>NC_133973.1:40243445-42808445 GCF_047716275.1 Strix uralensis
GGTAAGGCACGTTTCCATTACTTCCACTTTCTGTTATGTGATTATTGCCTATCAAAATAGTGTCTGTACTACCCAGCGTTCTTGCTGTGCTGCAGGGAATGGGGCCTGCTGGAAAGGGTCCATTAGCCATAGGCTGCCCGGGGCAGGCGGGACGGATTCCACGCTGAGCGACATTAGGCACTCTGGTTAGAGCAACCTGCGGCTGCTGACCAGAGACAGAGTTTGTAGGCAGTGATGAATCAGCTGTTGGCCCGTTAGGAATTCCAGTAGATCGTACCTGTGCAACTCCTGTTTGTCTCATCTAACGGAAGATGAACAAAGCACAAGAACATTAGCTGCAGAATTTAAAAAGTAAAGACTGCACAAGGTTTGTGTACTTTATTGCAGTGGTCAATTCCAATTTTGTACTGATTTTAAGATCTTCACACCGTTGCTTTTGAGAAATAAGATGACTGTCACGCTCACAAATGTGCTCAGTGAATTTTAAGGTAAATCTATCGGCACACTTTTCTTCTAGGCCCTTCAGTTTGAGTGTTAGCATTTTACTGCTAAATTTGGACACTAAGAGAAAGAAAAGTAAACAATGAGAGGAGGAGAGATATGCAGTAATACGGCTTACTACAACCAAGTATTTTTCAAGGAAGACTGCTTTTAGATGTGTCCACTCGCTTTAGTTTGAAAGTGTGGCTTGAAACTTTTACATTATCTGGTAGTCCTATAATAAAACACAGCTAAACCCGTTATGTTTCACCAGTAAATCACAATTATACTTTATACAAAAAAAAGATGACAAATGTAATGTAGTAAATAAAGGGCATGAGAACTCTGCACAATAAATATTCTTCAGAATTCAAGAAGCACAACAGACACCATTATGGACAAAAGTTTTGTAAAAGAGAAAAATGTTTTTGTTCTCACCTGCTGGTGTTGCTGCATCAAGACAAACTGACTCTCCAGCTGTTCCAGCATAAGTTTCTGTGCTGGATTTAGATTATTTCGGTTTGCACGCAGCTGTTCCAAGTGCTGAAAAAACAGCAGTACAGTTCAGAATCATTAAAATGTGCTTTTTAACAACTTTCTTGCATACAATACTAAAAATTATCCATGAAGACAAGACTTGTAAAGCAGAAAACATGATTGAGATTTGTTGTAAACATCTTTCCATACACTATTCTGTAACCAAACCTTATCAACAGTTACTAAAACCAGAGACTTCCTAAAATTATTTGAGCATATAAATATTATCAGCAAACTAAAATTAAATGTACTGGTACTGTAAAAGAAAACAACATTCAAGTATGATTACACAGAATGCGTATTATCATTATGTATGTTTTAACACTTTTTGGTACTGAGCTATTTTATTAATACTGTTCAGCAAGAAGTAAATTCAACCTATAGTCACACATGAAAACTTCTCCAGAAAGTATAAAAAACCTCCAGAAAACTATACAACTTAATTACAGAGAGTAGTATCTTAAGTTATGATACTGAACACATTTGCAACTGATAAATGTAAGTACCTATTATCAAAAATCTGATCTTTGTATTAATTTTGAACTACTCGGCACACACCATCATTCCACCAGTAAGTCTGCTGCCACTAAATGGTATGATACAAATGATGAAATTGTGGAATACAAAAGCACTATCTGAGAAGGAAGGGGGGGCGTGTGTAGAGGAGGACAAAAGTTGTGCTACACAAAAGGTGACATTATAGACATTCTTCTTGATTGTTCTTAAATACTAAGCTACTTCACATAATAATACTTTGCACTGTAAATCGTTTTAAGAAAACAAACAAAAAACAAACCCCAAAACCCCAAACGAAAAACAAACAAACAAACCAAACTAAGCCCCACCAAAACCAAACACAAATCAGGTTTCCTTTAGTTCCTTTCAGGTCTGCATGTATTATCTTTCTACACCCTTCTTGTCTCCTTTGCTTTGATTACGCTATATTAGTAATACATAAATGGACCTGTGTTTTGGTTTAGCCAGGATAGGGTTAAGTTTCCTCAGCAGTGGGGGGAAGCTCTAGCTGGGTTATTCATATTCATATGTCACATCCTGGCGCCATAGCTGGCAGCTCCAGACAGTCGGTTAACACGTGTGTTATGCCATCGCTCTGCTCTCATTGCTGTACTGGTAGATACCTTGCTCTGCTCATTGTTATCACTGTTACTGTTATTGGTGTTTGTTGTGTTGCTGTTGCACTGTTGTATTTAACCTTTCCTTATCTCAGCCCCGGGGCTTTGTATTTCACTCCCTTTGTGGGGGAGGGGCAGCGGCCTCGTGGTCTCAGACCCCGGCAGGGACTAAACCACCACAACCTGAAATATGAGTATTAAACAAAGTGTAGTTCTTCTGCTTTGAACAACTATATTTGCAAACTATCAACTAAAAA
This sequence comes from Strix uralensis, assembly GCF_047716275.1. Taxonomy (NCBI): domain Eukaryota; kingdom Metazoa; phylum Chordata; class Aves; order Strigiformes; family Strigidae; genus Strix; species Strix uralensis. Next base: position 40,245,853 of record NC_133973.1, read on the forward strand.
TATTCAACATCGCCTGAAAAAGTGGTTAAAGACGGTTCACACCAAACTCCCTGGATTAACAGGAGCTTCCATTCTGAAGTCCCTCTGTAGGCAACTGCAATGAGTAAGACTAACCTCTATATAGGGAGAGATATATACGTATGATTGCAAGATGAAAACAGGGTCTCCATGGGAGTGCATGCACCAGGTACACAGAAGTCAAAACCAGTGCTCTTCAGTTATTTTGGTTTTTAAAAAATGTCTGAATAGGGTAACAGGAATCAGAAAGCCTGATCTAGCACACATCAGCAGAGGCAAGTCTGTGCTTCCCTCTAATGCTATGAGTGCAGAGGCTTTACAGGCAGAACTGTTCTTCCTGCCCACCAATTCTGTGAAACCAACACCCATCCCTCCTCCACTGGCATGCTGCAGCCCCATTGTACTGTGTCCCCATAGCCCCCTCCCCTTCTGCTTTTGTTAGCTAAGCCATTTGGTGTGTGCTATATGCCATATCCATCCAGTCTCTGAGCTGCTTTTAAAAGGCTGACTTAGAAGATGTAATAAAGGTTTTATTCACTCTCCTCTTGCATCATATCTTTTTGGCATTCCTATTCATATATGCTGGAACCTTGTCAAGCTATTACCAGCAAATCCAGTATTCTGTACTTAGCTAGAGAAGCCAACTTAAGATGCTTCGAGGAGGAAGTTGTATCTGGAAAAGGAGAAACTAAAAAGAGGAAAAAGTAGTAGGATATAAAATAAGCAGAGAGAAATAATGAGAATGCATGAAGAGAGGGAGATATAGAAGAATGATTAGGGAGGAACAAAGAGGTGGGGGGGGGGGAGAGAGAGGGAAGGGAGGGAAAAATTATGCAGCATAATAAAGCCAATATTGTCCAGATAGAGAAACAGCTGAAGAACTATAATGGAGTTGAGGGGAACACTGCTCAGACAAATCAGAATGCCTTCTGTCTCTGCACTGCGTTCCCTTGTATTTTTCCTTGCATCCAAAGCAGTATCTGTGATACATGGGTAAAGAGTTTCCAGCTAGGCCTGATTTTCAAAACATGGAATTCCTGCTGAAGCTCACTGCAAGCCCTAATGAACTGAAGAGACAACAAAACATCGTAACAAAAAAGACCTGAAACAAGATTTCAAAAATAAAATCTAGCATTTCATGTATTAAATGACATAAAATATAGAAAAGCGGTGCCAGATTTCATTTGAGTAATTGCATTCTGTAGAATGTGCATGTTTGTTTACAACATTTGATACAAGAAGCTACCTCAGAGGAAAAAGAGGATATTACAATACTTCTACAACTCCTTCAATATCCCCCACATTACAGTGAGCAGTAAAACTCACTTGGTACACAAGTGTGGCAATTTGCATATCTATCTTTAAAACATCATAAGAAAAAAGAATTACTGTATGTTCTTACTTTATAAATTATAGAATTCATACAATGTAAGTGTTCAGTTTCTGCCAGAGATCACTTATTTTACTACAGAACTAATCTCACATAGAGAAGCCATAAATATTAGCATAACTTGAATTACACTGTGGGAATTATTTGGGAAGTACTTCACATTGAATTTCAGAAATGTGAAACTGAAAAATGTTCCAGATTTATTTTCCTAAAAGGAAAAGAGGAACAAGCACTGTATCAAAGATTCTGAAGATCTTCAACATACCTACCTGTAATTTCTGTGGTGTCAAGCACCAAGAATGAATTTGTTGCTGTACAGGAGGATGTGACACTGTATGGCCACTGCTCCAAACATCTGAAGTATTCTGAGAGAAAACATTACATTAAAATACGTGAGTATCAAAGGGTCAACGTGATTTCTTTTACTACCTAGATTTTGTCTTACTTATGAAAGAATTAGTAATTGTTTCAAGAATAACAATATAAACAAAGAACGTACTAAAACACACCAATTATCATTCTACCATTCCCATACAGTATCACAGTAGTCAAGAGGAAAAAGTTAAATGATATCTTAATATCATAAGGAGCAACAATCAAATCAAATTACGCAATTAACTTAAACATACACTATTTTTAAAACTGAATACTTTATCTACTGTAACACTATTACATGATGATGAAACACTTGAGTTCTAAATATAAGCAAAGGCAATAGACAGGATGACATGATTGTCTCCCTCTCTATCTATCATCAGACTATGACTGCACTTTTTCACTTATACAACTATGATTGTAGTATAGTGCCAGCGATCTGCATTGCCCTTATGTACTTCCTATCTGAACTGTAATCTGATTAAACACATCACTGAAAAATGTTTTTTAAAATTCCTAAAAACATTCCCCACCTTGATGCCAAAGGATTAAAATTTACAGCACAAATTCTGTGCATGCTGCATCATTTTAATGCACATTTCCATATAATTTTGGTAGGGGGCTCTTTAGTTCATCAGAATATATACCTTTGTTGGACTAGATGTTCTTTTCCTCTTGGCAGGACTGGTCAGGTCATCTACTTGGCTAGAAGGAATCATGTGTAGTGGCAAGGATTGCTGTGAAATTGGTGTTTGAGTGAGGCCTAGTACAGGTTCAGTATTGGGATGATGAGGTTTACAAGCCTAAGAATCACAGAAGGAAGACAAAAATATGGTTCTATATATTCTTAATTCTTTCCTTTAAATTATATATTTTAACAGCCCACATATATTAAAAGGGCCGAGTAGATATTCTGAAGCTGATCTCAATAACTGAAAAATCAGTTTCCATATGGTCATCAATGGAGGAATGTGTACCTTTCATGGGATTATTAAACCACTGCAGCATTTCTATTTAAGATGAAATCTTTTAAAATCATGAAAATCCACAAAGGTTCTAAATTGGTACCCCCATATTTCTCCCATATTATAGGGAGCTTCTTGATCTAATATCCCTTTGCAAATAAATCAAAGGCTTTTTATTAACAAAAGCCAGTCCTGTGCTCAATAAAATAAGCTTGACCACTACCGATTGTAAAGAACCCTTAAAGCTGGGCACCTGCAGAATATAACCCAACTTCTCACCTGCTGTGCTGTGTTCATGGCACCCTGCCTGGAGGTAAGCTCTGCGGGGATTGGTAGGCTCCATGCCTCCTCAATACTAGGAAGTAATTTAGTTTTATTCTGTAGACTACCTTGTGGAAGGTTACACAACTGAGCCTAGGAAAAATTATGTAAAAAGCAAATTTAACACAAGCCTACTTTAGTAAGAGCAAGTCCATGAAATCTTCCTAAATGCTGTAGCTAATTATGTCTTAAAGAGAGGATAGATTTAAAATTTGGGGTTTTAGAAAGGTGCTAAGTATAAAGAGGGTAACCAGAATATAAACCTTTGTGAGAATCAGAACAAAGATGAGCTCTGGATTCAGAGGTCTCATAATTCCTTTTTTCTGAAATTGCAAACAAGAGTGAAAGATAGTGTGTGCGTATTCTCTCTATATGTTATGAGAACTTAAAAATGTAGACAATACAAAGAAAAAAGCAAAGTGATGTAAAACAGTATGCTTTGATTAAATGTGCAAAATAGTGTTTGTAAGGAATTAAGTTCCACTTAAAAATGAAGAAATAATATTACAGGCTATGATATGCTTACAATACACATGAAAACAGGTTATACACACAACAAACAACTGCAAATTAAACTTGTGTGTTACTTCTACCCACCCCTCTGCTGTGTATTTGGAAGAGTATTTCCCGCTTCTTAAAACATTAGTTTTACCTGTAAATACTTTATCCGTGCTGCAAGTGCAGAGGTATTATTACAATTTTTGCTCCTAGTTGCATTTAAGTAGCATTTAATGGCATCCTGAGGCTGGTTGCAGGACTCATAGAGTGTGCCTAGGTCCATCCAGGCTGCAGCATGGCCATGGTCCAATTGTACAGCACAGATATAGGCCTGTAAAGCATCCATAGGCTGATTTTGCTGTTGATACAGCACACTGAATAGAAAGATTAGTGAAGTTGAGAATTAATACCAAAGTCAAAATACAAACAAGTCAAATATACACATCCCCCTCAAAACCCTTAATAAACTTTACCATTATATAAACCACAGTAATAAGCATAAACAACACAAAATCTTAACATGCAGAGCTCATGTATATAGCATATTCAGTATTTTAAAAAATTGAGAAAGCAAATATAAATTTATTATTTAAACTTCAAATCAGACAAGTCTGACAACATGAAGGTATAAATAAAAAAAGCTTTACGGTCCCCTTGAGAGAACAAAAGAGTTAAAAAGTTGATATTCTTTATTTATGTGTATATGTTAGCATTGAATTATATCACTGTATTACCCTGTATCATTCTTACCCTATAGAACACCATGTATCTGCACTTGCTTCTGATTTATCAATAGATTGCCTATAAGATATAAAGGCATCCTGAACTTTCCCAATACTTGAATAGCACCTGGGAGAAGAAGAAAAGAACTTCGGTAATATTTATAGAAGGTAATCATTGAGGATGGCTTACCAAGACTGATCTGATAAATGTTAAGTCATGCAAATACATACTCATCTAGATGAATCCAAAACATTTGTTGTTTCTGAACGCCAGGCATAAGCAGACTCAAACATCTTAATCAACATGTATTATTATTTGAAAAGTACACCAAAACTGCATAAACCCTAGCTTACTGCATTAGTAAGGAAGTTGTACCGTATTTTAAAGACTTACATTTCTTTCATTTGTGGTAACTTATCAGTCAATAAGAACAATATTTATCTACAGCTAGAATTACAAAGAAACAATTAAGTTACCTATTTCATCAAACAAATGGTTATGAAACTTCATGTTCTACAAGAAGTGTTTCAGAATTATTAAGGGATACTGACCAACTCAGTCACAACGGTTCCTATTGCCTGGGAAGCTTTTTATGTGCATTTCTCACATCTCAATAAGATTTGAAGTCATGAACAACAACCAGTTAGTTTTACTGCGTATATAAAGCACAGAATTTTGTAAAAAATCTTGCTGTTCTGGATTTTTTTGTAATTTCTTACTTGAATATTTTTCACATACAAATTCTAAGGTATTCTGACATTATAAGCAGAAATATCAGAGCTCTAAAGAGAACTACAATTATACCACAGGGAATAATACCTACCTTTTCAAAATTAAAAGCTTCAAGTAAATACAATATTAAAAATATATATACTTTTACTAGTTTAATCTACAATAGCTCTGCTTCTTATACTGTTTGTAATAAGTTTCCCTGTTGGAGAAAGAACTGTCAACTTTCAAACCACATAAATAAAACCAGAAAATTTATTCTAGTAAAAAAACAAAACCCAAGCAGAACAGTACATGCAAAGGTTTGTCAAACATGCTATGCTCTTTCTTCCTACTTTGCCTAGAAACAGGCATTAAGTCTGAATACAATGTTTCAGAAGATCATTTTGATCACAATCTAACCCAAGTTGCAACAGACACATTTTAACCCGTCTGCTTAACAGATACATGAAGACTCTGATCAGGATAGCACCAACATTAAGCACCCAACAAAACTTAAAAGAGGGTGAAGGATTTGTTTTCAGTGAGGGAAGAGGGTAGTGGTGGTGGTCTATTTTTAAAAGGTAACTTTAAACTAACTTGCTATGCAGTTTGGACAACCATCAGAAGAAGAAATAACGCAAGGGAATACATGAGGAGGGAAGAAGAGGAACAGCGAATGCACAACCCTGTAACCCTGTTCCTTTCCTCTTCTGCCAGAATATGGACTGGAGCAATGGGGAACAGAAACGTTTTTGCTCTAGTCCTTCCTGTAGAGTATAAGAGATCTTTTACTAGATTTTCCCCCTCCATTTCCTGTGTTTCTCCCCCTTGTTTGTATGGTCCTAGGTTTCACTCTAACCACATGAAAGCCATGGCACAGCAGGAGCACAGCGGCTACGCACATATCCTTTGTGGAGTCCTGGCTTCGTCCTGCTGCTGCGTAAGAACTCAACTAGCTCAAGGCACGTGGAACGGGACCACTGAAGAAAAAAAAAGGATTTCAACCCAGTGGATGGTAAGATGAGCCAGATGATCCCCGGCTCATTTTCCCTTTTCCCTCCACACCTGCTCTAGTCCTCTGCCCTTCACACTCACTGCCAGTGTTTCTCCCTTAGCCTCCCAACAGCTGGTTGAAGAGCCCTGTCTTACAGGAACAGCTGGAGGAACATAATTAGGATGACAGAAAAAAAAGTAGGTTCCAGTTGTATGTGACCAGAACCTCCAAGAAAGTCAGCTAGAAGATACTGAGGTTAGGATATTAATTTTATTTTTGCATAATTCCTTTCTAATGTATTTCTCAACAGAACTGACCTGTTCTCACATGGACTTGAATTGCCCTCAAAGCTTTCTCCAAAACCTGATTATTTCAAGAGTTACTGCTGATTTGTCTAAAGTACTCTATTTTCTTAAAAAGGATACCAAGAGAAGTCACCAAATTTATATGATTTACATCTTGGAGTAAGTTAATTTTCAAGTAAAAAATACTGTCTGATAGTACAGAATTAATACAACACTTAAACAGATATTAGAATGGATCAATCTGAGCTATCTTGGCCTAATACTTAGTTGCAATATATACTGTTTATAAACAGACGTATACCTGGGAAGATATTTGTATTTTAGTGCAAAATTTGGTTGAGATTAGAAGGGAGATCCTGAGAAAATAAAGAGATAAAGAATTGTGAAAAGGTATGAAGAGAAGTAACATTTATAGAGTGTTTACCAAAAAAGAGAGAGAGAATAGAAGATGTAGTAGTAGGAGGAGGAAGAACAGGTAAAACCTGTTACTGTAAATGCGTAGACTAAATAACAACTACAAAAAAAGCAGGACCACTTGGGTAACATGCTTCAATTCAATTTCTAATCTATATTCATCCCAAATATGTTAGCACCTTGTCTTTTCATACACTTTCCAGAAAACTAGACTTCAGTAGATACATACATCATTTCCCTTCATTTTTCCTCTGAAAGTATTAAGAAGAAAAACAACATAAGATACTCACAATAATGAGTATCCTCAAAGAATTTACAAATATAGTTACAGTGTCAATAAAGTAATTTCTCACCTTCCAAGGAAATACCAGGATTGACCAGAATTTGGATCTGCTTCTAACGATTTCTGGAGATACTGTATAGCATAGCTTTCCTTGGTTGCCTTGTCTCCAAGCTGATCCACGGTGTGATGCATCCAGCCTACAAAAAGAATCCATAAACGGCAGAAGTGAAATTCCCTAAGACCATTTAACACCTTGGCACAGCAGGATATTCATAGCATTAGTTCCTCTTTAAAAATAGGAATTATCAAACAATAATATCACTTACATATAATATTAGGAATTAAACTTCAAAAACTTTCAAAGTTCTATACCAAAATTACAGGACAAAAGGACCCTAAGTCAAAATTACTTTCAGGTGCTTCTAAGCAGTTTTTTTGGTTTAAATAATTTTCTATGAGGTTAGTAGCACAATTATAAACTGCTCAATCTTTTACCATAAAAAGTTAACCTGAAAATGTTAACTCCTTCCTCCTCTGAACATAGCTACCTTCCCTGTCATTGTGAAAAATGCCACCATTCTCCCTGTCACGCACACAAATTATCTGTATGTTATGTTCAGTTTACTCCTTTTCTTCTAAATCCTCGTATTTATCTTATATCTGCATTTGGACAATTTCCCAACAGAACACTCTAAGAGTTTTTGTGTCCCCAGTTAAATGTTTCTTACATTGTCATTTCATCTTCATTGCTGCAGTATCCTTTCCATTCACCTTGACAAACGCAATCACAACTCTTATCTACATAACAAATTCTGCTGAAAAGATCATTTTATTTCCTCATCTAACCACACATCATATTCTTTCAAATGCCTTTTTTTCTTTCATTACATTAAACAAATTATTCATCCCCACTTTAAAGACCTCCCACAATCCATGCTCCCATATCATCTTTTACATGCTGTTAAAAGGCATCTCTGCTCTAGCACTGAGGCAAGGCTTGGTTACAATTTCAAATAAAGCACCTTCATCACCTTCTCATGCTGCTCCTCATCTGCCTCTATGCTTAGAGGGAATTCCTTTAAGCAGCCACAAAATCATCTCACTGCCATTTGTACTGATGACTACAAGGAAATGCTTTGCAGCAGGCAGCTGGCTTGCTGAAATCATTACACACCACACTGGTCAGCGATGTCTTGCTGTTTGCTTAATCTCCATGTATTTGTCCTAACAATCCACTGCTTTTCAGCCAACATTTGTAAACGCTAAGATGTGACAATGGATTGTCCTATGTTTTTATAGCATCCCTCCCATAAGCGGTCCCTTGTGGAACATGATGATAGCAACTTCATAAAATATCCAAGGTTTGTATGAAGTTGTAGTTACCTACAGAGTTGTACACCTACACTACATTTCCACTTAAAACCTCCATCATCTAAACTTGAGCACCCTAAGCTTATCCCTTCTGATACAGTCTGATACATGAACAGGTAATACCACCCAAAAGATCCAGATCAGATTCAGATCTCATCTGAAATGCTAGACAAAGTAGGCAAGGCTGAGAACTGAACTGATGAGTATTTGCAGCCTTACTTCACCTTCTATAATTAAGACTGTACCTTAAATATTTTATTCTACCTGTTCTATACAGTTTATTTTTTATTCCATGGGCTCAGTTTGTTAACAGTCACATCAACACTTCTGCAAATGGAAGGCAAACTTCCAAGCTTGAGAAAAGGCAATCTAGAAAAAAAATCGTATCTATTGAACATTTGCCTGAGGTGTTTTAAACTGTGGTCAGAAGCAGAAGTTTGAATATTTCATGGACTGCAAGAAATGTCAGGTTAGGACCCAAGTGGTTACAGTGCTGAAAAAAAAAAAAAAAAAAAAAAAAAATAAAAGAGTACTTTATCTTGTCTGAAGAGGGATCAAGTCAAAACCCCACCCATCAGAAAAAAAATGAATAATTTTTGCAGAGACATGTAACATAGACAACTTTCTCTCATGGACTTCATAAACAAGTTATAACTTTGATTCAAATCCCAAGCCACTGAAGTTCTTAAGCATACAGAAAATACTCATGCTTTAAGAAAAAAAGGCTTATGTGAAGGTGGTTATCAGAATACACCTGTGCAACTGTACATTAAGGATAAATGAATCAGGTGCAGTGCCAGTCAAAACTTGAGATAAAGGTACTAGTTCAGGGATTATAAACAAGGGTAAAAAAACCCCAACCTAACAGAACTTCCTGAATCTTTGGAAATGTGTGGTATGACTATTTTCTGTTTCATCAGAACCTTGCCAGATTGAAAGATAACATGTTGTAACTTCAGGAGATTTTTACTGAGGTTCACTGATAAAAAGAAAGAATCTACTTCTATAAGACAGAAATGAGAACTAGAAATCCCTATCTAGCTTCACTGCTGAAACAAGCGTTGCTTCCTGATTTTATCTTCCTGAGCAGGGAGGTGAAAAAGGCAGAAAGCAAGAGAAAGAGGTGAGGGAGAACAAAGAAAAGTTTTCTACTACAATAGCACAAATAAAGGAAACTGGATCTCTCTTCTCCTCATACATAAAATGAAGAATGTACAGAAAGAAGGTGATGGAAAAACCCCGGTAATCTGTAGTTTCCCATTTGCAAGACTTAACTCAAACTCTCAACTAGCATATTGGCTACTCTTCCACTCTTGGGACATTTTTAATGTAATAAACAAAAGCACAGATTTTGGCCATAGTTCACAAATGTTCCACGCTCTTTTCCAGGTCTTTACAATCTACTTACTAACAAATCCCTGTTTTGCCTCAGCAAGAGGATGTACTAACCTAGCTCATGCTGCAGGAGTTTTTTATGCTTATCAATCACTCTCATGCTGCACTTGTGACAACTGCTTTTCCCCCCAGTAAACACCATCTCAGTCTCTGAAGAGATGAGCCTCTTCCCCATCTCATCAGCATCTCATGATGTCTCATGCAATTATGTGGACACCACCTAGGAATGCCCCTCGCCAAAAATCACTGGGAGAGTGCTTTGGGAACCTCTAAGCAGATGCTTATGTCATTCTTACACTCTTCCTTATGCAACTGCTGAGTACAACTGGAGAAAGCATACCAGGACAGATTTGATCTTCAGTCTCATTAATTTAATGTAATTTTAGGAAAAGCAGTGAATTGTTGTCTGCAAAGCTAATGGAACAGAACAAAAGAAGAAACAAACTGCTCTTATCCAACTGTACAGATCTTACTGTTACGTCTACCTGAAATCGTCAGCATGCATCAACTCAAACAGATATATGTAGCAAAGATTTTAACAATTCTCTCACAAGACATCTGAACTTGCCTAAATTTCAACTCTGGCTCAGTAAACATTAACTAGCTAAGGAAAATAAAAACAAAGGTTATTTTCATGCAAAAATGATTTTTCTGTTGGGAGTATAAAAAGTAAGAGGAGTTCAACATAGAGATACAAATACATCTTGATTGGGTTTTGCCAGTAGCATTCTGGCAGATGACTGGTATTTTCTATTATTTTTTTTAAGCAGCAGTGCACCACCCAGACTATGCTTCCTGAAGAGGTGCTTTTATTACCAGCTGCTAGAGACTAAATCTGCAATAAACACCATACTCTGATAAATACCACTGTTACCAGTGAAGAGCGAAAGAAATGGTATTATTCCTTGAACATTCTGGTTAAGGCCACTCTACCCCTTTCTCCACAGAAGCTATCCACGCTACAAAACCAGGTGACCTATGCTGACTGAATAAAAGGAGTTAAACCAGTTTTTGGACAGCAGACAATTCACAAAGTCATCGCTCTTACTGCTAGCACAGAGACCCGTGGTAGGATTTCATTAATACAACCACGCACCTTTGCCTCTATTGTGGCAACATACATCAAACAGAGCTGAAAAAGCACTGGTCAGCTATTTTGGGAAGCCTGTCTTCCACTGATCATATGTGGATATCATATTTCTGGATGAAACTGTTGACAATTTATTCTAGGCGGGATAACACCAAATCAAAAAAGAAATCAAAGGGGATATTGAAATATAAGCAACGCTGCCATGTGACAGCAAAACAATCAGCATCTAGAGTCCTGCAATGAACTCCTCTAGCAGTTTCATCTGTGACTTCACACAGAAGAATCAAAAGCTAAACAAATTAGCCCACTCCAAATCCATACACGACCTCCATTACAAAAAAAGAAATCATTGTGGCCATAACTTAGTGCCAGTTACTAATTTGAATTAAATGACCACTATGTGAAGGGGGAAAAAAAAAAAACAATGGGCATAAGCAGGCTAAATTAATATTTAGAATAATAAATTAGATGAAGAACATGGAGAAAGTGAATGAAGAAGTTTTGCACTGGATTGAACAATTTTAACAAAATATTCTGGAAATACTTTTACAAGGCGTATAGGACAAAGGTAATTTATTCTACCCACCCATTAGAAATTTTGGTCTAAAAATGAGTTATTGGCTTTCTATAAACATGGAAGACAACGTTTTTAAGAAAATAAATGCTTTTTTTTCTTTTTATGTGGTTTCTTTTTTGGAATCTGATGATAACACTTTTTAGTTACAGAAATAGGTTTTCATTACGCATTATAATTAAAGAGAAAGAAAAGGTAAATTTTTCATTTGCCATGTTCTTGTATTCTGCAACAGAGAAGAGTATTTTGGTTTACTTCATTTAGCCTGGCTATTCAAGGGATGTTCTCAGAGGCAGAACAGAAAATACAGAATTCTAACTGCTGCACTCCTTTCTCTGAAAGACCACCCCCTCATTCCCCAAGACCTGTAACGCACACACTGTAGCAAGTCTTAGAGCTTTTTAATTTTGTAAGTTTAATTAAAAACTTTACCTCCTCTCTTATTTACTTAATTATCTACTGTTATGCATTCTATTTTGGGTGAAAATCTCACGTATCATACTCAGTGCCTAAGACTCACTTTGAAAATGGAGCCTTAAAAAACACTGCTGAAGGCGAAGATGGAAAAAAGAAACACAGAGGAAAATAAAAGTTAATTTTACATACCTAACTGCTGTAAGACAGTTGCTTTTACTTGTGCAGGAAGGTTTTCGATCTGCAAAAGCTGTTCATAAGCTTCCTTTGCAGAGTGATACTTTCTCTGCAAAAGGAAAAAAGTAAATGGATTAATCATAAAGCTTACAACAGATCACCAATAGCAATGATTTCACAGCACTGACAGCACACAAACACATTGACAAAAAATTCTGGATTTTTTTTTTTTTTTTTTGCATACAGTGCATATGAAAGCTTTAATGAGTGACATATATATGGTAAGAGAGTAACTCAGAAATATAGTATTTAATGTAAATTGACTACTTAAAATGATTGAGGGAAATTTGCAAATTATTCAATTTGGTCAGGTCCTCATACATGCATTATGCTTCTTACACTAAAATGAATATACTGCTTTTAAGGGGAATGCTTGAATGTGAGTCTACATCTGGAAAAACCCTACACAAATTCCTCCCAGGAAATTTGTAACAGAAATGAACATCATCGGTAATTGCTGGCTGCTGTAATTTTGCCTCTCTCCTTCCTTTGGTATATTTGAACTGCCTTTTCAACATATTTGTTGTCCTGGTAAGAGCCCCACCATATGTAGAACTAAAACATAGCCATGGATTATGCCTAGAGAATGAAGATATGCTAAATAGTTTGTGTGCTTAAAGCATGGAAACAATTAAATTCTTAACTCCCTATACAAACAAGTCTTGATATAGAAAACACATTTCCAGGTTTGGATCATGGTCTTTATTGACTTCTGGAACAGTATGAGCTGTTATGTATATATTAAAGGTTAAGACTTCTCGATAGATGAATTTTTTTGTAATAATGTGAGCAATTAACTTCAGGTTACCCTAACGACAGTTGATTAACAGTGACTATATTTTAAATGCTTAATTCTTCTGTTCCTCCTCTCCTACAAAATTCTGGAAGAGATAAATGCTGAGGTCTGTTAGTAAGACTACTTTTTTTATTATTTCTAAAAATGCTATACAGTCTTCTAAGAAAAATATGCTTTCAGATAATTCAACATTATATTTCATTCTGGCAAACAGATGAAGAGAATACTAAAATAAATGGGGCCACCTAAATGCAAATGATCATGACTTATTTACATTTGTTTTATGCAAAAGTACACAGTATTGACTATGGGTGTTTTAAAAGGGACAACTTGGAAGACGACACTAAACAATATAAATAGCTATTAGAAGTTTAAAATGTTATTAGGTTCTTGAGATCTCACAATCACAAAAGACAACGCTGTTGATTTTAAAACCTTATTCTAGTCAGGAAAAAAAATTAAAGCAGCAATTACATACTTTCAAATGGAACAAGGGGAAGTTGGTAGAAAAGATTTTTAATTGGTGTTCATGAAATGCAGACAACTGGTAAGAAAACAAATAATATAAATAAATAAAATATCCATGTCCAGCAAAATAAAAACAATCAGGAAAAAATTTTAACTTTAGCATTGGGAACAAAACTCATAGTTTATGACTATGAAGAATAAGCAAATGAACAGAAGTTCACTGTATAGCATGACAGCAGAGGCAGCAACCTGGATGTCAAATCAGTAAATCTCAGTTCCTAATATTCACACTTTGAAAAAGGTTTACATGCTTGGGAGGATTCAGAAAGACCTGTTGAAATAGGGCATGTTTTCCAGGTCTAGAAAATTTTTTACTTTTGTTATTTGCTGTATTATTTATCCTTTAGAAATCTGTCTACATATATGCCTTAAAATATTATAGAAAACTGTCATAATGTTTGCATTTGGTTTTATTTAGATATTTTAATTCAAAAGATCCAAAGTCCTTGATGTTTGGCTGCATCATGAATGGTCTTAGAAATGGGAAGGGGGAGGGGCACCCAACCCAACATCTTTCTTTAGACACCGTATAAGCTACTACCCTGAATAGCAGATGGACTCACACTGCCACAGATGAAATAATAGAAACTACCCTTAAACACCATGAAAAACCACTGCTAACTCTTATCAGCACCAGGCTATTCTCTTGCTCAGAGGCTGGCAACCCATCACTTAAACTCCAGTACTGTGAAGGTATGTAATTAAGTTTTCATTAAATATTAGAGTAGATAATTTTCAAATATACAGAGGGGTTCAGAAAACTGTAGCACTGTGTCCTTTAAAAGAAACCAAGCAACCAGCCTGACTCCTAAAAAAATCTCTTTGTTGTGTCAGAGGTAATATCCAGAATGAAGTCAAGACCCTTTGTGGTTCTAAGTCTCTCAAATTCCATGAAAGAAGATACCTCTCCCAACCAGAACTGGGAGACAAACCAAGTCTAACAGCAGAAACCAATGAAACTTTTTTTGCTCTGACTTGCATTAAAATAAAGTTCCCACTGCCTACAATTGTCAGTCAGAAAGCATAGCTTAAGCACTTATAACACTGGTCACGCAATTATATATGGCACCTGGCATGGTGACCTGAGGTGTTCAGCTTTCTATTTTACTCTAGCAGATCAAAGGAACTAAGGTAGGGGATGCTTTGTTACAGAAATGTGCCAGCTGCGTTCCAGTGCTCTGAATGGAATCCGGACAGTGGCCAGGTAAGAACTGTAACAGTCCACGAAGCTTCTTAATGGTGTTTTGGGACAGGGGATTTCTGTCTTGTCATATAGCTTTGCAACCAAAGCATTCAAAAGTAAAATATCTTGTTTATCAAATTTATATCTTTTATTTATATATAAATACCTAAAGTAATTTTTCACTGTGCCATCAAAAGACAGCACTTATTTTATCAAGCTACTTTCCAACTGACTGAAAATGTAGTTTATGTCTGTCATCCATTTTAATTACCCACAGTTTTTGTTTTCATGTCACTTCCCTTCCTCAGTCATATAATCCCTGTAAACAGGATAAAAGGGCATACAATCTACATTATATGACCAGTCAGTCAAATTACAAATATACAACAGCTATTTCAGTAGCTACTTGGTTTTAATCTACTTATACTCTGGAAGCTCCATGAATGTTCTGTAATTTCCCAAAAGACTCACCTAAAAAACTCCAGTAGGATTTGATATAGTACCTCAGATCTCAAATGTTTCTGTCGCATAGATTCAGTTGAAAATTTCATGTCAAATATACTTAAAAGATGCCTGGGCAACTGGTTAGAGCCACATGCGCGTGTGTGTGTATGAGAAACAATATGAATATATATGAATTGAGAAACTACTTTTTTATGTCTATATATAACTTTTGAAATATATATATAATCTCATGAAAGAATGTTACTAAAAATTATGTTTAGGGTTTTCTTTGCACTCAACTTGGGAGACTAATAAATATGTAAGTTTATTAAAATAGCTACCCTACTTTATAGCACAACAGTCTACATATAAAACATTTTTAATTCAGCCAAAGTAAATAAAGCTTCTTTAGTGATTCGAGACTTAAGCCTAACTTTACAAAAGCATCTATAATCTGAATTCCACAGATGATTACATCATATAGTTAGAAACTCAACCACACTTTATAAAAAGGAGCTTAAAGCTTACCTGGATTTCATATAAGTGGGCAATGTGAAACTGAACTGTAAGAGTGGGAAAATCAAAATTATTAGTTTTAATGAACAACAACAACAATTACAATGTATTTTTTTCAAGTGACGGATAAACAATGTTTCACATTTATCAATGCAAAACCAAGATAAACTACATTTTGAAGATACAGAAAAGTGTTTATTTACATTGATATTTTACGCTTCATAAAACAGAACTGACAGAGAATGAACATGTATCCTAACAAAGCATGAAGACTGCAAACAGATATTGCGGAAAGGCAGTCCATGGATTTTATCTGTATTCTGAAATGCAAAGTCCATTAACCTTTCAGTAAACTTAGCAATAAAATCTCTTTAAGCAGAGATGCACAAGACAATGCAAGTAATATTTACTGTACATATCTGAGTTAGAAATATAGGTTTATTTTTTATTTTCATTCAATTGCCAAGGGACAGATTAGCTGGCTTACAGAACAGAAGACTACATTATACACTGCCAGCTTTATACAGGATCTTAAATTTAGGTTTTTTTCCTTTTTAGGAATTGTCTTTCGTCTTTCCCCTATTAAACTGAACTAAAAGCATTAATTACAGATGGTGTTCTGATCATTACTGTAAAGCATCTTAAATTCCTCATACAATTTGCACAGAATGCCATAATACTACCAGCAGCTCTTGCAGGCAAGAAAATTGCTGGCTGGAGAAAGAAAATGAAAGTTGTTCAAGAGTAAAAGCAGAGGGAAAATTATCCTTATGCTGCTCAAATCATTAAAGAAATGCGCCTGATCTCTATGGCTTGAGAACTGCTAACCTAGACTAGCCATTGACTGGTAGATAGCTAAAAGCTAGCTGAGATGAATGTAATCCTTACTCCAATTTGATGAGGAAAGAAAAATTCCTGAGACAGACTCTCGCCTGATGTTCTTGAGGAGTACAAGTAAGAAAATACCTGTGTTTGTGCCAAGCTCAATTTATTTCAATTAGACAGATTTCCTTCTCTTGAAGCTACAGAAGAGTGTGTCACAGAGGTTTATACAGGTAATTTGGAGTTCCAGGGTTTCTCTCTGGGTCACAAGGGAGAGGAAAAGCTCCCTTTGTGAACTGCTTTGTCCATCACTATAAAGAAGGTAGCCAGTGCACTTCAGAAACCAGGTCATAATGAAATGCATCATCTAAAATCTTAATAAACTTCTGGTGTTCCTTTCTAAAGGGCACATAACACACCCATTATGTTTACCACATCGTCAAACTTTACTCTGTATTGATGAAAGAAAAACCTCCGCTTTTGTTCTGGGAGTTTCATTATCTAAAAAATCTCTCATTTTTTTCCCCTCATAGCAAAATCCCTTCAGTGTGAAGCTACACAAGGAAGCCATGCCACACAGGGGAAAGAAATTAAAGGTGTCATATTAGAGACTACCTAAATAGAAAGAAGACATGCTTAGTGCTCAAACATTTCTGCTAGGAACACGCTCACTGTAATGCTGTTACTCACCCAGCCTTTAGAAATGCAAGGGGTAGAATTAAGGCAATCTCAAACATTCATGTGACGGCACCTGACACCCCGGGTCAGAGTGAGTAGTACAGGAGAACCTGACAAAGTATCTCTCATTCCTCTTCACTCTCTTCCTTTGGGTTTGTCAGGCACCCTGTTCAAGGCCACAGGGCAATGAAGCTTTTACATGGGGCCATATCTTTACATAAATCTGGGGGCAGAGGGGACTGTGGGGGAAGGGTTAGGAAAACCTTACAAAAATTCAGAAATACAGTGAAAAATCAATAAAAGTTAGTGAGAAATAATATGAATTAACATGAAATGTAATAAAGAATCACGTATCTGGTAGAAAACAATAAATGCCTATTGATTTAGGAAGAATTCTGCAAATAATTTCACAAAATTATCTGTGCCTGCTCCTGATAAGTGACAAAGCTTTGGAGAAGACCTTGGTAGCACAGTTGGCTCCTTGGTACCGATACAGCCAGCAGTTTCACCCATGTAAACAAACCCCCTTTCATTACTCCTGCTGATACAATATTCACAATTCCATCCAGCTCTAAATTAAAGTAGTAAAGAAATGCTTTTAAATACTTTATCCAATGCTTCTGAAGTTAGACTTAGGAGGTAACTTAAGCTCAACACCAAGAGCAGCATGAAGGCACCTTAAAAACTGAGAGAGTAATTTTCTTAACAACTGTCTGCCTTTTAATTCTTACAGACTCCAAAACATGCAGGAACATATACTTATTCTTGCATACAATTCCACTAACTATGGATAAATACCTGCAGGATGCTCTGTAACAGCCTACAGTACACAAATGCATATAATAGATCATAGTACACTAAAAGATTAATGTGTTCAAGTAGACTAATATATAGTTGACACCTAATAAAGCAAACAATCAAATTACATTTTGTATTTTTTCTTACTTCAACAGCTTAAGACTGATGCTGAATTTTAGATCTATAAATTTAAATGCCATTAAAATGATCACTGAAAAATGACTGATTATCAAGATGCCACGAAGTTTTAAATAATTACTATTAAATGTGTGCCATGGCACAAGCACTGTGTTTATAAATAAATAAATGAATGAACAGTCAAATACTATGTTTCCTCCAGAACTCAAGTCTTCATAGAGATTAATACATTAAGTCTCAAGTTTTACTTATTCCATTTACTAAAAGAATCTACAATTCTAGTGGAATATCTGTCTCCACTGACAGGTGGAGACAGGTTTTGTAGTATCCCTCTCTCAGTACTGAGTCTTTCGATTTTGAAAGATTGGTTCATTAAAAATTAATACAGTTGTGAGCATAAGACTTAAAAAAATAATCTACAACAAAATAAATGGAAATACTTATAGGTTACTTACTTTCAGCGTTAGACAAAGTGCAGGGATTGCAGTCAATCAAAGCTAACTGAAAATGCTGGAAAAAAAGAATGATTTGTTTTTCAAACAAAGCAATACTAGCACTCTGGCAAATTACTAAGAATAAATCAATTTTGTACTTGAAAATCAATACTGCATTTTATCATGTGTCTTAAAGAAAACAATCTTCAATTTCTGTTCAACTGTTTACTAAAGTAAATTTTTTTATTGCAGATGCAGCAATGCTTCTAGCAATGTAAGATGGCAACAGACATCTTCACAAAATGACCAGGATAACATCTGGAAGAATGATTGCATCAAATGAATGGTCAAAACTGGAAGGACAAGTTTTCCTCAGAATACATAACTGGGAATGTAGCCATCATACTAACTCATAGCCTCATGGAGATAAATATCAAAGCTCTCAATTTGTCTATATAGAAAACCAGAATACTCTTCCTTCAAATTGAGTGAAGTCTTTTTAAAAAATTGATCTCTTGTCAAAAAGCACTTAAAATGAACACCTTTACATTAAAACATGAGTTCATAAGTTCTTACATCCTCTCCTGCAGGTATTAAGATAACTTCAGTTAAACATTAAAGCTTGTTTATTTTTAATCACTTTTCCTCAAGAGATATGAAAAATATATTTTAAAACATCTTTGCACTCTGAAGTTCTGAGCCAAGTATTTCACTCTTCTAGAAAGAAGGTCACACAAGCAGAGCAATGAAGTCTGTCTGCCAGAAAGCCTGGATGTGAGCAATCATTTCACAAGTGTCATGCTAATTCAGTGATCACTATTTACAGTTTGGAACTCAACCAAGTGTGTTAAAATGAATGGAACAGTTATACAAACTCAAGTGCCTCTGAACTTTTCCATAAACTTCATAGAAAATTCCTACACAGTGTAAATTTGGATTAACATATTAATTCAATAGAGAATAAGGCCTAGGAATATAGGAACCTAAGAGCATATAAAACACTACTGTTAATAAACACAGTTATCTACAAAATACAGTTTCAGGTGACTTCTAATACACAAAACATTACTGATGCTTTGGTGTTCTTTATTTTGTTAGCACAAAAAGGATAATCTAGCTCGAGGTGTTCAGGATGCCAAACTAGGTGGCATTAGGAGCTTATTAGCGTAGCTGGGAAGGAAAAGAAAATCCTTATTAAATGGATGCATGTGCAACTCGCTTCCAGTACTGTCAGAGTCAGAGCTACTAGATACTACATAACTTTCCTCATGGTCCTAATATAATACCTTGTGTATAGCATGTCTGTATAACACATATCTCAAAGATTTGTAAGAAGAGTTTAACAGACCACCAAATTTCTAAATAACCATTTTTAACTGAAAAATTATTAGCGAATTAATGCATTACCCGTAGCAAAGCATAAAAAAAGAATGCTGACGCTCTCATGAGCTCTGCAAGGCACAGTGATACAGCTTACCTCCTCACTGACTTCTATCAACAGGATTTTTAATACACAACAGCTTTTAAAAAAAATGAAACAAACTCAAGTTGAATGATAACACAAATGTATGATTTTCAATGAACATTTTAGCGGTAACATTCCCAGAAGAGAGCACAGAAAACAATGAAGCCACATATACATTACTTGTAAGATAACTTTTAACCTTAGAGTGAGCATTAAATAATAGTTTCTAAATATTAAATATTAGCTTATTTTTCTGCCTTGCCTCTTCCTATTTCTAATGTTCAGCAGTCAGACAACTTAAAATCTCCCCTCACTTACATTGCAATGCAGGTTGTGTGCCTCAGAGACATCCTTTAGTCTGTTACCATAGTGATTCTACTAAGCAGGCAACTTAAAAAAAAAAGACTAAATAAAAATAAAATGCTCTACTTTACATTGCATTTTGCCTGACAAAATAAAAAAAAGGAACAGACGTATATACTTTGGCCTGTACACTAAGTACACTGATCTAAATGGTACAAGATCCTTTTTGCACAGATGTGTCATCTTACACTGTCACTAACAATTAATATGAAAAGATAAAGCAGAAAGGAAGATTTACTCTCACCTAGCAATGCTATTATAAAAAATAAGCAGATCTAAAGAGAAACGATTGACAACTGTTCTGCAGTAGCTTTTCAGAAGAGTTATTGCAATAAGAGTCACTGAGATAAAGCAGGCAACCATATAAGAAAATCTAATCATTTTAATATATAAATATGCCAGTAGTATCAGGGCTGTACAGTAAAAAAAGCAGGAATATTTTCAGCAATGCCTCCTAAAAATTTAAATTCTTACTGCTACATTAGCTTTTAAATTTCAAAATCCACGTTATGAAAATTTTCTAAGTGTAGTAAATTTCTGCTTCTACTGTTCACTAGACTACAAACAGTAAAGAAATTTATAAACCGAAGCCTATAACTACAGCAAAATAAACCATTTGCACTAAACAATTACCACAAAGCAATACACAGAAACCCCAGAACCTTTCAAACCAAGAACCTTTGAAATGCACATACACAAGCAAACCTATACCTCTTGCCAGATAAATAAAACATAGCTCCCCGTTAAGTATTCAAAATCAGACAAAAAAAAAAAAGCATGCATGCATTCTAACACATAAATCCCATCAGCCAAAAGCAGATCCACTAATCACAATTACCAGAACCAAAAAATTAAAAAAATATAGTAATCATTTCCAACTTCCATTTCTGCAACAAACAGAAGCGGCTAGCAAACATCTGCACCTCTCTCAAATATTGCAGTACTGAAGCTGGCTACTGCTGTGTGAAATAGTTATTATGCAGGAGAGGCCGCTGCAGTTCAGAGAGGACATACAATACCTCAAGGCAGACAGCAGTCTATAGAAATTCAAATCCCGAGTAAGAGGATTTACCTAGAAGGCAGTGTTCTGAATGTTAAAAAGTATCAGGCTCTCTTCAAGAGCTGCAGCTCAAGTCATAATATACCTTGATTTGTAGCCATCTGTAACTGCACAATTATCTACAGCCTATTTTGTCTCCTCTGGAGTCCTTGACTTGCCTCTGACTGTGGAAACAATTTCGAAGGTAACCTTTCCAAGGACCAGAAGTACAGTGGACTGCATATAAACAACACTGATGAAAGCATTAGGTCTGGTAGTAAAATAACAGTAATCTGACACCAATTTAGGTAACTTAGTATGTTTTCACTATTAGAATTAACACCAATTCTAACAAATTAGTCCTTTACAATTTAAGAGGTAAGTACCCACGTTTTTGTTGTTTCTTTAAGCAGTAAGTGACCAAGACAAAAAGAACCATTTTCTTCTTAGTGCAAGACTTTCAGTACTGTCTCTATTTACATCCAAGCCTGAGACCTCAAAATAGTGATTCTACTCCCCCATCCTCCTCTCGAGGATGACATTAGCAAGTTTAATAGCTCTCGGTTCTGCATTTATTTAGCAAGCAAGGCAAGCCATCATTTGAAACCTGACAATTCTCACAGACTTACCATGAAGGAAAGCTCCACCATGACTCAGTACAATTCTGTCAGGAGATGGCTTTTTCTGCCTATGTGACCTAGGTGTGATGCCTATGCTCCTCAGAGCAGCCTTTGTTCAGATAAGTAGGACACAGAAAGCCTTGCGTAATCAGCCGTGGCAGAGCGCCAAGCCTCCATTTGCCAGGCATGTCTGGGGCCAGGGGAGAGGGTCAGGAGAGGACCTGCTACATGTGCTGCTACATGAGCTCACTGCTCCGCTCTCCTGCGTCTTCCGAATTCAGAACAAATTCATCTTGTGAGATGAAGGTTTGTGTAGTGTAAACACTCAGTTACTTTTGTCCAACGTTCAAAAAAAAACCCTCAACACTGAGGAAAACTGTTACATGGACAGGGCAGAAGAAAGCTGCTTGAGGACAAAAGAAACGAAGGTCACATAAACTGAGTAACAGCAGTATGTTCAGACGAATCTCTTGTTTTGACTAGCTGTAAGAGAAAAAATCTTTTCAAACAGAAAGATCAGAAAAGCTGTATTTTCACTAACCAAACGAAGGTTGCATTCAAATTTACTGACCAACATCTTACATAGTGCACCACAGTGTTTTTCACAAAGCTATCTCAATACTTGTGTTGCCTGTGTGTTTTATCATTATTTGTGCAACATCAGAATTTAGTTATTCCTGTCTTAACAGCCCAAAGGACTGCCAGCAGCAACAAAATGCTATAGGGAAGCGGAATGACTGGGAAGCTTGCCCCCGCTGCTGCATCACCACAGAGCTGAACCGCCCTGAGCTGGGGTCGTTCCAGGACCTGCAGCACTCTGCCTCCAGCCCACACAGCCACCCAGGCTGAACTGAAGCACAGCATAATCCTTGCCCGGTATCTGTGGCTACCTAGCCAGTATGCAGAGCTAGGTACTACTGCGTGCCCTCAATGCTGCCTTTCAGTTACAGTTACAGCTAATAAACCTGGACCAAGACACCTCTCACGAGGAGAAGGCCCCCAAATGAAGTGAGCGTACCAGGACCAATACTCATTAGCTTGAATGCTCAACTTCTGAGTCAACCATTTCTCTTCTCATGGTTTGTTCTTCCCCCCCGCCCTCCCCAGCAAATCATGGAAGACGCTACACAGCATGTTAATTCAATTTTACCATTTACTTGTCTTTGTAATCATGATATTTCTAAAACACTCCTACAGTTTTCTTTCATAGGAAAACTCCAAAATTACTCAAAAACCCAAGCAAAACTAAGACAGAAGAAAACACTTAGTAGGCCAGACACTGTGATATCACGATCCACTGTCAAAACCAGTTGCACCAGTAACTCTCCCGCAGTTCAATTACAGTGCCATGATTCATGAGAAAACTTTCATGTTTTTACTTCTTGTGTATGTCTCTCCATCATACACATATGCAGACTACAAAGGCACAGAGAGCATTTTCATTCTCAAATGCTGTTTTCCATCCAGTAACATTTTTATTAAATTATTAAAATAATCCTTTGACTCATTTCATCTTGCCTTCAACAAAACGCTTTTTAGGTGAAGTGCTTGAAATCTTGGATAGCCACTTGCAATAGCTAAAGCTCTTTGTTTTGTTTTTTTACCTAAAAATGTCACTAATTAGTTTCTGGTAGAATTACAGACATCAAACAAGACATAAGAAATTAAAACTTCTCATAACTGTATGTATGTTTGACTAGTTAATTTTCCTTTAATAATTAAAAATACATAAACTTTCAATTTAACATGTTTAAGCTTTAAAATTATTAATCTAAGCACATGTGAAAGATAACTAGGTTGTGAAACAGCACTTGAAGGCTTGAAAATACAAATTTTCACTTTCGTAAGTACATTTTTATTTATTACTGAAAAAGAACATAAAAAATGAAAATATGTCTATCACAGCTACATGTTGGCATACAATAGCTGCAGTAGCTAAAAATATCTTTCATGAAGATATATATATATAGAGAGGAGAATTATTTGAATACATGATGGAAAAGTGACTGACTATAAATAAGTATTTCAAGCTCTTCATCTGTGTATCAGTATTTAATTTTTTAATATTTCATGCATATCTTCCCAATAAATTGATTCTTTTGCAGCCTTTTTCTTATCCTAATAGAAGCAATATGTCTTAACATCACTAACAAATGAGAATCTTTAGGAAAAATAATTTTAAAAATTAGAATTATATTTAAATTGATGATTTACAGGCAAGATCAAAGCATAGGCCTGAAGCAAACTACTAGATAGCTGTTTTGTGCATAAATAAGAAGGAAACAATTCTAAAAGTGAAAGGCAGAATCAGTATTTCTACTAAAAGGCAGATGATTGAAAACATGAGAAATTTAGTTCTCATTCTTCTAAGGGTTTTGTTGCTGGGTACAGGATGCATCTGCAATCCTTAAAAACCAAACAGATTTCCCAAAGCACAACATTGCTTGGTTTGCTATAAAATAACCTGCTCGTGTCCAGAGTCTCTACTGACCACTCATTAGAAAAAAACACAACCAAAAGAATTCACCACCAAAAAAACCCCAAACAAAAGCAAACAAAACATTCCCTCAGAAAACCTCCCACCCACCCACTGTTCCCTCGATGTTATCATTCTAATAAATATGAAAAACTAAGATTTCTTCTTTTTTCCCCCCTTAAGTAGTCTGACAGCAAACAATGGAAGTGGACTGAATTTTACATTCAGAGGGCTTTCAGGATCGTAGCCGTAACTCCTCACTAAAAGCACACTGCAGTACTCCAACACCAGCAAGCAGAATGTGCACCAGATGGAAGACTGGTTTCCCATAGCTGCAGTTTCCAATGTAACCCAACTATTAAACTAAACTAATACCAAAGCTGTAATCTTTCTTTTTTCCTCAGCTTCTCCATTATGTGTATCAACGGTCCCAGCTCCCCCTTTGTGTTCTATCCAGCTCTGCATTCAGCTTCCAGCTGGCACTGGGGCCGACCAACGCACAGCAACTCCCGTGTGGATGGGACAGTTCCCTTCATAGGAATTTTTCATGTCCCAACAGACCAGACCCACCACCAGTCATTTGGTGCCTCTGTTGCAAGTCAAACCAACCAGATCACCTGGTCCTCAGCTTGCAGAGCTCAAGTGGCTCTGGGGCAACATGTCACACAGGAATGTTCTAGAAACTTCTCTTCGAAATCTCTTTCATTCTGACATATTTGCTAGAAATTGGTTAAGATTCGAAAGTACTTAAGAGAAGCACTGAGACACACGCGCAAGACAGGATGATTACATACATGTATGAAATAAGAAGGCTAAAATTGAAAAAATATATTATAAATAGGAAAATTACTAGGATAGCAAGTGATATACCAGAAATAATATGGCAGGTACTGAGAAGCTTGAACATTTTTTCCAGCTACATCTACCAAACCAATAAAAAGATATATTCCTGGAGATCTTGCTTTATTCTCCTTTCAGACTATCACGGTGCCACCATAACTAACACCATCAAACACAGTATTCCTACTGTCGTTTGTAAGAAATGGCAAATAGGAAGGGCGCAGCAGGACATGTAGTAAAGTGCGAAAATGTCATGACTGTGAGGTAAACCTTAATAGTATGTTACTGCTATAGTAATCAATAATAAAATCTCCGCTCTCCCCCCGAGTCATTGCCATTCAATTTTGGAATTAACTGTACTTTTCCGATGAATGAGGCAAATTCAGCTTTTGTGTATCAACTCTGAAGGTAACACTGCCCTAACTGTCAGGTTACACAAGGACTGTTTTCTTTTCAGCTAGAATGGCCACTCTTCTTCTTCCTTAAGGTAAGCCTGAAGGCCAAGTAATTTTCACCAGCACTGGTGTTTTTGCAAGAGTTTATGGCAATGGGATAAGAGTTCTTATAGTAATCTGCAAGTCTTAACTGCAGCATGTTAAAAACATGCAAAAGCAGTAACTGATTTTGAAAAAACAGTTGATTTTATGCTTGTTAAACAGCACTCTAGTAATTATCTTGATCATCAACATCTTAAAATAGTAAAAATTAATTTCGTGCTTAAATTGCTTACATAAAATATAGATGATTTACGTTAATGCTCTAAAATTGTGAAAAACCATGGCATATATGCCCTTCAGACTCCCATTCTCCCCCTTTGCCTGAAAGACTCTTACTGACAATGACTCATCTGTTGGCAATGGTTTATTCTTAGCAATTACAGACTTAACATGAATGTTTAAATACCATCAAAAACATTATGATATTTCAAAGTACATTAATGCAACGTTGGTACAATCTGTGAAATTCAGAACAGTCACAAGCAAATACCAGATGAAAAGCTACTTCCACTTTCCGTCTCAGTGTCAAATAGAAAGCTCAAATATGAATTATGTTATTCAGAGCCCGAGGGAAAGGGTCTATGCTCAAGGCCAGTCACTAGCAGGCTGGATCCTAAGCCCCATAACCACCCTCTAAAATCCTGGAGCCTTTTAAAAAGGTCCACAAAACTAAAAAAGGCACAAGACAAATGTGTCTTTTCATTACCTTCGGTTCCTTGTCTTTCTTTTGTGAAAAGACGAGATATTCAGTCTCAGAGAATGAGACATTCTGTGAAAACATCTTTTCACACTCTTTCATCATATCTCTTCCTTATTTTTTATTCTTGTGCGTAACCACTGCACTAGCACTTCATTTTGTCCTCTTCACTAAGGAAGTATTTTCTGACCCGCCTCTCATATTCTTGTCACTCACAGAGTTCTGGCTTAAGGGTTTTTTAAACCTTAACTCAGGGATCAGTCAGATTGGCTTTTAAAGAAGCTACTGCCCTGCTTGTTCTACTTAGTCTACTCCTCAATTGATACATTCTGATGTAAAAGCTGGTATGTTTCAACCAGTAATACTTCATTCTCAAACAAAGCATATCAGTCTCAGAACTCTACATTATATCCACAGCTGAGCTGAACTAGAAACAGCTGAAACTGCTCGAGACAGAGCGGATTGCCTTACTGGATCTTTTCTTTCTTGCTCCTCACTCTTATTCTCTGCTAAGGATTGCAACCTCCATAACAAAGGTAGCAAACCAGAAACTCTACCTTAGGTGTTTCGGTTGGTAATTCCAGAGTAGAGTTTCGTGTTATGTTTTGCACCAGAAGGGGATAAAACAGCTCTACCCTTTCCTTCCCATTCACACACTCCTGCCATCTACCTTGCATTGGATCTAGCAACTGGGCAATCTCAAGTTGAGCTGGTTCAGACTTCTGATCCACCTCAGTCTGCAAATGGAAAAAAAAAATCACTCTATTCAATGCAGCAGAGGGTGCCAAACAATGCAATCAGAATTGCAAGGTGGAAAATGAGACAACCTTTTAGCAACAACCTGCAGTTATATTGATTTAAGGACAATGTGAAACTATCCTTAATGCAACCCCCTGCCCCCGTCATGTTTATTTCATCACCCTTCTGAAGATCTTCACTCTGCTCCAGGGTAAGCTGGTTTTGTTCCTGCCATTTGTTTTCTTAAGTGACTTAATCACATTTCACATAAAAGCAATGGAATTGTGATGATTTTGCATTACAAAAGATTAATTTATCAAAAATACTTCTTTGGTGTTTTTCCTATTCGTAGTTGGTGTATTACAAACTAGAAGTTTGGTATACTCAAAATCCTTCTCATAAGCGACCCTTTTTATTTTGCAAAGTTGTGAAAATCAAACTCAGTAAATTATTTAGATTGAATTCTCGTAATATCTATTTAAATACTTGATTCAGTGATAGAATTACATATTTCATGACCCATAAGGAAAAGGTTATTTATTTCTTTATCAATTTATTCTATTAAAAATTAAAATGCAGAAGTTCCTTCCACTACTTGACTACAAGTTTACTACCTTCTTGTAAATCTACTCTTCTGTTTTGTCCCTGACTTCTTTAAAAATAAACCCAAAATGTACTACTTTATCACTTCTTTTATTTCCTATGTATCATGACAGCCAATACTAAATCCATGCTAAAGTATAAGGAAATAGAACCACCCAAAGTAGCACATAATCCCTTTCCCAACACAGTGATCTATCTCTACCTCCCCTTGCTCTCTTTCGCCATTCATTGCACTGAATCTTTCCTACTTCTATGCCATATCATTCTCTCTAATCACAGTTTTCAACTCCACCTGTCTCTGTAGGTGAAATCTTGGACTCTGGATGAAAAAAGGAAGCTTGATAAAAGAAGTGCTTGCCATTATTACAAATACTGAAAGGAAAAATTGAGAGTGACACTCTACTCTTTCAAATCTTGGACAATGTGATTCTGATAGCCTCACAAATACAACTTCCAGGAAAACAATGTGCCAGGAAAAGGAAGCCACAAGATTCTTGAAAACAAAACATTTAATGTTTTCAGTAGTTTTAAGAGAGATTAATATGCAGAAATACGTTTATAAATTACACTTAATTACAAAATTCTCAGCGCTGCAGGTGTATCTCCCAGCACATGAAACTCTGTTAAAGAACACTTCCTTTTTCCAAGACACACATATCTAAATTTAGAGGCCAGGAAGGAAAGAACATGAGGATAAAGTAGGCAACGGAAGGAATAAAAAAAAAAAAGGGGGGGCAAGCATGTTGAATAGAGGGAGATAAAATGACAGATTACAATCAGAGACTGAAAAGAATGCAACCAGTAAAAAAATTTAAAGGAGTACAGAAGAAACAAAGTACTGTATTAACACAAACGATTTCTAACTGATTAGTCAGAAATTGTTGCCTTAGAAGCTGACTCTCCAGGGGAAATAAAAGAATGATTAACTGCTAGAAAAAGTTGAAACAATATTAAAAAAAATGGTATGAGAACATTATATTGCATAAAAGCTTTCTATTTTTAAGAACTTCCAGTTTACAACAGTGCAGCTGGGGCGGGGGGCGGGGGGGAAGAGAATAGCAAGAAATCCAAGCTGTTAATTCTTCTCTTCTTCTTCCTCCAATTTTTTGTATGTCCTCAGCCTCCCCCCAAAATGTACTGTTTTCACAAGAGCCCTACACCAAATTTTTGGAGTATCAGTGGTGATCTATAATTTTGCTAGGCTTTTCTGAGTGTTTCTAACATCAAACACACCTCAAATCCTACCCTTACTCTGTCTTTAGACTAAGATACTTCATACTGAAGCTCTTCTATTTCGAAAGCAGGCAGTATTTAACCGCTATACACTTATGCATTCCTTGCAGCTTTAAGAGGCAACACAACTTGTAATAAATGTTAATTCAATTTGAATGAACTTAAACCTACCTTTAAACTAGACTCATAGTCTGTGTTCACTTTGAACATAAGCCCAAGTCGCAAATGAATTTCCTTGGCTCGACAAAAGCTGGGATCAACATAAAGCGCCTCCTGAAATGCTTTAATTGCCCTGAAAGAAAAACACAGATTAAAAAGTTATTTTTTACTGAAGTATCACTTTATAATCAATATTTATATGACTAGCAGAAAGTGGATCAGAAAGCACTGTTACAGAACAACGTATCAAAATAACGGTTTACATGCAATGCTTTTGGTGCATGGCTTTTGATTCTTCAAGGACTGGGTAATTTTGTACTCCAGATACCCTGGTATGTTTGAAAGTCTAATCTTTTCTATTAATTTAGAGAAACTAATTTGCTGCGTGAAATACAGTAACGTATCTGCTGTTTCAGAAAGGATGACTCTGGAATTAGTAACAAAATTAGAGTAACTTTAGAATGATACAGTGATCACTCATGTCACAACCAACTACTAGGTTGCTTTTGATTCCAGGTAGGGCAGACCCCCGAGAGCAGCAGCAGAACAGAAGGCCTAGAAGGAGAGATCATGCACATCTCTTCCCACTGCACCAACCTGCTCTGTTTTCCACTTGGTCCTCTCTTTCTTAGCACCATCGCCATGTAGGGACTCAATTAATACCTACTGCTCCATGACTTTCCAGTCACTCAGTTACCTCCAGCAAAACATAGATATGAAAGCCTGGTGCCTCCTCCCACTGTAACTTCTTTTTCATATTCCCATGATAGGTGAAGATGGCTCTGATTCTATTTCCTTGCCTTTAAACCCTCTCTACACATGCCCCTGTTCATGATGGCACTGTACCAGATAAAACAAAAATGCTATGTAACAACTGTATCTTGGAGCAGAAAAGACATGATTCTAAACAGGACTGTTTTGCCTCTCAGGCCAACTGCGTAAAATTAGGACTGCTGAAATGCAACTAAAAGATAATAGGTTTAAATTCACAGAGGAATTGAGAAAGTAGCTAAGAACCATTGTGTTAGCTCGCCTGAAATCCAATGACAGGTTGAAACAAAATACCTTCACATACATCACTGCTTGTACAATGACAGAAATCAGCATCAGTCTCATTCAGGGTAGATTCAAGCACCTAGGCCAGGGAGCACAGTCCCATCTGCTGTCCCAGGCAACCCCAGAGATAGACGCTGAGCAGGCAGATGACAGGCAAGCCTATGGGGAGAATTGTACCCACTGTGGAGCAGCACAGGGACACTGGACAGAACTAGTCACAGTGCCTAAAAATTACACAACGTTTAGGCAACTTGATTTCACTCCTACTCTCCAAGTGCAGTATTATTTATAAGGACAAAAGGTTAGCAGCTGCAACAGAAAATTCAGTAAATATTTCTCATAGACTTTTTTAGTCACAAAACACATAAACCATCATTTTTTAATCCATGAGCAAAACCACCTCTGCTCCAAAATTCTTACAGGTTTTTTCATTCTTGATGGCAAAGCAAACCAAAGGCACAGAACTTCCTCTAGACAATGCAACAAACTCATTTGTACCTGAAGCATTATCTGACTTGTTTAAAATAACTTAAGAGCAGATAGGCTAAAAAAATATTACATTTCTATTGTGGAACTGAGTTTCCTTTATTACAATCTTTCTGAAAGACTTTCCTTACCTTGTACCCTACTTTTCTGCTTACATAAAGAAAATGAGCAAGTGAAGCACAAAAGGGACAAACTTACACCAGATAAGCAGTCTTTCACATCTCACCTAAACCTCGCTGGAACAGTATGGGTGGTGATGAATCACACACCTCAGTATCTACACTGAAATTGTAAAAAACAAGGATCCCTGTCTCCTAACAGTGTGCTCACCATCACATACAAGAACACCACTCAAACTGGAAGGCCAAAGACTGGACTGATTACTAAATATCAGCACATATTTTAAGCTATGCTTTTGTTATGCCAAAGTATAGATTTTATGATTATATATTTGCATCTCTTGTCTTAACTCTAATAGGGTACTCAGTATGTTAGCCACTGGTATTTAAAATCCATTATTTGCATCCTGTTCAAAGACCGTATCCTAAGTTCTAAAAAGGAATAAAACCTGTGTCTATGGTCCCCATCAAAGACAAGACAAAAACCAGGAACAGACATTGCTGTTCTATACCACATGGGAGATTGTGACCACACTCATATACACTGTGAACTTCACATTCATCACATTTCAGCTAGTTTGTTTGGTCAGAAAATAGTATTTCCGTATTTCTCCTATGTCATGTCTCAATCACTAAGATCACTGAAACATGGATTTCTAAAAAATCTTAAGAGAAACTGTAAGAGACAAAATTATTTTTACAGTCTCTTGCTTACTGAAGAGGAAATATTATTCATTGCCACACTGAGGAATAGAGTTAAACAAAGCCACAAGTAAAACAAACAACTTTTAAGGACAGTTTTGAAGTTTAGTTTGAAGGTATACTGTCATTCATTCAAAAGAACAAGAACGTTGCCTACCCTGTCTTTCAGAGAAGCACAGAACTTAAACCAGTAAATAAAGTTATCATCAGTGGACAACATGAAAAGACTGTCACGTTTAGTACAGAACCTGCTCGTCACAGACAGCCCCTATGAGGTCTGTGTAATGTTTATCTCTGTGCAGGCGATACAGCAACACCATTCACCCTAGTCTAAGCTGCTTGTGGAGTCAGGTTCAACATTAGTAGTTTTCACAAGTCTTTGAGCTAACATTATAACCCAACACAATTTTCCAACTAAGACAAGCCCAACATGTACAAGGAGGAAGAAAATTTTTAACACAAGTCATCATTCTTCCAGACACAAGCTATGCAGGAAGTAACAGCATGCTTTTCAACCCACTTTGATGGATGCTTGGAAAAATATATCCAATCAACCAAGTCAAACCAAAACTCTCTGTACCCTTTTAGACACTGTTTGAGTTATCACGCTAACAGCTAAATAGTAACATTCTAGCTGCACATTTCAGTTGTATTTGATCACTCTTAAACTGATGGTTTCGGGAGGAAAGGCGGAGATGCTTTAAAAACATTATTTCTGTGAAATGTTAAAAAATTCAAAGAAACGCACTCAGGGAGCATTGATTGCTCCCATCCACTGCATTGATCTGGCAATGGAATGGACACACTGGTAGAAAGTCTGGTGAAAGACTCTCCACTTAAAAATTTTCTTTCAGTGTCTAATATATGTTGGATTTACATTTAAGAATGAATCTGTATGAACTCAAAATACTACGAACTCCTGGGTCAGTGTCTTGCTCGCATGTTAAATTCTGTATCTTTGGATGTCATAATAAAACCTAAAAGATAATTCTCAAAGGTAACATAAATTTAAACTTATAATGAAGCATAATTACAGCAGTAAATTAAGGGGAAAATGTAAGAATACACCAGATATTCCTCAAAGAAGCTTTTCTAACTAAAACCCATGTATTTCATATTCTCCGTTCAAAATATTGGCCTCCATCTTTCTTAAATCTATTGTTAATTCTATATAGATTATGCAATTTGTAGTTTTTCCTGAATGACAATCACCAATAGTAAGAAATATAAACTACTTCCACTACTTCTGTGAAAAGGGGCATCATCAAAATTTCACAAATAAAGCGATCTGAAAGGCAGCATTTTCAACAATTTCTACCAGTGGAAGGTGCTCATGTCTAATTTGGCAATTGTAGCCTGATTTTAAATATAAATAGTCAATAGAATTTTCATAGAATAAAACTCTCAAACTCTGAAAAGACCTTTACTTACTAACTCTTATGGACAGACAAGCAATTCTACACCATAGCTGAACTAATACTGTTCTAATTTTGCCTATGGGAAACATTTAAACAAAATAGCAATGCACTCAGAGCTCCAGACTCAGTCCCTTACTACATCAATGGCAAAACACCTGTAACATCACTGACATCCATTTCAATTGTAAGCACTCAACAACGTCCAACACAGATGGCGTTAGTGCTTGGTCCAGGTTGGTAGAACACAGAAGGAAGCAGACATGAGAAGTGGAAAGTGGGAGCCAGTGTTGTGGTAGTAAAGGGAAATGAAAGAGAATATGGCCCAATGTTGGTAACTGCAGTCCTTTCTGGCCCATCTGTTTGACTGAGTTGGGCCTTCTGGATAGCGCAGGATTCACTTGATCCTTGTACAGATCTTTGTTTGCTCTTAAACATCATTAATCCAATTTCTGTCCTCTGTCCAAGCCTACATCCAGAAAGATATGAGTCTAGAGGATCCAAGGCATCCAAGTTACTCAGATGTTTTGCCTCAAAGTTCTATGGTTTGACCGAAACCAGAAGAGCAGATATAACCTAATAGCTTGATGATCTGTCACATATGAAGCAGGACTTGGCTTAAGAGGCTAACAGCTTCCTTCAGAGATGATGGCACACAGCCTTCCTCAAGTAGGTTGTTAGTCTCCACCATTAATTAAATGGCCTTCATGCAGACAGAGCTTTTCATTTTTAATCCTTCAGCAGACTAAACATATATTAGTCCAAAGGATAAATCATCAAATGAAGGGCTAAGAGCTCTCATACTGCAGAAAGAAATGACAGTCATCAGCAAGAGACAACTTTTGGTTTGTTCTCTGAAGATACCAACAATGGCCTGGTAAGAAACAAATTTGGTTGAGTCTACTAGAATTAAATTAGAGTTTTCTCCAAGAATGGGAGCAGTTCCACTAACAGGCAGGAAAGCCCATCTAACACTCAACAAAACAGGAAAGCAGGACTGGAAAACAGACACTATGGAGGATGAAAAGCAGCTCTGGACTTACATTTTACACAGCACTGCTACAGTTATTCAAGAAAAATAAAAATGACATGAATCTATCATCTCCAAATCAAGACTTCCAAAATCAATACTGCAGCTATCTTTCCACCCACTCATCTATACAACAATGCCTGCCATTATGAAAGTGAAGAAACCAGCTGAATAATAATTAATAGAAGATTATATTAAACATTTAGTGAACTCTCATAAGACTTTTATTGGAAGGTTTTACTTGGATAGACTGTGAATAAAATCAGCTTTGAACTAGGCAAAAGAGTATAATAAAATAGCATCAATTTAACTATTCAAAAGCTAACACTTGTAGGTTTCAAACAAAAAACATGGAAATCAGAACGAGCCTACAAAATAACAGAACATAACTTTAATATATCAGGAAAAATACTTGATGCAGCTGGAGTGAAACTTTTTCTTATTCTTTGTCCTCTTCCAATTTTTTGACCACCTATTCTAAGCCTCACGTAATTTCATAGCCTCACTAACGAAAATGATGTGAGGCTGTGATGGACAAACTTCTATTTGAAACTCATAATCATAGTTTGAAGATAAACAATGTTCAAATACAGCAGTAGTCAGGACACTACAATTTTATTAAATATTTTTACAGACTTTAGATACAAATCCTCTGTCCTAGGGTTGTAACAGCTGAATGGCAAAATATTTTGACCAGCAAAGTCTTTAAACATTTCTCTAGAACAGCAGCTGAGAGTAGTTTTTTCCCAGCGTTAGCAGATATTATGCATTTTCACTAATCCAAGAAGTGGTTTGATATCCAATCACAGAAAGATAAGAGAACAGAAGAGGAAGTTAATTGCCACTTCGTTAAAGGTTAATTACAATTAGTATGTGTGGTCTACGTGTACATTCCCATTTTATATACCTAAAAAATACATATATAGACCTCAACACCTGAAACCTGAGAAGTATTTGACAAAGCAGTATCCACACAGTGTGTGTTTAAATTCTGCCCTGTTTATGAAGGTAACTACAAACACCACACCAGCTGAAAGGACTCTGACAGAACAGGGAAAGAAGCATGAATACAGATGTGCACCTTGAAGATCACAATTTACTGGTAAGCAAGATGATCTTCTACTCTCAAATTATAGCCCTCCTGGACTTTCCATTGCAGGTGTTTCCAAAGCAGGAACTCGACAGACTGTCAATTACCAGTGCAATATCACTGTCAGATGGGTGACTCTCAGAGCCTCTCATGCAAACCGCAGCCACTGGACTATTTCATCAAATGCTGTGCGCCCTCCACAATGGCACAAACCACTGATACACCTGGAGGCGGGCAGAGCAGACATCACATTTGATGAAGCAGTCCAGTGGCCACTGTGCATGATGAGTGGGGTGTTCCCACACAAGTGAAGGAGGTCCCCACTAGGCGGTTTGCATTCCAACCCACCCCACTACCCACTCAACTACTCTGTGTGGAAGAGACCAGTTCCTTGGATCTGCCAACCAGTCATAAACAGCTTGAGAACCATCTGAAGGATCTGGTCCTGATGGAAAAAAACAAACAATAACCCCCTCAAAGACAAATCTTACTGTGTTACTAACAGCTTGCCCCTGAAAAAAAAATACATGCATTGATAGAGGGAGCAAAGAAATGCAAAGAACAGCACACGACTCTCTCTCTGCCATAGGCAAACAGCAACCACCATAAACCAATAGTTTCTTGGGTAGATAAGGTGTGCAATACTGAAGGCTGGCACACGAGACTACTGAAAAAAAGTTCACATTTCACTGTAGACCTCAGTACTTTAAAAGCAGTTTAAACAGCTGCTTTACTATTTCAGGATGACTGTGAGAACAAAACTTCATTTTTTGGAAAAAGATGAAAGAGAATGACAGCCAGAGAGAAAAAGAGAGAGACCAGACTCCTTCAGCTAAAGTAAACGGTCCAGTGTGATTGGCGCTAAGGCCATCTCACAGGCAATGGTAAGTTTTGTGTGTTCTCCTGTAGGTACATGGGAAAGAATGCTCCTGCCTTGCTGAGGACTTCAAAGGACTTCTAGGAGAAAAGAGATTCTCGGGTGTCTGGAGGCCTGCAGCGTGACCAAGAGATGAGATGCAGTAGCACAGACAACAATTGAGGGCTACTTTCTGCTGTCTGCTTGGCCTCTGGAGGGTTGTGGAATTCAGCAGCAGCAGAGATGAGATGTGGAGAGCCTGCTCAGTTGCTCGCATGTTGGAGATGGAGGTGCTACACTCTCTCAGCTGGGGTTGTATATGCTTGCTCCCTCTTGTCCATTAAATGTCTTTACCTGAATTAGCTAAGAATAATGAAAGACTGCAGCTGTCTTCTTGATGTCAAGATCCAATTTTGAATCAGGGTTGAAGAGGGGAAAAAAGTTTTTTGTGCTGAACTCCCATGTCCTTGCTCCAAGGAGTCAAACTTATGCTAACAGGAGGAATTCCAGCATACAAAACACCCTGGCTTACAGAAGTGCCAGGATGCAGCAATGCAAAAAGACTGGGCTGGCTCTGAGGTTACTTTAAAGGAGACAGGTATCTTCTAGATATCGCTTGATATTGAATAGATGACGACAGTGCTTCCGTTTTGGCGATGATGGCTGTAGAAGGGCCAAAAAGTTCCAGTCAGAGGTGACAGATTTTCCTCCGGTAGTCTGCAACTTTAGCTATGATGGTGAGGAAAAGGGTCTGATCATCTCTTGCACTAGTCTTTGGCTTTTTTCAGGACTGTCCCCCACAAAAGCAGGTCATCTCGAGTGCCACTAAAAGTCATATAATGGACAACCAGGGGATCAGGCCTAGTCAGCATGGGTTTATGAAAGGCAGGTCCTGCCTGACAAACCTGATCTCCTTCTATGACAAGATGACCCGACTATTGGATGAGGGAAAAGCTGTTGATATTACCTACCTGGATTTTCGAAAAGCATTCGACACAGTTCCCCATAGGATTCTCACAGAAAAATTGGCTGCCAATGGCCTGGATGAGCAAACAGTCTGCTGGGTCAAGCACTGGCTGGATGGTCCCAGAGAGTGGTGGTCAATGGAGCTAAATCCAGCTGGCGGCCAGTCACAAGTGGTGTTCCTCAGGGCTCGGTGTTGGGACCATTTCTGTTTAACATCTTTATTGATGATCTTGATAAGGACATAGAGTGTATCATCAGGAAGTTCGCAGATGACACCAAGATAAGCGGGAGTGTCGATCTGTATGAAGATAGGGAGGCACTACAGAGAGACTTGGATAGATTGGATTGGTGGGCCAACGTTAACAGGATGAGCTTCAACAAGGACACGTGCCAGGTCCTGCACTTGGGCCACAACAACCCCATGCATCGCTACAGGCTTGGGGAGGTGTGGCTGGAGAGCTGTGTGGAAGAGAAGGATCTGGGGGTTCTAACTGACAAGCAACTGAACATGAGCCGGCAGTGTGCCCAGGTGGCCAAGAAGGCCAACAGCATCCTGGCTTGTATTGGAAATAGTGTGACCAGCAGAAGTAGGGAGGTGATAGCCCCCCTGTACTCTGCACTGGTGAGGCCACACCTTGAGTATTGTGTCCAGTTTTGGGCACCTCAATACGAGAGAGATATCGAGGTGCTGGAGCGAGTGCAGAGGAGGGCAACGAAGCTGGTGAAGAGCCTGGAGAACAAATCCTATGAGGAGAGATTGAGGGAGCTGGGACTGTTCAGTTTGAGGAAGAGAAGGCTGAGGGGAGACCTCATCACTCTCTACAACTACCTGAAAGGACATTGTAGAGAGGTTGGTGCTGGTCTCTTCTCACAGGTTAATTAGTGATAGAACAAGAGGGAATGGCTTTGAACTGCAACAGGGGAGGTTTAGACTGGACATTAGGAAAAAATTTTTCACAGAAAGAGTGGTCAGACAGTGGAATTGGCTGCCCAGGGAGGTGGTGGAGTCACCATCCCTGGATGTGTTTAAGGGTCGTTTAGATGAGATGCTGGGGGATATGGTGTAGGGGAGAACTTTGCAGAGTAGGACTGATGGTTGGACTCGATGATCCAAAGGGTCTTTTCCAACCTGAATGATTCTATGATTCTATGAAAAGTGTCAATGGTGAAGGACTGAGTTTACATGAGGCTTAACTTGTACAGCTGATAAGGAATCCCTGACTGAGGAGCCTCAGGACATATATACATATAAATGGGCCAATATGGGTGACTGATCTCAGTCTCTGTAAGGTGTTTCTGACACACCTTTCCCACACACACTGTCCAGCAATTTGCGAGATAACAGTCACTGAAAACACTGCAGGCTAGCTCCATGGTTGGTACACTGGGATCCAAAGAGGGCGTTAGAGCCACTTTCAGGACACAGTTGCAGAGCTTGGACTCCATTTTTTTTTTGTCTTGGTGGGACTCAGAGTAAATCAGCAGATGATAGATCAGTCAGGCTCAGAATCATTACTGAAGTAAAAGAAAAAATTTGGCATCCAAGCCACTACATTTGGATGCAGCTGTTGCGCAGAAATGAAGGGCAGCCTTTGATTAACTACTGAAATTCTTTAAGTGTTCAATCTAAAAGACAACTAAGGAGGATACGAAATTATTCAAGTTATGTAAATATCTCAGCTATCTCTATTCTACTGGTGTTCTACCCTACTTGAGAAACACTGGAAACAACAGGGAAAAATCAGCTAACCACTCTACTTACTGCTTGATGATAAATGGTGTAAAAGATCAGAGTATCAAAATTTAAGATCCAGAAGACCTATTTTACTATACTTGATTCAATTTATGGAGCTAATCCTTTATGGCATATTTTACTATAATAATTGCATGAAATAGCTTTAGTCTGATCACACTATTGCAGCATCTGTGTAGATGTTGAGAACTTTCAGTTCTTACATGAACAAACAAAATCACCAATATAAAATGATGTATGGGCTAAGATTTGTACTTAAGATAACCTTGTAATGCTGCTTTAGCATATAGAGAAGTGTACAATATTGAATTACAGTGAATAGCATATGTGTCTCAGACAATCCAACACTTTTTATGAAAGCTGGAAAACTTAAAAAATAATGTAAGAATATGAACAAGAATTCTAAAACTGACCTTATTCCCACTTTTTTATTATCCATGCTTATATGACACATGAAAAAACCTCAAGCACTTCCTTACCCTTTCCTTTTAGGAGGACTATATACATGCCTCTCATTAAAATCTATGAATATCTAAACTGATGTGGA
The DNA here is from genome assembly GCF_047716275.1 of Strix uralensis. Classification (NCBI taxonomy): domain Eukaryota; kingdom Metazoa; phylum Chordata; class Aves; order Strigiformes; family Strigidae; genus Strix; species Strix uralensis. The sequence continues at coordinate 40,285,018 of NC_133973.1, forward strand.
TAAAAAAACCCCAACTTTCATGGATGAAGCATGAGAGCTCAAACCATCTTAAATGGTCTAGAGTTCTCCTCCACCTGCCTGAAATACACAGATTTGTGTACTCTATGAACATACATGGAACAGCTACAGCAGAAAATAAGACAGTTTGACTAGCATTTCACTCTGAAAGAAAGAGGAATTCTCCTTGCAATCTGCAAGAGAGTCCTGTGGAGGATTAAGATCTACAAAGAAGAACTTCTCTACTGGAAATGACTTGCTATGACCTCCAAGTTTAATATGGTTTGGTCGCACCTAAACACCCACAACCACACAGCCCACTCCTCTCATCCCCAAGAAAACACAGTAAGGGGCTGCGTGAAGGAAGGGGAAGCACTCAAAGTGATTAAAAAAAATAAGTGTAAGAGTTTATCTGCATTAGATTTTCTTCCTCTAAAAATTCTACCCAATATTTTAATGATACACAACTTCCTTTGTACCACACTACACATAACTTTGTTGTATGAATGAAATGGCAAATATGATTATTCTACACAACCTTAACATACAGTTCTATGTGCAGTTAAGCCATGGTAAGTTAAGGCATCAATTTATACTCATGTTCTCAACAAGCTTACTTAAAGGTATGGAAGAAAAATGTAAATTAATTCACAACTCTGATTTATTAATACTTAGGTCTCACAATCAACTTGACTTTATTGCTCCATTCACTGGAAGGTGATAAATAGCACAATCCACTGATGGCAAAAGTCTATGCTGAACAGGTGGTCTTTCAAAGAATCAACTACTCTAAATCTAACTACTTTGTCTTATTTAATTTTATCTTACAGTTATGTACCATTTTCACAGTGCAAATTGTAGCAAGATACCTCTTGTAATAAGAACTGGTGCACAAAATACTCTTCAATGTTAAACGATGAAGTGAAATTCAACCAGATTTAACACAATCTTAAAATAGTGGATTCTCAGGTTTTCTGAAAATTTTTCTGTTCTTCTCATTAATTAGAATGCAATAGAGTTGCATGCCATGTACAATATGTGGCATTCATTTCACCACTATCAATAAAGAAAGCATTAAGTTGCAAGATAACAAAAAAAAAATCCAGCTTCTGAGCTCATGATTTAACCAACTTATCTTAATTTGAAGAATAAAAGATTATTTACATTATTCTGAGGAAGGCACAAATCTTTTGTCTTACATATACATAGAAACAATTTAGGGCAGGGAGTGGGAGGGTGGAGGGACAGCCAGGGGGAGAAATTTCACTTTATTGTTCCAAATCATCAGTCAGTAGTGACTTACTGCCTCCTTACCTGCAGTTGTATTTAGTCCAGTAAGATGATAGACCTTTTATTAATCAATCAAGTAGTAAAGTCACATTTACTAACAGTTTCCATACTGAGTGTAAAAACGCACTGACCTAAACACTGCACCTTTTCTGACTTTTTTCCAGTGACACTATATCCCTGCAAGAATAAATCCCAATGAAGTCTGAGGACCTTTCAACAGAACCCCTGTGACTGAGTCTATTCCATTTATCATCCTTCTCTCATCACCAATAAAAGAAAACCAAAATCCCATCTGAAAACCAATGCTTCCCCCATATCCAACAGCAGACCCTTTCAGTCCTGAAAGTCCTGCCAGAATTTATAATGCGTTCTAAGTTTTTATATCAGTTTTAAGCATTCTGATTCAAGTCTGAGTGTACTGCTTCTCACGTCCAAAACTATCACATTATACAGTATGTAAAAATTACTGATTATCAAGCTAAATGAAAACAAGCCCACTTTGCCTCTTCTTTTCCAAAAGAAAAGTTTTTTGTAAACAGGCTTTCAAACAAATGCAGACTACAGACTATCGATAACAACAATTCACAAAAACCTGTCAAGTCATACTGCTCTATCCCCCTTGCTGAATCGTATTATAGGGAGCTAAAATTCTTCTCCTGTAAGTGCTTTCTTTTTCAAGCAACTTCTGTGGTTGCCACAGGTATGTTACAGTAATTCAGATATGTGGCCCAGGACAGCATGTCCTCAAACATCATATCTATGATTAAAAAAAATTAAACTATCATACACTCACACTAAACTGAAGTTGAAATATCCACCTACCAATAAAACACCGCACAATACTGATACTGTTAGTTTATTGCAACTTACCATTGAAAGGCATTGTAATGGAAGTAGACCAAACCAAGGCCATATAAAAAGGCAGCATTCTGTAAAGGAAAGAAACAATGTTGAAAACCAAGATAAAACAACCATATGCTGTAAGATTGAGTTTCCAGTATTTTATTCATCGTTTGACATTCTATTTCCATGATAAGATAAGCACATTTAAATTTCACCTTGAACAGGAAGAACCAAAAGAAGGAATAAAAGGATAGGTAGACATTTAACAAAACAAAACACTATTCTCTGCAAAATATTTTTTGAGGAATAGCAACAACAATAATATTATTTTACATCAGACAAACTGATGTGCTTTGTTCTACTTGTACAACAGTAGGAAAGGAAATGACAGAGTAGAGGTCTTTGGCAATTTAATATAATAAAAAATGTTTTATGACCAAATACTGTTTCATAGTCATAATAATTTATACCCACATAAAAGTAAACAAAGATACACACACTAATTTCAGAGTCTAAAGTAGAACATTAATTACATGGATCTGAAAATATGCTTAAGGAAATTCCATTTTTCTGAATACCAAAAATACAGACCATTGGCTTCAAACCTAAGACAATCATATTTCTTCGTAATTAATCAAATTTCTATTTTCTATTTCCCTACTTTGTGGAAGGAGAAAAAAAAAAAGAAGGAAGAAAAAAAAAATGAAGGAAGAAAAAAAAAAGAACCATTCTCCATCTAGAAATCCATTTACCCACCCATTTTCTTTTCACAGAAAAGTTTGACTTGCTTCTAAGCTGACATTACTAAGAAGGTTTAATGGATGTTTAACTATAAAATCCTACAAACAATTATTACATAATTCCTAAATTAGGAAAAATAAACAAATTGCTTTTTCTTTTTAAAAGTTATGTCACGGCATAGCTCTTTTCTCTTTAGCAGAGCAATTCCATTTACAGGAGGCAACATATACATGCTGCCTATGACAGATTCTTAGGCTTTTCTTATGTGTAATACTGGTTTTGAGAGACCAGGAACACATCCCAAAGAACATAAAGCTCTGACACATGGACAAGAAATGGAATTTCCATTGTTGAAGATTGTAGTTCAAGATAATCCCTCTTCCACTTCCACGCACTTCTTCAACAAGACAAATTTCTAAGGAATTCCATTAAAGGAATGCCTTAAACTCAATCCAAATATAAAAAGGTATAACCAACTTTCTCTAGAAAATAACTGGTAAGTAGAACACAAATCAAAGAGCAGGATTCATGAGAAACAGGACCCAATATTACCATTTCATTATACCTCATCTGCATCTTCTAAATGCAAATTAAAACCAGGGGAAATGCCAAAGATCCTTTCATGAATACAGTTGGATCATAGCTTCAGCAATGGACAGCTTCCAAGAAAATTCAGTGGTATGACCAGATACTACAGCAATCAGAGCACTGGAAGATGTTAACAGGGGGAGTGGAGGGGGAAGTACATAAACAATATATGATGACACTTTAATACTACCATAAAACCATATTCTTGTTTAATTGAACAAAAACACAACACGGACATCGTAAAGATAAAAGATCTCTATTTCCATAACTCATATATTTCCTGCTTTCCAAGTGTGCTCTGGCAACAACAGACCAGGAAAGAACGCAAGCTCAAAAACTGAGCATGCATAATGCCTTGATTTAAGTCATTTTAAATGAAGAAGTAAGACAGAGAGATTTCCACGTGTGCAACCTGAAAACCTACAAAATACAGTGCACACTTAGTAACCTTTATTGTGTTTAGGTCAGGCTCATTTGTAGAACAGAACTTAACAACACTGTCCAGTGTTACCTCAGAGATCCACCAACTGCAATCAAGACTAGATCATTGTAAAGATTGAGAATAACAGTAATAAAAAAAAAAAAAAATCCTTCATCACCACACTGCAAAATTCAAGCAAAAATATGGCAGACAACTAAAACCTCTTCAATCTTCAAAGAATTTAATTTCCTCTTCTGAAATCTATTAGAATTCACAGTCCAAATGAGTTACAGATTCAGACAATTAATCTAGCTGATAATATGATCCTAAGGGTTAATAATAATCAACTTTCAAGGCACAACAGGACCAAGACGCAGGCGATTTGTCCAAATGTAATAATATATCAAGTTCACATGAAGCTTTCAGGTTGTCCCTACCCAAGTAAAATACAAATCAACCATTACTGCTCTGTCCTCCGTTCTGTGATTGGTTTTTCCATTTTTCTCTCATTCTCATTGGGTCTTACAAAGCATTTCAGATTGACCTTAAAAACTCTGTTGAACTGTCAGTGTCTTCTCAATACAAACAGGGCAAGATTTAAGACTCTCTAATACTTCAAATGTAAAGGTGTAAATTCTTAAATGTCAGTATGGATCATATTTATCTATTCTGAAATACTATAGCTCCAATCATACGTAATACCATTAGTACTGCTTGTTGATTATTAGATTTGTTTTAATAAAGATTAAAATATATCTTTTAATCTTAATTTGAACCTGGATGGGACTTTCACAAGGACTGGAAGATATTGCAGTGTTTCAATGTATGTAGTATCTTTATATATTTCAATAATTCAATAATTCAAGGCGAGATGCACATAAAGTTCATTACTTCAGCAACTAACTTTTCTGCCATATTGCAGAATACCATCAAGTTCAACGTGCAGCCAAGTTCCTACTGGCAACAGCCAATATGAAAGGCTGTAACAGCTTATTGCATATTGGGACAAAGCAGGATCATTACATGAAATTTTCATCTACAAAATGTCCTTTTTCTTAATATCATAAGATTATGTGACTCTGTTTACCAGGAACACACCCTGTCTTAAGAAATCTATTTCCAGTTGCCTCTGTTGCTTTTATTTGAACAAGTTTATCACAAAAAATATTCATCCCACATTTTCCAGTAAAGACTACTTTTATAATTGAATCCCTGCTATTCAGAATCCTGCTATAAATAACCAGTGAGTTAGAATACATGATCACTTTTTTCCCCTCCAAACATTTTTCAGTAAGAAGTAGAAAACTATCTTATCACCATCCTTTCCTGAACTTCTTCACAAGCCTCACAATTTCTGAAGATGTCAAGCTAACAAAATTCATTCTTTGGCTACTAACTTCTAATGTAATTTTTGTGTTATGAGATATCTCTCTCTACTAAAATCTACAGTAAAACAAAAAAAAGCTGCAAACCAAACCAGACTGTACCTCAAATCTGAAGTTGAATGTCTGTTTGTTTTTATTCTGCAGACATGCTATTAAAAAGCAGAAATGCTATTTTCAAGCCAATGTCATTTACATTTTCCACAATCAAAAAATGTAAAAATGTTTCATACCAACCACTAGATGGCTCAAATACCTCTTTCCATTTTACACAGCAATTTAAGAAGATTGTCAAGTTTACATTGTGTATTCTGCTACTTACAAGCACTATTAATGCTGAGCACCGTTTCAATTATATTTTAAAAAATATGTAAGCCACAGTATTTTACTGATAGGTGACTCTGAAGGCAAAAATGTATCTGTACGTACCTTTTTCTGTAACTGAGATGAATAAGCATGCTGAAGACTTTTTTTGCTTGTTTAAGTAATCAAGAAAAAAAAAGAATTAACCAATGAGGAAAACCCCACCCATCTCACAGACCTTCTGTATTAACCCAAGTAACTGGTTTATAGTCTCTTTGAAGCAGCAGATGGAAACAGATCCCCAGCATTTCATGTGCTCTCTTCTCTAGCCATTTCAGGCCAAGTTCACAACAAAGTCTTTTTCTCCATCTTCAACCATGCAGTCAGTGCTTCCGCAGAAACATGTCAGACTAGACCACCACAGTTACACTTCATAAACACAGGGTCAGAAAAACACACGTGTCCTGTGTAACAAGTGGCCATACTCACATTCAGACTTAAAAATGGCCATCTTAGACTGACTCAGAAATGTATAGCTACCACATCTGACTCCAGGTGTTTTTCACCAGCAACATGCTTATCTGCCACAAGCAGTTGAGACTCTGCTACTGACTCCAAATTAGTGTTTTATAAACACTAGAATATACAAAGAAATGATGCTCTGAAATGAAAATCTGTTCAGCATGCACTTCTAGGAAGTCAGTGAGTAGAAAAAGATGTTAGAGTCAAAGCAGCCTCAGGGCAGCATCCAGTCAGGACCTTACAACTTAAAAATTAAAAGGAACAGTTTTTGCCATAGTTTCATAGCATTGCTGATTCAGAAACATTCCCTAACACTGCCACTCATTTTTGTTGATACAATCATTTGTAGAGTACTACAGTCAATTGGATGCCAGAACTGATCTGAGTTATTAATATCCAGCTAAACAAGGATTATTTTTAACTGGATCAGTTTCCCAGCCAAGTTCACTGTGTAGCCCCCCCTCAAACAACTGCATTAGCACAAGTGAAAAAGTGGAATGTAACCAAGATAAGTGAAAGCTTTTTAAGCCTACACTGCTACCAACAAAATGCATATCAAACCTACAATAACTTTTCAAACAGAATGAGTGAAATCCTAGATAAAAGACTTAAACAGGGAATCTACACTTAAAAAAAAAAAAAAGGTAGTACTTTATTACCTCTTAACCCACATATAAATGACTTGAGAGAAATCAACTTCTATGGGTCAGTACAAGATGAATGGATTTCATGTTTTTACATGAAAGTACATCACAGCCTGCCTGTCAGCCTTCTCCGTGAAAGTCCTTAACCAGTGAGACACGTAGGCAAACACACCATTTCTCCTTTATGACTCTAAGGGGCAGTGCCAGATGCAGGTAAAATAATCCCTTTATTTCATCAAAAAGTTGTTAATATTTAGAGAGAAATCAGAGTGTATCCCACAATAGTACAAAATAAAAAACAGAACCATAGAAACAAAGTCCATGTAGTTGGTTGGTGGAAGTCTGAAGGAAAGCTATCAAAAAAAGACAAAGTTCAGCACCGTTATGAGACCAGTGATTGTTTTTCATTTGCTTACTACTATTGCCAGGAATCAAAAAGTCTTTGATGACAAAAATTGTGCCCAGTAGGACTCTGAACGCCCCTTCCACAGCTGTCCAAGTTCCAGTGGAACCTGCAGTTTGGCCCATGTCACACCAGGCTGCAGAAGACACACGTGGGCAGGGGCCCACTGCTCTTCAGAAAACCTCACTAGGAAAACAAGGGTTTACAGTTTACATTGCATCCTGTGGTCACAGCGTCTCTCAGCCACCTGTTCAAAGCAGAAGAACAGTTTTTGTGTTCAAATATGCAAATATGTTTATTTCTTTACTGAAAAAATGAAAGCTGAAGTTTTGACACTATGGTGCCTAATACTTTCTCCTGACACTACTCAACATATAGTAAGAGTTTCCTGGAGAATATGTACTGCACAAAAAATTTCCACTCAGGCTCTTGTGCATAAACAGCTATATGCCTTTGGGAGTTGACAAGCTCTAGCAGTTCCAGTCACAAAGATTGTAAGTGTTCAGTAGAAAGATGGGAGGGTTCAAATAAAATTTGTTTAGATTTGTACAAACACGAAAAAAGAGAGCTACCTCTCTACATGTCTTACACATTCCCAACACCTGCAAAAATACTAAGATCCCTTTAAAGGGTGTATTACATATTAGTAACATTAGCTTTGGCATCTTCAAGAAATTTTATAGTACCTGAAAAATCATTAGGTTTATACAGAATCTCTAAAATACAGCTATACGTAACACGCTTGCACGACCCTGCTTCGTGAGCAACAATCACAATAGTCAAAGAATTGTAACTGGGTGTGTGCCTGCATCTCAACAGCAATGTGAAAGCAGAAGTCATTATTCCTGTAACAAATATATTCTGGCATATATAATAATTAATGTAACATCTTGGCAAATAACTGCAAAGTAATTTCTTCTTGTCTTTAAAAAGTTAATCTTTCCAGAGAGTAAGTATTGCCAAAATACACCTACTACTCATAGAAGAAAACTGGCTAATATATCTTTCTTAATTCATAAAAAATACTTTCCTTTTTTTCCTTTCACAGAAAAATTAAGGTGAAGCAGAAAAAACAAACCAAACCAAATAAAACCCAAATAAACAAAAATCCCACACCAACCACAAAGTAAAAAAAAAAAAAATATTTTTTTTCCCCTTGTAAGTAGTACCCATCTTTGAAATTACTATACTCTCTCCTCACCATCCTGCTCCCCTTCTCATCTCCTCTTTAGGAAAGACAGTACATTTGTCCATAGCCTCTGCAACTCCCCACCAGTGCTGCACTGCCCTATTCCCTACAGCTCCCCTCTGAATGAACACTATGCTTTCAACTTCTCTGAAACACTGCTGTCCTACCATTTTCACTCGTGGACTAAGACACCTATGGCAGAACCTGCTTAAACAAACTGAAGAGAGCACCTAATACCACCACTGTCCACGAAGTAGCTTTCCAGCACTAGATGTAAAAAGCTTCTTGTCACACAGGGAAGGACAGGTACATCAAGACAAGACTAATAGTGAATTATCAAAACCCACATACAGTAGCTAATTCAAGATACATTAATAATTTCATACCCCCTTGAGTAATACACCGTTGCTACAATCACTTTATAGGGAGCACTTTTATATTAAAGACAAAATGATAAAACAACATTAAATAACTCAAAACCTCTTCATAAATGATGGAATATATGCAGTTTTGTAAACTGGGTATTCCTTTATCCATAAGTAAATTTAGGTCCTCGGCAAAACGGAATACTGATCAACTAGTGTACCTCCTCAAATCTCTTACGAGAACAAACAGCCAAGCAAATGTCTAAATAGTGATCATTGCTATGGGTATCTGACTTATGTGCCTTTCACCAAAGCTTATAAAATTTCACTTGATGTAAACATCTTCATTTTCCACTTGACACAACTATTTTCAATAATGTAACTATTTTAACAGAAAACAGTATTTTTCTGAAACAAATCAAGTGAGCAAAGGTGTTGTGCAACACAGAAAGATTAAACTCAACTTGAAAGACATTTTATAGAAACAATTCATCTAACCAAATTTAATACTCTCCCTACAGATTCCCTGAATACTGTTAGCAATCACAAAGTTTCTGATTTATTTTGTATGATACATGATTTAAAAAAAAAACCAAAAACCCACAACTCCTGACCCCAAATAGAAAGCCATATTTGAGATTAGATGCTTTATAGCTAAACCAATTTGCCCAAGGTTTGCACAAAAACTGGAGATAATCTCCCTGGAGATCACCTAGTCCAACCCACTGCTCAAGGAAGGTTCAACTAGAGCAGGTTTCCCAGGACAATGTCCAGTTGGGTTTTGCCACCCTGCAAGGATAGAGGCTCCACAATCTCTCTGGGCAACCTCCTCCACTATTAAATCACTTTCATAATTTAAAAAAAAAAAATCCCTATGTTTAAAAGGCATTTTGTGTTTTCAATTTGTACCCACTGACTCTTATTTCACTAGGCACCACTGAAAAGAGTCTGGCTCCATCTTCATTAATTCCCACATCAGGTATTTGTACACCCTGATAAGATGCCCCTGAGCCTTCTCTTCTCCAGGCTGAACAACCCCGGCTCTCTTAGCCTCTTATCCTTGTATGGCAGATGTTTGAAGCCCTTCATCAGTCTCATGGCCCTTTACTGGACTTGCCCCAGTATCTCCCCGTCTCTGTTCTACTCAGGAGCCCACCACTGGACTCAGTACTCCACATGTGTCTCACCAGGGCTCAGAAGGACAGATCACCTCCCTCAACTTAATGGTGATGCTCTGCCTTATGCAGCCCAGGACGTTGTTGGCTGACTTTGCTGCAACAGCACATTGATGGCTTATGGTCAACTTGTCCACCAGGACCCCCAGGGTCTTTTCTGCAAAGCTGTTTCCAGCCAGTCAGCCTCCAGCCTATGCTGGTGCATTGTGTTATTCCTCCACAAATAGAGGACCTGGCATCTCCCTTTACTGAACTCCAAGAGGCCTCTAGGCTGTTCAGGTCCCTCTGAACAGCAGCACAACTATGTGGTCTCTTCCCCGTTTTGTATTCTCTGCAAACTTGCTGAAGGTGCACTCTAACCCATAATGCAGGTCATTAACTGCAGATGCTGAAGAACACCGGTCCCACTATCAACCCCTGGGGTACACCACTAGTGGCTGGCCTCCAGCTGGACTCTGTGATGCTGATCACAACCCTCTGAGTCCAGGTTAGCCAACTTTCACTCTATCACACTGACCACTTATCTGGTCTGTACTTCATCAGTTTGTCTATGAGTATATTATGGGAGACAGTACAGAAATCCTTACTAAAGTAAACACAAACAATATCAATGGCTCTCACCCCCTACACCAAGCCAGGATCCTGGACTCCATCATTTCACAGTCCTGCAGCCAATGCTGCCACAACCTTCACACTCACAACCTGTTCTTCCATGTCTGCAAGGATGAGATTAGCAGATCATCTCCCCTTGTTGGACTCTCCATCAATTGTGTCAGGAACTTGCCATCAATATACTTCAGAAACCTCCTTGATTGCTTGTAGCCTATTGCATTGCACTGCCAGCAAATATCAATATGGCTAAGCCCACTATTAGGACCGGTGTCTGCAAATGCAATGCTTCTTCCAGTTGTTGAAAGGCAGCCTCATCTACTACTTCCTGATCAGGTGGTCTGTAGGAGACAACCACCACCACGTCACACACATTGCTCATCCACTAATTCTGACCCATAATCTCTCAACTACCTTCTCAACTCTCCAAAAGCAGGGCTCCATACATTCTAGATGCTCTTTCATAAATGGCTTCTCTCACTCCTCACCTCCCCAGACTGCCCTCCCTAAAGAGCCTGTACCCATCCACTGCAGCACTCCAGTTGCCTGAGCTGTTGCACTGCATCTCTGTGATCCCAGTCAGATCATAGCCCTGCAACTGCATGTGGACCTCTGACTCCTCCCCTTTTTTCCCCATGCTGCATCTATGTGTGTACAAGCACTTCACAGAGGCACCCATTTCTGTTGATTTCCCAGAAAAGGTAAGAGACATGCCTCCATAATGCTGTCCTGTAGGCACTTCCTTATTTTGTCCATACCCTTGAGGTGATTACCGTAAGCAAATTAAACAAAGAGCAGTTCTTCTCAACCTCTGTTTTTGACAACTACTGCTCTTATTTCATACCTATTGAAGGATTTGGCTTTTCTCTTTTTCCAGCTAGATACACTGACCTAACAAAAATTATTATATCTCTTCACAAATGTTTTCAATCAAAGTACAGAATCATAGAACCACAGGATGGTCTGGGTTGGAAGGGACCTTAAATATCATCTAGTTCCAACGCCCCTGCCATGGGCAGGGACACCTTCCACTCAGACCAGGTTGCTCAAAGCCCAGTCCAACCTGGCCTTGAACACTTCCAGGAAGGGGGCATCCACAGCTTCTCTGGGCAACCTGTTTCAATGCCTCATCATCCTCATAGTGAAGAATTTCTTCCTTATATGTAATCTAAATCTACCCTCTTCCGGTTTAAAACCGTTACCCCTTGTCCTACCACTACAGTCCCTCCCTTGTCTTTCCAATAGGCCCCCTTTAAGTACTGCAAGGCCACTACAAGATCTCCCCAGACCCTTCTCTTCTCCAGGCAACAACCCCAACTCCTCCCTCAGCCTGTCCTCATAGGGGAGGTGTTCCAGATCCAAATCATCTTTGTTTCTTCAGAAATTAATGTCTGTTCATGTATACACACACACATTACTGAAACATCTTTTCTGGAAGATGACATATGGACAGTTTATTGAAATGTTTTATTCCCTTTTATATGGCAAGTGATCATCACCATTTATACCCATCATCTTCAAAACATTTTATGAAATAGAACTACTAGTATGGAATTTTATGTTCATGATTCACCATTTTTCCAATCCTTTCCAGCAAAGATAGGAATCCCACTGAGATTACAAGTAGCCCCATTATTTCTCTGTCAGTTTCTCACTGCTGGAGAATCACTACTGTGTTGGAAAAAAGCCTTAATATCATTAATTACACTGCTGCTCTACCTGAGGCACTGCACATAAAATGGGAGTGGACAAGCCAAATACATTAAGGCATGAATGACTACAAAGTAATTCAAATACACACAAGCAAACCACTAAAACCAAAGGAAAATAATCATAAAAATTAAGTGGCAAAACTGTCTATGGTTGTTCCCTTGAAACTTAAGCGACATTGTGCTGGGCAGTAACTAGAACCAAGCTGGATCTGGAACTCTGCTTAATGGAAAAATTTTAAGTTGAATTTTTAACCAAGTTCCCTAAGAATGCTGTTGCTACTTATATGTTGTTCTTTCCAGCTGAACAACTCCTGAACCTGCTAGCCACTTTCAAATGAATTCTACAGAAAGCAAGTCATCTCAGAGATTAAAAACCTGAGGAATGTCACTGAAAATACCTGCTGGATAGAGAGAAAAGAGCCCCCAAACCAATGACTACTTTCAGAAAGCAAGTAAGAGTTTAATTACTCTCTCCTCTTTGGGAAGAGACATTTAGCCCATTAGCACAGATTTAAATCAAGCACGTTCTTTTCCCTGCTCAGAGATGTCATTCAGGATGCTTCACTTGGAAAACCAGAAGAATTCCAGTTCGTGTGTGCTTACAAAGAGAAGTGGGAGAAGCAAAGACAGGAGGTGCAAAAGGGCAACAGACACCAACCCATCATTACTTGAGCTTCATTAGCCCTAGCATAAAAAGTTTGTTCTGTAAACTGCAAATTGAATAAAAACCCACATTTAGAACAAAATTCTGAGTATCAGCTTTAGTCAGTAATATCTGAAAATGGAAAATGTTACTGGACAGCATAATTTTGGGTATATATTTTATGTATTGTTATAAATATATCAAATAATAAAACAAGAATATTTTTTAAAGGTTTGATTGTTTAAAGTATCAAAATGTAAGGTCATTGATTAATGGTTGCTAGTTGGATATCAATCAGTTATTACTGAAAATGATTTTCCAATTAAGACTGTAGCTGGTTTAGTAGTAATCACTAATTGGTGTTCTAATTGGTGATTTGCTGCTTTATTTGTTAGAATGTACAAATACTTAAAATAGGATGCAACAGACAAGGCAGCAGGCCCACATGACAGGCAGCTGGGGGAGCAGACAAGATGGCCAGCAGCCAAGAGCAAAGCAAAGCAGCTGGGCAGCCCACCAACCATTCCCACAGAATATTTCAATTCCATCAAATCATCATTTCTTAACAGAAAACTGTACATCAGTAAATTTTCAGCCCACTCTGTGAATATATATACTAGTGAGTTTAAGAGCCTTCATTTTCTAAAGGCAAAACAAACAAAGAAAAAATACAAACAAGCCAAATGATAGGACACTTCTTTCACTCTCCATCTCTTCTCTGTTAATTCTACACTGCTCTATTTAGCTCTTTCTTCACCTACTCCAGAGCTCAGCTTCCTTTCCTCAACAATCCCTATTCTTCTTACCATTATATCACTGCTGATGTACCTGATGTTACTTAATTACTTCTGTCAACAATTTAACTTCTGAAAAATTAACTCTGAAAAATTGCAAATGGAAACATCACAACTGTCCTGAATCAGGAACCTGAACATTTTAAAATCCACTAGTCTCTCCTCAGTTCTGACTATTACCTTTTCTTACAAGAAAAAGTTGTAAGAAACCTCTCAAAGTTGGTAATTTTAAAATCTTTTCCTCTGAGGCACTTCATTCCTAAATCCCGTTGCTTATGCAGTTAGCTGATTGCCAGAAGGAGGAGGGAAGAGAGGACAGAAGAAGAGGGCCAATTAACCAATGCCATAGGATGGGGATTTTCTCCTCTGTTAATTTGACATCCTTTTGCAAGACTCTAGGGAGCTCTTATTTAACGATGCTTTGCTAAGTCGAATTTCACAAATTAATTTTACATTATAACTGCTGCTCCTCACTGTGAGTTGATAGCCCCTTACTCTTTTACTAAAAGTCAGTAGAATCCCTTTCTAACCCAGATACATGGTATGTGTTGATTCACTCTCTTTCCTGTCTGTCTCTGCAATAGACAGTTCTTGGATATGCTTTCATCATTTATCTGAAATTTCATTCTGCTGTTCTGCATTTGAGAGGAGGATGACTAGACTCTAGCAAAATGTCAAGTCGAACTATACTTATCTTTTATATAAGACCATGCTTTCCAGTATATGCTTCTATATTGTTCTTTATTAAACTAAATCTTGTTTGGGCTTCTCACTTTTCCTTCATACTCTCTACTTTTTCTGATAGTCAGTTCAGTTTCCTTAACACCATCAGCTGTGTATACATGAGATGGTGGATACAAATAGTTGAAAATATTCCATTTAAAAAAAATCTCAACATACCATATGAAATTCCACCTGCTATCTTAATTCTCCATAATATTTTTTGTACCTCTAAATTTCTACCATTCAACATACAAAATTTATCTTCTATTTTAGAATATCAATATTCACTTTCAATCATTAAAATAATTAAAAATATTTAATACCAGCCCCACATTTACAATTCTTCCATATGACAGTCTAATGTACATCAACTTAGATTTTCCTAGATCAAAGACGTATTCCCCCCTCCCAATTAACAACAATTTTCTATCACTTCAGCGAACATTAAGGACTGCTTAAACTTATATCCTGTATGCTACTTCCCATCTTTTCTGAATATTCAATTCCTTTCCAGGGTAATCTGAATCTCTCTACCTTCTTAATTAAAGAAGCATTTTCAAAAAAGACTTTACAGCTTTCTTACACATTGTCTTAAGGTCCAGTTATCCATTCCAATGGAATAGCCATAAACAGGATCATTATTTAATTGCAGATATAAAAAATGAAGTAAATTACACCTACAGAAAGAGAAAGATAGTTCTAAGGCATGAAGACAATGATGTGGGCAGCTTCAAAAGCCTGTGATCATAGCCTTGCGGTCAACTAGCAGATCTCAAAATGGGCAGGCATAAATATCATACCTTGAAATTACCAATATACTCTTTATAGTACTTGGCTTAACCAAAGAAGCAGCCTGTGTCTCAGATGTACAGGAGAATGAATACTAACATGGGAAAGAAGATTATGTGAATTAATTAAGGGTACTTAAGTACTGGTCTGCTAGGAAGAACTCCCAACATAAAGAAAAAAAATAATTCACTCCCTGGGGAGACAGACCATAGCCATTGAAGGCCTGCTCTGACTGACAGGGAATATGACAGGCAGGGAGCCTAAAAAGGTCTCTTCACAAACAATGTCAGGGTAAAGGAGAGAACATGAACTCATTTTTTGAAGGTCTAGTATGTGCTTGATGCGTTGCGGAAGCATTTAACCTAAGTTTTGTGGAACACTTCCCTCTTTTTAATGTGCTTTTGACATTACATTTGATTGTTTTCTTAAACACAAACACATCTACTTTAGGATGTGCTTTAGGAAGTCCACACTGTATTTAATTGTTTAACATGGTAATTAAATATGTGATTCTATATCAACTAGCAGATATATTCTACTTCTCAATTTCCCTTAAGATTTCACGGAATGACAGCTATGCCTCTCAATCATTTTTAAACGTGTTTAGTGCCTTAACTGTGTGACTGGCCTCCAATAAATACTTTTCAGGCCTAAAATTCATATCCCTTTCAGTAAAACAAAGGGAATCCTCAAGTTAACAACTTGTTTCAGCACTCCCCATACCCCTTAAAGAACTCTGTTGTCTGTGCAATATGCATGGCGTGAAGGAATAAAATAGAAAAGCCTTCTTTATTTACTTGTATTTACACGGGTGGGAGTTTCTATACGAAGAATTTTGAGTAGGGCAGCTTTATGAGATCCTTGTCTTAGATTTTCTTACATACGACCACTCACCCTTTATCCTCTGCTTCTAAAAGCAAAGTCTACCAAAATGAGAAGGTACACTTCTGAATTTAGATAGGTTTGATAACCCAGACCAATGAATTACTGCTCATCTCACACTTGACTGACACAACATAGAGACAGGGAACTTTGTTCCACTTACGACAGTGTAATCCTTTGTTGACATGACAGATCAAATTCTTCCCAATTATCACAAAACTGTCGACCACTTTCTTTTCACAACCAGAAAGCTATGAGTCACCCATAGAATGGAGCTGTACTTCAAGACAGTGCTCCAATACCTCAGTGATTCACTGTGTTCCAGCCAAATAAGAAAGCAAAGTCCTACCTGTCGGCAACTGCTCCCTGAACTTGAATCACCAAAATATCTCAAGATATACACAGCATCTCCCAGTTTGTATGTACAGGCTGTAAGACTAAGAATATATAACTAACTAACTAAATATATAACTATATAACTAAAACTAGAATCCCATGAAAAGATAAAAATCAGGGTTTAGAGAGGTTAGTTAACAGGGAACATGGAAAGATGCCACACGAATTTGGAGCTACAAGTCTACGTAAAATACCAGAATTAGCAAAACCATTGAACAATTGCACGTAAGAAAAATTGCAAAATATCAATTGTGTTCCTTTAGAGACATTTTTATTTTGTATTATTTTTCCAAAGCAGCACTTAATAGTCATTCTCAGGTTCAAGACTAGTTGCCTTCCTGTGGCATCACTCATCTGGGTTTGTCTTGAACTCAGAAGTGACATTCACCATCCGTTTGCTTCAGTTTTCTCCTTACTCAAAGCCCATCAGAAAAATTCACCAGCAAGAAGCACCTACATGCTCTCTTTCTATAGAAGCCAGTGTTACAGCCATTGTAATCAAGGAGAGACTCCCAAGGAATTCGTCTGACATCAACGAACAGGGAATAAAGTTTTGGACATAAAAAGGTTGACATTCCTCTGAAAGACATACTGTCTGAGGGAAGTGGAAGTGCCTTCAAGACAAGCTTTTCTTCAGAACTTATTTACAAGTTTCAGACAGATAGAGGGCTCTGTTTGCCTAGATTTTGAGATCAGAAACAGTATTGAGAAAGGGTTATAATGCTCCATTATGAACTAGATGGATGATTTCCTTTATGTTATTATATTTTTATGGATTTCAGAGAGAGAGAGAGAGAAGAGTATAAAGTGTACTGAAATTCTTGTATAGCTCCACAGAGTAATTCTGCTCTAGACAACATCCAATGATTGTATTTAATCAGAAAATCATCCTTCCTCTCCAAAAGGTAAAGACTATGTCACTAAATGGAAACATAACTCTGAGTAGGTGATCCAGGAGGGAGGGGGCAAGCTATCGTACAATTCAGCAGTAACATTTAAGTTTTAAAATGTTGCTGCTGAAGTTACTGCTAAGAGTAACTTCACTTTTCTATCATCATTTTAAGCCTTTCCCTCCCAACAATATCCTCCCAACCTCCAGTGATTTGTTGTTCAGAGGTTTCTAAAGCCAGACAAAATGTCTTTGTATTTGATTATTCTTAATGGATTTTTTCTTTCCTAAATTTGTCCAGCTGCTTCTTGAAACCATTAAAACATTGTGAGTCTGCAGCATTCCGCGAAACTGATGCAACTTTCTATATCACCAGTGATACAAAAACTTCTGGAAGATGTAGTAAGCATTAATTTCCTGCAGCAGCTGACTACAGAACAGAAAACACAGAAAATATCACCATCAGCACTAGTCTTGTTTAAAGGGATTCCCCCTTCTCTGTCACCACTACATGTTTTCATCTCTTAGCTATAAAGAAAATAGTTATTCAGAATGATGATCAGTTTCTCCCCTGCCTTTACTGAATCCTGTTTGATTCATCTCCTCTTCTACAGTGTTTACCAGGATTAGAATCAGATTTTTCAACTAACTTGTTTTCAGAAAAAGTTCGTAACGTTCTGATTACATCATTAAGGTAGCTGGGAATGGATCTGTGTCTGATCCCAAGAATCAGAATCCAACAGGTAAATGCTTGAAATGGATCCCAGTCCTCTTTGGGAGGAGAGAAAAACAATACGTGAAATACTTTTAGAAAACATGTCAGACAGCATCAGTGTAGTTATGTCTGGTAATACAGTTTTACTGCTGTTTGTCTGATGACCCTGAGAATTCAGAAAGAAGAGGCTAGAACAATACGTGCAATAAGAAAAAGACCAAGTAAAAACCTAATCCAGAAAAAACCCCTGAATGAGGAAATCAGGAAAAATATCTACATTTATTTTTACCGGTAATACCAGATAAAATTTAACTAAGGAACATTTTGGCCTTACAGAACAAAGACTAGGCTGGGAAAGAAGAAAACAGGGTGAAGGATGCCTAACTGAGTATTATTTCTCCCATATCTGAGATGTTGGATCTCTCATCAGTCCCATTCCTCTGGCAAATAAGGTGAGAAAAATGACACAGCATGAGGAACAGAAGTTATGAGTTCTAAGTGGTTCCTCAGAAGTTGGGAAGGATAACTGTACAAAACAAAATGATACTGCACACTGTTTTAGGAATTAGTGCCAAATAATTTGCATATAGCTGCCCAGAGAGTGGCTGAGGATGACAAGCTAATATTTTCCCAGGTTCTTCTGAATGCCAGTAAATCCCTATCTACTTACTACAAACTTGCAAGGTGCACAGGAACAGACAATCAGCTACAGGTTTTCTAGGTAGCTGCAGACCTTCTCAGCGTACATTTGAAAATACTTATGCTTGAAATTATCTAAACTCAAAGGTTTTGTTTGCTTGTTGTTGGTATGCTTTAGCATTTGGATCTCCAGTATTTTTCAGCACCCTCCAAGGACAGCACTCTGGTTTCAGCACCAAAAGCAGGCACCCTGGATTACTTCTTGCTACACCTTTACGGAAGTAAACATGAGAAGCAGAACTGATTTCTATTTCTCCTCTAAATACTCAATCTTTAAGGGTGGTTCACAGAACAGAGCACAATCGTACTCTAAAAACACTGTAAATGATTTACATTTTCTTCAAAGCATGAGCTTACTGGCCTCACACAAACTACTCGTAGGCTCTTTAAGGAAGAGACCCCAAGCTCTATGTCTCCCCATCCTTCCACCTGCTGCTTTCTGCATCTATTTGTACTACATTCACTCACACTTTAGCCACTCCTCCCTCACCCGCCCCCACCACACAGAAAAGACTGCATCTGTATCCTGGGGAAAAGGAGGAAACAATGCAGCAGAATAATTAGGTACATGCTTGAAAGAGTATTTTAAAAAGTAGAACTGAAATGTCAAAAGAGAGCAAATTCAAAAACTTTAAATTTGCAAAATAAAACAATTCTTTATTTCTAAAATTAAGCAAATGTTTAATCTTTTAAGGAAAGAACCTTAAAACGTAAAAGATTCATTTCTGAAGAAATGTCACTCATTAATGAGACACAGTACCTACTTATAGCTTATGATCAAACAGGAATCTACAAAGTACAAATAAGAAAAACAGTGTGGTATGTTCTGTTTTAATCTTTTCCATGCAACAAAAAGAACACTCACATGGAGCAGGGAGCAATTGTACCATTAGTGTGGTACCATTTCTGCAAACAACAGAATACTTTTGAAAAACAAGCATCACATGCATTGTCAATATAGTAATTTATATTCAGAAAAAGAAACATTTGGTCATTCAGTATTATTAACATTCAAATAATATTCTTGCCTACTGAAGATGTGTCCTCCATTTGAGTCAGAACCGTTCTACTCAACTAAATATGCCTCTCTCTGAATAATCTCAATCATTGAGTTTCTCCACTGCCATCCTTCAGCATGTCTCATATTTTAGCATCCTACATTCTCATCACAGGGACTGAAGAAAGGAAGCATACTATTATTCTAAGTACTAGTAGATGAAGTATGACAGTTTTTTATTCTGCACAAAGGAAACTTCCGCAGTAGGAAAATTCAATATGCATAAGAAGCTTTTAAGAGACTTTCCCATCAATCCTGACAGTACTTATGTTATTTCCACCCAAAGTATTTGGACTTCTAGACAGAGATCATACATACAAAGGGCCAAGAAGAGCATTCCTGCCAAATTTCCAGGGTGAAGCATCACCATCAGAAAATGTTATGAATATTGTTTAGAAACAGATACCATTGTCTAGGGTGAAGGGGGAGTGTTTCCTCTGAGATTGTGTCTTGCCTTCTTCTCATGACCCAAGCAAAATTTCTCCCCAAAGCACATTCTTTCCTCTTTTACCATTAACATTTGGAGTATATTACAGATCTGCCAGAGTTTTGAGTTCTTATAAATACATTGATTAAAAGGGATGAGTGGCTTGCTGAACAAATACACATTGAAAAAATTCAGAACTGAAGACACTGAAACAAAAACTTTTTTCTAATTTAGTGCAAATGCAAAATATTTCTAGTCAAATAGCGACATCCATGCTCCCTAAAAAGACCTAATACTTGTTAGGACCCAAACAGGTACATGGTTTATATGTGCAGAGAATGATTCCTTTGTTTTGTTAGATGACACTTAATAGAAAAAAGATGTAAAAAAGGCAATTTATCAAATTTATCTGGAGGTCAAAGGCAACATGTCAAAATTTATTAGTTAAATTGGTCAGTCTCATTATTTTTAAGTTTTTACACCTAGTCTTGATTCCTTTCAAGGAGAGGGAATATGCCGTCCCGTCATAATTTCATTAGATAAATCATCTAATAGGAATTAATTATTAGAACCTTGTACAATTTTACTGTACACAAAATTGGACGTGCTGCATTATTTGTCTGCATTAACAATAGTAAAAAACAGTATCTGCTTCTTTCTCTGTCATGGGACTACCTAAGAATTCTCTGGTTTAGCCCACAGAGGGACAGAATTTTAGACAGACACACATCCCCCAGAATAAACAAAACCCTAAACTATAACTGTTCAGATTTATTATCCTTTAAGAAATATCTGGATAAATATATCTTCTTTTCTAAACGAGGGATCAGTTGTGCTTTAATTAACAGCGTGAAATAAAATACATTTTCTCCTTAATCTTTTAGGTGGCATTCATTTAACATACTTCAGGATAAAAACATATACTTCTTTCAACTTGTCTGTTCTACTGATTTACAAGAAATAACATTTTTATCATCCAATATTAAAAGATCTTTTTCTGAAACCTAAACACAGCTATTAATTTGCTCTCTTTTTGTGTATTTTATAAATGACCAAGTGTTATTGGTAACACAATCATCATTACCTTTCCAGCATTCCGGAGTTTTTCTTTGTTTATTAATAATTCTCTGAAATATTTTGAAAGTGTACACATAATTGTTTTACCCTTAAGAGGCACAATTCCAGTTAGTCTTCATAAACATAGTCTGCATTTAAGAATCCCATTTTTTAACATCACTGAGGAATCACGCTAACTGATCACACCTATGGAATGCTGAAATAACCTCATTTACAGTGTTACCAAAGCTACCAAGAGATTATATGGCGCACAACTCAGAAATTTAGCCCTTCAATTTAATATCCTTCATACTCCAAACTTCTCTTAGGTCTTGTTCTTTTAACAACTGTTCTAGCTTTTCAAATATATTCTCACATGCAATTTCTATCCATCATGACATACTGAAGGGACAAGTTCATGATCTAAATGCACTAATAACCTTTAAAAACCTTTGGAGAAACAGATATTGCTAGCTATGGGCTTTGTTGTAGTTTTTTAGTGACTCTTCTTTAAAACGCCCTTTGATAATGTTGTATCTGCTTTTTTTTCCTCCCTCTTTTTGTTTTGCCAGTGTATCTTAGGATCAAAGTGGAAGTTTTCACCAACAGAATTATGTGCTCTTATCCACTGCACCCCAGAATATTAAATATTAGGAAAAATATGTCCTCAAGTATTTTTCATCAGCAATTCAGTAAAAGACTTTATGCAATTGCTAGATCCTTTTTTCCTGATTTCCTGGAAAACCCTTTCTTTTGTGAGAGAAAATTGTTATCAACAGCTGCAGTAACAGCTACATACATTAAAAATCTTCACTGTTTAATTAGTAAAAGAGGAGTTTTTGTCATCTTAACTCACTCCTCCCCTTGTCATGGACTCTCCAGTAAGTTCAGGACAAAAAGTTCATTTTTATCAATTGAAGCCCCATTACCGTAATTTCCTTCACTCAAAAATTACCAAATTTTTTATTATCTACTTATCTTCCAGCTCCCCAAGTGATCCTCAGTGCTTCACACTACCTTCTTCTGCCTCCCTCAACACAGAAGACATCCTGGTGCTTTAATGGAAAGGGATATGGTACTCATCACCTGAACAGTTACTGGGGTTTTTTTTGTTGTGTTTTTGTTTGTTTTGTTTTTAAAAAATCTCCATGCCTGGTGAACTTACTGCACAGAGGTGGTTGTTGGGCAGAAAGCTGGCAAGTCTCATTTCGGCATCCCACAATCCACTCCTGTATTACTCTATATATACCTTCCTCCCTTCTCCTCATATGCTTCTAGCCTTACAGTATGTTTTTACTTCTCTTCCCTCATTTTCTTTACGTTCTAATTCTCTGCAGGGCTACAGTCTTCCTTCCCCCACTCCCTGTGATTCTTCCTCTAGCCACACTTTCCTCTTCCTCATATTAACTTGTTCAGCCTTACTTGTTCTTACAATTTTTTCTATCCTCAGCCTTCTCCCTTCCCTTTTCTTATTTTCTTTTTCTGGACATAATAGCTTGCCATCCTATATTATCATGCTGTATCAGACTCAGACTGTATTTACAGATTGCTTTCCAGAACACAGTCTCCTGAAAATGCTTATCCCATTAAATCCCATAAAAATGCTTTTTATCTCCATTATGATGACCTACTGTCTTCAGTATTTAAAAATTAGGACATTTCTTTCAAACTTATCTCTATTTTGTATCTGCTGTTCCATAACACATAATAATATCATGCTTCACTCTCCCTCTTTGTCTACAACAGGTCTTGAAACAGTTATATCTCATACCTTCTCAGAACATGACCAGAATGTCTTTGTCAAAATTCTTCTAGTGAAAGGACTGCAAACTAAAAACTGTTCTTTTAGTCAAAAGTGAGAGGTATAGAATCCCATGTGTTGCACTGATGAACATTATAATTGCAGACAGAAGAGCATATAGAAGGTACTAATAACATCTCCCTTCTCAATGCCTTCCAGAGCTGCTGAATCTTCACTCCATTTCTGCTTTTATTTTTCACATTCTGATTTGCCATTTTCTCTGAAATTTCTGTTTATTCCATTCCTATCCTATCATTTTGATTTTATTTTGCAAATATATTCCGAATTGCAGGTTTTCACCTTACCCACCTTTAGGTCACCTACCAAATTCCCCAATTCCTTTTGTAATGCCCTTAATCTCAGCAAATTCCACCTTCATTGAGGATTTTTGAAACTTGTTTTCCTGATCAAGTGTTCTTCTAAATGCTTCTCTGATTAAGTCTCCTCTGATCAAAGAAACTGTTTCTGTCTTTCTGCTTTTCCTGTACATATCCTGTGTTGCTATGTTGCAATAATTTATACTAAAGGCTTTTTGTGTCATTTTAAAATTTTGTTCTCTGAAGACTCTTATGAGGAAATCTGTCTCCTGATACAGGATATCCATTCTCTTTAAAAAAAAAAGTTCCAAAACCACTAAGGGCTTAAATAAAAAGCATCGTTCACAAATCACCCTACTGTCTTCTCCAACTTCCATTTCAGGAAGGTGTCTGCTCCAGCAATTTCTACTGATACTGTACTACTGTACTGTTTCAATTAAGCCAAGCATTTATATCTAATTAAAAAAAATAATGGAAGATTTGATGAATTCTGTCTAAAAACACTACTTGGTATGTTGCGGTTACTGCAGAAAATAAACAGTTGTGAGTCAATGAAGTGGAAAATTGCTGTCTCATAACAGATTCTCTAAGGTGCAAAATGTTCTCTTATTTGCTGTTATCAGTATGTCTAGTAATTGCTTTTTGTCCAACTATTTTAAAAGGGGAAAATAGACTTACAGTCTGGAGAAAGAGAGACAGCAAAACATACTAAATTAAAGCATTAATGTTTTTTTAATTTTTTCTAATTTATTGCATTAAGAAAACATACCAAAAAAGACATTGGGCCTATCAAAATGGAAAAGGTAGGGAGAAGAAAAGAAGATCCATAAAAGTATTAAACCAAGCAACAGGTCACATTTGAAAACAAACACTCATGGTCTTTTGTTAGTTTAATTCTTTGGAAAAAAACAACCTTACTACTATAATTGAAAGTGTTTTAGCCATAAGATTGAGAACACTCTTAGTAACATTTCTACACAGATTTAATTATAAAACAGCACTGTAAAAAATTACCTGGTACTAAATTACACTTTAGGTCTACCTAACAAGGAACATTATAAAATCACTTGCTGTAACAAATGAACAACTCAGTATAAACTGAGATCACAGCCTTCTTCCACGGCTAGCACACACGTACACAGTTCCATTTTCCTGGGCTTTCTACAGAGAATTTTAGTGGTTTTTTTTTTAATATCGCCGCATGCTTTTTGGATTCTCCTCAGTTTTATAAAGAGTATCTGAGAAAAGTGAGAGGAAATTCTGTTATTTGCAAACATATAGCCAAAATGAAATTTCTAAGAATCATTTATTTTAAGAGACAAATATGAAGAAGGTCTGAGGTAAACGTTTCAATTCAGACAGTAATTCTAATGTCCAGTAAACACAGGCAGGGAGTACCAAATAGCTGCTTTCCAGAACTAGACCGACACCTTACCTCGCTGCAGAACAACTACGGGATTTACTTCCCCCTCTTCTATTTCATTTATTTTAAACTAGACTGTTCAGTCTTTTACAGTATAGCCTTGCAACTGCAAATTCAGTTTGTACCATACTTGCACCCAGATATTCTTAAAATCCACTGTAACACAGAAGTAGGTCTTTGAAAATCCTCCTTGGAGTTTACTAAATGTCTTTGAAGTTTTCACCCTGATCACATAAATGAACACTTTTTAATAAAAAAAAAAGGTGATTAGGACCATTTTCATAACAATGACAGAGTGCCTGACAGATTTACTTTTCTTCTAGGCTACATTTCAGTCAAAGTCAACAGCTAACAAGAAGTCTATCTCTGAATTCATGTTGGGGGATATAACTCACTAATTAAGTGTTTCTCAAACATTTCAAGGAACATTCAGATTTTCTGACTGATCCACTCTAAACACTTCTCTATAAAGAGATACTACAGTTGAGTATAACTGAATAAACTGAGGTTTCTTTTCTTTTTAAGGCATCCTCAATCTAAGTCCTAGCATCCTACTTCACAGTAAATAGTCTTCCTTGATACAGGAGTAACTCATTTTCACAGTAACTTCCATCATTTTAAGGTTCACTTGGCTCTGGCAATTCTCCAACTTATTCACATATAGATAGAAATGTTTAAGTATCTGTGTACCCTCTATTACTCTGATGAAACACATCTTTTTATAAAAAAAAACTTGAATACAGACAGGATACTTCTCTTTGATGAATTAACACACTCAAAGTAAGGTAACAGTGGCAGTGCTGTCCTCATGCTCCTTATAGCTTGTCCACAATCCCCTGGATTTGACTAAAATCCTGTCCAGAAAGCTGCATATTCATTCCCCAACCACAGAGATGTCAATAATAGATGGCTCACAGAAACACTGCAGAGAATCAGCATATGGAAACTTGCTGCTACCTAATATACCCATATCAAAAAGTTTATTTATTCAAATCCTGTGTTGCAGCAACTACATGCACATAATCTTTGACAGTATGTGAACACTCACCTACCTGCAAAAGGCCACAAATATACTTTAATCAAGATTATCAAACCACATAAGGGCTGCAGTAGCAGTGTCATGCCAAAGCAGAGGAGATCTAATCAAGTACCGGACAACCAGGCTCTTCTGTAAAACCCTCCCAGGAAACCCTCTAGTGAGCATTGAAACTTCTTGCAGCCCCGCATCTGTGAAGGAAGGTTTCTAGGTCTCCCCTGCCCTGGTCAACCATGTCAATGCAACAGATCCAGATGTTTTACACTTCACACACACTCAATTCACTCATGTACTGAAATTTCTGTTCAGACAGCCCTACCTGAACCCAGACGTTATATAAAGAGTTCAAGTATGATCAACTGCATTATAATACAACCACATGAGATGATTAAAATAACGTTTTCCAGGTGCCAGATATCTGCCATCGTGTTTGGATAAAATCAGGAATAATTTACTCCTTGCTGAGCTTCTAATCCTGCCTCCTCAGAATATGTCAAAACTGATAACCATGGCAGACACTTACACTTGATATCTTTATTTTCTCAGTAGCATCAAAATCTACAAACTGCAGTTCTAGTTGTTGCCTCCCTCTCCTGAACTGCCCTTCCTATCCGTTCATCCCCCACAGTCCTCCTCACCTCCCCCAACATGTTGACACAGGGGAGTTTTAAAAAGAAATCAGAATGAAGTACATTGCACAGAAGGGAGATTTATTTTAGCATAGGCACATAAGAAGAAACACTGAGAGAACTACTTGAATGCAAGAACTCTATTAAAGTTATCTTAGCTTTTATCAAAGTTGAGATATTTACTTCATAAGATTTCAAGTCAAAATTTTTTTTAAATGCAGAGTTAAGGTACCACAGTGCCTGTGTAGAAGGAAAATTGCAGAAACTTAGCAATTTTGCAACATTTTACATTGATCTGTGGGTGCACAAAGACATTACTGCAAAAAGTGGTCTATGTAGGAATATACAGCATAATGCAACCCAGCTCTTTCAAAACTATCCGTACAGGTATTACTTCTGTGAAAGGAAGTAGTATCTCATCAGAACAGAGGGAGTATTGATCTGGTAAATGGCAAAATACAGCATCTTCCTAATCTTTCACCTTCACTTCTCTCACTATAGCATATATTCAGAATATATTTTCTAAAGCATTTTTTCATTCTCTTTTTGTTCCATAGGTTCAACAAAATGCTTACTGTATTACCAACAAAACCACCCATGCACCAAATTTTGACAGAAAACAACCTGGTAAAAAATTCAGACCATCAGAAAAATCTATTAAAAAAAGAGTAAAATGCTTTTCTTCATGAACAGAAAAAGATGAATTGCAATATAATGTAATGATCAATGCATGAAAATAATTCTCAATTACCAACACCATGCAACAGTAAAAACCCAAAGTAGCAAAGACTAAAAATACTAAGTAAGGAGGCCAAACTATACCCAAAGCAAGCTAAAATGTCTCACAAGCCTTCCAGAAGTCTTCTATTTATAAAACAAAGAACATACAGGGCACTTATTTCAACCACGTAGATTTGCACTGCACCACAGTAAGTAATTTCAGATATGCTGCCTAAGTTTATAAGACTGTTCCTGTCTGGTTTCAAACCTGCCTTATATAATAACCTTCATGTGATTCAGCACTCTCCATCAGTTTCTCAGTTCTCTCACACAGCTCTCCTCACAGCTCATAAATACCACCCTTTCTTCACACCCTTCTCTCTCTTCCTTTCTTTACCATTGCAAATTCCAACAACTTAATTGATGACATCTAACCCTGTAAGAACTAGAAAAAAGAGAAAAAGTCCTAAAAAAACTACAACAGTAAAACAAGGAAATGTTACTGCTTCTTTTTTTTTTCAGACATCTGTATCTCTGAAAAAAAGTTAATCACAAAGTATAACAAAACAGCATATATGGGTGACCAAAATACATCACAAACTTACTATTCTTGACTAAATGGTTTCTTACAGATGCAAGGCATCAGGGATAACAAAAAACAAGAAACCCTCTCAGTTGGGGCGAGGAGTGGGAAAACCTTTCTCTAAACCCAATCCAGGGAGCTTCCCACTGCCAACTCCAGACTAGCTTCATCATCCATTAATACGATGAAATATGATTCATCTGTAATTTTTATCAGTTTCAGCAAAAAAGTTTTAACTGAAAGATGTTTTTGGACTCTGTTTCAGGCTCTTTTTCATGCATATAAAAATTAAGAAAATCTCCAAAATCGTTAGGGAAAACATCCCACTTTGGACCACACATTTATAAGGAAGCTCACAATGAGATCAAGTAGCATAGTATCCTTCCCAGGTAAGGCCAACCTGAAGAATATGATTGGGGTTTTGTGGGTTTTTTCTCTGTAGAAGTCAAAATGCTCTTTTGTCAGCTCCAAATAATGCTCTTATGCTTGTAACTGGAATTGTTTGAAATTATCTCTGCATGGTAAAACTCTTTGAGATATACACAAGAAAGGTATGTTAGAATATCACCACACTGCATACAAACAAATTGCTTTCAACAAGTCAAGTACAGATCACACGTTTTACCGCCATCCATGTTCTTGAAATGGAACGGCAAAACAATCAGAGTTTGCATTTATTTTAATTGAAGATAATATTCTGAGCCATGCTGAAACACTCTATGCCTATGGAAATACATATAATCATTTACACTTCACTCTGAACTCTCTGAAAATGCAGGGAAAATAATTTACTAATCATCTATCACTTCTAATAATGAGCCAGTAGAACAAAAGCCAGAAAAAATAATTCAAGTCACAAACTATTCTAAAATGCTTAACATGGGAAGAGTACAAACAACAGGAACTATTACAACAGATGTTTAATTAATTGATTGATTTCAACACTCATTTACAGCAATCTTTAAACTAGATCTCTGAGAGCATGTAAGAAGTAAGAATAGATGAATGCTTTTATTCATATTGTTGTAATTTTTAAACTACAGGGGTTATTTCTGAAAAAAATACTTCAACTTCAAAAGGGCTTGGTGTAAAAATGACACTTGTACAACTTCTATTGGAGCAGGGCCTTTACAAGACAATACGAACAATTGTCCCAGGACTCCTCCTTCCACATGCCCAAAGGCACTTATTTCAGTTCACTCTTCTACCCTTTATTTACCCTGCCTTTCTCCCTTTCCAACCCCCCAAATGGGAGAAGTTGTCACACGATTTTTCAGAACGTACTTATGGTCCCCATAAAATGCAAAGAACACAGAAGATGTTGTTTCTCTAATGCCGGTATATACACGGTATTGATGTCTTTCCAGAGTGAGCCCTCACTATTTGAAATACGCACTTACGCACACTTTTAAGGAAAACAGCTGCTTAAAACCACACAAGTATCTATTGTGTTGCATGCTTTCCTGCACTTCTGTCTCCATCATGAGCTTCAAATTATTTCTGTGACAATATAATAATGCCAACTATTATTGAAAATATTGCTATAAGTAATTTCTTAATCTTATTAAAGTCCTGATACCTCTACATGAGCTACGCTAACAGGATTTTTTCCTTATATAAGAATGTTATCTAAAATACTGAAAGGGACTTCAAACAACTTGGCATCTGTGGAAATGAAAAGCAACCTGAGAACATTTTTCCCAGTACAAGTCCAATGTCTGCGCAGCAGCTTTCAAGTGGTTATGATTCTCATACGTATCCAAGTATCTATGCTTACATAAGAAAAACTGAAGTAATGGATAATAATAATTTTTTAAAAATCTAAAATGTGTCAACTTAATTGATCTGCCATTTCAATAAATGGCGTGAAGATTTATCTCCCCTTAGATTTATAATAAATTGTACATATAGGTGAACATTTCTGTTAAGATTCAATTAGTACATCAAAAAGTAATTGCAGGTAGATACTCCAAACTATATTGAAATTAATTTTAGAAAATCATTTACAGCAATACATTAAAAAAAGGGAAAAGCAGCATATACAGACCTTCCAGTAGTCAGATTGTAAACTGTAGTACCTCTGGTATGCAGATAATGCTGTAGGAAAGAAAAATGAATGTTGAATTTGTTTTGTTGCAGTTTCTCTGAAGAAAAAGAAAACCTTAAGAGTCAGAATACACAACATTAAAATGATAAATGGTTTAATAAAAGTAACACTGCCACAATAAGTACACTGTTGTGGGTAATGCATTCCTTAAGATTATAATTTTGTTTTATGAAATGTCAACCCAAAAGAATATTTATTATTAATCTTACAAATGTAAATCAAGCAATATTTTAAAAGAAAACCTATAACAAAGAAATCATTTGAAATTTTGGGATTTTCATCCTAGATAAAGCTGTTGTAAGATTTAAAAATTTAATCATGTAGCTCATTTACCATGCTCCCTGATGTCCTGTAATTTCTAAAGAACTGGTGCGGAGGGACATACAAAGAGAAATCAATTTCACATGCCCTTTCCTTCAGTAACTAGAGAAACAAAAGAAGTGGAAAAAAGCTTACATTTTATTCAACATCTAAAACCAAGACTAACCTGGAAAACAGTGCTAAGAACAGCTCTGTTCAGTAGAATATTATCTCTACTTGGCAACAGATTTCTCAAATCACCATTCCTGCATCCTTCTTCCCCACTAAAAATTCTGGTTGATTCATCTTGCCCTTCAGCTAACAGGCCACATCAGACTAGAACACAAACAGGCTTTACGTTCTTATAAGAACACTGCACTAGGCGCCATCCAAAAACAAAGACTTTTAAATAATGATTCACTGCAGTAACACCAAGATTTTGGTTTTTTCAAGTGTTTGCTTCTTAAGAATGGTTTCTACACAGTATGTATTTTCCAAACAGCAAAAGAAGACAACCTCTGCTTTGAAAAACTACATACACTAAACAGATTAAGACAGTAATAACAGTATGTACTTTATGTGCAGGTTCATTTCCTGCAAATACCATGGATAAATGATGGCCCTAAATTTTATCACCCTTTAATGCCTGTCTTGCATATTCATTTCTGTGACTTCACAGAAGTCCTTCATTTTAAGTGAAATAAGAAAAACATACACATAATGACAAAGCACACAGAGCTTTTTCTTCTTAAGAATGTACCTTTGCACTCACCTGTGTATGGAGATTCACAACCTTGTATTTTTAAATGTCTAAATGATACATGCTGAATCTCGTCCATAAAGTGCCCCTCACCACTGGAACAATGCTTGTGAAGCCAGCTTCTAATTTTGGTGCTCTAAACTGTGATTTATTTAAATGTACAGAGTAGAAAAAAACCTAGGAGAACACTCACCATCCTTACACTATCAACATGCAATACGTGTAAATGTTTACATGCAATTTAAGACAAATAAAATCCCTTAATAATCTAGTCAACCTAAGGCTAAGTCTTTCACAACTTAAGAATACAATTCCTCCCCCACCCCCCCAAAAATATTTGGTACAGACTGAAAGATACGACTGCAACAGTTCAGTCACATTCTGTAAGGATGTTATAAAGGATGTTCACAATAACTCAAAATAACTCCTACACCAAATACTCCTTCTAGATTCACCTTCTCACAGGTATCATTAAGGACTTTCAACAGAAAGGCATAATTAGCTTTTGAACGTGGGGACAACTTTGCTTTCCAAAACAGGAAAACACACACACACACTGAAACAGTTTTGTAATGCACCTCACTTAAATAATTTATTTTTTTTAATCAAGCAGTACCTATCCCAATTTCAAAGGTTAAAGCATATGTCAAATATTTAAGTCAACAGCACTATATTATGCAAGATTTAAGAAACTGGGGACTTTCTTGTAATCTTTTTTTTTTTTTTAAAAGCAACTATTTCAGTCAATTATACAGGGTATATGGATAAAATAAAGAGATTAAAAGAACATTAAATACAATGCTAAGGATTCATACAGGGAAAATAAAAAGGAGAACTTTTTCAGTGTAGCTCTTAAAAAAATA
Source organism: Strix uralensis (assembly GCF_047716275.1). Lineage (NCBI taxonomy): Eukaryota > Metazoa > Chordata > Aves > Strigiformes > Strigidae > Strix > Strix uralensis. The sequence continues at coordinate 40,316,811 of NC_133973.1, forward strand.
CAGAGTACCCACATGAGCACATCCATTAAAAAAGAGACCTGAAATATATGTTTCCCTGTAGCAGTTAAGGTACTGCTAACAAGTTTATCAAACTTCAAATGTTTAAAAAAAAAAAAAAAAAAAAAAAATCACAAAACTAGAGAAGCTACAGAAGACCTAAAAAGGAAAGAAAAGAAACAAAAAAAAGAGGGAGAAGCCTTACTGCTATTCAGTGACCAAAACATTCTTTATGCAAGTATAGCAAAAGGGTGCACACACTCAGGCCTTTCTTCTTGCTCCAAACTCTAGTCAGAGCATGTGCAGCCCCTGTTTCCCAGCCAGAGACAACTGAACAGAGGTGAGCAGCGCTGAAAAAGGGGAGAGAAGACATCTGAAGTTATTCACTCATTCAGACCCAATAAACTCCCATGATCAGGGGAGGAGGAAGATTGGGAGGCACAGGAAACTAGGCTCCACTGATGTCACTGCTCAAAGAAACTTGCCCAGAGAAATTCTAGCACCACCATTTAACACAGGCAAAAGTTCTTATATTAAAGAAAGGAGTCTGTCCTCCTTGATATTCTACCAGTTTTCCTTAGAGTGCTTACGTTTGCAAATTATTTTCTTTTCTAACTCTTCCATTCAACAAAGTTTAGCAACTTCCCATATAACAGTTGAAATGACTGCTTTAATGTGCCAGGCTCATGTTACAATTAAAAACAAGTCCATGGAAAGCATGGACTGCTGAAACATATTTCATGTTTACATGAGAAGAAGATAAGGCCTTCATTCTAAGGACGGTCACATTACTCTTCCAGAGGAACAAAGACGACACTACAGTCTTCCTCTTAAGTGTCTGAAGTGCCCAATCCTACTTCTGGATTCAGCAACCTCTTCCAGGGATCCATCCAGTCTTTCCTTCCAGGGTAACAAGATTCTGCTTCTACTTAACTTCTCGAAGATTAAATGCTAACATTCTCCATGTTGCGCTGAAAATGCATAACAATGAATCATAGAGGGATCCCTTACCCAGGGAGCTAAACATCCCTTTCCTTCTCATGAAAGTTATACAACTAGAAAACTGTTACTGATGCCCAGTTTCAGTATTTAACAAGTGCTCAACTTACAGTTAGTTAGTTACCTGTGAAAGTTTAATTCAGCTCCCTCTACATCTAGATTAAACATCTGCTCTACAAGCACTCAGGCTCTGTGGAAAAGGACTGAATGGACAGGCAGAAAAAAAAGAAAAAAAGGATTCAAGAGAGCGTTTTTTTTTTCCAGAGCCCACACAAAATGTCCCTCATCAAGCATATCCATAAGAACCTTGCATATAAGAAGAGGCTAGAAATCAAATTAGGAAAGCAAGATTTTTTGAAAACTAAATCAACCTACTAGTTTTAAAGCACAGAACATGAACCATAAATTTGAACCCTACCATACTTCCTACTCCCTGAGTGAGTTACCAGTGAGTGGACATTTACCCTGAGTTTCATGGCGTAGAAATAAAGTATCTTACCTAAAAAGTGTATTATGGAACTACATGCAACTTCTCCCTTAAAATAAGTGTTTAGCTGTAGGAAATGAGTACAAACCCCTCAAATTATAAACTTTATTCTAAATTAAGAAAAAAAAGAGCAAGTGACTCTGCTGAGCAACAAAAATTTTATACAAGTCCCGAACTGAAACACAGGCTATGTTTCAACAGTGCTGTGATTCTAATTATGGGATGATATTCTCTGGTTTATTAAAAAGTGGAAAGCAAGTCACTCGTGTCATGCACCACATCACTAGTAGTAAAAAAAGCAACAGCAAAACAAACAAAAAAACCCCCAAACAACACTAAAGGCTGTAATGTCATTTGCACCTTTACTTTCATCCAAGACCTTGTCATTCCAAGGTGAGACAATTTTTGTCAGAGAAAGAAGTTCTATAAACTACTGCTCCTCTTTCAGCATAGGGTCAACTCTCATTTTTATGGATACAAGTGAATTACCCCATTTCAGTTAAGACTTCCTTTTGTAAACATAATGAAGTGAGTGCTCCGAAATCACTCTTAGGCACAGCAGAATTCTGCAGACAATCTTCTGATTAGGAACTGATTATTGAGCTTTTCCAATCTAAACGTTTCCCACTGAAATTCTTAAACATATGGAATTGTTGGAGGCCAAATAGATACTTTTTCCAGCACGCAAACCACTCCTGAATATCTAAAAAAATGCATGTCCAGACTCAGAAAGAACAGGACTGAACGTCAACAGTAGGACAGTATTTCTTGCTTCACTCTTAACTATGTTCGTAAAATGATCTAGTCAACCACAAAAAGCTCTCTTAAAAGCACAAAGCTGAGAGACCACATTCAGACATCTAAAACAGTATTGGACAAGTGACTCAAGATTCCTAAAAAAGGTGCTCATAGTTACCAATTGCCATCCTTCTGCACAGTTATTTCGTTACTTATTGTACCAGTTTACACTCTTCCTATTAACATTTCTCTTCAAAAACCTGGCAATTTACGTTATTTGCCTAACAGGTAATCCTCATGACCAGACTCTTAAAAACTCTACAACCTACTGATGGCAGACACAGCATTCACCATCCTACCCTGAATCAGGGAGGTGGGGGATGGGGGATGGTGGTATATGCCCCGAAGGTGTATGTAGCTTTTCAGATCAATCACCACCAGCTATATTGCTTGATGAGAATAAAAGAATGTTTACCTAAAATAGCTCTGAAAAGAAATAGACCATCTTTCCATCGAAAGAATTAAAACCACGGGACAGTAAGAAACCTCCTCAGCACAGGCTCATTTCGGAATCTGTCTTTAAGCCTCTGCCACCTAGTGCAGAGCTGACCCTCGATAAGCTCATACAGTCACAGGCTACTGGTTCCCTCTTCTTACAGGTTTTTACAGCTACCCAGAACCATACACTTTGCAATACCTACTGTTACTTTGAAACTGACAACCTTTATTATGTGCCCCCTAAGAGTTTGCCTTCCTCTATTACTATGACTTAGGGTCAAGGGACATCTCAGAATCAGGACAGGGATGATACTGGTTTCTTATTTGTCCCTGTTTAAGATTCCTTGATTTCACATAGAGAATACAAAACAGATTTTACATAATTATCATGTATGTGGTTTCAGGATGTCATTTTTTAAAAAGATCTACTCAATTTCGTAAGAAAATGGTAGAACTTTATAAAATATGTAATCGTTTCAGTAATATGATAGACAATCTCTCTTTATATCCAGAGCCTAAATACATAAGCTAAACAAACAACTAAGGTGGAAATGGTGAGCAAAATGTCTAAAGACTAAATGATATCCACCTACCTGTCATTTTTAGGACATCTAATCACAAATCACGCAGTCATGAAAGGATGGCTTTTATTATCTGCTCTAACAAACCTACTTTATGATACCTGAAAATTTAAGAAACCTTTGAAAGTGATGCAAACATGGAACAGTTTGAGTATTTTAGTGCTTGAGTAAGGAAAAAGTGAACTAGATACTGACACCATCTAGTGGCATCTTGCAAGGCTAAATGTGACTAACACAGATTTTTGGCTTGCTGAACTTAAAAAAGAGTAAGCATTAATTTGATGACATACCCCTGAAAAGGGAACTTTAAACCAACTCAAAGCTCCATATTCTTCTGTGTAAATCAATGCTTGTTTTCTTAAATGAAAAAAACCTAAATTCTATGTTAATTTTTAAACAAGCACTAACATTTCTTAGTGCTTATCTGATGTGAAAATGAATAGTAAATTAGAAAGTCAGCTGAAGAATGGCACAAGGGAAGCAAGGAAAGGGCGCATGCATGGCTTTAAATCTGAAAATGCTTCCAAGAAAAATAAATCTTCATTAAACACTTGGAGACATATGCAGGTTATGGAAACAGCTTATTACATAGTGCAGGTTTTATCCACAATAGCTTTTAACCTAGCAAGATGAACACTGCTGGGCCATAAAATTAAAGACATTAAAAGGTGAGGAAATTCCAAGGTTGAGTCCACTGAATTGACTCTTTGCTGGGTAAAAAACTGGCTGGCTGGCCAGACCCAAAGAGTTGTGGTGAATGGAGTTAAATCCATTTGGAAGCAGGTCACAAGTGTTGTTCCCCAGGGCTCAGTACTGGGGCCAGTTCTGTTTAGTATCTTTATCAATGATCTGGGTGAGGGGATCAAGCGTACCCCTCAGCAAATTTTCAGACACCAGGCTGGGAGAGAGTGTTGATCTGCCTGAGGGTAGAAAGGCTCTACAGAGGGATCCGGACAGGCTGGGTCAATGGGCCGAGGCCAACTGTATGCGGTTCAACAAGGCTCAGTGCCAGGTCCTGCACAACAACCCCAGGCAACACTACAGGCTTGGGGAAGAGTGGCTGGCAGAAAAAGAAAGCTGCCCAGCAGAAAAGGACCTGGTGGTGTTGCTCAACAGCTGGTTGAAGATGAGCCGGCAGTGTGCCCAGGTGGCTAAGAAGGCCAATAGGATCCTGGCTTGTATCAGAAATAGCATGACCAGCAGGACTAGGTAAGCGATCATCCTCCTGTACTTGGCACTGATGAGGCCGCACCTCGAATACTCTGTTCAGTTTTGGGCCCCTCACTACAAGAAAGACAACGAAGTGCTGGAGCGAGTCCAAAGAAGGGCAATGAAGCTGGTGAAGGGTCTAGAGCACAAGTCTTATGAGAAACAGCTGAGGGAACCAGGATTGTTTAGCCTGGAGGAAAGGAGGCTCAGGGGAGACCTTACCGCTCTCTACAACTACCTGAAAGGAGGCTGTAGCAAGGTGGGTGTTGGTCTTTTCTCCCAAGTAACAAAGACAAGAGGAAATGGCCTCAAGTTGCACCAGGGCAGTTTTAGATTGGATATTAGGAAAAATTTATTCACTGAAAGGGTTGTCAAGTATTGGAACAGGCTGCCCAGGGAATCACCATCCCTGGGTGTATTTAAAAACAATGTAGACCTGAGGCTTAGGGACGGGGCTTAGTGGTGGACTTGATGGTCTTAAAGGTCTTTTCCAACCTAAATGATTCTATAATGACTAAAAAAAAATGTTGTGGAAGCTAGAGCAGCAAAATGCAGCTCAGGTCTTTTGTTCCAAAGCCTCAGTAAAGAGGTTGTTCTCTACTTCCTCCAGAGACTTGCGCTGGAAGTACCAAAGAGATGACTGAGGAAGCCTAAAGCATGTCTTCCTTTTAACACAGAATGAAGGCAGACACACAATGGTTACACAATCATACATTTAATAAAGAAAAATCACCAAATAGTTCTCTAAGTAATTTTATTAACAACTACACATCCTCATCTGGAAAGACAATGCAGCAGCAAACTAGTAAGAAACCCACTGTCCCATGATTGTGTCCAACTATGTGTTGCACTGGAGACTAGGAAGTATTAAACATGTAAGACATACAGGAGTTTGACAAGGAGTTTACCATTACAGAAATCTTTTAGATACTGAACTCTATGAAAGGTCCTAAAATATTTAGAGTATCAGTGAAGAAACACAATGGAATCACATGAAGCTCAAAAATGTTTCAAAGAGCATATTCCGCAAAATGACTTTTAACAATTAAATATTTAGAACAATGTCCAAAATGAAAATTTTCAACCAGTCAAAAAACATGGTCCAGCTATATTCTGTAACAATAACCTCTGTCCCCCCCACACACACTATTTATAAAGAATATTTTCATGTTGTAAGCTTAAGATAACGTTCTTAATTCTTTCTATAGGAATTTCATGTAACAGTTTGAACTCCCTGAAATTAAACCTCCCAAAATTTAACAGCAGCATCCCGAAGATGAAATAAACAGCTCTAAATAGAAGCAACACAATTTCTGCCAGTTATTAACAAACAACAAAATGAAAACCCTTAAACCTAAAAATCACACTTATTTGAAACACAGCCATGTCTTCCTCAACTCATTCAGATTGCTATGAAACTTAAAATCCATTGTCGTTCTCCAGGACTCATCAGTAAAAAACAGCCCAGCATCAACCCTGCAGCAACCAGCACAATCCTGTATGTTGAGAAGTTCTCTCTTGCATTTTATAAGATGACTCTTACTACTCTGTACCTCAGAACAGTGTATTGAAATGCTTCCTAATGACAATACTTTCCTTCAAAGTCCTTTAATCACTACAAAGAAATTCTCTACAGAGCTAGAATTGTAAGTACAAAGGAACACATGTACATTGGTGAATTTGGGAGTTTCTCTTGCAACCAAACAACTTTACACAAGAACAATCAAATCATGTTTAAATTTTAGTTTTAGGCTGTATCTTAATAAATGAGCACCTCAATAAACATTCTGTATTTTTTTCTTCAGTTTTGTTTTAAATTTTAGCCTAACAATTGCTTAAAAATACTCTTGGACTAATTAACACTATCTTACAAATTACTTAAAATATTTTTATATTAGTGCTTTTGACAACACAGTCACTACCTACAAACAAAAGTATTATTAAAACTGTTCTGACATAGTACCTAAAAAACGTGATCACCACTTGAGTACAACAATAAGAATTATTTTAGTGCAGTATTTATTGTACTTTAGTAAATGTGACGTGAATAACTGCATGTTTTTCCCAAATAATTCATTAAGTGCATTATCTACTTTTACTTCCAGGAACTCTGCTTTGAAAACAGCAATTCAGGGAGGCAAATGATAAAAGTATGTCTCCACTTGTGCAACTGTTAGCTGTCCTCCAAATCACAGGCTGGAACACAGCCAACATATATGACCCTTCTACAAAACAGATACAAAGATTTCTAAGGAAAACACAGATGTCATAGTGCATGAGCTCATTAACAGCATTCAACTAGAACCTAACCTTAAAGATCACCATCTACACTCTGTACACTCCTTATGAAAACTAGAGTCATGGCAAAAAAAAAAAAAAAAAAAATTGAAAAAATTTCCAATTACTGATACAACATCAGTTTCCTCCAAGACTAGCAGCACAACAATTTTGGTAAAATCCCAGCCCTCCCAAAGGAATGCAGTAGCAAACAAAGTTCACAGGTATATATCATGGATCTAGGCTGGATTCACAACACTGCAAGTATCGTTCAGAAGCCTACATGACAACTCATCAACCTCCTCTGGCAAAACCTGAGGCTGAGGTTTCACATTCTGGGGCAATTGCGTCACTTTCTTCTGCTAGGTTATTTTTCAGTTGGATCAGTTCCCCACACAGCTGCACGTTCAGCTGTGCCAGCACAAAGCACAGAGCAGCAACAAGCGGACAGGGGGTGCCACTAAAGACACACCCAGGGAACAACCAGTTTGGAAACCTCTGAAGCAATTAAACAGCTGGGAAATAGCTGCCTCATTAAAAAAAAAAAAAAAAAAAATAAAAATGAGGAAGACATCAGATTACAGTTAAGAAAATGCTACTGAGGAAACAGAATATTTTTGACTGGGAGGAGCGAACATTCTCATTTTCTGAAATCCTGAAGCCAAATTCTGGCCAGTAATGATCAAGACGATGAAAGCTGGGCACCGAAACCACATGCTTACTAAGCTGAATCAGCCTGCCTTGGTTATAAATCATCTGATTACAAGTCAGTGGCTCACAGTATTCAAAATCTGCAAAAATACCTCCATACCTTGCCTAGAACCTTCTCCTGAGAAGAGCAGAGGTGCAATTCACAAGACAACTCGATTTCACAGCTGCAGGGAAACCTTTTAGTTAACAACAGCAATTCAAACATACTGCATTTCAGGAAAACTACACGCTGCAGGCCACCTTTGGATATTTTAAAGGCTAGGAAAAAACACTGTGATACTCTAGTCTAACCTCAGACATGATGCAGAGAAGAATGAACCTCATCCAGTAATTTCCAATGTAAATTCACAACTTTTCTTGGAGACAAGTACTTTTTTTATGAAAAAAAACCCCATACTAAATCTGGACTTCAGTGGCTACAAGTGACAGAAAACATAATACACTTCAAGAGAAATTACTACAACAGGATTCATTTAAAAATCTGTACATGCATGTTAGATGTACTTAGATTTCAGCAAGGCATCAGCCATCAACTTACTCCACTTTCAAAGGTAACCTGCCCATAACGGATACTCCCTGCATACACGCAGCAAGGGAAGTACTTGCCTGGTTAGTTCCACTAATGACATGCAGTAATCTGCCATGAATCTTTCTCAAGGTCCCTGTTTTCTGTATGTGTCCTAATTCTTATAAAGAAATGACCTACAGTCTTTTTTACTACATTTATAAGGTGTTAGCTTCATGAAAATACTAACACGCAACAGATACACCCAACTGAATGATCCACATTTGTCAACATATTTGTTGACAAAAAATGAGACAGATCAAAACAGAACAAACTATACACAAAACCTAACAGATCTGTATCAACCAAGCATTGCTTCGTATCTTGATCGCTGATCAGATTTCTACAATCAACCAACAATTTTGTTCTACTTTGCACAAACTATACACTTTTAAACAAAGCACACTACCACATTTGTCTTTAGGAAAGAAAGACACACCTTTCTACATTATATACAAAGGTGTACACATTTATTAAAGATACTTAATTGAATAAATAATAGGCTTCCAAGGAAAAAAAAAGTTGTTCAGCATTAGCTATGCTACTATCTTGCGATATTTTATTAATTACATCCAATTTATTAAATACATCAACTTCTCCACAACTTTGTCCAGGACTAACTTCAGACTAGACAGATTTATATTTCTGAAGATGATCCTGTTCCAGCATTTTATGCTTCTGGAACTTCAGGACTTAAAAGTTGGATAAAATATACATTAGCAAGATGAAAACATTTCTGAACTCCCTTTACATTTCAGTTCCCAAGCATTTAAAATTTAACTATAATTGCAGTTAGAATATATGATAACTAAAGTAACAGAATTTATAGAATGGAATAAAATTTATTTTTACTTTAAATTTCTAATGCAACGCACCATCACTCTACTTTTCAAGTTAACAGTAGTAAATTAATTATAGAACACTTACGACTTTTAGCATTGTGGGTGATACTTTTACAGTCTTTGGTACTGAAGTTCAACAGCTGTTGTGAACATGTGTCCCTCACTTAATAAAAAACCCCTTTAACTTCCCTTTTCCCATCAATTAAAATTCCTCCAGTATTATTTTCACTACTACTCCATTTCTTTGAAAATACAGATACACCTAATTTTTTTAATATATATATATAAACTTCATTACCAACAAAATTTTTTCACGTCTTGAGACTTCTTTCATGATTGAGATGTTACTTTAAACAGGCATCTAAGAAAATACGAAGTATTTTAATTCAGGTTTTTAATACCCAAAATGTTTCTTACCACACAGTTCTGCTCATTCTTCTTTACAGTTCTGGAGAACTGGTATTTTCAACCACCATTTGTATTTTTCATGGTTGTTCTTAAAGCTATATACACAGTACAAAGCAGACTCCCCATCAGTAAACCTCACCTCTGATCCACAGCAATGCCTAGTCCTGCCACTCTTAACTGTTATCAACTCTACAGCGAACACAGTTCAGCTCACAATCCTGCGCTGTCTTTGCCAAGTAAAATACATTCAAAAAGCCATACCGCAGTCACATCGTACCAAGTTGTATTAGGCTAATCAGAAACAGCAGTGTAAGTTGTTTGCAGAGTGGGTGGTTGAATTTTCTTACAACAAAATACAATAAAATAAAAACAAAAACATCGTATCAAGACTGTTCTTCAGTAAATTCTATAGCCAGCATATTGCCACGTTCTCTTCAGGTTTTCCCACGTCTCTGGAACTGGAAACACCGGTGGATGGGATGTGGGTACAAGTTGGGGGTTCCTACAACGTTGGTACAAGTTGCAGGTACCAGGGTCCCTAAGCTACCCATACATTCAAGAGAGACACAAATGCTTTGATCACTCAAAGCCTTCTGAATTTAGGTAACTGCAAATTCCTCCCTAGTAATATCAAACCTAAATGTTTGGCACCTAAAAAAGTGAAGGTTCCAGGAATTCTACCTCACACTGTTTTATGTCAGACATAGTGAACAAGTGGACACATACACACACTGTTATGAATTGGTCCACAGCTAGTCTGAATTACTAAGCAGTACTTTTGAACTACTATCAGTTATAATTTCCCTATTTCTACAGTCCAAGACAATTGTAAACCAGTAGTTTTGTGTGTTTGGAAAAAAGTGTGAGGTGGGAGTAGACATTTTCGGGGTGGGGGTGTTGTTTGTTTCTTACACAAAGTTAAACAGAACCACATTCATATTAAAACTAAAAAGCAACAACAATAAAAAAAGACATCCCATGAAAAAAATTAAATATTGTGACATGTTCTAATTAGCTAGGTACAGTAAGATCCAAAAAGGCCTTCTACTCATCCATACCTCCCACAATCACTGGAAGGGAGGGAGCTAACAGACACTGGGCCTGACACACAGCGTGACGTAAGTGAAAAGAGGACAAGCTGAATGTCTAGCCCTATGTCTCACTCAGCAACACAGCAGAATATCTTTGGGAAATACACACCACTACCAAAAAAGCACTTTACCGATCCACAAGCAACAAAGCAAAAGTGTACATAAGGTTCTATGTTTACTGGCTTCAATGATAGCAAAAACCACTTAAGTAATTTCAAAGACTGATGAAGCAGAGACCTATAAAAAAACCCCACCCCCCTACAACCATTCTTCCACTCATATTTAAAACAGAATTTGAAACACACTTTAAGTACACATTTTTGCTTTTGAATTAACACTTTCATTCTAGCCTTACCTGTTGAGATTGTGGACAGACACAAAAGCACTAAGACACGCTCTCATTCTATGTACCTGTGTCTCCCACTTCCCATAGGAAACCTTCAGGGGCACAGGTTTAATTGCTTGTACAGTCATGTAATAATGAACCAGAAAAATGAAGTAGGCAGCGTGGTACTACTGTATAAACTAAAGAAACTTCATATTCATACCTGAACCAGTAGTGTTTTGGTTTGGTTTTTTCAATTAAAGAAAAAGAACAGAAGTTAGAATACAACTGCTTTTGTAAAGACATCATCAGTCTTATTCTGTTACGGACTTTGAAACATAATACAAACTGAGAAAACAGTGAGTTACCCTAATGTTTTTCATTCTACTGTGTCGCCTACACCAAATGACAATCCCACAATGACATTTATCAGAAGTACTAAAAAACCTTACCTTTTGGATAATCTTCCAATAAGAGGTTGAAGTGACCTAACTGACAAAAGAAATCAGACTCGACCTTTCCTTCAGCTTTCAAAATTAGCGATTCATAGCAGCGAACAGCCTGGGAAAAAGAAATACAAGGTTTTCAAAATTCTGCATTTAACTAAAGGAGATAATACATTTTCTGAGAAATAACAAAGTGTTTTGTTAGTCTGCAAGGCAGTAAGTCTACAAATACTCTCAATAACGTAGCTAGCATTACTTTTCAAAGAAGAAATGTAGTATTTCAGACAGAACAGACTTAGAAGTTCACAGATTCTAATGCAAATTGACAGCAAATGAACAACAGAAGTTTTCTCTGGTTTAGTTGTGGACTCCAGAAACATCCAATTTCCCAAACATAAACCAAACCTCTAACATACATAACCATTTTTAATTCAAAAATCAATGAAATGCAAAAGGATTGATTTTATTTATTCTTTCCAATCTGCAAGATATAAACCTCTCTGATTTTATTCTCATTCTATGTTTTTTTTCTAAAGGATACACATTTCATTCTACCAGTTATTTCACTAGTTTTTACTAAACTGAAGAATACGCTACCTCAACATGCTCGCTTAGGCAATTTATATACCTTAACATATACTTCCCAAGATCTGATTCTTTTCACATACCTCCATCATGTCATAAAATACAGTTTACTATCTTCTACTTGCTACACAGTTATTGCAGGCTAAGCAAAGCTAAAAAGTTAGAAACATGAATCCAATTAGAAAGGAATTTTACTTTTGAGAAAAGTTGCCCTAGAAGTTTTTATGTGGCACACACAATCAAAGTATGCTCTGTGATGCAAACACACATTTTTAATAAACTGAACTGACACCTTCTATTCACCATAATGGTCATCATCTTTAACCTATTATATTCTTACCTCATGACCCTATTTAAACTTTGGGAATGAATAAATAAATTGGTTTTCCAACTTTTTGAACTTCCAGTTTCTTGATTTTGAACATACTAGCCATTAAAATGAAGTAGCTGAATAAACTTAAATGGGAGGGAAGGTCCTTTGCACCAGCAGAAGACTTCACAGTTCTCAAAAGCTTGACAGACTTCCAACGAATTGTAATTCCAGCTGATTAATCTATGACTTTCACCAACTCATGGTTTGCCTATGTTTCAAATTTGGTTGCAATTATGGACTGCTTGATTTTCATATATTACAGTAATCAAAGACCTTAATACTTAATCTGAAATTACGAGCTTCATTAAGTTATTTTATTAAAACTGGAAATTCAAAAGGGAAAAAAAAGATTAATCGATCCTGTAATACGTAAATCCAAATACTAAATTAGTAGTCTTGCCCACGTTTATGATATGCTTCGTGTACACTTGTATTAATCATCAAAATGAGAAATGCCAACAATAAAATGAGGAAATGTTAAGAAATAGTTAAAAAACACCTGTGGAAAATCCAAATTACTGATCTAATCTGTATTTTAATTTGCCATTTTTACCTTGCTATACTAGTTTTAAAATTAAACAGTGAGCCATAATAAGATAGCTCTTGCTGTACTCAGTGGACACAAAGCCATGTATGCGACCAGGTGAGCAGATCTCAGTTTGTATCCCAAGCTTGAGATGTTACATTCGGTTTCACCTACCTCCCAGTCCAGAATAGCCTTATTTAATGGCTGTTTTCAGAAATAAAGTTCTGATGGATAAAAACAAAGCTATGCTGCTGCACAACTGCAGTAAAATGGGTAACATCTATATTAAATCTATTAGGTGTATGTGTGGTTTTTAAATTATTTAATAAAACCATTTAAATTACATATTTCAAACTGTAGGTATTTGGCCATATTCTGAAGGTATTAAATTGAGGCGTGTATTTGCCTCTACATCAAAGAACTGCTGCAGAATTTTTCATTCATGCTGCAAGTTTTGCCTTCGCAAACTGCACTGGAAGGACTGGAATTCTGTTGACAGTTAATCAAAGCTACTACTCCTTTAATTTTATTCCCACCACTATGATCACCTCTTCAAGTCAGCTAACTCTCAATCTTAGCGAATACAATCCCTGGAATCAGAAGCAAAGCACACAAGTCCAAAGTGAGTTTCTTAAAATTACTATGCATGTATAAACCAATTCTCAACATTCAGGCTCACCAACTGAACCTATTCCCATCTGAAACGTTTTAGTGCAGAATCTTGGGTTTTGCGCCTTGTTTCCTCTCCCCACTTTTTGGTCCCATCTCTGGATTTGTACAAATTGTAACATAATTCTTGCTGATGCCCCTAATGTTACCGTCACAGATTAATTTGCAGATAGACCTCCCATTTTCTGATGAAATGCAGTACCTGCTGCAGCTGCTGAAGAAAATATTCACACTATGACATTTTTTTTAAATTAATATTTTGTCTTTTACAGTTCAGTCACTGTTCAGAATATATAGAAACTGCTATCACAACAGGTAGCTTACAAAAACTGCTGGAGAGGAAGTTAGGGTAGTTTATTTCCTGAATTAGATGGCTACAGGTATTTAAACGGAACTTGACTTTATGAACAAATATAACAGAATTTTTCTGTACAGATGTTCAAGGAAATTATAAATCACATGCACTTAAACAGCTAGGCATCCAGGGACCCTTAACACTTCCCCAGCCCCTTTTCAAGTAAATCCTCATTAAAAGATGTATCACAAGTATCTGAAGCACTATATACAGTGAGGATACAAAAAGCTGTGCCCAAGTCTTTCACACAACTCAAATCAATTCTCAACCAGGCTGATTTTCTCTTTGCCTTAGATACACTTTGAAGATACCACTAAGCCACCTTACTAACGCCAGCACAAGGCAAGACGTAGGACACCAGAGCTGCAAAACAGAACTTCCCCTTTAAGTAACAGTTAACTGTTACTGTAAGAGCAATTCAACTACACCATTAAGTACACCCTCTCAGTTGATCTCTAATCTATTTGCAATGTTACCAGGAAAACACCTATATTTATGCAAACTAAAATTATGAAGCTTGTTTCACATGAATTTTTAAAATTCTTCTAGCACATTCTAACAAAATGAAACAGAAACTAAGAGCAAGCTTTACTTTCTCGGCGGGAACACCCAAGTCAACCTCTAAGTCTCTGGAGGATGAGCAGACTGATCAGTATGTGGCTCTTGCTTTTCCTAGCAGCCAGAGCAGATTCATCTAGACAAACTGATTTATCTAACTTTGGTTTTGGTCAAGAAACTTTCCTCCCCATGAAACCCCTCCACAAACATCTTAGGACACAAACAAGTATTTTTCTGCATAGGTAAGAGTTTCTCTCTTAGTTGAATGACTGGATGCAAATAATTTTGAAGAGGGAGGTCACAACTACACATATCTCTATATGGTTTCTTTGAAGGAATAATCAAAAGATCTCGTTTTGGTGTATCTGTAACTGCATAGGCCATCTATGGCACTACTTGTGCAACCCATTTAGATCACCCTGAGACACTAAGAAGTTTAAGGAAGTTAAAAACCCCTCAGGTTTTTAAGTATTGTTATTTGTCCACATTGTATGGATTTGTAAGTGCACTCAGTGGAGCCAGCCTTGAGAACTGCTAGTATTGACAAATTAACAAGAAAGAGAAAGGCCCTGAAATGAAAAGGAAGATTGCTACACAACACCACACACTTTCTTCCCTTTGTTCAAGGCTGCTTGCAGATAAAAGGGAAACCTGAAGAATTTAGAAACTTGGCAAAATAATCACCCGCAGCTGACAACCAAAGGCAACCAAAGCAGAAGCAGGAAACAAACACAGGAATGGCTGCAGGAAAAGAAGCTGGTTTATATGATACTAAAAAAGTAACAATACTCATGTCGTTTGTCACCTGCTTCGTTATAAGCAAACTGAAGTAATACACTATTGTCAACACTTCTGATGTGACACCTCTTATGACATCATTAGTCCGTGACTGGGGGCATTCTGATTTCACAAATGCAATCACCAATTCTTAGGACACGTTTAAATACAATACAGTGAAGAAGAAAAAGGTTTAGTGTATTTGTCAACTCAGAGAAAGCTAGCAAAACATTCATATGTGTTCACAAAAGGAAAAAAACTCCATTATCATCTTTAAAATGCACTACTAAATCCCTGTATGTTCACTACTTATTATTCCAAAGGGAAAGGAAGCAGAATATTTTTTCGCTCTGTTGTGAGAACATTCCCCTCCCCCCCCACCCCCACCCTTCAAAAAACCCAAACCAAACAAAACCCACCCCATAAAGCAAATACCGGTTTTGGCTATTATTAATATGATGTCTTTTCATGAAGAAAAGATCCTGGAGTTGGGAATATACTATAACCAAAACAAAAAATTAAAATACCCCAATCCAACAAATAAAACCAGAATCCTGAATACTGTATATAGAAGTCACTGATCATATTACAGCTCTACTTCATAATGGAGAAGGAAGTACTATGTCATTTCTACTTCAACTATTTGAAGAAAAACTTTACCATTATCACTGGTTGTAATTATTTGTATTTTACAGCCCAAATTCAAATTACTGTTAAACAACTGTACTAAAAAGAAAATAGCTCTTCTGGAAAGTTTCTAAAGAAAATGATGTAATAATGCCCTTTCTTACTCGTGACAAGCATGACTTACTAAGAAGAAAGTAGCAGAACTAAATAACCAAATATGACAAAATGTTAATTATTAATTCTTTAATATATTAATGATATGAAAACAGAGGAGTGCACTGAGTCAGCAAATTCTTACTTAAAACATAAAAAAAACACTGACAACTACAGAAAACCAAAAAACTAGCAATAGAAATTGTTAGCATGGCAACAGCTGGGCAGTAATATTCAGTGAAAGAAATTATTTGAATTTTACTGGATAATAAATTAACTGTTCAAGAAAAATAATAGTGGTTTAATGCAGACAACATAGTGTAAAATGACAAATTCAAAGCCTCAAGGTGTTCCTAGAACCTTAAAGTTCACAACAGAAAACACTATTGTATACATGATAAGCCTCCCATGGGGAGGGGCAGACAATGATACAAACAAACAGTTCCTGCTTCTTTTTTCTTCTTTCTCTAGAAAGCAATAACCTGAATGGATGGGCTCTGTGAGCAGATAATGAGAACTGGAAGCACGAAAAAAATTCCATGTGAAAAAATTTGAAGAGAGGGACATCAGTGGACTCTTCACAAATGAAATACATACCATACTAATGCTTAGAAATAAAATGTTATTTAGGTCTTAAGGGATATTTTACTCCTCTGGAGAAGAAAGTAATTAAGTAGACAGTGCTGGACACTGAAGTGATGATCACGCTATCTACTACCAGTCAGTCTGAGAGATATCTACTCACCAGAAAAGCACAACTTTATGTATGTGCTCGGCTAATTCTCCCCACCTCAATTTCAAAAGAGGATGTTCTGAAAGGCTTCTCTTCCATTCCTTTCTCCACACCACAACTGACCAAAATCCACACGTTATTTTCTAATAACAACAGCTACCATCCTGAGAACCTGATTCAGTTCTAGCTCCTGCTCTGCAACAACAGAAGTGTGAACAAGGCTCACTTCAGCTAAGCAAGAAGAAAAAAAGACAAGCCTGAATTCTTCAGAAGTTAAACTATTTCCCCACCCCCATCAATGACTGGCTCGATAAACACCACCTCCTGGGCTGCAGATGACTTGAAAGAACATCTCATTTACTTCTGCAGACAAAAGCATACAATTACTCTAATCTGCTAATAATATTTAAGATCAAAGTCCTTATCATCTCAGGGACAGTAAACAGTATAGAACAATGGAAACATCCTCCTCATGCATTTCTTAAGAAATGTATCATAAATTCTGGGCAATTTATTTTCCTATGATTACTGCTTCATGGAACAGGACACAAGAATAAACAGTGCAAGCAATAAAGAAGAAAAGCAGTTGCGCATGTTAGTTACATGTATAGATTGATGATAACAATTTTCTTTAAAAGCCACTACTGTGGTCCAGGAGTCATCTACCATAGGCATCATTTGAA
Organism: Strix uralensis; assembly: GCF_047716275.1. Classification (NCBI taxonomy): domain Eukaryota; kingdom Metazoa; phylum Chordata; class Aves; order Strigiformes; family Strigidae; genus Strix; species Strix uralensis. The sequence continues at coordinate 40,334,024 of NC_133973.1, forward strand.
AAAAAATATGTTACATCTTCAGTATAATCTGGAAGTAGAAAAAAGGAGATGAAGCAGCAAACAGCAGAAGTAAGGTCAATGTTGCTAAGTTTTTAAGTGGAAATTAACACAAAAACTAATTGAAAGGTCCAAACCAAAACTCTTCTAGAGATTGTAGTGAAAGCAGCACACTATCATCATAAGAAACAAACAGTAAAATAAAAAAAAAAAAAAATTTAGAAACCTAGTGCAAAGAATTAGTATCACCAAAACAAATGCTACAATCAGATGGAGAATAGGAGACACTAGTAACTTAGAAATAATTCTTCCTGAAGCCAATTATCATTGAAAAATGAGGGATACTGCTTCATACAAAGCACAGAACTGCAGAACAGAATACAAAACAGAATATATGCAAATCAATGATAAATGGAGAAAAGTGACATTTTAGCAGAGGGGGGGGAAACTTGCCACCATTGAATTAAGAACATTTATTATCAACTACAAGGCATTCTTTACAAATGTTTTCTGTCAGACAGGTGTAAACTCAATACTGTAGGCTTCTCAAAGAAAAATACAGGAAGCTTAGTAGTTTTCAGCCAACAGTGTCCATAACCAATTGCATTTTGATGAAAAACTTGTTGACTGCAGTTAATGTAGTGAATCACTGCATTAATTCTGAGATCACCTTGAGGATGCACACACACACACAACCCCCCATCCCCCATTACTACTTTTAAATATGTTAAGATGTATTTACGAATACAGATGTGTAGTATGTACAGACACACCTACATTATACAGGAAATTAAAACAAATTCTAAACTATCAGCCAACAGAATGCTCTTTATTCTGTCCGTGAAAACATTCCATCATCAGGAGTCTCAGGAGATTATGACAAATTTTGTACAGAATTTCATCATTCCAAATTCTGCACAGTTATTCTTCTTTTTAAAAAACTTTTTTTTTTTAAAGTACCAGTAGGTTTTTCCATAGGCAATTGAAATGGCTGATTGTTATCTGAGAATACAGAAACTTTTTTGTTATTTTACCGTAATAAAATTCTATTTCAAGTAGAATTGCAGCACCTTAATTTAGCAATTGTCCTAGAGCTACCACACACTAAAATTTAAGACTACTAAATCTGACTTTATTCTAGCAATTCTTAGCTATACCAACACATATCACCACAACTGAGGTGCAACCATGTCATAGTTCAGAACATTTAGACAGTTAACTTTGATAAACTTAGCTTTTTGGAAAATTTTAAACCAGTTGTATCTAGAAGACTACAGATTTTCATATAGATTTCGGTAAGATATCATACATCAAGTAAAAAGCTGTTTCCGATTTCATTGGGCAAATAACTTTGGAAATACAATTAAAATCAACACAGAAAGGAAAAAAAAAAAAGACCAATCAAAAATAGCTGCATGTTTCACTTAACAAAAAACCCCGAAGTTTAAATCTGAGTAACTGTTATTTATGCAAAGATTTCCCGATTAGGACACAAATCTTTGAAACTGTAACACTTAACTATCAGCTACCAAGCACAGATGACAATGAAGCAATGAATAAAGATTGACAAAAGTATTAAACAGAGAACAATGTACATACATACGCGTAAGAAAAAGTCTACAAAGACTGACAAAACAAATATGTATTTGTGAAAATACTTAGTTTCAGACTAAACAGAATGTTTTATGCTGTTGTTTGAGTACAAGGTAATATAAAAGAGCAGCTATTACAAAATATTAAAAAACTACTACGAATTGCTCTGCTCAACCTGCACAGTGTAAACTTCAGTTCCAAAAGGGTTCAAGCACCAGAGGTAGCCTGGTTTTCAAAAATAAACATGGTTGGTAGCTTAGTCTGAAAATATAAGGAAGAGAAGATTCAGTTTAGAAGAATGGAGATGAAAACAGGTCAGGAGCTGTTTACGAAAGAAGCGTAAAAACTAATGATAATAGCTGGGAAATATGGAGTTTTCAGCACCACAGAAGACATAAAATCTGTAAAGGCACATTAAGACACAAAGGACAGAAAAAATGCCTAAACGGAAGGAACCTGATTTTAAATTTGAAATAATGGTATTTTAGTTGAGTCTCAGAATGCTGGTACTTCTAAAGTTAGCATAGCCAGCATACCAGGAAGGGGGCTCCAAAAGATTTTCCATCACATCACCAAAATCTCACATACTGGTACCACTCCATGTATCATGTTCCTTTTTCCACTGTCATTCATATATACCCCTGTTGTGGCTGGTTAACTATGCTTGGACAATGGGGATGCCACTCACATATGAAAGTGAGCAACAATAGAACATAACCAAACGTGCATGAAAACCAGCTTGCACTGAAAAATGTTTTGGAGCAGAACTTTAGGCCCAGTAAACACCTTGGAAAGTGCCACAATAATTCCCATCTCTGCTAATGCCTGCAAACACCCAGCCTTTTCCTTCACCTCTCATGTGGCAGTCTGAAAGGAAAAATATTGCAATGAGGAAATATGAGGAATACAGTCCTCTGGATACAGTCACACAACTAATGATCAGTACCACTTCTGAACGGGAGAGCTGGTGTACCGCATTCCAGAAAAGAAATGTCTACTTGTACTATGCAGCAATAACAGGTGTCTGGGATACGTTCATACACATTTCAGAATTGGTATTTATGCACTACAAAGCGCAAGTCACGTCCAAATTTTTTACGTACTAGTGTGCATTTGCATCATAATATGCACTAAACACCAAGTAAAATGACAATACACTCAAACATTGCTTAGAAACTGGCCAACAGAGTCTTCTGGTTAAGTAAAACTTTGTACTGAATTTTCACAGGCAACACATCCTGAAGAATCCCGTAGCTGCAGGGTAAATAGCCATGCAGGTTGTCAACTCAGACTGTGCTCATTAACGTTCCCCTGCAGCTGGACAGAAGACCTCCTTCCTGAATGCTGCTTCCCAAGCCCTGTCAAATTTGACATCCAATATAGAGCTAGACATTAACAAATACCAAGTGGAAAAACATACACGTATCAAGCTTAACATCAATTCCCCATTAACGTCTGTTTTTTCAGGGATACTACTGAACTGGAAAACAGAGTCTGCTTACAGCTCCTGGTAAGTACAGCAGGTCAGAAACCAATTCTATTATTGGGGTGGGAGGATGGAGGGAGAATGCACGAAAAAATCACCACAAAAACATTAACAAATAAAAATAAGGACATTCATCTAGGATACAAAAGACCAGAATTCAGGGCTCTGCCTGATTTGAAACAAAGATTTAAATTTGAGTTGTCCATACTCACAGAAAGTGCCTTAAATATCAGACTCCAGCATCAACCTCACTTTTAAGCCAAAAGTCACCATGATCCCTGTGTAGACAAGGTGAATTTTGTGATTTAAAACAACCAACTGGATAAAGAAGAATGCATTCCATTAGTAGATGGTACTGAGGAGTTTGGGGCCCCACCACCATCTGTCTTGGTTGAACACTAACAAACATAGCCTAAATGATGAGTTCTTCTCAATTCCATCATGCTGCTATTCCTTCCAACAGAAGGATTTGCAAAGACTCTTTTCTACCATGCCCAGCTGGAAAAGATACAATATCCCCTTCTGCTGGACCTAACTTTCAGTTATCACATACTCTGACTACTTAATGCGCAGTATTCCAATACTTGTGGACAAGAAGCCACCAATTCAAACCATACATAGAACAGTACTCAATAACATGGGCTTCTACAACCAGTCACACCTAACTCACTAAATAGGCCACACTCATTTAAAAAAAATGATGGTTAAAGTTGTATTAAGATTTTAATTTAAAAAGCATTGGTTAAAAATTGTGAAATAACTGAAAATCCAAAACCAGCATCCTCATGTTCAAACCATGATTAACTAAAGAATTTTATGAGTTTTATCACAAAACTGCCTCAAAAATGAGTCACTACACTTTAGCAAAAGCAATACACATCTCCAACATACCTACATCCAAAGGCCAATCCTCTAAACCAGCTAAACTTCTCAGATTTAAAAGGAAAAAAAAAAAGCTTACACACAATTCACTACCCTTACACTGTTGATGACATCTGCCAGTGCCAAACTTCACTGAAAATAGCTAATGGCCATTAATTTCTTAAAAAAACCCCACTCTACTCAAAATTCAAAACTCTACTCAAAATTCAAAACTCTACTCAAAATTCAAAACTCTACTCAAAATTCAAAACTCTACTCAAAATTCAAAACTCTACTCAAAATTCAAAACTCTACTCAAAATTCAAAACTCTACTCAAAATTCAAAACTCTACTCAAAATTCAAAATTGTGCAATGTAAGTGCAATTCCACTGTATGGAACCCAATTCTTTAACCTGGCATTTATCTTGTGTTGCACCGATACTACCTCTTTCAGAGTGACTAAATCAGTATCTCTAAGCACTAAAAACACTGCTTGTCTCTCAGAATCTGAGAGAAAATTCAAAAATCTTTAAACAACCAAACTGTTAGAAAATGTTTTATAAACCCACTGAGGTGTGAACTCCATCACCAAATGATGAAATGGGATATGAAATGGGACAAAGTGTTCCAGAAGAACAGATGTGCAGAATGGCATTTAACATCAGTAAGTTCAAAGGCTACTGGCACCATTCATAAACTTGCCTGTGCATGTGATTCATACACCAAATACCTTTGAAGATGTCATGATTGATTACTGTAGAGTTTGCATTTAAAATTCAATAATGATAGAAATAACTGAATGACACACATTTCAGACATTTGTTGAGAAGCTTTTACTTTTGATGAACATGCTGTACTCCACAGGATTCACTCCACAGAAGATGAGGTGTTTTGGTAAACTAAGTATCTGACTCTTCAACTGAAGCTGTAATGACTCAGGCCTTTAGGTGAAGGAGCCACTCCTATATTGTTTACAGTGGCAGACATCATCAATTTCAAGTATACATTAATGCAAAACCTTAGAAGGAACTTCAGCAGTTTTACGGGCAATGTATTTTCCAAAATGCAACCAACTCGAGGCTGCAAAAATGCACCAACATAGTCGCCCAGGGCATAAAGTCACTCCAGAGTTTTTCATTAAAAAGATAGTTCCTTAACAGTAAAAAGTTGACTGTCTTCTGTCGTGGTTTAACCCCACACAGCTGCTCACTCACTCTCCGCACCCAGTGGAGTGGAGGAGAAAATTGAGGGGGGGAGGTGTGAGGTAAAACTGTTGGTTGAGGTAAAGATAATTTAATAGGGTAGGAAAAGAAGAAAATAACAGTAAAGGTAGTAATAATAATAGAATTCGAATATACAAAACAAGCGATGCACAATGCAGTTGCTCACCACTCACTGACTGATGCCCAGCCAGTTCCCGAGCAGCAGTCCCCGGCCAGCTTTCCCCCCAGTTTATATACTGGGCATGACATCATATGGTGTGGGATATCCCTCTGGCCAGCTGGGGTTAGCTGTCCCAGCTGTGTCCCCTCCCAACTTCTTGTGCACCTCCAGCCTGCTTACTGGGAGGGCATAAGAAGCTGAAAAGTCCTTGACTTAGTATAAACACTACTTAGCAACAGCTGAAAACATCAGTGTGTTAGCAACATTATTCTCATACTAAATCCAAAACACAACACTACACCAGCTACTAAAAGGAAAATTATACTAGCCGAAACCAGGATATCTTCCTTTTTAAGGTTTTGGATGAACAGGTCATACCCATGTCTCCCATTTCACTGTCACTAATGTAATCTATATTTGTTTAAAGGTTAAATTCACCTTCAAAGCACTCAATGGCCTGATCATAGAAGATCTTTAAATTGCCAGAACACACCAGTGTAAGAACTGCAGTCAACAAGAACAGTTCACAATGCAAGAAAAGCTTATTTCCACAGAAGACTGGATTTTTTCATGTGTTGGACCCAAAAGGTAGAACTAATCATTATTAGAAAAAAATGTGTCATCAGTACAGTGTATGTGGAAAGGTGCACACACTTTTACATTCACGTTCATCAATATACATAAAAACACCACCATACACTGTACAAAAATCCCTGTCAAAACAGTATGTCACCATGAACAAGCAAATCCCCTAAAGAGGAAACAAGGAAAACAGCAAAACAAAAATCTATGAACCAAGCACAACAGAGTCAGACACTGAATAAAGTTCTAAAGAGCACATGGGGCACAACCACAGAAGCAGCAAATAAAAGCTCAGACTGAATAAAGGAACGAGCAAGAGGGAACATCCAAGTGAGAGATAAAACTTTTGTCGGGGGGAATGGCAGAGAAGGAAAGTAAACAGATCACAATTTACTCAAGACCTGAACGACAGCACCCTCTTCACTGCGTTATCATTCCATCCCTACTCCATCTGGCAGCACAACAGCCTCCCCATTATTACTCACCTAATACATAGCATCTCCACATAATAATCACTTCAATCATGTCAGTCACTCAGAGAACAAGTGATTAGCCCTCTATAAACGTTTGGGGAGAATGAAAAAATACAGAGGTGAAAAGAGTTTAAGAACATTTAAAAATCTATCAAATTAAAATTAAAGACATTTTCAAGTAATCATAAAAGGCAAAGGGTAGCATGCAAGTCAGTCCCAAACATCAATCTTTTTAATCCCTTTATTTTAAAGCATCAACTGTAGTACAAAAGGTTCATTTTTCATAACTTTCTGCAGTAACATTTATTTATATCCCAAAAAAGCAAACCCCATCATTCTGGATCACCCATGGCCTGTCCTGTGCAAGCAACAGGAGGTAAGCTTTATGCTAAAGCTTGGAAACATGAATAACACTTGCAGGTGCAAGAGAGATTATGTATGTTGTCTTTAGGCCACAGATGGAGAACTGGCATCTCATGAGGTGCATGTAGCTTTATAGGAAAAAACTCTTAACTAGCGAGGTCTGTGCTGCTGTTCAGTGCAGGGAAGGGCTGCAACTGCTTTCAACTTTATGGCCAATTAGGACCAAATAGCTACAGGAGAACAAGCTCCCCAGCCAGCAGAGTCAGGGCCAGGCAGCACTGACAGTGGAGGGCTGCAGCAGACAGGGGGGCTTCCTCTCTTCTTATCTGTTGTTCCTTAGAATCATAGAATGGTTTGGGTTGAAGGGACCTGAAAGATCATCTAGTTCCTTCCTCTCCACATGCTGAGCAGGTGGAAGAGCTCCTTAAGTGGAGTCTTTGACAGCTGAAGACAGGAAGGCCCAGGCCTGCAGCAAAAGTAGAACCAGAAGGCATGCAAGTAAGCCAAGGAGATGACAAAGGGTCCTAAAACCAGAGCAGAGGCAGGGGAAAGCACATTTGAAATAAATGTTACAAGTTGTAGGCATAAGATTCAAATTTTTTGTTAGTCTGTTTGCAGGCTCATAGGACAAACCACACAGACCTGACTCTTAATTTATGCTAAGAAGAAACAAATACAGTATACTGAAAATACATTTGAAACTTTTTTTGCTCTGAGACAACTTGAAAAACTGAAAGTCTTTGTGGAATATTAAAATCAAATTTGCAGCTCTTGTTAATTTTATTTCCCTGCCTCTCCAGCTGTAAAGACTTGGCTGCTAGTCTCTCCAACACCCAGGCAGACTAAAAAGAGCAGAACCTCAACGCCATTCTCCTTATTGCCATAACACTTAACAGTACAGTTACACTGTACAAGGTACAGCAGGCATAAATAAATTTGCCAAAACTTATTCCTTCTGTGTAGTAATGGAATGAGATTTGAAGACTCTGGATCATAGTGTCCTGCACTTGTTTCACATACAGTTCAACATGCTTTCGTTTTTCCCATGAGTCAGGCCAAGTTCTACCTAAAATCTGTTTTCACAGCTATTTAATATGTCCAAGCAGCACAAAATTCAACATAAAAGGTGAACCGCTGTAGTATTAAGAACACTTATTGGTGGCAGCCTATCATTATCTCCATAATTTGCAGTGATAGGATACTGGCCTTTGGACTGTATTTACAGTATTATTTTAGGTCTATCAACTATAAATGAGGTGAGGACATGACAACTTGAAAACACACCCATCAGCCTGTCACAGCTGGATTTTTCAAAGGTAATCTAGGAGGCACATAGCAGTAAAACATTATATGGCCATATAAGATCCTGAACTCTGCAACAGGCTTATTAAAACTACTCAAAAAAACCTCAAGTACATTAATTATTGGATTATGAGGCAACAAACCAAGATGAATATATGCTGCCAACATAAGGCAGATGAAAAAAGAGCATACGCAATTCTGGAGTTCAACAGAGGATAAATTTCCAACAAAGATAAAATAAGATGACCATAACTCAGACCAATAGTCAGTCTAGTGCAGCATCCCATATTCGTATTTACTTCAACAACACATGTACTGAAATAGCAATAATAAAAGATTAGCACAGCTTTTACATGAACTCACATTCTTGAAAAAGAAGTAAAAGGTTAGCATATAATATTTTTTTCTAACATTTTCCCAAGCTGCAGCAATTTAAGTTCAGGAACTTCCTCAGCACAGTTGGTGCTGCTGTTCTTAACAGCTCTTAATGGATTTTCCTTCCATTAATTTGCCCCACCACTTTTTAAAAACGTGTCCACTCATTTAACATTAACAATATATGGCAGCAAGCAGTTCCACAGATTAACTGCAAGGAATCATCTTCCGTTTGTTATGAATTTGCTTCCTAATAGTTTCAGTTGATGCTCCCAAGCTCTTGCAGTAGAAGAGACAGGGAACAACCTGCTCTAAAAGCAGAAATATTAATACCATCTCAGCAGATTTGATCTACAGCATTCTATACAATTGAGAAAAGATAAATAATTTTAGAAAATAACCACAGGGATGAGAGGAAAGAAGAAGAGTCCTTCTTGCGAAAGGAAGTCAAAACATCTCAAATTACTTAGCTTGGCAAGTCAAGCTATGAAAGTACCAACAGGACAAACACTGGGGAAAGAGAAGAGCTATTTCAGCCTAACGATGTTGACAGACAAACAAATGTGTATAAATGTAGACCAAAAAATAAAAAAGGATTTGACGAATCAGAAAATTAGGATCTTGCAGAGCTTTTAAATGGAAACAGTAGATAGAGGCAAAAGGGCACTTCTAAGTACTCTTTTTTAATCACTTTTAAAACAGTGATTTTCATAAAGGTAATGACATTACATGTATCTATGCATCTGTGACATAACCATGAAGGGATAGGTTTCAAAAACATCTGGAAACTCCCATGTAAACCTACGTGTTCTTTTGTGCACTTCTCTAAAGGACTCTGCACAGGATTTTTGAAAGCCATTTCTATCTGAGTGCAACAAATCAATACCTATTACTATAAAAAGTTAAATTGTGAATCAAAGGGCTTATGCCTTTGAGGCACTTCTGGATAAGAGTATTTGGGAAAGCTTGGGTAAAAGATTGAACTAACTTCTTAAGATTTTGAACTACTGCACCCCTACTGTCCAGACAGCAGGCAAACACACTGTCTCTAAGTGGAGAGTGTGACTACAGACCCAAGACCCACAGACAATATTTGAAATCCAGCTTCAACAACATAAATACATGTGGGATTCAGTGTTTGCATTCTCTCTAGAGAATCTCAATTTTAAATTTTAATTAAGCAAGGAATGCAATTTTTTTGCAGATACATTTTATTAAGAACCAAACCCACCTACTATGGGCTTTCAGATTCTATTTTGGCTTTAATTTCAGCATTACTCTAACAAGGCAAGTACTAACACTGCAGGTATGTCAGTATCACCTAACATAACAACTGAAGCTTCCCATCCTCATACAAGCTAGATTTTCTTTTACACAAAGGCAACTGCTTTTCCAAACTCACTTGTGAAATAATTTTCTTGTAAATTCAAAGAAATTTTTAGTTTAGCAACTCCCCAGAAAAGAAAAATGGAAGTGTAAAAGAGTAGGAATATTCACAAAAAAGTCAGCAGCATTACATGTTCTGTTATATGCTTCCAAAACTTTATGTAGAAAATTAAAATGGTTTTGAAGAAAAAAAAAAAAAAAAAGGTTATTCATAACTTTCTGTTAACAAACCATTTAAAGAGGAAACAAACAAACAAAAAACCCCACACCCTCCACCAAACACCAACAGAATTCAGACTGAATATCACATTTTAAATAACTTTTGATGTCTCATGCCCAACATTCATTGCCACCCACAGCATAGTACCAAGAGCTCAACTCACAGACCTTAAGAGCTATCAATAATATGCTACAAGAAAAACAGACGTTGAGGTATCATGGTGGTTACATTAGAAAGAGTATTTTAAAAAGTTTTATAATGCTAAGCTACTGCCTCAAGTTCTCTAAAAGTAATATGTTCCAAGTAATTGTTCACAGCATTTTTTTTCCAAAGATGTTCCCCCCACCCACATTCAAATGCGTAGAAGCATGCAATTTGCTTTCTGCTGCATCATTTATCTAGTTGGTAGGCTTCTAACTCAGACTCACTCCTTTTTCCCGAAATGCATATAAACAGCCACTGTCACCTATTATTTTGAAATGTTCTTAGTTCTCATAAAGCCAATGAATGCCAATTTTTCTCTCCAAAACAGAATGTTACTAACAAGATCAGAAGCAAATGACAAAAGAAGAAATAGATCTAGCAAAACGCAGCATTAGAGTTGGATTCTGCTGTCATTTTTGTTCAGGACTCAAGAACCAAATAACTAACTTATTTCCCATTTTCATCAACCCAAGTCTAAATCTGGCATGGTATTTTAAAATTTGAGAAGTGCTATTTTCAATACTGATGTCCTAAGGCTACTACTTGCTTTCACTATCAAAAAAGCTATCATTGTCTAAAGCTATAGCTGTATGACTACAGTAAAAGCTACAGATAGTGATATCACTATTTTTGTACAGTTTATCTGAAAGTGTAATATACCTTTTAAATAGAAACTGTAGTTCTAGGTTGGTGGAATAGGTTTTACGAGTGACTTGCTGAGTATAAAAACACTAAGTGAAAAGACCTTTGTCAATAAAATTTAACACATAGTTTGTTAGCAAGTGGAATCTTGTGTGAGGTCTTCCAGAAGGCTTAGAGCAACTAAATAGTGTCCTGAAAACAGGAAATACAAGTAACCACAGTTCTGTCCACACAGATCTAACAGTCACTGGGAAGCAGCTGTTAGTACTCTAGCTGCATCAGGGGTAGCTGTACTCTACAGTCAAGGTATCAAGCAAAAAAGTATGAATCGTTATGTTAGTAGTGATACATTGCAGAAAGACTTTCCCTTGAGAACTGTTGTGAGCCTGACTGCTAACATGATCAAATGAAAGAACACTTCTGTGCCTTAAGAAAACCAATATGATCTATTTAACACTGCCTTGCACAGGCAGGAGGAAGGCTCAGGGATACCTAAGCCAGCCACTACAACCATCAGCAGTTGCATAAGACAAGGATGACATACAAATCTCAAGTTGGTGTAGAGAGTTAGATCATCAGGTACGGGGAAAAAAAAGTTTAGAAAAAAGCAGAGCTGAGTCTTCCTGGAAAGCAGCCTAAGAACTGAGCCATAGGAATGCCATGGGCAGCTAGCTCCTCTTCAGTTGCAGACCATGGCAAAATGAGCACATTCACATTAGAGACCTGAAAAGAGGGAGTGTCACTCCTGAAAGTCAGAGTTAAAATTATGTCTACAGGCACAACACTTTCATTCTCTGGTTTTAGAAGTCTTGCTAGACCAGTCTGGAAGGACATAAGATACCACAAAACAAAATTCACTGTATAAACCAAAATTTTGTGCTGTTAACATTTAATTTGCAGGGGAGGGGAAGGATGAAAGAAATAATCCTTTCTCTTACTACAACAATCAGAGTATTCCAGGGGGGCTGCATATGGCAAAGCCATCACTAGCTAAAGGATACTGTGTGATTCTCAAATCTCCCTCTCCACTCCTGAAAACTCTGTTACAGTTTAAAAGGACTTATGGGTTGTGCGTTCAAAACTCCCTCCAAAAAGTTGGGCTTGTATCTCATTCATTACCAGGACTCATCTACAACCACTGGCACCCACCTACTCCATGACCGCATGTGCCAGATGCGACTAACTGGTCAGTTTGTATCTGACACAAATTTTGCAGGTGAGGCAAATATCACATACCACTCTGATACAATACGAGGACTGCAACTTAGTGCTGCCTCAAGACCAAAAAACAATGCCCCTATAAGGTGTACTGCTTAACCCAAGTTTAGCATTGCAAGCTGCCTCCAAACTGTGATCTCCTTTCCCTCACCTACGATATAGCCTGACGGAAGCAAAACCTTTCATATTTCAGAGGCCTACATTTGGAGTGCACAATTAATTGGAACATTTATGTCCCAAATGTAGGCTACTTTCCAAAATCTTGAGATATCATCTTTCCACTGGTTATAGTAGTTTTAAACATGTGAGAAGGTAAGCATGTAACTTCCTGATTTAGTTGTGCCGCCCAAGCTTTATGCTACCTCCAACCCCGCTACATACCTGAGCTGTCTTGTCTACCTTGTTGAGACACCTCCAGAAACACTATCTAGCTTACTCTTTCCTGTGTTAGAAGTCTTCCCACGACCCACAGTCTGTTGTTATCCATCTGCTCTTTCTTCCTTCCTCCCATTCCAACCACACACTTCTTGTTATTTTTCCTTCCAGAAAATAAACGTAAAATTACTTCCAAGGCCTACACCTGTTACATACCGCAAAGTCTCACAGGACAGTTAAATGCAGCTCACTTGAGAAAGTTCTGGGTAACCATATCTACAAAGCTTTAGTAGTGGTTCAGATATGCTTATAGGGTATGAGGTCTCAACATTTCATTCACTGAGAACACAGAACACAACTCAGACCTCTAAGAGCTCAGACATAACACTAGACAAAAACACAAGGCTTTTACATACTGCCTGCATGAAAGTAGCTGATACCATATTGACATTTCCTCACAGATAATGTAGGAATAGAAATAAAATGCATAGAAATAAAACAGTAAATACTTGCATGACAGACCCAGGAGCAAACTACTGAGGATCATTCTGAAGTATATGTGTATATTAAAAACTACTATTACCATAAATAATCAGGGGTTTTTTTGCATATTTATTCATATATTGTTGAAAAGCATAGTAGTAGACTTAAGATAAAATGTTCAAAAACATTGTTTGAAACTAATTTTTCTAAAATGAATGAGTACATGACTCCCCCTCACCCACATCCTTTCATATCACTAGATGCAAACTTATGACCAACACCTCACACATCACAACACCTACGTGACAGGGGATTAGGTGTACACAGAATTTAAGATAAGCAGAGCTAGCAATGCTGGGGCAGGGGTAGTGGGAACAACGGGGACACACACACAAAAAAATAATTGCTTCACTTGCTGGAGAGGTTAGAAGGCCAACATTACACAAGCAATGGAGCTTTAAGCTTTAACTGTTTCTAACCAAAGGGATGACCAAATGCCAACATTTTGATATATATGTGAAGGAAGAAAACCCAATGTTTCATTTTTAATGTGCATTTTAATGAGTAATACAACTCACCTTTATACTAAGAGCCAAAATTAATTGGAAGTAGCAATTTAATTTCATTCCCTTATCTGACTGTGGAAGGAGAGGCAGTATCATGGTATCTGTCCTACTGATTTAGTGTCTGTTCTTATGATTTCTAAACCAAATGTAATTCATTCTACTTAATTACCAATTTAATGAGCAATATGAAGTTACATAGATGTTGCATTATCTTAAGAACGTATCTGTTGTTTAACATTGTTCTTCTACCTGCCATCTGAGTAACACTAATTCCTCCTACATTGCAGATTTAATCCACAAAGTATATTTTCCAATGTTTTGTCCAAACTAAGTTTAAAAAACAAGGAAAAACATAGTAGTTTATAATTAAAATGTAAGTTGATACAGCAGTTGCAACAGAACTTACATAACTTGTGATATACCTTTTAAGGACAAAAAGCAATGGCTCTGAAAGCTATCATTTCAGAATAGTTTTCATCCAGAGAATATTCTGTCCTAACCAGAATTGGATCCAGCACAATCATGGTACAGTACAACGTTACATAGTTTTTCTGGTCATTTGAGAGAACAAACAGCAAGATCACATTAACCCAGGCTCTCTAAATTACATTACTTGCAACAAGATTTAAGGCTGATTGGAATTTTTCGTTCTGAAGAAAGCATGGAAGATACTGAAAGCTGAAATTAATACTAGTATCACAACAGTGCATGAAGGCCCCCGCTACAGACAGCATTGCTGTTTTACAAAAATCACCTCTACCACATTCTGTCTGCTCATATAAGAAAAAAAATCATACACCTTGGTTCAACCCTACAACCAGGGTAACAGTAGAGAGCTCTAATGGGTTTTGATTCTGACATTGCACATAACAGTGCAATGATGCTAACAGAATAACTTCTGTCAGCATATGCTGTGTAGGGATTGCCGAGGTAGAGAAAATGCCAGCACAGCTACAGCAGCAGCAACTACTGTCCAACTGAGATTCAAGTGTGAACATAAACACAAAGAGGTTACTTGAATTTGACAGTACACTCATTCTTAAACCCAGGTACCAATATGTACGGGTACTGTTAACCACTACTCTTAGGTATTTTTAATTTAGAAAAGGGAATCACTGGCAAACAATGTGCTAAGTGAAACAGGTAATCTGCTTATGAGAACATATGAGTCAACCAATTTCAGCAACGACATGACAAAAATCTGGAAAGGTTCTCAAGTACTACAGAAATAGCATGAAAATGGAGCAGAAGTATGTTTCTTCTCCTTTCCAGCTGTCTGAAGCCCAAAAGACCTTAAGCTAGTCGTTAATTAATTGCTTTGAATCAGTTTCTCCCATTTTTGAGTTCTGACTGTGGAAGTGAGAAAGCTCTGAGGAAAAAGTTGTGAAATGACCTGTAGTTGGAACTTGTTTTCCTGTTTCAGTCGGTAAATCTGTGTATCTGCTTACCCACTTCCCTTAAGGTACAGTTTCCTGGTGGTAGAAAATTCCTACCTACCTGTGCTCAAGACTCTTTACAATAGCGAGTTCTAATGCACTGGAACCAATGCTGCACTACTAAGGAAGCTTCAATCTAATCTCATTGCTTAAAAAAATAAAAATCAAGAACAAATAATCTCTGAATATCAACAAGCTTTTTTTAGAAGATCCTTGCTGCTTGTCTGGATAATCTAAAATACCTTTAATCACTAAGTACAGAAACAGAGCAGTCAGGCAAAACCCATGGAGAGCTTGGGAGGGGGCAGGTGGTGTTGCTAGGCCTTCTCAAGGAGCATATAAATCCTAGGCTGCTCCTCAGGTTCTACAGGTGCCACACACATTCCCTGAATCCCAAGACCTTCTTGTGCAAAATGAGAGCTCTTATCCACTTTCTCAGGAAAGTGACTTTCTCAGGAATGTCACTTTCATCTACAAATCATAGTAAAAATCAACCCTTCCATCATTCTCCACAACTGAGTAGCAAATACTGGTCCAAAGCCGAGGGCCTAAAATATTCTTTCAAACTGCTAAGGACTTAGCTTAATTAGCAATTAAAAGTAAGTAGTACAAAAGATTCCTTTCTCACTGGACTAATGGAGTCGTCATTGTTCTCAGATTTTTGGCCACAATGCAAGCAAGCTCGAAGTTTGCAACTGGCATTACAGGAAAACATCCTACCATTCAAAAGCAAAAAGAGCTGCCATGGGGAAAGAAAAATCAACTAATAAAGAAAAATACAACTTAAGATGACAGCATTTTTACTGGCAGGGAATAAATAGATTGTGATATTCCAATTCCAGCTTTTTCCTCATACAGTTTGGAACACATCTATACTCCCAGATTAATTGAAGACAATCTTCAAGATTAGGCATCACAGTCCTATGCAACAGTCATATCCTTACCACACATAATTATCTAAAGAATCCTTACACAGCCTTCCACAACTCTTCCAAGTGTCCCAAATACACCTGCCTCCCCTACAATAGATTTTCATACTACAATACAGTTTTTGCTGTGCTTTCCAATTTTTTTTTTTTACATAACAAATGTCTCCTTTCCAGGCTCCATTCAACCATTAATACTTTTTTCAAATTATTTGTATCAAATAAACTTTTAAAAATGTCTGATATTGAGACAACACATAGAAAAAAATTCCCAAAACAGCAAAGATGGATATATAATCCCAGAAAACTGTCAAAACTAATACATTTTTTAACACATAAACTTGTAAGTTAACAGAGCCCTTTTAAGGTTGAAAATGAGACCTTATTCTGCTCATTAGTTAACATGGACTGATGGTCTTTGTGATCTCATCTTACTTAGGCAACAAAAATGAACTCTTCTATAAGCATAAACACCACTAAATCCTCCCCACATATAACCAGAAGAGGCATTAGGGCCTTTTCAGCTATTAATTTAAGTTAAGAAAGACCTCCACTATAAAAACTTAACTTGCTCATCAAATTACATGTGCTCTTATGCTGAAGATATATTTTCATAAGGCCGACAGAAGAGGCTGGCTCAGACATGCATCTCTCTCATACCGTCTAACGCTTAGTTTTGTTTTCATGCACAACATTTTTTTTATTTATTTCCCCACCACTTACACAAGGAATAGAGTATGTATTGTTCTGATTCAAAATAAGCTGAACAGTTTCTAACTAGGGATTCTTTTTCAGAAAGTATAAAAAGTAAAAGTTACGCTTATCACCCTTTCCTCTGAATTAAGAAAGGAACAAATAAACACTCATTTCTTCTTAAAAACAAGCAAAAAAAAAATTTGATTAAGAAGCAAAAAAGACCTTGAAGCCTAATTTGTTGATCTTTTTAACAGGTAACACTTGAAATCAGATAGTCTACAATGAGTTTTGTAGTCTCCCATCTTTGAAAATTTTGTTGGAAGTGTTAATGAAAACACAAATTCAAAGGCTCTGCCCTTCCAACCATGAAAACCCAGAAGAGATTAAAAATACTCAGAAAACAACACATTTCTGTGCACCACACCAAAGACTATGAATGAGTGAAGTTTTAAGAACCATCATGTATATAATATACCTCTAGTTACTGTCCAGAGCTCCATTAAAGTTTACCAAGAAATGTACTCAATTTTTGTACTTCTTTATTCTTCCCAGTATCATTCCATTTTTTCTTTCCTTCCAGAGATTCTTTATGACATGCTTTATAATGTTATATAATGAATGTTCTCCATTTTTCTTATCCTTCCACTTTATCTTGCACTCTTTCTACACTTCATTGCATTAAACTATACCATTACATTCTCTAGATCAGCATCCCTCTCCCTTACATAGGCTTTCAATTCCATACTTTAAACTATTTCTTGCCCTTTTAACATATCCACCTACATCTTCCATACTTGCTCAGCTTTCTTTATCCTTCAAATATAAAGGCAGCAAAACATCACAGGAGAACAGACACGTGGCAGTTCTCAGTCTTCATTTTCACCTTGAGGAAAGAGCAGAAGCAGTAGGTTTCTTTACTCTTCCTCACCTTGGGGGGTAAGGAGGGAAAAAGGAAGCAGCAGTAGAAGATGAAGACACAGGCAATGCAGCCACTGTTTCTGTTAAAGGGGCAGCTTCCTCTACCATGCCTTAATTTGATTTCAAAAATGGGAGCAGAAGCACTGCTACATTCAGAACTTGCAGCATATAAGTCTTAATTAAACTTTTTCACACACTCCACAAACCCTCCTCAACTTTTTTCTCTATTCTGTTCCTCTCTACCTTGTTTTTAAAACCTTTTGAGACAGGGACCAGCACCATCAAGAGCTTAAATGCTACTTTAAGTTAGTGGTAACAGATGGTATCCAGGAACAAGAGTCAGGTAGCTGCTGGAAAGCATATACTATGATTTTCACTGCCACCCCCATGCCCCTCCCCATTTGTTTGCATCACTATGTCACCCATTTAATTCCTTGGTTTCCCACTCTTCCTCACATCTAATCTCATAAGTATCCTTTTTCAACCTTTCCTCCACTTTCTTTAACTGAAAATCTCTTCCTTTCACTGTAACACTTATTCTGAAAAAACTTCCCAGAAGACTGTTTCATTCCTCCTCTATGGAGGCCTGATCTTCAGTAGGCAGAGATTCAAACATAATTCATAACATACTCAGCCTAGATCCCTCAGCATCTTTCCTTCATTCAGAGCCATATCTGCCATGACATAAAACAGCTTCATAAAAAAGACTTCTACTTCTACAGTCCTTGTTACATATATTCCAGCATTCTCTGCTGCTGGACATATGTTCATATCTGGACCTCTCCTAAGTCTCCTAGGGGCAGTCTTCCTTCAGAGAGAGTAATGAAGCTCAGCCAACTGTGCTCATTCCATCTCTCCTTTCAAAAAACAACTATAATCCTGGCAACCTGTGCTTCCAAAATACATATAATTCCATCCCCCCATAAGAAAACAAGGGAGCAAACCTTTCTGCTCCAGCAACAGTTTTATAAATATGCCTTGCAGAAACAGCATAACACTAACAGGACCCATCCTAGCCTCCCAAGTCTCTCTCTCTTAAAGCACCTGTACAGCCTTTTTTGAGTCTGCACGATGACCTGTATTCACAGAATCACAGAATACCAGGTTGGAAGGGACCTCAAGGATTATCTGGTCTAAACTTTCTTGGCAAAAGCACAGTCTTGACAAGATGACCCAGCACCCTGTCCATCTGAATCTTAAAAGTGTCCAGTGTTGGGGAATCCACCACTTCCCTGGGGACATTATTCCAATGTTTCTCACTGTGAAAAATTTTCCTTGTGTCCAGTCAGAATCTCCCCAGGAGTAACATGTACCCATTACCCCTCATCTTTTCCATGTGACTCCCTGTAAAAAGGGAGTCTCCATCTTCTTTGTAGCCACCATTTAAATACTGGAACATGGTAATAAGGTCTCCCCTAATCCTTCTCTTCTCAAGGCTGGACAAACCCAATTCTCTCAGCCTTTCCTCACAAGGCAGGCTTCCCAATCCTTTAATTGTCTTTGTGGCCCTTCTCTGGACCCTCTCCAGCCTGTCCACACCTTTTTTGTATAGCGGAGACCAAAACTGAACACAGTATTCCAGGTGTGCCCTGACAAGCGCTGAGTAGAGTGGGATAATGACTTCCTTATCTCTGCTGGTGATGCCCCTGTTGATACAACCCAGCATCCCCTGGGCTTTCTTTGCCACAGCAGCTCACTGTTCACTCCTATCGAGCTTGTTGTCCACCAGGAACCCCAGGGCCCTTTCCACAGAGCTGCTCCCCAGCCAGGTAGATCCCAGCCTGTGCTGCACTCCTGGATTATGTTTTCCCAGGTGCAAGACCTTACACTTGTCCTTGCTGAACTTCATAAGGTTTTTGTTAGTCCACTCTTCCAGCCTATCCAGGTCTTCCTGTAGGGTGACTCTCCCTTCCAAAGAGTCCACTTCCCCACTCAGTATCGTCAGCAAACTTCATCAGGGAACACTTGATCCCATTATCCAGATGACTTATGAAGATATTAAACAGCACTGGGCCCAGTATCGATCTCTGGGGGACCCCACTTGTGACAGGTTGCCAGTTTGAAAAAGAGCCTGTGGCTGCAGCCTGTCAGCCAGTTCCCCACCCACCACACAGACCACTTGTCTAGACCGTAACACATCAGTTTCTCTAGGAGGAGGCTGTAGGAATCCTCATCAAAAGCCTTGGAAAAATCCAGGTAGACAATGTCCACCGCTCACCCCACATCAGCCGAGCAGGTTACTGTGTCATAGAAGGCAATCAGGTTTGCCAAACATAATTTGCCCTTGGTGAATCTGTGCTGGCTTTTCCCAACCACATGCTTCATGTAACTTGTGATAGCCCCCAGGAAGATTCGTTCCATGACTTTCCCAGGTACCGAAGTAAGACTGATGGGCCTATAATTTCGTGGATCCTCCTTTAAGCCCTTCTTGTAGATGGGGGAGACATTTGCCTTCTTTCAGTCTTCTGAGACATCCCCCAGTCTTCAAGACTTCTCAAAGACTATGGAGAGTGGCCTCGCAACTACAGCTGTCAGCTCTCTTAAACACCCTTGGGTGGATAATACTAAGGTCCATCAATCTGTAGGGGTCAAGCTCCTGTAATAGTTCGCACACCAACTCTTCCTTCACTGACAGTGGGTCTGTCTTTGCATTGACCTGGATTTTTGTTCCCAAGACCTGAATCCCAGCAGCAAGACAGAGGTGAAGGAAGTGTTGAGCATCTCTGCCTTTTCAGCGTTGCTGGTGACTAATTCACCTCTCCTGTTTAACAGTGGGCCAATATTTTCCTTCTGTTTCTGCTTGTTGTTTACGTACCTGAAGAACCCTTTCTTGTAGTTTCTTACATCTCTGGCCAATTTCAATGCAAGCTGAGCTTTTGTTTTTCCAACTGCATGGCTGCACACCCTGGCAATACCCTTGCACCCTGGCAACACCCTTGTAATTCTCAGCAGTATTCACCCACTTTTCATCTCTGTTATGCTTCTCTTTTGGTTTTGAGCAGACTCAGAAGCTCACAGTTAAGCCAAGGGGGTCTCTTGCTCTGCTTACTTCCCTTACCTTTAAAAGGGAATGACCCATTTTTGTGCTTCCAGTAGGGCATTCTTGAAAACCTTCCAGCACTCGCTAGCTCCTTTATCCTCCATGGAAGCTTCCCATGGAATCCCTCCCAAGTGAGCTCTCAGCAAGCTGAAGTTTGCTCTGCTAAAACCTAAGATCTTTGTCTTAGCAGTAACCTTCAGTATTGGTTATTTAAAACTAAAGAGTTTTCCATTTTTACTAGACTACTTTTGATTCGAATCAGTTCTCCAGCCTGATTCATCACACAGGCCCAAAAATGGTTTCACTAGCACATATGAGAAACAACAGAGAGTACTTAAAATTCTGTTACCTAGAGGGAGAATACACAAAACTAAAGCCTTAACTTCAATTCATTATTCTACTCTAGATTCCTGTGCAAGTAAGTTTTCAAATCATAAGATAATGAAACCAGTGCTTAAATAAAAAGTTAAAATGGCAACTGCAATGGAAGTAATGTAATACTACCCCAAAAATAAAAGACCTATTGGCTCTATTTTAAAAGCCGTTGCGCTGGATCTTTTGTCTAATGCTGAAAATGGTATCCTGAAATTGTTCAGAATTTTTAAATTCTCAAAATGCAAGCAGAAATTTAATGGAAAGCACATTCACAATTCAATCTGTTTTAGACTTTAAAAACCAATCTATATCATGAAGTGAATCATAATCCTCAAAACGCCACTATGAGAAAAGGAAATGACTTAAAGCCATTTTAACAAACAATTAATTTAACAACTTACCACAAAGGAAATTCATATGTAGACATACAGTGTTCTGGTTGTAATTCATAGCACATTTTTAGGCACTCCCTTTACAAAACTATAAATGAGCTCTTAATTCTACATCTTAATTAAACAAGCTTCTTCAGTGAACACTATGTAGCAAATGCAAGAACCATAAAGGAAGCTATTTTGTCAAAACAACTCTGATTGTAATCCATGTGTCCTCTCATACTCTATAAAGTGTAAGCATCTGAGAAAGAATATTCTTCAACTCCCAAACACACTTAAGGGGCCTTTTGTTCATTAAGACAGTATTTTATTTACATAAGGAATACTTTCCTATCATTCTTTACATACAAAGAATAGTATTCAGCATCAAGAGTAATACTTTATCCAACTGCAAAATGTTGACAGAGGCTCATTTTTAAAATGCACCATTCAACAAACTTTATTAAGTCCACAAGCAAACTGTCAAATGGCTCATACTACTTTTGACAGTATCAGTACAACTAGTCTTGAAAACAAGCTTTGAACAGACTAGTCTTGAACAGGCCAGTCTCAAAAAAAGCCTTTTCCATGAGAGGAATTACAATTACTACAGCTATTTCTTTAATGTGCCTATCTGTAAATCAAACACAAAATAAAATATTTAATTATTTTCCCTTGCTTTACAGAACTTCCCTGGTCCAAAAAACAGATTAGACTATATCAAACACAGTTCCTCTCTTTCCTCGTAACAAAAATGTGCTGTAAGGTACCAAAGATTACCCTCTCAGGTACACCTGTACAAATCCTGGCAGCCTTCTGTTGGGCTCCATACAGGACCATTTAGTTCCATTTTGTCTGTTTTTACCTACAAAGAAGTATTCTGCTAGGGAACAAGATTAACTTTGTTAACATTTGTAACAAAGACAGTCAACTGGTCTCTATAATGACACCTGAAGTTTAATGAGCATCACTTCAATTTTTAATTGTGAAGATACATTATTCAAATGTTACACTTCAAACACCATAGCTGCAGAACCTCACCAAGAAGGAAGGTTAAAACAAAAAGTACCTTACATGAGTTGGACATGTAAAATACTAGGTATGAAACTAAAGGACTGGAAGTTGTATACACATACCTAGATGCATTCAGAGCCAGCACGATAACAGTTCAGCTTCTAGAATTATCTGGTCCAATACCAAAACCTGCCACCTAACTCAGATATGTATTCACCTCAGACTCACAGCCCATCTGCTTAATTCATTTCTGCAGAAGCTGATCTAAGACCTTTACAGCAGTAACTAGTTTTATACAACTATTTTAGTATACTTGAACTACAAATATACACATTTCCTTCCCTTTCAGTCTGTTCAAAATACTGCAAAATCCCTCCCATTACCCAAAAATCGCATCAGTTGAAAACCAAGAACAGTATTTGTCCACTAACCAGAGATCAACCTGAAGTTTAATTCATGAATCTGTAAGGCTGGAAACCAAAGCTTAATTTCTCCACAGAACATAAATTTGCCTAATTCTCAGTAGGATAAAGAACAACAGTGGGCTATGGCCTAGGATTCTGGTACTGAAAAGTCCTGTGACAAATGTTAATCAGTATAAAATCACTTTACAGCCGTAAACATTTTCCATGACTCTCCTTAATTTTGTATCATCTTACTAATGTAATGAAAACAAATGGTTCTACGCACAGAGTTATCCAAGTATGAAACATCTACACTTTTCTAAAATGGTATAACAAACATATGGTATAGCTTTTAGATGATTCTTTCAACACTTACTTCAGATGGTATCAACACTTGCAGATAGTCTTACCTCTAATTATCAAGTCCACTCAACCCATTACAGTGAACAAACAGCTATAAAGGCTGGCAAGAGGCACAGAGACATGCTTTTCACAAGCAGAAAGCACACCTGAATACTATGTATAGGCAAAAACTTTAGATTGTCTTATTTCCTCCTCACATATGGTACCTGAGATTACCTGTATAGAAATTTGAAAGCTAGAGTCCACGAGTATTGTGATGCACAGATGGATCAATGGAAGGACTTCAGTGGTTAAATTACTGGAATGGAATTGAAGGAAAACAATTGTGTCCCATCCTTGCCACAGGTTTTCTTCACTTTCAAAAATTAAATAATTTATCAAAACCTCTATGCCTCAGCTGCTAAAATACAATAATATTTCTCTCTCTTCTTCATCCCAAATTGCTGCCCGCCTTGTCTATTTCATTATTAAGTCAGTAGGGCGTGAATTATCTTAAGCCTATGCATATGTATCATTTAAAGAAATGGACCACTTCAGTCTCCAGATTCAGCAGACCAGTACTCAGAAGCTACAATATGTAAAATTTATTCCATAATAAACATGAAAACCTACTATAACAAAGAAAAATCTTATATTGTATTCCCCATTAATTGTCTCCTGATAGCAAACATAAAGCTTACCCAAATGCAAATACCAATATGCTAGCTGTCCTGTAATCTTTAAGTACACTTCTAGAAAAGCGTGTTGTTTGTAGAGATGAGGTCCATCTTTGCCTTTTCATTAGCATATTAAAATGACAACTGTAACATTTGAAACTTCATCAAATTCCTTGCCTTCAGGAAGCAGTAACAACACTGCACTTTAAACTTAAACATCCAAAACATTCAAGAACGTGTGCTTTGAGCAATAAAAAACACTATTTTAAAGAAATATGCCTTAAACATTAGTTTTGAAAGTATCACAACATGCCAAGTGTCTCGTACTTAAACAAAAGGCACTGTGTAAAGTCCTTTTTTAAAAAAAAGGTCATTTTTAATACCAGATGAAGTATAAACATTGCAAACCTATAACTAACTCTTTAAGAACCAGGACAGATAAATATCACATAGACTGTATTTGTAATTTCGAAGTATAAACATGGTACAACCATGAACTATAGAATGTGCCATACATTACACCTTAATTGGATCCTAAAAAACCCTACCCAAATAACATAAAGCCCAAATTGCATACAGAAAAAAACTGATCCTAAAAAAAAAAATCTATGTCAGTCCCAATTATCCAATAAACACAACATTTTTACCTCAAATCTTTCCACTTCCAGACACCTTCAAAGAAAGCTAGAAAACCAGTCCCACTCGTAACACAATTTACAAAATTTTAACCAACTTCAACTTGTTTCACATTAACAGACAGCGTACTAGATAATAACTAAGAAATGCAGAATGTATTTTAAAAAAACATAAAGGAACAGCTCAGACATAATTTTCAATTGGAGAGGCTGCCTACTTCCTGGAATGCTCTACAAATGTCTCATGGTACCAATCCCCAGTTTCTCAATTCCCAGTGCTGCCATTATATACGGCAAACACTGTAATTCTTTTTAAAGCAATATTTCTTTGTTCTGATGAAAACAAATTAAGCCAAAATGTTTCCAAAGTTATTAAAAAAACCCACTTTACTACACCTAATCTCCTAAAATGTTTTCCTGCATAATTATTTTACAAGCAGTCTGTTAAAATTAAAACTGAGGATATTTAATTATAGATTAGTAGAAAATTAACATTAATGTCAACACTAAAGGGACAAAGTCAATATATACTAATTCACACTGTCCGGAACTATTTTTAAACAAGTAACACCTACAATTGTAAGAAAGATGAAAGAATATTGTCACTGTGCACTTATTTGGTATGCTTAATAA
Source organism: Strix uralensis (assembly GCF_047716275.1). Classification (NCBI taxonomy): domain Eukaryota; kingdom Metazoa; phylum Chordata; class Aves; order Strigiformes; family Strigidae; genus Strix; species Strix uralensis. The sequence continues at coordinate 40,359,001 of NC_133973.1, forward strand.
AAGCACAGATAATCACTTTGTTAATTTTGTCAACACATATGGCCTCTATACAAAGGAAATACCATTTTTAAAATCAGCTGGAAAACAAAAGAGCTGCGAAACCACAAGAGGTGTAACACAGAGACCAAAAACTGGCATACTGCATGGAACTATTTCACCTCTCTTTAAATTGACTTAAACATCAATAATTTTAAATGGAAACATGCTTCCAATTTTGTCTACAGGATATGACAAACTGATTAAACTCTATGAATAGGAATTAACAAGCATCTTATACCCAGTACATTAGAGAAGCTACATCAACCTAAATCTGTATAGAAGCCAAATAATTATAGCTTATGAAACGGAGGTTTGTCAACTGAAAGAAAGTCAACTTTGGCTAAACACTGGAAGTACCATTTAAAAAAAAAAAAAAAAAAGGAAGGAAGAAAGAAAGAAAAAGGAAATGCTTTGCAATTCACTTCCAATACAATGGATGTCCTCCCCTCCCCACCCCCTTCAAGTAATCTTTAAGCTTCACCTCCTGCCAGAGAAGTCTTCCTGGGAGAAAGAGACCTCAAGATAACTGCAGGGGTTTTGGTTGGGGTTTTTTTGATCCACATTAATGTTCTTGTCAACTACAGAAGCTAACAGTGAGCACCTTCTGTACAAAACTGGCTACATTGGATTTTCAGCATTTCAACCAGTTTGAAAAGTGACCTCTCTTTCAATTTCCCTCTTCTCTCCCCCAAAACCACACTCTAGCTGCAAACTATGATATTCAAGTTCCTTTTCTGCAAACCAAATACAAAATTTTTGACAACAGAAAATTCTCTTCCTCTGTCAACCATACTAACAATGTGTATACATCATTACAGGAAAGTCTGATTTCTTCTGGCTTATCACATACCCCCAATACATGGAGCAACAATATTCCTGACCTTTAGTCTGTATCTTCAGTAATTCATAAAACTGTATAGATCTGATGTCTTATCTGCTCTTTTGATTTGCTACACCCAGCAGCAGGACTCAGCTTAGTTCATGATACTACAGCCATATATCCTACAAAGCAGAACCACCATAAAAGGGGGACTGCAGTCCAGACTTGGAGCATGAATAAAACCCACAACTATATTAAGGCTCCAGACACGAAGCTCCCTCCATCCCTGAAAGAGATCACAGAATCACAGATCCCAGATTTCTTCTTATTAAACTCTGTCAGGGTGTGGCTTCATTAAAACCAGAGTTCCCACTGCAAAGGCTTCATGAGATCTCCTGGTCGGCCTGCAAATGGCTTGAGCTAACACACTGCCTCCTGCCGAGTGCACCCCAGCAAAAACGCGAGCAGTACCTCCTCCTATTGAGGCACCGAATTTAAGTCCACGACCGAATCCCGCTGCTGCACAAGTACCCGTGCGGGTAACGGAGCAGCTCCCTCCACACTTGCAACCCCGGACCTCACCTCCCACCCCGACAGTCTCCTCAGACACGTACACTGCTCCTACCAACTTAACCACAGGTAACCAGGGAACACTGTCAGGCGCTCACAGAAGACACGCCGCTACAGCCTGCCTTTCTAACAGGTTCAATAGCGGGTGTACTATTCTCTCATCGAGGGGAGTACTGACAAATTTCTGCCTCTGTGAAGGATTCCTCTGAAAACATGACTCAATGGTTTTCCCTACCTGCTGTACTTGCACATAAATCTCACATTACTTTATAATGTGCTGGCTTGTAGATTCTTAAATCAGTCAGTTAGGATTTCATAATTGTGGAGCCTAGGGTCTTTGTTATAGCTGTTGTTGCTTCATGCACAAAAGGAAAGATTTTGTTACTAACACTGTAAAGCCTATTAATTAAACACACATATATATGGCCACACTTTCTACAATAAAAATAACTGTTATACAGAATTAAAAGTGATTTGCTAAATTACTCTGAACCTTCCCATAGAGTGTAGACTGTATGAAGCGTCACACACACAGAAAAGGAATTAAGTAAAAACATCTTAAAAATAACAACTTATCGATAACAGTAATTGAAACACATGCACATTCCCTGAAAGTAAAAAGCACAAACAAAACCAAAGCTGATTCAAGCCAAGAAATTTGTCTCAAACATCTCTGTGCTGAACAGTAACATTTTAATCTTTCTACTTCCTTAACAATGTACTTTTCTCAGAGACAAGTTTTACCAAGAACATGCTTTGTGAGTTAGTGTGCAATTCATAAATGTCAAAAACACTGTCAGAAAACTGAGATGAAATATCAAAATATTTAGTTGTTGCTTTTTTTTTAGTATTCACGGCATGGATTTATGCATTGACACAGTAGGAGAACATACAATGATATTTCTAGAAATATACTTCAAAATTCTCAAAATGCCCCACAACTTCCGTCATCTCAAACAAACTGTATATACTAAAACTTTAATTGACTGGCATAAAAAAGAAAAGCCATTATATGCAAGAAAGGACTCAAAACTCAACTAATATGGTGAACTGCTGTCCGCATTACTTAATTTTACAGTGTGCAAAATAAAAATTAACCTAGTGACGTTATGCAACAGATGATCTAATTACATATGATGCTTTTATTTTCTATCTGGCATCCTTAAGCTCTATCCCATAGATGGTTCTCTCTAACATTTCCGATAGCCTCAACAGCATGTACAGAGCAGACATTAATTCTGGCCCACTAACAGTTAACATACATTATTTAACTGGTCTGACATGTCACTCCACTACCTTTTTGATTTATCAGAAGTACTCTTATAAATAACTCTGAAAATCAAAAGGAAACCACTAGATTTCTTAAAATATAAGCACAAAGAAGAGTGTACTTGCTTTTACTTCCATCTCTCCCCCCTCCCCCCACGTCCTGACATTGAGCTCTTCCAATCATGCCAGAAATAAACATCCAAACACAAGTAAGGGCCTAGCCTACCGAATTCAACACGCCTTAGAGTTAAGTCTTCAGATCAACCAAGACCAGCAACAGAAGAAAATTCTTCACGTGAAAATACCAGCGTTCAGCACGGGCACAACAATAGGATGAACAAAGTGTCAAATGCAACGCTACTGACAGGAACAAGTCAGAAAGCAGGAACCAGAAGAACAGAGTCCCCTGCTTCAACCGTGTGGTATTTTAAAAACAGCTCGACTTATTCTGTTACCCAAACGTTTCCTTCGCCTTTAGCCTTTAAATAGCAGACACTCAGCCTGCACAGCCTTTGTCAGCAGCTTACGGATGGGCAGCAGAATGTGCTACAGGTTGATAAGGAGGACGCCAGCGTTGCAAACGCCCTGCCCGCAGCAGGGAAGCACCCACAAAGAAGTTGCAATGCGCAGGAGAGTTTCCCTCGACGTTCACCGGGTGCTTCTCGCTCCGGGCGACGTGCGTATTCGTTCCCGGTGTTTGTTTCGTGTTTACCTCCCCCTCCCCCCCCCCCCCCCGCCCCTTCTCTTTCTCCTCCCTGTCCGGCCATCTTGGGCCGACAGGAGCAGCCATTACTTAACTAAATGACAGGGCCAACAACTTTTCACAGAAACAAACATCTCGCTCAAAAGGCCGGCCGGGTTCCAGCAACCTGCGGGCCGTCCCGCTCCCTGTCAAGCCGCCCGGCGGCGGGGCCGTCGGGGAGGGGGGAGGAGGGGCGGGGGGGGGCGAGCGAGACACGGCGCTCGGCGAGGACCCTGGCACGCCGGAGGCGGCCGGGCCCGGAGAGTAAACAAGTCCCTCGGCGACGGGCAGCGGGAGTCGCTCAGCGCCGCGCCCGCCCCGCCGCGGCCCGGCCCGTTTCGCCCCCCCTTCCCCCGGCTCCGGGTCAGCTTCTCCCCGCCGCGCCGCCAGGCGCAACGGCCCCGGGCAGGGCGCGCGCAGCCGCCGGCCCCCGCCGCGCGGGGCGAAAATCACGAGGGAGGGTCCGGGGAGAGGCCAACGTCAGCAGAGCCTCGCGCGCGCCCTCCCCGCCCCCCCCCCCCCCCCGCCGCCTCCTCCTCCTCCCCCTCCCTCCCCCGCGCCCCCTCCCCCGCCCCGCTTGGCTTTTGCTCCCGGCCCCGGGCTCCGGCCCGGCCCGCTGGCACTTTCCCGTCCCGGGGCTGGACGGACACCCGCAAAAGTGTCCGGAGCGGAGCCCGCAAGGCCGCGCTCCCTTCGTCCCACACCCGGCCCCGCTCGGCTCCCTCCCGCGCGGGAGGTCGCGCTGACTACGCGGGGGGTGGGGGTGGGGGGGGCAGGGGTGGGGGGGAAGGGGCAAAGGCGGCAGCGACGCGTGAGGAGACGGCGGCGGGGGGCGAGGCGGAGCGCCCTGCCGCCCGCGGAGACGTGCGTCCGCGGATGTGGCGGTGCCACACTCACACACACTCACACACACACACTCGCACCCAGATGCACACTTGCACGCACACACTCACCGTGCGGACCCGGGGGACCGGAGGGAGGGGGCGGCTGGGCCGGGCCGGCTCCCTCCCCTCCCCCCCTTCCCCCCCCCAGCCCCGCTCCACATCCACCCTCGCGCTTACCTTTAACAGCAAGGCCTTCGTTCTGGCGCCATCTTCATGAAGCCTCAGAAATCCGAAGAGTCGGCTGCAGAAGGGGAGCGGGCGGGAGGGAGGGGAGAGAGGCACCAGCGTTAGCGAGAGTCAGCCCCCCGCACGGGCAGGCAGGCAGGCTCGCTCCCGGCGGGCGAGGGCAGAGCGCGGCGGCGGGGGCCGGGAGCCCGCACACGGGCACACACGCACTCCCGAGCGGGGAGCCGCGGGCAGGGGAGGGGGGGGACACGGAGGGAGCGCGGGCCGAGCCGGGACACGGAGGCGGCCGGGGCGGAGTGGGGAGCGGGTACCTGTCGATGCCGGATAGGGCTTCTCTCTCCTCGGCTGTCAAGCTGGCGAAGTCCTCCTCGCTCTGGCCGCTCGCTTTCCCCGCCGCCATTTTCTTTTCCTCATCACCGAAAGGAGCAGCAGAGGCGGCGGCAGCGGCGAGCGACACTCCGCACGATTTCATGGAAACGCAGCGTAATTAACTCACGATCGCAACCCCCCCCCCTGCGCGCCCCCAACACCCCCCAGCGCCGGGCGGGGCGGGGTGCCCGACACACACACACACCACAACTTTTATTACAACAACAACAGCCGGCAGGGAGGGGGAGGGAGGGAGGGAGGGAAGGAGGGAGGGAGGGAGGGGAGAGGGAGGGAGGCGGGGGGAAGCCCCGCTGCTTGGAGGAGGAGGGAGGGGGGAGGGAGGGAGCCCCAGCGCTGGAGACTCGGGGGAGGGAGGGAGGAGTGGGGGGGGGGGGGGGGAAAGGAGGAGGAGGAGGCGGCGGCGGCGGCTGCTGCGGCGGCGGATGGCGGCGGAGCGGTGTTTACATCGCGGCGGCGCCGCTCGCCCCGGCGGCGAGGGGCGCGGGGAGCCGGGGTGACAGGGGCCCCGCCCGCCCTGCCGCGCGGGGTGTGTTTGCCGCCTGTACAAACTTCCCCAGCAGCTGCCCAAAGTTGTTGTAATTGTGTCACACAGCGAACCCCACGCCGCCACCGTGACCCCCCCTCCACGCCCGCCCGCCCGGGCCCACGCAGCCAATCGCCGCCTCCGCGGCGCCGCACGTGACCTTTGTTGACTTACGTCAGTCATAGCGCTCTTCCACTGCTGCGCTTCGGCTTGGTTGGCCTTCGGCGCCCGCCCCCCTCGTTCCACTGGTTGGTGTCTGAGGGAGGGGGAGGGGTCTCAGGGATTCGCGGCTTATGAGAGGCCGGACAGACCGTCAGTCAGAGAAGCTTTGCGATTACCCAGCGCCAGCAGGTTCGGCGTGCGCCTTTAAAAACCGTAGGACCAGAAGGCGGGGGGGCGGGGGTTCGGGAGTGGCGGGTATTGGGGGTGGGAGGAGGAGGAGGAGGAGGGCGGGTTGCGCTCACGGGCGGAGTTGCGTAACGGGGGCTCCGGGCTGGGGGAGTGGACGCCGCTGAGGAAGCGGGCCTCGCTAGCGCCCGGCGGGTGGGGGCCGCGCCGCACGGGCTGAGGGGGAGCCGCGCTCGCTCGCTCGCTCGCCCTGGCCTGGGCGCGGGGCGTGGCGTCTTGGCACAACCGGAAAATAATGGCTTCCCCGCGCGGGGAGCGGGGACGGTGTTGGCTCCGTGCGCTCGGGACGCGGGGGAGAGGAGGCGCCGCCGCCCGAGGGAGGGGTGGTTGGGTGACGCCCGCGCAAAAGGGCGGCGGCGGCGGCCGAAGCCGAGGGCAGCCCCCGTGGCACAGCAGTTGGCTTCGCCGGCCCCGGGAAGCGGAGGCGCCGGCGTCCGGTTCGCGGCTGCCGCCGCCCGCTCGCGGCGGGGCAGGGACTCTCCGGCGGCGAGGGAGCGGCCGTTGGCCCGCCGCCGCCCCTCAAAGGCCGAGCGCGTGGCGGGGCTCGAGGCGTGCGGCGCGCGCGTGGAGGGCGGGGCGGGGCGGCTGCCCCCCGCGCGCCCCGCCCCGCCACCGGGAGCCAGTGACAGGTGGAGCGGCGCCCGCCGGCGCGAGCCCCGCGGCCGTCACGTGGGGGTTGGGACGCAGGCGCGCGGGAGCGCTCTCGCGAGGCCGCGGCCGCCCGCAGGCGCGAGGGCGGGGGCGGTGCCGGCGGCGGGACCGAGCGTGGCCGCTGGCTGCCGGGCAGTGCCTTCAGCGGCTCGGCTGCGGGCCGGGGGCGCGGAGCGGCGGGCCGGAGGGGGGCTGGTTCGTAGGAAGGCGTGAAGAACCGGAGTCGGGCTTCCGGGAACATCTCACGTGTGAGTAAATACCTGAATTTCTTCGGGCGTTTGAGGGAAAGGGGCTTTGCGTGCTCTGTTGGCTTCCTCTTCATTATAAGGCCAAGCCTGCCCACAGCCTTCCTTGTGGCATAAATGTTGCCGGCTGTGGTTTCTCGACCTTTCCCAGCTTACCCAGGACTTTGAGGGTCTGTTTTCTCTTTACAGTCCTATTAATTTGCCCCCACAACCAGGAAGCTCTGAGGTTTTTGAAAATCATTAGGTCTTGACTCTGCTGTGATGCTTAAGAGATCAACCTTCTGCAGGTGTGTGGTGGCACAGTTCACCGCTCATACCCATTTTGCCGAGAACGGATGAGCAACAGTCTTCTATAACATCACTGTATCACTTCTCCAATGTCTAGCCAAAGCCCCATGACTGGGCAGACTTTTTCTCTGCCAGCTGAATTTCCTTCCCTCAAAGAGGGGCTTGTTTTACTACTGCCAGGTGCTCTAAAGCATCAGTGAAGCTATTAACTGCCTTTAGGAATTAGATTAATAAAGGTCAAAGGCCAAACTGTGCAAGGGATGTTCAATCACGATGCCACTGCTGCTTGCTGATTCTATCCCCTCTTTTTGAATTGCCACCATCAAATCACGTAGTCATGAAACTGAAGCATGTTTCTGCCTCTCTTAAGTGTTACAGCTAACACATATCAGTGACGCTTTCCAAATGGATCCTCGAACGTTTTCTGGTCCTGATGGTGTTTATAGCACAGTGCAGAGACGCTGTCAGAAGTGTGCAGGCCTGCACTGCTTCCCAGCGTACTGATTGGAGATCTGGTCAAGACAAAGTCTTGAATAATGCAAAAGAAGACTCAAATTAGTATGTCCTTGCTCCTGTTAGAAGCAGAATGTTGTCATGTAGCCACGCTTTCTGATGCCAATGCAGTTGGAATGAAAAAGCACCTGAGTTTACTAAGGTTGTATATCTTTATAAAATAGCCAGCAGCCAGTTGGTTAATGTATTGGTATAAGAGACAGGCATTTGTGGCTTAAAGTGCTTTTGAGTTTGGAGTCCTGATAAAAACCAAGTTACTTTTGATTCTGGGAATGGGCCGTAGTCTATCAATAGTGATAACAGAGCTATGATCAAACATCTATCTTAATCTGTGTTTTACATGGCTTCCCAGTCACATATTTTCTCAGCAGTGCTTCCTTAGGTGCCTATCTCAGGACCAAGAACTCTACTGATTGGTAATGTGCTAAAAATAAGGTATTTCAGCACAGATTATTTCTGAGGATTTTGACTTTGAGGTCTTATGTTTCCACTTTGCAGTATCCCGGGTATAAAACAACAGAAGGGATAGTAGACGCAGCTACCTCTCAGCACAAGGAAGGTAACTTCTAAATTACAAAGCAGTTCAGGACACTTCATAGAAGCATGAGTCTTAGTTCAACTGGAAGTATAACAAGAAACTTCTTTGCACCTGAAGTCACAACACCTGAGTTACTCCTCTAGTACTGTCAACACCCCTCTTACCCCTTGCATCCTACTTGTATTGCTTGAATTGAATTTCCAGTTGCTTTTTAAAATCTGAACTACTGTTTGGATGACTTAAGAGGTGCTCTAAAGACCTATGTATTGTTTCAGCTCTTCAGGATGTATACAAAGTTCAGTTTCTTTAATAATAGCAAGAAAAGCTTGAAAATGCATACTGAAACTAGCACTCCCTGCCCTTGCAAACAGTCAGATAACAATCTTGGGAGCTAAGGCTGATACATTATCATCCCTATGGAAGGAGAGAGACTGTTTCAGACAAGTGTGATGTTGGCCTCCCACTCTGAGATACGCCCTGGAAGCTGACCCCAGAAGGAGTATGTCCTTAAGTTCTTAAGACAAAAGAACGAAACGGCAGTGTCGTTCTGTAACTCTTAGGTTTTAGCTTAGCTTAAATTCCAAAGCCATCTGTGAGTCTCCAAAACCGATTTGCTACCTTCTGTATGAAAGTTGTGGACTGATAAAACTCTCGGACTGGACAGTACTCTTTGGATTCACCTTTCCTGTATGTTTTCACCCCCATTAATTTTCCATGCAGAGTTTCTTTGTGTATTCTTGTACACTGTGTCAGGCATTGCCTTGTCATGCTGCAAGACTTGCCCAATCTGTTAAGACGCTGAGCGCTGTTAGTGTGTGTACCATTGCAGAGCAGTTTATGCCAGAGGGAACTCCGTGTTCTAAGTAGGTGTTTGGCATGCTGGTCATTCTCTGCAGCTTCAAATTGAGATGCAAAGTTAATGCATCACTTCTTGAAAAGTAATGTTAGAAACAGCAAAATTTAATTCTAGAGTTCTCCTTATAAATAATCACCTGATGTCTTGTTAAACTGAAAAGCAACTCCTGAAATCACAGCAAAAAAGCTGATGTGGAAGAAAGATTCAGCTTCAACACTGGGATTCAAGCTGTCATCTCACTTGATGTCAAAGGTAGTTGTGGTATCTCAAGCATTCAGGTTCATTGGCAAATAGGACAAGCCTGAGCACATATATAGGAACTCAATCTCAGAAAATAACTTCATGTAGCATGGAACAGGGGAAGGGTGACCTGCTCCAGGTGTACATTTACTCTTGCATCAATATTACTTTTCTCTGTCATCAACTCCAACAATCAAATGCTTAGCTTGCCACTGTCAGTTAAGGGAGAACCTTTTCAGAGATGGTGGCAATCCTACCATTTTTTTATGAGCAAGAGTATAGTAGTCTGTCATGAATGTTCACCACAAATTCACTGTAAATCTGTTGGTACAAAGTCCTGACTGGAGGCTTGTTTGCTACAATAAATACTCTACTGTCAGGAGTGCTGCCTCTCACAAAGCATGAAACTCCTTGCTGCAAGTCTTCTGAATGACAAACACACTGAGCCTGATGTCCTTTTTACTATGGCATGATCTGGGACAAGACAAAGTAGCAGTTCGTTAGAGGTTGGAACCCTGCAAATTCAATAGATTTTTCTGGAGAGGATTATACCTTGAAAAAAGACTTGATCTTCAAAATGTAAAATGTTTGGGGCTGCTTATATGTAAAATGTGGGGGAGCAAATGGACTCATAAATATGAAAAAGTTTTAATGTGTACATCTCCTTAAAAAAGGCAACTGTGGATTTAAACTCAAAAGGGTTACCTGGTGGAGTATATCCCAGTGGTTCGTTTTAGCCATACCTGATCTTCCCACAACTCCGGATGTGGAGCTGCCCACATGCCTTCTTTGTACTTGCTTTTGGACCTAAAAAAAAAAATTGAGAGCTTTTTCTTGAAGTCTCCAAAAGTTCTGTATAGTATCATCAAAAAGATATTTTTTTTTTCCTAAAGGCAGTATATCATCTGCAGGCTGAACTTCCTTATATATCTGTTATCATGGACAAGCTAGTGGAGGAACCCCTCTCCTTGTTTTCCTTTGACATGGAATTCTTCCTGGACGAGGCAGCTACCACCAACTTGCTTTCTCAAAACCACATTCTTTGCTGGACAAATCTGGCTTTATTTCCTGTGTCTCTATAGTTCTTGCTCTCCAGAAGGGCAGAGGTTTGGTGCAACACTTCTGTGGTCATATCAAGTGTATTGAAAAGCCAGGCTTGCTCCATGAAGATTTTTTGGGTCACAGTGTGTTTCCATGGATGACTACTATTCTCTTACTATCTGACCTCCTCATCAGATCCATTCTCAGATGCATGCTTATTTTCAAGAATAGCACTTAACAGAACCCATTAATTATTGCTAACATATTTGGTGTGACTTCCAAGTCAGGTAACAAATTTGAATGAGCAATATATCCCTGCTGGATACAGTTGAAATCTCATGGTCTTCTATAGTCCCAAGACATACTTGCTAGTCACCTACAGCAAGATTCATTATTTCAGCCCCTAGAAAAACTGTGGTGCTGGAAGTTAGGCATATAGTTCAAGCTGGTCTTTATGTTTCTGCTTTTTGAAGTTCTTTGTGGCTGCATGCTATGAGCTGCTGGGGAAGTGAGGGTAACAGTCACCTTCTTACACTGTCACACAAGAGTATGAAGGAGCTCAGGATGCACATGTGATCTCTACTGACACTGCTGTTTAAAAAAAAATAAAATGTATTCCAGGTGTGGTGTCAACATTATGCTTATAATAGCTCAGAGACCTCTAAGGCAAATCCTTTTGCAGTAGCCCAGGAGAAACGTGACAAGATGACAATCTTGGATTTGTGTGACACGGTATACATACTGAAAAACAGCAAGCTGACCAAAAGAAGCCATAGAATGCCATTTTATGTCTTACGAAATATAAATGTAACACTTGCATTATTGCCACCTTGCCAGATTTTAGTCAAGCTGACTGAAATATGTGACTATTGGGCATATAAGAGAAGGCAGCATAAACTAATACAACCTGACAATAGGTTAGTCATGGAGAAAGTAGCCCCTTTGTTTAACCTTCCATATTCATTAACATGTTTTCTTCCTACATCTTTTTTCTTACTGCTCTTTTCTTCATTTTCTCCAACGTAAAAGCAGAAAAGCTTAAATTACTAAATTGAATTGTTCTTGAAATTGGGAACAAGAAAACCTTCAGTACTTCATTTTTGTATTTTAGCAGTAGTTCCCATATTGTCTGTGAGTTCATAATAGAATGATCTGCAATTCACATGTTCTGTGTACTACCCTCATTAAAGTTCTGACGGGTGTTGTGCAGTGATCCATGTTATATTTTGACAGTGGATGGTGGTCAAGAAAGTAGGGGAAACTGATCTAAAACCCAAGGTTGGATTTGTTGGTTTTTTTTCAACAAAATGCACAAAGAAGTCAAATGCTTTTGCTAGCTATAAGGAAAAACAATGCATGTGTAGAAGAATTATCACAGAAACTAGAAAATCTTGGAAAAAAGGTCTTTCTGATAGTCTTTATCACTATGTTGATGGACAAATTGCTCTTCAGTCTCAGAAATACCTTACTGACTTTGGGTGTTGAGAGGGGTGAAAGTGAGCTAATCTACAAAATGCATTATGATCATGAAGATATTTTTTCTTTATGAAAGGGTTAAAAACTAGTAATTACTAAATGCTTTAGTTCTAGACCTTACTTAGTATCATTCTGTCTTGCTTGAATCATACAGTCATTTTTGTCTCTTGCCATCTCCTCCCATTGGTCAGCTTGATTTTAAAGTCTAGATTGTACCTGAGCAGTTTAATGCTTGAATTCAGCTGGAATTTGAGTGGTAATTCATAGTCATAAGAAGTATCCACAGGTATCAGTTAAGCAGTAATTTCCATCACTGTGCAGTGTGTCAGTAGAAATGAAAATTTCTCTTGAGCAAGAGAAATTTCAAAGGAATTGTTACTTATTTAAAAATAATAAATGACATGTCAACAATTCAATCTAAACATGGAAAACTTTGAATTTGAATACATAACCTTAACTGTATTTTGAGCTGTTTCGTGAAATTCAGAAATTATTTTTTTTATATTCTGTAGATTAGCTGTGTAAGAAAGACTAGTTCTCTTCATGCTGGTACAAACACACCTGTTTAAGTTCTACCAGTAGAAGCAGCAACTGTTAGAAGAGCTACCACTATCATATTTCTTGCACTCTATAGATCTCTAATATTACACTAACTGACAGGTTCTGCAGAGCTGGAGAAATAAATAACACGAAAAATTAAACTTGTTGAGGAAGTGGTTCCTTTGCTTTTGTTAGCAGATTTTTTTTTTTTCAGTTGTTCCCATTCTTTCTCCATCCCTGGCAGTTTTGGCTGTGTCCACTGGTGTGTATTGCAAATGTGGGCATGCTTTCATTTCTGTCAATAGTTTCAGCGGGTAGGTACGTAAGTGTCCGCCCTCCCACTAGGAACTGGCTGTGGCAGCTTATGACATACCACCTTCCAAAGAAGTCACCTGTTTGACAGAAGATGATCATGAACAAGTATCTTCGCTCTTCAAAAACAGTGCAAAGAAAGTGAGATTTCTTGCCTTCGTGTCTATGCAGGAATTTAATACAGCTGTTGAGAAGTTGATAATAAAAATACTGTGTTTATATTAAGTTGTTTTCATCTTCAGATTGACAATTGTAGCTCCTCTGTAGCTTTATTTTGGCAAATGCTGTCAAGGAGGGGAAGAAAAAAAGCACCTTTGTGTTTCTATGGCTATGTATTTATATATGTGTTGACTTAATATAAGGTGCTGGGCTAATACCTTTGTAGCCTGCTGGTTTTCTGGCTTATAGATAAAAACAAATAAATAACATTTCTAAAACAGCTCTGAAGCAAAGTTAAGTTTTTTGTATAAACATTTGAAAGGAGCTGTTCATGATGCTCAGCAAGCTAGATGAATTGATATCTTGTTTACTTTTGTAAATCCTTGTGCAGAATGCAATATTATGCAAGATACATTATTATCTGATGTTTTTGTTTTTCTTCTAAAGCAGAGGATGCCACATGCTCTTACTGGATTTAATTTAGTGCTTTATAGACAAATGTTTTCAAAAAAGTATCTGAGAACTATTTATTTTAAAAGCATCAACTGTTGTGTATGTTGCTTTTTGTTAACATTCTTGTGGATGTATAAAACAGTAAAATGTTCAATAACCAATCTGAAAAACTATTTTCGTTGGTAGTCTCTTGAGTCTTTCCTATCCATTTCCTACTATATCTGCCTAAGAAGCAACTTTTAAAATCTGGTAATTTGCACAAGTAATGGTATATATTAAATCTTGTAATCATGTACAGACAAAAGTTTTAAAGGTGTAAATAGCAGAAGGGGCTCTGACATTGGGTATGTCTTGTCCAGAGTTAAGGCAGTGGCTCAAGAAGCTCCATTGTACCCTTATTAGACACAGACAATGACAATTCTCCATCCTTTAGGCACAGTTCAGGATTCCCTTAGAGTCATTGGTGAGTCAGGGCGCATTTCAAATGAAATAAAAGATAATGCTTAAATTTGAAGACTGTTGCTATAGGGCATGCAACTCTTTACTTCTTCTCTTATATTTTTGAATTTTATCAAAATAAGGTCGCATCGCATCAATTTGATGCATAGGACTAAAAGAATAAGGAACAGGGTTGTACCCAAAGCGTGTAAAGTTGTTCATCGTGTGTGACTGGAAGATAAACCAAGTCCTGTACAAAATTTTTTTTATAAAATTGCTACTATCAAGAGGTAGAGTCTATTTAGAAGCTCTCTAGTGGTTTGCATTCCGCTGTGTCTTCTGCATGCCAGTAAGAGTTGGATCAGGCCTCTAATGGAGGAAGATGAGGAAGACAAGTAGTTTCTACTGTGAGCTTGATATTTATAAAACCAAAAGCAAACCCCATGCCTTTGAGTATACATTTTCCCTTGCTTCCCCACCCATCAGCTGCATTTCACTTGAGAACCTGTGAAACAGGAAATTGCTAGTCTAGGAATGGTTCGGACAATTTCCCATCTTAAAATTTCTCAAGGCATAGTTTGGTTTCTGTTTGAATGTTTGCAGTTGTGTGTTTGTTTGTATAAATATGCTCAGTACTACTAAAGTCAGTTTGTGATCAGTTCTTCTCTAGTGTTTTTCTGGTTTGGTTTTTGGACTGTGAATGAGCCCTGTGGTGGCTTACTCTTGACAGGAAAAGTAAAGCATAGCGCTTCTCTCTGTGAATACATGGTGCCAAACTGAAAGCCAAGTGAGAGGCAGGAAATTGCCATTGGTTTCAATGGGAGGATGGCCTCTTTGGAAAGGGAGCAGGAAGGGCAGCTTCACTAACAATGGGCAATATTTTCCAAAGCCTTGATGTGTGTAAATTGGTACTTTTTCTGCCAGTAGTGGATAGACAAAATTTTACCAGAAGTTGTGGGTTTAAATCTTCATACAGCAAAATCAGTGTTAGTCCAGTGGCTTCTTAGTATCAATGAGAAGCAAGTCCCTCTAATATTCCTCTCTCAATTAAAATAAAAATATAAATCCACATCCCCTATTGAATTCACGTGCTTGCATGTAAGCATCCAAGTTTACCACTTTACTAGTCTCAATAGCTGTCTAGATACCACAAAAATGTTAATGCAGTTGGCATTATTTTAAAGACATCAAAGTTTTGAAAGTACATGGATACATTTCTTCTTCTCAAGGATAGTCTATATAAAAATGACTGGGGTATAATCTTAAGAAATCTGCATTGTTCCTGCTCAGGTTATAGTTGTTCCTTGTACAAAAAGGAGGACAAATGTTTTACTATAAAATTTAAATACTATTGTTGCCAATCATGTCATCGGTTCTTTTTTTAATAAGTGGTTGGGTTTACTTTTATTACGTACCCCTTCAGTGCAGGCACATTTCTAATGAATCCTACCTTGCTAAGGACCTGAACCTGCAAGTTATGTAATACCATCTGAAGAGACGTTCTGCTCAGTACTTGGCAGGATCGAGTCCCATTTTTAATGGCTCAGTTCAGATAAGCTTGCAAAGTTTGAATGCTTATCAGAACTCCTTTATTCATGAAATTGGGCAAGAAACAGGTTTTCTTGCAAATTTGGTTTTTTTCCTGGTTCCTGTTACATCAGCCCATGCTAAAGAAGACATCCTGTGCCGTTTATGCTTCTGTTCTCTGAAAACATAATTGAATGCAATATGCATCATTAGTGAAGAACAACTCTTGCGTATCTACTGTTAAGTCTCTTTTATGAATCAACTGATTTTTTTCAAGTATATTTCTATTTAGGATTATTAATTTTGCAATGTAAATGCTAGCTGTCAGTGGCCTGCAAAAAATGCAGGGAAAATACAAACAGGATGGTTACAATTTCTGTCTCCCAGGTGGTGGGGTTTGGTTTCAAATACTCCATTTGGGTGGGTGGTTTGTCAGCGTACAAGAAATGGCGATCACGGCAGCAGCTGGAGAGTCAGGAACAAGGAGGTGAGGAGAGGAGAGCGCCAGGTGCACGAGGTGGATTTGACCACTGGTTGAATAGAGGCCTTTTCTGTGGCCAAATTCTTGACTTAGTCACGTATTCCAACTCTTCTTTCTGTTGCTGTCATAGTTTTCCACTACTTGTGTAAAACATGAATGTTCTGCTAAAATTACAAGGTGTCTGGCAAAAAGCAGAAATCATCAGATGGTTTAGTTTCTGTTTGTTTTTTTTCCCTCCCCAATCTTAGTTAAACCAATAACTATGACTGCGCTTTGTCAAAAATTACACAGCTGTGTAACCAATGTGAAGGTGCCCCAGGACATGGTCAAGTGAGGTTTATTCCCCAACAGCAACCCGTGCCCCAGAAGGACCCTTCCCAGTCAACACTGCCAGTGCTGTGCTGTGGTTTGCCCCAGCCATCCCTCAGCGATACTGAGTTAACTGTTTACAGTGCCATGCTGGAAACTGAGGCAAAGTTATTGAAGTAACCTCACTTTAAAAAAACAAACCAGCCAGCTCCCTCCCTCCCCAAAAACCAACCCAATCCCAACAACAAAAAAACCCCAAACTTCCAGAGAAAGGTGAAAGCCACTTCCAGACAACTTTTATGGTAATTATTCACATACAATATTGTGTAGCACACTGAAAAATATTTAAGAATAATATCATTTTAATATGAAATTAAATGCCAGAACAGATGATACAGTGATTGTATCTTTGGGCAGCTTACTGGATTCAATTAAAAGTTGTCTTGCAAATAAATCTTACATCAGTGCTGGCTGCTGCTGTGAAGAATCCTGAGATTCTTTTGTAAGGAGGTCCAGCCTGTTCATAACAGTGCCTCAGGAGCTGATTGACTGATGCACAACACAGGAAGATGATTGTATCTTGTGAGGTTGACTGGAGATTGCTATCACAGGAATAAAAAACAGGCTAAAAATTACAAAAAACTGGAACCTCTAAAAGCTTATAAGCCATAGAAATTACCTACTACTGACTCCTTACTACCTCTAAGTAATTGTTAATTTGGTGGCCAGTTAGATTCTAAATTGGGAGAGTTGGACAAAATGCTATTGGTCTTTATCTCAAGCTCTCTTTTTGTACTGTTCTTGTACTGATGCAGCAGCTGTTGCTGGGAATCAAAACCCTGATCCACATGCAAAGAGGAATAACTCTTTTTTCACAGTAACACTTCTGAATTCTGTTACCTGTGTATGCATCTCTTTCCTAATGGAGCATGGTCAAAAAGGATCACGATTCTGCACATTAGGCAAGGCTAAAAAGGAAACAGCATCTACCAAATGATGCAATCGGTAGATTATATAGGAAAATAAGCCACACTTCTTTCATTCTAAAGAAATTTTCTTACCAGGGTTTTCTCATCTGATTACTGTTCATACACTTCTTTTTTTTTTTCCCATATACTGTGTTTTACAAATTATGTCGTTATTTAGAGGAACTTTTAGTAAAGAACTTGTGTTTTATACATTAATTCTTCAGAACTGTAAAGATTATCTTATTGAATTAATCCCTCCCTCTTAAGCCCAGCTTTGAAATGTTTCCATTATGTTTGTTCAGAAGCATAGAAATCATAGCTAAGATGTCAATTCAGGGAAGTGTTTAAAGTAACGATAAATAAACAATAAATACCACAGGGATTAAAGATTAAAAATTAAACTTTTAACTACTATCTGCTTGCTTTGCAGCCTTAATACTTGGGCTATGATTCCTGCTCTACGTTAACATTCAGAAAGTTTTTCACCATGAACATGTAATTGTTTGTATTAGAAGCTTAACTGTTGTATGCGAAATTAGAATCATGCCTACGGGTATTTAAAATGGAAGAATAATACCAGCTAATAACTTCAGTGTAACTAGTAAAATTACATCAGGGAGAGTATTTCAGATTTTGCAGATTGACCAAATTTATATTGATGAGAAATGCAGAAGATTTAGCTCAGTAAAATTTAATGAAACCAAGCATATATTGAGGAAATGAAAGTGTATAGGCTTATTTGTTGCAATGTGTGGAAATTGGTTACTTTTTTATTTGAGAGAGAAATGAAGTTCTGCTTTATGGAAATTTCTGATTATTTTTCCAAAACATTGTTACTTCTTTTGACGTAAGCAGTTATATGGTCTTGCAGATAGGTTTCTTTAGTAAATTAAATTTATTGAACTTACTGTTTCTTCAAAAACAAACATATTTCTTTACCAGGAGTACAGAAAGGCATATTTCTTTGCAGAAAGAACTGAGTTGATATGAAATACAGAAGGAAACCAGAAGAGTTTCTGTTCAAAGTTCCAAGTGTTTTCTAGAAAAACGCTCCATTGCTTTTCTGGCTGTTTTCAACTTTGTAACATCCTCTTCTGCTCAAAGATACACACACCTACTAAAGAATACCCAGCTCATGATGTTGTGTAATGTCAGGAGACTCTAGCATTCAGGTCCTGGCAAAATTAATTCGCATTCATCATCTGGCTTGCCACGTGAGCTATGATTTGTATCATAGGTTTTGTTTTAATTACTACAAGTAAGTACAAGTGCTTCTCACTTTTATCCTCACTATCATAGAACTGTAGAACAGTTTGGGTTGGAAGGGACCTTAAAGACCATCTAGTTCCAACCCCCCTGCCATGGGCAGGGACACCTTCCACTACATCAGGTTGCTCCAAGCCCCATCCAAGCATTGAACATTTCCAGGGAGGGGACATCCACAGCTTCTTTGGGCAACCTGTTCCAGTGCCTCACCACCCTCACAGGAAAGAATTTCTTCCTTATATCTAACCTGAATCTACCCTCTTTCAGTTTAAAGCTGTTACCCCTCCTCCTACCACTACATTCCCTGATAACAAGTCCCTCCCCATCTTTCCTGTAGGCCCTTTTAAGTACTGGAAGGCCACTATAAGGTCTCCCAGGAGCCTTCTCTTCTCCAGACTGAACCACCCCAACTCTCTCAGCCCGTCCTCACAGGGGAGGTGCTCCAGCCCCCTGATCATCTTTGTGGCCTCCTCTGGACCCACTCAAGCAGGTCCATGTCCTTCTAAGCTGGGGGCCCCAGAGCTGGACACAGCACTGCAACTGGGGTCTCACGAGAGCAGAGTAGAGGGGGAGAATCCCCTCCCTCAACCTGCTGGCCACACTTCTCCTGATGCAGCCCAGGATACAGTTGGCTTTCTGGGCTGCGAGCGCACATTGCTGGCTCATAGTTTTCCATCTACTGCTACTCCCAAGTCCTTCTCCGCAGGGCTGCTCTCAATCCACTCATTGCCCAGCCTGTGTTTATGCTTGGGATTGCCCCAACCCACGTGCAGGACCTTGCACTTGGCCTTGTTGAACTCCATGAGGTTCACACATGCCCACCTCTCAAGCCTGTCCAGGTCCCTCTGGATGGCACATCCCTTCCCTCCAGTGTGTTGACCACACCACACAGCTTGGTGTCATCGTTAAATTTGCTGAGGGTGCACTCAGTCCCACTGTCTGTGTCTCCAACAAAGATGTTAAACAGCACCAGTCCCAACACCGATCCCTGAGGAACGCCACTCGTCACTGGTCTCCGCTTGGACGTTGAGCAGTTGACTTCAACTCTTTGAGTGTGACCATCCAGCCAATTCCTCATCCACTGAGTGGTCCATCCATCAAATCCCCATCTCCAATTTAGAGACAAGGATGTCATGTGGGAATATGTGGTGTATCTGCATCCTCCATTTTCAGCAAAGTTATGCTTAATCTAAACTGTTGGGTGCTATAAATAGCTTCTTGCTGTGAAAGGTAGGAGGTGATAGAGCTTTTTGGATTTTGATATTAATTGCAAAGAACCGAGAGGCTCAAGATGAAAAATGGATCGCTATTTTGGACTTCCTAGTGAAGACATGGAATCTGAAAAGATTAGAACGGAATTAGTTAATTAAGTAATTAGTTTTTTAATTTATTTCTTTGTTAATTAATAGAATTAGTTGGAGAACTTAACAGTAAAATATTGGGCACTTGACAAGAGTTAACAAAAGGGAGATGCAGATTCAAATATACCCATGCTTTAATGAACCAGATAAAACTTGCAGGCAATCAGTGGATGCATGAGTGCTAAAACAGAATGAGATAAATCTCATTTTAAAAGTCGGACAATTTATTCAGAGATTGAATCAAATTAAGAGCATGTATGTATGTTCTACTAGCACAGAAATAGTATAGTGAATGAACAAAAAGGTAAGCCTAATAATGTTATCCGTAGAACATCTGAAAAGAAGTGGAACAGAACAACATATTTTAACCAAGCAGCTCACAAAGCAGTCCTCTGATATATCAAAACTAATTAGGACAGAGTCCAACAATTACAAAAGATATTTAGTTGTAAAGAGATACCTAGTAATGTTTTGTCTTATCTCTTAAGCAGATCATTAAAGGCCTCCTATTGTATTTCTTCATGACTTCTTTTCAGGAAAATCTATTACCCTCTCCTCAGGAGGAGATTGAGACCCACCAGAACAATTAATATGGCCTACTCCCAGCAACCCCATCTTCTGAGATACAGTTGGGGAATAATAATAGTCTGCATGAATAGCTCTTGCAATAGCAGTCTGCTGTGATTGTTGCCTTTCCTCATTTTCCTCATCATGCTACACAACCTAGGTTTGGAATTTTGATCCAATCAAATCTGTTGCGTATGCACAGACAAACTTCTGAATCTATCAGGGAAGGCATCACAGCACAGAGTTGAGCCACGAGCTTTGCCATAGCAGCAAGTTTGGGTACTGCTGGCGTAGCATAATCTCAAATTCCCGAGGAAAACATAGGAAATATCTGTAACAGTTAATGTAGGGAGAAGAAGGGCTGGCACCATTTGAGAAGTTCCTCAAAGTCCTTCTGTCAAGACCATCTTTTGTTTTCATGTGATTTTGCGTGTGATAGTGGCCTGATAGTCTGGGGCACAATCCTTAAGCAAAACAACAGCAACTCTTTGCAGTTAAACGAAGTCAGGATAGAATAGTCCTCCAGCTGCTTATTGGGGAAGTCTTTCTTTCCTGTACATATGAGAAATGGGGGGCAGGAGGGGGGGGAGGGAAATTGAGGTATTAGCTAGCCTGTAGCCCAGACTGATGCCTAAAAGTATCATTGTTTATTTTTACATATAGGTATCAGTATTTTAAAAATAACTTTTCAGCTGAGCCTATTCTCATGCTGTCAGCTGGCGCTTGCTCTTTTGTCCTTTCATAGCCTTCCTCCACAGCTTCCTAATGGAAATCACTGTGCAGTTCTCATTCTTCACTCAGCCTTTGGATTTATCACTCAAGTTTATCACTCTTTTTGGGGGAAATGTGTGTTCTCCACAAGTATGTTTTTCTGGGCTTCCTCCTTGTCACACTGTAAAATTGATGCAAATCATGTCCTGCCGTTTTTCTAAGCAGAGGGAGAAATTGTATAATCTCTCCACAACAGATGCTTCATTGCCACTTGACCTGTCTGCCGTCCACTGTTATTAAGTCCTATCCGTAGGTAATCTTACTTTGTAATGAAAAGTGTTTTGGTCTAGAAGAAGGCAGATAACATCTGGGTGTTTTTCATGTGGGTTTTTGCCCTCCCTTTATTTCAATTTATTCTTCAATAACGAAGCAACTGAATACAATATTTAAAAATCAGTTCGTTTTCTCAAATCAAGCAAACTTCATCCAAGCTCAAAATCCTGACAGTCAGTTCTACCATTTGCAAGTACACACTGAAGAAAAATATTTTGACATCTAGGCTGTCAGATAATCTGTCAGTAACAGTTACATCATTCACGGAGAGAAATTATAACTTCCAGAGTAATTTATTGGGAAAATAATACATTTACTGCAGTGAAATACCCGACTGGATGCTAGAAAAGTTCCTTAGGCATTTTTGCAGGGGAAGTAGTTGGCTCCAGAGCATGGGTTATTCTCTTGTGATAAAAACACAGAAAAAGAAATACTTGCCAGAAATCATCAACAGAGTACATACCTGCAAAGAGCAGTATGTTCACATATGCTTAGGAAGCATTAGGATCCTCATGCTGAAGGATGTAATGCATAGAGAAAATGGCAGGAATGCTCAGGATCATACTCCTTACAGAAGAGGCTTGTGGGGCACAAAGGGTCATACCCCAAATGCTTTACTTGGAATAATTTTTAATAGCTAGAGAAGTTCTTAGCACTGTTTTGCTATGCCTGGAAAAACAGCGCTGTCTTTGGGCAGAGGTGTTTCCTGGCATGATGCAATGACTGCTCTTTAGAGCTTTCACAGCTGTTAGTTTTACATCTTCCAATTTTGCTTCACTGACATTTTTCATTTTTCTTTGTCTGTTAAAAAGTAGTCTTGTTTCTGCAGAGAAATGTCTGAGCATTATGTGTAATGACAGTAGTAAGCATTGCCAAAGTGCTCAGAGGACTAAAGCCCAGGTTTTGTCAGCTTGCATAGTGCTGTTAGATGGTATCAGTCTGAGTCTACATAGTGTGTCTGCTTTTAATCTGGCATAATTTGTGTCTCATACTGATTTACACATAAAATTTAAGTAATAAATGTGGCTTATTGGAAAGAAAAGTTTTTTTCATGCATTTTATCATGTAATTAACAATTAGTAAATTTGTTACCCTAGTTACTGCTATTGTTAGCAATGATGACAATAAAAGCCATGATTTTGCAAGAATAAGCAAGACCAGGTCATACAGGAAGACTGGCAACTTTAAAGATTATTCAGCACTTAAAGAAAGGTGTTTGTAATATAGGCAATCTCCGCTTTCAAATTCTTCTGAACTCTGCCCCTGTCTAATTAGTCAGCCAAGTCTCATTGGAACTTACCTTTCCCTTGATTGTTACTAGCTACTAGCAGTGCTACATGAAGCTGCTTCTTCCAGAGTATTTTTTTCAGTGCTTTTCCTGATGCAGGAGATGTTTTCCTTTTTCAGACAGGCTAAGCCATTAGATTCAGTTGATGAGATTTACTCTGAGCTTCATGTGTTCTGAGTGACCTGTTAGAAATTACAAAATAAAATGTGTAAGACATAATCTTAGATTGTTACACCTTACCACATCTACATCAACCTTCTGTTCTGTTGTCATTTTAGTGGAAAGACAACCTAACATATTATTGTGCAACTTCCTTGTTTTATTATTTTCATTTATCTTCAGTGAAACTAAAAAATGAAAAGCTCTTGCCATAGTCATCTTTATTTATCCTCCTTATTTGTTCTTCTGTATTTCTTCTTTTTCTGAGGCAAAACAGAAGAGGGGGAAAGAGAAGGCTGAGGGTGAACGGAGGAAAGGAAAGGGTTAAAAAAGGCAAAACCAAGGAGAAAATAAAAAAAGTTTTGATACTTTTTCATGGAAACTTTTAACTTGAAAAAATATCCTATTTAAAGGGTTTACCATTATTGCATATCGAATAACAATAGTTTTGTCTTTTTTTAAAAATCTACCATTTCTAATGTAAATCAGCATATTCCACCAAGGTCAACTGAAGACAAGTTACACAAACTTTAGCCACTGTATCAGCCCATACTTAATATGTTTTAAAATACTTTATCCAGCTTGACTAGATGTGCATATGATATCTAAGTTACCGGACTGAAGGGCTGTATGTAGCCTTTAGCCTTCCTCTGTTTCCCCACTGTTGTATTTCACTCACAGTCTTACAGCATCAGACTGAAATTATCAGCCCTTTTTTGTCAATAAAGCATCCAGCATATTAAAATGTTATGTATAAATTATAATCATGAGAGATTTGAGCCTCTTTTTAACTAAAAAAGTGTATTTTTTTCAAAATCATAGCCAACTTTAAAAATAAGCAGTTTATGCTTTTTGAAACGTATTGTGGATGT
The DNA here is from genome assembly GCF_047716275.1 of Strix uralensis. Taxonomy (NCBI): domain Eukaryota; kingdom Metazoa; phylum Chordata; class Aves; order Strigiformes; family Strigidae; genus Strix; species Strix uralensis. The sequence goes on from NC_133973.1 coordinate 40,382,424, forward strand.
AGTCACGATTTATGTGCAGTCGGTTATTTTTGTATATATTAAAAAACCCAAAAAGTTTCTATCTCGCATTTCATAAATCAGATTTTTCTGTATACAAAGCACATGTCAGTAATTAATATCTAAGCAACATGCCAGTTGGCTTCTCCATGTGGCAGCTTGTAAACAAAAATATTTGTGGAGTGCGCATTTGTGACATGATGACATGTAATGCAATGTACAAACACCAGTTATTTGGAAGTATCCTGTTCCTCTACAATGAAAATAAAATGATAAGTCATGCTTGCATTGCATACTGTAGCACAGTTCAGCAGGTGGAACTTTCCAAATTCAGGTGGTACTGCTGTTTTTTCCAAATAGGTGTACTGAGAGGTTAAATATTTTATTAGTGACCTATCTTTGCATCAGAGTGATATGTCAAAATTGACATGGTGTTTTTGCGTTTATCTTTAAGCTATTTGGAATTTCTTTTTTCCCCATATTATTTGTGTTTCTATCAGGGAGAAATTCTGGTTGTACTGAAATCAGCAGAACATTTTCCACTAACTTCAGTGCGATCAGGAATCAGCTGTCAGAGGACAGGGGAAGAATACTGCTGCCTGCTGAAGCTGATCTAAAACCATGCTGTTGCCAAAAGGGAAAGTCACATTCTTGCTTCTACCGATGGCTGTATTTCTGGTTGCATCTCTCATGCAGGCCTGTGGCTGTGCAGAAAGCAAGATCTGCTGATCTGCCTGAAGAGTATGACAGGAGAGAAAAAAGTGATTCATCTTGTGATAATTACTAGGGCAAACAGTGTCAACTATTGTTCACATAGTACAGATTCCAAGCTGCGAATCAACATCCATGAGATTTAAATGCAATACGATAAGAACTGAGAACACAGAATGCACTACTGCTAAGGTATTTTATTTTGTGCAAACCAAAACAAACAGGCCAAGTGTTGTGGAAAAGATGTAAAGGCCCATTATTACATTTTTCCAATATAAATGCAGCTAGAAAAGGCTAAAAAAAATCATGTTTAAAGCATAAAAGGCTGAGCAGAATATAGGAAGAAAACTAGAATGAACTAAAAGTACTTGTTATCTGGCTGAATGGCTATTTAAATAAGCATTGTAGCACAGAAGCTTTCAAGCAGGATTGAGGATCATCAACAGGCCTAACATATTAGTACATCATAAAGTACAGTGCATGAAAGTAATTTAAAAACCTCAAGCATTTTTATTATTACTTAGTCAGTGATGTAGATTCTTTTAACATTTCATCAATTTTTTGTTTGTTGTCAAGCCTGCAAATATATTAAACATTTATAGGATCTTCTATAAAATTACTTCTTGTTCTTTTGCTACTACATCTAGTAAAATAGTCTTGCATTTCTGTTGAAATGTCTTGTTATTTTTTGTATCCATTTTTGTGAAATCCAGAAATACCAAATAACAAAAAAACAATTAATGAACTGTGCAAAAGGTAAATGACTTCCTAGTGTGGTGACCAGACGGAAGAAAGCTGAGTTTATTCACATAAATCAAAATAATCATGCAAATATCTGAACCTTATATCCTTAATTTTCTTTCATAGGTTCCAAAATCTCACTGTTACTTTCAGCCAAACATAAACTAATAATGGTTCTAAATGCCTATAGCTTATTTAATTAAAACAGAGTAAGTTCTTTCTTCTATCTCAGCTAAGTGATAAAAAACAGACTTTGTAGGGTGAAGGCGAGACTCAGGATTCTGATGTCCCTGAAATGTCTTTATTTCAAGAATTTAATAAATTCTTTATTGTTTTCTTCCTATTGTGCTAACAAACTCTTTGGTGTTTTCTCTTTATGGTAGATGTCCGTGATCCCAAATTATATTTCTGTCTAAGGTTGGGCTTTTTTTGTAGTTGCAATGTTCTTTTGTTGCTTTTCTAACTATCTTCCTGCTTTCTTTCTGTGGATTTTTTGTAGTTCAGACTTATTTGTTTAATTGATAAATAGTTTTGCATACAATTTTGTATTCCCAGTTATGCATCCTTTGACCAGTTAGTTTTGTAATTATTTCAAAAGAAGAAAACAAACTTGAAAAACTCAGTAAACCTATCCAGTTACATGACTACCAAACAGGGAAACACAGGATTAGTCAGTGAAGCAAATATGGCAAGTAAAATATAACTGGGACTTCAGTGGAATGTTTGACAATGTGTCGTTCAGTTTTACACGGATTAGTAAAGGTTACCTGGAATGCAAGCACTCTCCTAAACCAAGGATGAGGATAAATATCTTAGGCTGGAAGGAGCACTGGGGCACATGGAGCACTGTTATGTCCTATTTGGTATCTTGATAAGTCATTTAGAAAAAAAAAGAAGTAAGCTGATTATTATCAATTAGCATGAATTCTAACATGCAAACACTAGAGAGGAAAGCAATAATGCAAATGCAGGACTGGAAACTGTTGGCCAAGTGCCACTTAGTCTTGCTAAGGCAGTGTGATCACAAACAGCGCTGTTCCAGGGGAAGGACAAACCTGGATGACAGAGGTGGTGAATGAAACCTAGAAGCAGCATCAGGCAAGTATATACAGCAAAAGACCAATGCAATTTTGAATAGCAAAGATATGACATATGAGACCAACATGCATTGCCTTCTTTTCACAATACTTTTGTGCTCATATTTGAAATACTGGTTTCAGCTTCATCTCAATAGCAGAAAAGTAACTAGGGAATTTACAAAAGAACAGAAAACTGACAGGGACATTAGAAGTTCTGATTTAAACAGCAAGATGTAAAAAAAACACAGAGATGAAACTGTTACTGATTATCCTAAATAACAATCTCTTGAGGAGTGGAGTGGAGTTAGTAAGCTCCCTAAGGTTTGGATCCCAAGGTTTGACATTATGCGTTTACAGTTTCAGAGACTGAAATTGTCAGCAAAAAAGGGAATATTGACCAAGATTATTGTGCTTCCTGGTTATCCCATTCCCAAAATCTGCCAGATGCTTGTGTGTTCTTCTAAAACAGGTTTAAATATTCAGGATTGATATACAATTGAAAGCCCTACAGTAGGTTGACATAGCGCTGAGGGATATGGTGTAGTTGAGAACAGTTAGTGTTAGGTTAATGGTTGGACTAGATGATCTTCAAGGTCTTTTCCAACCTAGATGATTCTGTGATTCTGTGATCAAGAAGGGGACTAGAGTGCAACTCATCAAATAAAATGAAAGAAAATAGATGAAATTTAAAAAAACCCAAGATTCAGGCTAATTATTAGCAAACATTTAGTTACTGATGTCTGTATGGCAGCATAAATCATTGCTTTGAACATTTAAAACTAGATAGGAAAAGACATGGCAAAATCAGTGATAAATTCTGTATTGGTTGGATGTATTAGGATGGCTAATAAAATAGGGTTTTAATATCTAAAAATAGATATGTGTACTGCCTCCATCTGAAACTGCATATATATATGCATGCAAGGGATACCAGAATTTGACCCTATAATTGATAAAAACCAATGACTTCAATTTGGCAAGACAATCTCAAAGTATTCCATGCTGCATGAGAATGAAGACTATAAATAAGTAATGTGTTTATTTTTGCATAAATGGGAAAGAGTAAATTTTCCTGTATTCCTAAATACTCATAAATCACTGTGATTTACTGTGTCAGTCTTATTTTTCAGTTCTGCCATCTATTTCAGTTCAGTTTAAAGGCTGTACATATGGAGAGACTGACTACAAGATTTTCAATCTCTGGAAATCCAAATCTGCCAGAAAAAAATTTCTGGAGGCCAAGCTCACCCCTTTAGCTACAGGAAGAAGTGGCAACACTTTTAATTAGACATTGTCCCAATCAAAATTGCATTCTGTTTATTAATTCCAGGTCTATGGGATATAGTTATACCTTTTTATAAAGATGTATGTTGAGGATTCACTGTAAGGAAAGCAAATAACAGGTAGATAGTAACATTTTACGTAGTTTTGATGCTGCGGAGGTGGGTAGCTTCATTGGAGGTTACCCTGTGTAAGAAGGGATCAAGAAGCATCCAGAACAAGTAATCGGTTAGTATTTCTGCTGACCAGAGTGCTGGGAGTTAATAGGGAGAGGTCTGGAGCAGAATTTCAGCTTTATAGTGTGTTTTCTATAAAAAGCTCCTTTTGATGTCTCTCAGTTTCATTCTGCTCATTTTTCATATCAAAGCTAAAACTTCCTTTCCCTGCAATTCCTCCATTTCACATCAGTTTGCAGCACAGTGAATTAACTCTTCCAAACCAGGAGTCGATAATGTTTTGCTTCAGGAGGTGCCTAATCACTGTGATGAATTGTCTTAAAAAAATCAGAGACCTTTACAGATGACATTTTCATTTGCAGTAAGTTGAAGATGGGTTTAGCAAGCAGCTGCTTTCCACAACAGCCAGGATTAGTCATCTTATTCTTACATCAAGCATAAAGTAGTTATTTTATATGGGGAATTATGAAAGAGGCAAATAATTCTGGATTATTGATCTATTTGTCTGCTGGGAGGTTGTGAGTGAAAAATCTTTTGCTTTGTTGTTCTTAATTCAGATGCCATTAGTGCAGAGGTTACTCTAGGATCACTATGAAAGAAATTGATATAATGCCCACAGTGCTGCAAAAAATGTTTCTTTTCCAAATAAGAATAAATGGAAGTTAACAGAAAAAAAATGTGGTGTTTGGTAACTTAGAAACCACAATGTTTTACAGTAGCAAGATCAATCAAAATCTGCTATAAAACATGACTTAAGACCTTGTAGAATTGTACTTAATACTTTAGATATAAACAGCCTAACTACAGTGTAATCACTAATTATTACCCCTGTCTTCTAAAGGATCTATTTGTGCTTATTTTCTCTGACTATCATCATAAAAGATAGACTAGCTCAATTTTATGTGTGGTATAAATATACTTTTTCTGATTTCACAATAATTGCCTGTGGTCGTTTAATTTGTCACTGTGATTGAGATCTTTCCTCATTTACACTTCCAAAGTCCTATCGACTTGATGTAACAGTAACGTATTGTGTAACTATGAAAATTAGTGCAGGATATGATGCAGTAAATAGATTTGCAATAAAAAGTGTAACATAATTTGCCCTTATTTATACCCAAGTAATCAAGAGTGTTTTGTAGTAATTTCTACAATATGTTTTTCTATTTAGACATTTTCTGTTTTCTGTTTAGAAAAACAACTATGTATCTTTTATAATAATGAATGAGAAACTGCAGAAATCTTCCAGCTCAGTGCAGGTGTTTACAGCTTTTTGCCTCTCTTCTGATTTACGTGCTGCCAGTTTGCATAATGGACGAGTCACCTTCCAGCATGCACCTTTCAGGGGAGCCCAGCTGAAGCCCTTGAATGCACCTGCCTCCCTGGATCACATCATGCCCCTATTACATCCCCTTTCTTGCTCCACTACTGTACTTTGCTGCCGGTTTTAATTTTTTTCACCTGAAGAGCAGAAACGATTTAGCTTTGTAATTTTACTACCTTCTTAAAGAATTCATAATGTTTCTCTTCATGGTCGAGTAGTTCTAAACGCCAGTTTGAAACCAGGCCAGAAGGTGTTTTGGCCTGATCGGAGAAGCTGGCCATAGGGTCCTGCGCTTGATTTCCCAACCAACTCTATGCGGCCGCACTCACAGGCAACCACTGGGACAGGGCATTGTGCCCGACCAAGCGGTCCTTCACCAGGTAGCCTTCCATGGGGGCACATGGAAAATTTCTTTAAAGTTTCTTCAGTGTAAATTAGAAGCAATTTGTTTTCAAAATCCCCCTTTATCGGTGCGTATGTCTGTATTTAAAACCAGTAACGGGAAGGGAGGGACTGCTGAGTAACGGTCGTGGCTGGCCAGGAGAGCCTCTGCTGAAGGCAGGACTGTGCCCTGGGAGGCTGTTCAAATTCAGGAGCGAGGAGGGGAGTAGGACTGAATCCATATTGCCAGTTGAAGGGGGAAGAGGTGCACCAGGCTGCTAGACCCAGAAGGGAGGGCAAGTCACTAGATAATCCTTAAGAGGCCCCTCAAAAAGTGGGTGTTGGGACTTCTAGGTAAAAGAGAGGGCAGAGACAATGCAGGTACAATGATTTGTGTTGGAGAAAAGGCCTAGACAAGACTTCACTGGTGCATGTGTGGTTTGTGTGTGTGTTTGGGGTGTCTTTCTCTCAGTGCTCTGGATATCTCAAATGGTCAAAGAGAGAAGAGAGGATTTAAGAGCCATCTCAGGCTGCTGGAGGTATGTTCTAAGATCGAAAGTTCACACCCTTCAGTTTCTCCATGACAGACCTTTACATAGGTACGATGGACAACCTGTAGTCTATTCAAACTGGGCTCACTTCCACCACCTGCTTTGAGCAGTCCCCTGCATGGAAACTGCTTATGTGTTATACCTGCATCCACATGATCCCAGGTGTGAAACGATGACCCTTGTTTTCTCTCTGAAGTTCAGTGATGCACAATATTGTTATTGCTTGAGCAACTTTCATCACAGTCTAGCGCTAGATACAGATCTTAGCACTGCACAAGAATCTCAGTATGAGTTAAGAATTTAAAGAGATTTTACAAAATGCTATTCAAATTCTTTTGATGTCAGCATAAATTAATACACAGAAGTGAAAAGGTGTCATACTATATGTTAACTGTACAAGACTGCCCTTCAGTGAACACAGTTACTCAGAGCAGACTGTGTCGCTGCTATATGTGTAAGGTATCAAAAGGACTTTTTTTATGGGCTTTGTTGGAAAGAAATAAAAATTCATATCTCATATTTTCTTTATTCTGTGGAAGATGCCATTTATTTTGTAGACAGAAAGCAGCTGTTTGCAGCACTAGACATTAAACTAGAAACTCTATCTGTTAACTAAAAGGGTTTAATAAGTTCACAATGTGAGTGCTAATGAATGAGTTCATTTTAATATGTATCACATTCCACTGTAGAAACATCCTTATGTTTTGTCTACCCACAGTTTAATTTCATCCTCAGTTGACATACCCAGTAGGCAAGGCTAAAAGTAAACTGTGCTATCCAGTACTACCGATCCAGATAGATAGATAAGAAAAAGAAAGAGAATCCTGGGATAAATCTGAGCCAGCTGAGAGGAGAGACAGATGCCTGCACCCAAAGCAGCGCTCCCTGGCCAAAAGAATAACAAAGTGGTCAAGGCAGGCACTTGCTGGAAACAAGCACAGTGAATTTCAGGTTGAGAAAGGCAGATGTGGGAGAAAAAAAAGAAGGAAGAAGAATTGGGAAGAATGTTTTTCATCAGATTTTCTGGCCTCTTGCATTTGCCAGTCACAGAATCACAGAATCATCAAGGTTGGAAAAGACCTTGAAGATCATCCAGTCCAACCATTAACCTAACACTGACCGTTCTCAACTACACCATATCCCTCAGCGCTATGTCAATCTGACTCTTAAACACCTCCAGGGATGGGGACTCCAGAACCTCCCTGGGCAGCCCATTCCAATGCCTAACGACCCCTTCTGGAAAGAAATGCTTCCTAATATCCAGTCTAAACCTTCCGTGGAGCAACTTGAGGCCGTTCCCTTTTGTCCTATCGCTCATTACTTGGTTAAAGAGGCTCATCCCCAGCTCTCTGCAACCTCTCAGGTAGCTGTAGAGGGCGATGAGGTCTCCCCTCAGCCTCCTCTTCTCCAGAGTAAACAACCCCAGTTCCCTCAGCTGCTCCTCATAGGACGTGTGCTCCAGACCCTTCACCAGCTTCGTTGCCCTTCTCTGGACACGCTCGAGTAATTCAATGTCCTTTTTGTAGTGAGGGGCCCAAAACTGAACACAGTAATCGAGGTGCAGCCTCACCAGTGCCGAGTACAGGGGTAAGATCACTTCCCTGTCCCTGCTGGCCACGCTGTTGCTGATACAATACATACCCTGCTCCTCACAGCCAAGCCAAAATGAATCCCTTCTGACAACAGCCTGTACTCTTAATTGTAAAGGTGACTGACAGCTCATGGACTCTTCCCTCCTCTCCGACACATGATATGCTGCAGTCCTCCTGCTTCCCAACAGGGGAGGTCCCCGGTTCCCTGATTCTTTATGCTCATTCCCAGCCTGGCTTTGTGTGGTGAGGCAGCGACATTGTTCATTGAGGGACAAATTTGAATTCTTTGATCTTAGTATCCTAAATTTGCATTTGCCAGGTAATTAAGAACTGACAAACATGCATGCACATGTTAAAATACAGCAATGTATTTGTAAGTGTAATTGAGCTGTGATTATCTCTTCACATTTTATTACAAACTAATGAAAATCCATTGCAGGGCAATGAATGGATCCTGCTAGGATCAGGCCCATATCTCCTCTGTTCTGCATAATCTGTAGCCACATGCAACTTTGCAAAGCATGGGCAAATGCTATCAGGACGATTTGGCAGTATTTCATATCTGTGTGGCACATGTGAAAGCAACAGTGCAAGCTGTGAGAACATTTAGCATCAGAATACCAGCAGACCTTTTAAGTCTTACATACACTTCTGCCTTTGTGGAGGATAATGGCATTTCTTCTGTTCCCAAGATAAAGAGAAACTTGCTTTTCTCTCATTCAAAACAGACACTACAGGGACAGAGGGATATCATCTTGCTAGTGGCATGAAGGCAGCATCTCAGATATGGATTACCTCAGAATTATCCTTCTTGACAAATAGGTTGTGAAACCATCGCTTAGTCTCTTGGCAGGTCCCAACCCTGCCTTCGCCCAGGGAACCCTGAGCAGCTGCTGCCTTCTCTCTACCACTGACTACAGGTACGCATTTTCCTTTCCTTTTGTTACCCTGTGCATTTCAGGGTTTTTTAGTCCATCTGGTGCAAGGTATGTAACTGCACAGAGCAAGCACAGTTAGAGGGCTTTATCTGCTACTTGTTCAGTTAGCTCAGTTAAACACAGAAGCACCTGCCAGCTATTCCACCAGAGCCACAACCCATCTGCAAGTAGCTCTAGCTAAGAAGTTCTTCTGAAATACCCCTTCTGTGCTAAATATACTGATTCCCTGATGGCATCTTGCACCATTTGCTCCTGCCCCCAAATTCGTGCAACAGTAGCATCCAGTTTTGCTCCTCTAACATTTGGGGAGGCAGGGAAAGGCACAAAGAGGAAAGAAAAATGTATTTTTAGTTCCTTTTATTGCGTTTCAGAATGATCGCTTTCTGGTTTCAAAGGAAATGTAACTGAAACCCAATGTGGTTTTGGAGTAAGGAAAATGTTAGATAAAAATTAACATTTTAAATCAGGGCAATGATTTGTGAATTAAAATACTTTCTTCTTGTGGCTTTGCAGAATCACCTTCCCTTGAATAATTTTAAGGCCAAACCAATATTTGAATTCTTGCTCTTCCCAAAGAAAACTTGTGGGTGGGTTTCTGTCCAGGAGCTAAACCAGAGATTTGCCCTAGCATTTAGTTGCAATTCAGCTTTGGGGAGGCCACCATCCTGTCCATCCTGCTGGCCTCCACCAATAACGGGCATGCGGTGCCATATAGCAGACACAAGGATAGCATTATACCAGAGTTGCTACAATACCTGTTTTCCCCACCGATCATGCCAGAAACAATCTACAGCAAACACAACTTCATTTTCATAAAGGAGTGATCCACTGCTTCAGACTGACAACACTCAGCAGTGTCTCCAGTTGGCTGTTCTGGCTAGTACAACCCAAAAGGAAACATTGGGAATATTCAACAAGAAAATACCCTGCAACAAGATCAAAGTTGCTTTTGTTTTTAAAAAAAGTTGCTTTTTGCTATGACACAGCCAACTAAAGGAGAGAAAAAAAGAGAAAAACTGCTTCTCAGCCCTCCCTTCAAACTCCACCTCTGCCTGTCCCTATGTTTGTAACCTACAGCCTCCATAGGGTAGGGAACAATGGCATTTTTTCCCTTAGTTTCAGGATGAGTTTGAGGGACTCCATTATTCATTGGACTCTAGAAAAGGGAATTCTTCTCAGCATAATTTCCAAAGCAGAAGAGTAATTTGGGTTGGTTTTGAATTGTGAGCCAGGGAAAATATGTTGGAAGGCTGTGAAAGTGTTGGTTGGCTGCAGCCCATGCATAGAGGCAGTGCTGGTCTGCCCTTGCTCATGGTCTGCTCATGCCACCATCTGAGGGGCCTGATGAAATCCCAGAGACTTCAAATCTAAGACACAGGAATGGGGCTGTGTCTTTTCTTGATGTGTTTCCCTGCACTACACCCCTTTTTGGGGCATAATGGCTTTCAGCGCCGATCCCTTCTGTGACCGGCTGGCAGCGTGGCAATGCAAGCTGCAGCACTGGCATGAGGAAGGGCCAGGAAGCTCCAGCGAAGGATTGGGAGCAAGCGGCTGCTCCAGGGGGGCAGGCACCACGTAGGCTGGCCTCCCTGCTGGAAGCACAGCCTTGCGAGGCTGGGTCCCAAGTTTCCGGCCTCATCTCCCTGGGAGCATGGAGACCTGCAACTTTGGTCCTCTGGAGATAGAGGTTTGCAGTTAGATGTTTTTTTAAGTCTATTGCACTTTACCATAATGAACCTGGATCAAAACCAATGCAAAGCTGGGAATACAACTTCCCATTCCTTAGCCAACAACCATGACAGAGTTCTTCATTCACACCGCCTTTCAAACCCCATGCTACGATCATATGACATCCCAAAAGTCAATGATCAGCAAAAGATATTTCTGCAGGCCAGGAAACATGGAGAAGGAATTCCCACAAAGGAATCCTTCACAAAAAAATTACACATAATAATTTTGTTCATCTAAGGTATCTAGCTAGCCCTGACCACTATGGATTTGAGTTTTTCATTCTTTAAATTATTTATCCTCTTAAATCTTTGTGAAATATGTTGCAGATAAGGCATAGAGACCCACACCTAACAAGGAGGTCTGAGGCAAAATAGCACTTGAACCCAAATCCCAGGCTGAGGCTTTGACCACCAGGCCAACTTCCTCTGTAATCTTGCTGGATTATGGACAAAAATAAATAGTTCATTTCACCAATAATCTAATAATATACATTTTACATTATACATATTTTTTATGTACACAGACACAAAATAGGAATGCATGTACATGTAGTTCAGGTAATATTTATAACCTAATGGCATTTATATAATATATGCATGGTTTATATAACATTTAAACTACATATATGCGTATGTTTTCAAAGTGCATTAGTATGACAGTGTGACATTTTGTCTCTCACTACAGAATTAGTATTTTCTACTTTTTGCGCCCTTTTCATTTCTTACTGCAACCCACAAGAAAGCAGCTTCATCAATAACTTATTTTGGCTGACATGCACCCATAAATGTGTAGCATTTATTTGCCATATTGCTGCTCACAAAAATTTTGCCATGCTATTTCACTCCTTTGTTTAAAGTTCTCCTCTAAAAGGCTTTCTGCAAGGGCTGTGTAGGAGGCTTTGCAGCAGGGTGGTTTGAAATTGTTTTTCTGAAAATTATTCTGAAAAGTCTGTCCTTTTCAAGGTCTTGGCCAGCTGCACAGCTATTTTCCTCTTTTCATTTTCTTTACTTCTGCAGCACTAAATAATAGTCCCTATCTAATATTTTATATATAAAATAAAATATATAGTTGAATCTCTACTGTATACTTCCCTCTTTAGCAGCTCTTACTGAGCACTGAGGCACTTTCAGCGATTCTCCTTTTGACAGTATAGTATTCAGTCCCTTAGAGACCAGACCATTTAGGGGCCAATTTTACCACCATTACACTCATTGCACATGCCTTATATTGCATGTAGTCCCCCAGATATCAACAGGTCTCTTATATTTATGGAGTAAATTGATACCATCTATGCCAAAACCTAGCCTTCAACAGTTGTCTCTTGCTCACCTGCAATGGCAAACAGCCTCACAAGATATTTCCAGGGATACTGACCAGCCAGCATCAGTACGGCCGCCAGTCCCCCACCAGAAAATTCCCTCCAGTTTTGACCATGGCCATGGAAAGGACAACCAAACCCCCCACCACCAGTAGTCTGCATGGGGTCTTACACTCAGCTCATGTCAGCAGAGAAAAAGCACTAGATGTTGACTTACAGCCAACCTTTTTCACCAAATGTTGTAAAGTAGGTGTTTCACCGGGTTGGCAGCCAGGAGTTTGGTCCTACACTTCCAACAGATAGGAGCCAAATGGCCCACAAGTGAAAATCCTCGTCTGCTTCAAACTCTGACGGCTCCTTTATTTGTGGAGGTCACAAGTATCCTACACGAAACTCAGCACCAATCTGGTTCCTGCACACCCCCCAAGGCAATTCAGCCATCTGAGCAGCGACACTTTCCTCAGCCTGTTCACCCAGGAAAGCTGCCTGCGTTCAAAAGTCTTTGCAGGATCCATCCTTGGTTATGCTGTGGCACAATGCATTTCACATGAAGACAGGAGCAGCCTTAAAGTTTTTGCATACATTGACATATACGTGAAAAAGTGGATACTTTCCCTTGTTCCAGGCACTTGGACTATAAATCCATAGAGAACTTGAGTAAACATAACTTCCTCAGTATGTTAAAAAGTTCAGACTGTGGAAAGAAGACATTTCTGAGAAACAGATTTTAGTCTTTGAAATAATTAGACTGAGCTGAACAGATTTTTGGCATTATTTGTAAGCCAGTCATTGTTCAGCCTTTGTACTTGGAAGAGCAATTATGACTCCTTTGGAAACATCCTTAGTTGAACTCTTAAAATAATAAAAACACTCCTCCGTAAGACCACATCAACATATGGTTTTCGTAACGACAGCACAAACAAATCACCCACTCATCAAACACATTTAGGAAGAAGATGGGAACAAACAGAACAAACAAATTTTCTAAAGATTACTTACTGGTCCTGATCAATCAGAAAAAAAAAAAATCTAAATTGAATTCAGGAACTGTATATGGGATATAGAATGCATATAAAATATGCAAAATACAAATAAGCAAAAACATAAATACCACCAAACACTGTAAAGCAAAGTTTAGAGATAATATGCTCTGAAGTTGTATTTCAGAAATACTGAGCTGCTGATGCCCAGCTTTATGATCCACTCACTAGTTTACTTTTTAACTTTGGTGATGTGTCATAAGTAAGCAAGAAAGAGATAAAGTACATCTACACTAGTGATCATTATCAGAACATCCTGCCTGGTTTCACCACCTTCCTGGTAACTCCAGGGTGAGGTCCCAGCTGAATGAAAGCTGGTGGGCAATGTGCATCCGTGCTGTAGCTCCCTCTGGTAAATGCTGTTATGTGGCGACTACATGGGTGTTAACTATTTTGAGATTCACGGACCCCTGTCACCTTTCTGTGGCTCCAGTCAGCTTGGTGTAGCTGTGGTGCATAAGGATGAGTTAGTATCACTTCAGAGAAGCAGAGTCCCAAAGCACATCTATCTAGGCCTCTGGAGCTTAACGCGAACACAGAAAATACCCTGTCAACATAAGCATCCACGCTTTCCAGGAGCCTGGTCTTGGGGCAGTCCTGAAAGCATCCATGTCTTTAGAAATGTGGAAGTTGAGGTAAAAGGACACAGAAAGGTTTCGAACTATAAGTCATTCCTGATCTTAACCTCACGTAATATATAGAAATGCACTTGCACACACACACACATACAGAAGGCCTATACCTTTCCATAGCTTCAGTTTTCTCACCACTGTTGAGCACCTTTTAGGTACTAGTCAGGTTTTTCCAGAGCCTGAAAGGACTTCCTTTCTCCTTTGGATCACAATGTTCGTCTCTCTGCTTACTGCATATGCTGGAGACCGTGCCCAGCAGCTGTTTCTCCATAACCTCTTTCTCTGTCAGGTGACATACAGATCAGTGCTCCTGCATGACCCATGTCCATGCAGCACACATATGGCTTCCTGGGGCTGAGCACTGAGAAACAACTTGGCTGCCAGCAGTGGCCAGTGGAGCTTCCACACAACTCCCTGCAAAATTTCAGGCACACCTTGGTGTACAAGGAAAAGGGAGCAAACAAGCCGCACATTCTAAATGGGGTTTGCCATCTGACAAATACCCAGAAAGAGCCCGCAGTATAAAACAGATTTTAAAAAAGGAACATAAGCAGATTCCTCCAAGAAGCAGTCCTGCCTGCACGTAGCTTTCTTGGTTTGCTTGCCCTCTTCTGAGTATGTGTTTTGTGACTATAAGAACAGACTAGAAAACTACATTCTAGTTTTGATTCCGGTTGGAAAGTGGACCAAGCAAATCTCCCACATTTCTCCTCCTCCTCCAAGTAACTTCAGATGAGACTGAATGAGAACAGTGTTAAAACATTGATGGCTGAATGAGAACAGCATTACAGAGCCCCTGCTACCGCGCTCTCACTGTAGCCTATAGGACTGGGCAGATGGTATCAGCACCAGGAAATATATGGCAACAAAAACTTCTGTAGATAGAGACAGAGTGTCTTGCTTGTTGTCAATGCAATGAGTTAACGACAGGAAGGGAAACTACGTTTCCTCTAATTCGTACCCATGCCGTTTTCAGACTCAGTTAGACTCAGGATTGCTGCTGCTACAGATGTTTAGCTCAGATTTATGTCCCAAATAGCTTCAGCAGACGGCACTGCCTCTGTCCTGCCATGTGCTGAAAGCTCTACACAGTAGTACTTGGTCTTCTTTAGGGAGGTGTAGCTCTCACTGCAAAAATCATTGTCAAGTCCTTGGAGAGACCGTAAGTGCTGAAGATGATCAGTGGTGATGAGTCATGGTGGGTGGAATACTTCCACGGAAACAAGTATTAATGAAAATCAGGGAGAAAAGGTGAACATTATCTGTCTTTGAACAGTTTTATCAGTGGCAATGGCTGCTTTTAATTTTTGTCAAAATGCGTTACTATTTTATCAGAAATCAAGATTTGAGTATTTAAAAACTGGAAAAATTAGCAGTGCTATTGGAAACAATGCTGTGATATAGTCTACTTTATTATTATTAATAGAGCTTCGAAAGGTAACTAAATGACAGCCTGATCTTTCGGGGAATTTCTCAAGACTTAATCTTTGTTATAAAGAAATTATTTAAATTTTATTTGACATTGCTGTTGCGACATTAGCAAAAGTCTTGGTGATGGAGTACCGTTACTCTGTACGACTGCAATAAGGAACGCCTCTCTAACTTGTCAGTCTGTCGCCCCCACTGCCAGGGGCCTCAATCTTTGCAGGAAAATTACCCTCGAAAAACAAATCCAGGTCTCCTAATCTCAGGGCTGCTAAAGTAAGCTAGTCCTTTGGCCAGAAAAATGTTATTTTGAGATCTGCATCTAGGAAGGGGATACAACCACAGGGAACGGGGCAGTTGGCAACAGCCTTGTGCTCTGGGAGTCTCGTGTTTGACTGCATTGGCATGTTTTCAGTTATCTGGGGGAAATTTATTTGGTTTTATTTCAGCCAAAAATAGGAAGCACAGAAGAAGCTTTTGGAGGGCTCTTCATAAGCTTGAGGTGAGTTGAGAGCAGCCAGGTGTTTCAGTGAATACTACCTATGACTAGCAGAGAAGATTGAAGGTTTTTCCTTGCCAGCAGTGATGACTCACATGAAGTATCTTTTCTCTCTGTATACTGTCTACTGTTTACTCATTACAGTTCTGTATTGTTTTTCATTTCTTGCAAGAAAATGAAAAACATTATTACCACATTTCCCTTCAGTTTAGGATTTTTAACCTTTTCTTCACAAACAGAAAAGTCTAAAATTCTTGGGGCTCTTTGCCACTCAGATGGCATTTCTGAAGGGTCCTCGACTTTTTCAGTGTGGATCGTTTCTAAATCTGCCCTGCTCAGTTATTATCCTATTACTGTTAGCTTTGTAAAAAGCTATGCAAAAAGAGTTTTATTTTTCTCTGAATTGTTTATGCACACTTACACCACGGAAACTTAATAGGAACATCTGTGGAAGAGCTATGTATGACTGATTCATCATCATTGCTTCTCTAAAATGTAATTCCTTACATTTCCTTTGCAAGACAGACTGCCAGAAGGTCCTCTGTCAGTCCACTTGGTTTGTCCGAGTGCTTGAGTGACAGGGACAGGGAACTCCAGAATACCTACAAGATATAACAAGGGAATCAGATATTTGTCTCTGAAGGACAACTTAAAAATAAATTATATCACTACATTCATGATCATGGCTAAAAGCTGTTTAAATAATTTCTCTAAAAGGAATACAATACTACCATCAGTACGCTTTTCTGAAATTTTATAATACGGATATTCAGTAGACAAAAGATTACCTCCAGAAAGTTAAAAACGTTTTATTTTTTTACTTACAACAAAACATATTAAGAACACAAACTTTGCAGAACCCTTAAAAAAAAAGTCACTTTGCATATACATGAAAAAAGTTTTTAACAAGAATATGACAAGAGTTGTATCTCGTTGAGACCTATATCACATTAAAGACAACCTTCCAGTGCCTTGCAAGACTTTCTGCTTTTTTAAGACTCTCAGTTCCCTTCCCCGCCCTTTATTTGCCTAGGTAATCACAAGAAGCCTCAGATTTAGCTCAACACTCCAGTCTTTATTAAGCATTTTGACTGTGCAAGATTAACCTTCATGAATCACAGTAGTCATCTCCTTTTGCAGTCTGCTCCCACCGCTGAAGTATTAGCTACCTCCCGGAAAGATCCTAAAGCAATAATGAGCTCAACTGCAGCAGACGTGCGCTCTACCGCAAAACCTAGCTCCCCTCTCACCACAATCTCAGCATTTGCCACATGCATGGCATTCAGACCATCCAAACACACTGATGGGATTTATACAATAGCATGAGGTCATGGTCAAAGCTCTGTGCTGCAGTCCAAGCCTAATAACAGATCAGAGGTGAGATCAAAAGATTAATGGCTAATCAGCTTGCATTATTAAAAATGCCATAAATAAAACAAATAAGAAAGATCGATCTTCCCCCTTAACTTTTTATTTTTATTTCTTCACTTTTCCAGGCTAGGGTCATGGGAATGTATCCTGCCACAGCCTGGCCTGACACTAACCATCGGTTTTGTTTAATAAGTAAAATGCAGGTGCTGTGGATCCAGGGCATCTTGCTTGGGTGATGTCTTTGGTTCTTAGCTGTTTAAAAACCTCTCACAGCACACGGAACTTAAGGCTTTTGTTTTTGTACCTATTAGTTTAATCCTTGAGCAAGGGACAATTTAAACTCTTGCTAGTTGACCTAGACAACAGGCATCCTTTTCTCTGCCCTTTTCTCCTCTCCTAATACATGGATTGTGGTAGGAGTTTCTAACTGAAATTTCATTAGGATAAAGAAATTAAGATTTACAGCTGGACTTGATGATTTTAAAGGTCTTTTCCAACCTAAATGATTCGATAATTCTAAGATGAAAGAGACTCATAGAATTAGAGGACTACAGAATTGAAAAGCAAAATTTACATGACGATCACAAAACAGAAAAAAATTCTCATAACTAAATAACATTTTTAAAAGATAAGAAAAGCAACAGAGGAAGATTGAAGACAACCAGTACAAGCAAGCCATCAAAAGTCTCACATGGAGATGGCACAAGACAGAGGATATGTATTTCTTCGCATAGTAACTACAGGGAAGATGATCTTCATTTTAACATCTTCCTAGTGCATCACAGGTCAGATTATGGCCCCTCTCTGCCAGGCAAGCAGGAAAGAGCTGGGATAACTCCTGGTGAAAGCTTTCACTCCTGCTCCAAAACCAATCTGGCGGCTGTTGCAGAAGGGTTGTAACCTCCAAAGTGTCAGTCTGCAGCCTTCCCACAACAGCCCTTGCCCACGATCTCGATGAACTGAGAACCCAAATCCCTCTCTGTATCTGAGAAGATGTTTCTCTGCCATTTGTCAGACTATTGAGCTTTGAATAACAGCATGTCTGCTCTGTTTTTTGAAAAGGAATCATCCACTCCTTTATTGCCACGTTATTAAAACTGTATTTATTAGGTTAAATCTGCTGAGAATGTAATTTTTACTCACATATATGGCCTAGTGAAGATGGCCTGCAGTGTGTGTCATCTTTAGTTTTTATAATTAACCATGCAAGATGGTTAAAAATTCAAGTGTGTGTGACCCAGCTTCGAAGTGCGGTCAGCAACACAAAGGACCTGTTAGGATTGGAGTCACGCAGGCGTTTGAAGGTTAGCTCTCCTCTGCTTTTTGGTTTTTGGGTTGCTTATTGAGGGGATTTTTTGTATTTGCAAGATAGTATGCCATGTATGTTCTCTTGCAAGCCGTGGTAGTGAACTTGCTTGTCACAGATATGTGGTCAGATGGTGGATGCACAGTCTGAACTTGTAGCCAGGACTTATAGAGCAAAGACAGCAATTTTTCTGTACAGTCCTTCTGATGCTACAGGGAAACTTTTTTGTTTCTAAGGAGCCTTCAAGGGTGAAGCCAAAGCATGGCCTGAGTTTAAATTGCCTACCTTTCCTTGAAAAATTTGTCCCCGTGGATACCTTGAGGAAGGCACTTATGTGCACTTAATTTGAATGGGTTTGGGGGATTTTATACATCATGATGGGGCTGGTCAAAGGCTCTCCAAGATATTCTGCATCTCTGGAGCCACTAGGTTTGCTGTCTGTGCACAGGTTGTGAAGTTTGCAGGAAGAAAGAGCAATCCTGACGCTGACGGCGTTTTCTGTGCTGGCATCAAGTCAGACCCACAGGCAGTGCCTGCAGACCCCGCGCAGCTCTAAGTCCTGCTCAGCAGCCACCCAGGAGCAGCTGAAGACCTGGCTGAACTACCCACTGTGGCTGTGGGTGCCAGAGACCTACTGCACCTTCCACAACTGGTACCCCCTTGGGAAGTGCCTTGTGTTAGGAAGTGGGTGCATCCTGATCCCAGAAGAGAGATACCAGAGTCCTGCAACCTGCCGAAAGGTCTTTCTCTGGCTCTTTCCCAAACTCCTTTCTATCAGCTTGTCACACTGCCCTGACTCAGCAAGAGGGGTGCAAAAGGAGGCAGGGCTGCCTGCTGTACTTGTGTGATACACCCAGGTGCGATCCAAAGCAAGTGCAAGGACGGTCTTGCCAAAAATGCTGCAAAGGTTTGTGGACCGGGCGATGTGTGAATGCACTTGACAAGATTTGTGGGTATCCTGAGAGTACAGCACTGTGGGGTTTGGCCGAGAGAAGGGTGCGTACGTGGCCATTTGTACCAATGAGGAGAGTGAACCCCAGGATCAGAGGGACCTCGAGGAGAGTAAACCCCAGGATCAGAGGGACCTCAAGTGAGGAGAGTGAACCCCAGGATCAGAGGGACCTCAAGACAGTGGCATTAGGTCTGGAGTAGTAGTTGGACTGCTAATGGCATGTGAGGTGCAGACACAGCCAAACAGATATGTCACAAGACAATGCTTAAACTTCAGACCAAATTCAGTACCCAGCATTTTGTCAATGCACACCTAAATATTTAAGACAAACTCCATTCAACAAGCACAGCACCACTTCCTAGCTTCAGTCTCCAAGTTGATGCAAACAGAAGTTGCATATAGAACATAATGCAGTTTCTAATATTAATCTTTTAAAAAGTATTGATCATATAAATCTCTCCATTCTGAACGGAAATTAATATAATTGTTTGTACAGACATGAGGAAAGTCATCTGAGAAGTGCCGCTGCATGATCAGTTAAAAATAGTGAAACCGAATACTGAGAATTTGAGCAACAGAAAGTGGAAAAATATCTCAGCCAGTGGGTTCATACAGTCCAAGCACAGCTTACTAGCTGCCTCCCTTACCTTATTGGCATCTGACTTGGAAATCTTGCACAGGCTTAAGACTGTCTGTGTCAGGCATGGGATAAGAAATTTCAAAGCACTGACTGAGATGATATGAAACAAGGTGGCTGCAATGACCATCCTGAAAATCCTTTCTATTATCTCTCTATAGCCTCGCCTACACAAGGAACAAGAGAAGCAAAAGGTTGCAGGAGCTCCACAGGGATGCGCTCAGACAGAAGAGTAAACAGTAGTAAAAAATTATCGCCTGGGATCTCCCCGAGAGATAGAAATAGAGCTGCTGAAAGCCAGCTGCACAAACTGCTGCAGGGTTTGCAACTGCATCGACAGTTGTGAAACTGAGAATGGCCAACAGGTCTGTCTGCGCTAGTTGAAGCACCTGCCCTGTCCTCCTGGACCGGAGATCATCTGCCACAGCAACCAGCATCGCGCATGCATACGCTCAGGTGTAAACCCAGACTGACAGCACTCAGGAAGACCCAGAATACCTCAATAAGGGGAACCTTTTCAAGAGATACCATGGCTGAGTCAGCTGGGTTGCCTTTTGTCCAGTCTTGGCATCATGAAGGAAGCCAAGAAAGAAGCTATTTTTAGTTTTGTTAGCATGCTTCCTTCCACTGTTAATTATAAGGACTGCATAACACACTCCAAACTCTTTTTTTATTTTTTTTTTTGACAAACTGCTAGTGTTAGAAAAAAGACTGTAATTCATTTAGCAGTAAAAGTCAACAAGCTTTTCATTATGATTGGGAAACGAATACCAAAAAAGCATAAAATTTTATGCATGAAAAGTCCAGAGATGCTAGGTGTTTGTCAAAACAAATTGTAAGAGACATATTTGTGTTCCATACAGAAATAGATTTTTTGAAAGTCTTAAGGAAAACAATATATTACTTAGTTCTGTCTGGCATGCTATTACTTATCATAATGGCAAATGTTTGTAATAAAAATCGGTTAATACACAAACTGCTATTTTGTACACTAACTTCAAATTTTATATGCTAACTTCAATCTCAGAGCTGATTTAAAAAGTTCCTTCACGTAGAACATATGTTTTTGGGTTTGGTTTTTTTTTCATGTCTGTTAAGGCTGGTGTAATTAAGGGGTTAATTAGAATCTTAAATGCTTAGTTTGCATGTTGCCAGATAGATCTCTCTATAAAAATAGCTTTACAACATGGGAAAAAGTGGGGTTTTTTTCATTATAATTGCCTGTCTTGTGTATTGGCAGCATGAGAGTCCAAATGAGAGACTGTTAACATTTTTAAATAGTCCAATTTTCTTTTATTATTTATAATTGAACTCTTGCTTTCTTGACATTCATATTGCCACAACGTTCCTGAAGCTGTACTTACTGTGTCAGCTATCTCTACATTATGCCTATAAAGGTTGCATGGAGCTGCACACAATAAAAACAAAGCAGTAAAATAAAATTGCGTGGCTTTTAGCCCACCAAAACAACACTGACAGCACCCACTGTTGCATCGAAGGAGGGAGTAAACTGGTGGTCAGGCGATTCCACATGTCATTTTTTTCAAATGTTTCACGGCTCACACTGACTTTGACTTTTGTTGTTTGAGGGGCTTTGCGTTTTGTTTTCTTTTCCGGTTATTAATTTTTACGGGACACTTAGTGCCCGTGTGTGCTGCGCTACAGCTGCGTGTGGCCCCGTCGCCCAGCCACGACTGCCGCCACCCCTTAACTTCTCATCCACAGCCAGTTCTGAGGGTTTTGGAGGACCAGGGTGAGCTAGTCGCCCCGTGTGCAGGGAGGAACCCCCCGCTGCCAACCCCCCGGGCCACCCCCACCACCGCAGCGGCTCCGCGGGCGAGGCGCGCCTCAGGCCTGCAGCCTTCACCCTTCCAGCCCAGCGGGGACGGGACGGGACGGGACGGGACGGGACGGGACGGGACGGGACGGGACGGGACGGGACGGGACGGCCCCCCCCCCCCCCCGCTGAGGGGCCGGCCGCGGAGAAACCGAGTCCCCCAGCGCCGGCCCCGCGGTGTAGGAGGGCGCCGAGCTGCCCCCGCCCGATGCCCCCCCCCCCCCCCCCGCCGGGGAACTACAGCCCCCACAGCGCTCCCCAGCGGGCCTGCTCAGCCCGTGACGTCACCCGCCGCCCCCCGGAGGTCGCGCGCCGGGCGCTCCCGCGGGGGGGGGGGGGGGGGGAGCGCATGCGCGCTGCGGGCCCGCGGCCGCAGAGGGGGCGGCGCCGCGGCTGGGGGCGATCCTAGAGCGGCGCGGCCGTTGGTAACGTAGAGCGGCCCGCGGGGGGCGGAGCGAGCGGCCCTAGGCCCGGCTCCGCTGTCAACACCGGCCAACATGGCGGCGCGGAGGCCCCGCACCGCCTCAGGTCAGTGGGCTCCGGCGCGGCCGCAGCCACGCGTCCTATGCCGTCCCCCTGCGGGAAAGGGGAGGGGGAGGAGGCGGCATGGCGGCCGCCCTTCCTCTCGGCGGCGGGGGACGGCCTGCTCCCCTCGCCGGTGCCGGCGCCCGGGGGCGGGGGAGGGATGTCCCGGGCTCTGCCCCTCCCCCGTCCGTCCCCGTCCCCCCCTCCCGTGAGGCCGGTGGGGGAGGGGCGGGGCGCCTGCACGTCGCCGTCGGTTCGTCCCTGGGCGGTCTGGAGCTGCGGGCACCCGCCTCCCGGCATCCCGCTCCCGGCCCCTGCCCGCTGGCGGCCCGTGGCTGAGCTGCCGAGACCGCCGCGAGGCGGGAGGGAGCGACGGGGGCTCAGGTGGCAACCGCCTCAAAACCGAAGCTCCGGCAAAGCCCTCGCGGCGGCGGGACGGTCGCAGGTGCCGGGCTCTGGCCTCGGTGGAGGCCGCGGAGCTGAACCCGGCGGGGGCTCGGGGAGGGGTTTCCCCGGCCTCCGTCCTCTCCGCAGCTTTTAACGTGCATCGGTGGAGCCCGGCGAGGTCGCGCCTTTGTGCACAGGCACGGCGTTACTGCCGGACGAGTACGCGTAGTGTTATCCCGCAAGGAAGGGAGTGCTTTTCATCAGCAGAAAATGCTCTACCATTATTATTTACCACACAATGTGTTACACTTGTGTGAGTTTTGATTTGAATAATATTAATTTAGGGGCAGAATGAACATAACTAGCAGTCTATGACAGCGGTTTTGGGTTGGAACTAGATAATCTTTCCCTTCCAACCAAACCATTCTACGATTCTGTGGTTTAAAGGAGTTAAACAGTTTTCTCTGAATACCTCAAAAGTTGGGATGAAAGAACATTCAGTAAAAACTTTTTAGCATTATGGGTCTTGCTACTTATGTTTTAGTACTCAAGAACACTTAGGTGATAATAAAGGGAAATAATTCATACCTACATGTGTATTTCTTGCATTCTTCAACGTTTTACTTATGTTTGTAGTAAGAGTTTAAAAAAGCTGCTTAAACTCTAATAAAGATATTTATATCTACAGTCCTACTTCATAATTCTAGGTGGTAATTTAAACTTCTGTTCCTCTCTGTAATGTCCCAGCATCATTGCTGAACTTATATTTCACCTTAAATATGTTTAATGGAAGTGAACTTTAATTCATGTATGTATGTCCATAGAGCTATGATATGCTTTTAAAATATTTTTCTTTAAAAAATTTAAAACCACCTCTTCCCTTTGATGTTTGTACATGGTATTTAGGATCTCTAATTTGAAGTTGTAGGAGGCCTATTTTGAAAATGTTGATAGAATTGTACTGCAAATATGGAACTTAATTGAAGTCCCAGCTTCATCTATTTCACCTTTTATGGAAAAGGAACAGAAGTGTCTGTCCTTGGTGTATTAGCATATGCTAACATCTAGCCCTCCGAGGAAAACACTAAGCCAGAACTTCTCCATCTTTGAAAGTTTGGTATATCCAGAAGAGATATGTGTGCTTTCTCTTAAGTTATTTGCTTAAGATCATAAAAGCCATTGTAGCAGGTCAGATGAAAGCCCAGCATCCTGTGTCTGAAAGCCATCAGCTGCAGCATGAGCTAAGAAATATTTAAGAGGGTAAGCACGTAGTGATGCTTTCTCAGCATGTTTTTGATGATTTTTAGCCCAGGACCTCATTAGCCATGGTGCTCTCTTTGTGTCTGACAGCCCTTGGTGGATTTTCCACCCCACCGCCCCCCTTTAATTTGTTCTGTTGTTATTTGGAGTCCACATCAGCGTTTGGTATCTACAGCATCCTGCAGCGAGCTGTTCCACAGGTTAATGGGGGCTTCCAGCAGGTGGGGGGTGAAAGAAGGGGAGAGGAGGGCTTCCTCTTTTATGGTGTTGAACTAGCTACCTTCTAGTTTCATCTGATACCTCTTGGTTCCTGTACATGAACAGGTAGGAAATTCCTGTTTACCTTTTCTGTGCCAGTCATGGATTTTATAGATTATACCTTCCCTGTAGTCTTCTGTTCCTTACCTTGAAGGTTATGGCGTAAAATCTCAAAATCCTTTGTTCTGTAAGCTGTTGGACCATAGGTAGCCAGTATGCTGCAATTTAAACTATTGGTCTAGCCAGTTAATACCAGATACAATTCTGTTAATGTTTGAGGTTTTTACACAGATTGTTAATTCACCATATAACTGAGAAAAACCACTTTTTTTCTTTTTTCTTTTTAAGAACATGAAAGTGACGATGATTCCTATGAAGTGTTGGATTTAACAGAATATGCACGGCGTCACCATTGGTGGAATCGTGTGTTTGGCCGGAATTCGGGACCAATTGTAGAAAAATATTCTGTAGCTACCCAGATTGTGATGGGCGGCGTGACTGGCTGGTGAGGGAGCATCACTTTTCATAACTGTCCTAGACCTTTTACTGTGTTACAAGATCCCTTTCCAAGGCTGTTTGAAGCAAATACATTTATCTTCTCTAATGGGATTTCCTTTATCATTGATCAAGATTATTCATGTGTGAGCAATTTCTTAACGCTTTACTCTGAGTCATCATTCTGAAGTGTTTTGTAGTATTGGTAAAATACCAGTTATCTAAGGGAACTTGTTCCAGTTACTGTGAAAAGGATTTGGGGAAGTGTCAGAGCTCTAAAACTACAAGGAATAAATGGAAAATTACTGCATGTAACTTTTGTTTGTATGGAAAAGTTTATTTCCCTACTAGTATAGATACAGTTGTGATATTATGGCTAAGACATATTTTATAGGTAAAAGAAATGAAGAAGGAAAAAAAATGTATGGCAGAATATACTCTTAATTAAGAGCCCCATTTCATAGAGACGTTTTTGCCCCTGAATTCAGCTGGAGCCATTTTGAACAGATTAACAGTCTGCTGTCATGTTAACTGAGAAGAGATAATACAGTGTAGTTACACTAAAATAATGCATGGTGAGAGCTAGACAGTAAAATTGAGAACTTAAACTGGAAAATGTGGCCACAGCCTTAGCAGCTGTGTCAACGTATTTGTTATTTGTCAAAGGTATTTGAATCATATATGTCTATTCCAGTACTCTAAAAAAATTTATGTTCAGTGAAAAACAATGTTATGGTAGCACAGTAACTTCTAAAACTGAATTATGCAAGATTTGGAAGATGAAAATGACTAAAAAATAAATTGTCATGTCCAGGCTCAGTACAGCTTTGAGGAGTGTAGGCTTAGCTTCAGTCTGATTTTTTTTTTTTTTTTAAATTTGCCTCTGTAGCCTTAAAATTATTTTTAAAAGTTAGATGTGTACACATAAACCCTGAAGCTTCTAGGGAATAGTTCATCTGGCATTCATAAGAGCTGGCTTATTGAAAGAGCTGGAAACTGTGTATTTCAATATCTGTAGATGTGTATACCTCTGTGTGCGTATTCATGTGTATAAATATGAATTCACTATTCATATGCAGGGGGGAAAAAACTCCCCTCTGTGTGTGGGCTGGTGGGCGGGGCAGGTCAGACACCAGCAGAGTTGCCCAGGGAAGTTAGGGAACCATCAGCCTTGGAAATGTTCAGTGCTTGCCTGAGTAGGGCCCTGAGCAACCTGGTTTAGCCTGGAGGTTGGATGGGACTTTGCAGCTGACCCAGTTTTGGGAAAGCAGCTGGACTAGATGACCTCCAGAGGTCCCTTCCTGCCCAAACTGTTCTATGATATCGATATCTGTGCTGTTCTCTATTTGTGGGAGTGTTTGGAGACTGCGAACAGGGTAATTAATTTTCTGGTTGTCTTGATCCATTAAAAAATAGACTGAGGTCATGTCCCAGTAGAGGGGAGCTCTGCTGATTTTAACTCAGTGGTAGGGATGAAACTTCTTTTTACTTGAGATATTTAAGTTATGGGTTGTGTAGTTAATATAAATGACAGTATAATATATTTACCTTCCATTTGGGAACAGTTATAACGGCACTTTTATATTACTCCATTGTGCTTTATTAACATGCTGTATTTAATAGCAGCATACAGCTTTTGTGTATAGACAAGGTCTGGAGATCTCAAGCTTACTTTAAAGGGGTCATCAGACAGTCATGAACTAGCAACCATTACTCACATTGTCTTATGTTAGACATAATTAATTAAATATTGTTTGTATTAAATATTCTGATTTTAAAACTAAAAAATGTGAAATGTTACATTTGCTTTGTTAAATGAAAAGAAATAGTAATAGTTGTAGTTGGGAATTTTGGAGTGTGGCATTGTTCAGCAGACAACTTCATTGGACTGGGTTTTTTTTGTTTTGTTCTCCTAAGGTGTGCGGGATTTTTGTTCCAGAAAGTCGGAAAGCTTGCAGCAACTGCAGTAGGTGGTGGCTTTCTTCTGCTTCAAGTATGTAGCATTTCATGCTTTATAAGTTGGCAAATGTTATTTACTAAACAATAGGAAAAACACAGCTGTTGGGTAAAATTTAATTAGGAAGGCTTCTTATCTACTTCATCTTTTTAGTCTTATCAGTCCAAAACTTACATTTCAGCTGGAGTATTGTGTGCAAAAGAGACATTTCTAAAAATCAGTGGTAAATCAGAATCTACTCTATCCTGTAAAATAGTTTGTAGTAAGCCAAAAGAAACCTCTGTGCAGAAACTGAGATGCTGTGTGTGATTCAGTATTGCCAGGTTAGAGGAACTGCCTGTAAACCTGTAGTTAGGGAGATCAAGGAATTTAAGCTGTGTTTATTTTAAATAGGTTTGAGAATTTTATCAGTACTTTCAAAGAAGTAGGCTTCTTTGGTAGTTGCTTGGAAGGCTTACTCTGGTCCCATTATGAAGCCATGTTTTTCTCTTTTCTCCCTGTGGTGTATTTACTAGTTCTATCTCTTGAACCTCTCAAGCTTTGCTGCTTTCTGATGGCTTCATTGCATTCCTCTTCAACTGAGGAATTCAATTGGATTTCAGATTTTTTTAATGATGTTATCTGGCATGACCATTTGCATTTTTCATCAGATACTGTGGTTAGGGGAGGACATATTTCCAAAAAGCCTTTAAATGAGATGACAAAACTTTAAGTGAAGGAGAATTTCACATATTCTTCTGTAAGATGCCAAGTAATTCTTAATGTCTTAATACCTGTGAGCTTACAGTTTTTCCTCAAATCATTCTAGAGGAAATAGACTGGTGCCTACTTAGGTTCAATAATATACCGGGTTTTGAGACAGGATGTTAAGATTTTTTTATTTTATTTTATTCTTTCCAACATCACCCTGGAGGATTTCTGAAAGGCAGATCCCACTTTTAGTTATTCCTTTGATTGCAATCAACATTGATCAGGAAGGCTTGGGTAATACCTCTGCTGCTGTGTAATGCATCAAAATGTCACAGTTGTGTGAAGTTCTCTTACTTCCTTCACGATGATGTTCTCTACTGTTTTGGGGTTATATAACTGAACTGCAGTACTCTATGTGAGAATGTGTGCTCTTGGAACTATTTGGTTTAAGTTGTTTTCAACAAATATAAAGTGTATTTTATTTTGAATTACTCAAAAGCAAGAATCAACAACAATGTAAAAAGTCAAAGAGAAATAGTTTTGATATGAAGCTTTATAGTATTAGCATTCATTCCTTCCACTTCACCACTGTGCATTGGTGACCTTTTTAAATCTCTTGGAAATCACTGGTTATTGGGCTTGTACCTAAACATAGGGATGAATTCTACAAGGGTGTTGAATCTGAAATGGTTTAGAATCATCCAGGTGTAAATTTTTGGCAAAATGTGCTATGCCAGCAAATGAATCCATTTGATGGAGTGCTCTGGACTTCTTTAGCCCATAATGTGTGTTTCTGGATCACGGGGGAAGAATTAAATCTTTATATTTTTTTATATATATATGTATATGCAGTGGATCTTGAAGTTCTTGTCATCCTTTTCATCTGGCTAACTTAAAGATCTGAATCTCTCTTCCCATGTTCTATACTGTTGGTCTTAATTCTTTTAATGACAGTTCTTATCTAAATAGGACTGAAGAGCCTGCAGAATAGAGGCCTGGCATCCAGGGGCAGCAAGCAGAATGTTGCCTGCAGGTGCCTTCATTAGTACTTCTGACTACAGGAAGCTGAAAAGTTAAAACTAAGACCTAGAGAGAAAGGAAAATAGAAATTGCTTAAAACACATTATTTGTGCAGTATTTTTGATTGTTGATCTGTGAAGTTTGGGTAGCTTTCTTGTACATAACATAGATTTTCCATGTGTTTGAGTGTCTGATTTCTTAGTTGATCTCACTTACACTGTATCTGAAAAGGAATATTATCCAAGAGGAAAAATGAGTTGCATATTTTGATTGAGTTGTCTATATCTTTAATTAAGTAAGATCGGATTCTCTTGGAAGGGAATGAAGTAAATGCCTTGGTCTTTCATTTTAATTCAAAACGTTTTGCATTTTAAAGCTGAGTCATAAATTCTATAGTGTAATTACATTTCTGCAGTCTTTAATTTTTTCATTTAAAGATCACACATCGTGATTTTAATTTCCTTATGAATACATGTGCAGTGCTTCCCCTGAGTGGGCAGAGAAGCGTTTCAGCACATGACTAGAAACTTCCTTTTTATCTGTAAATTTCTCTGAAGTTGCAGATTTTGTTTCAACTGCTGATTGCAGTATTGACTTTGTACTTACCTGCTAAAACAAGAACTACAGAAGGCAAGATTCTTGGCTAAAGCCCATTCAGTGAAACATTTCAGTCCTGAAATTTAAAAAATGCATTTTTTCTTCATGTGATGACTTCATCTCAAGAAATCTAGTAGGAAACTGAAAGCAACACATTTTGGAGTGTCAGTTTGTACGAGAAGCAAAAAAGATTTTTCAGATTTTTGTAAGTGATCTAGAAGTTTTTCAGTCTTAATACAGATGAAAAGTAGTTTGAGGAAGAGAATAAAAAATTGACATTGAGGAATTTGCATGGTTTTTAAAAATTAAGATCTATTATCACATCTTTGTGCTGGATATTTCAACAGCTTAATCTGATCAATTAACTATCCTTTTTTACTGAAATAGATGTAGTTCTTCAAATATGCTGGTATAAAATCAATACCCATGCGCTGTGTTAAGGAAAATATAATTCATTTCTCATAACAAGGGATTTTCCTTGTATAACTTCTAGTTTATACACCACAGATTAGTGAAATCCTGAACCGTAGGGAAATACAAACTCATGTGGTTCTACTATAATGAATTAGTTAAAAACAATTGTTCTTAATGAGCACCTGATCTCTCTGTGTTTTTAAACTCCTATATCCT
Source organism: Strix uralensis (assembly GCF_047716275.1). Classification (NCBI taxonomy): domain Eukaryota; kingdom Metazoa; phylum Chordata; class Aves; order Strigiformes; family Strigidae; genus Strix; species Strix uralensis. The sequence goes on from NC_133973.1 coordinate 40,411,762, forward strand.
TAATAATGGTTTCACTGCTTTTTGCTCTGCAGTCAACATACAAATTACAGGTTTTTCCATTGTTTCCATTGACTTGATCATAAAATTGCATTTTTGTTCAGTGCTTTCACTAATATGTTTTGCCTCATCCATTAATATGCCATTGATTAATTCAATTCTTCGTTAAATTATTTTCTAACTTAAGAAGAGTAAATCTTGGAAAAACAACACAGGAAGCAAAATAAACTCTTAAGATATGCTTGGCTATATCTTGTATGGGGGTTTGTTGATACTGTGCCATGATGATGTTGTGGCATCTCAGTGAAGTGGAGAGAGAGCAGCATGCTTCTGGGGGTGGGGACTTAATAAGAAAGAGTTGTATTCAGTTTTGTGTTGAATATCCCACTTGACAGTGGATGTGTGTAGACTTTGAAGGAACATTCAGTGGAATAGCCAAAGCCAATGGTAGTTGGAAGTTAGCCTTTTAAAGAAATACCATATTTCTGGCAGGTTTTGACGTGAAATGGAGGAGCACTGTTTCTCTGCCTTTGTAAATTAGTTTCACTGGTTAGGTGGAGCTTTGCCAGCAGATGATGGCTGAAGATACAGCCTCTGCAGTTCTAATTCTTATGAAAAATGTTGTATCATTTCTCAGTCCCTCCTTGTCTTTGTATATTGAAGTTAGAGACTTGTCAGATCTGTTCTGGAAACTGGTTGAGTGTGATGGGGGTTGCTGCCTATCTAAATACCAGAGAACACCTAAAGGTATACGTGGCTGCTGTATGCTGTGCAAGCAGTTGAGCACAGGGAGCTCACATGTACCTTCTGGGCTTGGTTGGGCTTTTTTAGTGTGAGAGATTTTGTCTTTGAGGAAATTAAAACTCTTTTGTCTCATATTGCCATATAAATTTTTTGCTCTTAAACACTTTTTGCTTATTACTCTTAATAGTGTTTCACAATAACAAAGTACTTGCATGCCTCTCCACTATCGCCCCCAAAATGAGGCCTTCCCTTTTAGATTCTATGTTTTCTTTGATTAGTGTAGAGAAGGATGCACATGTTTTTAGTATTTCTGCATTGATGTATTTTTTTCAATTTGCCTTTTTGGAAAAAATCCATTATTTTTTCAACTGTTCTGGAAGTTTTTGAACAAAAATAAATTTTACTAATGTGATACGAGAGAGATGTATATAATATATATTATTCCATTATCATATATACATATATAGATCTGTATATACGGAAAGCTACACTCCCCCAATATGTCTCTTTAAGAATATATATATAGACCTATATGACTTCAACATATATATGTAAAGTATGGAACTGATAATGGAATATTATTCTTTTAGTTTGTTGTTATAAGGTCTGAGTTTAAAAAATACTAGAGAACTTTAAGAATTTGTGCTTATGAAATTTACTGTTGTAAGCAAATAGGATTTTTGTGATGTATTAGGGTCTAAAAACTGAAGTCTGTCTCACCAACATTTTGAGTTCAGTGGGATTATTTCTGCACTTACATACAAAGTTACGTAATTAGTAGGCTTGTAGCTAAAGTAGATATGACACAGGCTCTATCGCTGCAGTGAATTACAGGGGTATTTTTCTTCTCAGTTACAAATTTTATATTCAAAACGTTGTGCTCTGCTTATTTCATAGATGTGTACTCAGAAGATCTCTGCTACTAAGTTCAGGGAGAAAAGTATAATTTTTATTGTGTAAACTGGAGTTTTGATAGAAGTTTATGTTGTAACTGCTGGAGAGCTAAACAGAACTTAATTAAAAACTTCTGCCTCATCTTTGTACTGTATGGATAACTGACCTAATTAAACTAGCCTTAAATGTTTCTTTTAAAATCTATTTGTTTATATTTTTTTACAACCAAGCAAATATATTAGCATTTCTTACATTGTGTTGCACTGGGTAGATCAGTTCCTATTTAGTTTTTGGTTTTATGAGTTAGAAGGCATCAATTCAACACTTGAGCTTTTTTGAAATTCTTGTGGTAATGTTAAATTCATAAAATAAAAATTATCCCAGTGTGCAATTTTTTTTTTTTTTCCCTAGTATGTCATTCAGTGACTGGATGTGCAACAAGTACAGCTCTAAAACTGGTTTCATGTTTTCATAGTGTATAGTCTTTGATTAGGTATCCCTGCCTAAGACTAGTGCCTGTGTGGATAAATGGTTTTACAATAGACAGGCAAGGTCAATGAATTTGTGTTATTCTGAGGTATGAACTGGAGGAGAGTATAATATTTAATAAGTTCATTTTGAATTTGTCCAGTGAATTGTTTTTTTAAATCTTGTGCAAAGATGGAAACTGAAGTTTACTTTCTTACATAGGTGGTCTTTTAGGAGTTTTGTTTTGAATTCAGACAAAAATCTATTGGACATTTATTTTAGTTTTTTTCAGGATCATGAAATTCTAATATGTGGTGAAGTATGTTGCTTAATTACTGTGGCTGTTGTAAAACAAGCTAGATGGTCTAATTTTAATTATTTGGTAGAAAGATCTGTGTGAAAGTCAAAAATTCAGTGCCTGTAAGCAATGTGAAACATTTCTTTTTATGCCAAACCTGGTAAATTGTATATTTAAATATCTGTTCCACAAAAGTTCATTATCTGTGACTTTTATTTACCAGTTGTACTGTTTGCATAGAATGCTGTTAAGTAAGTTATGTGAATTTGCCAAACGTGACCTTAAGAAGGACCTGAGAAATCTTACTCTTTATGAAGACTTTAACAGTCATTTACCTGCAAAGTTAGTGGTCTATATCTATTTGTCTTAGCAGTTAAAATAAGCAGTAATCCTTAGTTTTGATTTTTTCCTCTTTTTTTTTTCCAGCTAGTGAGTTGTTTAACTGTTCTTTAAAGCATGCAGTAATTGCCTGATTATTTTTTTAAAACTAGGATCTTATAAACATTTAAATATATATTTCTTTTGTGAATTGTCTTAAGAAAATTGGTGGGACTGTCAATGTTGGTCAAGTAACAGAACATCTTGCCTCTTTCCAGAACCAAATCTTAGTAAGAGAAATAAGGCAAAGGGTTGGGATGATTGTTAAATGTGCTAAAAATCTCATGGATGTTGTTCAAGCATTTTGGGAGTTTGAGTGTAAATTGGTATGAGCAGTCCCCCCAAACTTACCCATTTTGCTGATGTTCCAGAACTTGTGCTGTACATAGGCCATGTTATTTTTCTACTTACTGGCTTTGTTTTGTAGAAAGTATGAGAATTCTCTTGTATCAAATTCAGTATTTCTAAGGATGATTCTGATTAGCCCCAGATACTCTGTCACAAATCAGAATTCCACAATTCTGAAAGAAGCTGAAACATTTTTTCATTGTCGTCCTATGAGCATGCTTTTCTCTTTCTCAGTAAATGCTGAAGGAAAAACATTGTTATTTAAAGCTTTTATAACTGAAGAATAGAGAACTGGTAAAATTAACAAGAGTCTACTTAATTTTGCCGTTGCTTGTTCTAATTTGAACTGCTCTTACTGTGGAAAATATTAGTGTTTAAAGCAGAGTACCTGCTGTAATTGAAACAAGGTCTTTTCCTGTATCTGTAATAAAAAACAGTAATAAAACTTTGTAGGCACTAAGATACTGTATTTTGACTCGTGTTAACGTTAACTACAACTGTACTGAATACCCTTTATTTTCCTAGATTGCTAGCCATAGTGGTTACGTACAAGTTGACTGGAAGAGAGTTGAAAAAGATGTAAACAAAGCAAAAAAGCAGTTAAAAAAGCGTGCGAATAAGGCAGCACCTGAAATCAATACTTTAATTGAAGAGGTAAGTCTAAGGTGATAAACTGTTTTCTACCAGCCAGTTTTTCTTAACTCCCACTGCAGGTGGTGATTAGTTGAAAATGCAGGTGCAAAACTGGAAAGCCCCAGAAATGGTCTGCCTGTATATTTTATTAAAAGCTATCAGATTGTACTCTTTTATTCATTTCGCTTTCTCTTTTGTTCACTCCTAAAGCTGACAGACAAACTTCAAAGTTAATGCATTTCTACAGCTGATACAGCGTAGGGACTGCCATTGGCTTTGCCGGTTAGTCTGTGTGGGTTCTCAGCGAGTGAGAAAGCCAGTGAAGTCATGACAGGGTAGAAAGTTGAGGGTGTTGTGGTTAAAACATGGTAGCTACAAAGACAAAAAACAAATCTTCTTAGACTGCTGATAATAAAATTACTTGATTGGAAAAGACTGACCTTTCTTTCTGGAGAAAAGCTGTAACTACTTTGTAACTAGACTTGTGGGTTTTATCTCATTTTTATACAATTCCAAGAATATCTGTCTTCAGAATCTGTCAGTTATAGACTGTGTTGAAAAGAGGTAGCCTGTGATACTGATCAGTGTCACTGGGGCTATTTCATTCTGCATTTGAAGACTTTATGTAATCATTTTGGGTTTTTTTAAAAAAAGTACATTTAGCCTGTTCTTACATATTTTCACATTTCGTACAGGTGATTTAAGTTTCTTTCTCAGTATCTGTGAATCCTGACTTGCAATATGCTGCAGACAATGTAACAGCAGCCACACTAGCGCTCTGTAATTAAGGGTTTTGACATCTCAGATTTAACCTGTATGGAGTTAACGATAGATTGATTAAAAATTCCCTTAAATTTTAATATGAATGTGAAGTGGGAGTTCAAGAGAGATGGTTTTCTAGCTGCTTCTATACCCTAAATAGCTTAACCTGTCCTTCTCCATTGCTCTGCAGAAATGGATGGGACAGGATGGGGGTTTTGGTTTGGTTTGTTCTTTATTTTTTCCCCCTCAGATTATGTTACTTTCTTCTAATTGTGTACTAGTACACGATCTGAAGTGTTTAAAGTGGAGGATTTATGAAATGGCACATGTTGGATATAACGTTATACTCTCTGCTATTCATGAAATATTGTACGCAAATGTCATATATAAGTGGTTTTTGTAGGATTAAATTGTTAGGAAACTGGCTTATAATGGAGTGAAATGCATTTCTTTTCCAATGATGCAGTCTTCCAAAAACCAGTACTTTTCAAACTTTTTTCATTTGATTAAAATTGAAGTCATGGTGGTGCTCATGCTTTTTTGCCAAGGGAGTTTGTAAAACATCTGTCTTGTTTTGATTAAAACAAGAGTGGTGTTGGCATGAAATTGCGATGACAATTCCTCTGTATTTTGACTTAGCAATATATTTAAAATACAGTGAGCATTTTAAAAGACAACTGAGAGTCAGTTTTTACTCCATTGGTGCCAGCAGTTGCCACCTAGCTTTATATGTTTTTAAACACATTGCTTCCCCCCACACCCACCTCCATAATTTTAGTATTTTTGTTTCTAGGCAATTGTGATAAGTATTGAATGCTACAATCAGACACAATTAACTCTGTTCTTTACAAATACTATTTTTCTTCTCAGTCAACAGAATTTATCAAACAGAACATCGTGGTGTCCAGTGGATTTGTTGGAGGCTTTTTGTTAGGCCTGGCGTCGTAAGGACCTGGAGTCGTCTCTTCCTGATGGCATTCGTGTCGGCAGAGAACAGTTGTGGTGACACGCTGTCTTAAAGCAGTGTGGGTCACTGGGCCTTCCAGAGCAAGACGAGTGGACTAGCTAGACAACTTGGAAGCTTTTACATTTCAGGCTTTTGCCTCTTGAAGCTTGGCAAAACTAGGATTTGCTGAAAAACTGTGCAGTGTGCTCATTATAGCATTTCTGGGCAAAACTGGTTCATCTTCATCATGACTCTTTTTATCTATGACCTTTCAAGATCTAGCATTTTTTAAAATGTTATTCTTGGAATATAGATACGTAACCATACTGTAAGAAAGCAAGCTCCATTTCTATGTTTTCAGTTAAATATTGTTTATTTTTAAAGTATTTTTCTTCATGCTGTAGTAGATGGTACAAATGACTACATAATGTATATGATATTGTAGTTTCAGCCTCATGGCTGTTCATGTTCTTTAGAAGTTGCTGCAATAATCTATCAATCTGTAATACCTTTTTAGAGAGTATTAAATAACAAAGAACCATGAGCTTATTAAAGGTGTAAATTAGCTTTGACTCTGGCCTTTGTGTACATAGAAAATAAGAAAGTCTCATGTCCATAGCCTGCAGGCATCTGGTACAAATATTTGCAGAGATACTCGTGATATTTGCGTGCTAAGTACATGTATATATGTTATTTTTCCCAGATGTGTAGACATGCATAAACTCACAGATCTAACTGTAGTACACAGATGATCATTGCAAAGTGCAGACTCCACAGTGACTTGATGCTTAATTGTTTACACTCAGTAAACTACGGAGGTCGTTTCAGACTTCAGTAGTCGGTGAGATGAGGAGATGAGGCTTCTGTCCAAGCACTTTGCAGGGCTGGATCAGATGTCGGTATGATGTACCCTGAACCAACTGAAGGCTGCTCTTGCAAGGCACCTTAGCTGGAAATGACACTCATTTTCATATTCACCTCTATTGCCACTATATTCTCCCCAACTTAGACATAATTTTTCTTTACAGTTGTCACTTAATTTGACTTTCACTGTCTAGGGTATCAGCTATGGAAAAACAAGGGTACAGATTGGCTTCAGTTAGCTTATTGGAAGAGTGCCTGTTTATTCTGAAGCCTGGGAAAAAGGGGACTTAATCTGCTTGATGTGTTTGCTGCCTCTGCCTTTGGTGGATCAAAGCAGGAAGTGGATTCTAGGGGAGATTAGAGTCATTACTGTGGATGGGCTGGAACACTTATTCTCAAGTAGGTTTTTAAGGTGGTTTTGGTAATTCGTTACTAGGCTATTCTAAAGAAGTTGAGAATCCAAATGCTTAATGCATTTTTTCTGCATTTCAAAGTTGTGAACCTTTTAGAAATTTCTGCCCAAGAAGGACTGTTTGCTCTGCCCCGATTTCTGTTTTTTACTGTACCAACAAGTTAATGTGAAATGGAGTCCCTCTCTCACAGGTCCTGCTGGGTTCATGTTCACGTGTCTGAGCAGCAATAGCGATTCCTTAGCACCAGATGGATGATTGTGAACTGTGGATGGACAGGACGGGATGAACGTCCAGCAGCTGGGCTGTATGTGAAAGGCCTCTGACACAGTAGCCTCGTGTATATTTAGATTAGTGCATTTGTGGACTTCAGAGGTCTGTGCTCTGTGCTGTATGTTGACATCGTATACCTACGCTTCTGGTCAAGGTAAGTTACGAAGCACGTCAGGTGTATCTGAGGTTTAAGGCTTGAGTTAAGCTAAAGCCTGTTTAAGACTTTTGAAAGTAAAACTTCACATGCACGCATACACACCCCACACCGCCCCCAACAAAACCCCCAAAACCAAGGAACATAAATGACCACAAATAATAAGTTAGCATCCTAAACATTTTGGTTTAAGGTGAATATCCAAAGCTGTGTAAACATAATTGTTCCAGTTTACTGGAAATGGGAAGCCCAAGGAGGAATGTGCGTGCTTGGTCATCTGGGATTTAAAGGACAATTACTAAAGTTAAAATGTGAAAGTTTCTTTGCCTTAGTGTTCAGTCCAAAGGATAATGGGAAGGTAACCAGTCAGCTCTTTTCTGCTGATGAAGCTAATGGATTTTTGGCATGTCAGGAGAGTTGCTGAAGCCAACTGGCGTGAGTCACCTACCCTGACTGGAATGAAGTGACCACCTCAGTAGCATGAACCCATAAAGTTGCATTTTAAAAAAGGGTCTATTCTGGGAAAGGATTTCAAGGGAGCATCTTTTAGTGTGCTTGCTGAAAAGGATGCTCATGTGACCAAGGAATATACTTTATAGTTAAAAGTAGAACTAAAAAAACCAACAAAAAACCATACAGTAGTACGCAAGGCTGATTTCTGCAGAGGAAAGTTGTTCTGCTATTCTGTTGCCATTATCTGAGATTCTCGATAAGGCAATGAATAAAAAACTGGTTGAATTAAATATATTTGGGTTTTTTATTATTATTTTATTTTTTGAAGCCTTTAGAATAAAACGCGTGATGTTGTGGTAGATGTAAAAACTGTCTGAGGGACCAAAAAAAAAAGGAGAAAAGGTATCCCTGAAAAGGTGAACACTGGTGGTTTGTATGAGGTTTGGCTTTACATACTGCATTCATGACTTGAGGAGAAGAGTGACTTCTGCTGGCACAGCAGTACGTGCCAAGTTCTCTGACACAGTTCCGTAGGCTGGTGAGGTGGAGGGGGTGCTGCCAGGACCCACAGCTAGAACCGACAGGGTGAGGAAATGATGGAGTGGCAGACTTCGACGAACGTAAAGTACTGAAACAAATAAATGCAGCTCTTCTTGCAAATCCCTGAGAATTTATATGTGTCAGCTCAGAAAAGACTTGTATATCATTGTACATAAGGAAATGTTCTATAATGTTACAGTCAGAAAAATGAATGCTGATGGGATTATAAAGAATGGAATGGAATATAATAGAAATACTATGTTTCTGGTGGCAAGTCCTTCTCTGGAACGATTTCAAAGCTACTGTTACCCTCTCTGACAAACTAATGCAGGCTGAGAAGATTCAGAGAAGGGTGAAGTAAAGACTGAAAATTTTTTTGAGAGCACTTTTTGGGGAAAAGAAAGAGAACATCAATTTTGGAAAGCAGATGATTAGTAAGGAAAGTCTTAGAAATATGTTAATTAATGAAAGGCTGAGCCAGCATCTCTATGCTTTTTATTGTAGAGCTGAAGAACTTGACTGAAAGGTGGAAAACATGAAGGTAGCACAGGGAAACACCTTTTCACATAAGGTGTAATTGGGCTGTGGAACTCATACTTCCATTGCCTGCTACTTAAACCAAGGAACAGGCTTCATTCAGGGAAAGGTGGGGCAACATTGAGGTAAATTGCAGGAGTGCTCAGTTAAGCTAAAGATGCAAGAAAAGCAACTTTAGGTTTCTCTGGCCATAGCTGTTGCTTGGTGAAGTTCATGATAAAACGACTCTAGTGACCAGATTATCCTGCCTTTGCCTTCTAAAGGCTTGTGGTTGGTTTTTTTTTTTCCTCTCAAACTATTGTTAGTAGTCACTATTGAAAATTGAACACTAAGCTAAATGATTGACTAAACCACACCATCTATCCCTCTGTAATGTAGTGAACATCTGTTCACTAAATTCACTAAACAATGAGTTTGGGGAGACATTGCTAATAAATCATCTATTTGTTTTGTATTATCTGAATGGGATAATCAATTTTCTGAAGTTATGTCTTTTTAGTTAAAGCAGCATCAGGCAATAGGTTTTAAATTAAAGTGAGATGACTGGTTGGTGTGATTTTATTACTGAACTTTAAAAGGCCAGAATTTGGCTAAATCTTTGAAGGCTGTTTCTGTTTCAGCAGCCAGACTGAAAATTAAAATGTTTCAGTTAAAGACACAGCTGCTTTCTAGATTCAAGTGCATTTATTATGAGGTCTTAAGAAGGAGGGATGCATACAGAGTAAAATGCAGAAGTCAATACTGTAATTCAAAATGGGTGCCTGTGCACATTTCGTAACATACATAGCATATGGTAATGTCAAGAAGCATTAGTAATACCTCCTCCTAACCTTTAGCAAATTGTTGGAAATCTCAAAGAATTACTTTAAAATCAAACTTTTGTAGCATGCAGCTGCCTGTGTGGGGTCTGTAGGTAATAGTGGAAAAAGATAATGTTCACCCAAAGTCAGCACAACTGGAACAAGGTGACATTTTTGGAAGGGAGGTTGATCATGAAAACATACAGGTTTTGGTCACCATGGGACTGTACATGGGGCAGGCGGTGGTGGGGGAGGACTAAAATCAAATCTGCAAAGAGTAGGAGGTGTTATCCTCCCTTGTGTTTTGTACTATAGTTCAAAAATTAGACAGGAATGATCAGCTTAAAGAGCTGTTTTTCCCTTGGGAAGTAGGTCTGACGCAATGTGGTGATGTCTCAGTACTGGTACAAATGGAAAAGTTGATATTTGTTATTTTGGGACAATTTGGGAAGCGGGTGGTGGGTTCTTAACTACAGAGACAGCTGACATTCATTAGGACCTGTAAGACTGGAAGCTGATTTCAATTAAGATAATTGTGGGGTGGGTTGGCACAAAGTGTTCAAGGCTGATCCAGCACAGCCTGAAACCTTGGTCAGGTTTGGCCCCATGTTCAAGCTAAGAGGCCATCTAAATCTTGGAGCACTGAGGAACAAAGTGCTGAGACTTAATGTGGGCTTTTGTGCTTGCACACTGGACTGGAAACAGCATGGCTAACCCTAGCACAAGTGGTGCCATCCTTTAACTAAGAAATCTTGCTGGACCCAAGCTGGCTCTAGTTTGTAGCTTGGGTTAACCAATACAGCGTTAACAGATTTGACTAATTCATGAGCTCAGCACCCAGAGGTCCTTTGTCTCCATCACCTTCTTGTCTTGTCCCCTGACCTCTGTGTCCCCAGTTTCTCAGTGCCCCATGTGTTCCTACCTCCCTGCTTTTGTTTTGCCTGTCATCTTTTTTTCACAGCTACCTAAAATAGAGCACAACAACATATGCTATTGCTGATGGCAAATGCAGTGCTTGAAAATGGGGTGAAGTTAGGGAATAAACCCCACAAGCCAATTCAGCTGTTGGACTATCTGCCAGTTAATGCTTCTGGGTTAGAGAGCTCAGGGAAGCGGGAGACCACATTCAGTTACCTCTTCCTGGGAAACCTCTCCTGCTTCCTAGACCAGTACCCTACCTACCAAACCATAAGGTGTTTTGGTATGAGATATCCTTGGTCTCTTCTGCTGACACATTCTGTTGTGTGGATGTGTCTCAGCAGTCATGCAAGCAAGGACAGAAACTTGGGTCTCATCTCTTCAAAGTTTACCTTCAATAACTGCTAAATAGTTAAATATGCTGCTTGAAGCAACAATGATCTAATAGTAGAGAAGGAAGAAAGGAAGACTGGTTACAGCCAGGTTATTTTGCTGCCTGTTTGCTTACCTGAGAACTGGAATATATTGGTAAACATCTCATCCTTGATACAAGAGTTTTTGGCTTCACCATCAAACCCCCACAAAATCAACTGCTCATAGCCTTAAGCTGTAAAAAGCCATTTCTGCATATGTGCACTGTATATTTGAAAAATATTTAACAGAAAATGTTAACATCCACAAAGGAAATTAATGAGTATTGAACCATACAATTCCCATTTAACATAGATGCTTTGAACTTTCATTGCAACAAGAGGCTATCTACATACACTTGCCAATACGCACTCATGGGACCTAGAGAATTAAGAGCTAACATATCTAGTATGATTTTTAATTAAACATTTTACTTCCTAGACGTATTAATTGTGAAGTGAATGTTACACTGTTTTCTCGTGTGTTTAACAGACAACAAACTCATACTGCAGCCAAATATACAGATTTTGTTTTCAGATTTCAGATCCTCTCCAGTGAGACAATCAAAATGCTCTGATAGTTGATGTTGCTTAGACAGAAATCTAAGCAAAAATACATCTGAACCAATCTGTAAATGTAAGAAAAACCTGCAGATGTATGAAAGGAATGTATGAAAATCAGGTGTTGTCAAATACTGTTTCAGAATCTACTTGGGACAATAAAGAGGAGGAATGAAAATTAACAGCAATAAAGGAGTCTATATTTTAATGCTGTTGTAATAGTGTATGATGGTTAAAGTTAAATATTGAGAAATTGCCTTTTGAAACATTGATAATATTTTCTTCTATTTCTATAGCATCAAATATGATACTTAATTTCCATACATAAAAGCTTCTTGTGCCAGCTAAATTGCATGCTGGCTTCTGTAGGAGCTTTGTTTTGAGGCCGCTTTGCAAATAAAGCTAAGCATATGCTTCAATGACTAACTGGTTTGTATATGAAAACAATGTAGAACAAACATTGGAAGTGCTATACACATTTTTTCTCTTTTTCATGTTGTTACTGGAATCTCCAGTTAGTTTGAGATCCTCAGGTAGTCTGCAGAGAATCAGAAAACCATGGCTGCACAGTGTATAGGATTTGTAGGTAAGGCACAAGAAGAGGAATTTCTCTGTCTGAATGTGGATGTCAAGCTGGGTACCCTATGGACTGCTTATATAAATGAAAGGAAACAGGCATTTCTGAGGCAAATTTACCTTCTAAAATTGACATCTAGAGTGGCTCAGATGAACCTGACCTAGAAGGACCCACTGTTCCTCACTGTTTTTAAAGGCAGCCCCGGCCATGGCTTGCTCAGCTGTAGGTACTGGAGGTTGGGTGAGATAAATTCCATGAAACATGTTTGAACTGCCAAGGGCACAAAGGACGAGGTGATTTGCCAAGGGCAAATCATGCTTGCCTGGCCTGTTCTCCTTCTCTGATGAAATGACTGGCTATATAGAGAAGGGGAGGCTGGTGGAGTGGGCTCTTACATGGGCTGAAAGCTGTCTGCACTGCCAGGCCCAACGGCAGCGATCGATGTCTTGGTGTCCAGCTGGCAGTGGTAGCAAGCGGAGTACATCAGGGACCGCTGCTGCATGAATATTGTTCAGTATTTTCATCAAAGACTTGTGTGATGGGCCAGAATGCAGCCCTTTAACTAAGGGCTGTGGGTGACACCAAATCAGGAGAGGCATTTTGCACACTAAACTGTAGAGTTTTGATTCAAAGGCAAAGCTGGGGAAGTTGAGCATTGCACAAAGAGCAATCTTGAAGAGTTCAGCAAGGAGAAGCAGAAAGTGTCTGGGGCAGGTTAACCCCGTAGACAGGCACTGACTGAGTAGCAGCTATGTTGGAAAAGACAAAGGTGCTACGGTGGACCACAGACTGAATTTGAATGAACCGTACGCTTTCATTGCAAATGAAGGGAATCCCATACTGAGGTACCTTAGGAGGAGCACGGTCAGCAGTTATGGAAAGTTTGATCTGCCTGTCTGTACTCAGCACTGGTGAGGCCACACCTGGAATACTGTGACCATTCTTGGGCCCTTCAGTTCAAGAGGGATGTGGAGAAATAGGAAAGGGTCCAGAGAAAAACACCTAAGCTGATTAGGGGCCTAAAGCATAGGATGTACAAGGGGACCTGAAGTTGTTCAGCCTGGGGAAGAGGAGGCTGAGAGGCAATCTAAGGCAGCCTGCAACTACTTGAAGGGAAGTTACAAAGATGATGGAGCCAAACCCTCCTCAGCAAGGGGCAGCAGCCACAAGTTTTGGTTTGGGAGGGTCACGCTGGACATTAGGAAAAGCTGTTCCAGCAGGAGGGTGGTGCAGCACTGGGACAAGTCACCTGGGGCAAGTGTGTGTTCTACCTCCTCAGGGGTTACAAGATTTGGCTGAACAAAGCCACAGCTGACCTGATCCAGTGTTGATGACCACCATCCTGCTGTGAGCAGAAGGCTCCAGTGGTCCCATCCAAGCAGCACATCTATTGGACTGTGAAAGTAGGTGCTATTCCACTCAGCCCCTCAGTCTTTCTCCTGGTTTTAGCCTTGTGTTCCTGCACATCTGAACATATAGCATAAATGCTCAATGTCTGGTCTCTTCTTACTGTTCACACTGAGCAGAAAACATAGATGCTGAGGGTATGTGGTACTGCAATTAATACCAGTTTTTTGCTTTAAAAAAGAAAAGGCAAATTTATTTATTATATCAGCATTGGAAAGGTTAGAGACCTGTCAAATGTTTTTCTGATATTAGATTTGCTTTTAGAAAATTAAGATCCCCTGTTAGGTGACATACAGGAATTTGTGTATGTGTGTGATTTGCTTGGAATTGTTGCAGCAAATTCTCAAATATGGAACAGCCAGGAAAATGCTTTTTTTTTTTTTTTTTTTTTTTTTTAATAGGCACTCCTACACTAATTTAAAAATAGTAAACTGGAGCAAGGTAAGTATCACAGAGCCTGATGTGAAAAAGTACATTGATAGAAAATAAGGAATAGAATATGTGATGAAGATTGACATTGCAAATGAAAAAGAAAGAGGGAAAAAAATAACGCAAAATAACAGAAGATGCAAAGTGATTAGGGAGCACTGAGAGAGAGACAGGAACGAAAAGTTGGTGACAGATGAGGTTGATAAGGCAAAGGGCCTAAAGGAATTCCTCGCCCCAGTAATCACAGAGGCAGCAGAAGGCAACATCCCAGGAACTGGGATTTGTTTTCCTCAGGGAAGGAAGGAAAATGTCAAAAGGTTTTACCCTTGCACTGAAGTGGATAATAAGGCAATTAGTACTATTAAAAGTTGTCAGTGCACCCAGACTGGAGTGATAAATCACTTCCTAGGATTGTAACAGGAGAGGGAGATGCTGGAAAGCTTTTGTGGAGCGATTGTGAAAACTTACTGGAAAGGGAATTATTGAGAACTGGTGGTTGTTTAATGAAGTTTACACCAAAAAATGAGAAGGAGCACTGCAATCCCAGCGTTTACAGATCTGTAAGCTTGACTTCACTTCTGCAAGAGAAACTAAATACTGGTGAGTCATGGCTGTGTACATTTGTAAGTGGCAAAATAAATATATTCTTAAATATACATTGTTTTAACATGCATGCCACAGGAGAAGTACATGGTTTGGAGTCTGCTGCACAAAAGATTTATGCAAATAATCTCTATTAATAGGATTTCTCAGTGCAAATCCTTTCTTGTCAATATGAGAAGAGGTCTTGGCAATGTTATGCTCATGATTTACCTTTCCAAAGGGTTTTTGATACTTCTACAGTTTCAAATGTTGTTTTCCCCTACATTAATATATTATAGAGGAAGTAACTGCTAACCTTTTGCAAAGCTCTGTAAATATGTGAACTATGCAGTTTATTATCTGCAGGTTGAATAAGGGAGAGGAATACAAATTGTCCATATGCTGTACCTCCATATACCTTCCTTCATCTGGTCTTCACACCTTTTTATTGCTTGATCTATTTTAGATAGGAACGTGATTCCATTATGAAATAGTTTAACTGCTGCTGATAAAAATAAAATAAAAATAGCAGGCAAAATTCTCCACTTGGTATTGCAGGCTGATTAAATCCTGTGTTTCCCAGGGGAGCAAGACACTTTTACCCACATCCATCCCCAGGGACTGGGGTGGTGGGGGCTCCCCATGGAAGGGCAGCAGCCTGGGCCCATCCCACCACCCCAGCCCAGAGCAGCCGGGGGCACCGGGGTAGCCCCGGGCATCAGGCACCTCCCTGGGTCGAGGGTGTGGGCCCACAGGTGGGGGTCAGGACGAGCAGGTCTGAGGCTGGGCAGGACTGCACAGAGCTCAGGTGGGGACCGGGGTGAGGGTCTGCACCAGGCAGTAGCTCCCCAAAGAGGCTGCCCATGGCATCTTCTCCCGCAGCCCTTTTCCCAGTGCCAGGGTTAGGTGCGTGCTGTCCTCGAGGCCCTGACCATCAGCCTGCATCTCCAGAGATGAAGAGGGGCTGAAGGAGTGAGACCAGGTAGGAAGAAGGTCACAAACTCTGGAGAGTGTGTCACTTACCTTCTCCTAGAGCTCCAGGTAGTACCTTCCTCAGGAAGCACCAGAGAGTTCTCTGCTCGAGGAGAAAAAAAAGGGGATAAGGAAATGGGCTGGAAAAATCTGAACCTCTTGAGGGGACCAGCCTCTGCAGAGAGTGGTTGAATAAATCAGTCTATCTCCAGATGGCAGGAGGACTCATCTGCCAGAAGATGCCAGCCAAAGGGTGGCAAAGATGCTTTGCAGCGTGTTTTTTCGCTGCCCAGCACCAGCAGCACTGCTCTGACTGGAGTGGCTGAAGACAACCAGTGAGGCAAGAACTGTTGGAGCAACAGTCTGTGTTAGAATAATCACCACTGGGAAAGTGAGAGGAGCGCTCAGGGACACAAAGGCATCCTTCAGGTCCTCCCCACCTATGGCAACCATCCTGCCCAGTACACTTAGACAACACCTGCCATGAGGGGTTTCTCTCCAGGACTTGCGCAGGCCAAATCCTAAACAGGTGTTAATGGGACATGGTCACCACTGCAGGGTGGCTGACAGACCCTCATTAGATACCTGCAGTTCTTGTGTGGTTCAGGCATGTGCCCAAAGCTGGGAGACCTCATGGGACCACTGTGCAGCTGCACTGCAGAGGCAGAAGAACCACCAAGACCAACCCTGCCAGGATACCTGGAGCCATGGCCACCCAGGGCTGGGACCTTGGGCAGTCCCCGTGTACTGCTCCCATCTGAGGAGGAGCTCCCTCCTCCTAGGCTCCCCATGGACACTAGTTCATCCTCCAACACGGCCTCTGCTCTGCTTGGCAGCTGCTGTGCGGGTTTGGATGTCCAGACTCATCTTTGGCTGAATTTCAGGACTTGGGGTAAAATAAAGGCACAAGTGAGTCCAGCTGGAATTAGCCTGCTGAGGGCCAGAAAATCTGGTAGCTACCCAGTGTGTGCGTGTGTGTGTGCATCTAGGCAGGCACCGTGTTCCTGGTATTTATGCACTGGTCCAGCAAGTGTGGCCCACCTGTGTCCTTGCTTCACCTCGAGGTGTCAAAATTAATACCTTGTTTTTCACACAGTGCTGCTCAGATAGCATGTGGCCATACCCCTGCTGCTGTTGCAGCAGCATGTCTCCATGAGTGGACCAGAACCCCTGAGGCTGGGGGGGACATCTGGGGCTCAGAGGAGGCTCATGCACCTTTACTACAGGGGACAACAGGCATTTCAAAAAGCTGGTTATCCCTGTGCAGTGGGAGGTAACACCAACGCGACACAACCAACCCCTAATTTCTAACCAGCCCCTGAACAGTCTTACTTTTTTCTCTCTTTTTTTTTAAAGGATTCAATACCTTTCCCTTCAGGTGTTTTCCCTCTTGAATTCTTGAGCTCTACAACAAGCCTGTCTCAGCATCCCTGCCTCTGACTAATTTTACCTCTCTTATCTGTATGCTGACTTTCTCATGGCTCCTTTTCAGCAGCCGGACTCAAGGTTACACAGCTGTGCCATATCAGAGCTGGGCTTTGGGTCCTCAGATACACAGACAGCCAAGCTCCCTGGGGGCAGGTTACAGAGATAAGGGGGTACAGCACTGCAATGTCACAATATGGGTATTTCAGGAAGGACAACTAAGCCTTCAAAACCATGCTTAACTCCTCCGGTCACATAACAGATGGGCATTGCTTCAGTTCCTCTTGACTTGGGGGTGACATGGCAGTGCCCAATGCTGTCACCCATCACTTTTGCTCCTCCTTGCTATCATGTCACACCACCAAGGATCGATATAAGATGCAAGACTGGTGTTTTCTGAGTGAAACTTGAGCACAAGTATTTCCACAAATAGCTAAAAGAGATACCATTCCTGTGCAATATGTATTATTCCCAATTTTGGGTTTGAGTTTCTTCCAGCCTGCTCAACATTGGGAGACACACAGTCTTGTTTGCTCCTTGCTTCTTCCTCAAACCAATCCCCTTCAAGATAGTGAGCAGTGATGGACTTAATTTCCCCAGCTCCATAATCTAAACGAACAGTAGTGTGAGGCACCCACAGGTTTTGCGTTGCTTTTCAAAGGCTGTCAGCACTTCTCACAGATGAACTGCAGCAGTGCCAACGGATTCTGGATTTCAGATAGGGTTCCTGTTCCTTGACAAACAGGTCTCATTTTTCAGAAAAGGCAAATCGAGTTTTGTGCAAGAGGTGTCATTCTGAAGAGAGGAGGAGATGTGGACACGCACAGCCCGACGTTCACACCAGGAGCTGAACACGCACAGCTGAAGTGGCAGCATCAGTCCTACACGGCTGAGAAAATGCTCCTGAGTGATTTCTAAAATCAGTGTATTTTGGTTTTGTTGATTATCTGCACTGCTTTTCTTAATCTCCAGCTTTGTAAGAAGTGGGAAGTCTGTTGTGCTACTATCCAGATTACCTAATAGAGCTTTCCTTGGCTCAGCAACTAGTCACTTAGGCCACTGCAAGTTCAATAAGGGATCAGAGGCACCAGTCAGTTAAAGTCTCCAAACATTTTTGTTGGAACAAAATTGCAAACCTTTATCTCACTAGAAGGATTTACAGATTACACATGACACTGATAAATAAGAGTATCAGTTTAATGTCTGACAGGTCACCTCTCAGAGGACTAAAACCTGCGTTTGCAGAGGGATAGAGATGGTTATCAAATGATCACTCTTGTCTCTTTCTTTTATGAAAACTGCCTATTTTGTGGCCAAGTGGTACAAAAGCAAAATAATTTGGAAGAGTTACTTTAAGGCCAAAACCAAGTTCTCAGAAAATCTGTCTCCTAGTCTTCCAGTATGTACAAGGTTGTTATAAAGCGGATTATGATCAACTGTTCATCATGTCCATCAAAAGAAGGACAAGAAGAAATCAGCTTAAACTGAAGTAAAGAAGATTTAGGCTAGGTAACAGAGAAAACTTCCTAGTGGCGTGAATCATGCAGCACTGGAAGACATAACCCAGGGGTGTTCTGTTCAACTTTTCAAAGAGAAGATTAAGAAAACATCCAGCACTGATGGTTCGGAAATGCTCAGCCCTGTCTCAGTGCACGAGGCAGTAAGGTTTGGGAGGGTGTCCCTTCCAGCTGTGAATTCCTGTGACTTTGGGATGTGTTAATCTAATGCAGTGAGAGGCTTTTCAGGTAGCCTAGTGTTGCTGAGGGATTCATAGAGGCATAATGAAGTCCTTCAGGCGTTTTGCCCTCTTAAGCATTCAAAATTTCACCTGATGGACCTCTTTAATAAAAAGTGTCATCCCTGCATGCATGGAATTGTTTGTCCAGGATGTTGTAGATCTGGGTGCCACCTCATCTCTGGAGGGGCAACAGAGGGGACAGGACTCAGGTGCCTGAACAGGGTGGTCCAGTGACCTTGGGACACCTCAGGATATCTAAGCCTTTCATATGGGGTTTTGTGTCATTTCTACTGGCTATACATGGATGACATGGATACTGTAGGGTGTTTCACATGAGACAGGGTGCCTCTGTTTAGACAACTGAATCATAGCCTTGAGAGATCCAGCTTGTCTCTACAGCTGGGAGTCTCACCCTCACCTCTATACAGCTCCTGTTTGAAAACATGCAGCCAACTCCCAAACTGTCTTCTTCCCAAATGTAAAACTGCTGACCCTGAAATGTTTTTTGAAAAGGGGGCTGGGTTGTTTTTCCAAATATCATCATAGTTACTCAAACCTCCTGTACATTATCTGCAGCAAACTAGAGCAAACGTTGCACCCCGAGGAGTCTCTCAGCTGAGAGAGGAGTCATGGCCAGAATGACCACACTCCACATGGAATGATGTCCCTTCCCTCCTCCAGGACCTTGAATTGACATGATATGATCTGAAAGGCATATCCTTTCTGTGCTCAGCTCTTGCTAGCAGCTTGGCCCTGCAAAAATCTTCATGCCACCATAGCAATCCTCACCATCGCTGCCCAAGCACTGAAAACATAGAAAACTGTGATCAGCCATAGCACAGGACAGAATACGACCTGTTTTTATTGGTAATGGCCTGACATCATGCTATGTGTGACTTGTCACTTGATGGGCAGACTGTAAAATTGTGATTAGACAACCTCGTCTCACCTTCATATTCTCACTTAAAAGAGAAACTTGACAAAAAAATGGAAAATGTGATTGCAAAGCTATATAAATTAGCAGAGGGATCCCAGGATCTGTTAGTTCCTGAATTTATTTAGAATGATTTTTTTTTTAACTGCCTAATTTCAGTTTGATGGGTCCCTTTGAGAACTAAGCAGGTCATGTAGCTAAACTAAGCAAGAGCTTGTCTTCTTTATGAACTGCTTCTGAGTTATGTTTGTACTCAAAGGGAACAGTGTCATGCATTAATTGAGCCTCACTGGTTTAATTTCTGATTGACAAGTAAATAGTTCTGGTTCTTAAAAAATTACACAACAGAAAAAACTCTCAGTAATACTCTGGTGACAGTCTTCCCAGATACATACTTTTTTTTCTTTCCAGATCAGCACAAACCACAAATGCAGTTGATATTGCATCATTCTGTTTCAATGGATGTTATTATAGTTCATTATATTAATCTGATTATGCTGAATTTTGGCTCTTATTTACAGTTAAATTGACTTTACCTATTTAATGCAGCTGCATGTTTAACACTTAATAAAGCTGCTAACCATTTCAGTGAATCTGATTTTGTCCCAGAGCAAAATTCATTAAATCTGCCCAATTGCTGGGTGAAGAATCTGGAAGAAAAGCGGTATGGACACAGATTAAGGGTCAGCCTTTCCCAGCTGTTTACAGATGCAGAAGAGAATTTAGGCCTCTTGATCTCTCCACAGGCAACAAGAAAGTGGGAGTGCTTACTTTCCTGATAAAGATTACAGAGAAACCAGCCTCTCCTTTCACTGGTTTTGAGATCCTGCTAGGGTGAAGTAGTCCTGGTGGAGGAAGATAGGAGGTAAAGGGGGATTGTGGCTGGGATCTTCTATGTGTAGGTGTCAACCCATCACCCTAGCTGGGTTGCACAAACCAGCCCAAGCTGCTTTTGCCCCCGTTGCATACTTGCTGCTTGTTGGGAGGGTCCCAGCACAGGGGAAACGTGTGAGATGGCAGTAGCCTGAACACAGAATTTTGTCAGAAGCCTGGTAGGTACCTCAGCAACAAAGGTACGTGCGGAGGAATGGGCCTCTCAGTTGTGTTTAGCTACAGAGGTCTGTGGGCTGAGAGAAAAAGTCTGCTATCATCTTCACCGCTCCATCCCCTGCCCACCACACAGCTGGGAGAAGACCAATGGGCAGTGATAGACATATCCACACCTGGAATACCGAGGGCACTGCACAAATAAACCCCTTGCTAGCAACCATGAGGTCCCATCCATGCATACACCCAACTGGCCGTTACTTTATTTCTATATGACAATCTACAAAAAAGACTGCTTAGTTAATCATGAATTTGTTTATATCCTTGGGATAGGAGTGTCACTGGCTCGCATCAATAAAGTCCAACTATCTGAATAAAACGGAAAGTGGCAATGTACACAGTATACAGATCACTGCTTCTTGACATTTGCCCGTCCCACTGGAGACAGCTGATGAAGAGAGAAGGCTTTGGAGAGATCTAACAGTCATCTTCCCACACCTACAGGGAGATCACTGAGATGGAGGAGATGGGCTCTTCACAGCAGTGCGTGGCAGGATGGAGAGAGACAACGGGCATATGCTGAAACAAGACAGTTTCAAACTGGACATAAGGAGGAACTTGTTCCCTTTGAGGACAACCCTGAAGCAGAGCAGGTTGCCAGAGAGGCTCTGCAGGCTGCATCATTGGAGGTTTCCAAGTCCTGTCTCTCTCAAGCCATGACCAACACAGGCTGGCCTCAGAGCTGATCCTGCTGTGAGGACCCCAAGGCCTCTTCTAACTCAAGTTGTCCTGTGATCCTATGATTACTTTAACAATCGCTGTTGGCAATGCATCTCCCACAGGTGGGATCAGCCTGACTGGATCTTTGCCCCCAAGCCCTCTTTCTGCTGCTATCTGACCCCCAGAGAAGACAAGTTATCCTCTGGACAAGGGTACTTGGTGTCGTGTCACCATGGTTGTCTGCTGCAAGGTTGCTTGTAGGTTCTAGGTAAGCAGTAACATACCTGGAACAAGATATGGGACAAGACATGAAGGGGGAAAAGCATGTAGTAGGCTCAATATGAGCCTTGTAACTTCAACACTGTAATTTCCCCCTTTGGTAAAACATACAAATGTGCTTCTCCTTCTGTGTTATGTGCCACATTGTTGAGCACCTTTTGCAGGTCATTTGTGGAGGTAATTCCTTCATTGTCAGTGCAGCTGCACTACTGAGTATATAGTGGAACTGCTTTTGCAAAATTAACAGAACTGACTATTCGCAAAAATGCCTTTGATTAGGGATATTACTCATTTACTTCACAGTGGCCATGACAGAGTCTGAATGCCATTTAGGAATACATAACATCAATCTCACATTGACCATGTTTTCACACCTTGTTTTCCCTGACCAGCAGATGATCAAAAAATAAGGATCCATTCCTAAAAAATTGTACATTTATGAAGTATTTTGCTTCACACAGAGCACATATTTTAATTTACTAATCTGTACGAATTGTGTTCTTCTAAATTACTCAAAACTGTCCAGTATCTGGGCTGATCATCATAGCTTAGCTGTGATGGCTACCAAGCACCATAATTTTTTACATTTCCAAATATATGACTATGATGAAGCAGGCACAGAACACAATTAATATGTTCCTACTTTATTAAGGGATAAGGCAGTTTCACTCATCTAAACATGCCCTAAATGTACAGGTCTTAGAAAGATAGCTTCTCTCTGCTCTTCTTCAAATCAAATAGAAAAAAAAATAAAGTCCAGGAGAGAATCTTCTACTGCATCTCGAGGTCCCTTTTACATTGTCTGTCCCATCAGCATGGATCAGAAATGGTGCTGCATTTTCTCTGTGCCCACGTAGTGATAGTACATTTAGCCAGAGACTGCACCCTGGGTGAGAAAAATAGTCCACCTAGTCCAGAATCTATACTGCCTTCTAAATGAGAAGGGGTCCTCTAAATAATCATCTATATACCCATAACTAAAACCTACATTGCTGTACAGAGGGATTTAGATCACAACTACATAAGATGCCTTAAAGCATCTCCTATTTTTGTAACTGGAATGTTTTTTCAGGTTTTTTTTTTTAGATCCTGTATTAATATTAATATTCCAATGAATTGTATAACATAATAAATGGTATTTGCAGTATCTCTCTGTGATCTAGAAAAGAGGTGGGGGAGCAACATTTGAAGGTGACACAAAGCTATTTAGGTTAGACTGAGCCAATGGACAGAAAATAATTCCCAAAAGTTTTGTCCAGCCTGAGAATATGGGCAGTGGGCTGATAAAGCTGTTGGTGCTCATTAATGCAAAATCATGTCCAGTGGATAGACTCACCTGAAGCGCTCTGCACAGTGTTTGGTACTAAACCACAGACAACAAAATCAGGGAAAGACTGGGACATTCACCTGGAAGCTCAGTGTAAACCTGCAAATCACAAAGAAGATGTTGGGGTACGTAAAGAATGGGATGGAAAATATACACAATATGATGATATTACAGTGCCATTAAGGTTTAGTGGTTCACCTGGAATATTGCATTTGGTTCTGGACAGCCTAATGCTCTACAGAGACATACTCAGAAGAGCTAATTTAGCTTAAGGAGCTTACTCTCCCTGAGATCCCTCTGCAGACAAGAGCAAGCTTTGGGCTGTCTCCTAGGAGGTATTTCAAGCATCTCTCCATCATCCTTCAGAATAACCTGTTTTTCTCCATTAAAACAAAGGGTAATGTTAGCCCTTTCTCTATCAAGGCACACAGAAATGTAAGGCACAGTTAATGAAAATTGTTAGGGAAGTTGGGAAAAAACAAATTACGATTGAGGAAGCTGCTTGATTCACATAGGGAGCAATCAGAAGTATACAAGCTAAGGAAGTCAAGAGCAGATAGACCTGGCACGTCTCCCAACTTTTCATAATAAGACAGCAAAACCCATCAGTGACACTGAGAGGCAGAGGATGAGAGAGGAAGGCTGTTCCACCCACCCAGTAAGGGGATGAAGCTTCATTGCCTTGAGAGCCTTGCAGGATTAAAAAAATGTCATCCACTCCACAGCTGACAAGACTACCAAAGTTATGCTAGCAAGGGTTAAAACGTTAGCAGTCTCAGGGCTTGGGTAGCTGTGCTTCAGATTACAATTTAACTTCTTAATGTAGAAGATGGATTCTCATATTTACTCGTCTTCCACCAACAAGCGGTTTATTCTCTGGTTACCCACTTACACGGCTTCTGCATTTCTCCCTGAGGCATCTGGCACAGCTACCCCTGGAGACAAAATATCCCACCCGCTGGATCAGTCTTCTGATCTCCTCAGACATTTCCGAGTGAGTATACAGTTGCTAGCTGTGCAGAAGGAAAAGAGACCACAGGGACAAGCCTGAATGAGAACCTCAGAGCAAACGATGAGCCAGATTGCCATGAGTGAAAGGCCACCCATTCCCTCACCTTTCCGGTGGGGTTCCTGCCAGGCCATTACTGCAGAAGGATACACATCATCATACCCTGGGTGAAAAACAGTGCTGAAGGAGACTGCACAAACTCATTTACAACATCCCACTGACCCTAGGGTGGATCAGCTGTACCTAAGCCATACCTAGCAGAAATCTGTCTAACCTATTGTTATAAGCACTGGAAGATGAGGATGCTCTGGCTCAGCACAGGCGTGACACTTCACCACCTTCACCGCTCGAGCATTTTTCTGTTGTAACTGGATTCTTTTTGTGTTGTCTTACCCACTATGGACATTAAACACAGGTAAAGAATCTCAGCTCCAGTGAGATATTTTGAACACTGGGCTTTCCTACATGCAGTATCTTGCCCCACATTTGGTGCTCTCCTTAAGGCATTGGCCCAAGCATCCAGGATGCAGAAGCACGGGAAGATGCTGTCAGCACTGGGAAGGTTGGCTCCTTCTTACCTGCAAGGCTTTGGGGGTCTTCTCCCTGGCCACACCTTTTCCTGACATTCAGCTCAGAAGCACAGGGTGCTCAAAGCCATGCAGCAAATGGCCCCACCAGCCTCCAAGCGCTCCCCGTGTCCTCCCCTCCTCATTGTTCATCCTCTTTTTCAAAAGGGCCACAACTGCTCTCTCAGCTGCAAGAGCACTGTGAGAGCACACCCACTGCTTGCGTCTCTCTGTCCCAGCTCCTTTGAGCTCTGGTGCTCCCTGCATTGTACAGACCACACAGTCTTCAGCGTGGGCAGCTGTGTAAGCATCGGTAGCAGGAACCAGAGGGGATCTCACATTTTGCCTCTGTTTGAAAGCCTCCCCCCCTTTGAAAGCGTATTTATAGTAGGCCTGTCTGGTTCTGTGCAGTGCACACACACACACACACACACAACCTTGTGTGTGGCCCATATTATTTCTCTTGTACCTACAATGCCTGTCTGCTTGTCATAAAAGGAAATTTGGTGGATATGGAAAAAGACAAATCATATCAAGCTGCACCTCATTTTTAAAATTAATGGAATTATAAATCACCTGATTATTTGTTTTAGTCTTTTCTCAGGAGTTACAGGGATGGTGATTATTTCTAATTCCCTGGCTCCACAATTCCCTGCCCCTACTTTTAACAGAAGCACTATGTTTGCCCTCTTCTAGTCTTCTTCAGAAAAGGCGTTAAGCCCTCTGAGCTTCTCAGCATCATCTGTCAATTTTCCTACCCATAAAGTAATTCTTCCCTTGGTTTCCCTTTTTGTTACTATCAAAAATGCCCTTAAAATGCCTTATTTGTATAAGCAAAGAATAGGAGAAGTATTTTATTTTGTGCCTTAAACTTTCTGATTTTGTCTCTGTATGCTCACGCTGAGTTTTTTTTAACATTCATTTTTAGATATTTGACCTAGTTTCTATGTTCTGTACACTCCCTTCTTGCACTTGAGATCATTGAAGAGCTTGTGATTTCACAGATATCTCCTACTGCGTTTTCTATTCTTTCTACAAGCTGGGATATTTTGTGATTCTGCTCCTACTGTCTTTTGTTTATTTTTATTTTAATGAACCACCAATGCTTTCTGCAGGTCTTTTCTTCCACAGATTTAATTCCCAGAGGATTTTACCTGATAATATCCTCTGAGTTCATTAAAGTCTGCTGCCCTGAAGTCCTTTGCCTTCAGGTTTATGTTATCCTTCCTTCATTCCCTGAGGCTTACAAATCCTGTAACTCTCTCACAAACGTTGTCCTCCACCTTCACCCTCCCCAGCTGTTCCTCTCCCGTGGTAGGAACTGACTCTAGGATTGCCACCTGGGAAGCTGCTTTCTTTCTGCATGACAAAGTGCTGGTGACACACTCACGGAGCAGGCTATGCCCCAGTTTATCACGCCCTTCATAACTATCAGAGTAAAGACCCCCCCAAAACCAATCAGCCCTGCTTTTTTCTAAAATTATTCTGCTAGCTGCTCTAGAAAGAGCCTCATCTATCTGAGTATCTTAGTTAGGGGAAAGCAGATGAGTGTAAATGATGTGATTTTTTATCATATTATTTCCTGTTACTATTTAGAGATCAGGTCCATCACACTCTACACTTTTTGTCTAAGAAATGTACATATCTCCTTTTCCCTCTCCAGCTCATATTTCCCCAGTTCACTGCTTTCCATTTCTTCCTCATGTACGCAGTCCTATGTAGACTCTGTGGAGCATCCTAATGGGAGGGGAAGGCAGAGCTATGACAGTCCCTGAACCTTCCCCGCTTGTGAGATGTGAGAGTTGCACAGAGAAGCGCCTCTTCACAGGCAAGACCTCTAAGGGAGATTATTTCACCCTTCCAAAAAGTCACATTAATTAGGCAGTAAGATTTTGCCCAAACCAGCAGCCATGGTTCGACTATGAGGACCACTTTATTCCCCATTTCTTTAACAGGCAGCTTTTCTTCTTGAACCTAGAAAGTTTAAAATTTGGTGCTGAGACCGTGCTGGATCACTCAGTTTAGTCCGATTTGATCTTGTCATTTTCATTATGAACTGACCCTACAATCTGAAACAGAAACATCATAGTTACATTAAATACCAATAAAATTACGTGCAAATACAAAGATTAACTCATTCTAACTTGACTTTTCACTGCATGATCCTGTTCTCCTCAACCACATAAAAACTATTCAGCCGCAAAAGGCCCTTGAGCATAACATGACATTTACAGCATCTCTGAGTATTTCTTGTTTATTTCTCATAAATTTCCTTTGGTAATAACTTACTCACTCAGCAACTCTCTACAGTATACACACATATTACATGATTATCTCATATTTTATACAACACACGTTAAAGTAATTAATTTTCCCAGGCAAATGTCATACCATTTAGTTCATCATTAGGAGCCAAATATTTGTGCAACCATTTGTTACAAATATATGCATAACCACGGAACACTCCAGCTCTGTGGTATTTATTAAGTGTAATTTAAAGGGACATAGTTGAGGTTGTTACAGTCTCAACTTCCACATTAGTTTTTGTTCCACTTGAAATTCCCTTGAGGATTCAACCTCAACTCATTTATTTACTTGTTAACTATGCTTGCTGCAGTATTTAGCACACAAAACTAAATATGGTCTCACTGTGGTGTGGAACATGCTAGCAAACAGCTAATGTTATGCCCTAGCATGACAGAAGGGTTTCATCTCTCATTTAAACTTTCTTTATCCTTTTCATTGAAAAGATCTGGAGTTTGCCCCATCTTTAAGGTAGAACCACAGCAAAT
Source organism: Strix uralensis (assembly GCF_047716275.1). Taxonomy (NCBI): domain Eukaryota; kingdom Metazoa; phylum Chordata; class Aves; order Strigiformes; family Strigidae; genus Strix; species Strix uralensis. Next base: position 40,438,954 of record NC_133973.1, read on the forward strand.
AAGAACAGGTACCTTCTTCATAAAAAGAACTGAGTTTAATCACAAGTTCAAACTCAACTTCAAGTTAAGACATTTCTTTCTGTGCTAATGCAGGTTACCTCCAAACAAACAGACAAAACCCCATCAGGACAGCGGCTCTAATTTCAACAGATGAAAGACAAGTTAGCCATGCACCATCAGGACTGGTTCCCTTGAAAAATATACTTGAAGGGCATGAAACTACCTCTGACTGACAGATAGTGAAGTCTGCTTCTCCCATCCCCTAAATTATGTCTTACCCATACTCCTCACACACCGATCCAAAAGCCCTTCAAAGTACATTTAGAGAGAGGAAGAGCATCAGTGAAGCTGTGCAGTAAGAAATTGTGTTCAGAGAGTCGACAGGCTGAACCAGACGGCTCCATTCAAGCTAACATCCCAATAAATCCTGTTCCCCACAGACCACTTATTCTTCAGCACATTCAATCAACAGGTCTGGAAAGGGGGACCTGACACTTTTCTCACTTATTTTGTCCTTCGATGAGAAAAGCAGCAGTGAAGAAGCAGAACCAAAAGCAGTACAAGTGGGAATGAGAAGGAGTAGGAGGAAGCGCAAACCCAAGAAAGCAAAAAGATAGGAGAAAGCAATATTGAGAAGACACAGCAGAGCATCAGCAGAGATGAGAGTGACTGGAACAGTGCAGCACCTTGGCCAGACTTCTTTTAGGTTGTTGTGAATAGCTACCTTTATTCAAGGAAGATGCACTCAGACTGGAACAGGCAGAGGGAAAACAGACCTGGGTGTTCGGAAGAAAGATGAGTTACCACACAAACAGAGTGCCAAAAAGTCTGATTCACTAAACTTGGCGAAAAGCTGAAAGGAGATGTGATTGCTATCTGCCATTATGTAAGGAGCAGGCATCAAATGGCAAAAAGGAGACACATTATTCAAAGGACAATGTCAAAACAAGGATGAAAAGGATATGTTTCCCATGAACGCCTTTAGGCTGGAAGTTAAAACAAAGTCCTAACCAGCAAAGGGATTAGGTTTGGGGCAAACATCAATTCCTAACTTACTCGTAATTAACTGCTTTCAGTCAATTTTGAGAAGCTGGTATTGACCAAGACTTTTGATCCACACGGATGACCTCACTATCATTAAGACAGAGCTTGATTAATTTAAGAAACAATTTCTGGTGCGGTGCCTGCTGTTGCCAATATCTTGGTCTCTGTGATGGAGGGGATTACTGTCACTCCTGTTCTTTTATTGTTCTGGCAGACTTCACCAGTTTTGAGACCACTGCTTGGAAACCTAAAATGTACTTGCTGCTTCGATATCTTACACTGCCTTAATTTTTTCTATGGACAATGCACTATCACATTTGAAGCAGAATGGATGAATTCCCGAAGCAGCTTTGATCTGTCCTAGATCCTCAAAGCAGCTTGCAAGGATAGCTTGAAAGCTTTTTATTTAAAATAAGTAGCATTTCCTCCTCTCTCATTTTAATTGAAATAGATGCTGAATGCAGGGCAAATTGTATTGTAAGCTTGATTGCAGAAAGCAAGTATACTTCTAAACCAGCCTTGATCAATAGCAGTTTCTTGTAATTGACTGTAATCTATCTATCTATTTATTGCCATGGGAATTTTAAAAATTGTTGGGTTGTTGGGGTTTTTTTTGTTGTTTTATCCATCAGCTGAAAAGATTAATCTGGAAAATGGAGGATGGAAGGAGAGGGAGGAATTGATCAGTCATGCAGCCTCAACTGATGGCGTATCCTCAAGGCAACTTGCAAGACTTGGAGAAATGCCGACAAAATTTTCCTAGGCAGAAGGAAACAGACTGGTAAGTCTAGCTGAACAGAACCAGGGCTGGGGTTTTTGAGTGTCTTGTGGTGCCTCGTTGACTGGATGGGAGAGCTTTGACAATGGGCGTGGAGATCCAGGCTACAGGCAAGTTACACCACTGGTGGGAAGGAGGAAAGATGTGTATTGACACTTCTTCTGAGCCAAACCCCTTGCTTTTGTGAGCAAGGCAGTGTGAGAGCAAAAAGAGGAAATCCAGGAAATGTTCATGACATGGATGGGTTCAGTCCCATTGACATCGCAAACAGGTCAGGAGTAAAGGAAGGAAAACCAAATACAGTCAGGAGGAAAATAGCTGTCTAGTTGGCCATGAGTGCGACCCACCGTTCTGCAGTGTCTGACACTGTCATCAGGTGTCTGGATGCTGCAGCTGAGGTGATAGCAGCATTTCCCCGACTTTCATCATGGGGCTGTCTGGGGGTGGCTGCCCTTTTAGGCTGCTCCTGTTAGAAAGTCACCGTGCCCCCCTGCCACGGGGGCTTTGCGTTCCCAGGTGGTTTGTCTTCACTCTGAAACAGACGTTATCTGGAGGGAGCAACACCTGCTTCGCTCTTTGCACAGGTGATGATGTAACTTGGAGGCCTTGACTGTATCTTGACGAATGGTTATGTTGCTGCCGAGTGCTGTATTTGTACTTTTCTCCTGTCGGTTTGTTAGGTGTGTTACTTATCTTGGGGTTTTCCTACTCTTCCTAGCAACTACTGCGTGCTGTATTAAATGCGTGTCTATGGTTTAATTACAAAAAAATCCGCATTCCATTTCTGAATTAAATTAGAGGCTTTTCTGTCAGGTTCATTTTACTAGCGTGGCTGCATCTCAAACCAGCCCACGTAAGGAGGGTGAAGAGGAACCGAACAGTTACTCCGTACTGCAGATCTCACTGAATATATGCAGCGGGGGCAACTCAAAGGTAACTACCAAGCCCAGAATATTTCTTTTTCATGTACTTCCAAAAGCGTGGGGGACTTAGGAAAGCAGCCCCTCATAGTCTCCACGACTTCAATGACAGGGAAGCCAGGCTGATTGCAAACATCCCTGAAAAGCTCACACCTTATGTAAAAGAGCTGGGTATCAGATGAGTAGGAACTTCAAAATGCTTCAAACAGGCATGGCAAAGTGAAACACGCCCACTGAGCTTGTTCTGTGAGACAGCAAACTTCTTCCATCAAGTTTCCAGAAGCTGATGAATTTGTGTGTGATGGTGTGATGGGGTGGGGACAGAAGGGGAGGAAAACAAGCCTACTGCATGGCCTCTAGCACACAGTCCGCACCAGGGAGGTGGCACCAAAGGGGGTACTATGGCTCCCACCCTTCTCCCTGCCCATCACCTCACTTCCCCAAAGGACACAGCAGATCTGAGCAAGGTGACTCATGTGCAAACGTGCCTTATTAGGACATAGTGAATTGGAGCAATTAGCTGTGGAAAGGTCATCCCAGCTAAGGAAACCTTCCAGTGAGATGAGTCTGGATGTAACTGCTTTTCTGTTCTCCTATTCCCCACAGCATCAGCAGGAGAAAAAGGTTATGGGCCTTTTCCCGATGTGGAAATTCATGCTTAATACCTTGTCTTCTTGGGGCAATGGGCAGCTGCAGCAATAATGCACCAAGTGCCCATATGGTCCATGGCCAGCACAGACCCGTGGCCGCAAAAATGCTCACTTTACCCTGGGTGGGTTGTCTGGAGCACTCCACAGCTGCAGCTGAAAATTATGGTCTGAGCACTGTTTTCTGGCCACCGAAGAAGTATCTTCATGTGCTACATGTTCATTGACCGGTGAAAACAAAATGAATGAGGTAATAAAAGACATGGGAAAACATAAGGGATCTATATTTCTAAGGATTGTTCAATGATGGCATCAGTTGACCCACACTGCACCGCAATGAACAGACACCTCAGGATTTGCCCTTTTTCCCCCTACGTTAGCTAGCTACAGGTAGGGCTGTAGCTCTCTCTCTCTGTGTATGGCAGTTTGATTCCACTATTCCTATCCCCTATGTGATTTCTGTGATGACTGTCATAGCATTTCGTATTTTACAAAGACAGGCCTAAGGAAGAAGGTATTAATAGGTAATAATTTTCCATTCTTAATTTCTGGTACCTAATTAAGTGTATGTCAGAGTGCAACTTACGTTCAAGTTTTAGTGTGCCTGTGTGATGATCCACATAGAGCCATAATTCACTTTAAACTAGGCAGCCTGGGAACAATCTAATTTTGGAGAGCCCAGCCTTAACATGGCCTGTAAAACCAGTCCTAGAAAGAGGATGAAGTAATGCATATGACGGAAGCAGAGACATCTTCACAGTGAAGTGAACTAAATTATGCTGATTTTAGTCAAGCTTTCCTGGTCTCCTCTTCTTTCCAAACTTTCTTATTCTAAACTGACACAATTTGGAAGTGTAAGACCTGGTCTACTCCTGCCAAGTGCTTGCCTTTGTTGTTTTCATTTAATAAAAAGCTTTTCTCAAAAATGGTTTCCAGGTCTTCCACTCAGACAAATGGACTAACAAGAGCCTGGAGCCAATGGCATTTGGTCAGAGTAAAAACCAGTATTTTTTAAAAAACTAAGCCTTTTCTGGAAAGTTTTGGGTTGCGAAGAAGTTTATAATTTAAATACTTTTACTGATTTCCAGCCTGCTAGTAAAACTCAATCCCAATACAAAGAGACTAGAGTCTCTGTCCTTTTATCACAAAACCAGTATTTTTGATGTTTTACCCGGCTTTAGCTTCCCTCCTGCTTTCTTCCTCCTTTGAACCGCAGTCTTACGTACGTTCACCACTATTATCTGTACTGTCAGAACATACAGTTAATTTGCTACTGCCAACTGCTTGCCTTTGTTGTCATTAACAATCTTCATTTAATGAAAGCTTTTATCAAAAATGGTTTTCCTCTAGTACTTTTATTTTTCCCAGAAAAGGCATTAAAATTAATTTGTTTTCACTAGGTCTGTATTCTTGAGTGAATATAGCAAGGAATAAAAAAGATAAACATGTGAGAGAAACCCCAAAGAGAAGGTAATGTAGAAAGAAACAATTCTGTTCTGAAGTAGAATATACTCTTTTTTTTTTTCACTTTTGAAAGCAAAAAGATTATTGAAGACTGACAGAAAACATCACATTGCAACCATGCTTTTAGTGTACAAGGCAGACGCTCCCCTTCTCCACAGTGCCCTGTGGCTTCTTTACTGGGTGAGGCAGACGGAAAACCTATGCAGAAAGATTTGACCTGAAGGTTAGGGACAATTCATGAGATTTTCTGCTGGAAATGCACTGGACGCTCTACTGAGGCCATGTACTTCCCTAACCTTCCTAAAGAAGTGCTGATGTTTCCCTTGCATGTTTTTCACATACAGCCTCTGCCTATACTGCCTAAAACCTTGGAGCAACAGTTTATTATTGATATCAGAAGACTATTAAGACATTTCAACTGCCCTGCTTTGTAAGGAGCCACAAACACTAAACAAAGAGATACCATTTCTGGAGGATAAATGAAAAGAGACAATAACTCTTCGCTATTGTGTTTTGAAGATGGTTGCTACCCCAAACAAGAAGTTGCAAGGGACCTATGGGGATTCTGCAGGAAGCCGCAGCTAGGCTGGTTCACTAATCTCAGAGAGACACGTTGGCACACACACGTTACAAAATGCATTGGATCCACTTTCTGAAGATCCTCGCTCTCTAATGACAGCTGCCAAAACTGAAAGGTATGTTTTACGAGTATGCCAGCTGCCTCCTGCGCAATGTTTGTCAGGTACATAAAGACATACTGAAAGGGTATTGGGGGATCACGTGAACGTTCAAAGAACAAGGGGGGATGCTGAAGAGCTCCACTGCTGAAGTACGGCAGTGCTGTGTGCCCTGCAATAACCCTTTTAGAATTTGCACAGCTTGCTTTCCTTCTTCCCTTCTCCTTTCCTTCCCTTCCCCATTTCAAACTTTTTGGCAAAAAATAAAAAATGGAAGAATTTTCACTGAAATTACAGTTTTTGAAATCAGAACCTTTTGGCCAAATACCAATTCAGACAGCAAATGCTGCAGAAGCGCTCCACGGGAGCTGTACGGGGAGCGCCTCCTAGACTCATTCAGACTGAACACATCGCCCATGCTGTTCCACGAGCCTCTGTTTCGGGGAGGAGAGATGATATGTTATGGGAATTTCATGGTCTGATGCATTATAGAGTGTGAAATATGTCAGGGGAGATCCATTCCATCTATGAGAATAAGGACATTAAGCAACTGAAGTACAGCTCCTCTGAGACAGTGTGATGGCGTATCAGAATTGAAATATTTGGGTTTCAGCTAACTATTTTATCCATAAACCCATTTTTCTGTAAAAAGCAGTTCTAATTAAAAGCATATATTCATGAACAGCTTTATGTAAAATGGAGGAACATAACATAGCATGGTTGCTGTTCTTCGGAGGCGATCTAGAATGCATCCTCCCTTATTAACAAGGAAAATGTTACTTGCATTAAAGAAAGAAACAACCCTTTCCCCCCCCCAGCCATCCGTGAGAAACTATCAGTGTATTTTCTGTTTGAAATGTAAATATGAGCATAATACCACCCACTGTATGAAAGGAATGTGATTAAAATGATGGTTCTTTTTATTTTCAATTAAAATACATTTTAAATGTTTACCTTTCAGCACTAAATGCAAATGCAGGTGCATAATACAGCACTGGGAAACCAGAAAGTGGAAACCCACTGACCTAGTTTCACCATCCCGGTGGACTAAAATGCAAACAAAACAAACAAAAAGATGTAAAAGCATCCCACCCCCCCACTCCCCCAAGCCCCCGAAGTAAAATGTGCTGTATAGAAGTCACAAAACGGAAAACATTAAAAATTAATGCATGTGGAAAACGGCAAATGTGGTGGGATTTGCCCTGTCCATGACCCCGGTTCCGGTTATTTGGGGCGGGGGGGGGGGGGGGGGGGGAATGTGCAGACAGAGGTTACTGCACGCCGTTAGGTGGGAGGGAGGGGACTACACAAACCTTTGGGCCTGAGGAAAATTTTGAAAGATTTGTGAAGACGATGGGAATGAATTCTGAAAAATGGGATAAATGGATTCGTATTTAGTTCTATTTCGGTCCCAAAGGCCGCAAACCCGGGCTCGCCACCACCCGCACCGCCCACGCCCCCCTTCCGGGCCCGCCCCGCCACACCCCCCGCACTGCCGCGGGGCCGGGGCTCCCAAGGACGAAGGCCAAGGCCCGCCTCCCGCCGGTACCGCCTGGCCGGGCTGTAACGCCGGGGGCACCGGCGGCAGGGGCGTGGGGAGCGGGGCCGGGCCGAGCCCGCGCTGCCCGGGGGTCCCGGGCCCAGAGGCCCCGCTCGGCCCCGCCCGTCTCCTTCGCCCCGCCCCCCCGTGACGCCATCGGCCGGTCTCCAGGCAACGGCGCCCCCAGCGGCGCTGGGCGGCCATGGCGCTGCCGCTGCTGCCCGGGGCCTCCCGCCACCGGAACGTGAGTGACAGCGGAGGGGACGCCCCTGTGCCGGGGCTGCCGGGGCGTCGGTTGGCCCGGCCGCCCCCTCAGGCTCCGCCGGCCTGAGGGGGCTCGAGGGCGGAACAAGACGCGCTTTGGCTGTTGGTGGGGCCGGCCGAGCCGGCGAGGCGCAGGCGCTCCCCGTGGAGTCGGCCCCGGGGGTGGCGAGCCGACGGCCAGGCCTTTCCTCCCCTTTCCTTTCCTTTCCCGGCAGGTGGAAAGCGGGATGGTGTGGAACCCTTCTCCGGCTTTCCCCTGGCAGTGGGAATACTTTGCAGCTGATCCGGGACACGGGGATCTGGCAGCTGCTGAGGGGCAGCTGGAGCTCTGTTTGCATCTAGCAAAGCCAGACGGGGAGAGGCAGATCCCCTCGAAATAAACCAAAAAGTCTTGGTGGGGTGGGGTGGAATGCTAGGGGTGCTAATGTGTTCTCTCAGAGCTGCTGGTACTATTAAATACCGATGGCAGTCTGTGGATGTATAAGATGGTATTTTTATCGTGAGCTACAATAGCAAACAAAAGAAAAGGCTGCCATCGCTACTTCAAACTTGTTCAGCAAGGATCGCTAGAAATTTACTGAATACAATCTGTATTGTGAAATGGTGTGGGAGGTAAGGAAAGATGGGGCATGGCACTGGAGCTGGTGCCTTCAGGAGGCAGAGGAAACAGTGCAGACTTTCTTAATAACGTTAAAATACCTGGGAGGGAATCTGCCATTTTCACACTATGAACATGTTGTGGCCGTTAGAGCCCTTGTTTCTGCATCCTGACTGCTGGGGTGCTTTGGCAGCTCCTGAGTGTGGTCCACCCTATGAGGGAGGTGTTACTGTAGTTCAGGGACAATTTCAAATGATTTGTTAAGACACAGGTATTAATGCCAATGATACTGTGAGCATCAGTACCCCTTCAATATGAGAATTCTCCGTGCTGTTAGCATATCTGGAGCCTACTTCATGAGCTATAAATCAGTCTACGTTAAGTGCAGTCCAGTGTAAAATCTCTGGCAGTTATCTGAAAAACCAAGACTGGTAGATGCAATTGTAGCTGCCCAGGTGCTGATAGAGGGAGCATGAAATTGCATAGAAATATATGGACTCCCCAGCCTCACTTGGTGTGTCAGCATTGCACAGGTGTGTCCACACACAGGACCTCTTGCAGCATGAGCCCAGTTTACAAGCAGCGAGGATCTTTCGGGCAACTTCTTCCCCACAAACAGCAGGCTGGGTGCCATTGTTTTAGAAGGAGAAAAAAAAAAAGGGTCTGGTGGTGAATACTCAGTGTCTCTTGCTGAATTAAAATTTGTATTGTAAAGAGTTGGTTGTGTATATAACACTTCGGGTAGCTGCTGAGTGCTGACATTGGAATAGGTGTGTACCATTGGTAACTGCTGAGTGGAAGCAGAATAGCTCAGATCAGTGTTAACCGTGACTTTGTTGTTCTCCAAATTTCAATTTAACTTATTGGTTTTGGAGTATGATGGAGTGAGTTGTCTCCAGAGCTCCACAGGAGCAGTGAAGAGGCTTTGTGATAGACATGATGCCTCCTTTTTCAGAGAAAAGGCACATTATTTGACTTCACATGCTTGAGGAGTTACATATAGAGGGCGCTGAACACCCCATGCTGAAGTACCTACAGCGCTTGTATGTGTTATGAGAACTAAAGGTGTGAAAACCGAGTCACATTTGCCACAAGACAGCATTGTAAAACTATGGTTATACCCTTGTTAGGGCCCCAGATTGCTCTTTTTGACAGTCCTTGAGATAGTGGAGTTAATACTGGTAACTTGCCTTTCTTAAAAAGCATTTCTGACCTTCACTTAGTTGTTGGCTATTAGATTTAATTTTATTTTCATATAGTTCCACAAATGAGAGGCTAATAGGAGCATATTTAAAGGAAAAAAAGAGTCACTGCTATAGATAAATTGAAAAGGAAGAAAGTATTTTCACCTGTTAGTACTCTAAGCATTGTTATCGACACCTCTTATTGCACAGAAACAACAGTAGCAAAGCCTCCCCTGAAGAAGGACAAGCAGAGGACGGGAGATTGCTGTTGCTGTCAGCCCTTGGTTTATAATTATGGGGTATTAATTCCACTCTTATCACTGTTCGAGCTACTGCTGCAATCCTCTTTTCTCTGCCCCTAATGCTTCCACCTGCCTCATATACACAACCACAAAAGGCAGTGGAAGAGGAGTACATATGCATTTTGTCTACCTTGGATGTGTTTAATAAGGTGGCTGGGCTGTCTCCAGAAAATCAGAGCTTTAAGGTAGTTAGGGACACGGAGTCTAACTTCAGGGCAGCAGGGACTGTGTTGGCATATGGGAAGAAATCTTTTTGCAGTGCTTATGTCTCTGGATCTAAGAGCCACTGGCCCTTGTATTACCCCTCCGTTATGATTATTATTACTTCTAGCCTGCTCTACCAGGAACGCTTACTTCCTCTCCAGTCAGGAGCAGAAAGGCTTCATCTCCAGCCGGGAGCAATGGCAGCGAGGCCGGGCAAGCTCGCAGCCACCCCTGGTGCCGGCACTGCAGAAGGCAGCAGCCGCTGGCGGGTTTCTACTGTTTTTCCTTCCCTTCACTGTAACTGACTGGTGCCCGATTCAGCAACATCACCGTGAGCGATGCTGCCACGGTGGTCCTGCGTAGCTGGGACAAAATCTTGTTGCTTGGGCATTGCAGCTCATGAGACTGGAGGGAAACATAGGAAGGTGATAGATGCTTTTAAAACAGCTGGAGTGGTTCCTGCGGTAACATAAGGTAATGTTTCGTCTGAGCTATATGAAGAGCAGGGATGAAAGGGACAGGCATTGCACAAGCAGTGCCATGTCTGATGTTTGGTTTGGTGGGGTGGAGAAGAATGACGGCTGGCAGAAGGTGTCAGCAACATAAAATATTAACTGTCTACAAAGAGAGTAAAAGGAACCACCCCTATTTTTTCAAATCTTTTTAAAACCAAAATTACAGTAGTTTGTGTACGCAGAAGCCCTCCCATCAAATAAACCCTCTTCATCTCGTTTAAGACTCCTATTCCTTGAACAGAAGTCTGAAGATAAGGTGCTCATCAGCAGTGCCTGTCATGTTTTCCTGTAGGTGATGAGGCGATCTAAAGACAGAGCAGGCTGGTATTTTGAGCACAGATTAGCCCACCTCCTGCCCACCTGCACGGCTCCGCTCTTCAGGGGGCTGGCTAATGGGCAGAAGTCAGGCCTTTCCCCTTTGCCGAGGCTGGGGAGGCCAGAGCCTGTGCTGGGAGTGCTGCTGCCCCTCGGCAAGGCTGGTGCTCCTCTGTGCTGGCAGCCTTGGAGAAGTGCCCTTGCCTGCCTGGCAGTGGCAGGATGTGGTACTCACACATCATTTATCGTCCTGTTTCATTAAAGAGTTTGTTCATTTTTTTATGGGTTTTTAGTGGGTTATCCCTTCAGAAATTTTGCTACCTGTTGCATACCCTTGAAAAGGGGAATTTCTCAATTCTTTTCTTTTGTTTCTGCCAGTGAAGCCAATGTTTGAGAGCCATGGGGAGACCTAGGTACTGTAGCTTCTGCCTGCAGAGCTTGGCTGATACTGAAATTGTGCAATAATGAGATTTTCAGGTTTGTCCATACAAGTTATATGCGTGTTGCCTGTTTGTCAGGATAGAAAATCACAGATCTTGATAACCATGTTTAATCCTGCATGTGGTGCAAATGTAGCATGTAATAGGTTTCCTCTGTTACTGAAAGAAAAAGTTTGTGCATTTGGAGTCTGGACTGTGTTAGGGATGACACTGGTTGCAATGCAACAGCATCGTTACTTCCTTTGTTAGTGTTACTGGTCTACCTCCTGTTCTCAAAAGCCCCTTCTGGTTGATGTTCTTGCCATAAGCAGATAATGGAGAGGACCACATATTCACATGGGTCAGATTTACCAAGTGTATTTTCTTGCCTGAGGTTTGAAATCCTTCTCAAAGAGAGAATTCTGTGCAACAACTCTGCATGGCATTTCTCAGAGACACGGACAATAAGTTTATAGATCTCAGGGGGAACATGCATCCTTGAGAATATCAGTTGCTGTTGCAAACTTAAGGGGCGCAGCAGAAATTCCACATTTTCCTTGTTTATTGCAGGAGCTTGGAATTGCCCTCAACTGTGCTACTGTTGCTGTCTCTGTGTTTCCTGGCTTGAGTATTTTCTGCTGCTCTGTAATCATTGGCGCCAAAACGGGACATTAGTTTTTCTTGACAGAGTGCTTGCCAGCCTCTTTGTAAGCCTGCCTGCTGTGCTTTCCCTTCTTCTTTCACTGGCCTTCTTTCCTGAATCCCTTTCACTACCTACTATTCCTTAGCCCTACTTGCCCAGATCTCTGTCTGTTCACAAGCCCCAAACCCAAATCTTCCTGTAGCTGCCCGTCAGGGTTGCATTTTGGACCCTTTATATCCATCTGTTGTCTTCTTTCAGGTTGTGCCAGCTCAGTCAATAAGAGCAAGCTAATAGAGTCATAGAACCATAGAATGGTTTGGGTTGGAAGGGACTTTTATGGGTCATCTAGTCCAACCACCCCCTGCAATGAGCAGAGACATCTTCAACTAGTTCAGGTTGCTCAGAGCCCCATCCAACCTGGCCTTGAACGTTTCCAGGGGTGGGGCATCTACCACCTCTCTGGGCAACCTGTTCCAGTGCCTCACTACCCTCATCATAAAGAATTTCTTCCTTATATCTAGCCTGAAACTACCCTCTTTTAGTTTAAAACCATTGACCCTTGTCCTATGGCAACAGGCCCTACTAAAAAGTCTGTCCTTGTCTTTCTTATAAGCCCCCTTTAAGTATTGAAAGGCCACAGTTAAGGTCTCCCTGGAGCCTTCTCTTCTCCAGGCTGAACAACCCCAACTCTCTCAGCCTGTCCTCACAGGGGACATGCTCCAGCCCCCTGATCATTTTTGTGGCCTCCTCTGGACTTGCTCCAGCAGGTCCATGTCTTTCTTGTACTGATCCAGGCTGTTTGTGTTGATGCACCTTGTTCTGGGATGTGTTAGAGGGGCACCAGAGTTACTGGGAACAATGTCTTACATGATATTCCTCCTTTTACGGTACCACTTCACCTCTGAACATACCGAAACCTCTGCAGCAAGCTAGGGCTGATAAAAGAGTGGAAAATTGGCCACATGAATTTGACTGGCACCGTGTGCAGCATTTGCATTTATTTTCATTGCTGAAGCAACCAGGAGACTATCAGCAGCCTAGAGTAGTTCAGAAACACCACAGTTCATCCTGATACAGGATTTGAGCAGGACCTCCACAGTGCAGCTGCTGTTCTCAAGGTAGGAATTAAAGATGGATACAGGGAAGACAACCAGACTGCTACCAGCAGCTTCTGCCATAACTCCCTGTGAGACTTGCTTAAAAACATGGAGCTCCTGAGACAGTGTGTGTCACAGGGCTCCCTCATCACTCCAGCCGCTGCAGTGAGAGATTTCCAGTTGTGTTTGGTTCAGCTGAAGCGTGCAGCTCCCTGATGAGTTTGCTGTGTCTCTGTACCAGAGTATTATTAAAGAGCAAGATGGAGGGAGCATGAGGCAGTGTTCCCCAAGGACTGCAGTGGCTGAGTTTGCAAAGCCAATAGCTGCAGTCAGAGAATCCTGACCTTTGCATTAGTCACTATTGAATGTATCCTCAATATTTATTTCAGGCTCACCGCACAGAAAATGACCAGCTTTGTTCAGCAGATCTACAGCCTGTTCAGTTTAGCTGCATTAGCACAGCAGACACAGTAAAGCTCTTTCCCTGCACTGATACAGATTTGTTTTAGAAGTCATTTAATATTACTGTGGAGGTAACATGATGTTCTGTCACTATTTTAGGCTGAATGTGCTCTTGAGTTCATTAGCTGAAGTTTCCCAAATGTCATTTTTTTTCTTTTGTGATCTTCAATTATAATTACTCTTTTTCTTAAATTTTCTTTTGTTTTTGTTTTTTGTTGTTGTTGGTTTCGTTTGTTTTTTTTAAGAAATAACTGTACAGACTTTTAGATGAGATTATTTTGCATATGGATTTAGGTGCTTTTCGTGGAGAAGGGGCTATTAAGTAATTCTTTGATTGGAAATCTAAAATAGTCTTTCTGTTGAACCCTAAAAAGTTACAAGAATGCCGCAAAAGATTCTTAACAGAATTGCAGCTGTTGGGCTGTGTTTTTCATATCAAACTGTGAACGATGTTGCAAATTCATCCCTAAATTCTGGAAAATTTCCAGCAGGAGCAAACCTGGATTACTTTGATGAACACTTTACCACACTGTAGCTCACCAAAACCCAGAAACAGATGAACAGCAAATGCTTCTAGAAGAAGCTTTGAGGACGTGAAAAACTTTCCTTTGCTCAGGAAAACTGCCACCCTCACTGTGCTTTGATAACTATGTCTTTCTCCCTAACTCATGCGTTGGTAATAGGGGGAAAATAATTAAATACTTGCTGTGCCAAAAAGTGGATCTGTTCTATAGCACCTTCAGTATAAGTCAGATGTTTCTGCCTAGAAATTTCCCTTTTAAAACTCAGCTTGACTATAGTTATTCCACATTTGGACTGATAAATGCAGAAAGCTCCCTTCCATTATGACCTCTCCCCAACTCTTTATCCTCTGAGGAACAAAATTATTAAAAAATAAATAAATAGAAGAAAGGGCAGCTCAGTAGCACCCAAAGAAGAGGGTGGAAACCATCCCAAGTGCAGATGTGTTACAAAGCGGGTGCCAGACCCCATAAGTTCCTGTCTGTTCCAGAGTCCTGTACCAGGAGAGCATCTGTGCTCACTTCTCGTGGGAGGGGTGGGATGACACATGAAGATCTGCTCCTAATGCCTAGATGTCAGTGCTTACACTGTGCACTGTGCATGGTATTTTATATCAGAGCTCAAAAAAAATGTGCTGATATTAAATATTTTATTTTGGGCATTAGTCCTGCAAATATGCAGCTCTCTTTTTAACCTTGTTAAATTCCTGGCTTGAGCAATGCTGTGTGGCAGGGTGGCCTGTGGACTAACTAGTCATTACACAAACAAGTATTTCTTTTTATTGATTTTCTCTTTTATTCAGTAAACCTTGAATTCAGTAACTTCTTGAGTTATAAACATATGGTTCAGAAGTACTTCTTTTTTCCTTTGTATTATTCTTTAAACTATGATACTTGTCATGTGCCCTTTTTGTTCACCTCTATTCAAAACATTGCTTACCTTTGAAATATTTTCTTTGGGGAAGTGCTTCCCTACTCTCGATCATTACTGTCCCCAGTACGCAAACCTTATCTCGTTTTGGAATGACTGCTTCAAAGGGTGCTGGCTAGCCCAGCTTTTGTTAACCTAAGCAAGGTATGGCTATTGATTATTATGGTATTAAAAATAATAATTTGTAAAAGTAGTAAGTCATTTATTATTTTGCATACCACCGTCCTTGCAAAGGTGGTATGCAAAAGGATTTTAAGCCAAGGTTAAGCTAAAGTAGTGATTGAGCTGTTAGTATCACGGGCAGCTCTCCGCCCTGTGTCACTGGATTTAGAGCACCACAAGGCAGGTGAAGAACAGTTCAGACTGTAACCTGCAGTGTGCAGTAGTTTGTATATACGAGCGTTGAATGTTATGAGCCATGATGCTGGTTAGCTGTTGCCTTTCAAAGTCCTCTTTCATATTGGCAGAATGAAATGACTACTTGGTTACTTTCAGGTTTTGATGCTTCGCTGCTTGTGCTTGTTCCCACAACTACTGTGCTGAGCGTGTGTTACGTTATCTTGGAGCACTTGAATGTTGCCATGATGAAAAACTATTATTTGTACTGTTTTTTTGATTTATGATAGTAACTTAAGAGTTGTCTACACCTTTTTGGGGTGTAATGGTTTAAATATATGCATGTGATAATTAGCGATGCCCAGAATTCCAGATGTAGTGGAGGAGGAAATTTTGTCCCTCTGCTACTTTACTGACATACCTGCTCTGGTGCTGCTATGAAAAATTTTGCTGTCCAGCCTTTTCCTCTACTCAGGGCCTTCTCTGTGCTCACCCATAACATCAGTTCCTCCCCCTTCAGCTTCATCTTCCCTCATGTTCACCCAGTCCCAGGCCGAGGGAGGGCACAGCTGTGGTAGTCTCCATCTCCCCTTATTAGGTGTGCTGGGGTGCAGCTACCCAGGGCCCCCCCTCTCCCTTCCGAGACAAAGTGTTTCCAGGATTTGAGAGGGCGAGAGAGGGAGGAATAGCAGAGCGAGAGGAGCTGACGAGTCAGGATTGCTGCTCATGGGAGGAAGGGTTAGTGGAGCTTTCTGTTGGCTTTTCCTATTTCCCTGTCCTCTCGTGTGAGACTGATGTGTGGGGTCGTTAGGGGATTGCTGCCTGAGTGCAGCTCACACCGGCTGCCTCCGTTCGAGGGAAGTGGCCAGCAAAGCAGGCAGCTCGTGAGGAGGGACATTCCCGCAGGCAGGACTGATACTCATGTGAGGCCAGAGGCTTTTCTGCATTGGTTTAAGACCGGCTTCAGCCCCAGCCAAGAAATGCGAGTAGGCAAGATGGGTTCCTTTGCAGTTGGTTGTGCATATTCTTTTAAACACTCCATCCTTAATTGCCTGAAAAAATAGTAATAATATAAAGAAATCTCTACAGAGACCTTGTTTTGGAATAAGCCCAGACAGAATGAATATTTTGTCTTTTGATTCAGATCCAACCTCCTAAAATTCAAGTGTATTCCCTAGTATAGAGCTATTTATTTTGCACTTGGGGATGCAAGTGTAAATAAGATCTTTGACATAAGTAATGAGAGCAGGCTGTTCTCTGGGTACTCCTGAACTGTTTCCATTTGTCCTCTGGAGATCTATAGAAAAGGCTTTTCCCCTCTACCTTTTGCAACAGTTCTCAGGGGTGACTTGCTTCTTTCTACCACATGGCTCAATCCTTGTTGCAGGGAAGGAGGTAGGGGGAAAACAGCTGGTATCATCCTGTCTCTCAGCCTGGGTAAATTACTGGAATATTTTTCCATTTTCTACTATAAGGTTGGCAAATTGACCACCGAATATGTCACTTCACTTGCAGCATTCCAGTTGTTACAGGTTTTTAGACTCTGTATTAAAAGTAATTATAGAGAAACTTTGACATGATTAATCCCCCTCGCCTGGACTGTTAATACTTACGGATTTAAAAACAAACACACAGATTTTTTTTCTCTTTTTCTTCCAAACTTTTGACAGATAGGGAAAGAAAAGTTCCACAAGTCACAGCACTGGGGTTACTGCAATAATGTTGCTATGCTGGTTGGAGAAGGTAAACCTGGAATAGGAGGTGAACCATTACCTGGTCAGAAGCTGAAATCTACATACAGCGTGTTTCCTGAAGGGATGGGAAGTGATGCTCCTGCTTGGGTAGCATTTGACAAGCAGGTACGTAGAAATCTGATTCTGTTTTTTATGAATGGCTACAATATGACAAAGATAGTATAAAGGTGAAATTCAGTTAGTCAGATATTTCAGATTATTTTGTGCATGCAAAAAAAGCTCCTAGATAGACAAAAAGAGTGGTAACATCTATTTTTCCTTCATATTGGTATATTGGACAATTAGTATAAACATATATATTGCCATACAGCAACACATTAAAATATTTATGTATTGGGGTACATCTTCTATAGGATATAATAAAGGAGTGGTTGACACATTTCTTTTTAGTGAAAATAGTAACAGTAAAGGAATTATTTGGCAACCTGGTAAGAATGAATGTAAAGTAGGCCCAGTCCAGGAGAAAAATGTGCATGGGCACTTGGGAACCATTAACCTCAGTGGAGTGCTATAGGCTTGGAATTCTCTTATACCATCATGCTGGCTTGCTGAGAGTGCTCCTGACTTTTGTGTGATCTGTTCATGTGTAATATAGGTAGATTTTGTCTATTATAGACAAGGAATTTAAAATTAATATTTTTTTATTTGCAAGAATGTAGTGACACCTTTAAAGCTAGAGAGTTATCAAATAACTGTAATCTGTGATGGTACAGATTTTGTAGCACACTGTCATTACTTTCCATGTTTAAATTTACACTGAATTCTACTTAGCAATGTTTTATTTCTGAAGCTAAAAGCCTACAATCAGAGAAGGAAAATGATCCAGCAAAAGAAATCATTCAGCAGATCGCAGAAATGTTGCATGACTAAATGATTATGGTATTTAAATATTGGGAAGAATGGCTAATCTCATAATTTTTGCTTTAAAAGAAAAGCCATGCAGGTAATTACAGCACAATTACATATTCGTCTCTTTGGCAGACCAGAACTACTACAGGAAAATGTAAGGCTTGAACAGATACATGTGACTTTGGTTAGCATTGCCCCTGAAATCCTGAAGTACTGCTCACGTGGTTTTCAGCAGTGTCCTCATGTATGAATTGTTCTAACGTGCCAAAGTGTTAAGCTTTCAGCCAATCCTGCACTTGCTTTATCTGCATCCTTCTTTCAACGAGGGGGTGTGCATTGGCTTCTCAGGGCCATATGTAAGTTAGCAGGAGTTGGACCCAAGTTGATGAAGGAAAGGGGTTAGGTAGGAGGCAGTGGGGACCTGCCGCTGAGCATCAGGCACTGAACCTGGCTGGTGAGATGAGCCAGCTGGCCTTCTGACGTTCCTTCTCTAGTCAGTGTTTTCCTCCACAGGGCAATAGAAGACAGGAGTTTGCAGGTTCAGAATTGGCCTCTGGAGGGCTCATGTGTTTGTATTCATTACAGACTGTTAAAGGGTACTACCCAACTAATATAGCTTCCCCAGTTAAGAGCCAAGAATGCAGCTATGTCCTCCAGTGCTGCAGTTTGTGACTCAGCAGAATTGACTACATGAAAAATGGTTTGAGTAGGTGTTTATCTTTTTAAATGTAGTCTGCTTTCTTGCCATTTTTATTTGGTTTCTCACTTTCAGCAGTACCATAGTAATTGGAGGAAGGACAGGCATAAAACTTCATTATTAAGTAGGTTGAGAAACAGTTTTTGCAATTTCATATGCCTAATAGGAAGCAGGTGTAAATTGAATTTCTTTTACCATTAAGTACACACACAAGGCCTCCTGGGCTTGAAACTATGTTTATAATTTGACTACCACAGGTGCCAGGGAAACTTTGAGCCAACTTTACAAAATGCCACAGAGTTTATTCAATAGTTGTTACTTTTGGTTTTCATAGGTAACATTTAACTTTTTAAGCATGGGATGGGAACTTTGCACACAGCAATGTACTACAGATGAGACATGAGTTAGGAAGTGTTACTTTTCAAATATTTTTAAAATTAACTTTGCTTTAAAATGAAAAGTTATCTTCTTTATTGTTCCTTCCCCTCCTCACCCTTCCTGAGTCATCTGTTTTGATCTGCAACATTGCAGTTGGCTGCTGCATATATTTCAGTCATACACTAGAATGTTGATAAGGGTATAAAGAGAATAAACAATGAAGTGCAAAAGAACTTGCACAAACTCCTTGAATGGAGTAAACCAGGACATAGGTGTATGCTTCGTGAAGGAAATAAATACAGTGTATTTAGGACCTGATTGTGCTTGGAGATCTGTGCAAACATACCATTTTGCTTGACTGGTGTCTCAGGAGACAACCATTCTCCGAAAAGATCATTGACCAAATTAAGAACAATTAGTAATCAAATAGGGCACTTGAACAATATGTCTGTCAAACGACCGTAGTGGGACTAGCAGAACAGGGAGAAGAGGGTACAGCACCTAAGGAAGTTTCCAATCGTTGCATGGTTTATCAGCAGATGGGCAAGGAAAGAAATTCCGCTCCCTGTCAGCTGAACCCCAGGATGTTCAGACCAGGATTTAGTGGTTTCACCATAATTCCTTTTAAGTCCCCTGAAGTATTCAAGAGATTTACACAAGGCTTCTGGTTGTTCCAGAATAGTAACTGGGGGAAGGATACCTTGGTCACCAAAACCAGCACTATACACCAATGTTTAGACAAATGGAAGGAAGAAGAGATGTTAAAGGATGATAGAGTTTGTGTTGGCTCTGTTATACATGAGATGTTGTATCCAGTGGTTTTTTATGTTTGATACATGAAACAGTGAAATCCACAGTTAAAAATTACATGTGGCCAGAACGACTTTTTATTTATTTTCAACTATTTTGGCTGTAGGTTGTTCAGAATCTTGCATATTGTACTACTTAAACCATAACTGAGAGTGTCTAGATTCTTTTGAGATTTAATGCCATCAGGTTTAACAGGTAACAGTCATGTAATTTGATTATAATTTAAATATTATTTCTCTAATGATGGTATGTCACAGTGCAGGAGAGTTGATGCCAAAACTAGACGTGTCATATTGTTTGATGCATGCTGAAAATCAGTGGGATTTTAGCCTTTGAAATAGTTTGTGGAAACAGAGTTTTCCTCATCCTGCACTTAACCTGCCTGAGAGAAGAGAGAGTGGCCTATTGAGAAGTCTGACTAGGACACAGGGTGGCTGTTCTTGTGTGCTCCTGAGCAAGCCGCTAGCTCTCTGTCCCCAGCTGTAGAAAAAGAGGTTGTGTTTGTCTATTAGGGTGTTTTAAAATCTCTGTTGTTAGTATTCATGGAAGTACTTTAAGGTTCTCAAAGGCACATGGTAAAGGAATACAGACTATTAACCGGTCTGTTCTGTCATATAGGGATCTTGGCCACCTTACTAGATTTCAAACATTTTCAAGCCATGGTCTGCCAGATGCTCACTGAAACATAGGGAACAGCTAAGTTGTCTTTTTTTCAGTGCTTTGGTTTGTCTAATGGATCAGAAATAAAGGTAATTGAATTTATTAAATAGAATCATTGTGAAGAATGAAGTATGAATTGGCACTGATTTGACCCAAATCTTGTTGGGGGGTTGGAGAGGTGTGCCTTCCTGCACATACTTACCACAGCAAGCATCCTGGTAGATAATTCACTACTAAGTAGATACTTCTTGCACATTCCCTTAAAATTGTTCTTGGTGATTAAAGACCAAGAAGTGCAAAACTTGTGTAATAGTTTGCAGAGTTTGAGCTGAGATCTCCAGACATAAAGGCCACTGTAGTAAACCCCTGAGCACCTCACCTATGAAGGGTTTTTTTCTTGCATTATTGCTATTGCAAGAGGCCATGAAGATGAGTTGGCATACTCCCGGAGATTTCCCCACTCGCTGAATTGGAGAACCAGGTAAGTTCTGAAATGCCAGTATTGCACAGCTCTAAATGACTCCTGAAAAATGTCATTTCTCTCTGATAGCCTTCAGTA
This sequence comes from Strix uralensis, assembly GCF_047716275.1. Classification (NCBI taxonomy): domain Eukaryota; kingdom Metazoa; phylum Chordata; class Aves; order Strigiformes; family Strigidae; genus Strix; species Strix uralensis. The sequence continues at coordinate 40,459,522 of NC_133973.1, forward strand.
CCATTCATTAGACAGCTTGCAGGATCTGCTTAAAAAGAACTCTCCTTTCCACTTACCTCAATGGTAAAGCTATTACTGTCATAATGCACTTTATTTTCCAGCAATTCATTGAATAGCTGTCTAAAATTTGCTTCAGGACCTAGGTAGCTCATTGTGTTATCAAAAGTGCTTTGTTCAGAAGCTTTTCCAAGCAGCCTGCTGATAGTTTTATATTTGATTTATTTCTTTACTTTAGAGTTCCATCTCTGCTTAGATGTTGTGATAATAAAAATGCCAAGCAAAGAATTTTAAATTTATGTGATTTAATGTGGATTTCTGTTCTTACATTTCTGAGAAATAAATCTACCTCCTGAAATCCATACATGTAGTTACTTGTAATCTATACAAGTTTATTTTATTGACATGTTTTGCAAAAGCACTGGAGATTTTGTTGCTTTATACTTATTTATTGTTTTTAATAGGTATTGTCTTTTGATGCCTATTTTGAGGAAGAAGTGCCTGACAAAAATCAAGAGCTATATAGAATCAGACACTGTAAAATATACTTCTACCTTGAAGATGATACAATTCAAGTGATTGAACCCCAAGTGAAAAATAGTGGCATAACTCAAGGTATCTATTTTTAATAGTACTCTTCTTTTTACCCTTTATGTCCTTCTTCAGTACAGTCTTGGTCCATTCCAAAGGATACGTAATGTGACTTCTTATAGTTAAAATAGGATGTAAGTGAACAGCTATAACTGCCTTTTCTTGTTATGGATCATAATGTGAACTTTTTTATTGTCTTAGTTTCTGAAGATGTAGGTTTTGTAAGGCAGAATCCTTTCCCATACTCAAACATGTCATTTTTTCTCTTTTGAAATCATATGATAGTAGGTCTTTTGTCAGTGTTGTGTCACTTCTGCAAAAGCAATTTGCGTTCTAGATCTCCATTCCTGAGCCTGGCTCCTCTCATCTTGGCACTGACAGTAAGTTCTCTAGCGGCAGCTCTGTAATTGTTCATTAGCTGCTGCAGTATCTCTGCCCTTATTGAAGGAGAGCGCCTTTTGTGCCTCTGGCTGTTGGCTCTTTTATGATTAAACTGCCCTTGGCACAGTAATTTTTCCTTGATGCCTCTAAGAAGCTGCGTTGCCTCAGTGTCACATCACTGCATGTTGGCCAGCCTGAGGACTTTTGGAGGAGGGTTTACTGAGCTGATTTACTGGAGTATTAATGGACTTGGTTTACATTTAGAAACTGTGATCTAGCGGTCAACATCCTGTTGCAGAAGGGGAACACAGCTGCTGCTTCTTGGTGTTTATGGGTCACTGCCAGAATTAAAAAAGTTTTCAAGGGATATAGTCCAGACAAGCAGGATGTCTTGGGATGAGTATCTTGGGATGACTGCGCCTCCCAGTCCCCAAAGATATTTTGTACATTCTGGTGGATCTTAGCACAGCATTTTTTGAAAATAAGTTAACTATTTAACAACTGTATTTTTTTTCAAGATGAGCAGATACTATCCATTTCTGTCTACAGAGTAGGATAATATTTGACAGTGTTACATGCATTATTACTGTTAGACCTGGGATAAAATTACCTGTGAATCTTTTCTTAAATCAGTATTCAGGCCCTGCTCTCCCTGTGTCAATAGTTCTTCTTGCCAGAAATCTTGTTGGGTCTTCAGCAGGAACTGATTTTGAATTCAGAGAAACTTCATCCTACTCCTACCTGAGCAAGTGCTTTTTCAAGACCTGGAGAAAAGAATGTTGAATCTCTTCTCCTGGGAACTTAGAAGTTACTTGTCTCCTGCCTCACACATATGAGTACACGGAGGGGGTATCATCTGGTTTAGGTTTTCCTTGACGTGTGTCACAGGAATGGGAGTGGCTGTTTCTGGATTTTGTGGCTTAGAACAAATAACCATCGACAAAGGAAGTGCAGTTAACCTGGGAAGTAGAGGGGATGTCTTTGAGAGGGAAGGTGGAAACCAGGTTCATTAGAGCAGGATAAAGCAAATTCAGAGCTGATTCCTTTGAATCTAGCTATAGGAACGAGTCATTTTCATTGTCTTTGTAGTATGGGTTGTGCAGGCTGCCCCTTCAGGCCTGATGTTCCTGGCAGTCTAGTCACGTTCCTGTGGTGACAGGAAGGCTACAATTTCCCCCTATTTCCTTGGTTGTATCTTGTGTTGTTGGATTCACCTTCAGTATGGGATCTAAAATTAACTGAATAATATTAGAGAGAAACAGGAATTCTCTCAGTCTTCCATGCAAGGATGTTTTGAAGGCCTCTACAACTTTGTGTCAGTACTTCAGGTGGCACAAATGTGTACACACAATGTATTAAACTGATGGATTAAAATGTTCTGGGATCTCAAAAGTGCACTTAATTTATTTGTTGCTGTACCTGGGCTGGTAAGGGAGCTCTCTATATTGATGGTGTTTAGGAAGGAAGAGATACTGTAGATTGAAAGGCCCAAGGACTATTTGGAATGTGTTTAGGCTTCAGAGTTGATGAGAAGATCTGGGGCCTATACTTTATCATTAACATCTATATAAATATTCTTATTATCCTAGAGGTTATGATGTAGAGGGTAAAAGGTGGTGAAGATGCCTAGCAGAGGATTCTTTTTCACATGCACTTGGACATTGACTTCGTGCTCCAATGACTAAAGAACAAACATAAAGTTGTTATTTTAAAGGCACTATTTGTTGTTGAATATATGCAAAAGCAGTGTGTCTTAAAAAGAAATCCCAAACCATTAACTGCTAGTCTTATTCTGTTTTCAATAAAAAATTGGCCCATTCCTTCTTTTGTTACAATTATATATGTATCTCTTACATTATTCAAATTCCCTGTCCTGACTGTGTATTTGTAAGCCTGAGAACAACAGCAGTGTAACTGTCTGCATTGTGAAGCTGGTAAACTGAAGCACAAAGGAATGAAACCTTGCCCGTGATCAGGCAGAAAAGGTCGTAACAGGATGAGGAACTGAACTGAACTGAAGTTCAGGATCTTAACCATATGCTGTCCTCTGCACATCTGCTAAAATACAATGTTTTAGTTAATTCAAATGCCAGAGGTTTGTAGAGGAGAGTGAGTTCAACTGCAGGAGAGCTTGGGTTGTTGAAAGGCAAACGGCAGTGCACAAAAGAGCACAGGCATGGGGATGTGGATGAAGAAAGAAGTGTGGGAGCATAAAGAGCAGGATAGGCTCAGTCTGTGTGAACAGTTGGAGAGCTGCAGTGGCAGGAAAGGGGTTGTGTAAAGAAGGAACAGCAAAAAACAGGGATGGAAAAAGTGGAATTGAACTGTTGAAGGCAGAAGGTGGTGGTGACCTTAACTTGGATGTTTACCCGCATGGAAAAGATGTAAAAGAGACAGCTGAAATGGCTGTTCTCAGGAGTCTTCTTGAAGAATAGATATAGCAGTGGTGGGGTAGATCAAAGGCAGGTGGTGGGGTAGATCAAAGGTAGATCTTCTTAGCTTAGCTGGTTAATGCCTTGAGGCCATGGGATTACCCATGTTTATGCCATAACCCACAAATGAGAGCTTGATGGTCTGAATGGGTGTCCCTGAGCATGGTGGGATCAGAGAAATGTAGCAGTTTCCCACTGTACTCTCCACGTGGTTAGTACTTGTGGCTTTGCAGGAAAAAACTTGGAGAGACTTATGGACTGCAGGATGATTTGGTGAAGGAACAGCTGTCAAAGAAGTTAGAAGAATTTCTAGCTTTGATTATAATTTTACAAAACTAAACAAATTGGCTCAGGACAAAAAAAAGCCAGAAAATGTGCTTTTACCATTGATCAAAATCTCCAAGTGACAAAGTAAATGATCTGTGGGAAATGTATTTCAGTGACTTTAAAAAATGCTTTATGGAATTGGCTGCTGTACTTGGACACGAATTTGGACAGATAAGGTTGCTACTAAATAACTGAAATTTAAACTTAATTTAATTTTGGAAACTGCCTTGCTATAGTTTGAACTTTGGAAAATATTAGAAGAAATCTACACAAACACAGAAATTCAGTGCAAAACACAAAGGAATGCAGAGGCCAACCTGAACTTGAGAAACCAGAATCAAAGCAAAAAATATCAGGACAATCACAGTGCACAAGAACTAAAGATAAGGGAGTACAGAGTGAAAAGGACAGTAAACTTGACCACATAACAAACTCCACTATGTTCTTCCAGAGCCAGAATGCTAATTATTCTTCCCATATAAAAATAAATTCTCCCACAGAGAGCCAGGCTAGATATGGCAGTGCAAGTGTTTTGTAGATCTAATTCCCAGTTAACAGGACTGTGGCTGGCTGATACTGTCTTATCAGAAGGTCGTTTCTGTCCCATGGGGTTGACTGTAGCTTCCAGTGCAATCCAGGCCCTGCAAGCCAGAGCAGAGTGGAGCAGCTGGCTGGTTTCCCCAAGGTCAGCCAGCTGAAAAAGAGAGTGGAGCTGCCTGCTGGCTGGGTTCCCAAGGCCGGCTGGCTGAAGAGAAAAGTACAAGCGGGAAAGTGAAGTTGCAGTCAGCTGCTCCAATATGACCGATTATCTAAGAGTTTAAGACCTCCCCCGAGGCCTTGAAATAATTGTGATTTTGCCATACTTGATGGTGGCCAAATCATGACCTTGCTATGTTCTGACACGGGTGAATAAGTGAATGTAGGAAGCCCCCTTGTTTATTGGGGTGAACTCTTTGTATTGCAGGAATAGTAGTGGTTGCTTCTCCTCCTTTTGGTGCAAGCAGTCAAAGAGTGTATGAACTCCAGGTGTTACCCATTCCTCTCCTCTCTCTAATGCACTCTTGAGTAGTGCAGAGGGAGTCAGAAAGCTGTGCTGAGGAAATTCTTGATACACCTTTATTTCTTTTGCAGAGCAGTGTAGCAGCAGAGACCGAATAATTTGCTGCCCAGCTTCATGAGCTGCCCCATAGTCAAAAGGCCTTCACTACTGTTAAGGTCTCCTTAAGCTGCTGCTGTAGTTGCCAAGTAATCAGAAGCCCTGAGAGAAAAGAAAATACGCCACAAATTATGGCGTGGGAACTCGATGCCACCACCACTGTCAGAGAAAAACAGTACTCCAGCTCCCTTTACAGGAGGAGAGCTTTAGATGTTTAAAATAATGCTTGGTGGTGCAGCAGGATAGCCTGCTCAGTAAACTGACAAAAGATGAAAGAAACATCAAGTACAGCCATCAATCCTGAGCAGCCTGAGTGTTGCACATACCCAGATCCTCCTTTAACAACTTGCAGCAAATTTCTAGAAGTAGAAATGTAATTATTTTCCAGAAGGAAGGACAATTTAAAAAATGCTGAGACCTAACCTCAACTGATCAGGTTTTATTAAATTTCAAATTCAACAGTATAAAATGTATCCTCTACATGTGTAGATCAAGCACAGTGATACTTAATAAAAGCAAAGGATTGCTACAGATATTATCTTTATAAGACATTTTCCATTAGGAAGGAAATTCTTATCCCTCAGAACAAAATAGGCATGTGTATTATACTTTGAAAAGTGATATGAAAAGCTAGCTGAAGGCTTATTCACCAGTTCTGAAGTGAATATACCCTCAGAAAACACCTCATATTAGAAAATTGTCAACCATTATATTTTCACTAAAATGATGGTTCAACTGGATTTGCATTTATGTGGAGAACTGTTCTGATTTAGTACATTATCTGCTGATTTTTGTAGGAGTGACCCAAGGATTAGCCAAAATCAGGTAACATATTTTAAAGTATGTGGGTTTGCTAATGGTAATGTGATGCAGTTTTGCATCATGCTGAAATGTGCTAATTACCATGTTTTCTAACTAATATTTCCATGAGGATGCATCTTAAATACATGTATAAGCATGTTTAAGCAGATAGAGGTTCAAATTTATTTTACAAAGGTCAGTAACCAGAATGTCGGATTTGGTATACGTGAAACACCAGGATGCTGAATGGGTCTTAAATAATTATTTTAATGGGAACATAAAATAAATCTGCTTTGTTGCTTTATTCCCCTGAAAAATTAAGGGTATGTTTTCATTGTAGGAGTTAGAATTTCACAAACAACTCTGATAATGTAGTAGTGGAAGGTATTTCATACAGATTAGTCCTTAGGGAAATAAAGCTAACAATAAAGAATTTCCATGGACTAACTTAGGAATAAGGCCCTTCAAACACCAAACAAAACCACACAGCGATATCTTTCTTCCTCTTCCTCTGCCTCTCTTTAACCCCTCTCCCCCCAGGGCCCCCCTCCATCCTCACCTACCTCCAAAACAAAATAGCAGTGCTGGAAAATCGTCAGACGGGACTCAGTGGGAAACACTACCAGATGCACAGCTGAAGGGCACTGGAAAGAGATGCAGTTCTGTAGTGAGACATAATGAGGTAGACCTTTTAGATAATTTTGTCTAATAAACTATTATTGTAGTAGTAGGTTAGTACTGGAATTATTTTTAGGTTTGGAATTTTTGTGCGTTTATTGCAGTTGTCTTAAAGTTGCACCTTTTATAATTACTGTAATTCTAAAGTTGTTGGGAACCTATGGTGTCAAGGAATTATTATAATAGTATGGGTTGGTAGTTCCTGTCTGGTCTTAGCCAGTGGGTATCCACATTATGAAGCTGCTGTTAGAGGTGTTGGGGTTGGTAAGCACAGCAAAGAGCCTGAGGCTGAAGACTGGACCATGTTTTTACTCTGCAGGGTATTTTCACACAAGTATATTGAGGTATTGATGGAGCAAAACTTTCACAGTTGTCCTTTTTGTTCTCTCATAATGTTGAAAAAAAGAGTTTACTCCCAGCTATGCTGATCTGCCATTCTTTGTGAACTCTAACTTCAGTTGGAATAAATCATAGCTTGTCATATCTGCAGCTGCATACCTTTCTTTAATGTATGTGTTACATATTTGTTTAACCTACTGAGGCTGTAGCTTATAAGTTGTTTCTGAAATATTTGTAGTATTGCAAAATTGTTGAAGTTGGAAGAGATATCTTAAGAGTGTCTGGTCCAACTCCCCTGCTCCAAGCAGGATCAGCTAGAACCAGATGTCCAGGGCCATGTCCAGTTGGGTTTTAAGTATCTCCGTAATGGAGACTTCACAACCTTTTTGGGCAGCCTGTTCCGGTGTTTGATCACCCTCACAGTAAAAAAGTGTTTTCTTGTATTCAGATGGAATTGTACATCTTTTAATTTGTGCCCATTGCCTCTTGTCCTGTAAGTGGGTACCATGGAGAAAAGCCTGGCTTCATCTTCTTCATTCCCTACCATCAGGTTTTTATAAACATTGATAAGTTTTCCTCCCGAGCCATCTGTGTTCCAGGCTGAACCAAACCAGCTCTCTCCACCTTTCCTCATGTGAGAGCTGCTCCAGTCTCTTAATCATCAGCAGTGAGTGCTTTTGAAGCATTACCCAATTCTTCAGCGTATTTGTGAGTTTTCAGCTGATAGATCAATAGCAGATTCCTTCTCTTTTAATGCGGTAAATGTAAACAAACACAGTGCTCTCAGAATAACAGTCCTTTCATTTAAAGACTATCAATAAGCAAATGTGTGTTCGTTTTTTAACAAAGTTAAAATATCTCTCTTTTTTCTTCTCCTTTCCCCTCCCCACCTTTCTTTTCCTTTTGGACAGTGTTCCTGTTAGATTATGGGTTATGAGTTCCTGGCTCTGTATTTTTGAGATGGATTCTTGACTGCAGCCCAGCAATCAGCCCAACTCATCTCTGTTGTTTCTGCTTTCAGTGTGCTCCTTAAGGAAGTTCAGTTGAATGCGCCTGTGTCCATACTTGATAGGTCACACTTTTTTCCTTTGTAGGGCAGGTTTTTTTCTCTAACCTTAGTTACATATGGCTCTCCTCACCCTGCAGAGAGTACAGACAAATCTTGTCCCTCCCATGCCCCCCCCAACCTGTTTTTTGCACAACTTTTTGTGTGTTTTCTTTTTTAAAGAAAAATCAATTATACTAATGAGTACCGGAGACTGCTGTTGCTTTTCAGAAAAACTAAAAAAGACTTCTCTCTTCATAATGAGAAAAAAGACTTTGAAAAAATACTAACCTGTTAGGTTTGCACCAACAAATGGGTATTTATTCCAGTGGTTTCCTGTTTGCTCCAGAAGGTGGTAATTTTCTGTATTAACTTCAGTCAAATACTAGAACTTGAGGTTCCAGAAGACAATCAGTGTAAAGTATTGTTGTTAATAAAAAGGATCCTCTTACCTAATAGTTCTTTTGCTGAATGAAGGATAATTTTGTTTGTCCCGTGTGGCTTCATCTGTTTTGGTCATATCGGCATAGCAAATTAGCAAGTCTGTGAAGTGATTCTTAGAGCAAAGGATAATTATGAATTTATTCTAATTCTTTTACAGGAACTATTGTTCGACGGCATCGGATTCCACTCCCACCTCCTCATGAAGATCAGTTCTATACTATAGATCACTTCAATATCAACATAGAAGTAATCCTTTATGCCCGAAAATATAAGATTATAGATTGTGACCAGTTTACAAAAAATTTTCTGAGGAAGATGGGAGTTAGATTAAATCCTCCCACAGGTCGTCCGGATGACCCGTACACCAAAGAGCGACAAAAGGTCAGATGACGCAGTAATAATGAAAACTTGATTTTAATAGAAGTGCCATTACTATCAGTAATATGCATTATATAAAATATTTCATTAATAGCAAATAGAAAGTAGCTATTTCAACATAATAAATCCCAAGAGAAAACTTGCTTTTAAAAGTTTTATTATATGACTCACTGTACTAACATAGCGAAGTCTCAAATATAAGTGATTTTATCCTGCTGTGTTCACACACCTTTTGAAACAGAACAAGATTAATTGGTTAAAATAAAATAAAGCTTTCAGTATTAAACAGAAAAGAAAAAAATGGACCTATTATATGTTCTACTAACATTTTTACTTGAGCAAATTTAATGATAATAAACACTTTTAAAGTGTTTAAAGGAAGATCTAATTGGAACTGTGGTTCAAGCACCTCCATGGCTTTCTGCAGAGTCACTTGGTCTATTCATATGTCATCCTTCATCTCTATGTTATTAACAGCTCTTTGCATGTGTAAAGCAAATTCTTCTGCCACACAGAACCCAGCACGCTGCAGTTTTAAGAGTTTTATTTGAACGCAGTTCTCTCTTTTATAAGTATATGGGAACACATACACACCTCCTGCCATGTGGATTCCCCTCTGCAGGATTTGGGGTCTCTTCTCTGGGAATAGAAGTGGGAGTGATATTTTCTGTAGGGAATAATGACAGTTTCTTTCAGTTCTGTTTTTCTTGATTAATATGAGTGTAGATGGCACTGTATTTCTCTCTTGACCTGACTCTGTTGAGACTGGCCTACGATATGCAGCATGTTGTGATAGATCCAGCCTAGTACCCTGAAAGCAACAAATACTCCTGTGTCTGTGCATTCAACTTAATCCTCCTACTGAGAAAACTGCTGCAGGTCTCAGCAACAAAAATGGACGGTAATTATGACTGAGATGTGCAGGACAATTTACATGCATCTGAGGCACTCTCAGGCCAACATGTTGGTTTCACTTCATTCATGCTTTCAGGCTTTTTGCAGTCCCCCAGTGAAAAGTAGTATTTGTAATACACCTCCTGATTCTGTGTAGTCGTGACTTAAGCTGGGTGGGTTGCTTTTCCCTTACTCAAGCCTTGTAGGTAACAGGTGTGTATTAACACATGCGGAGTTGTCTTGATGTTGGCAGACTGTGTCAACATTATATAAGGTACTGCATAACCTGCTTAGATTTTTTTTTTTTTAAAAAAACGAGCAAAACTTTCAAGTATTGTGCATATGTGTGCCTAAAGAGAACGGAGAGGGGGAAACGGTTTGAGAAATAAGAGCATCAGGAGACCAAAAATTACTGAAATCTATGTCTTAATATTCTCAGTTGTTGAGAAATTACAGAAAAGTTATCTAGCAAATTCTGGCTGCTTTATGCTTTCACTTCCCTGTGACTAATTTGTGGAAGGTAGTTTTTTTTATTTATTAAGGGTGGATTGCTCTGGACTGCTTTGAGCAAAATTAAATTGGTTTGCACCAGACTCCTAATAGAAGGCCAGAAAATGAAGGTATGAAGGAAAGTAAGGAATGTGATGAGATAGAAAATGAGACCAATGAAAAATGTAGCAAAGCCCTTAGATTCATATTTCTGTATTGCTGGAGACGATATCCCACGGATGATGATGTTATCTGGCTCTGTGGCTGTATTTGGTCTCATTGTACCTTCAAGGGTCAGGAAGGAGGAAAGATGGTACTGGGATGGTAAATACACAAGTTGTATGAGCATGATGATGCCTGAAATGGAAAGAGTGCTGCAGATCAGCAGGGACATTGGCAGGCAAAAGTTGGTTCTGCCCTCCTTTTTTTGATTTGATGCTCTGAAAGAACAAGCCTTTTCCCTCTCAGATTTTTAAGGTCAGATGTATCAGTGGATAAATAGAAATTTAGACAATGATATAAACTGCCCATAGTCAACAGTTCTTTCTGTTCAGACAGTTCAGTTTACATTGTCTCATTGATGTCTGTCACCATTCTTCTTTGGAAGCAATTTTGTAGATTTTTGTAGATTAGAAGGACTGTCTTGTCCCTTTAGCCCACTTTGGACACTGTTTATATATGTGACTGTAACTAACAGTATGTAAATGCAGCCCTTGGATTGGATCATCATCCTGGGATCCGATTTAATGCAGTGCTACTGGTTTTGCAGCCGCTGTGACTGTGGATAGCATCTTGTCATAGATCACATCAGCTGGAATGTATCTTTAGTTGGAGATCTCCTATTCCTTTTCAGACCTATGGGTGTATATCGAGAGGAGAACGTACATACCCAGTACCTGCGAACTGTATGGCATAAATCAAAAGTTAATAAACTATGATTTAAAGATAAAAGAAAGAAAACACCAAAGGGAAAAGAAGGAATTAATTCTTTATACCACATCATCTATAAAAAATAATTTTTATGGAAGTAAATCAGGAAGGGTGATGCTATTTGGAGTTGTAGTGATCTGATTACCATGGGCAATTTGTTGAAAATTGAGCTGTACTATAAATAATTTAACAATTCTCTGATCTGAAGGACCTTATTGCAAGAAAAACAAGGATCAAAACCAATCCAAAATTGTTTTCATGTATTTTCTGAGGGCACAGCAACCCTGTAAGTAGTTCTTTGTTAATGGCGTAAATAGTGTTTCATGTATTGTAATTGTGTGGTGTTATTTGAAAATCCTAAAAGCATGTCCTAAGATTAGATGTTACCCTGCAGTTTGGTGTCCTGTTTTTAAGAGCAAATAATTAAAAAGGTGTTTCTCTTAATTTGTCCTTTATCTGCAGATTCTGGATAGTATGAAGCCATTGCGCCCTTATGAGCGCATTGACACTTTGAAACAATTTCTGGACCATGATGGACATGTTTTACGTTTTTTCTGTGTGTGGGATGACCCAGAATCCATGTTTCATGACCCGCGGGAACTTGTTATGCACTATTATTTGTCTGATGATACTATTGATATAAAAGAAATTATACCAGTAAACTCAGGCCGGGATGCAGTTCCACTTTTCCTCAGAAGAGATAAGCTTCCAAAGGTGAGGAATGAAAATTTCAGCTTATTTCAAATTCTTCTGCTAATGAAGAAATATTAAATGCCTTCTTTTGAAAATCCTGTATTAGTATTGTAGTGATATTAATCATAAATGCATGATTTAGGTTTTGCACACATTGATATAATAATAAGTGATGGAATAAAATAAGTTTAGGCTTGTCGTGCTTAAATTAAAAGGAGAGAGAATTTAGGCAGAAAGATATCCTGTGATTTCCTTTCTCCCATATTAGTGTATTAAGATAAATGTATTAATAAAGCTCTACAGTAATTGAAGTCCAGAAAATTAATTAATATTGATAGATAAACAGAGGTGAATTCAGATTTGATCCATGTAACTTATATTTGGAACCTTTGGAAAAGTCCAGGTTTAGTATTCCATAACATTACTTCTTTGTAGCAAATCTAGAGTGACTTCTTAAAACTGAGTTCCTAGATTTGGGACCTTATGCAAAGCTAGTTAAAATCAATAGGAATCCATGAATAAGCTTTGTCAGGCTTATTTGAGAAGGCTCCTCTCAGAGAAATCTTCAAGGGGTTTGAGTCCTCTGTAACCTATTATGAGTATAAAATTAATGAGCTGGATACACTTCTGATTCTGATCCTGATGACAGAATAATGTCAGCCCACAGGTGAAATAAAATACTGGGGAATCTCTTCCCTACTTTCCTTCTAAGACTGGTAATCTATTTGTGATGCCATAGATGTACATGAGATTTTATACTAAAAACCTAACAGCAAAATATTACACTTTTCTCACCTTGTGCATCCTGTGTTCTGAGTTGCTGATTTAGCAGTGGCTCTGTTAACAGACCCCTTCTACCACTGAAGTGCATGTTGCAATTTTAAGGGCTAGCTTCTGCCTCTGAATTCAGTGGAAATGTTGAGAAAGACAGCAGAAGAGATCAGTCAAAAGTTGGGGTGTCAGGGAAGGTGGTAAGACAAAATAACCCACTTTGGTTACCCTGCATCAGCAGTTTGTTCATAATTTTTAAAAATGTAATGTGTTTGTGTATTAAGTTTGATATTACTGGGATAAATTACTAGTGTTAATTTTGAAACTCAGAATAGTAAGAAAAATACTAAAATTTTTGCCAAGAGAATCATGCTGACTTGAATCCCCTGTATTTGTGCAGTGGTTAGCACAGTAGGACAAGCCCTGAATGGTTCTTTTGCATGTTTTTATAATTATTACCAATCAAAATAATAACCTTTAGAGCAGATGTTGACAACAATGTGCTACACTGGGTGTGCTACCCCTTGCTTTCTGTTTGCCTCCAAGAAAAAAGAGACTTTACTCTTGGATACACAGTCAGATTCTGAATGTTTCTTCTGGCATACATACTGGCTTTTGACATATACACTGACTTTTACGTTTGGTGGTGTAATCTTACCTTAGAATTTATGAAAAATTCTCCCAAGAAAATACTATAATATCAGTCAATCTGTTAAAAACCTGCTAGTTCTAAGGTAACTGTGTTCTCTTTCTTCACTGTTAACTGTATTTCTTAAGAATTGGTCTCTTTTCTTGCAGTATGCTCCCACTGGGCTGTATCCGCCAGGCACAATCACCAGTCGCACTGTTCTCAATGTGTTGGGAAAGTTAGGCCATTACATTCTGGACAATCGTAAGGTCAGATATTACTGAATGCCTCCAGCTGTTGAATGTCTTTATAGTAGTTTTTGTAATTTCTGCGGTTGCTGTCCTCTACAACAAAGAGAGTTATTTATAAAATTATGTTGCCACTGGAGAATAGCTCAAATGAAAAGTACTGAGATTGACTGTATGTAAATTCCACATTTGTGAAAGTGAGGTAGCTTGGCACGGGGTGAAAAATACTTGCAAATGGACTATGAAGGTTATATTTGAAATCACATGCACTAAATGACCTAGATTTTAAGAAACGTTGTGGGATTCTGAGATTTATAAAGCTGCTGTATAAATGTTCCCTCTTTTATTAGACAGGAGCAGTGCATCAGGAATTTTACAGAGACAGTGACCTGAAAATAGGGGCAGTAATTAATGTTTGGGGAAGGAAGATAATACTCTGTGATTGTGATGAATTCACTAAAGAATATTACAGGACAAAGTACGGAATCGGTAAGTAGTGATAATTATCCTTTCCTTATGAGCATTTTTATACTTCTGAGTTTGACAGAACTGTCTTCAAATTTTATTACTGACAAAACATGTTCATTAAAACTTTTAGCAGTAACAATCTGTCGTAGGCTGTTAACAGCAAAGCAGTAATTTTGCAGGTGATCCAGAAGGGCTTCTTATATGTTACTCCATTGAAAACTAACACATAATGTACATGTTCTGTTCCTAACTGCCTCTGTTTTAAAACTAGAATGACAAAATAGTCATATGGATAGACTGCCAGTTGTTCTTCTCTCCTTCCTCCTCCCATTCCAATATCTGTGTTTGCAGTCAGAAAATAATAAAGAGCATGTAGTGAGTGGGTAGGTAGAATGAGTTCAATTATTCCCCATTATACTATGTTTCATTTTATGTGGATGTCAGAATCCTCACACAATAATATTTTCTGACACGACAGTAGCAGTCTATCACACTATTGGTTTTTACAATGCAGTTTTGTGTATTCTGGACCATTAGAGTATGTATCCTGTGAAGTTTCAGCACTGAATTCTGGAAACATTTAGCGACCATGCCCAGAATGGAAAAGCATTTTGAAAATGTCTAACAATAGGGGCTTTCGTTTATCTGTCTTTGAATTCCCTCAGTCAAACTTGCTAATGGTTCTATTATGGACATCTTCCTGCAGAAACGACTTAGATAATTTCTGGCAGTTTATTCATTCAGTAAATATAGCTGAGTGTCTGACTGTTCAGAGATGGCTGGAAGAATCCTACCATGGCCTCTCGCTGACATTGTGAAACAAAATACCTGAGTAGACTATTTCTTTCAGCTTGACTTGTGATCAGATAGAGTGTAGTGTTGGGATCAAAGCTTGTCTGCTGCATTGGGGGAATTAAATGATGTAGCGCTGCCATTAAAACACTAGATTTCTTAATTGTCAAAACATGTCTCATTAGGACTTTTTTAATAATAGCATGTCTGTACCAAAATAAATATTTTCTTATACTAGCCAGTGTGTGAGGAAGTCATATTCAATAACCATAGTATTATCTATAATAATAGTGAGTCTAACTCCAGAGATGCAAAACAGGGGGTTCTTCCCTGAGAATTTCTTCAGCCAAGACCGCTGCCACTATTTGGCAGCAATATCCTCTGTCTGAGCAAAATATCCTGTAACAGTGAATGGGGATTTCTTACGCACAGCAGGCAATAAATGAAATGCAGCTGACCATTCTGTATCAACCAAGCTACGCAACAAAGCGTTACACAAATGCAAAGGCTCTTCTCCTGTAATGCTGGCTCAGTAATTACTGGTGATGTCTGTTCCAGTTAGGTGGTTTGCAAGTTAGGAGAAGTCAGAAGTTGCTGATGTGCAAAATTCTAGAAAATTGGGACTATAGGTGATCTAGTCCATTCCCACTGTTCTGAGGCAGGACAGTGTATATACATAGATTGTCAGGAGACTGATATTAGGAAGCATTTCTTTCCAGAATGGGTTGTTAGGTGTTGGAAAGGGCTACCCAGGGAGGCGGTGGAGTCCCCATCCCTGGAGGTGTTTAAGAGTCGGGGTGACATAGCGCTGAGGGATATGGTGTAGTTGGGAACATGTTAGGTTAATGGTTGGACTGGGTGATCTTCAAGGTCTTTTCCAACCTAGACAATTCTGTGATTCTGTGATGTTTGTATAGCCTTTTATCAGCATCCTCCAGTAGAGGAGATTTCTTTGCTTCCTGAGCTATCTTGTCCTAACCTCATAGTTAGAAATGCCGCTGAATAGTTGCTCTGAAGCTGGTTTGTGTATGCTGAGAGAGTTAACTTTTTTGTCATGGAGAACAACTTCTCAGTACCCTCTTTTTGTAACAAACTTGTACATATTTGAACACTATTCCAATACAGCATCTTACCACCCTACTGCCCTCCCTGGCCATTTGCTGTGAGGGGAAACCTTTCAGTCTTTCTCCATAGTCCATTCTTTTATTATCTGTGATAATTTTTGTTTTTTCTCAGTGCTCTCTCCAGTTTCTCTGCCTCCTTAACACAAAACATACAAAAAGTGCTCTAGCTGAGATCTTTGGGAAACTGGGAAGGTTTTGCACGTACCTTTAAGGAAACATGATGGCAGAGACTCTGGCTAACACAAAAAAACCCCATCCATCTTGATGCAGCCTGTCTTGTTTACAGAAAATACACGCTTTCTTAGAGCTAAGAGATTCTCACAATTTGCTGTGAAATTCTTTCCTGCTTTCCCCAACAGGATTAAAAAAATGTAGGTATGACTTTTTAACTAGAAGGGTCTAGGAGTACAATCAAGGTAGTTTTTGGCTTAGAAGCAGGTTTTGAGAGAGAAAGGGTGAGGGTTCACCTTTTATTCTTAGTGAGTTAGAAATTTTGTTTGTGTCTGGTGGACGTGCAAGGTACTCTCAGTGGGCTCAGTCCCACAAAGTGCCCAGCATTCTGCTCCCATCCAATTAAACACTGAAACGTGCTTAATTGCAGTTTGAGTCTAGGGAGACCATTTACTTGAGTAAGAGTAAGCAAGTGGATAAATTAGTTCTTACATCAAGGCACAGTGCTCAGCACCTGATGGCATCAATCCAGCTGTTTGTTATTGTGTTTTCAGATTACTCCAATTTATACTCTTCTGCCAAAGCCATTAAAGAGGCTGACATTTATTTTTGACTCTGCAGTTTCAGCATAAGTTACTTGCCGATGGAATTTGCCGTTTAGGAGAATGAAGGGCAGTTTAGATTTCCCCTGAGGTGTATGATTATGATATCTGATCTATTTCCAATGTTGGTTTTGCCTGTTTTACTCTTTATACTGTTTGCGAAAAGCAAAGGAGAGCTTTTCCATGGGTAAACAATAGCTAATCCCTTTCAATAGGAAGCTAATGACATTACTGTCATCTAGCAGTGCTATGAATGCAAGAGAAGATGCCTTAATGTGTGATATTATCTGTCCAGACTTGCTAGTGCAGCCTCAGAGGAGGAGAAAAATACTCTATAGCCATGTCGGTGTTGTGGTCACCCAGGTGAAACATGAAATATACTGATGTGCAGATGGGGGAAGCTGATAACCGTTCTTCTCACTAAATACAGTATCTTAGCACAGAGTTGAGCATAAAGTGTTCTTTCTTGAATAACAGATTGTTCCTGAAGGAACAAAACCAGTAAAATCTGGTTTCCTACTGATTTTTATTCAGTGTCCCAGCACTTCCCAAGCCTGTCTGTTACGCCTTTTCGTAGCACCCTGCGATCCCTCTCCTGTCCCAGCTCTCCTCGCCCTCCCACCCCCTCATTTCTCAGGCTCCCTCTCTGACCTGGGCAGAGCAGCGTGCGGGGTGATCGGCTGGCCAGTATATGTGTGCTTTTGGCCAGGCAGCTGCTGCTGAATAACAGCTGACTTCTTGCTTTTCCCTCAGTGGGGGCATTAAAGCCTGCTGCCAATTTTCACTAAACTCGTCAGAGATCAGAGTCTCTCTGGCGTCTAACCTCTCTGCTACATGCAGTGGAGACTGAGCAGCGGCTTCTAAATATACTTGTGCATTTACAGATGCCTTTTTTCCTCAGGTAACCGGAATAATCATGAAGTAAGACTCTGTAAAAAGGATATTTTCTTTGAATCAGAGTACACAGTCATGTTTTAGCTGCATGGATGGTTCTGTGAGCATTACATTTTCTTTAATCCTGCATGTAAAAGTTGTGAAGATGGTGGTATTGCCTTCTTATTTTACTACTTACCTAAACTGTGAATCAGACTCTCACAAAACCAGGTCTCAGCTGATTGTTATACATCTCATATTATGTATAGAGAACATCATGTTATCAATGTCACTCCTCCAGGTTATCGCCACCTCTTACATTGTCCAAGGCTAGTGAGATTTCTCTCCCCTGTTCTTGTCCGTAATGCTCAGAGGTGTCTGTCCTCTTTGTCTGAAGGTAGAATTTCTTGCCTGCCTGCTATATACTGATATTCAGTACAGTTATCACTCTAATCCAAAATATGTAGCACTTGACTCTTCCTTGAAATACGATTTTATCTCACACATGAGGGTTTTCCTACAGTTCTTTGACTGAGGGTGAAAGGTATTCTTACAATGTACACCAAAATCATACAGTGTCTATTGAAACTGAAAGCAGACAAGGTCATTCAAGCTGGTTTAATGTGGCCTCTGTGGCAACAAATTCTTCTTGAGGAATTTAGTTTTTCTTAATGAGAAGACTTTCTATCTTCAAATCGTTTATATGCTAAAGATGTGGCTGGAGCTGTTTTGTTTCTTGCTGTTCCCAGTGCTTGTTCAAATCTCACTCAGGTTTTGATGTTGTGAGAAAAAGTTGCTAATATGTGGTGCATGTTTGACATAGTGGGTGAGATAAAGCCCCTAGTGCCAGCCTATCTCCTGCTGGGCATCAGCTGATGAAGTAACAAGGGGTGAAACTGTCCATGGGGAAAATATCTACACTATTCTTTCTGGAAGTAGAAATTTGTAATCCTGGACTTTCAATTTACCCTCTACCCACTGTAAATTCACACTGAGAATGTTACAGCCTGGAAGAAGAGAGCATTGATTCCTTTTCCAGACTGGACAGAGGTAATTTTCTTAAGAAACAGTGATAACCTGGAGAGGAGTGCATTTGGTGTGTTAGTACAAGCTGTCTGTCTGATTCTACCCTAATGGTGTGTGGCAGAGCAGAGATGACACAAGTTTTGAGCTCGGGTATGGCTATTAGTCTACTGCACCTAGCTGGCTGTTCAAAAGTTGCAGAAATTAGTTTATAACTAGTTTTGTAAACTGTGTTTCTCCATGGCAATTTCTTTCTGAATTTTGATTCACAGGAGAGAATCTGAATATGTAATCCTATAAAATCCTGGAAACTGTAGGTGGCACAAGGCTGGATGTTTGCATTGTTCTCTTTAGTGAACCTGAATGAAGAAAGGTCCTTTTACTTCGGGGAAAGGATGGGAACCAAAGCGCTGAACTTCTCTTTGGTCTTTGTTTAGTCCAAGCTTGGGTTGTGAGGGATTTAACAGTCTCTGAGGCTAACAATATATTCCTCTTAATTTGTAGTTCCCTTCTAGTTTATAAATCTGATTTTGATCCATATGTGCTAAAGTACATACAAAGGGAAATGCTTTAGCATTTCTTAATGAATGCCTTATGCGTGAGTGTCAATGTGGGTACGCTGTGACCTGCATGTAAACACAGTAGCTTGTCTGTAGAGTTTATCAGTTCAGGGGGTGTCCCGGCTCCCCCAGCGCTCTGGGCACAAGCGCGTTATTTGCAACCGTGCAAAGGGAAGGGGCTTGTTTCTGTTACAAACCTCCGGGAGGAAACACTAGTGCAGATTAACATATTGCATAATTTTTAAAAAAATAACGTTAAGGTTTGTAAACAGCAGGACGACCCTAACTACAAGAGCCGCAGCCCCGGTACTGGTCGCCGGGCGCTGAGGAGAGGCGGTGGGAAACGGCGCGCGGGCGGCCGCCGCCGGCCGGCCCCGCCGCGCGGCCACTAGGTGGCACTGTGGGAGCGCGGGAACGACCGCCTGGGGGCGGGCACAGGCGGCCACGCGCTACCGCCCCTCCCCCTGCCCGCCAAGCAGGGCCCGGGGCGCGTCCGGTACCGGGGGGGGTTGCCTTCTGTCGCACGTCCTCAGCGATCGTCGCGACAAGGATTGCGTCTGTAGGTTATGGAACGTGGCGCCCCGGCAGTGTCTCGCGAGGCAGTTTTGCGACAAACGGTGTTTGGAAAGCAGTGTTTTGGTGCGTGTGTGCGTACACACGTGCTCTTCCGTGGTGAAGGTCGCTTTGAAAACTTCTGAATGGACTTTCTTTTGCATATGGGCTTGGCCTTTGTACTTCTGCGTCGCAGAAAGGGCACATGCAGCTTTTGTGGAGAAAAATGTTGGCATGGTTTTGCAAAACCCCTTTTTGATTTGATTAAGGTAAGGTATTAGTTTTTCAAGTCAGGCCATATTCTTCTAAGAGCTGAAGACCAAAGGCAATCTCATTGTGTTTTCAAGTTAAAGAAAAACTCTTGACATCTGAATGCTTTCTATATTTTTCAACTTCATACTGCTGTTAGGCAAGTCACAGTATGTTGCTTTGATCTTCTAATATAACCATGTTTAAAACATCTTAATCACGAACCGGTTCAGAAAACGTTCCAAGTGACAGCGGTTTTGTCATATGCGCTGAAACCTGTGCTACAAGTTCGGGTTATTCATCTCTCTTCAGTTCTGGGTAGAAAAGTTAAGTTTTAAAGAAAAAACCTTTATTTCATGGGATCCACTTCTATACACTAGTCACTTATATCACTCTTTGCCCCGTGGGCTGTGGTTTGTGATGCATCTTCCAGTTTGCCTCATGTTTGTCTTTCACTTACTAGCCCAGCCAGCCACCCCTTCTTCAGGGCAGCATCTCCAGCCCACCCAGGTGTGGAGGTGATGCCACTCCACGTGGGCAGTACTGCGTCGGTTGGCTCCAACCTTCTTACTACATCTGTGTTGGTGTGGGGAGGGCTCTGCGGGTTGTGGGTGGCATTCAGCTGGGCTTGGGACCACAGCAAAGAAGGCCAGCTGCAGCCTGGGCTGCCCAAAAATCAAGGAAAGTGACTATCGCCCTCTACTCAGTGCTCATTAGACCTCTTCAAGGTACTGTGTCTGCTTTTGGGTCTGCCATGACAGGAAAGACATGGACAAGCCAGGGCGAGTTCAGGGGAGGCCCCAGGATGGTCAGGGCTGAGGCACACCCAGGAGAGGAGGGCTTGCTCAGCCCTGGGAGGGCCCGAGTGGCTGCCTGTACCCACCCATGGGGAAGTTGCTGAGACCAGGCAGCCTGGCTCTTCATCTGTGACACAGTGGGAAGGCACAAGGCAACATGCATGAGTGGAAGCAAGAGGCTATCAGGAAAAACTTTCCTCCCCGGGGCAGACTGCCAGGGCAGGCTGTGCAGGCTCTGTCCTGGGAGGTATCGAGCCCCAGCTGGACACAGCCCTGAGCAGCCTGGTCTGGCCTGGGGCTGACCCTGTCCTGAGCAGGAGACCACACTAGAGACCTCCCCGTCCAACCTGGATTATCCTGTGTTCCTATATTTATGTCTTCATTTGCCTCAGGTCTGCCCATTTACTTTCTCCCATATACAAGTTACTTTGTTCCTCTCACCTTTTCCTTTTTCCATTAACGTTATCTAACCAGCAGACTGCATTCTCTGTTGAAGTTTTATGTGAACCCTACTGGCAGCTGGAAGCTGTATTGCAGTGAAAGAGCCGTGCAGGGAAACAACAACGGTACAGCAAGATTTTCACCAAGAGAGGAGTAAGGAGGGACCATAGGGCAGCAGGGCTTTTGGGAGCAACCCTTATGGGAAGTGAGTGCAGGTCCCTGACCAGACATGTCTCTGCTGAGTCAGGAGAGCTCCTGCTGTGTATCTGGGTCAGTCAGGACCATTCATCACTGTGAGGAAATACTTAAGACTGGGGAAGATGAGGAAAAACAAAGCTTCCGACACTGGATAAAGTGAGATGTGGACTGAAGCTATTGGCTTCAAAGTACCAAAGTCTTCTCATATATGTATGATTTAAATAATGAATAAAATCTTATTTAGTTATGTATTTATTTTCCTCTGGCAAAAAGCAGAGAGCAGGAAACTCATAAGCCAAGTATTTACTTAATCATGTTTCCTCAAAGGATAAAACTGAAAAATTAATTTAGAATTATTATTTTATCCCATTTTGAAACTACATTTGTCTTTCCTTTTGCATGTGTATCTTAATGATATTTGTCAAACATTTTAGGATTATGGATTAAATCCTGAAACCCTTGAAGAAACAATAATTTCGCTGTTGGCTTTTATGGAGTCTTTTTCTACCCTGTAACAGTAGGAGGGATCCTGGTTTGACTTTGATCAGTGCTCTGTTACAGAAATAGGCTAATAAGTATTCATATCGAAGGTTTAAATCCTTAGTAGAATGGCTTCATAAGAACAGTAATAAATAAGTCTTGCTGTCTTTGTTGTAGAGGATTTCACTCCAGTTCCATTTAAGGCCCCACCACCGCCAAAATCAGAAAAAATGTTTCCTCCTTATACTGGATTTGGTTCTGAAGAGGATTCTCTGTGCTCCTGTATGGGTCTGCTTCCCAAGCCTCCCCAAAAAGATTTTAAGAAATTCATGGAGAAAGACAGGTATTTCAGTGAAAAAATAACTCCAACTTTGTAAATTATATCATTTTGTGAAGAAGATAAATGTTAAGTAGAGGTGTCAATTTTTAACAAAATACTCAGCTCATCAGACTTTTAAGGAACAGGTGCATGAGGACTGGCTTAGTGACACGGTACTCCATTTTTGTCTGAACTCAGCAAAATT
This sequence comes from Strix uralensis, assembly GCF_047716275.1. Classification (NCBI taxonomy): domain Eukaryota; kingdom Metazoa; phylum Chordata; class Aves; order Strigiformes; family Strigidae; genus Strix; species Strix uralensis. The sequence goes on from NC_133973.1 coordinate 40,481,598, forward strand.
TCTCTTTTGAGAAGGCAAATATTCTGATCCTCCCATCCCCTAACTTCTTCTCTTCCGCTGCCTTCAGTGGGAGTTTTAGTCCAGGAATTAGTGAGGAATTTTGTATGCTTCAGCAGTCCAACACTGATTTGTTTTTCTGTTTGACTTTCTGCATTTACTTTTTTTGTCTGCTGAATTTCATGTAGTTTACTATAGCTATATTAAAGTATTAACCCTTTACTTTCCATTGTGGAATGGTTTGTCAGGCAGTGGTTATTGAAGCCCAAGTGGAAAGCAAAGTCACATGCTAGAATTTCACCTGTAGAACCTCCATGAAAGAAGAAAGCTATTAGAAAAAAGTTTGGGAACGTATTGATAGTACATATAGCGGTACTGTAAATCATTTAAAACACAATCACTTAGCACATATCCAACTAGTAAGATCATCTGGTGGGCCTGATTTTGTGGAGATAATCCTAGTGTGTATTGCTATTCAGAATTTGATCTGAAAATAGACATACCTAAATGTGTCCTTCCTTTATAAATTTTCTGGAAAGAAACTTGGTGCTTGATTTGCAACTGAATTTGAATACAAATTCACTCCAGACTTGTGGCAGAGAAGTAATTTTCCCCTGAAAATTATTCCTTTCTGTCTGGCTGACTCTAGCTGGTTCTGTAAATTTAAGCTGAAAATGGTTTCTGACAAAGTAGGGAATCTTATGCCATTTCCCTTCTTGGTCCAGGAATAACACATTGTATGTTACAAAACTCAAGAGAATGCATCTCTTAGTGATGAAAACTTTTCTCATACTCTTTTTCTGATTCCTTACCTCTTCTTTTGCTTTTTAGAAGTGGCATGGAAAGTAACATACTGCGCTTTCTTGCAAAACTTGTCACAGATAGTCCTATTGACAAGGATCGGAAATTCATTATTTCCTACTTCCTGAGTGATGACACCATTTCAGTTTTTGAACATACACAGCAAAACACAGGTAAGATGTAATAATGTCTTGCAATCAGTCCCAGTTGCCCTGCTCGTTTGATTAGAGTTCACAGTAAACATTGTGGCCAGACTCATCACTAGCAGAAGCAGGGATATGGAGTTCTAAATGGGAATTACATCAGCAGGTCTACTGCATTATCTTGCATAGCTATATGTCATAGTAATTTATAATCTCATCACTCAGAATAATGCTGTTTGTTGTATGACAGTACTTCACGATATCCTTTGGGAACTGGAAGTTTAATGCATTAGAACTTTTATTACATTTTAATTTGCAAACTTGGGCTTTAAGCATTTGCTTTTGTTGTGGATAACATACAGGAATTGTAACTGACGATAAATAGGGACAGGAAATGTAAGAAATCAAGAATGAAAGATTAAATCCTTTGTTTTGCAAGACTGTATTATGGTGTTATGAAACCTATGTAGCATCCATTGTATAGAGGCACCTCATGAAACCAAAACAGCTGTGATATTTTTTAACATACTTTATCATTAATCATGTAGTGTTGAGCATATAAAAAGTGAAGATTGCCCTATGCTAGCATTGGTACGCGTGTATGTGTGTGTATAATACTGAACTGAATTTCAAGAGCCAGGCTACCAGTGTTTAAGTGACAAATGCATTGTTACTTCTCAGTTGCTTGATCACGTTTATCCTACTGCTGAAACATGGTCACCCAATGTTGTCATGGTTAAATTCTTTTGACCACTGTTGTCCGTTGTAGGCTGCCTCCAACCGAGGAGATGAAAGGTTTTGTGATTTTCAAGCATCTTTTTATTTGCTTGGAGTGTCCTGCGCATGGGAGGAAGGACACAGCACTGGGAAGGATGTCAGGAAGTCATTTTGTAACTCAGAGAGATAGGGAAGCCTTGGCTAAGCATGACCCTGTTGGAGAGATTAGTGTATTTCTGTGAAGCCCACAAAACATCTGCAGCAAGAGTGTCAGAGCAGTTAACATCCAGAAGTGCTCTGGCACCTCTCAACATACACAGTTGAAGGGGTGACTTAAAAGCTGCTGTCAGCCTCTGATAAAACCATACAGAGAATAAAATCAGGAAATCACATTCTCTCAAAGAAGAGAAAAAGAGTAATAGATGGTTTCCTTAGTTACCATGTTAGGCTCTTGTGGAACCTCATGACTAGCTCTTTTGATACTGCTTGAATTGCCCTGTATCAGCATCTTAGCACAGAGCACCTTTGTATGGTATTTCAGGTACACCCTGCAATGGAGACCAGCTCACTGTGCTCAGTACTGACCTGTTTGGTACTCGCAGCTCACTGTCTAGAGCAAAGACTGTCCTAGGGAGAATTGTTCACTCCCCTTTGCTTCAGGCTCTAGCACCAGCAGTTGACTTTCTGAGGTCCAGTTATTCAGCTTACAGTTAAGATATAAGTATTCTTGCGACCCTATGCGTAAGCCTTTACTGTAAATGATTTCTGATGTTAGTTCTTTTCAGATCTATGATGAACATCACATCCATAAAAAATGGAGGTGTGGTGAATATCTAGACCCTTCTGTATTCCTAGAGAACTCTTTCTGTGCCAGTGGTGCTACTGAGTCATTTTGAGTGCCCTGCACACGGGTAGGTTTTTGGAAGACCTGAGCCTTTTCAGTGAAAAGAACTTCTAATGGCATCTCTGCTTGCCTCCAGCTATGTTATGAATGCGTAAATAGGGACCTCACCCCCAACTAAAATACAAACAATTCTCTGAGGAATGGTTTGAAAATGTGTAGAGTACCTGCCTAGGCTTCAATGAGCATTCTCAGTTAGCCCTGCTGCACTGCAACATCAAGATTTAGCATTGCTTACAGCACCAGTGTCCTGTCGTCATTATTTCACTAGTTTCCTGCCATCCAGTGGCCTGTAATTTATGCAACTTCTTTTATTACAGTTAAAGATGCATCACATATGTATATATTTATTATGTAATGCTACTATGAAGCTCAAGAGCAGGTCAGTTGTCCACTAGTGAATGACATGTTTGATTGGCATTCTTTATGTCCGGAGACATAAAGAATGCTAAGGGTACAGCTGCACTGTTAAATTAAAGAAGTCCAGGGAACAGTTTGAATCTTGGACCCCAATCATATGTATTGCCTGTTCAGTCACTCCTGGTTCTCCTTTGCACCACTCCAACTAGACAAGGTCCCAGAGAGCCTGGGGCCCCTCCTGGAGAATGCTTAACTCCAGAAAACTCTTCTGCAAGGCAATAAGGACAAGGCTGCACCAGATTTGGCTTGCTCCACCCTTATCAGTCGTCTAACACTATCCCAGGAGGTTTTACACACTCAGAAATTCAGGTCCTTCTGCCACACCCAGAGGCTGCAACACATACCCTCAGTTTCATGCTGAAAAACACCACTCTGTTGGACTGCAGCACAGCTCTCACATACCTTCAAACAGTTTGAACACACAAAAATAACAGCTGTCTTAAGACCCCAGATTTATCATGTAGCACCCAGAGCAGAGCCAGAGCCACACACTGCAGTGCAGATGTGGTCAGTTGGTCAGGCTCTCAACAGCATGGGTGCCAGGCCAGAGATTGCTTCCTGCCTTCATTTTATTTTGGGATGAGAATATATGATGGGATTGCAGCTAGGAGCCCACTCTGAACACTGCTTGTCAAACAAGATGTGGAATGATAAATGGCGAGTTTGCATACCAACAATAGCAAATGCTTTAAGACCCCTGTGAAAGGCAAGTATCTGTAAATGGGTTTTTTAACTTCCCTGGGATGTTAAAGTGGATGGAGTAGCTGACTTTCAGAGGTGTAGAAAGGTGAAGTGGAAGGATGTGGCTAAGAGCTGGCCATTGGAGAGTTTAGTGAGAACAGCCTTGAAGAGGCAGGATAAGAAGTAGAATGGAGGGGAGGTAGAGCAGCAGTTGGAAAGAGCTCTGGGACTGCAGAAGTTTCTTTGTTTCCACCTTTCTTCTTTTCTATCTTATACCTTTCTCTTCTCTCTGTCTATCCCTCTCTCGTTTTAGTCATGTCTGAAAGAAAAGTGAATGGATTTCTTCATGGTTAAGGATGAGAAGGCTTTGGAGAGAGAGAATTCTATTCGACACAGTTCCCCATAGAATTCTCACAGAAAAACTGGCTGCCCATGACCTGGATGAGCAAACAGTCTGCTGGGTCAAGCACTGGCTGGATGGACAGTCCCAGAGAGTGGTGGTCAGTGGAGCTAAATCCAGCTGGCGGCCAGTCACAAGTGGTGTTCCTCAGGGCTCGGTGTTGGGACCATTTCTGTTTAACATCTTTATTGATGATCTTGATAAGGACATAGAGTGTATCATCAGGAAGTTCGCAGATGACACCAAGATAAGCGGGAGTGTCGATCTGTATGAAGATAGGGAGGCACTACAGAGAGACTTGGATAGATTGGATTGGTGGGCCAACGTTAACAGGATGAGCTTCAATAAGGCCAAGTGCCAGGTCCTGCACTTGGGCCACAACAACCCCATGCATCGCTACAGGCTTGGGGAGGTGTGGCTGGAGAGCTGTGTGGAAGAGAAGGATCTGGGGGTTCTAACTGACAAGCAACTGAACATGAGCCGGCAGTGTGCCCAGGTGGCCAAGAAGGCCAACGGCATCCTGGCTTGTATTGGAAATAGTGTGACCAGCAGAAGTAGGGAGGTGATAGCCCCCCTGTACTCTGCACTGGTGAGGCCACACCTTGAGTATTGTGTCCAGTTTTGGGCACCTCAATACGAGAGAGATATCGAGGTGCTGGAGCGAGTGCAGAGGAGGGCAATGAAGCTGGTGAAGGGCCTGGAGAATAAATCTTATGAGAAGTGATTGAAGGAACTGGGACTGTTTAGTTTGAAGAAGAGAAGGCTAAGGGGAGACCTCATCACTCTCTACAACTACCTGAAAGGACATTGTAGAGAGGTTGGTGCTGGTCTCTTCTCACAGGTTAATTAGTGATAGAACAAGAGGGAATGGCTTTGAACTGCAACAGGGGAGGTTTAGACTGGACATTAGGAAAAAATTTTTCACAGAAAGAGTGGTCAGACAGTGGAATAGACTGCCCAGGGAGGTGGTGGAGTCACCATCCCTGGATGTGTTTAAGGGTCGTTCAGGTGAGATGCTGGGGGATATGGTGTAGGGGAGAACTTTGTAGAGTAGGGCTGATGGTTGGACTCAATGATCCCAAGGGTCTTTTCCAGCCTGAAAGATTCTGTGATTCTGAGAGGTCCGGTAAAAGCAGCTAGAAAAAAGGAGTAAGACATGCAAAATGGGAGCGAGAAGAACATGCGTGTGAGAAGGAAAAGTGTTGAAGTGGTGGGGTGGGAGAAGAGCAAATTTGAGCACATCTCAGAGAGGGGATGAGTTAAAACAGTAAATGACTCCCAGAATAACAACCTGAAGGTCCCTTTTGTGCACAGGTTCAATGGGCTATTTTTGCCTTTTTATTTGCATGATTGATACAAATTGGCAAGTAAAAATGTTTCAAATCTCAGTCCTAAAATGGAACTAATAAATTGCTCTTACTTTTCTCAGTCCTGAAGGCGCAGAGAAGTACTTCACACTATTAGTGCACTGTGAAACTGTGTTTGAAATGCACAGGGCTGGACATCTTGAAGCACTTGTTGAGATGGGGGTCAAAGCATGAGAACTTTGGCTCCCCATGCAGAAGATCACAAGCCCTTTTTTACTCAGTGTAAGACCAAGCCAACAGCTGTACAAACACCTGCAAAGTCCAATCTGATCTTAATGGAAGAGGGTCTTTGGTTGTGGTGTTTATTTTGTGCCTTGAGCCTGGCTCTTGTAGATTTCCATCAAAATTTCTCATCAGGTTTCAGTGTAAAATCTCTTACCTAATGAGATATTTTCGGTTGTTTTCCTTTATACCTCTTCAAATGTACTAACACATAATGTTTAAAAAACAATTATGGGACAGAGGTATCAAGTTTCCAATCTAAGCACACAATTGCAGGGAAATAGAGAGATAAGAGTGAAGTTCCAATCTTACAGAGACCAGTTTTATTTAAATATTACAAACAGTTGCCAGGATTATATAACCTAAAAACTGCATATTTGTTTTAATAGCTAGGTGAAAATAAATGTGTTAAGATTAGAGTTACATTAGAGATTTAAATTGTTTTTTGATTCAAGCTAGATCTGGCCATTGCCATAGTGTTTTTGTCTTTTGCTTTTATGGTGCTAATAAAACAATTAAGACAGACATCTGCTCCAAACTCTGGTTTACTAAGTAGTTTGGGTTTCACATTCATTTATAATTTTGACTATAAAAGGCATTTTATTACACTGTTCATCAGCCTTTTATTAGACTTGCATCACTACCTAATATGTAAGGCGTCATTAAATGTTACTAAAGTATGCTTTTTGGCTTTTGGCTTGGAAGCTCAAATATAAACAGGAAGCAAACCCCAGGCACTCCAGAGTTGTTGTAGGGCACATATCCTGATGAAACTAAATGTAACAGAATGCTTGCTAGAAAGCTTGGTGGCATGCAGTGCAGTCTTCTGGTGCACCAGAAGATATTACTGGAAATATACCGAAATATTACTTGAGCACTGTGTGCAGTTTCCAGTGGCATGAATATCATTATAATGTGAAAAGATACAATGTGACATACCCAGCTCATGAAAGAAATAACAGATCGTAATTAAATTGCATTGGCAGAACAGTATGTAGAAGTTAGTGTCACTCCTACTTTTTTTTTTACATTCAAAAGCCCTTGAAAACAAGTTAGAATTACAGTGCACCAGAATTCATGATCTTTGTAGGACTGTGCTATCCTAAGTTGTGAATTTTTTTTTTCTTTTTTGCTTTAACAGTTCAAGCATAATTGCCTGCATCTTACATTTTCCATCTTACGTTTCTCAGGGGTCAGTCCCAAGGATGGCAACGGGGTTATGGGAACGATTTGAAGAGGCACATTTCTGTCCCATTTTAAAGAAAAGCGAAAAAAGGAAGGTGTTTGGCAGGCATTCAAATGAGACATGTCACAGAATATGCACAATGTAACTTGCTGTGGACGCTGGCAGAGACAGTTCTTTTAACAATGAGAAGGAGGGGGAGAGTATATTATAAGACACTCAAGGATGAAAACTGATATTTAAATACAAACCAGTTGGTTTGGGTTTTCATTTGTGGTTTTATTTTCCCAAGTAAAGCCACAATTAATTATTTACAATTCTATTCCCATAGGGATACTTGGTGGGAAGTTCTTGGAAAGAGGTCGCATTAAGAAGCCTGGACAGGAGCTCTTTAAGAGTGAGCCATCTGAATACTTCAACGCTCAGAATCTGTTTGTTGGAGCCAGAGTTTGTTTCCATGGTCACAACTTCTTTCTGGTGGATGCCGATGAGTACACGTTCAACTACATGGAGAAGCATGCAAATGAGGTGAAGCAGGGTCTTGTTATTTTCTATTATCTTTAAGGACTGTACCTTATCTATATATTTTTCAGAACTACTTGTACCTAGTTTCTTCACCCAAAGTTCACATCCCAGTGCTCTCTGTCTAGCAATGGATTTAGGAGACACTAACTAGGGAGTGCATGCAAGCCTGGCCACTCTTTACTGTCCATTCCACTTCTATTTTCTCAGCATCCACTCTTACTGTATTAGAGGTTGTTAGAAGATATATCCCTGCCTGTTCCTTCTTGAGAATGTTTATGGACCTCTTGTCCCTGAATTGCATCTAACCCTTGTTGAACCTACAGGTACTGTCTGCTTCCACAGCTTTCTATGGCAGCAAGTTGAAAAGTTTGCTGCCTGCTATGTAAAAAAAATATGATAAAAGAAGTAAGCTTCCTTTATCTGTTTTAAACCAACCTCCCACTAGTTTCAATGCCAGTTCTAGTGTCCTGGGGTTTGGTGAAGATCCCCATTCACCTTATGCACAACTGTCATAATTTTGTAAATCGCAGACATTCTTGTCCCTCAGCATGATTCTCCCCAGTTAAGAGTCTCACCCTATTTTAGTCTGTCCTTGCAAGGCAACTGTGAGATGTGGAGACTGGAACAGTGCACAGTACTCAGGATGTGGGCACATCCAATTTACAGTCTTGCCAATGAGGCTGGTTTATTCCCTGGTTTGATTGTTTGGGTTCATACATATTTATCTGCCAAATTGTTTCCCTTGTAATATTAGAAAGTCATATCACAGTCAAGAATTCAAGCTTACAGTTTGTACTGATTTTCACTATAGTTTGGTGTTGCCTTCAGAGGGGAGAGCAGCAATAAATAGAGAGCTGGGGTGCTTCTGCTGATGTATACTCTATGCTGCCAGTCATTACACAAATGGCTGGTAAAGAAGCTCTCGTCCACTAAAGCCAGAAATGTATCCAATTGGAGGAAATTGATTGTCCTGTAGCAATTGTCCCAGAGGTCAAAAAAGAAAGGATACAGGGATGGACAACCACAGTAGAGTCACAGAGCATTTTGTGGGATTTTATGTTGGTTTAGTAAGAAATGTAGATTATGGTTTCTTTTTATGAAGTTTGTGCTGCAATATTTGAGTAAATGTACTCTGATACACTTGGAAATTCCTGTTATGTGCAGCTCTGACCCCATTGCTCTGAGCCAGCTCAGGAGCCGAGGCACGTCAGCATCCCGATCCCTCTTCTGCACTGTTGCTTCATCACGGCATGATCTTGAACATCAGCCTTTGGACTAGACTGTACTGTGAGGACTTTGGCGTATACTTCATAGCTCGTGATGGGGTGGAAGCATGAATTGTGCTTCAACAGACCTTCTCCAGAGCTGCCCTTTTGCTTAGGCTATTAAAGTATGATAAGGGATTGCCTAGGGAAAATAGCCAGGAGGGTTTATCAAGCTATGGTCCTCTGCCTATTTGTCCAGACCTTTTGTGGATGAAGAAGGGAGAAGGTTCTTAGTGCAAGTTTTAATTGTTCCCTGTCTGCTGCCTCACCAAAGTGCGTGAATCTGCAGGACTCCCAAGACACCAGTAGGCCTAGTGTGGTCTTGGGGACTGCAAGTCTTGATGCCATTGTGCTGCTGAGGCAGAGGTAGTTGCAGCCTGACCCTGTGCTGCCTTTGGGCCACACGTGCTGTTCTCACTCAAACAAAAATAGCAGAACAGCATAATTTCTTTGTAAATTAACGTGGAGTTAGCACCACCTGCCTTCCCTGGAATAATGAGGAAGGTCTGCAAATTGCATGTTGATGTAAAATGCTACGACTGCTAAATGCTTTAAGCAGTAAAACGCAAAGCTGTATACATTATGTTTTCTTACTGCCAGAATATTTCTCCTCCTAGTAGAATCAAAACCAAAGCTATTCTCCAAAATGCAGAGTGCATCATTAAATAGTAAGTGTTCTTTGGAACTGCTGTTTGCACTGATTACCTTGGGTCAGACAGGTGAGATCTTAGTTTTCCAGATGCAATGATTGTATATTATCAAAATAAAATCTGCAAAATGGGAAGAAGCAACACTAAAAATACTACTTTAAAGTGAATTTTGAAATGTTCTTTGCATGGTTAAGATTTGAAAACATCTGGCAGAAAAAAAGGTTTATTCTCCCGATGATAGATGCTTTACTCACATCCTTTGAATAGAGCTCCAGAAGTAAGGACACACCTTGTTTGCCTCAGTTCATCAGGGGATTGCATACTCAAATCACAGGGACTTCAGCAATTATTAGAGAAGAGTAGAGCTGGAAGATGGTTTGAAGAAGGGGAAACAATTTTAAGATGACTATTTGTCAGCTATTTTTAAAATGAGAAAATAAATAATTTTCCTTCTGAATAGAAAGAAGTTTCATTTTAGCAGAGCACAACAGTACATTTTCTGAAAACTGGTGAAAGAAATCCAGGTGGAATGTTTTTCTTCTGGAAAATGCCGTTTTGACCACATTTCTATAGGCATATGTTGATTTAGATGAAATTTTGATTGGTAATCATAGTTCAGGTGGGAATTGATTTTGCTATCATTGAAACATTTGTTTGACACCATGTAAGATATTTGGAAAGTTTTAATTTTTGGTTTCAAAATTTTATTTATTTATATTGATTTTAAGTTATGAGGAGAGAAAAAATCATTGAGTCTTGTCATTTCGATTGCCACCTGTACTGAAAGTAACTTTAAGGATCTAACTCTCAAAACTTTTCAACATTTTTAGTTTCTTTTCCCATTTGAGGAAAAAAAGATATATTTAGAAAGTGTGAATTTGCTTGCAAAACAGAACATGTGTTTTATGCACAGCCCTACCCGTATTATCCAGGTTTGAGGAGAACTCTTTCAAACAAGGCATTGCTGTGCCTCCTTGGAAATGAATTTGTCATCTCTGAAACAGTCTCAGTTGTTCAAACTTTGTAGTCTTCTGCAGCACAAACACGGAGGTTGATTTTACTTCCATTGAATTCAACATAATAAACTTGACTTAAGCAAGACAGTCAAACAAAAGTAGATTGTGACTACTAGCATGTCAACAATTACAGGTCAACAATTACGGGTAAAGATTGCCATGCTACTCAGCTATGCAGTGTCTGCATAGGTGTTTGGAATATGTAGTTTAGAAAAAAGGTAAAAATAACTACTTGGATAATGTAGAGAAGACAGGTTCTTAAATAGACAGATCACTTTGTCCATCTTTAAATACTCTGCTCATTGATTCCTTCTGCCCAGTCTTTTCTCAATCTCTGTTCCTTGGCTGTCTCTAAAATTTTTTGATTGCTGGTCCAGCTGCTTCACACCATTGCCCTGCGTGGCATTGCATGCCAGGGTGGTACCTGGAGTTTTTGCATTGGCACCAATTGTCTTCTCTAAATCTGAGCATGTTACCTCTAACCACTGATGTATTAATTAAACTTGGATCAATTTGTACTGCTCTGGCAGTGTCACAGGGACTTTTAAATACCCTTTTCTAGATCCCTTTGAACTGATACAAAGCTGTAGACAGGCTTCAGCATAATTGGGAATGAGGACATTAAAACCAGTCATAATTTCAAATAATTTCTAGTTAAACCAACATTGCTTACTGGAAGAAATGGGAGAAAACTATTTTCAGACAGTTCATTGTGCTTTATAAGTTAGGTGGAGCATACCAGATGTAAGGGCATATCAGATACTCATACTTGGAGTCAACCCCAATTTAATGACTAAGTAGATAGATATTTTTTGTTAAAAATGAATATAGCAAATAAATCTTTGGTAGAGCCCCAACACAACAAGCCTAATAAAGGGTGGAAGTCTTAGTGCTCCAGTTCTGTTTATCTAAAATCAAATTTATTTTTATGGCCTATTTAGGAAGAAAATAAGCATTCGTCTTACATGACAGGAAAAATTGGTTCCTAACAGGTTTCCAATCTACTAATTCTCAGTATGTAAGACAACATGGTCTAATATGAGTATCTGTTGGAACAGTTCATTGGAGCCAGTGGTGAAAAAATTAGTTTTAACTTGGTGAAATTTAGTAATTGAGAATTAAATGAGGTGCACCAACATAAAATGAGGACCAAGTTATTAGAACTGTACTTTAAATGTTTCTACTTCTACTTTAGCAATACAATGTTTGAAGCAAAAGTGGAAATCCATTTGTGTAGCTGGAATAAACTGAGAGTGCATGATCTGACGATTTTTGTTTAATTTTTTATATTCTCAATAGGAAGCAATTTTTTTCAGTAGCAAGCTTCCCTCTAAACTTAACACAGTGCTGATTTAAGCATTTGAAGTGAGACAGTGGAGAAACTAATACTACTTAGCAGTTCAGCACCGCCCTGCATCTTGACAACTCTTGCTGGTACATGCATAGCTGGTTGCATAGTGCTTTTCTCTCTAATCTATGTCTTGCTTTCCTCTGTTAAGTTCTCTGTGGCTGATATTGGTGTCATCCTCAAGAAACTGAAAGACATAACTGAACTTCGCTCCCAAGAAATCAGACAGGTGTTTGCAGCCACTGACCCTGAGCATACCAAGGTGATTGAGTATGAGCCTTTCAGGTAAGACAGTGGATTTTGTTTTTTAGTATTTAATGAAGGCATGTTCCCAAAAATGTACAGAGCATGACTGTTTCGTGATGCTTTCTGCACGTGTTAGCTGACAAATGGCATACATTTGTCTTGCATTTACTTGGAGACTGTGTATGAGAAAGTGAATCCATGCCCCAGAAAAAAAGAGAAATGTGATAGTTTCAAGTAAGCTGAAAAGCACAACTAAAATCTGTCTACTTTTTATGGAGCTGACACAGGGTGTTGTGAAGAAGGACAAGTCAGCAGTAATATATACAGTGAAAGATAAAGAAAAGTCCATCCTGAGAGTCAAACAAATTAATTAGTAGTTTTGAAATTCGAGAAGGAATGTTTGAGTTGCCTCCTGAAAATGACGCTATTTGGGTTTTGAATCATTAATACAGAAGAAAGTCTTCACAGAGCCAAGGTGTATTGAAATTATAGAGTGCAGTGGTAAGCAACTTTAAAAAAAGACTGGAAGACAGTAGGGAGAGCACTAATTAATGCTTGGATAGTAATTTCAGCATAGATAGGGAGAACAGAAATCTGGATTCTGGCAATGATCCAGATATGGCAATGGGCAAACGTATATTGACAGAGGAAATCATGCTCAAATGCAGGCTGATTTCAGTTTATCCCACAGCTAGAATACTTGAGCATATGAACTGTGTTGGGTACTGGTAAAATTAATGATGTGGAATAGAGGAGGAAATTTTACCTAGAAGCATTTAGTTTTCACAGTGGTAATGCACTACATATTTAGCAACTGTCGTAATAACTAAAGCATATAAGTAGATGTATATTGCGTGGAATGTCATCCCTATAGGAATGTTAACCAAGGCAGAAATTGCTTCTGAAATATCTCAGAAGAGATATAGATCGCTGGTAGGTTCTTCCAGCAATTCAAATTGAAAGTAGTGAGATATGAAAACAAGCTGGTACTCAAAAATGAAAAATAAGTGATTAAAAGGTAGGATTTAAACTAAGAGAGGCGGCCACAGTTATTGGCAACTTTGGGTCAAAATATTTCTAGACTCAGATGTTTTACTCAACAGAAGCAAGATTTTGAATTGTTAATTGCATTAAGAGGGAAAATGTTATTACTAGAGAAAGAAGGGGAGAAAATTGAGTTAGTGTATATGTGGAGAAACATTATAGCACTTGGAAAAGGGTTTTAATTTATATGCACAATAACTTTAAAATCAAATAATTATGGTTTTAATTCAAACTATGAAATAATCATCTGCACAACTTTATCTTCTTACGCTAAGAGCAGGTCAAAGTTTTAGAACATTTTCGTGATGAAATTGGTGGAGCACACTTTTAGAAGGGATGATTGTGATTTTAAACAGCAGGGAAAGATTTTTATTTTATCAAGAAAAGGCTCAGTTGAGTGTAAATTTAGTCATGGTCATATTCTGTGCAGCTGTGAACAGCCCACCTGTTTAATTTAGGGTAGTGCTGTTCTGTGGGGTGGAGTAAGATCTGTCTAGTTATATGGTATTGAGGCACTTGATTTCGGCAAGAAAAATGAAGTAGTCCTCTCCATGAGCAAGAGAGGAAGCAGGGGAACCCATGAAAGAAATGTTTTCTTGGCCTCAATGCTCACCTGGGCCAGTCTTGAGCACCTGCTAATGGTCTACATCCCTCCTGTGGTGGGAGGGAAGGACGTCTAACAGGAAGCATTCACACTGCCAGAAGAAGGATTTGCCTCGAAGGAATATTTAACTTTTATAGTGATTGTAGATTTTGTTTCTGTTCATTCATATTATATCCAGTAATTTAAAGGCTTTCTTCTAATTATTATCCCTGTATCTTATTTTAGAACAAAACATTTTTAATGACGAAGACGAGAGCACTTCTTTGCATCTATGAAAACTCTTAAGATATTTTTTTTGTGAATAGAATATGTATTTTTCTTTCAGTTTTGTATTTTCTTGTGTACGTCACTGTTTATTTTTATTCTGTCATGGCATTTCATGATTATAACTGACTACAAATGATTATTTTTAGTACAGGCAATTATCTGTGTGACAGCTTCAACCAGCATGATAATCCTCTTTTCTTATCTTAAATACAGCTAAAGCTTTACTGTGCTCTAGATTTGGCTGTTCAGATTTCTTCCTTTCTACCTGTGTAAATTGATACGAACTGCATTTGAAAATGCACCTGTAAGTATGATGTAGTGAAGCAGAATTGTAATTATACAATTTACTTTAACTACTTTCAGAACCCAAATCTACGGCACATCATCCAGGAAATAAATACATGGCGTACACTGAAGCTATGCCCTAAGTTACTGTTAAAACCACTGAAAGCTTTGTTAAAAACAGAAGAAAAAAATAACTGAAACTTAGATGCCAGTGCATCACATGGTCCTAAACAGACTGCTTTTTCTCCTAAGCTACTGGCAAGACTTTTCCCTGTTAGAGACAAAGAACCGTGTGGGTTTAACAAAGCTGTTTATCTTCAATTCAGCTTGAGAAACAGCTCTTTTAAACAGTTAATTATTATTTCTTCTTTCTCTACCAAATTCAGATTGCAATCTGTCTTATTCTTCTAGAACAAAAAACCCAAGTAAAACAAAAAATAACTAAGCTGTGGGAACAATTGTTGCAGCTTGTTTCTTTTTGTCAGGAAGAGTTTAGATGTAATTCTGTTTGCAAATCTTGGGTCTCACTCATTAGGCCCTATCAGTCACTAAAATATTCCATAATTCCCAAACAAGACAATTATTTTATCTGGCGGTTTTGGTGACTTGCTTGTCACTGACTGGCTTGAGAAAATAAAAGACCTTTAAAATCCTGACACGGAAAAATATGTGCCATGTATGGAAAACCAGACTCTGGAAATATTCAGATGGGTGATGTTATCTACATGCTTTCAGCTTCACCAGCCCAAGCATTCAGAGTGCCAGGCTTATCAGGCAGTATTGTCCTCTTCTTTGTGTTCGCAGTAGTATTACTGCAGGCTCCAGGAAAGAGGCTCCAGTTTTGACTGAATCTCTGAATGCTGCTACAATATAAATAGTAATATTCAGTAAGTGGAATAATAATACTGACAAGATAATGATAATATTAATAGATGGACCAAGTTTTGGTCACTGAGTTTGCATAATCTCAAATAAGGTTTGCTACTGTCAACACCTTGGCTTCTCCTTATGTTTACCTCCTGCCACTGCAAATAAAGGATCTTTTTGGTTTATTTAATATGAAGAAAGCTGTAGTTGAATCAAAGTAGACGCTGTACAGTGTTTAGCAACCTTTTTTTGAATAGCTGTGTAAGTGCAATCATATTCTATGAAGAGATATCTTCATTTGAACAGGCCTACGCAAGCTTCTGAGATGAAGCAAGTGAAAAATTATGTTTGTTGATAAAATTTTGCAGTTTGGAAGGATACTAAGTTTCCGTGCTTTTAGTTCACATGTGAATGTTAAGAGATCCATTATCATATTGATTCAAGAATTTAACTGTTCTCCAGCCAGCAGTCTGAGCCTTATGTCAGAACTTTGTGCATCACTAATAATTTCTTCCATTTGTTTTCAAAGATCAGTATATAATCAGAATTACGTTGAAGTTTATTCTTAGTGCAGTTTATCCAGAAGTATTATATATAATTAATCTAATTTTGACTGAGGCACATAAACCTATGTTGATGCTTGCTATTAAAAAAAAGTCCTGTCGATCATGAGTTCACCAGAGGCAGACATTTGGGATCACAATGCCAATGTAGTTGCACTAAGCCAGGTTTGACAAGAGGCCTTGTAACAGCTGAGGTAACCTACAGTTCAGGTCAGTTTTTTCCAGGAGAGCAGGAAGCCTCTTAGGTTTCCTTGCATACCTTGCTGGTGGTGGTTTTCTTCCCTTATGTTGTGTCAACACCCAGGACATAGGAAGAACTCTGTAATCATTGAAGGCAACAAAACCCCTACTGCAAGGACAATGTAGTCTTTCAAATTAGTCCTTCTCCTCCCCTCCACCAACAATATAAAGCAGAAGGAGATTGTTTTCAACCATAATTACTAGTCCTGGTTCTTAAGCTTCAAAGCTTGTGTCCATTTGCTGATGTGCCTTCAGGAACTTACCCAGAAATCACTCCAACTCTATTATCATCAACAAATTCTTGACATTAACAGGAATGACTAGTCATTCAGTGCCAGCACTGGCCCATCAGGTGGATCTCAGGAACATTTCTTCTTCTTTGGATTGGACTGATATGTCTGAGCAGCACAAGCAGTCTTGGGAGAGCAGATCTCAGGCTCTTCCCTGCATGGGACCTGATTCTCTGCTGACTGTGTCCAAGCATAAACTGGTCTTGCTTTTGCATTCTGTCTTCCATTCTTGCCAGGAGGACTTGTGATTTCAAGTTGGGTGTAATTTTCTGCTCTCTCTCTGTGACCAATTTCTGTTTCCCTTCCCTCAGCTTTCCCCTGAAAGCTACTATCAGGGCCAGCTTTCACAATGCTTTGTGAAGTGTGGCCTGATGTTCGATTAATATTCTGTTCTCTGTTGGGATCTTCTGCCCCACTTCCCCTCTGCCTTTGTTGATTCTCTCTTTCTGTTATGCAACTGTTGTGTATGCTCTCTGTTTACAGATAATTAATCATGGTGCTGCAGCATGCAAAATATGATTAGGAACAAAACATGGTAATACCTTGTTAATTCACTATCTTGTTGGACAAATGCAATGACAAAATTAATCTCTGCTAATATTCCATGCCAGTATGGCATCTCTGGTAAAAGACTTAAGTCATGATTATTATGTATTTTTGTATGTATAGCCGACTACTGAGGAAATGTGGACATCCTGCAAAAGTTTCAGAGTTCAGGTAATTTCCATTGTACCTCCTTGAACAGACCTGGATTTCAAAATTTAAGTAGATAATTCTTTTACATGATTTACATGATTTTATGATGAGTGCCTTTTAATCCTTTTTTTTCCCCCGGAATTTAGGATTATTAACTGTTTTTAACTCCTTTACTTAAAACTAATGTAGGCTGTTGTTTTTGTGAACAGAGATTTGATAGTCAGTATCACTGATGGAGTGTTTTCAGAACATGAAATTAGGACTCTTGGGCGCTATTACAGTGTGAGAGAGGAATATGAAATGGACCTCCACTTCCTCCTTGCAGTGGCTCAAGAACAACTGAAGAAAAATAACTTTGAGAATTTTGAACAACTGTCTGCAGTGCTTATATACAATGACCGTGAAAAGTAAGTTTCCTCTACTTATCTTAAGCTGTTATTTGGAAGCGCTGCTTGTAAACCTACCTACTTTTCTATTTGTTGGTGTGCAAATGATATATTGTGGCCAAAGAATATTATTTGTAATGTTAAGCTTCTGTTAGCACTTCACAGTAGACAAGAAAAGGATAGCCTTTTGGTCTCTTTTTCATTTTGTTTGTGGACTTTTTATTATAGTTGCTCTACTGAACATACTGTGACGTAATCAGATGCACGTTCACAGGCAAAGAGGGAAAATAGTGATTTAAGAGAAAAAAGGAAGGAGTTATAGCTGACTCTTTATATGACTCATTTGCCCTTTTTGTTCTCTGAGGTCACAGATAAAGAATCACAGAGAATCACTAAGGACCTCAGCATGGGGGAGACAGGCCACAATGTGTACTTCAAGTTTCTTGGCTTTGTAATAGCGAAATTTCATAAAACCTTGTTTTCTTTACCTCTACCTATCTACCCTGATATTCCTCACATGTTTTCCTATTCACAGCAGCAGTCACTTGAAGTAAATGTGGAAAATACCTAATGTACACTCCTCCCCCTCTCTTTCTGTTTGTATAGATGTGGAGTGTTGCCCCATGAGACCTGCAGGACTATTTGCAAGTCCTTTAAGTTGCCACTGGCTGGTGATGATCTGCGAGCTTTACTGACCATGTAAGTTAGGGGCAGTTAGTATGACCTGCATGCGTGGGTGCAAATCAATGCTAAATATCTACTGCAGACACAGTTCTTAAGAATGTGTCATTCATATAATATTAATTGTTTCATGGTGCTGATTTTCTCCCTATACACACGCAGACTTTCCTATTTATAGAATATTAATAATCAACTGAGGTGCATCAATCTTAGCAACTTCTCTTCATTTTGTCTGGCACAGTAGATCATCTGGCTTTGCCAGAATTCTATAGAATTAGTCTTATGGGAATCAGCTACTGATACTTATCATTATCAATGAGTTTTACTTTTTTTGCATTAGTTGTTCCCGTGTATGTGTAAGGTAAAAACAATAATCTTATGAAAGCACATTATGTGAGTTTTAAGAAACGTAGCAGGATGACTACAATGAAATGTCCTTGAATCAAGTAGACAGCATCAGTAGTGAATAAAAGTTGTTTGCTACTCCTATTAATCTCACCTGAAACATATCTCATTGGAATTTTTAAAGAGGAAAAGGAGTGTTGGCATGGTTTTGGTCTTTTTCCATAGCACATTTAATTGTTTTGAGACAAATTGCTTGGCTAGCTCTATTAATGGGAATAGAAGTGAAAAGAACTAGTATTCAGTGCACTTGCGTAAAAGGCTAATGTTCAGAGTAACCTGTGGTGTTTTGAACACTCATGTTGAATTTGGTTTTCATGGCCAAATTTTCTGGTAATAGGTTTAAATACATGCTCATTGGTCTCTTCTTTCCCTTGTGGAACATCCTTAAATGTTTTGTCTGTACCTTTGTACTGTGTTAAAAGCAGGAGCGGGTCTTGTCTTCTGTCGTGTTTAGGTGCTTTCAGGTAGATATGCTTTTTGATTTCAGGAGGAATTGCAAACTAAGCATCTGGATTTATTAAATAATGAAAAGACTCTTGTCAGGCAGAAATGTGGAATCCATTTTAATGAAACATCTTCATACTGCAAGCAAGACTTCCTACTTAAATCAGTATCAACAAGACTGTTTTAAGAAGCCTAAAGGGCTATTTTTCACAAAGCTCCTGTTTCCAGACCAAAAACTTTCAGAATAGTTCCCTGCAGTAGCCAAAAAGACGACTTTGGCAATTTGTTTGCCATTCATCACATCTGACAGTTAGGGTACAAGTATTAGTCATCAGAAGCATGTCTGAATTTTAGCATTAATCTAAAACTCATTTTTTAGAACTCCCACTAAGCTGCCCAATACAAAAAGTGTTGGAGGACAATTGACATCCTGTACTAGACAAGGGGTTCTCATAGTTTCCGCTTCATAAGGGCTGAAATTGAATAGATGCACAGACAAGGGACTGGAGGTTTTCCTTTATGTACTAACACAATGCTGATGAAAAACAGGCAAGCCTGACACATCATAGGCTCTAGAGATGTGTTTATTGTTTGTGAATTTATACCAGGGAAAGCTTTTGAGAAATGAACCTCTTCTTTCCTGAAGAGTCTCAGTGCAGGCGGTTAAAAAGAAAAAGCCAAGTACAGTATGATAAAAATTGGAGATAAACTTAGAAAACAAAGAGGAGACTAAGAGCTGGATTTCACCCAGGTTTAGCCAGGTACCCATGACAGCTGAATTAGGATTCAGTTGCTCTAGGTTATTTCTGTATGCAGTGGAGGAGGAGAGAGTTATCTCCTCAGCCTGTATAAGAGCTGGATTTCTAAATTACCATCCATTGTACTTTGTTTCTAAAGGGGCTGTGGCCAACCTGTATTGCAGATTTCTGTATGAGAAAGGTAAATGGTGTGGAGCTGGGCCTCAGAAATCAGTGTGAGAAGTACTTCATATGATAGAGTGCTATGTGTAATGCCAGTTCTAAGTTACAATATCAGATGCTTCAAAAGATGGCAGTTTATGTGATGAGTCACTGCACTGCAGTGTGCAGTTGGCACTGCTTGGTAAATTTTTTGTTTCATGAGGGTGCAGAGTCAGGGAAAGATTTTTTTGATGTATATTTAATAGGAGTCAGTTTCCAGTAATCTGGAAATTGAAGAGTAGAGTTGGCTGAATGAGATTTTCTCTTCCTTTCCTCTTGCTTCCTGTAGTTTTCTTTGAGACTGAAGAATCATGAACAGTCTCACTCTGGGGGAGTATGCAATTCAGTGTGGGCAAAGTTTGTCGACAATATTCATTTGTGGCTTTTTTTTGAATGAGGAAGCATGTAGTTTTGTGTCCATTGATGTTTCTGAACCAAGTGGTGGTGGTGTTCCTACTGCGTGTATCTGTATTTATGAAGGAAGAAAGTGGTACAGTAAAAGTTGTTGGATTGATTCCCACAAAATCAGTATATATAGTTAATGCACTAGCTGGACCCTATTCAGCTATAAAGTGATGCTAGACAGTGTGATCAGATAATAGTCGAAGACTGGAGCTATGTATTTATTCAGCTTTGCTATCTGAGATTAGGTGGCAAAGACTTTCTGTAGGGCTTAATGGTTCTATTTTTCTGTTTTGAAAGGTAATATTCTTAAAGTATTTATTATTTACATTTGTAAACTATACTGCAATGTTCTGTCACTTATTAAAAGCATAGGATGGGACTCGAAGTTACTGTCTAATTTTGTGGTCACCTCCAGATGACCCAAGACGTTGTTTATTTTACCCAAAGACCATTCAGTTTCCACAGAGTGCAGGGAGAATTAGCACGAAGACTGAGGTTTCATAAGACTCTTTCATATTGTCTGTCTAGGGTAAAATTGTATTTTTAATTGTGGGATGGTGAAATAGTAGGATTTAGGTACCCAACAATGTGTCCATTTTTCCAATTCACCTGAGCTGGTTTATTAAAAAGTATTTCCTTTCTCCATCAGCATTTTCTCACTTAGTTTTTTAATCACAGGGCAGTACAGACTTCTAATCACAATGTATTAAGCAATGCAGATGGTACACAATTGTTCCTGCCAGAAAACTGCAGTAGTAATTATAAACATTTCTTTAAATTTATGCAGGCATAATGAACAATTATACTTTGTTTAATAAATAAATGTTGCTGAAGTGCTTAAGTAATGAATTTAAGGTTTTTTTCTGTTGTATTTATTTACTACAATGCTAAATGTATGCTAACAAGGACTTTAAAAGATACAGTCCTTCCCCAGAGGATATCTAAACAGCTGGCAGATAAGGAAAGAAAAAATGGAGGGAAGAAAGAATGGATGACAAGTTTACAAGTATTACACGTTGATTGTTCCGCATTAGTTTAGTTGTTAAGTGTACGTCCCTATTTTTTAAAATATGTCTTTTAATTTCTCTTAAAAGCAGCTGTGTAGTTCTTCACGTCTCCACAGTGTGAGACTATTGGACTCTGGAGGGGGGCTTGTTTTTTTGAAAAACTTAATCCCTAGTGTCTCAGTTAGCAGTATCTGATAACAGTGGGCCTCCTACATGGTCATCCCAGTTCTCAAGTCACTAATAGGCCAGGCCAGGCCACTACTGCCTGTTCAGCTTTTCCCTGGTTTGTGGCTGGGTAATAATTTTTTACCTAGTTGTCTACCTATAAGGTTATTTTAGGGCTGATGTATTTATTTCAGGAACTAAACCCTCTTTTCCTGCTAGAGGAAAGCAAGGAGTCCTGGTAGCAGCAGCAAGACTGGAAATGGTCACTAAATTGTTCTCCTGCACTCTGTCTTCTGTTCATTACTTTTGATGCCTGAGACTCCCTATGCCATTTGTGATGAAAGGACTCTCTAGCATTAATATTTGGATCTCTTAAAAGAAATTATTTCTGTTAAATGTGTACACAAGATGGTAGCCATTACTTAATTTATACTGGTCAGCTGCATAGACTTGTCTGTGCTTGCAGTTTTAAATCTTTTCATTTGATCAGTTTTTGACAATTTAGGTATATGCCTGTGTTACACAGAGACTATCAAATAGGCTGAAGAATCCCAATATTTTCTCTAAGGTTAAAGCAGCACGATGCTTCTCCTCTATTATTATCAGATTAACTTCTTAATAAATGTTATGCAAAACTAAGGAATTAAACTCTGCATGTACATTAACTTTTCACATAAATGTTTAGGTTACAGATTTCTTGATGGGAAAGAAAAAATATTTGTAAGCAGCCTTTACTCATTCTCAGGAATGGTCATAATGTGGTTTAACCAGATTTTTCACATATCTGGAGTATTTCATTATAAATATATTTTTAGAAGCAGAAATGTGTGATTATGTCTGTAATGTCAAAGAAAAAAAAAGCTCTGCAAACTGAGAGGGATGGGGGAGTGACATTCATAGTCTAAAATCACATGCATTGGTGAAGTCATAGGGCAAAACTGAAGAGAAGCATGGTTTGAAGAGATCTTTGTTGCATCTTGATAAAACAAACCTAATTTCCTTTCCTGAAGAGCACTGTCAGTTTCAGCCATATTAACTCCAGCCACTGAAATGTATGACATCTCTGTCCTAATAATGCACAAAGTGATAACATCTCAGTCCATCTGGATACTCTGTGCCAAATTGCAAGTGTGTGCTTTTAGTAGATTGATACGATAAGTCACAACAGGAAAGAGATCTAAAGAGTAGACTTTTTGTTTTTTCTTTCTGGATTATTCCAAAGTAATATTTTAAGCTGCTTTCTGTAGCTATTTAAATATGGAATTTAGGAATCCCATTTCCTCTGCCCATGTTAAAATCTTTGGTTATAGTTAACTTCATGCCCATGTTGTAATCTCAGTTTGCTAGTGCTGTCACATCAAAGGACTTTTCTCCTTGTTAATGTTTGTTGAAAGCAGAAGCAATGCTTTCCTTGAATTCATTGCCTCAACATAAAGTTTAAGTAGTTACATGCCTTCACTTGTTCTTTATTTAAAAATGCTGCTTATACAGCTCTACATCTTGGCAGTAGACTTAATCTTTTGACTTTTCGCAATGAGCAAAAGATAAATACATACATAGTAAAAGAAAAAATATTGTCATGATAGTTTTGAAATTCAAAATCTCTGTGCCATATTTTTATTCCGAGAGGTATGTTTTTTTTATTGTCCTGTTATTTCTGAGGCAAAACTTTCTTTTCTCAATTGCCACCTGCAAAAAAACCTGAAGCAAACAAGAACCCTGTAGAAGTGGGAATGATAATTTTCTTGTGTAATGGATATATTCCCCAAAAGTAAGGCTTTATGAAAATGTTAACTTGCGTGTGAGCTATTATAAAGAATCAAGCTAGCATAGGAGGATTTCTCAGGGCAATGTTTCAGGCTCCTCTTTAAATACTAGTAACAGTAGCATTCTTTTCTGACTTTGCTTTCATCTTCAGCATAACTCAATGTACTTAACATTCCAGTTTATCGCTAGCATCTCTGTTTATGGCTTTCAGTATATTGTTTTATTATCTCTCCTGCTGACTATTAAATGAAAGGTGTGGGGGGAGGAGAAGGAGAGGATGAGTTGCGGTTTATTGCAGTTTATTTTTGTCACTAGATTTATTTCTTTGCTTCTCCGATATTGTTTTCCCAGTTTGTGCTGTAAATTCTCCCTTAAAGTACCTTCATGCTTAATTTTTACCAGAACCCTCTGCAGTGGTTGAAGGGTTTTGAGACTAATGTTTTGTGCAGTGCTATTTCTTTAAGAACCAGATAAAATAATTTTCTAAAAGACTTGTTTCCTGGAGATGATCTTGCTCCTGTGCAGTAGTTACTTGTTTAGATTACAGATTACAGAGCAGAATTGTTGAACATGGTGTTTCCCACCAACGACTAGGTATTGAGTCTCGCTAATTATATATGTCTCTCCATGGAGTGAAGCACAGACACTTCCAGGGTGTGCTTATATGCCTAAACCAGGTCCCTCTTATATGTAGGTAGTGTTAGGTGAGGCAGATGTCATTCACAGAAGCTGCTAGTATTTATAGCGGAGCAGTTAAGCTGTTCATTTCAAGAATCATATGCATGGTAGCTTCAGCTTGAAGATATCTTTCAAGCATTTGACTAGTTCCACTGAAATAACAGTGGTTCCCAAGTGCCTTAACCACCTAAGTGTTTTGCTGAATTGTAGATTTTTTTTCTGAAGTTGCTTCATCCAAATCAATGACAGAAAGATGATGTGGCTTACAGATTTGCTCCCATGGGGTTCATTAGTCCAGGGTAATGATTTTAGAAATTTGAGCGAGGGAGATAGCGTGTTACACACATATCTGTATACCTTAGCTGGCAGCATATATATCTTCAAGCATTTAGGCGACCATCATAACCGACACAAATCTATATTTATTCCATAGAAATAAAGAACAATGACATAAAACAACTACCAAATGACAAGACTTGTGATTCCTAAATCTGGCTATTATTTGATAGGTTAGAGAGCTGTGTGTTTGCAATTTTAAATTGATCCCAAGATATGTGCGAACAGCATTTTTGAAGGATTGCTTATTATTGGGAAATGATTGTAGAAGCCGTATAAAACAGGTCAGTTGTGTTATAGCACAGCTCTCTCATATCATTCTACCTCTTTCTTTTCTACACAAAGGAATCACACACTGATCATCCCAACTCTGTTTGTCACGAGGTGTGAGATCCCAGTGTTGTAAAAGGTTGAGCAATGCTTCAAAAGTAAAGTGATATTAGTTAAAATGCAATAAACCTGTAAGAATATGGACTAGAATGTATGATATAGAAGTCCTGACAGTTTGGTAGTGTTTTTCTGTACTCCTGCCAGTGATTGCTAGTAAAGGAGTAAAAAATTATTATCCAGAAGTTAATGTTTTAGTATGCTGTAGATAACATGATACAACTTTGTTAAAAATTTCCTTTAACCTTGAGTAATCTTATGGGTATTCTGCTTAGGTTTGAAGATGACCGTAAGCAAGTGGAATATAAAAAGCTTGTGGATGGGCTGAACTGGAGAAAGAATCAAATTCCTGCTTTCCAGACGATAAAGGATCCTCTCAAGGTAAAACCAGTGTATCTGAGCAAAGGAACAGTAGCGTACATTGATATAATTTGTCCAACTTTAACATGAACATGAGCCAGCAGTGTGCCCAGGTGGCCAAGAAGGCCAGTGGCATCCTGGCTTGTATCAGAAATAGCGTGGCCAGCAGGGACAGGGAAGTGATCTTACCCCTCTACTCGGCACTGGTGAGGCCGCACCTCGATTACTGTGTTCAGTTTTGGGTCCCTCACTACAAAAAGGACATTGAATGACTCAAGCGTGTCCAGAGAAGGGCAACGAAGCTGGTGAAGGGTCTGGAGCACAGGTCGTACGAGGAGCGGCTGAGGGAACTGGGGTTGTTTAGTCTGGAGAAGAGGAGGCTGAGGGGAGACCTCATCACCCTCTACAACTACCTGAAAGGAGGTTGCAGAGAACTGGGCGTGAGTCTCTTTAACCAAGTAATAAGCGATAGGACAAGAGGGAATGGCCTCAAGTTGCACCAGGGAAGGTTTAACTAGATATTAGGAAGCATTTCTTTCCAGAAGGGGTTGTTAGGCATTGGAATGGGCTGCCCAGGGAGGTGGTGGAGTCCCCATCCCTGGAGGTGTTTAAGAGTAGGGTCGACATAGCGCTGAGAGATATGGTGTAGTTGGGAACTGTCAGTGCTAGGTTAATGGTTGGATTAGGTGATCTTCAAGGTCCTTTCCAACCTAGATGGTTCTGTGATTCTGTGATTCTGTGATGAATGCTTTGTCCAATGGAGACTACAACAGTTTTCATATTTGTGTATTTGTGCCTGTTTTCTTCAAGTCATTAATTTTTTCTGGGAGGTTTAGAATGAAGCAGAGAAGTCAAACAGGGATGAGGAGGCCTTTAACACCCCCGTGCCTAATAGGTGTCACATCTCTGTGACATTTTTCTAGAAGAAGAAAAAAAACGAGAAGGGGAAACAGGTGTATTTGCCCATGAACAATGGGTGTGAATACCGTTCACCCACAAATATTGTTGTCACATGTCAAATGATCTGTTAGCTTGCTGAGATGGTCAGGAAATACTTTAAACTCCACTGACACTGCAGAAAATAGCTATGTATTTTTTATAACTCCATAGAAACTTGTATATAATACACCACATCACTGGTAGGCGTACAGCAAGAACAGTATTGATAGATCAACTTTGTATATCTCCACCAGCCTGCTACTTGGGGTAAATAAAAATGTGGTATCAACAAACTGCAGAGATTAATCTGATCTTGCCATCTTGTGCTGAATGGAACGTTTTAAAATAGATGGTGCATAAGGCAATTATGCTGATTTTTAAAAACTTTGTAACAGATAAATCTGAAGCCCTTCTGCCAACACGTAGTTTTGCTGGTCTGGCCTAGCCAGTGTGTTACTATGTGTGTACAGAATGTGTTTGATTGTATCCAGACCGTTTAGAAACATAGCATTCCTTTAAATCCAAGTTCAGTGGTGACATAGTTTAAACCAATATTCCTCAAGTACTGTGCTATTAACCTGACTCCTCTCTCTTACTTGGCTTACCAGCTCTTTCTTCTGCAGCATCTCAAACTGTCAGTGGCGTCTAACGAGGGCCCAGTGCTGCTGGTTTGCTCTGCTTTCCATGGTGGTTTATTTTTCACTTTGTCATTGAGAAGATTTTTTCCATCTTGTACAGATAAAATCAAAGCCCTTCCACATGTTTTATACAGCCGTCCTGTGGTCCAAAGTGTGCATTAGGTTTTGTTCAGTGGATATTCTTTGTTTTTACAGAAGAATTCTGTGCTTAAGTTATAACTCAGTATTTAAACAGTGATTGCTCACAGGAGATTGTGTCAGGATAAAGGGCCTCATAAGCCTCAGTACTACAGAAACAAAAAGAAGGTCAGAGCCTGTGCCTGGAGCATTTTTGCCTTGAAGATGGTGCTAAGCTTAGTACCAAAAAACAAGAGTGAAAGAAGCAGAGGCACAGATACACTTGCTGTTGAATGTGTTTGGCCTTTTTTTCCCCTCACAGGATGGCTTATCTAGCCAGTGAGGATGACCTGGGCAGGTGAGGAAAGGAGATGGCTCCTATGAGGTGAAGGTGGAGTGCAAGTGGTGGTGCAGCCAAGAGGCAGCCTTCACAAGTTGAAGGCATGGAGGAAAAGGTGCTTGTTAAACAAGCACAAGGTTAAAGTAGACATTTGTGGTGAAACGTTTGTTCAGCATAAGAGATGAGGTTTTGTTTGGGTATGAAGAAGACCTTATCTTTGCTTGGAGGACAGCCAGTGGATGGGCTTTCCGGGAGTGGTTGATGCCTAAGAGCCCCAGTTGAGAATGGTACATGGAGTTATGGGAGGAAGGTTACAGCTGGTATCAAAAAGGAAGAAAGAGCATCAATAGAAATGATAATCAGTCATCATCATGCTGCGATAATCAGTTCCTCATCGGCTCCAAAGCTTTGCTGTAACTGTCATACTGACACAGAGCACTGTTTTCAATGAACTGTGCCCAAATTGGTGCCAGTATAGTTTATTGAGTTTTATTGACGCTATTATTTTGTTAGTTAGCTGTAATACCTAGGCTATCTTTGGTACAATACAGGAATATTTTAATGAAGAGATCAATACAAAATGGAAAAAATCAGAGGAAGGAAGGGATTTAAATCTTGTTCAACTTTAGAATCCAATTGTCATTCTGTTCATGACTTACCACGAATTAACAGCAATATTTTGGGGCTATAGTACCTGCATTTGACAGATAGATTTCAGCAACAGAGTTGTGCTTGTTTAGCTGACTTTTTTTCTTCCTTCTATCTCATTATTTTGTATGATTTTTGGTGTTGAGACATAGATGACTTGCAAGACTTTCAAGTATAAGCGTCTTAATGAAGAAAATATAGCATTGTTTAATTTGAAAGTATCTGCAAAAGGGCTAATGATAGAAAATATTTTTAATAAAATATTCTTCAAGATTGATAAAAATGTGCATGTAATCTTTTAAGAGGATGTGCTATATAAAGGTCCACCTTTTTACAGATTTGTATGTGGAAATGAAGCAGCTCCTTGTATCTTACGTTGTCCAGCTTTTAATTATTCTTCTTTTCAATATTATATTCTAAGATATTCTCTGGGTTACTAATTTCAGACTGAAGATGACTGGAGAGGACAACCACCGTCCTTTGCTGTGAAACGGATCAAATACTTACCTCTTCTGGATGATCTGTTTGGCAAGGAAGAATAATCTGATCTCTGCAAGGCACTGCTTTTAGATTAGTGTTTCAGTGCCAAGGCTTACTTAGACAGATACTGAAAACATTCCTTCTAAAACAAAAAAAATAAGATACAGGTTTTATTATATTTAATTTCTTATTCCAACACAGATGTATACTTTGTGTGTTTTTGTAACTCCTTCTAAATCAACAGTACTGTTTCATACTTATACAAGCATAATTAAAGCTGTATCCTCTAATCTTTGTGTCTGGTTATATGGAGAAGTTACAAGTATTGAGAAATCTTTGAGTCAAATAGAGCAAAATCTGACTGATACTGCTTTGTTCTGCAAACAAAGGTTGTTGGATGACGTCTTAAAATACTAGATTGGACTATATTAGCACAATAAGGTAATTCCATTCAAATTTCCTCTCTTGCTCTTTAGCTTATATCTGGTTTTGCTATATCCCTGTGGTGATGTTTAAGTACTGTTTGTGTCAAAGTTTCTTATTTTATGGAGGAAATACTAGCAAGGTTTTAACACAGTATAAAGTTGCTCTGGTATCAGAGATAATTATAGCCTTTCAATGTAGAAGTAAATATTTTGAAGACACGTTATGGAAGCTATGAGTTCTTGCTTTTTGTTTTAAATGTGACTCAGATTAGTAGCCACCCAAGTTTACTTGGGTGAGACATGTATGAAGAGAAGGTGTTTCAGAGCAGTTTTAGCATGCAGCTTTCTTGAAGTAGCACTGTACTTGCCCTTTGAAAATTAATTGATGCCTTTCTCTTTGCTCAAAATTGTGATGACTAAATGGAGTTCCTGTTAGCATTTTTGTATCTTTTTATGCCTGCTCAAATCCATGACTAGATCTGAATTTACTGCAGGGTTTTGTGAGAGAAGTAATTACCCCAGTTTAAAGAATGGAAGACCTGAGGTGAAGCGGGGAGCTGATTCATCCACAGTGATTCCAAAGGGGAAGTGGAAGAGGTGTGAGCCAGCACACCTCTGCTAGTGGCTGGGAAACTCACACATTCAGTAGGCTGAGAACCCTGTGCTTTCTGTAATCTGAAATTACAATTTGGGGAGGAAATGTTTAATTTAGAAGGATGAGAATTCAACATATTTAAATCCCCAAACTGAGGGAAAGACAATAGTTCAAAGAATATCTTAATTCAGTAGATCTGTCTTTTTGGAAACTTGGAGATCCCTTTTAGAATTATGATTCCATTTAGAAGTAACTCGCTGGACTTTTGCATGATAGAGTAAATGAAATTTTTAATTGTATGACTTCTCTCTCCCCCAGCTCATGAGAAGAAATTCTTTTCACTCCATATGGCAAAATATGAAGCTTTTGGCAGCTTTTTATCTTTTTTGTCAGAAAAAAAGGACTTGAGGCAAGGCATAATTATGTGTGTTGCTGCTACTTAGGAAGGTGTTTGCAATAAAATGGGTAAGTGATGGTCTGTGTCCAGGGGGTCAAAAATAAAACTGTGAAAACTTGTTAAAGTGCTCCAAGTTGTAGACAAGACCTTGTACTGCTTTTTGATCCAAAAGAGGAAAATGGTTTCTTACATGACAAGAAGAACGTGTGGCCAGGGGGACAGTGTCAGGAGCCAAAACAATAATAAGTTGCATTTGAAGCCAGTTTGCTGAAGGTGAAGATTTTTAAAACATGTCACCAAGATTGAGCTTGACACTTTAAATGAATGTAGTTGCCCTTGTAAATTTTCAGTGTTCCCCAGACTTCAGAAGGATATGTTTGTTGTGGAAATCTTGTACAGCTAAGGGTTTCCAAGAAAGATTGACTCTGAACATTTTAGAACTTCCCAAGTAGCTTTTAAAGATGGGAAATGCACTTCAATTTGTTTCCCTTTATGTGTATAGGACAAAGAGGAGCCTCTTTTCAGAAAAAAAAAAATAGTACAAGAAATATAGTTTCTTATACTTTCATGTGGAACCCTGTGTATAGGTCTGGTGAATCATGGTCTAGTCATGGTCAAGAAAGGTGGCTGTAATCTGGAACCAGTGCAGAGAAGAACTAGAAAGGTGACCAAGAGAATGGGGATAAGAAAGGAGACTAAAAGACCTTGGCTTATTTAGTGAAATATAATGAAGTCTCAGAGAGAATATGCCTGCTGTCTGTAAATACATTATGGCCTGGTGAGGAAAATAGTTTGTTTCAGTTAAGAACTTTGATAGTCTAAGAACAAATGGGTATAATTTTCCACAAATAAACTTAAACTGGACAACAAAAGGTGGATTCTCACTTCTAAAACAACAAGGGTCTCAAACAGCCTTCCAAGACTGAAGTACTCAGTTTTAAGGTTGAGATCGGTCATCTGATGACAGTAATTTTAGGATGTTTATTAATACCCTGCTGAATTATTATTCTCACTTCTCTTTATCCTCTTTTCCCATGCATCTTGCATAACCCTGACAAGCACAAAAGGATCTCCTAGGAGCAGGGTAGACAGGGCCTGAAAAATATTTTCAGTGCTTGTCACTGTGCTCACAATGTGTCATATGCTGTGGCCTGATGTGTTATAAACACTTTTCACCAGGTTTTCTTTTTTACAAGCAGCAGTGTTTCTAGAAGGGAAAGCCCTAGCCAATGAGCAGTCCAATAATACTCTTTGTATAATGTGACTTACAGCATATGCTGCCCAGAATATTTCAACCTCTCCTCTAATCCTGCCACCAGCTTCTTCTCTCTTTTCACATTGCTGATGAGGGGCCTGAATGAAGACAATACCACAAGATTATGTTTCAAGATGGCAGGAGGCCACAGCTTTAAAGCATGCATCGCATAAAGGGGAAGGCAGCCCTCACAGTTGCCATTAATCTCAGCTCTCGATCTCTGTAGGGAAGCCAAAGATATCTTCTTTCCACAAGTATCTGTGCTGTCCATGGCAGGAGCAAAGAGATTCACATTACAATACCAGCTCCCCATCTCACTGCTGGGGTCTGCTGCGTGTTCAGTGTTAATTTTTATTTCCTCAACTTGGCATTTGAAAATAAGAGGCTTCAAGTTCTCTGGAGTAGCTGCTGCTGCAAGCAAATGGTAGGCTGCAAACGGCAGAGGACCGTGTGCAGGTGGTGCACTGGCTAGCTCATGGCCTCACATCAGCTTCTCCTCCTGTCCAGTTCAGAGCACCTGCTCTTGTCACCTGCAGGTGGGCCCCCTCAGACATGGTAGCCACAA
Organism: Strix uralensis; assembly: GCF_047716275.1. Taxonomy (NCBI): domain Eukaryota; kingdom Metazoa; phylum Chordata; class Aves; order Strigiformes; family Strigidae; genus Strix; species Strix uralensis. The sequence goes on from NC_133973.1 coordinate 40,512,715, forward strand.
GCAGCCATAGACAATCTGTGGACAAAAATAAAGTTCTTCACCAGGCAATATTTTCCTGTGTCCTGCCCATCATACAGGCGTCTACTGTGGTTTTTCTAGACAGAGCCTTTTGTATCCACGTCAGACAGAAGTTCATCTACATAAATGAAAAGATGTTGAAGTCCTCCTTCTGGATTTGTGTCCCTTGTGCTGATGTCAGTTGATCCTACTTCATGGCAGGAAAGCTCTTCACAGAAAAAGTTTGGTCTCAGTTGACTCCTATGTTTGCTCTCTTTGCCTTGTCCTTTTAGCCCAGGAGACATTTCTGCCTCCCAAAGACACTTTCTGTGAGAAAACTGCAGAGATCCTAATTCCACAATAACCAAAATATTGGATGTTTTCAGTCACGTGATAGCGTTCAGAGAACAACAGCCCGTATATCACTAATAGTAATGCACTGGTCTCTTGCTTGTTAGACCCTTCTGTGTGTTCCTGTGGTTTGAGACATGGAACTAATCATTAGAAGAATTTTTCAGTTTTTAACACTTTGTAGTCAAATGTAGGTTATTCAGTGACATGGGGGGAAACATTAGTTCTTTAATGTCCTGTACTGTCAGTAACTTATCTGTTGCATATTTATTTGCAGCTTTTCTTCCTCTTCAAGGTGGCTTAGCCAGCAAGCCCCAGTACAATGAGAAAGACAAAACAGCAGCATGTTTGTGAAGAAGTTACAATGTCAGGAGGAAAAAATACCACAATCTAGCTCAGTCAGATTTTTAAAATCATTTTTAGGTTTTGGAGGACAGTATAGATAACATGTGAGAGAAAACTCTCTTGAAAGAAGACTTTTAAAAGTTACTGTTTGGTATGAATTAATTTCTTGTTGTTGTTTAAGATGGTGACTCACACCCAGTCAGAAGCAGCACTCATGTTTTAGGCAGTGGTCAAACAAGCCAGATAGGGGTGTGTGGGGAAGTCCATGTCCCTACCAGTTTTCAATGTAAAGTTTTAAAACCAGTGAGGGAGCATAACCAAGGTGAGGAGGGAAGTTAATATAGATAGAATATATTAAGGTTATAGATTGATTATATAAACTCTTTCTCTGCACAGTTGGTCATTTCTGAATCATCTGGAAGCTTCTGGTATGTATTACACACAAATAAACTAGCTATCCTCATCTGCCCTTCACCATAGCCATCTGTCCTCTGCTCTCCTCTTTCGTCAGGCTAGTTTCATATTAAGAACTATGAACAAAGAGAAGTAAAGAAGCTGATTCACAAACTTCTCAGAAATCTGATGCAGATCCCTGGCAAGCAGCATGGTGGGATGATCTGTAACAGCAAAAATTCATTGTATCACCTAACAGTACTTGAGAGAGAGCTCCCACTTTCAAAGGCAAATCTGTCAGAAGAATGGCATTGTCTTGAAAGACAAGAGGAAAACCTTTTACAGAGCTGCTGTGGTGCAGGTGGGACACAGCCTCCTCTAAACTAGCATGGGGTTTATGGGTAAGATGTATGTCCCTTGCCTTCAGATGTCTACACCGCAGATGTCTGCACCTGCAGTAGCTCTTTGGATCCCTTACTTGCTGATGGAAGGACGATGGGCACCTCTGGGAAGTGACTAGTCTACGGGAATATCTACAGGCCTGCTATCTGTACACTGCCCCTCCCTCTGCACTGAAGGGAATTAAAACAACCAGCTAAATGTAGATGTTTGCACTGCTGTCAGGTGAGATGAATCCCACCTTTGGGGTCCATCAGCATTGCTAGAGGAGCGCTGAGGTCAACCGTGGTGACCACTTGGCTGCTCCCCACCCTTGCAGCAGGTTGCAGCCACACTGGAGTGAGTTCAGTGTGTGCAGGAAGGGCTGAGCTTCAGCCAGCTGTGGATAGTCTAGGTTGAGCTGGGCAGACCAGGCAGAGGAGAGTGTGAGTCCACGCTATGTGCTGAATGTGTATGTGATCCCTCTCATGGGGTATTCTGGAGCTTAAGCTGAGCAGAGACTCGGTGCCATGCTTAGCAGGTAGACCTGACTGTCCTCAATGAGCTTAACTCAGGTTCTGGCCAGTGTGTCTAGGTCAAATTTTGCTCCAGCTAGGTAAACAGGAAAACCTGGCTTGATTTAAATGGAACTGTAAGGGAAAGAATGTTGTTTTCGCATAATAAGCCTGATGGGAAGGGCAGGAGCGATTCACCAAAGCAACCAACACGAGCAATTCACAACCATTGAAATCTCTGGCCCAGAGCTAGAAGACAAGTGGTCTTTTTGTCAACTGTGATGACCCAGTACTTGGAACTGGCTTTAGATGGATGCAGATACCGAAAGACTTGGGGAACCTGAATTTCGAACTTTTCCATCTTAGTACGCTTGCGTGATGAGCTCATGCATATTAACTTCTCCGCCCTGGAGAAAGCCAAGGTTCATTTCCATGAACATGCGACGTATGAACACATACATGAAGGGGCGTATCGGTAGGCGGTTCGGGAAGTCTGTACACCCTGTAGTACTCAGCCAATGAGGAATCAGGGGAGGGAACTCGCGGTTGGGAGAAAGGGATATAAACCATTGGTTTGTGGTTTTTGCATGGTGGCTGTTAGGTGCGTCCACCTGATGGGGCACCCGGTCTTGCAAGAATGTAATAAGGAGTGCTTCACTCATCCTGCTGAGCGTTTCTCACAGAACTATGATTTCTCTTGTTAGAGCTCTCTGAGCATCTAATTTAGCAATGTATTTAACCATATGCGTAAGGCTGTCCCTTTTGCACAAAGCCACTCAAGTGTGTGCAGGCGGCTTGCTAAAATCCATCAAATGAAGCACTGGTAGAAATGCTTTCCTGACAAAGAGGAATTCCTCATTTGAGGCATTTAGGAATTAAATCATTGTAATAAAAACCCACACATACGAGAAGGTAGCAGTGTAAGGAGATAATATAGAATTGTCTGGACATTTTTATACAAGCTATATATTGTGTGTTGTTATTGTAGTTTTGCAATATAAGCTAGCAATTAGCAATTAAATTCCCATTATGGGATCATGTTGGTAATTGAGATAAACTGTAAGCGTGTAACTGTTTTAAACCTTTCTTTTAACTAACCCAAATACTGTAGTACTTATATAATTTAGAGATAATATCCCCATTAGTAGAGTTTATGACTCAATAAACAGCTCCCACAAGTTCATAAAAGCCAAAACCGTAAACACCAGGACTATTAATGCAATAGAAATTCTGTGCCTTGCTCTTTTCTTGGTGGTCTAGACAGAGCAAAGGGAAATGCTATCTCAGAAAAAAAACATTTATTCTGGCTATATAAATATAAATGAATTGTCTTAAAATCCATCTGGAAATTTCCTCTCCTCCCCATGTCCCAGGTGGTCTGGCAACAGTGATGCATTCTGCTTTTGTCTGCAGGCAAGAGCAAGAGCTCCCATTTGAAATCATTTACATTAAAGGATTGCATGTAAAAGTGCTGGTGGTATCCTCACCCTGCCTCTCCCTTCTGGATAAATGGGAACAAAATCTTCTTTAGAGTTGGGTTTCAGTGTACTTTTTTTTTTTTTTTTTTTTTTTTAAGGGAAAAGCCTCATCAAAGTGCCTGGACTTCACAGTTTTTGAACCTCTCTGCTGCTGGCATTTTTTCCCCATTTTGACAGCTAAATGAATTTTAGGAAAGAGTGTCTGTTTGCCTGGAGGTTAAAACAAGCAGAACTTTTGTAGCTCAAACCTTTTTCCATTTGGAGCTGAGGGAAGTGATTAATTAATCCATTTGCAACAAAAAATGAACCCTTTCCTTTGTCCAAAAGACCTTTATCTCGCTGTGTAGTAGGGCACCATTCTGCTTAGCAAATCATTGCACAAAGAACCACCCCTATCTGGTCACTCACTTTGCTGCTGAAGGACATTTCTTGCTGTGTTGTTAAAATCATATTGTTTGAATTCATCAAAATGCAGGAAGTTTTTGTCATCACTAGCCAGCTGGGTTCAAATGGATGTGAAAAGCTGGAGGTACACAACGGAGCCACTGCTCTTGCCCTCCCTCTCCCAGTAGGCAACTCATTCTGGGACGAAACACACGGTTTTCATTTGTTTTGCTGTTGCATCATGTCTTCTGTTTTTGCCACTTTTGTGTGAGAGTTTGTTTCCAGAGTAAGCATCTCAAGTGGCTGTTGGGATTCATGTCTGTCACCTCACCGCTGCTGGATTCCTGACCTTTACGCCTACGAGGAAGTTTGGCCTTTAGGACCCCAGGAAAGCTCATTTTCACAAAAGGCAGAAACTCAGACATTTTGTTCTGCGGAAGTGTGGTAAGTAGTGAGCAAACACGGTCTCTCTTGGGCTTCGTGCTATTTGCATTTCACTGGCCTTCCCAGTTTACCCTGAAGTTTTAAGTTTCCATAACAATGGTATCAAACTGGGAGGCACTCCCTCGGGAATGTGCCTGCCCACTTGCTCTTGCCCCACACGTAACACTCTCTGTGAAGTTTCATGGCCTCCCAGCAGGTTCAGAGATGCCCGTTTTGATTCCCTGTTGGCAACCACATAATGAAGACACCCCAAGAACCGAAGCAAATCAAATACTCGAATTAAAAAGACTCAGCATCTGAATGAAACAAAATTCCGTTTAGGAGGCAAACAATCATGAAGGACCTGAACTGTTGTTGCTGAGGTCCCAACATTTCACCATTGATTTCTATGGGAACAGGGTTTGGCTTTACTTTCTGGGAAAGGGCAATCACTTTGCTACTTTCCTACCCTGGCACACAAAATCCTCACCTTGTCTCAGGGTAGTCCACATGCTTCAGCAGCAGCAGTCAGGTGCTAGGACTGGGTCAGATCCTGGCAGATCCCAGCTCAAAATGCAGCGTTGCAGATATTCCGGTATGGGGGTCTGTGACAAATGCACTCAAATCCCTCACCAAACTAGCACTAGTTTGGTACAGGCTACAAAGGAGGTGACTTGCGGAAAACAGACTCTACAACTCGAATAGGGTTATAAAGCAGGTATGTTTACTCCGGCACCGGGGTGCAAGGGGATTTCTCCACAAAGCTTGCACACCCCCAGCACATTTTACCAAAAACTTACAGAGTGTGGATATACATATTCATTGGATTACATAACACAAACATACATATGCATGAGTAGGGCTGGGTTAGTTCGAAAGGCTGGTGTCAGCAGTTCATGTTCTCTTTGCACCTGCGCATTGCCTCCTGGGGGGCGTCTTTGGGGGTCTTTGGGAGGAAGGCTCACAGTCTTTCTCACCTCGTACTTTTCCCCAGAGCATGCGCAGATTCTCTTGGCCAATTTCTTGAATAACAAGAGTGTTTTTCAGCTGGTTTATTCATTCTGTCTTATCTAAGAGAACCAATGGAACTTCTACCATCTGTATATGGCTATCTTTACTCATTACCAAGACACAACTAGTTAGAGCACATCTGTTTCCCAAGGACAAAAGCATGATATTTTGCTTAACACTGCAGTTATGCAGTAGATTTTCACAGTAGACTGTTTTGTTTTGATGGACACAGTAGTCCTTGGTAAAATTCCACAGCACAGTCTGGGCAAGCAGGATTCTTAGCAATATTCAAAAATACTATAAGTAATACTATAAGTTGTTATAAGTAAGTAAATAAGTTGCTAAGCAGTTTGCTGTAAGTAAATAAGTAAATAAGTCTCAAAACAAGTAATCACTTCTCTGTATCAGAGGTAAAGGCCTAAGCTGTAACCAGGCTAAGAACTTCTGCAGTTCCAATCTGTTCTCTGAAAACCCACGAAGGAGCAGAGTGACACGGTGAGCATTGATGCATATGAGCTTGGAACAACGATCATGCAATAAAGACATGAATAGTAGGTGGCTTTTCCAAGACTAATTTATCAAGGAGCAGAGAAAGTTGTGGGTACAAGAAGTCACATGCTTACCTTTAACATCACATGTAATTTGACTACAAGCCAACCACATTATCCCATAAATATGACAGCCTAAGTGAGCCGCCTTTGAGCTCTCCCTGCTAAGCAGCCTGGCTGTATGGCAGTGACCTCCCTTGAACTGGGACACCTCTCAAGGTTGCTCCTCAAGGCAGAGAGACCTTTCACCAATGGCAGATCTTTGTTAAGTGATTGATATCATGCATAACCTTGTATTATGGTAACTTTGATTTTGTCTTGGTAGCTTTGACTCTGCCTTGGTAGTTTTGAATCATTGTTCAAATGATTGTGAGGTACAGTTAATAGAGTGAACCTTGCACTTTTACAACATCATATTTCAGTAAAACCACATTGCTGATACCTTTGACAGTGGTTCTTTAAGCAATCTAAATCGCCCATTTGCAACAGGGTCACACTGCCTCCTCCGTAACCACCGCATTAGTGGCTCTGGCTCCCAGCACCTGGTGGGATAGAGAGCCAGGAGGAGCCATGCTCTGGCTCCTAGCAAGACGAGAGGCTGGATCAAAGCCTTGTGCAGACAGGAAAGACAGATGGTGACTCCAGTGCCAGCTCCAACCTGTGAGTAGGGAGGTTTTGCAAGTAAAGCTAGCAAGACTGCACAGGGATGGGAAAAGGAGTAATTCCTAGGTATGAGATAATGTTCCTGATGCCATATAAGTATGTTGATGAGCAGGACAGGATCTGAGATTCTGCATCACGGGAAAATGTCTGTAATACTGTCTGCCTGATCTAATACATCTCTATCATCCTGTGTCAACGGAGGGGATTGATGGAGTAACAGAGAAATTTTCATAAGAAACTCTTGTAAGAAGAGAATTAATGACTTTTCGTTATGCTAAAGTACACCTTAATCTAAGTATGTGGGTGGGATATTACTTGAATTATAGAGAAGAATACGACTTCTCAAGCTTTTACTTCATTGTATGCAGTTGTCACATGCTCCAAAGCCTCCTGAGAGGTTTTTGGTCATTTAGAGGGAGCAGGAATGGGCCCTTCTCTCAGGTTGGAAGTCTGCAGGTGACTGTGGGTCTTGTGGGTTGCCCAGGACCTTGCGTGTAGCTCGGGAGGCAATGGGGGCCTGTTTTCCCAAAGCAGGACCAGCAATTGCAGGATTGCCTCCTCACCGAGGAGAGGTGGGGTGGTTTGACCTTGACTAAATGCCAGGTACCCACCAAGTCGCTCTATCACTTCCCCCCCCTTCCCCCTTTTTTCTCAACAGGGCAAAGAGGGGAAAGAAAATAAGATAGGAAAAAAAATCCACAACCCTTGTGGGTAAAACAAAAGCAGTTTTAATATAAGCAAAGCGAAGCAAAGGTCCACACGCGGAAGCAAAAACAAAACAGATTTATTCTCTACTTCCCATTAACAGGCAATGTCGGGCCTTCTCAGAAAGCAGGGCTCCAGTACGTGTAGTGGTTGCCTTGAAGGACCAAGGGTGACCCCACCCCCTTCCTCCTTTTTCCCAGCTTTATACGGAGCAGACGTCATATGGTATGGAATATCCCTTTGGTCAGTTCAGGTCAGCTGTCCTGGTTGTGTCCCCTCCCAAGATCTTGCCCACCCCGTCCCACTGGGGGGAAATGTCGGAAAGAGCCTTGGTGCTGTGTAAGCACTACTCAGCAGTAGCCACAACACCAGTGTGCTATCAACACCCTGCCAGCTCCCAACATAAAACACAGCACCATGAGGGCTGCTACAGGGGAAAACCAATTCAGGCTCAGCCAGACCCAGTACAAGAGGTTTCAGCTTTTTGATCATTCTTTTCCCTTCTGGATTGCTCTGCTAAGTTGCACAGACCTACCAACCTACCACTTCCCCTGGATAAGAAGCAGCACTCACTTTCTTGTGGGTCAGGGTGGTTGTGTATTCTTCCTCCTGCTTCATCAGCTGAGGCTTTCAGATACTCTGAGACTGTTAACCCTGCCCTGCAAAGCCCCTGGCTGAGCTTTCCCTACTGATGGCGCGTGAAGAGCTATAGAAAGAATGAATGGCGTGAGTATTAACACCCGACAAGCAGGAGGAAGAGCTGGACAACTAATGCATGGATGTTGATGAACGCTTCCCTCCTCTCACATTCTTTTTATAAAAATGTCCCGCTGATGGCATTTGAGGCATCTCTGCCTCAGTGTGCCAAAGGCCTGTCGTATTGCAAGATGTAAACCATAAATCACAGTGCAAGATACAATATTTTGGATTTAATATTTCTAATTTAATCCATGTTAGTGATGCTGAGCATGCATCAGCTAAGGAAAACATTTGGTTCTCTATCTCTGGGGAGCATTTTCAGAGTGTTTTCAGGTCCAAAAGGTGAAAACCAGGTTTATGGAACAGGACGTTTCCAGCACAGGTGAGTGGAAATTATTCTCGGGGTGATATGCTATAATGTTGCATTTATCTCAGGAGTACAACTAATAGATAATATACCAGTGCAAATAGATTTTACAGTATGATGTCATAGCAGCCTTTCATCTGTGTGCCTAAATATTCAAACCAGAATAGCATCCTTGAGGGAAATGGCTACTGTCCTTCTGGAAGATAATAATGCATAATTGAGCGTAAAAAGTTGGCCTCGTGCAGTAGACTGGACTATATCAGTTAAAACAATGGTGATAATATAAACAAAAAATAGGGGGGTTTATTAGGATAGTAATGGGACTGCTGCCTCTTCCCTTCCCCTATTTGTGTCACTCCCTGTATCTGCTCTGAGTGATATGGTGGAGAGAAAATATGGACCTCTGAGTCTGCCAGGAAAGAAAGGGTGGGTTGCACTAGGGCACGTTGTTCCTGAGTCAGGCTGTTTTAAGAAGGATAAGCAAGAAGGACTGGGAAAGACTTGCTGCACAAAGATGGTTACAGTTAGGTCCGTGAGTCTTGCTTTGCCCACTGGGAACTCATGGCTTTTGTTTCAAGAAAGCCAATGTGTGTCAGATGGCAGAAGGTGACTAAAATTACACTAGCGTTGTAGTGAGAAGGATCAGGAATGGAAGGTAAAGAGGTAATCAACATTAATTTTCTTTTAACGGTACTGAAATTAATTTTTTATTTTTTTTTTTTTCAGGGCCAGCTCCTGAAGTTGTTATGCTCCCTGAACCTCTGTTCATGGCTGTTGCTCTTCCTTATCTGGAGTGGTCTTCCACATAAGGTGAAAGCCAGCATTTGAGTTGGGAACTGGCCGGTGTGACCAAGGAAGGCTGTGTCTCTGCCAGGCTGCACTTGCCATTTAAGTGGTAAAGATTTCAATCTGTACTTTTTTCAATTCAAAGTGTGATGCTGTAATGTTGGACTGGTGGGAACACTGCTGCACACAGTTGCTAGGGAAACATCTTCAAGTTCATTTTCCTTTGAGTTTTGTCATTCAACTCACAGCATGGCTGTAATTGTTCTTTTAAAAGTGGGACGTGTGAGCCATGAAGGGGTGCCAGTCACTGATGTGAGAGCTGGCGTTGACCAAATGCTCTTGCTCGAATCTCACTAAGGGTCTTAGGGTCAGTAAAGAGGTTTCTGCAGGTGCTGAAGGGAGGTGGGAAGCAAAACAGCATCAACATGGATTTGAATAATGTGTTGAGAATTGCAGCAATTCAATTGCAGCAATGATTCAAGCTCATATGCTTGAGATGTTTTGCTAGACTTTGTATTTATGTTTGAGTAGCCTTTTCTTCTGACAGTGATGCCCCTTGTTTTGTTAATGAGTCTGCTAGCAGTGTATTGGTAGGCTCTGTAATGAAAGAAAATATGACAGGAATTATTGACACAGTACTCAAAACTGATCAGAAAATTCTCCTCTAAAGAAGTGAAATGACAAGCTTTTTTCTGTTATTCAACCTTGAACGTCATTAAAATCGTTCCTCATCAACATGCCACAGAGGCAGTGATGGAAGTTGTAAACACCAAACTTTGTGGAAGAGGCCTCTCAAAACAGGTTTTCCCAAACATTTGTATGTCTAAACCCTCCCTTGAAGAGATAATCAGACACAAAATCACTCACCACTCTATAGGGACTGAGCTGGGGACTAATTTTCTAATGGACAATTCTAGAAATTGCTCTGTGAGCAGAGGCAAAGTAGATATTTTGGAAAAAGAGTTGCAGTTTTGTCATCATCTCTCTGTAATGCCTGTATGTCAGCAAAGCCGTGCGTAGAGCCTCGTTGTCTCATTGCACAGACACAGCAGGAGTTGGCTTGTGATCCTGAGATATCACCCTTGAAGTAGATCAGGCAAAAGTCAGGAAGGGATGCCAAGAAGTGAGATGGAGTGGCATATCCAAGATTAGCACAGCACAACGAAGGCAAAATCCTGGCCCTCTGAACCCCTAAATAGTCCCTTCTCCAGCTGGCTTCATCTTTTCCTTTTTCTTTTTGGGTCTACAGCTCAGGTAACATCTTCATAGGATGGCTGCTCTTGCCCAAAACTTGCCAGCTGAATGAGAATGGGACCTTCTGTGGGTTTTGCCTTCCCTAGGGACCCAGTGTCCTGCCCTGGGTGACGATTTGCATCATGCAGAGAGGGGGACACAAGGAAGGCCCCCACAGCCCCTGGGGCCATGCAGGAGGGTGACCCGCCCCGGGCCATGAGCCACTCCCAGCAGGCTTGACTGCTTCTCCTGCTCCTGTCCTCAGTCTCTCTTCACAGCCACAGGCTGCCAAGCACAAGAAGGCTTTTTTTGGAGTGAGATGGGATCCTGGATGTCGGAAAGGAAGAAGAATGATCCCATACCAGCTCTCTCATCCCCATCCCCTGCTTTGACAGAAAGTTGGGTCAGTGTTGGTTTTGTTTCTGCTTCTTTCTCCCTTGCCAAAGAAATCATTGTGACTAACTCCTCATCATATGTGTTTGACAATGTTTCTGGGATCAGGTCCTTCTCATGAAAACAAAAATAATCCTTCTTGCCTCCCCTCCCAGCTATCCTGTAACATACGTAAGTGTTCAAAGAAGCCAGGAATGTATTTTAATTCAGATCATTATTAATAAGTTCAGGAGCTATGAGTTTTCCTTTCTTCATTCAAAATGAATTATGTTTTGGAGAAAAATATATCCATCTTACAAAGTTTTAATCCAAAGGGACACCTCTTAATTAAATTAACCAGTGAAAAGGAAATACTTGTAATAAGGGTGCAAGATAAATATTTGTACCGTGCACATTCTAATTCATCACAGCCTTAAAAGAGTCCATAAGGTTTGTTTTTCTTCACTGAAATGTGATGCATTCAGATATCATTCTCATTTATAAATTAGTGTATGCCACATGGGATACCCCCCTATGGCTTAAGGTTATTGGTCTGTGAGTGATATACTGCAGCTGAGAGATCTGCAAAGTGAAGATGAGTAGTCCTGAAATGCAAGCCCTAAATTTAACATTACCCAGAGGCAAACACAGCCCCGAACTGACTCAAGGGTAGAGGCAAGGCTGCACAGCCCTGATGTATTATCATGTGGGAATGCACAGTGCGGTGGTGCTGCTAATTTTGAGGGAGAGAGGTGAAAGCACCCACACTCTCTCCATTAATCTGCATTTGTTTACCTAAATGGTACCATGACACTATCCACTTTAAGCGAGAGCCTATTTTTAAAGCACCTGATAGGTTGCATTAATTTCATAGACAGTGCTTTCATATTTGTAATTATGTTCATGACTAAATACTTGATGCCTTCACTGCTATAGGTAACTTATACCTCTTTGGCTTTTATTTAACATTTTTTGAAATAAAACACAATTCCTGTACACGTACCTTTGTTTACACATTTACCTTCTCTAATGTCTGCATGAATGATCAGGCAGTATTATACACACAAAAGCACATGCACACACTCAGGTGTATAAGATAGACAAATAAGTCAAATATAGAATTGCATATTTTTACCCTATGTTGTACATTTGACTACCTTTTAATAGTATGCAAATTTATACTTTGTAAAATTGGGGATAATCATCTGAAGGAAAATATGCTAAAACATCAATAAATATGCACAATTATTCCAGGAATGGAGTGTGCACAGGGAAATCTCTGATTTAGGATAGACTAAACTAGACTATTTCCGTTGGAAGGGACCTACAACAATCATCTGGTCCAACTGTCTGACTACTTCAGGGCTGAACAAGTTAAAGCATGTTGTTAAGGACATTGTCCAAATGCTCCTTAAACACTAACAGGCTTGGAGCACCGACCACTCTACCAATATAGATGAAATTATAGAGGCAAAATAATGCTAGTGCATTTTGTAATGTAGGAGTCATTAATTGCAGGTGCCAAATTATATGACAACTTCTGGATGTTCAGTTGGTGCCTTATATTATGTTTGACCCACAAGAGACTATAGGAGCAAAATTGTGAATACAAAAATGGAGTTTATGGGGGAAGAAATTGCGAGTGCATTTTGCTGTGCAAAAACTAAATGAACACTTTATTCAAGGAACAAGGGCAACTTTCCAAATATTTGCATTGTGGGCATACTTTGACCCAGTTTGTGGAAGAAGTTACATTTTTAACCAGCACAGATAACTGAACTTTTCTGTATGGAATATTTGTTGTCCTTCTAATTATTAATAAAACCTCACATTTGAACCTTTTATTCCAGATATATTAACTATAGCCAGAGAAAATTCAAGAATGAACCTGACAACTGCAAACGAACATGCTGGCTTTCTATAGCAGGCAAGGTATTGAAAATTATATTACAGATTAGAATTGATAGACATGGATGGATCCCGTGTGTGTCAGGTAGATGGTGAATGGAAAGAAATGTTGCTTCTGTGGGAGAGAGTCAGGCTTCGCAAATTTGTTGTCAGTCTTTGCAGAGGTCAGTAAGTATGTAACTAAGCAAGGCATCACTGATAAAACCTGTCCGACTTTCCAAAAATGTTACTTTGCCCCAGGCACATTGGAAAGCCAAGCTGTGGAGGGAAAAAGGCCCAAGTCCTCTTGCGGAGGTGCTCTAGTCTAGAAAACAGTGTAGATGCATGTGGTATACTCCAGTGTATTAATCAAAGATCTGGAAGAGGGGATAAATAGTGAGTTAACCACATTTGCAGATGATGCAGAACTCTTCAGAAGAGCCAACAGCAAACAGTTGCAGGAAGATCTCACACTGCTGAGTGACTGGGAGATAAAATGTCAGGAGAAAGTCAGTGCAAAGTAATGAAATAGAGGGAAAGCAACAAAATGACCACTGCTTATCCAACAGTTGGCTCCCAGCAAGCTGCTGCTGTTTAGAAAGAAGTTTGGAATAATGTTGGAATGTTGGAAAATTCTCGGATAGCATTGTCTGCTACTTAGCAATGGAAGCAAATTAAATATTACATACTACCAGAAAAGGAAACTGTTGTTTAATTGTAAGTCCAAGCCAGGCCGTACTTTAACCCCCTGAAAATGGATACAGGAGAGCCAGAGGTACAGAGAGAAGAAAAGCAAGAACAAGGAGGACTATAACCAAGGTTGCATGAGAGGAGTGATGAAATAGCTTATGAAAAAAGGCCTAGTCAGTGTTTCTCGTAATATAAGAACTAAGAGTCTTCCAAGGACATTATCAGCTTTGAAAAGAGGGCAAGGAAATATTAATTTCACATGCAGTGTAGCTGCCTCGTGCCTGTGTCTTTGCCACAGGAAGCTGCAAAGGCCAAGAGGGTAGAGGACCTCAAAAGGGCCTTAGACAAATGCGGAGAGGGCTGGGCTGTTGGCAACTGTCAAATCAGTGGCCCAGCTGCAGCTCTGGCTCAGGAAGCCCTGTGACCACTGAGTGCTGGGAGCGCAGCGGGGACACTAGGAAAGGCCCCTGGTCCAGTTTCCTCTGTGCTTTGCTCTGAGCATCTGCTACTGGCCGCCATCAGAGGCAGGATACGGGGTTGGACCGACCCTTGGTCTGACCTCGCAGAGCAGTTCTTATGTTCCTCTGTCTCACTGAGAAATACAGATGTGCTGTGCTGACATCTAAATAAAATGAAATAATCTAACTCTAAATAAACAATGTTCTCCTTGAACTAAAAAAAACCCAAAACAAAACAATAAAAAAAACAAAATAAAACCAAGATAATGTTTATACTGGGAAATGTGCATTTTTTTCTTCCTGGATAATTCAAAAACAGCTGTAGGGGTTTTATTCAGACTCCCCCCCCCCCTCCCCTCCCCAAAGTTCACTTTTAGGTTGAGACAAATGTTTTCAGTGCCAAAGAAGACATTTGAAGAAGGCTGTAAATGAGAGAAAACAGAGTTAAGGTGCAAATTGCGTTTTGCTGCAACCTTAACCAGTAATCTCACAATTTACAGTAATTTTTCTAACATTTGCTTATCTGCAAGGAGCAAATGGTTCTGGTTTACCGGAAACTGTTTTACTAGGAGGATAAACAATGGTTTTACTGACTAATCAGGATTTCCCAATGTTGTCTCATGAAAAATGTCTTCAGAATAATGCACTTGATACTAGGGCTGAGAGATTTGAAAGAGAGCATTAGACCTGATAGTGCTTAGCAGCTGCTGGGACAGGCCCTGTTCATGTCACAGAACCTAAGGAAATCTGGAATTAATCTTGGTGGCAGGCTCAGCGGGGGATTTTGCCTTCAGTGAAGACAGGATTGCCCAACACTTCCCATTATAAGCTCTTGCTTATGCTTTCTCATAACATTGGCAACTTTAGCTCTTCAGGCTAGAATTATGCGCATCGGATATCTTTCCCTAGCTTACAAGTTTGGGAAAATGCCAATGCAAATGGAAACTTTGGAGGAGGAGGAGAGAATGGAGACAGAAATAAGGGTTTACAACCCACCTGCCGGCTTATTCCCGTAAAGGTTGCTAAATCCCTCTGGAGGTGCAGCAAAGACTTGAAACCTGGCAAAGGAGCTGGTGTCAAGAAAGTGTGTTTTCTTGCTGTCACCACAAAAACTAACTGTCAGTTAGTTATGTGACACTCTAAAGTCCCATTTTTACATGCTCATAGATGAGCAGAGAGGCTGCTAATGTGTCAGCAGTACTAGGAATGCTCCTATCCCATTATGCAATTCCTGATTGGTGGGCATCACCCTAGGGAAGAGGAATTACCTTAAGCAGTGTTTCGGGGGGTAGGAAGAATCATGCATTCTCAGTTTGGCTCTTCCCCTTGCAGGTAACTAGAAGATGATTTTATAAGAGCACCAGTGGTATTACTTCAGGCCCTGCTGCATTAGGGAGTGCTGGAACTGAGTGTGCAACCTTGGCAAGGCTGGACTTCAAAGACAAGGTCCCAGAACTTCAAGGAGAAATCCCAGCACCTTCCCGTCTTTTAGGTGTGGTCAACCTGGTGCTCCAGCGGCAATGTCAGAGGCAAGATTGTGTGTTAGCAGCCACAGTTCTCCCCCTCTGAAGGGGAGATGAGAAATGACCAAGGGTGATAAGTACCAAAAAGCTGTTGACGTGCATTCAGGAGTCTGGGAAGGAACATAGGAAATTTGCGTTTCCTGTTCTGCCAGAGGCACATTTGATGAAACAACCTTAATATATATGTGCAGAAGGTCTGAATGAAGGGTCATTATATGTTAAATTAACTGTATTGCAAGAGCATTAAAGAAAACAAGAACAGGAGAAACTCTTCAATCCATGAGACAATTTGTGTGATGCTGCAAATAAATAGATCTTCTTGTTAGCAGGAGGCCTATCATTCTTGTGGGGTCATTGGAAGAGACCCAGGGCCTTTTGCACTCTGCATGTGCAGCGTAAAATGGCTTTGCATTTGCTTGATCTTTTTCATTATATTATACAACCTTGAGGAAAGAAGAGCAAGCGTTGAATTTGTGATTTATGGCTTGATATTTACTTGCTGTATCCGGGTGCGAGACCTAGTCCAAGAAGCAAAAAGAGACTGTGAGCCCAGAACAAAAGCTACACGCTTAAGGACTAAATGTATTTTTCTTGGAGCGCTGTCACCACTAGCTCTGCTTGGAAAGCTGACTGCCTGCTCACCCTGCGAGAGTTTCCAAGCTCATGTGCTTCCATGTTGAAGTCTCTCTCTCAACACTCTTCACACTTGGCTCAGTGGACCTTAACCCACATCCTCACTGCTCCTTGTGGAAGAGATTCTTGCACCCCATGACTGGGCTGAGAAAACCCCTTTTTAATAAATTAACACAGTATGATGGGACGTGGGAGCATCTGGTGCTCCCAGTTCTGATTTATTTCTGTAGCAACACACAAAACATCAAGTGATAAATTATTGAAAGTCAATGGGCCCTTGGAGAATAGGGCCATGATAAATAGTGAACAGTTGGCATCCCCCATAACCGTGTGTCTCGGAGGGCTACCTAGGGAGACGGTAAAAGGAAAGAAAAGGCTGAAGCCTTTGAAGGATACAGCTGTTAGGAATGCCTTCCTTTCAATAAGAGATTACTTTGATTTTTAACGCCTTATTTCAGCAATGGGAAATGGGATTAGTAGTCGACTGGGAATAAATAGTAACCACTAAACTCACTTTCACCTGCAGCCCGGTCTGATATAGGATGACAATGAAGCTGAATAGTGATTTACCCTAAATTAATTTTTCATTAAGGACACCAGGGGCTCCCTTAAAAGATGTTGCAGATACCAGAGCTTTTGCAACTTCCAATGCAGGGAAATTCACAGCCTGTGCCTCACCAGTAAAGAAGCCACAATGTGCTTGCTTGGTATGGAAATCAAAATTATTTTAGAGTCAGTGTTTAAAGATACTGGAACAAAAGCCAGATAGTGTAAACACTTCCCAATTGCCCTGGTTATGAAGGATTATCACAAGGAACAGTGGAGAAACCACTGAAAAATACCTTTCCTTAATGATCCTGGAGCTTGTCGTCATGGGGAAAAAATGTCCAGACAAGGGCATGTGGTGACTGGGATCACTGCAGTGTGCTGCTGTCTGGGGCTGCTGGGTGGCACTGGGGCAGGTGATCACTCCCTGTGCCTTCATCCTGTAACTTGGGAGCTGGGTGCAGAAAACTCACTGTCAGTCATGAAAGACCAGATGACAGAAGGTTTGTTGTACGTTGGATTGTTACAGTGGCCTTTTCCAAGGCTGTATGTACCATGAGCTTCACTACATCCACTGAAGAAAAATATACCCATATCTTGCATACAGGGGTGTGAAAGTTAAAATGAGCCCTGTGCCCAGAGGTGAAAAATTGGAGCCAGTTTGAGAGCAAGAAAGGGTAGTGTTCTGGGCCCCAACCACCCCGGCCTGATTCCAGCTTTTCCTGCTGGATTTCCTTTCAGGAGGGCATACAGGTAGCTGTGCATGGACATCTAGAGCATCCTTGTGCAAGCACTTTGAAAATCTTGAGCTGGTGCTTCAGACTGTCATGCTTTTGGGATTATTTGACTGTTTATTAGTATTACGACTGGCAGCCAGGGTGTATCCCACAGTCTTATTTGGGAGCATTATTATTTGCAAAGATTTTGTCTGGCAGCTAATGATAACTTCACTTTGACTCCAAAATTTTAATTTCAGTTGCCACAGAAGCCATCAAATGCTACATCTTCTTGTCTGTTTCTGCTTCAGACAGCTCTGCTTTCAGATACATAAGTTTCTATCTACCTATTCTATCTATCTACCTCAATGAGACAAAAGTCAGTAACAACATTTTCATTTTTGTTTTGTCTTGTCTGCCTCTTGTGTTCTCTTCTCTGCCTCCATCTCCTACTGTAATGGGTATTTGTATTTATTAGTTCTTATTCAGTAACTGGGGAATTCCTTACTGGTAATGTTTTTTCTGCTTTGTTTTTGGCTGAACTACATGTTTTGGAAGTCCCTAAAAACTGCTAGTTAGATGATTCTCATAAAATGCTATGGGTTACTCTAAACAGAAAGGCAGAAACACCAAAACACCAGTGTAATTTATAATTGCTTGTTGGAAACCTCCATGCAGGTTTTTGTTGTAACCATGAATTGCTCAACGGGTGGGTTGAGCTGCTTATTTTAAAACATCACGGGTAGTTGCAGAACTGCAAGTGTGGAGTGGGATGGGCACCCGCAGGGTGGAGGGGGTGCGGGAGGAGCCAGCCACGCACACCCCGTGTACATCAGTGACAGCCCTGGCTTTCCCTGCCCGGCCCGGGCTGTGACAGCGTGTTGGCTGATGAAAGCTAACTTTGACTGCACTAACTTGGGAGACACTGTGTATGGTGTGGAATCTGGAGTAGATGAACTTGTACTACTTCTCTGGAGGGCTCACAGCCCAGGCTGGGCTCTGGGCTGGCAGGGGTCAGTTCAGGCTGTCTCTGATGTTTCACTCTGGTTTATCCACTTCTATTTACACCCTTAGCACTATCTTATTGCATTTATCACAAGGCAATGGCTACTGAGTTGCCCCTATGGAGGTGCTTACAACACAGCCGTGTCAGGATGTTTTGGTGCCCATTTAAAATCTTCCTCCTTACCTCTTACTCTCCCTAACTCTCTGTATTTCCAGCCTCTTTCTTCCACAGTGACATTGGCGCAGGTTGTCCATACTGCCTCGCCCTCCTTCCCCTCCATCCTTGCTGCCGGTCAGTGTTTAAAACTCCAGCAGAGACCAGGGTCTGAAGGGGCACTAGAGACTAAATTACTTCTGACAACCTATTCTCTTTGTCAGGTCTCCGACTCTTCCTCCTGAGCTGGGAGACACCAGTGGGGTGCAGCGTGTGCCTATTCTTCTCATTCAGGACTTTTTGGTTTTTATGTAGCTAAACCAGCGGTTTTTATTAGTGCACTGCATGAAAGAAAAGCACAGCACAGATATGTCATTTAAAGTATCTTAATTAGAATAAATTCACCACTGATGATATCAACAGTGTTCTTATAGCACAAATCCAAAACATTTATTCTTTCTAATGGACCTTTTTTTTTTCCTCTCTTTCTCATACCAACAGGGGTTTATTATCACCATTTCCATTCCTATATTCCATATGTGACTCCAAATCAAATTCCGAGTTATTTCATCTCTTGCCTGGCAGAGTCAGTTTAACGTATCAAAATCATCCTGGCTTACATCTGCTTTGCAGATCATCACTGGCATGCTTTAAAAATTGTTATATGTCTATAACGATGCCTTCCTCCCCTCCCCCAACGCTCCAGTAATGTCAAGATTTATTGAATCTGAAGGTCCAGTTGTGACCTTGGCTCCCACTCGCTAAATCTGAACCTCTGGGATCTATAAATCTTTGTGTGCTGTTCAATTTATAGAAGTGAACATCTGCTTATCATACTATATTTAACTTGCAGGTGTATTCTACCAGTAAAATAAACACATGAGTTCACGACTGCCTAGGCTGTAGGACATTAGACAGACGTTGAAGAGATGGTGATGGTTTTGCCTGTTGGGAGAGCACTCAGCAGGAGCACCCACCATTGGCAGAGCTACTGGATGGTGAGGTGGCTCTCAGGGCTCTGTGTCACCAAGAAGCAAAGGTGGCATAGCTTTTACCCCAAAACCTCAGCCTCATCATCTTGCCATGTGGAGAGCACTGTCTGGCTGAGATGAACACAAATCATGTAAGGGAAAAAATCTCATCTTCCTGCCTCCTATGTCTGGTGGGAAAGGCATCAGCCCATGTGAGGATGGTTAGCTTTCTGCACAACCTGGGGAATGAGAGGCAGAGCGGTGACTTTATTTCAGTAGTGGTGGTCCTGGAGCAGCCTGTGAGCTGCTTTGCACAGCCTTGCACTGAAAATGGGAACTCACTAATTGGGGGGGTTGGACATGACATGAAGAGTTGCAGTGGTAGAGGATGTATTTTCCTTTGCTTTTGCTCCTGCATGTCCCTGGGGAAGGCAGCTAGAGACCATCTCATCAACCTCTTGCACGCATTTTGGAGGACAACCAGCTCAGTTCATTAAGTTGCCCGTGAAGGAGGGCAGGAGGACATCTAATTAATGTAACAAAGCACCTGAAGAAAAAAGATTGTAAAATATTTTAACTCTACTTCTATCAAAACATCTATTAATATATTTCAAGACCTTCCATAGTTGTTTTCTCCTCCCTCCAGGCTAGTCTAACCCCAGCCATAATTTAGCATGAGGCTTGAATATCTTCACTTATTTTACTCATAAAAGAAGAAAATTGGGAATTTGTTCAGACTGCCAGGAATCTGGAATTTGTTGATGAATGGACATTTGGCTGAACATAGTGAATTCCCAGCTAATTGAAAGCAGATAACGAAAGTAATGCATTTACCTTGAAAAACATAATTTTCTTAATAAATAATTGAAATGGCAATCTTCTGACAGATGAAATAAGAAAAAAATACTAAATAAGTTCAGGATTAATTCCTGTCCTATATATTATAGCGTACTTAACAGTCATACCTTATGAGGAGATTAAAAACTATAAATCTTTTTTTCAGCACAGTCCCAGAGAGTACTTTGGTCTAGAAAGTGCAAGGGCCATCCTGTTCAGGGGAGTGTGGTTTCAGTCATCATCAGCCCATGTTTCTGTCTCCAAATATCATACCTAGGGAGAAGAATGCAGAAGCTGGGGGAAGAAACCAACCTCAGAAAAATGTAGAAGGTAGCCAGCATGATCACAAACAATTGAATTAGCATCTCTGTAGGTGTTCACTCCTCTCATCTCCTTCCTCTCCATGAGGGTGGGCTAGCAAACCTGTTTCATGTTGCACTAGCGGGGAACTGTGGCTAGATATTACACATCAGTCAAGGGGCAATGATTTCCAGCTAAAGGGAAGTTAATGGCTGAAAACATGTTAACTTGAAACACTCGCAGATGATCTGAGCACGCCCTCCATTTTAAGGAAAAAAATAGAGAAGGATCCAAACAAAAGCATATGGGTCCAAATATCCTGATCTGGGTAGGGCTATGACTTGGAAACCATTCTGGATCTAGAAGCAAGTTCCTCCCATCTTTATGCAACAGGACAAAATTAAACCGCAGATCTGAACTCCACCAAAGTGTAGAGTTTTCAAAATGCAAAGGTGGATTTTTTTTATAGCTTTAGTTTGGCGGCAATAATTTGTTGTGGGATTGTGGTTTGAGTGGAACAAAATGTTCACAGAGACACGAAACCTGACAATTTTTAATCTGTTAAACTGCAAAACTTGGCCATACTAATTGGAAGCATTATTAATCTAGGTTAAGTTTGGAATTACTTTTCAATGAATTTGCTGCAGGTTGTGATTTTGGGCAAAAGCCATGGAAAACTTGGTAGTTTCACAGATTTTTAATGGGAAAAGGGGGGGGAGCCATGGTGATTTTGCTTGAACTGTGATTTAAAACTGTAGGCTCGGTCAAATGGATGGGCTGCAAGGCCATGTGAACTAAAAGAACAAATCCTGCAAATGGAAACTTTCCCACTGAGTGCAGCAGATCACAGAGGTGCTTCCAGTCAGATCAGCTCTTTAGCTGATAAGCAGCAAGAGATGCATCCAGTTTCTTCATAAAATCAATGGTCAAAAAGTTCTGTGAGGCCACAAAAGGAGCTGAGGAATATGAAGGAATGGGATAAATGATTTTGAACCTCTAGCTTCCTTGCTACTAAATGCTCACTAGTTTACAAGATCCGTAAGTCCTATTAGCATGGGGAAATTGCCATACTCTCAAGATAGAGGTAAAAGAACAGCTGCTGAAAAACTTGACTAAACAAGTTGCACTAGACAAGATGTCTTATTCTGTCTATCTGTAAGAGCATTGCTCAGTATATACTGGGGAGTGTTGACTGGGGGGCAGATTACTGCTCAGGCATCGGTCAGTGGGTGGTGAACAATTGCATTGTACATCACTTGTCTTTTCTTGGGGTTTCTTTCTCTCTTTTAAAATTATATTCCTTTTCATTACAATTATGATTATTATATTTTATTATGGTTATTATTATATTTTAGTTTAGTTTAGTTATTCAACTGTTCTTATCTCAACCCACAAGGTTTTTTTTTTCTGATTCTCCTCCCCATCCTACTGGGAGGGTGGAGGAGTGAGCAACTCTGTGTGGTGCTTAGCTGCTGACTGGGTTTAAACCACAACAAGCATCTAGCTGGTAGAAGCAAACAGTAACTTTGGGAATGTTTGAGCACTCTGTTGTGTAAAGAAAGGTCTTCCTAGTTGTCTCAGGAGTGAGATAGTCTGTTGGACGAAAGACTCACTGAAAGTGTGTGTCATCACTGACAATCTATTTTCTCAGATTTTTTAAGGTTAGAAGAGACCTAAGGGTCTTATAGATAGATCTTCATTGTAACACAACCCATGGGACCTACCTTAGTTTCTTCCTGCTTGAAATTTCACAATTTCAGTGTGGGTTTTTTGTACTATTTTTGTACGTATATTGTACCCAATGTACTTTTTTTTTTTTTTTTTAAGTCCTTCAAGCTTTATTAGAAACTGATCAATAGCAAGGAGCCTATTGGTGGGTAATTCTGGCAGTTAACGATTCTCCCCTCTGAAAAACAGTGTCTTATTTCTGTCGGGATGAATCTAACTTCAGCATCAGACCATGAGGTTTGTTAAACACTTGTCCGACAAGTGAAGGAGCCATCTTTATGAAAGCTCTGCTGTCTGTGCAGCCGTAACTCATTAGTATCAAGTCATTCTCGAGCCTTCCTTTGGACATGTCACATAAATTTAGCTCTTGAGTCTCTCAGAATAATCCATGCTTTCCTATCCTTTAATCAAGTTAGTGTGTTTTTTTCAGAATCCTCTCCATTTTTTTTTCAGGACCCTTTTTCTGAACACCAGAACAATTGTAGGAGCCATCATACCATTGTGAAACACAGAGGATACCCTGCTTCTTAATGGACCTTGCTTTGCACAGCCAAAGGCAGTCTTGGCCTCTTTAAACACTGAGATCAAGTTTGGCTGACTTCCCACCAGGATCTGGAAATTTCTTCAGAATCATCAATCTCCTCACTTGGTAAGTCTGGCCTCCTTTGCTGTCCCTTTCTTGTGCTGTGTCACAGTTATGGAGTAAACGGGATTCATCTCCCAGATCAGCTGTTACATCTTTGCCATTCATCAGTCCCTCACAGTCTTTGTCTTATTTGCCAGCTCCATCAGCAGGGAACAGTTGTTAAAGAGTCAATGGCCAAGAACCCAGCTCATGAGACTGACCCATTCCCCAAAGGCAGTTTTATTTGAGGACCTATCAGCTGGTAAAGTAGTCCAACAGTGTCATTTACATCCACACTATTACCTTTACCAACTAAACTTGTACATGCTCCAACATTATAAAATTATTTGGATAAGGTCTTTAATAAGGTTTTTGATAAGTTCACGATAACTTCAATGTAATTCTATTTTTCCCCCCTTAGTTCTTAATAGAGTCCCTAAATAACCGTTCTATTATTTTGTCCAGATTGATGTCAGGCTGACAGGACTATATTTATTCATGTCATCCTAGTTACTCTGTTTAAGTGCTGGCACAACATTATCTTTCCTTCACATCTCTAACTTCTCTAGTGTTCCAAGACTTACTCACAATCAGCAGCAGGGGTTCAGTGAACATCTTTGCCTCTTGGATGCAAATTATTCAGGAACTGCCAATTAAAAATTTCTAAGTTTAGAAATTATCATTATAAAAGAAAGGGTTGTTTTTCTTACATAAGATGCAACACATTATCTGGCTTTTCCCCAAATACAAGTGGGAAATATTTACTCAACATTTTTACTTCTTTGGGTTTATTATTGGCATTCTTAGCATGTCCATTCGGAAGCAATGTGATACCTTTCTGATGATCCCATTTGTAGCTAATATACTTTTAAAACTCATGCTGACCATCAGTGTCTACTAGCGTCCTTTTCTTACCATAAAGCTATAATTTACAGCCTGTAATTCATATTCA
The DNA here is from genome assembly GCF_047716275.1 of Strix uralensis. Classification (NCBI taxonomy): domain Eukaryota; kingdom Metazoa; phylum Chordata; class Aves; order Strigiformes; family Strigidae; genus Strix; species Strix uralensis. Next base: position 40,536,388 of record NC_133973.1, read on the forward strand.
TTACCATCAATTTATTCTTTTTTCGATTAGTGACTTCTCTGGATTTAAGCCTTTAGTACAGGTTCTCAACTTACTAGACATCAGAAGATGCCCCCCAGAGAGACCCCTTATGAATAGCTAGCAATAAGCAAAGCTTTGACCAAGTCAAGCCTTATCAGACACCAATAGTCACTTAGTGGTGAAAGACATCCCTCGCAAACCAGGATTCATTAATCCTGGACATCACTGATCTGTTGTCATTAAACAGTTGTGAATCCACATTTCTCTCTTTAAAATCTTTCTTGTGATATTTTCAGTTTTCGGAAGGCAGGCTTTTCAAAATACCCAATCCAGGCTGGGGTTATATGATGATAATCCCAACAAACATGATCCAGCCATGATGACTTGTATCTATGCAACCACTACTTTACACTGTTTGATCTGCTGGTAACCTGTAAAGAAAAAAAACTAGCAGATAGTATGTCACACACTAGATTTTACACACTACATGTTATACACTGCATGTATTTAAGTTATGCTATGTCTTCTGTATGTCTGGACATGCCATAAACATGTTGGTAGATGCAATGGGAGGTCTCTCACTTGCACTACACAGGCTACAGCACCCATCACAGTGTATTTTTTTGTCCCTATGCATCATAATCCAGGGGTCTAAATTCACTCTTCTCTGTAGGCTTTGGAGTTGATGTTGGTTGTACCCATCTCAGACACCATTTCTGAGTACACTGATTTATAACAATATGAGAACATTTGTCCCCCCGTTGCTAAAAACTTGGAAGCAGGCCAAAACCCTTTCCACAAACAGTGCAAGTCCTCCTTAGCTTTTGCTCAGCTGATCCTCCTGAAATATGCAATAAAGATTGATTTAAACATACTAGCCATGGGAATCTTCCCACCAGATTTCAGTGATAGTGACCAGGTCAAGCTTGTGTTCTAAAGGAGCAAAAATTATTGCCAATTCATTATACAAGTGATTACGGAATATCTTCTCTTGGTCTAGGAAAAAGATATTTTTCCTAAACTTTCTGATTTAGTGTTAAAGGGATGGTTGGATCTTCTCTTGCTTACCACCCCATTGCTCCAGTGCACTAGGAAGGTCAGTTCCTTTGTGAGATGAAGACTCCTCAGCCCACTGCAGCCCCTGCACCAGAGAACAGAGCCAGCCGAACCACAATCTAATGATAGCTGCTCTTGGCATTTTAAAATGGCTGGTGGTAATTTTGCTTATGAAATAAAGTTTCTAGCTGTTTCTCACGTAGCACAGGAGACAGCCTGTCTCAGTGCAGATTGAATTATTATAATGAAGCAATCATCCTTTTACTGCCAATCTACCCATACTCTGACGGGGTTGTGCCAAGTGATAAACAGAGACAATAGCAAATGCAGCTAAGATATTGGCTGTCTCCCTCCAGAAAGTCCCCTCAGGTCTTTACAGAGGCATGGAAAGAGAGTCTAGGTTGGGCCAATGTTCTGTGGTAATTAGGATGAGGATAAAGAAGTGAAACATGAGGTCATTCTTCTCTGAATGCCTAATTCATTCATTATGTTTATTAGGATTGTCTGGCTGGTTTTCATATTGATTTAATGGAAATGTGTCACTTCTTGAAATTCCCAGCTTTATTTTCTTGTTGATATTCAGTTTGGGGTGAAAAGCACAGAAAGAATAAGTTAACTCAAAACAAGCTGGTCATCTATTAGCAAAGGCTTATTCTGCCTTTTACATGTGTTTGTTGAATGACAATGGTGAGGCTGAGGCCAGTCATCTTAAAAATTGTTCTCCAAAATGAAACCAAATTGTACTTGGGGCTGATGGCTTGCTCTGACCGCAGAGGTGTAGTCTACCTGAAGCAAGTAGGCACCCAAGGCTCATATAAACCCAGGGTAGGATTCATCTCACCCAGCTTTAGGAAGCTGGAAGGAAGATTTTGTCATCAGTGAAGAAGAGCAGGTTTGTTCAGGGCCTCAGTCTTCCTTTCCTATAGTAGGTGTCCACAGAGTCTTCAGTTTTAATTAACCACCATTACTCATTCTCAGCAGCCCCAAAGTCTCTGGGCAGTGCTGGTCCCTTCAGAGTCCTTGGGCAGTCCTGGGTGAGGTTGGCAGAGTGCAGGTATAAGCCAGCCTATCCTTTTGCACTGAAAGGGCAGTAATTTGATCAATTTCTTTAGATTTGAGTTTTAGAGAGAACAGTGCAATTCTCGCAGCTCTTCTCTTCTGACTGTCCTGCCAGATTGGACTGCTCTTTGGGCATTCGGGAAGTATTATACTTGCAAATCCATTTATTACTTTGACTTTGGCATTCTCGTTAGAGCCCTGGCTGTACATCTGAACTATTACCCCAGCTCAGTTTACCTTCTTGTAAACTTTGCTGATATGTGAAGTGTTGGATGGGTCCTGTGTAAAGCATATTGTCCTATTAAAACACATTTAAAGAGTCTTGTAAACCCTGGAGATTAACCCTGATGTTTATGGAGAGTTATAGATGCTAATTCTTGCATACTTGTCATTCCAGAGCATGGCCTGGTGGCAAACATTCTTGCTACCCCCCAGCATTTACGTCAGTGGGATTTGTCCATGCTCTGATTCCTTAGGACAGAGAAAAGAAATGGTGGGAAAGTGAGGAATATGGGCATTTACCATCCTGGACTGCATTAGCTGGTCATAAAATCTTATAGCTATCTCATAAGAGGAGACCTCAGACTGGGAAATAGAAGAAGGACCTTCCCCAGAGGACAGTTTTGGTTAAAAGGGTATTGATAAGAGACGGTCTTGGCCTGTTGGAAGAATAATTTTCTCATTCAGTTTTTGTTAATGTTCCTGTGATGGGGCACATCTGTGTACGATCTCCTCTTCTCCCCGTCCTGCCAAACACACTGAGTTGGCAGCAGCAACCCCATAAACCTTCAGCTTCCTCACCACCTGTAGTCATCTTAATCTTCCCAGCACCCACCAGTTTCTTCTCTTCTGGGTTTGGCAGATTCTTAACATCTGCAAGCTTCTGTCCAGTAGTAAAAGAATAAACACAAAAGAGATGAACTCAATTGTTTGGTGTATATGGGTGTAACTGTAGGAAAGTATGTTCTATGTGTTCATATAAATATGTATATATATCGGTTCAGTGCATTCGTGTGTGTGGATGTGCATGTGTGTATACATGTGCGTACACACATGCACACACAGTTTGGCATGTATTTATATGGCTAAATTCAATTTGCCTGAGCTGACACCTACATACCACTGCCTTTGTTGATACTTTAAACAAGTAACTTGGTAGATCTCCATAAAGATAATCCTGGCAACTTTTTGGTGTAACAGAAAGCACGTTTTGGGTGATACCATTTCTTTAGGAGACAACAGATATATCAATTATGACACTCAGTGGATCCACAGCTAGCTCAAGAATTTGAACTTTATGGGCTTTTTGGGGGCAACCGAGATTTATGAGAGAGACCACCATGAGACCACCATGCAAGTTCATGATGATGGTGATGATGATGAGGAAGAGGATGGAAAAGTAGCACAGCTCTGACCAAGTACTTTGGGAACAACTGCTGGCCAGAAAGATTTTGAGGGGTACCTGCAAGGTATTGGGTCTGGCTGAAATGGAGTAATTGTCCCCAGAGCAGCCCTCATAGTGCCGTGCTTTGTATTGATAGCTAGAAAGGTGGTGATAACACACCAGTGTTTTGGCTACTGCTGAGCAGTGCTGGCACAGCATCAAGGCTGTCTCTCCAACATTCCCCCCTCACCAGTAGGCTGCAGGGTGTGCAAGATCTTGTGAGGGGACATAGCCAGGACAGCTGACCCAAACTCACCAAAGGGATATTCCATGCCATATGATGTCTGCTCAGCAATAAAAGCTAAGAGAAAGGAGGGGGAGAGGGGATACTCATTATTACGACATTTGCCTTCCAGAGCAACTCCTACGTGTACTAAAGCCCTACTTCCTGGGAAGTGGCTGGATGTCACATGCTGATGGGAAGTAGAGAATATTTTGTTTTCCTTTACTTCCATCTGTTTGCTTTTGATTTATTAAACTGCCTTTATCTTGACCAAGTTTTTTTCCATCTTATTTTCTCCCCCCCTGTCCTGCTGAGGAGGAGAATAATAGAGTGTCTTGGTGGGCACCTGGCATCCAACCAAGGTCAACCGACCACAACTCCTTTCCTGATGTTGATTATTCCTGTTTTCAGAGAGAACAGGTCTTTATAGTTTTGTTTCCTTTTTCTTTTTGTCTAGTTTGATTAAAAAAAAAAAAAAAAAAACAAACCAAAACAGGTGTCATCAATAAATCAACTGGCTTTATTATTTTCTTAATTTGACACAATCTGCTGGATTCCAAATTTTGGCTGACCGCTGTGATTGAGTAAGGTAGATGGAAATTAGTCATCCTCACACTAGCCAACCTAAAACCAATTTTTTTGATGGAGAAGGATTTTTTGAAGCTTGAATGAAGAGAAAAAGTGCTCTATACAATTGGGAAACCAAGAAGCAAAACCAGGACAATTAAAGGAAAGCAGCTCATACAGTCATTTTTGGTTAGACTGCTACTTGACAAAGCTGGGCTAATAATTTGTCAGCAAAAATCAGTCTGATGAATGTAATATCTTTTTTTCTTTTTAATGTGTTTCCAAGAGAGCTTATTATTTTGAATGCATTCATTAATCAACAATACTTTCTGGATAACTTTTGAAAAATATTTCTTACTCTCTTGGCCTAGAGCAGGTCACAGTGGGTAATAGATATTTACGATGCTTTGGTTGCATGCTTCGCTGTGTAGTATGCTTCTGCTATCTGCCCAAGGAAGTGCAGCTTAAAGAATCAGGTTCCTAGAAACTGTATGTATTACCCAGCTATATCTATGATGTAGCATAGAGGAAGGTACGCTCACCTGCATAAGATGATTTTATATGCAACATAGATGGTAAAAAAGACATGCTCCCTCTGGCTTATGGAGCATGCTGGGACTCCTGGTTTCTAGCAGCAGTTAAATCTTCGGAAGCTCAGTAAGCAGCCTCAGTAAACAGATATAACTAAGAGAGGCATGTGAAATAACTGTTGTGTCCATGATGACCTGTCTGCATATCCCTAACATTTGATTGTTCTCCCAAATTAAAATGCTTGTAAAGAGCCACCAGGCATCCAGCTCCAGGTGGTGTTGAGCACATCCATTTTACACAGATATAGCATGCAGCTAGTAGTTTTCCCAGTTTCCAGTCAGAAATACCCACCAACTACCTTAAGATTACCTAGTGCTTCTGATGGCAAGATTTGCCCTGCCTTGTTAGAAGAAAACCTGCCCCCCCCCCAACCAAAATGGCATCCGGGGTTCCCTTGTTAGTATTCAAAACTACATCTACACTATCTTGCAGAGTGATTCTTGGGGCACTCACGAGAAGACTATCTCCTGGCTGTGCTATTAACCTTCAGGTGCACCCTCAGGTTGGACTGTCTTATAACTCCTGGGAGGAAACATGGATGTACATGGTGTTTCAGGCCCTGTTTATGTGCAGCCTGTGAGCAACAATGCCAAACCTAGCACTCTTTTCTATCAGTGTTTTTTTTTTTTTTGTTATTCTTTACAATAATTACATTCTCCTGTGAACAGTTGTGTGGGCATTGCATGGAAATTTTACTAATAGTGGTTGAATTTCACCTCTTGCCCTTCCACATCATCTCACTTAGGAAACTTGCCTCACGTAGGAGCAGCTACTGTGTCTTGCTGATCCACATGCTTGCACCCAGAGCATGGATTACAGCAAAAAAGAGTCCATAACACCAGCAAAGAGCTAGAGACAGTTTTGCCTTTGGATGACTAAGAAATTTCAGTCTGTTATCTCAAATAGCTAAAATGCAGGGAGCCAAAATTACTTCATCTTGGACTGGTGCAGAGTTGGATGAAGACAGCTCCTCCACAGAGGGAGAAGAAGAAAAGTTCCCCCTCCCAATCATTTGTTAATTTCATGCCTGACATGGGGTGGCTGATAGCTTTAAATAACAAATCCATTAATTGCATTTGCTTATGGGAGCTGACAGCAGTGGCTGATCTTGCCACAGGGCATAGACCAAGGTGCTGTGTGCCTATCCCGTGGCTGTGCAGCATCCTTCCAAGCACCACAGCTTGGACCCTGGAGCTACCAAAACAGCAGCCAGGCATGGGCTAAGTGTGCTGCATCCCACCTAAGTAGAGAGTCTCCCCGCAAAAAGAGAAAAACTGTATAACTGGTAAAGTGTTCAGTGACAGAAGGCTGGCAAGTTTTCCTCATATTCTGGGAGCTACTGTGTCTTGCTGACCCACATGCTTGCACCCAGAGCATGGATTACAGCAAAAAAGAAGCCATAACGCCGGCAAAGAGCTAGAGACAGTTTTGCCTTTGGATGACTAAGAAATCTTGGTCTGTTACCTCAAATAGCTAAAACACAAGGAGCCAAAATTGGTGTAAAAAAGTAGCCCCTTGGTGTTGGTTTCCCCGCTGTTTTTCTCTCAGCGGAGTTAATTTAGACCTTTGTTTTACAAAAAATGTTATGTTCAGGCCCCGCACGCTCCACTTGAGCCGGAATTTCTTCTGTGGTCACAACAGGTCTTTGTGGGAGCAAGGGTGGCTGCAGGAACAAGGGTGGCCACAAAAGAATCTGTAGTCTCACTCCTTGCATGTGCCCAAAGGGAGTGGAAAAACCTCTGTGCTGCTGTGCAGGGCTCCCTCTGCAAAGGCCTTGGCAGTGAGGCGAGGTGGTGGGCTTTCAGAGTTATGGGGAGAGCCCGAAACTTCAGGATTTCCTAGTCACTGACAAAAGTACCTTGCCTGGATCTGGTTTATTTCTTACTCAATGAAGAAAAGAGAAGATGTTATTTGGGTCTATAAAGAAGGCTAATGGGGAAGAAATCAGCAGAGCCGAGTGGCTTGCAAGCTAAAGCAACACACAGCTATTGAGTTTGGTCTGGGTGAATGATTGCTTGAATGTGAGTTACTGGAAAACGTGGTTTGAGTGGCAGTACAAGTGGTTTGTCGTAAAGCCTTGAGAGATGCTGGGTTCCTGCAAACCATAGGCTCCCTCGCATCCACTGACAAGCAGGGAGCCTCGGGGAGGGAAGTGCGGGAATGCCAGCTGCATGGCAAAGGGTGGCAAATGACGTAGACCCTGAGGATGTTGGCTGTCCCACTGGCTGCTCGGTGATGGGAAAGCCAGCCGGCATTCCTGTTGGAAATGCAGGCTCTCTGTGGAAGCCAAGGCTGCAGCATCACCGAGTGAACAAAAAGTGGCAGCCTCAAATGAAAACAATTTGATGGATTGAGTGAAATTGGTCAAAGATTTATGTTTCTTAGAAACATGCCACTCTGCCTTTCTGCTTGTGAAGGCGTTGAGGTTATAGCCCACAATGGCGACCACAGAGACAGCAACCAGTAGCTCATTGTTTGCGAGAAAGGCCCTGTGTTAATTGTTTGTTGTCCCAAGCAATTGCTTGTTGCAATTAGTCTGTGACTGATCATTAAAAAATCTCTTGCCTGTTTTTAAAATAAACTCTTTCTCCCATACCTGAGCTTGTGGTGTGGGGCTTTAGCTGTCTGAGCACAGGAAGGGGAGGCCACTACTAGGCTGACTTGACTTTAGCATTCATACCAGTTCCAGCCTGCCTGGGCTTGTGTTAGCGTTGAATGGGCCGTGGCTTAGCTGGGGCTGCTCACAGCTGCTTCCTTGCTTCGGCTCTGCACGGGGACTCCTTCAGACGAGCGGGGCTGGAGGGATGAGTAAGTCAGCTTGTCTGGTCTGACCCCTGAATGGCGTTTTCCTGCTTGGATGAGCACAGAAGAAAGAAGGTGCAGATCATGGGAAAGTGGTGAGAACCTCCCTCAATGAGTTGATTACTCAGACTTTCCCCCTCTGATTATGTCAGGTGCCTCTTTCAAAAACCTTAACTCACACTGTTAGGAGTTTAATTTTAGGCTCATGCCTCCCACATATGGCTTTTATACTGTGGGAAGCCTTCAGACATATCACACTTAATCTGTTTATCCTTACTCATTTTCTTGCCATGCTCGATATTTGTTTTTAATCAAGAACAACTTTTCTGTCTCATGCATTCATCCAGCTAAATGATAATGTGCAGCTCTTCTCCAAGAAGTCACTATGTGCTTGCTGCATCAGTTCAAAGCTGGGCTTGCTGAGTTGGGTGGCAATATGGCTTTTTCTTCTGCTGCCCCTGAGCAGCCAGCACAATTCTGACACAGTAAAATAAATTATTATTTTATTTTGTGCCTCATCAAAAGAAATGGCAGATAAATTCCCTTTCCGTGGCCAGCTGTTTGGCACTTCAGGGTGCTTGTAGGACTTTTCCTAGGAGGGGAGTTAGTAAGGACAGAAAGATTCCTGTTTGAGTGACACAATCTATCTGCTCATTAGAAGAACCACAGTGAGTGAAAGCTTGGCCCTTCAGAAGACAGCAAGAGCTTTGCTACAGACTTTCATAAAACCAGGATTAAACTCACCTACTTCTAACACAAAGCAAATTTTGCACCCTGTTGCAATACATCTGACATATTTCCCATTGAATTTACTAGTAGCTGAAATGGGATCTTGGGTCTGAAAGATAATAAACTCAGAGCCACAGCCCTATTTCACTGGGGAGCCTATGCTCTCATACCTCAGCTGATGTTGCCAAGGCAGAAGTACGTGGAAGACAAATGTTTAGCTCTGTAAACCTTGGAGTCAAACTGGAGGAAGAACCAGATTAAAAGAAAATACACTCTTGCTTCCCTTACAGTCATTGAAGCCATGATGGAGTGAAAGGAAGATGCTTGTCCACAATGTGAATCCATACAAACATGAGTTTGCAAGGTGTTAGAGGAAATAACTTCTTTGAAAGCAGCTTTGTAAAAAGATAAGGAAAAAAGGTGTATGTGGTTTTTTTGTTCAGCCATCACATTTTAATCTGCTTCTTTACTTCTGTTGGCTATTTCAGGGAATATGAGCTGTTTGGGAATACCTGACACACACATCAGGTATTTTCCATGTCAGAATCACCATTTTGGAGATAATGATATTTTCAGCATTTGTTTTTATCTGTTAGTGAAAGAGATAAGTGAATGAATCTATGTTTCCAGCAGAGATGCCTGGGTGGAATGGATGTCCCGTACAGACAGCCTTCTCACAGATGCTGCCAGACACCAGTGCTTTAAAACTGCTTATCTTTCACCTTCCATTTTTGTGTACAAAATACCCTGAAAAAAGTACATGCTCTGGAGGGGTCAAAGGTTAGGTGAAACATAAGCATATCTAATTCCTCTTTTATCCTCCCCTTCTCGCAGAAACCATCCTCCAAGTCTCTACTTTTAACCTCAGCCTTGCTCCGGTTTATAAGGGGTGTTTTTCTGCATGGCCAAGTTTTACAGCACCCTGCACTGACATTGGTCTGTTCCTTCTCTGCTCCTTGCAGCATCAGCTCAGACATGGGTGACCGAGAGAGGCTGAACCGCAGAGCTGCAGTGTGACACTGCCGGTGCACAGGGGGAGGACAGGGCACACATGGGCTGCTCTTTCACTCAGCCATAGATGCAAAAACAAGCTTTAGCCTATCTGTGTGCAATCCCTGGGTGAGCAAAGCCTTGGCCTGCTGCTTATCAGCTTCTTGGGACCTAAAGCTTTGGTGCTACCTCAGTTCTCATGTGGCTTCTGGGGTTGATGAATTAAATTACCTATGTTTTCCTTTTCTGGAAGATACTACAGTCATGGGACAGCTGTAAAAGCGGTGACATTACAAAAACCAGAGTGACCACAGGACAGCTGGAAGGGAAGAGATGCTTAGTCACATGGTTTGCTCTTCTCTGGGTCAGATTTTCTCCCTGCCTGAAGAGCCATCCCAGCATTAATTTAATGTGTCTTCTGTTATGGTGACAGATAGTTTGGGTTTTGGCTTCTGTCAGTACCCACATACCCCAATGACTACTTCTTTATAGAAGTAACCATTAAGGACTCAAACCATCTGACATTCCACATGCAGGTGTAAGAAATGACAAATAAAAAATCCATAACATCAGCAAAACTTCTAGAACAAGGAAGAGATTTGAATTATTTTGTATTTCAGACAGACACAGAAAACACATCTTTAAACTTTGATCTTCTTATATGTCATTAGCTAAAGTGACTATAATCCTAAATTAAAATAAAATATCCTTCTTAAGTCCTCTTCAGTCAGGTACTGAAGAAGCAAAACAAAGCAAAGCAGATTTTCAGTCTCATAAATCAAAAAGCTTTTCCCATCATACTAAATCTTTGTGCCAGAATTTATTTTAAAGACAAATGTACACATATACTCTGCCCTAAACACCCACAATTGCTCGAAAACACAGAGAGGCTTTGAAGGATTAAAACAGAGCATGGGACCTGCAAATAAAGCTTGGCTAATAAGGGGTTTTTTTTCAGTTCATTGGCAGTACTGAAAGAAGTAAATACAGTTTATTTCAGGTTGCCCCAAAATGAGAATATTCAAAGTGTTTTGGATGAACAGAAGAGTGAAAAAAAAAATTTGTGACTGAATAAAATGTCTTATTGTGCCTGAAATCAAACATTACAAGTATTTAAGTGAAGCTAGAGCCCTGTTTTCAGTCATGAAAGCATAGCATTTCATCCTAAAAATATGAATATTCAGTTGTTTTTTCACTTTGTCAGGGTCTTTTAAGGTCTTATTTTTCTGACCAGTCCAACTAGGCAACATTGGACATAAATTAGAACTTATTTTTGTCAATCTGTGTCAGCATTTTCCAGGAAAAATCTATAGCCGTAAAGGCCATCCATCTGTCCAGCCAGAAACTATGATGTTACCTGCTTCTAATTAGTACAAGTGATTCACTAATGACACGCAACTGTTAGGAAATTATCATGAACTCTCAGTCTTACAGCAAAACTCTAGTTTTTCATCCTTTTAGGGTAATATTGTACTGAAAAAGAGAAAGATGACATTGGTCTCTGCTACCTCTTTGGGGGAAGACTTTTCTCTGAAGCTTCAACTCTACATCCCATGCAGCTACATGAGTCGTGAATCTGTTAGGACTGCCTGGCATGAATAAGTTTGTAGATCCCAAGTGAGCAAGTTCTTGAATGTTTTAATCAACTAGCATTTTTAATGGTGGGAAATATTCCATCTCTCAGTGGGCTCTTACCTAAAATACATTATGCAAGACTTTTACAGACTTTTACCTTCCAATCCTGAGGTTATGCAGAAAGCTATTGAAAATGCATAATACATGTTATTGTACATAATAATGTTTTATGTGCAGCACATATTCTAAGTTATTTGCTCTGCAAAGACCTGTGGTAAAACATATGTTGACCTTCATAATATTTCCTTTTTTTTTTTTTTTTTTCATTTACAATATAGATGGTTGTTGAAGAGCCAGCACTTTTCTATCTGTGTCAGCCTTGTATTTGAGAGCCAATATGGGAACAGAAGACTCATATAATGGGGAATGAATATATCTGTCAACTTCATATTTCTTTCTGGCATATTAATGCACATCACAGGGTGAGATCCTCAGTTGCTGAATATTGGGCCCCTGTGTTTCCTCTGTATAGCATACTGTGAAGTCCCATGGTTGTAATGCAACAACAAAGCAAACCCACTAAGCCTGAAGCAACCACAGTGTTTCATAACCCAGAACAGGAACACAGTGGTGTTGCCAGGACTGTCAAAGCAGCTGTGCAGACTCCTGACCCCCGGCGAGTTTGACGTTACACCTCAATCAATGGAGATAAGGACTTTGTGAGAGTCAGCATTTGTGTTTAGCTAGAATAATTGAGATGCTTGTCTGTTTTTTCTTTTGATTCCTATCGTCCATGGATACGTATGCTCAAGCTGGAGAGTATTCCTTTGACTAGGAAGCCCACAGTGCTTTTTGTTTCTTGGTATTGTCCCACAGGACTAGCTCCCTGGACACAGTGGAGGAGGATTTTTCAGAGGGTTATTCAAAATCTTTTCTTGGCTGGAGATTGTGTACAGCCCCAGGAAACAAACACAGAGGAGGGCATGGAAAAGCAGCAGACATTAAAAGCACTATCACATGCTTCTCTTCCATTCTCAGAAACCCTGGTAGTAGTATACTGTGCTTGTTCTCTATGAGGAAGAAGTGGTAGGGGGGAGTGCAGGGGGGGACCATCTTTCAGTTCACTGAGGCAATGACTTCTCTCTGCCCTTCTGCACGTAGGAATGGGAACCCTCCAAGGGAATCCAAAGGGATGCACAGTCCCAGAAGGATGTGCTATGGGTAAAATACAATGCTTTGCACAACTTAAGAAATGTAGCAGACATGCATTAAATCATGTCCATTGATGCAAAAGATATTTCTACCCTGGGTAAGATCATGGTTCTGCAGATTTACTACTCAGCCGTGGGGGGCTCATGGAAAGTCATGAGTATTCTGGTATGAGCTATGTTGCAGAGGTGGGGAAGGTTCACACCTGCCTCAGGCTGGACCAGCGTCAGAGGGCAGTGTAACTCTCTGACATGATCCAATTCTGGACTATATAGGACAGCTACTCAGACAATGGGCCTGGAAACAGCAGGTTGATGAAAAATCCAGAAACTGATTAATATAAAAAAAGAAATAATCTTTTTTCAGTTCCAGAGAAGTCTAGGCTCCTGAGGGAGCTCAATTCCTGTTATTTATTTATATTGCGTTGCTGCCTGCAGGTCCTACTGAAATGCCAGCAGTCCAGTGTAGCTGGCACATTGGTGGTAGAACCAGTTTCAGTGACCTTCTGACCAGCAGTTGAGCAGAGGGTACAGAAAACAGATGCAGAAGGTACCACTGCCAGAGACATTTGCTAGCAGGGTAAGCTCTTGCTGTTTCACTATAATATACTACAGTATAAAATTGCTCAAGGTACAAATTTGTCATGTCATATTCCAGTCTTCACCCTCGCTGAGGAAGACTCTGCCTGACAATGTGACATGTGAAGATTAATTTTTTCTCCCATGGGTACCACTGTGCAAAGTGAGGACCTGAGCCTATCACCAGGACTTTGACGGTCCACACAGCCCTGGTGGGCTTCCTACAGCACTGCAATGGCTATGCTGGAGATCTCTGGGGGCTAGGGCCTCTCACTACTCAGGGTGGCTGGAGCCTTGATTTCTTTATCAAAAACCTTCTTCCACAAGAAGAATAAGGGAAAGAAATGTATGGGTGAGGGAAGACTGAAGGACAGTATAAAAGCTGACAAGGTGTAGTGTGCAATTAAGAAAATCACCCAGCCAAAATGTGATATCATGCACTTTTTATCATGAGCAACAAAGCAAACTTCATGGTTTCTTTGCAATTTTTCAGAAAAGACCCAGGCAGAGAGGCATGTTATGCGAAGCACAGAGAAAGTAAGTGGGCTTTTGGTTTTCCAAAGGCAAGCAAGCATGATTTTGGCAACGGCAAGACACATGTGATCTCCTCCTCACCATCCTACCCCAAAATAAGTGGTACTTGCCAGAGACAACCCCAGCCAGTGATTCTGGGGGGAAGGTACCTCATCCTCACCTTCCAGACAAGCATCTGTTCATAGGAAGAGAGTCCTGAACAGCAGCAGTAACCCCACACTCAACATTTCTTAGCTGACTGATTCACTCTTTTTATGGAGCTAACCCATCCGCAGATGTCCTTTGCTCCACAGCCAGAAAGGATTTGCAGTTGTCTTCTTTTTTTTTTTGCAGTAGAGTACGCTTACTCCATGCTGGCGCAGTGCCCCTAACTTGCTGTGTGGCAGACAGTCAGCTAGGTCCTGTCCTTCCCACCCTGTGTGCCCAAAGCCCATCATGGCACCTTCTGGGGCTCAGCATTGCCTAAGAAAGTCATACGTTGAAATGTAAGGCACAGGACTCTGTCCTCTTTGCTCCTTTCACCAGCAATGTCAGCTCAGAGCAGGGGTTTCATGGAAGCTGGTAGCTCTGGTGGGTTTGGATCTTGGTCAAGAAGAGGGTGGGACTGTGAAGCTGTAGACAGGGAGGGCAGGTGGGTGGCTGGAGAGATCAGTGGGACCATTCCCGGCTCTGAAGCAAGCCCAAGTGTATCCACATCGGCCCTGGCAGCTTGGTCATTTCCAAGCATTTTGGACCAGCTTCTCACTTCTGTGCCTGAAGTGTGTCAGAGATCCCCAGTGTAGCCACCCCATGCCAGCAAGTCCATGAATTTCAGCATTTAATATTGTTCTGAGTATTATTTACAGTGGAACGCTTTTTCTAGCCTAAATGAATTATTCCTTCATCTTTTCCTCATAAATCATGCATTTCAGTCCCTTGCAGCTTCTCTGGCTCCTCTTTCCTATCGGCTCCCATCCGCCTGCATCCTCTGCAGAGCCTGGTGCCAAGGTCTGGGTGCAGGGCTGCTGCTCAGGGCTCCTCAATGCAGAGCAGAGCAGAGTAATTGTTTACAGCGCTTGCTGGCATGTCCCAGAATGACATTTGCCTTTTTTCCAACAGTATCACATTGTCAATTTATGCTCACTCCCTACTTTGCTCTGATCCCCAGACCATTTTGTACAGCTGCCCAGTCCATCTCACCAGCTTGTCCTTCTGGGCACCCAAGTTTTCCTTCCTGAATGCCGCCCTCCACATCCATCTCGCTGAGTTTCACCCTGATGATTTCAGATCCATTTTATTTTATTTTATCCAGACTGCTTTGAATTCCAGTTTTGTCTGTGAAAGTGCTTCTCCAGCCTCACACTGCTGAAAATCTTATTGAAGCCAAGATATACCACATCTACAGCATACCCCTACCCACCAGCCTTGTGACCCTGACAGAGAAGGAAGTTTGGTTGGTTTCAGATAATTTGCTCTTCACAAATCAATATTGGCTCTTTCCCTTCCCCTTGTTATCCTCTGAGAGTAACAGACTGATCATCTAATAATTTGGCTTAGTATTTTTCAGGGTGTCAAACTTGGGCTGACTGCTCTATCATTCCCCAGGTGGTCTTTTTCTTCCTTTCTAAAGCCAGGTACCATGCTTTGCCCTCAGTTAGTGAAACCCACATCTCAAAATTCATTCAGACCTGGCTTATTGGAAGCACTCTCCCTGGGATTGCCAGGAGTGCCAGTAGTACACAATGAGTACATGGCCAGTCCAGTCCCATAGGTAGATCTACGCACGCTTACTGGCCAGCTTTCAATGATCCACGTGTTCCCAAAAAACAGTTTGCTGCTTTCTAATACACACCAAAAATTGTGCCATAAGAAGAAAGGCTGATGTAAATAAGTCAAGTCAAAATCTGCTGTGTAATTCTGGGAGCTGAATTTGTCCCATGAGAGGTAGGTCTCCGTACACAGGTCTGTGAGTAACACCCGAGGTGACCAACAGAACAGCTGTTTTTTGCTGTATTTTGGAAAGTGTCACAGGGAGTTAGGTCCTCCAAAATAATAATAAAAAAAGGCACAACATCCTTGCATTCACCTCTCCTAGAATGTCTTCTGGTGGAGTTCTCCCCTGTTCCCTTGAGATTTACTGCTGTATTTTCTGAATTTGGGAATGATGTAATTTCCTTGATCTTAGCCTGGTCCCCCAGCCACCTAATCCTGTGCTACTTGCACCTACCCACATGACTTAAATCCCTGTGCAATACATTTTACAGATGCCTTCTTTAAAGATAAACATATGTTATAATAATAGTAAAATAACACATTACTCTCACAGGCCTTCACACTTGTTAACACTCATCTGGATCTATGCAACCTCATTTTTATGTCTATAATTTCATTTCCATAAATTTTAAATCCATACCTAGACTGTGGGATTTAATCACAGGTAACTAATGCCTTTCTTTATGAATCTTACTGTTGGTGCGCTTAACTGTAGTGCAGAGTACAAAGTGCAAGAGAAAATTTCTTTCCTGGGGACCATATGTTAAAAGAATAAAGCTCTGACTTAATGCCGTAGCCTTGCAGAGTAGCACAGTCAACAAAGTACTATTAGATCATGGGATAAATATCGACAAGTTCCAGAGTATTGTTTAATCCCATTGCTATAGTAATTTGAAATTTTGTTCTATCAACTACTTAAAAAGGGGGATGAAATGACACGTTGCTATTTAATTATTCCCAAATTTGCTTCATTGGCATCACTCAAATCAGAGTCATCTGCTTTTAGAAGAAAAGTAGAGCATGGGCATCTCTAGGTCAAGTTACTCTGCATAGGCTTCCACCCTGGAAATTATTTTTTCATATTAATGGAGAAGCACAGTCTTTTCCCTGCTCACTCAGCCAATGCTTTAAGGTTCACAGCTCTCAACCAGATGACACTGCCTATTCTGGAGACATATAAGTTTATAATTTCACATGAAGGATAAGTGTTTTAATGGGCAGTTGCAGAAGGGCACAGGGTCATGTAGCGAGCTTTCCTGACTGGTGAACACTGAGACTCTTAAACACAGTGCAGGAAGGCATGTGTCATCCATAACGTATGGACTACTCCTGAGCAGACTTTCTGCAGTGTGAAAAGATGGTGTGAGTGCATCAGGGAACAGCAGAGATGAAGGTCAGGAACCTGGGCAAGCCTGAGGGGACTATGTTCATTGTAGGATGCAACAAGGGATCAAGCATTGACTCATGTCCCTTAGCAGGACCCAACAAACTGACCAGTAATTATTTTTCCTTGTTTCTTGTGCATTTCCTTCCATACCCTTAATAAACCTTCTGAGACTGCATCAGTACCCTTCTGCATGCACAAGTTGCTACAAAGTGTGTGTAACTTGATAAAAAGTTTCTTTTGCATTTTTTCTGAAGTAGGCAATATTTTTTTGCCCCTCTGCTTTTTACTGTTACCTTTATAACCAGTCAGAGGTGTCCTGCTAGGATTTTACAGTTAGTCTTTCTTAATAAAAAAGCTGTCGTTTTAGCATTTTGTAATACTAAGGTTCTGAAGGGAAAGTGCTTTTCAGTCTGTGGTGCACACATTGTGCTGGTCTGTAAGGCGGCAGACGGGTGGTCTGTGGATGGATAAAAGAAGTAAGAAAATCAAAGCACGCCCATACACATCTGAGAAACAAACAAACTGGGGGGGGGGGGGGGGGAAACAGACTTAAAAATTAACATTTGAAGTTTAGCATCAGTTGCATTTGGCTGCAGAGGAAAAGCAAATTGGCAGCACTACACAAGCTGGCTTTTGAATTTTTTTTCAGTATGATGCATAGCTTTTGGAATAAGGAATGTTAAAAAGCACTGTTGGGCAGTATTGCCCGCACTGTTGCATAAGAGTTATGGAGACTGCAACACCACCATGTGAAATCTGGTAAGTGCCTTTGTCCAAATGTCTGGGGATAGTACAATTGCTGTTGTGTCTTTGATTTGGCACCATACTGCAAATTTTTAAATAGATGGCTGTCTGCTATGAAGTTACTGTGTAAAGGCCTTTGATGGCAAAGACTGAGAAAAGTGAGCTTCATCAGCTCATTCAAGCCAGGATTTGTCACTCTGGTGAGTTTTGGTACCTGCCTGGGCACGCTCGCTGTTCCTGTAACTCTCTGCAAGAACAACCCTGGAAGGGTTAAATCTTTCCATCGCCAGTGACCAACTCATACCCCTGGGTCCAGCCTTTCTCTGAGGAGCAGCATTTCCCCCTTCTCAGTGCTCAGAAACCAGGCAGCTGGCACCCTGCCCATGGCTTGTTTGTCAGAAATTGGCATCCTTTCTTTTCCGAGTGTGTGGCCAAAGAGAAGCAGTGTGCCTGGCCCAGCCTGGCAATGTTCTGCAATGTCCCGGGGCTGAAAATATTTCTCACGGCTCTGGTGACATGTTGCTGGTGTGGTGACATCTCTCAAGATCCACTGGATGACATCCCTTTTTTTTTTATTTTATTTTATTTTATTTTTTCCCACCTTGCAGCCCTTGCAAGTACAAATCTTCTACTCACAGCACATTAAGTAAGCTTTTTTGCAAGGAGGGGTTGTGTCCTGATCTTGACATACATCACCCAGAAATGAAGACATCCTGGTGGAGGGAGTGCAAGGAAAGGGGAGCAAACACTCTGCTCTGACCCTGAGGACTGCTCGCCCTCTGCAACTGCCACAAGCTCCTCCAAGGGCTGCCCACCTTGCTGAATTTCATGCAAGGCAGGTAAAGAGAAATTTGAACAGGCTTATTTGCACCTGCAACTCATTTGGAAAGTACCATACTGCAGGTGCAGCTGAAAGGTTCAGGACCAGTTTTGTTAATAATCTACCCTGAAGCACGGTTGCTTGGGCTGCTGGCAAGATTACTAGCTGAGTGATGGGGCCAACAAATGCTTTTGCACACTCGCTAGGTCTCATATTTGCAAAGCTCCCCACATAGCTCTCATCTGGATCCTGACACACAGAGTTTATAAATATTCAAAAGGTGACAGTTATTTTTGCATGAGTAAGTTGTCTGGGCAGTAATGAACTGTAGATGCTACTCCAGCCTGGAAACTGAGGTAGTTTGCGTCTCCCTGCCTCCTTTTTCCATGGGAAACAATGGCAGACAATTTCATTCATCACCTACAACGTCCTCCCCCAGTCACTGTCAAACACCTCCTATGCAAAAAGCGTCTGGGGAGCTTTCTCACAGCTACACACTGTGATGTGCAAATTTGTCTACTTGCCTGCGTGATGCAGCCACCCTGAAGCTTTCAGTGACTGCAGAGGAGCTGCCTCTGAACCCTTCTCAGAAATGCCCAAGGTACGCAATGTATCCATAGCCATTTTTAAGAACTGCCTGTGATTTTTACAATAATGTGCACTTTTTGGGCCAAACTCTTTGTTGGCATAAACCAAGAGAGTGTCAAGGACCCAGTTAACCAAAACCACTTGTGGGGGTGGAAGGACCTGTACCACTGAGGACAGTTATGAGCTTGCTTTTGCCCAGCAAAAGTTGGACAAAATTTAATTCTACTTTGTTCTACTGGATGCTGCTGTACCCTTCAAGCTTAAAGAGTGTCTTTGCTCCTGGTTGTAAGGAGAAATCTGTTGCAGGTATCACCACCTGCTCAGGGTTTTCTGCTGACAAGACTGAAGAGGAAGATTGCTCATTTTAGACCCACAAGCCCCACGTGCTTCCCTTGCAGCATGCCAAAATGGGCTGGCAAGGAAGCCATGTTGCAGGTCCCCATCCCCCCAGGTGTGAGAGCTGGTCTCTTCCCTTAGGACCAACAGTAGTTTTCTTATATGAAGAAGTCCAGGAAATGTCATGGCTGCAAGTTTTGGGTGGAGGAAGAGGAAGAATATGGTCCACTAAAAATCAGCACTCTTGGGCTCACTAAAGATCACAGTTGAACTCTGGGGCAACACCTTTCTGTAGGTGCACTGGCAGCATCAGAGAGAATTAGCGAAAAATTTGGACCAGTTTCTGAAGTGGTAGCTTGGAAATGAAGCAAAAATGACTTGGAAAAGCAATATTTAATGAAGCTCTGCTATTATGACTGAGAGAAAATATGCTCAAAGAAAGTATGAATGAAATGGCTAAGAGGACAATTCACTTAAGTCCCACGGGAAAAATATTTGGTCACCCTTAGCTCACTAGCAGACCCAAGGAAGTCTTGCAGGAGTTATTATTCTTCAGATATGACCTTCTTTTTTTTAGCATTACTTCTTTGCAATGCAAGGATGGTGTCTGAAGTTCCTCTGCAGGGAACTGTAACTCTATATATGGTATCTGTGAGTCTAGGGAGGGTATGCAAGCAGGCAGACGTTGCCATCCTCTGAAGAAAAGGTTCTTGAAAGGTGACCCTGTAAAACTGAGATGCTCTCTAATAACTAGGAGCAGTTGGCAGGTCTAAGCACTGGACAGGACTAGAGGTGGATATGCATATGCAAACATGAAAAAAGATACGAAACCAGATAACATTTATTTTACTTAATCCTTGGTAGAGGCACATTCCTGAAAGTAATTAGAGCACTGCTTCTCGTGTGCATTTCAGGGAAGCTGTTCTGCAGCCAAGACCGTGCCAAGAGGGCACACAGCCTCGGCCGCCTGAGGTTGCCATGCTCCTGGTGCAAGCTCGGGGCCATGGCTGGCTCACTGAGCGGGCAGGGCTCAGCGCTGCATGAGAAGCATTGACACGGGGATGGGCACGGTGGGAAGACCAACCACCACCGTGGGTGCCACGAGGCACAGTCAGTGCAGCCAAGCCCCTGGAGAAGGGCAGAGCTTCCCTATGAACCAAGAGGTGGGAGCAGGGACTTTGCCCCAGCTCTCTGAGTCACAGTTTGCTTTCCATCCCGAATTTTTTTCGACAAGATGTCTAGCCACTTCTATCTGACTTATGCGTATTTTCCATTTCTCATTCAGTGCAGGCCTGTGGGTATGAGAAGCACCTAAGGTCTGTCCCCTGTGGCCCAATGAACCAGATCTGTGGCACACACATGGCACGTTCTTCCCAGAGCAGCCCTGGATATTCTGTTGCGGGGTGAAGGGCTCAAGTGCATGCATTGTTAGTGCAATAACATGTGATTCACCAGGCTTATGGTCAGACGTGATATCTTTCATTAGACTAGCTGATATTTGAAAAAAACCAGGGAAATTGGTGGACACACAGCTCTTTCCTCAGGACTGAAAAAGCAGCATCATCATCCTCCAGACAAAACACAGGTTAGAGACAATAACTCTTTGTTCAACTCAGTTGTGCTAGCTGACCAGTCAACTTGAGAGAAAGAGGGCAGTTACAGCCTGTGGGGTCAAGATAGGGTTTGAACAAGGGGAAGGTGATAACAAGTTTATTCCTTCAGAGCAAAGCAGGGGGAAACAGGCCAGCAGGCGGCCCATGTGGATGAGCATCATTCAGAAGGAAGGAAGATCAAAGTGTGCCTTAAATACTTTGTTGAGTCCATAACTGTTTTTTTTTTACTCCAGTAGAGTTAAGCATTTTCCTTTTCAGGGCTGTCTTTTGGAGCTGTATCAGAAGCCACGCTTCAGGATGACCCTCTGAGAGGTTAGAGGGAAGGAATGTTTAGTGAAAAATATTCTCTATATGGTAAGTGGATGCTATGGTCCTTTATTAATTGTCTAGCAGAGTTCACTCCAACACATATGTGTTGTCCAGCTGCATAGTTTCCACAAGTCCTGCAGTGCATGGGTGTAGTATGTGTCACGTTTCATGGTGAGCATGTGAAGGCTCCCTGGATTGCAGTGGGGCTGCTCGGAGGGCAGTCATGTCAATGGCTGCGGAGACGGGCTTACAGATTTTTCCCCTGCTTGTTGCTGTTCATTTGTCAAGGGTAGGTTCAGTTTGTTTTGCTTCTGATTATGAGTTTGTTGAGAGGGGGGGTTATTTAAAAGTTAGGAAGTTAGATGCTGGGGTAAATTTCTTTCAAAACATATGGTCTTCTAATGCTGGTTGTGGCTGCTTGCTGATTTTCCATGTGGATCCCATTAGGGTTTAGTATGTGAAAACCGAGGGGTAGAGTCAGTTGGTTGGTTCAGGTTTCTGCATTGAAGTAAGTTTCTGGTTCCTCATTCACTGTAAGGTTAAGAGTAGTTTCTCTGATAAGCAAAACCCAGTCTTACACCAATGAAGTAGGTGCCATCATTGCTTGCCTCCAAGTGACTAGTGGTCCTTGAGAGTCTGCTCTAAGGCACAGTAATGTAATATGTTTTGAATGGTTGCAAGCTCAGTGGAGGTACATGTGTTGATCTGCAGGCATGCTTGTGCATGGAAGATTTAGTGTGAGACTTCTCTAATGATAGTGCCCATGAAGCTGGTAGAGCTGTAAGAATATTTCAGAGACAGCTTGATGGCATTGCTGATTACTGAATTTGCGATGGGAACTGAAAACAAAGTACAAGCTTCCAATCCAGATGGTGAACATGTGATTTCTCAATGTTGGTTAAAGCATAGGCTTGGTGACATAGTTATTTAAAAAGAAAAATCTTCTGTGAAGTTATTATAAAGAAGTTGGTGTATTTGGGGGTAAACTGGGTGCTTATGACTTGAATTTATTGAAAAAAATAATTGGTGGTGTCAGGGATGAAGAGGATGAGTTTGGTGGTGTGTTTGGGTTGGAAATCTGTGACTACATTTTATTTTATAGGTTCTTAAGAGAGGCTGCAATGCTCTCACTGTGGATATTGTTGTGCAGGCGGTGCTTGGCTGTGGTAGCATGAATGGTGCTAATTTGGGGTGCTTTATTTTACCCAGCCCATGGAAAAAATCCTCAGCTTTCTATGTAAGGAGGGGCTGAGGATCATTTCTCTGCCTTGTGATAATTCTTTGGGAAAGTTGGAAGCAGTTGATCTGCCAAAGTTGGGGTTTTTTTGTGTGTTGTTGGCTCAGGAGAGCAAAAGCACTGAATTCAGAATTGTTGCCTCGGTGCAACCTTTGTGCGCTGCAGGGCTTCCCAAACTCTGCAGCCAGGCAGCTGACCACCCTCCGCCAGCGGCCAGGCTGCCAGCTGCCAGCGCTACGTGTGCACGCATGCAAAGAGCTCCCTGTGTTCTGCCTGCTGCCTGACCTCCCACATCTCCCCCTCTTTTTTGCTCAAATCCTCCCACGGAGGAAGAAGTTGCTGCACAGCTGAGGAGTTGCACAGTCAGGGAGCTGGGATGAATATACTGGGATTTTCAGTCATGTTGTCCTGACTTGGGAAGCTGTTTGTCCTCCTTCAGTATTCCAGGCAGCCAGCCTGAAAAGAAGTCATCCTGTGCTACAGGCCAGTCGTGCTCACAAAGGTCTCTTTGTTGCATTGTTCCTCTCCAACAAAACTCCTCTGCCAAAGCCCGGGTGTACTTGGCTCTGAAAGTGCCAGGCTGATAGTGCAAGGGGTGAATTCCTGCTTGTTCCTCCTGTCCTGCCTTCTGCATCCTTCTGCCCCATAGTTTTCCTCTCTCTCCTGCTAGAACGGGCGAGAGAATGCAGGCAAGATGTGGTGGTGCATCCTCCTCGCAGCCCATGTTTTTCACTGGTTTCACATTATCAGGTGGGCAAAAGTCCTGCTGTCCAGACAGGTTTGGATAGGTCTGCCTGGTGTCAGACTCAGCATCAGGTCTCTGAGCAGATGATGTTGAACGGGCCTGGCTGCTCAGCCTGTGGGGAGCTGAAGTGCTAAACTCCTCATCATACAGGAGGGTTTTTAGCACCTGTGTGGAGTACTCATTGGCATCTGTACAAACTACACTGCCAGGCACCTGGGAGCATTTGACAGCTTTTTAGTCTAATGCACCCATTTCTGCCTCCTGGGGCATGACACATAGTCAGGACAAGGGACTCTGCAATCCCAGCGCAGTCAAAGGCCTTACCTCGAGTTTTTGTTGCTGGAGGTTTCACCTGAATTGCTGTGCAATATTGCAATATTGTTAACGCTCACTGTTTTTTCTAGTCAACTTGCCATGTACTCTTGTGTGTATTCACTACTGCACTTTTCACTACCTTAGAGGAAAATCAGGATAGTTTTCCAGCCAGTATTTCTGTTCAAGTTGACTTGTATTTCGTAACAGGAGGCTTAATAGGGAGGTAACAGAGGTAGGGAACAGTAAAGACTCTCTCCCTTTCCTCCTCTCTGGCTCTGCATCTCAGTCCTGAAAGGTCCCTCTAAGGCATCCATCTACTCCTGGCAAACACAAGTCAAACACCTGTGAGCCAGATGTAAACAGCTGCATGGTAGGTGTCATTTGTGATCCAGCCTTAATACAAACCATGCTTAGGAATGGTTACAAATGGCTCCATAAAAAAGACACAACGCATAGCACAGGTAAGTAGCACCTCTTTTCTTATTTCATCTTTCCTTTAATCTTATTTGCTTTTATATCTGTGGTATGGAGGACACTCTTGTGTGTCGGGATGAATAGCAGTTGAATTTCATTAATCTGGCCTCAGCGTATTAAATTGCTTAAGTAAATGCTTAAGCCATGTGCTCAGTCTAAGCATTTATTTAACTGCTTACCCGAATAGGGATACTTCAGTGCCATTACTTACCTTCAATAACCCTAGTGGCTAGCCTGGCAGGCTGGCTAGTTGTGTCTTTGATATTTAACTTGGTGCATGTAAAATTACCTAATCTGAGAGTTTCTGATAGCAAACCCCTTTAAATACTGCAATCCTTAGGCAGCACAGACTTTGCAAGGGCATTGCCTTACAGCAAAGTACCTTCTGAAGACCCCTGGGTAAGGGTAATGTGTGTTTTGCGTTTGAGACATCAGTGTTACAGGCTGCAGTTGCATTTGTTCACCCTTCCAGCACTATTTGCTTCCCACTACATTTTCCATTTTTGAATACTTTGGATCGATATCAGAATCCCTTTTTTTTTGTTTATTTTCATTTTAAACTCGCAATTTCTTGCCTTGTCCAAAGGCCACTGTTAGCAACTGTAGGGAATGCACTGTTTTCCAATAGTCTGTGTGCCTTTGCTGACAACTTCAACAAATATATTGGATTTCAATCTGAATCGTGATATTTTATAATCTCACATTTTGTAATCTCACATTCCAGGCAGTTATAGTTTGATTCTCCTGTCACTGCAGCTATTTGTATTTTTAGCAGGCTGCTGAATAGTTCATGCTGTGTCAGATCACGCTGGTTTCTCTGTAGTAGTTGCATTATAAGCCCCCAAGGAAACATATTCTGTAAAACAGGTTTGGCTCACACTGGATGTTAAATCAAGGTTATAAAAAAGCTTGCACTTTCTTTTCTTCATTTTCTTTCTTTCCATTCCTCCCCTTCCTTCCTTCTCCTTCTTTCCTTCTCTTTCTTCCTTTCTTTCTGCCTTCTTCCTTGCTTCCTCCCTGCATCACTACCTCCCTCCCGTTCCTCCCTCCATCTATGTCTGTCATGTATCTGTTTTCATTTGCCATATAGAGTGGGAATCCTCAAGAAAAAGAAAGCCTTGAGATTTGTCTCACCTACCATCAAACAAAGTTGCTGAAATGAACTTTTAGCCACAAGAAGCAAGATCAAAAGGTAAATGATAAATAAAGGCAATGTCAATACGCTGCTTTTGCAAGCCAATCACAGATACATTTCAGAAACCTTTAGAAAGTGGAGTGCCTTTAAGTAGACTTTTAGTGTTTTTCTAATCACACCTCAACAAAGCACTACTGTGGACTTGATACTTACAGTCAATTGCTTCATGTTTACTCTATAAAACAAACAGCATCCGTTAACTGGTATCCTTAATTGTATCCCTACTAAAATTTTAGGGGGCAAATGAAATACAATCTAGAGATAACAAGCACATGTGTATCAGGCAAGTTTGCACATGCATGCAGACCTATAGCAACAGCTCAATATAGAAGGGAAGCAGGGCTGGAGATTATGTCTATGCTCCCTTAAATCAGGAGATTAATTAATAGCAGTGGTCTCCTGTATGGGCGCATATGCCCTGCCATCTCCACAATGCTGTTTCCATGGTATCACTTTGGCGACAAGTCCTGAAGAACTGGGGAGAGACTGGAGTCGAGTGTCTGCTGGTACTATCGCACGTAAACATGATTTACTTAATCTTCAAATGTCAAAAGAAAATGTAGAAATGTTGGGCTCGGCTGGCAATACCAGTTGTAGGTTGGACACTTGAAAGTTAGAAATTCAGTAAATACAAGCCTTTTTTTCTTTGTTTGCTCTTACTATCTCCCTGCCCTTTTCCCACCAAACACTTCACTCTACAATCCAGCAATAAGTTGGATCATTTTTGTTCCCGTTCCAGAAAGTTCGAACAACAAATTTCAAACTTTTAGAAAGCAAGAAATGGAGCAAAGGGAATACACCATCTTGGAATTTTTTTCTTGAGAGCAAATTTGCAGAAGAGTATTTGAACAACTTAATTTATAAGGGCATAACAGAAAATGGAAGATGACATTTAAACATGTTTAGTGTCTGGGCAAATTCTTAACATGAAAAAATTACTTTGGCTTTCTTTGAAATCCTTGCATTAAGTCTGGGGTTCACTATTGAGGGGAGGAAAAAAATGAGAAAAAAGCAATAGATAGGTTGGTTTTCCCCATCAAAAAAGGGACTGAAACATAGTCTTCATTTGGAAAGCAAACAAAGAAAAAAGTAGACTTTGCAGTGTTGAGTAACCCTTGCTAACAGTTACTGGCACTGTACTTGAATCTAAATGAGAGCTGTACATCGCATTGATCTGTGTGTACAGCCTCTGCAGTTACGCTGGAAAGAAGGAAAAAAAAAAAAAAGTTATGTCATCTCTGTATTTGATCTAAAGGCTCTAGCTTGTTTTGGGGAAAAGAGTGATATGGTAGTAGACCAAATTAAAAAAATATCACGCAATGATTCCCAAAAACTTCCAACCCTGCACCTACCTTTCCAGACCTATATATATAAATAACCTGCTGTTGCAAAATGGCAAGACCACATAGCCCCCGTGAGGCAGTCACTTTCTGCTCCCTGGCATTTGGTGCCTGGCAGCTGGCTGGGCAGTGCAGGCATCCCATGGACACGTTGGGAGGTGGCATAAGCCCTTTTCTCACCTCCCTTCCTGGGCTGTAGGTCAAGTGCCCTCCTGAGAAAGCCCCTTGCTGCCTAAGAGAAGTCAGAGCTGCTCCAACCACCTTATTGTGTTTTCCTTTCTCACACATGGTTTCAGTTCCCAGATGCCAAAATAGTCCCATTGCTTTGTGGGTGGCAGTGCACCACTGCCTGTCCCTGGGGAGGGCACTGGGCACAAAGGCTGGAACTGGGAGTTAAGTTTTGGGGGAGCAATGCTCCCAACTGACCCTGCCAAACTCCCTCTTCTTCATACAGGTGAAGCCTGATGTCAGACCGTACTTCAGCCAGACCTTCCCGCATGAGGGCTGAAGGGAGGCATTGTTCATTCCCCATCTTTGAGTGAGTTGAAGACAAGAACGAAAACTTTCAAATGAGATTCACAAGCCCCTGCTGTGTCTTACCTTTGAGATGGTGCCAAGTAGGGATTTATTGTTTATCAGGGATCTTCACCCCCCTAATCCCATATATATAGCCAAACAATTTGAGGGACACAGCAGGGATGACAAGGGAATACCCCAAGTCATTGAAATTATTATGTCTTTGGTCTGTGCCTGAAAAACACTGCCCTACAGAAGTACTATGTTTATAAAGGAGTGAAAGTGCAGAATCCTGATGCTCTGAGTACCATGAGGGTTGTACCTGGACCAACACAGCACAGTGGCTGCAAAGTGATGCTGGGACTGGCCCCATCCCTGCCACCACAGCCCCAAAACCCAAGCCCATTTCATGGGCTTTCTCTGACATCAGCTACCTTTTTTTTTCTCTGCCCCTTTTTTAAGATGGCCCCTGCCCATCTAGAAACTGCTAATGAACAGCAGGATTTTGGTTTGCTTTTGGCACCCACCACCAGTTGGATGGCAGCTCTGGAGGTATCAGAGGGACTTGGACATGGTGATATGTGTTAGCGAGCACTAGAGCTTGTCTCTCCAGATGATGCTCCTTCCTGTTCCTGTGCATCTGGGAGGGTCGTGAGGTATTGCTGCTGATGGAGTTCTACCAGCTGAAAACCTGCAAATAATTTAGCTGTTGACTAGTGGGTTTAGTTCTTATTTTTATATTTCTGGTCCTTTGCACACATCAGAATTACTAGACAGGTTTATCAGATCTTCTGGATCTTTGTATTTTTGATTTGGTATCATTATGTTGACTTTTTAATTATAGAAAATCTTTTAATTTAAGGACATATAAATGAAGTCACTGCACAGCTCCTCGGAGGAGTTGTTTATTTGGAAGAGAAACTATCTTATTAGCTCTCTGTCATAAATTAGACATATTTGTGTCTGCCACAAAAGTTACAAATGTTTTTGCTTCTTATTCTCTTCTGTGATGCTTCTATGTCAGATGGTAATGTACATAAATTAAATTTTATATAGTCTTTCAAACTTCATAGCAGGTGGTGCTTTGTCTTACTATACCATAGATGGAATACTTTGGGATCAAAGCATGTCTCCCTGCACAGGAGGATGCCAACAAACTCCCTCCTTCATGACAGGTGATAAATGATTTCAGCACTTTAGCAAGGTGGCTGCTTTCACCTGGAAAATCAGAATTGGCAATGGTAATTAAAGAAACTGCTTATTGTATAGAGACATCAATGCTTGAGTGTTACAAGCAGTCTGAGACTGCTGTGCTGAACAAAGATGTTCTTCAATCCATTACAAACTGGATAGATAGAGCTGGCCTCTTGAGCTTTGTAGACTAGGCCATTAAAATAAATGGATTTGATTTACTACAGAGAATCTGAATTGTAATTTTGCTATTATAAAGCTCCAAAGAGATAACTTCTGTTTTCTAACAGCATCATTTTCTCCAGAAAAGTACAGCATAAATGCAAATTAAATGTTCTGTGAAAATGTAACAATCTCACAAAAAACCCACAACCCAAATCCCCAGACAAACAAAATCAACAAACCATGATATTGCTTTTCTTTATCAGAAGGCTTGATTTTAATAATTTTGAGAAGTTCTGTTCTGAAGAAGCAAAACCATTTCATTTGGACTTCATAAATTGATTCACTTAATTCAGTACATTATCATGCCATGCCGTGTCACATATCTTACTACACCAATCATAGAACCCTAAGCATGGCTGTGCTGCACCAGGCAGAGGTCCACCCAGCCAGCACCCTGTCTCCAACAGTGGCCAGCAGTGGACACTGGTGGTGAGGAGCAGCCAAGCTTGTGGGGAGGACTGTTCCTGGGAGCAGTCTTGTGGTTTGGAGCCCTCCATAGCTGGGGTGGTGTCCAACTTGCCCTGCTCTGGTGGTAAAGCCCTCCTGCCCAAGGGCTCTGGCACTACAGCACTTTCTAAGTGGATTGTCACCATGACTTTTCATTCCTGTGGGAGATATGGAAGGTGCAACTTGCCCCCAGTGTCAACAGAGTAGAGACTTGGATGAAGAAAGGAGGATGGGTATTTCTCCTGCCATGTTATCTAACTGTGCTTTAAGCAGCTTTAGAAGACATAGTACCAAAAATGCAGATGTCTTGTCTACACTACAGCTCCTAGTCCTCCAGATAGTTGAATGGGCTTGACCTACTTCCAGTGTGGCCTTACAGCATCAACTGACGTCTCAGATACACCAGAAGGGTGAGTTTGCATGACTATTTGCAGATGACAAATCCAGGGTTGGGCAGCCTGGGCACACACAGGGAGTGCAGCAGTGGTAGCAGAGGCTGAGGTGCACTTACCCCATGTGCAGGTCACAGTGCCTTCATTGCATTAACACTCTGCTCTGTGGCTGCTGAATTGATATTAAATTGTGTTGTACAGTGTTCAGTATCACTAAAACGATCAGTCTTGCTGGTTATGAGTGTATCTCTCTTTTGATAACTAATTTTGAAGGCCAGAACAACAACAAAAGAACAAAATGGCAACAGTTCCTACAGACTGACCATCCCTTTTCTGTGTTGAACAACAGTACAATAAACTGCAAGTACCATGTCCCCAAACTCCAGAGGTTTTTTAGAAAGCCTAGAGCACAACCATGATTCCTTCCCACACTTACTATGAGAAATCAGCATCCTACAATAGTATGTTTTAAACATTGAAACAACACAACTTCACCATCCCATTTGTTGGATTTATTAGATCAATAAGTATCAAAAATACCAAATTAGATACTATCTCTGTGTAACTGGAAGGGTAAATTTAGTGCTGGTGTAAATTTAGGAGTCTCACTGACGGAATTAATGCAAGCCCTCATATTTTGCAAACTAGGGCTACAGCCTTGCCACTTTGCTTTCCAGAGTGGTTTTTTGAAATTGAAGGTGTGAGTTTAGCCGGACAAGACACTCCAGTTCCAAAGCATCTCTTACAGTCATTGCAAATGGATGCTACAGGCTGGTAGAATATTGCAACCCCAACCTAATCTTACAGAGATTGTAGCTACCCAGTGTCTCAATGCAGCCAAGGGAACTGTGAAGGCACAGTTGAGGAGAGGGTGAATAACCAGAGCCTTTACAATTTTTGGACCAGTTCTGATTAAGTCAGTCCACAGTGCAGACCTTTTGGCAGTCACAGCCAAGTCTGTGCAGCTCAGAAACCAGGGAACTTGACAAAGACCTGTGTAATTAATTTGTTCATTCATTCATTTATTTGTTCATACAGTGGCTGAGTTGTAAGTGATGGGCATAGCCCAGCAAGGAAATATGCAACTCAAAACCATAATTTCAGCTAGCTCTTAGAAGAGCATCTCAAGTTTCCTGTTTCTTTCCTACCAGGTTAAACAATAAACATAACAAGGAGGAATCAACAACACAAGTTAATGCTATATAGGCAATGTTCTAATTAGCGGTACTCGCTGAGCCGAGTGAAGATGCTGGCTTTACCTGAGATGTCTGCACCAGTGCTGTTAGGAAGCAGCAAACCCACTGGCTGTCCTGAGCTCTAGAGCTCAGACCCAGCCTGCTGCGATGGGAGAAACTGGGTAGGAGCTTACAAGGATGACTGGGTGCGTTTCCAAACCCATACCTCCGGGTC
Source organism: Strix uralensis (assembly GCF_047716275.1). NCBI lineage: Eukaryota > Metazoa > Chordata > Aves > Strigiformes > Strigidae > Strix > Strix uralensis. Next base: position 40,566,781 of record NC_133973.1, read on the forward strand.
TGACTTGTCCCCATGAGGTTGTGCCCTTGTCAGATATTCTTACATCAGGTACAATGTCTGTGGCAAACCCAAAATCTTTCCACCTATTTTCCAAGGGTTTTCAGCTACTGTATCTGAGTTCCAGCTGCAAGTCCGTAGGCTCACAGCAACATCCATAAGTCCTATTTCCATCTCTGTGAGGTTTGTCTTGGCCGCAGTGTAAGGAACTGAAGGAAGAAATGCCTCAAACATTCATCGACACAGAAAACCTCAAGGACAAGCTGCGGCCTTTGGATTAGTCTAAGGAATGTCACCCAAGGAAGCAGGAGTGTATTGAAGGATGCACCCCCACTCCCTTGCAGTTGCATTGTCAAAATCCTTAGATAAACCTCAAAGGATGACTGGCTACATCGTGTAGCCATTTGTGACTCTATTGTGCAAGCCAGACACCATGCTTGCCTTGCCTAATGGCTTGCTAATGACTAATGGCCCTTTGCCATTGAAGTGGTAACAAAAATTGATAAGAGGTGATCATTTCTGGGATGATTGATAAGATCTCTGTGAACAGAGAAAAAAACAAAGCTGGGCAACGACCACCGACTCAGCTGGAACCCATGCTCCACCTTTTGCTCATCTCTCATGGAAATGAATTTGTGGAATACCTGCCCCTCCTCGTCTAGTATGCTAATCAGCTAATAAGATGAACTTAAAAGGGCAACAGAAACTTTGCTGTGTGTGCACCCACCACCCAGGATTACAGGACCTGAGACAAATCTGTATCCAGGGGTGGCGATCCGGATTTGACTCTCTTTCCCCCCCTCCCCCCTCCCCCCCCCCCACCCCCCCCCCCCCCCTCCCCCCCTCCCCCCCTCCCCCTCCCCCTCCCCTCCCCCTCCCCCTCCCCTCCACCTCCGCCTCCCTCCCCTCCCCTCCCCTCCCCTCCCCTCCCCTCCCCTCCCCTCCCCTCCCTCCCTTCCCTTCCCTTCCCTTCCCTTCCCTTCCCTTCCCTCCCTTCCCTTCCCTTCCCTTCCCTTCCCTTCCCTTCCCTTCCCTTCCCTTCCCTTCCCTTCCCTTCCCTTCCTTCCTTGTTCCCTTTCCTTTCCTTTCCTTTCCTTTCCTTTCCTTTCCTTTCCTTTCCTTTCCTTTCCTTTCCTTTCCTTTCCTTTCCTTTCCTTTCCTTTCCTTTCCTTTCCTTTCCTTTCCTTTCCTTTCCTTTCCTTTCCTTTCCTTTCCTTTCCTTTCCATTTGGTGGTGTTTCACCTTAATTTAACCTGAGGGGATCACAGAACCATTTCGATTCTCTGGGCTTCCAGTCTGGGTTGTGACAGGCAGCCAGCTAGGGTGGCCTAGAAGAGAGCCAAGGACCAGCAGAAAATGACACCTGAGGTTGCTATGTCACCCTCTTCTACTTAGCAACATGCCCAGACCCTTACTGCCCTTCCTGTGTCCTTCAACCTTCAAAGATTTCTTTGAGGACTGAAAATTTTCCCTTTAATGCTTACTAAATAGTGGGAAAACCTGGTCCCTTCATCTTGGCCAACAGCTTGAACTGTGGAGCGAGAGCGTGGACAGAGTCTTTGGCAATCACAGTCCATGCTCTATAAGATGGCATCCACGTTTGCCTTTTCCTTTGCTCTTGGGGCTGTGGACAGGCACCTTGTGCATGATGTACAAAATGTTGGTCTCCAGGCTGAGGACTCACTCATCCTCTGCTTGGAGCTGTCTGTGAGAAATTTAACTTTAAGCTTCCTCTCACAGTGGTGCAGGGTCAAAGATTCTTTAAAGGTCTCTTCCTCTTTCACAAAGTCTTTATTAAAATATACACACCATGAGCTCTGGCTAGAGCTGCCCACAAGCCTTGTCAGCTTGCTGGTGCTGCAGGTAGGTTCCCCATACAGGTCACCATCCCAAGGATACTTTGCATCCTTTTCTTGTCTGTTGGGATAGATGTATCTGTAATGATTTCAGCCCCACCAGAATCTGCCTGCAACCTCACTGTGCTCTTCCCCCTGCCAAGCATGGGATTTCTGTTGCACGGAGTTGGCAGTTGTTGCTAGCTTTGCTGCAGCCCTGGGAGGGTGGGCCATTTCTTGAGCTCAGGTCTGTAGATTTTCTTCCCTTTAGACAACAAGATTGTGTATGGAGACCAGGAGGCTTTATGCAGTCAAAAGGTGGATTTCTTGAGAGGCTTCTTTTCCTGAGAAACACCTCCATCTTGCCTCACCAGGCAGTGAGGCAGACATCTCTGAAATGAGGATGCCGAATGCACGCTGGTTCAGGACCAGCTCCTGCCCAAGAGCACTGCCTGGTGTGTCAGGTGCAGTGTGTGGTACCAACCATCTCCTAAAAGCCATACCTCTCTGGTAGGAGAGGAAAACATGCTCTATTAATGTACAGACTTAATTTTCCTTATTTGTTAAGGAAGCAACATTTCCTCCTGTGATGGATGTGGAGTCCCTCCAGGACTGAGTATCTCCCTGGACCACTGATTCCCAGAGCGGTGCGCTTGCAGCCCTCACCCTGAGCTGGGTTTGAAAGGCTCCAGCCACCCTCTGGGGCAGGGATGGGGAGGGTGAGTTGCTTTTGTGCTCTGTTCTGCAGTTTGCAGAGACCATCTCTACTCCCTGCAGTCCCTCAGCCTTTTCTGCTATTGTTTTGAGTCCAGTGCATTCACCCTGGGGGTGAGATCAAGGATGTGACATTTTAAAAATCCCTGACACTATTATGAACTCTCTCTTTCATTTGCACATGCCTTTATCTCCTTCAGTGGGGAATAGCCCTTCTGAGCCCTTTCTTTTCTTACCTTATGCCGCCTGTAGCTTTTCTTTCAGTGCTCGTAACCCTGTCAGACACCTTATCAGTTTGTGCAGCTCTGTCCAGCCGAAAATTGATTATTGCTATTTGCCTACAGGCTGGTTGTCCTTTTATCTTGTACCACAGCATTTTTCATGGCTCCTGTGAATAAGTCTCTTCCCTCTAATGGTGCTGTCACCATCCTGCTCACTCATGCTGTGCACCATAGGGTCATGTTGATTCTTTCTCAGACAATGTAATCTGTTGTGATTCTTGCATCTTTCCATAAATGCTGGGTGTAGCTGCAGCTTGCCAAGGCACGTGCATCGTATGTGGCCTTTTGGTGTCTCCCAGCGCAGTAGACTTAGCTTGCCCTTTCATCTTAGTGCTCTTTTCAGAGTGTCTGCCCATCCTTACATCAGCCTCAGTCTGTTCTGGTTGACTTCCTTCACCTGGCAAATCCTAATTCCTTTCTCCAGAGTTAATTCTGCTTCCTGCAGTAGACTCCAGGCTCTGCCCCAGGCAGCAACTGCAAGGGAAGCTCTTGCCAGGGTTCACTCCTGAAGCTGTAGCTTTGGTTCTGCCATGTGAGGGCAAACTTTCATTTTTGTACCTATTTGAAAACCTCCGATTTATCTTTTTAGCTTTTAGTTGAAGTACAGGACTCATACTTCTACAGTGGTTGTCCGGTAGAACTGAAGATTATTTGGAAACACCAAGGAATGGCTCTTTCTCCTGCCTCTCCTGCCTTTTGCTGGCAAACTCTCTTACCCTTGCTATGCTCACTCTCAGTACACCACAGTTTATACTCTTCTGATGTCCTCTCCAGCTCCAGCATGTTTCAGCTCTGTCAGGTCTTTTGACACCTCTGGTCTTACACAAAGGATGTTTTCTTAGTTTGTTTTGCTCCTGAGGCTGTCTGCTGCTGTCCTTGCTACCCAAGAAGTCCCTCTGTTGTCTTGCTCATCACAGCCCAAGCTGGGGCCAAGGAGGACTGTGAACCCCTTGGCTTTCTGTGACCTGTTACCCCTCTGTGCCCTGAGCATCTCCCTGCAGTCAGCAGGGCCCCAGGAACCTGAACAGCCGTGGAAAGTGGCTGGCTTTTCTTATGGGGTGCTTGGTTGCACACAGAATTGGGCTTGCAAAGCATCTCTCCTTGTAGAGAGGAATCCAAACCACTCCTTTCTAAAGATAGTAATGAGGCAGTGGTTTAAAGTACTTTTCTCAAGTTCAAAGGCACTTAAATTTGTAATTGTATGAGTCTTTACTCTCTTTCTGTACCTGAAGTCTGCCTCTGAGTTACACTTGCAGTTTGAGGCATATTCTAGATCAGAAATATGTTCCTACTTTTATTTGAAAAAAAAATAATAAAAAATTGCATAAGATGCCAAAACCTCACTCACATCAAAATCTGCAGCAAGTTCTATTTAATTCCTTATTCTAGGCTTATAATATGGTGGAATAATTTAGTTCATATGTTCATTTGGACTGAATAAACTGCAGTATTATAAGGAAGTTCAGTGAGCTTCACCTCTGCTGTGGAGACCAGAAGGCAAAGCATCCAGCTGTCAAGGACCGGGCAGTGGTGGTACCAAATTTGCGCCTAGTTCAAGGTCACAGGCTGCACCAAAAGCCACAGAGCATTACCAGCTCTCATTAGGTGAGGATCTGGCCCCTGGGCTGTCTCCTTCTACAGTCTGAATTGCAGCAAGCTGCCTTCTGCAATTTTGGCATCTTTCAGTATAGGCATATATTGCCTCTAAGCAGGGGTCCGCATGCAGCTGTGTGCGGACATGTCCTTGTAGCTCTGCTTCCACCAACTGCTGGGGCTGCAGGAGTTCATCTGAGTTCAAAGGGACTTGTGTGTGTGTAAAACTAGAGACTAGCATGGATTTTGGTGCAATTAGAAAGCTGCCCACAGGGAGTGCCAAAAAATAACTTGTTTCTGGCCCTGTTTGGTGGGTGGGAGTTTTGACTGGGGACGTTTGTGAAGCCAGGATTTCAGTGAAATGGCCAAAATGACCATATGTCTGAAGAGCTACCTGCAAAGAGTTATTAAAATGCACAGGTTTTGCAGCTGAGGGCACTGTCTGAGCATCTGACCATTCCACTGTAATGACTTTTGTCCTAATAATAACTTAAATGTTTTCCTAAACATTAACTTGAACTTGCTCAAGGGAATGGCCTTTCTTTGCTTATAATAATTTCACATGAAGTACAGCATGCACATTGGAGGGTAACTGGAGTTAATGTCAATTATGAATCACCAATTTCCTGCTCTAAATAGCATTTCTTCTCAGCAGCTTCACATACAAGCTGCCCTGCAGTTTTAACCCAAATTGTTTATCTGAGACTGACTTTCATTTAACGTTTCATTTTTAAATGTGAGATTTTGCACAGGGAGTGGCCACACGAACCTGGGTGGTAGACAGATTAATTGACTTTAATTTTTCAGAGTAAATAGCATAGAAAAATGTCTCCTCCACTTTGTTTATTGCATTTTTACTGCAAGAAAATCACATCATGTGGGTATTGGCAGGAGACTGCAACAAAATAAGGTTGCCATTATTAGTATCTGGCTGTATCTTGTCAGGTCAATTTTGCTGCTCTAAGTAAATTTATGGAAAGGTTTTTGTCTTTATGGAAATGTTCAAATCACAGTCTTAACCTGATATTATACTGAGGAAGGCAACAATGCCCTTCTCAATTAAGTGGATATATTCCTGCCACCTTAGTATTTTCTCTCTCTTGTGCAAACTGTCCTAGAAATGAAGCTACAGTTTGACCCTCAGCGATATGCAAACTACAAGGAAGCCCTCAGGATCTGACCCTTGCTGAGGGAAACCACTTTAAACTACATTTAAAAACATTAACCTGCAGTTTGTGCTCAGGCAAAACTGCCAGTTGAGCCACTAGATGCTGTTTAGGACTTTCTGACAAACTCTGACCTCTTGAGCAACATGGGGGACAGGAAACAGCAGAAATGCTATTGTTTGTGGCTTGGGATGGTGGGGTAGAGAGGCCAATTTTGGTGCCCAAGGTGCATCATACATCACCCCCATGTGGTGGTGGAGATGCAAATGCTGGCGAAGAAGGAGAAATTGCTAGAGACACCACATGTAAGCTGTATCCCAAGATCCCACATCAGAAACCTGGGGGCATGATTGTAACGCCTTCCCACAAGAAACTGGGGCTAACACAGCCTGCTTTTAGATGTGGTTTGAGGATCCTGTAGGACACATCATTACTGTTCTTTGATACTCGGATAAGCATTTGACAGACTACAAGTCTTCACAGAGAGTGTCTTTCTACCTCATTTGGATGGAAGAAACACATTACAAATTGCACACTGCATATCAAGTGTCATTATTCCACACTGACACAAAACTTTCCCTGCAACCTTGGCAAAAAAGCGAGATATTTAGTACTGACTTATGTACAACTATAGATATCTGGTATGTTATGTATCTCCCACATATGTTTATAAGATAATTTGAAACAACCTTAAAGGTGGAATTCATCTGCCCTGACCAAGACATCCAACAGCTGGATGACTGTATCTGAACTAGTCACTCTTGGCTCCCTTGGTTATTAATAGGGATAAATAGATACTGTCAAAAGGCAATTCCACCTCATGCTATCATCAGCAAATGAACAGCCCTTCAGGCGGTACCTATTTGTGGCTTCCATTGACAGCAAGAGGAGTCTAGCCGGGACTGAGATATGTGGCTTCAGGAAGGGCAGATAAATCCCACAAGTGTCTGCAGAACTGTTGATCCATATTGCTGAGATTCAGAGAGACACAGCAGCTTTCCTCTTTCTCCATTAGATATAAAGTAGCACCAGAAAGGTGCAGCCAGTGATGGGTGATGTGAATCATGGCGGCCACAGTCTCTTCTAGGAGAAAGAGACTCTACCTTCCAGAAGTCTGAGGGTAGAAAAAAGACTTCTTTACTCTGTGATTTTCTCATAAAATTGAGTTGCTTTTTTGTCTGTCTGTCCTGATGTTAGTCTCTCCCATTGGCTTTTCAACCAGCTGCCCAATTTCAATCAGTTTTAACAGCAAGGCAGAAGTCTCAGAGAAAACTAAGTTTCCAGATAATTTCTTGGAGATGTAAGGAGCTGTAGTGCTTAGGCAGGAGTGTTGCATCCTATTGCTGTCCTGCAGAAGGAAACTGAAGCACCCACAGTTTGGCAGTCTGAGGAGGCGAGGAGCCATGTGCTTGCTAGCCAGTGAGGGCACACTGCCCCTTGCTCAGGCAGCAGTCTCATAGGGACTTTAAAAGCAGTTGAAAATTTTGTGGGAGGGAGCAAAGTGCAAGGTGTGTCATTACACATCATCAAGAGATGCAGGATTTGGGGAGCTGAAGGTAACATAGAGGTAAAACCTGAGTGGGTAACCATGAGGGACGTAGGCTTAAAAATGTGTAGAAATCCAGACTTCTTCACTTACTCTATGCAGACTGTTTATCACATCTCTGTGGTGAGTGCAGGGGAGCCTGAGTGTGTCTAACAGCATGCAGCAACTTTCATTAGGAGGGCAGAGAAGCGACTTCGTGCACTCGGATCACTCATGCTAACCTTCCCCTGCTTGACTGTTGCCCACTTCTCTCCCACCAACACATTCAAGCCACTGTTCATCCAGGATCTCTCCTTGATATATTGTTTTCCTTCTCAGTCTCTTCAGCTTGTCTTTTTAAAGCACCAATGCTCCAACGTCATTTGTGTCTTGTAGGCAGCACACTGCAGGGAAGCCCTACCTGACCAACTGCTCCTTCTTGATGAAGGAGCCAGGGGGACACCAACTTCTATTCCTGCTGCAACCACATTTTCAAGTCAATCTAAAGTCTGAGTAAAATAAATAAGCAAATAGTTCAGACCCAATTTTCATAATCTTCTCCATTAGCAGCCTTATTTCCTAGATGAAAAGAGCCTTGTTGTAATAAAGGTGTATGTGTAAGTCACTGAATAAACATTTCCAGATACTGTATCTTAACAACACACATTCATGGATACATATAAACATTGAAAGAAGAGGCCCATTTAAGCTACAGAAGAATATATGTGGTTAGGTATTTAAATATCCTTGCAAAATGAATCTGAGATAATGCACAACAGGGAGAAAGAAGACATGAAAAACGTCGAGTGCCTAAACAGACCTGTGTGCCACCTGCTCCTGTATTGATGTATGTGGGTATATAATTTTATTTATTGTGAATATTATTTACCTAATACTTATTTTGATTATTAAAATGATAGAAAATACTTCCTGTAAGAAATCTGTGTACCTCTTCTCTGCGCATTATATAAGCATTACGTTGTTTGTTACTGTAGACTATCATTACAAGACTTTCAGTTCCATCTAGATTCCCAACTATGAAAAGAATACCAACAGCCAAGATCCAAATATAAAGCACCCTTTATCAGTCCAATAATGTAACAAAGCATCATCCTTCCTTGAAACCCATACCTATACATCCTACTCCCTCTAACTGCTTGCAGCAATAGTGCCAATGTTTATGTCTCTGTATGAGTATACACCTACACTTAAAAATTGTCCTTGCTTATATACTCTATTCATGGTCTTCCCAGACACAAGCAGCACAGATACCAACTAGTGACTGTTCTGACAGTGTGTTTGATGATACGGAGGTCTGTTACCCACCATCTCAGAATATAAAAATTGCCTGGGAAAGAAATGGCAGCATTGGAAATCCTTCAGGTGAAAACCAAAGATTGACTTTGCTGCAGAAGTCCGAATGCATTTCACAACATGCACATGATGGAGACGTGAAATCCTGCTCCTCTGAGGAAGCAACATGGTGCTTGATGATGCCAACAGGGCAAACAATTCAGTCCCACTGAATGGCAGGTAATGATAGTACAATGCTTTGCCAAGGACAAACATGAGTCTTGTAGGTCATACAGTGGTGTAATAAGGAATTCTGCAACTTAGTGTTGCAGGACTGCAATACATTTCATGGGGATGGAATCAGGGAGGTTGGTAGAACTCAATACAGAGGTATGGACCTCCATTTCTTCCAAATTACAGCCTGAGTCCTTGAGGGAGGGATTTATCTCACTTAGTTTTATCTATTTAAAATATGTATTTAGTCCAACTGAGTCAGCAGAATATCTTTGTTGTTCACAGAGAAAAACTGATCAGCCTGAACTGAAAGTAATTTGGGATGGAAACTCTTAATTTGCTGTTGGGAGAGCCTAAACTTAGTTTTCAGGCAACTACTGTTAAATGTTACTTAGTTTCCAGGCAACTACTGTTAAACTCTCTGAAGGGAACTCAGATCAGAATGGATGGGAGCAGGATACCTTAGATCTTCTGAAAATCTATCTGGGGTCATCTCAAATGTCTAATCATCTTTGTAAACTGCACTCTGAGCTCCCGTGCTTTCTGCTTTTATTTGTTTCTTTAAAATGACTGTTTTATGGGTGGGATTAAGTCACAGTGGTTGAGAGAAGCTGAAGATTTATGAACAGCTATGAAAAAGTTATGGGCCATAGTGTTCTTGAGGTGGGGGGAGGCTACATTGGATGCTTCTACTTTTGTGCTTGTGATCATGTGTAAGTTCATTCAGAATGCCACAAATGAGAGAGTCAATTTGTAAATCACCAGCCTGTGAGGTGAATTAACTGCCAATTGACTTCCACCTACTGCCAAACATGGTCTTGAAGCTGAAGATAAAAAAATTGAAAGGCACTTCTAATTTTTTGAAAAATTTTTAGTCCAATATCTGCAGATTTTCCTGTATTAGGAATTTGTAGCTGTGGTAGCAAACCACTGAGCACTACTTCTCAAAAATACTACTGTTTGAGGTATTATTGATAACCCTTGAGTATTTGAAATATGCTTAGCACTCAACAAACAATTAATACAGATATTGTCACCTGTAGATGCCACAAAGATAAGAAACCTAAGCTGCATCCATAAAAAACGTAAGCATCATTTTCAGTAAGGACCGTGAGTAGGATATCTACTGTCTCCTGAAGGATTTCATCCAGGAGCTACTTAGTCAGGCCTTTGTCTTGCACATGGCAGGTCCTTAGTGCAAGCAACTGGAGTATGTGAATCACTCTCTAGCTCACAGAAAAAGAGAGACAGCCTAGTAGGATAATGACCAAAGGACCAATAGCCTTAATTTTAAAAGAAGCTGTTGGCTAAATTAAAAAATATTGCTATGTGTAGTCTATCTGTCTAAGGTAAGCGTGTTGCTAGAGCATCAGTGACATTTCAGCCTGCAGTTACAGTGAGGCAAAGATGCTGGTGAGCTCTGTCATCATCCATCCTGGGTGACCGTGGTGGCATCTGTGGGGGAGGCTGAGAGCTGGTATGCATATGGTTGGTGAGAGAAACCCGGGGTTGACTTAAGAGGAAAAACAATGTAAACACTGAATATGAGGGGAAAAATGTGCAGCAAAACTCACATGCTGAGAATCTCGGTCCTAAGTGGATCATTTGTTTATCTCACCAGCCAAACCTGGCTCTGTGGCAAAGCAAGCCAAAGAATGTCTCCTTTATTGTTTCCATGATGCTTACTCATCTACAAGCCATTCCACTTTTAGATTATTCTATTTTTAAGGCATAATTTCCATCTGTTCTTTGATCTTATACCACATAAGACATTTAGCTAATAACATCATCCATCAAATACCAACTTTCCTTTAGAGTTCAAATACAATCGACACAGGACCCCGTCCATCTGCTGGCCAGTGCCTCTGAACAGATCCAGCTTGTGAATGGCCAGCTATGTCGCCTATTTTTTAATTAACCAGCTAAGGTCCGTACTTCCCGTAATGCTGCAGGATGACTAGGGGGCACTCCAAAGGGAAGTGAAACATGCTCCTCTGTGGAAGCGGAGGAGAGGGTTTGGTGCATCCAGAGCTGTGATGTGCTTGTTGTAAGTGGGGTTTTCCAGTGGATGGAGTCTGTCTTCAGCGCCTCAGGTAATTATATTTTTTTTTTGCATAAAAGCACAATATTTATATAAAAGGTTTGAAGGATAAGTGTTTTCAAACTTGGTGCTCTTTAGAGCAAGGTGGGTAAAGCAAAAAGACAATGCTTTTGTGAAGAAACTTCTGAGTTTGATTGAAAGAAACTTCAGAATTTCAAGGCAGGTTATCTGAAGCATCGGAATTGCAGATTTGCAGACAAGTATTTATAGAGAAAATTATTGCCTGCTTACCCAACTGGAGAGCCAGGGAATGTCAGATGATTTAGGTGACCAATTGTAGTGAAGCAGCACAGCTTGAATTAAGGATATCTGAGATCAATCACAATTAAAAAAAAAATCTAAGAAAAACCTGTCAGAAAAAAGGAGATTAATGAGTAATCCAGGGAAAAGGTAGTTTTTCTATGGATATTTTCCAAGTGCAGATATCAGATTTTTTTGAATTGTTACTTTCAGATTCTTCACTTAGCTCTGTTACCTTGCCTCTCAGTGGTTTGCTTTATCTTGCACACAGTGCATTTGTTTAGGAAGGAATTTGATTCAGGATTTATATTCCACTGGTTTACATATGCCACAGTGTACATATCTCCAGATCCGAAACAATAACAACAAAAAAAGCGCCTACATTTCCTTCTATTTCCTGGCTTGCCAATAATAAGAAGTCCCTGCAGAGGGGAGCTTGGCTGGTGGTGTTTTGTGATTTCTCAGATAACAAGAGCTTCACATTTCTGTGGAATTCCCATTTGCCAGTGAGCTGCTGCTGCCGCTGCCCTGATTGATATATGACTGCAATGGCACTTTTCCATTTGACATTCCCTCTCTCTCCCTCTCCCTCTCCCTCTCTCTCTTAAACAACAGCCCTAACTTTTGTGTGTTGCAAATATAAAAGGCAAGCCATGTGACAGAGGGACAGAAGAACAAAAGCATTTGGAAGTAACAGGACCTCTTTTTAGCTCTCCGAAGAGTTTGAGGAGAGGAAGGAGCAGTGAATTTTCCAAAGGTAAGCACACAAATAAGAGATTCCTCCAGATTTTGAGTATTACATGGACTTAAACTGAGTGTTTAATCTCTTTATCTGACAAACACATGTTCTCCTTGTACCATTTTTTAAATTAAAATGTGTTGATGTGGAATCGACACAGCTCTAGTACCTGTGCCTCCTTCTTATCCTTGTATCTTTAACTATATCTCCTGCCTGAAGGGTGCCTGTATGCAGTCAAACAGGTAGCCCAGTGTGCTTCTGAGCAACTTGGTTAAACATCTATTCTTGTGAGCATGTCGGGCTCATGTCTGCAGCTCTGCGTTGGTCCTAGCTGCATGGCTTTGGAGTTAATGGACGTGCTGGACTCTGCCCTGAATTCATCGAGAGAATGCCGGTATCGCCAGCACCCTCTTTGTCCCATTACAATAGGGCTTTATGAACACAGGCAAGCCTGCTAGTTTAAAGCTGGACTGTTTACTTTTATCACTACTTATGCATGCTGTTCTCTTGCCAGTCATCTGCCAGAGTGCTTAGAATAATTTGAAACAACAGGCAATATTTATTTCTAGCTTTGTGTGTCATGCTTCGCAGGAGCACTCTTAATTTGCACATTATTATTTATCCAAACTTCTGGGAAGATTTACTATGGACTGGACAGCACTGGGTATGGGTTAGGACAGATTTAATATACACTCTTGATTGGCTGAAACCTATGAGGAAAGCCACGGTGTTTGCCTTTACTGTAACGCCGAGGGGTATATTTAGTAGGTAGCCGACCCCACCAGTGCGACATGCAATGCAGCATGGCTGTGCGGTCGGTAGCTGACACGGGAGGATGCTGCAGGACCCCAGACCGCCTGCTGAAGGAGAGAGGGACGCTCTCCTCGTTTGCTGGCAGATCATTTTGCTGTGTATCAGCGTCAGAGGCACAAGCATAACTGTTCTCTGTGTCTTTGGGACAAAAGAAGAGTTTCACTGTTATGAGCCCAGTGATAAAGTGTCAGTGTAGTGCAACTGCGAGGTGCGGGAACGGACACTGCCCTGAGAGAGCCTGGCTGATGAATAAAGCCCCGTCTCCCTCCTGGGATTCAGGTAAGTGAATTCATCCTATAAAAGTTCAAATGAATGGGTCCAGTAGCAAAAACCAGAGTAACAAAGATGAACCATGTGAAGACCGATCTCAGTACTGCGTTAGCTGACTGCTGTAGTGTCAGTAAAGCAGGCTCACACAGAGTGTGTGTTGGGGGTAATTTCCTTGTGGTAAATCTGAATTTGCAAGACGGTGTGTGTGGACTGACTCTTGTGGGACTGTCAGGCAGATTTCTTATCCTACCCCTCAAGTTCATTTAAATTTCTCCCATAGCCTCCCCATAACACATCTTATTTGTTTCTGCCTGGGACATATGGCACAACAAGTAACTTGTTAAGGTTTCTGCAGCTCTTTAAAGATGAAAAAAATGTTTCCTATATGCTAAATGTTATTAACAGTTCCTAAAGCTTTGTAACTGTCCCAGTGGCTGAAAGGTGAGAACTCTGCATGTTGGAAAAGGACAGGCAAATGATTATTTAAAATCAGCAGTGGGGACAAATTCACTTCAAATCAGTTCCTTACTGCAAAGCTATTTTCTAATAGAAGCAACACAGCTTCTACTAGGTGGGGTCAATAAATGCAGATATAATAATCACAGTGCTGTTATTTGTCCCTCCTCAAAAGAACATATGCATTTTAGGATGTCTAATTTTTTTTTCTTTTCTTTTGAATTACTAATGATGAATTACTTTTGTGTGGGTTATGGGACCTTGCTCATATTGGTAAGCAGTTATACACATGAATAATTCCCTCAACCTGAATAGAACTATTTGGTGAGTAATTACTTACTGGCTTGAATCAAGGGTTCCCAATGTGACTTATATATACACTGACATGCTCTTGCTGGAATAATGAAATCGTATTTGTAATACTGGTATTATGGGAAGATGCTTTAAGATTTTTCAGTTAAAAGCAAATGTGGAAGGAATAGCTGCTTCAAGCTTACAAAATTAAATTAAATTTAATTTAATGAAGAGGTATAATTAGGGGCTCAGTTACAAGCTCAGATCTCTACCTGAAGGTGTCCCATGTAGGCTTCCTGGGTTTGTGCAGCTCCTGGTTTTGAGCAGATGCATGCATGCTGATGATTCCCCGTGCAGAGCAGGATACTTATTACAGACAGTGTTGTGTACAGTTTGCAGTAGCAATACCCCAGGTAGCTACCTATGCATGGCTGATCTCCGCAAAAGCCATCTGCTCCACCACAACAGTCCCTCATGTGCCATCGAGGCTTGTGATAGCATCTGTATGTTCTTGCTTGCTTGAGTTGCCAGGATTGCAATCTCTTTTGCCCAAGTGGGAGGGAAGCAAGCCACCTCCTTGGGGGCTAGAATTGATTCCTTTGGTGACTCATTTGACAGAGAGTTCTCGAGAGTCCCCTTCATTTCCCATTCTCCCTGGGGCTGACTGTGTCCCTTTCCTGGCTTGTCTGCTCTCACATGCACTAGGAAGTGCTCAAGGTTGTTCTTGGACCTTGAAGGGAGTTGGCTATCTATGGTGCAAAGCTTGCATGAAGCCACTGAGACATTTGTTTTTGTAACAAGTCTGGTGGATTATTTGTTTAACTGAAAGAAGAAAAAAAAGCACCTTTTTTTTTTTTTTTTCCTCCAAATACTACCATTGTAATTACAATATAAATATTAGATAGTTGAATTACAAATACTACAAATTCTTCAGCCTCTAATGTCTTGCTGAGTATGAGGAGATACTTTATGACTTTTAGTAAAGTTTTGCTACATGAGACAGTACCACAGTACCCTGTTATTTGAGCAATCCACCTCTTGAGCGTGGCTGGAAGCGGCCACATCAAAGAAAGACATAGAGACCCCGTGGCAGGCAGCCACAGGGTAACTTGCTGTGGTGAAGGATTTTTCCCTAACCCCATCCACTGAACTCTCAGAGTCCTGAGAGTTTATAACCCTTCCAAAAACTCTTTAAAAATAAAACCCTTGTGACAGTAACCCTCCCATACATAACAGGTCCTTTTGCTCAGCCCAGCTAAACTTTTGCCCTCTGTGATATCTTGTTCCACCGGATCATTGCCGGTTGTGTAAACATGTGTTTCTTTTCATCAGTGTTAAATGTGCAGCCTCTCAGCTCCCCTGCCCTTCTCCACGTCCTGGTATGTCAGGAGGATGGGGTGAGTAGCCATGCCCAGATCACCTTTTTTCTGCTGTCTTGCTTCCCGCTTGACAGCCCTTTTGCTGAAACTCAGCTCAATGACAGAAAAAAGTTTATTTGGGTTAGGTTAGCTCGGGTGCCTGAGTCTTCCTGGCCAAGAGCACCCCACTTTACCCATGCTTCTGTGCATGCATATGAAGAGATGCTGCAGTCTCTGCTGACTATGATCAGCTGTTATTTCCTTTTTATATGTGTCAGCGTGGAACATATTAAAATTTCTCAGTAGTGGTATGTTAGGAATCCCTCTGATGCCCCACCTCTAACTTAGCAGAACAATAAAAGCAAGGTTGTAGTAAGCCTTAGAGCAGCTGGCCGTCTATATATTCCTTCTTTTTTCACATAATCTAATTCAGACTATTATCCGGGTAGCAGTGGCACTACCACTTCCAGACACCATCAGTCCTTGTCCTGTTTGCTGGAATTTTGTGGTGTGGCATGGAGATCCTTTCTACCAAAGACGAGCGTAGCCTTTCTTCTGGTGTCAGGGTATCGGGCTGCTGGTGCCATGGAGATACTGGTCCTCAGAATTCCACCACATCACTATTTTTCAGCTTCTCTTTGTTATTTTTCTATTTGCATCAATCATTGTTACGGCTTACGCTTGTCACATTTACATGCTTATTATTACTGAGCTGCAAACTGTGTCAGTCTGGCAGTGTGGAGGCAGCACAGGTTATGTTGCCCTTTAAGACATGTGAGTTGAGGATCTGAGTTAATGCCTCAGCTCTGGTTTGGCAAAGGTTAAGCATACCATGGCAGTGACAATCGCATTACTGTCATAGCAGCACGGCTCAAAGAGAGTGGGACCCTGTTCCCCTTGTTAGAAGACATAAAATTGTTACCATGAGCCAAATATTTAGGTTCCCTGATTATCAGAGGCCAAGGTATATGGATGGTGGTCTGAATTTTGCCTGTGTATAAAAGAAGAGAGGATTTTGCCCCTGGGGTCAGAAAAGAGAGAACATCCCCTTCAATCATGTGCTACCCTCCAGCATGCATAGCAATCTCTGATGGTCCCAGTGGCAAGGATGTCCTTGCTTAGTATTAAAGAATAAGAAACCCATTCCTACTCCTGCATCTATTGATAACTACGGTCCTTTGAGTTCTCTGGAAAATATGTAAAAGACAGAGAACAAAACCAGCCCATCTTCTTGTAACACACTCCAACAGGTAGAGGACACATGCCCGAATGCCCTAGACCTCTCAGCAACTTGTAATTTGGCCAAAAGTAATTTTGCCTCATGTTGGGTCATAAAACTAAAGTAGAGGTAATTACTGAAGCAAATCCTACAGCTAATGCTTGGCTAGGAATACTTGCACTTTATCCAGCAGCCACCCTTGCTGGTTTGCCTCCTGAGAGGAATGGGCAGCCTTACTTAGACAGCTCAGCTCTGAGCCTGGTGCTTCATTGAGGAGTGATCCCATCTGGCACCCTCTGGATGAGCAAGTGGAAAACTGTAGTCTTTTCAATTCCTGTCCCAGACTCAAGACCATGACTACTCTGACATTCAGTGAGACACAAAAATAAAGGAAGAATCCAAGGCTGGCATCACCTCGCCATTAAATGGCTCTACTAGCTCATTAGAGAGAGATCCCATACATGCCCCTAATCAATCTATTTAAAGTTTTCTGGAAGCAGGAAATACAAGCACTCTTTTGTCCACCAGTAGTTATTCTTTGTGAGTGTATTAAAAACCTTTTCTCCATGTTGGCCTGTGCCTGTCTGCTGGCAGGGCACCAACTTGCAGTACCCACTAGAGTTTGTTATTTCAACCGCCTAGCAGGTTGAGAGGTGCTGTCAGCTCCCTCTCTCCTAACTACCTGAAGGACTGGAAGTATTCTTGGAAACTTCAAAAGAAGAGGCAAGCACAGTCAGCTCAAGTGCTGTTCAGCTTAATTTGTTCCACCTCATGCACCAGGTTCCCACTGCGTGAACACTTAGAGGGGCCTTACACGAGCCGCCCCATCGAAGCCGGGGGGCCAGTCCCATGCATGCTCATCCCATGCATGCTGATGCTTCCAGGGGTGCTTGCAGCAGTGCGTTCTTCCACTATATTTGCTGCAATTACTATGTTGTTTCTTATGCTTTGAATGCCATGGTCTTCCTATTTTTTCATTCTGCTTACAGTCAGGCACTCATCTACTGAAATATTAAAAGACTTAGTGAAGCCTCACAGCAGACAATGATGTGCAGGAGTTTCAACTACCATCAGTGTGTTTGACATTTCTGACTGCTCAGAGGTAGTGTCCATTTTATCTTCTTGGTTTTTATGGGACAATGCTCTGCAGTTGCTGGCTGGCAGGCGGTAGGACAGTACAGCCTCAGGAGGACCAGAAGATGTGCTTCCCTCCTGTGGACACCCAGATGAAGAGGCTTTAGTCCCTTCATTTGAGCCTGGTTTCCTTTCTACTGCTTTTCTCCTTCCCTTCTCTTGCCCACCAGCTGCCACCAGCTCTGGCCAGGAGTGCATGTTATTCATGTAGCCTCTTCACAGGCGCATGCTGACCTGCATCCTGCTGTGTAATGGGTGGATGGAGCTCCCATAGGATGGGTGAGAACATTCCCTTTGGTGTCAAAGGGGACAAGCTTCAGCACAGCTGGATGTCAGCAGGGCAAACGCTCATTTGACACAATGAGGCCTCGGGGAAGCATTTCACTTATTTAGACCTGTAAGAATCTTACTCAAAATATTTAGTTTGGTATTTGCCTTGTCTCGGGAGGGGAAGAAACCTGTTCAAATGCTGCACAGAGGCATTTCACAAACAACTCAAGTTCCTTGTGTTCACCTGCTGCTTCCCGGATGCCACATGGCTGCTTGGTGACTTTGTCAGGTGTTTTGAAAGGTGTCTGCAGAGTGGAGTGAGGAGCATATATAGAAGGCCAGCTACTTCACTGCTGGAACAGAAATGGCCACAGTAAAATAACTAGATGAGAAGATGATTACATGTATTTACAGAGTAAAACACGCACTGGAGCTGATAAAGCTTCTGAGTTGATTCAACATTAAGCACTATCAGGCACAGCATCTTAGGTTGTCTCTCCTACTAGACAAACTGTTCTCTTAAATTGGCCAGACAGTCACTCCACAGCACACAGTGCTTCCCAAGTGATTCCCAGGCATGGTGCAGGCAGATGTGTGGGCTGGAAGCCATCTGAGTGTTGTGGAGGCTGGAGGAGGTCTGGGAACAGACCATGCCACATGGCAGGGTTTAACGTCCCAGCAGACATGTGGCCTTGGAGCAAGACTTGAGCTGTGGACATGCAGAACAATGCATGGCTTCAGGAGAGGGGTACCCCTTCACAAGGGTAGTCCTAGCCAAAGGGCAGTCCGGCTGCCACTGTCATCTGGGAGCTGTGGTTGAGCATGGGGCAGCTCTGTACACAGGGACTCCCAGCTGACTGCTCAGCTGAGGCCTTGGCAACTCATTGCAGGAGCAGAAACAACGGTACCCCAATTCTCTGAAAACACAGATTCGTTATTCAGAGATCTCGGTGGCGGATTGCTGTGGGCCGTGCTAGCGCTGTGGCCAGGTGGCCACAGTGGGGACACCGTAGCACTACCCCGTGCCCAGGAATGGGGGACTGGAGGTTGTCTCCAGCACAGATTGCTCCTCCTTTCCTTCCCATCCCCAGCCCCTTTCATGGCTTTTCTCGTGGCAGTGGAAGTTAACCCTGCAAAACAAATCCTGGTGTAACCTGACGGTGTAGTTTGCCTAACACGTTCTTTTCCACTCCAGTCCAGATCTTGGAGCGCAAAACCCCCAAATCCTCATCTTTCTGGCCTAAACTTTTCCAGGTTGGATAAAGTTCTTGAGAAATCCATTTTGGTCTCATAAAGATCTTTGTGGCTTTTTTGTCAGAACAGCAGTGGCGAATGACACATACACACACATATATGGTTAGTGACACTTTTTTAGGGCTGGAGTTTGGAGAAACTAAGTAGACTTGCAACTCTTCTGTTTACATAACAAATTCAGAATGAGGGAACCACATGGTAGGATCCAAGTAATTGTGTTTACTAAATATGCACTGCATGCAAGGCCAGGCTTAGTTATATATACACTGCTGCTCCAACGGGATTTTGGCGGCCTCTGAAACATAAAAGGCATTGAATGACTTGTATTGTACCCTCATCTTCAAGCAAGAGTCTCAAACACGAAAAATGCACAGCAAACAAAGGCCAAGCTGAACATACGTGCATACCTAATTCAGGAGGCTCAGAAGTGGGGAACAGCTAAGTAGAAGTACACCATGAATGAGCTTTTCCATTGCTCCTTTCCTACCTTCCAGGGTAAAAGTGGTGCAGATCCAATAGACCTTTGGAGAATTGCTCAGCTCTTTATTTTTTCCAAGATACATAGCAAAAAGGGAATTTCTGTTTACGTTCTCACAAAGTGACTGGCTAAATAATTCCAGATGATGGAATTTTCTTGTCCTTAAAGCAAAACAAAATCTTAACCTTCACCACTCTCTACATGATATTAGGACTATGATAAGAAATCTTTATTTCAGCATTCAAAAAGTAGTTAATAACAACATAAATTTGGAAAAATAACCCTAACTGATGCTATGTCCATGTGCAATACAGTCTTGCATTGTATGTTCATCATGTCTTTTTTTGGGATGTCTTCTATTTTTCCCGCAGTTTTTAGGTAACAGCTGTAGCTGTTTTAGGTAGCAGCTGTAACAGCTTTTAGCATGTTAGGTCTCTATGAATTCCTGAAAACTAGTTATATGGAAAAGGCACTATAAGCCTGTTGCTAACAACATGTAACGCCCATATCAGTGAATTCTGGAAAAATGGGAAGTAGTGATTCTCATCCATTGTTAGGTCAAATATTTTTGTAGCAAATTTTCAGCCTGAGAATATGAAGTCACCTTTGCATCTTTTTCTTTACAGGATGCTGTAAAGAGAGAGCATTTTAACTTCCTTTTTGTTAGCTTGGCAGATGAGCTGTTTACCACAGTTTTTCACACGAAAAAAAACTGAGGAAAAAACAGCTTAAATAAACCAAAAAAATTATATGTGAAGTTGTTGATTTTGATTTAAAAAAGTGTATTTTCCAAATGGAACAAAATGTCATCATAAGTACAGCTATAATGATTAATGATTGCAGGTATACTTGCTTCTGGCTTTGGACAGAAGGATAGACTGGAAGCTACATATGTCACCCCTGATATTATGTACTGTCTAGGATTTAATAATTTCAGACAGCATTTCAAAAGGAATATAATCTTTTTTTTTTTTAAAAAAAAAAAGTTAAAGTGAAATGCCATTGCACAGGAATGCAATGAGCAGGAAATGGAAAATGTCATGTCAGCATACTTCACCACGGTGATGTACCTGAGAGAAAACATTTAGACTTTCTTTACACAATCAAAAATCTACACACTAACTTCTATATGTTTCAATGTCCGTGTGAGACTTTTTTTCCATATATCTCAATTATATATGGCATATACTTGTGTATATGTCACATAAGTATGTCAGGAGATACTGGCATGTGCAAGTAGCCCAGTGTTGTTTGCAGTCCTGCTTCCAATACCTACACACTCATTTTGCCAGCATGTCTATCAACAACTCTACACAGTTTTTTCACAAAAGATGGGTTGCATTTACATCTGTGGTCTCTCTTTTTACTAACAAATATGTGATAACAGTGCTTTTTTCTTCTTTCAAAGTTTTGTTACCAAATCCCATTACATTTCTTTGCCAGGGAAGTATCAGGGCAATTTTAAAAGATTGTGAGTGTTAATACTTTTTGTATTGTGCTGCGCTTATCCTGAACAAGGTACAGACGTCTTCTTTTTCTCACACTTTTTTCCCTGCTTCTTTCCAGCTTTCTCAGAGTGTTTTCATGAGGCAGACTCTATGTCATCCAATTATTTCCTGAAGAAAACTAGAGAGATAAGCCTTTGAAAACTGAGCCAGGATTTCAAATTTCTCTCACTGTATTAAATCATACTGATCAAAAACATAGAAAGATATAGAAGCACAGAATTAACAGTGGGACAGAGAGAGTGGGAAGTGGGGATCCCTGGATGTAATATTACATGACATGAAACCATCTAATATCAAGTAAATTTTTGGACAGAGAGGGAATTACTGGGTGTGTAATACTGATTAACTATGTTGGAGAGAGACCTTGCCAAACAGCGTGTTCTGGTCAGCATCTTTATAAAGAAGAATAGGAATGTAGGTAAAAGGTTAAATATAAAAAAAAAAAATAAATAAGCACATCACCCCTCCTGTTAGCTAATCCTTGGGCATCATCTGCATGAACCCGAGTAGTACAGTTCAGTTCTGGGAAGGAGTCTGTCCCAGCTCCCTTGACGGAGAGATTTCTCTCTTACCCTGCTAAAATGTTTGGAGGGATATTTATTGACATGAATGAGGTTGTGCATAAATGTATCCAAGATCCTAAGTGTTTAGTGTTGTTTAAGCTCTTTATACTGCAAAGACACAGTATTTTTTTAAAGCCACATCCACTGAAAAACATTTGCTTGAGGAAAATATACAAGGTCATAGGTCAGGCTCTGGGAAAAAAAATTGTCTGTTAAATCTACAGTCATATCATTTTTCCTTTCCTCCTTAGGCACATAGACAATAGTTTGGAACTCAAAACCAGCTTTAAAACATGTTTAATACACAGAGCATCCCTAATTACATTTCTTCCCAGCATGAGACTTTGTATGTCACTTCAGCCCGACAAGTCCCGACTCCCAGCTTGGATGAACTCTGGAAGTGTTTCTCACTGTTATGTACTCCTCTCACAAAAGTGTTTGAGCAAGGGATAAAGCAACACACAAATCATCAAGCACTCTGGTGGGGAGGCCTTGTAATTTCAGGCTGTTTGGGAGATGAGTATCAGTTGGTTTAGAGTACTGCCAGCAAACCAGAAAACAGTTTTGAAAGAGGCTTGTATAAAGCATTAAAGGCACACATCAGCTCTTTAAATAGGCAAGAGGCTCTGGGGGAGCATTTCTATGTGACCAGGGAACTGTTTTATCATAAGTTGCTTTAGAAAGTCCTTGCACTTTTAACTTTACTTATGACTATCCTTTGCTTCATCAGGTTGTGTTTAGATGGATAATTCACAGCTCTTTCAAGCTATAGCTATTTGCAGTAAAAGCAAAATTAAATCACCTATTTGAGACAACAGGCTTTGTGGGAAGAATCAAGGGGCTGTGATGAAGCAGCTGAGGGAGATGCCCTCCTTTCCCTGCTGGCACAGCACTCCGGGCAGTGTTTCAGGGGCTGTCCTACGCCTGTAATTTGGGGGATCTCCTGGTCTCCAACATGCACCAGAAATCTAGATGCCTGGGTGGATATCCACATGACTCCACCTGCATATAATTTTTTCCCAATTGATAGCTAAGATGTACTTGAATATTATGAAATATAATGTATTTTTCAGATGCTGTTCTTTAATTAATGGGGAAGAGACTGACACTGAGCAAGTGCAGCCTGATGAGTAAGCATGCCTACTCGTGTGTGTGTGAGTTTGGCACTCAGGAGGGCAGCCAAAGATCTGGGTGGTCGTCCCTGTAGTGTAGGTCGGTGCTCAGCAAGCTTCCTGGGGAACTGCTTTGCTCATGTCTGGGCTTGGACCCTCAGCATCCCTCCATCCTGGGTGCGCCCATCCTTGTCCCTGCAGCACAGCAGCTGCAGGAAACCGACATGCAGCTCTTAGAGCCAGGGGTCAGTTTGCCTCCAGCCTTTCCATGTGCTACATAGGACAGAAATTCCCATCTGTAATGCAGAAGGCAGCCTAGCTTTACCCCACTTTGACACTTTGAGTGGATACACAGTCCTTTCAATTTGCAGAAATCTCTGATGTGTTACGAATCACCAGTTTTGAGGGGAAAACCATTAAGGACATCACCAAGTGAAAAAGATTGGCATTGCACCACTTGTGATGTTAAAAGTCGAAAGGTTCTCCCCAGTAAAATGATAGAGCCATGCTTAAAGTAACAAGGCCTTGACATCTTCTTCCTAATGCCATATAACTCTACCTACTGTGGGAATGATGCTCACTCAGAGTGTATATTTTGGCTAGCAAAAATCCTGTGTACCTTAATATTATTTATGTCTGTTTTTCTCCAGAGGTCTTTTTGGTTAGGGCTGTGATTTATGTTGTTTTTATTCCAACTACGCAGGAGATTCTTTGACGGATTACAATCTCAGCAAACTCCAACTCGAGAAGAAGAATGACAGCTAAGAGACTTAAACCAGACTTTTCACCATCCTGGAAAGGAACTGGCTGCCAGTATTTGGAGGTTTTTTAATACTCTACCTCCCTCTGCTGTTATCAGCGAGAAGTCCCTCGACAATGGGAAATCATGTACTTGCGGCTTCAATTTCTATGCTCTCGCTCCTAGCAATGATGGGAGACGCGGACAGTAAAACAGACAGTTCCTTCATGATTGACTCCGACCCCAGCCGCTGTATGAGGCATCACTACGTTGACTCCATCAGCCATCCCCTCTACAAGTGTAGCTCAAAGGTAAGGACTTCCCTCACCCACTCACAGCAGGGTGCTGCATCGTCAGAGTTGTTAAAATGAGCCATTTTGGGTGTGTACATCAGAACTGGGATTGGAGAGAAAGGCTCTTGATTCTCTTCTTTTCAAAAGGAGCAACACACCATGATGGTAAAGCTAACATGCAGTAAATGGTAAGATTGTTGGAGTATGTTGGGGTCTCAGCCACCAGTGCCAAGAAGATGGGCTAGTTTGGAAGTTTAGATCATCCTAGTCACCCACTCCTTCAAGGGAGTCTTTAGTCGAGTATGTAAACATAGAACTTTCAGGGTGAAGTACTGAGATAAAGAATAAATCTGTAAAATAGTAATGAAAAAAGAATGTGAAAAACATTGCTAATTCTTTTTCCCCATTTAGTTTCAAGGCCTTTGTTTTCATGCAGAATGACAATTGGATGTTTACTGTAGGGCTTAGGAGCAGAAGGAAATACAAGATTGTCTTTCATTGGAGATTTCAAGTCTGAAAAATTTTGTGTCAAAATGGTTTAGCATAGCCTGCGCATGTAGCCTACAGCCATTTATTTCATTGCATGGAGAAAAAGAATGGTGAGAAACAATGGGAAAATCTTTGCTGGTCTCTTTCGTCTTGTCCTAATTCATTCCAGCTGAGTTAACCCAGTGTGTATTCAGTTGTACAGTCTCCGCCTGGACCACCCCTCTGTCCCACAGAAAGTGGCTTTGCCTTATGCACCCATATTCCTGGATTAACAAAAGGGAACAACTGCCAGCACCAATGCTTTTGCCAGCCGTGCATTGGGCAAGAGAGCAATGGGAAATGGGTACATGATGGTGTTTAGGACAAGAGGGCTGTCTGCAGTGTTGCCTGATGGCAAACCCCATCAGAAGTGATCCTGGAAGCATTTCTGAGGAGAGAGGATCCACACAGTTCAGCTGGATGCAGAGCTGACTGCAGAGACCCTTGGACGCCTTTGTGTGCAGAACGAGTAATTTGCTTCCTGTGATCAGCGTGGGGGTGAAGTAATACCACAGGTAGTAGCAGGCCATAAAATTTAAAATAAAGCATAGAGAGACACATCAACAGAAAATAAGACCTGCTTGGTGCTCTGTGCTTCCCCTGTGCACCAGGATGGCTGCTGCCCTGGCTGTGCACCTTCCATGGGGCTTGCTCTGTGCCTGCTTGCCAGAGAGGGGCTTATGGCCTTGAAATGGGGCACAGGGGAAAGCGCCACTCTGGACTGCCTTACACCGGTGTCTCTGCAATGCTGTCTGCCTGGCTTTGCATAACCATGCCTGATCCACAGCAGTGGGAGATCAGAGACTTGTGCCCTACTGCTTCTGAATTCAAACAGTAAAATCATGCATTACTTGTGATTCAGGAGAGATCTTTTGGCTTGTTTTTAGCCTAGACTAGATCTTCTTACCATCTGGGAAACATCCAGCATTAACATACAGAACTGTAGAGATGCATCTGTTTGTGCAATATTGTTTTTACTGCAGTTGACTCCAGTGAGAGGCAAAGGTGAAAAGTGTAGGTATGTGGGTGGTCTGGGTGGATTTTACTTACTGGTATGTGTGTGCTAGCAGCCCTCCCCTCCTAAGGCACTTTAGATCACCTAATAGACGTGAGAAGCCATAGCTACAGTGATGGTTTGGTCCAGGAGGGTGATGCTCCACCCAGCTGGCCCTCACTTTTGGCTCCCTGCTCTGCCAGAGAGCAGGAGGAGTTGTGGTATGTAACATAGGCAAGATGGTAGTAGCCCCCAGAGGCCCTTTGGTCTCCAGCTTTGAGCAAGATTCCCCCTCTGCCCCTCTACAGCCAGAACAGCAAATGAGTAACAAGTGGCAGCTTCCCTAGGGCAGTGAGAAATACAGAGTATAACTGACCTAGGCACACTGCCTCAGAAGTAAGAGGATAAACACAACAGGTCCAAATCCATCCTGGAACATGAAGGATGGGGAAGGAAGGAAGGAAGGAAGGAAGGAAGGAAGGAAGGAAGGAAGGAAGGAAGGAAGGAAGGAAGGAAGGAAGGAAGGAAGGAAGGAAGGAAGGAAGGAAGGAAGGAAGGAAGGAAGGAAGGAAGGAAGGAAGGAAGGAAGGAAGGAAGGAAGGAAGGAAGGAAGGAAGGAAGGAAGGAAGGAAGGAAGGAAACCCATCAACAACTACATTTCTTAGCATCCCTAATGACAGAGAAAAGTAATCAGGCCTTTAGGACTGGAACTGATGGAAATGAGAAGACAGAATGCATTGTAATGAAAACCATATTATTTCAAAATTGAGCTCTGAGAAAAAAGCTGTTGACATAAACATTTGTAACTCTGACTGCAAAAATGTCAGTGACTTTTTTTAAATCAAGCCTTTAATGGAAATCATGTTTGAAAATATCACATCTCTTGGCTTCCTAAATTCCACAACGGTTTCAAGAACAGTTGTTTAACAATACTGCAAGTTGTATGGACTTTGTCATGAAGAGGAGAATGAAAACAGTTTCCATTCAAAGCAAAATAATTTTGACATTTCCTAGAAAACTTCTCTCTGCTTGTTAAATCAAGTTGGGTTTTTTTTAAGGTTTCAGGGATCTGAATCATCCTGGTAGACATATGGCTTCTGTTCTGGATCTGGCATATAAACATAGACCAATATTAGACTTGCTAATGAAAATTAAATGCAATGTCTGTTCCTATATATATTTTGTGATAAAATATAAACAAGTCAAAAAAAGGAAGGTTCTGCAGGAGTAGCTGTGTTAATTGTTAATTCTTGTTTCCACTGAATTTCCATTATGAAGCTTGGACTGACAATTGATGTCAAGCAGAGACTTTGCCCTTTTTTGGCGCGATGTATTGGTTCCACTGAGCCATCCTTTTTCACTCTGTATGTTTTCCCTTTTAGTGCAGCATAGAATTACAGAAGTTAAAAATGGCTTCAGAAATTGCAAGACATATTATGTTTGCTGTCTGTCTTGGTTAAAAGAGGATTATGTCCACCATGCTTCTCTGTGGAGGCTGCCAATTGTACCCACATGGGAAGTAATTTTGTTACATTTGGAAACATCCACCTGATGTAACTTAATCATTGAAATCCGTCTTGCTTGTGACCTCAGGCAGATGTTGAAAACAGGTTTCCAAAACCTTCAGAAATATAGTCCATTATAGTAAATGAATGTATAAAAGAGGCAAAAAAAAAAAAAAGGGATGGAGAAAGGTTCCTGAAAAACAGTGTTTTCCTTTGACTTCAAGGAAATGTTTCTATCAGCTCATGAGGTATTTCCTTTCTTGACCATATTGGATTCTCCCTGACCTCTGTGACAGAGACCCACTGGTCTTCATCAATGTGCTGGATTGCCTTGCCACTGCAACCAGAACCTCCTAAATTACAGTATTGGCTGTCACAAGTGCTTCCTCCAGATGTGCCAGAACTGTGCTACCACTGACAGTCTTGCATGAAAGAATCCAGCCCAGAGAGACATGGACCAGATGAAGAAAAACTTATCAAATGTTTGAAGACATTTACTCATGAGATAGCTCAGGAGATTTTCAGTAATGCCTGCTTGCAGCCAGGCCACGGATACTGTGTGAAAGTCTGTTCTCGTGCATCTCAGTACACCTGCTTTTGGGCCTCAGCTTGTTGCTGAAAAGTGCGGAAAAGAGGACTATAAACACCATTAATAACAAACCAGTTCACAACTTCTGAATTTCCGAATATGGCTTGAATATTCCGAGTCAAACATTGCCTCAGATTCAGGTTGCTCTCTTTCATGGCCTTCCAGATACCTATGACACTGCTGATTTTAAGTAAGAAAACTTATTCTTCCCTAGCTGCTCATATATGTGAGAACCCTGTGGTTCCCTCGTTGTAGCACGCTGTGCTTCCGGATCCAGCATTGCAAGGTGACACGCACAAGTTCACATGTGTGGGGGACGAGGGGAGCCAAGAGGCATGCATATCAGGTTATAAAATACCCACACGTTTTTACTATATATACACCCACTGTATTACTGTGCTATGCCATCATAGCATTACTAATTATTTAGGCGATAATCTCTATTGCGCTATAGTATACAATGCAGTAAGCAGCTGGTGCAATTGATTAAATGGCAAAGCAAAGCTTTTAAAGTACATGCTATTTCCAGCTCATTTGCACACCTGCCAAAATCCACTGGTGCTGTTCTGGATTTATGAAGTGGAGGAGGTTAAATTTTGCTGAGGACTTCAGGTTGGCCCAGAAGTTTAGAAAGCTATCAAAATGGGAAATCTGAAAATTTTTTATCCTGCAAGTTTGATTTGATACCCATGGTCCTGTGCCATTTGTAAAAATTTACACTGTCATCCAGGGCATAAAACCAACACTGTGTACTTTTACGTGGTACAAATACTGACCATACTCTTATGAAAAACTAAGTAGCCAACAAAATTTGAGATTAAAATTAGAGTCTCGATGGACTAAAACATGTTTTTAAAGACAAGGCTTGCTAAGCACTTATAAATGCAGTTGCACATTGAAGAAATATTGACTGGTTTTGCATTAGAAAGCTTGCTGTTTGTAAGAAATGTATTGAGACACAGATATTGACACATCAGATAATTCTACCCTGTAATTACACTGCTGCAACCCTTCTGTAGCCCTTAATCCTGATCCCTGAGGGTCTGTGGTTTTTTTCTGGCATTCCTGAAAGTATCTGCAGATACAGGAGCAGATGTGTGCCATAAAAAGTCCTTAGATAACAGTACCAGAAGTGACTAACTCTTCCAGCTCCAGAAGCATCAACCATTAGAAATTACCTCCACCATACAGAAACACGTGCTGTCATATCTGGGCTGAAATCACAGAATCATAGAAATGTTGGTTGGAAGGGACTCTGGAGGTTCTCTGAACCTCCCAAAAAGCAACCTGTGGCCGTTGCACATCCCCCTTTGGCACTCCTGAGGACAGTTTGGCTCCACTGTCTTTGCAACTTTCAAGTGGTTGCCAGCTGCCACTGGATTGCTCTTCCCCCTCCTCTGACCAAACGCTTGGGAATAGCCTGTAACAGAGACTGCACACAGTCTGGTGAACTGGTCAAAGTGGGAGACATAACGAGAGCTGTCAAGATGCTGAGAAGGGAACTAACTGTTTTAAATGTCCCAATCTTGTGTCTTTCCTTTGCAATACAAGCAGGATTAGATACCTGTATAGCTCTTCACCAGCTGCCTGCCTGTCATTATGGGAAGTGAGTTTTGTTTACCAAGGGGGAAAAAGTGGATCTTTATCTGACAGTAATGGGGTGCTAGCACTGTAATTATTGTCTCTTTCTCTGTTCTCATATACACTGAAGACACTGTTATTAAGGAGCTTGACATAGCTGATTCGTCTAAAGCCGGAGCGTGGCTCAACAATACACTGAAATTTCCTTCCCTCCATATTACTACTGACAGCTGAAGTGAATTTGCTTATGAATATGCAGCATCACAGGAAGGGGACCATAAATTTATGCTACAAATCATGAAGGATGGCAAATTTGTTAGAGAGCAACAAGAAACCATCTCTTAATTAAACCAAGAAACAAGATGGTACCAACCCCAGATAATCAGCTCATGAAGACACCTTCCTTGTGATCTCTGTGTTGACTGGAAGTGTAGTTGTTAATATATTAATACATTTCCAAGCAAGCCACTTAGCATTCAAGTACTCTTGGAAGAGTAATTTTTAAGCACTGTACAATGGATAATCAGCACCTTTCCTGTGGACACAGACAGTGCTGGTATTTCCTACTTGATACCAGGAATATTCTCTCTCTCTTTCTCTCTTAGCTTTCCTCATGACTCTGACTAAAGAGAAAATTAAACCTGCTTGTAAGACTTGGAGATTTGCAGCCAGTTGAGCATGTGTAGTGAAAGAAGCTCAAAAATGTTTAACATAAAATATTTGCTGTCACATCTGTAGTTATCCTTTTAGATTTCTGGAAGAAACATGAGCTATGTGCAGCATGGTTAAAATGTAAGTTTATTCCTTGGTTATAGGATATACTTACAACTGTTTTACTGCCTAATTGCTCACCTCTGTCACATTTTGACCTTGTTTGGATGATACAATAAATTATTTTTTAAATCTGTGTTGGTTAAGAAGAATTAGCTGATATAGACTTAATATTTCATTCCCCATGAAGGTATAAGAGTTTGTTGAAACTTGTTCAACATTTGTCCCCTCTCAAAGAGTTTCAGTCAAGAGCTCGGTGTCCAACCGGAGAGCAGTGACAAGTGGTGTTCCTCAGGGTTTGGTATTGGGACTGGCACTGTTTAACATCTTTGCTGGTAACATGGACAGTGGGACTGAGTGCACCCTCAGCAAGTTTGCCAGTGACACCAAGCTGTGTGGTGCAGTCAACACACTGGAGGGAAGGGATGTGCCATCCAGAGGGACCTTGACAAGCTTGAGAGGTGGGCCTGTGTGAACCTCATGGAGTTCAACAAGGCCAAGTGCAAGGTCCTGCACATGTGTTGGGACAATCCCAAGCACAAATACAGGCTGGGAGATGAGCAGATTGAGAGCAGCCCTGTGGAGAAAGACTTGGGGATATTAGTGGATGGAAAACTGACCATGAGCCAGCAATGTGTGCTCGCAGCCCAGAAAGTCAACCATATCCTGGGCTGCATCAAGAGAAGTGTGGCCAGCAGGTCGAGGGACGTGATTCTCCCCCTCTACTCTGCTCTCGTGAGACCCCACCTGCAGTGCTCTGTCCAGCTCTGGGGCCCCCAACATAAGAAAGACATGGACCTGCTTGAGTGGGTCCAGAGGAGGCCACGAAGATGATCAGGGGGCTGGAGCACCTCCCCTGTGAGGACAGACTGAGAGAGTTGGGGTTGTTCAGCCTGGAAAAGAGAAGGCTCTAGGGACAACTGATAGCGGCCTTCCAGTACTTAAAGGGGGCCTACAGGAAAGATGAGGAGGGACTCTTTAGCAGGGAGTGTAGTGATAGGACGAGAGGTAACGGTTTTAAACTGAAAGAGGGTAGATTTAGATTACATATAAGGAAGAAGTTCTTTACTGTGAGGGTGGTGAGACACTAGAACAGGTTGCCCAGAGAAGCTGTGGCTGCCCCCTCCCTGACAGTGTTCAAGGCCAGGTTGGACGGGGCTTTGTGCAACCTGGTGTAGTGGAAGGTGTCCCTGCCCATGGCAGGGGGGTTAGGACTAGATGATCTTTAAGGTTCCTTCTAATCCAAACATTTCTATGATTCTATGACTTACCTGTTATCTAGGTGGCAACAGCTTTTTCTAACCACATAATTCCCCGAGCTTTAGAAGATCCTTTCCATGTTTTATACAGAGCTTAGGAGACTCTATCCATCTCCTCTGCTCAACAAGAGGTTGTTGGGAAGGGGAGTAGGTGACTCCCCATGGGCTTTCCTTCTTTAGTGCCTCCTGTTGTGCAAGTTACCTTGTTCTGGTCACAGCTCAGTCAGTGAACTCAGGAGGAGAAGAACCATGGAGCCTTCACTGCTTTTGGAAAATCTCACTAGTGAATCCTCATGTTTGGCAACGTGTTCATCTTGTTTACATTTTCACTGCCTTGTGTTTTATACAGATACAACTGATGCAATTATATATATACACACACATATAATTTCAAATACATATTGAAGATGATCTTTGTAAAAGGAGGGAGCTAGAAGCTTACTTCTTTAGAAGCAATAAACTGAGTATTTTCTTTATATTTCTACTTCATATGTTTATATATCTAAGCATTTGAGATATTCATGGGCTCTGAGGACCAGTTCTGCTGATCACTAGTATATATACTCAAAACACTGGAAAATATCCAACTGAAATATCAGTCTGGCTTATGATTTAAGAGTTTAGCTGCCACAAATCTGGGGTTAGCAAGTCACAGTTGCAGTCACTGTGCCTGGAAAGCAGGGCTAGCTGTGATTGTTTGGAGCTCTGAGGTCAGCTTTCAGAAAACCAGTCCCCGTAGTCCTTATTGGTATTGGTACCGGGGACGCCAGGTGGAGCCTTGCTTTTCCTCCTGTTCATGTTACCTCCTCCGCTTCTCAGACACAGTTCAGGGGCAATACACTGTGTGGGGCTCAGTGTCCTCGCCAAGGTGGGCAGATGCAGTAAGTGAAGAAAGACCAGCCAGACTGGAAAGAGGTACCCATCTGCCATTGTTAGTTGCGTGCTGACAGCCATGGGGACACGTTTCCTAACCCGTCTCTTTTGCTTCACAGATGGTGCTGCTGGCTCGTTGTGAAGGGCGCTGCAGCCAGACATCGCGCTCGGAGCCGATGGTTTCTTTCAGCACCGTCCTGAAGCAGCCTTTCCGCTCCACCTGCCACTGCTGCCGGCCCCAGACCTCCAAGCTGAAGGCCATGCGATTGCGATGTTCGGGGGGCATGCGGCTCACTGCCACCTACCGCTACATCCTCTCCTGCCACTGCGAGGAGTGCAACTCCTAGAGGCATACCTGCTGCAGCAGAGAGGGGACTGGGATGCTGCTGTTGGGGAAGGCTCACAAGAATTAATCCAAGGTGAGGCTGACGCTCCCAGTGCACGATTGCAGCGAGGACAGGACTAACCAGGCTGGATTGGATCTGAGAGCTAAAGTGTAAAATATCCTGGGGCCCTGGATGGTGCTGGTACCGAAGTGTGGGCTGTGACAAAGGCGAAAGCATGAGGACTTGTTTTTAAGAAGTCTTTCTTTTTTTCTGAAAGGATATTTTTGTGAGTTTCTTCTTTTTCAGGCTCAGCTCTGACTACAGAGGTGCTTTTACTTTAGGCCAAGGGCAGCAGGGGAAAAGAGAGGAAGGTCAGTCGGATGACAGCACTGCGCTCTGGAAGTTGGTGTTCAGACAAAGGATGGGCATCAGTTCCCACATACCAACTCTTAACCTATCAATTTATTCTCAGTCTCTTAATTATATTGGCCTTCAAAACAAACTGTGTTGTTGGCAAGGGTTATCTGTTACTGATCTAGCAGCCAAGCTAGGATAACTTTAACTGTGGTTTAGCAGAAATTACAAATAAATCATTGAAAAGTGAACTGGATATGAAATGTCGTGCTGGGATTACCCAGCCCTAACTGGCTGAAATGATTATTTGCAGCATGCGGCATCAGAGTTCAGTGGCTGAATGACTCTTGAGAAGTGAAAGGTCACGAGACTCATTGTTCCCCTCTAAAAGCCTGGAAATGTGACACATCACATCTGTCACAAAAGCCATTATTCAAATGCTAAAAACTAATCAGAGATTAAAATGACACATACTAAATGGAGTCTTTTCTTAACTTGGTTAGACCTGTTGGTATACAGAGCCAGAGCCACCAAAATAATGACAAAATAATAACCTAGGACTGATTTTCATCTACAGCTCTTAGGCCATTCAGTGAGTACCATTTTGCCTTTTAAAGACAGAAATTCCAAACACAGGGGAATCACACTAATATGTCCATAGGAAGTTTAAGGCAGAGTCTGAGTCTGCATGTTCTCCACTTGACCACAAAGGCTGTGTTTTGATTTACATAATGATCTGCTACCTGGGGTCCTGGTTGACTCACCATCCCACTTGGCAGTGGCTTGGGGAATGACTCAGCTCTTGGCTGGTCCATAGGCCCATGAGCCCTTTGTGCACACACAAGGATGCAGGAGGCTGTGGTGGGGTTGGCGCAAGCCCAGACCTCACATGTAGGTGAAGTTGTCTCACAACCAGGGCATCAGAGCTGCAGGGCCCCGCAGAACAGGGGTAGCCAGCGCTTCTCTGTAAGAAGCAAGTGAGGCCAGGAGCTGCTTTCCCCTGTAGGACCATTGCAAAAAGAAATGCCTCAAGGAGCTGAATGAATTGCAGTGGGTGAAAGGATCTCAAAATAGCAAAGGATGCCAAGTTTTGGAATGGTATTTGGTATTTCCAGAGAAATTCCATCCCTCCCCCATTAACATGAGGTTTTAGGAAGGTTCAGTCATAGTCTCTTGTGACTGCAAGGAAACAACATAACAGTTCCTAGCTCATATTACAGTTCTCCTTAAATGGCAGTATATCCAGTCAGTCAGCAATATGTCTGTGATGTTCACATAAACCCAGCTAAGCCAATTTTTTGATAGAAGTCATGAAGATGTTGAGAGCATTTTTGCTGTGTGAGGATTCAGAGTCAGTGCACTTGCTACACTTCAGTAGCACACGCGTGTGTAGTCCCACAGTTATTCTCTGGGACAGGCTGGAGTGGCTCCCCTGCACAGTAATGCCTGGCAAGGCCCCATGGTAAGGAGGGGAAGTCCTCTCCAAGCCCAGTGTTTGGTCCATCTGTGCAGAGTCATCCAGTCTGTCTGCAGCAAATGCCATATGCAGCAGCTCCAGGATGGACACTGACATTGCAGGTGATACCCAAGGTCTGCCAGGGAGAGCAGTCATCTTGTGTTCTAAACATGAGTTACTGTGGCTGCTTGGGCAAAGCCAAAATCCTTTGCCACTGCCTCCTCATGGTGAATATGTATGGGATGTGAAGGCAGTCAGGTGACAGATACTGGCCTTGCAAGCCAAATTCTGGAGCAGGATGGCAGTCAGTAGTGGAAAGCGATGGGGGACAGGTACACCCTCAGACACCAGTTAGAGAGGTTTGTGATAACATGGGAAGGACTGTCTCTGTCTTCTGGAAATGACTTGAAGATGGCCAGTTTTCAACAACACAGAGCTGTGGGCAAACAAAAAGGTGAATCAAACTGTTAGAAGCTGAGGGGCTCAGATTAAAATGTCAAAGCTGGGTGTGATGAGCCCCAGTGAGCTCATTAGACACCATGCATTGTTTCAGCACTGTCAGTCATTCTTTTCACATCTGATGCATGGTCTGAACATCAAAGGGTGAGCGAAGGGAGCATGAGCCAGGCATTATCACCAGACTATACGAAAGATCATATGTACCTCCCTTTTCCACTCTCTTTCAACTTCCAGCATCTAAAAATCCCATTATCCAAAAAAGCACCACCCTCTACTGTTAATTATATATATATAGAAAATTCCAATCCTTACCCGAAACATCAGCAATACCTTTGATAACCAAATAACTATACTGCAAAATATGCATGACCTCTAAGCGCGGGCATAGAGACTGCTGCACACAAACAATGCTATGCAGTTATCTAAGGAATGGGGAATGTTTGAAGGGTAACTGCTATATTCAGCATCACCTCCCCTCGGGTCGTGCTGCCACTGGCCTCCTTTGCTGGTGCAAAATGGGATGCCAGAGGGCTGTGACTCGAAATTCAGGTGACGATTTGCAGTGCTCCTGCATGGCTGCAGGTGGCTTTGCTGGCTGGACAGGACGTGGCAGAGCAGCCTGGCCTCAAGCGCGGTCCTCTGGTAAGGAGAGAGGAGGGGTTTGAGCAGAGACCATGCCTGAGCCGATTTTAGAAAAAAAGAGAATATTTATAGTGAGAGAAGTGCTTGGCTGGTATTTATTCCCACATCCCCTCGCTATCACAGTGCCAGAGCTATAATTGCTCAAATCGGTTTCACAGAAGAATGTTTCAACAAAAGCTTTTTTTCCCACTCTCACACCCCACATTCCTTCCACTTCTTGGTTCCTCTAATGAAATCATCGCCTTGTGACCGCAAAGGCTGTTGGCAGACATAAATGTTGAGGTGAATTCAACATTATCTAATTTAACTGTTGAGTCAGATAAACACATGGAAGGAATATAACAGAAATTATGAATGACAAGACAAAACATACTTGTAAATAGCTAGAACTGGATATTAAACAATGAATCAAACTTTCAAATTCTCCTTTTGGCTTTGTCAGGCAATCTCATATTAATATTTAAGAAAAGGAGGAGCTATTCTTCAAAACCAAATGCTCCAAAGTCAGTTATAAATCCATATTTTGATACTTTTTATTAGTATTTTAGGCAGCTAAGTGCTGAAGGAAGCACACAAGTGCTACCCATGTTAAAATTCAGGAGGTGTATTGAAGCAAAAGAAAATGAGGTTTCAGGTAAAAACTACAGGATATGGGTCATCATGAGAAAGAGTCTAAATAGTACTTAGAGATGAAATGGCTTCCTGATTTCTTACCCTGGCACCACTCTGGATATCTAAGCTCCGTTTTTCAAGTCAGACTACTATGTAAGTGCTTCTTAAATTGAACAACAGGGAGGCCAAAGTCTAGTTGTCCAAATAATGTTGTGGGGCTTTCTCTTTGCTAAAGCATTCTCTGACTGGGGCTCAAATGAAAAGGATTTGTCCTTTTTTCCTCTCATTGCAACCCACCCTTCAGGCATCGTCTTACCTCACAGAAAGGCTGGTTCAGCTGTGATCATCCTGCGGTTTGTTCAAGATGAGATGTGATAAAGACTTTCCACTGTCACCACCCTATGCCCTCTTTTCTTTTGATTAAGTTTCTGAGTCCAGCTTGGTTGCTTTTGAAAGCCACCCATCCCAGCAGTTGTGGTGTTATGATTCAGCTGGATTGACTGTACTCATGGAGACCAGAGGGAAACACTAGATCTTTGCTGGTACCCTTTGCTTGTAAGAAAAGCCTTATAATGTCACTGCGTTTTGTGCCTATCAGAAATAATCTGTGATTTGCCAAAATAAAAGAGCCCATGAGCTAGCAAATTTTAATTATTCTGCTCCCAGCTTCAGTGGGTCCGTTAAGTGCTTACAACTGCATAGATACAAAACCAGTTTGCTGGTTCAAGCTTTGTATGAATCATTAAACAGAAGAACTCACTACTTTCTTGGAGACGTCCTCACTGACTTTCCTTTTACCTCACCTTGCTCTCTGAGCTTGGAGAACTTCTACCAGATAAGAGATCCTGAGCCTGGCTCTCTGCTGGTGGCCTTTATGATGGCTTTTGTAAGATACTGTCACAGTGCTCATGGCAATAACAGACAGGCAAAGTTTGCTGACATCCATGGTACACCAAAGTCTGTGCTGGGCCTTCACATCCTTAGTTGAGACCTGTTCACCAAGTCCTTGCAAATCTAACATAAAGCCCTGAAGCTCCAGCAGGACTGTGTAGCTTGCAGCCAGAATATTTTTGTGAAAGTCGAGAGAGATAAAAGAAGAGATGTTACTGTCTCATAGGAGTAATCCAGTGCTCTGCTGCTGTGTGTGTCTAACTTCAGTTTTTAGGACCTGATGTGAGACAAGAGATACCCCTGAGCTCCCTTTCGTGGGTGGGTGGTTTTTCAGTGCCTAGTCCTACATGTTTAAAGACAGTGTCTGTAACAGGATTAAACCCTCTAGGAAATGCAGTTCTGCTTAGAAAGGAATTTTTCCTCTGACTTGGGCCATAAGTATTTTTGAAAAATCCAAATGCCATTGAAAAGGTCGGTGTAAGGGGTGATGGGGGAAGGTGTGTCTTACTTTCTTTGACTCTGTAGTTGTTTAAAATACAAGTGCTTCAGAAGAAGAAAACAAGATTATATACAGGGTAAAAGTGACTGACAGCCTTCTAGATAGGTTGCATTGTAGCTAACAGTATTGATACAGATACTCTTACAAAAGTGCAGCAGGCTGAGTTGCAAAGTAGCAGCCCAGCTAAGTTTGCTGTGTTGCACATACACAAATAAACTGGCTGGAAACCCAAATAGTGAGTCTATCCCTTTTATTTCACAAGCAAGGGGTCACAATCTTCATTTACGGTTCAAAAGAGAGAGGACAGGTAATCACTAGTCTGCAAACTATGTTAGTAAGCAGGCTAATGCACTGAAAATGGTTCTTTGTGGTTCTATGATATGAGGAAGGTGCTTTATGTACATCAAGATACAAAAGATCAGAGTTCACTAATGAGAATAAGTAATCTTGTTTGGCCTGCACCAAGAATGCATATTTCAAAATGTTTTGGTTTGCCCTTTTGGTTTTTTTTTTGTTTTGTTTTGTTTTGTTGTGGTTTTTTTTTTTTTTTTAATAGACCATTTGGGAGTGGTCTAGGAATCAAAAACATGTATGAAAAGGCAAAAGGCCATCTATCATTTGTCTGAGTCAGAATTAATACTTCCTTTGGATGCTAATCAACAGCACATCCCATGGAAATGAAACACTAAAACCAGTTAATCACATTCCCAAGTAATCTACATATATTAATCTGATCTTTTTTTTCTAGGAAGAATTAAAGAGCAAATCCTGAGTTAGAGCTGTTCTCATTCGGATGCACAATTGCTATTCCAAGCTCTACATGGATCTCAAGACTTCATAATTTTCCATTCATTTGAGGATTTTCAGACACAAAAACTAATGGAGGTTAGCACTGATGTTGTGTAGTGCAGGCAATCCCTGTATAAAAAAGAGGATTAATCTGAGGAGCAGCAGTAAGTGGTATGCTAGGATTCACCTCCCCCAGCTCCCTACACTATACACGACAAATTTTGTCTTGTTCGTCTAGTTCTGCCTCCAAAATGACTGATACTCCAGTCCTCTTCCCTGAAAGCATCAATCCCCAGCTCTGTAACAGACGGGGGTCAAACCCCCTGTTTGAGTGGAGGAGAATCTGGAAGCAGTCTCCACTGTCTTGGGTGAGCATGTTTTCCCATAGGAGCTGTGCAAAAGTGAGGTGGTGAAATCACCAAAGCAGTTGTCACTAAATGCAGTGCAGTCTGAGTGAGCTAAGCACACTCTCAGCATTGGCAGAAAAATGAAGCTTTGGACTTAAGCTTTCTGTATGCCAAATGATTTTACGCAGATCCAAGTTTCCAGGTAGTCCCTGTAGGAAAGGCAGAGATAACCTCTGCTGTTCAGAGACTTCTGTCTGAAACTCTGAGGCTAAAAATGTCCCAGGTAGGTATCTGAGCATATTAGAAATTAGATTTGCAGAATTCACACAAATAGTATTAAAATACATTGAAAATATTCAAGTACTGAACTGACACACTTACTGCCTGCTTTGCTTTTTGAAAATGACATAAATATGCTTTTGCAGAAGTCAAACATTCGCAAGAGCAATCAGCCCATAGCTTTGTTAGGGAGGAGTTTGGTACTATTAGAAGGAATAACTCTTGATCTTTTTGCTATATCCCTGTGTATATATATATACGTGCATATATGCACAAACCAAGGCTCTATTTCACAGGCATCTTTCTTCAGCCTCACAGCCTTCTACCACTCCCTGACAACCTGATAGCTGCAGAGGAGCAAAGACCTCTCCTAGACCCTCTCCACTGCTCTTAGAAAGCAGCTATGTTTCACCACTGTTTGCAAGATGGACAAAATTTAGCAAGCAGGTGGTCTGAATCACTCATCATTCTCCCGAAGTGAGACATCACGGTAGGTGCCCAAATCCACCTAAGTCCCTCAGCTGACTGCTCAAATACCGCTCTCGGTGGTCATATCAGGGGTCACTTGTTGGAGCCAAATAAATATTCCAGACATTAAGTTCTGTTGCTCCTTGTATAAAAAGGGATCAGGGTGATCCCATATGAAGCTCCATGTCTACAGTCACTCTTTTCATCTGTGCTTTTTACTGTTCTCTTATTTTTTAAATTGCAGATCTTCCCAACTCTTGTTTTGATCCCTTTGGAGTATTGACAAAGAGATTATTGGCACTTTAACAAAATTGTTGTATGGTATTTAGAAATTGTGCCATTTCTCATCTCTGGATTTATATTTAAAAATGTAGTTCTTTTCCACAGACTGTAACTGTGGGAAGAATACATCAGAAGATGCAATGCAGCAGAGGATGCTTGGGGGAACTAAGACACAATATTCTACACTCAGATGAAATGACAGTAAGGGATTTTCTTTAGCTAAAGAGATCTCATAATTAATACTTAATTGAATAAACACTAATTGAATTCTGAGTGGGTTTTTCAAAGTTGGTCAGTATTAACTCCACTTGGATTCACACAGAAGGAGAGCAATCAATAACTTCAGTGAGAACAAATCCTGGCCAGCACTGCAAAGCATCCTGCCTCAGGGTGATGGGGGAGGCAAGGAGGGAAGAGACTGGGGAAGGATCCAGTTCTGCGATGCACCTGCTCAGGATATTGGCAGTCCTCAGCATCAGATGTTCATAAGTCAGCTGCCCTTAACTGAAGAAAATTCAGACTTATGCTCATTTAAGTTTCCTCCATCCCTTTTGGCTGCCCTGCTCCTCTTTACCACCCTGCACCTCTAACATGTGGAAAGAATCGTGCTGCTGGGATCTCACTGCTAATGTCAGACACATCTCCACATTGTCACATACAGTTTGTCCAAACATTCCCAGTAATTGGGAATGGGATGCTGGAAGAAGAAACCTGTGACCTGCTGCAGCAAGACTGCGCAGACTTAAAACTGATTCTAATTTTATATGAGCTAGATATGTTCAAACATTATCACTCCAGGGACTAAAGTTACTACTGCCTCACATATTTCATTCCCTTTCAAGTGCAAGGGAGTCCCAACACTGGGAGAACCCTCTCCCGTGCTTCCTAATTTCTCCTGTGTTGTTTCTTTGTTTATATTTGCTGCTGCCCTTAAGGTCTTGAGCAATGAGGAGCCGGTAGTCCACCTCTCTTTCTCTGTACTCTCCAGTTTGGAAACAGCCTCAGGGGGGAAATATATGCATCATCCTCCTCTATAACTGAAGACTTCTCTCTTGCATCTTGTTTCAAGGTTTGAGTGATGTGCTAATTCTGGCTTTTCATCTGTAGGCACCGTAAACTCCAGAACACTGGGGCTATTTTGTGACCTGGTGCTGGAAACTCCCTACTGACTACTTTGTGGTTTTTTTTTCCCCTTAAACTGTAATGATAGATACAGGTTTATGTGCATGTGTATATGCACACACACACAAACGCACACACAGAGAGAGGCAGAGAGACATGCAGGATGAGACTGTTTACTCCAGCATGGGAAAAGCTATAGTTTCTAGCCTTGACCTGGGAAATTGCAGCTTTGTGGGAAATGATTTACATTACAGTCTTTCAGCAAGATATAAAAGAGAAACATACAGACACACAAATCTACTTTTATATATTCATAAATATATTTTTATGCATTTAAACCTCAATAGTGCCATTGCTGTCAGATAAAATAACGGCATGAATGACTTTGAACGCAATAAACTAAAAGGGGATAAATACAAAATGATGCTAGATCAGCAGCAGTGGAGGCAAAGCTACATTTTGCTGAGTAACCGACGCTTTCCCTGGAGGTGGAGCACAGCGTGAGGCTCCGGCATGATGAAACCCCTGCGGATCCCTCCTCCCTTCCTGGGAGAGGGCTGGGGCTGGGGCTGAGCCTTTAGGTGGAGCTCACGTACCGCCGCTCCTGGGAAGAGCAGCCCGGCGGCTCCTGACGGACACGGCTGATCCGGCCCAGCCCTGCAAGGAGAGAGCAAGGAGAGCAGAGCTAGTCTCCTGATTTTCACAGCTCGGGTTAACAGCCAGGTTTCTCACAAGCTGAAAAAAATGGTTTCTGTCAAAAGCTGTTTGAAGATTACTTTTGTCCTGTGTACACAGTGTTGACTAGTGCATATGGGACATGAGGCTCTAGTGGATCCACCTTGGCTAGGCGGCGTTACCAGGGCTGAGGGGTTGTGTGCACCTGGCTACCCTTGCAGGCTGAGTATGGTATCAGAGATTCTTTGTGTGGGTCCATACAGTCAGGGAAACTCCCTTCAGGCCTACCTTGCAATCCCAGTCTAGAAGGGTCCCATGGACCTTCTGCTCCAGAACGAGACATAGTACAGCCCAGGAGCACAGGACAGCAAATGCCTCTAGCAGACTTTGCTGCATGGCTGCAGGAGGCTGTGTTGGGTTGTGGGATGGGGAGAGCCGTGTGGAAGCTGTGTGACTGGGAGGAGGGCCATTGAACAAGTGACGTGCAGTAGAAAGCACGAAGAAGCAGGCTTCTGTGCAAGTTCTGTGCTCAGCAAGGGAAATTTGGCAGGCTTGCATCAACTGCAAAGTGTGTGGTTCCCAGTTCTTCCCATCCCTTCTGTGAGATCTGGCAGGCTGGAGAGTAGGCAGAAATAAGTGGAAGAAAGCTGTATGCTAGCAGCAAACCCCAAATCAGTGGACTGCAATTAAGTCACATGAGGGCTTACAATTTTGTCTAA
This sequence comes from Strix uralensis, assembly GCF_047716275.1. NCBI lineage: Eukaryota > Metazoa > Chordata > Aves > Strigiformes > Strigidae > Strix > Strix uralensis. The sequence goes on from NC_133973.1 coordinate 40,608,280, forward strand.
CAAAGCCAGGCTTGTAAAGGCTATGTTTATTTCTCACTGTGAAAGTGATACCAGGCATCACAAGCAGGGCCTGTGTCAGCTCAGGAGGATGAAGAATGTGAGTGTCCTGGATAGCACCAGGGGATAGCTCTAGACAGCAGAAGGGGACAAGAATGGTCCTTAAACCTGCAAAACATGAAAATGCAAAATCACTGCATTCCACTTTTCTTATTGTACATGAAGCTGCCAACAGTATCACACTATACTCACAGAAGAGCCTGACATAACCCCAAATCTTGCCCACCATGTTTTTACACTCCCAAGCCTCCTGGGATGAACAGCTGTTTGGGACAGCAAACTTTTACAAAAGCAACTTTACACTGAGGCTGTCGTGCTGCCAGCTGTGGGATGGTGAGGATCTTGCATGGATATCAAAGAGGGATCAGGAGATGCCAAATGCCCTGTTGAAGCCCTGGCAGTGAATGGAAAGGTTAGATTTATAACAACTGCCCTTAGCTTGCTGCCCTGGGGCCAAACTAAAAAGTTTGGTGGCTAAAGCAAGCCTGGGCTGTGGGGTCAGTGTGCAGATGGCCTCTGCTGCTAGAGTGGTGACATGTATTAACAACATACTCTAACGCTCTTGTTATTCATGACATTTTGTGAAATACCATGACTATGAGCTCTTGCTCCTTCTTGCACTTAACATAAGTTGACATGAAGTTTGGTCAGGGACAAAGAAGGCTGTTATTGCCAGTCTACAACAACTTCATCCAGGATAGTCTGTCTTACAGCATCAGAGCTGATGCAGCTGGGCCAACTAAAGGGGAGGCAAAGTTCAGATATTCAGCTAGCAGCCAAGGCCTTTGAAGAGCAGATTTTTGTCATCCAGCTTCAGCTTTGTACTTAAATGATATTTAAGTCTTTACATCTGAGAATCAATGACGGGTAGAAGAGAAGATGTAAAGGGATGCCTCCAAGAAAGAACTGTCTGCAACCATGCAGACAAAGGAGAGTCCAGAAGGGCAAGAGGCATTTTCAAAAAAAACCCAAAACAAATCCTAAATCCAAACCAGATAGGCTTTGTAATCCTGCAGCCTGCAAAGCTACTCTTCTTTCTTACTTTAGTGCATGCTTATTTCAGTTGGATTCTTACTAATTCCAGGTGTTTTTCTCTACTTGTGCAAGAAAAAAACCTGATGGCTGCAAATATCTGTAAAATAGCAAATTGTTTGGTGGGCTGTTTTCCAGATAAAACTTAATCAGCTGAAACTACATCTGTACCAAAAATCCTTCCTCATTTTGTGATGTCTCATACCAGTATCCAAACCTCCCTCTCATGGATATGATAAGAAGTTTTGAAAGGAAATTAAGTTATAAGGGAAACAAATTTTAACATTGTTGCTGGTGCATGCTTCTCATTGTTATGACTTTATTTTCCACCTCAGTTCCCTGTTTTTTCACAGGATGAAGCCTAATTACTATAAATGTAAGCAACATTAGTAATTTAAGATGAAATCATAGGTCAGGGTTAGGAACACTCACTATCCCGTTCACATGACAGATCACTACCCACTGCTGTAAGTAGTTACTGAGATCAGCAATAACAAATTCCAGTGTTGCAGCACTACTTCTATTTGCACTTCTCAATGGTTTTCTTCTGCACTCTAGAAATGTGTAACAAAACATGGCTAGAATGTACTGGATACAGCACATCATCATGTGTGTTATACGGAACTTAGCAGGTGGGATTTGGCTCACAGATCAAGGCACCCAGAATCAGCCTATGTCTAACTTCCCGCTGCAGTCAGTAGAGATCCAGTCAAGATGCCTGAGTCTAGAGTCAACTCACCTGACTAGACATTAGTGTTATACCTCTGGGTGAGCTGAGTAGCCTTCTAGACTTAACTGCCTGTCCTGACTAGATGCCTATCGATTATAACAAGAGGTTAGATAGCTATTGCATAGATAGACATATCCTCTCCAGTTTTAATCTACAAGCTGAATCTACCTGCTATTTCTTTCCTAAAAAAAGAGAGCAATTCCATTACTATTACTATCATTCTTATTGCGTTAAGTCACAGGTACAGATCAATATACTGTACACAGAAAAAAAGGACAGTTTTAACTCAAAGCACCCAGATCCAGATATAACCGCACAGCAGCTGTGGAGATCAATAGGAGTCATAGGGTTGCTCTTAATATCTCTAGTGATATCCTAACAAATAAAATGAGGAAACATGGTCTAAATGGAACTTCTGAGAGGTGAGCAAGCAACCACCCTCAGAGAGTAGCTACTAGTAAACACTGTCAAAATGGGAGATTACATCAGTTGGGGCCCTTCATATTTTCACCAATGACTGAGATGATGGAACAGAGAGGATGCCTACTGTATTTGTACGTGGCATTAAGCTGGAAGAACTGCAAATACAAATTAGTATTCAAAGGGATCCTGACAAATTGAAGATACTGCCTAAAGTAAACAGAAGGGAGACTTGAAAGATGCAGCAGACAGGAAAGAATAATCAGCCGTACAAATACAAACCTTCACCAAGAGGAGATACGGGGGTTATGGTGGGACACAGCAGAGCATAAGTCACTAACATTATGTTGTTATGAGAAAGCTAAATGCGATACTGGGAGGCATCATACGGTACCTGAAGCAATCTTTCCACTTTATTGAGTGGTAGCGAAGCTTCAGCTGGAATAGTGTGATCAGCTTTGAGCTAAAGAAGGACGTTCACTAACTGGAAAAAGTATAGAGGAGAGAAATTTGAATAATTAGAGGGCATGAAAGCATAGCCTGTAAGAAAGAATTGAAGAGAAAGGGTTGTATAACCTAGAGAAGAGAAGGCTGAGGGAAAATCTGCTGAAAATATTAAAATACGCAAAAAGCAGCTGCAGGGATTAAATTCCTAGTATCCATAATGAAAAAACATTCATGCACAGAAAACAACCAAAGACTGGAAATAATTGCAGTAGGTAGCTGTTAAGACATATCCTTAGGTGTCTTTAAGAACAGTTTAGATAAATCATAGAATCATAGAAATGTTTGGACTGGAAGGGACCTTAAAGATCACCTAGTTCCAATCCCCCTGCCATGGGCAGGGACACCTTCCACTAGACCAGGTTGCACAAAGCGCTGTCCAACCTGGCCTTGAACAATTCCAGGGAGGGGACATCCACAGCTTCTCTGGACAACCTGTTCCAGTGTCTCACCACCCTCACAGTAAAGAACTTCTTCCTTATATGTAAACTAAATCTACCCTCTTTCAGTTTAAAATTGTTACCCCTCGTCCTACCACTACACTCCCTGCTAAAGAGTCCCTCCTCGTCTTTTCTGCAGGCCCCCTTTAAGTACTGGAAGGCCACTATCAGTTCTCCCTAGAGCCTTCTCTTTTCCAGGCTGAACAACCCCAACTCTCTCAGCCTGTCCTCACAGGGGAGGTGCTCCAGCCCTCTGATCATCTCTGTGGCCTCCTCTGGACCCACTCAAGCACGTCCATGTCTTTCTTATGCTGGAGACTCCAGAGCTGGACACAGTATTGCAGGTGGCGTCTCACCAGAGCAGATTAGAGGGGGAGAATCACCAGCCCAGGATACAGTTGGCTTTTTAGGCTGCGAGTGCACATAGCTGGCTCATAGTCGGTTTTCCATACACTAATACCTGCAAGTCCTTCTCTGCAGGGCTGCTCTCAATCCACTCATTGCCCAGCCTGTATTTGTGCTTGGAATGCATGTTCTGGACCTTGCACTTGGCCTTGTTGAACTTCATGAGGTTCACAAGGGTCCACCTCTCAAGTGTGTCAAGGTCCCTCTGGATGGCACATCCCTTCCCTCCAGTGTGTCGACCACACCACACAGCTTGGTGTCATTAAACTTGCTGAGGGTGCACTCAGTCCCACTGTCCATGTTTCTGACAAAGATGTTAAACAGCACCAGTCACAGAACCAACTCCTGAGGAATGCCACTCATCACAAGTCTCCACTTGGACATTGAGCGGTTGACTGTAACTCTTTGAGTGTGACCATCCAGCCAATTCCTTACCCACTGAGTGGTCCATCCCTTAAACATGTCTCTCCAATTCAGAGACAAGGATTTCATGTGGGACAGTGTCAAAAGCTTTGCACAAGTCCAGGTAGATGATATCAGTTGCTCTTCCCTTATCCACCAACACCATAACCCTGTCGTAGAAGGCCATCAAATTTATCAGGCGTGATTTGCCCTTAGTGAAGCCATGTTGGTTGTCACCAATCACCTCCTTATCTTCCATGTGCCCTAGCATAGTTTCCAGGAGGATCTGCTCCATGACCTTTCTGGGCACAGAGGTGAGACTGACTGGCCTGCAGTTCCCTGGTCTTCCTTTTTAAAAATGGGAGTTGTGTTTCCCCTTCTCCAGTCAGCAAGAACCTCACCAGACTGTGATGACTTCTCAAATATGATGGATAGTGGCTTAGCCACTTCATTCAGCAGTTCCCTCAGGACCCACAGATGCATCTCATCAGGTCCCATGGACTTCTGCTCCTTCAGGTTCCTTTAGGTATAGTCAATCCTACCTCTGCATGGTGCAGTGGATTAGATGATCTCCTCAGGACTCTTTTCATGTCCCTTTGTGTAACAGTGCGTCATGACCATTTTGTCATAGTATCTTTCCCTTGGGTAAATTCATGATGCATGACCCCTGAGGAGAGTGTTAAAAGAACTGTGCCACTAAACTAAGCAGAGGAGGTGAAGGCATGCATCCTCATTGCAGGGGCTGCTGCAGAAAAATTATGTCAGATTCTCCAGTCAGGGATCAGAAAAGGAGAGTCACTTGCAAGCTGCCATCTAAAGTGACCTAAAAAGACAGCAGAGCTGCAATGTTTTGAAAAAGTAAATATACCTTTAATTTGTTTCACATAACAGGGCAGCTTTCAGAGGCTCAGCAACATTTGGCTTGTTAAAGTGTAGAGTAAGGTAGCCTATTTGTTCTGGTTTTTGACAAGAGGAAATCTAGTGTTAGCTTGCAGCTGTGAGCATGAGCTTTCAGTGCCTGCTGCAGATGCCTGTAGAGCTCAGGTAGATTTAACCAGAAGTCTTGAACATACCCCTGAATCTGCTTTTGCCCTTTTTTTTCCCCCAGTTTTTCCTCCAAGAGTGACTTGATTCTGTTTTTCTTGGTTTACATTTTTACTCCTATTCTTGTTTATACTCTGCACTTTCCATAGACCTTAAAACACTTGTCACATAGCCAGGAGACATAGAAATCTCGGGAAATTGAAGTCAGGTCCTTGACACAGCCAGTATCAACACTAATCCCTCCTTATTATAATGCTCCAGAATAAACAGATATGCTACTGGTCTAAAGTACCATGTCAAGACCATAAGAGATAAGATACCTTGTTTTTGAATAAAGGAACAGAGTTTTAGGCTTTATAGCCATGAAGGTATATAGGGAAAAGGGTGGCCAAAAGGCAGGGAAAAGGGTATTTTGAAAGCTCAGAAAACAGCCCAAGAGAAAATATTTTGAGGGTAGAAGGTAGTGGTGGGGCATGGGGATACGACTTGTAACTACAATGCAAAAAAAAGACGTAAATGCTGGTCCTATAGAGAAGCTACCCTGACTATCTAGGTGGTTGTCTCCTGGGAGTCTCTGCTAATGACAAAGAGCAAAGGTTAAGTGAAGATGTGTGAGGAACCCCAGCCTTTCCCTGAGTGAGCTTTGTTGTGTGTATGCCTCTGCTAAAGCACTATAGCTCTGAGATCCCAATTCAGGAGGCTCCTGGGCAGCTTCACTGACTTCTTGTAATGCAGTATCACCTTTTACTAATCCTGTTTTTCACTAGAATTTATCAAAGCAAGTATTTCCACTTTGAAAAAGAGCTGATTATGCTTTCCTCCTATTCTCCACACCCTCACCCCCACCAACCCCAGCTGAAAAGGGATTCATCTAGGTTAGAAAAGACCTTGAAGATCATCCAGTCCAACCATTAACCTAACAAACCTAACTACACCATATCCCTAAGCGCTATGTCACCCCGACTCTTAAACACCTCCAGGGATGGGGACTCCACCACCTCCCTGGGCAGCCCATTCTAATGCCTAACAATCCGTTCTGTAAAGAAATGCTTCCTAATATCCAGTTTAAACCTTCCCTGGCGCAACTTGAGGCCATTGCCTCTTGTTCTGTCGCTTGTTACTTGGTTAAACTGACTCATCCCCAGCTCTCTGCAACCTCCTTTCAGGTAGTTGTAGAGGGTGATGAGGTCTCCCCTCAGCGTCCTCTTCTCTAGACTAAACAACCCCAGTTCCCTCAGCTGCTCCTCATAAGACCTGTGCTCCAGACCCTTCACCAGCTTCATTGCCCTTCTCTGGACACGCTCGAGTCATTCAATGTCCTTTTTGTAGTGAGGGGCCCAAAACTGAACACAGTCATCGAGGTGCGGCCTCACCAGGGCCGAGTACAGGGGTAAGATCACTTCCCTGTCCCTGCTGGCCACGCTATTGCTGATACAAGCCAGGATGCCATTGGCCTTCTTGGCCACCTGGGCACACTGCTGGCTCATGTTCAGCCGGCTGTCAATCAACACCCGCAGGTCCCTCTCTGACTGACAGCTCTCCAGCCACTCCTCCCCAAGCCTGTAGCACTGCTGGGGGTTGTTGTGGCCGAAGTGCAGCACCCGGCATTTGGCCTTATTGAAGCTCATACAGTTGGCCTTAGCCCATCGCTCCAGCCTGTCCAGATCTCTCTGTAGAACCTCCCTACCCTCGAGCAGATCAACACTCCCACCCAACTTGGTGTCATCTGCAAACTTACTGAGGGTGCACTCGATCCCCTCCTCTAGATCATCAATAAAGATGTTAAACAGGAGTGGCCCCAAAACAGAGCCCTGGGGGACACCACTCGTGACCGGCTGCCAACCGGATTTAACTCCGTTCACCACAACTCTTTGGGCCCGGCCATCCAGACAGTTTTTTACCCAGCGAAGCGTGTGCCCATCCAAGCCATGAGCAGCCAGTTTCACCAGGAGAATGCTGTGGGAAACGGTGTCATGTTATGTTTGTGTATTTCCAGCTTTCCTAGCTACTTATCTGTGCTCCTGGACCAGCTGGCTTTCAACTGAAGCAACATTAAAATGCCCTCTCCTGAATTCAAAGACAAGCTAATGGAGGGAAAAAAAAACCCAACACAAAACCAGACCTTCAGTTGCATTAGGAAGGAGTGAGGCCCAATTCCTCATCGTCTGGATTCAGCGGAGTTCCTCATCATACAATATAAAGATGTGCCACACCACGCTTTTTCTGGTTTCAAGGTTTGTAACGTTTCTTTCCCCTGCACTGACAGACAGCAGCAAGAGCCTGCTGGACACCAGCTCCCCTGCTGCTTTTAACATCTGGGGCAATGAGTGGCTCCATGTGTCTAGTGTTTAGCACCATCCAGCTGTATTTTACAGGCTGGCTGGAGTGTGAGAGGCAGCGTGGAAACAGGATGATTGCGGGGGAGCTCTACTCTTTTTTGTACCAAGTGTAAATCCTTCAGTCACAAAGAGACCGCAGTCACACAGTGTGCTGGGGAACACAAATGCCCCTTACAGCTCATGACAGAAACTATTATCTCAAATATGACCAATGTCAACAAGGAGATAGGGTGACATTATCATAGTTTATTTGAAGATTACTTTCATCTGTAATCTGTCTTGAAATCACTAATGTTATGAACCTTCTGGAGAAGTATACACCAGCCAGTAGAATGCTTTGCCTCTATCTCATTTAATTGCCATGGCCTTTTGAAATGCCAGCATTGAAAATTTTTCTGTACCAAGATCTAAGTACAGGACATGTGTTCAGGCTCCAAGGCTTCATAGGACTACAGTAACAACCAGAACATAATTGTTCTGAGGTGTCATTCTGACTTTGCTGGATTATGAATCATCAGTGAGTATCAGACAAATCTACCAAAGCTAGACATGTAGAAGAAAAAATAGCCTCATTGTTGATAAAAGTTGAGATTTTCCATTTTGGTGCTTCATAGGTTTAAACCAGGTTGTTCTATCACTTTCATTGTAAATAGAAACAGCTTCTCTGTCTCCTGGCAGGTAACATATATGCTTCTCCCCTCCTTCACTCTCCCTCAGGGACTGATACTTTGATGGGAGCATGATTAGATATTGGAAAAAGAAGAGAAATATTATTAGAACAGAACCAATGTCAAGAGAATGTAATAAAAGAGCACAGTGTTCACATGAAAGAGAACAAACAGGTACTTCATAACATAGCTGAGACACATTACCTTTTTGCTTGCCCATTCAAAAGCAAATAGTGATAATACAGTTTGTCTTACACTGAACACAGATCAAAATGCTAACAAGATGAAATAACTATCAAATAATGATGCCTGTGATACAAATTGTTAATCTTATAATATTGCTCTTCAGTATTTATTTCTGTCACAAATATTTACAAAGAATTCCTCTTGTAGAGCATTAATAATGTTGAAATACAACTAAAATTGCTACAGTTTATGACTAATATTAGTGTAGGATAGGACAGGACTAATGCTAACTGCAGAATATATGCAGTGACAGCTCTCCTTTAAAATAAACTGTTTGATGCTCCATGTGGTATGCTTAAACTTTAAGCTATATCTTGCATCTGGAAGTGCTGGAAGTATTTCTTCACAGTAAGACATTCAAGTCTTACACTGTTTCTAGTGGATAGAACGGAGGTATGCATTTCACATGAGTCAGAAAAAGATGGACATTTATGAACAGAAAAGCCTTCTTTTTTTAAACATCTCTAATCATAATCAAAACAATTCCTCTCAGAATGAATGTTGTTCCATACTTAGGAATTAATGATATCATTTAAATTTTATGCTGTATCATTAAGCTGTCCCCAGACATTAATATTCATTTATATTTTATCTTCACTGCTCCATAACACCCAGAGGTTATGGAGTCTGGTGTTCTTTGCTTGGTGATTTCCAGATTTTTTATTCCTCAGACCCATGTCACTTCTCAGAATTTCTGTAGGCAACCATGCATCTTCAGCACAGTTTTAATTGGAAATACTGTGGAGGTGATGTTAGCTCCATGATCATCTGCAGATCACTTGCCACAGTCTTGTAGAACACCATGTTTTGAAGGAAAACAGTTCCTCAGGATTCATTTACAGGGTACAAAAAGTAATTTCCTTTAAAATTCAGAATGACATTATTTGGTCGCTAATAAGCAACACCATTATCTCTGGAACAGGTCCTTGTTCAGAATGCATTTTACAGTCAGTGGAATGATGAAGACCAGCAGGCTACAAATGTTGGAAACTTTTAAAGAAATTACACAGTTACTGTCATATTATGTAATATTGTCATATTACTGATGTCATATAACCTTGGTCATTTGGGGAAAGATTATTCTGAACACAGTGCTATCTTAAGACATAAACCCCAGAGCCAGGTTCCAATGTCCCCAAGTTTAAAAAAGGTCCTCAAATCCAACAGTGAGTGCCCTGGCCACATAAGGCTTACCATATGCCTTCAAGATTATCCACAGAGGAACTGTGTTCCAGGTCTGCAGAACCCCTTTGCTTACCTTCATTAGACTGTGTCCCATCCACAGGTGCTGTAGCTGTTTCTGCAGTCATTGGTCAACACTCACGTGGAGCTCAGGACGCCTTGCATAGGCTGTTATCATGAATGCATTTCAGAGGGGAGTGAAAACAAATCACAGCTATTCCTAACAAAGAAATCGATTAATATAAAACAGTTGTCATGATCATGATCATATTCCATGTCTGGATCAATTAAATGTCACTACATTCACTCCTCTACAGCACCTGTGACAATATTTGTGCTATCTTAACCTCCTGTCTCCATAAAGTCCTTCATCTAAGCTTTACCTGTACTTCACTCTGTACTGTTCATTGCCAAAGTCTTGTACATCTGCAACCTCTTCTTCAAGCATAACAAACCACTGTGAAAGTAGATATAGCAACACTGCTATATCACAAGAAGATGAGAACTAGATGCAAAATTTTACAACACAGTTTAGAGGGCATGAACACTGTTTACTTTACAAAGGCTTAAGCGAAGGAAAACATGGTATGGAAAATACCATGCATGATCTTGAGAGAGATAAATCAAACTTTTAGATAGAGCAGAGTTCCCTGGAAGGAGTCTGTTGTGGTTTAAGGCATGACTGCCATCTCACTTCCCATTCAGAGTGGCCAGAAAGACTGTTCAAGTGAACAACTGCACTGCTTATTTCGCTGGGTTCCTCTACATCTTCTTAGGCCAGAGTCACACTATTTCCCCACATGGCTTAGCAAGGTGTTCAATATCAGCACCACCTGAAATACTGTGAATGCTGCCACCATCCTGGCTTCAGGAGGCCTCTCTGGCCCTCCATCAACACGGAGCTAATGTGAAACCTGTGAGATTATCTATATCCGACCTTTTGATCAACCTGAGTAAACACAGACCCAAGGGGCCAGACCAGCTCTGCAACACAGTTTACAGTTAATGCTGAACCTAGAAGAGAGTTTTATGTCTAGTGATCTCCTAGGGGTGTGAAAATGATGCTGGCTTTCCTCAGGAGAAAGCTCAAGGGCAGAACAGAGAGTTTTAAGAGTTTAACTCCCGGGTATACAATTCAGTGGCTACTGGCTAGCTTCTTCAAGATGTCTCACCACTCACGATGGGACCAAGTCTATGGAGCCCAGATCCTAGCAGCTGTGCAAAGGAGTGCTAATCCATGCTGTGCAACATCTTCTTCAGGGGAAAGCCTATACCTGTTTCTCAAGGGAATGATATTTTATAATGCAGTAAAAGACAGTGTTCATGGGGATATGGCTACTGAGGGCCGGTTTAAAAGATACAGGTACATCAAAGAATCCCACTTCAGAATACATTACCTCATAAAGCAAGCCTTTTGGCTGTATAATGTTTACAGTCCCAGAGTCTCCTATGAAAATCTCAGGAGCTTTTTCAGAAATACCACATATATTTGCTAATTAATCATATTGTGTTTACTTTGCTTATCTGTACTATTTTTGTTGGTCAGTCAATCCCAGACAAAATGCTAACTATTCTAATGAACTTAGGGTATTTGAAATCACTAACCAATATTCAGAAGGCCATTTCCTTCTGGTATTGTCTATACATATTCTCAAAGTATGAAAGTATGCAAATATACTTGGTTTATTAAAATCTTACATCAGTGCTAAGGCATTTATGACTGTGAATTCATAAGACCTGACTGACAGAATTGCTTCAATTGCTTCACTTGACTGACATAACTTAAAAGTCACATTTATTTGCCAGAAAAATTACCATATGAGATATTTCTTGTACTTTTGTCCAGGTATCTCTGGATGGGTACCTGTTCCAGAAACCTGCATGGTTTAGACAAAAGTCTGTCTAACTTCAATGAACTGCTGCACACATTAATGTTCTTTTAATCTAAAATCATGCATGAAAAGCAAACCAGTTTTTTCAAACCCAGGAATTTTTAGAATAGCAATAAAAACTATAACACAGGCTCTCAGAAAACAGTCCCTGACACTGGTATGAATCTCTCCACCACCAACTCAGACAGTCACCGGAACAAGATCACAAAATACATCGGTGATCAGCAATATGCCAAGCAAAAAAATGTGGCAGAAGTTGCAGATGGCTATCAACTAGCCCCTCACACCACAGTCTGCAATGCTAAAAAGATCCAAACAATGAAACTTATTTTGTGACCTATCTCCAAACTGGCAGAGAGACACAGCAGATGAACTAACCCACAGCTGAACTAGCCATATGCACAATATAAACAAGAGCAGTAAGCAGTGCTACTGTGTTCAGAAAGATGTTATAGCAGTTTCCCTCACCACTATGCTTATATTGCAGATGCATGCAGGTAACGCGAATAAAGACTGAGGAAGTTCAGGTTCATTCATCCATGGTAGAGAATGCCAACAGTGGGGAACCAGAAGAAAATAATGCAAAACAAGACAGAGTTGCAAAACAAGACAAAGGATGTTAGGGAAGCTGGCAAGGCTTCAAAAAGAGTACAGACTCAAAACAGTGCATGGTCTGATCCCAGGGCATCATTTGGAGTTCTAATACAACATTTAAAATAAAAGGATGTCTTTCTTAACAAGCAAAGCAGGTGGAAACAGCCTTGCAGAGTACTCTACTGCAAGTGCCTGCATACAATGAGTTACAAACATCTGACACATCACCATCAGGTATCAACCATTCCCCAGAAGGGCATGAGAGAAAGCAATGGCCACTGCATACAGGAAGAAGGCAATTGGCCAAATGCACGTGATGGCTCAGGACCAAGATTTTAATACCAACAGAGAAAATGCAGAAGGCTCACTTTGATTTTTTTCTTCCATCTGCTGTGAAATGATAATTGCCAGAAGATGATCACTGCAGTTCTTCTCTCATGCATGCAGACAGTAGGATGAGGTATTTGAACATGACAAGCTTCTGTTATCACACCGCAACCTAGCTGGCGGACGATATTCTATGTTCTAGATGATATTCTGATTCAAGAGTCTAGTTTATGAAGATAGAGTCAGGACCAGGTAAGGACTTTAGGTAAAATAATTAAAGTTGCTCTCAGCCCTGACAATTCCATCCTGGAATTGTGACAATGCAGTCACCAGCAACAAGAAGCTAGATCTCCTTGACCTGAGGAATGGGACAGAGACAATGTCCCCTGGTGCTGTCTGGCTGGTTGCCCACCTCTGTAATTTTAAGATATCCTGTCTAGTACTAACCTTCTCTAAAATCTACCTTTTATGAAATACAGCGTACAGTAGCACTAACTACATGCTGTCTATTTCATGAAAACGAAATACCGATCATGAGAAAGGTGAGAGGAGATCAAATAACATTTTTATCTGAAAACTATTGTTCAGTGTCTGTATGTGACAGTAGTTAAAATTCTGATGTACCTAAACTCAGAATATTTTCATTTCACTGAAAGTAGATGATTGGCTTCTGTAGGAGATCTGTAAACATAAAGTGAATGCGTCAGGCTCATTTTGCAGAAAACAAAGAGACTTATGACTGACCTTAGCTGCACTGTAGAGAAGTGCTAAGATAAACAAAACACCTTTGCAAATTAGGCTTATTAAAATAACCAAGTGTTTCAAAAGAAGCAGTCTATACAATGGAAGACAGTATGCAGAGACAGACCTAAATACTTAGACAAAAAATAACATGAAGACAACATGAAAAGCCCTGCTCATTGTTAGAACCAGATTCTACAGATTTTATTGTATACAAACTATTGTACATCTAGGAAGTGGATACATATGTATTTTTTAATTCTCTGGAGGAGGTTTGTCTTTTATGGAAATGAGTTGAAGCATAGAAGGAACAGTTGATGAGGAGCTGGACTTGGGAATTTAGGGTAATTAAAGATTTTGGAGAAAGTTTAGGCCTGAAAAGATTGAAAACTGTGTATACAATAGAAAGAAGAAATAACATGAGTATGGAAAATCTACCCCAAGCTTCAAAGAACAGGATCAAGTTCTGACCCCAGAGGATTTAGCACAGAAAAATTTGGATTAAACTCAGAACTTTGCAGTGCCAGGATTCTGAATGTTTAGAAAATGTTGAATGTTTAGAAAGGGGTAATTATAAGATAGGCAAAAGGTAATTATAAGATAAAAAATTGATTCTGGTCCAGCATACAGCTAATGCTGTTTGTGTCTGTGGGTACTTAAAATCTGTGCTATGATGTTAATAATTAGCAAGGCCCCAGTCTTCCTATGTAAAGGGGTTCTCCATGCCCATTCAGGAAGCTGTGTCAGCTTTGCTTTGGGGCACTAATGAAAGGCACAGAGGATGAGCAGGACAACACAGGCCTTTCCAGAGGTAGTCCCAGCCTTCATGGAAGAGCAAGAAGCCAATTCATCTTGAAGTCACAACCTCCCGCTGATTCTTAGGAGCAAAGACAAGATCCTATGGTCTGTACAAAATAACCTGAGTGGTAAGTAAGTTTCCAGGGAAGATTTGTATTGATTTCTCCTTTTCCCCTAGGTTAGAAGTATTAGCACTTCTGTCACCTTCACTGAAGAACTCGATGAGTAGCTCTTTGCTCCCTAAATACATACTTGGAGTGAGACTTAGTTCACTAGTTCTAATCATCTGAAAGTTTATGTAGTCTAAGTCAACTAGTTAAGTCCTTGGAGAGAGTCAGGCATCTCAGGAAGAAACTTGTCCCACATCGCTTGATTAACTATCCCACTGTAGTATAAATCAGTCTCTAGACCTACCTATCTCCTCCACTGCTCAGAGAAGGGAGCCTGTTGGCCAGTGCAGATGGTCAACATAAGATGAAATGAATCCCCCTGTAACCTCTTAATTGTCTCCTCTTTAAATTTAGATTTCTCACTAGCAAGCATATTTCCCTATCTGTTAATTATTTTCAGGGCTCTTCAATGAATCCACTTCAGTTTATACAGGGCCATCTTGGACTATGGATGTGTGCACAGAAGTATAAAAAACATCCCCCCAGTAGTCACAGCAGCATTAACATATACATGCATAGTAATACATAATACATGCATAATAGCCTCCTCAGTGATAATAACCTCCATTTCAATACATGATAGCCTGTTGTTCATTATTTCAATTCTTTCCTAAGTTTGCACTGTAGGAGGTTCCAGAGTATCTTCCTGTATGTTTCTTCCTGCAGAAGAACGTGAGTTTTGTTATTGATGTTGGGCTATTTCACCACAGATAACAATTAGGGAATGAGGCATTAGAAGAAACATGGGGGAAAAGGTATAATTAGAGAATGAGGAACCAGAGGCATGCAAACCTAGGAACTCCTTTTGACTCCAGCTCAGGTGAAATAGGTTAGCAGTGAATTAATGAAGGCAGCAGTGGCCAGGATGAAAGGGAGCTATCTTTCAAGTGACAGATTGGAATGGTGTATTGTGACTTCGATAGATGTGAAGCATGATTAAGAAAAAATAAAAGGTCACCTGCCATTATTCACTAAGAAAACATTTGTCATGAGGGAGAGGCATAACCTGTGTCTTCAGAAACTCTTCAGATTAGGTTATCGGTGAGGGACATGGCCATCATTTTTGTTAAAAGGATGAAAGTGTTTTATTTCCTTCTGTGTCCTGAGGTATGCCAATGCATATTACACAGGGCACTGTCTGTTTAGAGGTATGAGAAGGAATTTCACTGCTATGATCTGCTTTGCATCTTTAGCTTTCGCTCATCTAGTTCAACAAAAAAAAAAATTGAGCTCAAACAGATTCTAAACAAGGGTCAGAAAAAAAAAAGGCATTATATAGCAAAGACTATTGATTTTCAGTTCAGAACATATGTCTTCTCATCACTACTTACAAAACACTGATTATTTTGGAACTATACCCTTCAATTGCAAACTTAAGTATGGCTCTGTCTGAAGCAGGAAGATACTCATTTGGACTGCTCTCTGCCATTCCAGGTCATGCCATGCCTGGTGGTCTCTTTTGTGGCAGTTAGGCTATAGGTGAACTGGAAGTCTTGGGAGCTTGGGAGCACCTCATTCAGACTCCAACATGGACAATGGGGGAACCAGTGCATGATTGTGGCCCCTGGCAGCTGCCAGCCTGGCTGCGCTATGGCACTTGGACGCTTGATCTGTAGTGCTCAGGAGCAACGTGTTTACATTCCCTCATTGCTTTTAGTAATGGGTTTAATCTTGTGTGTTTTACATTTAATGATCAGCCCTACTTTGAATGGTATCTGACTGATAAAATATTCAATTTTGCTTATTAGCTCTAGATTAATGTTAGACTGCGGTGTGTGGGATTGAAAATCTTGACCTCTCCAATTTAGCCTCTCCAGTTAACATTCGCTCCTAATTAAGATACATTTCGGTCATGGCTGATGCCACCATAGGGCAAAGGGACAGACTAGACAACCTCTTGATACTCCTTGCAGCAGTTTTGCTTTAGTGGAAAGCCTGGCATGGAGCTTATGCTCATTTGATTGTACAGTATTTCAAAAGCACTGACATGTGCTTTCACAATTTCTGCACTGATTGCTTTAGAGAAATTTGAAAATATGTAAAATATATGTTTAAAAATGTATTTAAACATGCCTGTCCTCTGTATCATCAGTATTCAGCAGACACAAAGGTGCTAACCAGAAGAACAGCATGACATGGTTGCAGACTAGAGAGGTAGCAAGCTACATTCACCCTACCTTCAAGGGATTCTTCACCACAAACCAGTAATGAAGTACAAGCATCAAATTCACTAGGTGCCTGAAAGCACCAAGTCTCAGTGCATGCTCATGGCTGACAGAAGATGCAGTCTTGCTCTTCACAACCAATCTCCCTGTTATCTTTCTCTTTGCAGTTTCTCTGTATGTGACAGCAATGCCCTAAGGTTGTGTCTAGACTTACCTGTGCTCCTGAGCCTGAACCTCTGACCATCAAACAGCCTAAAACCTCTTAGGTCCTCATTCCTTGACCCCAGTTACGAAGGTCTGGGACCCACTGTGGTGTGCCATGGTGTCCCTAACCTAGCCTGTGTGTCTGGGCTTCCTCCCTGTGTGGCAGGGGACAGTGGGAAGGGTGGGCGGCAGGATGAATGCCCAGAGCTTGCTAACATGGACCTGGCACAGTGGGAGTTTGCATTCAGAACCAGGAATTTAGAAGAATTCCTGGCTCTGATCAGATCACTGTTGCTGAAGCACCCTAGTGATGCAGATGCTAATATAGCTTGCAGGTAACAGAGGAATCTATTCTGATGCTTTGATTAAAGGTAATGTCAACATGTATTACCTGCCAGCAGGAAATTTCAGCAGTGAAAACTGGCTTGTCCCGAAGCAGAGACTTTTACACTGAATGTGATGAAGAGAAACTGTAACACATAACAAACAACAAAAAGCTGGCTTATTAAATGCACTGCTATTTAAGGAGCAGAAGCTGAGAGGATGCATAATTTTAAATGCCTCACTGTGTTTTTACGAGCCACTGACCAGTCATGAATCATGTGCCCAAATTCTACCTCTTATTCTTTATAAATTTGGAGATCTTTGGCTTTGACCCCTACTCCATCAACTTTCCAGTAATTTCTCAAAATTTAGTCCAGGGCTGTCAGTGCATTTTCTACCAGACTGTATAGCTATTTATGCCATCTCATTGCCACAGTGTCTAAGTGCCTAACAAAATTTATGAAAACAATACACTTTGTCTCAGACAAGTTCTCTTCCAAGGTGAGAAAAAGTGGAGGCTCTCAGTTGCTCTGTTTTCTCAGAAAGTTTGGTTTGCTTTTAACATTATGCATTCAAAGGATCATGCACCAAAATCCAGGCAGAAGGGTCTTTATCTGTTTAGTTAGAACTACATGGGATGAGAGAAGTAATGGGGCCACAAAAACCAGAAACAGAATCCTAATATGATTAGAAGAGAGTGGATTCCAGACAAACGAAATCTTTATGCCATCAAAGAGGCTTTATTAGGATTATGTATACCATTCTGGGCATACCTGTTGAAGATAGATACTTTTGGACTGAGCTATTAGGATCAGCAAACATGTATCCCAGTACGCAAGGATACTAAAGTGCTTGACAAGCATCACATTGCAAACAGAAGAGCAGGAAGGGGAAAATGGTATCCATTTAAAAGCATCATGGTATAAACATTTTGGAAGCAGAAGCTACTGAGATGGAAAAAATGAACCTTTGAAACAGACTTATTGTGGGAGAGAGGAGGGAAAAATTACCATCCTGGCTTTGGGAGCTGTTTGGCCTTCTCTAGACAGAGCTAGATTTATTCATTAGAAGGATTATATAATGTGTCCATGATGACAGAAAACCAGACTTAATGTCACAGATGTTTGCCTTTGAGGGCTTTGTACCCTCACACTCCCATGGACCTTTATGTGACTCTAGGGCATGCACCACATACCCTCAACTGCAGGCAATACAGCCCTCCATTTCAAACACTCACATTAAAAAATAAAAAATAAAAAAATTCCTTAGAGTCACAGAAGGAAGATAGGGACCAGAGGAACTCTAGGAATAAGTGTTACATATTGTGGACTTTGGGAATCTGTGGCATTTGGCGTTAAGTACATAGATGTAACCGTAACTACCCTTGACAATAGCCCAAATAACGTTACCCACTTCCTTCTGGAAGAGCCTCCCCTACGTTTCAGTGTTTCATATGGGGTTTGAAATGACCTCTACAACTATTATTCTGACAGCCATTTGATAATTGTGTGTGTCTCAGTGTGAAGAGGTCTTGGAGTTTGATTTAAACATCCTTGAATCAGACAGATTCTTTTAATCAGAGTAAGAATATGTATTTCTGAGCAGAAACTAAAAAATGGCATCTTCTATTAATTCAGCCTCATCAGTCTCACAGTAACTTTTTATTCAGGTTGTCTGGAGAGACCTCTTTCTCTCTTCTCCATTGACCACTTCTCTCAAAGGTAAGGAATCTCTCCCTGTAAATAATCAATCATGTAGCATTGCTTAAGGCAGGGCAAGCATTACTCAGAAAAACTGTTTTGAGAGGGAGATATTTATGACACTTCTAATGAGGCAAAGGTTCTTGTCTTCACATACCTTCTAGGTAGAAATGCAATAACAAAAGTAAAAATGCAGATGGTCTCATTAGACTGCTTTCTTTTGTAAGAAGTCGATACATATATGGCCTTAACAAGGAACAGATCACATCTAAAAGTACACAAAAACGGCAAAGATCTAGAGAACAGTCCTCAGATAAGGAACGAGAGCAATAGAGAAAAATGGGGTAAGGAGCAATAAATTTTTTTCACAAATTTTCATAATTTTTTAAAGCAAAAGATCAGTTTGATCAAAGCAGACTGGACTAGCACAAAATAAAATCGAATGTCTAAAATCATCAGGAACTGCAGTTCCAGATATAGCACCTAACCGCGGTTACGATATTCATAACTACAGTGATGAAATGAGACCTAAATCTCATATACAATAAAATATCCTAGACATTAAACACATTAGGTATGGCAAAGCAGCTTATTTCTGACCCTATCAAAAGGAATATGTACTAGCTAACTACTTCTTAGGACTAGCATCTTCAGACAGAAATTTAGTCCAAGTTCTGAAGTATATTGGTTGATTTCTCACAGTGAGAAAATTAAAAGTGAATGAAAAAAATGTGCACAGACAAGAGGCAAATAAATTAGGGCCAGTGTCCTCTCCTCTTCCTCTTTTATTCCTTTTTCTTCTTCCCTTATCTATCTTGATCTCTCCTCTTACCAGCAACCAGTCTGAACTTCAGAAATATAAACGTAGCATTCTGCTAAGCATATAAAAAGGAACAGTACCACATGTCCCTTGCCTTGTAATGAATTTCCTTGTATATTCCAAGAGGTGACCTAGCCCTCCAGATGATGGCTCAGTCCCTACCACTCTGACATCCCTGCCAAAACAGAAAATACTCCGGCATGCCTTCTCCCAGTCAAAACAGAAAATACTCATGATCATGGAGGAATCACATTCCCACAAAAGGTGAGTGCTGCACGTGTTTTCTGGGTTTCACCACTGCAATTATTAATCTAATAGTCACAAAGTAATAAAGATATCAGGTAAATCAAATGAAAATTTTGTACTTCAGATATTGAGAACTGTGATAAACTAGTTTCAGCTAGATATTCTTTAGGTTTTTGGATTTTTAAAAATTTAATCTTTCCTTTAACCCAAATTTCCCCTTATGCTGAAACCATGGGGTTTAGTTCACTAGTTCTTCAGGTTTTGGGAGGGTTTTGTCCTAAAGGCTGAACTTCATCTGACAATTGGCACACAGCTCGGAGAAAGAGCGGGTAAGAGGAGGTATCCAGGTGAAGATGGTTAGAAGAGGGATTAAAAAGAAGTATGGAGAGCACATCTTTAGGGAATGAAAGATGGGATGGGGAGGAAAGTGAGGTGGGAGCATATGGAAAATTTTTTTATGAAAGAAATTTTTTATTATGAAGGTGGTGAGACACTGGAACAGGTTGCCCAGAGAAGCTGTGGCTGCCCCCTCCCTGGCAGTGTTCAAGGCCAGGTTGGACGGGGCTTTGAGCAACCTGGTGTAGTGGAAGGTGTCCCTGCCCATGGCAGGGGGGTTAGAACTAGATGATCTTCAAATATCCCTTTAGGTCGCTAAACCGTTCTGTAATTTTATGAAAAATATAAGGGAACAGAGAATTCTTGTTAGACAGTATACTTGTAAGATGAAGTGTATTTCACCCTGGGGTCTCACGAAGGTGCTAGAGCCTTAGCACTGGACATTTAACTTAGTGCCCACGAACAAAGTGTCATCCACTGTGCATGAGATACAGGTTACAGGTCTCCTAGCAAACTAAGCATGCCCAGGACACATGCTCAGGCAGTGCCCTGTGATCATCCTAACTGCTAGCACACCTCCTGGCACTGTGTGGCCCACGCCAAGTAGGACAGTGCCACACAATGCCTGGGCAGGACACAGGGAACGGCATGGAGCAGGAACTGTTCCCAGTAGTGAAAGGGTCCATGAATGATTATGAGCTTTGCAGACAGTTGACCTAGACCTATTTTTATTCTGCTTCCTGAGCCCTACATTTTCTTCCCTCCCATTCTCCCTACAAAGGCAGGACTGCACCTGCTGCAGTCATTATTTGTGACTCCTATCACAGGTGCGTCTGTCTCTGCAGACCATCAACGATCACTTGAGGTATTACGGAAGAGGGACAGGGAATCCCGTCCAGACCCCTGTGGCCTGTTTCTTCCAATGTACAGCTCCAGGAAATGGAGAATGACACAGACTGAACAAGCGTCTTTGGCTCAGAGGAGTCTTGGGAGCTGGGTACCTTCTGCCTTGAGCCCGCTGAGTGTGGAGGGTCAGGTATGATTGACATGGATGTGATCTGTGCAGATACACCTGGTGAAACATGTTTGTATGCTTCAACCATCCCCAAAGCCAGTTCTCCTGCAGTCACCCTCACGGTAAAGTGGAAACATGAGCAATGGAAGACGCTGCTGGGTGTGCAGGGGACCAGCCTAAAGGCTCCACGTGAATTTGATGCCACCGTTGCTTCTGGATGAGCCAGTCCTTTTCCCTGCGGGTGAGCCTCTGGGGGGTCTCAGCAGAGCATCTTCAGTGTGGAGGCTGATCTGGAGAACACTGATGCATGTCACCATCACACAGCACTAAGTACAGTTGGCAGAAGGTGCTGCTCATTTTGAGCTGCTCTCAAGGAAACCACTAACTGGCCTTCTGGAGCCCACACCGCCAGCCTGAGCAGCCACAGGTCCCCTTCGGCAGCGCCCGGGGCAGCTGCAGAGGGTGCAGAAGTAGACTCCAACATTCCCCTGGCCTTTGGAGAGCGGAGGGCAGTGAGCCCGCGGCTGCTGCTCCTCGAGGGCTGCGCTCCTCAACCAGGGGCACGCTCCCTCCCCAAACCCCCTGGCAGGTGGGAGAGAAGAGACAGCAGCACGCATGGCTCTCGCTGTGGGTGAGCGGGGCTGATGCGAGGGCTCAGCCACCATCTCGAGGGTCAGCGACCCCTCAGCTGCTGCCTTCTTCGTCCCTACCCCGGGCGGGCCTGTCGCCCCGCAGGCCGGGCCCCCGGGCCGCGGCGGGGCGCGTCGCCGCCAGCCCTCGGCCCCACACGGGGCGGCGGGAGGCGGCGCCCATCGGCAGAGCGAGGCGGGGCGAGGCGGGGTCCGCCCGGGGGACGCCAGAGCCGGGCCAGAGCCGCCGCGGGAAGAAGAGAACGAACGGGCGGGCGGTGCGGGGACAGCGCCATGGCCGAGAGATACGACGTGGTCGTGGTCGGGGGCGGCATCTCAGGTGGGTCCGGCGGCCCGGGGCGGGGGGTCCTGGCAGCCCCTGAGGCGCCGAGCCTGGGCGGCGGGGCGAGGTGGCGGCACCCGGGGCGCAGCCTGCTTGGGCGCCCGGCGCCCCGCACAGCCGCTGGGCCGCCCGGCCGGAGGGAGGCGGCGGCGGCGGCACCGGCAGCGGCACCGGCGGGGCGGACGGAGCATCGCGGCGGCGGCGGCGGGGTGGGGTGGGGGAGAAGCTGCGCTGGTGCTCGCCGCCGCCTCGGCCCGAGCGGGTCCCCTCCGGGGAGCCCCAGGTGCGAGCGCGTCCCGGCCGGCTCGGTGAAGCTGGCCGAGTCGAGTCCCCGTAGTTCAGGCTGATTGCCACATGGTGCAGGCAGTATTTTATTATTTTTAATTATTTTTAATTTGTTTTTTATTTTACTATTATTTTAAAACGTATTATTTTAAAATTTTATTATTATGGTTCTTTCACTGTCCAGCCCCAGCATCCCCTGAGCCTGTGTAATTCTTACTGGAGCCCCTGGAAGTTTTGGGCAGGCGAGGCTGCACGTGCTTTGCATCCTCTGCACCGAGAGCAGGGGTGTTATGCAGAGGCCCTCGCTCACACATGACTAATTTAAATCTTGGGGTGCCTTCTGTTTAGAGCAGGTAGAAGCATAAAGCAAAAATGCCTGAAATCAGCTGGATCGTTTAGCAAGTTTCTAGTTCCTCATTCAGCACCGATAGGGATTTGAGAGCAGGAGCAGTGTGGCAGAAATGGACAGCAGGCCTGGCAGCCTTGTTGCACTGAGTGGCAATCTGCTGTTTTTAACCTAATCCTGGCTAGAAGACCTGTGTGCCCGCCCAGAGCGAACCGCGCTCTCTCGTGCGTTTTGTTTTGAGATACACATGCCAAATAAATGTGTATGTACAGCAGATTTTTTTTTTCCCCCCCCTGTGCCTTTGACATATCAAACAGTTGCTTTTTGGCCTGTTAGTGCTGAGAGGTATGCAGTGTGATCGCTCCTGTGCTGTATGTTAATCTCCTTGGTGCATAATGAGTATGCACACGTTCACAGATCCAAGTGGTGTCTCTTGCCAAACTGCAAACAAATTACTCAAGATGTGTTACATGATTTTATTAATCCTTTTTTTACATGGCTTTTAATTTTCACTATATAATTCAGATGCCTGTTTAACCATTATATTAAGATGTGCAGCATACAATTAGATATACAAAATGCAGTGAACAAAATCATTGGCATCATTTCCTAAGGATGATTCTCTGATCACAAACTGCTGAAGAATTATTGAATGTTTCACGTATGTTTATGTGATTAGCAAAAAATTAACCATTGCTTTTCTAAAAAGCACAGTTGATTCTGAGCACAGTATTATAGCTACTTTTTAACTTACACTGTGTTTCACAGTCGTCAATTACAGAAAATTAACCGGTGGTAATTATTGATTCATGCCTTCTAAACAAAAGTATTTCCAGTGGCATGTTTTTGTACAGCAGTAGTGCTACAGGTTCCCTCTGTTGAATGGAGTGAAGGAGTTAGTGTAACAGCTTTTAATATACCCTTGTTTTTCATGGTTGCCATGGGAATATTTTCATGGCAGGCCTGCAGAGCCCACATATGTTTTTCTGAAAGAGCAGTCAGAACAGAGAAGCAGCGCTATGCTGTATTAAATTGTGTGCTTCTCTCTTTGATACCTGCAGACAGCAGTGAGTGGCAGGGAGTTGTAAGGAATGTAAGGAACCAGTTTTGAATTTACTTCCTTTTACACCACATCTTCACCAAAGCACGAAGCACGCAGGTTTCAACCTGTAGCAACTTTTCTCACACAGAGGCTGGAAAATATACACATAGAAATTACTAATGGCTAAGCACCTCTCTTCAGTTCCTTTTAACTATTGTTTACCACTCCTGATTCACCTCTGTCTTCTGCCCACACACATTTCTCTAAATCCTTGCAGCCAGGTGATGAAACTATGGTTTTATACTGCCTTGCTCTGATTGAAAACTCCTGCTGACTTGCCAAACTGCTGCAGAGATCTCTTCTCCTGTCCACTGGAAAATGAAGTATATGATTTTTAAAATGGGTCACTCCTTGAAGACCAGGTTTGTTATTACTCCAGATTTGATGTGCTGTCCTTCAGAAAGTCACTGATTTTTGAGCCTCCTGAGACTCTACTGTTACTGCCTTTAGGTGAGGAAGGCATCAGTCGGTGCAGAGCTGTAAAACAGTGGAAAGCTCTCATAACCTTCACATGTGCTTGAGTTAGCTGCTACAGCCGTAAACAAAGCAGGTAATCACAGAAGAAGCAAAGAGTCACTGTGCTGATGTGAGGATGTGAACAAACATGTTGCAGAGATGCAGCTATCTCTTTTCTATTTCTTTATTTAGGTTAATGCAAACTGTTCATTTGCAGTGCTCTGACCCTCTTTGGCAGCTGTTTTACTCATTCTTTTTATCCGGATTTAATTAGTAGAGTCTAAAACTTAAAAAGTAAAAAACCTGATAATGGAATAGTGGTGCAGAGGCCTTCACAACCCTGACAGTCACTGTTCTCTGAAGGGGCTGATGTTTTATCTGAAGATACCGCTTCCTTTGCTGAATCATTTTCAGTGTCCTTTATTGCAGGTTTGTTGAAAAGCAAATAAAAAAAATTAAAGAACTGGATAATTTAAGTGTTATAATGAGTATCTACTCAAATTAGTCTTCATTAGTTTCTTTCAAGTCTAAAAAAAATGGTCTGTGGCTTCTCTGAAGATTCCAGATCATCTCAATACAGTTGATGACAGTGAAGACTTTTGAGGAACAGGATTTACTTAAGGATTAAATTCAGTTTTATGGGTAAAACTTCTGCTGAAGTCCTTGAAATTTTTGTGAATGGTGTAGATTAAAAAGAAATATTTTAAAAGAAAATTTCCCAGCTTAAAAATACATATATGGAAATACTTAGCCACACACTGTATGCAGTGTGCCTGGTACTAAAGAATATTTAGATCAGAAACATAAAAAGTCTTCATAGAGCTGGAACTTGCATGGTGACAGGTTCTTCTGTTAGCTCAGAG
Source organism: Strix uralensis (assembly GCF_047716275.1). Classification (NCBI taxonomy): domain Eukaryota; kingdom Metazoa; phylum Chordata; class Aves; order Strigiformes; family Strigidae; genus Strix; species Strix uralensis. Next base: position 40,633,105 of record NC_133973.1, read on the forward strand.
CGGTCTCTTTTTCTTTGAAGGTCTTCTCAAGCACGAGGATGGAAATGACTGTGAGAAAACTATGAGGTTTTGTCATCAAACTTGCTTATCTTCTTAACTGAGACACTGATAATCGAAATTTTCTTAAAATCAAATCTTGGAATCTGTTCAGAGGTTTTGTTTAAAAACTTCCTCCACATATGCAGTTGACACGCTGGAGGGAAGGGATGCCATCCAGATGGACTTTGACAGGCTTGAGAGGTCGGCACATGCAAACTTCATGAAATTCAGCAAATCCAAGTGCAAGGTCCTGCACATGGGTCGGGGCAATCCCAAGCACAAATACAGGCTGGGGGATGAGTGTATTGAGAGCAGCGCTGCGGAGAAGGACTTGGGGGTATTAGTGGATGGAAAACTGACTATGAGCCAGCAATGTGCGCTCACAGCCCAGAAAGCCAACCATATCCTGGGCTGCATCAAGAGAAGTGTGGCCAGCAGGTCAAGGGAGGTGATTCTCCCCCTCTACTCTGCTCTCATGAGACCCCACCTGCAGTGCTCTGTCCAGCTCTGGGGCCCCCAGCTTAGAAGGACATGGACCTGCTTGAGTGGGTCCAGAGGAGGCCACAAAGATGATCAGGGGGCTGGAGCACCTCCCCTGTGAGGACAGGCTGAGAGAGTTGGGGTGGTTCAGCCTGGAAAAGAGAAGGCTCTGGAGAGACCTTATAGTGGCCTTCTAGTACTTAAAGGGGGCCTGCAGAAAAGATGAGGAGGGACTCTATCAGGGAATGTAGTGATAGGACGAGGGGTAATGGTTTCAAACTGAAAGAGGGTAGATTTAGATTACATATAAGGAAGAAGTTCTTTACTGTGAGGGTGGTGAGACACTGGAACAGGTTGTCCAGAGAAGCTGTGGCTGCCCCCTCCCTGACAGTGTTCAGGGCCAGGTTGGACGGGGCTTTGAGCAACCTGGTGTAGTGGAAGGTGTCCCTGCCCATGGCAGGAGGGGTAGGGACTAGATGATCTTTAAGGTTCCTTCCAACCCAAACCATTCTGTGATTTTATTCTATGATTCTGTGTTTTCAAAAGTGTCTTCTTGTCCCTGGTTTTGTGATGGTGACCTCTTTCCTTATTTTGTTTTCAAGGAAGTTATCAGATTTTATCCTAATGTTATGCCAGTCCTACTTAAGAAAATGCTTATCTTAAATTTCTGGTGCACAGATTTTTACAATCAAAATGAGATTAATTGGTTATTTTTTTTCCTGAAAGGTGAAGCCTTTTCTTAATTATGGTGAATGTTATTTAAAGTATGCTTATTGTTTCCTGTTCGCAAGGAATCTGTCATGTTCCTGTAAGTTTAGAACCAAAACCTACTGTAAGGTAAAATATTTCTATTGAAATGTTGGGTTTTTAAAATATTTAGATACCTATTCTTATATTATTGAGATACCGCTGTGCTCAGTACTCTTCCTTTTAAGCCTTGCTTTGTATTTGTATGACAATCTAATATGCAGTATAATTACAGTTGCCCTCACTGCATCTGTGAGCCTGTTTCAAATTACCTTAAAAAAAACCCAAACCAAACTAAAAAATACAAAACCAAATTGGGTATTTTGTGGGCTGTTATCTGAAGATGTTCAGTCCGCTTTAAAATAGAGCGAAGCAGAGGGCAAAGTTGTTTTTCAAAACAAAATTGGGACATGTAAGAAAAGTATACACGAGATACAACCTCCACTAGTTAACTTGTTTCTTTTTGCTCTCTGGTAGTAATTCACAGTGTCTTAATACTCCTTCTCTGAAAAGACAGTTTGCCAAACAAGACACTATATTTGGAGAACATTATTAGTCTAGCAGTCCTATACTAGATGCTCATTTGGAGAGGAAAAAACCCCAGACCAAAACAAAATTCAGGCATGGATGAAATAGCTGTGCATGATGAAATGGAATGGAGCCATCTGTGGGAGGACTGTGACCCTCTCTGAGGGATACCACCCTCTCCGGAATGCGCTCGGGCAAAGGGAATCCAGGACATTTCCCTGTCAGTTGACATGATGAAGCTTTTCATTCACATTTTCAGTGTCTGTCTCTGGGTCTGCTGTCAGGGGGTTCTTTCTTTTGTATTCAACTACTCTCATGGCTACTGCAAAGGTGTAGGAGGCAGTTAGGTGGAGCCTGCCATTTGACTTTTAGATTTTTCACAAAAATCTTGGTAACACACAGTTAACAGGACAGAAAGCAGCTGCATAATGTTGTGAAATAGTTTGGTAGCCTAGGCAGCAGGGACAGCACTTGTGATTCACTGACTGATACCTCATAATTGGTCTGAAAGTTGATTTGATAAGAAGCTTTCCAGGCTACCTGCAGGAGCCATCTCATCTCCCAGGGCTCAGAGGGATGCATCATTAAGGAAAGCTTTTCCATTGGCTTATTTAACCATTATGAAAGGGTGTCATTAGGGAAGGTTCATTCAGTCTGTTAGCAAAATGTGAAAACCACCCTGGAAGGGGCAAAAAAGGTAAGTTAGGATGGCAAAACTTTGGACAAGGGGTTCCTGGGTAGCTACTATGGAAATAACTGGTGGGAGAACCCAAGTTCGTATGTAGTAGTTGATGTTAGGGTTATAAACTGCAAAGTCCACAGGATTTTCTTATCTGCACTGCTGAATTGCATTTTTTTTTTGACAAACAAGGTTTGACATAGGAGAGGCTGTGAAATTTCTTTGTAATAAAGTTCAGTGCATTGTTTACTTGGACAACCACCTGCAGTGGTGCTTTTAGTTCATTAGCTTTGTCAGAGTCTAGTCTAGCACTTGACTAGACCCTAATCACACTGCAGGTGGTGGTAGGTATTAATCTGCAGTAGTGTATAGGTTCAGATCGAGTGTGTACCTTGAGCAAATCTCCTGATTGACTCCACTTAGTGCTCTGTGGTGTGCACCACAGAGCAGGCTTAGAGAATATGCATTGGATTCCTTTTTGCATGAGACCAAATGGGAAGACATGCCCTAGAAGCTCACCTGAGCTCCAGCCCCTAATGGGATGTTCAGCCTGTAGGACCGTACAAGAGCTAGTGTGAAATAAATGCCCTTTCATGCATTTAGTATGGATACTGGATATTCAGAATACAGCTGTTTTACCCTACAGATCTTCTGCTGTTCTGCACTATTTGCTAACATAGATACTGCAAACTTGCTGTTTTGGGATACTTTTAGTGTTGCAGATCAAAGGTAGTAACACGGAAAGAGTAAGCATTTCAATTTTGTGCTCTTCTTCCATGAAGACACAGTTACAAATTTACTTGGTCATCCTGACCACAAATGTGCACTTGCATCCTCTGTCTTCATTCTCTATGTCTTCTCCTTGCCTACTTTTTTTCTTTCTTTAATTTTCTCCTAGCATCAAGAGATTGCCAAACATCAGAGTCTGTGTACTTGTGAATTTTGATTTGTTCATTTTACTCCTTGACACCATCAAGGACAGGAGTAATTTTAAAGACAATTCAGCATGCTTTCCCTCCCTGTAGTGAATGACCATAGTGTCAGTCTCCAGCAAACAGCAAGACGTCAGTCGCCACAGTGGTACGAGTCTGGGTCAAATGCTGGTGCTTGCAGTCCTAGAGGCTGTGAGGAGCAGCCCATTGCTCTGGCTCCATCCTGGGAGTGTTCAGGCTAACGTGTTCTCAGGAGTATGTGAGGACCTGAGGACAACTGGTGAGTGGAGGTAGTCTTGTCAAAAGGTGGAGAACTGTGGCAAAAAGCTAAGTAGCCATGTTTGTACTGCCTAAGTAGGCAGCCTGAGCAATGCAGGCCAACACAGCCTTGATAGTCCCAGAGGTAAACTTGAGCGCTGCTTATAGTATCATAAACCAGCAGAGAGTTTGCTTTATATTTCCGTATCTTACACAGCAGCTAATGACAATGAATTAGGTCTTATGCATAATTTAGTCAGTTGAGAAGGCTTTTCTTCTTCAGAAGTTACTATTCTGTATGTAAACAATCTGGGTGATTTTGGCACATTTCCCACTGGCTCAGTTTCCTTCTCTATAGCACAACTGACAATTGTAGTTAAGTAGTTCTGTTATTTAAAGATAAAAAGCCATATTGTCTCACTGTCCCTTCCCAAAACAGGAGTTGCTTGCCTTTGTGTTTTGTCTAGGTTGTGTAGCAGCTACTTCACAGAGCGCACTGAAACAATGGTGAAGTTTACCATGGTTATAAGAGTTTCCTGAGCAATGCCATAGTGGATTGAAGACCTTCCTTTGGTTTTCCTTTACAGAGAATGTGTCTTGATGCACTTAGAAAGCTCTCAGTTATGTTTCTGAAATTAGTCATCATTCATAGAATCATAGAGTCACAGATTAGTTTGGGTTGGAAGGGACCTTTAAAGATCATCTAGTCCAACCACCCCTGCAATGAGCAGGGACATCTTCAACTAGATCAGGTTGCTCGAAGCCCCGTCCAACCTGGCCTTGAATGTTTCCAGTGATGGGGCATCTACCACCTCTCTGGGCAGCCTGTTCCAGTGCTTCGCTACCCTCATTGTAAAAAATTTCTTCCTTATCTAGGCTAAATCTACCCTCTTTTAGTTTAAAACCATTACCCCTTGTCCTATCACAACATGCCCTGCTAAAATGTGTGTCTCCATCTTTCTTATAAGCCCCTTTTAAGTACTGAAAGGCTGCTATCAGGTCTCCCCTGAGCCTTCTCTTCTCCGCACTGAACAACCCCAACTCTCTCAGCCTGTCCTCATAGGGAAGGTGCTCCAGCCCTCTGATCATTTTTGTGGCCCTCCTCTGGACCTGCTCTAACAGGTCCGTATCTTTCTTGTGCTGAGGACTCCAGAGCTTCAGCTGGGCTTCAGTTTCTTTAGGAGATTCCATTCATCTCATTACAGTTTCAATCATTTAATTTTTATATAGCTGTATTTGAACGTAACATGATTTTCTTTCTGGGCTGATAACCTATTTCATCCTTGTAAACTTAGGTCAGATATTAAGGTTCCTGATGCCTTGTGAGATGGTTTGTCTAAATGTGATTGTTCATCTAATTGCCTGGCTTTATTTTCTTATGGACTGATTTGTGTCTAAGGTTTATAATTTTGTAATGTTTTATGATCCTTGTTTAAAGTTTTTTTTGCTGATTTCACTGGTCAATGAGAGTGCACTACAGCATGCTGGTATTTAAACCATGAATGCCTTGTATACTTTTAAGTAATCCAGCCATGCATCTGTATTGTGCACAACCTTTTCTGTCCTGTCACTTTTCTGTTCAAACAGTGTGCTTAAAAGTCATGTCAGTGCGAAGTCCCTTAGAATCTGTATTTGCTCCACAAACTGTTGTTATGACCAGTGTTTGGGACTGGAGTGCTGTAAGGGAACAGAAAGATGGGAAGGGGCAGTGAGACATATAAGGGGATGCTGGAAAGTACCTGTCAAGCTACAGAGGAGTTGCATTGACTTAGTCAAGAAACAGTGATGATATTATTTATGGGAATATCAGGCTTCCAAGGAGAAAGAGAGAGAAATATGTTCAGGGACAAAGCTGCCCAAGGGAATTCAACTCATCTTTTTCTCCCTCTCTCCTCTTCTCTTCCCTGCCCTTCTTCATGCTGCCCCCATTGCCAGACAGATGTTCCCACCTCCCTAGCAAGTATGTGGGGCTGCTGTCCCCACACACCCACAGCCCCATGGGACTCAGCTGCATGGACTTTGTGTAAGGAGGGATGGGCTCTTGATGACATCAGGAACAGTAGCAGCTAAGGATGGAGAGTAGGAAACTGCTCAAGGAAATGATGGGCAACGGGATTTTTGTGGGGAGGTGGGTGTGTTTGTGTAGAAGAAGGGAGGACAGGGGATGGGATGGGGGGGAACAAAGTGCAGACCATCCCCAGAAGAAAGGGTAGTGCAGTCTAGAAAGTTTGATGCCTCGTGAGCTACTTCTGGTAGCTGGTGCATATGGCAAAATACATCATAGATGTGCTAGTTTTTAACACTGGCTTAACACTGAAGAGTCTGGCTGTGGTTCATTAGGGCCTCTGGCATCTTGCAGTTACAAGGGTTAGGTTATGGTGGTGACCACTCTTTGACACTTCATGTTTCAGGTGGTTAAAAGAGTTCCATGAAGTTTTAATTCACTTGAAACCTGTTCATCTTACAAATATTACTTCGTTTTTCATTTTCCACCATATAACTCAGCTGGGAGTCAGGGGGCTGGAGAGGTGTCCTGGTTTAACCAGGATAGGGTTAAGTTTCCCCAGCAGTGGGGGGAGCTCTAGCCGGGTTATTCAGACACCATGCCGATGTCACATCCTGGCAGGTCACATTTTCCTGGCGCGGAGCGCGGTGCACTCGTGGTTTTGTACATCGTGCTTCAAACTGCTGTATTTGGTAGCTATTGTGCTCTGTTCATTGCTATCACTATTACTGTTATTGTTATTGTTGTTGTTTGTTGTGTTGCTATTGCACTGTTGTATTAAACCTTTCCTTATTTCAGTCTTGGGGCTTTGTATTTCACTCCCTTTGTGGGGGAGGGGCAGCGGCCGCGTGGTCTCAGACCCCGGCAGGGGCTAAACCATTACAAGAGGAAAGGTGCCTTTGTAGCCTTTTGCCTCCCAGCCAGCTGGCCTTTATCATGATGGTATCATTCATATATAAAACATTGAATGCAGTCAGTTCAGTTGACTGCACACAGCAACAGCTGATCAAACAGCGGGTTCATACTATGCATTATGATTACCCAGGTAGCTTGCTTATAAACTTGCATCCTTTTGCTTGAGTGATAGATCTGTGTTTGAGTGTATTAAGTGTTGGAGCAAGACACTGCTTTTGTTCCAATATGAGGGTTTTTTTTTTATGAGGCTAGCTTGGCCAGAGGCTGAATCAGTGAGTTATGCTAAATAGTGAGCACAAATGAGGAAAGGAAAGAGTGTAAATTCTTCTATCTTACACCTTAGATACTTCTTTTTTCCTCTATGCTTCCTTCACCTTTTTTTTTTTTTTTTTTTCCATGCACTATATCAGAATGGTTCAAACCTAATGGTAGCACTTTGTCTTTCATAACACCGATGTTTTTATGAGCTGTTTGGCTCAAACTTTTTCCTGAGTGCACTTAGAGATGGAGGGAGGACAGTCACTTGAAAATCTTCTTACTCAGTTGTTCCCTTTTGAGCTTCTCTGGATGACATCTATGTTCTCAGCCTTTGGTGTCTCAGACAGGGAATGGTTCATCCTGAGCTGGCTATCAAGAAATGAAGTGGTCTTTTTAAACTGGCTGTCATGTAAAGTGATTATACAGGATGCTGGGAAATGGTGGGGTTCATCTTTATTTTTCACTTGTTCAGATAGGTAAAATGTTCACAAATCTTTGTAAGCTTTACAAGCTAGTAGTATCTAGCCTGTGTGTGTGTCCACTTACCTACTTGTATACGTGTGCTATGATAATGATAGGAATTTCCAGAGAATCACTGGGACATAGCTTGGTGGATATTTGAAAGTGACACTGAGATATGCTTAATATAAATCCATAATTATTAGGTGTAACTGGGTGAAAATAGTTAGCTGAAGATCAAGGAAAACATGAAACAAACCGAATAGCTGTGGAATGAGAGCATGGTGGCTCTGCTGGGGGCTTTGCTAGCTGTCATGAGAAGTGACCTTCTCTAGATGAATGCCTGTGAGGCACCAGATATGGAGAAATCTGGGAAATCACATGTTCCTCTTTAATGTCAAAATATGAGAATGATAGTCTGTTTATTTCTTAAGTTCATGTCTTCTATTTGATCATGTATCTTAAGCATTTACTTTTCTCAGGGGACTAAAAAAAAAAAATGCTTGAGAACATGCTAGACTTATCAAAACAGATAGGCATTTATCTTCTGAGGCAACTGCTGCACAATTTTGCAGAATTTTCCAGCTTAGGGTTTTTTTCCCACATTGCAGTGTATGGAAGGCAGAACTATTCTTCAGTGTAAATCTGGCTGACATTTTACTTGTGTATCTCTTTGTAATAGAAATGCCTAAACGGATGCTTTTAGTAAACTACCCATATAGTGCCTCAGCCAGTTCACTGTGCTAAGCATTGTTTGTTCTAATGCTACGGTATGTTTGTTAGAGTGCTACCTTTTCTTTCAGTTCTCTTTATCTCCTTTGTTTATTCCCTCTGTCTGTTGTGTTTTGAGGCAGCCTAGGTTGTAAACTAGCAGAAAGGGATGACCTAAACCAAAGGAGGCCCTGCGATTGAAAGTGTGAGATAATACTGCAGTACAGATGATAATAATGATGCAATTAACTTTAACTCTTCCATATATCCTGGGGCCATAACAAAGGACATGAAAAATGTGGGGTTTTGGTTTTTTTTTTAAATCTGACTGGAGCCTAGAAACAGACTTCTGACTCTTCCTTTCAAAGTGTGAAGTGGGCATTAAATGTGTGTACTTCTTCATATGTAAGACGTGACACTGAAATGAACAGTATACTGAGTAAATGATTGATACTAGAAATACTCATCCTTTGAAATGCTGGAGTGCCCAGTTACATCAATCTAAAGTTTCACTGGAAACTTCAAATGTAAAAATGCAATGGAAACTGAAGGGAAGCCCTGGGCAAGGGCAGAACAGCTGTGGCTTCAGTGCTTGAGCCTGGGCACCACCACACAGAAGGGACTGGGTTTTCACCCAAATGCAACAAGCTGTCTTCATGCTTGGCAGGGCTTGAGCTTAAGGCACCACCACTTCACTCATCTCACTGATAACTGGCCAGGCTCTCTATCATTTAACCAGGTGCAATGCCTGGGGCAAATGTAGACTGAATGTTTTGAATGTTGGTTTTAAGAACTCTGCTTAATAAATACTGCTCCCTGAACCATGGATGAATCATCTAGGAGCACTGCCTGGGAGAAGAGATCACAGAAAGTTGGGACTAGAGTGTATGCTCATGTAAAGTCACATTAACTCATGGGGATGCTCATACTGACCTCAGTGACAGAGTTATAGACCCAGTGCTCAGACAGAAAAACTCATTGCCTTGGCTAGACAATGAAATGCTAACAGAAATAAATTATATTTGCTCATAGAGTGACATATCTTAGGCAGAAATGTTATGTCCTTTGTACAAATATTTTAAGTAAATGTGCATTTTAAGCAGATAGGCAGATTGATAATGTCTTTTTTTGGTCCTTGGGGTTTCTGAAACTGTTATTTAATTATTTTATTATTCTTTAAGTTCTCTAATGCTATAGGTGAGTGTTCATTTTAATGGCATTCATTGCTGCTCAGTGATACAGCTTAGGAAGAGAGAGTATCTCCCCCCCCCCCCCCCCCCCCAGTGAAAATACTTATATCAAAAAAGAGTTGCTTTGATACCTTTCACTACTGTTCAGCATGTGGAGGTAAGACATTGAGAATAACTAAGAGTGACAATTTACAGAGACCCAGCTCTACTGTGTTTTTAGGTTCTGAACTGTAATCTTTGTATCTTTCTTCCATGAGTTTGAGACAGATATCTAAAGTACCTTTGTAAAGGTGTCCCAAATTAGAGAAGTTAAAAGGTTACCTTTACCCTGAAAGCATATGGATGTAGGTGAGGGGCTAAGTTAATAAAAGGTATTGTTGGGTTGTGGTAGCTTGTCCTTGTAGCCCTTTGCTTTTCAGAAGTATTGTCACCTAGACAACTCTTGGAGCAATCTGGATACTGGGTACTTTTTCTTGCAGAGGACTAAGAAAGCACTGAAGCAGGAAAACTGACTATTGCTCATGCTCACCATTTTTGATAGTGGTGTGCCAGCCTGATGTGAACTGAGCTCAGTCATGCTCCTGTTACAATTCTGAGCATGTCTTTTGAATTTATAAAGGGATAGTATTCTTCACAAGAGCAAAATCCCATGACCTTTCCATAATGTGAGGAAAGTTACAAAAAATGCCTGTATCACCTTAACTCAACCCAGACCCTGAGACAATGCTGGTTTTGCTTTTTTTGTTGTTGTTTTTTGATTTTGCTTACAATCCTTACCTATAATGCCTTACAGGCATTAATGTCTCAAGGCATTATTTCAATTAAAACATTTTAGTTGACTAATGATGAGTGACAGAGGTAAAGGTGACCAGTGCCAGGTTCAATCTCTCAGTGGCAGAGCAGTAATCAGATTGTGTTCATTAGAGCAGTCAACACGAACGAAAACAATGCTACTAAATTGCAGTTTCTAACACAGTAATGCAATAAAGAACCTGTGGAGGATTTGAAGGAGAAAACCCATTGGTGCAAAATGGCTGCTTAGCTGTGCATAAGAACATGCCTTTTCTCTGCCTGCCCTCCAGCCTTTCAGTATTGCAGGGGTATGCAAACCATATTGTGCTAATGGCACTGAACTAACAGGATGTTTTTGGGACATCTCTTAAAAGGAGGTCAGAGAACCCCGAGTATAAACAAGGAGGGTTTTTTGTTTGAATCGTAATTAGGTCTAAACAACAGCAAACAGGATTCTTCCATTAGTTGATCTAATTTTTAGATGCTAGGAACTTACCCAGTGGGTATTCCTGGTTGAAGGAGTACTTTTCTGCTTCCCCTCACAATTTACCTCAACTGCTTGGAGCATATTCCTCTTTATTTCTTCCTATTGCCCTAGGTCAAACACTGCAACTGTGTTGACCACTAACAAAAGAGTTCTCAAAAGTTGTTCTGCAGCATTATGACAGGTAGATTTTGTTTCTCTGGGTACAGTGCAGCAGTTTTGGCCAAAACTCTTTATTTGTTGTATGCATTTTATATGCGTTTCTGAGCATCAGAGACGGTAAATAAGGTTTACTGTATGAAGATGTCTAATAGTGGGGGAGGTTGTGTTGCCCATGTGATCCCACAGCAACACCAGCTTCTATAACTTTTAGTAGGTTTTGACAGATTTGCTGGTTTTTCTTAACATTTCAGCTATTTCAGGTTTCATGATTTTTGTGAGACTCATTGCTTTCATTAATGAATTCCTGGCCCCTCTAGTCAAAATGAGACTCAGACTCAAGATCAAGAAGAAGTATATAAATCTTGAGATTTGTAGAATAACAGCTTCAAGATGTTAAATGTTCATGGACAAAGGTGATCTGACTAATATTTTTGAATACTTATGTTAAGAAATATTTAAGTTCATTTACCTTAGTGACTCTGAACTCAACTTTTATTTGTTTATATATAATCAATTATGGTATGTTTCCTTTTCTTGCTGTCTTGTGAAAAATTTCTACATCCCACAATTTATCTATTAACTCCAGGGCAGAGGAGCATGCTTGTTCTGCAGGCTAAGTATTAGTCCATTTCCAAGTGCATTTTGTGACAGATCCTCATGTTGAGCCTCACGCAATATTTGTTTACTGCCCTGGACCCCATGAAGGTGCTCAGGCTCAGACTCTGGTGCTGCGGGCTGCTCTGCCTGCTGGCTCTGGGTAAAGGAATATCTGTTACCTGACATCTCTGCAGTCAGTGTGGCCGAACAGGTTGAGAGCAAGGAAAAAGTCCTCAAGAAATTATCAGTTTGGGCTTTATTTAGAAGGTATGTTATGTCAGCCACTTCTCATGCAGACATGCTTGAGCTCTCAGCAGGCTGCCTGGAGGACAACTTGCAGTGCAGCTGCTGCCCCTGCAAATACACAGGGGAAACTAGGTGTTAGCCCCTGCTCAAACATGATGTCAAGGGGGACACTGTCAGCAGTTAACCGAGCCACTGTGGAGCTTATTCACACATGTATATCCAAGTTGTGGAGGCACAACGAAGGTGAAACTCAGGGCCTTGCCTCTTTTAAGTGTTAGATGTTTCTACTCTACATGTACAGCCAGTGTTTGTATGCAGAGCCCAAGTGTCTGACATCTGTTACAAATGGTAAAACTCCCCTGGGCAGTACATTGTAAACATAACTTTGCTGTCAAAATAAATAAGGAGGAGAAGAGATAAATATCAGCAAGTTTCATGAATCTGAGGAAATTCAGGTGAGCGACATATACGTTCTGCAGTAAGACCTACAAGTTAGTACAGTACAAGTATGATGGCAGCTTTTCTTCCTGCTCAACTTACAATTTTAGTTGTGAAACAAAGAGCTTCACTCAACAGTCAGAATTGAGTATAACTGTTAAGCAGGTATTCTTTATTTGCAGTGCTGGGCAGCACTGGGGATCACTCCACTACGAGTGCCTCACTTACTAACAAAACACTCTGACTAATACAGACAAAAAGCATACATATTCATCAGATTTATTAGAAAAGGCAGTCTTATGCTAATGGGATCTCAGAATTCATTTACATAGTCTGAGCATGCATAGTAAAAATAGAGTGAGGGTCTTCTCCCCTTGTTAGTGGTCCACATAGTTTTCCTCACACTGTCCGTTAGTTGAACTTTAGGTTTCTCGTGTCCATTTAAGGTCATAGAGTTACCTCATCTGTCCTTCAGCTCCTGTTTGTTCCAAGGAGGTTAGTTTAGACCAGCTTCCAGTCGCTTATCTTGACACTGGCGTCTTCTTAGACACTTGTTTTTTAGGTTCCTGCTATTAGAGATGTACTCAGGGAGTTTTTCAGACTGTCCAAGGTCTGTCTTATCTTCACTAGGCAAGGAGTTAAAGCCTTCAAAACATCTTACAAGTGGGTAATGACTACAGAGGGTAGCTAGGGAAAAAAAGTATAAATGAAATTACATACATTGCAGTAAAATAGAGGAAAAATAAAAGCTAGTAAAGCACAACTGATGGTTAATGTTAAGACTAAATGTCCTACTTTACAGGTCCCTGTACATTAGCAATTTCAAGTATACTTGTAGCAACTTCCCTTCAGTTGGAGGGTGAAATTTTTAAGGTTATAAAGTAAACATTTTTGACAGCCATCTTAGAAGCTATTAAATAAATGCCAGTGGCTTAGAGACTCTTTCTTTGCTCCCTACATGAATTAAAATTTAGAATTTGTAGATGACTTCCATAATTACATATACGAGAGAAGACATTTTTTGTTCTTAGAAGGGAAATAATAATGTGGGGGAACATGATAAAGTAGTGAATGATACAGAGAAAGTACATCAGGAACTACAGGAATGCAGTAAACTTTATTTACAGCTTTATAATCTATTCCCTTCCAAGTTACCCACCCAGTCCCTCATACCCTTGCAATGGAATTGGGTGTAGCTTAAGGGAGAAATAAAATCTTGCTGATGGGCTTGCTGTTGTGTATTGGTTGTCTAGCTGTCCAGAGAATAAAAGAAGTATCCTACAAAAAAAACAGCAACTAAATGGAAGAAGACACAAGTATCATTTAAAGGTGTATCAGAGATGTAACTTCCAGTCATGTCCTTTCTAGAGAAATTTTTGTGAAAATGCTAAGGTTAAAAGAGTATTTCAGTAAATTTGCTGATTCCAGGCAGAATCAGAGTGGTATTACAAAATTTCAGTAATTTTAACAAGAAATTATTTTAGAATGTTTTTTAGATAGTCAGATGTCTTTGGTTGTAGGGCTTCACTGTAGTCCATAATACGTGGGGGTCAGATGAAAAATGTGACTTTTGTAACATTTGTCAATCCAAATGCAAGTTTGGATTCTGCCCTAGTGCAGAAATTTAAGATATTCTCTTTAAAAAAAAAATATCTGAATTAGTTGTTTTCTTACTATAAGAAAGCTGTTAATATTAGGAAGTGAGGTTATAATGAAGCAGTTTAATCAAATGGTGCAATTTAAGATGTTTAGCAGGTACAGAGATATCAAACAGGAAAGAAATAAGTTGGAACTGAAGATGAAATAATTATTGTGATTATTACATTCGGGTAAGATCTATGTGAATGAACGATTTTCGTGGCTTGAACTTGCATTATAAGATTCTGGGGGAGGCAATCTCTCACCAGTATCTCCAAGTGACTGCATTTGGGTACCGGGTTGCTATGGTAACGGATGAAGGCTTGCCCGGTTAAACATCCTCTAAGCACAATGGTATTTTCAGTCTGGGGCTTCAAATAAGACCCATCATCTTTGCTTCTTTGTTTGCATCAATTATGTCCCTATCAATTCTCTGAGCAGAACTGCAGGTGAGGCTGCTTAACTGTATATTTTCATATATATATATATATATATGGCTCTCTGTTGCCCCTTGAAGAAAGCTGACCTGCAATGGAAACTGGACCTAATTATTGTCCTCTGCGAAGTGATGACAAAAGTGGTTGAGCCCTTACATTGCAATTCAGATCTGATTCTGTTGAAATGCTCCTGGGGAGGAGGGGAAGGTGCCACTGGGTGGCAAAACATTGTGCACGAAATGGGAGTAATAGCAGCATCAGTCACATTTTTGGATGAACTTTACATTTGAATGCAACTGTCTGCCCTTTACATTTGAATGCAGCTGTCTGCCTCACTTGTGAGGAATGGGGGCAATATTAAAGACCTGCTTTCTGTTAGTGATGTGCAGGAGAGTGAGAGGTAAGCCAGAGGCAGTAATGAAATGTGAAACTTGTGAAGGGTTAAACTTCTCAAGAGGAGATCTTGCATCACATATGAAAGATATTTCCAGGCTTTGCTTCACAGGCTTCGTGCATGCTCTGTTTGCAGCAATTAGAGTATTAAGCACAGAGAGGCCACTCTTGACTCTTGCCCAGAAAAGAGGTTGTGGTTTGTAGGAGTTTCCTGCAGCAAGTTTTAGTTTCTGAAAAGCAAACCTCGACCTTCTGACCCAATATTCATGTTCTAGTATTCATTTCCATCTTAATATGTTTTTGCTGCTGTTCCTGGAGCCCTGTCTGTCCGTGTGTCACTTTTGCTTGGGGCTCTCTCTCTGCAGCATCTAGTCTTCGCGCTGTTAATATAGTAACAGTCCAAGAGTCCATTTGGGGTCTTAGGTCCAGCTCCAGGGATCAGGTGTGGGGTGATGTGGCAGTACTGTGATTCCAAATGTGTGAGATACCAAAAATAGCAACATTCCCACCTGTCAATATGGCACTGTAATGTGGTATCTGTGACAGCAGTCTTGCCTTACCCTGTACTGTGCATGCTATGAGACCTAGTCTACTCCTTCGCTGTGCCATCTGACTCTCCTGAGCCTCTGCCTTCTCTTCTTCCACCTTTTTCCCCAGTTATGTGTTTGTGATGAGGGAGAGGAGGAGCTAGAGGTTGGCTGTGTTCCTTGCCTTTGTCAGCAGTTATCTGCATAATTTCTTCAGCAAACTTTGGACCAAAACAGAGCCATCATGTAGGTGAGAGAAGGGGCTGGACCACCAGCCCTTGCAAAGAAGTAAGTGGCAAGGTGTTGCTTAGTTTGGGAACCCTGTAGACTGCAACTTCCACTATAGAGTCAAGCCCCAGGGACACATCGCTCCTCCTACAGAGATCTGATGTGCTGGAGGATGGGCATGAAGCAGTGTCACGGATGAAAGTATCTCACACAGTTATGATTTAATAACAATTTAAGATTTATTCATGGTGTGAGGTAGATCAAAAGTTAAATTTTAGTAGCACTTAATGGTTGACTGATTTAAAGATTAACAAAGTGATTCAGTAAAATATATTATGAATAAAATAGTGACTTGATTACAGATTTGAGAATGACAAGATTCACACTAACTTACTACTGGATATTCTAAATCAAAAAATATATATGTGTATATATATATATATAAATACTCAAAACATATACACACACACAGAGTTGTGTGGAAGTATTTGGATATCCAGTGAAATGTATAGACATCCACACTCATAAACGCAATTGTGCATATTTAAGCACATAGATAAGTAAAGAAGTAGATGGAAGGTGCTAGCCTATAGTTAAAATTTCCTTCTTCTCGAGTTTGGAGCAAATACTCACAGTGCATTGGTATTCTCAATTGGCAATAAGTGAGTGTCGAGAAGAAGATGACTTCACCCTGGCCTTCCATCGGCTTTATGGGCAGACAATCTTCAAACTTTGAGATGTCTGAGCCTGAGAGGCATCCCAGCTCAGGGGAGATGCTGGTCACAGCCCACTGCGATCCAGGAGAGCTCAAAGGGTCTCGCTTAGAATCACTATTTATAGGGTCTGAGATAATTGACTTTTGTCAGGTACTTTTCCATTTCAGCCCAACTTGGATGATGGAATATTCTGGTACTTCCTACCGGTTGCACAGGCCCAGAACTTGCTAGGTTTTGGAGTTCTGGTATCAGCCTCTTTGGGCCACAACCCAAGTACAGAGGTACTAGGCTGTCAGGAGGTATTGATAGTCTGTTCCTATTGTTCTTTGAGCATTTAGAGAGGGGGGCAGAAACCAGGTGGGCTAAGGGAGTGCCTTAACACTCTCATCCCTTGCCTTTGTCATGGTTCTCTAACGGTAGGAGAGGAGGGGACTGGAACCAGGTGGACTAAGGAGGCACCTTAACGCTCTGGTCTTTACCAAGCCATTTGAGCGGACACATGATCTGTTCCCAAGCAACAGGGGAGGTAGGAATGAGGAGCATTAAGGAGTGCCTTTATGCTCTGGTTCCCTACCTTTCCCTATTCTTCTTGGGTTGGCATGTGACCCAAGGGGGGACAAAATTTCACTAAGCACCGAGCGGCCTAAGGGAGGGGAGGGTTGCACCACCACGGGCAGTGAGATAGTAATGATCCCAATCCTTCCCTCAACACTGGTTTGGTTTTTTGTATTTGCATCGGTGAAGCGTAAACTATTACTCATCTCTAACAGATACATCTGTGAATGTATGGAAAAAAAAGGTGGCACCTGCCTCAAAATAAACAATAGGGAGTAAATAATAGGTAGATGGAATAGGGCCAATGAAAGGTGCGTAAGAAAACAAGGAGATGGTATCTGGGCTGACCACTGTGCATTGGCTGCGTTTCTGTTGAGCCTGGAGAGCTATCCTTTCACAAGCTTCTCTGTCTATTCAGCTCTTGGGAATAAACTGCCTTTGTTCCCAGCTGTACTGAAATGTTTATTCATTAGATTTTAATAAAGAAAGTCAAATCTCATATTCCTTAATCAGTGTTGGTAACTGAATATTATTAATTGTTTAGTCAATACCTGTTAGCATGATAAGCCAACAGAAACCTCCAGTGACAACAGCCTTCAGAATATGTATTCATTCTGTAAATTATTAATAACTACTATTGATCCTCTTCCAACTGATGAAATATTTGTCTTTTTTGAAGAGCAACTTTTTTTTCTTTAACTGGTAAACTATATTTATTTAGGAGTTTTGTTGCCTATTTTTCCTTTAGAGGCCAGTCTCTTTTTGCAAGCTGTTTGAAGGGGTGGGCCATGGTTGCATACCATGACTGTTTTCAGTATCTTGTTCTTCCTCAGTATCTTCAAATATTTGTGAGTGTAGTCAAGGCCACTGATGCAGCCAGATGTTTTTGCAATATAATTTCCTCAATGAGGAAGTATGGCAAGACCTTTATCAGTGTCATTACTGGTTTTCTCACTAACATTTATGTGAAAACCCAAGATAAATAAGCCAATGAAGCTAGAAATAAAAGCAGAACAGTGTGATCTTTTAATGGAAATATCTGCTGCCTTTCTTCAGAAAATGTCAAATCCTTTAGACGGATGGGTCTACACCATTGTCTCTTTTTTTACAGATGGGGAAACAAAGACCTTAAGTGATTTAATCAACACAGTGCAGTAGGTTCATTGCAGTGCTGGGAACAGGACCTGGTTCTCCCACTCCCAAGTTGCTAGTTGACAATCAGGATGTTCTGTAGCACCTTTAGTAACGCTCATTAATATCCTTTCTCTATCCAGGGCTGCTATATTTTCTTCATTGTCATTTCATTGAGCCATGCTAGCTTTGGCCATCTGTTTCTCCTGCCAGCACTTTTGCCATTTCTTCCATGGCTGCCTTATGCTTGGAACAAACTGCTTGGACAACTCCTCCTCAAAAACTACGTGTACTGGGACACAGAGAGGAAACTAATTGCCTTCTGATGGTGACAAGGCAGAGAGCCAAAAAGGATGGCTAAATTATGATGTATGAGTGTGGCTTCTAGCCTGCCTGTACTGAACTTTATTCAACGCATCCTATTGGTTCAAGAGGATGACACAACCCTTTAGAATATAACGCTTGTCGTTCCACATGTGGCCAAAGTCAGAATCTCAGTTTATACAAATCTGAGTTTGTGTGCTGAAGTAAAAGGCAGAGATGATCTTAAGAAGTTGAGAGGTTGTATTCCCTCCATGTTGTGCACCCTTTCTAATTTCCTTCATTCCCATAGCGCTTGACACACTTGCTGCCAGTCCTGACGCTAATATTTTCCTCTGCATTTATGAGGATTTATGGTATCAGAACTAAAATGAGGTGTTCCCTCCTGTATTCCCGTTGTTCCCTCCCTTGGTGTCTCAGCTTCAAGAATTGCAATATGGAAATAAAAGTGTATGAAGAAAATGGATGAGGAATTAAACACTTTTTTTATGTAGACTTACCCATTTTTTTTCTTATTGCTGCCACACACAAACGCACATTGTGTCTCTTCTGAGTCAGACCATGTGTTCTTCAGGAGAAGAAACCTGTGACCTGACCGTGTGGGAACTTTGCTAATGTACTTCAAAATATTCAGAGCTGGAAGGCAGACATATACAACAAGCTTCAGGAAAACTTTTGCAATTTACGGTGGTTCTAATAAAACTTCACTACTTCCTTTTTTGTTGGGGTTATAAAAGATGATGTGCTGATGTTAGAAAACAGAAAGCTGTCCTCCCCAAGTTCTCTGCCTGGCTGGCTGACTATCATAACAAGTGCTAGCTTATGCATCAGAAGAGCTGAGCATGTGGTGCAAAAGGTGCTCAGCGTATGTAAAATTTGACCGCAAACTGTTTTAATATATGGCTTCAGTTCCATTTCATGACTACTGGTTTGTTTTAATTCCACCTCACCCCTCTGGCAAAGTGTTTGAATGAGAAGTTCAGGATGTGGATGGAGTGCTATGTGAGTGTTTACATGTCAAGTCACCAAAGCCATGGGGTGCATATGTAGAAGTATTCTTTAATTGTTTTTCTTTTTATCTTTTAGGTCTCTCGGCAGCCAAACTGCTGACTGAGTCAGGCTTGAATGTGGTGTTGCTGGAAGCCAATGACAGGGTTGGTGGAAGAACTTTCACTGTAAGGGTAATTATCTCCAAACCATTTATACTACGTATATGTATGTATAATTATACACATATATGTGTAAGTGTATATTTATGTTTAGTGTACATAAATATATATGAATAGTGTACATAAATGTATTTATTTATCTTTCCTGCTAGAGAACCTACTTGAGGGAAAATTTCTAGAGCACTAGCAGGTGGGCAATTTCCTGATATTGTACCAGTAAGAATAGGGAAAAGACTGGCATGATGGTGGGGACAAAATATTTCCATGTGATCTGCATGCTCTGGAGTCATCAGTCCTTTCCTCTGGGAAGGAGAACATGATTAGCTGTTTCAAAATAATTTCCCCAGGGAGAGACACTGGAGAAATCTCTGTAAAAAAACACCTGTAAGGCTGATGCCGTGAAGACCCTTGAGCTGCACCAAAACAGGCCCTGTGAGGAGTGATGTAGGCTAGAGGAATGGCAGGGTTGGCTGGAAACTAGAACCAGCATGTCTCTCTTCACTCCTTTACCTTCTGCCCTACCTTGACCTGGAAGACCACCTCCCCCTTGCTCATTAGAAAATCTTAGCTGTGCTACTTTCTAGTACAGTCTGTTTTGAACTAGTCACTGGCAAGATGCCTGACTGAGCAAAAACCGCACAGATGTGACTGTCCTTCTCTCGCTGCATCAGGCTCTTTCCTCTCATGTTTGTTAAGGCTGTAATGTAACAACAGGCCAGCTAAGCTGGTTATGAAATCCTTATCTGAGATTCTCGATAATTGCTGCACCAGAACTCTACCAAAGAATTGAAGTTTTCCATGGGGAGAGGAATCTTGGCCAAAATGCTCTGGGAGTGTTTAATTTAAAGAATTTCTCTGGATTGCTCTTTTAACTTGTGTGCTATGTACAAAGGATTTACAAAGGGCTTATCTTTTTTTAATCCTTTTTTTTTTTTTTTTCCCTGTTGTGTGTGATAAACTAGAATAAGCAAGTTAAATATGTGGACCTTGGAGGAGCTTATGTGGGGCCAACACAAAATCGTCTCCTGCGGTTATCTAAAGAGTTAGGAATAGAGACATATAAAGTGAATGAAGTTGAGCACCTGATACACCATGTCAAGGTAAGATGCCCTCAAGCATGCTGCTGTAGACAGGCAAGTTGTAGTGATCTCCTTTCTCATTGTTTTTCATCCATGCTACAGTGGAGTATACCTGTTTAAGTAGGCACCATCTGAGTTTCTTGGAGAAATATGCGTATGTTGGTAATGAAGAACTCATACAAATTACTATATACATGCACATCTACCTGTGTACCCTGTAGATGCATCCTGTTAGCTGATGCCTTGGTTCAGGTCTGAGCTCTTAGTTAAAAGCTCTCAAAAAGCTTCATTGTTAATGGACAATACAACTGTGACTTTGTAGAGGTAGCTCTCATATACGCTGCCCAAGGTGTCTGAAAGTCCCTTTCAGAAATCCTAGAAGTATCTTCTATCAGGCTGAAAGTTTCTCAGGAAGGGCTTCCTAAACCAGTGACCATTATTATCCTGACTGAAAGAAATGTGAGAGGTTAAGTGGGGAAACTAACGTGGAGAGTAGCAAAAGGCATTGTAATAGTAATTGCAAAAGCCTCTGGGAGTCAAACATTCTTGTGGGGGCAGATCTAAACGATCTGTTCACGATCTGAAACAGGACAGCTATGGCAAAGCTGTTAAAAAGCCCACGTATTCTCAGTATTTGTACTATGCTTTCTCCAAAAGAGCATCCTTCCTCCTTTCCTGATATAGAGTAGTGTTGCACTCCCACAGAAGGGAAACTTTCTATGTTAGTCCTGAGGAAATTTAAATTGAGTTTCATTATATACTTACGAAAAGCCGTTGTGCAATGACTGGCAAAATATTTGTCAGATAGTAGTTGGTGTTTGATCAAAGGTTAGAGAAAACATAGATTTAAAAACAGCAATAGAGAAAAGGTGTTCTGTCAAGTTTTCCAGTATTTTTTCCACTCAATTGTTATAAAAAAGAAGTGTGTTCTCAAAGTGATTTGCTGTGGTGACTGTCAACGATTACTTCTTCTGTAGTAGAACTGATGTGTCCATCCCCACTGTTTTGTGTTCCCTTGGCATCACTCTCAAAGCCAAATTTTCTGCTTGTTTATACTATTTAGCCTTCAGAGTCTCCTCAATAGCAATAGGAGGTCATGCCATGAAGGAAAACTTAATGGTAGAAGACAATTGACATGGCCAGTCAGGATGACCAGTTCTCAGGACAACCTTGCTGTCCTAGCATGGGGACATTCCAGAATGCTGCCAGGAGTCACCGAAGCCAAAACTGAAGCTGACATGTGGGCCTGATTTATGGTCAGCAGTCAGTCAAGCATGGCAGCTTCTTTGGTAAGCCAGACCCCATTTCCTTTTAGGATCTTTAGGAACCAGCTTGTGGGGGGATATTGGTATTACTCTGCTGATTGAAATGGCCTTTTGTTTTCCAACAGACTTTAAGAGTGAGGAAAACAGAGAATGGCACAAGAGTAGAAGTTTGGGCTCTTGACAAGGACAATCTGTCTTTCCCTTGACCACAAGTGTCTGATTGCTCGAGTTGTCAGAGGTTGTGTATAGCCTTTCACCGTCATCTGTGGATACCTTTTAGCCCAGGGTGGTCAGTGCTGGTGTGAGTCAAGGCTCTCAGCTTTCCTCCCTACCAGCACTAATAAGACTTGCTGGTATTCAGGGACATATCCCAGGCTGTCAGAGAGGGGCATGCCTTGGCTTTGTCTGTATGTTGGGCATAGAAGGGACCTTGAATTGGGACACTAAGGCATTACGACACAAGTCCCAGGGAATCTGTACGCTAGTATGACTTATATCCAGAAATCCAGAGATGAGGGAAGCCACTCTGTGCCTGGAGGCGTTTGAGCCATCCAAGCCTAGAGATATGGGGTGCATGCTACTTTGGTTAATGCCTGCATCTGGGCGAACAGGCCTGGGGGAGCTGTGAGGAAGGCTGAGGCCCTAGGCTTGCTTCAGCACTCATACACCTGTGCTAAGACCTACTGAGTGATACTCATAGATGACAGGTTATCCCTCTTACATATGCCAGGGGGATGGAGCATCCATGGCAATTTGATGCAAGCAAGTGGCTCGGTCTGAGTGCTGGCAGGCATGTGTGAGATTGGCACTATGCCTTACACAGAGCCATGGAGAAAGCTGCCCTGGAAGGGACCCTTGGAGGTTCCTACTCCACCCTGGGCTTGGAGCAGTGTCTACCTCATAGTTAGGTCAGGTTACTTGGGGCCATTCCCTGTCAAATGTTGGAAGTCTCCAATGAGAGAGATCCCACGTGCTGGCTGAGGTGCTCCCAAGGCTTGCTAAGAGCCTGCAGGTTGGATTCAGGCAGTTTGTAGGCTCAGGCTCACAATGTTGCTTCCTGTAGGAGAGCTTCTGAAGAGAGGAGGGAGAGAGGTGTGTGCCAGGACTCCCTAGTAGCCAAGCATAAGGTAGAGAGAGGAGATATTCCACAGGCAGTAGCACCTCCTTTGAATTTCCTAATTTCATTCATTGTAAATATTTTCTTTCCTTCTTGCCTCTATGTTTGTACAACTGTGGAAAAGTATGAGTTGAAGAATTACTCACAGTTAAATAATTGGAACATGACCACTATATAGTAGACATATGCATTGTTGTGTGGCCACATCAGTTTAATAATCTTCAGCCTTTTGCATTTCATGTATCTGTAATACATTCCTTACAGGTCTCTCATTTTCAGCCACGTGGTTTGCCCATGCTTTCCTTGCAAATGGACAATGCTCTCATGTGCTCCCTGAAATCTAAGTGGTACTCTCAACTCATAGCTTGCAAACCAGATTCCAAAATATACAAAGGTCTGTTGCCCCTATGTGAATTTGAATTCACATGCTGACCCAAGCTTTGTGACTGTGCCCAAATATAATTAAATTCTGGATCACAAAATTCTCTGAATCCAGAGAGGCAGTGAAACCTAAAGGTTTTAATTCTTCTCTTGCTACACAATCAGGCATCACAGTGCATCTTGTAAAATCAGCTGCTGTTTTTACGTATACCCAAAGGCAAAATCAACCCCTTCATAGTTAATTAAATTCCTTTTAGAGGCTTTTTAATACAAGTAATATATGCAGCCTCTTTGTACTCCAAAATGCAAAGAACGTATTTTGTTGATCTCTGGGTGGGTCTCTACTAATTAGGCTTTACCAACTTGATTGGGTTGTGTGGGGTTTTTTTTCCCCTTTAATCTTTTTTAATGTCAGGTTCTATTGTGAGATTATTTTTGGTTGCGCTTATATTGTGTGTGATATCTTCACAGAAACTCAAAATTATATTTCTTGCCCTACATATTTTTTCTTTCCCTCCACTTATTAAGCAGCCCTTTTCATGGTCTTTGAAAGGAGATTAGTATGTTCTTTTCACTTGTGTAAATACTGGTTCATCAGCCTTAGTGAGAAAATTAGCATAGCTCTGCAAGTAGTATTTGGTAGGCAAATTGCTGCCTGAACACCATTGCTTTTCAATAGTATAACTGAAGTTAGGCTCATAAATCCAGATTTAAGAAGCAAAACCAGAACTATCTGGGAAGTCATCATCTTCTAACAGTCCTTCCATTGGACTGGTAGGCAGATGTAAAACACTTCTTAAGATAACTTTTCCTTAGCTGCCCAAGAGAGGATTGAGGACCCTACCTTAGATAGGTAGATTTGCAACTTTTGACTGGTGGTGTTTATTTTCCTTGCCAAAAAGACACCTTTTGTCTTAGAAAAACAAGACAAAGTACATATAGTCCAGGTAATTTTTACCCTGGAAAGAAGTGTTCAAATGTAAAAACATGTCAATTATTGTGACGGTTCAATTGTCAACATATTTTTTTTCATCGATTCAAATTACACTTCACTTCTGTGCAGTCCCAATAGTCATGCACACTTCCTGCATTTTAAAACACAAATTTATCAATGCTATCAAATGTAACATGGGTTTCATTACTAAGTAAGATAACTGTGGAACTGATTTACTCTGCTACACTAAATCTGTGTAAAAAACCATTTCTTTGTATGTCTGGTTTGCCACATTAATCTTTTTAGAACTTGATTCCTTCATATACAGTAAGGATGATTTACTCTTTGTTCTGCTGTGGTGCCAGCTGAACATCCTCTGATCCCATTTTTGCTGATGGAAAGCTTGCATGAAAACCTGGCAACATAGACTGGCAGCAAGACTCCTTACTGGCTACCTTAGACCAACAAAGCTTGTTTGTCAAAATATACTCATTACTCTGTGGTAGATCCCCCCTCGCCCCTGCAATATTGATGCTCCTTGTCATTTTTTTCCAGATGTTTTTTCCACCAAAACTTTCTTTGGGATAATGCCACAATCCTTCCTGGAATTTTCCCAGATCATAGCATTTTTGCTAGAAAGTGGTAGTAACACTTATTCCTTTTAATCTCTGTGTTGTCTCAGTGCAGACTGCGGATAGTGCTAACAGCTGGCTTAGGTGTGTTGCACCTGAAACACTTCTCATGTGGTTATAATTGAAATAAGTCCTTCTAGGTGTTTCCTTAGCACCAAAAGGCATGCTTGGCCAGGGGGGGTCTTTCAGGTTAAAATGCTGGGTGAAACATGAAGCATCCCCTCCCTAGTCGCTAGACAGGTTCTTGACAGCGACTTGCCAATACCTTGTTACCTCAATTAAGTTCCCCATAAGAGGATGGAGTTTCCTCATACTCATTCATCTGCCAGCAGCACTGGCTAGAGGTGTCTGAATGTATGTCGTGCGCTCTTTAGTTTAGCACCACTTTCATACAACTGTATACAATTGTCATTTCTGGGCAGAATGCTAATGTGAACCCTGTCTGCAGCACATCACTGAAGGTGAACGTTTAATCTTAGACACGCAGTACTTTTAACTAGGACGACAAATCTGCAGTAATGTTATCAGGTTACATACTGATCTACAATAGATCTGCAGAAAAAAATTTTACATCCCTCTTGGGTGTCATTCATTTTCAGCACTATTGTGCTTATTAAAATGCAGTTTGCTGTGGTCTTGTTCATGAATAAAAAATGTGATGGTCGTGTTGTATTGGGATCTAATTAGCAACTGGCTAAGTGACTGCTGTATCTAAAGTTACAGAATTTAGTGGTTTTTCTCTGTGATATCAGTGATACATGTGCTGAAGCTAAGCAATATGATTTATTTAAGCTTTTGACCTGCTTCTCTGCAAATCTAAGAGCAGTATCTCCTGGTGTAGTCTGTAGTATAGAGCATAACAGCTTAAATGGATTTTTGAATGACTAGATAAAAGTGCTTTCATTTTTCTTTGTATATCTTAATTACAGTGCAGTCAGAGAACGAAAAGCCTGTGAGACTCTTGGTTGCCATCAATTTAAGCGAGGCGAAATAGTATCACATCTTTTGGTTTTCCCCCTCTTTGATAACAATTTGTAAGGAAGAATTTGGGGAACTGAGAAGAATACATCTGAATCTTTAAGAAGCTGGGCATCTGGTGTCTTGAAAAGGAAGCCAAGTAAATGCAAAGATGCTTAAATTTCTACAGAGCCTTGGTAGTTTCACATGTCATTACTGGAATGCAGATCTATGTTATTTTAAATCTTAACTAGATACGAGGATTCAGGCATTCCTGTCACAAGATGCTGTGTCATTAATCACACTCAAAAATGAGTCTGAGGATTGAATAGGCTGAGGTTGGTGAAAGCATCTTCCAGATTCCCACAAGGGTTATCCTCCATGCTGCAAATGCAGAGGAAAGACTGGTCTTGTTTTGGTTTCATTGGACCTGCCCTGTAAATAAAAGGGCATCTTCCCTTTTTTATGCCAGTCACCTGGCAGTAATTGCAAGAAGGAAGGCCTTTTTAATTGGAAGGTAGATAATATTTGTATTACAGCAGCCTAAAAGAAGTAAGATTACATACAGCAAATCAGCAAAGTGATCTCTGTCAAAGGGGACTGTAAAGCAAGGTCTTGCAAGGGATGTTTATTGATCAAGAGGATTGACTGGCAGCTGTGACCTAATGGTAGCATGAGGATGAAAGTAGTAAGAAAAATTAACTGGAAATAAAGTATGCATTTCTTAATTAAATCTGAATGGAAAGAAACTTCCTCAGTCTTAGCCCTTCCAGACCCCCAGGGTCTGTTCCCTAGGAGATAAGGAAAAGGAGCTGTGCTCCCACCTAGCTTATTTAATTCTGGCCGCTTTGAGAAAAGCTTCAATTGCATCTGATTTTAAGAACTGATTATTGTTTCCCTTGAGAAGCTGATTGAGGTCTACAGAAAAACAGAATTAGAGAAATGTGTATTTCATAGAGGAACAGCTGGCTGAGCATACTGGGTTTCATATGTCTGTAAAATTTTATGTAAGGTTTCTTTTTTTTTTTATGTGAGAAATTTAATAACCTGGAGTATCTCAGAAACAAAATTGGTGACCCCAATGCTGTCTTCTACTTTAAAGACAGTGTTTTAGTTGTGAGAGAGTGTGTGTGCCCTGTGTGCTTGGTTATGTTATCTGTGGGCAGAGCACATTTGATGGCTTTCTCCCAAATGAAACTCCTCTTTTCTCTTGCTTTCATTTGGTTTTGCCCTTTTATCTGTTTTTGGGAGGGGAAGGAGGCTTTTTTTTTAAGACTAATTCTAGAAATACTGAAAAGTTTTCTTATTGATCTTATCCACTTTGTTGGCAGGTTTAATTCAGGTGTTGAAAGCCACACACAGGCCCAGTTTCAAAGAGTATTTAGAACCACAGTCCCTATAAATCTATGTTTCATAAGACACCTGAATGCTTTTTGTAAAGGTGTTTTTTAATGCCCGAAAACAAAAAATCTTGTTCTAGTAGGAAGAAGACTTAGTTAATTCTTTTCTCAGCTGATTGGAACAAATAGTTATATTTGCTTTTAAATTCAGAGCAGAACCCCAGTTTTCCTTTCTACATCACTTCAGTGTTGTTGTTTTTCTCATTCTGCCTTTTTGCAGATAAGACAAGTGTTCCAGCAATTGTATGATTGATGTTGTGGAAGAGTGAAGATGGATGTTATTTCTACAACATGGCAAAACCAAATTGTTTCCAATTAGCTCCTTTCCTTTTTAGGATGTGTGTTTCAAGCCAATGTGTCTGGCTGTGCTGCACTTTAAATGGACTTACTTTTGCTGATCAAATTTCACAAAACATTCTGGCATCCACAGCTGATAATCTCAAATTAGATGTTGAAGGATATTTGGGTTATAACTTGGTGTGTCTTAATATTGTAGCTTTGCACCATTAGTTATCCAGATTATCTTCTGCCACATTTGTATTTTCTAACCTATATATCTTTTTACCTTTAGGATACTTGTCAGTATAGTAACCAGCTGAACGTATGAGCTCCTGAACAGTTTCTCAAACAAGGGAAATTCAGTGAAGCTCAACAGTTACAGTAGGCCTGTATACCTCTCTCAGCTTGGTCCAGCTAGTTGCCATGTTTTATTGAGAATTATGATTACACAAGAGGTATGGTCCCAAAGACACATATTGTTAGATGCCATGGATTAAAAAAACCCCAAAAGAACACCACCACCACCACCCCCCACCCCCTCCAAAGCAAAACAAAAAGATAGTTTTCCACAGGGCAGCAGATGAGAAACTGAGTATCTGGCACAGGTACAGAGTTACAGCCTGAAGTGATGCTTTTCTGTTTCTCATTTTCCTTCTCACAACTTTTCATCTTACCGTGTCTGTGCTGTATATGAATGATGTTACTAGGATTTTAAGTAGAGAGAACAAGGTGTGTGTGATGTACCAGTGCTGTGAATCAGCAGAGGGCACCATGTGTCTATAAACCTATGTAACTGTGAATTAACATGCAGGGTGATACCTCGGTGAAGCTTGTATCAGGTACTCTAAGGTTTAGACAATTTAGCTAAGGGAATATCTGTGCTCATTCAGTGATGTGGGGAATGCACCAAACCATCTCGTTTCTTCCAGTGAAAGGTGACTATAAGGTGTTTATACCGTGCTATAAAAAATGCATGGATCATTGGCACCAGGGACTTCAGTTCACCATACTGCATCTCACTTGGGCGCTACCTGGGTACGTAACGTTTAGGGGAGCATGAAGTTGTCATATGTCTGCAAAAGCAGACTTGCCTCCTGAGATCCCACTCTGCATTGGGATACTGATGGTATTTCCTGGCAGAGTGTGTCCATTCTCAGCTAGCCATTCACTCACTCTCACCCTCACAGGAGAAAGTGTGTGGGATCCGGTCCCTATGCCCTCCCAAGTGCTGGCACTGATACTCAAGGGACTACTGATACTCAGTTGCCATGCTGTGTTTTTTCCTGCTGTAATAACCCATTTTTTATGTCAGCTATTTGACCTGAAACAGAGCTGGTGTATATGGAAAGTTTATTTCTGTACTACTTATATTACATGGGTCTGATGTAACTAAGCCAAACATTGGTTGACGTGAAACAAATGGATGAGAAAATCTATTGGGAATTGTAATATTTGTGACAAACACTGGATTTCTCATTTCCTTATTTGTTTATTCCTGAGACAGCTGGGTTGCGTGAGTTTCCTCCCTATAGTTTCAGCTTCTTCAGTATGCTTTAGCCCATACTGCAGCACCAACCTTTGTGAGCAGCAAGTGACCCACACAATAACAGGTGGACCTCCAACTGCTGATGTTCTTCTTTTGAAAGTATCACAAGTGTCGTTGTGAAACAGTTTCTAAAAAATATATATGCCTGTATTAAATACCACTAATCCCTAACAAAAGAAAGGTAAGAAATACATCTGAGCATTATAGTACTGTGTTGCAATATGTCAGATGATCAGAAGGGGTGGTTGTTATTGCTGTTTTTATACTGCTTTGATTTAGGTATAAAAATATTTGAAAAGGAAATGTTTTGTGCATCTTGGGGCATATTTTACATCTGTGTCTTGTTTTTCTTTAGAGATTATACAGCACCAGGAGGTATGGAGAATGCTATTCCCAGCAATATGAAAGAAATAGGCAAATTTCACCTAAATATCAAAAAGGTGGTTGTATTTGCAAAAATGCAAATTCATCAGAAGTAGAGCTGAAATGTTTCAGTGTGTTGGAAACTACACAGAACTATGCGTAGTCTTTCTTCGGTGTTGCTATTTTTGTTTCTGTGTAGAGCCCAGACTTGCAGTCTTTTCTCAAACAAAAATCTGATTGACAGCTCCTGGAATTTTGTCTGTGTAGGAAATAAGGATCAGGCCTTAGGTAGTGTCATAGGAGCTCTTAAAGGTAACTTTCACAGGAGACTCCCTAATTTTGATGACTGTTTCTATTTTTCCAGGTTGAAGTTTGTTCTTGTGCTTTATGAGACTTGTCACCCCCAATTTCTGCACAAGAGACATACCCGAGATTTCCCTTTCAGCAGTTCAAATGCAGTGAAACAGAAGAATACTAAAACAAAGATATGTTTTGTATGTCTCTTAGCCGTGCACTCATGAGGAAGCACCACAGGGAATTTGTAAGATTTGAGTTAACTCAGAGGGGATAACTCAGTTAGGATTGCCTCTGGCAGAGCAGGAAGCTCAGAACAAAATCAATAAATGGAATAACCCATTCTAATGCTGTTCTGGTTTTCTTGAGCACAGCAGTATACATGTTTCATAAATCTAAATCTGGGGAATGCTAGGTACTCAAACCCAAACTGATATTCTCTGTCTTTGTGGAATACCTACACGGTGTTTACACTAGCGAAGGGTGGCTCCAGTGTTCAGAAGAAGGCACGGTAAAACCGACTTCTTGCTGCCATAGGAGTTACGGAATTTTAATGTGCCCAAAAAGGCTAAAAGGTAATTACCAGCATGGTTCAGATGTTACTAGCTGGGACAGAAGAATACTCAGTCTGGGTGCTTTTGCTCTTCTTTCATAGCCCTTTGGCAGCAGAGTATGAAGGTGTGCCCCAGTTCAAATTAATTTCATTTTAAGAGATTCCATAATAGTACCCAAATGTCCATGTCAGGGCCAAACGCTTCTGAGGAAAAAAACTCATTGAGTTCACCTCCATCTACAGGGATGTATTTTCCTGATTCCAGTGTAATGTATTTTCCTGTAGCTAAGCACGAGAACTGCAGAAATGTGCTTTTGTTCCATGATGAATGAAAAAAAAGGCTGCATTTTCTGGAGTATTTGTGAACATGTGCTGTGCTGTAATGTCCATTCTTAAATTGGAAATGCTAGGTTTTTAACCTTGGTGCCTCTGGCTCCTGAAGTGACTGGAGATCTACTCTGGCTATGGCAAAACTTTGGATTGAAAACTTTTAAAAATTAGATGTTTTGGCATTTTACAAACCATAATCTCTCCTCAAAAGTACCGCAAAATGAAATAGCTGTTTTGCAGCTACTTTGTCATATGTCCATATACGAAAGAATTAAATCCTTTCCTCCTACGCTTTGCTTTCTTCCCAACTTTCATTACCTTGGTGTTTCTGACAAGGATTCCATTAGAGTCCTGTGTCCATGCAAAGACTAGGTGAAAAAATAGTTTCTTCTTCACTTTCTCTAGCCTGTTAGGGTTTTTTGTAAACTGATTTTCTCTTATTCTTACCTTTAGCTTTGATTTTTGCTTTACTGCTTTCTAAGTATCTCTCTCTTTGAATTAGAAGTCCTCAAGGTTTTTAGCCAGCATTTTTCAAGGTTATATCTTATTTTGTTATTTCTTGACCAAGTTGTGAGTCCTTTAGGATCCCTTTGTGCCCTTTTACTCTCTCTTTGGGTGCTTGCAAACACCTGCAGATTTGAATAATGTGCTCTCTGTCCCTTTCACATTATTAATAAAGAGGCTAAATCAAATCAAGTCTGACACTTCTTTATGTAAGTGGTATTTTGAGGATACTTCTTCTCAAGAGGACACAGTGTTGTTGTTGTTACCTGGTTCTAAATATTAAATCTTGATGCAGTATTTCTTTTGAAGCCTGTGTAAATATTTTTTTAATGATGGATTGTTGTGGCACTGCATCAGATATCTATTAAAAGTTAGTACTTCTACTGGTTGACATTCATGCTGATGAAATGCCTGCTTAAATACATCATTTAATATAAATTTTGAAAAATCAACTGTGGCATACAATATGGCCTTTATTGTTTATCTATTTTATGGAGTCCAGAATGCATTGTGAAAAAATGAGTAACTACATAATGCTAATAAGTATTTCTTTGTGAATTTTTAAAGCTATTATGCTGCCATACATATAGTCAGCCAGGGAAATCCCATGTAAATAAAATAGCCCTACAAATTAGCTGTTGTCTTCCACTCTTAATTAAGTTAGACTGTCTGAATATCTAGTAGTCGAGATGCAGATATATAAAATCCAACTATTAAGTATATAATGATGTAATTAGGGCATTCGCATTGGCCACACTATCACACTCTGGAATTTATGGCCATAGGTGTCATTATTAGTAAATGCTACATTTTCTGTAGGTCTGGTGATTTTTAGGTTAGCTAAAACCATTTTTTTTCCAGGAAGCCTCTGAGCCATGATTTTAGTGTATAATAAAGCTCATCACAGATGCTTTTGTCTGATTTTGAAAGAAAAAAACAACAAACCACTAAATGCAATTAACAGTTCGGTCTTCTTATGAACCTTTAGGACAAAAAAATGTAACATGTTTCTTTTTTTTCAGTAATAAATAGCTAATTTTTCATCTCAGTTGAGCAGTGCTGTTCCATCTCATTTTTTTTGATCTGATCTTAGCGACTCTGCTGCAGGGTTTTAGTTTTGTTGCCCAGAAGTGCCCAATATAAAGTTTGAAGATACAAGGCAGTATCGATTCTGTACACACCTGACTTAATTCAGCTGTGTATCACACTTAAATTGCACATGCAGAATAACAGTATCACAGAATGGTTGAGGTTGGACAGGACCTCTGGAGGTCATCTGGTCCAACTCCTTGCTCAAGCAGGGCCACCTAGAGCCAGTTGTCCAGGACCATGTCCAAGCGGCTTTTGAATACCTTCAAGTATGAAGACTCCACAACCTCTCTGGGCAACCTGTCCAGTGCTCGGTCACCCTCACAGAGAAGTATTTCCTAATGTTCAGAAAGAACCTCCTGTGTTTCACTTTGTGCCTGTTGCCTCTTTTTCTGTATGCACACATAGACATGATCAGTTGGAAGCTGTTACATGCATTGATTAAATTTGTGCTTTTTTTGAGTGAACACAACCATTTGGTGCAGCTTCCATAGAAGCCATGACTATGGTTGTATTTAGTTTTAATGATGTGTGTTTTTTTTTTTTTTGTTTTTTTTTTTTTTTTATCTTGTAGGGTAAGTCTTACCCCTTTAAAGGTCCATTCCCTCCTATGTGGAATCCTTTGGCCTACCTGGACTACAACAACCTATGGAGGACCATGGATGAAATGGGAAAGGAGGTATGGCATGAGGAATTGCAGCTGACCATCTCAGCTTAGCTTTGTCCCCTTGAGAGGCAGAGTGAAGATGGAACTAGGATGCAGATAGGCAAAGCTGCTCTAGCTTGAACAAACCTGGTGCTGGCAGGAGCAGCATCATGCCATGCGTTTTGGTATGCACTGATGGTCAGAGCATGTGTATAAGTGACATCCTGGCAAGCTCTTCTGAAGGCCATGCTGTTGAGACTGTCTGCAGTCATACCTTCATTTTTCTGGATATATGAACATTAAGGTTTACGCATGTGATTTTTAACGCTTTGCCTGACAGTTGGGTAAATTATATTTTAAGAGGCTGGTAGACCTCAAAGGTATGCCTTTCTCCACCCTCAAATTCAAATTGTCCATTTTAGTTTGTTACCAGTAGTGTGTGTTTTCCATTGCCTAAGCTACAAGACTTTGCGAGGAGGTTGCTGTTACTTGCATAGATGAATGGGAGAGATACAGAATAGCTCGGAGACATTCCCCATCACTGTACTTTCCCTTTCTAGGCAGAGTTATTAACTCTAAAATTATTTTCCATTCTTCAATCTAAAAAAAAAAATTAAAAATTAAAACAAGCAAACAAACAACAAAAAACCTAAAAGCATCCTCTGTTAAGTTCACTGTATTATCTGCTAGGAATTTGCAGGCTGAATTACCACGTAAAGATGAGATTGTCTGTGTGTGTTGTCTCTTTCTCATGCCACTCATTCATTTGCTGATGACTGCTTTTTTATGTCTCCTTAGATTCCCAATGAAGCCCCATGGAAGGCTCCACATGCAGAAGAGTGGGACAAAATGACAATGCAAGATTTCATAGATAAAATTTGTTGGACAAAGTAAGAAACTCTTGGATACGAAATATAATGACTTAAATTTATATACCTTAGAGCTCAAAATAAGGTTACTGCTTTGCAAACAGATATAACTACCACTAGAATACAGCTTTTTTAAAGAAATGGGGTGAGAAAATCTTGTAATAATGGACCACAACACCTGTCAGCACACATAGTAGATTCTATTTCCATAACTTCTTAGACTAAAATAAAGATGAAAGGAAAATGCATTTGGGGAGTGTTACTTCTGAAGAGATGGGTACTACCTTCATCTGTTATGTGCACTTTCCCTGTCTTTACTGTGTGTTTAATCTTTAAGAGAAAAATGCACTGGCTACAGCAATTTTTTGACTCAAACTTTTGATGGGAAAATGCACATTTATTCTGTGCTGGACCAGCTGATTTTACCAAAGTGCTGTAAAAATAACATTTGTTTTGAAATAGCACTAAATCACTTTTAACACCCATCATTCTATTGTTTAACTGCTGTACTATATACCACCCTGGGAAACTGAAAATGCTTCCTGTTTTTATGTATGCATCAAAGCAATTTTTCTTTACTTGCCATTCAACAACAGTTTGATTGGTTTTCTTTGCACTGAAGAAAAAACAAAAAACATAATTCTGCCTTGCTGTAAGACAGGTTGATTTCTAGAGCAACTTCTTTAGAATTCCTAAGCACCAACACGCGGCTGCTGCGAGCCTGCACAAGCTTGGTGCAGGAGCCTGCTAGCACACACTCAAGCTGACATTGTTGTCAACAGGGGCATTTTTACAGCTTCAGCCAGCCTCTAGAGAGCAACATAATCATTGTTAACGGATAGTAGGCTCTTGTCCAAAAACTTCTATGCACAAAAGCATATGGAAAGCCTTTCTCGCTTGTGTCACTGTCCGTACTCAGTAAAACCAAATAGCAATGTATGCTGGCAGTTCTGCTGGCCATCTGAACCTCTGATTCAGTAAGGAACTATACAAGTTAGCAAAACACTATGCATCAGTAGTCATTCAATATCCAATAGCTCATGTGACTACAGTCATATTTTTTCAAACTCTGATGGAATAAGACTTGACATTTTACCTGAATATTGGCATAACTGTCAGCCTCCCTTAATTCCAAGATGCTTTTCAGATTTTATATGTGCATCTCAGCTTGATTTGCCCAGTTTGTTCAAGATTTAGGTAACATGCCGAAGAAACTTCCCACCCTGGAAGGTAATGATCCAGAAGGATAATCTTCTACTGTTTTCTCTCATCTAACAGATTCTACAAATTTGCTTTTGGCTAGAGTTGCATGCTGGAAATACCCCGAGTGCTCTTGGTTGAAATCATACTGCCATTTCTAGGTGAAACGCTAGGAGAAACTGGGGAACTGAAATGCTGAAAAGAAATGGGAGAAGGCAGCAGAAACTAGGAGAATTTAACCACCGTCTAATAGCTTCTACTTATGAAATATTAATAAATGCATATACTAATTGCCCCATTAGAAAAAATATCTTTCAGAGTTAATAATATTTTACAGTATGTGTTTATACAGAGAAAAATTGATAAATATTTTCTGTATGATTTTTGGCTGTCAAGAATGAAGCCAGAATGCACCCATATTTCAGAAAATGGATCAACTTTTTACTTCAGCGGGACTTTGCATTTTTAGAAAGGACAGCAGATGCCTTTTTTTCTGTGTAGATCTACAGCTGTTTGAAATAATATGTTTGAGTTATGCTTTTCACTTTTTTCTTTTTTTCTTTTTTTTTAAATTCAAAGACTGAAAAAAGAAAGAAGCAACTAAAAGTGGATTGTCTACTGACTTTGGAAGTTATTGATTGCCTAATGCCTGGCATATGTAATACCTATAGAATCTCAGTCCCTGTCAATCACAATGCAGTTAAGCTGAGCATCTCCTGTCCATGTCCCTTTAAACTCCTTCTCAGAGTGAGGGCAGAGGAAGTATTTACTTCTAACACGAGGAATGTTTCCCTGAGCCTTAGTTAACTCTTGTCTTAGCGCACCCCAAAATTTTATACAAGTTTATACAGTAATTTTCAGTACAGCTGTTATGAAAGCACCAAGTGGAGGACATAAAGCAGTGATCCTTTTTCAGCACAGGCCACTTTTCTACTTCTGTGTTCATAACCACTGGTTACCCGACCACTGTTTAAAATACTGAGTTGAGCAACCAAAAATACCCTTTCCCTTTTCTTGCCAGACTTTTGCATGAATGTGTATATGCTGTCTCTTCACTTACGGCTTCCTACTTACATTTCTTTCCTTATTGTGTTCCAGCTGCAGCACCCTCCCTGAGCACAGCAGAGGAGTGGGCAGTGAAGGGATGCTCATTAATCCAGCAAGCTTAGATAATTAGCTTAGAGAAGATCCCTAGCTTTTCTGACAAGTGTTGAATAATCTCTATGCCTGTGTGCTTGAGGGACACGTTCAGCAGGTGCAAACAGAGCTGCAGAGCTTGTATGTAACCCAGGAATTGTGGAAGGATATGGTGGTTTTGGAGTCCAGTGAAGCAGGAGGGCTTGCTTCCCTAATCCTGAGTCTAGGATGACAAGCTAACTTTACATTAGTAGCATAAAGTGACATAAGCTTTCACGGGCTCTTGTGTCTCCTGGAGCCCCAATTTGGCTGGAATACAGCAGTGCTTGATTAACACTTTTTTGTGAGGTTACTTGGAAAATGTTGCATAAAAGGAATTGATAGTTTTCTACTTCAACTGAAATTAAGGAATTAAGTGAATTAAGTGAAAGATGAGGTTACCAAAGACAGTCTCTCCCCTACTAAAGAAC
This sequence comes from Strix uralensis, assembly GCF_047716275.1. Classification (NCBI taxonomy): domain Eukaryota; kingdom Metazoa; phylum Chordata; class Aves; order Strigiformes; family Strigidae; genus Strix; species Strix uralensis. The sequence continues at coordinate 40,669,185 of NC_133973.1, forward strand.
AGTCTTGTCACCCTTCCTCAGTTTTTAAATTAACTCACTTTCTTGTCTTTGTTGCAGTGCTGCCAAGAGTTTTGCAACTCTGTTTGTGAATGTGGATGTCACTTCTGAACCCCATGAGGTTTCTGCCCTTTGGTTTTTGTGGTATGTGAAGCAGTGTGGAGGGACAACAAGGATATTCTCAACGACCAACGGAGGACAGGTACTGTCAGCCATCACCTTCTGCAGCTTGTGACAGGCCCTGTTTTAACTTTCCCCCTGTACTCTGCACTGGTGAAGCCACACCTTGAGTATTGTGTCCAGTTTTGGGCACCTCAATACGAGAGGGATATCGAGGTGCTGGAGCGAGTGCAGAGGAGGGCAACGAAGCTGGTGAAGGGCCTGGAGAACAAATCCTATGAGGAGAGATTGAGGGAGCTGGGACTGTTCAGTTTGAGGAAGAGAAGGCTGAGGGGACACCTCATCACTCTCTACAACTACCTGAAAGGACATTGTAGAGAGGTTGGTGCTGGTCTCTTCTCACAGGTGATTAGTGACAGAACAAGGGGGAACAGCTTTAAACTGTAACAGGGGAGCTTCAGACTGGACATTAGGAAAAAAATTTTCACAGAAAGAGTGGTCAGACAGTGGAATAGGCTGCCAAGGGAGGTGGTGGAGTCACCATCCCTGGATGTGTTTAAGAGTCGTTTAGATGAGATGCTGGGGGATATGGTGTAGGGGAGAACTTTGTAGAGTAGGGCTGGTGGTTGGACTCGATGATCCCAAGGGTCTTTTCCAACCTGAATGATTCTATGAACTTCATCCATTTGCTTGTTTATTTTAATTCAGAGGATCAACTGAGACATCCATGACTTGGAGCCAGTAGCACATTGATATTTAGTTCTATTCATTTACACTTTAATCTGGATCTTGCAAAACTAGTGTTGAAAGCGATTCCTGTGCTGAAGGCATTGGCCCAGGGATCAATAGATTTGTATCTGTTCCTGACTCTGACTTCCTTTTGGGCTCTGGTTAGAACATGTACTTTGCTTATCCATGTTGAAAAAAGAAAGTTTAACTTGTGCTTATTTCTGTCGTGAGTCTGAAGCAAGCCTTACCACTTCAGAAGCACTTAATGGAGATGGCAGCGCTAGCTGCACAAGTGTGTAGAGCAGTCCAAACTAACTCTGAAAATGTAGCCCAGAGCTGGATTCCTAAAGGTGCAAGATTCCAAGGATTAAAACTGTTAAGATTTTAAAATCGGCCTGAAGAAAATTAACACCCCTGCTTAAATATGATATTTCTCTGAAATGTTTGAAATCTGGTATGTTAGTGCTGCTTCTGCATTTCAAGAAAGTTAAGGCTCTGTTAATGGTCTTTTACTTCAGAAATGCAAATTTTACTAATTGTATTAGAAATAATTATATTTTTAGAAATGCAAATTATTTAATCATAAATAAATACCTAAAAATACAAATACATTAAAACATGTTAAAATGCATAAGTATGCATAGATAAGCAATAATTATAGATAATTTAACTGTAAATACATTGAGTATTATTTGAATTCTGTATTATGCTAGAGGTGATTTGCGTTTAAGTTAGGTTAGATTCTATACTGCAGGAGACATCTTTGGTGTGAGCTATGTGACTTCTTACACTTTGTTATTTATTATGAGGATCAGGGTTCCTACTTCTGATACACAGACCTCTGCAGGGGTAAGAGTGAACTCAGAGAAAGGTTTAAAAGTTTAAGTGCTTTTCAGAAGTCTTGCTGATTCACATAGGTCTGGGGAATCCATTTGGAGACCACATGAGAAGGGATTTTCTGATGAGGTTACTGATACTTATAGTTTTGGCTGGTGGCCAAATATGGGAAGTATTTGAGGAGCTCACTGGAAGAGAAAGTAGCGTGGATACATTTTCCATGGGAGACTGCCAAACTTCCCAAAAATGTTTTGATAACACCAGAAGAATGCAGTTTGTTTTGAATGCCAAGCAAAATGTTTGTCACTATACACACTTCACGAGCACCGCTCTGCTGAATCTGCTTTGCTGAGTTATTGTTTTCTGTGTTTCAGGAGAGGAAGTTTGTTGGGGGCTCTGGCCAGATCAGTGAGAAAATAATGGAGCGCCTGGGAGGCCGTGTGAAGCTGAGGAAGCCAGTCATCCGCATCGACCAGTCGGGTGAAAGTGTCGTAGTGGAAACCTTAGATCATGAATTATATGAGGTAATGAAACCTCTAACATTTAAGTAACCGTTTGTGCTGGGATGGCTAGAAGGCTAGCTTTTCCTTTTTGATTTCTCCAAAATCCTGTACAAAAATGTAGTAGAGATTTAAGTGACTATGACAGAAGGTCACACTTTCTGATTGTCTCGAAGTAATAGCAATGATAGAGCTTTAAAGGGATGCCTGAAAAGCAAAGTGTATATTCAGACTCTTCCTTTGCTAGCATCTCTTCTTTGTGTTCAGTTACTTTCTGAATTAAAGGATAATTGTAAGGTGAACACAAAAATGTATCTTAGTAATAAACTTTCTGGGAAGAACATTGCAGGTTTTGTTTCCAAGTTGTAACAGAGGAGTCCAGATGGAAGGGAGACCAATGGACTCTTATAACACAGTGGGTTTTTTTAAGCACTGGGGAAAGAGCAGCTGCCCATCATTCGAGCAGATGGCTGTTTATATAATGCTTGTTTGTTGTTTAACAAGCAGGATTTTGTGAGGGTTCAGTTTTGCAATTGTTATGCTAAATGCCAACATTGCTTCAGAAGACACACCCTGGAGCCTCCCCAGATGCCTGCCAAGATCATTAGAGCAATATACTTAGGATGAAGTAGTGGAGAATGTATTTGGCTTATGTATAATTTCTTTTCCAGGGCAAATATGTGATCAGTGCCATTCCCCCAGCTCTTGGTTTGAAGATTCATTTCAACCCACCTTTGCCCCCAATGAGAAACCAGCTCATCAACCGTATCCCCATGGGCTCAGTCATCAAGTGCATTGTGTACTATACGGAAACTTTCTGGAGGAAGAAGGGTATTACGTTTTAATTGAAAGGAAAAATAGTGACAGAGAGAGGGAAGAGGGACTCAAGGCAACACAACACTACGCTACACTACACTGCCTTGCAGATCGGCAAGGAAGCTGTGTGCTAATCTTTGTCGCTTGTTGGGGGTCACTTTACTTGGTTTTTTTTGTTCTCTTTCCCTTTGTTTTCATGTCTTCCTGTATGGAATCAGAGCATCAGGGGATTATAGAGATTGGGAGGGACCTCTGGATGTCATCTAGTCCCATGCCTTGTTCAAAGCAGGGTGAATATAGATCAGGTTGTTTAGGGCTTTTTACAAGTCAAGTTCTGAGTATTTCACAACTTCTTGGAAGCTCATTCCTGTGTTTGGATACAAAGATCCTAAATTCTTTTCTACCTTGTGCTTAACAGGGTATTGTGGTACCATGATCATTGAAGATGAGGATGCTGCAATTGGTTTAACACTTGACGATACTAAGCCTGATGGCAGCTTTCCTGCCATAATAGGGTAAGGGACAAAGAAAATGTATAGTTAATGCCTTTTTATTTTGTTGTAGAGGCAACAATTGAAATGGAAAACCTGCTACTTTTGAAGGGAAATACTTTTAAAAAGTTGAAGGATTGAGTTTCTTGGTGTGTGGTGAACATGTTCTATGATTTTTTCCTTTCAAAAAAGTTCTCTCTATGATATAACTGCCAATTTAAAGAAAAAGAAATTCTGTTTTTCTTCTTTTTCTCACAGTCATCTTTTGCCTTTTTGTGTGGCAAAGTACAAAATTGGTGAAGAGGAAAGGAAGGAGAAGAAAAAGGGGGTGATAGCAGAAATGTAGTTTTCTCCAAATATTTTTCCTCACCCAAATCTTCCAGTTCTTTAAATGAAAATTTGTTTTTTACAATTATATTTTGTTTTGTTCTGTTTTTTTAAACAGCCAGAGAGTATGATCAGTCTTAGAAAGTTTATTAAACAATAATTTCTGGTTCAATCCCAGGCTTCACCTCTTGTTGCTATATGCCTACACCCACTGCTGTATAAAATTAAGGTCACTGGGAAACAGTTCATACAAACAAATATTCTAACCTGAATTTTAGAGTGGTTCCTTCCATAGTGAGTCCTGCAACAACAGACAGAGAATCTAACATTATGTAGAGAGATGAAATGGATATTTTAGATAGAGATCCAAAAGCTAATACTATGAATCACAGCATCCCATCATAAGGTACTGACATTTTAAATAACACAGGAAATGTAGTAACATAATGGAAGTAAATTGTTTGTGGTCTTCCTACAGCTTCATTCTTGCTCGGAAGTGTAGAAGACTGACAGGTCTCACAAAAGAAGAAAGGTAAGTACAAACAATGGAGATCTGCATGGAACCTGAGTCAAAACTTTGTTATAATGACCAGAGCAGGAAAAATATGCTCCAATTTGAAGGAAGTTGTCTGTAACCTTGTGACAGTAGGAAGATATGTCACTTTAAGGAAGAAGATACCTTAATGGTTTTTGGATGAAGGCCCCATAGAATTCCCACAAACTAGCAGCAAATGTGGTAGCTAGCCCTTGCCCTTTGGAAACTCTCTGGTCCTGGTTTGCATTTTCCAGCAGGGCTGCTCTTCTTATGTGACTCTAGCAAAAGACCTGCTCTAAGCTGCTGAATATGAAAGTAGTAGGGATGTTCTGCTTCCCTCACTGGAAAGGGTCCAGGGCCAGCCTCATATTCCGCCACCCCTGCCCCCGCTACCTCTCTGGCTTTCCTGCAAGTGCACTGAGCTCTTTGAAAGCTTATCACAAGGGACAGGTTTGGCCACTGTGCTTGATTTTTTTTCTAATGACCCTGGAGGGTCCTTTCAGTTTCTGTAACTCAGTGCAACCTTGAGGCTGCTGTAGCTGCTATGAACGAGACCTCAGCATCATGAAGGGGTCAAAAAGCTGCCTCCAGGTCTTCACTCTCAGTTCTGGGGAAAAAAATGCCCTTCAGGGACAGATGAAGGTTTCTTTTACTGTCTTCTTGAAACAAATCTCAGCATACTTTGGTTTATTACTAAATCAGAATTTACAAAGTAATGAGTTTTTTCCATCACACTGATTCACAGTATCTGATCAAATTAAAGCTACAAATAGAGACTGTGAATATGAGGAGAGGCTTATTTTGACATGGAGAAAATACATTTGTTTTTAAGGCATGACACAAGGAATACTGTGTCCCAAGTAAACATTTTTACAGTAATAGCTAGTCTAACTAGAGAAGATGTAGTGATCTCAGATTAGCTTTGCAGGTAGTCTAGCAGTCTGTGGATAATGGGTCTAAATGGGGCTGTTAGTGTCCCGGTCTTTTCCAATGACAGTCTGGTACCACAGAGCACTTTTAATTTTGGCAGGAATGGACAAGGCAGCCTTTTTCTCAGCACTCAGGCTTTGAGATAGAGTCCCAGCAGGTGACTGACGATAAAAGTAGTGTAGGTATTCCAAAATGCAGTGTGCCCAGCATTTTAAGCCATCATGAAATGGTGTCTTAAACCATGTGTCAATACACTAGATACAACTGAGCATTTGCAGTATTTGAGAACTTCTCTCACTGTGAAATGAAGGGCTTCCTAGTTGTTTGCGAGATACCATGAAGGACAGGTTGCTTTCCCCTGGGTGTTAAAAGCATAAGCACAATTATCTGACTCTGCTGCTGCCTACAGCCAAGTTTTAAACAAAAGGATTTTGAACTCTTATCTTCTGAGGAATAAACCTTAGACTAGGAAGGACTTTGCTTTGATAAAGAATGGTTATGAAATATGCTTGAGTTGGTACCTGATAGATGTACCCTGGTGCAGGGGTACCTCTGTGGCTCTTGCAGCCCTGGCCACAGCCAGCCAAGGCAGGAACCTGCTGAGCTCTTCTGCATATGATCACAAGTATGAGCACAAGTCTCCTTCCGGTGGAAACTGGGGTCCAGGAGAAGACAGAGTGCAAACCCAGACCTTCTCCCAGTGTATATTCAGGGTGCAACCAGTTTGTGGTGTTTAGATGAGGGCTATGGTGTTTGCAGGGAGGGATCTCTCCTGAGGACAGGCTTCTTGTGACACCCTACAGAGGACTCATCTTGCTGAGATGCTCTGCTCACCTATCAACACAAGATGGGCTCTCCCTTTATCATGTTGATGACAGGGTAAGGTTTTTGGTAATCCTTGGATATGAAGAGTAGGATGTAGAGTCTGTGGCAGCTATCCTAAATCGTGGCTGGGAACAGTGGTTGTGGGAGGGAATGGAAACTATTTTACAGTCTGAGCCAGGCTGAAGGGAGTAAAACTCACTGCTGCCTTCCAGCTGGTCTTCCCAGGCCAGGTGCCAGTGAGTAATTACAGTGGTTAGGTTGTGCCCTACCTTTCATAGCTGTGCAGTGAAGATGATGGCATCACACATTGCCGTGGAATAAGATACCAGGGTAAAGAGCTCAGTGTCTGCATGTGCACTTCTTCCACATTGGGCATGGTGTAATTCTTAACAGGACACTGCCTAGGTAGCTCCAGGCATAACATCCCTCTTATTTAGTGCTGGTGGCAATTTCACAGCTGAGTCCAAAGCCAAGAAATAAGGATTTTACTCACTGCATATTCCATATGTTCCATGCAAGCATTAACCATAAATCTCTAAATAAGTATTTATTTAAACTGTTCTAGGACAAAAAGAGCAGATGTTTCAGAGAGACCAGCACGTCTGCAAGGATTGCTCTTATTAGGGGGAATGTCCTTGGTAATAGATTACTGTTGGTACAATTCAATCCTTTAGAAACTGCTTTTCTGTGTGTTTTTTTTCTGTCAAATAATACCTTACTATTGATGAATAATTATTCCTTCCGAGGTTGACATTTCTTAAAAGTCTGAACATGAGCCAGCAGTGTGCCCAGGTGGCCATGAAGTGTTAGGTTACTGGTTGGACTAGATGATCTTCAAGGTCCTTTCCAACCTAGATGATTCTGTGATTCTGTGATGCCCTTGACCTGAAGCTTAGTATTTTCTTTTGCACAGCTATCTTAAACTAACTTTATCTGTATTTGCAATGTACTTAGCAAACAACAGTGAACTTGTACCTTCTTGGAGCCCTGCAGTTTGCCATATATGAGAATCCCTACCAGCCTCTGGTATGACATTTCCAGGCTCCCTGAAGAATCTGCAAGTCACTTGTGGAAAAAGGGCAGGGCACAGGCAGATCTAGAGGGGTCCTTCTTATCCCTGTCATAGTGCTGGGAGGAGCCAGAAACAGATGGGTCCCAAGGTGGTAACTTGCTTTCCTGTGAAGCCCAGTGCTGTTACCGACCTGCCCTGAAAGCAGGAGCCAGCAGGCTTTTGTGAGAGGTGGTGGGCAGACCACAGCAGAGGCTTTGCTGGATCATGGCTTTATTCTGTTCAGACACTGGGTAGGTGCTGGTGGTCTGCAGGTCATGGTGGTCATCTCACTTAGGGAGAGACAGAGAGATGGAGGAAATGATTCCTTTTGTTACGGCTGTTACTGGATTCCCTGACTGCAGAGGGATGTTCATGTACAGATCCTGCAGCTCTCTGAGCCCTCCTGGCCAGTCACTGCATCACCATGCATTTCTATTTCTGGAGCAGGCTGTCCCTTGTCCTCTGCTCCAGGGGCACAAGGAAGGAGCTGCTTCCTCAAGATCTGGACAGGCTGGAGCGATGGACTAAGGCCAACTGTATGAGTTTCAATAAGGCCAAATGCCGGGTGCTGCACTTGGGTCACAACAACCCCCAGCAGCACTACAGGCTTGGGGAGGAGTGGCTGGAGAGCTGCCAGTCAGAGAGGGACCTGGGGGTGTTGATTGACAGCCGGCTGAACATGAGCCAGCAGTGTGCCCAGGTGGCCAAGAAAGCCAGTAGTATCCTGGCTTGTATCAGCAATAGCGTGGCCAGCAGGGACAGGGAAGTGATCTTACCCCTGTACTCGGCCCTGGTGAGGCCGCACCTCGATGACTGTGTTCAGTTTTGGGCCCCTCACTACAAAAAGGACATTGAATGACTCGAGCGTGTCCAGAGAAGGGCAATGAAGCTGGTGAAGGGTCTGGAGCACAGGTCTTATGAGGAGCGGCTGAGGGAACTGGGGTTGTTTAGTCTGGAGAAGAGGAGGCTGAGGGGAGACCTCGTTGCCCTCTACAACTACCTGAAAGGAGGTTGCAGAGAGCTGGGGATGAGCCTCTTTAACCAAGTAACAAGCGATAGGACAAGAGGTAATGGCCTCAAGTTGCGCCAGGGAAGGTTTAAACTGGATATTAGGAAGCATTTCTTTACAGAACGGGTTGTTAGGCGTTGGAATGGGCTGCCCAGGGAGGTGGTGGAGTCCCCATCCCTGGAGGTATTCAAGAGTAGGGTCAACATAGCACTGAGGGATATGGTGTAGTTGGGAACTGTCATTGTTAGGTTAATGGTTGGACTAGATATCTTCAAGGTCTTTTCCAACCTAGATGATTCTGTGACTTTGTGATTCCCCTCTGCTGCTGCTGGGCTTGATATGTGCCAGCAGCAGAATCACCCCAGGTCCACAAGTCTTCCTGAACTGTAGCAGCCTTCACTTTGCTGCTCAAGCCCCAACCTGCACAGGAGGACACCTTCTTCAAGGCCCTTCAGATCTTCCTGGTTTATTTTTTTGCTCGTCATCCACTTTTTATAGCATTCTTTGAGTTCAGCTGCTCATGGGTATAGCTGGACTCTTGTATAGCTGGGTTGGTTCCTACAGCAGTATAGATATAGTTTCCTTATATAGCTGCAAGTGTAGCCCAAACATTCACAGAGCTGGAACTACTGTATTTCTGTGCCCAGCATGGCTTTCTGTGAAGCACAACATTTGCTTCCAGAAGTAAACGTCTTTCCAGTGCGTGTTTGTTTTTCATAATTGTTAACTATTATTTAATCTTGATCTTCTTGTGTTTGGGAATTGGTGCAGTGTGGCTAACAGTAAACAGTAAGACCCAAAAGCTTGTAGGAACAAACTTAATTGCACTTGGAGTTTGCTACAGTATGAAGTATATTCATGGATTTATAGACTCATAAAGTAAAACAGGAGGAAATTTTATAGATACAGAAATAAAGTACTGATTTCCCTGAGAGTCTTAGGCTATCAGACCTGCATCTTTGTAGGAACAAACCATAAGTTAGGCTATATGCCAAGACAAAAAAGTGCAATGCCTTGGTACTTTCTTTTCCTGACAGCCTAGAGAACCTTTGGGTAATGTATGGATTTGGGCTGCTAGAGGTATCTTAAGGGAATATCTTGCATAACTGCTCATAAAACCAGCACTTATGCATCACAGGAGTTTGACTGAGTTATTCCTAGTGATCCAGAGGCTGACCAATTAGGATAGATTCCAAAAAGCTGGAACCTCAAGTTCCGGCAGTTATTAACACTTGTTCTCTTGAAACTAGGACATATTAGAGGTGGTTTATTTTCTCTTTCCTCACATTGAAGTCTTCTGTTGCTTTTCTCTTCCAGGAAGACGAGGCTGTGTGAACTCTATGCAAAGGTTCTGGGATTAGAGGAAGCTTTACATGTAAGCACAAAATCTAAACCACAGCACCTCTTGTCAGACTTGTTGAGCTGGGGAAGGGCAGAATGCAACCAGAATGCAGCAGTGCTCTGGCACAGCACTGGTTTTGGAAAAGGTACCTGCTACAGGAGCACTTGCTGGCCCCTGTAGAGGAGTGGGGAGAAGGTTATGGCAAGTCTTGGGTTGTGTTTGACAGTGAGGATGAGAAGGAGCTTATGAAATAGTTAAAAGGCAGATATGTTCTTGTCCAGCTTCATGGGTGGAATTCACAGTGCTTACCACCATACATCTCAACTGTTTTCAGATGTGACAGGCTTGCCTTTCCCTCTCAGTCTATGTTGAGCATAATGTTTCTTCGCTCTTACTAGTTGCTAAGATTCTCTGCAGCATGTATTGAGTTTTTTTGCCTTTCTCTTGCCTTTTCTTTCCTGTAATGATAAATAACTGATAGGATTTGTGTCATCTCACACTTAGTTTATATGATCAACGCCATTTATCCTTTAAGGGCAATTTTACACAAGTTAAATACTGTAGACCCCAGTCTTGAGATTACATCATCTTAATATGGTGATATTGTACGCAGAACCATGCAAGTGCCATACTTTGCATTTTTAACAGTATATATTTGTATCCAATGTACATCTATTACAAGTATTATACCTGTGCACACCAGAGGTTAATTTTTCTTTACACGGCTCAAAGCGTAAATTCACATTGAGACATTAAGCGGATTATGTTCTACAGTGGCCAGATTAGCTAGTTTTTTTAAAAATAGCTAGCAGTGTCTAAAATTAAGGCTTATTGTGTCGGATCCATGTGGCATTAAGAGACTTGTTAAATGTGCTCATCTTGTCAGACCTTGACATGCAACAAATCATAAGCTATTCTTCTCTACTGTCTCCTCAGTTCTTTTATTAGCTTCCTCGGGACTTTGTCCTTTCCTTGAGTGAATTAATCTCTGTTTTACAGCCAGTGCATTATGAAGAGAAGAACTGGTGTGAAGAACAGTATTCTGGGGGCTGCTACACTGCCTACTTCCCACCAGGCATAATGACTCAGTATGGAAGGTACAGTGTCTATTTATAGTGGGCTTCAGAGTAGTAAGATAAGACCAAGTTAATAAATATCCTCAGAAGGGGTCATAAATCCTCTGTCACTATTCGCTTTATACCTTTAAGATCACTGGGGAATATTTTAAACAGATATTACAACCTTCCACTTGTCTCAGTTGGGCTTTATGATGGATGAGTACAGTATCATTAGGGGTTTTTATTCACTTTTGCTATTTGGTGAATACAGCCAAGAAGGTTCTTGGAAGGGAGTTTGGAAGCTTTCACAATCTGTTTACAAAACTGGCTCTGGCTATCTGAGATCAGTGTTACCATTTCCAGCACATTGTTATCTGATATTTCATAAATACTGGCAGAGAGTTAATTGTTGCCAACACTGGCAGTAATGAGTGATTTATTTGGACTGTCCCTTTCCTTTTAGCGGTCAAGGCTTAATGTAGTAATCAGTGTGTCATTGTATACAGTCCTCTCCGACATAAGTTTTTGCATGAAAATAAGATTTACCAAAAAGAAGGCAGCTTACTGGTGAGACTGGTGATTAGATTCAGATATATAGTTTTTAATGTGGTGGCATAGCCCTACTTTTGTAGTGTAAGTTTTCACAATTTAAAAAGAACTTAGAGCAATAAAGGAGTTGTAATGAAGAGCATATGGAGGCCTTAGTATTTAAAGTAATTTTAATGATAATTACTGCAAAATCTGGCAAATAGAGTAAAAACTTTTTAGATATCACGGGAATGTACTTCAAAATACTACACCATGCCAGTAATGCCTAGCATTGGTATTTATGACACTAGCTAAAATTGTGAGGTAGAATAAATCTCATCTCAAACTAACTGTCCTTTACACCTACAAGCAGTGTAAATGTTTAGAAAATATGAACAGTGGTGTGTTTAAGAAGTAAAATGCAATGCAGACTCCCCCTCCAGCTCAACTCACCCAAAGTTACTATCTTTAAGTGCTCGCTGTTATTTAAAACACTTCTATTCTAATTTTAACCCAAGGATTTCAGTTATCTTACCCAATATAGCTTGCTTATATGACTTACTGCTTGTCCCCCTCTAGGATTATTCGGCAGCCTATTGGCAGGATCTATTTTGCTGGCACAGAGACAGCCACAGAGTGGAGCGGATACATGGAGGGAGCTGTACAGGCTGGAGAGAGAGCAGCCAGAGAGGTACAGACACAAGCCCAAAACAGGGGGAGCTGTCAAATATCCTGTGGAAAATGAAAGATATTCTGGTTGGAGGTGAAATGGGAACTGAGTGTTGACTGCTTCAGGCATTCTGAAATCTTGATGCAAATCCCTGCAAAGGGGATAGACTTCAGAAAGGTTGAAGATTTTGCACTTAGATTTGGAATGCTTAAGAGAGCTCTGGCTATTTCATCAAACTCTTCTCTGTTTCCAGGAATAAAATCCTTTCTTCTTTAACAGAAATCCCAAATTCTCACCTAGTTGTTTTTATCCCCAAATGGGCACATTATTAGTCATTGTACTGAGAGATCATGGCTGTTAGCCTCACTAGGAACAGCTCAGTTCTGCAGCTCTGCACACCAAGCCAGTCCCTTCCACAACTGTTTCCAACAATACCATTGACACAGTGATATACCATTAAGACAGCCTTACATAAAGTTATTAAACAAGGACCTAAATATTTTGCTTTGAGAAAATACCAATTCCTCAAGTATTTTCAGCAATATTACAGTTTATGGAGCAGCAAAAGAAATTTCATCTTTGTTTCATGAGGTGAAGGGAGCCTTGTGGCTAAAATCTACAGTTGTGGAACAGAAATTGGCCTGGAAAGGATCTGGAAAGTTCATCTAGACCCTATCCCTGCCCTTAAAGACAGGGATCAACTGTACCTAAGCTGTCCCATTTGTGAAGGTTATACCTAACCTGTTCCTGAAAACCTCCAGTTAGTGCTTCATGACCTCTCAAATGTAAGGACATTACAACAGAACCTCCATAGGCCACAGCAGAGAAGTTGACAAGTGAGCTTGACTGGTAAAAATGTTGATGTTTTCCTTTTATTGTTTACTTGTGAAAGGAAAATCTGTTTAAAATCTAGTGCAAGGGTGTTTCTCACTCTCCTGTATTGAAAAGTTGACAAGGTCCATGAATCTTGTCTAGAATAAAAGCCCATCTTAAAAGACGGCAAACCCTAAATCTACAAGTGCCTGGAATAGGAAAAACATTAATATCACCACCTCCATTTTATTTTACTGTAGAAGAATCTTGCTGTCTTTCATGAATGTCATTTCAGATAATCTTTGCTATCCTGTTTGTCTCTGGTGTCTTTGATACTTTGAATGGTTACTTTTCCATTGTGAAGGTTTTCTTTTTAGACTTGCTTTTCTCTGGCTGGAAGTGGTGGCCTGTCATCACTCACAGGATTCTGTTACTGTTCCTACATCATGGTAAAATTCACAAAATGAGCTACTCCTGGCTATATAGCTTGCTCATGCTGTAGCTGGTTTATGCATGCCTCACTTTGCCATGAGTATATACTTAACTTTTAGTCATATTCGTGTTACCCTGTTCTCATGGGACTAGTTCCAGTATCTCTCATGGACTAACTAAGCATAGAGAGGTTTTTCTGTTACTGTTTCTATTTTCCACTAGGAGGATTGTCTTATTAATATCAGGCCTCCCCAGAAATGAGTTGTACAAAGGTCTAGTTTTCTTTTAAAACTTGAATACACAGCAATTTATGTGCTCAGTTGTTATCTTCGTCATGCCATTTTAAACAAAAATTGAAGCCAACTCTTCTTCCCTTTCAAAGAATGAATGGTACTTACTAGAGAATGTTACTTATTTCCAGATACTGTTTGCTATGAGGAAGATCCCAGACAGTGAAATCTGGAAGCCAGAACCTGAATCAATTGTAAGTCTTTCTGTAGATTAAATGGATTCTTTTTTTTCTGCAGTTTTGCTGATGAGATAAAATTTTGTTGGCTGTTTTTATTTACATTCACTAAATCAGAGCCACAATAAACTTTCCCTTACTCATCAAAGCTGCCCTTCCCTAAACAGGAACATGATAGAAACTCAGAGAAGGCACCCATATGACAACCCTTTAATGCGGGATCATAAAGATCTGCACTTTTAAACTGAGCTATGAATCCTTTCCATGTGTCTCTTCTTCCCTTTAACTAGCAAAAAATTTTGATAAACTCAACTTCTTGATAACATGAACTGCTTCAACCCAGTTCTGTGACTGCCACAATAATCTCTCAATTTACATACTGCCTCTCACAGTGAAGATGTTACGTTGATAATGGATGCTCTTCCTGCAGGATGTTCCAGCTTTGCCCATCACTACAACCTTCTGGGAGAGGAACTTGCCGTCTGTGCCAGGACTGCTAAAGCTGATTGGATTTTCCACTTTCTTTACCTCTGTGGCTGCGGCTGGGTTATTTGCCTACAAAAAGGGACTTCTAGTTCGAAACTGAAAAAGGTGCCAATGCAAAGCCTCACACTTGAGCGGTTTTGGGTTTTTTTGGCATGTACTTCCTCATCTCCAAAATCAGATCAGGACTGGGGAAGAGGAGAAAACAGTAGGAAGAAGAGACTGGAGGGGAGGGATGAAGGAAGGGTATCTATATTGAAAAAGAATCCCTTGAATCCAGGCCTACTTCTATCAGTAACTTTTTGGTTGTGGAATTTCTAGGATACCCTGACAGGCATTATCACCTTGAGGTTTTTATCCAGATCTCAGAACAGAAGTGAAAAATACCTCTATAAAGCCTGTTCTGATGAGATTTCCAGTTGTTTTTACACTTGTATCTGAACCAGACCCTGAACTCCCAAGTCTGCACAGGCACTTCCATCTCTAGTTGTAAACAAAGGATTTCTGCCTTTGTGTGTGGTAGACTGAGAAAAGAAATCCATAGCTTAAAGAATAATTAACTAGTTCATGAAAATTTCTGGGTAAGGATCTTTTTACTGATTTTATTTTTCACCCAGGTGTCCAGAGCCCAGGCATCACTTAACGGACAAGTTGGGCTAAATTTATCCATCTGAACTATGCACGTGTGGCCATAGGTTGTTGGCATTTCCAGTAGCATATTTGTCCTACAGTGAGTTAAAGGACAATGTTTTTACTGCCTTGGGCAATGTGGTTGAATTTCAGGCTCCCCAGCTGTGCTCACACTGCCTGGAATGGTAGAGCTAGTGTGTCCCAGTCAAGTCTGTCCCTGTGTGGGATCAGATCTCCTCTGCCTAGAAGACTGGCAGGCTCCAGATTATAGCTGATGTGTACAGCAGTATGGCAGATCAGGCTGTTGGACCTGATTGTGAACAGGGAACCTTCTGCTAATATATAGACATAGCCTTTCAAACTGTTTTAACCGTGTCTGTGATATCTCTGTGCCTCCAAGGTCCTGCTCCCTAAGTTGCTGCAAGATAGCAGGAGAACAAATTAACCTCTGCCTATCCCAGGAAGTTGTAAAGCTGTCCATAAAAAGCTCCTTTACGTACTTTTTCTTATCTCCTTCCTTTCTTTCATCTACTTAAATTCATACTTTGAACACCCTGAGGCTGTATCTTGCCAGGTAGGGCACAATGGGCTTGAAAATGTAGTGTTAGTATTGAAAAGAAACAACAAAACTAACTTAACTGCCCCCCAACACCTGCTTCATGCTGAACACAGCTTAACTGATTCAGAGCTTCAGTCTTTCTGAACAACCATATTGATGAGATTAGCACTTCCACTTCTGCCTGCTGTGCTGTGTTGTACTGACTGTGCACTTCTGGCAACTAATCAAGGATCTAAATGATAGAGAGATCAAAGAGAACCATGGTTAGGATAGTCACATGCAAGTGCTTCTGTCCTCCCTAGCTTGGTACCTTTCAAACAATGTAAAAAAAGAAAAAAAAAAGAAAAAAAAACAGCAACAAAAACCCCCAGCCACTGAAACCTTAGGTTGCCTACCTGTCAACATGATGGTACCTTGTTCTAGGTGTTTCTGCTGTTTTACATCTGCACAGCACAAAACAGGAAGACACAGGTATAACTGAGAACAGGATTTGGTGCACATGAAGTTTGAGATGTCTGGAATTTTTCTGAGCCTGTTTGCTGCACTTCTCCCTTCAACCAGTGCCAATATGTAAAAAATTACACTGCAGTAAAATGCCATGGAGGGAAGTATAATAATATATTCAGCAGATGGTAGAGGAACTGTATCGCCAGTTTCAGGCAGACTTTTTGGGCTAGCATCTGATCCTGATTGTGCAGAGTAGTACTTCATTCTCCAAATAGTCCCATGGAAATCCACTGAACTACTTATAAAGCTATAGTATTTCTGAGCAGTGCATCAGTTTCTGGCCCTTAGGTTTCATTCTTTTTAACCTGATGTGCCAGTTAAAAATCTTCTTGTAGCGGCAGTCTGGATTTTATCACAAATGAATATCCTCCTTAACAGCCTTTTAAAATGCATAGGGGAACTTTTCAGACATAAAGATCTTTAAGTCAGAAGAACAGTGCAGCTGTGTACATATGGCCTTTCTCATTGTATCACATAGAGCACTAATTGGCTGAGACATTTGCCTACAACAGAGCGCTTCTACGTGGCTTTCTCTCTGTGATTTTACTAAATGAATTAGGAACTGAAAGCTGAATGGGAACTGTGTAAGTTCAGAGCTTTTGCAACTCAGACACTTCTCGGGCCAGAAATAAACATGGGAACCTAAATTTGGGAAGACATTTTTAAAGTTTTGGTCCAATATTTGTAGGTGCTAGACGGTGAATACATACTTAACATATAAAGAACTGCTGCATTTGCAGATGATTTCTCTGCCAAAACTGTTTGGAATTCAAGACCTGCTTCTGCTCTAGAAATACTCTGCAGATCTCTAAAGGGGAGCAGATCCATGAGACTAATGAGGATAAATTGGTTTTATTCATGTCCAAAATGTGCATCTCTCTTCTTTGCTCCTCAATCTGCTACAGGTTATTCTCCATCTAACAAGAAAATGTTGTGTGCCACAGGGGCAGAAAATCCAAGGAAAACCAGAAGTTAGGTATGGTTAGAACTGAACTGAATCATAACCAAAGCTTTTCATGAGACTGGTCAATTTAAAAAAGACCAAAACCAAAAAAACCACAGTGTATATATTTATAAACCTTTCTTATTCTTAGTTTCAAAGTGAAACAGAAATGGAAGAAAAACCCCAACAAAGCATTTCTCATGTTATTCTGCCACAACTAAAAGTAGGTGTGACTGGAAATCTCAAATTAAATTTGGATCCTCTGAGATTTCTTGCCAAATTTGATGGAGCTGGGAGGTCTGAATTGCAGCATCTGTACTAGCACTTGAAATTCTCTGTCTTCTTCCTTCTAGACTGCCAATGCATTAGGAATGCTCTCTTTGTCTTTACAGCCATGTCTTGCTACGATTATGCTGTGGAGTTTATCACCACTATGGGATTAAAGAAGGATTTGCTGCTGTTTTCTTGACATCTTCCACGTAAAAGGAGTATGTGGCACTTCGGTATGTGGATGCCAGTGTGATGAGAAAATTGACAAATGTAGGTGGAGAGTCAAGTTGCTTCCCCATGGGTAGAAGGAACTGTTAGCACTGGCTTACATTTTTAAAATTTCTTCGTGCCAGCCCTTCAAAGAGAGGAATGAAGTCTGGTTTAACAGGTAACCAGTCATGCTATATTCTTAATTTATTAACATGTTTCATGAGAAATCTGCTATCATGAAAGTTTCAGCAGTTTACCAGCTTCGTAAAATATATTATAGGAACAACCATGGAAATAATTGTGTCTCTTATGAACTGATTTGTGTTATCATGCATATTTTGTATGCTCTTAAGAGTTTCCAAAAAAAAAAAAAGAGGTTTACTTGCTTGTACACTGTTCTGACACAACTGTATATTGCAAAGGATGTTGGGTCATGGCATGAAAATCTGTGTTAACCAAAGTACTTGAAAGCTGATTGTATAAACTACTCGACAGTAACAAGGAAGCGAGCCATCCGAGGCAGCCCCTTGTCTTTCATTTAAATAGTGCATTTTTTTTCTCAGTGCAGATCTTGATTCCAAATAGCGCATCTGCTGTCAATACAACAAAGACATTAATCACAATTAAGTATATCTCTGAGCATTGTCTATCACTGGAACCCAAGGCCTGCAGGAGAAGCTAGGGACCTCTATTAAAATAATATTTCCGTGTCCTCAGCGGGACTGTTGCTTCACTGAGGTAGACTACAGAAACGCAGAAATTTTAAGATTTTTTTTTTTAAGACATGAAAGAAAAATATTTTTGAGGAAGAAGGAATTGTATGTCCTTCAAAAGTACTTGGATGCAAAAGGGAGCCAGGATTAAATGACAACAGGTCTGCCACTGCTCTCAAGCAAGAAGCAAACTCACTTAAATTACAGATTACAAATGCTCACAAATAAACCTGACCTGTGTTTAAATGGATTAACATTCCCTCTCCCATCTCCAGCACCTTAAGATCACCTTGATCTTACAGTCTGTTCTAGATAGACATAAAACAAGATGGCCAAAGCACTCTTGCTTTCAAAGTATCCCTACAGTCAAATCATTTAGGCATTGTCATAGACTGCTGCTTATAGCGTGTCTCCTGTGGTCATGTGCAGGTCAGTGTTCAGTGATGCCTGCCTCTGTGTTTTGGAAAAAAAGAGTGACTTCACTTTGCAGGAATATATATGCTGTGTGTGTGATGAATTTGTGCCTTTTATAACTGTAGCATTTTCTCAAGTGCCTCTGTGGTGACTGTCTCCCTTAGTTTCCTTCTTAAGTTCCCTTTTCAATAGGCTCTGCAGATATTTTTATCTGACAGCTGTGAACTTTTTTTAACCTTAATTAGAATCAATAAATATTGTCATGTCACATTTACTGTTTGAGGCTTTTCTTTTGTGGAAGCTCCTTTTGACTTGGTTGTGATGGTGAGTATTACTTAGTAACACAACATTTTGCATTTCATACTGAAGCCAGTGAGGTGTTTTCAGCTTTTCTCAGTAAAGAAAGCTCTGTAAAGAAGAAAGAAAGAAGGATTAAAAAAGCAAACAAACCCCAAAAAAGCCAAAAAATCCCCAACCTCCCCCAAAAAACCTAAACACTGAAACAATCAAACCATGTTTGGTAATAATTCTTCCTAACATATAGATGGCCAACTGTCTTACAATTAAGAATTAGTTTTTATTGCTGTAGGTGAACTCTCTCACAGCATCTTGTTTACCACAACACGTATGGGCAGGGACACGTTTTATAGCTGCTTGAGATTCAAGGGCAGGTGGTATGTGGCTGTAACTGAACATGGGAAGAAACAGACCTTATACCAAATACTGTGTGGTGTAAATGTAAAATACCTGGAAGAAAAGAAAAAATCACTGACTTAATTTCACCCAGTAGCTCAGTGTCAGTGCTAGAGAGATAACGTAGTTGAAGAACAAATTTGGCCTTGGGGAGGGACCTGTGTTTCACAAGGAAGTAGTCCATGAATACTGGAAAAAGCGTAACCATCCATGTGAAAAACCGTCTCGAAAGCATGCACTGCTCTTTGTATAGGCTTAACTTTCAGTATTATTTACAAGTTATAAGGGCGCACAAATACTATGAAAACAAATATTCTCAACTAATCCTTTGCATGCTCTATAACACATCTGTCCCCTAAGAAGCCTATCAGAACCATCAGTGCATTTCACAGGTCCTCACAGCAACTCACAAATAGTTATGACTCTTTGCTGCCTTGGGTCAGATTTGAACTACCTCTTTAACCCTTTGTTCAGACATATCCTGTGGCATCCCAGAGGAGGTACTGAAATGGTGGTTTACTTTATTTACAAAGCTTTCAGTGTGCGTGTCAAAGAGACTCTGTCAGCATTATTTCTAGCAGTGCAGTGTACAGAAAATTAAATTGGACAGATTAATACAGGAGAAATGCGTTTTGTGTAACATCTATAGAAGATGAATATGATTTCCTGAGAAACCAATTAGAAATCCCACTCATTGTTTAGGAGACGATAGGACACATTTGCAAATTATTTGACTAAATCATACAAAACTCACTTCTAATACGAGAACTGAGGATTCCCCTTGGGCCTGTAGAGTTGCCTCAGAAAAAAAGCATCCAAGAATGAAAGGCAAAACTGGCCTCAGATTGTACAGAACAAAGATACAGTTTGGTATCTACTGGAAACAAGGGGAAGCTTTCTGTTTAATTTATACCAATGCATTAAGACCCAAGTTTTTGCCACCTCGTCTGAGGTGTTTCTGTCAACGGGGTTGCCAAGATACAGTTCTTGTCTGGCTGGTCCTCCCTCCTCTGTGTGGTGAGCGGGGAGAGAGGGGCTCCTCGCCTGGCGGTTCAGCCCATGCAGGACTGGAGGAGTCCTACAGACACATCCCTCTCCCTCGCTCTCCATGTAGGTGGATACCTAAGTTGATGGGGTTTCTAACTTTAGTACCTCAGTTGTGTGTTTCAGACCCCTGAGATTAACTCGTATCTAATGCATGTGTTTCACTTCTTCTGCAAAGACATTAATGGCAAGGTTAGATGTTTTCAAAGAGCACATGATATTTACCCACCTAGAGAGCAATTTGGGAGCGAAAAAAAAAGCAGTTGCCTTGTGCCTTTCAGACATCTGAGGGCACCTTGTCCAGCCTCCAGCTGCTGTGCTGAAAGGCAGCAGCTCTTCCAGAGGCCATGTGTCCTAAGCCAGCCTGTGCAGGTGGCACAGATACTCTTTGGATACTGATGGCAATTAGGTACTTAAATGCTTCCCTGGGGTATTTAGCTTTGGAGAAATGCAAACAGGGATAATTCAGGCCTTGTGAATCTAACATGATGCAAGTTAATAAATTGCAATGTTAATAGGTAGCTGCACATCTAATATGTCAATACATAGCTGTCCTTTATGCAGGCAGTCTATACAATGATTTTGTTGGTCACTGGAAAAAAAACAAAGGCATGATATTCTATATTTTATATATATTATATCTATATTATATATATTAGCACTGTTTGCTAGAGAAGCCTTCAGTTATCAACTGAGTGCCAAGTTAAGCTGCAAAAAAAATACACCTGAGTAAGAGGGTTTGTAAGTTGATTTTAGTTTGCATGACTTGTACAGTCAGTACAAGCTATTCTGAAGCTAGGCTAGTAAAAGCTCAAAAGTGAATTTTAAATAGCTGTGATAAACTATGAAACACACATTAAGGGTCTTGTCCACTGGGTCTTTACCCAGTTCCATGCTGGCTTACCCCAATTTTCCATTCTTCCTGGCCTGGCTGAAAGAGGCAAATGAAGTTGTTCTGAGTATTTACATCCATTGTAGGTCAAAGACAGTCTCACTCTGTGTTTTGACAGAATGTGAGAGATACCTTTTCTAATTTAGACGTAAAGGGTTATTAGCTTTCAGTCAGGGTTGGTTTTTGCTATGTGCACAGGGAATTTTCTGTTAGCAATTCTTACAATCCCTCCTTAGCCGAACAGCCATAACAAAATAATCAACATCCATCCAGCTCCATTTACTTTGTCATCTATAGGCTCTGTAGACTTCCCTCCCCACCATCCCCGCAACTTTGAGGGGGGAAAAAGCCTTATTCAAACCTAAGCAATGCTGGTTCATCTGACCTACAGAAGACAGGCTCTGAGCAAATACAGACCAGCCTCACCTGCCCAAGGGCATAATGTCATTGGACACCAGTAGTAACTGAGGGGGTCTCATCGAATGCCATTTCCCTGCGGCAGCAGAGACTTGTTGGAGAAGTGCTCGAGGAAGTGGTACGCAGCAGAAACACCAGCCTTTGGCTGATTGGGTTTGTCAAATGGCTTGGTTCGCTCCTGCACCGCTGTCTAATGGGATTCAACACTGCACTCAAATATGCTCTGATGCTTGGATGGGAAGGAGGGGAGGAAAGGAAGCATATTAATAATGCACTGAGGCATCCTTGTCAGCTCTCGGGCTGTTCACTCCAAATTTGCATATGCTCCAAGTTGGAAGAAAACACTTTGCACAGCAGTGTTGCATTTAGCAGAAATTACATTATAATTTCAGATGTGGAAACTTCTATTCCAGGTCTGAGGCAGTGAGATGTCCCATTGGGCTGTGTAGTCATTATCTTAAACAATTGAAATGCATTCTTGCGCTTAATCAAAATCAAGGGGAGATGTTACTACAGCCTCTGCTTGCCAATTCAGCCCAAAATGGAACAAGAATATTAAACTAAATTAGAAACTATTTTATTTCCCAATAATTTCTTTATGAGCTGGAGTTCGACCAGAGTGCTTTTTCAGAGGTTCCATATTTGAGCCAACACCTCTATCTCTCTCTGTAAAGCAAACTGCCCCAAAGAAACCCTCTTCTCAGTGGAGGGGAGTGTTCAGGTGCATTTAGGATCTGTGCTCATGCTTTTCTTCCAGCTCCTTCATACTGCCAAGCAGCAGCAAAGCCTTCAGCTGCCCTTAGAGGATATCTTGCAGTTCTGGCAGAGGGGTGGTGCAGCAGCCATTTCATTGCCCTGATTTCTGCCAGGGACTGGCTCGTGCCGGGAAGCAGAGACTGCAGGGATGGACCCTACCTTTCTCTGCTTTCTTCAGTGTGGCATAGTGGAGCTTGGAGATGGGTGAGAACTGGGGCTTGAAGCTGGGGACTTGCAACCCTCTCCTTTGGTGTGTTTCCATTCCAGAGTTCGGTATTTTGGGTACTCAACAGGAATAGTAAGCACCAGTGCAGAAATACCCACTGAGACCTTTCTGCAAATCAAAATGTTAAGCTTCTGCCACATTTTTGTTTGTGAGGTGATAAAATACTGCTATTATATAGCCAGAAGATGGCAGCCTTTATTTCAGCCTTGAGCCCCGCTGTGCCATGCTGCTGTGCAGCAGGCAGGCAGCTGGCTGTGCTTCAGCACCACTGTCTGCAGCTGGTGTCTACTAACAGTAATGCCCCCCTCCCCCCCCCCCCCCCCGACAAATGCTAGGCTCTGCCTTTTGTAATTCGGCCAGACATCCTGGATTTAACCAACGTTTTGATGAAAATGATGGTGCTCAGGCTATAATCCAAGGAGTTTTCAAGTGAAGGGTCTGGCCATGAAAGTCCAAATGCCAACACATGCAGTAATTATGTCCTTTGCTTCATTTTCAACCCCATCTCGAGTGGAAGCTATCTTCTTGTACTGTGAGTGGCAGCAGAGCTCACAGTTACATTTCATAGAGAAAGAGTAACAGTGGGAAGACAGAGATGGCGAAGGATGTCTGTCTTACATCGTCTTGTGCTTGGTAAGGTCATAGGCAGTGCAAACTCACACCTCTGTTTGACCCATTCAATGTTAAAGGCCGGGGCACATTACATCTCCTGGGACCTCTGGAAGAGGAGACGGGCAGCTCAGAGGCACTGCTGACCTCTGGTACCCAGCAAGCTGCCAGCACCACTCTGCTAAAGCTTCCCTTTCCTCTCATAAGTAATGTGCTCTCACCTGGGAAACTTTTTTCTCTGCTCCTTCTATGTGTCCTGAGTTATTCTATCTCTGCTAGATAAGATGAGGCCAAAAAAACCCCGAAGCGAGCAAGAAACAGGGAATAGAAACTGGGAAGTCAAGTGCTACAAATAAAGAGCAGAACAGGAATTGCAACTGGAGCCTGAAGCGTTGATTGCCAAGTGCAGGAGCTGAGAGGGAAAAGAAAAAGTTACAGTTCACTAACAAAGAGCACATTTCATTTCCCCTTCTGGATTTTCACCAAGATGAAATTTGCTTTCTCTGTGTGTGTGGAAACCAACTGTTGCAGGGAACATTTGCAAAGCAAAATTATTTCCAACCACTCCATGGAAGAGAAACAACCCAAAAGGAAAAGAAGAGAACTGACTAAAATCATGATTCCACAGAAGAGGACTCCCTGGGTTTGTCCATTTTTCTATTTCTTCATGCTGCTGTCAGGAACTGGGAGGTGAGCTCTGTGCAGAGAATGTAAGACCAGTCCCCAGCTTGTTCCCGGTGTGGTTTCTGGCCAGGGAAAGCCCTTGCTGTCAGGCAGCTGGTCAAGGGGACATGGGAGCTGACTGGTAGGAAACCTGCACATTATGGCCCATCAGACTGCACAATGTTGGCACAGCTCCATGGGTGGTATTTTTATGCAAATACAGAATGTTAATTTGTACTGGTGGTTGGGGGTATGTTTGATCCTGGAAAAAGAGATCAAGTGTGAAACCAGGGGATGGATCAAATGTGGACAGGAAAGTATTGCTGGTGAATGACTATCGAAGAGACCAAGCACAGGCTGCAACTTCTTTCTTGCCCAGAGTGGATTTTGAGGCTGAATGTACCTTTAGCACCCCAGGTGAATCTGATCAGACCTCCCCTTTGCCCCATGCAAGGAGCATGACTGGAGTGATGTTGCCTGACCTGGAGGAGGTTCACATCCACTGTGCCAAAAGTATGCAGCCCCTGCAACCCGGTGCTTCGTTCTCATGATGGTGGCCCCTTCCCAGCCCTCTCACATGGTGAGTTTCCAACCAGAGGGGTTTGGGTTGTCAGTTCCTGCACTGGGCATTTTGGAGGTTGTGTGATGGGCAGGTGATGAGGGAAGGAAAGCCTTGCTGAGCTGATGGTGCAAAAAAGCCAGTCAGTGGCTCTCCTCCCACCCATCCAGGTCCTGGTGGCCTGCAGCCTGTCCTGTTTCAAGGTCCCTGTCCCCATGAGGCTGGTTGATGGCAGCCAGGGAGGGGGCAATCATGTCGCCCTGCACAGGCAGGAGCTGCAGCTGAGAGGAGCCGGGTACAAAGGAGATGGGAAGCTTGAGAGTCTCACAAGAGTGTTTCTCCATCCCCGGTGCTGATTTCTGTGTCTCTCAAAGGTGTTGAAAGGCTAATTATGAGACATGCTGTTAGGGGCTTGGGCACAGCTGCTGTGGTATCTGTAAGCAAAACCAGCAATTTAATTAAAAAACAGGCAGGTTCTCTCACATGCATCATCTTCACTTGCTTATTTCAGACCACCTGATCTATCTGCTCTGTGATGCTTCTTATTTCACTGCTAGTATGGAGGATTAGTCTATTTTTTTTTTTTTTCTCTCTTCCCCCTCTGTTGCTCCTTCTGCCAGTGCTTGCTCTAGTCTCTGCTTTATTTCCAAGCATCAAACAGCAGCCTTTTCACCTGAGGCTTTTCCATTTCCCAGGCGTGTCAATGCAATTCAGTTCCCACCCTGGTGCTGATGGATTTGGTGTGGGCCTTGGCCTCTCCTGTCTCACCCCTTACTTTGAGAGGACAGAGCATCTCCCACCTCAGCCAAGGGAGTGCGGGTTCTTCCTCCAAAAACTGGGGCACTGAGCACCCCTGGTGAGGGACAGTCACCAAAGGCTTTCCCACTCCGTGGCCCAGGTGAGGACTCTGCTCAGCCTCCAGCAGAAAGAGGCATTTCCACAGTGCTTCAGCCTCACAGTTTTAATAACAGCAGCAGCTCACTTGGAGAGTTGTCAGCGGTGATAAACTCAGTCCCTTTCTGTTTCAAAATTGGTTTAAGAAAGATGCCTGTCTGTTTAATATTTAAGCTAAATGTTTAATGTTTAAACAGGGAAATTGTTCTGATTGTCAGAAAGGGCATTAAAGCAGGATAGAAAACTGGTCTCTGACAAACGCTGCCCTTCCTCTGCAGCAGCGTGGTGCCTATGAGCTGCAAGGAGTTTCAGAAATGCCAATTTTAATCAACCTCTTTCATTTAATTCCATTTGCCACTTACCACTCCCACAGCAGTGAGACTGCTTTTTCCCTGTGAAGTGGGGAACATTGTATCTCACCCTGTTTAACAGTTTGAGACTAGTTCAGCTGAATTGAACTTGCACTTCAAATCCCAAACAAATTGCAATAGAAATGTGCATGGATAAGGTGAAAAGCAAGGCTGGATGGTGTCAGCTCATGGATGTATTCCAGATGATTTGGGGTTCCTTTTGAGCGTGCACACAAATGCTATGAAATTCAGATGTCAAGTTTAAAGTCAGCACAAGAATGAATGTCTCTGCCACAAATACATGTATGGATGAATATTTTTGAACAGATATGGACAGTGTTTTTCAGGCTGTGGAAATATCCCCCTGGAGAAGTGTGTAACCGTGCAGAACTGTTTCATACCACAAAAGGCTTGCCAGGAGCAAGCCAGTGCTCCCTCCCGGAGCCCTCGGGTGGGCACTGTGGTTGTGCCAGGCTGCCTGCACGGGTTAGTCCTAGCACACAGGAATCCCAGCTCGGTAATGGCTGGAGCTGGGGGAAAAATATATTCAGCAGAGGAAAACATATTCAGCAAGAAGCCCTCGAGACAAACACCAGTTCATGTTAGTGACTTTTCCCACCTTAACATGTTCCTAAGGTGGATGCTAAACAGACCTGTCAAAAATCATTTGAACAAGCATTTAATACTACAGCTTAGTGTGTTCAAAATACAACGTTGCTGCTTCCTACTGAGACTATTCTCTCCTTTCCATTGTGGGTAATTTGAAGTGCATGTGTAAGTTCAAAGTAGATGGGAAAGCTAAAGCTGAAAATATAGATAGTCTTACAAATAATCTGTTCAGGCTTTTTTTCCCCCAGAGAAACCGGTAGTGGCTGGCTGATCCTCACGCAGAATGGCTGTGAACAATGAACAAAGTAGCTCAGGAGACATGTAGTGTCTGTACAACTTTTTCTGTGTGGTGCTTAATATTGGCACCGTAACCACCTGCTCACCTCTGATGACAAGGGGCCACCTGAAGCAGCCCTTCTCTGTAGAAATGGCTTCTGGTTTGGAGCCCACCAGCACCTAGGCTGAGACTGGTCTGCACTTACTGTGTCTACAAGGCTTTTGGACAAAAAAAGTGAGAGGACATATGAATGTGGTTGAAGCAGAAGCCAGGAGCAAAGTCATCTTGGGTAGGTAGGTGTTTCTGTTGACATATACATATGGACCATGTTGAGCAAAGCACGGGTTTGGTGGCTGCTGCATATGATGTGCCTAGTGATTTAACACAGGTGCAAAGACACACCACCTTCCACAAACTCACAAAAAACAACGCAAGAAAGAATCTGAAGAAAAGTTTATAGGAGAGCTCCTCTTATCAATGTTTCAGGACTATTGAAAGGCACATTTCACCCATGTTGAATGACAGTTGAGTTCATGGACACATACAATGCTCACATTTAATGGCAAAAAGACTGCATAATGATGGTACGTTGTGAAACATATATTCCAGACTTCAGTTAAACGCTAAAGTGATTATTTTAAGTGTGTCATGTACATAGTAAGAGTGGAACAGGCAGATGCATCCAATTACTGTAATTTACAAGGCAGTAATTCAAGCCCCAAATATATTTCTCCTTATTGGAGGAAGGCGGTACAGATTACGAACACAACGAGGGGCAGCAGATTGACAGGGAGCCAGGAACTGCTGCCATTCAGAAAATAACAGCTAGCACCTGCTGCAAGTCGAAGGGGCTTTAACTTTGCTAATTCAATTCACTCCCCTTTAACAGCAAATGGCTGGGCTGGATCCGATGCTCTTGGGCCACGGAATAACCGAGAGCCACACCACGGCCGTGCCACACCGACGCAGGCACCCTGCACAACAGATAAGCGCAGATGTTTGTTCAGTAGCGGGCAGAATAAAGTCCACTTGTGCTTCCTCTCTTGCCGTTTAGCGAGCTGCTTTGTGCTAATTACCTCTTTTCATCCAGATCGTGGTTAAGTTTCACGTTGTGATGATTAATAATTAATCAAATGCATTTGAAAATTAATTTGGCAATTCTATGTCTGATTGGCATGCTAATCTCTTCTGTGCAGCGGAGATGTTATGGGAATAACCTCAGATATTCTGAGCTAGTAACTGAGGTGAATGCATAAGGGCACTTATTATCTCATGTGGTAAAAAATAAAGCAGCAAGTGGGAATGAATGCATTCTTCAAGGCCTCTTTGCCTTTGGGAAAGGTGTGATCTACATTTTCCCCTGTATTAGGAATATACCATCGATATTATCATGTCCAATCAAAACAAATGGATAAGAAAAAGGCAAATTTGAAAAACACCCCCCCAGCTGATTTATTTCTGTTTAGCTGGTAGCAACTGCAGTAGATTTGATGCATTGATTATGTACTAAAAAGAAAAATCACAAGAAGAACAACTTTTGCCCTTTCCAGCTGTCCATGCCACTTCTCTCCAAAAATAACACTCATCTGGTAAAAGGAAGAAGAGGGAGTATGCAGCTTCCACTGGTCGTGTGGTCCCCACTAGTTTCGAATTAGTAGTCCCTTTTTATAGGCAAACAGCCCCGCAGCAGCCACAGAGGTGAAACACACAGTAGAGCTAAGCAGGCACAGTAGTCCTGGCACGGACGGCAGGTTCCTCTCCCAGAAGGTGGTGGTGAACGGTAGGGCTGGGACATCCTGGGGGAGAGATGAGATGGTACCACTGCAGGGTCTCCCTCTCCATGTGAGCGGGGAGGCAATGAACATCCCCCACTAGGCTGGGGAGATCACAGGCTTTTCCCAAGGACCAAATCGGGGCAGGGAAAGGAGGGTCAGGGCTGTGAAACACACATTTTCTGTTGTCCACAGGAGAGTGAAGGTGGAGTTACTTGTGACTGGAAGGAGGTTATATTTGGCTTAAAACCATGGCCTGGGACTGGGCAGAACTAGGCTGATTTCCTGCATTTTGCAGTCCCCCAGGCTCTGAGATCCTTGCCCCTGGGTGCTGGCCATCCACCCTTCAGACAATGATATTCCTCGAATGAGTCAAAAAATGAATACCATCAGCACATGAGGTAACCAAAACCTCACTGAAGCAAGGACTGCAGCGTGACTGAGGGGTGCGCACCTGACTGGGTGATGATGAGAAAGTCTGGCTTACCTTTGACTCTGGCTCTGGCATCCAAATTTCATTCACTGAGATCCTCCCCATACGGTGTAATACCTAGAAGAAAAGATTATTTGTATCACATGAGAAAAAATTAAAACCCACACTACTTTCAGTTTTGGAAAAGCAGAGCAAGTCAGAGCAAGGTGTCATTGATAAAAGGCTGTGACTAGCTGAAAGTGTTTGAACCAGAAAATGTATAGTGATTTCTCTGTTTATATCAGCAAAGAGAGAAGAAGGAGGCAGTTTTGGTAGTTTCTGTAAATATATGACAGGTGGTTATCAAACAGTTGTGTGCCTAACCAGTGTTTTAAGGACTCTGTTTCACAGAGTCATTTGTAAAAAGTAGGACTTCACTCAGAAATCCACACAAACTACAGCTTCTCCAGCTGTTTATTTAAATTTTTTTTTGAGTACAGGTAAAAAGGCTTTTTCACATAACAGTTTGAGAAATAGCAAGGTGAGGCTACCACCACACACTCAGGACGCAGACCCTGTTAGGAGTGATGCTGCTCAGATCACAAACTAGAAAGAGAAAAAAGACACAACCCTGGAGCTTTCAAAGCATACAATTACAAAGTTATCTCTTGGATATTCAGGCAGTACAGATCTCATCAAGGATTTTTCTTGAGAGTAAATTGTTTGTAACAACCATGGAGGTTCTTGGAGTCAAATGAACGTCTCCAGAAGAGACTGCTAGCTGTATTTGTAACTACTGCTCACAGGCATGTAGAAAAGAAAAGCGAAATTAGGTGACTTGAAACAGAGCAGGTAACAAGGATTATAAGGTGAATGTGACATTCAGTCAAATGGAAGCAAAGGGCTGATTTTCCCTTAAATAAGAGCTCCGTGGTTCTGCCATACAGTAGTTATAACTGTAACGTACACCCTTTAATGGTTTTTTTTTTTCCCCTCCCTCCAGACTGTTGTAAAGGGATTTCACTGTGACTGGGAACCCAGCCCAATGCGTGTCATTCTAAGGAGATTTAGACATTATCAGAACCACCCATTACGAATTCATAAAGCTGAGCTAATGGTACTCTTTGGTAAAAGGAGAAGTAGAAGGGATAGATCAAAAAGGAGAACAGTAGTCAGATTTCCAGATCACTGCACAGAAAATAGCTGCAAGCATTTGTAATGACTAAATTACTTTTAAAACGTACAGTGATTAATTTGTTAGAAATTGTGGTAGCATATCTAAGGGCAGCATCAGGTTGGAGGGCTTTTTCCTCTAGACATGAGGTATATGGCATGAGCTTCGTTTTAAGACTCCAGTGCAGCAACACACTGTGTAATGTTCTGATTCAGGTAAGATCCTTGGATTCACTGTATTCAATAACAAACTAAGTAAAGTTTAAAGATTAAAAAAAAGGCTTTGGTTCACATCCTTTTCTGGGATTCTTTCCCATCAATTCTAGGAGCCTCTGTACAATTACAGGCTATGATGCACAAAATCAGACCCTCCAAGCTGTACTTAATCCTTTTTAACCTTTTAATAGAGAAGTTGAAAGCAAACCAATGGTATGTACCTCTCTGGCTGCTCTCTCTCCTGCCTGTACAGCCCCCTCCATGTATCCACTCCATTGGGTAGCCGTTTCCGTGCCAGCAAAGTAGATTCTGTCAATGGGCTGGCGAATGATCCTTCAAAGCAAATGGAGAATGTCAGATGACAAGTAACAGGTAGGCGATGATCCTTCTAAAAGCAATTTATGGACTTTGATGGAGCGCTCAGCTTCAGTTCTCCAGAATTCCTGCAGACCTGGGCTGGGAAGCATGGTGCAATAAGCTGTCCCCGCAGAACTACCTGCTTGTTTCCATACACAAAACTCAAGATCTGATAGAGAGAAAATCTAAGGCATAAATCAGTATGCCCAGTTTCCGTGTAAAATAATATAAGCCTTATTTTAGCACTGGGATAAGGGATAATCCTAACCTAACAGCCTCCAGAAATGCGGTGCAGCTGATAGATTTATGTCTTCTGCATGGCAGCTTTGTTGTTATCCTGCCATTACAATGGGATGCGAATGATGTTTTTGCAGTGACGGGTCACTAATAACAGCTTCTATTTGGAGGCTGGACTTGGCTGGATGCAAGTCCTGCCAAAAGAGGATGGCAGCTGAAGGCCTCAGCATTCAGGGAGTTACATTTGCCCTGCAGGGTCATATAAGCCAGCCCTTCAGCCATGCAAAGCTGCACTAGCATCCTGGTCAACCCAGCCATAGGTAATGAGCTCCCTTTCCCATAGAGAGATGTACTTGCTCTAAGGGCTCCCATCTAACCCCCCAATTAGGTTTTCCCTGTCTGCATGACACCAGCCTCCCCAGGTCAGAGGCCTCACCCATCACTACCCAAATGTGATAAATTACAACAGCAGAGGCTGTGCATAGGATGACTTCTTTGCACTCGCATCTTGGCACAGAGGCAGGGCGTAACTCCATGATGGACATGCTAAGGAGCTCACGCTGCGATGTGCTACATGGTTTGTCTGGTCTTTGGCTATGGATACAAGATCTGTCTGGTTGTTCCTATTACGTGCTGAACCATGCATTCCACAGGTTTTTCAGTGATATACTTAGTATTAGCCAGTATTATCTACCACGTTCCTTTAGGAATACAGCAATTCTGCACTGGGAGGGCATGGGAGGCTTTGCTGAGTGGGAGGAGAGTAAGAGTTTTCCTGTAAGGGCTTTGTGTCTTCCCCTTGTGAAGTGACTCAACAGGCTTCACCAGAACCTGGTGCTCCACGTACAGAGTCAGTGGAGATTCTTCATCTGTCCAAGATGTGTGTCCTCAAGGTCTTAGAAAGCATTAAAGATATCTACTGCACATACTGCATAGCAGCAAATACTGTAAGTAACCTAGTGGGGAAAGGTTTCCTGGCTCTAGCAGGTCCCTTTGTGACTGTGCTTTGTTTCCTTGAAAGTCACAAGAGAAACTCTACTCTTACTAAAGTCAGTATCAAGATCCTTGTTAGCTGGAGAGTAGGGGAGCAGAAAGAAGGTTGGAAGTCCCCCAATATGCTACATATGCCATAAGTTTGTTGCATAAGGTATATCATTGTACATGAGCTAAGAAATGTAAATTAGAAAGCAAAGCATTCTCTGGTTTACCTTCCATAAGAATACATTATGCCTGGTGGGAAGTAGGCTGTGTAACAACCCCCTGAATATTGCTCCATGGTCCAATTCTTTTCTTCATAATGCACAGGCTGTAAGTATTAGCAAACATGAGAGAGTGAAACAGTGGCAGAAAAATTGGAAATAAAAACCAAATTTCCTTTGAAGAGGGAGAAGACAGGCTAAGGATACCTGTCAAAGGAGTGCCGTGTCATCTGGCTAATACTATCCATCTGCACAAAACAAATCTTTGCACTTTTACAGAAGCAGTAGCCTCCCATGGGGAAATGACAGGACAAATAAAACAATGCACTGCCTTCTCTTTTCTTGTAAAGAGTGAGACTGGCAGGTCTTTTCTTCCTTTACTAGATGCTGCTGTCCTCCCCTTGGGAGTACAGATTGTATGGCACAACATGCAATTTTAGGTACACATTTTAGGGACCAGGAATTTTGGCTTCATCCTCCAGAACAAAGGAGCACCTTTACTGTACAACAGAGGTGAAAACAGGTATTCATTTCTTACATGCAAAGCCTCTTCCATCCCCATTGCTTTGGCATATGCTTCACAGATCTTCTTCTTCCTATATGAAAATAAAATCAGAAAAAAAAAAGGGTGGAAAAAAACTTCTCAGCTATTGCTCTTCTTATTAAAAAATTGCATTTATTGCTACACACTGGAAAGAAAGTTGGGTTTGGCTTTGAGTCTGATTTCAAGTTTTTATCTTAATATACATATTTCAAATGCTGATGCCTAAATATGACACCCAAAATGGACCCAGGGAATGGGAAATTAAGGTTGATTTTGGCAATGAGGTCTGAAAAAATAAATCTTTATACAGTTATTTTAGGATGCAGAGCCAATTCATTCTCATGTTCACTGGTGTAAGACCAGAAGAGAAGCAATATAAATCAATGAAATCCCTACAGATTTACTATAGCTGAGAACAAAATATGAGCTGGAGAATACTACTCATATTCCTAAGCAGAACTCCTCTTTCACTTGCTTGTGCACCAAAAATCACATTTAGAAGCACTTTTTGTTCATTTTGCAGACTAATGGAGAAACCATACTGTTGTAAACATAGAGGTTGAAAAATTTTATCACCCAGTCTGAATGTGAAGGACACCCAAAGCTATGCATGTCAGCACTCCCTATATCGCTGGTGTGAAGCATCATTCAGTGGGGTTGCAGTCTGGGAATATCTTCAGAAAAATCTTCTCAGTTCACATGGAGACACAGAACTGACAAGTCATAACATGGAAGAGAGGGCAGGACTTGGAAACTCAGAAATATCCATAACTGGATGGATATTAGCATTAGTGTCTTGGTCTGTTTATGCTAAAAGCTCAATTTTTGCCCCAATTTCCAGCACACACATATCTACACACATACTCCTGTGGGGAAGCACTCCAGAGAACAGACTTTTATTTCTGAAACATTTATAGTTTCTGAACTCTTACCTCTCTTCCTTACTGAGATGGGCCAGTTTAACAGCCTTTCTGGTAAGGATGAAACTGAAAAGAAAAATATGGCATATAAATACCACGCAGTGTCAGCACCCCAGCTGATTCACAATCTCTTGCTTGCAATGACTAAAAAAAGACGAGCAAAGCACTCTACCAGTACGTAATGGGCTTGACATTTTTTCATCATACCTCATCACTTACTTCATAATTACAGGTCACACAGGTGAGAAGGCCTGTGCAGGGTATCCTGGGGAGTTAGTTGAAAGGGAGAGCGTGCATTCCCAGGATGCAGGTGCAGAAGACTGCCTCACAGCTATCAGATGAGAGAGTTGCAGATTGCAAGTCTGATTTCAAAGCTGCCAGCACTGGCCTCATTTTGCTCAGTGGGAATGAGCTCTCCATCCCCACCGACTCAGGAGAGCAAAGTTATACCCAAAGTGGGCAGAGAGATGACAGTGTCCAGCAAACTAGCCTGCACTTCCTACCCTCTTATACCCTAGGTCTTATACAAAATGACTGAGACCCTGAGTTTTCTTGAGCTTTTGAAGTCTCGCAGACAGCAGGCCATACCACTGCCCTTGGTGTTAATAAGTGATGGGAGCCTGCTGCTTTGACAAGCACTGCACAGTGTCATGGACCAGCCCTGTAAGAACAGGAATTAATATTTATTCAGCTTGAAGGAAACAGATTTGGCGATTAGTTCATCTGACCTTAGTGGAGATACCCAGGGAATGAAGTATGTCTCAGCACTCTCTTAGAAAGTTGTATAAATCCACAAGGAGAAAGCAGGAAACTGCTTGCCATATGGGGTTTGGAGGAGGCTTATTGCTCTCAGGTCATGGAATTTTTTAAGCCTTGAACATGCCCATAAAAATGTACAGTTCAGTAGAAGTGGCAAGCTTTCCTTGCCAGATACTTAAGGAGTAGTTGCCTGACATTTCTCTTGGCCTTTTTTTGTCAGTCTCACCTCAGATCACAGTGAAAACATTTGTAAAGATTGTTTGTTCATATTGGCTTAAACTATTTTAAAAGGCAGTCAGTGCTGTTACATATTTTCCCATCTGTTTGTCCAAACTACAACTTTTTTACTTGGCAGTTTCTTCAGAATCCTGATTTCTTCACTGCACAGCTGCTGCCTTGCTCAGCCACCAGCTGATGTTCATTGTCCTGCCTCAGCTCAATGGGGAAAAGAGGCAAATGAGGATTTCTTGGACAACTGTATTTTCATTTTGGCCCAGGCACTAAATACAATGCCCAGCATAACCCAAATACAGGTTCACAAAGCTAGGTAAGAAAGGGATTTATTTCTAAATCTACTCCACAGCAAAAAAAAACCTAACTGAATGCTTAAAATTCAGCAACTCCTTCTCAACCATGTCCTTTGTATTAGGCTATTTGTAGCAGAAGCTTCACCTAAAAGCTTATACAACTAGAGAAGCACAAGGGGCTTGTCAGAAGTGCTCTCCTTGATCTATGAAGACCGTGGGAGTGGGCACCACTGATGTAACCTGACCATTTCCCCTCTTCCTCCTCCTCCCACTCCTTCATCCAAAAAGAAATACACATCTCTAAGTATGACTAGAAGCTCTTAACCCCATAATGGCAGGGAAAGATCCATCAGGTTTTGTGTCATCTATGGTTATTCCAATTGGAGACTCTTCATCCTCAATGATGAAGGAACCGCAATAACCTAAGGGGGGAACAGAAAACAAAATGATTGCCAGAGAAACTTGTTGATGATCATTGTTTCTGATAGTAATGAGCAAGGAAAATTATCCATAAAAGGAATTGCACAGTAATTCCTTCATCACCAATAATACCCACATCTGAAGTGGTTTTTTTGTAACACTCCTCTCTTCCCTCTGACTCTGGGAAATTTTGTACACAGACTTATAAAAGTCATATTTAAATTCCATTATTACTTAGCAAGGAATTTCTGTGGATTGTTGCACAACCCTTTGGCTTTCTATACTGCAGACAATAAACAAAAATAAAGGGATCTAGAAAGAACTATGATGGTTCATTTCATGAGTAACTTTGGCCAAAACAGCAACAGCAGCAACAAAACCTAGTGTAATTACATCTGGTCACTGCGGGCTCAAATTTACACCCTGTATTGATTTTGCTGATGATAAGACTGTAATGAATGGTGTCCTGTAACAGTAATGTAGCAGGAACATGGGCCATCTAATCTAGTATCACATCAGTACATGTTTCAGATGAACATGCAAAAAATACCATATTAGATATCAATGCATAAACCTGCCTACATTTCTTTCTAATCCCAATGGCGGGTTTATGCCCTGAAACATGCAAAATTATATTCTTTTCATTAAGAAATATTCTCACCCATTGCAACTGTCAGTATCATTACATAGGAAGTGGAAACTAATCTGTTCATAAAAATAGTCCTGGAAATGGTATCAGTTAAAGCTGAGAAACACATGATGTTGCAGCACATGAAAAAAATATCTTGAGTTAAACAAAAAGCTAACCTACTTTTTCCAGTCCTCTGAGATATCAAGCCTGTAGAACAGAGGATTAAAAACAGGGAAAGGTCTTGCTTACACCTTAAGCTCTCCTTGTCATCTGCTGTAAATTCTCTTTGGCTGCCCTAACTCTGTCCCTGGCAGGGAGAGGCAGGAACCTGCTGCTGCAGGGTCACTGCTTCTGTGCATTGCAGCTTTCAGCAATGCTTTCCAGGGAAACCTTGCTTGTTCTCTCAGTTGTCCCTCCTCAGCTAGCAACAATGAGATTCAGGATCCTATTGGGTCTGGACTCATCTTTGGGACAAGGCGTGCACTCAAGCTTGGAGGAAGAGCTCTCCTTTCTAAGCAGCTTTACCTTTCACTTTTCCATGTGTTTGGTTTTGGGGTTTTGCACATTTAACACCCCCTTGGATTTATTCCCTGATAGGCAGCAGAGCTTCAAAATTCATGTAGCATGGGAGTCCCAAGTCCTTTGCTTTCCCCACGTACCCTTCCTCTCCCAGAAGGCTTCCCTGTAGTACACCATGCACTTTATGACACACCCCATAGGCAAACGCTGAATTAACTGGTTTCTCTTTGACGGCAGTTCTGGTTTGTAGTGAATCTTTGTTGTCAGGATCGGAGGGATAGCACTGATCACATACTTGCCCTGAAATGTGAAACACAGTCAGTACAGACAAGGCTCTGCCTCTCACTGAGCTCGCCCTGCAGGACATGTTTGAAAGATGCTCTTATTAGTTGTGAACAGCTTTCCCACACCTGACTTTGCTGCTTGGCTTTCACACACAGATATTGCCAGGTGATCAAAATAATTCTGCCATTGAAGAAAAAGGAGCTGTGAAAAGCATGTTGTTTTGTGGTTAGATGATTACTGACAGCTTTCTGGACACTACAGGACCAGAGTTGAAACTTGGCTGAAAACAGGTGGGGAAATGGTACAAGACAGATCTTATGTCATAGGTAAAACTGTTGTTTATCATCCCCAGGAAAATATGAACCACATTTGTCCAAATTACAAGCTGTCAAAAAAAAAAATCACTTTTGTGATATTTTGTGATATTCACAGGATACTACTTCAGAACAAGCAACACTGATGGTGATTTCAGCTTTCCTGAACACGCTTCATCCTTCTCACAGGTCCTGTGCATGACTGGAGCAATGAAGGACACTATGCTTCGGGGCTCAGGGTGACACTGCTGCTCTCAGGCACTCTCACGCTGATGGGGCTGCTGAGTGCAGGAAGCCCTCTCCTCCAACTCGGCTGTCATTCAGCCAGCATGGAGGGAGAAGCCAATGGTTTAACTCCAGGGCTTAAAAATCCCTGGTGGGAGGAGACAGTCCCTCCTCCAGGACATCGTTAGACCAGCTTCTCTGCCAAACAGCCTCTTCCCTTTCTGCCAGCTTTCTCTAAATAACCTCCAAACACCGCCCCTGGTGAGACGGGGTCTTGCAGAGTGTGACGGTCCTGCACAAACCCCCATGGCAGGCTGGGCTCTGCGTGCAGAAGGAAGCTGCCACCTCGTGGGTGACACTGCGGGTAATCAGGTACTGATGAAGCATTTCACAGCACCACTGCACAGATGCAAAATCTTACTAAAGGCATTTGAAATGTCTTTTTTTTTGTTCTGCAAACCACAAGCTTAGATACAAACCAGAACATTATTTTTCCTTTCTTTGAAATGGTCTCTATGCAGAACTAAAATGTAAAAATATATAATCACAGAAAAAGTTAAGGTAGAAAAGGCATGGTAATGACAGAAACTAACTAGCAGAACACCAATAAGAGGTACAGTCATAAATAAATCTGTAAAGCAGGTTTCACAGAGTGTCAGCATAGTCCAAGAAATAGACACACAAATATGGGTACTTCCTGATTATATCAGGCTAAGAGCTACAGCAGATGTATTCCCCCACTAAATGCATACTCTCCTTTTATTCTGATCAAATTACCTCATATATCTCATGGTTTAGCGTCTCCACAATGACATTATCACCTGTCTGATCAATACGGACCACAGGTCTCTCCAGTTTAACTCTGCCTTTGAGGCGTTCCATTATTTTCTCCGATATCTGACCAGAACCCCCTTTAAACTTCCTCTCCTAAAAAACAAACAGAAAAGAAACACAAACAAAAGATCACCAGCATTAATCACAATGACATTGAATATGAGTTCTGCTCATAATCAAGAAACTCCAGGCCAAATTTGCAAGTCCTAAGGGTGCATAAAGAGGCCCAGACTTTCAGAAGAGTGAAGGCATAAACCTGAGCCTCAGCGGGGTTTGCTGCCTAAACTACTTTTGCAATGACTTCCTCAATTAGCTGGCTTAAAGACTCTTGAAGTCTAGAGAACAAACACATATAATGCCAATATTCCAGCTAGTATAAACATATCACTTCATTAAAAAGAGGTTTTGAGTACTTTACCCATCGTTGTGCTACCAAAACCCCCATGTGTGACAAAGACACCAACTTGCATCTGTACAGTGAAAGCCTGCACCAGCCCAGAAGCAAGACTTTAACTAGGTCTGGCCTCGAGTGCAGCAGGCGATAAGCTTTATCTGCCCCTAGGAAGACACAAAGACATTGCTGTCTGGAAAAAAACACAGTCTGTGACACATATTTCCTAACGATGTCTGTGCAGAGGCTCAGGGGAAGTACTAACCCTCTTTTATCTACCATCCACCAGTGTTGTATCAAGCAGTTCAGTTTTACGTATAAGATGCTGGTACTGGTAGGTAGGAAAGGATCCACAAAGTCTTGTGCTGAAAGACTAAAATGGCTGCCTGAAGAAGTTTTGTAGACTCGTCATGGCTGCTAAGTTAGAAACCCTTAGCGTTTTTGCTCAAATGATTCTGATTGGGGTGAGGGGAGAGGGAAGGATGGTAGAAACCAAGACAGCTTGCCCCACCCAGGCACAAAGAAAAGAAAGTGCTCTTCCCAGGCTAGCTTTCCCCTCTCCACATGTCTTGTTTAGTTACAAGTATCTTGGGATTAATTTTATTTTTAATTCTTGCTGCAATGTCTAGCAGTTGCTGACGTTGGACAGCAAATGTGGTTGAGGGGCTCCTGAGGAGGAAGGCTCAGGGCAGCATTAGCTCTACTTACATCCTTCTATTCTTACCACAATGGACAGATTTTGATGGAGACTTCACATCTCTCCAGACAACTTCTCTTAATGTCTCCCTATCCCAGCACACTTGGAAGGATGAGCTACTGTCTCCACTTTTGCTGTTGGCAGCTTAGGTCTGACATGCTGTACGCGCTTTCTGAAGCTGCGTTAACTGAGGAAGGAGGCTAGTAAAGGGTGCCGGCATACCATAACCAAGCTACTTCCACAGCCCTCTCTCCCCTTTTCTGAAACTTCATCCAGAGCAATCACATGAAAACCATGATGTTCTGCTAGCAACCAGGCACCTGCCATGACCAAGGCGAGAAATGTGCTGCCATGTGAGCTGTCCCAAGAAAGAAGGGCCTTTTGCTATCCACTTCCAACCCTTGTTGTTAGAGGCTTCAACGCCAAAAAACCTCTTTTCACTCTGAAGTACACTTGCTTTGAACTCCTGAAAACATTTAAATGTGCTAAGTAACCCACAGAAAACAAATTGGCAAAAAAGCAACAAAACAGCAACAAAAGCACTGTGCTGAAGTGAATGCAGGAAAAAACAATTGACTAAATTGTCCCAATTTATCCCAAAGCCTAGCTAATAAAATTCCTCATTGTACAGAGTTCGCTGAGAGGGCTGTTCCACCCCATGAGAACATGATTGTCTCCAGCGCCACATGCACTCGGTGTTTTGTCCTCTTTTCATTAATTGCAGGGCTTTGATAGGTACAACACTTCTTGCTCTTTATAGTTTTAAGAGAGGAGGAAAAATATGAGACATTTTGTACCTGGCCCCCATTGGTGATAGAGAAAATCCTGGCTGTGCCCCCACACTGCCTCACGTACCACAGGAACCAGAGAGCAGAGACTTCATGAGGCTCAGAGGTGACATTGACGTTCACGAAGAAGGTGGCAAATTCTTTAGCAGATCTGCATGAGACAAAGAAGCAGAAACAGGCAGTGAGTAAATGTGACTTCCTGCCTGCTTTCAGGATTCTCTTTGTTATTCTTACTAAGGGCTGCTTTCCCAAAGTCGGAAAAGCCAAGATGATTTATATCTGTCTCATTTTTCAGTCTGTAGCAAGACTGTTTCAATAGGTTTATATCAGCACCTCCCTCCCTCCCAAAGCATCTACCCATTCAGTTTGAAATCCCACTGATTTCACCTTATTTCTTTAAATAGTTTCCCAGCTGCAATTTTTTTCATTAGAACAAATACTTTTCTCAGCTCCATAGGGAGCATATTGGGCACATCATTTCCAAGGTCTGACAGGTCCCGAGGCACTCAGCTAGCTACGCAGCCAAGACATCCCCTATCTCCCACGTAACACTGCTGCACAGACCTTTTGTGAAACCAAGAATCAGACACGGTAAATAACCCAGAGAAACCAAATTGGCAACCATTGCCATAAATATAAGGAGAGGGTCAGCTGTCTACCACAATAAGTCCTCTGAATGTAAACAGAATGAAGACCTGGCTATTCACATTTCTTTCATTTGTGGCTACAGATCGGTAAGAGAATTGAGATCATTTTGCAAAGAAGGTGAAAGGTTTTTGATCTGGATAAAGTTTCATAAAACAACATGAACTTATAATCGTCTGCTAAAGGAAGGAACTTTGCAAGTTATCTGGGCTAAATTATGTAATTTGTAAACTTTTATAACCACATTTCCCTGCGTTGAAGTTCAGTCACCTCTATTTCATTATCCAGGATATGAAAACATCCTGCACGCAAGAACCCTTTGCCACAATCCTGAAAGACACTACGAAGACACTAAACAGTTGTAGCAGGTTCAGGCCTGAGAAATGTGAAGAGAGTCTCCAGGATCAGTAGATGCTGATATGTGACCCTTGACAAACAAATCTTCTTTTATAATCTTGACCCAAGTTATGTAGAAAATGCTGTGGAAGAGCTTTTCTGTTTAGAGCACTACAGTTTTTAACTATCTGTAGAAAAATCTGGCTTGGCTTAAAGATCTAAAATGGCTTTTTACTGAGTTTCTGAATATGTTTCAGCTGAGCACATCCATTAAAACTGGAGAGCCACAAAACCATTGGCAGTAGAAGCAGTCTTGCAGAGAAGCATGTTACAGGAGAGATCAATATAAACCCAGTTCTGCTTATACTCCACCAGCTCCCTGACTAAGAGGAACAGTAAAAACTAAAAGAGGAAGAGCCAGTGCACTTGCACAGAAAGGGTAGTTCAAAGTAACCAAGTATGCAGGCAAATGGCTCATAAAACTAATTGTAAAAAAAACTACAATGCCACAGAGAGCAAGATAAAGTCCAAATGGCTGTACCTTGTATCACATTGAGCCAAAGCAAGATTTAAGCCAGCAAATTAAATTTCAAAAGAAGAGTTTTGGTCAGGAAGCTGCAGACACAGTGCTAAACCACAGTCAGAATGAAAGGGCAAACAGAGCACACCCGCACAAATAAAAAGACGCTGACTACAAGGGAGGAGATGTTACAGAATAGCACAAGGGCCAGCACAGCAAGCAAGGACACAAGTGCTCATATGAACACACTTCTCCGTGCCTTATAAAAATAAGTAATTGAGAAAGGAAAGACAGAAAAGTCTTTTCAGTTGTCATCACCTCATATTGAACATTGTTCCTTTTTTTATTTATACGGTGTGGTCCCTCATAGATGTATAAAACACACTGGCCATTTTCTAGGTGATACATCACCTTGGGCCCTCTTCCTACCAACAAGAGTTGATGCTCTGTTGGACCTGCTACTCACAAACAAGGAAGACCCGTTGGACAATGCAAAGGTGAAGGACAGCCTTGGCTGCAGTAGCCATGAGATCGTGGAGTTTAAGATCCTGAGAGGAGTAAAAGAAACAGCAGAATTGCAACCCTGGATTTTGGAAGAGCAGATTTTATTCTCCTCAAGGATCTGCTTGGCAGCACCTCATGGGAAACTACCCTGTAGGGCAAAGAGGCTCAGGAGAGTTGGCTGGCGTTCAAGCACAGCTTCCCCGAAGCAGAGGGAGGGTGCACTGTGATGGGCATAGCTAAGGAAGCACAGCAACAGGCTTGCTGGGATGAACATGGAGCTCCCGACTGGGCTTGGGCACAAACCAGCCAGAGAGGTGAAAGTCAACAAGAAAGGTTGCCTCAGCTGCCTTGTTTCCCTACAAGGGTTTCAGAGGCCTAGCAGGCACTACTGCTGAAACAAGGAGCAGCATTTGAACTTCTCCAGAGTTTCCAGAGCCAAGAGCTGCTCACTGTCCCCTTCTCAGGTCTCATGCCACCCTGTGCATGGAGCCACCACTGAAAGCAGCTGTCCCCCAGCACAGTGTGTTGCTCTCTGACGTGCCAGTGGCACCTGCCTGCTCCATGGTACATGTGATGCAGCTCATGCAGTAAAAGCAGACCCATATGATAACTGCGCAGGAGAGGACACAGCCAAGAGTTAGAGGACATCTCTCCTCAGCTCCTAGCCTGCTGTGGGGCTGGGGAAGCCCCCTCACCTCCTTCTGCCTCCATTCCTGTGTCTGCATGTGACCTTTATTCATGCCTACAAAGTGGAGTTTTATTTACATGTTGCTTTTCCTAAAGACAAAGGCCCTCTCCAACCAAGTGAAGTGAAAGCACGGTGGGAAGCGCCCACACTGTCAATCCCGTGTGCATGGGTCTGCTGAGGCAAACCCCAGGTTTCCCCAGCACCTTTAATCCCACCTGCCTGCCAACCCAAGATCTGTGTACCACCTTATCATCCATGGGCCCTCACCCACTGCCTGACAACAGTCCGTCACAAAGACCAACCTCATATCAAACACCTCCTGCTCTCTCACCAGCTGTACCCCAGCTGTACTCAGCTGTACCCCAGAATTTGCCAGGGACCTACTATCATTGTGCAGCTGGATTTCAAAGTGAATAAAGAGTTACGTACTTGGTCCAGCAAATCTTATTTATCAGCTCTTTCA
Source organism: Strix uralensis (assembly GCF_047716275.1). Classification (NCBI taxonomy): domain Eukaryota; kingdom Metazoa; phylum Chordata; class Aves; order Strigiformes; family Strigidae; genus Strix; species Strix uralensis. The sequence continues at coordinate 40,711,755 of NC_133973.1, forward strand.
TGGTCATTTTGTCCCATTCTTCAGCATGAGGAGCATCCCATGGTGCTTCAAGAGGAATCTGGAGCCAAAGGCAAAATATTCAAGAAATTATTCAGTACTATATCATTGCCTGATCATAGCTAGTTAGTAGTATAGAGCTGATTGATATGTTGGCCAGGAGTTGCTTTTGTCCCCTGCACGTGGCTGTAGATTTGGAATAAATTCACTAAATGTAATAGTTTCCATTCACACCTTTGGGCATGAATTGTACCATGACCACTAGATCTGGCTTTGTCTGAGCAATGAACTATATCCATATGCTGGGACTCATCTGGCCTGTAGTCATACAGAAGTGAGGTGTCTCTTCTAATTTAGTTGTCTTGGTGTCCTCTAACACCTGAGGGAAAGAATTCTTTCTCCAGTGAGAGATTCAGTTAGAAAACAGGTATCCGAAGGCCCCCATGTCTCTCTGTTAACTACAGATGGAGTAAAAATGTCTAAATACTATTATTTTTAGACAGTTCAATTCTTAATAATAATCCATTGCATATAAGTATTGTGACATGAAGACACTATTCATATTTGAATCTTTAAAAAATACATATTATTTGACAAAAAAAATGTAGCATCATGCACAAATTTGGTTCTGCAAAACCACATAAACTCGATGAACTTTGCAGGAATGCCGTTAGTTATATTTGAAGGTTATTGTAAGGTAGGGCCCCTCATTTGTAGCCAGATTATAATGTAACTGATAAATATTTGAAAGACAGCATGGTGCTCCAGGGGCTACTTTTTGCACGCAGGAAGATCTGCAGTTGTACTGCTTGAATTTCAAAGGCATTTACTGTTTAAGAATTTTAGGAATAAAATTACTATGAAGCCAAACTGGAGTCCAGATTAGGCAGCTACAAAAAAGAATCACCCTTATTCAAAAAGGCTGTAACAGGGCAGGGGGAAAAACCCTTCTCATCTCCCAGCTCGTGGAATAGTTTTCCCTGGCATGAGAAAGTACATACACCGAGGTTTAACCTCATTTTTTTCAGATATCTTCGACACCTCCAGATCTTTTTGTATCCTCTCATAGAACCATAGAATAGTTTGGGTTGGAAAGGATCTTTAAAGGTCATTTAGTCCAACTGCCTCTCAGTGAGGAAGTCCTATTATTCCTGATAGTTCCTGGGCAACACAGATATCTTTCTTGATGGATGTTTCTTTTTCTCTTATATTAAAGAAGCAATCAAAAAGCCTGCCAGAAACAAAACCAAACTAAGCCAGATTTACTCATAGTGACATGAGCATTGTAGGAAACAGATGCAATTTACACAGCCTACCTCTTTTCCCAGTTTGTCCATCGTCCTCCAGAAGTTATTGTAATCCAGATAAACTAAGGGATTCCATGTTGAAGGGGAAATATTAGTGAAATAGCGTGACTTTCCCTAAAATACACATAAGAATATAAGCAACTGAAACACAACAGAGCATATCTTCATTACTCAAGAACACAAAATTCTTGAAATTATCACATGGTTGACTTTTGCCCCAAAAGACCTATTCTTTTTTCTTTTTCTTTTTTTTTATGAATATGCATGTAAGCAGTGGAATGCATGAAGCTAAGTATGAGGGGAAAAAACAGTTGGGCTGACATTAAAAAGGACAGTAACACTTTTTTTTATTTGGAGGGGATAGGAAGGGGTACATTTGTTCTGAGCAGGTTGTCAAATTCTCAGCTAAGGAGACTCAAGCAATGGCCAAGGAGGTAATATTCCTTGTTCCTAAGCATTCTTTGTTATTATATATGAATGAATCTAATGTTTGACTGCCTGCTGAAATGTGCATCCTAAAATTTGCAGGGGTCTAAAGCTGCATGCATCTTAAACTTTTAAACTAAGCACCTTTATGGTACACCTCACCTATAAAAAGTAAACGTACCTCTTTATTATGCTAGGTGACTTGGGAGAAACCTAGCCTAAAACAAAACCAAAAAAAATTGCCAAAAAAAGTTTTTGGCTGCAGGAAGAAAAATTTCATACACTTGCAAAAATGGTAACAGTACTTACAATGTGTATGACACATAGCTGCAACAGGAACACAGACTGTTTGAGATAATCCTGTGATATAATGATAAGCAAACCAATCTAACAGCAGCTGGTTCTTTGTGATAACTTTAATCTGAAAGATAACTGGATAAGCAGTCAACATTTTCTCTTACTAAATTGCTTTGAACCTTCCCCCATGTAAATCAACGGCAAATTTCTTATCAGACTTCTTTAATGTTTGCTCTTCCAGGTGTGTCAAAAGTTTGCAATGAGGTCACATGGCAGGATGCAGCGAACATGCTGGACCATGACAGGTAGAAGCTGTGGTGCTAAGCAGTGTGCAATGTGCTTTTCAGTGCATTGCATATCGTGCCAGCCCATTGTGTCTGGCAGGTGGGAGTCACAGACCAAGCGAGAGGCTGCAGTGTTGCAAATGCATGCGAAGGTGACCCAGGGACAGGGGGACAGGAAGCAGGAGCCAAATGGGCCTTCCCCACACTTGGTGTGAGAGAATTTATTGGTCTTCCCCACTGACCGGTCTTCCCCACAACGGTGTATGTGTGTGTAAATACATATGGATTTCTGATATTCTTCAGAAAATTTTTCTGCAAAGATCATAACAAAGATAAAAGGTGCAAGATGAAACTCAGGGACCATAGTGAACTTTCAGACTTGGCAAAAGCAGTAAAAAATCCAAACTCCCACATTTTGGTCAACTTTTGCCAGCCCCAGTGCAGGTACAATGGAGGAGACAGGGGTACACAGGTAAGGGACATAAGTCTTGCTATGGTCAACACTGCTTGGTCCCTCTCTCCCCAGAGGATGGCTGCAGTGGTGCCCTAGCTCTGGTGTCCATCTGGGCCCGTGGCCCACTCTGTGCTGTACCTCCTCACTATCTTCAGTGAGGGCAGCAGCAAACATGCTCTCCTATTTAGTCTAGGCACAGTAACCTCTGCTCTGGGCCAAGAAAAGCACAAGGTTGTGATCTCAGCACTTAGTTCAGCTTGAGATCCAAGTGCTTAAAGGTTTTTTTTTTTTTTATTTCCAATAAACGTTGAGTTTCCAAGTCATCAGGATGACTCTGAAGGTGGTTGGTTACCTCTGGATTTCCGAGTATGCAATCTTAATCTTATGTACCACATACTTTTTTCTTTCTTTTATCCCCATTTCATTCTGTTTTAGAGAGTTACATTGGAGGATGGTGAGCAGAGGCTGCTGCTCCAGTCTTCACCAGGTGCACATGTGTATGTATGCAAAACAAACTTCTGCCATGGCAAGAGCAGAGAAAAATGCTTCTATGAACTACCAGCAAGGGAATCCTCCATATGACACTGACTCCTCCTTTTCCTTGAGCATAGTTTCTCACTGCCGGTTTGGAGCATGGTGTGTTCATCCAAAGAAAAGAGGACCAAAAAGCTCATGCAAAGGGATATACTGCATGCTACAGCTTTTACTGTCATAAACCTATGCTGTATCAAACAAGGAAAACCTGATACAAAGCAGTAATATATTGCTAATAATTTTCTTCTTATTGCACATTTTGTTTTTCAAGAAGATCATCAAATACTGCTCCTTCAAAATTCATTTATTGCTAGACTTTTTATTCTGGTTGGGAACTCAGGTGCCATCAATGTGTCTTCCTTGACATGCTTTAACACCATTAATCCTGCCCTTAAGCAGAGATGAGGAGTAATGCTGTCAGGCCACCTAGCAACAGGTGAAGATAAGTTATTACTGAAGTTCTGTCATGTCGATACTGCAAGGGGACAAAGGGAAAAGATAAGCCCGTCGTTCAGGAATAGCAGCAAAAACTTCCCAGTTTTTCACTGTTCAGTGATACCTCTTTTCATTAGGCTTTTTGATAAGTGACTGTGCTTGTACTGAGTGGTGTAACTTGCAAACACCTCTCCTATCCTCAGCTTACTTAACTCAAAAAAAGCAGCACTTCTTTAAAAAGAAAGTCAAGAAAGTAACTTCTTCTAAGGCTCCTCTCCTCCTCTTGATTTCAGCCAAATCTATTCATTGTATTGTTGGAAACAACAGACCAAGAAAAGTCTCTCTCAGAAACTCTATGATGAGGTTTGTGCCAAAACAGCTTTTCCAACCCCCAGCATTAACTATACTGTGTTCAACAGCTACAGGCTGAGAAACTCCCAAACTATTCTGACTGCTGCAGATGGGGCAACTGGTGAGAGAACTTGCCCACTGCCTGGCTACCTAATATTTTCCTCCCAGTTTTCCACCTCTATACTAGCTGTAGACCACCATGACTGCAAACTGCTGAGGACTGATCAAGAAATCTTACAATCTTGTGCACTGGTATGACACATATCACATTGGATATTCACTTATCTGCTACTTGAAAAAAGAACTATCCTTTCATCACTGATCTGCAAATATTATTATCCCCACATCTTTGGTCGATGGCATAGCCCAGGAACATCAATTAGAAAACGTATTTTATCTCCTGAGAACTATGAAATGCCAACTGATAATTAACAGTCTAAAGCCGCATTACTTGTTGCTCTCTTCTGCCTGCAAAAAGACGTAACTTCAGTAAGACTGGAGACCAAGGGCAGGAAAGGCTGGAAAAATACAACAGAGCTAACAGACCTGGAAGAGGCTGAGACTGAATTTAGAGAGCCTGAAATAGTTCACAGGCACACTAATTCCTTATGCAGGGGGGCTGGACCTATAAGAGGTGGGAGCTGATTGGAGGGAAGCCTAATTCTAACAAATTCCAGGAGAGAAATTCCCACTGCCCATCAGAGAGTGTGAGCCAAACAGCCACATCAGTTTTTCAACTCACTCTCTTGCACAAGCATCTCCACAGCAGGGAATAAATCTAGCGCAAATGACCTAGAGCTGGTAAGTTATTAATTTGTTTTTAATATTGTGTCCCTACTAGGCAGAGGACCTCTGGCTGCATGTTTCACAGAGGAGCTCACTGTAAGCAGGCAAGGGCTTGCAATATTCCATTTTTAAACAAGTTTATAGTGTTCTGGGTGTATTATTTTGAGAACTATTGTTTTCTTAACTGAAAGGCAAATAACCTACTGGCTTTGTTCCCATGCTAACACAAGGCTGCTTGACTGACCCACAGAGTTTATCTAACTTTTTTTTTCATTTCCTGGTGTGTTGAACGCTTTCTTGCAGATCTCAGATTTGAGTCCTGCTGCCTGCCTGGATTAGTTACCCCACACCAATCCAAAGGAAACAATATCCCCAAGTGCTGTACTTCAGTGGTTAGAAAGAAAGCAGCAGAGAGAGATGTGTGCTGCAAGGTCTGTTTTTCCCTGCCCAGGGCTACCCTGTGGCTTGTAGCCTTAACTACAGGAATTGAGCCCAAGCTGTTCCAGCTGTGACACCACCCCAAGTTTTAATTTGTGCAAGAGGAGCAGACAATTTCGCCGGTCTTGAGAAAGGCAAGTCTGGCTCCTGCCCACTGTGCTGAGGGTGAGCTACATGTCAGGAAGCCCAGGAGAAGCTCCCCTTGCGCCTTGGGGTAGGTGTTGCCATTGCCCTCGGGCAGCCCACAGCACACACAGCCAGAGCAGCAGCTCCTTAGGTGTGAGCCCTCAGGTGGTCATCCTTCCCTCCTCAGTATCTGCGGCAGGTCTGGCCTTGCGAGCATTGCAGTGCCTTGGACTGTCTGTGATTCCCCATGTCCAAACTGCAGACTTATGGTGATCTGCACAGACTGAGTCACAGATTTACCTGCTGCACCCTAATCTCTTAATCTTAAAGATAGTTGAAGGAAAGAATATGTGGCCAGTGTGAAGCATTGTGTAGAAATGCTCATCTTTTGTCAAGTGTTACCCTGCTCTGAAAATCATAAAATCACTACTTATTTACTAACATTACATATACTGGAGCTGGGTGCTGCTGCCAGATACTGGAGGACTGCAGTTATATGAGAAGGTTAATACCACACCAAGGCCCTAATGCCTTTACTTTCTAGGGTCTTCTACTGAAGAAGGTGAAAACAGAGCACAGTGTGACCTTCAAAGACCTCTGTAAAAATAAAGAGCTATCTGCCTCTTCTGGGAAGGAAGAATTTCAGCACATCTGCCTTTTCTCAGTCCTAAAGCATTCTTGATGAATTATGGGACAGTAGCCACAGAGCAATTTGGCTGGAAATAAAGTCGGGCTCATAACAAAGTCTACAGTTTGAAGTTACAGATTTACGATGACAAGATACAAATTCCTGACTGACATCAAACAGTCCATGTTACCATGCTAACTGATGGGAAAGAATGAACAAACAGGAAAAAAAAAAAGATAAACAGTAGTTACAAATTTGGAGTTTTCAAATAAACTGTAGCTGCAAAGGAAACCTGCCCACACGAAGCAACATGGTTTTTAAAGCTTGCAGTTCATGGAATTTTCCACACGCATATGGGAAAAATTCCTTTCAGAGCAAAGAATCTCATGAAATCCCTCCAGGGATGTCCACTTTCCCTTGGCTGCTTCCACTGCTAGGATAAACCATTTCCCCATTTTCCCCTAACTCAATCCAAGCAGTACCCTGGAAAACTTCAGAAAGAGCCAAACTGAACCGATTCGTATGGTAAACAAAAGATCAAAAATCTCTTAATCTGAGGATACTGGAGATTATATACAGTTGAATGACTGTCACAACAAAATCTAAAGCCATGTTTAGTCAATCCTCAAAACATTCTCCCTCACACCTCTGACAAAACTGCGCAGCATTGCAGACTTTGGAGAAATGCCCTTGGGAAGAAACCTTCCTGTCTGGCCCTGACTACATGCTCCCTGACAGTCATCAGCTAATAGAAACAGCAGATGATGTGCAAGGATAAAAGTTTTAGTCATACTTTTCAAACCTGAAAGGCAGCAACTGGCCCATGGCCGACAGTGTATTAGCCCAAGAAGCTGAACACATCCATCTTTCAGATTAATATTTAATTTCTGGGGCAATGATCATTTAGTATCAAATAATCTCTTGCTAACACATTTTCTATCATCTAGGAAATACCACAGGTGCTTGGATTCCTGGAGCATCGTTAATGAATACGAGTGGCACATCTATAGCCAGTAGAGCACAAATCCCTACCTGGCCAACTCACCATCACAGTGCGGTAACAGTGTGCAGCAGGTAGGTAAAATGTACAAGCCCTAAGGGCCCTGTGCACTCACCAACCCAACTGATAGCCAGGACTGCACAGATGGTTTTCAATAGGCTTCTTGTAGAAGTGGGATGTAAGCGAGGCTTCAACAACAGATCTCAAATAAAGGGCACCATGACTACACAATGTCTCAAGGAAAGAGTAAGGAGATGAATCAGTGGAAAACCTTAGGGAAAGGAAAGAAAACAAAAAGCCTGCAATTCATGGGAAGAGGATATGGGAGGAATGAGACCTGCTAGAGGAAAAGCATCATTGTTGTTTATCCAGTGTTTAAGGCTGCCCATGCTGGGAGAGCTTAACGCCCCTTTGCTGTCACCCTGGTCCAACCAGGGGACCCTAGTTAGCTCAGCAGGACCACGATGGATGCCAAATCTAGAACTGATCCACAGCCTCTGATCCAGCTGAATAGCTCATAATGCTGCCTCTTGCTTAGAAACATGCTTTCACTTCAAAGAAAACTTACGAAATTACATGGTCATTAGCAAGGACATGCATAATGTAATGTAAGACAAAAAAAAGCTGCAGCTTCAGTGTCAAAATGGATTAAGGGCTCAAAATCATGTACCCATTAGAGCCTTTTATTTAACATACAGAAGATAAATGCCTTTTAGGATGCTAAGAGATCCATGTCTGAGCTTAAATTAAATAGAGTGGACCAAACATTCAGCTGGTACAAATCAGCCCAGCCCTCTTGCTGTAGAATTACACCAATTTTACACCAGGTGGTGTAAAATAACTTTTTCAGTATTATGTATTATTATTATTATGTATTAGTATTATGTATTCAGTATTCAGTATTAGTAGCTATGCAACTATTTAAGATGTGACTATTTTATGAGCGTGGCATGAATCTGCCCAATAAGGAGAGGTTACAGAACCAGATGATAAAACTTTGCAGCATGAATGCATTGCTCTGATTTTTGGAAGAAAAAGTGGGAAGATAATAGAAATGAAACCAGTTAAGGCTCCATCACATAGCCTTGCCTAGTTCTGCCAGCATCTGGAAAATACCAAAACTAAAGCATATTAAAAAAATTAAAAGGTGATGGTCTTTGGAAAGTAAAGTCGTTTGTGAGTTATGAAGATAGACGTTCTACCTCATACCCATGAATCTTAGGCTTCTCTTTGTCCCTCTCCCTGCTGCTCTCTGTCTGCCCTGGTTTTAGCAGTAGGTCCTGACTAGGACATGAGTAAAAATTCATTGAGCTAAAGATCTAAGACAAGGGCTGGAAATCTGCTCTGAGGACAGGTTTCATTACAGTTCACTTTAGCCACGCCAATACCTACTCGAGAGTGGCCATCTGGATTCCTGCTGCCCCACATCTCAGACATGAAGCTTACAGTGAGCCTTGAGAGGGGCTTGTTTCTCACGATTAGCTAGAGAAGGAACATCAGTGAGTCTCAAATTAGATGCCCAGCTTCCAGACATCCACTTGTAAGTAAGATGAAGCCCACGCCACGGGACCGGGAGGGATCTCATGTGAATCTAGTTACATAAGTGGGGCAAATATGTTATACTACTCCCAGACTAGTCCCATAATAATGTTGTCTAGTATTGTCATCCAACAGTATCCACCAGTATTATGTGTTTTTTTCCTTATTTAAATTTGGCTTTTATTTCAGAACAAGTACTTTCTGAATTTCAGGCAAAAATTCGTTAGAGAATATGTTCAAAGATAATCAGGTGCTGAACGTATCCCAAATTTTTTAAGTGCTGTCAGTCCCATTTTCTGAGTACTTTTCAAAAGCAAACAAGAACCACTGATCCCACTCCCAATACATTAAAATAGAATAACAACAAGTCAAACAGACGCTTCCTGGATTACGAAAAGCAAGCTTTAAATGAAACCTTCTTAATGATTGTCAGTAATTTCCAAAGCTCAACAATACTTTCAGTATCTCAACATGAAAGATGCAATACTTACCCCCTTATAATGGATCATATGACCCTCCACATTCACTTTATAGGTCTCAATACCCAGCTCTTTTGCCAGTCGGAGAATCCGGTTTTGGGTAGGGCCCACATACGATCCACCAACGTCTACGTAATTAACTTGACTGTTCTGTCAAAAGTAAGAATACAGGAGTCAGCAGCTGTGCTGGAAGCTCCTCAATACAAATATCTAGAAGTAGAAAGAATTATTCCATACTGACTAGCACTGCAACTATATGCACAGGAGAAAATGTGTACTGACTGACTTAAAAGTAGGCAGTATTGAGCTCTATAATGACAGACACATTTAGATCACACTGTCTTCACTCTGTCGCACACATGTGTGCAACTGGGTTTAATTCTTGTTTAAATGTCACTGTAGTTTTCAGTATTGACTTTTTAGTCTCACAAAAGACATGAGAATATGAAGAAACATCCAACCAAATCAATACTTCGGTTAAGTCTAAGCCCAGTTTTTCAGAATTAATGTTACTTTTCTGGTCATTGCACAACATTTCTCAGGTTGAAACCATCTCCAGAGCCAAGGCTTGTTTTCTGTCTGTAGATGCCTGCTTAGACTTAATGCTGTAGATGCTAAGCACCACACTGCAGCATTCAAGGAGAGTAATCTCCTTTACAGCATGGCACACCTTGTCTCTTGCCTGGTGTGCTCTGGCTAGCAGCTCCCAGCCGTGCCTGCCACTGAAGGTGCTCCACACACCCCTCAGACGAGCATCGCGCTCACTTGGGAAGCAAGAAGAAAGCAAAAACTTTCAGGGATGCCCACTATTACAAGCAGGCTGATTTCCCAAGATAGTAACTCTTTTTAACACTGTTTATAGTGAGCATTTTAAGCTAGGCATTCTCAGTGTCACAGAAGGATGGTGTTTACTCTTCATGTTTCACATACAATGATTTCTGCTGAAACACCACTGTTTATCTCTGGTTCCCCAGCAATGGCATCTGACATAATTTAAACCTCCCTTAATGCCAGGGTGGGAAGCAGAGGTAATGTCTGTAGTACTTTACCCTGTGCCACAGGTGACTTGTAATTCCTTTAATTTTCTTTTTAATGCCAATCAAGACATGGTCCATTTTTAGAAGCAAGAGTATTATTTCAGGTAATGTTAAGCCGTGTTAAAGTGTATATCTGAGCTGTAATGATGTCTGGCCCTACTAAGGCTTCTTCTTATAGGGCCTTTAGTTATCATGCCTATTACGGTACGCAAAATGAGATGGGAATGAGAGGAGAAATGCTTTGACATTCACGGTCTCAGGTGATAGTTTCCCTCTGTAATGTTAAAGGCAGAGCAGATCCTGCTGTGGACATCTTTCACCATAGAAGGTTATCAGGTTGGTCAAGCATGACTTCTTCTTGGTGAATTCATGCTGAATGATGACTTTCTTGTGTTTCATGTGCCTGGAAGTCATGTCCAAGTTGCTCTATCACCTTCCCAGGGATTGAGTTGAGGCTGACCAGCCTGTAGTTTCCTGGGTCCTCCTTCTTGCCCTTCTTGAAGATAGGAGTGACATTTGCCACATTGTAGACCAGCATTTCATGAAGCACTTACCCTGATAGTGAATGTCCTTCCTCCAACTCTGTTCCGGGCCTCAAGAACCACCACACTGATCCCAGACTCAGACAGCAATTTGGCGGCTGACAAACCTACCATAAAAAGAGAAAGTGCTTTAAAGCAAGTAGCAGCAGCCAGCCACATTAATGGTTAAAAACTGAACCAAAGCTTCATGGTCAGAGATTTCAATACTGTTTTCAAAAATTCCTGAGATAAGTCAGAAACTTTTCGTGGTGTCTTACCAGAGAATTCACGTGGCTGCTGCTTAGTTGCATGATATAACCATCTCCATAAGTAGCATTCACAGACTGAAGTTTCTTCCCTCAGGTTAACATTTTGGCATTTTAAAAACAGTAAAATCTCAGTTATTAAGGGACGTGCATCTTACTCTTCATTTGTGCAGTGCATAGAAAGGCAGAACCCAGCTTGTGGGGCTTGTAGTGCTAAAGTGATAGAAATAATAATATACTAAATAGGCATGTTCCAGCAAGGTAGGCTTCCAGCTTCTTCTCTCACTCATCAACTCTCTGCTCTGTTGCTATCTGTTGTCCTCATTCACATGCAGAAAGAAAGTCTGCTTCACTGTCAAGCTTCATTTTAAGCAATGGAGTTTGACCATGGCAATCAAACAGGCTGTATGTAGATACTTTATAAAAGGAAGTATGGTCTCAGCAAAAATCATCTAATTACGGAACTCTGTGATGAAGGCACTAGAGACTGCTGAAAATTCAATAGGACAGGAGTCCTCTTTGCTTTTGATAAACACGAGCTGAAATTGTAAAAAGCAATCACGAGTTTGTGAAATCAGATTATCCCATTGCCCTGCAGGCCAATTTGGCACTGAAGCATTGTTTCTTTGGAGTTTTTTCCCCTCCTTAAGTATACAAAAGCCAGCCTTATTGATCAGAATTTCCAAGATACCCTGCAGTAAGGAATAACAATATTATATTCATGTTTATTATGCTACCTTGAAATGTGATTAAAAGCAACTGTTCATGAGCCTACAAAGAATGCACGCCTGAAAAGACCAGAGGAGAGTTGTTCTGGGCAGTGTTAATTGTACTCATTTGTTCTGAGGACAATATAGAATAGCCCATAAACTTCTGTGCATATAAGCTTTTTTTAATGGGGAAGTTGAACACCATTCACTGGAAACCAGAACTGAGGAAGTTCAAATGTCTTACATTGACAAAAATTATATATACGATTTCCATACTTGTCTAAAAATAACTTTACATCCTTGCATCATATTCTTTAGACTGCTGCTGGAGCAGAAGTATACTTAATTCTTCCATCTATTTAATATTCTGATTTTTAAAAATGCAAGCCATTGCACTGACTCAGTGGAGTCAACATCTTATAAATTGATCTAATTTCTGTCAGTAGTTTTTGATCAATTTTTTCCTGCATGAAAGTGTATAGAGAATATATTACATTTATTTAATAGTTAATTCTTTAATCCTTTCAGTGAGTGTTCTCCTCTTCCTCAACATAAACATAGAAGACAGAAGTCTATAATGTTGGAAACATGAACAGCAGTATTTTTTTACAATTATTTATACTTTTTATATGAGGAAAAATTATTTTTCAAAATATACAGTGGTTTTTGTCACAAAAAAGTGGATTTCCTACTCACATAAAATAAAAAGTTGAATTTCTCTGTTCTGCATAAATACCACTGGACACTCAGGCACGAGTGGGTAATTCTTTTGTAAGAAAGTTTACCGTAGATATACAAGTCTTGAAAAAGTGCACAGCACATTCACGCGTTACTCTAAGGAACATGAAGCAGCAAAAAATCAGGCCTAGGTATGAAAAATATTTGTATGTGAATCTTTAGTGCCTAAGACCATCATTTCATGCTGTATATGCTAGCTGTATTCATGCCACAGCTGTTTAGGAAGAATAATGGTTGCACTGGACTGGGTTGGAAGTTAAGCTTACTACTAGTTTATAGCTTAATTACATGATATATCCAAATAAAGAAGGACTGCTAAAGGATGAAGAACTTGGGATAATGTGGCTGAGGTTCTCTAACCTATTTGCTTGTTAAACTGTATTTCTTGCACTCCAGCCTTATAGGTTTTTAGTTTCATTACTGTTAAGCCAAGTGCCATCTTAGACACTGATAAAAAAAAAAAAAAAAGGCTTCAGAGCTACACAGACTGGGAAAGGGCAAGAGATACACTGGAACAGTGACGTCTTACTGGCAACTGGGAGAGGGCCCGACTCAGAAGTAAGAACAATGAAAAATATGTTGATTAAAGATTGTTACTACACATTTATTTGTTTAAAGCATGGAAACAATTTTCTTTCAAAATGGAGGACTAGCAACAACACCCACACAAAGGGTATCTCTACGCAGCTGTCTACCGAACCCAACTCTAGCTCCAAAGTGTACCAGATACAGGTGTTTCCACAGGTCATGAAGCCTATGTGCTTTTGATACACAATTAACTGCTAAATAGATTGCATATCTTCCCTTTATCTTCTCCATAACTTGAATTTTTAAGACTTTTGTCGCTGTTCGAGTACCCTCTACAGGACTGGACACCATAGAGTGACCATTTACTTCTGTTTGATCGCTGGGGTGAGAATGAGAGAGTGGAAAGAACGAGACCTCCTTTCCAGCTCCTTGCTCCATCTCTGCCTGCTCAGCTCCCTTCAGGCCACCTGGAGCTCGCCTCTCACCTCCTCTCCAACATCTCCACTACTTCCCCAGAGGACATCACACACCTTCCAGGAGCTGTCAAGGGGGAGGGCAGGACCCTCATACCACCAGGGTCTCCCGCAATGTGAGCACTGCTCTAGAGCCCTGGCTCTCCACCACGCATGGGCTTTGACACCAGCCACAATGTCCTGGGATACTGTGGATATCCACAGCATCCTGCAAGCATGCCATATCGGGCTAAACCGAGCAATGGGCTGTGACCTCTCAGGCTGCTGCCACAATTCAGGCGAGGTATTTTAAAACTCACCTGCATATGCCCATACAACTGTAGCACAGACATGCCTGTCACAGTCGAGGGCGCTGCTGTGCCCCATTGCTGCCTCCACCTCCTCCAAGTGTAGCCTAGGGATAAAGCTCCAAACCACCCCAAATCACTGGCTGCACTCCTTCCAGATACCACTCTAATTCTATGAATTAGAAATATACTACTTGCCTCAGAAAGATGAAAGGAGCCTGCCAAAACCATGCCTCATTTGAAGTATCTGGCTGTAGAAATTCAGTTGTTATTAGATGAGAATAAACAAGGCAAGATGACTTATACATCCTCCACAAGGGTTTCTATGGCAATCTCACAACAAGATCCCCCCCCGTCTGAAGAAGCCATGCAGGAAAGCTCTATTCCTACTGATTTTGCAGTGCTATTAAGGACTCGGAATTGCTGCTGCCACAGATCATGCTGCCACTGCTTTCATTTCAGAAAATTGTCATAATCCTATCAAGCAAAGCAGTTTCAAGTGCATCAAAACACTGGATATACAGGGTTTTTTTTTTTTAAAAAAAAAACAAACTAAAATGAATTTATGCCAATCTGAAGACTACAAGACATACACCGTGGCTGAAACATAGAGATGCTGAACAGTAGTGAATTTTGTATGTAGACTGATGGAAAATACAACAAAGCATGTCTCTACCTCGTAGGAGAGAAGGGTTCAACTCTACAGGTAGTGCACAAGACTGGGACTTAAGAGACCGGAGCTTGACTCCCAACTGAGCACTTTAATATGGGAAATGTTTCCCCATTTTGTAGGGAAGCGTTTATGAGGGTAGCGTTTATAAGAATAATTCTAAGTTGCCTCTATAGTGGAGTTGATACAGGGCATATGAGCAGATACGAGTTCTGTAACACAAATGGTGGGAGTCTTTAAAAAGTTACTTTATTGGAAATGTGATAGTAACACTATAGTAATAGTATAGTAATTCTACTTTTCAAAGTCTAGGATTTGTGAATCCACATCAAACAGATTCACTGATATGCCATGATCAGAAGCAAAAGTCATCAGCATCCTTCCCAGAGACAGTACTTCTTACGTGATGTATGCTGAACATCTTCAAAACATGCAAGGGCAGTGAATGGGAGTGATGACAATCTGATACCATTAACCTTTTAACCTCTCAAACTGAGGCCACTATATATGTGGATATTGAGCACACCAAAACAAAGGCAGAGAAGGTTACCTGTTACTATGGAAAAGGTGACTGTCTGCTGGTTTTCCAAATGTATTGTTTGCCTACTTGCTACTTTCTTTGACAAAGTGCATTTGCCTTTTATGGATCCACTGTCGGGTTGAAAGTTTACCAAAACCAACCTAATACAACATTCCTTCATAAAAGCCTTGTTAATCCACCCTACCATACATGGAGTGGGATAATTACATTCTGTGAAGGACGACTAACCCATTAGTGTAGCATTCTAGCAGGCTTTAATTGAGTAGCATGGAAAAAATCTTTCTGGAAAAACTCTTTACTTTTTCTGATCTTAAGCAGGGGAATAATTATAAAACTTTTTCACTCATTCTAATATACATCAGTAAAATAAGACAATTGTCAATATATCCTCATTAAAATTCCACTGTAACGACATGCTAATGCTGTGATTATTTTTACTGTTTCGCTGATGGAAAACCTAACACAATTGAGTAATTAAATGTGGCAATGGCCACCTTAGAATCAGCTCTCATTATTCAGCTAGAAGTCTCTTTGACAAGTAAGCATGAACCTGTCATAAGAGACACAAAACATTTCTGCCATGACCACAGGGTAAAATCTCCCTTTCTCACCTCTTTCTTCTCCTTCTTCCCCCTCCCCGATTTTCTTTTCATTGGGATTTTTGTGCTCATCATGGTATTTAAATAAGTTTTAAAATATAGTTAAAATGTGCTCAGTTACATCAGACTGAGCAGAAAAATCACTAATGAGCAACAACATATAGAAGGCTGAGAATGAAAGAACTGTTTTCTTTGACAGACTAAGGATTTGAAGACTTAAAATTGCCACTGAAAATGAAAACACAAAACACTTGTTAATTAAATTACAGCCCTTTAAATTTATTAATAAATTCCTTTTTTCTCCTCTAGCAAAAATAATCCAGTTGATTCAGCAAAGATTTCAACCAAAAGAGAATAAATATTTTCTATTACAGAGTACATTGTCCAACTGAGACCAAGCCACTCTGACTGGTTTCAACGGTGCTACTGTCTAAAGGCTTTCAACAGATGCAAGCTTTGTTCTGAAGGGTACAAAGGCAGTTTCTCATGGACAGTGTTAACAGAAACAGTGGGCAGGAAGAGGGAATTGTATCCCGAGGATGAATCCACTCCTCCGTACACACCCACTGGTATTTTCAAAGTCCAGAGCCCATTGCAGTAAACATCTCTTCCCCAGAAGTACACCCACCCCCCCAAAACAAAAGCAGGAAAAAGTTAACTAGTATAAACATGGGGTTAGAAATGCAGCATCCTCTTTCCCCTTACATATTAAAATGAGTAGCACCGGTTAAGATAAGGATGGTTTGATACCATTTAGTTAATAGAAACACCTAAGGTAATTAAGCAAAATTTGTTCAGTGAAACGGTTGTCAAGCATTGGAACTGGCTGCCCAGGAAAGTGGTTGAGTGACCACCCCTGGAGGTATTTAAAAGACCTGTAGATGTGGCACTTAGGTACATGGTTTAGTGGTGGGCCTGGCAGTGCTAGGTTAATGGTTGGACTTGATCTTAAAGGTCTTTTCCAATTCTATGATGCTATGATTTTCTGACTATTGAAAATTACTTTGGTCAATATGCAGAATAAATTTCTGTTAGCTAAATGGTGATCTTCAACTAAATAGTTATGGGGAAAAACATTGTTAAACTATGATCCATGTCACTGCCACAAGTATCAAGAACATCAGCAACGGTATTCACAGGCAAGACATAATGCCTGTCCCATGCCTGGTTTTGTTATGTTAGGATATTTAGAGATCTGTCCTAACTACTTGGCTATTTCTTTTGCTCTCTGGAGTAAATAACACTTCTAAGACTTCAGACCTACCTTAGCTCTTTCCTGCCTTTCAACACCTTTCACCTAAGCCTGAGGCATGATGCAAAATCTACTCCTCAAGGACAAACCACAAGTTTACAGCACTCTCTTAAGAGCTCTGAATTTGCTAACCTATGAATCACACTGGTGTACATTTTGGTTTTGCCAGAAACAAACCTGACACATTCTTCATTCAAGAGCAGAACCAGCTGTGAATATTAAGGTTAACCCCTGGGTTAGACAAGGTTTATAAATTATACATTTACCATAGAAAACCATATGAAGAATACGATGAAAGATGAAGAAAATAATAACATTTCTACATCTGGTTATATAATGAACACATCACAACCATATTTTGTCCAAACCTAAATATCTAGCATTGAGCATAACACAAAGGAGTGTCTTAACCAAAGCCCATGCTCCACATCATAAGGTTTTGCATCTTTAGTAGCAAAAACTTAGAACACATTATGAAGAAGGAGGCAAATGGAAACTGGTATTTCTGCTTAGTTGAAATTACTGTATAAAACATCCATTACACTTTATACGGGAGTCTGATAGTTTTGTTCCTGCTGTAAATTTTTCTCATGACAGTCACCTTGCTAGCAGTCCATGAGGAACTGGGAAATCTATGAAACATTGCTATTTATTTCTGCATCCCAAAAAATGGCCTTTAGGAATTTCTGGTACCAAGCGAAAATATTATCACTGATTATCAGCTTTCCTGTTGGACCCAGAGAGAAAGTGGGAAGGAACCAGACAGCCAGAGCACAGGGCAGATGTAAAGAGATAAACACAGGACACATTTTAGGAACCAGCTATTGCATTCCTACAGGTCAAATTCTGGGTAAATTCAGAAGTAACACTAGAAAAAAAAATCTACTGAAAACTACTCCAAATTTACACAGGTGGGACTGATTATATCTTCTACCAGTAACTGTGTATTTGACAGTTTATCTGACACTACCACCCACCAGCAGCTTGGCATGCTGTCAAAACCAACAGAGCAGTATACAACATACGTTGTGCTGCCATTATAGCAAGCAAGAAAAATCTGCCTTTCCTCATTATTCAGTCTTCCACTCAGAGACCACAGCCAATGCGTAGGTAGCTCAAGTGGTAAGGTTGTCGATCACACACTGTGGAGCAGAAGATGCCAACATAGTGCTCTTCCATGGAAAGAGAAAAAAAAAGCCTTAATAGTGTATCATATGTTTTACGTCAATATAAAGACTAATTATTACTATTTTTACATCCCGGCTTTTCCTACAGTTTGGTGCCTTTGGACTCCTCCATAAGTGCAATAGAAAACAGTGCTGTTTCCTGCACACGGCTGGCAAATCTAAGCATCTGTTTTGTTGAGCCATGAGATCTCCTCATTTCTAGCTAAGAACAAACATGGTTTTATGTGGAAATAAGAACTAGCGACATCAAAGAATGATAATCTTCAGTGTAAGCTTCAATTATGGCTGTGTTTCCCTTGTGTTTTGTGCTTGTAACACGATGTGCTGAAACTTCTTCCAAAAGATATTTGCATACAAGTTTTCCTGGACTTGCCTGCTTCTGGACATACTTCTCCATATCTGATGCGTCTCTGGTATGCATTATGTAGACAAATATTCTTAATTCTCCATGCTTTCTTTCGATAAACTCGGCTTCCAGTGTCCAAAATTCATGTGTAAGGTGAGGCTGGCACATGAATATACCCCAAACTCCTCATTAAAAAAGTTAGGGTATTTTGCTTACACTCTTTTTTTGCCAAATTTTGAATTATTTAAGCTTGAATTTTCAGGGTGTGGTTTTCAGGCTGATTTTTTTTTTTTTCTGGAAAATCTTGGTCAACATTGGCTGGCTATTTCTGAACCTCTAGGGAACAAACATTATTTGATTTTGAAAACTCATGGCTTTATTTTATTCCTATTTTGGAAGTTCTAGCAGCAACTTGAAATTTGGCAAGGAGGTAGCCTTTGAGTTAACATAGCTCATTTTGTAATCTATGTGAAAATATGCCCTGATAAGGTCAGCTAGAAAGTTTTGAGGAATTACAAATCACACAGAGGCAGCAGCCATTTTCTAGATCTGAAAAGCTGAAATATCTGAGGTTTCTGTCAAAACTCTCTGAGCACTTAATGCTGTCCAGTTGTTACCGAGCAGTTCCCAAGGAGTGAGTGAGCGTCCCAGACCTCCTTACAACCCATCTCTTATCTCAGAGTACCTGTGCACACTGCATCCTAGGGTGGTGGAGCCAAAATATGAATTTCCCAGTAAATGTGGCCTTGGCTTGCAGAGCAGGTAACGGAGATGGGATGTGGACAATGTGTCAGGAGAGGTATGGCAGTGACTTGCTGCATAAAAGGGAGAACTTCCAGAAGCCATCAATACAGCAGTTAGTCCACACAGAGGATGACAATCTCCTAGTCCTCAACTAGTGTAGTCCCTTAACTCAAGCAGCAGAGAACTCTCTGATGGGATGTCAGGGTTACAATCCTGCCAATGAATCGGACACGCATCCACGGCAATTCATGTGCTGTCAGCTTCTTGTGTTTAACTAATGAGGGAATTACATAGCCTAAACCAAAATGCACAAGGAAAAGGTCAAAATCAATCCAAACCAGAACACCCTCCTCAGTTCAGTAGAAAACCCTATAAATAGAAAACCGGAGCAATATTCAAGGCATATAAATAAGAACTCCCTGTGGGTATGGGGAAATTCTTTAACTTAATTCATCAGTTTATTTAATATGTTTGAGTATAAAATGTTATAATGAATATTAACTGTATTATGGGGGACAGTATCCATTAAGAATGATACAAACATGTGCCTGGGGTCTATTCCTGGCCATGATCCACATTTTTAGCATGCACGCCCATGTGAAAACAGACACCTAGCCCAAGCTCTGCAGCTCCCTCTCTGCAGGGGTCCAAATGTACTTGCTGATGCATTCTGGACAATTTGAATATAATTCCATGGGGTACAGCAGAAAAATCTCAGCAGTAGAGGCCACCAGAGCTGAGTTCTTCTTCCAAGAGCCTCCCCACTGCGAAGTGCTCTTTGCAGAAGCTCCTTCCATCCCTAGATTGCAGCTTCCTATAGGCAGAGTCGATTCTGTGTCCCTGTGAATGACCACGTACAGATGTGTGCATACAGAGGGCAGCAGCATGGATGAGAAGCATGTGTTAGGTTATACAGAAATTGGCTCTCAAGACCATGCTTAACTTCAAGGAATAGAGGTGCCAGTCAGGATTTGAGCTTCATTTTGCAAATACTGCACAAGTACTTTAAAAAGCCACAATCTCACTCCTGGGAAGCTCACACTTAATATAACAAGAAGGTTGCTTATACCTGATACACATTTCATGTATGTCTAGTAAAGAACTGGTTTATCCCGACGTTTCCCATCTTTTCTTGCAAGCATCAGGTAATGAGTATATAAAATACAGAAGTAGAGAAGAGAGTAATCTTACCAGACGAGGCAACTGCAAATGTATCTTGAGAGAAATAAGCAGCAGCAAGGCAAGACTGCAGTCAGAGAGACGCTGAGGGGAAATCCTCTCCATATTGGAGCATGTTTTACTATTTATCTTGACAGAACCAAAATTCCAGATACAGATTACCTTTTTTAAGACCAGAAAGCAGCACTGTCTAACCTCTTACAGAATGGAGGTGTAGGTATATTGGTACAGGAATGGTGGTGACAGAGAAGCTGTGTGGAAAGCAAAACCATCCAGGAGCAGATAGGAATTATAGTGCCCAGCTATGAATGGTATTACATATTAAAGATGGATTAATTAAGAAATAAGGCATTTATTGTCCATTTTTCTAAGGCTGTTATCTTAAAATGATGCCTGTTCTAACTCATAACAGGCAAACACCAATTTCTATGCCACTGGCATGACATAAGGGTTTCCATTGGCCAGAAAAATATTCCTGTGCCTCAAGAGTGCTGTGACATGTTTATTTGTCTTCCTAATGCCACTGACAAATTTTCAGGGACTGTAATGCCTTGAAATTTCCTGCTTGGCTCCATTTCAGACTCCACACCAGGCTTCAGTCCAAGGCGTAAGTGTTCTGAAGTAACTTACTGATTCTTGTACTACTGAGACAAGATACCACTTGGAAATGCTTGATGCATTTTCCAAAACACTGCTACAGGTTGGAAAGCTGGAGGAGCAAGGTACCCTCAAGGGAAGAAGAGCTCAGAGCCCTAAAGACGACATGAAGATCACATGGCCATCAGCTGCACACAGTACGGGTGGTAATTCCCTAAGGGCACCCTGTGCATTACAGGAGCCTTAAGGACGAAGACCAAATGACTTGTGCTATCAGAAAAATACCCAGGCACCTGGTAAAACTAAAACTAGGTCCAAACTCTTTCTTTCTATTCAGCGATACTACAGATTTACATAATTACATTGTCACAAATAATTATTTAAACAATTTCTGTTATTTTAGCAAATGAAATAATGTAATTAAGTAAATAATTTGCTGTTTTGTGCATCAGTTCACTGCATATTAAAGAAAGGAAAGACTCTGACTCCTCCTCAATTCTAACAAAAACTTATTTTATCTATAGCAATAATGGTTGTAGTATCACTGAAGTCACTCAGTCACATAACTCACCTTTTCTGAATCACAAGTGACATAAAGACTCCCTGAAAACTGAAACCTGGCCAAAGCTGCTAACACAGTATTTATCTCATGGACAAACCAAATACAGAGTTTCTCCAACACAGCAACACTCTCTCATCTTAGGTACCACCAGGTCTTATAAGAATAATTCTCTTTTTTTTAAGCATAAGGATCAGGAGCCACAATGCACTTGCTAGTAGTTAAAGTAGATCTGAAGCATATTTTGGGAAGTATTTCCTAGCAAAGTGTAAAGAATCCATCGTGATGGGGGAATCTGTCTGTCTGTAGTACAGCTCTTCTCATAGTAATAAAACCTAACCTGTTTTTACAGATATTCCCAGATGTCTTTCTGCAGCATTTATCAAAATACAGTTGTCAGCATTGCAAGTGCAGCGTGAAAAACCACAACTTAAAAATATTGTCTTTCTCGGGATGCAATAATCCCAGCCTGTATGCCTGTGTTCTCCTGCACCTGTGGACATTACAAAGTCAGTTTTCCTGCGGACTCTCTTCTGATGAGCACGAGGTACAAGGCAACGCAAGAAGAAGCAAATATGTCCTAAAGGGGAATAACTTTCCCCTTTTTTCCCTTAAGCGTACCTGAAGCCCCTGGAGACCCGACACTCTCGGTAAGCACCGCCCGAGCCTTAAGGCCAGCCGCGGGTGGGGACGAGCGACCCCGGGACCCGCCGCTCCCGGGCTCCGCGCTGCGCAGTCGGGAGCGCTCCGACCCCCACCGCCGTCCCCGCCGCGCAGGACGGGCTCCGGGACCTCTCCCGGGCTGATGCCCCGGGGGAGGCCGGCGGACGCGCAATGCTCGCACCACCCCCCGGACCCACCTGAGATGCCGCCCCCGACCACGACCACGTCGTATTTCTGGGCCATGGCGCTGCCCCCCGTCCCGGGCGCTGCCTCCATCCCGCCCTTCCGCGGCGGCGGCGGCGGCTCCGACCCCGCTCAGGCGGACAGCGCCGCGCCGTCCCGCCCGCCCCGCCCCCGCCCCTGGGCGGACCCCTCCCCGCCTCCACCAATGGGCGCTGTTGGGGGGCGTGGTCTCACCCAGCCACGCCTCTCGGTGCTCGCCCCCCGCCCGGCGCGACCCGAGAGGGCAGTGGGAGGTCCCGGCGGAGCGGGAGGGCGGGCGGCGGGGGCCGCTTGGGGGGAACCGGCGCTAAACGCCGGCAAACGCTGCCTGCGGGAGCACGTTTTGCCTGGGCGTGGCTCGGTACCGGCGCGGCTTCGCCCCGGCCCGTCCCGGGTGCACAGGGAGGGCTGGAGGCAGATAGGCGGCAGCGTGCCGGCTGCGGGATGCGGGCAGCTCTAGCAGCCGGCGCTCACTAACCCCTTTTTATTTACTAAAATTTAGGAAGTATGCTAGCGGTGAGTGTGGGAGAGGAGGAGCTCCATGGAGCAGTATACAAGCCTCAGCTTGTACTACGAGAATCAAATTGCACTCAGCCCGGGAGCCAGGGAATGAAGGGTTAACCTTTGCACGAAAGTGTCTTACCAAATACGATGCCTGAAATAATAACTGGTTGCCAAAATACCAGTTTTGTTTGTACTTAGCTACTATTACTGATCTGAAATACATGATGGTTGTGATTTTTTCGTGCATTTTACAGCTTGTACAATTTTTATTGCCAAAGTGTAAATGTCATCTCTGTGAAGCTAAGTAGAAAAAATAGAGAGCCAGTCATCCCCTTCCAAGTAAGCACAGAAGACCTTTACAATTCACACAATTACAGAAAATCCTAATGCCACTTCATGTTAAATATTGATATAAGTTCTGAGAGTTGCCCAATTTTGCAATCATATTCCATATCTGGGTATGATTAAAGAATGGAATGAGAGTGCAATACTACAGTCAGTCTCCTCGGAAATGCCTTGGCTTTCTTAGAGTGGGAAAAATTAGGACTTTTGGTTTGTGCTAATTGAGCCAAATAAGCAAGACATGGACCTGTTGGAGCAGGTCCAGAGGAGGCCACAACAATGATCAGGGGGCTGGAGCACCTCCCCTATGAGGACAGGCTGAGAGAGTTGGGGTTGTTCAGCCTGGAGAAGAGAAGGCTCAGGGGAGACCTTATTGTGGCTTTTCAGTACTTAAAGGGGCCTACAGGAAAGATGGGGACAGACTGTTAGTAGGGCCTGTAGCAATAGGGCAAGGGGTAATGATCTTAAACTAAAAGAGGGTAGACTTAGAATAGTATAAGGAAGAAATTTTTTACCATGAGGGTGGTGAAACACTGGAACAGGTTTCCCAGAGAGGTGGTAGATGCCCCCTCCCTGGGAACATTCAAGGCCAGGTTGGACGAGGCTCTGAGCAACCTGATCTAGTTGAAGATGTCTCTGCTCATTGCAGGGGGTGGTTGGACTAGATGACCCATAAAAGTCCCTTCCAATCTGTTCTATGATTCTGTGACAGCAGTGACTGACTACAGAAATATCTGTGAAATCACTAAGCAACAATACAAGAGACAGAATAATGGATCTTCTTCAAAAATAAAAACAGGTACTTTAAAAAGGTAAAGTACATGTGCACTGCTAATTATTTGTGTTGTACTAGCTGCAGACACACAAGTGTCAGGTGCTATAAGAAATAAGAACAAGATGTCTACAGCTCTGACAGATCATCTACTGACACAGAAACTCATCATCACTGAGATTGCTGTTGCTTGCATGCCAGAGTAAAGTACACAAAAAGGGGACAGTTCAAGACTGAGAGAGTTACATGTGTTCTGAAGCAGAAAATGCAATGTACCAACAGCCGTTTGTGCTTATTAGGGAAAAAAGTCTTTACTTCTTGAGGGTGATAAGGATACCTGCGCCCATAGCTCTGCTGGCCCCAGTGAGCAGGTCACAGGGAATCTGATGAATAAAAACCTTCATCAAGTGACACCTCCCTCATAATCCAGAAGCCAAGTTTGGAGGAGAACAACAAAAACATCCTCTGTGATAATAACAGGAAACTTGTGCATATCTAGATAACTTGGTGATAGACAAGCTTGCCAGAAAATCTCTAGTGCTAAAAGGAGCTGCAACAGGCTTGTTAAAGAACAATGGAGACTGAAGTGGTTTTACCTAGAGCAGTTCTAGTGATGAGTGGTGACATCAAAGTGTGAATTGTATACGCTGTGGTGGCCTCAACCCTTGGAGTAAAGACCAAAAATTGTCTAAGGGGCTACCAAGGATTATCTTGGGCATTAGCAAACCCCAGGGGTAGCAATGTCTGTCAAAACTGTCTAACTGCTAAGCCCTTAGCATCTGTATGATACAAATAAGAGATCTCAGAATAATTCTACCTCCACTCATACAGATCTGCAGACATCCACGATTTGGAAAAAAAGCTCAAGCAGATGCTAAAGCCTTGCTTGAGAACAATGGGATGAACCCAATGGGAGATGATCAGGAGAACTTGCTGACCTCTCAGCTGGATCCATCATGGTTTGCTGAGGACTTGATGAAAAATCAAGAAGCAGGGAAGGAAGAAAGTGATGTGTCATAATGAGAGTGATCCTCCTTTCCTAAATGTTATGACCACATTTTCAAAGAGAAATTTGAAATGTGTTCAGAAATCAACAGAAAATAAAGGCATGGCAAATTTTACAGTAAAGGAAATTTTATTCCAAGCAGACAAAATTTTATTTGGAAAGAAGCTAATTGTTGCTCAGAACAAAGAGTTGAAAAACAAAGAAATGCTCTCCAATGGGCCCTATTCCTTATGCGCTATGAAAAAACAGGGGGCAAGGCTGAAAGGTGAACATAGGAAACTACTGTTGCTGAAACCATTTCCTAGCAATATGTCTAGTTGATTTATGACTGCTTCTGTGAATGAATTGTAGTAATAAATTGCTGAGCTTGCAGAATGCATGTGGTCATTAATGTGAAGGTATAGAAAGTCACAGGACTGACATAGACTTTCGCATTTACCAGGAAAAGAACACTGAAAGTTTCTGAGAAATACAGTGGAACATTCAGAGCAAGGCTTTTGCTTGAGATCACAGCTGTGTCAGCAACAACAAAAATTGTCAAAAATTCGCCCCAAGAATGGGCAAAAATACATCAAATTTCTTGATCAAAGAACATGAAGAAAAATATCCAAAGATAAGTGTCATCACCAATTTATTTATTGCACTATAGGTGTTTTACTTTCAGTTTTGCCAGCTGCTGATGTGAGGAAGTCAAACTTCTCAGGTCATGTCATCAGTAGTCACAGTCATGTGTTATTTTATGTCTGCTCAGTACTCCAAATGATAAGTAAAATCAGACATAGTCATTGTGGAAGACACCGATGTTTTGCATTCCTTCCTGATTTCACCGTTACTTATTTTGCCAATGCATCTGAAAACTGGAATTCAAACATAGGGAATATCCTTGGCATTAAAATAAGATGTTTTTGTCAAAATAAAAAACATTATCTATTGTGCATTCATGTATATAATGTAATTTTTTAGTTCTTTGTTTTATGATTATCTTTTGACAGTTAAACAGAACCAAAGTGCTGTAAGGCAAGAATGCACTATCACTAGGAGACTAATTGTCGTTATTAAGGTCATAATTACCACCACTTAACCACTTCTAAAGTCAGGTAATTCTTGTATCTTAACGATATCAACAGAGCTTATCCTAGAACATGCCATCTTAAGTGTTACCGCCAGCTGAAATTTTTGCCATTAACTCATCTGTGTTGATTAGCACTTTACTCTGCAGGCAAAAAGATGAGCTTTCCAGAGAGTATCAGAGCCTTTTGCAAAGCTTGATTCACATAAATTTACATTCATACACATTTTAATTCTGGTAATTACATGGTTAGTACTCGTGTTACATCAAGCTGAAATATGGAAAACTGAGAAAAATAACCCAAACTCTTCCAAACATCAAAATCAGTAGTTCTGTTGGGAGTCCCTTTGTTCAGCAACAGTGTGTGTGATATGGAGTAACTGCAAACCTCATCTGCAGGTGACACTGTGTTTTCTAAGAACAGTTTTCTATTTTGGAAGAGTATTTTAGTCTATCTTATGCTAAATTTGGGGTCATCAATTAATTTACAATGCTAATGATTACAGAATTGTTTGTTATTTCTTTTTGCCAAGGACTTTATCAGTAATGGAAATTATAAAAGATCATGTAACACTTGGAAATAGACAATGTTGTGCACCGTGAGTAGAAGAAAAAGGAAATGTTCTATAAAATGTTTCAGACTTTAGAGCGCTTTCCTCTGAAACAAACAATTCCAAACAAACAAGCCCAGATCAAAGTGTCTCCAAGGGTTTTGTGAAAGAAGAAAGAGAGAAAACATGTATTCCCAAACAGCAAGGAAGAAGTAGTCCATTCTCCCACCCAAAGCAGATCCTGAGCTTGACCAGTTGGAATGCATTCAAGGATGGAGATTCCATAACCTCTCTGGGCTTCAAGGTCTGACCACCCTCGCAGTGGACCTTTTTTCCTTCGTATCAAGTTGGAATTTCCCGTGTCTCCAGGTTGTGCTGGTTGCCCCATGTCCCATCTCAGGGCACCCTGGTTGCTTTCCTGTTTTGGAACAAATTTTTCTCACCCTCTTCTGTTGGAGGTATTTCAAAAGTATTAAAAACATGACACATACCGTATTTCTTGAATGTAAAACATCATGGTCCCACGTCCTCAGTGCGTCCCCTAGGGGATGTTCATACAAGCTCTCTGCCTTGCTCTGGTTCATCAAATAGGTAGTTATCTAGACTAACTGGAATGGTCCCAGCAGGGGACTCGTAAAGAGATTGTGCAACATTTTTGTAAAAATTGATTAGAATCAAACTGGTAAGCTGTGAATGGTATTGTAGAGTATTAATGGACATTTTTATTGACTAGGATGTATATTCTTATCTTTTCAAATCCACTTTCTTACTTAGGTATGTATTCAAAACCATCAGAAAACAATCACCAGTCTGATATTGTAAAACAGTCTTCACTGGTATGAAAAATGCTTTTGTACACAAAGATTGCTGTGACATGTTTATTCATCACTGTTCATTTTTACTGGTGTGTTTTCAACAACTGTAGTGACTTCATGCTTCCTGGCTAGCTCTATTTCAGGCACCGCACTAAACTCTAATCAACGAATAAGCACCTTGAAGCAAATTATCACAGCTCACAGCTATTAAAATTTGATTAGTTCATTTTACCTTAGAACAACAACCAGGAATCTTCTGATATATAAACAGTCAATAAAAATTCAGTGCTCACCCTCTCCTTGACCCATGTTTCCCACTCCCTCAATTACAGAGCATCCAACAGGCCTTCTGGTGCGGTGCCTGTCCTGAGTGCAAGATGGTGGCAGTGGGACAGGGAGGGGCACATGGGGAGTGGAATGCTCTGAGACAGCCCCATCACTGGCAGAGTTTCTGCTCTTCAGCGACCAATCGGTGCTAGACCTACTTATTTGCTTTCCATCCCCTGCACCACTCCAGAGACTTTGGTCCCCTCCACAGCTCTGGATGCAGAAAACACCATTCATGTGACTGGGCTGCATTTGGAGTCCTGGAAACTTTCAGTGGAGATGGGGAAAATGCATGCATGGAGTTTTCTTAAAGCCATGAGGAAAAGGTCAACTACTATGACTTTAATGTCCCTAGGTAAATCTACTAGAATATATTTAAAACATTAATCCAAATTTCAAAGTGCTCCTCTACACCTGGGAACAGAAAACCAAAATACAAGCTGAGACTTATTCCCTAAAGGGGAATGCCCTCAGCTACACACAGTGAAGTTTTCTGGTCCCCCAGAGAAACCTGTTACATACTCCCTGGATAAAGTCTCACTGCCTCAGGCCGCCAAAAGATATTTTGACTCTACAGAAATATGGAATAAAATTTTAAGCATTTTTAACCACTGAAGAGTTAGGTAAATGTTTTCTTTCTGTGCTAGGATGCCATCAATAATTTCAATTTGTGAAATATTTCCAACTCTTTATTTCATGTTACAATACAACATACTTAGGCATACAGGATACAAAAATTCAGAAGATAGTTTGGGAAGGAAACTGAATTGCCTCATTAAAATTTTTGAAGTAACTTCCCTGCATGATTTTTCAGTCTGACTAAAATTGTTATTGATCTTTTAACAGCATCAAGCTCTTCTCTTTGTATAAGTCTCAAAACTGTGAAATATTTTTAAATGAAGTAGATCTTGAAAATTTGAGCATCATATTACTGAGCATTGGGCAGGCTTCATCAGTGAGTGAAATAAAGTCAAAATCTCCATGTACCAGAAGTCAGATATGCCCAGGCAGCTGTTGGATAAAGAAGTGGTTGTTCAGTACAACCTTAGGCAGAGTGAGGAGTGTTCCTGGTATTAAAAGACATGTATACAGTTCTTCAGGAAGAAGTAGGTGAAGTGTGATAAGCCCATTTTTTTTCTTAGAACTCAGCCTTGTCTCGTACACAGCTTTTCTGAAAGCAGGCAATGATTTTTAGATATCTTTATGATTTCATAGCTAGTTAGGTTGACCACAGTGGCACTATCAGATTCCAGACAATCTCTTGATAAACATCTTCTGGGGGCTGTACTAGGCCATCACAAAATATTATTGTTATCTTTAAAAATTTACAATCCCCCTGTGCGGGGTCTTTTATTTACATAAGATGTGAAAGGAGCACAGCTTCAAATATATGCCTTATGCTAAGAAAGCAAAAAGAGACAAATCCAGTTAAAGTTAGCATGCATGACTAAAAGGATTATGCCAGTGACTAATTTTTAATCTCTTTTGCTCACTAGCCTTTGTCTTTAATGATGTGTGTTAGTTCAACCAGCAGTGTTGAGAGACATGAAGTCTTTCCCTTTCTCTCTAGTTTATCTTCACGACACATTTGCCTATAATTATTTTAATTACTATGAGATAAAATATATTCACTGACTGTAGTAATAAGGATTTCAAAAATATGTATATGTCTTTGTTTGCTTTCAAAAGAAGCCCTGAAATTATTTCAACAAGCTTAAATTAAATAAATCCTTCAGGATGCTTAGTTCTACTAACAGTTTCAGCTCCAATATAAGCTCCAATATGAAGTCACTGGGTGGGAGAGACTGCAAGGCAGGTCTAGAAGGTGGCCTCCAGGTATTGCTCAAATCTCGGGAGCTCCTTCCTCCCATTGTCACAGGGGAAGACCTTGTTAGGCAGCACACGTGGTGCTTTCATTGCACAGCACAAGGAGCAAGCTGTGGAGCAAGCAAAGTGGCCATGCAATCAGTTCAGAGCATGGGGTTGTGTTCAGATGGAGCTGCCCAAGTAGCTGCCCACGGGAGATGTCTGCAAGAGTTTTGGCAAAAAGGCACGCAAAGACCCCAAGCAGGCATGTAGGTGATGGCAAGGAACAGGCATGGCGGAGCAGCCTTTGCCTCTGGAAGTGGGGAGAAATTTCTGAGTCTTCTCTCCTGGACTCAGGCCCTCAGCAGGCATGAGTTTAACATTCAACCTGTACATTTCAGGTGACTCTGTCACTGTGTACCAGACTTACACTACTGTATTTCTGAGGGTGTATTATTGACTTAATTCCATTCTTAGTTTAGCAGCTCCTGCTGATTTACCCAGGCTCACTTTTCAGGCTTTAAATATCACATGAGTGCAAGTGTCTTCTGACCTTTGGAGGGAACAGTGTTGGTATTGCACAACGTATGCTCCAGCTAGTGGAGAGGACTTTATGTGAAGACCTGAACTTTGCCCATGTTCTTTAAAGCCCACGAAACAGATTTATATTGTGCACTGTCATTGCTGCTATCAAGTTTTCTGTGTGCTCTTCACCACCATCACATTATCAGATCATTTTTATGCATCGGGCTGTACAATGCACTTTCAGTGATATTAACAAAATGTTCGTTTAATTACCAGCTCCATAAAAAGCAGTTTGTTTAATAGCTCATGGATTGCTGGTATCATTTGAGATTAGATCAAAGCTTGTATAAGAGGTAACAACAATCTGAACATGATAGTGCATTCAGAGAACAAGTATTGGTTATAGATCACAAACTCTGGCTGCAGTTTGAACAGGATTTTAGAAGTAGGGCAGCCATTATAGGAATATGGGGAAATCAGTGGAGATCATTAGTGGAGACAGTTACATGCCAAAGAAATACAATGAGATTTGATCTGAGAGTAAGAAAAAGCTTGGTGAAAATGCCAGCTGGAATAAAGAATCCAGTTAGAGCCATTGAACTTCAGCCTTTGATACAACAACAAAAAAATCAAAAAGCTTTGCTAAAAGTAGGTCAGAGAAATTTGTCATACCCTCTCACTGCCTATCAGGTAAAACAGCATTGGAAACCTATAGAAAGCATCCCAAAGGAAATAAGGCTGTTCTCCTCTGCAAATCCTGTATGGGATGCAGTCAGCTGAAGCCATGTGGACAGCTTCATCTCTCTTCTAGATTAATGACTACTTCACTGAATACCTAAAACCCTTAGCACCCCTCCCGAGAAACAGATTTACTTCAGGGGTTTGGGAGATGAACAACCGTTTCTGCCAGCCCTCCTCTACCTGTGCAGAGACCCTGGCACTTTGCAATTGGACCCAGCCCTAAGTACCACCAGGTAGAAATCAGTCACACAGACATATTTCCCCATCTCTGTCAGGTAGCTGAACTGAGAAGGACAGAAAAGCTCATTTCCAAGGTGTCATTTCTTCTTTTCTGGCAAGTCCTTGACTGGAAGTTACCCTGTAGATACAGCACACTTTCTAGTCTGACCCAAGGAATCACATTCTTGTATTGAGTAAATAACGTTATTTGCCTGTTTTCCTTTTTGCAAACCCTAATAGGGAATCTGAGATCCTAACATCATGCTCATTCCTAAGAAAGACTTAGAAGTGCATCCTTTTTCCTTGCACAATTACCCAAATTTAGATAATAAATTATTAGAAATTGGCCAAAGCAACAAATGAGCAGATTTTGTAGTTAAGAACTGTGAATAAATTGGTTAAAGTGAAAATCATGAGAAATGTTAGTACACCAGACCTCTGGTGTAACTATATTATCCCAGCAGTATTTATGATAGTCACTATCTCTTATCTGGTGATACCAAAACATGATCTAGAATACTATTGTTTACTGCTGCTTCAGGAAACTTAGTAACTTATTAAACTTTTTGACTGCTTTAGAGAAAAAATGTCTTAATCTGGCTCTAAATTAAAAAAAAACAAAACTGAAATTAATCTCTGATCAAGGTAAGTCTGTCAATGTGCTTCCAGTAAAAGAAACAAAACCTGACCGTAGCCTGTGATGATGTCCATCAACACCACTTTACACAGTTTCTCAGAGCTCTGTTTAGCAGTAGTCACTGCCACCTTCAAAAAAGACAGTTACAGAAGGCAAATGGAAGTGCCTGGCTATGCGTACCTTCTTGATTAACAAATAGGTATGCAGCCCTGTTGCATTCAGCTGTACACAGCAAGCAGTGTGAGTCTGCAGGGCCTCGCAGGGTTGTATATGATACAGGCAGAACAAAGCAATCAAAGGTCAGTTTGTAGTGTCAGGGCAACAGAGAGGAAGGACAGGAAAACTGTTTCTCAAATGTGAGCTGATTGCCTCAGTGGTGCTGATTTACCTAGAGCCAAAATGCCAAGCACAGATATAAGTATAAATTACAGCAGCGGGAGGAAGTTGTATTTATATTCTGCTTATGCCTTTGGCACACACTATAAGTACAGTGCAGTACTTCTAGTGCCAGTGCAGGTGCCTGGTTGGGATGGCAAAGTCATTGCTGTCACCGTATGATCAGACCATGAGACTGCACATCTGTTCATAGAGTTGGAAATGAAGGGTGCAGCAGCAGGCAGCTTTGCAGGTACCTTGTGCTTCCCCTGAGTCCTCTGAAAAACGCATTGTCTGTTGTCTCTTTTCTTAATGAGTTAAGAGATAGGGCAATTGGTGCAATTTTCTAAATATTTTTGTATTTGTATTTCTTAAGGAACCTCAAAAGTGGTTTTCATTCTTGTGTTATGGGATACAGGCATCATTATGAGTTCAATCTTCATCTTACACCTGTGAGAAGAGGACTGAGGAAAAAACACACAGGGGAGTGTACATTTACTTTTTGTTCACAGAAGGAGAGAAGTCACCTGATGCTAGCCTGGGCAGGCATGGGCATGGCTCCATGAGCAGTGTCCAGCAGGGCTACTTCTCACAGGGAAACCCTCTGACCACCAGTCTGGGTAGCCAGTGCCAGAGGAGACAGCAAGGACAGGGGAGTGCACCATCAGTCCAGGGTGACATGATGCCTACACCAGGTTTGGAAGTAGAGGCATCTGGCTGGGAGGAGTGATTCGCAGCATCTTCCCTGGTGCATTTGCAATGAATTAAAAGCACTAAAGGAAACATGGTGCCTCCAAAGACTGATTTCTGCCCCTTCTGAGGAAACTTGTCACTTCTCCACAAGTTGCAGAGTCTGAGGACCACAGAACTGGTTGAAGTGCGCAGCCAAGCCAGAAGATGCAAGTACCATTAGCAAGCACTCTATGGATCTCACTTCATATTTTTTTGCAGCCCAGTTTCCCTTTCTGGACTTCTTATCTTGTCTACATTACAGAGACACCTGAGACCAGTTCCTGCAGCTTTGTCAGCCTCTAGTAATTTGGGGTGCACACAGAGGAGCTGCTTGCCTTACCCAATGCAATGCCTCAGTGTAAAGACTATTTCTGCGTATCAACTGTACAATGCCTAAGTAAGCATATATCCTATTTGGTGCTCTTTGGATTTTGACTTCTGGCAGGTTTTAGTTTTACTATCTTGATTGTCATAGAGTTATTAAAAAGAGCCTACAGCGATAAACAATTCAGTGTGTTTGCTCTTTAGTGTGAAAGTATGCTTTCTGAACCACCTGGATGTGAGGTTTTATATCTGCCTGAACTTTTTACCTGCAGGACGTTTTGTGTTTGCAGGTGTTGAAGGTTACACAGTGGTGAATCAATGAGTCTTTTCAAAGGAGAATTTTACCTCCTCTGCAATTTGACTGGCTTTCAAATATATTTCTAAGGAGATAATACCCAGTTATTAATTTTTTTCCTGAGAAAACATTTATATGATGAGGGAATGACTATCGACAGGAGATACCTGGAAAAAGAAGGAATATACAAAATTACAAAAAAGTATTAGGTCTAGAATTCCTGTGTATTTGTGGGCTAGGACATGGATATTAGGGCAAGTCACTCCCAGAACACTTTGTTAAATGTTTTTCTGTGCCTATTTGAACCACACCCTTGTGAAAGAGCTGTGCTTCTTTTCATTTCAATAGCTATTCTTTTCTAGTGCGTGCTTGCCATCTCCTCAGAATCCTCATTTGTCTGAGGTGTACTGATCACATTCAGAACTCTTGGTGACTAATCTGATTGGAAATAATCCCATTTATTAAATATTCTTCTATCATCAGGACTATGCTAGATCTTTTTATCTTATTTTCCACAGAACAAAAATACCTGTTCATGTATTTCATGAAGTAATTCAGATACTCATGGAGTAAAATATATTGATTATCTGCATGTGTTTTTTTTTTTTTAATATATTGTTCAGTGCTGTGCAATTAAGTAGAAAATCCTTCTTGATGTAAAAGTTATGGTTATCCTGCCTGCTGCAGTCAGTGGTCAGTGGAGCTCAGCAAAAGAGGTTGCAGGCAGGTGCGACAGAGCCGTTGCTGACTAACAGACCAGTTGTCGACCTGCAGGGTGTGCTGGCTGCCGGGGTCACAGACTCACAGAATCACAGAATCATCAAGGTTGGAAAAGACCTTGCAGATCATCTAGTCCAACCATTAACCTAACACTGACTGTTCTCAACTACACCATATCCCTAGGCACTATGTCGACCCTACTCTTAAACACCTCCAGGGATGGGGACTCCACCACCTCCCTGGGCAGCCCATTCCAATGCCTAACAACCTGTTCTGTAAAGAAATGCTTCCTAATATCTAGTCTAAACCTTCCCTGGCGCAACTTGAGGCCATTACCTCTTGTCCTATCACTTATTACTTGGTTAAAGAGGCTCATCCCCATCTCTCTGCAACCTCCTTTCAGGTAGTTGTAGAGGGTGATGAGGTCTCCCCTCAGCCTCCTCTTCTCCAGACTAAACAACCCCAGTTCCCTCAGCTGCTCCTCATACGACATGTGCTCCAGACCCTTCACCAGCTTCGTTGCCCTTCCTTGGACACGCTCGAGTCATTCAATGTCCTTTTTGTAGTGAGGGGCCCAAAACTGAACCCAGTAATCGAGGTGCGGCCTCACCAGTGCCAAGTACAGGGGTAAGATCACTTTCCTGTCCCTGCTGACCACACTATTTCTGATACAAGCCAGGATGCCATTGGCCTTCTTGGCCACCTGGGCTCCTGCTGGCTCATGTTCAGCCAGGTGTCAATCAACACCCCCAGGTCCCTCTCTGACTGGCAGGTCTCCAGCCACTCCTCCCCAAGCCTGTAAGAAGCTGCACTGAACAAGATAGAACAAAACACAGTCTAAGAGATTAAAAAGTCTTAATGTACAAGGATCCCATTTCATGCCATTTTTATGCTGGTGTTACATATTATGCTGGATGGTGTTGTATGTTATGCTGGATGCTCCCCAAGCCTGGAGAGGTTGAATCTCCTGCTTGCATCACTTCTGCTTAATCACCCAGGTGGACTAAACAGTTTCAAGCCTCCTGTATGTGAAAAGACATTACTAATTTATTTCTAGGACAACCATAACCAAAAGCATCTCTTATTGTCAGGTGTCCCAAATAAGGAGAGTGACTCAGTACATTCAATTCTCCTGATTTCATCTAACAGGAAGACATCTAGGTTGTCTTTACAGATCACAGTGAGAGGGGTGTATTTCATAGGCACAATTTATGATGCCTGAATTGTATTTACAGGTAAATGTATGACAGTGGTAGGCAATATAAATACATTCTTGCAAAGAAAATAAAGACCCTTCAGAAAAATAAAAACTTTCCTTCCAGCATCAACTAGAACTGGAAAGGAAATGACATGGACCAGATGAGACCCTACACAGCACGTAGGGATGCCTCCTTCAGGTTCACTGTCACTTTGGGCATGTAGAGTGATGAGATACACAAACTCAAGAGACAGGATCAGGGCTCCTACTTACATTTTTGCGCACTTCAGTGCTTCTTTGGCATGGCTGAGACTGGAAAAGGAAGTGCTGAGATCCCAAGGGAAAAATTTCCCATTCTGTCATCCCCAAGGCAGATGTGCTGACTTTATTCTGCTCCCTCTGGGAAATGTCTTATTGAACCCATCACAAAGTTTGTCTAAATAAATAGACAGACTACTTTTTAGTTTGAGATATATGGACAGCTCAGGTAACTATCCAGCTTTCATGCTTCTAGTTTTACCTGCATTTTGATAGTTGCCAGCCATCAGCCTGCTAATATTGCAGCACAAAATCTGTCAGATGAGTATGTCTAGCAAACACTTGGCAGTGATGACTGTAGCCAAAATCTTATTCTTGTTCCCAGATCTTTGTAACAGAGGAACTGTGTGCGTATAAAATTTTTTATTCATACATGCATGTGTACACACATAAGTTCATAAAATTCTTAGGTTTCAGGCACACATTAGCCTTTGCTTGGCACTGGTCTGAAGGACTTCAAATTAAACAAAGTCCACGTGCTAAGATTAATTCCACAATCCATTACACTAGAAACTGACAAAGCCTTTAAAAATGAACATGCTAATTGAGAAATGGAAAAGCCTATTATAAATAAACCAATACATTAACAAACAGAATATTTAGGTAGTTAACAAATGCGTTTTCTGGCTATCTAGCAGAAATCCATTCCAGCAGGCAGCAGGTATTTTTAAGCACCTATAAAAGAAAAGAAAAAAAAGGAGTGAGGATGCTTTTCTCTCATCTAGAATTGCAGCTGTGGTGTCATGAATGTAGAAAACATCAAAATCCTGGAGTACCTATGAAACATTTTATTAACTGATAATTCCATTTCCTAAAAGTAATTCATCTTGGAATTTTTGTTAGCAGCTGCTGGACTTTTTTTATTACAGATAATGTAGTAGTGTCATCCCACCTAAAGACTCCAAGTTCTTCTTTAACCGTTGTGATCCATACATAGTGAATAAGTACAGAGGAAAAAGAAGACAGAAGATGAGAGAACATACATCTAATTGCTGCAAGGCCTATCATTAAAAGCAAGAATCCACATAATATCATAAGACCGACATTTACAAGTCATCTTCCCCACCCTGTGAGTCCTAAGAATTTTAATACTGATGCAATCCATGACCCAGGGCTCCATCCATCAAACCAATCTGTTGGTTGTATTGCTTGAAAGAGTTCTCCGGTCTTGTTGGCGACCTCCTTCATCTTGGCACAGGCCTTCTCTATAGAGATGGTGGCATTGTGAAAGGTGATGAAGCATTCTTCAGCTGTATGTTTCAGCCTTTGTCCATTAACACTCTGCTAATACATACATTCCATCAGTGTGATGGGGGGGACATCTTCTTGGTCTTAAATTGAATCAGTGGTCACAGTTTACCCCTGCTGCCTTTACCTTTTCCCCAGTTACCACAGATTTTTTCTGACTTCATGCTTCTCAGACAATTACCCAGCCTTTGGCACCTTCTGGGGCAGAATTTTCCCTATTATTAATCTTTTAGCTCCTCTTCAAAGGTATAGTCGTTACCAAGGCATGCATTGTTTATGCAAAGTTTCAGGCTTATACAATACAACCAGTGATTAGTGGTCCTTGCACTTGATGAGAAACATTTGTACGGGCTACAGTTCCCCCCAGGAACCCTGAGGAGTCAACACAGACAAGACACCAGTCAGAAATACAAAAGAAACAAGGATTATTTCAACACACATATGCAAACAGCCAAGCAGCTGTGGTCTTGGCACTATAGTAGAGGACTGGGGCTATATTTTGCATCCTAACTGATATGCTTGTTAGAATCCAGCTAGTGAGATACAGAGGAAAAGAAAATGGGATGCAGTATGCTGTCTGAACAGCCACTTGACATTGGAACATCTTTAATTCAGGACATGAAGGCCCACCTAGAAGGATGGGACAATCCATCTGGTGTTGATGCGGTATTCTTTCCCAAGAGCATCTGTAGCCACTCACAAGTAAATATTGATGGGAGTTTTTAGGGTTAGGGGTACTTGCCCCATGGTGGGCAAATCCACTAGGACAAGTTATCTGGGATAATGGAGGGGTTTGCAGGGTCCTTAGTCTCCTTTTTGCTGGGGAGTATGGACGGAGGGTTAGGACAGAATGTAGTAAGTCATGGGCATCCATTAATTCCCCACCGTCTGTTTACTCTCATCATTGTGTCTGGCATCTGTTGTGGCTATCCTGGTTCATGGGATTTTAAGGCCCACTTTAGAAGCCTATTGGTACGTTCCACGATCCCATTTGCTTGTGGGTAGTATGGGGTATGGAAAACCCACTGTACTCCTTCATCCCAAGCCCACTCCTGAACCACCCTGGAAGTAAGGTGACTACCATTGTCTGATTGGATTGATTAGGGCTTAGGCAAGCAACTAAATCAACATTTTAACCCCTTCACCATATTTCCCAGGTTGCTCAATACACAACTTCTGCTTGGGTTAGGCCCAACTCTATTTCAACCCCCAGCAATACATAGCATTTTCCCTCAGAGGCCCAGAAGGACCAATATAATCCACCTGCCAGGCATCCCATAGTCCCTTATTGTCCCTTAGGTGTAGGGTTTGGTCCTTAAGAGGATTGTGTTTTCGTAGATGAGTATGGCATAAACTACATGCTGAAATAATGGTATTGCACAATTCCCTGGTTACAGATCATCCTCTACTTACTGACTCTTTAATCAAATCTTTGCCCCTGAGTGGCCTCATTTTACATGCAACCATTTCAATAAGTGTTCCCATTTTCCCTCCTCATCTTCTGTAGCCATTCTCACCAAACGGGTCATTGAATCCACCTGGTTATTTAGTAGGTAGACTGGGTGATTTCCCATCTGGTGTGCAGCAAAACATCCTACTAAAAAGGACTTCCGTTCAATGATGTTCAGAATTTCCTCTCATTTTTCACACTGCCACACCGGTACTGAATTTACTTCCCACTAGTTTTGTTCCCAGAATGGGAGCCATTTGGTACACCCCTTGAATACAGCATAGGAGTCTGTGTAAATAAACACTAGTTCTGTAGTTTCAGCTTCTTTAACAATCACAGACTATACCATTATCAACTCTCCCACCTGAGCACTTCCCTCACCCTCTGTTATGATTTGGTCCTGAGTCAACATGCAGTGCTACTGCTCAGTATTTCCATACCTTTCCCGCTCTTCCAGAGGATGCGTCAGTGAACCATACATTCTTTAGGTGGGGTTCAAATGGAGGAGCAGATTTTATGCATGAGGGAGGGTGTTCTGTGTCTGGGTGATTGGAGGATGGATCTTGTATTTGGAGTACTCCCATACCATATTTGGTGCTCCCTCCTCTATCATCTGATGTGTATGGTAGTAATGATCTAATTGCTCATACCACTTCCTTACTGTCTCTCGCTGCACAGCCCCCACAGGAGGGGGGGTTCTGGCTAGCAATGGTTTCAAGACCTTGAAAGGTCCTCATAGAATGACTGGTTGTTGCCATATGATTCTTTAAGCTTCCTGCAAGGATAGGCTAACCACAAAAAGACCCTTCTCCCAAATTGAGTAACGTTTTTCTGCATCTTTGAAACTGCTCAAATGAAACCCTCTACGGTAGGTCAAACCCTCTAGTCCACGTTGCCACATATGTATGGATAGCCCATGAATTGCAAAACCTCACTCAATATGGAGTGGATCTGTCAGGTGCATTGGCCCTAAGGCCTGATATACCCCAGCCTCAAAGATTAATAACTTTAAGGCTTCTTCTTGAATGGGTCCAGTACTTGGATCCAGTCCACCAAGCAGCCCTTTTACGTGTCAAATTGTAGAGGGGGCAGGCTATGATGAAAAAATCTGGGATATGTTTCCTCGAAAAAACCAGCAAGCCTAGGGCATGTTGCATCTCCTTATTTTCAGGCATTTTTACCTGTTTGAAGGTAGTTAAAGTTTCAGAGGGAATACACACTGTTCCTCCCTGCCACCAAATACCAAGGAACTTTACCTCGGACAATGGGAGTTGTACCTTTTTGGCTGGAATTTGGAGCCCTAAATTTTCTAGGTCAATGATTATTTGTCTAGGTCTGTCCCACTGCGATGGCATCAGAGCCACTGACCAGTACATCACTGATATACTGATATACCCTGACCCCTTCCCTGGGAGCAATTTGAGCAAGCTCCTGTGCTAGTGCATAATGAGCAATGGTTGGCAAATGGCAATATCCCTGGGGGAGACATGTAAAAGTGAGTTGCACGCCTTCCCATGTAAAGGCAAAGCAATCTCTGTCTGCTTTCTGTAAGGACACCATAAAGAACATATCTTTCACATCAGTAGCTGCTAAAATCTGGTGGGCTTGTTCCTGTGTGGTTGCAATCAGTTTGTTTATGTTAGATACTGCAGCTGTTGGAGGACCTGTATAGGCATTTAGGCGTCAATAGTCAATCGTCAGTCACCACTTTCTGTTAGGTTTACAGACTGGCCAGACCGTGGAATTATAGGGTGAGTGAGTTGGCCTAATTATGCCTTGTTCTTGCAGTTCCACTGTTACCAGAGTGATACCCTCCCTGGTCCCTAACGGTAAGTCATAGAGTTTCATGTAACATGTTAGAAAGAGGAAGTGCAGGCGCTTGCTGTAAAGGTCTTACAGAGACAGTTGGGAACTCAAATTTCCATTCCCTTCCTTTTGAATCCACCCAAGCTCATCCCTTCAATAAGTCAAGTCCCAGGATATTTGTGGGGAGATTTCCCAAGATCACGATATCCTCTGTTGCAGTTTCATTCCCAGGTAACCAGCATTTCACCCAAGCAGCTGGCTGTGGCTTAGAGCCTCTGAACACATTTGTAACCCAAATCTGGTTTTTATTGGCAACTGTGCCATTGCAATCAGCAACATCCACTCAGAGTGCTGAGACTTGAGCACTAGTGTCTACTAAAAACGTGACTGGCATTTTAAGGGAGCCAAGGGAAAGGTAATCAACAAGTCTCCTTTCCTATTTTCCGTGAGCCTCCTTAAGTGGACCCACTGGCCATCTCCTGGCTCACTTATTGGGGATGGTGCATCCAGTTTCCCCACCTGAGATCAATCAAGTCCTTTTCAGGGGCAGTAGGTGTTTGAGGGGCAATTACCGCCATCTCGTTAGATTTTGGTTCTGCCCTCCTACTGTCTTGAGACATCTGCTCAAAATTCCTTTTGTCTTTCTACACTCAGATGAGCTCCTCTAGAGCCATAGTAGACATACTGTCCATTAAATCTCAGAGAATCCCCTGTTAGATTCTTTCAGCCCACAATTCTCTTTGCCCCTAAGGCTCATGGGGGGGGGGGGGGTGGGGGGGGGGGGGTGGGGACGTGTCAATTTTTCTGCTGTTCCACTCTTCGCACATCAGTCTTTGATTCTGTAGCTCCCCCCATGATCTTCATCCTTCTACCATAATTTGTTAATTCTTGGGCTACCCCTCCCCAAGTCACGGGTCCTCCTCCTTGGGCCCATCTTCTCCATCACAGGGCTAATGCACCCTGCAAATGGTCTTGTAGTTGTATCACATATAGTTTCAAAGAATCAGGCAGGCCCGAAATCAGGGGAGTCATTCTGTTGGGGTTAGCAATTAATGTCATTGGGGAAAGCTGTTGAGGAACTAAATGCCTGTCATGCATTAACTGCAGACAAGCAGCCTTCTGCAGACTTCCAGTCAAATGATTTATGGTTGGAATTTCAATGCATACTGGATCCTCCCTTTCCAAGGGGTCCAGACTCCCTGCCCAAGAGGCAGCTTGTTGAGTTAATCATAGAATCACAGAATCATCTAGGTTGGAAAAGACCTTGCAGATCATCTAGTCCAACCATTACCTAACACTGACTGTTCTCAACTACACCATATCCCTCAGCACTATGTCGACCCTACTCTTAAACACCTCCAGGGATGGGGACTCCACCACCTCCCTGAGCAGCCCATTCCAACGCCTAACAACCCCTTCTGTAAAGAAATACTTCCTAATATCCAGTTTAAACCTTCCCTGGCGCAACTTGAGGCCATTACCTCTTGTCCTGTCGCTTGTTACTTGGTTAAAGAGACTCATCCCCATCTCTCTGCAATCTCCTTTCAGGTAGTTGTAGAGGGTGATGAGGTCTTCCCTCAGCCTCCTCTTCTCCAGACTAAACAACCCCAGTTCCCTCAGCCGCTCCTCGTACGACATGTGCTCCAGACCCTTCACCAGCTTCATTGCCCTTCTTTGGACACGCCCGAGTCATTCAATGTCCTTTTTGTAGTGAGGGGCCCAAAACTGAACCCAGTAATCGAGGTGCGGCCTCACCAGTGCAAAGTACAGGGGTAAGATCACTTTCCTGTCCCTGCTGACCACACTATTTCTGATACAAGCCAGGATGCCATTGGCCTTCTTGGCCACCTGGGCATGACCATGTCTCTCTCAGGTCATCAATAATCAAAAATACCCTGGGCCTCCAATACCTCTGTGCTTTGTCTTCTGATAACAAGATTGGTCACCACCAGTTAAGGATACCTTTCATACATATTCAGTCTCAATTTCCTGAGCTTGTCTGGTATATTTCTCCTGATTTTTTGAAAGCTCAGTTACTGAATATGGTATCCTTTGAATGGTGACCTGTGGACCTCCTCCACCCTGGTCATCAGTGGTCTCCATTTTAATTAATGGTCTCAAGGTTGCCCCCTCATTTTTAGGATAAAAAATTTCTCGGCTGATTTCTAACTCCTTTGTTGGACACAAAGGTCTATCTGCCAATTTTGCCAGATTTATAAATCCCGGTTCACTAGCTGGGATAGAGTTAAAATCCATCTGGTCATGGAATTCTTGTTCATTCTGTTCTAGTTTGGACCATAAGATTTTTTCTTGGTCCAGGGCATCTGACAGAGCCACGTGGAGTCGCTGAGTGGTGTTACGCTCAGCAGTTAATTGGCTTTGCAAAATTTCCATTTCAGCCTGGAGAGCTTTTACCAATCTTGCAAGGATTTGATTGTCTCCCCTTCTGCTTACCTGATCAAGTGTCTATCCTTTTGGGCTGCAGTCAGTGCTGCCCCTAATACAGTACACAGTATAGCTTTTCCATTGCCTGGCCGCAACCTTTGCTCCTTCACAAGGATAGTGATACAGCTTGCCACTGCTTCTGGATTACGTCAATTATTGTGGACCCAGACCATTCCCAGTGGAGCAGGATACGCCTTTTACTCCTTCAATTTCTCAAAAATCAGGGAGCAGTCAAGCACTGACATTTCTCAGGCAGTCATGGCTTGCTACTGCTTGAACCTCTCCTGGCTTATAACTGAGAAGTCACTTCCCAGTTCTCCCTGTCCGTGCTCATCAGATGGAGAATAGGTATCTCTTAGGACTTTCCAACACCGAGGAGATCCTGTCCGTGATGCCAATTTTATTGTCATGTCCTGCTCAGAAGAGGGAGAGAAGTAACTTAGATTCGTAAATCCCCAACAGAGTGCACAATGGTGAGACAAGTCTCAAAGTCCATACATAAACATTTATTAATTTCCCCAAGTGTATTAATTGGACATGCAATAACTGACTAAGTATATAACAAATTATGACAAGTGATAAGATATGCTTTGCGTTACTTAATGATAACAAGGAAAAAGGGGAAAAGAGAAGAAGAGAGATAGAGATAGAGATGGGGATAGAAATAGAGATCACTAGTCCAGGTTCTTGAGTTGGTCCTGC
Organism: Strix uralensis; assembly: GCF_047716275.1. Lineage (NCBI taxonomy): Eukaryota > Metazoa > Chordata > Aves > Strigiformes > Strigidae > Strix > Strix uralensis. Next base: position 40,754,882 of record NC_133973.1, read on the forward strand.
CAACGAGGGTTCAAGGATGCATCTGTCTTCTTCACTCCTTCACTTCTTCACTCCACTGTTGTTATCCTTGCTCTTCATCAATTTATATACACTTTCCTTGGGTCCATCCCCCAGGTTGACCTACATATCTATGTATCATATATATGGGGAGGAGGAAGACACTTCATGGGATGATGTAAGTAGCATGATCTTGTTAATCTTCATTAGCATATACAGGGGTGTCAACTTTAATATGCATTTCACAGATAATGAAGCAAAGGTCATTCACCGGACAGATGGCCCTTGAAACTTTACAATATACACCAGAGCAGAACTATCCTGTCTCCACAGGGCTCCCTCCTCCAGCTGCATCCTGTGCTATCCAGGCAACTTTATCAGCTCCTTTAGTGCAAAGCCTGCATTATCCAGACTCCACATTATCCACCCTGTGACTATAGCTTCGTCTTAGGGTACTTGCGAGTGTTTGAGACATTCCTGAGAAAGGCTCGGAGGGCCTCCATCCTTCCCATCCCTTATCTTTACCAAGTGTCATCTCTCACCATTGTTTACGCTTCCCTTAGGCTGCTTCTCTCAGTCTTTGTTTTGGGGAGTTACAAGTTGTCTCTTACAAGTAGTTAGCTGAATTTTTCTTTCATTTTCATGAATAGCACGTAAGTGCCTGCAACACCTACTGTGAAAGCAGACAAGCAAGAAAAAAAAAATTTTCTTAAACCTTCGGATTCTGAAGATTGCATAGGCATAGGCAGTGCTAAAATCTAATCATCAAATTGGTGATGCAAAGCTGTAATTGAAATGGTGGGGTGCCATAAGGCAGCACTGTTTTCTTGTGCAATTTGGCATACACAGTTCATGGCATAGGCTTTTATCTACTGTCAGAAGAACAGGCCTGACTCAGAGGCAGCCTGTGGCAGCTGCACGCTGCCACATTCGCAGTGCTTGTTGCAGATCCACATCTGTGCAGCTCTGATGCACACGTGGGTGAAACACTGCTGCTGAATCTGTTCAAACTTACACAAAGCCAGACTTTATGATAATTGCAACCTTTGAGGCTGATAAAAGGCCATAGTTTGCCCCAATTATTTTGCATTTTCATGCATCTCTGGCCACACTCCATCTGATTAAGATGGGATATAAAAGCTAAGATACTACAAAGATGGCTCTTCTCACAGGAGTCAGCATCCACATTTCCTTCCCAAGGCTTAGCACCTCCAAGCAATGGGTTTGGTCCTACTATGTGCTGGGGAGGAGGGAGGTGACCATCTGAGAGACCTCATGCCTCAGAGAGATTCTGCATCCTCTCACACCTCTTTCTTGTCATGCTCTGGAAGTGTTGTTCTGAACATTTTTTGAAGCCCAACAGCCCGTGGATGTGACATTATCCTTTCCCAACTACTCCAGTCCATCTGACAATTTGTAAGTTGTGAGAAATGACCTCTCCATGGCTAAGCACTCCCTCTCCATCTATCTATGAAGGCAAGGCCGAAGCCATCTGTTGATCTATAAAGCCTGATGGCCAGAGATGTAGGCAGGTGACAGAAGAGAACCACATGAGCACTAGTTTCCCCCAAACCATGGGGTAGACGTGGTCTTATTCTCACAAAGTTTCCAGGATTGTGGGTGTCATATGTCTAAGCACCATTAGACAGGCCCTGCTAAATCAAAAACTGGGCTTAAAACTCTTGAGATTTAGAAAAAATGAAAAATCCAGAAAGAAAAGAGGTATTTCTACTATTTCTTTTGCATCATTAGCTTATACCAAAGTTATAGCTGCAGCTTCTACTCTGCAGCTATGGACAGCAGAAGCTCACTTCTTTAAAAACAGAAGAGTCTGAGATTTTCACATAATCATAAGAAACTGGAATCCAAAACTTTAAAGACAAAGCCTCATAACCACAAGATTTTTGGTGGAGTCAGAATTGGCAATACTGGCTTTGCATCTCAGTTGTATGGGAATCCAACAGTTGTAGTAAATTTGGGGAAACACCCCAAATTTTTGGCATGGCTCTTGGAATAGAAATCCTGAGCTTTCAAGGGTTGTTTTCTTTATTCCTGTTTCTCTACAGTCAGGCCTGAGACAGCTGGTGCAAAAATACAGCATTTCCAGTAGTGCAATTATGATTTCTGTTCAAGCATAATGATTTATATAAAAACGTATGGCACCCTCAGGAGCAAGCTTCTGGAGACAAGATGTTTTATGACAATTAGAAATAAGGATTTCCTTCAACACTTACTCACAGTGCTTGTACTAATACTTAGCTGTAATAAATACTTTCTTTCTTTCCAGACCAAAACACAGGCTGGACAATATGAAATATTTATACAACATTATGCAAAATCCACTTAATGCACAGTGTTGGCACTATAAGACAGGTAGTATAAACCAGGTGTTGCTTTCCAGGCAGGGGCAGGCACAGCTGGCACAACAAGCAGCAGGTTATCTCCCAGGGACAGCAGCAAGAACAGGCTCCCAGGCCGCCTGGACACTGAATACATCACTGTGTTTACTTATCTCCTTGTCCCTTATCTGCTCCTTGCACAGTGCTGGTGGACAGGAGCTTGCCCATGCTACCCCTGCCAGGTTCCACACTCCTCTCCTAGTGCACCATGATGGAGGCCAAGACATGACTCATTTCAGTTCAGAGGCCATGGGGCCAGGATAGAGGACATGCTCACCTACACTGATATTACCTCCTAAAGTGCTGTTGCCATGGGTTGGACACCACTCTGCCATGGGACTCCCCTTCCTAAGCCTCATGAGCTCTGCTTAGACCGGAGGAGGGAAGTCCCACAGCCACCAGAGTCTATTCCTCAGGGTGCTCCAGCATTCAGGACTCTGGCAGTGGCCCAGGCGTAGAAGTGCTGCTGGGGAAAGTGAGCCACAGGTGGAATTTCACATCTGTTTCTGTTTAAATTCATTGAATGCTTCACAGAAGTGGAACAAGCTTTCTGAGGCTGCTGATCTCACCAGCGGCAGAGCACATTGCTGGTCTTTCATGTAACTTGTTAATTGAAATAATGGTGCTCACCTCCTTCGCTTCAGTGGCATTTAACTGAGACATTTTGAAAACAAGGCAATGAGCAGGAATGTGACAGATTCGATATTCTTAAACATACCAGAAAGGGTTGTCTTTACAAAGATTTAGCCCATATCATGATGTTTCCCAACGGAGTTTACAACCTCAGTCGTACCTAAAGAGAGAAAGACAACAGGGTATGTGCTTGTGTCACAGCCACCATTGCAGCTGAGACACCAGTGGCTTATATGTAGATATTCAGAGATAAAACCATAAGCTGTCTAAGCTTAACCTGAAGAATTAACATCAGGGGCTCTAGGTGCTCCTTGTAACAGATCCTGAATAGTGGATTACAAATATCTCACAGGCTAAGAAAAATAACATTCCTGTGGTCTAACATAACTGGCTTGAATCTGTTCTCCTGCTTCCAGAACATGAATAAAAATCTCAGTGGTAAACCCTAGCCACTAAATAACAGTAAGGAAGATATCTAAGCCAAAACAGTGACAATAAAGAGTTACACAGTCATAGGCTGTCACTCCATTGCCTCTTTCTCTCCAGCTCCTGGCACTTGACCACCACATTTGGGGACAGACTTTTTAGGGCCTGTTGCAATAGGACAAGGGGTAATGGTTTTAAACTAGAAGAGGGTAGGTTCAGACTAGATACAAGGAAGAAAATTTTTATGATGAGTGTGATGAAACACTGGAATTGGTTGCCCAGAGAGGTGGTAGATGCCTCATCCCTGGAAACGTTCAAGGCTAGGTTGGATGGGACTCTGAGCAACGTGATCTGGTTGAAGATGTCCCTGCTTTTTGCAGGGGAGTTGGTCTAGACCACCTTTAAACATCCCTTCCAACCCAAACTATTCTATGATTCTATGATCAGCCTGAACAGTGTGACTTGCCACACAGTTCAATCCTGGGATTCCCCTATTTGCCTGATGGTAGACATGCAAGTAGACACCAGCTCTGTTAACACTGGATACCTCTGGAGAAGTAAAAGATAAGCCCTATTTTTGAGAATCAGATGAGTTCTTTTTAAAAGCGGTAAATACCAAATACATACTCTGGGAAAGAAAAGGATCAAGGTTTTTGATTGCAACTTAATTTTGCTTGAGTATTTCACTCTCTGGGAGAGGTGTCTGAGGTACAAAATGGAAAGGCAACATTTTAGATGATTTTCCCAGCCTTGAGCTTCTCTGACCCTGCCTTCCCATTTACCAGAGCTTCCTTCTAGCTTACATAGCCTGTCTGCCATTTGTAATGGACTTACATTCCTGCAGCAGAAGTCAGCACTGTACCTGCACCTCAGCAGCCTCCTCTTCCCTCCCCGCCGCTTGCTCTTCCCAGAGACACCTGCAACATGCTCACAGTGACCACAGGTACCAGCAACTTTGGATATCTCCCCTTCCCTCTTCCCCTCCCCTCCTCACACACCTTTTGTCAGACTGATCTGGGGGCTTTTTCTGACTGGTGGTTTTTGGTAGTGTGTGTCTTCACAGACTGGGTCAGGAATGGATTAGACCATCCTCCCTCCTGCTGAGTAGACTTCTTGAATGGCCTTAGGGATGCAATTTGTTGAGGGGCGAGAAAGCTGTTAGCAAGAAGGGCACTATCCCAAATGGGAGGCCAGCCCATGGGATGCCCTGGAAACTCTGCCTCCAAACCATGTGGGAAAGCAGCCAAGTTGGGTTTGGGGGAGCCACCTCCTGTGGCACCCAGCTGCTGAGCAGGCTGCTGCCAGACTCTGTGCCACCTCCGGTGGGCTGGCTGGAAAAGCCATTTGCTTTCCTGATGGGTCACTTCTCAGCTGTGAAAGATGTGCTCCGGCATAGGAGCACACAGCCCCTTGGCTGATGGATAAGGAACGGGGCTTTATAATGAGGCATTTAAAAAGCCTGCCACACTCTGCTGCTGCAATAACCTTTGCTACCCAATGTCTTGTATCTCAAGTTTTCAGGAGATAAAGTGTGATTCTCTGAAAGCTTCAGAAATAGTTTGGTAAAGGCATCAGCATCTTCCTTCACGCTTGGCTGTCTGCCAGAAAAGCAAAGCTCCAGAGCTGTACTGGGTCTTTAAAAACACTCCTGGTCTTTAAGCTCAAATTAAGATTTCAGACATTAACAGGCGTGATGTTTTTTCTCTGTTTCTCTTTTATTTCCCAGTTATACTGTTAACATACTCAAACTCCCTTCCCAACTGAGCTCTTTCACAGAACTAAATCAAATAAACAATAATGAAACACAAAATATCATCATCTCTTTCAAAAGATGCCATAACTTCTGATGCCACAAGAACTTTGGAAGTGTTTTTTGAAAGATCTGATGATCTTTTCCCTCTTGGACAGTCTCTGGGAACCTGTGTTTTCAAGGGTTCTACTGGACAACCCCCTATAGAGACAGCAAAAGCCACTCTGGTGACATTTCTTAGTCCTACATCCCACCTAGACTTGGGGCCTGCAGCACCCTGAGGCAGAATATTCTCTCAAAGGTTGGGCCTGACTAGCCTCCAATATCATTGACTCAGCCTCGTTCTATCTTAATTGAATAGTCAATTCCTGTAGATAAAAAAATGTTGTTTCTGCATTGGACATTACCACTTTGATATGCTCCAAGAAAAATCCCATGCAATGTGTTTAATATTGATGGAGATTGTCTGGGGATATTTTAGGTTGATGCCGTGAGATCTGTACATTCCCGCTAGTTGATACTCCAGGACCGTGCATGCTGCAGACAAGAAGCAATTAGCTGGGTTTGGCTGGAGCTGGGCTCTGACCCTGAATGGCAGCACACTTGCTTGCTGGGGGAAACATGTGCGTCCAGACAGGGGGAGCAGGCATGGCCAAGCTCCGGCTACTGCAGCATTGCAGGGTGTGAGAAGCAAGTGGAAGGAGACAAGGGAAAGGAGAGGGGTCTGGAGAAACAGTTGTGGGCAGGCACTGAAAACTGCGTGGTCATTTCTGCCTGTTTAGATTTCAGTACCGAAAGAAATTAGTGGCTTTCCTGTGGAGGGAACAAAGAGATACTTTTCACCCCCAGATTTCCGTATTGCATGCATGGTCTAATCAACACGGTCTAATCTCATGTTTTAAGGTTCTTGGTAATGCTTGCTTTGTGTGAAGAGCTCTATTTATCAGGTATAAACATTAAAATGGGTATTTTTCTAAGATATACTTTATTGTCTGACGTGCATACTGCTGCAGAGTGGCCAGCTAAGTATGTTAGGCTATGCTAAATCAAGCTACTAGTTAACTGAGAGTAAGTGTGCTGTAAAACAAAATTCAGTTCTACATTTCCAACAGAGCAAGTTGTTCATGCAAGAGAACAGAGCTTGGTTAAAGAAAAGGAACATGCTGGGGAAGAGTTTAGAAAAAGCACTGGTACCTTAGCTGGTGCGCACATCTCAAATGCTTCAGGACTGTTGAAACAAGTTTGGCAAATAGTTGCTCTCATCTCTGTTGGACTGAAGAAAAGCTGAGCCCTCTCATCTTCTTAGCTTTAGCACTGGGCATGAAAATTGGGCTGTGCTGACCTGTGAGCCTGGGGGGACACCTCTGCTGAAGATCAAAGCAACCCCAGGAGTCTGCACTGAGTCCCTACAGAGTAAACCTCAGGATGTCTGTGGGGTTACTTACTAGCTCATGAGAGCCCCAGGTAAAGAAGAACAGGACAAGGAAAGACATGCCCAGGATGATCTGGATTAGATGTAGTCCTCATCAATGAGTAAAGTGACAGTTATGTAGCAATGCTGTTATTGATGAAGGATCAGCATCTTGCGCATGCCCTCTCCTCCTCAGCTCATATGGTTTGTGCTCACACATGGGCCAGTCCCCACCTGTGCTGTCAGAGCTACACCCTGAGATGACTTGTTTGGCAGGCTGCACAGAAAGTTAACTGCTGTAGGGAAGAACGCCTGATATCCCACATGCTGTATGCTAATTGTTGCTAATGAATTGCTGAACTGGAAAGGCTTAAACTCCATGATTTGGATCAATGTCCACTCTTAATTCATCAGTGGACACCACCAATAATTTCAAGCTTTATTAGGCATGAAATTACACTGCTAACCCCTATTTCTCATGCATGACTTGGGTTACCAAGAAAAGGGAGTAATGTAGCAAAAATCAAAACCTGTGACTGACTTTGCCCAAAGCCCAAATGTCTATGTGGTAAATGAATGCAGGGATCAATAAAATATTCCACTTCTGATAATAGCTTTCACTTTGGTGCATCTTATTTAAGTTTACCTGACAGGGCTGTCTGGAAGGAATATCCAATGGATACCAAAAAGAGTCTGAAGAACATCTGAGATGAGGAACCCACACTGTCCCTTCTCAAATACTGATAAGAAGAAAGCCGTATGGGCTTTTAAAGCAATATGGAGTTAGTGGGAAAAAATTAAGCATTTGTCTGAGAAGAGCCACTGGACTACATCATTGCTTGGGCCTGGCTGTAGAAAGGTGATGCTCACTGGTACCAGCTGAGAATATGGCCCTGAACCTGCAAGGTCCTGACGGAGCAAGAATGTGAGTAACTTCCATTGCAGTCTGCTCCCAGGGTTGGAAACTACGCCTCTGAAGAAGTTGTTTTAGGACTACATCCTTACAAAGAGACTCAGGCTTAGCTGTCTTTCAGGCTGATAAATATGCTATGCATTTTCTATTGGGTTAGGGTTTTGTTCTTCTCATTTACAGCAAATACTCTGTTTCAGTGGGGTATGTCTCATGTGAATGGTTACAGTCAGAGACCATAGCCAATCTGGGTCTCAAGATACCAGCAAAAGTACTAACAATCGAGATTCCATGTTTAATTGATTGAGGGCAATGTAATGACCAGAAATTCCAACAACAATTACATCATCATCAATAAGTGTAGAGGTGCTTTGTGTTGGTCAGATGAACACCAGTATGTTTACTGCAGATGGTCTGCTACTGTAAGGACACAGACTGAAGGCTAGTTGGTCTTGTTTGATGATTGGCCCCTATTGGAATGAGTTGTGAGGGGAGAAACTAAGACAGGTCAGAGTTAAAGGGTGGCAGGAGCTCTAGAGCCATTGGCTATCTTATGTAAAATTTGTTTCACATTACTTTCTGAATTTTTATGTTGGAATTAGTAAGCTGGACTCTGACAGAAAGGCTCGGTCTTCCTTAAACCAGCAGCAGACTATATCTGTTGGGTACATGGGTGGAAATATAGGAAAAATAAGCCGGGTCACAAGAAGTCATGGTCTGACAGAGTTGCTAGTGGAGTCCTTTTCTTTTCTAAAATATGAAGGAAAAGTGTGAGGTATTTTATCTGTGTTAGTAGAAGACACACTAAGCAGCTAAAACAAGATCAGAGCTGTAGCTCTCCAGAGCCATATGGTCTGCTGGCAGAGGCCTAAAACAATCTGTAAAGCAAATGGCTGGCCTTGGAGAGGTTTACCAGGAAGGCGTGGTGTGATGAAGCTAAGAAGCTGACCTGAGGCCTTCTTGTGGCTTTTGCCAATGATTGGCCAAATTATTGCTTTGATATTTTAACTACTACAACATCTGCAAAGGCATGGTGAGTGCTATTAGTGCCCCCTGTATTGGGGAGGATAAGAGGGCAAGAGCTCACACCTCTGCTACGGGAGGCAGACAATCACTGCTGTCTTCTGGGATTTTGCTATGGATGTCACACAGGTACAAGGCAACACCTGCCCAGAGCTGTCCAGAAAAACTTGCTCAAGGTAAACTATTTAGGGAATCCTAGAAATAACAACTTGTGGTAAATATCTCTTACTGAGATCTTCAGCTAGATGAAAGAATGAAATTTCCTTCAACACATCTGAGGTTTAGTACACAAATAAGTCTTTAACATGGATCAGGCAATACCATGATCCCCCTCACTCACTCACCTTAACCTTGGATTTGAAGTTCTGCAGGGCTTTTGTGGCTGGTGGCTCTCAGGGCTCCCAGGCACTGGAGAAGCTGGAACAACAGGCACAAGTCAGAGGACTGGACTGTCTGAAAAGCCCATATCTAAACTAGGGAGGAAAATTGAGCCTTTTGTTGGGCCATGTTGTGTCCACAGAAACAGAATAACTTAAATTAGAAGTCTTTTAAATGCCAAATTTCATTATTTCAGAGGGATGTTTAATAATTTATGTTTAATGTTGTTAACAATATGAAGAAGTAAACCACCTGTGCAGTATGCACACAAATACCTAAACAGAGCCATGATGATCAGATTTAAAATAATTTTTTAAAAAAAGGATTCAGATCTGCCAAGTCTTTCATTTCTTTGTCATATTATCTTTCTCATGGTGACCTCACAAGCCCCCCTTTCTCTTCTTGCTTTGTGTTTTCACTTAAAGTGCAGATCCTGGCACTGAGTGTATGAAAGAAGATGGGGAAAACAGCCATGTGCTTCACTCTGTAGATAGAAATTGTGGCAAAGGGCCATTTTTAAGGTGAGGAGACTGTTACAGGCTTACATTAAATGTGAGTAAATGAACTTTTACAAGGATTTGGAGCAAAACTGGAAGGACTGAGTTAGCAGTCACTAGTGCAGATGCCCTTAACTTTGCTTTTCCTTCCCTGAAATCAACAGAAGCATGCGTGAACTGAAAGCACTTTGCTGCACTGAGCCTATTAAAGAAACTGCAAAGTGTCCAATTCTACTTCACTGTATCAAGCAGCAGAAAGGGAAAGCAATAACAAACCCCAAAGAGACTGAGATGGAGCAAACATAATGTAAGGATTCATATAGATGTGATTAGTAGCCCACCGCTGCCTCTGTTCATCCAGAAAATATGAAATCTACAGATAATCATCAAATCCTGCATGCATTTGCTGTCTTTTGTTTCCCAAAGATACCAAAGTGTGCAACAAATGAGAATATATAGCAATAACTACCTCCACAGTGGGCTGGAAAGCAGGAGCTTTTTAACCACATACACAACAGTAAAGCTGCAGGGGAGATTTCAGTTCAGAGACAGGACTGGGCAGGGGCCAGAACAGTGTGGTGTGTCCTCCTACCTTTGTAAAGGAGTGTAATTGATTTTTTCATGACCACAGATGTCCAGGACATCTCTTCTATTTTTCATCCAAAATCCTTCCTTTTCTGTATGTTTTGGATCCCTTTCTCTAAAATGGATGCAGTCCAAATGGACCCAAATGTTCTCTGAACTCAGCAAAACAGGATGTTGGTGCTTTTCAACCTGGTGAAAAAAGGACAATCCTTAATTTGCTGAAGATTTGGGAGCTTGAGAAGCAATACTCAGAAGCCCCCAAAAGTGTCTTAGAGAAACCACATTATGCAATGGGAAAACTGAATGCACAAGACTTCCTGTTTATTTATTTATGCAAATACACAATTTATAGCCACACTGGTGATTTGTTGTTTAGCTGTGACTGGTTATACAATGACTAGGCAGAGCAATAGATTTCAACCAGAGTGTCAGCTTGGGTCTTTCATACCTCTGTTTGGCTATTATACCTAACAGTGAAGACACTGAAATAAATTTTTATTGCCTATGATAAGCAATAAAGTCCTTGGGAAGAGCCTCCACACTTGTGGAGGGTTTTCAACACTGACAAGTCAGTGTTTGTACTGGAGCTGTTTCCGTGGTGCCTTCTTACCCTTTACATTTGGGGAAAAATAACTCAGTGTAAAATGTTTACAGGTCCCTCTAGTGCCATGGCTATATCCTCCAGACCTGTTGTACAAATGCTCTTTTTTTTTTGCTATCATCCTTCCAAGACCAGCAACTCTGCAGTGCTATTTCCTCATGGTGCCCAAACTGCTGTCAAGCTTCACGGTACAGCCGCACAGATGTGCTGGGAGCTGGAAAGCTGGGCGCTACTGATCCCAGGGGATTGTGACTAACATAGCAAATAAATAGGATTTGCTCTTGAGATGAAGTCTCGGGAGCTCCTGCACTCCGTTTCCATGGAAAGATTAATTTAGTGGAAAAAATGTTATCCACTCCCCTAGCTGCTCCATGTTCCTTAGTCCCCTGCAGCCTGGGGCCAGGTGGGGTGCAAGTGTGGACTTCCTTGTTGCTACTGGCTTGCAGCCATTCTTGTTGCCGCAGCCTTGAAGCCTGCTGCCAATCAAGAAATGCCTGTAGAGCTCAACAGCCTGAGAACATCTCAGACCATCCAGTGTTACAGCTATTGGAATATGCACATCCAACTTCCAAACACTGAGCGGAGTTTACGTTTAATTAGGTTCTCAGATAATGGCAACGGATCATCTTTGCCCAGGTGAGTCAGGAAGATGTAAATCCTCCTTTCTGATGCAAACTCACCTGTTGTGGTTCCTGAGAGGACAACAGAGTGCATCCAGGGCTTGGATAGGCGGTGCTTTTGCTTCTGGAGACACTTCAGTCTGTGATATTTAAAGTTTTGCCACCATAGGTGTTCATAGCTCCTGTCTCACACTAGTTGAGTCCTCTCACTCTTTCCTGTACATGCAAGCGGAGCAGAGAGGCACAATCCTATCTATTTTACAGGTGAGAACCTGAGACCCCCAGATCAGCATCTCAGAGGTGTCCGGGCACCCAGGTCAAGTTCCAGCAACATGGGCCTTGCTAAGGCAGCAGAAAAAGTCTTTGGCAGGGCAGGGACACCATTGGCCTCTGTAGCTTTGACCAGATGAGGTCACATGATTTAAACCAGTGTCCAAAATCTCAGACTGCCTCTGGATTGCCTTCCTTCTTTGAGCCTTGCTACCAAAAGAGAGAGAATTTCTTTATCATAGGAACCGCTAAACAAGACATGCAGGTTGGGTCTGCAGGGCAGCTTTAGCAGGGCTTTTTTGGTGTCTGAAACCAGTGACTGTACTCTCATAGGAAAGCTGTCACACACGGTGCTTTCTCCAGCAAGCTGCCTGAGAAGGCCAGTGCCTGATGAGTGGCAGGTTTGAAGGGAGAGCATGTTTGCTTCAGCAGACCTCTAATTAAACAGTGCAGCAGACCCACAATTGCTTTGCCTGCGCTGGTTGCCTCTGAGAGGAGCTTTCTGTCTGTGCTAGCAGTTGTTATGACACCCGCATATCTCAGCGGTGGGAGGCACCTACAAATAGATCTGTTAAATACATAAATGAATATATAACGGGGGAAATTAAAAAAAAAAAGAAAAAAGTGATGCTTCTGCTAAGTCTACTCGCGTGTGCCCTACGTTTGGAAAGGCGGGTATTTGCCCGGAGAGCAGGGGGGTGGTAGCCCGGATTTGTTTTATTTTACTTTATTTTATTTTTCTTCCTCTAATATAAGGTCTAATATAAGGAATAAGGTCTCCTGGAGCTCCCCAGCGTCGGCCGCCGGCCCCGCCGCCCGCCAGAGGGCGGCATCGCCTCGGGAAACCCGCCGGCAGCTCCGCACCGCGCACCGCGCACCGCACCGCGCACCGCACCCCGCACCGCACCGGGACCGGGACAGGGACCGGGACCGGGCATCCCTGCCTGGCACCCAGCACCGGCTGGTTACGCAGCCCTTCGCATGCACCGTAGGCTCAAATGATAAAGAGGACACTGCATTCCACCCCACCCCCCCCCCCCCCCCCCCGAAAAATAAATCCAGCGAGGCAGAAAATAATTTCAGGGCTGAGTCGTCTACCCTCCTTTCAACGAACATGGAGAACTCCCCAAGTCTGTCAGGTCAGCCGCATTTGCAGAGAAAAGGTCCAGGCGATTGTCAGGGCAGAGCACCCACCGGAGCACAGATTTTACGCCGAGGTAAGGGAAAGCATCCGTGCTCCCATGGCAACCGCAGCTCCCGCCGACGGAGGCCGATCGGAAGATGCTCCATCCCGCCGCCGCCGCGGCGCGGAGGGCCCCTGGCATCATGTGTTTTGCACATCCTTCAGATTCTTTGGTTTACAGCAGGGTTTGCTTAGAGGTGGCCGCCCCCAGCAGGAGTGTTATATTAGTTTCATCCAGCTGCACCGTGAGCTAATTGCAAATTCAAACATGCAAAATTAGCCATAAAATGCCAGAAAGTCAAATGACGTTTTCTCTGTACCTTTTTCATTTAGGAATCCCTACTGCTGGGTTTCTTTTTTTTATTTTTTTTTTTATTTTTTTTTTTTTTTTACCCCTCTCCTGTGGCAAGGAAATAGAAACGGAACTATCCCCATGTTGTTATTCCTTCTGGAAAGACAATGGGAACCATTTGCTCTTCCACGGACATCTGTCCCTTGATGATTCTGTCTTTACAAGGAAAGAACTCCAGTCTCAGCTAATTCCATCTAAAAACCCACTAAATAAAAGGCAATTCAGATTTTTGTCCTGATTTAGAAGGGCAAACTAAAGACAAAATCCCACAGATCTTTTTCATCATTTCTGATTGTTCTGTGTACTAGGACAATAGTGTGGACTGGCTGACTCAAGTCTGAAACCCCACTGCTTCGAGGTTTGTTTTTTTAATGACAGAATCCCTCCCTCTCTCTCACAAAGGGGTTGCTTGAATCTATATGCTGTGAGCCTGACACAGGGACCCATTTCTTTTTCTTTTCTCTCTGCGGCTGTGCCAGCTCTCCTATTTCCATAAGCTTACAGCATTTCCAGAACACCCCTTGGAAATGCAGCCCTTCTGCACCCATTCAGAGGCATGTAATTTTATTTTAGTTGCCTGACTTTCTCTATTTCTAAAATTCATATATTCTCAAACTTTTACATTGTTTCCTTCCTTTTCTTTCTGGCCTCATCCCTGCCCAAATTAGGCATAAAAAAAGCTTGACCTTCTAGTTTAGGTAGTGAGCTGTGTGATCCTACTGCAAAGAATCACTTGGCAATCTGTAGTGCACCTCTGTGTGCACACAGACAAACACATCCATGCACACACACCAGGTCATTTTTTACATGCTCTATTTGTATGTTTCGGGAGGCAAATGGAGTGCTGACCTAAGAACTAAGCTTTATAGTCTTTTGTATCTATGGAAAATCAGTGATATGTTCATCAACAGTCTAGATAGGTCAATGCCAGGGAAAACCCTGAATTGGAAACAATGTCCGAAGGGTAGAAAAATATCCACAGATTTTTACTACACTTTCTATTTTTATTGTGAACCACAAGAGTTTTATTATGGGTCATCTGATATTCTCACATGATCCCCATGTCCATCATTGGCACACATGGCTAGAGGAGGTTTTCTTTGATTTAGTATGACACCTTTATATTTAGATAAATGACTTACAATATTTTTGTTTGCTGCACCCAGCTGCATTACACCAGAGGACCACATGAGTCTCCTTCGAGGACAAAAGAAAGTCATATTTTCCTTTAATGGCAATTGTTCTTTTGAAATGGCAAAAACAAGAGGAAATGTTGAATTTCTGAAACATAGAAGAGAAAAATGCACTGCTTTTCCCAAATGTTATAACTAGTAATTTTAAATGCTATATCCCTCTCTTGTCCAGTTTACAGGAGAGTATTCTAGCACAGCAACTCTATGATTTAAGGTCAATCAGTTTTTGACAGAGACTTATGACTTTGGAATGTTTTAATTTATAATGTTAATAACTGTTCTCCTGGAAGAAATTTCATTTTCCATTGAAAGGCTTAGGGTTTCATACCATTAAAGTCTGTGATTGATTTCAAGGAACTGTGGGTATTTTTATGATTTGTTAATTTAGACGTTCATTGGAGATACATACATGGTAGTAGCCTGTCTCATCTGTCCTGGTTTAGCTAGGGTAGGGTTAAGTTTCCCCAGCAGTGGGGGGAAGCTCTAGCTGGGTTATTCAATACCATGCTGATGTCACCTCCGTGCGCCGAAGCGCGGGAGCGTGGGAGAATCGGTGAACGCGTGTGTTATGTGATCTCTCTGCTCTCACTGCTGTATCGGTACATATCTTGCTCTGTTCATTGTTATTACTGTTATTGTTGTTGTTTGTTGTGTTGCTGTTGCACTGTTGTATTAAACCTCTCCTTATCTCAGCCCCGGGGATTTGTATTTCACTCCCTTTGTAGGGGAGGGGCAGCGGCTGCGTGGTCTCGAACCCCGGCAGGGACTAAACCACCACATCATCGTAGACATTCATGAGGAGGCATTTGTGGTGCTGTTGAGGCATCCCTGATGAAAAGCATCCAACAAGTGGATAGAAAGGCCCATCAGGGCTCAGCATGAAGGAATGTCCTGTAAGGGCACAAGAACTGCTCTTCCATTACTACAGTCTCCCAATCCCATGTTACCTTTTATGCATGAAATAAATGGTTGAAAACTGAAAAGAAGGTAAAAAGCTAGACCACTTCTTGGGCAGATCAGATCTGTGGAGTAGGGGACTGTCCATCTTCAGTCTTGACGTTGTGAGGTTGAGAAAAGCAAACAACTGACCCAGCTGATAAAAACACGTAGGCAACACAATTCTTCTCACAGACTAACAGTAGCTCACTTCAGTTGCATCATGCAATACGGAGCAGGAAACATAACACAGCTGACTGGTTGAAATAGCTACGTAATCAGCCTCCTCTGAAACTTCTTTTAACAGAGATGGCAAACTGAAGAGCTTGGGACTTCAGGATCCAGTGATGTAATTTGTGTAAATCCTCTGTGTTCAGACCCCAAGCTCTGGGGCTCACCTCAATATTCAGGCAAAGCCTTATTGCAAAACACAAGGCTCCTACTGAACAACTCTGAAAAACAATGGTTGTTTTGGGCACTGTCTAGACAGTCCTACTGTCTATTAGAGATCTACAAAATTGGGAAGTCCTTTCCCAGACTAGCAAAGCACGTAAGCACATGGTTAATAACACACAATGTAATAGTCCCAGGGACTCCAATCAAATTAAGCTATGTGCTTACAAGCTCTGCTGAACTGGAACCAGATTGTATTAGCTTGCTTTAACCTCTCCACACATCACAAGCACTAAGCTGGAAACACTTGCTTTAGAGAGCTGAAGGTAGTAGGGAGACACAGGAGGAAGTGATGCTCTGACAGGTGCCTGCTGGGATGGTTTGGACTGATACTGAGCCCAGTGTGTGACTCCGGGTTTCAGCAGACCAAAGGGTTAATTATGGTGCTATACTGTGATTCAAGGAAACATTGGAACAGGTTGCCCAGAGAAACTGTGGATGCCCCATTCCTGGAAGTGTTAAAGGCCAGGCTTGGACGGGGCTTTGAGCAACCTGATCTAGTGGAAGGTGTCCCTGCCCATGGCAGGGGTTGGAACTAGGTGATCTTCAAGGTCCCTTCCAACCAAAACCATTCTATGATTCTGTGATATCACTCTTCATCTGTAGCACACACACACACCTATTGGGATGTGGGTCTGATGAAGATGATCTGAAGAATAATCAGCTAAAGGCTTTAAGTATGAAAAACTGAATCTGGCTATTTTGACATTGTCCTGGTTTAACCAGGATAGGGTTAAGTTTCCCCAGCAGTGGGGGGGAGCTCTAGCCGGGTTATTCAGATACCATGCCGACGTCACATCCTGGCAGGTCACATTTTCCTGGCGCAGAGCGCGGTGCACTCGTGGTTTTGTACATCGTGCTTCAAACTGCTGTATTTGGTAGCTATTTTGCTCTGTTCATTGCTATCACTATTACTGTTATTGTTATTGTTGTTGTTTGTTGTGTTGCTATTGCATTGTTGTATTAAACCTTTCCTTATTTCAGTCTTGGGGCTTTGTATTTCACTCCCTTTGTGGGGGAGGGGCAGCGGCCGCGTGGTCTCAGACCCCGGCAGGGGCTAAACCACCACAGACATGGTCTACAGATACCTGCAATTTCCAGAAAGTAAAGTCCCTAGATACATCTTCCAAAACGGAGATCCTTAATCATGCCTGCCTTCACTAGGAGACTGCACATTTGCTTTGGGAAACCTTGGGATGTGAAAAGAATGTTTCATGGGTACCTGGTTCAAACCAAAGCTCTCCTTGTAATGAATAAATATCTCTGAACGTTTACTTTTCCACATTGAAACACGGTCAGTCTCAATACAAATATTTCTGTAGTGTTACTCAGTATTCTATATTTCACAGAATCACAGAATCACAGAATCAACTAGGTTGGAAAGGACCTTGAAGATCATCTAGTCCAACCATTAACCTAACACTGCCAGTTCCCATCTACACCATATCTCTCAGCGCTATGTCGACCCTACTCTTAAACACCTCCAGGGATGGGGACTCCACCACCTCCCTGGGCAATCCATTCCACTGCCTAAATAACCCGTTCTGTAAAGAAATACTTCCTAATATCCAGTTTAAACCTTCCCTGGCGCAACTTGAGGCCATTACCTCTTGTCCTATCGCTTGTTACTTGGTTAAAGAGGCTCATCCCCAGCTCTCTGCAACCTCCTTTCAGGTGGTTGTAGAGGGCGATGAGGTCTCCCCTCAGCCTCCTCTTCTCCAGACTAAACAACCCCAGTTCCCTCAGCCGCTCCTCGTACGACATGTGCTCCAGACCCTTCACCAGCTTCGTTGCCTTTTTCTGGACACGCTCGAGTCATTCAATGTCCTTTTTGTAGTGAGGGGCACAAAACTGAACACAGTAATCGAGGTGTGGCCTCACCAGTGCCGAGTACAGGGGTAAGATCACTTCCCTGTCCCTGCTGGCCACGGTATTTCTGATACAAGCCAGGATGCCATTGGCCTTCTTGGGCACCTGGGCACACTGCTGGCTCATGTTCAGCCGGCTGTCAATCAACACCCCCAGGTCCCTCTCTGACTGACAGCTCTCCAGCCACTGCTCCCCAAGCCTGTAGCACTGCTGGGGTTTGTTGTGACCCAAGTGCAGCACCGGGCATTTGGCCTTATTGAACCTCCTACAGTTGGCCTTAGCCCATCGCTCCAGCCTGTCCAGGTCTCTCTGCAGAGCCTCCCTACCCTCGAGCAGATCAACACTCCCACCCAACTTGGTGTCGTCTGCAAACTTACTGAGGGTGCACTCGATCCCCTCCTCTAGATCATCAATAAAGATGTTAAACAAGAGTGGCCCCAAAACAGAGCCCTGGGGAACACCACTTGTGACCGGCCTCCAACTGGATTTAACTCCGTTCACCACAACTCTTTGGGCCTGGCCATCCAGCCAGTTTTTTACCCAGCGAAGCATGCGATCATCTAAACCTCGAGCAGCCACTTTCGCCAGGAGAATGCTGTGGGAAACGGTGTCAAAGGCCTTGCTAAAGTCAAGGTAAACCACATCCACAGCCTTTCCCTCATCCAATAAGCAGGTCACTCTGTCGTAGAAGGAGATCAGGTTTGTCAAGCAGGACCTGCCTTTCATAAACCCATGCTGACTGGGCCTGATCCCCTGGTTGTCCCGCACGTGTTGTAAGATGGTACTCTGGATGAGCTGCTCCATCAGCTTCCCGGGTACCAAAGTCAAGCTGACAGGCCTGTAATTTCCTGGATCATCCTTCCGACCCTTCTTATAGATGTGTGTCACATTGGGCAATTTCCAATCTGTCGGGACCTCCCCGGTCAGCCAGGACTGCTGGTAAATGCTGGAAAGCGGCTTGGCGAGCACCCCGGCCAACACCTTCAGCACCCTCGGGTGTATCCCGTCCAGTGCCATAGACTTGTGTGTGTCTATGTGATGTAGCAGGTCACTGACTCTCTCCTGGATTGCAGGGGGGTCGTTCTCCCAGTCTCTATCATCTGGCTGAGGGGGCTGGATTCCCTCAATACAACTAGTCTTGTTATTAAAGACTGAGGCAAAGAAGGCATTAAGTACTTCAGCCTTCCCCTCATCACTTGCTATCAAGTTTCCTTCAGCATCTAGCAGGGGATGGAGACTCTCCCTGGTCTTTCTTTTGCTATTGACATACTTATAGAAACATTTCTTGTTATCTTTGATTGCTGAAGCCAGATTAATTTCCAGCTGGGCTTTGGACCTCCTGATTTCTGCCCTGCATAGCCTCACAGCCTCTTTGTAATCACTGTGAGTGGCTAGCCCCTTCCTCCAAAGGCTGTAAACTCTCCTTTTCTCCTTGAGTTGCAGTCAAAGCTCCCTGTTCAGCCGGGGTGGTCTTCTCTGCTGCCTGCTCCTCTTAGAGCACCTGGGGACTGCCTGCTCCTGAGCCATAAACACTTCCTTCTTAAAGAGTGCCCAGCCTTCCTGGACCCCTATACCCTTCAGGACCATCTCCCAAGGGATCCTGTCAAGCTGGTGCCTAAACAAGACAAAGTCAGCCCTTTGGATGTCCAGGATGTCAGTTCTGCTTAGCCCTCTCCTGGCCTCTCTAAGAATAGAGAACTCTATTATTTCATGATCGCTGTGCCCTAGTTGTCCTCCAACCACCACATCATCCACCAGTCCTTCTCTGTTCACAAGGAGGAGATCCAGCAGGGCACCTTCTCTGGTTGGTTCTCTCACCAGCTGTGTTAGGAAGTTGTCCCCCACACATTCCAGGAGTCTTCGGGACTGGTCCCGCTCTGCTGTGTTGTATTTCCAGCAGATGTCTGGGAAGTTGAAGTCCCCCACAAGAACAAGGGCAAGCGATCGTGAGATTTCACCCAAGTGCCTATAGAATATTTCATCCACCTCTCTGTCCTGGGTGGGTGGCCTATAGTAGACTCCTACTACAACATATTTATTTATCAAGGCTTGTAAGAAGGCTCCAAGTGTGTGACCAGTGGACACTCACAGCCAATAAAACCCATCTCCATGGCCTACAGACGGACTTTTTAATAGTGACCAGAGACAGCCAACTGCTGACACTTAGCTTTTCTTCCACAGTGTCTGAGCACTGGGGAGGTCAGGGCTTGCTGGAGCTGTGCAGAGCCCAGGGAAGCTTTCTGCTGAAGCACTGTCAAGCAGACAGTGCCTGGGGGAGTCTGGGGCTGATGCCCTGCTCCCTCCTCCAGCCCTTCCCATACTTCATGCTGTAGCAAAGACCTATTGCAAGGTCTGGTCTATGGCACTGTGTCACCGTGACAAGACTCCTTTTTATGCACGGCAGGAACCCTTGAAATGCAATTTAGTGCAAAGCAGAGATTTGTGTTTTTAATAATTGTCACAAACACTGGCAGCAGTAAATAGGTGCTTGTTCAGCTTACCCATAACACTCTAATAGATACAGCACCAGAAACCAGAACTTAATATAACATAATGTAATGTAATATAATATATGACAATAATATACTACAAACCTTAGTGATAGAAAGGAATAAAAGAATGATCTCTGAAGACAAAGCAATATCCTGGCTCATTTTGCATAGTCCAGTGAATGGCTTCTCAGCCCATCTCTCCAGAAACTGGCAGAACAGAATCAGATAACAAAAGGGAACAGCACATCTAAAATTATAGGAAACATCCTATTTTACAGTTACTATTCAATCTACATTAAAAGACAAATATTTTCTCTTTAAAATTTGCATTTCACATCAAAGTGCCAATCGAAAACTACATACTGACTAGGAAAGTATAGAAACTCTCAGGGTTATTTATTGCTTTTTCTTGGGCAGGGACGGAGGGAGGGAAGAGACTGGTCAGACTTTTTGCATTTCCACATTTTTCAGGGAATGCTTCACCAGTCTGCCTCCCATATTCTAAAAGTGTCTACTGTGTTACCAGAATAATCTTCTTCAATAAAAATAAGTGTATTTTTAAAGAGGAGTTTTGCTTGCTACTTGTTGATACTGTTGCCTGCTACTTGCAGGTTGCTCTTCAGAGCCTTCAATTTTATACAGTCCACATCATCTAAATATATGTCAGCACTGGCTCATTTAATTTCTGTTAGCATATTAGAATAATAAAATGTAATATCAAAAGTACTTTAAACTTTGTTTCTTATGAACATTTGCTAAGATAAAAGCATCAGATGCCCTGACAAATCAGCAATAAAATTCATATCAACTTTCCCAGTGCAGAATCAGGCCCATAGAAAATCTTGAATGATTTGGTCTGCAGACTTCAGCCTATAAGCATCTCACAAAACACATCTCGCAGATAATAAGGATGAAGTGCTATTTCATCAGAATATGAAAGCTAGCAGTGAAGGAAAGCTGCTATGCAGTGAAAGTGCTCAGAATGTGAATACTCCATCCAAAAACTTTTGGCATAGATCCTCACTCCTTTTTTTGTCCTTGGGACTCTGTCATTTTTGTGATACTTCTTATGAAACAGTAGCTCTGCTGCCACCATTAACACACGGTTGGTGTGAACTGTCAGTTATTCCTGCTTACACTGAAGTGGAGGCAATAGTTCCCTTAGAAAAGACCATGGAATTAGTTCAGATTTGGCTTGACTTCTGGAGAGCAGGGTTTAACAGAAAGCAAAACTATTTAAGTAAAGCTTAAAACATCTCAAAAGTTTCCCCGTGAAATCACACTGATATATATTGTCTTCATGATGCTAGCATCCTTGTGATAAACTACAGACATACTTGATAATTTGAAATACCTTTGATACCTCCAATTTTAATCTCATGTAGGATTATACCTTGCATTTCAACTCCCTAATAAAAAATCTTTTCTTCATTTCCCATCCATGTGGATATATTCTACTAAAATTACACAGTCATTAGGCCCGATACTAATAGCACTCTTCAAAAGTTAGGCTTAAAGTCCAATATCTCCCCGGTCATCCAGAGTCTCCTACCATTAAAAACCTAATGCATTTGTGTGGAAAAAACCCCACTGATGTCAATTACAGGGGTTTCTGAAATGAAATAATTATTATTTTTCTTTCTAAGGCCATACTCCAAAGAAAGGTGAGCTATAGAAATGATGAGATAGAAAGGCAGTATACACATAATTTAGTTGCTTTTTACCATTACTTTTAAAATGAAATGTGATAGAAGACTTCTACTGCTCACATGGGACAACCTACATGATTAGCCTAGATGCAGATGGATCCACCTACTTTTCCAGCCCGTGCAGCCATTTTGAGCCTGTGCTGGTAAAACTGCTTTCCCTGTCTGACTCCAATTTGTTTCTTCAGTCTCCACTTTTTATGCCCAATAAAACACCAAGGAACTGACAAAAAATATTGACTGTTTCATGGAAAAGTATTATAATGAATCAGCCCCTGTAGCAGGATTTTTAAAATTTTATTTTATTTCAATAACATGAATCCAGCCTGTTACTCTGTACTCTGATGTAGGCCTGGCAGCCCCTAGCCAGAAGCTAGGCTGATTGACTAACCTGAATTACAGGAACATCTGACACAAGCCCTGCTTGGAACAACCTCCTTTGTTTGCAGTACTTCAGTGAATCAGTTCAGTGCTGTGCTGAGAGTGTCCTGCTCTTCATTTGCCAATCCTTTTTCCTTTAACCTGCACTCACTCTTGTCTTTCTCTTGATTATCATCCATTTCTTCTCCAGCTGCTCAGCCTGATTCCTCTTGCTTTATGCCTGATGATCCCTCTTTTTTCCCCAGCAGTCTCTGCATCCTTGCTCCATCCCTCTCCAGCTCTTTTGGTGTTGATGTGCAGAGCTGGATCTTTTCCTTTGACCAAGGTCTTGTACCTCCTCAAATGTTTTGTTGCCACCTGCTGCTCCACTTCTGATTTCTTCTTCTGACAGCCGTTTAGTCTCCTTTGGCAGCACTGGTGCTTTAATCAGCAACGCAGCCTTCCTGCTCTGCAGCCTACAACTTCTCTAACAGCAGGTTTTGTTGGACACCTGGGCCTCTGCTTCCATGCTCACTCTCCTCTCTTGTGTGTTGCTTTGCTGCTTTCTTCCGCCTTGGATGTGTCTGCCTTTCCCACTCATGAACTCACCCTCAGCCTCTTTCATTCCCCAGAAATGTAGATGAGCAAGTCCTAAGGAAGAACTCCACTGCAGTCTGTTTCTCTGTGTTTTCATTTTCTGCCAAAAAGAAGAATAAAAATTATTCTAGATATTAAAGAATCACAATTTTTACAGATTGAAACTAAAGGCATCTTGTCTTTGCTGTCCTGATACAGGTCCTGTAGGACTTCCCCTGCCTTTCATCATGGGCTGGAGTTACTCCAGTGACCTTATGAATGCTGACTCCTTCCCTGACACACTGTGAAAAACAATTTAGCACAGAAGCCCTACTTTCCATGGGGACAACCAGATGATGGGTAGCTGCACACACATATTGTATTTTAAATGTAGACTAGAGCTAGTTGTAACAATTTTCAGCAATGGAAAACTTTTCAGACTTGCATTTCTATAATTTCTGGAGAGACTGTGATTCTGTTCCCTGCAGTGAGATAATATTTGGTCTCGGTTGAGTGCTTAAGTTTTACTTTGCATGACTTGGATCACCCAGCAATGAAAAGCTCTCCCTTGAATCTGTGAGAGCTTGAACTTAACCTACACCTCCCTTATCTTAAGCTGGAACCTAGTCATTGCTTTGCACATTTTTTCTTGTGGAATTCAACTTAACAGCATGCTTTATCCCTGTAGTTCTGCAAGACATTCCCCATACACGTAGCCTCTGTTTTGGCAGGAATGTCAATTCATTTAGCTGCTGCTTATTAAAAAAGTACTTGTGCAGAAAAATGTTTATGTGAATGCTCTTAGAAAGCGTTTCTCTGACTGTCTTCAAATCTGAGAATTTTAAAGGGTGAGTTACACAGAGGAGTAGAAAGATCTTACTATAAAAAAGGCAGACCATGTCATTAGTATATAGACACAAGCACACATATATTCCACATGATTCCTTTATACTTAAACCAAACACTTTGGTGGTTTAAGTATCCTGATGATTATTTGCAAATTAATGTGTGCTAGGCTTGGTCTCCAAATTCAGTTTATGCTAAGGAGTCTTCCTTATCGTAGGGCTTTCCTTAAAGCTGCAAAAGAAGATAATGAGTTCCCTTTCTTGATTTTCACTTGCTCAGGAGTGAGGTTACAGTGGCTGCCTGGAGAGTGCCCTTTGCTTTCCACCTCATGATTGTATGGATCTGTATTCAATATTTACAGTCATGACTCTCTTCTCTCCTGGACAAGACAGTTACAGGTGCAATATCAACCTTCTCCCATTGAACTCTAGAAAGATTTAATTGTCTGTAAAGAGCAGAGAGAAAATATGCTTCCTTTTCAGCCCTGCAAGCTGTACTCTCACTAGCCGGCACCTGGCCTTCTTAAAATGACAGAAATCACTTATGGCTGGCCATGGTCACACCTTACCTGGAAGTGGCCCAGTTCTCCTTTAAATTTGAATAAGCACTGGGCTGGGTAAAGGTACTGCCTTGCATACATTAGGCCCCAAATTATTTTGTTTAGTCAGATCATAATCAGTGCAAGCTTCCTCACGCAGCTGCCAAGTAGGCTCTTGGCTTATCCCTAGGGAGCGGTGTTTTGAAAGCAAACATGCTTTGCTAGGCTGCTTTTGGTGTATCCACCATAATTCTCCCATTATTCACAGGGTGGGACCTGAGGTAGAGGAGTGAGGCCATTTGTTAAATTACAGTACCTACACATGGGACTCATTTTACTTAAATGTAACTGATGCTGAGGAGTGTATGCACGTATATCTTTAGGTTCTCCAGCTTCCTACTGCAGAACCAGATCCTTGCTGACGAATCCCTTTACCCCCAGCAATCCATTTATATAACTGTACAGTCAGGGCTATTTTTGCAGTGTAGAAAGGGCTGGAAAATTACAGCAGTTGCTCACTTAGAGCAATTACCTTTCTCCCCAAATAGTCACACTCCTTTCAGCAAGGGGTCACTCGGTGTGAATGAAGGAGAAGAGTTTGCCCGTTAATTACTTTGCATAGCTGAGCCTGTTCTTTACGATTTTAGCTTCTCTCCTAATCTGAGGGTGCACAACCATGGGCACTGTGGTGTTCAAGGCTGAAGCTGGGAGGGGTGGACTTGCTGGCTGGAGCCAGCTTGTTGATCCTGCCTGTTCAGGGACAATTTTTTCACAGGCTGTTCCATCTTTGGAAAGTCACCCTGCTCAGATCAGAAACTGTGAAGAATCCTCTTTCCTCCCTGCTTGAAAGTTGTCTTATCTGGACTCCACAAATCACTGCTTCCCTAATATATAAACAGAAATATGGAAATACGGATGGAAAGTTCAAATGCCAACATTAACAGCGAGTGGCAATGATGTCTATGTTTACGAACTATGACAAATTCTGATTTCATTACTTTGAACTCACTACCCTAAGGAGAAAAAGTGTGTATTTTCTTGTAGGCTTCAGAAAGCTGAACATCTACAAGACAGTGGATGAGTAGAGGTAGCATGTTGGTTTGTAAGCCTTTTCCCAAGCCTTAGAAGTCTTTCACATCTTTAAGTCCACCCAAGAAATACATCTAAAAATATGTCTCCTTTTTATAAAGTTTTCTTCTTTAGGAAAGAAGGAAGTTTAGGCACACAACCGCTTTAAGGTTCAACTTACCTTAGCTATCAACAGGTAGTTAGTAAAACAGATGTTAGCATGAAGTTGTTCCATACATTGAAGATACAGAATTACAAACATGAAATGATAAGAAATGCTTCCAGCATCCAGACACTGATGGTAATCAAGAAGTCTCATAGTTGTTGTGCATACATTACTCTGTAAGTAAATGTGCAATAGTCTTGGCATATTGAGACAAGAGCTGTATCATACCTTTACCAAGGCATGATACCTGTACAAATTATAATACATACACACAGAGAACAAAATAAGAATTCATCTGTGAGCTGCAGAGCAGACTCTGAACAAACAGTGGTTCTAGCAAAAATACTCAGTTCTCAACCCACTTCAACCTTGGTCACCCCCTGAAAATATTGCAGTGGAGTCTGCTGAGTGATGCTGTCACTATATAAAACCAGATACAATAAAAGTAAATGCATATATATATATAAATAGCATGCATGAGATCGAATAAACTGCATATAAAATTACAAAATTTCATTGTACAAACCCCACAGAGTTGGAATGAACAATTTATGTTCTCATTTGTTTGTATATTTTTACAGGGAAGTGTTGAATTAAGAAATCAGGCAACCTAGATACTGTACATTGCTCTTTTGCATCCTTCTGATATTCCCAAAGCCAAGGCACTTCCCGAGGACAAACTGTCCCACTCTTAAGAAAAGTGCCTTAGAGAGACAGGATTGATCACCTTTTGAAGGGATTTCTCTCCATGAGGACTATAGAAGGAGCCTACATAAAACGAGCTTAGACCAGATCCTTAACTTTTACATGGCTGAAGTTAAGTGAGATGAATTCCTTTTCTGCATTAGTTTGTGTCTGACTGGAAAGCTGAAGATAATGACACTTCACTCTCTCAGAGTGCTCCAGTGAAGATCACTAGTGTAGGTATTACAGTAAAAATACTGTTGAGAAGTAGAAAGATTTCTGGAGGAAATGAGTTAAATACATCAGCCCACACTTTCACAAGGTTCGGGGAATACTTTTCAATTGGAGGAGAAACTGCAAGAATTATCCAAAAAGCTTATATTGAACATCACTGAGGTATAAGGAAATTCATCCCTCTTAGCAAGCATCGTAATGTTCAACTCTGTGAAAACAAGAAGGCTTGGCTATAAATGTAGCCAGAAGCAGATCATTCATGCCAAAGTATCCAGTGTAATAAAAATATATCAAGTATTCCAGGATAATGGAAAGCACAGACTGTGATCAGTTTGTAGAGAAGTTACCGCAGTGGAGCCTTGCAGGGGTTCTCATCAGGTTGAAATGACTGGGCGTTGCACCAACATAAATGTTTATTAGTGATAGTAGTTACTAGGGAATATACCACTTAAAAAAGCCACATCACTTGCCTCATTCACAAAAACTGTTCATCTGCTTCTCTATGGATACTATGGCCCAGATTTCCCCCCCAGTCTATGAGCAGTCCAACTTTCTTTTTCTTCCTAGCCAAAAAGGCATAGTCTGCTTCATGTGAAGTTAAACTTTCAGCAGCCATTTATCAAACTATTTATCACATTTATTTGACAAATCAAATGGAATGAGAAAAAGGGGCTTTGAATCTCAAGGATCATTTCAACCTGTGGTGTTGTTGAGGCAGCTTTAGTTAGTAACAGTTTTTGAAGGCATTAGTGATTTTGCACTAAACAGGAGTATTGTCCTTGGAACATGATTCTAGGGCATTTCCTGCACTTCAACAATTTAACTTTCGATTTCAAGTTGTTTTCTTTAAAAGTATGCCTGTCTGTAGTGGGAGGGATAGAATGGACAAAATCCTGCAGAAAACAAAGGCTACTGGATCTTTCCAATAGAAATACCTTCTCTCACAAATGCTACTTTAATAAAATAATCTAAACTAAACCTTGCATTAAGAAAACCAAATTTCTGAAACTGTCCAGAAATTCAGTAAATAGCCCTTCATCCTGAATAGAGATGGGCCCCATGCTGGGGAGAGGACAAGGTTGGCTCCACACCAGGGTGCTCTGCTGGAGATGGCTCTGCTGGACAGAGGGCATGAGACAAGAAGAATATTCTTGACCAAATGCAGGCATATGACTGCGATCCCTGAGTCAGCTTCCTTCAGCTCAGTCCTTCTAAATATCCGTGTGCAGGTCCTTATCTTCTCCCTGCTGTGAAATAGCATCCCTTAGCTTAAACCTCACTAAGCAGAATTTAAGCCAAGGCATATTGCCTTAATTTGGGCACACAAAGAGCAAGCTCCCATCAGTTGCTGAGAGCAAAGTGGGTCAGCCACCCTATGTTTACCAACTCACTTCTTTAAAAACTTTCAAACTGTGTGATTTTCTGTTAAGTAACTTTTGCAAAAAGGTGAAATGAAAGCCTGAATCTCAAGGGTATTTGGCTGTCCTTGCACCCTGAGAGCAAAGGCATACGAGGGTACTTGACCCCTTTGGGAATATTTGTAATTTCATCCAATTGTGTCTTTTATTTTCCATTTTCTAAATGAAGCTTTACAAAACCAATACCCCTTTTCTCGTTCTCTGCCCCACTCCCAAATACCTACTGTTACAGGTCATGAAGGCCCCTTGCTGTTGGGGACTGCTGATGGATGGGCAGAAAGGATGTTGTGGTAGGTTTTGGAACAGCTGGGTCTCAGGATACCAGTGTTTTAATCCTCAGCTATTGTTGCAGTTGACCCCAGACAAGCACCCACACAACCGCTCACTCATGCCCACACTCCCAGTGGGACAGGGGAGAGCACAGGAAGAGCAAAAGCAAGAAACTTGTGGTCAAGATGAAGACAGTTTAATAGGTGAAGGAAAGGGGGAAAAAACAAGCGAAAAGTTGATAGTCATTCACCACCTCCCACAAGCCCACCAATGTTCAGCCAGGCTCCAAGTGATGGCCATTTCAATGTCAAAAACCATCCCTCTTTTTCCCTTATCCCAGTTGTATTGCCGAGCATGACACTGTGTGGTATGGAAAATTTCTTTGGTCAGTCCATGTTGGCTGTGTCCCCTCCCACCCTCTTGCCCACCCCAACCTACTCCCTCGGGGGTGGGAGATAGGGAGGCAGAGTGACAAACAGAAGAAGCCTTGACACTGTGCAAGTACTATTCAGTAACACCCAAAACATTCACGTATCAACACTATTTTGGTCACAAACACAAAACAGAGCACCATGGGGGGTGCTATGAAGAAAGTTAACTCCATCCCAGCCAGACCCAGTATAGCTAACTGTTCATGAACTGAACTTGCCGCATTAATGCAGTCCTAGTTTACTTGTGAATAAACAGTCCTTCCTGTCTGTCAAATTTACAGGGGCCATCTCTGAGTTCTCCAAAACGTGGGACCATTCCATGGGCCATGGCTGTTGCTTAGCTCTACCATCTCCACCTGCCTTGAGCACAGAGTGAGTTGCAAGGGAGTGCCAGCATGTGAGACAGAGCGTGCAAGGAGGGGTGGAGATGACCTCTAGCTGTTCTTCCTCTCATCTAAGGTCTCATCACCTGGAGGTGATTGAAATGCTGGGAATTATATTTTTGATATCATGGCTAGGGGTCTTGCAGCTAATACCACTGCTGTTAGAGAGGCAACTGGGGATATGAAATGCCAGAGCACGTTGCCACAGTGGAGAGCCTGACTCAGGGAAGATGAAGGATCAGAAGTTTTGGAGCTCTCTTTGGAAAAAAAATGTATAGGAGAAGCCACATAGCCAACTGCCTTCTCACAGCTCAAGGCCTAAAGCTCTTTCATCACCTCTTAGTTCATTCCACTAACAAACTGGCTTCAAACTACTCAGTAAGCCCTGACAAATCATATCAAGCCTACTAGAGAGTCAAGATGGACTGTATCTTTCACATTTGCATAGGGGTTTTCAAATGGGAAGGTTGTTAGGTCAATCAAGAAGTATTTGTGGTCAACTTTTTTGTGAAAAATAGTCTGTCAAACACATCATCCTAATTATAGGGGTCCCATTCTGCTAAGATATAATTAGCAGTCTCACAGTAATATTAAGTGCTGCGAGAGTTCATTTTGAGATTAAACTTGGCCTGAAAGACCCATGTCCAGGACTGTTATTTTTCCAAATATGCTTTATAATAGGATAATTATAATAGCTCTGAACTAATATTTTAAATACATTTAAAATGTCTTGATTATTTCTAGACTAGCAGGACTATGCATTTCAAAGCATGGGTTTCCATCACTTCCAGCACAGTAATTTGGGGTGGCCACTGTTGTTTAGACTCTTATGCAGGGATCAAGTGGCAAAGTGTAACTACATGAAATTAAGTTAAATACCAGGTAGAATGCAAACAGGGGATGGGATGCACTCTCCTCCCTTGCCCTCAACTCATTGTTGGCTGTAAACAGTTAATTAAAGGCATATCTTCAAAGCCATGACTCAGCACTGGCAGGGCACCGCATGGCCCCATAAGTACACCCACTGCACTGATGCCTCACTGCAGGTCATTATAGCAGAGGCTCAGTGCCCTGGGAGCACAGAAATATCATTCTGAGAGTAGGGCTGGGGTCAGCCACAGGCTGAAGTGCTGACACTGGTAGGGACATGCCATGTGTAAGTCTGTGCCTGTGAAGTGTATGGCTGAGCCACTCAGATCCTGTTTGGTGCCTCTGCAACTAACAATATAGTTATTGTTATGGTGATGCTGTCCTGTTTGTTCCGTGCCTTGCCATGACAGATGAACAAAACCACCTGGCTCCCTTGGGCTCTGCCCTGAATGAGGGTGGTACCACCTTGAAGTGGGACGTAGTCAGCCGGGTATCTTCCCAGACAACTGCTCGAAAACAGATCAAACCAAAATGTAACAGGCTAAACAGTGCTTCCCCTCTGCATTTCTAAGTACAACAACCTGGGAAAACCACCTTAAGTTCTGCCCTTTCATCCTACAAGTAACTACAAGCTGAGAGCAAGTTCGGCCTTACTTGAGGGGAGAGAAAAGGATTTCCTTTGCTGGCCAGAAAGCCCTTTATAAGTCATAATTAAACTGTATAAGAGCCATTTACAAAAAGATAAACTCTGGCATTTCATTCCCTATCTGAAGAACTGAAAAAGGTAAAGAAGCTCTAATGAATCTGCATTTATCATCTTCTGGTATTAGGGCTGGCAGGGTAACCTGCTCTTGTGTAATTGGACTAATAGCTATGGTTTATTAACATCATTAAATCAGTGCTGTCTAGTAAACTTTCCTTTTATCTCACATCTCCCTGTCTGCCCTGAAGAAAAGGACTGGTTTCCTAGAAGCGCATTCTTACACATAATGTGTGAATTGAGCGACAGGCGCTGACACTACCAATTCAGGGTGCAGCTCTGATCGTTTTAATGGTGAGGAAAAAACACAGATTGCTGGTTTTGATGAGCAGTGTTACAGCTATTGCTGTGGTGGTGCACTTTGGCTAGCAATGGCTGCAAGCAATCCCTGACAGTACAGATACCCCAAATCCACAGTAATGCTTGTTAATCTCGCAGAGAGATGACACAGTTGTAACGAAGGAAAAGAGCAGCTTGATCTGCTTTGCCATAGGGTGTCTCAAAGCAAATGAAGATTTTGTATTTATTGGCTTCTTTGACATCAAAGGATTACAAGGGGAAAGCACCTACTCGTGTTGTGCCTCTGCCACCCTGATGAGTCTGCAGTTTGCCAGGCTGCAATTTGCACAGACTACATTATTAAAGGAGACGCTACATTAGGAAAGAGGGCTGGGTGCGCTTCAGGCACTGAATGACAAGCAAGATGCAAGCAAATAAATAGCAAGAGGAAGGGAAAAGAAAACACAGACCTGAGGAGTGCTAGCCTCATTTGGTTTGTTATTTGAGGTCTGATGGATTGCTTCCCTAACCATTCGCTTTAGAATCGGAGCAGCAATGGATGAAGAGAAATCTTCAGTTCCTGCTGACGCTACCTTTGTTTTCCAGCTGTAACTGTGCTGCCAAGGTAAAGTCTTCTACATTCCCCACACCTGAGGTGAATTTTGGTTTTTATGAGTCCTGAATATTTACTTCCTCAACAGGGCATGCCATATAAAGGGCACATCAGTATGGATTAAGGTAAAGAAGTGATAGTGTGTAGAAATAAAGGAATGTGAAAATAAATAAAATGGCTGTGCAAGCTGTAAGTAGAAGACACAGGAGAGAGGAAAACAGCCTTCCTGATTTGAAATGATTGCATCATCTATTTTGAAAGATGGGCCCACAAAGACCCAAAACACTGAGGAAGAGGTGAAGGAGAAGAGAGGATCAGGAAACTGGTTTGCATTCCTGAATCCCACACATCTGAGGCCTATCTAAAAACTGTGTAGGGACACCTCTGATACCACCAAAGCCTCACATAAAAGGAAGATTACTCAGAGTGGACTTCTGCTCTGCCTCATCCCTCCCCTAACTCCGCTCCACTCCCCTTGCTCTTTCCTGTGCTCAAGATGTGTTTTGCACAAGCAAGTAAGAGAGACGGGGCAAATGTGCTGGATCCCCACTACAGCAGTACAGTTATACTGCTTCCAGTAGAGTTATAAGTAGCTGTATCCCAAAACGGGTGTGGTGACTGCCAGAGCTCTGTGAGGGGGATCTGCTCTTGTTCCCTCAGAGGCCACTGCACTCCACCTCTGGCTGTGGCAGAGTGCACGGCAGCCCGTGCTCTTGGGCTGCAGACACTGTTTATCTTACTCCCCTTCTGGTGTTCATAGCTGTAAGTCATTCTGTGCATCACCAAGGCTGCCAGTCACTACTGAATGCATTTTGAGAAACAGACCCAGGCAACTTCCATGTTCTCAGTGTTTAGCGTTGTGGATCAGTCAGTGAGTTGCAATAATTATGGTCTGGCAGTATTCCCCCAAACTCCCCTTGCAAATAACGCCATCAAGAACTCTTTACCAGTTTATTCATTGTAATGTTTTTCTCAACCCTTAACAGTGAACTCCAGGCACCAGTCAATACCTTGTTATGTTGATGTACTTTAGACACAAAAAGCACATCTGCATCAGTGAGGTGGTTTAATAAAAAAAATGTTAATGCACTGTGAAGCCTTTTCTTCTGGTGACCACAATAATGACAAAGAGCGAAATTATGGTCACTCCAAACAAAATGCCACTTACCCCAGCCTTGTCAAATTTTTTATGTCACTTACTTTGATTAAAGGTTTTTCAGTGGAATTGCTGTCAGAACTTTTGTTCTCTGAAACAACTAATATTGGTACAATGTAAAAATGCCTCCATCTATATATTAACTCCTTCTCCTGAGGAAAAAAAGTAGTTATTCTGTTCTTCTTCTGTTCTTCTATAAAGTGTGATGTTAGCTCAAAAAGCTGAACTTAGAGCAGCCCAGTGAGATGAACTTCTCTGTTTCTCATCCTGGTGAATGACAAGAGTTTCAGAATGTGAATTGGACAACCTTAAGGACCCTGCTGAACCAATGCCTACCTGTCTATACCTAAGCAGATTTGTCAGTGCCAGGACCCACACATTTTGCAAACTGAAAGGCCAGAAGAAGTCCCAGGGATTCTTGGTGCCCCTTGCTCAATACCCAGAACATCACATCCTCCCTCTCTGGTCACTGTCCCCTGATGCTCTATGATTCTGATGTTGTGGCACTGTGAAGTTATCTTTGTACAGAATTATTTATTTTCAGAGTTTATGGCTTGCACCTTCAGAGAAGTTAAAATCCATATAGAATGACTTTCAGTTCCCAGACTAGATGCATTATCAGCTATGTTCTTGTACCTCATTGGTGTAATGATAAACTCTTGTATTTGTTGTTGCAGGCTGGGCAATGACAAGTGTCTAAATGCTATGTATGCCAAATTAGAAGTGGCTTAACTCCTTTTGCAAGTATTTGCTCTCCACTGGAGAAGTTTGTTTCTTTCCGTATATTTTTTTCATTAGCTATGATGATTTTTAGCTGAGTCTTACCTGGAGAAGGATATTCCTGTTTTAAACTAATAACTCTGATTTCTTTCTTTCTTTCTTTCTTTCTTTCTTTCTTTCTTTCTTTCTTTCTTTCTTTCTTTCTTTCTTTCTTTCTTTCTTTCTTTCTTTCTTTCTTTCTTTCTTTCTTTCTTTCTTTCTTTCTTTCTTTCTTTCTTTCTTTCTTTCTTTCTTTCTTTCTTTCTTTCTTTCTTTCTTTCTTTCTTTCTTTCTTTCTTTCTTTCTTTCTTTCTTTCTTTCTTTCTTTCTTTCTTTCTTTCTTTCTTTCTTTCTTTCTTTCTTTCTTTCTTTCTTTCCCCAGCTAAGCATATCACTGATGGCAAATGTGTTTGTGAGTGGATCTTTCAAGTCAGCTGAGGGCTGCTACAGCACTATGAGATGTGAAGGCTGTGCTGAATCAGTAGCAGTTTAGGAAATTATCTCTATTATTGCCGGTCCCTGGGGTTCTTGTGCGTTTGTGTGTCCATGTGCATTTCCCACTAGGCTCGGTGCTCTCTGTGTGCCATCTGCAGGCTGAAGCCACCGGCTCCTCTAATGGGACTGCTCCCAAGATGCACAGTGCAGGAGAGAGAAGACCTCACGCTACTAAATAACACCCTTGAATTTCTTTTAAATCCTGACTTTAAGCAAGGCTGAAAAGCTGAATGTGCCCTACAAATTTAGGTTCAAAACCAGCCCCCCACTTTCTTTCTGCATCACCCTCTATGTGGATTAGCTGCAGATTCTTCCTTTTATATCAGACACAGGTTTGAATTAATCCAATTTTCCCTGGGTCACATCCCAGAGCAACAATTCCTGTTTCTATGCTGTACACATTTGCATGGCTTTGTCTTTTGCCAGAAGGGAAGGGAAGGAAGACTACTATTCCTATCACAAGCTACTATGCAATTCGCCTCATGGGATAGCTTCTACAGAGCAGAGTTCAGAGTGGAAAAAAACTGGCTGGTAGTGAGTAGTCAGGTTGTTCATTAAGGAAAATTCTAGTGGAGAAACCTAGTGTCTATATTTGATGAAAAGTTAATGAAACATGCACAACATCTCTGTGATCTGCAGCTCATTTTGAGCAGAAGCTGAACTCAGACAGGTGCGTGTGAGGTTTTTGATATATGTTTCATAAGTATTTGTGCGTGACCCCAGACCCGGAAGGCAGCAGGGAACCTAGCAGTTAAACTGGCAGGTGCACAGAGGGAACCAGGACAGTAGGGAGGAAGAAGGGTCCCGCAGTGTTTTTGAATGAGAAACAGGACACCAGTAAGAAAGTTAACATAAGGGCTTTTTTTAATCTACAGTACCTTGGCTATCAGCTCTAAGTAAATGAGCTGCTAATTAGTTGAAGGAGAGTCTAATACAATTGAGATACAGTGAAGAACATGATCCTGTTTACGGTATTGCTACTACAAGACTAGAACAAAATATTGGCTAACACCTGTTTTGCAATCTATTATTTATCTGAAAAGCTTGCTGTGGTATCCATGTCAAATCTGGTCTGCAAACAAGTGAGTGCAGTATAGAGAGGAAACAGGTAATATGCTCAACACAGCTCAATCCTCATTTTGATTGTAAATACATTAGAAAGTCAGTTAGATGCAATCTAGGAAGGGGGGAAAATCTCTAATGCTATCAAATACTCAGATACTGTGAAACAGAGAAGCATTGCAGTTAAATTTTTTCTAAAGCTCATACCATCATGTAACATAACCAAAGCCAGACTGTAATGGTGAATGCTTAAGAGTTTACAATTGCTTTTTCAGCTATGTGTGAATTATGAATGCATATTTCTGTTCTGGATTATGTGGTTAATGAGACTCAGTCTGCTTGGAAACAGGCTTGTCTGTTTAGAAAGGCAGGGTATGTGTGAAACACAAATGGATAACCAACAGGCTCACAGTTGTGGAAATAACACCTCCTGACAGCTTTAGGGTAAAGTCCCGCTTTAACCAGGGAAAGGCAGTCAGGCTTGCTTATGCAACATAATATGCCCTGACTGCCCTGGTAAGCGAGGTGCTTTTCATTGTTTCACCAAGTCCAGTGAAAGAGCCCTCCATAAGAAAAGTTCTTCCCAACAGTCTCATTCCTCCCCATGTCTTATGTGTGTGCCCTATCTCAGGTGCATCACATACACCTTTTCTCAAATAGTCAGGCTGAGCAAACCTCAGTCACTTATTGACTGTAGTTAGCCTGGAAATAGCATGAAACTCTGAGCTGGTGGAAAGTCAAAATGCAACTACAAAACCTGAAGAAAGATTTGTTTCCAATTTTGACAGTGCGCTCTCTACATAGGATGAAAGAGCACCTTGAGTTCATACAGGTCTTTTCTATACATGTTAGAGAAACTACCAGAATAAAACGACCACTGGCATAGGAAGGTGAGACTTAAAGATGTAAAATAAAGACATCATGGTTCTGTATTTCTCTACTCTATATAAGCGCATATCTGGGTCTGGTGTCCTTGCAAGGCTCCCTTTCCACTGATGATTTGGCTTCAATAAAAGTTACACCTGAGATTGGCGAGTTTATTCTACGTACTTATGCATTAAGGAGTAAAACCTGAAAGTAATCAAAAAGTAAGATGAAACAAGAGGTGGAAAAAGAGCGGCCAGTTTGTGAGCAAGACTGGACGTGCTCAGCAGCACTCAGCGGCAACCCCAAGAGCTTTGCTGAATTTCTCCTCCCTAAGCACCACAGACTGCAGGACTTTCAGCTTCCTCTTGGGCAGAACAGGTAGGTGCCTGATTTCATGTTTTCTCTCCTGTTTTTTTCTTTTTCTTAAAATTCTCATTTGCCTGCTGGCAATTATTTGCTGCTTCCAGACAGGCTTTGTAAAGCGATGATACCACTGGGGAGTCATTGGTAAAGCAGCCTCAGAAGTGTTGCTGACCTGATTGCAAAGTATCACATTAACAAAACGGGACTTTTTTTTCCCCTTGCTCAGCCTACCAGCAGGGTTTCTGCTCCATCACTCTGTGTGTGGGAGAGGAATCCAGACACTGCTGCATTACTCACTGGCCTGAATAGAGAAAGGGTTTCCATATGTTTTTCCTAATGTGTGTGTACACATTACAAACTGAACTCTTAAACCAGTTGCTCTGAATTTCTTGTGGTGATAAAAGGATCAGAATTAGGCTGTGACTATCACAGAAAAAAAAAAAAAAAAAAGGCTTTTAGCTTACTGATGTCTAATTTTTCCCTTGGTTTTCATGCCAACATTTTTGATGGACACATCAACCTAGATATAGAAGATTATTACAGCCAAGTTAGCACAAATCACAAATCTACCGGGGCTTCAAAGCATTACTGTGGTCTCTCTTTTTTTCTTTCCATTCTTCATTTCAAGTAAATATTATTATAGTGTGTATTCATGGCCTGTTTTATTTAACTGTAATATCAGATGCCTGAGATTCAAATACCATCAATCCATTCATATATAGTTATCCTAGACACAAAGCAAGCATTGTGCACACTAAATGAATGTGTTTAATTACCTTCAATACATTTGAATAAAGCAGTACCACATGATAGACAATGAATTTCTCACTGATCCTGACATACCTGGGGTGATGCTAAGGAGCACCACTGCTGTGGCCGTAATTTCTAACCAATGGGAAATGACCCACAAGTGCACAGGCTGTCATGGGTCCCTGAGATTATGAAATGTAACTGGAGACAATAATCAGCAAGAATGGGCACTGTAAGCCTTGGGAATAATATCACCAACACTTCCA
Organism: Strix uralensis; assembly: GCF_047716275.1. Lineage (NCBI taxonomy): Eukaryota > Metazoa > Chordata > Aves > Strigiformes > Strigidae > Strix > Strix uralensis. The sequence continues at coordinate 40,791,780 of NC_133973.1, forward strand.
GTTTGTCCCAGTTTAGAACTCTAAAGCCTCTTGAAAGTACTTTCTATTGTGATCTGATCAACCAAATCAGACCTCATTATCTGTGTGGCAATACTGATAATGCCCTGATGGATGCCAGGTTAACTGGTTGATGATAATGAAGCCAGACTTGCAACCTGAAGAGCAGCAGTAAGACTCCTGCCTCTGCAACATATCCACAGCTGTGGGAGAGGTCAATCCCCACAAACTCAGTGGTTCCAAATCTGAGGGGCTGGAGGAGGCTGAAGCCTGGAGGGGCTTGGTGCTGCTACAGGCATGTTTTGGTGATTGAGGATGCCAATTAAACTCAGACACCAGAGTAAAAAGAGTAGGCTTATTTTACTGTTAATAGTTAAAGGATATAACCAAGTAATACAGAAAATAAACAATAAGGAAAATACAAAATAGTACACTTAATTATTACTATATACAGTTAATTATAGAAAAATAAGAATAAGCAAGGTAATGCACCTAATCATTACTACACGATGGGGAGAATAGTGATTAAGAAAGATACATCACCACTTGCATACATTACCAACATCCAGGTCCACAGATGCTGGGGAGCCCCAGTTGCAGCAAGGATTTGGAGTACCTTTCCCTGCAAGTGGGAAGTCCTACACGATGCGTCCATCCATAGGTGAGGCATCCAAAGTCATGGCAAGAGGGTCCAGCCTTATATACCAAAAATCAGCAAGTCAGAATGACTTGCACTTTTCTTTGAGCGGAAACATCTGGTTTCATCCTCCTGTTGGATTCCACCCAAAGCCTGGCCAGGGTTCGGGGGGGAGAACCAAGGGAGTTTCTAACAAGGCCAAACACTTGAGTTCTCAGCCTTGGACAAGGCTAAACAAGGGAAGTTGGATACACATTCTCACAACATTTCATCCTCACTACTGATTACGTTTTGTCTAAGCTACATCTTTCACTAGTGAGCATACATATCTCGTTAACGATCAGATACTAATTAATAAATGCTAATGGTAATACAGGTTTTACTAACTAGCAGATACTAATAATGGATAATGTTTGGTTGTGAGGTTCATCTAGAGGTCAACTTTGTTTCAGGGCCTATTATTCAGGCCCTAGCACTACAAGACAGGATGTCCAAAAGCATTTATCAGGAGCTATTCAACACCCCTAGTCCAAAAACTAAGAGAGAGCCACAAGATGACACAAAGCGGACAGCAAAGTGGCCATCAGCTAAGGACACACAGAGCACCTGGTAACACTGGATGGACTTACCCTGGTGGAGAACCACCTTGGAGCTGCTGCTACACCAAGAGGGTGACCCTAACACTGGGACAACCATTATGGGATCCATCACGATGATCAGGATCAGTCTCGCTGAGAGGGAGTCAGGCAGGAAGGGATTCGAGAAGAGGGAGGGCCATTGCAGTGTGGAGATATGTTGTGGAGGAGACTAGAAGGAGGGGGACAGAAGAGAAAGCAGCATCTGCAAGAGAAAGCAGCTTCTGCAGAATTAATTAAGAGGGGCAGGAGAATGCAGGTAAGTATGGAAAGAAACTTCATAAATTTAAGGGGCATAGGGATAGGAAGTTGGAGGGGGCATCCAGAAAAGAAGGAAAGGAGAAGAAAGATTTGGTAAAGCTAGAGTCTTGAAAAGAGTTGTTGATAAGGCAGCAAGAAATCTTGAAGGAGATAATTGCTCATGTAAGAAAGGGCCTGAACCCTATAGGGAAAATCTCTTTTTCCCGAGAAAATGAACACTGGAGAATAATATTGCCCAAGTGAAAACAGTGCATTTGATTTGATTTGAAAAACAAAGAGAAGGTATAATGATGCTGGATTACACAGAGCTGTTACTCTGGATGGAGACACAAGGAAACCTAAGGTTTTTTTGTATATGGAAGACCAAAACTTCGTGGTAGTCTGGCACTGATCTTGACAATGAAGTGGCTTTCAAGGAACTGAGTTCACTGTGCAGGGTATAAAGCCAATACCACAGGAAATGGAGACATTTAAAAAATCATGGTTTCTGAGAGGTAATAGACATTCAGTGGGGAAAAAATGGGTTGTGGGATACTAAAGGAGGTGATTAGGCCATGTGAGCTCAGCCAGGCTGAGGCTGCACAGACAGCAGCCTGTGAGATGGCCTCATGGCTAACCCCAGTGTCACACACATGCAAAACCTTGTGAACCCCCAATTTAAAAAATAGCCTTCAAATGGGCACTTGGGGGCAGTGGTTGCTCGGCTGTAAGGAAGGCGGAAACTCTACCCAGTTGTCGGGCAGGAACTGTGCGAACTCTCCCATAGGCAAATAACCACAATGCGAAGGCAGCATGGGCCAAACCACAAACTCTCCAGGTCTCAGAGGGCTTCAGTTTTCGGAAACACGTTCATGTTCTGTCACAGAACTGAATTACGAGGTGATTCTTTGATTTTAACTTGCCTTCATTTCTCAGGGCAGCATGTAGCCATGAAAGAGCTCAGAAAAAAGTTAGGTGCTGTCCTTCAGAGTTAGTCCCTTCCTATTTATTTCTTAACTACACCCTGGCTGTGCATGGCTTTTTACAGAAGGAGAGGGGAAACCTGACCCGGGAGAAGCCTGCGGGTGACATTTGTACCAGGACTTGCTCCAGTGGATGTTGGGATGGACATTCTGGTTTTTACCTGTGCACCTGAACACAGTACTTAATGCCAACTCCTTTAACACCATTAAGTGCTTTTTTGTTAAACTCCTATATCACCTTCAGACCATCAAACATGAAGGAGAAGACAACATTACCTTTTCATAAGCCCTGATGCTCTGCATAAAAGAAGACCCAGCAAATAGGTAGCATGAAAAAGGGAAGGGATTCAAAACTTGCTAACAGTCATCAGAAAGTCCTCTGAAAAATGCATATAGCCAAGGCTGTGTTAGTTCTTCAGCATCACTTTTCCTTTCCACTGGAAAAAAATGCACTTGGCATGGTTTCTGTGGGCAGCAATGAGAGGGGTGCACAGATGTGTATAGACAGATGTGACCGCCTCCACCTCTCCTGAAGTCAGCTGGCCACAAGTTATTTTTGATACTCAAAGCCACCTGTCTGGGCAAACGTCGCTCACTGTCCAGCAGAAAGTCTGGTCTTTCAGCAAGGCTGCCTTAGCAAAGGGCCAAGATGGAAGTTGTCAGTCCTACAGTAACAGAGGGATGATACATAAGCAATTAGGAATTCTTTAAAAAATTGTGGAAAAACACAATAAAGATGTTAGGATTTTATCACAAAGTGTTTTATGAATTATAATTTGAAATTTCAAAAGGACAGCTAATACAAGTGTCAAGGCCCCATTCTTCAGAATTAATCTGAGGAGGCAAAAGCAATCCAATGAAAATAAGCATAGATGATTTTCATGCTCAGCTGTGCGTAAAATAAATGTCCCCATCAGAAACTGGGGATTAAAATGAATGCTTCAAGGTTTAGTGCTGCAAATAAATAGGGGAGAAAAGATTTATGACACTTTATGTTTTAATTTTGTTCCTTTTATTCTATGCCAAATTGCCCAAACTCTGTGATGCATTAGACCATAAAAAAGTACAACTGTTAAAATCAAAGCAAAATAGAGATTTTAAAAAATCTTTAAAATTAAAATAATGAGATTTCTTTGTCCATCTCTTCTGAGATCTCACTTTCATAATTAGCTAAGAAAGAGTTAAATAAGTCTTTTAGTGTAAAACAAAACTCTTTTGTCACATATATTAATTTTGCCATGTTTTATGTGCAAATCATGGCTGCTGATTTTATGCATTATTAACTTTTTTAATATACTAGGTTTTGGCCCTCTCGGCTTGTCAAACAAGTGAGGGAGTGCACTGTTTCACAGGAAAGAAACTCTGTAGAAGAAAGGCTAGAGAAGCACATCCTTTAAGGGTCTTCCTGATATGAGTCCTCATGGACCCTGAGCTTTCTGCTCTCAACAGACCCAACAGGATTGCAGCTGGAGGTGTCCCGTCTCACTTCAGGGAGTGTACAAAAGGCAGAGGTGAAGTATGCTCCAAGCAGGAGGGCTGAAGGACCTGGGCCCTCCTGTAGTGTTGCTTTGATGTTGTTCTTTAGAGGCAGACCCAAGTGGAGAGATCTACAGAGCTAAAAGATAGCCAAACATCTAATTCAAAGGCTATTATTTTCCACAGGTTTTGCAGCAAACTAAGTCCTGTTGTTTGCTCTGGTAATTCCAAGGGCTATATTCTTGCAGAGTTAATTTTATTTTACCTTTTTATAATTTCTGAATGACGTTAAAAATGAGCACTTCCTTTGGTCAATCAGTTCAGCACATTCCTCAGCAGAGAACTGGATATGAAAGGCTATGGTTTAATCTCAGTAAATTCTGTAGAGACTGACATCACGTGTTGCCAGAGGCAGATCCAGAAACTGGGTAGAAAAGCATGGAAAGTTTGCAGATATTCAGCTATCATCCATCACTACTTGGTAATAAAGCAGAAAGAATGAAAGAAAAAATTATTCTGAAGTAATCCTGTTTTGTTGGTAGAAGAAAAATAAATGCATAATTAATAATACATAATGCAAAATTAACAGTCTGTAATACCTTCCTCTGAAAATGGTAGCAAGTATCTGGGTTTCATCAGTTTTGCATTGTCCTGAGCAGGCCATTTACCTGTCTGCATTGTGAAATTAACTTTTCTCAATTAATACTAATATCAGTTCTTTTTGTTCTAATCAGACTCTTCCAAAAAAAGCAATAAGCAGTGTGGGATTAGCATTAATAGGAAAAAAAAAAAGTAAAACAAGTATATTATGTCTACTGGGTTTTTGCTGTTAGAGTTCCACTTCCACCTCTGCTATTAATAGGCTCTGGGTGAAATTGGTTTCTCTGATGATAGAAAAAATGGTGATGTACTTCTAAAGTTGTTTTTTTCTTCCTTGCAGAAACTGTTCTAAGCAGAAGCAATTGTGTGGATGAAATGGAAGTCAAATGTCAGAAACAGAGGGTGAATCTTTCCCTCTCAAATAATTTAACAATGGCAGTGCCCATGCAAATAGTCATCCAAGAGGGGTACAAATCGCAAAAACTTGCCTACCATAGTAGCCTGAGGTCCTTTACTTTGTAGTACGTCAGCTGCATGGAGATCCCAGATAAAAGAGTCTAGAGGTGAACAGATTATGAAGTGCAAGGGCCACCTCACATTTAACACACACACACCCCCTTTTGCCTCAGAAGCTAAAGAAGCTGTTCTGAGTGCATTACAGCAAATTTCTAGCTATGGCTTTGTCTGTCACAAACAGTGTGAATCTAATCCCTTACGGGTGGCAGGGATTTGTTGACTGAAGACAGCTTTGAGGAACAGAGTACTTAACTGTTTTGTATGTTGATGTTTCATGCCCAAGTGGAGAAGAGATGATAAAATCGCCACAAGTTTGGGTTTTACACACTGGATAAAAAGCACTAGAGAGGTTTCATTATTACTGTTCTTCAAAAGCTCTCCATAGTGCAGCCTCACTGAATGTGATGCATTCAAGTCATCAGAAAAGAAGAGCTGTGATATTTCACAGACAAGGCAAGGCTATGGACCAGGGAACAAGTGAAATGAGATACTACTGAGACACCTCTCTGTAGCTGAGAGGACTCCAATTCAGCCTCATCGAACTACTGCAAGAAGATGGTGCATGAGAGGGTGCGTGCCAGGTACACAGCAGAGCCCTTAAACCTACTCTGAGGAAAGGGGGAATGATAGGGACAGAGCCCTCTCCAAGCAGAGAGCATTCAGGCACTCAGGCTGGGTATTGTGTCCCCTTTGCTGTGATCTGCAGTGTATCTCAGGGCTTTCCAGGCCAGGCGGCCCCTTATTATAGTGATCAAAGGAAAGGTCAAACTGCTACTGTGTCTAACACGCATCCTCTCCTGCATCCCCTCTTCTTTCTCTAAAAAAGGAGAAAAGAAAAATAAGTTGTTTCAGGAAGCTAAGACCATCGTGCGTTATCTCTAAAGACCAAGCACTGCTTACAGACCACAGGCAAAGGCCTGGTGAGGGTTTGCGAACAATGCTCTGTTGACCACTGCCACTACCAATATCTTCAGTGTGCCACAGGGTCCCTCACTGTGGCAGGACACCTTGCCCACGTGCCTTTGGGCTGCAGAGGACATTTGGTTTGGGGCAGCTGGTGGCCTTGGATGCACGGCTGGAGTGAGCAAGAGGGGATCTTGAGTCTAAAAAACAGAAACGTGTCATCTCCCTGTGAGCAGCCTCTGCCTCCAAGAGTCTTTGAGGAACCTCAGTTTCTTTCCACAGCCTTTGCTGCCCCAGCTTAGCCATCAGACTACAGCAGCCTACATGTGACTGTAAAGGACTGCAGTATGGCCTTTTGCCATTACCTGAAAAAATTAACTCTTCAAGAGACTTGTTACAAACAGTATGATCCTAGGACTGAAGCTCTATGAATGAGGTTTTTAAGAGGGGCATGGTGTTCAGTAGTGCTACAGACAAGAGCAAATGAAGCATATAAACAATTCATTCTCATCTGTTGCAGGAGCTGCCCTACATAAAAGCTAGATCACCTTTGGGCAGTGCCAGAAGTATTTCTAAAGTAATATGGACAGTACTAGGATCACTGTGCCTCTTTTTAAAAGCACATGTGTATATTTTTGTTCCCAGCTTTAGTATGGAAAAGTGTCTTGGAACCACTCATAGGACAGCCTGGTGCAAATGTAAAAACACATTTAGGCAAATCATAGCACAGTCAAAGGCAATTTCAGATTTGATTAAACAGTTTGATGATAGCATTCTCCTCAGGAATGAGCTTCATGCTTGCACAGTGCTGTGGTTTACTACCCAAGTACAAAACTGGTGACCCCAGTCCAGAGCACAACTGTTCACTTCAAGTGAAGAAAAATCCAACATGCATCTTGGTGTTCTGGCTGATGGCTCGTGAGACATTTCCTACCAAGAGTACATTACTGTTTGCCTCAAATGCTTCATGCAAGAAGTATGTGACAGTGAAGAAAGGTGTTCCTCTGCTCTGTCAAGGTTTTGGACCTGCATGCCACAGATACATATGTTGTTTGGTGCCAGCACTAAAACAAATGTGACATTTGAATATCCTCTCTCATACTGGCAAAACATATGGCAAACATACTAGAGGGAGTAGCCTTTTCCATACAGTTTTTCCAGATGTATCATCTTCAGTCCTTGTTGCTCTGCCTGCAAGTTAAATCTTCACATTACTGACTTCTAACAGCACTTTGCAAAGTGAGTTTATTGTTGCCTTTGTAGGAAGTGGCCATTTACCCTATTCAAAGTAAATCTTTTCCTGGTGAGAGACTAAGAATAGCAGGAAAACAGAAGGGCCTACAAGGAGCTTACAATATTACCTCCTTGAGAAAAACTAGATGGAAATGCTTAAAGAAGCAAGCTGCCAAAAATGATACATCCATTACTGGCCATTCCATCATGTCTGTGGGGTTTCATTTGGTCACTTGTGAGCACTGACCCAGTGAGGTGGCCCTGGATAAGAGCTTTCCGTCCTCATCCTCATCTGCAGCCCCTCAGGCACTGCTGGAGCTGGCTATCCTGTGTGACACAGAGGTCCAGGCACACCACCAACCCGGGCTCTCTGGGGGCTGTTGCTGATAAGTGCTTGCAGACCCGCGCATGAACCCCTGGATTTGGGTGCTGAGGCTGCACTGTCAGGGACATGATGTCTTCTTTCTTCTAGCCCTGTGTTTGTGTGTCTTGCCCGCTTGTTAACTGCTCAGAAATATCTGCCTGACCATTCTGGATGCTGCTGATTGATATGAAAAAAAGCAAAAAAGTGCTCCAAGGGGTTACCAGAAGTGGTCATGACAGCTGCCAAGGAGCACAGCATGGCCAGGAGCTGTTTCGGGCTATAAAGGCATGCTCTAATCTCAGGAGGGTACTAAGCAGCTTTGGCAATCCCCTGTTCCCTGCTCAGCTGATGATCCTGGTGCTGGGCCTAAGGACAGGGGTCTGCTTTTTCTCAAAGACTGTGATGCCATCAGGGGCTGTTGACAAGGAGGTGTTTTTTGTGTGGCACTTACCAAGAGTAAGGCAGGTTTCAGCTCTAGCTGTTGCCACAGAAGTAGCCCTTCTGTAAGGAAAGTCTACAAGGGGCTCTCTGTGGCCTGGGTATGCAGCAGGGAGAAGGGAGCAGGCAGGCCTTGGCCCTGGTGTAGCATGACCTCAGGAGGGTTGTTTACTGCATCTGTGGCTGGGCAGTGCAAAGATGTGACGTGATGGTGTCTTGGCACGGGTGGCACTGCAGTGCCTCAGTCTGCTGTGCAAAGTGTGGGTGCTGCCAGGGAGGAGGGCAGGTGCACCAAACAATGTGCCCAAAGGCCACCCCAAAGGCTGGGGACCATGTCGCAGGGTCCACCTCCAGGGTGTGGCTGGTGCTGGGAGTAAGGGGACAGAGGCAGGAATTCAACATTGTTTATTACTACATGGCTTCTTTCAGGGACTTTTGTAGTGGCATCCCTACTTCATCTCTCTATTACATCTAGCTATTAAGTGATGTCAGTCACGTGGGATCTAAGATTGTCTTATTTCTTGCCAATATCAAGCTATTACAGTCTGAATTCTATAAAAGAATTAACACTTCTGGAATAAAATCATGAAATCATTGTAACAGACAAACACTGTTTGCATTCAGGTCATGTCTCTGAAGGTCTAACATTGATTTTAAATTCTGCAGCTCTCTCCTCCTGCTTGGGCCTCGACGGGCTGAGAGATGCTGAACCTGCTGAAAGCCCCCATCGGAGATGTATGCAGCTGCAGCAGTGGGACTGGCTGGGAGGAGAAGGTGCTCGGAGGAGGCTGGGAGAGGGCTGGCACAGGAACAGCAGAGAGTCCCCTGTTCTCATCAAATGACATCACGGTGTAGAGCAAAAGTGCCTTTCGTTCACTGATACACCATTTGAATGCACTCTGTGACCATAGAAAAAAAAGCCTTTCATAAAACACATTTTACTGAATCACAGAAACCCTTCTAACACAAATTTTAATCAGCAAGGTTTTCCATAACATCTTTGCTAATGAAAAGTTGCTTACCTGAATGCTGGCTAGCATTTGTTTTTTCCAGAATTTTGCAAGTAATAATAAGGTGGGGTTTGGGAAGAAGTTGTGAGGTTTTTTTGTTTCTTTTGTTTTTCCCTGAGGGAGAAACTGCTTGTGCAGTAACCAAGGTAGCCACTAGTGTTAAGGCTGTTACACTTCAAGAGGCTAGCCATTAACAAGACTTTTGGCTGCACCACAGATGATTTGAGTGCTCTTATTTGAAGGGCAAATTGTCATGGTTATTTTTGTAGACACGGAAAGAAGCATTTCAGTCTGCCTTTTGTGTACCCCAGAAAAAAGAACACAAAATACAGGACCCCTGTAGGTACAAAAATGTTCTTTAGGTTTTTAACACCATTATACTTAAAATTCACCTTGTTTTCCCTTTCCTTTTCTAATTTTTTCCACTGTTTTTTCTCTGCTAGTATCAAGAGAGGATACATTGCTGCAAGTAAAATAAAAGCTTTTATCTAGGATTTCTCTATGCTCTAAAATTACCGTTCTATATGCCCAAGTGACAGTTAGGTAAGGGATTCAAACAACCAGTTAATGAGCAGTTCTTCATTAAACACGCAGCAGGAAGAGCTTAAAGTTCATCTGTTTCTCCTGTCCTTCACAGATGAGGCCTTGAAATTCCCCTCTGAATAATTTTTCATTGTTTTTACTCTAAGTTTGGGGGGTTTAAAATTTTTGTTGTCACAGTTGAAAATGAACATGGTTTTATGGTTGTATTTTATAATACACACAATATATATGCCCCTTATGGCAGTGATGAAAAGAAATGATGGAAGGCAGTGGAACAAAGTCTAGTTGGAGGCCAGTTGTAGCATTGTGCCCCAGGGGTCAATACTGGGTTTAGTCCTGTTTATCATCTTCATTAATGATCTGTATGATGGAGCAGAGCACACCCTTAGCAAGTCTGCAGATAACACCAAACTGGGAGGAGGGGCTAAGACACCACAGGGTCATGCTGCCGCAGCTGAACATGAGGCGGCAATGTGCCCTTGTGGCAAATAAAGCTAACAGTATCCTGGGCTGCATTAGGAGGAGTGCTGCCAGCAGGTCAAGGGAGGTGATCCTTCCCCTCTACTCAGCACTGGTGAGGCCACACCCAGAGTGCTGGGTCCAGTTCTGAGCTCCCTGGTACAAGAGAGACATGGACACACTGGAGAGAGTCCACCAAAGGCCCACAAAGATGATGAAGGGACTAGAGCATCTCTCCTGTGAGGAAAGGCTGAGAGAGTTGGGACTGTTCAGCCTGGAGAAGGGAAAGCTCAGGAAGTTTCTCATCAGTGAGTACAAACACCTGAAGGGAGAGTGCAAAGAAAATGGAACCAGGGTCTTCTCAATGGTGCCCAGTGACAGGACCAGAGGCAGTGGACACAAAATGAAATACAGGAGGCTCCATCTGAACACCAGGAAACACTTTTTTACTGTGAGTGTGACCGAACCGCGGTACAGGTTGCCCAGAGAGGTGGTGGAGTCTCCATCCTTGGAGGTATTCAAAAACTGCCTGAACACAGTCCTGCACGACATGGTCTATGTGATCCTGTTTGAGCAGAGGCACTGGACCAGATGACCACCAGAGGTTCCTTCTGTGATTCTGTAAATAAAATGCATGTTATGAACAGGAATTGGGATGCTCAAGATACTGCCTCTATTCCAATATACTTCCAAGGCATATCAAAACTAAACGATATTGCCTGTAATCGTCTACTGTTCTATCACTATTGCACAACAGCTGGTAAGACGTAATAGCAGAGAGGTCTCTGCAAGTCTTCTTCATAGTCCTTTTACTACTGGAGCCACCTGCCACAGGGAAGGCTGTAGTTCAAAATCACCTTGTGATTCCACAAAGAGCAGATTTTGCATTAATGGATTATTCCTTTTCCCTTCTTCCATCTCTCCTTGTCCCTCTCATATCGCAGCCCTATATACTATAACCACAGCAGAGCATACTTAGCAAAGGTCTTGCTGTACGTAGTTACTTGAGGTCCGTGCCAGCTCCCCTCCAGCTCATGCTACCAAAGTCGCTCCAGCCCTTAAACTTCAATGCAGCTGCAGCTCCTGTAGCTACTGCAGTGGAGAGGGAAGCTGTGTGTTAGCTTTGCATGCCTTTTATTTCTGACAGCAGTGGTAGTACCCTGCTATTTAGCATCTGAAGGCAAAGCTGAGCACAGTTCAGATATTCAAGGCTGTACTAGCATTTTTATACCGTGTGCATTATTGCTGCAGCACTTCTTTCCAGGAAAGTGGAAAGTGTAGAGGGAGCAGATCTGCTCTGTGAGTCACTGGACAGGTTCCTGTGGGCCAAGCCAAACATAGGGTTTTAGCTAAAAGCTGCTTTTGTGTGAAATATGGAACGTGACAATTGTTTGGGTTGGAAGCTCCTTTGAGGACTCTGGGCCAATTTCACCAAGGAGTGTGCATGCTCCTAAGCACTCCCTAGACTGAGGCTGGAACGTTTCACACCTCTTCTGTCAGGCGTCTGCTTACCATAGAGCCTGTTAAACCTGTCTTCAGTGCCATGGGCGCCCGTTTGTTTCTATCTCTTCCTTCTGCCCCTTCTTATTAACATTTTCAAAAGGTTTCAGTTTTTTCCCCTAAGAGAGCTTGCAAGAAATGAATAAATGCTTATGTTGTTGCTTTTCATCTATTTATTTTGGCTGTTTGTTTTTGCTGTTCTTCAGAGAGACCATGATGCATAAATAAGCTATGACCTGTCATCCTAGAGGGAGGAAATGGGAGACAGTGCATGGAAAATGTTCTCTAGTTTTCCTCCTATAATTTCGGTAATGACATCATACTAAATGATCAGGCTCTTTCCTGGAAGAGAGTTTGGTGTATTTTCTTTTAATCATCCAAGGTGTATACGCTTAGACCTTCACAGTAAACCTGAAACCAATTTGGAATACGTATCTTTAAGTCCTTCAAGGTCTATATCATACCCCATTTAAACAACCAATTAAGGTTTAATTTCACTGTAGTTTTCAGATACAAGGCAATCACTGTCTCCTGCAGTGCTGATAAGGACTGCAGCAACAAAGACTAACACTCCAAATAGTAATTTAAAGACAGAGAAAGGAAGTGAAAGTAAAAGATTTCCCCCTTTGAAACTAAGCAATTATAAGCCTACAGTGGCCATTTCCTGCTGTGATAACTGCTGGTAAAAAAATAGATTAGATATACCCTTAACCTATAGGCTTCATTGTCATTTGAGGGTGAAATATTTTTTGTTGATTTTATGAGATTTTTTTTCTTAGGGCTTTTGGTTTTTTCTTCTGTTTTTGTTCTTTTTTGAGGTGGGTTATTTTCTTGCTTAGTCTAAGGGAGGGAAAGTAAGAGCAGGGGCAACAGATACAAAAGCAGAAGTTTCCCTCACACTGCCCAGTTAATTCTTTTAGCACTCACCTGTGAGCATCCTTCACTGTAGAAGGGATGCCTTTGAAAAGCCATATATAAACCTTTCATTGAGCATCTCTGCAGCAGAAACTCAGCTATCATGCTTCCAGCACTTGCAGTTAAGCAGGGTGTCTGGTGTGTGATGATTTCGTGACGCAGATCACTATCGGCGAGAAGCTAAGCTGAAAATTATTTATTTCATTTCACACAAGATGGGGAATGGAGGCAGGGCTAGAAATGAAGTAAAGCACTGTAGCTAAATTCAGCAAATTCAAATGGGAGCAGCTTGCTGACTTCACCAGAGACTGGCTGCTGATTACAATATTTGAACCAGACTTCCCCAACTGCGTAGTGCAATGACTCCTTAGAGTCCTAAATCAGGATTTTACTAATTAAGACTACATGTCTGAATATGCAGATGTGCACACCAATATAGTAAAAAGTTAATTTCGTTCCATTATATTGCTTTCCTTATTTACATTTATTTAAAAAAAAAAAAAAAAAGGAAAGAGAGGAGGGACCATAGATTACATGCATGACTTGTGCTGGACATCTGCAGATATTCTAATGACACATAATAAGCTAAAAAAAGCAAAGTTTAGGAGGTTTGGCACATAACTACAAAGGAATGATCAAAATTTCAGCATTAGCTGGTTTTGGTGCATTAAAAGGTACTGCCACTGTGCTTCCCCAATGACCTTTACAGTATTAGCATCTTCTTGTTTCAATATTAAATTTTTTCTTACATAAGGATTTGTTGCAAGATCACACTGAAAAGAGCAGAAAATGAGCGGAAAACTGTCCAGATGGGGGAAGCAATGAAACTGCATATAAAGAATGGGAATCCAGCCCAGACATCCAGACATCCAGCCCAGGCCTCCATCTACTCCCCCTGGACACCACCTGCAGTCAGTGGAATCCGGTCAATACACCTGGTGTAGTCATCTCATCCTAATGCAGATGATGCTTAAGCAAAGCAAGCACATGATCTGCTCCCTAAATGCACCTATTTGTCTCTCTTTTTCAACTACAGAGAGCCCATGCTCAACTGTGGACATCTTAAGTGATACAAGATAAATCCCACCCAAGGTGTCCATCAAATGCTCACTAACTACCGAGATATGTTTTGTGTCCTCTTACCACATTAATTTCTAGCAGACTGTAGGTGTTGTTTGTGACAATAGAGCATAAAACACTTTTAGGCACATGTGTTTAAATTAAAAATGCATTTTTAATATATGGCTTGGAATAGACTTATTCACAGTTTGTTGTGCCCCACATGGTGGATGAAAGGCAGAAGATGAAAACCTCCCCATTATTTATGGTAGGGCAAGATACTTTCTCTGTGCTCTAAGTTAAAAACTTTATGGAAAGAAGGAGAAGTGGGCAGGAAATAAATAACAAGAAGAACCAAAGGATATCGAGGCAAGTTTTATTTATGGAAGCCAGACTCTGCCACTTTACTTCCTTTGGCCCCAACACCCCCACTAAGGCAGTTCAAGGTCCCATGCCTCATTGTCACCTTCTTGCTGGTTTTGAAGATCTGGTTTTAGAGGAGGGTGTCTGCAGCCAGGCACTGGTGGGCATTGGCCAGGATCTCCAGCCTTGTGCAAAAGCAGATGCCTAGCTGCTCCCAGAGACCATATGCTGCTGGGAAGGCTGGGGAAGCCAGTGGATATCAAGCATCAGACCCCTGCTAAGTTAAAACTGTGCTCTAACTTTTCTCCATCAGTGTGAGGTCTGTGCAGGCTCAGAGACACCCTTGGCTTTGTGAAGTACATAGTGCTTTAAACCAGAGCCTGGCCTCGTCTGAGGTTAGGTGTGAGCTGTTGAAGCAACATTCCTGGCTGGGTTATTTTGTGCCAGGAGGGATCCCTGCTTGTCTCGGTGAACTTACCCCTTCAGAAGGCATCATGTTGTGCATCTTCCAGTAAGACATGGTCACTTCTCTTTGAAGTGAATGTATTATTTTCATCCCTCAGACTCATGCATGTTTTTTGATTTTACTAGTAGGAGGAAGGACTATAGCTCAGACTGTGGTCAGATTGAGAGAAACAGAGTTAAAAAAACCCCCGCTGTTTCAAACTGAAGCAGGTATGAGTTATGGAGAAGGTGCTCAGCAAGCTCAGTCATACCTCAGCCTGACATCTGCCCCTATAAGTTCTACATAGAAAGTTTATAGTCACTTGCACCTGGGAGATGAGAAGGAGAGGAGCTCAGGGCACTATCTTTGAGGCTGGACCGGTGGCTTTCCAGGGTGGCTGGAGGACCCCCAGGCTCGAGCTGCCAAGGCAGGGTGGGTTTTGGCAGTCCAGCTGCTTCCTGTGTTCTCATGGACAGGGCACTTGGACCCCCCCCACAGCCCACCCGCCTGCCTGCACAGCCCTGCCAGTGTCACATACAGTCACACTGAGGAAAAGGCTGCACATATCATGGTGGAAAATTAAAGAGATCTCTGCAGACGTTGCTGGACAGGTTATCCACATCTAGAGTTTGGTGGTGGTCGCCACATGAGGTGGTTTCAAGATGACACACCAGGGGAAAAAAGAAATCTCGTCGACAGCTTGTTTGTTACACTCGTGGTTATATAAAATGCATCAGGCTCAGCCAAAAATAATGTGAAAAAAAGGTCTGTTCTGAACCAGGGAAAAAACTAACATTTCCTAAAAAGTTGAAAAATAAAAAAATGAACAGGCAGGGCAATCAATTCATATGAAACAAAGCTTTTAATTTTGATTGCAACCATATCTTTGTACATGTTTGTGCATTCTAGTTAGTCTAAACTGCAATACAAAGACACTTTGAACCTCAGAAAACAGTTACAGTTATATAATTACAAGAAAAATGCATTTTCACAGTTTCAAAAGTTCTGTATCACTGTTCTAAGCAAATATTTGTATTGAAACCCATAATTTAGATTTAAATGAATAGGAATTTTCTGACAGGAAATATTAAATCACCAAATTTGCAGTCAGCCGTAGTGCAAAGCTTAGCTGTAATTCAGTGTTCTGGTAGTCATATATTAGAGACCAGTGTTTGACCTTCCTTTGAATCTTGGCATATCACACCTTTAATCAAGCGCTAAAGGATGGGAGTAAGATAGGGAAAGCACACTCTATGCCTTCTCCAATTTAAAACTAAACTTGTATTTTAGAGTAATAAATTTAGACTAAAAGCTAATGAGTGTATTAAGCTATAACCGCCTATTAAGATTAATTCAAACCCAACATACCATTTTTAAAAGTCTAATTTCTCCATTACAAAAAATCCGTACATCCACTCTGTAAATAAATACAATTTTGCCCAAGCATCATCTGAAAGAGCCCCTCCCCCAGACTGGCTTCTTGTCACAGGCAAATGCTTAATAGGTTGTGGCTGGAAAATCCCAGGGAAAGCTGGAGATTTTTATGAGATGAGCACTGATTGTGCAGGAGCCTGCAGCTATTGCTGACCTGCCTCTTTCACAGAAAGAGGATTATTACATAAAAGAATGCTACAGATATTGTATGAAAAATACATTTTAATTTCTTTCTCAGCAAGCGAAGAAGATAGAAGGGAAATGGGAACAGGCAGAGGAACTACTTCTGCAACTCATTTAGGTGGGATTCCTTTATTATTTTTATTATTATTGTTGTTACTCAGAAAGTTCTTTAGAGAGTCTTATGTGGATGCACATGAACAGTCCCACAGACTCCCTTTATCTCTTCCAGACACATAGAGCTGGTCTTTTGCATACATAAAAACACACACACTCCCATGAGCATATATATTTTTCTGGCTTTTTCCCATGATTTCACTTCTCCTATTCCCTCATTACCTATTAGACAGATTGAACCAAAAGAAAGACGCTACTTGTCTTTCTAATTGTTGTGCACATGGAGATGCGTCAGCCTAGCCTTTTCTCTTAAATTGTTAGCTGTCTAGGGGGGGACTTTTCTTGTTGTGTTTAATGTCAGGGAGCTGCCTGCCTTTCCACCTTACACTGAAGAGCGTGAACGCAATGCCATAACCTCAATATCTTTGTTAAGTGCTCTCTACTCCTTCTCCCCATCTCTTACAGTTGCACTCACCTGGTGACAGCAGCTCTTTCTGCTCACCTATTTTCAGACTCAGGTTTCTCCCCAGGTCCCCCCCTCCATCCTCCCATCCCCCTCCAGCCTGGCGCTGATGTTGCACTTCAAGCAGCTTGTTCACCTGTATCCATGACAACCAGGGTGGCATCAACATGAGGACTCAACATCACAGTGAGGACTCCGAGCTAATTAAATGCTAATAACACGTTTTTAATTGTGGTTGAAGTATTTCTGTAATGAAAAAAAAAAGGGGGTGGATAAGTGAGGAGATGTAGAAGGTGGAGGAAAATGTCTCTTTCCTTGCTGGCTGCCTTAGCAGTGACAACACCACATTTTCCCTAGGCACCACAGCAGTCTCAGCTGCTGTCAGAAATCATCCTTTCATATCCCTGAAGCAGTCATCTGCATCCTCAGTGCCATTACGAGCAGCTGCAAATGCTTGGGTGGCCACTAATGTCTGATCTGCCGTCAAGATGGGCAGAGAGGTGACACCACTACTGCCTCAATTCCCATTCAATTAGGTGGGGAAACACACAGCTTTGTCTGGTTAAACCTCTGCCCTCACCTCTCACAGACCAACTGAGCAAGGCCCTGGGCAGTGTGCGCACCCAGCCCCTGCCAGCATGATGCTGCTGCAGCGGGCAGGGAGAGAGGAGGGAGATGTGCTACAGGAATGCTGCCCCAGTCCCCTTGCAGAAGGTCCCATACATACACGCAGGAACAGCCAGACTTATGCTTGCCTGTCTCTCTGCTGCTTCCCGTGCTTGCTCTGGCTGGGATAGTTTGGGAAGAGCTGCCTGGAGCAGCCCCTCTCTCACAGGAGACCCTTTGGGCTCTGCAATGTGGGCCTGGGGTCCCATGGCAGATCTTTTGGGGCTGCAGCTGCACAGGGTAGAGCTACTGCCGTTTTGAGGACAGGTGAGAAGTCCTCCCCCACACAGGCAACTTCCCCCAACACAGAAATTTCCTAGGCACAGAGCAAGGAGAAAAAATAGCTTCCACCTAATCAGATTTGTGTATGAGCAGCCCTCCTAACTCACTTGCTGGCAATTGGTATTAACAATGTAGGTCAGGTCAATGCTTGACAACCAGAGGCTCTTGGCAGCAACCTCCCAGCAGTGGGGGAGAAATCATGTCCCCCCAGCCCTCATATCTTGCTTCAACACCTGCTCCTCAAGCTCCTCCCACCGCATAGAGCCAGAGAGCTTCCCCAGGCTGGCCGCCTCTGAGAGTCACCACCACAATCGCTGGGCTGCATCAGTCCATGGGCATCCCTGGGTGAGCAGGGTGCGCCGAGGCCAACTTACTGGTGGTGCTGGGCTGTGGGCATCGGAGAGAGCTGGCTGGTGCCTGCACCTGTGTGGCTACCCTTCTTCAGCTGCCTGGTGGGGCTGGGAAGCATCTACCTCCTTTATCTAGTGTTTGCTTCTCTGAAGCCCCTGGGATATGACTTGTTCATACCTAGCAGGCTTTTTGTAAGGGAAAGGTATATCACCTCCACAGCTCTGAGATGATTTGGACTACAGAGAGACCATTTGTGAGTCTTTCATCGCACCGAACGTGTTTTAGCTTCAGTTCATGGCCAGCAATTTAGGCAACAATTCCACCTCTCATGAAAAACAGTTGCCTGTGCTCTGTGATGTCCTGCTCTATCATACCAGGACAGCTCCAGACTGTCCTAGTTCCTAATTTTCTCAGGGAACAGGTCTTCGATGTCCTACAGAACATGTTTCTCCCTGTGAAGAGGGCCTGGGAAGCTGTCGTCCCAAGGGTGAGGTGAGACCAAACGCAGGGAGCAAACCTATCTTGGCAGCTGGGGCGGGAGGTCCTGACTCATTATCAAGAAGCTCTGATGACATAAATCTTATGGTCCTCAGCTGAAAGGTAAAACCTGCTTGTTGTACAGAGCTGTCCTGCACAACAAACATCACATGGGAAAGAAAGGTTAGAAGACAAAAAATTAAAAGAAGAAAGGAGAAAATGTAGAGGCTAGGGCAAGAAATAGGGAAGAGAGAGTAAAGAAGAGAGGAAAAAATTGTCATGTAAAAAATGTACCCAGTTACACTTGGGAAGAAAGCAAGCAGGGGGGAAAACTAAACTTTGAAGCTAGTCTTCAGGGCTTCCCTCTGATTGTTCTGTGTGAGGAGCTCCAGTATCAAACCTCAGATTATTTGGGAGGACTAGACAATTAAATCAGTTGGATAAGATCAACTGCCCTACTGGTTTTTAAGAAATTTAATGGTTACAGCCTCTGCTAGAGATGCTGTTGGAATGTTATTTCATGATCTGATGTAGTTATTACCATTTATCTCTATAAAGGGCCTGGTCATCTATCACTGGTATCTGTCATCATTGCTAGAAGTTAGCTTACTGACAAAGGCTAAGATATTGAATCATTTACTTTTATAATAATGGATAAATTTTGACTTACTAAGAGAATAGCTAATTCATGTAACCATCTTTGATGCTAATCCACAAGGATTTATGTTGCTCTTGTCCTAACTGATTTGTGTGAACTCCTTTTCCTTACTACAAGTGTAACTGCACCAGTTCGCTGACAGTGGCCTTTTAGCTGAACCGTGAACTGATTTAAATTGAGTATTGGACTAGTTCCCTTTGTGCTCCGTAATTGTATAAATTGGGGAAGGTGTTAGGGGAAGGCTACTATGGGCAAAATAAATGTTTAAATCCTTAGCTGGTTCAACCTTTTCTCTGTAAATGTTATTCCAACACCTTATTTTCAAATTTCCAGATGTCAGTAAAATACAGCAGAACAGCATCCACCCACTGCTGCAGATGTTCTTGGCAGTCTTTTAAAGTGTGCTGAGGGAGATCTGTCAGCTAGACTAGGCAAAAAAATATGTGCCCAATAAAAAAATAGAGGAAAATGGAAAAAGGAGATTTTATTTTTTAAAATTTCTCATACTCCAGGGGAAAAAGAAATAAAGCCAAAGACAACAGAGAGCTTTAAATCTCAAACATATTTTCCTAGCAGAAAGAGTTCGAGGAACAGTTCACAACCCACTTCATCCACCATCTGCCCAGGACCTAACACAAATGAACTACCCACTGATGATTAGCAGAGTGCAGACTGAGGGGCTCCCTCACATAGTCCCCTGGGAGCCCCTTGCCTTAGTGCCGTTGTCTTTTGTTGTCAGGGTCCAGGGAAGCAGGCAGAGAGAGCAATACCTCCTCCTTTCTCACTGATGTGGTCTGTGTTCTGTGCAGGGCTGTGCACTCAGGGTGCTGAGCAGTAGAGCTGAAAGAAACCCCCTTCTCGGGCATAACATCCCCAACACATGATGCACCATGGGCGCTAGCTGAACAATGGAGCTGAAAGAGGATGGATGAAACTTTGTTTGGAAAAGACCTGTGCTTGCTTAGCTGCAGCTGAAGAGAGGGAAGGATGCCACTGTCCTTGTCCTGGAGACAGGAGAGGAGGACCAGTGTGGACACAGGCTCCTGTGGGAAGAGTGGAGACCTGTTTTCAAGGGCAGCTGCTTTACCTGGGAGGATGGAGATGGTGTGGGTAGAGGTGGGGCCTCCACAGTCCTCCTTGGACTGAGGTGGAAAGGACAGCCAGCTCCCCTATAGAAAAGCTCCTCTCTGTGAGCAAGAGCAAATCTGCTTGCTCAGTATTTTCCCTGCTGTGACCTGAGGAAATATTCACCTTGGATACACCCAGAAGAGGCCCTTAGCAGCGCTTCAGCTGCTGCTGGAGATAGCAGGCTGAAGGCTGAACCTGCCATGTAGCTTCCAGCTCAGATGCTGCCCTGAATATTGTGCTTTTTCAGCTGACTGGGGTTCCAATGGAACCTGAAGGAGTAGCACTGTCCCTGGGTAACTGCACTGCCTGAATAACAACACCCTTCTTGCAATATCAGCTTCCATAGTCTCACTGTTTTCCATCTACTGTTAAAGTTCACAGCAAAACTATGAACAACTTCAACAGGGAATAGGAGCAGGCCCTATTAGCATTCACAGTATCTGCTCACTGACAGCGCTGTATGTCACATTATACCGTCACTGTAGGCATCCAGTGTGCCATTCTGCAGGATACATCCTATGCATTTTGAGCAGCTAGATCCTGTGTGCTAAGGCAGGAGTCTGCCAACTGTCTTTCTCTGGCAGGCTGTCTCACTGCATCCCTTCTGCATTTGCATGGGGCATTCAGCCTGCGAAACGGTGCCAATTTCCATCAGTTTGCCAGCAGAAGAGCTAGCTGAAGCCTATGATTTGTTCCAGGCAGGCAACAGCTGGAAGTGTGAGCTTGCAAATCCACCAGAGCCTTCATGTGGATCCTACAGAGCTATGCCAGGAGTTGAAAAAAAAGGATGTCTAGCATTAGCTCCCAAATGCAAAAGTAAGCACCTAAATTAACAGCCTGACTCTGAGAATCATTGCTTGCTCAGACCTTCTGGAACGAAGATAATTTGTTTATGTGATTCAAGATGGGTTCAGAAGCCTAGTTTTAGGTACCCAAATCTGAAAGTCTTGTTTTAAAGCCCGTCTAGGTGTCTTTATACACTTACCATTCTATTCATGATGCTCACTCAAGCCATTACACAGTAATATTAGTGGGGTGAAATCAAAACAGCAGATGACTTAGCTGCATTACCACCACAGCACAGTCCTTCCTGAACCATCAGCAGAAGAAAACTGGTAGTATAAAGAGAATGGCAGGCAGACATGTATCACCTGCCCCACGTGCAGTACTCCAGGTCCATCCTCACTCACAGAAATCCTGGACAGCTTCAAATAGTTGATTTAAACCCCACCTTGTCTGAGATACTGTGAACTGCCTGCCTGGCTGCTCAATTGACTGGTTTGACATAGGAATGGGAGAGGATTTTGTGCTTTCAAAGCTACATTTGATTTAAGGAGAATTTCTATAGAGGTGTCACATGGATGCTCATGGTATCTCTTCACACTGCATTTCAGCCCCCTATCCCTGCTCAGCCCCAGGCCATGGGTCCCTGGGGGACTGGGCAAACTCTGGACTCCCTGGACCCTCTGTCCATGTGCCAGCCACAGAGCTGGGTCACGCAGGCAACAAAGAGGCTTTGGGTTTTGTTTTTGCACCATTTTCTTCAAATAGAGACACAGATTGAAAGATTAACTAGCCTCGGTAATGGCCATGCCTGTAGCACTTGACTGCTGGGAATTAGCTTGTCATTCTGTGCCTAGTTTACAAATGGAGGAAAAATGGTCTAGTCTACATTCAGCTGTACTGCTTTTCACCCCAGAATTGCCTCTACAGCTCATGTTTGAGCTGCAAGCACATATTTTTCTTTTTCCTCATTACACTTCCAGCTCTCTCAAATATTAAATAGCAGGTGCTTAGAATAAAGCATATTATTCTGACAAACATTTTCATCATGAGGTAAATTGTCACATACTAACTGCTTTAAAATACTTACTGAGTAATTGAATACAGCAGTACAGGTTACTATGCAGATGTCTGTCTCTAATAGTTTACAATTACACACATTTCCCTGCTAACGGGAGATACTGTTCCACAAGTAGAGCATGTTGTTTCAAACAAGCAATAAAAAAAAAAAAGAAAAAAAGGAAGAGAGAGCAGTCCGTGCTACCCCCATAGGATATTCTTAAAAAAACAGATGGTTGTATTTTGCAGAAGCTTTTGAAGAAAACTTTAAAGAACTATGCAAATTTTGCCATTGCTTTTTTTGGTTTGAATATTTCTTCTCAGTCTCCTTCTCTATCACACATGATTGCAAATCTGTTTCAACCTATAAATAGCTTTCTTCTTGCAAACAGAGAGCTTTGTAATAGCAAGATACATATTCCAGAGATTGGGGTAGGGGGGGAGGTTATTATCATTATTCTTTATCTTTTAGGAAGTTCTGGGTTGTAGAGCTTTACATTTGGTTAATGTGTCAGATCAAGAACATAATCCCTGCCCCAAGGCGTTTACAGACTCAAAAGGACACCTTCAAACTGTAAATTACATTTTTGTCTGAAACGGCTTTACCTACCATTTTGACAGGTAGCACTTATTGGCAAGAAAATTAAAAAAAGAAAGGGAAAGCATGTTTCTCCTTATTTGCACCTTGGTTTGCAGCTTTGCTGGCACCTTGTGCATAGTCAGTGTTAGGGCACTGCTGTTGGGCCCTTGCTCTTTCTGTTCTGTGTGCTAAGCATGAAGGTGTCACACCTCTACCCACTGTTCTTGACTATGCCCATGGACTTATCCTTCCTTTTTCGGGGACATCTGCCCTAGCAAGAGCTGTGGCACTGCCGACATCGCTGGCTGAGGTGTACCTGGCTTGCGTTCAGGAGTCACTCAGAGGGAACGGACAGAGGCATGCTCTAGTCAATGCCTGGGGTGCCAAGGCTTCCTGCAAGTCTTTGCACAGCACAAAAAACTGCTTCCAAGTGGGATTTCCTAAAGGCAATGCTTTCCATCAGTTTCTCTCCCAGTTAAGCTTAGTGGTGATTTAAATAAGTAAATGTAACACATGATTTCAGATGCCTTCCATAAGTGTACGGAATAAAACTTGATCTGAGTTTCAGGAGCCTCTGGGTGCCCTGTGCTGTGATGTGGAAGGGTTGGTCTTTAGTGGCTGTGTCTACGCCAGTGGTAGATAAGTGTCACAGGGTATCCTGGGTCCCTATCATCCAGACTGGGTACCAGGTGGAGTGTGCTGCTTTTTTTTCTAGTCCATGTACTAGGACAAATCCTTGGGAAGGTGTGACCAGTACACATCCTCAAGCCCCTTCCCGCTGTGGGGGTGAGAAGCACCAAAGGCTCATATGCAGAGACAAGAGCTTGGAAGTGTTCCTGGGGCCTGTACACTAAATATAGCAGCACTATCATCCACCCGTAGTGGCAAGACCAACACCTCCAGGTGAGCTGTGTCCTGGAACCATCCAGCTCTGCTTGTAGCAGCCCTCACCATGTACTGTTGGGGATGGTAGAACTGCCCTTACCCTATACTTCTCTACATCCTGGGTTCCAGAAATGTCCTGTTTTTCCCTTTGGGTCAGCAGCCCACAACTGTAAATCCACTTCCCACAGTACCACTGCTGTTTGTGACCAGGCTTCCCTGCAAAAGAAAACAACCAGCACCATTTTCATGGAGTGGTTGGTTGCTATAAATATCTCAGCTCTTACCAGGCTTTTGGTTTTCTTTATCTGTTGTATACCTGTTAGATAAAGCAAATCAGATCTATTAAGGCTCTGCCTTATCTTTATGTATTGGCAAATGCTGTTGAATCTGACATTAGTTTCTAACTGTGCAAACATTTTTGCTTTTGGTTTTCTGTTTAATAAAATATCAGCCAGTAACAACACATGCTGTAGTGGTGCTGTTCTGTAATTTAGCAGTGCTAAAAAGGATTCAGAAGCTGATGATGCAGCCTTTTGCAATAGGTGATTTAGTATTTTAGTGCTTTTTCCACCAGCACTTTGTATAAAGAATGGCAGGAAACGGCAGTGACATATCCGAACCTGTATTTCACTGCAAACTGCTTAAGTTAAGGCCCAGTGAAGTGTGACTAATTGCCAGATATTACTATGCCAGGTCTGTCATGTCGAGATAAAATAAATTAGATATCCATCATTACAGGTTGAGCTACAGACTCATTAGAAAGTACCGTTTCAGTGCAATGGACATAACAGTGTAAGACAAGTTTAGCTTGTCTTGTTTTTATCTCCCAGTGTGTAAACAATCCATGCCTGCTTTCCTCCAAAAAGGACAACTATTCTTATATGAGAAACATGGGCTTTTCGCTAGCCTTGGCTGGTATTTGTGGCACAAGTTATTAACACTAATAAATCCCTTCTTTGTCACTACTTAAACCTTGTTAAGGTGCCTTCGATATTTCGAAGAGTTTGACTATGGGTCAGGCTGCTCCATCCCATGGCTTTAGGTATTTTTCAGTCTGCAATAATCTTGATACTACATGTTGAGGAGGTACCAGTCAGACCCAAAATGCTGGCAGCATTTAAGACCTAACTGATCAGCAACCTCTAACCTGAGCCTCTGCATAATGCAGCTAACTTGTGCAAACTGCCTTCCTACAAGGCTCCTTAGAAGGACCCATTCCCTCTTCTCCTCATTCCCACCTCAAAGCTCTCCATTGTTGTTTTGCTGATCAGGGATATCAATTAAACTCAGACACCAGAGTGAAAAGAGCAGGTGTATTTTACTAGAAATAACAAAATAATATAACAGAATAATACAGAAAACATACAGTAAGAAAAGACAGAATAGTGCACTTAAACAAATAGGAAAATACAGGGTAATGCATCAAATCATTACTACCTGAGAGAGAGAATAGTGATTAAGAAAGATACATCACCACTTGCATATGTTACCATCATCCAGATCCGCAGTCACTGGGGAGCCCCGGTTACAGCAAGGATTTGGAGAGCCTGTCCCGGCAAGTGGGAAGTCCTACGCAGTGCATCCACCCATAGGTGAGGCTTCCCAAGTCGCTGTGAGTGGGTCCAGCCTTATATGCTAAAAATCAGCAAGCCAGAATAGCTGGCATCTTTGTTTTAAGCATAAATATCTGGTTTAAATTTCACATTAGGTTCCTCCCAGAGCCTGGCCAGGGCTCAAGGAAGAAACTAAGGGAATTTCTCTGCTTATCTAATCAGATTATGCACAAGGTCTCACATCAGGCCTCGAGGACAGGCACCTGTCTCCATGACTCTGTTATTCTATTCATATACAAAGGAAGGGAGAGATACATTCATCACACCAGGTCTTGGAGACAGACACCTGCCTCCATGACTCTGTTGTTCTATTCACATACAAAGGAAGGGAAAGATACTTTCAAGATAGCTACATCCTCCATGCATATTTCATTAGGGATTACATACTGAGTTAACAGTTTTGGTTCAGGGCCTGTTGCTCAGGCTTCAACACTTCCACCTTTTACATCAGACTAGGTGGTTTGTTATAACTTAGTATAATACCTGTTAACACAATGGTTATCAGTTATAAAATATACAGGATTCATCTATAGGTCAACTCTGGCTTGGGCCTATTGTCCAAGCCTTAGCACTTCAATTGTGTCAATAAGTGGCAAGTGAGAGCACATGCTTTACAACAATGTGGCAGTCACAGTGCACAGAAAAGGTCTATTTGGAAGATCTTTGTCACAGAAGATTTGACTGGTGGCTTACTGGTTATTCTGCAGTCCTTTAGCTCAAGTGGCCCCTTGTGACGACATCATATAGCCACACGGTCCACACTTTCTTGTAGACATTAATCAGACCACCACATCTAACTCTAGATATGAAATTAGCCTGATTTTTGTGAGCACACATAAAGATAACAGAAATGGAAAGAGATCGGCACTTGTGAAAACTGAATACTGTGCTCAGGTATCCATACCTGGACAACAATATTTGGCAAAACAGTGAGACTGCTGGGGCAAAAACCCTTCAGAGGTGCTTGCATGCAACATTCAGATCCATGAGAGGAAAATTCAGACTAGAGCTTGATCTGAATTTTTACAGAGCATGTGGTTTTCAGAGGCAGCCTTCTCCTCTGTCATGGTTTGAGCCCAGAGAGCAACTGAGCACCACGCAGATGCTCACTCACCCCTTCCCTCTCAGGAAGGGGAAGGAGGAAATAAAGCAAAAGCTTGGGAAGAAAGATAAGAACAGAGAGGGGTGACTCACCCATTATGGTCATGGACAGAAGACAGATGCGCTAGGGGAGGAAAAAGAGCAACACTTTAATTCAAACACTAACAACAACAACAACAACACTTAATAGACAGAGTGGGACAGTGAGAAGCATTACCACATCTTAAAAACACCTCCCCCCACCCCTCCCTTCTTTCCAGACTCAGTTTTGTGCCCATTTCTCTACCTCCTTTTCCCCACTGGCAAAGGGGCAGGAAATTGGGGGGCGCGGTCAGTCTGTTGCTCCTTCCTCCTCAGAGGGAGTACTCCTCACATTTTTCCACTGATCAGTGTGGTTCCCCTCTCATGGGATACAGTCCTTCATGAACTTTCTCTGGTGTGAGTCCTTCCCATGGGATGCAGCCATTCCCATGCTGCTCTGGTGTGGGTCACCCCCACGTGTTGCAGTCCTCTCAACGCCAAACTACAGCAGTGGGGGCTTCTGCCCACAGAGTCCTGACCTCATTTGGGCAAAGCTGCCTGCTCTGGTGTGGGGTCCTCCACAGACTGCAGGAGAATCTCTACTCCTCCAGTAAACCTTCATGGGTGGCAGGGGGGCGGCCCTACTGTCTTACTGTGGGATACAGGGACGATCTCTGCTCCAGTGCATCTCACCCCCTTCCTTCTTCTTCTTTCCCCTGACCTTGGTGTTTGCATAGGTGTCCTCCTAACTCCTGCTCACAACTCTCACTACTCCTCCCAGGTTCCCCTTCTTAAATACGTTATCGCAGAGGTGCAGCCACCATCGCTAATAGGCTTGGTCTTAGCCAGAGGTGGGTCTGACTTGGAGCTGTGGAAACTTCAAGAAGCTTCTCACAGGGGCCACTGCTGTAGCCCCCTCCCCCCCTACCAGAAACCCCACCACACAAACCCAGCACATCCTTACATAAGGACTTAAGGAAATCATAACCATCGGAGCAGAATACTCTGTTTATCTATCCTGTCCTGGCACATGCTGAGAAAAAACCTACAGGGGTAACTAATTTTCATTCATGGGGGTATAAATTGGTACAGCTCCAATAAAGCCTGTGATTTTTCACCTGTTGAAGAAAACAAGCAGTGATGCTGAATACCCATCCAGCTCAACATAATCAATAATGCTCATAGGAATGAATGTTATCCTTGAGAATCTGCGATTTGCTTGCAGATGCTCCCAGAAACCCAGGACACAAAAAGATAGCCTTTTTTTAAGTTTGAAAGTGGAAATAAAATAGGAAGCTTCATGGCATAAGTTGTTTCAAAGTAACTTGTTATAATTAATTTGAGATTAACAGAAGAGTATGAAGCTGATCCTACCTTGATAGAACAGGCCTGTAGGACAGGAGGGCTTCCTGACATCTTTCAGAACAGGCTGAGGAATAGGCCATAAGGAATAACTGCATCTTCATGTACAGGCTTTTATGCTTTTTCTAATGTCCATAGAGGCCATCAGTTGGGCTCTGCTCATTGACATCGAGTTAGTCCTAGGAGTGATGTGTTAAATCTGTCTAAGAAAAGGACAAGAGAAATGGCTGTTAACATTACTGAGGGGAAATTCAATTTGGCTTGGAGCAGAACAAGCATCCTGACCAGACCAGATGAACTAATATGAGTGCAGTTAAAAATATATTGCTAGAGTTACAGCTGTATCAGAAAAGGGAGGAATTTTCTTGTATCAGGAATTAGGAGGTCTTTCAGAGGGCAAACAGCTTGCCTTAAGCCACTAAAGGAGAAAAGCTGGATTGAGAATTGACAAATATTTCCTCCAAGTCAGTCATTTAGACAGTATAGTCTGCCTTTCTTGCCAATGGGTGAGTCAATAAGTAATTAATATACCTGTTACTGGAATGTTTAAAGACTAAAATATGAGAGGATTAACTAGCATTGTGAAAGGAAATATGAATAAATTAATTTTTAATCTGCATAGGTAATGCCAACTTAAACTAAAGGACTCTGTACTTTGATTTCTATTTCCACCAGTTCCCTCCGGAGCTGATTTACACTACCATCCTCTGCTGATGCAGTGTGTTGTCCCAGCAACCAGCCACATTTTGAATAAAAGACACAAGGCTTGCTTGAGAAACACCAGGGTCTAGTGCTACATGAAGTATCTTAGGGTATCCATTTAGCTTCCACTACTGCTATGGAATTCATAGGTCTCCTGGACACCCTCTGTCATATCTGCTGGTCCTGTGCAGGCATTTTGGATACAGCTGTTTTGGCAAAAGAGCTGAGTCCCCAGTGTATTTTGATTGCACCATAGACCATAACCAAATCATCTTTTCTGCTCCGGCCCATGAATTCTTGTCCCTGTCTCAGCCACTTCTGCTGTGCCTGAAAATATTCTGGGTCCAGTGTCTTGTCAACCTATATGACTTCTTACTGCCTAATTATCTGTTCCAATATAATCATGAAGCCTTTTAACATTTTTCTTTCTCCCCGAGGAAAATATATCTCAATCACTAGAAAATGACCTTCAGCTTCTATTGTGAACAATGAAACAAAAAGCTTTCTGAGCAATATCAGCTTCATCTGTACTTTTCCATTGTCAGACCTCAAAGACTCATTCGTTGCTGGTGATTTCTCATGGTTTTAAAGAATTTCTTTTTGTTTATCATAATTTTCTTGGCCATGTCTCTACTGTTTATAAATTTAACTGCCTTTATCAACTCCATCTTTATGTTCCTCCTCTGCCACTTTCAGAATAATCCCAGCAATTGTTGTAAATCGTTTCAAGTTCCTTTATTAATTTACTTCAGTCTCTTGAGGTCTCGATGATACATGCAAACTTGATATGTTTCAATTCTTGGAAGGATTGTTTCATTTTCCTTCCAGTGAGGAGGAATGAAGGAGGTCCTTACATGCCAGTACAGGAAAGGCTTACAAGGCGAAGCTGGAAGCGACATTCCCTGCCTGTCACATAGACAGCACACAGTGAGGTTGTCGGAGGACAGGGGAAGCCGCACAGCGGGAAGTGCCAGCGGGGAGGGATGGCCTTACCATGTCCTTTGCCTGACGGCTCCCAGATGCAGCCAGCTTTCTGAGTGGCTCATTGCTTGGTTTTTTTTATCTCTTAGTATCAAATGGAGGAAAAATATGCCCAAACTGACCTAAAACAAGGGCCCAGACCTGCAGTCTGGTGCATTATTCTGTATTCTCTGCTGTAGCATCTTTACTATGAGTCTGAACATTTTTCTTTCAGCATCTCATCCCAGTGATTTTCAGGGAAACTTGCTGTTTCCCTAACATTATCTGCCCTAATCAAGGTAAATTTTCAGCCCTCTGAGTCTTTGCTTTAAGACAGTCTCACCAGTCTGGGGGAGAGCTTTGTGCACTTTTAGTCTCTTTGGCTTTAGCTTGTCATTGCCTCCCTTCATTACAAAAACCCTGGAGAGAATGACAGTCAGAAGTGCAATACCCCACACTATTACTCCAAGTAGGAGGAGTAAAACCACAAGTGCAGGCTGCCTTGGCTTTTTAGCTGCCTGTGTCCTGGTTTCACGAGGACAGAGTCCTGAGGTTGTTTGCAATTCTGGGTGTTTCCTGGGATTGCAGATTGTATTATCCCTTGAGCCACTTCCATCTCAGTTAATCTGATCAAAGTGGCCTTTCAGATTCAATTGTTTTGACTTTTCTCTTAGGTTTTCACTTTTATTTAACTCCCAGGCCTAATAAAATTATAATCATGGCTCCCCAGCCATATTCCCCTTTATTCTGTATATTCTCTTCTTTAATAGCATCCTAATTCTCTGCAGTTAAAAGTCTTCCACGTTTATGTTCCTGCTTTTTATGTCTACTATTTTTCTAGATTTTGCCATCACTATATATATTGTTGGGTTAATGGCTGTTTCTCTTGGTAATTAGGAAAATAGATAATTAAGGTCTTGGGTCATGTATTGAAAAAGGGTTATGATTGTAGACAGAGTCCTGAACTAAAACAATCAAATTAAAGGAGTTTCTCCTTAAGCAGAATTTACCTTTTCATTTGTCACAGTTTTATTCTGTCTTTCCTCTGAAACACTCAAACACTGTTTTTAAGAGAAGTCCCTGGAAAGCTCCTCTATTCTAGACAAGAACTCTTTCAAGAAAGCATCTTAGTTAATTCCTGTGCATCCTTTGAGTCAGACTTGCAAAGAGGAAGATGTTCTGAAATGACAGATGATATAACCTCTCAGGTAAACCCCGTTCTATCAATGTCAACTAATCTCAAAGTAGCTTAATTGTGAAACTATCTGAAGAAAAGAAGAAAAACATCTTTTCCTTAAGTGTGTTATGTCATTGTACTCTATCACATCTAAAGTGGTTTTAAAATGTTATTCTTACAATAGTCAGATATGGACCTATGTATATGGATTTTCCTATGGAACCAATTAAATTCCACTAACACTGCGTCCATCACCCAAATGCTACTATCTTACTAGTTTCTTCCACAGCCACTAAACACACAGCTATAGAGTTTCACACTGGCTGACAGATGGACCCAGTTATTCAGTTCTTTATTCCTGTTTTAAAAACTTAGATGGCTCGAGAGACTTCGTCAGACATCCTGAATTCAAGTAAATTCACCCATTATACCAGTCACTCTGCACTTGAGATTTTGTGCACAGGAAATTCAAAACTTCTTGCTTTGTCTGATTCATTTCTTCTGAATTTCTTCACAGGTAATTCACAGTAAATGTCATACCACATGAATCCTAAAATTTAAAACACACCCTAAAGCCTGGAACCTCCACTTTCTCCTGTGGAGACAGGAGTCTGTGACCACAGGAAAGAAAGATATGAGATTAACAATAAAGATCCCAGTTTCATAAAATACTTTGACTGCAGAACATTCACGTTTCTGTAAGTCTGCATTGCTACTAGTGCTTCTTCTTTCTTTTTGCTTTTTAAATCAAGCTTGTTGAAGGGAGTAAAGAGAGGATATTGTATCTCAAATATCCTATTTTCTTGAAGCAGTTCAAAGTAATTGTGCATTGATTCCTTAGAGATAAAGAAATGCTATTTATCAATTGATTTTAAAAGCTAGAAAGCAGTGGTTTGAGATCACTTGCTGGCTAAAGAAGCTGGGGGTTGAAAATAACAGAATAATAAATGGCCATGGTTTGGTCACACAGATGTGAGCTAGACAGTCGATACCCTCCAGCAGTGTAGCTTATTTGCTGATGCAGCTATACCTGGGAATAAAACTGCTTCAGCCACTAAACCAGGTCTGTGCCTTCGGAGGCATATTACAAACTCTTTAGGACAGAGAAACAAATAAGCCATCTTCAGACCATTTTCAAAGAGTAGCTTAAAATACAGTTTGCTTTGCATGTTTCTTACACCCCAGACTTTGAGAAACTGTTTGGATGTCCATAGCCAGCTACAGCGCTGTGATAATGAACATGAGATTGTGCCTACACTACATTAAACATACAAGGGAACTCAGGGAAAAAAACAAGCATAAAACTCACCTTAAGATAAAAACAACCTGGAAAAGGAATTTTTAGATTAATTTTGTCCACACCATGGTCTGTAGTGCTCTTCAACAGTAGCCCCCATGTGAGACTCTACCACCATCTTCATGATCCCAAAATTTATTTCTGCTCCAGAGAAGCCTGCTGACCACCCTGCTGTCATTGGGTGGTGGAAGGAGACCTCAAAATGCCACTTGCTGGCTCAGAAGCAAAGGCCTCCTCTTGTCCCTTCCCTGGGTTGTGACACCTGGTTGTGATAGTGGAGGAGCACATCCTGGGCCACATCAAGGGGAGCAGCACCCGGTCCAGACTGCTGCCCGGGGCAAGTGGGCTGCAGGGGACGCCCATGAGAGGCAGGGGCTTCTGCTTGCAGATTGTTCAAGTGCCTATGTGAATTTTTCTTTGCTTCAGCCAGCATAACTTCCATATAAGCAGAGGTATCCTTTGACTGCAACAATACAACTCCCCCAAATACCAGAGAAGAACTGATCTGGCATTTTGAGTTATGCAGAGCTTGTCAGTTCCACCAAGAAGCCTGTTTCTTGCTAGTGCATATTGGTGATTGTGTTGTAAGTGATTGCTATGCACAGCTAAGGAGTTACACTGCAGTCAAGAAGGTAACAGCTTGTTCACCTTCACCTCTTTCTCCTAAGAGCAATATTGCTGCTACTTTTCTTGGTTGAAAGCTCTGGGCAAACATTTTTGAAATCCTTGTTTTGTGACTAATTTACAAAGGTCACTCGGTGTAAGGTGATGCTGTGCTTCTAACTTTGGCTCCCCAGGCTAATGAATCCTCTGCAAGGTGGTCACAGACAGGTCTGTCAAATGTTTAGCATCACATAAAGGTTGTTAAGCAGTATCATTTTCATGTGTCACTATGAGGTATTTATATTAGAAGGAAAATCTCTCCCTTGTGGCTACAACATTTTTTTACAAATTCTTGGAGTTTTGGATGAAAGAGCTATAAAGTTGATAGGAAATAACATCCAAGGGACCTGTGAAACTGCACAGTAACAATAATCAAACAGAACTGTTTTCCCCATGCATTCAAATTGTCCATTCTTGCTTTGGTAAGATTATTTTATATGTGTCTTTTCCCTTGCTTCAAACCAGAAATGACTGAAAGAAACAGTGCTGTGCAAGAGGTTCTTTTTTTTTTTTTTGACAAAGAAATCTCCAAAGCAACTCCTCCTCGTCTTTGCCAGAGTTCAGACATGTAGAGTAACAGTTTATAATCCAACGGAAATAATTTCTACTTACAAAATAATTGATGAGTACTAAACATCTTACGTACAATTTGTAATACCATCTCATATAAAAACTTAGAGCATATTTTCTCCATATCAGTGATGTATTTCAATAAACTATTCAGACTATCATTTTTTAAATGTTACAGAATTACTCCACTCTCTATATTAAAATGTCTCTGGTTTGAACAGCACATACACAGTTACATTAAATGTAATTTTATTAAACACTACAGCAACTTTGAAAAACAAACACACTCTTTCTCCTCTGGAATATATCAACTTGCCATTGAAAATCTGAAAAAAAAAATTAACACTGCTGATACATGTAAAATTTCTGATTTTCACTAAGAACTGTTGGTTTTACAATTAAAGTTATACATTTCAAGGTAAGAAAAAAGATTGAAATATAATATAATTATACAATATATAATATTATTACATTATATTGCAATACAATATATAATAATATTACATTATATTGCAATATATTGCTATATTATTATAATATTATACTATATAATATATAATTATATATATAATTACCCACAGAAAAAGTGTAAAAAGAAAGTTTCTGACCAGATGTGAAAGATGTGCATCTATGTCTGATACATGGATTGTATTTTTGAAGTAGAATTTCCAAAGACTTTGCATCTGCAGTCAGGAGATGACTTCCCAACAGCCTCAGTGTCTTCGGTGCAGAGTATCTGAAAATATCCAGACACTCAGCGTAGTGCGTATCAGGTGCTGTCCTTTCCTTAAAATCTGGCTGCAACTGCAATTTGTGACCTCGGTTGGAAATCTAGTCCATTCTTGGCAGAAAAGTCTTACTTTCAGCTGTGTGTTAGTAACTTTAACTAAAACTGCCCTTCAACATAGTTTTGGCAGAACAGCCAAAAGTTCAATGTTAGCCTTGAACTGTTTGTTATTGCCTTGATGAAGAGCATGAGCAAAGGATTGCATACAATCCTTGGTTTATAGTTTCATGTAATCCTTGTGTTCTATAAAAAAATCACACATATAACATTATTATATATAGACTCTGCAACAGAGCGGTGGCCTTGGATTTATCCTTGTGTGTAAATTCTTCACATGCATAAGTGTTTGAAGGATGAGCACTTAATCTTACACTTTCCCTATTATATCAAGTGGATGCCTGAGAGAAGCATAGGAGATGTGTAACTGGAGCAGGAAAAATCAATAGCATGATCTGAGCAGAAGAAATCAATGCAACAATGCAGCAAAAGAACTGAATATACTGGTGTGGACATAGGTAATCAATAAAAATACATGTGCTTTTGTGATGCATGGTGAGCAAACAGGTCCAGATAGGACAGAAGACTAACCTGGACTTTTATCTGAATCTGATACAAACTGGATATTTGGGGAGGTTCAGCTGAGCTAGTTATATATATGCAGGCACATTTTTTTCCCCCTTCTTCCCCCCCCCCCCCCCCCCCCAATCCTTCTGATACCAGGTTCCAACTAGATCTGTATGCACAAACGACAAAATGTTCAACAGCTTGAAAGAAAAAATAGATTTCTAGCATAATCTGATGGATTCAGTTGGTCTGGATAGCTTGAATGCTGTTTATTCTGCTAGATGCTGCTATTCGCTGCCTGTGCATCTTCGGGTGTAATTTTTTCTGTGTTCTTGTAATGGAGTAAGAGTCTTCCTCAACCCACTTTCCTCTTCAGAACTGGGTTTCCATCTCTGGACATTTTTTTGTGTTGGGTTACAAGTTTGCCTGTAACTTGGTAAAAACGCAGCCCCTGTATTACCTGTGAAGGGGAACTGTGCCTTAACAGGTCATGAGTCAAATCCCATCTGACTGGCTGCTTTTGATGTGCTATATATATTTTCAGGGAACATTCTGCCCAGCCTTACCTTCTGGCTTGGTGTCTCTATAATGCCACATAGTTTGTTTGTTTACTTTTCCCTTGGGTACTGTTAAATCAGGTATAACTTCAAAATTGATTACTCCATGAAGGAACACTGTCTCCTTTTTTTGGCCATATTACAGCATAATTTTTATCCCTTGCTTAATTTTTATACCCTATTTCCCCCCTAGCTCCACTGTAGTTGAAAATGTTTTTTTCTGCTTTGGTAGTGGACACAGGATATTTATGTTTTAGCTCTGGTGTATGGGTTTCTGAAATGATAAGATACCACGCCCACAAGCTACATATCTGACCCCAATTCTGCTACATCATTTAGTACCTTTATCTCATTGCTGCTGTGGACTTCTGCAGTTTCAGTTGCTGTATACTTGTACTGCCCAAGCAGCATTTTATTTAACTACTACAATGCTAACGCTCAACAGTATAAAATCTGATCTTCTTGTTTTAAAAAGCCATCGGCATCACCCATCAGCAGGCACAGCTCCTCCCAAACTGGGTCCTTATAAAAGCAGTCAGTGCTGTCTCCATCTGCTAGGGTCATCTCACAAGGCCTGAAGGCGCTGGGACTCACCACTGGACTTTGACCTTGCTGTTCTGTTTGAGTTTTCCCAGACCTCAGCATCCTCTGGTTCTTCTACAGGAACCCAGATGAGACTGTCTCCTCCACACTAGGTCATGAGAGCTGAAGCTTCCCAGAGATCTTTGTAGCTCATAGGAGTTGACTCAATGACATTGTGTGTCAATTGTGTTGCCTGACAAGGACGTTACACTCCGTGTACAGATAGTTACTAAATCTTGACAGATCTGATGACTAAGGGCATTTTTTCCCCTGCGGCATGATAGACCTGCCAGGAGGGCTTAAATGTTTGTTTGCAGAGAAAACCAGAAATGTGGTGCTGCTTCTGCTATAGCTGGCACTAATAATTGCCTATGAATAGGCTGGCTCAGCAGACACTGAAAAAGCAAGGGAAAGGGCTTGTGTCAGTGGTCAGAGAGAAACCCAGGACAGAAGGCTTCACAGGAGCTCTTTTTTCAATGCTGCAAATTTTCTCAATCCTCAAATTTATTTTCAAAGCTCTTTAAAAAAAAAAAAAAAAGTATTTATTAATAGCTTGTCTGATTCAGAAAGTGCTTTGCTATGCTGATATTCACATCCCCCAGAAAGAGTCGCACCCTGCTGAAATGATGCTACTTCCTAATTCAACTGAGTGGTTTCTGCACTTACCTAGTACATTTTCTGACCATGTGCTTATGGCTCTGAACCACATTTATGACTTAGCAGGGGTTGGTGCAGGGTGAGGGTGAGGAAAGACAAGGGGACAACCAGAGAGAGTGGTGTATGTATAGCATATGGCAATAGCAAACAGACCTGACAATGGAAAACCTTGGCCCCAGTTCAGGAGTTTGAACTTATGTTTGAAGCTATGTTTCCTCTCCAGGGAAATGTGGGCACGGGAGCACAGTGCATCGCTACAGTTTTCTTTGCCATGGGGCTGCAACAGGTCCCAGCCTGAAGATTTGGACCCGGGAGATTGGGAGTGGTGCTGCACACCAGGCACAGAGGTGTCCACCAAGAACAGAGCCTAGCCCCAAGGGCCGCAGTAAAAGGCAGGGAAGAAGGTACGTTCTTCTCCTTCTCTTACTCAGAGACCCTCAAAAAGGCTGGGAAAATCAAGTTCCCTGGTTTTGAACTTTGCAGTCTACCAGACAGATGCTTTTTGAAGCTCCCTGGAGGTCTCTTTACAGCTTCTTCTACTGAGCTTCCATTGTGACGATGTTGTAAGCGGCACCACTTTTCCAGTAAAATGAATGTCTTCTCTGGGACAACCAGGAGAAAAAATGTCAGTTATAATTAAAAATAACCTCTTCATTTTCAAATGCATGTCACAGATTATAGAGGAAAAGTCAGCAGTGTTTCTTGCTGATTTGAGCTTCTAGATTTCCACACTGGGTCAAAAGCATTTGTGGGGGGTTCTTCACATATGAGCAAAATCCTGTATGATAAGGGTGTAATTTTTAACTGTGCAAATGCAATGTTGTAATTCAAGGGGTAGTGCTAATAATTCAAAGGACTGGGGGACAAGATCCAGATCTCATCTACTCTACAGCCAACTCAACAAATCTCTCCCAAAGTCACTCTGATGACTTCCTTGAGATTAAAGATTTGCATTGCTGTAACTGAGGGGAGAATCGTACCCTAAAACTTTAAATCACAGCTTTGACATTAGTGCTAGAGGCTCCATTCCAAGGCTGTCAGAAGAGGATTTCAAGGATCTATTTATTGACTAGGAAAGAAGGTTGCCCTTTCAGAGAGCATCGGTCTGATTTTTCATCTTCCTTAGACTTTTGCAAAAGTAAAAATGACTTAGAAACAGGGAACTGGGCAAACTTTTACATATGGTGAACTGCTCCAAAGTGATAATCAGCTGCAAGAAACTACTGGAAATGAAGTAGCAAGAAGTGTTTACAGGCAGGTTCTGAAATAACCTTTCAGTCTTCTCTGGGGCTCCTTCATTTTGTGTTTACTCTGGTAGTGCAAAGTTCTGAAAGAATAACTTGCCAAAAGCAAGAATAAATCTTCATGTTTAGGTTAGGCGTGGGGATATATGGGTATTGCTACAGCTTTAATATTTATGTGGTTGGTGGGGAATGGAATGAGGGTTTCTGTTTATTTTCTTTCATAAATCAGAGGAATTACTATTAAAAATTTTACTTCTTCATTCAGGCATTCTATGCCAAGGACCAGCACTGGGCAAATAATTGCAGCTAATTCAAGAAAGTTCTCAAAGTCCCACATAGGGAGGCAAATACATACTTCCTACTATGTATATTGTGTGAGTCACATTCAAGTAAAGTAAATGGAGTCATGCAATGTTGAGTTTGACCCCATATATGAATGGACATTCTTCCCACTCTGTGTTTGTGAAAGTTGCCTGGGGACTGCTTTATTTTAGCTGAGGTGCTGACAAGGAAGGCAAGTGTAATGAAAACAAAGCAGCCAATGTTCACAAACATGATGTATGTGCTGAAGTCAGGAAATCTTTTCTCGCTTTGGATTTTAAAGCACTGTATACAATGTACATGTCAGCCTAGATTAAATCCTTATCTCAAGGTGTCATGAGAGTCTCTGACACATGATTTTAAACTTGGACTGGAGAGGGGTTTTCCTGATGCTTTTCCTTTTACAAAATGACATTTGCATGGAAAAATTTCCATTAAGTTTTGTCCAATCAAAAAAACTCTGATTCTGTTAAGAAGATATTTATGTTGAGGTAAATGTTGACCTTGATCAGGGTTTATTGCAGTTTTTTACCTTTGGCTATTTTTAAAATATTTATTGTTTAGAAAGCTGATCTGAATTAATGGATGTTTCCTGGACATTCTCCCTTCCCTCTCTTTCCTCTCAGGTAAATTTTGACCTCAAAGCCTTTATGGGGAGATTTGTGTCAAGAAAGAGCTGCTCAGAGTAACAGGGACGAATTCTGCAGCATTTAACCTGGTACTGTGGATAACGGGATGTCCCTGGTTTTGCATTTTAATCACACATCTGCCTTCCACATTGGTTAAAGCTGTATAGAGATGTCAGGGGACTCATGGCAAAGGCTGAGATCATGCATTAAGATGCAGTGCCATGAAATACATCAGTACTATTTAGGAGACCACAGCAGGAGATGCAGGGCAAACTCTTCCTCCATCTTTTTGCTTTTCCTCCCATCTACTGCCCTGATTTGTGGGCTTGGTCGGTTTGATATGCACCTCTGAGAGGAGGTGGGCAAAATACACTGCCTGACTTCAGGAGAGTTGGCACAGGTCCTTGCTGCCCTGTGCCCTAGGGATGTGCACAGCTGGGACTGACCACAGACATATAGCACTGTCACCCAGGAGAAAGAGAAAAGGAGGCTGGAAGAGTGAGTTAATGCCCCTGAATTTCACTTCTGGAGGCCTGGCTTGCTTCCAACTTGGAGCACTCATCGCAAATGAAATAGGTCTTAGAGTCATCACTTAGGCTTCACCTGACACATCTCCATCAAAAGCTGACACATACTTTATTTCCGATACAAGAGCTGCCCAGGGAAAATTGTCACAAAAAAAAAAAAAAAAAAAAGAGAGAGACAAAAAGAAAAGCAGAGAGAGTTTTGATACACAGAGCAAATGGAATTAAGGATGAAAGAAGCTGGCTTGGTGCTGGCCAGAGTAACATTAGCTGCTTCTCTGAGACAGGACAAGAAGCCCACAGACTCACTTGGGCTGGCCTGAAGGCCAAGTGATAGTGAGTTGAGGCATCGCTGACCATTGCTCTCCCTGGCTTGGCTTGGAACAGGGCACAGGCTGTAAGGACAGCTGCAAGCACAATCCACCTGGTTCAAAAACAGCAGTGTCTGGTAGGTCCTGTCCAGCTCCCCTTGGGCAGAACCGCTATCACTGACCTTAGTGAGAAGGAGCACACAGGTGGGAAATCAGGGGATGTAAGTCTGTGTTCACAAATCACAAGCCTGTACTTACAGATTATCAAAGTGTGCATCAATGCCGCAGCTTTTGGAGGTGCACATCAGCCAGCTTCACAGTAACCATGTGTGTTACTCAGTGTGTCCATAGAGCTCTCTGTGAGCTACAGAACTGACTGAAACAACAGATTAAACCCTTGGCAGACTATTTTCATGATGAACCTTAGGCTACTGCAGCTTTCTTGCCAGCAGCACTAAAGTGAACTAAACCAAAGCCAGCTCAGGGATATGTATTGTCCCTGCAGTGGCTGGGCTACAGGTGTAACCAAACCTAGAAGGCCATGCACTGCAGGAAGATGTTGCACCAAACCCAAATAAACCAACAGATGATCACCAAAAGAAGTCCCTTGCTAGCTTATGGTTTTATCATTTCCTAGAAGTACTCTGAAACATGTGCAGGCTGCTGCAGCTTTAGAGGGTAGGCTGACAGCCTCCAAGCTCCTGGCGCATATATGTCCTGCAGTGTTACTCAACCTCCTCCGTGGGGAACATGACCTGCCAGCAGCAACCACTGTTCTGGGGGCTGCCAGAACTTTGCCGACTGTGCATGGGGCAAGACAGAGGTGTGTGTTGACAGCGCTGGGCAGCATGCAATGTCATGGTGCCATCAGGGACACCCTTCACCTGCACAGGCTCAGCAGAGACACTGGAATTGGGTCTTTGAGAAAAAATTGCCAGCACCTGGGGAGGCAAGTGGAAAAGATACCCACCACATTTGAACTGTCTCTGGGGACTGTGGGGATCTGCTGAAGGGGCAAGTTGTGTTCTGCTTTACCCATGGAGCAGCACCTAGATTCACATCTGAATACATAAGACAATGGGGTTTGACTAATCTTCTGTTTAAAGAAATAACTGCTAAAATAATAACATTTTGATGTAGCAAATGTTGTCTGTCCTGGAACGGCAGATATTCCTCAGTAAATCCGCTGATGAAAGGCAAAGCCAGCATGAGGTTCGGGAGGCTCGGGAGTGCTCGCTTGCTCTCTCTCTCAAGCAGCCTGTCAGCTATTTATGGCATTTCCCTTATCTCCCAGTAAAATTAATTTTACCACATACATTACGTAACATGCTTTTGTCTCAAACAGCAGAGATCATGAGCTTCTCATTCGCCCCAAAACGGTATTTGTGATGCATGTCTGAACTGGAGGAAAATATTGGGGAGGCTCTAGACAGAGAAACATTGGGGAGTATATTAGTGTGTGGTCCCATCACAGCTCTCTGAGATTTACATAGCTTATTTGTGCTGCTTACAAGGGAGGAGAGGATTTTTTTTTGCCAACCCTGTAAATTCAGCCTTTGATCTGAAAATCTGTTCTTTTGCTTCTTACACCACCAAAGGTGTTTAAAAATCTGTTGCCAGAATTGTGCTGACAATTTAGCTTGGGAAGCTCAGCTCCATTCTTACTTTATTAAATGAAAAGCAGGTGTTAACAATATCTGTATGTGTTGGGTTTTTTTTTTTTTTTCTTTCCACTAAATTAGACAGAGGTTTCTTAAAAATGCTGTGTGGGAAGATGCAGGATTAAACCTTAATG
The DNA here is from genome assembly GCF_047716275.1 of Strix uralensis. Lineage (NCBI taxonomy): Eukaryota > Metazoa > Chordata > Aves > Strigiformes > Strigidae > Strix > Strix uralensis. The sequence continues at coordinate 40,832,596 of NC_133973.1, forward strand.
TGGTGCATCTTCTTTGTATCAGACTACAGCTACTGCAAAACCAGCCTCCCCAGCTGTTCCAGGGCTTCCCTTACATAGGAAGATGCTGTTTGCACATGGGCAGCAAGGACTGCTCAGTGCCACCCTGGTACATTTACGCTGTAGACAGTGCATCAGGAGTATGATGAGAATGACCTGTTTTCCAGAGCATCTTGACTATCAAGGAATGAGGGCAGGAAGAGAAGATGAGGCTAATCATATTAGCATATCTTGAAGCAGTTATGAGGTTCCACTAGACACCAGTATCTTTGGGTATTGGAAGGAACATTAGTTTCCTCAGACACTCCTGCCTTTCCTGTATAGTTACACTGTGGATAAGGACCTTGTTTCATTGAAACAGCTGCAGTGTTCTGAGCCACTTGTGCTTAAACCTGGCACCCCTCAGAGCACCCAGGATCTGCTGCTTTTGTTATGGGAGAGGGATCACTCTTTGCATTTGCCACCTCCACCTATAGGGTTAATACACTCATGTAAATTACTATTTCTTTAGTATTTGAGTACCTCCACATACAGTACCAACATAATGATATGTAACCAGAATAAGGATGCCCCACTGTGACTTAGTGGAGTTGCTGTTGTTATACTTTATGCGTGTTAAAATTCTGCTTGTGGCAGGATTTAAATTACGATATTCAGACTGTGTTACTATCTTTAATTTTTCACTGATCTGTAGTTTACCCAATGGAAAAAGATACCAGTGCTGTTAAATGCTACCCTATTGTGGAAACAACTCCTCAAAGCTATGCAGTACTTCTTAAAGACAGTCAGCCTCCAGATCCACCCCATCTCCCCAGGGAACTTGTTCCAAGAATGGGTCCCTGGGCTGACATCTGCATTATCCCAAAGGAAGGCAAATGTCTGATTCAGTCAAGAGCCAGTAATGAGCTACCTGGTTTTGTCATACTTAGCATGTTTGTTAATGTCCAGATCAACAGAAATGTAAGTTTGGTGGGCAGACATGTTTCATGCTGGAAGGTGCACACTGAGTCATCAAAGACTGTGAAGAGATTAATTTTACCTTCTGTTAAGCCTAGGAACTGTTAAACGGTCAGACAAGTTTTCTTATTACAAGGTGACATATGCAAATTAAAAATAAATGAGCTGATTCTTAATTTAGTTACAGGAGTGCCAGGACTACCCCTGCATAAATCAGTGGTAAATAAATTTATTTTTTAGATAAATTTATTTTATAAAGTCGTAGATTTAGAGAGAAGATGAAAGATTAACTCTGTCCAGATGCTTCTGGAGGCTTCAAAGAAATCAGTTATGAAACTGGCATGCTCCACTAAGAACAGTTTCCCTGTGATGAGTGAAACCTAAGGCATGAAGGAAGACAGAGTGCCTCAAAAGCCACATGTCATAAAAAGTCTGTAACAAGTCAACGGGAAGAGAGAGACATCCGAAAATTAGTTTGGTGTATTTCATGTCTCGATGTATCTTTTGTAAATATTGGCAATGGTGCTCTTCAGCTATTTTGGATATCAAAACCAAATAATTCAATGTTCATTTTACTTTAATTTCTTTTGAGAAAAGAGTGATTTCAAAGTAACTAGCTAACAAGGTAATATTTATCACATGATGGAGGAAATCTGTGAAATAGGGTTATGAGGTAAACACTTTTCTCCCTTAACACATATCTGGAATATTCAAAGACATGTCTCCACAGGAGCTGGAAGAGCTTGTTTGAGAGCTGGTAAGAAGAAAGGGTCTGTCAGTGACTACTCATAACCTGGAGGGCTTTCTGATATAAAATAAGGTGATGGACCCCACAAGCCAGAGACCCCAAAATAGAAATCACATAATCCCCCTGAAATATTCCAAAACTTAAGCTACCTTTGATGCTGTCTGGACCTCTGGAGACATTTCTTGTTGCTCTGTGCACTAGCCAAAAATCTTTGCCACCCATTAGAAATGGTCAAGAATTTCCTGGGGAATAAATCCAACAGAAAATGCCCTTTTCACAAAATCCAGAATTTACACATGAAAAGACTTATTTCCCCAAAAGCTTTTGATACTTCATCAAGAAAATCAGAAGTGTCCTGCCCTGCTGTCTCCTCCTCAGGAACACATCAATTTCACTTGTTTTACTGGGAGAGAAAAAGGAAAATTAACAAGAGTACTCCAGGCATATGATGAAGAGGCTGGGAAATAACAATAGCAACAAAACTCCTGTTACAGCTGTCAGACTGGAATCTTCCTGGAGCCCCTTCTCATGAAATATTTTTTGGTTTTGGCTTCATGTCCAGAAGCATAACTAAAATATATATTAATTGTGAATCAGTGTTTTGGTTTGTTTTTGCAAGACTGGATTTCTTTTTTCCAAACCTTTCTACTGGCTGCTTCTTTTATCCACTTCTCTGGCTCTCGTTAATGGTCTTTTTGTCATCAATACCTAATGCCTGGACCCGCTTTCATAATCCAGTCACTAGTCTTCTGCTCATTTTCTCTTAAAACACCCTTTGCAAAAAGCTAATCTTCCCTCACAAAGGACTAAACCTAAAAATAGGAAGACCAGTGCTGCTGCTGTGATAATACATTGAATGTGACTTTCTGACTATATTAATGTAATTGCTATCTCTCATTAACCCTGTAACATATGTCCTCTTGTCTTATTTGGCTAGTTTTAGTCTAGCTTGAATCTACAAATTTCTACTCAACTTGTAGCCCTTGTGCAAATAATTCACTGAAGCCAAACAAGAGAGGATCACTCCACTGATTAAAAAAATCTGCTTTATACTACCAGACGGTTGTCTCCCTGGAGAGAGCATCAAGACTGTTTTTCATGAAAGCACTTCAGATTTTAGTGGTACTGTATAAATACTAATTTTAAGAACCAGTAGCTGAATATCATGTTATAAACTCAGAAAGAAGTACCTTTAACCGTGTCGCCTGGCTCTAATCAAGCACAGGTCTGAGCAACCAAACATGTTGTGCATGCTCAGGATCCAGAGATGCATTTTACAAACCTACAAGAAGCAAACTTCAAATCCTAAATTGTCGCATCCTTGATACTTAGGGTTTCTCAGTCCAAGGCATCCAAACACTTCTTTTCCAGCTTACACCCAACTGTTAGCACTGCTACCTAGACAGCCATTCTTCTGTCCCTTTTTCTTAGAGATTGGTAAGTAAATAAGCCCTCTGTACTGTCTCATTTCTGAAAAAATAGATCTAGATTCCTGCATTGTTAGTCTTAAGTACTCATGTCCTTCAGGAGGGCTGGCATCCTCAGGACAGGCACAGAAAGCAAACTTTTCTGAAGCGCTTTCATCAGGGGACAGCTGTGTTTCTGTCCTTGCTCACCCAGTCTCACAGATGACCATGCATCCATTTGTCGCTGAGTCACAAGATCCACAGCAATCAGCATCTTCTTTATCACAGAACAACATGACAGTGAGTTTGAGCATTGCAAAGTACAACCAGATTTAATAAGATCAGGAGGAAATTTGGTATCAAACTCAGCAGCCCAGGACTAACCAAAATGGTACATAAGCACAAATACAATGTCAAAACCAAAACAAAACCTTCCAGCCAAACCCAGCTCTTCACACCCAAGCTTTCCCAGCAGCGTATGAAGGCAGCAGCCTCCTGGATGAGGGGAAAGAGCAGACATCACACACCAAGGGGAGGTAAGGAACATGCCACTGGTAGAGCACGATCCCAATGGAGCGAGACCAGATGAACCGAACCAAGCCCCATCTTCCAGTGACAGTTCAAATCAGTCCAGGGAAACCCTCTTGGACATGAGAATGCTCACAAGCTCTTGGAAGAAGGGAGGACAAAGGCCGGAGTCTGTCTGAGCAAAGAAACTCAGCAGCTCTTCTCCCAGCACAACGAGTTGAGAATAAAGCTGGGTTGTGTCCATGGAGTCACATGAGGATAGAGACAACACAAATGGGGGCAGCTCCAGGAGGTGAATTTACTGTGTGTTTCGGCTGAGCAGCCCCAGTGATGCAAATTGCTGTAACTCTTGATTAATTAGGCTGCTAAACCAAATTTATAGATACTATATATTGCTATAGGAGCACAAAGTAGTCAGAGACTTCCAACAACATTTCATCCTTATGGCCTGGTACACAGACAATGTTTTCTTGGTTTTAACCTCGGTAACTGTGCCAGGTGGGAAATGTTTCCTACCAACTGATTCACACAAATAAACCCTGAGTGTGGGCATGGCCATCTTGGCATAACAGTTTGTTACAGCTACCTTGCTCATTCAGTTCCCAGACTAGTGTAAAGCATCTACTGGTGCAGCTGCACCCAAATTAAAAAGGTCATACCACTTGAACTATACTGATGTAATACAGCATATGTATACAATCATTGAGTTAAACCAATATAATTTTTCATCTTTAGAAAAAGTTTGAGCTATGGTAATGCATCAGAGTTTCACACTGTTTAGCAAGAGAAGTAAAATGTAGTGTGTAAGAAGAAAAAGCAGGAAGGGGAAAAAAATTAACTCCTCATGAATTCATTTTCACTAGGTCAGAAAAATCTGCATTTTCCTTTTAGTTGTCTGATGACTGGCTTTCTCTTTGGCTGCAGCTTTGAAAACATTTTTCTTTCCTATCTTTATTCCCTACAAAAAACATTGTCTTTAAACAAATATCTCAAAGGGTTTATAGAACTGATTACAGACTGATTCTGGAAGGAAAGAAAGATAATTGTGCGTGAGCCGATAAATGTTGCAGGGGCAACTCTAAACAATCATGCATGAATTATATCTTCAACAAACGTAATTACTGAACAATTCAGAAAATGCAAAAAAGCTGCTATTTTTTGAAGTTATTTCCTTTCCTGGCCTGTGTTTTGGACGGGTTTCAAGCATCCCTGATTAAATCTGGCCGGAAATCTTCTGGTTGAGCCCATACCCAGTGAGAAATGCCGATTCATCAGAATGAAACACTGCCGAGTGTGGGAACCTGTCGTGTTTGGTTCAGCACGCATGGGTTTCAAACCTTGACTGCTGAGCAGGCTGCTGGCAGAAAACTGCCAGATCTCTTCCTGTCCCATCTGCCCCTCCCATGGCAGCCCACTGGGCAGACTGCACAGGGGGGCCCTTAGACTTATGGCAGACTTCTCTGCAGGCTCTCCAAGAATAAAAGGAATCAGGCGGTAAAAGCTGTGAGGCACAAATCTTTATTCTTAAAATAGTTGGGGGCAAAGCAGTCAACACCTGACTTGACTTCCAGTTTTCCAGTGTAGGACCTGTACTCCAAAAGCAGACTAATCAGCATAATACAACTCTGAAATTGCTTACAAGTGACCCCAGAAAAGATTAACCTTTGCTTACAGCAATATGTCAGGAAATGTGTTATAAGCTCTTTAATGAAGGATATTTGAAAGCATTTTGACCTATATTTCTATTGGACTGTCCTGCTCTAATGCTATATTAATCCCCAGTCCCTACTGCTAGTCCTCCATCTATGAAGCTGGAGGGAATACTGAGCATTGTGTGTGGTTACAATCACTCTCTGCCATTTTTATCATGTGCATGGTGGCTATCCTGGAGTGTTGCACACCCCATACCTGCCTAGGACTCACCAAGAGCAATCTTCTGACAATCTTCAGGACCTTGACTCTAGGCTGTAACTTGTTCCATGTCACGTTGCCCTCAGCAGATATTAGCTGGAGTCTCTGGCTCCCAACTCTCCTTTCCAGGTGTTAGCTCAGGACAACACAACACCTGCCAGGGACGAGTGAGAGGTGTCACCGGGGAAGTGTGCGTTGGCACAGTACCCTGGATTCCCAAAGGAGATGATAGCCCTGAGGGACTTGCCAACACAAACATCTGCCAGGAGATATTTCCTACCCACTCAGCTTAAAAATGCAGGAGATGAGACAGTCACAGGATAGGAAGGGAATCGGAATCAGGTGAAGGGTTTTACTCAACATTTTGCAGGTGTACTGGTACTGTCAGAAATGCTCCTTCCTGCAGCAAGATATTATTGCAGTGTCTAAAGTGTCTTCACCTGTGTCAAGCTGAGGGCCTACCATCTGCAATTCTGCAGCCTGCCTTTCCCTCACAGCTGCCGGAACAGCATTTTCCCTTGCTCTTCTCATGCTGTTGTTCTTGTGTGGTTATTCTCTTGGCTGTGTACCTACAAACTCTAACAGCATGAGAATCACCCCACTGCACACCCCTCCCCCACGCACCTTTTCCTGTCTCATGTTTTGTGTCCTTTGATGTATAACAGAGAAGAAGCAAGCTGATAGCATAGTAGGTATTAGCTGATAAGTGTTACCCAGTAATAATACTACCTGCAAAAAGCTTAGCTACCCATCAGCCTGCAACACTTGCACCTGATCAAAGCATGCTGCAATCAACACCAAGAGCATTAGAAGTGGGGAAAAACGATACTCTGAGCAGGTCCCAGTGAAAAACATATGATACTATGTTTTTCTGACTGACTAGGGGGAAGACACAGTGAGGGAAAAATCATCCTCATTGTAGTGTTAATTTGCTGTACTGGAGAGACCAATCTCAAGAAGATGTGTGTCTAGACACCCAAAAATAGTCCTGGGAGAGCTTTTCCCTTTCCCATTTTATTCTCTTTCTTTCTATCCCTCGTCTTTACCAAAAGGTAACTGAATTCACTGTACGCCACTAGCTATGGACGCCATGGATAGAGCTTTGTGAATGTGGGAACTTCACTGGACTGCCATGTCTTCACCAGCAAGTGCTCCAGCCACACTGCCCAAGTTGCAGAAGGCAAAGGCAGGGACTGGGAGAAGACCAGGTTTGAGACCACCTAAGGAACCTGAAGGTGCACAAGTCCATGGACCTGATGAGATGCATCCATGGGTCGTGAGGGAACTGGCAGATGAAGTGGATAAGCCACTATCCATCATATTTGAGAAGTCATGGCAGTCCAGTGAAGTTCCTGCTGACTGGAAAAGGGGAAATCTAACACCCATCTTTAAAAGGAAGACCTGGGGAACTACAGGCCAGTCAGGCTTACCTCTGTGCCCAGCAAGATCATGGAGCAGATCCTCCTGGAAACTATGCTAAGGCACATGGAAAATAAGGAGGTGATTGGTGACAGCCTAACAGTGTTGGCTTCACTAAGGACAAATCATACCTGACAAATTTGGTGGCCTTCTACAGCAGGGTTACAGCATTGGTGGATAAGGGAAGAGCAACTGATGTCATCTACCTGAATTTGTGTAAAGCATTTGACACTGTCCCACACAACATCCTTGTCTCTAAATTGATGAGACATGGATTTGGAGGATTGACCACTCGGTGGATGAGGAATTGACTGGATGGTAAAACTCAATGAGTTGCAGTCAACAGCTTGGTGTCCAAGTGGAGACCAGTGATGGGTGGTGTTCCTCAGGGGTCGGTACTGGGGCCAGAGCTGTTTAACATCTTTATTGACGATATGGACAGTGGGACTGAGTGCACCATCAGCAAGTTTGCTGATGACACCAAGCTGTGTGATGTGGTTGCCATGCTAGAGGGAAGGGATGCCATCCAGAGGGGCCTTGACAGGCTTGAGAAGTGATATCGTGCAAACCTCATGAAGTTCAACAAGGCCAAGTGCAAGGTCCTGCACGTGGGTTGGGGCAATCTCAAGCACAAATACAGGCTGGGGATGGGTGGACTGAGAGCAGCCCTACAGAGAAGGACTTGGGGGTGTTGGTTGATGAGAAGCTCAACATGAGCTGGCATGTGTGCTTGCAGCTCAGAAAGCCAAATGTATCCTGGGATGCATCAAGGGCAGTGTGGCCAGCAACTCGAGGGAGGTGATTCTCCCCCTCTACTCTGCTCTCATGAGACCCCACCTACAGTGCTGTGTCTAGCTCTGGGGCTCCCAGTCTAAGAAGGATATGGACCTGCTCAAGTGGGTCCAGAGGAGGCCATGAAGATGATCAGGGAACTGGAACACCTACCCTATGAGGACAGGCTGAGACTGTTGAGGGTGTTTAGTCTGGAGAAGAGAAGGCTCCGGGGAGACCTGATAGAAGCCTTCCAGTACCTAAAGGGGGACTACAGGAAAGATGGGGAGGGACTCGTTATCAGGGAATGTAATGATAGGATGAGGGTTAATGGTTTTAAACTGATGGAGGGTAGATTCAGGTTAGCTATAAGGAAGAAATTCTTTACTGTGAGGGTGATGAGACACTGGAACATGTTTCCCAGAGAAGCTGTGGATGTCCCCTCCCTGGAAGTGTTCAAGGCCAGGTTGGACGGGGCTTTGAGCAACCTGGTCTAGAGGAAGGTGTCCTTGACCATGGCAGGGGGCTTGGAACTAGATGATCTTTAAGGTCTCTTCCAACCCAAACCATTCTATGATGTCTGTCACAACATTGTCTATGAGACGGTGTTTCTAAGGACCCATCTAAACTCATCTGAGTGCAGCAATGAACATCCCAAATCTGTCATCTGTTATGGATCTTCAACTATGCTGGGAAACACCATCTATTTAAAAACTTTTATTTCAAAACAATGTGCTGAGCTTGAGTCACAGGATGCATACTGAGGTGATTTATCTTCAAGATAATCAGATTTAGACAGAACTATTTTCAATTTAGTTTCAGTGAAGATGGGATCTACACGATGCACTCAGAAAGCTCCGTGGGAGCCTTGTGCATCAAAAGTCAACTTAACTTGCTTGTAGCTCTTTAATCTCTGATCAGAAGAGACCTTTCTCAGTCTTGCAGGCATGTACTTGTCCCTGGTCTAACTCTGCAGCTCACTGCTCTATCTTCGAAATCTGCAAACACTTCCACTTGTGTTTTTAAGTCTTTGTATAAATTAAAGCTCATTTGGGTTCTGATCATGTACAGCTTGAGTCAAAAGGAGTTAACCATTAATTTAATTGGGAGCAGGATACATGCCTTCTTTAGGAAAGCAGAAACAGGAAAGGGATCATCTTTACTAATTTAGTTAATTCATTAGGAAGAAGAGACAGTGGAACTTGCATGATGCCATTAACCTTACAGTAACTCCGTTTTCTTAACACTAGCTGACAATCATAATTTCTATGTCTGTTAGGAGATTCACTTGCTTCTGGGACTTGGTTTTAGCTGCTGATTTCAAAGCCACTGGAGTTAAGTGAAACCCTGCCTTATTTGGTCTAGGATGATGCTACAAGCATTTCAGCAAATATGCATTTGTATATCCAAGAGAGTGATTTTGGACTGTGTTTCCAGAATGTTTTGTATTTGCTTGCATCTCTAAGCCTGAGTGAATCCCACGGAGGCACGTGGTTGACTCTGGATTTCTTGCTGAATTTGGCATCCATGTGTTTGGATTTGGCTGTTTTCAACCATTGAGGGTGAATATTGCTCAGATACTTAAATTCCTGATGAAGAAACTGTTGTAGGTGAAAAAACTGTTTAAATTGTGAATGCTAACAAGTGGCAGATAATTGGATGTATGCATGTGTGAGAGGATGCATATCCAAAATTTAACCTTTGAATTCTCCAGCAGAAGCCTGCTGCTTGCTAACTGCAAGCAGTACAGTCTGGTTCTGAATTTTGATCGTACCTGGACTGAACCAACCTCACATATCCTGAGTCTTCCCATTAAAGAAGATGCATAAGTCAGAAGCACCAATTAGGAGGTTGATCATGTGTTGTGCTGCACCTAGACTATTTAGATTAGGAAAAACAGGGACTTGGGGCTATGGAAAGAAAAGGTGACCAAAACCAAGGATTCCCCAAAAGAAGAAGGGAGAGAAAAAGGGGACCTGGAATGAAAAAGGTAAAGAAGATCTCAACTGGAGAAAAGATGCTGAAAGCAGGAGGAGTTCTTGGAGATCAGATCAGAGTGAAGACAAAAGCGGTGGGATGCTCAGGGACCTTGGCTGATGGAGTCCAAGGTCATTAACTGTGAGCAGCAGCAAAGCATGAATTGGCATGACTTTGCCCAACCTTCCCAGACCAGCAGAGACCAGCTGAAGAGGGAAGTTGAGACCTCATGAAGGTAACGCAGGGAGGGGAGTGACTGATGTGTTAAGTAATCAGGTAAGGTAAAAGTTCTGATCTTTCTGGTTCTTCAGTAAATCCCAGTATCCAGATCCACTATGAGTTGCTTGTACTCTGTCTTGCCCATGAACAAGCAGGAAAGATAAAATTCACCCAATAAGCTACTCATTACAAATGATACCCTGAGGATGAAATCCATCCAGGTACAGGGAGCAGTGCAAACTGTATGTAGCACTTCAAAACCACCAAAGTCATGGAGCTGGGAATAGGACTAGCTCTGCTCTTAACTAGTATTATGGCCTTGTGTTGATCTCACACTGGAAGCCAGTATCAGCAGCAGAAGTTAAAGACTTTTCATCACCAACAAATCTTACTCCAAGACACCAAAGTGAAAGGAAAGGCAGGTGCAAGTCAGCAGGCTTTAGTTCTGGACCAATTTTCTTGTCTTTTTCAACACCAGTTCCTGCTACAATAGGAAGCTAGGACATGGTCTTCCTCATAGTTTTTCCTTGAAGATGACTATCTTCCACCATCACTTCAAGACCTTTTTTTCCTTCAAGGTGATCCCAAACTTAAGGAGATGAACTGAAGAAGATTGACTACCATGTACAGAGATTAAAAAAAAAATAGATTTTAGATGGCTTTATGGAGGCATGTCTGTGCTGTTTCCAACGATACCTTCACATAGTAAAAACCAAGTAATTATAGACAGTCTTCCTCTCTTTTATTTTCCTCTTGTCATTTTGCTAAGCACTGTGAATTTCCAAGTGGAAACTCATTCAGGAGGCAGAAATGTTTTGTTTCGTTTTTTTTTCCCCTCTTGTTTGCTTGTCATATGGTTCTCCATATCACCATACATTTGCTTGCTAAAAGAGCGAGCAGCGCTCAGATCTTACCAGTAGAACAGCTTTAAACCCACTCTTTGACCCTGTTGCTGACAGTGCTTTCCCAGTGGTGTTTTGAGATACCAGGTGCCATTCCAAATATGCTGCAACACAATCCTAGTGGTAGAACAGGCTGAATGCCATCTTCACTTAAGAAGATTGTCTTGAATTATTTGCAGGACAATCAACTCCTTTTTATAAAAAAATAACATGCTAGAAGTTGGACTGTGTAGTCCGTGCTTAAACTGTGACTCATCTATTGCCTGGAAGTTTATCTGACTTTAAATCCATCTCTTGACACATCGGGAACCGGTATTTTCAAGTATAGTGGTTTCAACTATGAGTTATGGACAGGGAGGATAAGTTACTTATCAGTGTACCTACTACAGTGTTTGAAGAAAGGTTTCTCCACCTGTTTCTGTGACAATTTATCTCTTTCTGCAGGTGCCAGGGGGCATCTGGAATGGCACCATAGTATTCACAGAATCACAGAATCATCTAGGTTGGAAAAGACCTTGAAGATCATCCAGTCCAACCATTAACCTAACACTGACAGTTCCCAACTACACCATATCCCTCAGCGCTATGTCAACCTGACTCTTAAACACCTTCAGGGATGGGGACTCCACCACTGCCCTGGGCAGCCCATTCCAACACCTAACAACCCGTTCTGTCAAGAAATGCTTCCTAATATCTAGTCTAAGCCTTTCCTGGGGCAACTTGAGGCCATTCCCTCTTGTCCTATCGCTTATTACTTGGTTAAAGAGGCTCATCCCCAGCTCTCTGCAACCTCCTTTCAGGTAGTTGTAGAGGGTGATGAGGTCTCCCCTCAGCCTCCTCTTCTCCAGACTAAACAACCCCAGTTCCCTCAGCCGCTCCTCATATGACGTGCTCCAGACCCTTCACCAGCTTATTGGATGGGAACTCGGAATAATAAAAGGTTAGCAACACAGTATTTGCTGTGATCCTGGCAAGTGTTTGTCCCTGACTGATTTTACTGAAGATGGTATTTCAACCTACTGTTTGACTGGATGGGTTGTAGTTCTGAAGAATTTGGTGTAAGACCCGATGATATATTTCTAAGCCAGGTTGAGGTGGCCTACATAGCTACTTGTATTGAGGTTGCTAAGACTGTGGGTGTGGTAAGATGGAACCACGTGTAAAAAAAAGGAAATTTCAAGCCTTTACAAAACCGATAGGTAGAATGTCAGTGGTTGTGTTCCAAGCTATGTCTCTAAAGGGAAGTTATCTTCAGATGATACATCACTCAATCCTTGAGTGGGAGCAAGACAAAATTTCTGCTTGGCAAAAGCACTAGCATCTCATCTGCAGACAGGCTAACGATAGCTGCTTTCAGCTGTTGTGCATTTCAACTGGGATATTCACCCTATGTCTTCAGGAACAGCAGGGCTCACCCTGTGGATATTTAAGAACAACTTAAAATACTGGGAGATTCAAGATTCAAGTCAAAGAACTATTCACATATACTTGAAGCAAAAGAGGATCCTTTACTTCAAATATCCCTAAAAATCTCTTACTTTAGCAATGATTTTGTTTTTGTGAAAATGAAGAATATGTAGATAGGGTTTTAAAATCATTTTGGCTATTGAACCTTTGTAGCCAAAGAATGTTTAGCCTGCAGCACTTTGTACACCACAAACAGTATATAATGTTACCCTGTTAACTCTAATAAACTCCAAATTGCAGAACATAAAACATTTGACAGCAGCTCTGGGATTATTTTGGCCTCAGTGAAGAAGAGCAACTATCATAGCTGTGAAGCTAAGAGATTTTGTGTTGTGGAATTTATGACATATTCACCTCCAATACTACTTATAAACAAAGACATCTATGAAGAGCCAGGTTGTAGCATCACAATGTAATTTTAAAGTGATCTAATTTTTTAAAAAAAATATTGGTGAAGAAGGAAGATATGGAGGGGAGAATCATGTGGGACAGTCTACACTTATGGTGCTAAAGGAAGCAGTTTATCTTGCATTCAGTAAAACCAGCAGGTGAGACAGACACACTTAACTCATGATTTCTTTGCCATTACACCCAGCCCAGTAAGGTTCTGGCACGAACAAACACTCTGTGTCCCTTGGACAAAAAAGAGCAGCCATAAGGAGCAAATTCTCACTCCTGTCTAATAAAAGGAAAATAACAGCTGAGAGATTTGTAAATGTTTGCTGTAATTCTGCAGCAGAATAAAATGTTAAATTCCACATACCACTCTGACACTCTCATCCTGATCATCATCAGTGAAAATATACCTTCAGTGCAGCAGCTGTAGCTGCTCTAATAAGATATCTACATAGAGAAAATAGGCAATCAAATTTCTGCAAAGTATGAAATTTTCCATTAAATTGTCTCTTCCTTTTATATAACACAGCTGCAACAGTTCTCACTAGCTTTTCCTATCCATGCCTCAGCAAACATTACTCTCACTATCAGGATATTTTCCAAATGAGTCACTTGAGATTCAGAATATTTCCTCTAAAGGCGTCTAGACCATGACCCCCAAAAGTTTATCCTGAAAAAAAATTTGATCCTATAATTTACGGCCATAAGTTAAGAAATAGAGAATGTTGCAAATGAAGAACATACTCTGATAAATTAAAAATGGCTGAAGATGTAATGAATGTCTCTGTCATTGGCTTCTAAATGAATCTCTGGTAATTTAGTCAATGTATTAATCTTCAGAAGGCCTTTGATGTTGTAGTCTGTTTGGCTTTGTCTGCTGAACTTTATAGTTTTGCTTTTAATAAGGCAGGGGTTCTGTGGTTTTCATCTGAGTAACAAGTCATTCTTGGTAGTCTAAATTGCTTGGAATTACTGTAAACTGCAGTGTTTGCCTGCTAGTTGATAGAGTTTCCGAAGTTCTGGATGAAAGGTGTTATTCTTTTCCAACATTAATGATCTATCCAATCCTGTCCTATTACTAGTTTTGGTGTTGATAATGGTGATACAAACTATGCCTATGAGGCTGTGTCATTACATCTACAGAATGAGTCTTCAGCAATTTAAATAACCTGTCTCAGAAAGATACAGTTGTTGAAGTAATCAAAATGCCAATCCATGCTTACATGGGGTAATGACAATCATGGGAAATCCCTGTAGCTGCTGCAGAGTCTTTTTTTACCCCTCTTTGCACTGTCAGCCTGAGGAAGCAGTCAGTCTTGAGTTAATTGGGTCAAATCTGAGCAGATCGTTTGAGATGTGTGAAGGCCAGTACAAGGTTTCTGTCACCTTTGAGACCTACCTAAGCTGTGCCACAGTGACTTAAATGACACACTGGCTGAGCGGAAATCACTCAAAATTAATATACATTCTTGAAGAGTTTTGTGTCTTTGAAATTATTTCATTTTGAAGTGTCTTGTAATTTTTCATTCAACCTGAAATCAAACGTTTTGCTTCCTCTGGGTGTGGCTAAACCCCATATGTCTTTAGTTTAAGAGAAGGAGGAAGTACAAAAAATCCTTGATAATAATTTGAAAATAAAAATAAAAACCTTTTGATTTGGAACTGAAATAACAAAATACTTTGCTGTTTCAGAAATATTTCATTGAAATCAACAGTTTGGACGTCCAGTAAAATCTCATAATTCCTTTTGGGTCAAAAGGATCTGCTAAATTCAACACATGGTAATTTCAATTCCTATGCAAACTCAAATTTCATTCAAAGTTACCATTAAAATAAAAATCACACAATGTGCCCTTAAGGTCCTTGTCAACGGCAAATTTCATCCCCTATTGCCAGCTTTTTTTGAAGACCTCACATGTTGTTTCCATGGGACAGTCTCATAGGCAGAAGCAATAGTGGTTCCTGAGAAACAGACAAACAAGGTGTCTTTGACCAAAACTGTCTATGAATCTCAGAGATAAGACTGAGTACTCAGTAAGAACTGAGGAATGACAAGAAAAAACAAGAAAAATAAAAACACAAGCACCTGGAAAGACTGTAATGGATTAAGATGTTTGTGATGGGATCAAAGATATATGTTCTAGAAAAGCAACAAAATTTTGTCAGGCTGGATGCAATCTAAACACATTATCTATTTAAGAGATTTTCCACCTTGTTCAATTTGTAGACCTGCAAACTTTTCCAAACAGCAGTGCAGACTCCATAGCTAGTCTAACTTCAGCATTGACTTTGTGGTACCATTTCATGGGTTGTTTAGAAGTAGTCCATGGACACAGAAGAATCTAAAGACCACAGTCTGAAAAGCAAACTGACCTTCTATAGAAATATAGTTGGTTAAATTTTAACATGAACATATTGTGCATTTTATCTGTGTAACAGATTCCTTTATTGTTCTCATGGAAAGGAAACATTTGTTTATGTGGTCACTTTTTTGGTTGTCATATTATTGACATTGCCTTAAGAAAAATACACCAAACTCATGTTTTATTCACTATCCTTCACATCTTCATCCTTTAGCACTGAAAAAAGTGCTGTATATTTGACATCACTTTTCCCATATAGAACACCAGTAACTGTGTTATTGAATAATGCACACAGTAAATGGGAAGTAGTTGTGCCTGCAAATGGCCTGTGGTTTAAAAAACTCATGCTTTGGGTGACTTTGAGCAAATGATGTCACTATTCTTTTCCTTGATTTCTCCCAGTATACAATGTATGTATAATACATATGTATAATGCTATGGACCTGCTCTTCAAAGCACTTGGGTTCTGTGAATGAAATTGCTAAATGAGCAAAGTAATAACAATTCCCCTTTTCATTTTCCAAGTGCAGTGATAAATAATATTTGTATCTGTTGTGAAATGCTCCTGTTACATTAAATACGTATTATTATCATCTATGCGTTAAGGGCACAGTGCTCCATAAGACTGTGGAAGGACCATATGAGGGGCTAAAGGAGTGTGAAGGAGGTGGAGGGAGTACTCCTCCATGACAAAACACATCAAAGGGCACAAAGACTCCCCAGCTAAGACTGCCCCTCCGCTCTGATGTCCTCAAGGCAGCTCTTATTTTCAGAGAAAACACAGGGACATTAAAGAAGCTTGCCAAAACATCAGCACTTCGTGCAGGTCTGCAGTGAAACATCCTGGGCCTATCTCAGCACTCCCACTTTGCTCCTTATTGCCTTCTTATGCCAATACGTACTTGTACCTATACCTGCTTATCCCTGTCCTATTGTACACATATGTGTTTCACTCTGAATGCATTTTTCCAGAAGAAGCAGCTGCTTTTGGCAGGTGTAAATAGTGTTTAGCACATCCCTTTCCTTCCCCCCTCAAAGCCTGTCTGCACACATTCACACACACACGCATGCACAAAGCAATATTATCACACATTAAATTACTGCTATTGAAATCAGATTCTGGCTTACATGATGTTGACAATATTGTATTTTATTGCTAAATGCTACAAATAATTCCTGACACTCACACTGATTTATCATGTTGCTCATCTACTTAGGGATTTCATCCACCATGTAATACCACCTGAATTTTGCCTGAGGAACAACTGCCAGGGAGGACCTGCTGTTATACCTTGCTTCCTTTTTCTGAACATATTAGCATAGTATAAATAAAGATCACTGAGCAGTTTGACATACTGTATAAGTACTAATTTTATGTTAAACTTAACTGATGATATATGCTTGTTGAGAAGAGGTAAATTTTTAGAAACTTTCTTAGTCCACTAACACATTTTAAAACAGGAAAATATAAAAGCAGTTGGTATGTCTGTATCCACTATAATCCAGACACATTTCTGTATCCTTGCCTCTCAATTAGCATACACAGAAATTCAAACTGCAGAAAGCAAGTTTTGCATTTATACTGTTAGACTATAAACATCTTTCCTTTGATATCAGACAGTGAGTCTGTCGTTGCATATATAACGTCGAGCACATGTGTAGTCCCCTTTGCCTCCACTTGGTTCACTCCCAGGAAGCATATTAGAAATGTTCAGGAATGGCATACATGACTTGCTGAATCAAGGGCATATTCATATTCACTGGAACAGATGTTGCTCCCAAAGGAGTACAACAACTGCACTAATTGCTTAGTTTGTTAACATAAAAGTATAATAATGACCAACCTTGTCCAGGCCCAACTAGCCCCAAATCCTATTTCCCAGACTACCCAGTAGGAGATACACAGGGGAAGTTCATAATAAGTACAGATGGATCTTTAGCCAAGCACCTCTTCTGGCAGTGAGTGCCTTAGAGAGCACCTGAGCTGAAGGTCATACAGAGACCAACCTGTTTAATGAGTGCCAATGGACCTGACTTAATTTAGCTAATCCCTTCCTGAATCTATTCGCATTTTTGCCTCCATAGCTTCTCTCAGCAATGAATGCCTTCTTTAGTTATGAGCTGTATGAAAAAACACCTTCTTCAGTTTGTTTTAAAATTGCTGCTTGATACTTTGGCACTGAAGTCCCATTAATTCCTGTGTGACCAGAATCAGGGAATAGCCCTTCCTCATACCTTTCCTCTAACCCTGAAATAACTTCATTCTTGTTTAACATATGCCTTTCCCCTTTGCCTCTTTCTGAAGCCAAACGTGGTCTGTTCGTTCTCTCCTCCTGTGCAGGCTGTTCTCTGATCAAACTTTTTGGTACCTCTTTCAACTCTGCTTTTTATAAGATGAGGGCTATGTTCAGTCTTCAGAATAAGTCTGCACCAGGCACTTATACAGATGGTTAAAAGTGGTTTTGGTCTGTCTCTCAATTCCTCTCCCTAATAATTCCTAACAGCCTGTTTGCCCTTTCGACCGCTGCTGAGAAATGAGCTTACAGAAACAACTCCAAGATTTACTTCTCGACTCGTAACAGCTAATTTAGAGCCAAGAACAGTATATGCATGGCTAGAAATACTTTTTTTCCGAGATGGATTATACTGAACATAACAATGCTGAATTTTGGTTAGTGTATAGCAAGATCTTCCGCAATCATTCACAGTCAGCTTTACATTTGACTTTACTAAGTAGTTTTGTATCACCACCAAACTTTGTCACCTAGCTACCTTTTCAAGCTTCCTTCTGAGAATATGCCCCAGCACAGTTAACATTTCCCTACTATGAAAAATTCATCATTTCTTCTTCCTTGTTTCTAATCCTTTAACCAGTTATTAATCCTTGTGAGGCCTTTCCAAATGACAGCTTCATCTCTCTAAGAACCTTTGGGGACGAACCTTGTTGAAATCTTTCTGAAAATCTTCAGACACTATGTCAACAGAATCATCTTTATTCATTTACTCCCTTACACCTTCACAGAGTACTTATAGATTTGTGAGTTATGATTTGCCTTGGTAAAAGTTGTATTGACTATTCCTCAATAAATCATATCTTTTTCCCTGTGCCTAGTAAATCTATTCTTCTATGAGCTTGCTTGGTACCAAAGCCAGGTGTTAAGGGCTTTATTTGCCCACATCTCTCTTACAGTCTTGATTTAAAAAAAAAAAAAGTATTACACTTGTTGCCTTTCATTTTTCTGATATTCAGAGCCTAAACTTTGCTTATTCTCAGAATAAACCAAAGCCTTTAACTGCTTTACAGATCTTTGAAATGATTTATTATTATTTATAGATTTGTTCCATACCCTAGTCCACTGGTTTTTCCCAGCTAAGACAGATGTTACCTGGTGTGGTGGTTTGACCTTGGCTAAATGCCAGGTACCCACCAAGTCGCTCTATCACTTCCCACCCCTTCCCCTTTTTTCTCAACAGGGCAAAGAGGGGAAAGAATATAAGATAGCCAACCCTTGTGGGTAAAACAAAAGCAGTTTTAATATAAGCAAAGTGAAGCAAAGGTCCGAGTGCAGAAGCAAAAAAAAAGAAAACAGATTTATTCTCTACTTCCCATGAACAGGCGATGTCGGGCCTTCTCAGAAAGCAGGGCTCCAATACGCGTAGTGGTTGCCTCGGAGGACCAAGGGTGACCCCACTCCCTTCCTCCTTTCTCCCAGCTTTATTCTGAGCAGATGTCATATGGTATGGAATATCCCTTTGGTCAGTTCGGGTCAGCTGTCCTGGTTGTGTCCCCTCCCAAGATCTTGCCCACCCCATCCCACTGGGGGGGGGGAAATGTCAGAAAGAGCCTTGGTGCTGTGTAAGCACTACTCAGCAGTAGCCACAACACCAGTGTGCTATCAACACCCTGCCAGCTCCCAACATAAAACACAGCACCATGAGGGCTGCTACAGGGGAAAACCAATTCTGGCTCAGCCAGACCCAGTACACCTGGATAGACACCCAGTAAAGAACAGCATGGTCTTAGGTCTGTCCTTCACCTCTCTGTGGAGAACACAGAGACAAAGAAATCCAATTACTACCTTTCCCAGGAGGAACAAAGGATATGCTTCCCACCAGAAACAGCTGCTGCTGCTTCATGCCTTCCTATACCAGAAGATGTGGAAATACCTATTTACACTGGGGTTCATCCCCTCCTACTCATTCAGCATTTTTGCAATGACCTTGTCTTCCACGTGTGGTCCTTTTATATGTTGTTCACTTCTGGACCTCACCAAGTGTGGTAGATATCCTGCTTTTGATGCTTTTGAAGTTTTTGTTGTTATTAAATTTCACATCTTTACCAAATTGCTTCTCACAACCCTCTCTATTATTTTTTCTTAGACTGCCTTAACAGGGTTTTACATTTCACTCACTAAAAATTTTGCTGCTGGTTATGGAATCATTATCGCTTTCTCTCCCTGGCTCAGGGTTTGTTTAATTATTTCATGCAATGAGACATAACCTAGAAAGGAGAGACTGAAAGAGCCTCATGTGAAGTGCCCTACAATCCCCTAGGAGCTAAAGGGTCATGTTGCCTTGAAACAATGAAAGGATTTGATGTTGGGTTTCTCTCACTTCAGCGTGTGAGTAAATGCTGGCCTCATCTTCCCCTTTAGTTCCCCAAGTGCTTGCATCTTGACTCCCCTACTTGGTATTCCTCAGGGGTGCACAGGTGACTCTCAGCACAGCATCAGTGTACCCCGTGCCTCAGGGCGAGCTTCCCCCGTGTCACTCCATGAGGATCCCAGGCATCTGATTCTGGGACCTGCTTTCTGCTCCTGGGAACCCATCACTGTTATAACTCACTATTATAACTTCTATGCTTCTATAGCTCCAGCCTTCAGGCTGTTTGTATACATTATCCTTCTCACCAAATGCTGACAGTTTAAAATTAAAATATGTTAGCACTAGTTAAGCTGAATATACAGTCTTATGATCATGACGAAGTAGTTTGTGTCAAGATTTGTTTTGCAATCTTTCTTTGTAGTGGTTTGTAAGGAAAAGTCTCTTTGGTGCTGACCCTGGCATTAACCTTTCAGACTGGAATGTAGTCAAACATGTCGGTCTGTTGTTTGTCCCCTGCTCTAAAACAAAATAGTTTCTAAAGGATACTTGTATATGTGTTCATTAGTGAAAATCCCCATCCTCTAACAAATATTCAAGATTTACTGTTACCCTATTGCAATGACTCTCACTGTTTTGGAACAGTGTGATTTAATACATGAAATAGAGAGAAAATTACTTTTTCATGGTGTTTCAATGCTTCTGAAACACAGTCTCACTGAAATTAAGCTAACTGATTAAATGAGCTAACTCAAGCAACTAAATGAGCCCCACCCTCCCATAGGACTTAAAAGGAAATCCAATTTTCCTCCAATATATCATGGCCCTAGGGGTCTTTGAACTGGAGATTTGACTGAATCTGAAAACAAGTGTATTGTTATCTTAAGTTTACCATCAAAGTTGCTTAAAGATACTACCATTCTGGTCTTCTCAAAAACAGCAGACCAATATGCCTCTGAGTTTGCTAGTGTATAGCAACGAAATAAGTAAATTTGAATTCTGATTGACTCAAAGTCAAAACAGATCTCCATAATACCTGGCCTTATAGGACATATTTAGATTATCTTGCCTTGAAATGAACAGACCAGAGTATCTTCCAAGGCAGTGTTGGGATGCCAGCTGGAGGACTGGTAACAATAACCTGATCCAGAGTCAGTATTCCATCACTCTGATCATTTATTATGCCTTTATGTAGAAGGAAAATTGAATAAAGTTCCATGAAAACAAACAAAATGAGGAAATGCTCAGCAAGGAAATACTGTGACATTTTCAAGAATGCTGCCTGGCTGCTTCTCTCCTAGGGTGCTTTGGAGGGACAGTGGCATGCCATATAGGCTCTACAGCCACAGAGGAAAGTAAACTCCTCCAAAACACAGTCCAGACCTGCTCCCTTTTGTTCTCCCTAGAGAAAGGAGCTTCTTGAACCAAAGCAAGAAGAAGCAGCACCTACAGGGATGTGGCCCTTGTTCCCACCTTTTTTCAGGGGCTCAGGCTTTCTGGATGGACTGTGCATTAGGGACTGTGGATGTTTCAGCAAGTCCTTTTCCAGGGCTGAGTTCCTGAGACAGTGGGGAGCAGGTGTTTTCTTTAAGCAAATTTGTTGGGCAAGATGGTTTCCTCTTTTGTGTATGAATCTGATCTCTGTGGAGAAAGGCAGATTTCCATCTTCAGCTGTAGAAAATTTAATCCTACATCCCCCTCAGGAGGGTCTAAGCCACAGTGGTGCAGAACCACCTCCCTTCACTCAGCCCAGTCTCTCTCCCACCTTCCCCGTCAAAAGAGAGGGGAACCATCAGCAGTAACAGGCAACAACTCTATCAAAGCAGTGTCAGAGGCAAACCCTGACTCCTCGCAGGCACCAAGACTTCCTAACTAACTAACACTTCCTGAACTTATGACATGGTGTGACAAGAACAAAGTACTTAGAGGGCCAGAAAGTAAACAAGCAACTAAATACCTAAGACTGTGGCCTCAGTATTATATCATGGGGCTAGGCAAGTGGGCTTTGGAGTCCTATTTTAGGACTTTTTCTAGATTCAATCATAGTACTGGGGACAGAAACCAGCTCATAGCCTTATTCTCTTCACTAACCAAGTGGCAACGTCAGTCTGGAGGGGGAGAGGGAGCATGTGTCAGGGCCTCCCTCCAGACGGGCACTCTTGCTTTCTTGTAAAAATGGAAGTTGCTTTTTGCCAGCAGGGAAAAGGAAAACTGTGTCTAAGAAATTGTTCAATATAAACACCAGCAAATTCATTATTCATAGTTGTTCAATGAAAGTTTTGTGTTAACAAATCTCTTTCCTGTGGGTGGTTCATGAACTATTTGCTGCCTTTTCCTGTGTTTTTGCTTCTTCAACTCACTAGGTCACATTCATTGCAGGTGAAGCTTTCAAAAAAGAAAAAATAAAGGTCTAAAGTGAGTCAGTGCTTTTGAGCATTCACTAGCTACAAGATGCCTTGTGCTCCATCTGATTCAGCTCCATTATTCATTGCTTTAAATTTTTCAGAAGAAGCAACATGTTTAAAATGTCACTTACAATATGAAAATTTGTTTTAATACAATTTAGTCTGAACATTTATGGTACTCGCAGTGTTCCCATCTGTGCTTATGAACCTTTTCTTTCTATAAATAGGTGAAGGAAACTGCATTTTGTTCAGCTCTTGTCTTCAGTGAGAGTCTCATGACTTTTATTAAGTCTGTATTCGCAGAGGTCATTATGAATAACATCTTGTTAAAGCTGCAGTTGGTGATAAGAGGTTTATATGTGGAATCCTGAAGTAAGGCCTGACCATGGTGATCCTAGTTCAGGATTTTACTCTGTATTTTCAGTGAGCTGTCAGAACGACTTCTCCAGGCCTAACACTTCCCCTGCTTGGTCTTATTCTGAGAGCAGAGTACACACATCCACTAGGTTCAACAAGGTGTGCTTCATCCACTTCCAACTCCTTCTTTGTTCTCACAACAGTATTAACAGCCAGTGCATTCTAAAGCAGGTTGCATTGTTGATTATCAGGATTTTGTGGATGCTGATGGATCCATCTGCAAGCTTGAAATTAAGCATAGGCAGAAGTACTCAGGCCATTAGAATTTCATTGGGCTTCAGGCATAGGTAAATAGAAATTGATGCTATATGCCAATGTACCAATTAAGACATTCTTTTATTTGAACACAGTAGTAAAAATATTAAAAATCTATAGTATGAGTGAGGAAGATTAGATCTGTTTTCTACAAAAAATGTAGTCTAACAGCTTTACCCTTCCATTTAGAAAAAACACATTCCTGTCCCTGGCATGTGTTGTATTTAATATGTCTGTGAAGCTCAGCATGACAAATGACTGAGATAAATAACCTTCAGCCAACACAGAAACCCGTTGTTGAAAGGAGGTGCTGTAATAACAGCTGGCTATGGCTCTGCAGCACTCTGCAGGCAGCCAGTAGGTCTGGAGGTACAGACCCAGACTGTGTCCCAGCTGGCAGCTCTGCCACACCAAAGCAGAGATAAGGAGGGACAAGGAACCCAGCAGTGTCTCTCCTGCCTTTCTTCCACTTCAATTTTCCTAGTGGCCCCACTGCTTATGTCAGATGTGCATATTTTTTTACCGAGCTACCTAATTATTTTCATCATCAAAATTATATTCATAAGCCCAGCACACAGAGAGGGAAAAAGGGACGGTGACAGTGAGAGCACAAGGGGAGGAAGGGCTGGGCCACCACAGTGTTTCTGCCAAAGCCTCGGCTACCTACCCAAAGAGACAGGTTCAGTCTCCACACATCTTCACTGGTACATCAGACAGAGCAGAATGGCCAAATGACAAATGGTCACCCCTTTCTGGAGAAGTCCTCCTCTCCATTCAGTGCAGGACTGGTCATGGGGTGGGCTGCTGCCTCTTTCCTGGATGTGCAACTTTCTCAATTTGTTGCTGACAAGACCAAAGGCTCCATCACTTGTCCCAGTTCAGGCTGCTTGACCAGAAGCCTCTAGTTACCTTTCTGCAACCTAAGTCTGCTCTACTGATTTTAAATACTAGCAATAATTATTGCAGCAAACAGGCACACATGCTGCCATTACTGTCCAGAAGAGATCTAAACAGTCATGAACATCTTTTTGTCCAAGATTTCTGCAGCTGTTGTTTTAGGGTGCCTGCTCCACTGGGGCACTTTTAGGCACAGTTAGCTTTCCCAAATGATTTGAAAGTTATTATAACCGTTGCGATTGCCTCCACTTCATGAAATAGCTGATTTGTTAATGGCCCTCCTGCAGAATAGTACAACTTAAGGCATGAGCTGAGCATTGCTGTGTTCACTCGCGGATCCCCACACCTCCTGTCTCTATTGCAATACAGGCCAACACCCTCTTTGCCTGGGGTGTCAAGGCTGGGCACTGCAAAGCCTGGGGGTACCTTGCAAATGTGTTTTGGCGTACTGAAGAGAAGCTTTTCTGTTTGAGCTCCACTGAGTGATGACCTCAAAATGGGTGCTGTGTCTGGGCCTCTGTGATGATGCAAAGGTTTGATGAGTTTACTGAGGTGCCAGTATAAATTAGATTTTCAGCAGCTGCATGTATATATTTTTTTCTCTCAACTGATGAGAACTGCAATGTAACAGATACTCTGAAGCTGGGTGTTTAAGTTCAGCAAGTGAGGGAAAATGCTGGTATTATTCAGGAACTGTTTGGTGTCTGCCAATATCTACCACCATTGGCTGAGGTCTGATGGAATAACTGAGAAAACATGTTGAAAATGTGACAGTCTGTGAACGCATTCTTGATTGCTTCAAATTAGATAGTGTTTGCACAGATGGGGCACCTACCCTGGCTGGCAGGAGTACTGGTCGTGTCGCTTTGCTAGAGAGGGTTTTGTATGAACAGTTATTCAAAATATCATTTTATTGTCATTGGAAGGCTCTTTGTGCTGAAGACCTGGATTTCTGCAGACCTCTAAACCTGATTGTCTGTTTAATCAACATGATACTTGTGCATGCACTAAATCAACATTTCTTACAAATGTGAACAGGAGGAAATTCATGCTCCTCTGCAACGTTAGTTAGCTGGTGCAGGAAAAGGTCCTTCAAAACTTTTGGAAAGAAAAGGAACAAGTGGCTTTTGGAAGGCAAAAATGAATTCATGAATCACAGCAAGCTGCTTAAAGACCAGGATTAGATAGTGAACTGCCTTCTTTTACAGGCATTACATTTTGTCTCTACCATATCAGTTTGTCTACAGGATAAAGACTGTCTTTCTGTTATGATGTTCAACGGCCTTTTTCATGATAAAACCAATAAAAAACTCTTGTCTCATAATAATTTGGACTGCTTTCTTTTAGAGCAGTTAGGAGTTAATAATAGGGTTATAAATTAGGAGATCTATACTGCAATGTCACCAATTCTGGGCTTATATGAGTGAAGTTTTGAAGAAATGATGGTAGAAAAGACCACTGTGGCCACTTAGTAATCATCTTGCTGAATTTATAATTGGAAAAGTTGAATTTCAAAACCACAGTTGGGCTTGAGAAGGAACTGCAATTCATCCCTACTGATGAAGGCCAGTGTTGTCTTGATCTGTAGGCCAGGTGGGTAGGTGCAGCCCTGGCCTGACCAGTGTGCAGTGTAGCTGTATTTCCAGAATAAATGGTGCAACATGGGAGAGATTTCCCTGCCCCAACCTGGGCTAAAAAAGGAGAATTTTACCCTCCTCCTGAGGAATTAATCTCTGCCAGAGTGCATAATTACCATTGAATTTTTAAACAGCTGTAGCACATAATATTAATGCCTGAAAACAACAACAAAAGAACATTTCCAGGGAAAAAAACCCACCACATTTCCCTGCTCACTGCCACAATGGGCTGAGATAAAACTAAAGCTGGTTGAGAGCTAACAGGGTTTAGAAACCAGTCAAAACTGAGAAATACAACATTTACAAAAGGACAGGATCATATGATGAAGTAATCCTGTAGAGAAAGGCAAGAAGTTTAGCCTGTCTCTCATCTCATATTCCCAGCACATGTCCACCACTTTATCAGCTTAAATCTGACATATGGGAGGAAAAAGCCAGAGCAGAGATAGAAGGAATGCAAGAGGTGCTAGAGCTGGGGTAAGAAACCAATGGATGGGTGGCAGAAATGACCCTGTGAGTCCAGTTTTGCACACACACCTCAGAAATGTTCAGGTTTAAACACCTACCCATGTGGCGAGGTGCTCCAGTGATGGCACCTCTGGTTAGAGAAGTGAATAGGAAGAATAGAGCAACAGAAAGCAGAGGTAGACCCAGCTCTGTCTCAGCTGTATTTATGAAGATATTTGAAGTCCCCATGCTGAACAGGTGCCCTCCTGGCATCTGTGGAGCAGTATGGGGTGTTCCTGTGCAGAGGCAAAGGTTTGTGCCAAACACTGAAGTGAGGGAAGGGACCAATTGCAATGCTACACTGCTCTGCATATCCCAGTATGGGTAGTCTCCAAGACAAAGAGACTGCTAGAAATGCTAGTTTTTAACCAGTCCATTATGCTGAGGCAGTAACCAGAAATTCTTTCTTTCCTTAGTTCAGTTCTGGATCAGGATCAATGAAGACCTCAAAAACCCTACAAGTTCAGTTCTAGTTCAACTGAAGGCAGGGGGAGGTGGGGGGGGATGTCAGAAAGGAAGCATTTCAGACTGATGTTTGGTTCAGGTTTAGTAAAACTCTTTGAGTGTTTTTCTCTGAAATTTGTATTATAATGCCTCTGGTGAAAAAACCAGAACCTGGATACTGCAACATAATGACACACACGTTGCAATTAGATAGATCCTGATCCAAGTCTGACTGATTGTAACTGCAGTGGAGAACTTTGGCTAGGGTATGCTGATAAACTACACAATAGGATGGTGGACAAGGTGATGGAGCTGTTAGCAGTAACAGATGATAAATAGCTTTTTTGGAAATGGAAACTGTCTGACAACTATGTCTCTACTGCATTATAGGTTATTTCATCTGCTTCTCCCTACAGACGTGACTGAACAAAGATCAAGTCAAATAAATGATTAAAAGTTAGTTGCTGCAAAGTGTAGCTTTTCACTGCCTGAAACACAGGGTTGAGTCCTGGGCCATGGTAGGTGTTCTTCCTGCAGCACGTGGGAAGAGTTGCACAAGAATGGCATTGCATGGTGTTGCAAAGGTTTGTGTGGCTCAGTATTCTGTAACCAGCAGTGTCTGTAAGAAGATGGCTAAGGAAAACATACAGTCAGGCCAGGCTTGTAGGTTCTTTTGCCTTAGCAGTCTCCCAATCTCTAAACAGAGAAACATCCATTCTTCAAGGGCTCCAAAACCACAGACTTGGCATTGCTGGCATGTTGTTCTAGCCACCCAAAGCAGCGGTCTCAGGACCTGCATGTGAAATCAGTCCTTTGTAAGCAGGACATAGTGGCTCGAGGACATTTGCATGTCAGTGTGTCCAAATGACATCAAACTAAAGTCAGCTGTATCAGCAGAGATTGCACATCTATGTCTCTGCAACTAAAACATGTCCTCAGAATAGGAACCTAAGAACTAGCATACTTTAATTCAAGAAGTTGGATGCTGTCTTGGGATCAAGGATAAGGCTTTCTCCTTTACAGGTACATGCCCAAGCCACTAGGGTATAGAACCAGACTCCTGCATGGCATTTTGTCACCTGCATCTTCAGAGGGTTTTTATTGCACACTGTCAGGATTTCAAGAAGGGAGAACAAAAAACCTCATATCAATTTGGCCCACACCTGAGAGATGTTCAGCATCTACCTAGGGCACAAGGAGGACCTGAACACATTCTTCCATTTCCTATGTTGATCAGTTTAACCTGTAAAATATTGTATAAAGCAGAGCTGGGAACTGACAATTTTCCTACTTTCCATTTTACAGAAAAGAAACAGCCATAGTAACCATGTTTTGTAGGAAGTCTGATACGGAGAGCATATGCTACAAGTGCCCCCACTGGGCATCATTGTCATTAGGGCTTATACACTGCAATGCCTAAATTCTGGGCTGTTGCCAGGCTTGGGCATAAACAAGGTATTAAAAAGTTTGGAGCTGTCAAGCCTGGGTCTGTTCTGGGTCACACAGAGCTGTAACTCTCAGGAACCTGAAGGTCTGTGTGCAAACTGCTTCTAGCATTTATAAACCCACAGTTTGAATAAAGGGTTTTGCATCTCAGTACTGGAGTCTGGAAGCTCTGTCTCACTTAATTCTTGCTTCAGGCACCCTTAAGAATACTACATTGTCACTGAGCTTGTTCTGTACAAATTGCAATGCAAATAAAAATTGTTCACATTATGCATTTATGTAGCAGTTGTAAACAGGCTTCCATTTTGACCACAGAATATGTCCTTAATTACACAGAAGAAGAAGATCACTTGCCTTCTTTTTTTCTTTTTTTTTTTTTTTTTTGATGTGAAGACAAACTTGGTATCTGCAGCAAATTCAAAGCCAGCCACAGAAAGGTAGCCTTCATTTGAACCATGCCATGATTGACTTTGTAATTATTTTTTTCTTTGCTTTCTTGGAAAGCACAGATTTATTTTTCATACCTTTCCTTTCCACAGCGCAGCTGTGTGCTTGAGGTGATGAGTACTTAGTAATGGATTTATGAATCATAGTTCACATATTAATGCTGTGCTCAGCCCATGACTTCAGAGTTAAAGCCAGGAGATGTTGGCACTCTGCATGGCCTTGTTAACTTGTTGCCATGAAAGGGGCAGGAGGAGTTACTGAGCTCTTAGCCTGGGACCTCAGGTGGCTTAAGCAGAAATGACCTGTGCAGGCAGAGGAGAGGAGCCCTGTCTGCTCTCAGGCTGGTGAGACACACTACAAAGTTGAGTTTTGAGAAGAAGGACAGAGCAAAGAGAGGAGGAAGACTTAATTTAGTTTGAAAAAATGGAACCTGAGTTACACTGATATCCAGACAGGTGGTTTCTGAAAGAGGCTACTGGGGTTTTCATGTATGTCATATCATTCTAGTCTTAAGCCTCTTTAAAAACATTTGAAAACTTGGGTTAGCTGAAGCAGGGGTAAGAAGGTTTGTTTAAGTGCCAAAATTCACAGGTTAGTAACTATGGCCTTTTGGAGAGGATGACATTTTTAAAAACCTCTAAGACAGTGGCAGCCCTTTTTTCCCCTGCTATGCATGGGATGGGAAATCAGGGCATCCTCATCATGTTCAAAAGACCTCAGACAGAAGCTTCACCTTTCCCTATAGGCAGTTTTAGATACCGGAGAAGAAGTCAAACTTCTGAGTTTGTTGCTAAGATTTAGAGGAGGAGGAGAAGATACATGAAAATCCATTCCTAAACATTTGTAGTGCTGAAGATATCAGCAACTGAAACCTAAATGTAAGTAAAATGTACCAAGTAACATGTGGAGTAGAAAGCATTTACTATTATGTTTAAGTACTTGCAGAATGTCTCTTTGTTGTTATATTTACAAGGAGCACTTTGCACACAGAACATCAATCTCTTACAGAGCCAACATGTTACTGTGATAGAAATAGTAAATTAGCAATAATACGGATCAGGTAGGGGGGCTCTCAGCAAAGGGAATTTACCTTTATCACATAAAATGAAAGAGGAAAACCTATTTTATACCTTTAAGTCTTTGTCAGTCCACATGACAAGAAGGCAGTTACCCCTGCTGCTAGATGCCTCTGACAACATTGTAAAAAGGCATGCATAACAGAACCAGCTACCGTAGGGATTAAATAGTCTGCATGTTTTATTTCAAATGATAAATGCAGTCACCTCCCCATTCTGGCCCCCTGTCCTTGTTTCATTTGGGATAGAGTTAATTTTCTTCCCAGTAGCTGGTGTAGTGTTGTGTTTTGGATCTAGGATGAGAATAATGTTGATAACACACTGATGTTTTAGTTGCTGCTGAGCAGTGCTTATATTAAATCAAGGACTTTTCAGCTTCTTATGCCCTGCCAGCAAGCAGGCTGGAGGTGCACAAGAAGCTGGGAGGGGACACAGCTGGGACAGCTGACCCCAACTGGCCAAAGGGATATCCCACACCATATGATGTTGCGCTGAACAATAAAACTGGGGGGGAGTTGGCTGAGGGATGGCGGACTGCTGCTCAGGGACTGGCTGGGCATTGATCAGTGGGTGGTGAGCAATTGCATTGCGCATCACTTGTTTTGTATATTCTTTTATCACTATTATTATTTTCCCTTCCTTTTCTGTCCTATTAAACTGTCTTTATCTCAACCCATAAGTTTTACCTTTTTTTCCAATTCTCTCCCCCATCCCACTCTGGGGGTCTGAGCAAACGGCTGTGTGGTGTTTAGGTGCCTGCCAGGTTAAACCACAACACCCTTCTACCCCAAAACCTGAGCAAGTGGAAGGGCAGGAGTGCTCCAGAGGTAAAGACATTGACACCATTTTGGACAAAGACAGCAGCATCCCTTTGAAAACTTTTAAACCACTGGGGCGTGCTTTACCTTGCATGCTTTTGCAAGAAGATGTTGTAGCAGTAGCAGGTGGGAAATGAAGACAGGTTATAAATATGCAAGTCAGAAGTTTTTCTGCATTTCAAGGGACAAAAATAAGCCGTTCTGGCCTCCACCAGAAAAGTGGTGTGAAATGAGGGTAACGCAGCTGAAGGTAAAGCCAGAGGGGTCAGGGTGCATGTAGGCTTGCCAGTCTGTGTCTTTAGTACATACCTACGCTTTCACTTCAATGAAAACTTGCCTCGTCTCCAGACTGCATACAAATACTGAAGCTTCAGCATTGGGTGAGCTCCTGGACTTCCAGATCTGAGCTCACACTGCTGTCTCACACGGGCTCAGCTGACATGAAACTTGCATTGGTACCATGCAACCTGGATGGGTGCTCAGTGATCACCTTCAGCTGCTCCATTGCCCACAATAACTGGTACCAATGTCTGGCAGTGCTCCTTCTTTGCAGAGCCAAAACCAATACATGGCACAGATTGTTGGACCTGTGGCAATAGATATGAATGGAGGGGACCAAAAGTACCCTAAAGCGGAGAAACACTGCAGAGACACTTACCACTACCTTTCTTTTGCAGATCTCCCCCCTGCTTTACTGCAACAAAGACTGTGCAGTTGAAACTCACTCTATACATCAAGATACCCTGATTTAAGACCTGAACCTGCAACTGCTTCCATGCATAGGAGCTAGAAGGAAGGGTCTATTTTTTCTGTAATCTAGCTCTATCCACTTGTTATGGGCTGTGAAGATTCCTTGTTCTATCTAACAGCAGGAGTTTTCTCATAAATATTTGCTTTCATATCTTGCTCTTACCTAATCATTTTGAGAGACCAATAAAGGAAATAGGAGACTGCCAGTTTTGCTTTATCACTTATGTTATGTATGTATGTATGTATATACTTCTGGACTAATACTAGAAGAGCAAAGTGTGTCCTCTAAATTACTGTCATATTTGATCTTTCTAAAACTGCCTCTGTGAGAACATTTGGGCCCATGCTGAAGTTTTCTTCTTCTTGTGATGCAGTCTTCTTGTTTCACATAGTGCAGGGTTTTGTTGCTTAATTGTGTCTGAGTATTTTAACTGCTTAACTTAGATGTGGGAGATCTTTTGCAGTTTCTGTATACTTCTGCATGGAAAGGAGAAATTGTTACATAATCTATTAAATGCTGCAGATTGTTAAAGTTTGTAGAAGACTGCAGACCCAATACATTGTATTCAAGTATCCACATGTTATTAATTTCTCCATTTCCAAAGAGCTGCAAAACTCCAATTTATTTTACCAGAGGCTATACAGTTAAATTCTCACACACAGGTTTGAAATTCTGTAACAATACA
Source organism: Strix uralensis (assembly GCF_047716275.1). Lineage (NCBI taxonomy): Eukaryota > Metazoa > Chordata > Aves > Strigiformes > Strigidae > Strix > Strix uralensis. The sequence continues at coordinate 40,864,065 of NC_133973.1, forward strand.
AGAACAGAGCTAAATTTCTATTGTTGTACCAAGATTACAGGTCATAGAGGGTTGCTAAGGAAGCAGAGTTTGAGCTTTGTGAGTAAGACAAAAAGAGAATTTTCAGCTTTCACTCCTCAGTTGTCTTGCTTGTCTGAAAAGAATTGGAATTGTTGTTGTAATTAGCCTTAAAAAATAATTAACTGTGCTCTTTCTTGAACACTTTGAATACAGACACAAAAAAGAAAGAAATGTGCCCATCCAATCCCTGTGCTTAAGCAACAGGACTGTTACATGTTCCATACGTGACCATAGCCAGGACTTCAAAGTTATGCAACTGAGCAAAACAGTATCTGACCTCCAGGCAGTCAGTCTGTCATCTAACAGATTTTTTTTAACGTACCCTGGGTGGCTTTGTGCTGCTAAGGCTCCTCATGGAGCACCTGCAAATTTTCAAGTGCTTCAATAAGCAGTTTTGAAAGCCAGTCAGCTGAAGAGACAAGGACATTGTATGGGCATAAGTGGTTGGTCTCATGCGTATTGCTGATAGATGATGTCAAATGCATCCCTCAGTATGGAGTCCTCAGGCAGTGAATGCTACCCTGGAGCACCCAAACCAGCTCACCCAGGGATGGTATTTTAACACAGTTAGTACAGTGTCCTAAATTTGAATTAAAATAATCAGCTATCAGAAACTTCAGGGTAGATATAATTTAGCCCAGGCTGCCTCTAATGTGGAGACCCTACATGGCCCACCAGTTGAAATAAACCCTACATCTGCTTTCTAGACCCCATTAGCACCATTTAATGGTAAGGAATAAACATATCGTTTCTCCAGTTTGACTATTGAGATTGGGACCACTTTGGGCATGTATTATTACATTTATGTATGATGTGCTGTGTCCAAGCCCATGTGCCTACCCTTAACACTGCCTAGAGTATACTCATGAAATGTGTTTTTGTTGAAGAATGTTGTGGGCTTTGAAAATAAAATATTTTCCTGCTACATCCTCAAGGATGTTGTCATCCTGAAATTTAAGCTGTGAAGTTAAGGACTCTCTGAACATTTCTAATCAGAAAGAGACTAGAATGGAAAACCTGACCTTTGCAGACAGAAAATGCACATTTTGACATAGTTTTGTTTTTCCAAACATTCAGAAATTTTTTGTTTGTCCCAGCATGAAACAAAACCAATTTGAATCTTAAAAGTAACCTCAAAATTTTGTACTTAGCTTTAAGATTTAGCTCCATTCAGCTCTATATATCCTTTTTTACATTCCCATAGATACAAAAATCCTCATAATAGCAACTATGATGATGACAGCAACACAAAACATTTATAAAAGCCGTGGTTTTTTTCTGTTTCTGGAACAGAAGGATTCATTTGGAGGTCTTACATTCTCCATGAAAGTGATAGACAAAAAGCCTATCAACTAGTATTAAGAAAGCTGTCCTATTCAACAGCAGTAAAGCTGTCAAGGTCTGCTGTCTCACAGCTCACTTGGGAAAGCTTTAATCTGAAGATTTCTGACTCATTAACATGTAGATTATTGATATTATAGCCTTGTTATAGCTCGCTGCATGAAAGCATCTGCATCATGATTCCTCACTTGACCACACACTATTCTGTCCAGGTCCTTCCAACAGATCCTTTGTGCCTGAGTGCTCTCTAGCACCTCATTAAGCAACACATCTAACATCTGCACAGTTTGTTCTCTGTCTTCTCCCAAGGAGGACATGTAGGTGTAGTAAAGTGTTCTCTTATGGTGGAACTTCTTTGACATTTTTTAGATGAAAACTCATGACCTTAGCTATCAAAAAAGACAAATGAGTTGAAATATATATAGATCATGATCCACCAAAAAAATGGCCCAAGTTCAACCCCAGTTTCTTTTGAATTGTGTAGAAAATTTCCACAGCTATTATCATCCTTCTTTTCTGATACTTAAAAGAAACTAAAAATTTTTCCTTTTTACTTAAATGCAGATACAACCTGTTGGGTAAGAGATGTGGACTGCTAGTTCTTACTCTTATTTGTTCACAATGCTCAGAAGAAACTTTTGCAAGACAAATGGGCACTCTTCCTCCCCAGAAAAATATGGACCAATGTGAAAAATTAAGATAATATTGCTCATTTTACATAACAGGGAGGGAAAATCCTGGGTCTCTGAGTATAAAATTCCTTGGGATAGTGATCTCTCCTTTGGCCACAGAAGAAGGTGACACAGAAGAGACAGGAAGGAGTGTGGCTGTAATCCTCCTCCATTTCATTTTATGTGCCCTGCCCAGGAGGACCACCAAGTGTTGGGAGAAAAATGAACCCTGGATCATGTAGCAAGCAGAGGAGCAGCCTCTGAGGTCCGTGCAAGTTTCCAGATATGCTCTGCACCTTTTCATTTGGAGACTGCCCCCTCGCTATGTCCAACTGGGTATGCCTACAAAACATGCCTGACCCTACTGCTCTGCTACATTTTTGTTATTTAACTTTATCAGTTGTTCTGATCCTTTTCCCAACTACCTTTTCTAGAGGTCTTATGTTAACTCCTTAGAGAAGTTGTTATTAACTTCCTTAAAATTTATACGTAAAATCTGACAAAATGCCAGTTAGCTATATTTTCCTTCAAACTACTGGGGATAATATATTTTCAGAGAGGTGGAAACAGCAAGTATTTGAACAAGTTACATTCGTTTTCCAGAGGATCAGACACTCTTGAGAGACAAGTACCCCCTACTTGAAGACACCATAAGATTGGATGCCACAGAAACACTGTGCATCATTAACTCCTTGTATGTTCTGCAAAGGGAAGAGGCTTGGAGTGGGAGCAAGAGTTGACTGGAAGAAGGAAGTGTTTGTACTTTAAATTCCCAGGAGGCTAAAATATTAAAGGAAAAAATACTCAGTCAGTCAAAGCAAAAAGAAAAGAAGAATGGGAGAGGACTAATTGAGGGAGAAAGTAGAAAGTCCTCAACCACATGGATTTGTTTTAGCATTCAGCACTAAATAGAAATAAAAAATCTTTATGAAACACACTTGAAAGATGTTGAAAAGAAGTCATATCATCATTAAAGTATGAAGCCAGATTACTTCCTTCAGCACTCTCAAGAAGATCCTTTCTTCCCCGTCCCTGCAGCTACCTCTCCTCCATGCTCTAGACAACACTCTCTATTGGAAAAGACTACTGTTAACTGCAGTTGCTAAAAATATAGGCCTAAACAGCACTCTAACCCTTTCTCCACAGTAAAACTCATTGATTTACTTTCAGAACAAAAGTAATTCAAACTCTGAAGAAACTAGCTATATCCTTACAAACACAAGCATCCTCTGTAAGAAGAGCATCTCATCTTCTGTTTGGGTCTGTTTGACATGGGTACGAAAATGAACCAAACTGGCTCAAGGATTGCCACCGTCAGAGAAAATCAATAGAAGTTCATGATGGGCAGCCTCACAGATGAGTTTGTACTGGGTACATAAGGGTTGGTCCAGCAGTCCCCATGAGTTCTCTTGCTGGGGGTTTGCTACAGCCATATCTCGCAACCTTCATGGGTTCTCTGTGCTTGTCTCCTTCCATTGCCTAATCAAATTAATTACGCAGGCCAGGGGAAGCAGCAAGGCAGAAGCTGCCCTTACTTGAGTCTGTTTGCAGGCACCAGCAACCTTGTGTCCTAGGCACACCTAATCTATAGTAAAGAGCCTGGTACATTTTTTGTTTGTTTTTAAGACAGCAGAATTCATTTGTTCAAATGAGAGCATCACTAAGACACATATCCTTTCTAGTCTTTCTTAGTGGTTTTAGTGGAGAGAACTGTCTGCTTCTCACATGAAAATCATCTCATCCTAATGCAGATGTCTAAAACTGGTCAGAGGAATTGTTCCATAAAAATGCCTGTTTCCCTTCAGGATGCCCGGCTTCAGCAAAGACCTACACTGCAAAGTCTGAAGTTTAGCTGCACCACCATAAGTAACTAAAAACATAAAAACCCCACAAAAGGATACAAAAGATATGCAGAGATTCAACAGAATACTACATAACAGAATTATAATTTCAAGTACACTTAAGCATTTGGCTACGTATTTAAAACTCAGGTTTTCTGCTTCTCCATGCGAGATGCCTACCAGTGCACTCTGAGGGAGCTGGGCCAGCCCATAATTAATTGCTCCCCCTCCAAAAGACAGCAGTCAGTCATCCACCAAAGGCAGGCTGGCTCAGCAAGAAATGATGGAACACCACTTAAAAGCATATTTTTTCTCCAATGAACAAACGTGATAGGATGATCTTTGTCCTTCCCCTCACATCACCATGATAGATACCCATTTTTGTGGGTACGATTAAAAATTGATTGAAAGTACCCTGTCACTTTCTTCTTTCTTTATAATAGAGTAGAATTATTTACCCAGACAGGTGTTTTTCTGCTAGAAGTCAGATCTCCAATCACTGGCTTTCTGTGGCATAAAAACAATCAGCATTCATGCCATGATGTGTCGCTAGGATTTCTCTCCTACAGATTTCCAAGAATAAAACAGTTTTGTAGCTTTACACTCTGATCCTCTTTGTCACTCTAAGTTATTCTCATGATGGGTTGTAGCTTTACTGTTGGAAAGAAATGGCACTGTGTGATAATGTGCTATAAATTGTGATGCTCACACATCAATCTTCTGGCTATCATCTCTCCCCTCCCCTTTAGTTTGAAGGGTTAATAAATGTTGCAAACATTTTGTCAGAATGAAATGTCATAAAACCTGTGGAGTGAAATATCTGTGTAAAACAAATATGAAAACAAGGAAGTAGCTAGTTTGAAACTGTTTCCCCCCCTTTTTGACTCAAAACCCAAATTTGAGTTAAATGATTAATGATTTAGTAATTTCTGGATAATGAATTGTTTCATCTTCTGAAATTTTAATATCAGGATGCAAAAGAAAAGTACACCTGTGAATACAGTAGTGTTTCCATCTGCTTATTACATTATACTGATTTGTATGGATGGATATGTATATCTGAGTATACACATATATGAATACATATATATAAAATTAGTATAATCCATCAGGAATGTAAAGTTTAAAATGACTTAAAATCTGCAAAAGATTAATTTCTCAAAACTTCATGCCAAACTCACCTACTGGTTATATAGGTTGCATTCACCTGGTCTTCCAAAGAGCTCCTGAAGTCTAGAGGAGTCATTACCAAGTTGCTGAGTATCACTAAAGGTAAACTTTGGGTACACAGCACTTCAAGTATCTCAACCTTAAGTGTACTGAGCAAACCCATTTTTGCAGGAACTCTTTCTATGGATCACTGGATTAGAGTAAAAGGTTTCACTGATGTGAAGTTCATGCCCAGCTGCTTTTTCTGTATCCATTTTCTTCCACTAAGGATATGGTTTTAGCTTTCCAAACAGGCCAGCTTTTCTCCATGGTGAACAATAAATATGAAAGTCTCTTATCATTTCTCTGTATTCATTAAAGTGAATGCTACCTTTATCTTGAAAGAAAAAACAAATGACCAAGGTAGTAGGCTGATAGACTTCAGATTTTGAAATCCTTGAAGAACTCCTCTTTTTCCCAGTCTGTTTGCATATTTAAATGAGATTTGAATTAGCTCCAGATAAGAATAGTCACAGAATCACAGAATCATCAAGGTTGGGAAAGACCTTGAAGATCATCTGGTCCAACCATTAACCTAACAATGACCGTTCTCAACTACACCATATCCCTCAGCGCTATGTCAACCTTACTCTTAAACACCTCCAGGGATGGGGACTCCACCACTGCCCTGGGCAGCCCATTCCAATGCCTAATAACCCCTTCTGGAAAGAAATACTTCCTAATATCCAGTTTAAACCTTCCCTGGTGCAACTTGAGGCCATTACCTCTTGTCCTATCGCTTATTACTTGGTTAAAGAGACTCATCCCCAGCTCTCTGCAACCTCCTTTCAGGTAGTTGTAGAGGGTGATGAGGTCTCCCCTCAGCCTCCTCTTCTCCAGACTAAACAACCCCAGTTCCCTCAGCCGCTCCTCATACGACATGTGCTCCAGACCCTTCACCAGCTTCGTTGCCCTTCTTTGGACACGCTCGAGTCATTCAATGTCCTTTTTGTAGTGAGGGGCCCAAAACTGAACCCAGTTATCGAGGTGCGGCCTCACCAGTGCCGAGTACAGGGGTAAGATCACTTCCCTGTCCCTGCTGGCCACACTATTTCTGATACAAGCCAGGATGCCATTGGCCTTCTTGGCCACCTGGGCACACTTCTGGCTCATGTTCAGCCAGCTGTCAATCAACACCCCCAGGTCCCTCTTTGACTGGCATTCTAGTCTGTAGGATATCTGCAACATACATGTGAGATGGTTCTCTGGACTCTTGTACAGTCAATGGCAAGATATAGGCACTCTGAGGGAGAGATTAATCTAAATTACTTACAACAGAAAATCACCCAAAGACTGTCTCTTTTGTCCCTTAATGTCAGAAGTGTCTGAGGGGCTGCCTCACCTATAAACATTTTATGAACTCTTAAAAAGATGATTCATAATGCATGTTAACAGCTTATTCTCTGAAAACACAAGTAGCATAATGAAGCTACGTGACAAACCTGACAATAAAAGCCAGAAGCTCCCACACCCTGAGGAAAAGCAGCAGCTTGCAGCTCCCTCTGGGGGGACCAACCTCAGAGCCCCATGGACCTAGTGAGAGAGAAGTTCCCAAAACATAGCCTTCAGTGCTATTAGCCTGCCAGCAACTCTTCCTTCATGCTGGTGAAAACTCCCTTCATGCATCTTTGCTCTTCATTACCATAACTGGGTATTAGTGGCATGGTGCTGGTTTCTTGTGTAAGCTGGTTGTAGGTCACTTCAGGATTTCTGATTTTGTACAGAAACCAGTTGTGTGAGACAGGAGGAAGCATTAAAATTCAATTTTTCTGCCTCTCGCTGTCTCCTATACAACACAGCCTTCGTTTGTTCTATAGTGCATGAGGCAGCATGTTATGAAAAGAAGGAAAAAAGGTATCTATCTGCCGAAAAGAACAGAATAGAGTGTTCTTCACACTAGAAGTGACAGGACATGGGTTCTGCTTCAGTTCCCTGGTGTATGAGGGAGGCAGAAAGTTGTGTGATCACACTAGACCTTCAGGTTTAAAGTTTTTCTGATTCCCTGTCGTTTGTCACTGTGACCCAGGATGTTCCAACAGATCCCAGCCTTAAGGCCTTGTCCAAAACCCTTTGGATTCTTTTGAAAGGTCCCAGTGGACAGAGTACCAGCTTGGTGAGGTGTGAATGCTGACTGACTCACCCACTCCTTTTACAGCTCCAAGCCATGGGAATGACATTTCCCAGGTGGTCCTATCTCTGCGGGTGGGAGGCTTCACTCTGTCTGCACAAAAGAAAAGATGTAAGTAAGCTAGGGAAATCTTAAGCACATCACTAATACTGAGTGAAATCCCATGATTTGGGTGGGATACTAGACACCCTAATATTATAGGCAGCTATGTGCTTTATGTAGAATACATTTAACAGCTGTGATGAAGAACAACTGTTCATCTAAAAATGAGTTAGTTATTAAATCTTTGGAAATTCAGCAGCAGAAGTAAGACACACTGAGGCTTGTGGCCAGAGGCTGCTCTGAAATGCACTAGTGCACTGTCATTTATGTCAGTGCAGCAGCTATGGCAGAACTGGAAGCAGAAAGTGAGCTGTAAGACTTCTGAAGAACTGGTTCTGCTCCTGAGATTAAGAGTTACCTTTTCTCTAATGTCAGCACTGCAGGGGGAAGGAAAACAAACAGGAAAGGAGGAAAGGAAAGAGCATGAAGGAGCAAATGTTGAAGGAATGCAAGTAGATAAAACAATGATGGACGCCAGCTCCCCCTACCTTTACCTTCTTTCTCAGATCAAAGTACTAGGTGTTAAAAGAATGACTGTGTGGACTGAGGTTGGCAGGGAAAACCCGGGGCGGGGGGTCACTGAAGCAGAGAATGTGTTTCACAGGCTGAATACAGAGCAAAGGTGGAGAACGCTAGCTGTACAAGTCATGCTGTAACTTGCAGTAAGGGCATGGAGCAGTCAGTTCCTACAGGACATGTTCAGTTTCTGCTTTTCTTTCTGTTTTGGAGTATATCAGTGACAACTGTGTATTAAAAGTGCTGCAGTGCACCTCTCTCTTGCGCAAGCTTTGTGTGGATTTTTTCAAAAAAGAGCTAATATCTTGTCTGAAAGACACTTCCCACTGGTAGCTTCCTAGCTCCATGATGAAACACTATACTAGTCCAAAATTGGAGGGGAATCACGTTCACTGTTGAATCCACATCACTACTTCCTGCGTTATTTTGGAATTACAAGAGAGGTTTCAGAGCCAAATATAAACTCAGTGCAGCTTACTTCGTAAATCCGATGAGGTCACAACTTGAGAAAGCGTGACAGCTGGCTGCACCACTAAACTACATGTGGTTGTCTTGGGAATTAATTATTAAGCATCTGCTTTGGTGTGACATCCGTCATGTTAGTGCACTCACTATTTTATCCAAGCTGCTGCATGGGGTGGCAGTGCTCCATGCATGCTTGCCAGTCTCTTTTAAGTCCTGTTGATTGACTATTGTCTGCAAACCAAGCATCAGTCAGAGTGCTGATTAACAAAAAGACTTTTAATTGCCACTTCTCTTGAAGTTTTTAGCAGCAAGAACAGAGGTGGAGGTTTCACAGTGACCCCTTTTCAGGGCCTAATTGGAAGAGCCAGATGAATTGGAGTGATGCCAGATGAATGCATTGGATTGCTCCTATTCAGCGACTTAAGGGCCTCTATAATAAAGCACTGGGCACAAGCTCTCATTCTCTACTGGAGATGTAGGACCAGAAGACCAGACCCCATGGCTCTTCTGTTTGTGTTAAACAAGCACTGGACTGTAACTCTTAGGGAACTTTCCATACTTTTCAACTTCAGTCTGAATTTAGTGATGCTGTTGTCAGTGTTCTCAAGGTGGAAAGAAAGGTTTCAGCTATTGCATTTCAAATTCAGATATGCATGTTCATGTAGCCTCGGGCCAGAGACTGCAAAGAATCTGTAAAGTGGTGAATAGGAGATAGAATCTGTGCTCTCTGGTAAAACAGATCTGTTTTATTCTTTCACTCTTTGTTTTTTATTTAACAAGGCATGAACATTGCCTTGCGCTGCAACTGCACGCTAGAGAGCAGGCTGCAAAGCTTTGAAAAGTAAATGCCATTTCTTTCTACCCTCCCTGGAGTTCTCTCATTTCTATTTATTTTCATTAGTAGAAATGAAAACAAATTAAGGCATGCAACACTCAATACAGTAGGACTGCAGCAAGCACAACCGCTAGCACCTGGAGCGTTTTATTACTCCAGTGGTGTCCCTACATTTGAACAAAGCCCAGATGCCTCAGAACTGTTGGAGGCTGGATATCCATTTTTTTTCTAGTCATACAGGTGTATGACATTCTTGATCTCACAGCTTGGTTCCTTCTTTACCCCCAGAGCCAATTCACTTCCCAGACACCCAGAGGTCTGTTTGCTTGAATGCTCCGGGTCAGATTCTTCAGCTGGCTTGCCCCATTTGCTTTAATACCTTTGGTTTTAGTATGTCCATTACTAATATGCCCAGTTATATTTTAATAGCAATATCATACTAAGAATATGGTAAGCACTTTTTTTCCCTCCTGTGGACCCTTCAAACATATTGGTGCAACTATGCCCTTAGTCTTGTTTTCCTACCAAGTTCAATTCCTCTTCCTTGCTAACTTTTCACTTATTAAAGAGGTTCTGAAAACACAGGACATACTTTCTTTTGTTACACAAAGGGTCCTGGCCTTTCCACACATCAGTCCAACTTTTGCTGCCATTTTCTTCCATTTTTGCTTAGATATGTTGCTTCCATTTTTGTGAGTCTTCCTAACTGCGTGGAGAAGAAACTTAAAGCACAATAACAAAGCCAAGTATTCTGGATCATCACTGACAGCATGGCATGACGGGAACTGCTCCTGAACTATGTTGGTCCCAGAAAAAATGGCCCTCCTGAGATGGGGAAAATTTCACAAAAATGAACCCAAGCACTAAAATATGATCCTACAAAAATACTGAGGTTATTGGTAAAGCATCTTCCTTATTCTTCCTGTCTAGTAGGATGGCAAAACTTGTAGATGAATAACTAAGAAAAGGGAATAGTATGTAGGAGGTCAGAATGAAAAGGATCCATTTTTTTTTTTCCCCCAAGAAGAAACACAGTCTCTTCTCAAAAATAAAATCAAAAATACCTTGAAGACTTACAGCAATTTAGAAAGAAAATTTGCTTTTACTACTGAAAATACAAATATCAATAATGTAATCTTCTAACATTTTGTAATGTGAATAAGAAAACCCAATATTTTGCCAATATAGTTTAAAATATTGTTCACTTTCAAAACAAAAAATTACTGAAGCAGTTCATTATTTAAATTAAAAGGCTCTCCAGCCTAGACTTTTAGCTGGTGTAACCTACAGCTCCTCCCACTTTATAGCCTTGCTGAAGTATCTTTTCCCGCAAGGAACCAAACCAAATGTGAAACATTCAGTACAGCAGTTTGTTTCACTGAGAGGTAAGACACCTGTGACGTTTCTGTGGCTACCATAAGTGTTGCTGGGTACAGAGGCAAGGTAAAACTGCAAGTATATACCATTATTCCACAGCTAGTGATGCTGAATATTTTATTGCTTGGTGGTGGGTCGAAGTCCCACGGTAACTCCAGCTGTGGCATGCTGCTAGATTGCTTAGGAAACTAATGGGATTTCATTCCCTCTGCAGATAACATGCGTACATTTTTGCTGCTAGCATGGGAGCAAGCCTACAGCAGTATAGAGCAAACATTTTTCTAGATGCTTCCACTGGCTACATAGCTACCACCTGCCAGTATTTACTAATGGACCAGGCACGTGTGAGAATCCACTCCTGGGCTGTGCCAAGTTCAGGCACAGATGTTTTTCAGAAATAGGGGGAATTTTAAAGCATCATGTGTAGTTCTGCATCTTTCCCCTTGCCACACTGCCAGTTTTCATCCTCAGTTTTATTTTCTGCAGAGCTTCTTCCCAGTGCCTTTTGTTGTTAATTAAGGTGGCATCACACCAAATAAAAGGTTTTGGCTATTACTAGAGCTCTTGAGACAGCTTTTGCAGAAAGTTGATACAATTTCCTGCACCCCCTGGGAATGCATAGCCCTAAAATCAGATTGAATCTTAATACTCCTGAATCAATGAGGTCAGCATATTCCTTGAGTCATTTCTCTGCTTGCAAAATACACACAGGATACCAGAGATTTATATTCAGTGAGGGTGTGATTATGTACTGATCTAACTGCTTCTGTTCCCAGAGAGAAAGAAGTTCCCACTCCTTGGCCTGTCTCTGCAAAAGAGTGAGTAGTTTTGGCGGTCTACCTCTAACAGCTCTTCCTTTACATTCCAGTTTCATTTTTGTTATATTACTATTATTTTGTTCTAGAATTAAAGATTCCTGCTCTAGCAGGAAATTTTAGCTGTCTACAGGTTAATAATGGCGTACCTGGATGCACACTCATTGATTCTGCATGCAAGCTTTATACTAACGGAACAGGGTTTAGACACCAAACTGTTTCTATTTCAGACTGGAACATTTATTGCTAGAAAAAGAGCACGGAATATTACCAGTCTGCTTACCCACATCTTCTCAAGTGTCTACAAGCTGTATTTTTGGTGGAAATCAATGTAGGTGAAAGAGCCATCTGCCAAATCTGTGACAAACATGTAATCTGGAGCAAAAGGAGAGAGAAAATCTGTGTTAGTTGGGGTCTGTCCCTGCCACCCCTTCCTGGGAATTTTTAAATTTTCTCCACTTTGGAATAAAATGATGTACAGAAAAAGAGGAAAAAAAGGCCACCGTCCCCATCAAAAAGCTTGAATTAATCATTCAGAGATATTCTGTCAAAAATTTTTGGTCTAACTAGCACATATTCTATAGATTATAGAAAAATGAAGAATGAAACAAACTTAGTGTGAAACAGAAATGTTGAAACATTCCATATTGAAGAAGTCAATCAGAATTGCCTGATTTCTTCAAAGTTTTATCATTACCCTTCAAAACAAACTTCTCTAAATTGCCAAATCTTCATGAAGTGTGTCAGTTTTGACAAACCAGTAGTTTTGGACAGAATTATTCAGCTGCAATATTTCTAGTCCTGCATGTAATCTTGCCCTGAAATGCTGCTTCTGGAAAGACAAGCAAATACTGACCATCAGCAGCTGGACTCTCAGGCGGTGGACAACCGGCTCCCAGCATCCTTACAGCACCTGACTGCAGCACTGCTGCAGTTCCTCTCTTTCCACCTGATGCTGGCAAACACCACTCACACCCTCCAGGCACCACTCTGCTTTTTTCTGTTTAAAGCTGCCTCTGCTCTTCCTAGGATGCTTTTAACAAAGGGGCACATACTAGGTAGGTTCCTTTGGTCTAACTCAACTATATTATTTTTATCTGCTCCTCTTTTATCCAGGTTAGTTCTTCCCATCCTCCCCATGATCTCTGGACAATTGAAAATGGTTCGTAGTTGGTTTATGCATTCACTGCACAGTTCCTGCTTTTGTTCTCTTTGGACTCACAGCCAGTGCACACAGAAACACACATTATCTAGCTTCAGAGTTCACTTTGTGACCTCTCAACCTCCCAAAGATGTTCTGGAGGTTCCTCAAGTCCTAAATTTGATAAAGCACCAGTACTTCAGTCAATCTTCCTAAAGTTGGTGGCCATCCTTACGCTTTGAAGAGGAGGTCATCATAACTATGCATAAACTCATACCCTTCCAGAGGTGCTTAGTCTAGGTGACCACATGAGCTTAAGATCACAAAGACCTTTTAGAGAAATATATTTTCCAGGTGTTACAAATCTGTCTTCATCTTGATTAGAAATAGATAGGGAGAAAATTTATTACATCAGTCACAAAAGTGGAGTTTTCTGTGAGCATTCCCACTTTCACACTTTGTTTTATAAGGAAATTTCATTCATGCTATTCCTCAACAATTGGATGAAAACCCACCTACTAACACTTCACAGTAGCAGTTTTCAAACTGTTCTGTGCAAGTGACTGGGACAGACACATGATCCCATCAAGGGATACAAAAGAAAATCCTGAAGTGATGGCTACCACAGTTTTTATCATGTCAGTCTTTTGCATCTTAACAATGAAGGCAGTAGGGTAGAATCTCCTTTCAAATATTGTGAGTAACTTGCGTTCTTGTAATAACTGGATTTTCCACTGACAGATGGCAGCTACAAGCTGTCAATCATTTTAAATTCAAAGGATAGATGGAGCACAACAAATGTATTGTTATTGCCTGCTAGGCTGGAAGTACGTCCAAGCTGGTGTATGGTTCCTTTGTGTTATGCTGGGTTCATAGATTTCGCAAGTGTAATACTTCTGCCAGGCACTAACTGGAATTAAAAAAAGGCCACACGCAATTTCTTATGGACTTCATCAAAGACACAAACATCATCATACTCAGATCCATCCAAAGGAAGAAAAAGATTCTGAGTACGCAATGAACAATGTTCCCTACTGTGTAAAGAGTCATTTAAGCAGATGGACCTAAACAAGCGGAACTTTGTTGGAAGGAGGACAAAAAGGAAAAGAAAATTATTCTTGCTTTGAAAAACTTGTGTAATCTCCGGAACCAGAGCTGTTGCCTTCTAGAGCATGGAAGCAATCAGCCCTGATCACCTCCCTCCTCCCCAGGCCATGAGTGCCTGTGCTGCTTCCCTCCTGCTCTCTGAGTCCCTGAGGCTCAGAAAAGCCCAGCAGGAAAAGTCCCATCCATCACCAGCTGGTGCCTCCAGCCACGCTGCCCTTCAGGCTTTGCTCCAAGCTGACTTGTTCTCTTCTGGCTGTTACCATTTGCCAGGACGCATTGCAGCAGCCCCCAAGATGCTTTGGCGGTTCAGAGAAGCTGTACAGAATCACAAGGGATCACAGCCCCAGAAAAAAACTGTCCTCTGAAAGGGTGTTCTTCTTTTGCCCCCCCTCAAAACAAACCAAAAAAACACTCCAGAAAACCAAGAAAATACACAGAAACCTTTCCAATCTTTGCTTGCTTAACATTTCTTCATCCCAAGCCAGCTCTGAGTTTTATCGCTTCATTTGTGTGTCCTGTGACAGGCTTATAAATGCCTGTTTTTCTCACCTCTATAATATGATGCCTGGCTTAGCAGAAATGTCTCTGTTTCAGAATGTAGATGCAAATAAAAATCTATTTAGACATAATAATTTATCAGTTCTAGTCAACTCTCGCATTTCTAAAACAGGAACTAAGTATTTTTGCCCTTTCTGGAGCCTCCTGGCTGTTTTTTTCCCTGAAGCATTTGGGAGCATTTATTCTTGTAATTATGTGAGAAAAATAGGAATAGCCAGCTTGAAACCAGCATATCTGTAATAGTGAAACAAGCAGGAATTAAAAGTGCTGTAATTTAGGTTGAACTCACTCCTGGCTGATTCCACTTAACAACAGTAGACCATGCATGCTGCTCCTGGTCTGGAAGCATACAGCAAAGAAGGACAGCGGGAAACTGTTGAAAAAGGGCAGTTGTAACGGAAGTTGCATTGCATTTGGATCTTGATGGAAATGCTGACTAGTCTCAGCCAGGGTAGTGGTCCTATTTTGGTAAGTGTGTTGAAAAACTTAATAGTTCTTTCTCCCTGTTATCTTTTCAGGCCAAACTTGGTCAGCTTTAAAGAAAAATATGGGTTCTGTTTTTTCAAGTAAAGCTGAAAGCACTTGGAAAAAAAAATGGAAATCACAGTTTTATAGTCAATTTCATGCAGGAAAAAATAAACTAAAAATTATTTATGTCTGAGTAACAGATCTAGAAGAGCAAGGAAAGCAGACCTTATGACAGACAGGTTAACTATTGCTAAAGAAGACCAGATAAGCAAACTTGATAAAAATAGGGGGAACTGGTATAACACTCCTCTCTGACCACATGTCCTTCACTGGTAGTATGGCACAAAAGATCTATTAACTGTGTATTGTTTTAGAAAAGATGATTATTGTTCTCCACAACTCCAGTAAATGGTGAAATTGCTTGAGACAGTCTTAGTTGATGGCATTTGTACAGTACATTGTGTTAAAAATACTTTGGCCTGAGCAGCAGGGAGGAAAGCTTCCTATTTCTGGTGGCTTTACTATGGCTCTGTGGCCAGGTGCAGTCACCTCACCCAAGAGCAGCTCCATGCGGAGCTCAGTCTGGAGATGCTTCACAAATGCAGAACTGGGCAGGGCAGGCTCAGTGGAGAGCAGGAAGACAAACTGCAGAACAAGTGAAGTTTGGGAGATTAAGTTGAAAAAAGAGGTCTTCTTTTGAAGTTCTTTTGACACGTCTGGGGTTCTGTCATCACAAATCTAGGAATCTACAAACACAGATAAAAATCTTCCAGTTAATGCTTATCAGTGACATAAAGCCCAGGCCATAGATAGAATATCTTCTTTGATTTGTTGGTTGTTTTTTTTTTTTTTCTTCCTTTGCTTTATAGCCTGATAACAGGCCACTGCAAGAACTTATATTGGGGGTGCAGATCTAATTATATAAAACATAGACTCAAAGGCAGAGCAACAGAAACCACATGAGTACACATACTCTGTGCCTCTAATCTTACACTTGGTGTAAGATTCTGACATAGTCAAAATTCTGACATAGTCAAAATTAATATTGGTACACTTCATCCTTTAACTTCAAGAGCTTCTGCTGCTGTAGCAGACTGGGAAGAAAATGTGTAATTTTTCTGTTGCAACAGAACAGATGTTCAGTGGCTCTCAGAGGGCAAACTATAGCACAGATCTTCAAGGTGCATCAGGAATTCCCCTTATTTTCTCAAATGACACATCTATGCGGTCTTCTCAGCTGGAGGCACACATCCTGTCTTCAGCAGATAGCCTGTCACACAGTTTTTCTTTCCTAGAATATCTCAGTTCAGGATTTCAGGACTTGTGTGACAGTTTTCAATACAAAACATCTCTGAATCTGTGGTTAACACCCCAGAGTCAGGCTAACTGCTTGGAGGTAAATGTGACTGCTCTGAATGTTACAAAAGTTTCTTGCAACAGATGACATGTGGTCAGATGAGACCATCAAAATGGAAATCATGGTGTACAGGAAACAAGTAAGACACCTGCTTTGAGAATATTTCCTGTAAAGCATTTGATTTCTTTCCTATTTCCTTATCTGACATGTACCTGAGCTGTGGTAGTCTCTCAATAATCTGATGGTGGGTTTGAATCACTGCCTGCATAAAAACCTTTGGTAGTCTTTGGACACAATAGACCGTGTGTCTCAGTTTATCAGTGCAAATGGTCTTTTTTTTAAATTATTCCTTTCTCTCTAATGTGTCCTTGTAAGGTTGAATTCTTTGCCCTTCTGGCAATCAAGACCAAGTACCATCAGCTGCTGAAAACAGCTTGCAATGGAAGGTTTTCCTCCCCTTTACTGAGACATGGGATAAAACAACAGGTACATCTATCACACTGACAGATAAAGATTTCTTTTGTCGTTATTTTCACTAAACACCAATGGGAATTTAAGCCTAGTAATTAGAGCAGTCCCACACATCACTGCTGGAGTCATTTTCAATGCCAATGATGATACTTTAAAGATACTTTTTTTTCTGGCCAATCCAGCCCTTTGGCTACTAAAGTGAACCACAACGGTCACTTTCAGGCTTCGACAGTAAGACTCATGCAGCACTCACCACTAATAAGGGCACTAATACAAGATGACAGAAGTAAATGGGCCCAAGTTTTTGCTCGATTGCTCCATTTCATTATCGTTCTCAAAGTTTCAAGCTGCTTAACGTCTTTCATAATTAAATAACCTACTCACACTGATGAGGAAATAGTGTCCATCATAACTAACTAATCCATTTTTTGGAAAGGTTCTGTAAGCATATGGCCATTCATGGGAAGGAAAAAGTGAACAGTGCAGATAAGGCACCTAACTTTAAAGCAGACCAGTGAAGTCCCTCTCCATTATTACAGCTCTGTTTTCTTGCTCTGTGAACCAGTTCATCTGCAGTTACCTGTCACTGTCTCACAAGCATTCAGAAACACTCTCAGCTTTAAAGTTCACATGCAGAACTACGAGCAGTGCAAATGTGCTCGCCACCCTGTCAGCCAATAGCCCGACCACACAGAGACAAATATACAAATAAGCATTTGTTCCATCAGAGGAAAATTATCTCAGGGCACTGCATTCTATCAGGGTTTATTACAATTCAGATAAGATAAAATCTTCCCTTTTTGTATTTGCTGCTCTGTGTGGAAATGAAATTATTCTCTCCGGTATTTAAGATTTTTTTACAGACTCACTTGATTCTTATGAAACAGATGACATCTCCTGTAAGGACCAGCCCATGCATTGGCCTAGACTTCGTTATTATTATGCTATTATACAAACAGTTCTATATTTCTTTGTATTCTAGCCTCCAAGTAGTTGCTTTTTTGTGGTGGGTCCTCTTTTTTTTTTTTTTTTTTCTTTTTTCAAATTACTGTATGCTTTTAGGCAGTTTTCTGGTCAGAAGATTCTCTGTATCACAAAGACATTAGACATCATTTTGACTGCAGTGCAAATGATGTAATTCAGGAATAAACGTAGTGAATCCATAAAGTCACACAAAAGAATTACCTCTATGAGATCAGAAACAGACCCATAGTTGTTGCTAATTGATTTGGCTTCTATTCACATTGTCTGCTCTTATAAGTGAAGTAGTAGGCAAAATGCCCACTTGTGCCTTTATTTTTCACAATTGCCTTCTAGGGTTTCCACCAGTTCCCACAGAAAGTATTAATTAAGCACAATAAGGAAGGCAGAGGCTGCAAACAAAAGCAGGTTGAGTTGATTAAGTTTTGCCACTTACATTTGAATTAAAAAAAAATCTCAATTCCAGCAGTGATTCATATTATAAATCAATTTGGCAAACTATCAGGCTTTAAAATCAATTACACAGGATCAGAAGCCATGTTGCATGAAGGAGCACTCTTACACAGCAATGACCTTTTAAGCTGGCAGAAGCCAGTTTCCACTACTTGGCAAAGTATCCTCCCACAATGCTAAGTCAATTATATTAAACCCTATTTCATCCTGTTATTGAGTATATAATGGGAGAGGACTGCTGAGGGCAAATCCACCTATCCTTCCTCAGAAAGGAAAAACACAATCAACCTGACAAAGTTATCATTTATCCTATGTCCATACTGTACACCTCCTCCTGAAAGAAGAACAGTAAAGAATCAGGAAATGTTAATCCATTTCATATATCATCAAGCTTTCCTCACAGTTTTAATGTCATTGAATTACAACTCTGCAGGTAAAAACAATAGCATACTGTGTGACCATCAGCGTGTGTACAGGGGGGACCATTAGCAGATGATACTTAGGATAACAAAAACTCAAAATTGCTAAAAACTATAATCTGTACAACCTTGTGAAACACTGTTAGTTTCATGAGAGATTATCTGATGATTCCTTGTTATTTGCACAATACACAGGGATTTATAGACCAGACAGAGATTGAGGAACACCCCTAAGGAGCATGATCTTCATGCTGACTTGTGCAGCACAACAAGTCTACAGGGAGAGAGGAAGCCAGGATATTCAGAAATACAGCAATAAGATTACGTGTGGTATGTTTTGCTCTGCTACATGCAGACCTTCAGCAGTTTACAGGGAGAATTTTGCTCTTCTTAAGAATCAAGTCATTTGTGCCAGAGATGTGCAAATCTCCAATGTGGATGTGGTAAAAGAAGTGCAGTGTGGACCAAAGGGACTGAAGCCAGAGTATGAGAGATGTGTGTGTTGAAAAGTAGGACCCACAATAAGAAAAGGCACTTATAGCTAATATCACAACCATAACTGAATGAAAGACAGCAGTAGAGCTAATTCATCAATAACAGCAGTGATAGGAACAACATTTCTTATTAAAACAAAAATCAAAATATCAGCATGCAAACAGGCCTGTACTCCAGAATCAGTATGGTGGGATGGTTTGTAGAACTATGGAAAACACCAGAACAAGGTCAGACCACCAGACTGAGAAGGAATGGGGGAATCTTGCTCACCATCAGACTTTACTAGATTATATCAGGTTCCTGAAGGGCTCCCTGCACCAGAGAGCTGCTAGGGGAAGGAGTGCAGAGAGACACACAGCAGCAGACAAGGCTGAGCAAGACACAAGGGCTGCTACATCCTGAAGACCACAGGGAGAAGCTGGCAATTTGCCATTCACCATGCTTGGGGAATATGGCTGTTGATGGAGGTCTATCTGCCGTAGACCTGGAGGTCATGCCTGCAAGCGGCCACACTCACAGCTGGCTGCAAGCACAGAAAGAGATGCCAGGTTAAACCCTCTTGGCAAACACACCTCTGTAAGTTCCTCACATACATTGTTCTTGCTTGGCTCAGCGTAGCCTGTTGCACTAAGCACACAGAGAAAAACAAAGATTTCATACACCAGAGACAGAGCAATAGGACAGTGGTAAGGGAAATAGATACACAGAGCAGGAGAGATTTATTGAAGACACACACAATCAATAAAGGAAATAAAAAAAAGCCAGACTTAGCAGCCCAGCACTAAACCCTGTAGCTTCTCCTCTCAGCACCTTCAGTTTACTTTCCTGATTTTAGACAGACAAACATGTTTATCTGTGTGGCTGGAATAGTAGCAAGCAAGAAATATGCCTGCCTGGCTACAGAAAGGCAGATGTATTGTGTACCCTGAAGACAAGGCAGCTGGATGAATTCCACCTTTGTCTCAAGCCATACATTCAGGGCAACAGGGGCAGGACTCAGGGAGTTTAAGAAAACATTTTTTGCTTGATATCAGACATCATTTTTGTTTAAACTGTAGGATAAAATCCTCACAGTGCTGCTAATGCTCACTGTGTTTCGGCAGTCAGAATTCTGCTGTTTGGGAGGCACTTCAAAAGGGAAAAACTGAGACAAGAATCAATGTCTGGTGCTGTATCAGTAATCCTCCATTAAAAAAAGCTGTATGCAATAGGTCTTAGTGCAGCAAGTGAAAGAGAGTTAGCTCTCTGGTGCCTCAGAAGCCACCTTGATGACAATGTCAGTTGTCAAACCCAGTCTTTTGTTCCCTCTGGGTGTCAGGAGCCCTGTAAAGGTGAATTACTGAACCACTGACTCATTCAAGAGCAAGGAGTAATGAAATGGAAGCATGTCATCTTATACTAGGGCTTTAAATCCATGCAGAATACAATGTGCTCCTAGAAAGAGTGGGAGAAGAAAATCAGCAGGAAGGGGCAGGGGGGAAGGCAGGCAGGGGCGGGGGGAAAGACTGTCAGTTTGGTTTTTTGCAGGTGATGTGTGGTGGAAATCAACAATATTTTCAAAAAGGATTCTAGGAAAACCTGGGAAATTACAGATGTGCTGGGTTTCTGGTAGCAGGGAAGGTGGCTACAGCAGTGGGCTGCTGTGAGAAGCTTCTCAAAAGCTTCCCTGGCTCCAGGTCAGACCCACCTCTGGCCAAGGCCTAGCCTATTAGCTGCACCTCTGCAATAATGTATTTAAGAAGGGGAACCTGAGATGGGCTTGGGACTTGTGATGAGGAGTTAGGAGAAGGACACCTATGCAAACACTGCAGTGGAAGGGAGGAGGAAGGGGGGGAGGTGTGCCAAAGCAGAGAGCCCCCTTGTATCCCATGGTGAGGCAGCAGGGCTGCCACCTGTCACCCATGGAGGTCACTGGAGGAGCAGAGGCCAACCTTCACTGAAGCAGGTGGCTGTGCTTAAAGGAGGCCAGGACTCTGAGGGGAGAAGCAGCCCATGCTGTTGTAGTTTGGCAGTGGGAGGACTGCAGCATGAGGGGGTGACCCACGCTGGAGCATCTCAGGAAGAATGCATCGTATGGGAAGGACTCACAACAGAGAAAGTTTGTGGAGGACTGTCTCCTGTGAGAGGGGAACCATGTGGAGCAGCAGAAGAACATAGAGGAGTGCTTCCCCCCCTCTTGGAGGAAGAAACAGCAGACTGACAGAAAACCTGCACCACCAGAGGAGGAGATAGAGATACTGGAAACAAAACTGAGCCAGGGAAAGAAAAGAAGGGTAAGAGGAGGTGTTTTTAAGGTGTGGTAATGCTTCTCACTATCCCACTCTGTCTGTTAAGTGTTGTTTTTGTTAGTTTGAATTAAAGTGATGTTCTTTTTTCTTCCCCTAATGAGTCTGTCTTTTGCCTGTGACTGTAATGGGTGAGTCACCCCTCTCTATTCTTAAGTCAATTCCTAAGCCTTTTGCTTCATTTTCTCCTTTCGAGCACTAGGGGGGAAGTGTGGAGCAGTTTGCTAACAACTGGCTACGTGAGAAAGGGCACAGCACCGAGGAACTGCTGACAACGGTGACGTGATGGGAGAATACCGAAAAGTATCAAAGAAGAACAAAGAACAGAAGCAGGACTATGTAGAAGGCCTTGCAGAAATCATAAGGGGAGAGATTGGTATTTAACCTTAGCAACCTATAAGGAGCTTGCTTTTTGCAATATGTATGAACTAATTATTGTGGATATAAAAGCAGTGTGAGTACTAATAAAGTGGAGCCTTTGTGCATTAAATGATGGCTGGGCTCCCTCTGCGTTCTTTCAACAGGGAAGGGGTGAGTGAACAGCTGCATGGTGCTCAGTGGCCCTCTGGACTCAAACCATGACAACAGACAACCATTCTTCATATGACATAACCAGAGGTATGAAATTCAAAGTTATATCCAGCAACCAACATAATGCTGGAGATGTTTCTATCATCAAAAAAGAAAATTGAAGTAACCTTCATCTCACAATAATCAAGGCCTTTCAAGCATTAGGATAGATCTGGGTCATCTTGTTTAGGGGAGTGTTATAATTGTTTCATCATCCAAGGTTTCCTTTGCCTTGTAGGTTCCCAGAGCAGAGCTGAGGTGTCATTGCAGTTGCCATATCTGTCTCCCAGCTGTAAATAGACGAGACATTGTCAGAGGAAAGCAGACATGGCAGGGCATGCCTAGGACCAATTAATTTGAGCTTCTGACAACATAAATTAACACAGTTTAAGTGAGAATGTGACCAGTCTGGATTTGTAGAGTAGATCAAGCGGCAATTGTCCTATGTAGTCAAAGTCAATGGAAGTGACAGATTAATAATTATTGCTCTATTCCATGCTTCAGTCATAAAGCAACCCACTAAATCTCACTAAATGATCTGATTATGCAGAATATCATGTCACAGTTCACCATATGTTTTCTTTTGTATTTTAATGGTGGCAGTATGCTTAACAGTATTCCCAGGTCCACTGATTTTGCCCTTTCCCCTTTCCCCTTATTCAAATCTCAGTTTTCCTATTCCAGTTGTTTAATGATTCCCTCTTATTTTATTGTGTCAAGAAAAACACTATAGTCTTATAACTGAATTACCCACTGAACAGCCTCATTAGGGGTAGTACCCAATGGAATAACTGAGTATAGACATTGTTTTGCATGCTGAAACCATTTGACTAAAAATTGAACATCAGAAATTTTCTGTAGGAAAAAATCCATTTCATCCAAATATACATGTTTAATAACCTGTCAAACTATGACAAATCTTTTGTGTGAAAAGTAAGCAACTTCCTTAAGTCTTCCAGTTTAAAATTAATTTTGAGTTTTGGATGAGAAGATTTGGGGGACAAAAAAAGGGAAAGTTAAAACAAAGTGGTTTTTATGCAAATGGAAATGCTTTGACAGACCTGATTACTTAGTACTTGTCTTTTTTTTTTTTTTTGAGGGGTGGGGCTGGCAGGGAAGAAAGAGAGCATCTGCTCAGCTCTTCTCAAAGTGTCACGCTCATTATGCTGGTCTGGTGTGTCATCTGGAATTTGGGACCCTTTTTCCCCCTTAGATAAATACTGTAGAAAACACTGTCACTCTTGGGTTTTGTTCTGGCTTTACATTAATGTAACTGCAGAGTCCTGGCCCTTCTGTTTTAACATCTTAATATGTAGGTCACAGAGAAAAGCATGGATGATTAGTGAGTTCAAGACTAAAGAAAACACAAATGCATTCTTAGGGATTATGTTACCCACAGTGTGCAATTCCAGAGGGATTCAGCAATATGAAGTTACATTTTTTACCTCTCTAACACCAAAAGGCCACCTGTAGCTACTTAATGTTAGGTTCACATGCTCCAAAACATCCTGACACTGATTCCTGTGGAAACCCTTGCTGAGTTGCATTAATCAGATCAAAGTTGTTGTTAAGATGCTAAATGACTACCTGGTAACACCATGCAAGGCATGAGAGTGTATTACTGCAGTTACTATTTGCAGCTGCTAACACGACAGAGGGGCCATCGCTGTGGGGCTTCTTGTACATGGGACTGATTTGTCAACCTCCATCTGTCCTTGGTAAATGAACATTTAGGTCACACACAGCCTACATTTTCCTGGCATGAACATCCTGACTGGCTCCTTGGCTCCCCAGGTAAGCTTTCTCCACATACTAAGAAAATACTTTAAACGCCACTGTTGGTAGGATGTAAAGGAGAGGGCAGGTGAGGCTGCCAGTTCACCCAGGGAACAAATGAAGCACCACTCCTCCTAGATAGGCTGTTTGCCATTAAGTTGACAAACTTGATCCAAATGGTCTTTACACCCTGAATAATTCAGCAGACAAATTTACCACCACAACCTCTGGCATCAGATCAGTCTGGGATTACATCATCAGGAGAGAGAATTAAGTTTTCAGCAAGATAAAAACATCCATCTGTTCCTGTTCTTTATTAATTTTGTCTGTAACTAGAATAGAGAGTTATACATTAATTAAATGCATATGAGTGGCTAATAAATTTGTTACAAACTGCTCTCACGATGCCTGTCTCTTCATTAAGTAGAGATTGAGAATGTATAAGAGGAGGACTTTTTACAATAGATCATAGACAGATGACAACTAAGCTACCTCAAGTTTTCCGTAGCACTATGGAAAATGCCAGGGGCAAGAGATGTTTCATCAATACTTCAATTTCCTCTTATTTTTGTGATTGGGCCCCACAGGACGACAAATGTCTCCCTCCTCCTTATTCTGCAAACATAATCAGTAACAATTTTCTCCCCTTTGCCTACAAACATGGAGACATAATATCAGTCAGGGTTGCTACTAATGTAATTCTGTGAATCAACGGGCAAAAGAGTGCTAAGGAAATGGGACAGCCAGCACACTTCCCATGTCACCCTGCCCCTTGGGCCTGTATGCTTCGCCTGTT
Organism: Strix uralensis; assembly: GCF_047716275.1. Taxonomy (NCBI): domain Eukaryota; kingdom Metazoa; phylum Chordata; class Aves; order Strigiformes; family Strigidae; genus Strix; species Strix uralensis. The sequence goes on from NC_133973.1 coordinate 40,888,302, forward strand.
GCCACACACCACTGAATCAGGACACGAGAGCGAGGTAAGAAGCTGCCTGGAATAAAAGAGAGGGGACCTCCTGGGTCAGCCGAATCGACATGGCCCCTACTGCTAAACACACCAGGGATGTGGCAGTTGCAGGATTTGTATGGTTTGTGCTATTGTGCATTAACTTGGAACAGAGGTGGAAGTAATCCTAAAAAGGTCAGCAGAGACTTCATAAAGGGAAAAACACACTCTTACATTACATGATAATTTATTATTAAATAGAATCTGAATAAGATCTCATGTTTGCAATAATTTTGTAAGAACCTTTCTAACCAGGTTAGGAGAAAGTGCTTTTTATGAGTAGTCCTTCAAGTCATTATGACCTGTCAGTATCTAGCATTAAAGAAACTGGAAGACAAAGAGAGAAGCTTCTGCTGGTATTTCAGATCTTAGTGATAGCTTCGCTTTACTAATATACCTATTACAATAGTAACAGTAATGTACTACCACAGACTACTCTTTTTGACAGTGTCTAAGTACATACCACTGCATTGCAAACAGGCAAAAGCCAAGGTTATTGCAAAGAAAAAAAAGCATATTCTACAGAATATCTGGAAATGGAAAACACAAGTAAACACACTGCAATTGATACAGCTACATACATTTTTAATGGAACTGCTTTAAAAATTACAATAGTTTCCCAGTCAGGAAGGCTAAGGCTCAGCTAGAACTGAAATTGCCCAAGAATGTCAAGTACAACAAGAAAGGGATCTTAAGCAGAAGCACAGGGAAGACATAAGCCTACTGCTAAACAAGGCAGGGAAACTAGTCTTAATGCTGACAAGACAGAATTCTCAATGCCTTCTTTGCCTCTGTCTTTACCAGTGTGGTTGGGTCCCAGATCACAAGACCAGGTAGCTACAACAATGCACGTGTTGACCCACCAGTAGTGAAGGAAGGGCTGGTCAGCGACCTCTTGCAAGGGCTCAACACACATTAATCTATGGGCCCCAGAGGGAATCCACCCCAGGGTGTTAAAAGAAGCAGCTGACATTGTTGCAAGGCCATTGCATTCGAAAGTCATGGAGGTCAGGAGGTATCTCTGATGACCGGAAGAAACCAAATACCATACCCATCTACAAAAGCCCAAAAGAGGACACAGGAAACTACAGGCCTGTTAGTCTTACTTCAGTCCGTAGGAAAGTAATAGAAGAGGTCCTCCTAGAAACTATTACTAACCAAATGAAGCAAGTGATTGGGGAAAACCAGCACAGATTTACCAAGGGCAAGTCATACTATACTAACTCAATCACTTTCTACAACATAACATCTTCTGTCAATATGGGGAGAGCAGTGGATGTTGTTAACCTGGACTTCATCAAAGCATTCAGTACTCTCCCATGGCCTTCTAGACAAACTGACAAGATACAGATTAAATAGGTGGTCTGTGAGATAGTCAAGAAACTGGCTAAGAGGTTGTACTCAGAGGGTGGTGATCAATGGTTTTTACTCAGGTTGGCAGCCTGTCGCAAGTGTGGTACTGGGTCCCACATCTTCATAAGTGATCTGGATGATGGGATTCAAAGCACCTTCACCTAGTTTGCTGATGACACCAAACTGGGTGGTGAGATGGACACGACAGAAGGGAGACCCATCTTAGACCAGTACGAAGTTTAACAAAGACAAGTGTGAAGTCTTGCACCTGGGACAACAGAACCAAAGAGCTAGGACAGGAGAACCAAACAGGCTAGGACCTGTGTAGCTGGGGAGCAGTGTTGCTGAAAAGGATCTGTGGGTTCTGGTGGACAGCAAGCTGAACATGTGTTAGCAGTGTGCTGCTGCAGCAACAAAGGCAAATCAGATCCTGGACTGCATCCACAGGGGCATTACTAGCAGAGATAGAGACATGACCATCCCACTCTACTCAGTGCTTGTCAGGCCACACCTGGAGTGCTGTGTTCAGTTCTGGTCCCCACAGTTCAAGACAGACATGGACAGACTGGAGAGGGTCCAAAGGAAGGTCAGGAAGATAAAGAACTGAAGAACCTTCTTTATGAGTGAAGAATAAAGGAGTTAGGTCTTTTCTCCCTGGAGAAGAGAAGTCTTAGGGGAATGTCATCACAGTATTTCAGTACTTAAAGGGCAGCTACAGAGAGGATGGAAGGTCTCTTCACAAGAGCCACATGGAGAAGAAAGGGGCAACAAGTACAAATTGTACCAGGAGAGGTTTCATCTTGACATACAAAAGAATTTTTTTTACAGTGAGAACAATCATTCACTGGAACAACCTTTCCAGGAATGTGGTAAAGTCCCCATTACTAGAAGTTTTCAAGATGCAATTGGACAGAGTGCTAAATAATCATATCTAGGCTCCCTTTCCCATGGAAGATTGGACCAGATGATCATTCAAGGTCCTTTCTAGCTTGAGCTGTTCTATGGTTCTGAGTCTAAAGTATGAGGAGAAAGAATTAGGCTTCATTACAAACCAAATCACCAACACTGACTACATCCTACACAGAATATCTAACTTCAGCTTGAAAAGAACAGAATGCCCACATCACCCCTACACCCCTCAAACTTTCCTGAATAATATTCTGAATATTCCCCCCACCCTTTTCTAAATCTCTTGAGAAAAAAGAGCTTTTAGTATTTTGGCTTTTTATCCTTTTGGAAAAGACTACTGAACATTTGTAGGTAAGGTCTCTCAAAGCTGAAGCCACCTACCTCTTCCTTAGGAAGTTACTCTCATACTTCTCAGTTAGAAATGCCAAGTGTTTTCAAGAGTGGTAACATGGTAGCACAGGAGTTAAACAGATGAAAGTAATTAAGTAAATTATACATTTTCTTGAAGAAAAAAATATAGCCTAATGGGAGTGCTCATCAGATAGCTAATATTTAGATGCTAAAGTTATGACTACACAGAAGAATAACAAATGAATGGTAAATTAACAGCACAATAATTAGTTGTATTCTAGCAATTACTTCGGAATTCCCCAAGAGGTAACATTGATTAAGGTTATAAGTTTGTTAGTAGTAAGTCTTTAAAAAACGTCATGCCAGGTTTTTGTTGATGATTCAAGGGAACCAGAAAACTAGGGAAAACACATTTCATTAAGAAATGAAGCAAGAAGGAAAACATACAAGAAAGGTGAGAGACAGCAAACAAAGTAAATGGAGGAACAGATTAAGGTAAATAGAATCCTATATCATGTATGCAATGCCAGAATAAATTATTTTTTATGTCCTGAAGAATGAATAAAAGCATATATGGGAAATGCCATCTAGTAGCCCTGAAGCCACATAGCAGAGCTAGCAGCACAGGGTTTAATGGCATATACTTCTTTGTCCTGTCTTACCCAGGCATCCCAGTCTTCACTCAGAGAGAAGAAATTGTTCAGGCTCATTGCCCTATTACTAGTACCACCTGCCCAGCTACACAGACCAGAAGAACTTGGGCTCCTAAGGACATGTACAACTTTTCCAAGAGAAGAATAAATGGATGCCAACCCCAGACAGTCTTTGAGCCTGCAGTTGACAACAAAAGACACACATTATCTCTTCCACAAGGAGCAAAGAGGTGTGCCCTTAATAGCTCTCACCTGAAAACTTTCCAGTCCCTGTCTGCCATTAATCCCAGCCTAATTTTGTTGAAGCCCATAAAGCTACACCAGGGATCCATTTGGTTTTTCAGATACCTGATATCCATGGCAAACATTCTATTGTTTTCTCTGCCCTTTGAACAGGAAGATCACTGCAATTCTCCTTGACTTGAAATCTCCTTCTTTAGCACAAAGCAGCTGTTCAGCCTCTCTGGTTTGTATTTGGGCTCACCCTGCCCTCCTTACTGTCACACAGATGACAGAAAGGTGCCACAGAAAGATACAGGTCAGCACAAGGAAGGGTTTGCATCTCCTGGACACCAGATCCTTCTCTCTCTGCATGCATCTGTGAACACAGATAGGGAGCAGCTTTGGTACCCACTCAGAAATGGCACAGTACCACCAGCCAGGGACAGACCTGAGCAGGCAACAGCATCCCAGGTACACAGCCTGGCCATGAAAGGAAAAGACAAACCAGAGCAAAACCAGGCTGGGACATGTAGCTTTGGAGAACTGAAGGTGAGGATAGACAGAGTGGCCAGTCCTGTCCACCCAGGTGTGGTGGTTTAGGCCCTGCCGGGGTCCGAGACCATGCTGCCGCTGCCACTCCCCCACCCTCCGACCGGACGGGGCAGAGTGAAATACAAACCCTGGGGCTGAGATAAGGAGAGGTTTAATACAACAGTGCAACAGCAACAAACCGAACAACAAGAACAGTAACAATAGCAATAACAACAGAACAAAATTGTACCGATACAGCAGCGAGGAGAGCGACCGCACAACACGCGCGTTCACCGATTCTCCCGCGCTTGGGCGCCCGGACGTGACGTCAGCATGGTATTGAATAATAACCCGGCTAGAGCTTCCCCCCCACTGCTGGGGAAACTTAACCCCATCCTAGCTGAACCAGGACACCAGGTTACTCTTTCCTCATCACCGCTGGGGCAAAACTAAATCTGTTCATGCTGCTCCAACACAGGACTCGTCCATGGGAGAAGCAGGCTCTTGGTCCAGCATCCTGATCCCCTTCCACCTTGTTAAAGTTTTGAAGAGTCCTACAGTGCCAATGGGGGAAGGGGGTGGTAGTATCACCTGCTCCACTGCACCACGTTGTGAAGTGTGTGTTTGTAATCTCAGATAGCCACAGATGCAGAACTGTCGCCAAGGCTTGAGGAGCTCCCTGCTGCACAGTTTCCTCCTGACCACTGCTTACATGCCCCAAACACACCCCAAGGTGAGTCAGCATAGACAGTCAAGGAACTTGGTGTGATGGTTTAGCCTCTGCCGGGGTTTGAGACCACGCGGCCGCTGCCCCTCCCCCACAAAGGGAGTGAAATACAAAGCCCCAAGACTGAAATAAGGAAAGGTTTAATACAACAATGCAATAGCAACACAACAAACAACAGAAATAACAATAACAGTAATAGTGATAGCAATGAACAGAGCAAAATAGCTACCAAATACAGCAGTTTGAAGCACGATGTACAAAACCACGAGTGCACCGTGCTCCCGCGCCAGGAAAAATGTGACCCGCCAGGATGTGACGTCCGCATGGTATCTGAATAACCCGGCTAGAGCTCCCCCTCTCTGCTGGGGAAACTTAACCCTATCCTGGTTAAACCAGGACACTTGGTCTGAAAAACATGCTCAGAAATGGACAGTACAAACACACCCTTGGGGGAATCTGGGGCAACTCTTAGCAAGTCCCATCCACAGCTACTCTGTCAACTCCTTCCACAAATCCCCATGCTCACCAGCACTGAAATGGGAGGGCAAATACAGAATGAATGGTACTGCTAAAGGCTCCTCTAATTGCACAATCCCTCCCTGTCAACTCCCACAGACTTCCTCTGTGGAAGAGGTCTGCAGTAAATCCTGTCACTACTTTTTGCTTCCTAGAGATTAACGAAGAGTTTTTCCCCTCATTTACATACAAGTCTAAAGCCATTAACCTCCAGAAAGTGATTCCTTCGTCTGTTGGTGCAAGGAAGAATAGAATCAGGTCATATGGACCCAGTCAGTCCTTTTTTTGATATCAATGAAGGCTAGCAAGAATATTTTACTGAAAATTTAAGCAGCAGTTCTCTTATTTAATCAAGTACTCACATCAATGCCATAGAGTCCTGCAGTATAACCTGAAGCAACATGTAAGCTTTTGTTTGTCACACTCTTTCTGTCTAAATACCCCTGCTAGACAGACTATTGTTTTTCCCTTGAACCATTAGGGCTCATGGCTTTCAGGGTATTTTTTTATTGATTTTTTTTCCCCTTGCTCTTTTTCAAAAAATACATTAGGTCCAGAACAACATTAGCATCCTCACACTGCAGCTTACAGACATGAACTGGCCTCTACCTCTCATTCTGTCTGTGTTTGCTGGTTATCTGGATTCACTTCTTCAGACAGTAATTACATTTTTAAAGCACAAATGCTCATTGCCATACTGCACACTTCTATACAAAGGCAGTGCTAAGAGTCATGCATCCACTCCCTAATTTCATTCCCCTCAGCACCCATTAAATTATCTAGCCCTGGTAACATTTATTTCACCTAAATCTCCAGTTCTGCTTATTTTAAAGTAATAACACATTTGTATGCCTCTGTTCAAAGTCCCTGCTCTATACTTTCAGTGGAAACCCCCACTGACAACAAACACAGTTTACTTGGTGGCTTTGCTTGATGGTCCTTTGCTGCAGAGCACAACATGCCTTGCTTTCAGAGCTCTACTTTGCAGCAGTGCTTCACTGTCATACCACTTGGTCTCTTAAGAGACCAAAAAATACAGGCAAAATTTAAAACACCACAAGATGTGATGTTGTTCATAAAAGACTTTGAGAGAAGATTCAAATCCCTACATCTCCTCGTGTTTCAGACAGTAAGTTCCTTTCGCCTTGTGTACCTCAGTTTCCCAATAGATGAGAGAGTGAAAGATCATAAGGGATGCAGATATACAGCATGAACTCCTCTCCCACTAGTCCTTACACCATCCAAAGATCATCTGGTTCTAGTATATAGCTTTCAAAACTCCACCGTAGCCATTCTGCTACCTAGAAATTATCCTAGGCAGAGGAAATCCTTAGCCATTTAGCTTGTTTACCAGCCTGTCAAATTCACCAGTATAGGTGATAGATGGCTTCTTCTACCAGTCATCAAATAACTTCACCTCTGAGCAAGAAACTGTCAGGCTACCAAACACACAGAGATCCGAGACGTACAGTCACTGCACACTTATCACAGGAACTCCAACTTTTTGCAACCACTCAGATCAGCTACAGGTACATAGTAAACTCACCTCATATAATTTCTGGACTGGTAGTGTAGGCAAGTCTGGAAATACACCCTGCAAAATAAGTAAAGAAAAGCTTGAAAGATTCAACCTAGTCAATGAGCTCCACTGGAAGTATTCATTCCAATTTAATTCTCTAGCATTTATTCAGCTACCTCAACAACTAACCCAAGAACAAAACTATGAAACCAAACAAGCTATCAATGCTTCCTCAAGCCAAAAGCACCTAACAAAAGTAGTACCTACTGTTCTTTCACCCTTTCCCACCTCCTCTTACTTGATTCCCTTTTTTTTTTTCCCCTTTCTTGTTAATGTTCAGCTTTTTATCTTGGTTGGACCTAATGAGACCCACCTGACCTGGCAGCTTGTGTGAGTCAGCAGAATGACTTTCCACCTCCCAACAAGGTTCAAGAGCTACAAATCTGCTATAAGGATAGGACTACTTCACCTCCCAGGTGTTCTGGGGATTAATTAGCATTTTGAAATCATGTTTTGAGATCCTCATGTGTAAAGTGCTACAGAAGTGGCTATTATTATTCTTGCAAACCATAATCCTGGATTAGTTAAAGCAACTAGTCAAGCAATCAACAGAATTTGTCAATGATGAGGTAATGAGTTACAGCCAGTGACATTTCTAGGACAGAAAGAATGAATTTTCTAAACAATCAGTATGTGCCGCATAAAGTGAATAATTTGTAATGAATAATGTATGCAGTTAATTTAGCCTCTTTGCCAGCTTGCAGAAAGTCCATGAACAGAAAGAGAATTTCCTGACCTTATTTTGGGAATTTAAAAAGGAAAAATATGTTTTACTCTGTGGACGTATCCTCAGCACGTCTCCATTTCTGCTTAAGTTGTACTGACTTAGTGTAGAGATAGAGGCAGGTAAAAGAAAAGACATCTTTGTCCCAACTGGAATAGGAGCTAGGGGGATGACATGACCATAAAGTCTTCCATCCCTACTGTATGCTCAGCCTGTCACATTCAAATCGTGACAAAATATTTGCCCAGTAGCATTTGTATGTTGTGTACATCCTTATACCTAGGCCATAACAGGAACTCTGCTAACAGTAGCAGAACTTCTAACTCCTAAACAAAGCTAGGTGTGAAAACAGAGTCGCTGTCCTATGGATATTTCAGAAAAACATATTTAAATCATACCTTGGATGACCATGTGGCTGCCTGGTTACTTCATAAGTTCTGTCCTGGTCATCAACTGGGATTGCAAAAGACAGAAACAGACATATTGCATACCACCACCTTACTTCTTCAGCTGTAGAATGGGAATTATGGTGGCTTCTTCTCCTTCTGCTAATCCTGAATGTCAGACCTCATGTTCATAATGATCTTGTCAGAGCTATAATAAAACTTGTGTTTTAAAGTAAATAGTTAAGAAAACTGCCTTCATGTGGAAAAAAGTAGCAGAAGGAGAGATGTGAGGTTAGAGATCCCCTTATTTTCATTGATTTTCTATAGGTTTCAAACCATCGAACCTGAGAAATTCTTAACTGTCTCACCAGTATCAGGTCGTGAAGACTCAAATACAAGCTTGAATTCTCCCATACAGTTTACACTGTTTGCTGCATGACCGGAAATGTTACCACACCTGGTGGGAAGCACACGGAGACTGGCCGAGTGGGTTCCCTGCCACTAGTCAGCCACTGCTTCCCACCCGTGCCTCCTCCTGCCACAGCTTCCCAAAGCAGACCAGGATTGCTCTCCACTGCTGCTGCGGGAGGGAGCATGTCAGGTAACCTTGTGGCTAAAACAAGGGTTGAATTGGTGAAAACAAATACTGCTTTCTCGTTTGTAGGTAAAATAGATTTGCCTCACAGCATTAAAATACACAGAATATGAATATTAAACAACAAAGTTGCTGTCGCGCTGGCTCTCACTGACTGTGCAGGCTCAGCTTGCAGTGCCTGGGATGTTTTGTTTTCAGCAGGCTGAGGACATCTGCCCCTGTGTACTGGACTCTGATTTCCTTCCAATGCCTTTTTGTGCTTTCATTTTTGCAAAATATTTATTTAGAGGAAAACTGAAGAGGGTGCATGAGTAAACACTTAAATTATTTCAAAGGAGAAAATTAAAGTCATTGCTTTAGGATAAGAAGAAATCAGTAAGGAGGAAAAAAAGGGGATTAAAAACACAGACTGCAAAAGGCGGATTTTGAAGGTGACCAGGAAAAGAAGATCAGTAAAAAATGAAAGATGTGTATTTGTGAATCAAATTAATGCATGAATGTGTAAAACATGCCAACCAGACACAGAGATGAATGTATATCCTTCTTTAAAACTACAGCTAGCTCATCACTTCACCCTAAAGGGCCATGCATTGAGTGCCGATTCACAAGAAGTCAACCGTATGTGTGGGCTCTCCCTGACAAGTACAAATGTAACTCCCTGTGAATAATTGTCAGCACACGGAAAAGGAACAATTTAAGCATAATTTTAAGCAGAGCCACCATTTTTCCTCAATACACCTGGCACAGTCACCCAGAAGGATCTTAGCCAGCTTGTCTGTGCCTTGGATGGTGCCGCGATGAACTTAGGAGTCTGAAACCAGTACAGAGCCAGGATGATATAGACTAATGGGAAGGCTGTGGTTTATGTGCAAAGGGAACGAGTTTCAGGGTAGAGGAAAATAATACTAATGCTCACACCTGCTGCAACCTCCTGAGTGTTCATCACATTGCCTTCCTAAAACTCATGTCTATCTCCTTTCAGTAAACTCCAGTTCTCTACCACTATGAATTGAAGCCAAACTAGAAGCTGGGACTCCACAGAAATGTTTTTGAGAAGTTTGTAGGTGGGAGGCATTTTCATTGTTCTGTAGTGTGATGTTGATGGGAATTTTCCTTTTCCTCCTTCTGTTTTTTTCCCTTCTTTGTCTGGCACTCCAGTAATTTCATTAGTTTCTTTCTTAGTAAATTATCCCAGGTGGCAATGTATCAGCCAAAAGGCAAAACCAGCTGTCATCCATAGAACTAGAGGGTCAGATTTTTTTCCCTTCTGTGTGACTCTGCACTGTCACTGTGCAGACTTCTCCTGGGTAAGCATGTAGAAATGCGTAATTTATTTGAGTTAATTCTGGAAATCGAGGACAGAGCTACAGGCGCTGAAGATTCAGGATGCAGCTGTATTTTGAGTCTTCACTCTGTAGGTCTCTGTTTGTGGTAACTGTACTGGGGCAGGAATCAAAGAGGGGGAGGAAAAGTTAATTTTTAAATTATTCTCTGTATCAGCTTGCTGGGATAAATTAGAAGAGCCTTAGGGTTGTTAAGCTCACATTTCTGTAGAAAAACCCATTGTTCACAGATGATGGTTCAAGAAAATATATGTAAAATAGCCATTATGAATTTAAGCAGCAAATTATACCTGCAGTGGACAACATTTGTCAGCATTAAAAAGTCACCAGTCTCTCAGCTTCGTTTTCTTGTAAATTGCCATGGGCGTGAGAGGGAAGGGCTGAACTGGGGGTCAGGAGGACAGAGAAGCTGCTTTTTGGCAGAAATCCTACTGACCATCCACCGAGCCCACAAGCAGGCTGCAAAATAACATGCTCCCCAGTTTTTTGTGGCTGTTGCTCCCCTCCAGCAGGCAGGTTTCCTTCCCCCAGTCACCGAGGTGTGGGTTTGGTGCCGGTTCATCCCTATGGGGCCAAGGTGCAATCAAACACATAGCCTTTCTTGGGAGATGCTCAGGCATCCAGCCATAACCCTGAGCTCTCAACATCTGCACCATATAGCTTTTCATACCATGGTGGCTCCCAGAAAAAGAGGGGGAGAAAGTAGAAAAGAGCCCATCCCAGCATTTTTCTAGCTCCTTTTCCACATGTGTGTGGCCAGCAAGGTCATTTGAGGGGATGGACGTCCAACTCAGGTGACCCACCTCCTGGAGAGTCTGCAGCCCTTATTTCACCCATTCTCCGTGTGGGTAAAAAGACTTTACAAATACCTTCCTGACTGACTGCAAGAAAACCTGTGCTGTCCTCAAATGCCAGCTCTCTTGTCCACTCAGGGACTGTCAAAGTGCCTTCATTTTCCTTATTTCTTCACTTTGATTTTTCTCAATGCACCTCATCTGATAATTAGGAAAGTGCTTTTATTTCTTGTTAGCAGTCAACAGCTCTGACTGTGCTCCATTTAAATCTTCCCTTTCATATACCTGCAAGCCCACAAAGTTCTGTGCTGGTATGCAGCACTTGTTTTCCCCTTTTGTTTGTGAGGAAAATGCCTGTAGCCAGAGGACTAAAGAATCAAAATTCCAGAACTACACGCTGTCCAGTTGCACTGGCAATCAATTGCTCATTAACATCAGCAAACAGTTACTCAATAAAATCATTGCATGTGACATTGATGTGAGGACCTACAATGTCCCAGCTTGTCCTTGATTCTGATTCCGTCTGAGAGTGGTGATCAGCCAAGGTCTTCAGCACTGTCAAGACTCCTTTCTAGGAAGAAGTTCCAGCTTCACAGACAGCATGGAAGGCCACAAATATTCCATTATCATATTTGCATTTTTTTCTCTTCAAAGTTGACAAAGGTAGGATCATCTCAGCTTTCCAGTCCACTTTCTTAAAAGAAAAAATTGCCACTGATTTTGGGTGGGTTTATGTGTCATGAGAGATGAGGCTGTACTTCTTATGACTTCCTATTTAATGGTGAACACTTCTTCAATGATAACAATGACACCTGGAGGAAAGAAAGTCCCAGATTATTGTAACATATATTACATCTTCTAAGCATGCCAGAACACATTTTCTCAGTCCTCATCATACTCGTCTTCCACCATGGTCCAGCAAGCCCTGCAATACTTAAGACACATAGCCCATTTGTTTGGAACATTCAATGGTTTTACACTGACCAAACAACATTTATCAGCTGGGTTGACTCAGATGACCTTCAGTGTAAACCCACAGCAATGCTGAATTCATAGTAAAATATCTTATGTCACTCAAAAGCTTGCTTTCTTTAGCTGTGAGGTGGTACTGGGAAGGCAGAGTGCTGCACCTATCTTTGTAACTGAGAGGCATTTTCTGTGCCCAGAGCTCCTCCCACAGTCTCTGGGTTCAGCACACCCCATTGAGGACTCTCCATTGTTCATCAGATTTTCATGGCTACATTTTTCCAAATTCTGTATTACCTTGGAAAATGGCAGGAGAGCTCTTCTATTGTGCATTAATTAGTGGGGCTATAGTGCAGTATTAGTTAGCAGAGGGTACTTACCTATACAGTCTCTATACTCTGCAGGCATAGTCTGAATCACACAGATATCCCTGTAGCAGAGTTTATATTTTTCTGTTGAATGGAAGTGAGTCTTTTCCTCAGAAACAGGCTGTTTCTCAGCTGTGCAGAGACACACTTTCTCCATGAGTTACAAACTGTTAGGAATTCAGAGAGGTACTGAGCCCTGCATCACAGTTTTTCTTTACAGAGCATTTTTAACTGCTTCTTTTCAATCAAAACTGTCAAGATGATGTTGTAGAGCCCACAGTCAACACAAAGTGAGCGTGTGGGGCTTCTTTATTACAGTGTCATTGAACAGAAAGATCAATTTTTGTTTTGGCAGCCAGTTCAGCTCTTGGTGAAGCATGTGGAAAAATGTCATTGCTTTCAGCATGGATTGGATCAGGTGAGCTCTCTACATCTCATTATGCAGTTCATTTAAGCAATGGGTCTGGAGTATCTTTTAATGGTTCTTTCACTTACTTTACACCACAGATAGAGGTTAGGACACCAAAAATCTCCATTTTGATTTTCTGACAAATTGTCTGGCCATTCCCAGAATACTGATCATAAAGGGAGGGCAATATGTCTTTTCCAGAGCTATAGGGAGCTTAACTGTAAGGAATCATCTGTTTTGTATTGTATTCATTGCCACCAGATTTTTTAGCTGACTTGGGACAGAAACATATTTTCTTCTCAAATTAATGATTGAAAATGTTTGTGAGCCTAGATCCTTGTCCTAAATCAAAATGTTAGTGATTCTTTACCTGTTACATTTCTTCACACTTCGTCACACAAAGTTCCATTTACTCCCCATCACCTTAGCCTGGAGTGACTGTTAATTCGCAAAGTAGGATCATCCACTCCTGAAGTTTGGATACTTCATTAGTGCAGCCCAGAGCTTCAACATTTCTACAGAGAACAGTGTAAATCAGAGGTCTTGAGAGAGGCAGAAGGCACAAGACAGACAGGTGGCAGCTTTCAATAAGGTTAAGATGCGTGAAGACAAAGTAAAAAGGTCAGAATTGTTTCTCTTAGAGAGAAAACAAGGAGAATAGGCAACTGAGGTATATAAAATCATGTTGTATAGTGAAGGCCAAAAAAGAGTACTTGATTGTTAACAAGGGACCAAAAGTCAGCAGAATATTCTTTTCAAAGAATGTCTTATATGATGTATCATTAGCTTGTAGAACCCATTGTCACAGACAACATCAGACTTCTATGACTCATGATAGCACTATCCAGCTACAGTAGATAGACTTTAGTTGCAAACAGGAGATGTAACATATCTTTACCCCTTGTTGGTTTGGAGGTGAAGGGAAGGAGCAAATGAAGGTAAGTGAAACACACTCTGGGTGACGTTATCCTCTGTCTTAAACTGAAAAGGAGGAGCTAACTGTTCTTCTACTTTGAAGCTAAGGTTTAACATCTTAAAGTACAAAGATAAACAGATTCAGGGAAGATTTCAAACCAAAATTCAAGCCTGAAGAGCCAGTTTTGACAGTGCTCATAGAGGAAAGCATAAAGAGAGGCTCAGAGTAGAACAGTCTGTCAGTGTGTAGCATGTTTTAGAAAATATGTACATAGCAAGACAAAATGGAGCTGGCAATAACTGCACTTGGAGGAAGAACTGAATCTTTGCCTGTACAGGTGAACTAACTATATGAGAATGTAGATTCCCTTGAAAAGTGTTCGCAGCAAGCCTAATACAGAGCCCTAGGCTGGCAGTCAGTGGTAATGTGTTTGTGTTTTCAGGGTATAGGCTTAACTTTCAAAGAAGGTACCTTGAACTTCAGATGGACATGCCATTGGACCCAGGAAATCTCATAAAAACCATAGTGGTAACTTTTACTTCAAGATACTATCCACCTCAGCTCATGGTTGGAGATACTAGATTCAGCACTGAATTCATATAATCAGTGAGTGACAGGGACACTGCTTGCTTCCTGACCTTAGGTCCTCATTGACTGTAAAAGATAACATTAACATCTGACTGTAACAAGATGATATTCATCCTTAATGCTTTCCAGAAAGTAATTGTCAACTTCTATGGACTCAGGAGTAGCTCAGCCACTTTCTTCCCTGGTAATTAACTCAAAAGGATCAAGAGTTGTTTAAGAGCTGTTAGGACTGTTAACTCCTATACTGTTTTTTTTACCCAGGGAAAGGTCTCAAAAGAAAATTCAATAACACTTCCTACTTTTTTACAGTAATTGTGACTTCCATATTAAAAAAAATGAATCATTGCCTCTATCAGTAGTCCAAGGCTGGAAACTAACACAAAAACAGAGAAGTACCTGGGATGCTATGAATCTTTTAGTCTGCGGAGTTTCTGATGGACTGTCTTCAAAGTGAAAAACAATGTCCAGAGTTGCAGGTGGCTGAACTGTCCAAGATGAGCAGGAAAATCCACTTCGGTGTCTGCTGATTTCTCAGCCTCACTCCACATCGAACACCTTCCCCTCACTCCTTCCAGTCGCACAAGATTCCCAAGTTTGGAGTCAGGTGAGCCCCTGGGGCAGTGGGGAGGACACAACCCAGGCTGCACACTGGTGTTTCCTCGGCAGCTGGTGCAAATCCATACACTTGACTCAGACACCATGTGACCATGGATGGTAAAACCAGAATGATGCCAGTGATGGCTTTTCAGAGTTATAGGTGGCAGACACCCCTGCCCTGATGTTTGACTTTCTGCCTCCTGCACATACCTCCGCAAGCAGCATGGAGCCCTTGATGGGGCACTGTGAAGAATTAGGCGATAACAAATCTGCTCTCATATAATTTTCTTTCCCCCATAAAATGGAGACAGAAAGAGATTGTGCCTCCGGCTAATAATTTTCATCATTTTCCTGTTCCTTCTTGTACAAAGCAAACAAACAAGTTATTGCAGAATTCTGCAGTGAAATTTGATTAGTGCCTCATCCAGAGGCTGTTGGCAAAAAAGAGAGAAGAAGTATATTGAAGGATAAGGGAAAGGCAGAATACAGGCAAGGAGGTTTGCAGACAGGTAATTGCAAATAAAATCCAGCGTATGGTCTTGAAAATCCCAGAAGAGAAAGAAAAAGAGGTTATGTATACCTTAGCTCATAAATTACCATATACCAGTCCAACCCACATGACTACAAAGAGAAACTTTAACAGCTTAAGTCTTCAGCTGTGCCACCATCCTTCCAGTCATGTCTTCTCAAAGCACAGCTCGGAGGAGCTGCACCTCATCACAAGAAAAAGAACTGCCAATCCCTTACCACAGGGGACTATAAAGGGAGAACAGCTTAGTTTTTATTTGTGTACGTATTTTTGAACCGTATTTAAAACACTGCAAACCATAAAAAAACTTTTAAAATACCATTCACAGCTGTAGCTTTACATTCCACTACAGGTCCCCTGCTATAGAATAATGCAAGATTGTGTGCTTCCCATATTTTAAAAGGGCACACAATATATATAAATCTGTGCAATTATCAACTACTTATTGTTCAGCATTTGAAAAGGAGAAATCGGTTTGATGAATGGAGCACAAGAAGATCTGTAAGAATTTATGGTAAGAATGGCCTTTCTGTTTTGTCATGTTCAAAAGCATTGTTTTGTTTTTAGTCAAAGCTAGATATATATTAATTTTTCATGTTAATAAATTATAAAGGTGCACTATACCATAAAATATCCATTAGAAGTAAACATGAGAACATCTAGCAAATTAAACATTGAATCACCGGTAATAAAACTGGCCAGAAATTTTCAGTGAAATATTTTTTTGACATGAAATGTCAACATATTATAAAACCTTTTGAGGAAGACTATTGGTTTAAATTATTTTGGCTTGAAATTAAAAAAAATAAATATTTCCAGTTCAAATTGACTTTGCCTTAAAAAATGCAATTGTAGTAGGAGAAAAAAAACATCAAACAAAATCTAATTGGTAAGACTTAAAGAAAAACTGTCAGTTTGCTTTAACTTCTTGCTTTTCTTTTCAGATGATGTTACAACTATTTTTGACATTTCCATTTTTTCATTTTGATTCAGCATGGAAATTCCTTGTGGTTCCAGAGGATAAACAAAATTCTAGGTACCTAGGCAGCCTGTAAAGTTTTGTGACTATTGAACATAAACGGATTTTGAAGAAATGTTGCAAACCAGACTCAAGAAACTGATGAAGCACAGAAAGCATTGGCTTTAGGTTACTGAAGAAAAGATAATGAAATCCTGGTCTCAATAAATTGATTTTTAATGGGAATTTAATGGGACTGGAGGGAGTACACCCAAATGCTAACTTAAGCCTAGGGAGATAGATTAGTCTTCCTATGTTTCCTCTTCAGTTAGTTGGGAACAATAAGATCCTGCATTCAATCATCCCCTACAAGAGTTTAACTGTAGCCTTTCTCCCTCCATTAACTCTAACAAGTCTGGGAAGGCTGTCCTACAACAGCAGATACCAGACTCCGTGTACTCCTTACTCATGGGGCCAGTTACAAAGCAACATGTGCCTACTGACTTCATTCTCCACTTACAGCTAAAAATAAAGATCACTCATAGAATTAAACTTGGGATTCCTGCAGATTCCAGTTCTCTTAGCCTACCTGCAGATTGTCCCTGACTTTTTGACTGAACAGAGAAAGATGACTCTCTCTGAGAAACCATGCATTATTGTGCTTGTGGACCCCAAATATGCCTTTTGCAAAAATAGCTGAAACTCACACTATGAATGGTAAAGACTGATGGGTGCACCTACTTTAGCAATTCACTCTACTGTAATAGAAGCAGATCAGTAGCTCAGAGCAGTTGGTGCTGTGGCCCCTCACATCTCCAGTACATTTGATTAAAGGGTGTTTATTCAGATTAGATATGATCTGCCTGCATGCTATGTATCTTATCAACCTAAAAGGAGGGATGTTGATACTTGGGGGTGAAATCCATTGTGTTCCATAGAAGAAGACTTTGAAGGGATCTCAAGTCTGAGCATAATTTCAAGTGTACATTTCCTCCTAAGTGGAGGGAAATTGTTAAGATATGTCTGTGCAACCATTTCTTAAGTAAGGCTCAGGCCAGCTGTAACATATTGCTGCGCGCTTCTTGCACTGAAGAAGCTGTGTGACTATTAGCATGACAATTCACACCTGGTGTTAAAAATTAATAAATAACTTGTCTGTCAGGGAGTGCAGGCAGGAAGACAAAAATTAATTGCTTCTAAACCACATGTCAGGCACAGAGACTGTCACTGTTCTGCTGCAAAAAGACACAGACTTAACTGCACTCGCTTCCCTTCCTGCCCTCACAGTTCAGCTGCCTTCCAACCACAGCGAGCTCTAGGGTATGGTCACCCATGATAATAGGATGCCATGCAACCTTCAAACCTTTATGAAGTTTTTCAAGCCACTTCTAAGCCCCTTGGAAAAGCCCAGTCTTTGCATAAACCTGGAATTAAAGCATGAACATAACCCCAAAACTATGTATACAGAAATCTTTTGTACAGCTGCTTGCAAGCTTAAGCTTCAAATCAAATTGAAGAAGACAGCTTGTCCTACAGTGGGGTTTTTCATCTGAAGGCTAGAGTAACACAGTTTATCCTTCAGCAAATGTACATCCCGAGACAACAAAGTATAATGAAGAAAGATCTGTGGCAAGACTGATTCTGTGTGAATGAAGAAAAATTTCTCTGATAGTCCTGGCTGAACAGGGAAACATCTCTGGGATTTTAGACACAGTCCCTGAAGAACACAATACCCATATGAAAGCCAAGACCTTACATCAAGTTTTGGCCATACTCCGATAGTTTAAATCCTTAAAAACTCACACAAGCACAGTGTCACCTGCACATTGATAAAAAGAATAACCTTGGCCTTTTTTTTAAGAAAGCCACTGAGGCAGAACTGCTCCTGATGTTTTTCTAGGCCCTTTTTGGACCTCGTCCCAGGACCAAGAGACTCCCAAGGTCAACTTACCCCCACATGCTGCTCCCGCAGCTGGAGCATGCCAGTGGTGCTGCCACACTGCCAGTGACACTCTGGCACAAACAGCCCAGGGATGAGGCTTATGATGAGTGGTACTGCAGGAAAGGTGCAAAGGTGCAAGTTCATGGTGTGACTGAGGGGATAACTGATGTTGGTAGACCTGGACTTGGACCACCTCAGATGTGGAGGCAGACCAAGTGGAGGAGCCCCCAGAGAGGCACCACAGGGACTAGACACACTTGGGGTTTCCTGGTGTAGCCAGGCTCCCCAGCACAGCTGGATGGGCAGTGATCTGAGCCCCTAAGGGGACATCAGTATCATTCTCATTAGGCAGGTGGCCAAGCCACCCCAGCAACTCCACTTTAGTGTCCAGAGGAAAATGTTTCAGAAACAAGTGTAAAAAATCACAGGGCAGACCCTCCCACCCCAACCCTGAAAAACTATTCCTAATCTGTTCCTTGCAATTCAGATGTTAATATCTTAAAACTCATGAACGTTAGCTATTGTAGGTCTGGAGAGCCTCGTTACCAGACAGAAATCCTGCCCTTTTGCAATCCTGCTGAGTGCCTGACCTCCCTGGCACCTCGCAGCAGAGAGTTCCATGGTTTAATTATCTCCTGTGTGAAAAGGGTTTTATTTGATCAGTCTGGAAATTGCTGCTTTTCAATTTACTTGAATATTTTCAGCCACCAGTGTTACACTAGACAAGATTTAATATATCTTTATCATACTCTCCTTCATTGGTTTCCTTTCTAAGGTGAACAGTCCTAGCACAATGTTTTTCATATGAAAGGTTTTCCATGCCCCCAATCATCTTCTTTGCCCTTCTATGAATGTCTTCTAGTTTTCTTGAACTTAGAGCAGCTATTACTGTAGATACATTTGAAGTAAGGCTGCATTATTTTTCTTATTATTTTCTTTGTATTCCTCATCTATCATGTAGCATTTAGTTGGTTTTTCTGGTCCTCAGTGGCATAGTGGGAAGGTCTAAGTGAGGAGCATGTGGGGTACAAGCTCCCATCCCTAACCGTCCATGGCTGATTTAAAACCCTGTAAACTATGTAGGTAGTTTAAAAAAAAAGTGTTATCACAGCATTATAAAGCTCCCATTTCATATAATCATAGAATGGTTTGGGTTGGAAGGGACCTTAAAGATCGTCTAGTTCCAACCCCCCTGTCATGGGCAGGGACACCTTCACCTAGATCAGGTTGCTCAAAGCCCCGTCCAACCTGGCCTTGAACACTTCCAGGGAGGGGACATCCACAGCTTCTTTGGGCAATGTGTTCCAGTGTCTCATCACCCTCACAGCAAAGAATTTCTTCCTTATATCTAACCTGAATCTACCCTCCATCAGTTTAAAACTATTAACCCTCATCTTATCATTATATTCCCTGATAACGAGTCCCTCCCCATCTTTCCTGTAGTCCCCCTTTAGGTACTGGAAGGATGCTATCAGGTCTCCCCAGAGCTTTCTCTTCTCCAGACTAAACACCCTCAACAGTCTCAGCCTGTCCTCATAGGGGAGGTGTTCCAGTCCCCTGATCATCTTCATGGACTCTTCTGGACCCACTCGAGCAGGTCCATGTTGGGGGCCCCAGAGCTGAACACAGTACTCCACGTGGGGTCTCACAAGAGCAGAGGGGGAGAATCACCTCCCTTGACCTTGCACTTGGCCTTGTTGAACTTCATGAGGCTTTCATGGGTCCGCCTCTCAAGCATACCAATGATTGGACCAAATCTTTTAACAATTCCCAAGTTCACTTTGCTATTCTGGGTGGATTTGTTTCTGTAGCCCATCACTGCTGAGGTGCGTAAAACCCTTCCAAGTGTGGAATAAGCTGAAAGGAGACATATGGAAGGGAGGCTACTTAATGCAAAGGATACCTTATAAATAAGTGGTAGCTTCCCACAGGATAGATAAGTTGAGGCAGTGGTGCTGTGGGTAGGTACATCTGCATGTACCTGGGTCAACAAGCAGAGCTATTCCCACTGAACAAACCACAAACTTAAAAAACCCCAACACAAAACAGATTTTAAAATCCCAGAAGGTGCTTAAAAAGCCAAAGAATTCACTATATGTACTGTCTCAGTCCCACCTGTTGTTCACACAGTGCTGTGTTTGCCCCAGCCCAGTTATACCCTCTGGAATGAGAGTCAAGGGACAAAGAGGGAGGCTGCTCAAGAAAGCTAGGAGGCTGAATTTAGAATCCTGCCCATGGCCATAGAAATTGAGTCCAGAGCCCGTGGCTTTGTATTCTGGACACTAACCCCTCCCAAGTGGCACTGACATATTTTATATGAAGACATGAATGAAACAAACATGTTGCCAATGTGATCTAACTGAGCTGAGAGAGTATGAGACAGAAAGAAAAATGTAGGTTGGATATTTTTATATAAGTCCAAACAATATCCATCTGGGAGGACTAGTGAGGGCTTTTCACAACAACTTGTCTCCTCTATAACTAGTTTGACTCTCAGCTAACTGATCTATGAGAACAGAGTTATTTATAGCTCAGTCATAAATGAGGTTGAAATCCATATCTGCTACCAGTTTAGCATATAAGCCAAGTACTAACAGTGTCTCCGTGTTCCACAAGTGAAGCAATCTGTTTTTGTTTTAAATTACCTCTATTCCTGGGGTAACAATCACATCATCAGTGGAACATAAGTAGCATTTTCCTCCAAGCCAAGAGAAAACCACATGTAGAAATGCAGGGAGACTTTGGGTAAATCTCATTGCTGTCAGTGGCTCAGGGGAAGGACCCTGGCTTTGCAGCCATCAACCAAACTTCAGTGCTTTACGAACGACATTAACCAGTGGAAGCACAGAGGGATGGTTGCAGTGGTGAAAGGAGCAGGCACAGGCGTCTGCTTGTTCTTTGTTTGCAGGTGGGTCCTGATAACAGTCTTCTGCCCTTTCAGCTCAAGCCGTAGGAGAAAGGAAGGGGGCTGTCCCTCTGTCAGACAACTTGTTGACCATTCTTTGGCATTATTCCCTTTTTTTTCCCCTTCATTTTCTTTCCTCAAGCAGCTATGACGATTTGTATCTGCAAATAGTAATCGCTTGGCAGCTGGTAATGAGCTGGGCTGGAACTCTATAAAGCCAACAAGATAGAAAGAGGAAAAATAGGAAGATCTATGCATCTCAAGTACTGTAAAATGGTGCTCTGCACTCACACAAAGCCACATACCGTATCCCGAAACTGAGGAGAAAACCTGCTCTGCTGAGGAGGGAGACTCAAGGTTCAGGAAGTCACTTGGGAGCAAAAAGACAGACTACTTGCACCAGATAGACTAACTTGCACCATCTTTTCCATCCCTCTGTCAGTACCAAAGGGTGAAGGGGAATCCATCGCATCTTCCTTTGGACACCCTCATAGAGGAAATACAGTGGCCCAAACAACCTAGTGCTGAGCCATATTGCAGTCCTTGCCTGGCTGTGCAGGGACAGTGAGGCACTGAAAAGGAGTCAATCCAGGAAAACTGGTCTCTTGCTATCACTGATGCTAATGCCAGGATTCAGCCAGTGACCTGAGGAAAGGAGCGGAAGGGATTTTTGGAGCTCCTTTTGCTTCCTTACCCTCAGGACTTACTATTTTTACTGTGTCCAGGTTGTCTCACAGGGACAAAACTGAAACTTGTGTCCGCCACCAGCATGTACCAGTGTATGCACACCACCTTTGGAAGGCAGGCTGCAGGAGACCAGAGGCTGTGGTCACTTTTGTCGTTCCTTTGCAGTCCCAAGCTGAGTTCAGACACCACAAGCCCCACAAGCTCTTGCAGCAGGAAGATACCATGATGGTCAATAGGTGTCCTAGCTTTTCTGGGGCAGCCCCATGGTTTAAATCCCCTGTCTGTGCATCACGAAGAAATTCTCTGAGATCTAATGTTGCCCCAGAGTTTGGAGACAGTATTACAGAATATATAGTAGTCCTATGTACATTGCACTGGGAAGGTGGCATTTCCCAGTTTTTCCCACTGAAGCTACAGCCTCCCTGAGGAACCTGCTGTGCAGAGGAAAGAGATTGGGAGGTAGGAGCCACAGACTTGAGATCTGAATATTTCTGTCATGTAGCCTGATGTGGGAAGATGAAAGAAATGCCCTGTCATGGTCTCACATGGGGAACATGTCTTATGAAGACTTTTGTTCCTCCCATCTCATCATTCCCTGTATAAGGTCCTCTTAGGAGGGATTTAAGAGCACCTTATCTACCCCAAATCAGTTCTGTGATATCTCCACAAGGACATTGAATAGGGGTGCAAGACATCAGATCACCATTTCTCCATGTCTGAGACAAAGTTCTGGGCCTACCCTCTCTATGGAGAAGTGGACGCTTGTGGGATCTCCAAAATGCAGCTCAAAATTATGTTCTCCATTCTTCCACTGCTTCACTACTCACAGGTATATCAGCTGGACCATCTCAGAGGCAGCTATGGGGCTTTTTCTGCAGGTAACTGTGAGTGTGGCCCTAAATCCATCCTGGGGACTGCTTCTGCACAACACTGAAGGCCTGCCAATCTGGCCCTTAGAGTCTGGAAGACTGACCAGTGTTACAGGGCCAGATGTATCTGACACTGAGGTACTCCCATTTCCAGGAGCATAATCTTACACCAAAAGCCAAAGAAAACTTTCAGAGCCCAGAATAGTAGTTTAATTTGCCACCCTATTCCTGCTCACTGTCTAACTATAATTCAGCATCCTCTTGTAACCTATTGTTACTTACTTGCTGTAGCAAGACTTACAATGTTGTTGCAGCATATTTGGTAGGGTGTCAAAGCTGCACCCCTCTGGTTGACAGATGCTGAGCAGCACAATGCTCATACTTGAAATGGTTTCCTGCTGCCTTCTTTGGTTCACAAATAGTTCTCTGTTGTGATCCATGACTGAAGGTTGGATGTAGCAAAGATGGGCACTGTTACTTGTTTAGATAGAGTCTGACACATTTTGATTTCCTCCCAGCCCTTCACAGCCTTTGTCATTTACTTTACTACACTCCTACATTTTATTATCCAAGTTAAACTGCTTTAGGTTCATCATATCTAATGGCTTTCAGTGTAGGGTTGTCCCTGGGACCATGTTCTGTTGGCCTTTCATGTTGTAAAACAATTGTGTGCAATGATATTAGGGCACAAAGAGCCATGATGGATAACTGGTTGTTAGTTTGAGTTTTTCCAGTTAATTTATTTCCTCCAGCAGCATAAAGTAAAATGCTTTGAAAGAATGTACTCCAAACAACCAGTGTCCCCTGTTGGCTATCTTCAGTGCTGCAGAGACATTTATTACCCTTTCTTAGAACAAAATATGGTGTTAAATATAAAAGCAATGGTTCAAGCGGCCATAAAATGTGCTGGGGCATACTATGGATTCAATTGATTTCAAAGCCTAGATTTAGGGAAAATTTATAGTCAGGAACCTTATTTTTCCAAAATCTTGGCTTAGTTATTTAATATTGATCTTAAGATTATGATAAAATACATCTCTATTGATTTCTGTGAGGAAAAATTCATCATTGCAAGAATTTGTGGCTCTATATATTGGGTGGGTGAAGATGCGTGCAGTTTTTTCTCTCTTGGATCTTTGCACACTGCAGTTATGAAGTACCAGATGAGAGTGGAGAATGGGAGGGTGGAGCAGAACTGCTGAACTCACGTGCTTCCATGTCTCAAGACAAAGCAAAGTGATTCAGGAAAAAAAAAAGCAGACACCATTCTGGTGTGGTGTGGATTTTGTTAATAAAATGTGGTTGATTGGTCTCCTTGATAGCAGAACAGATAATTATAACCTTTGCATATCTTTGCTTCAGTCAACATGCCTATCTATTTAGCAAATACATATTTCTGCCTTAAAATATATACTGTTGCAAGGTTAAAAATAGTCTTATAAAAGAGGTGTCACTTAATTAAGTTCCTGTGGGCTAGACTGTAATACTTTGAGTATCACAGTTGTTACTTAATATAAATTAGGACAGCAAGTTTCTGTATTCCCATTTTCTATACTTTTCACAGGATGCCAATTATATCTGGATTCATACTAGGTAACACCTGATTATGGAAATAATTCTCATTTAATCAGCAGACTGGCAAATGCCACTCAACCTGAGTAAAAAAATAATTTTTCTTTCCAGACCAAGATGAGTGTAAAGTCGGTTAAACAGAGTACAGTTCAGCAGTGGTAGGCTTTAAGCTAAGTTAGGAGGATATTCTGACTTTCAAAGCCAAATACATTGATGCAGAGTCAAGATTACTTTAAAAAGCTGAAATGTTCAAGAGATGAAAATGCCTAGATTATGCATTCCAGCAGCTTCATCCCTACTCTGCACTATATTTATGGGCATATAGGAAAAGATAAACTATAAAGTCACGCAGGTCTTGAGCATATTGTGATAGTACATCCTGCTTTTTGTCCATTCTTTTCCTTAAGGAAAAGATTTAACCAGAACTCACTATAAACCTAGCCTAACTAGCTGATTTATCTGAGTCTATAGCTGCTTTGCTTCATCAGAGGACAAAACAATTAAAGCACACCAGTTTCTACTCCTAGATATCTTTATAGAAGAAAGACTGAGTGGATGCTGCTCACATTAAATTCACAATTCACCTGTTGCCTTTGAAGACTGCAGTCACAGCAGTATTTCCCACTGTATTTTTAAGCTGGAAAATAAAATCCAAGTGTCACCTTGTAACTTGTTAGCTTGGGTATATGTTTATGGCAGCGCTTTTCTGTGTGTAATGTATTAGACTTCCTCATGTATACCATCATTCCCTGTGGTAGGTAAGTTAATGAAACTATTTCATTAGCTTACGAAGTACAAGTCAGAGTTTTGGGAACTTTGCTTCTTTGTCTTACAGGGTATTTGACAACTGGAGCAAGTGTACACACAGTATCAGAGCACTGATCATTAGCACTGGCAGGTCCCTAAAAGGTTTATGTTTAAAATTACCTACTGTTCAGTGCTTTGAAGTAAATATTGCTGTTACATACATTGATTTCAGATGTCATAGAAATCGTCTATGACTCCTTAAGATCTGAAGGTTAAACTTTATGCCAGTGCCTAGAAATCTTGATAGCAGTAGCACAAGCGTGAGCAGAATGTGTAAAGACCATCAGGGATTCCTGAGCAAATCAGCAAGGAAGGGAGGCTCCAAGGGCACTCAGCACTCAGAGGAGAAAAGGCTTAAAGAAGCAGTATTCTCCCACAGCTGTAATTCATTTAAAAGGCTTAATGGTAATCAGAAAGCAAGACTATCCACAGAGCTGAGGAAATCATAAAGGTCTACTGGTTTCTACCAGAGAAGCCTGATCCAAAGCCTGATGTAGTGGAGGAAGGAGTCCCACCAACCTTCACGATCTCTGGCTGATGCTGCAAATGACTTAAGGACTCCACAACATTAACTGCTAGGAGAAAACATCAGTCTGTTAAAGTCTGTCCTCACAAACCCAGAAAATAGAAACCTATCTACAAGTAGCTAATATCAGCATATCCTCAAAAATCCAATTAGTGTCTGCAACCTTGAATTTTATCCTTGTCCAAAAATACATCTTGCTCCTTTTCACAGTGGGTTTGCACTCTACCCCTCCCCAACACACATGCGTCAATAGCTGACTTTTCCCATCCACGCCAAATTGCAGACTCTTTTCCGTGAAGTAATTTTGTCTAAATTGCCTGTGCACCCACCCATCCCATCCCAATTTTAGTCCATGGCATCTTGTTTTCAAATTAGTTGCTATCTTAAACAGCTTACTGCCTTCAATCTGTTCGTCTCTGTATTTCATTTACCTCTCTGACAATCTCCCATTTTACCTCATTTCTTCCTCAGGCCGCAGAGGCCAGCACAGGCTAATCCCTCCTCATAACTCAAAGTTCAAACCTCTAGAGTATTTAAGAACTTCCTTCATAACATCTTTTCAATTCCAAACCTCTAAGCAATTTTACCAGTGCCCAGAATAGTAGATAATATTGCTATTTCTCAACTTTCAGTACAGCAAAATAAGCTTTATTTATTTACGGTGTATAATACCACTCACATGGAAGTTTGGGCTTCTTCCTTCATAGCTGCGGCTCTGTAACTTCTGTCAAAGTATACACAGGTACCCTTTTGCTACCCGCTGTTTCAGTAATAGACCTTCTTCTTGTCATTGCATTGGGAAGAAACTAGCTCACTGAACACTGCTTCCCCCAATCTCTTCTTCCTCTTGTTTTTCACTTCTTATGTACAAATGTCTATAACTCCTTCCAGGATACCAAGACAACCCTGCTTTGTCCTTTACAAACATCAGAGACAATAAGTGCTGATTGCAAGTAGGACATCTAGTTGAAATGAATCATGCATCCTACTCATTTAGTCCTTTTCTCTTCTTAGGTGAAAAATCAAAGTCCTCTCACACATAATTCACAATGGATGAAATTCACTGCTGAGCAGAAAGCCAATGCAAAATCTGTGCAATGCTGAATTGCCTTTAAAGCTCTGTTTTGAAGGTTTCTGAAAGCCTAGGGAAGTGCCGGGCCCACTGCCCAGGGACGAATTTCACTCTTTGTGAACTGTCTAGGAGAAGAGTTTGATTTTTATTTATGTGCTTATTGTTTGAAATTTCTTGAAATCTGGTTCAAGCCTATGCATTTCATAGGTTCATTGTCTTATCGGTAGTAAAAATATGCAGAGATACCATTATGCAGCACCTCGTTTCCACAAAGGACTCGATTATTGATTTACTCATAGATGGTTATCAGAGATAGTTGTTTAAGTTGTGAATGCTGCACTTTACTGTGAGAGCAATACACAGGTCAGTCTCTTATTTCTCTTTCCTAATGGGATGATTCCCAAATCTACTGTGAGTTTTAAAGCAAAATCCTTCTGGAAAGTCATGCATTGTAGAAATGTAAATATTTTTGACATTATTGTTGTTCCTAAGGTTTCTCAAACAATTCACTTAGGTGGAATTTTGAAGAGTGAATAAAAAGGGCATTGACTCAAACCCATAGCATTGATTCACATAAATGTGTATGGATGGATTTTCAATGACTTTCAGTTCAGTCACACATTTTGCATGAACAAATAGAATACTCTGCACAGATGTATTTGTGGGGATGCTAGTGGTTTGCACATTGTTCTCCTCATCCACTCGACTGTTTTATTGTGAAGATGACAACTGCATAAACTTTTCAGTAACCTATCCAAGCTCATAAATTTATCCTTCAGACAAAGAAATTAGTTATCTAGGAACAGTACTGGAAGGAAAAGGTCCCAGCTGTGTAACCCAGAGTTGGGACTTTGATACTGGGACTGAGTACACAGAATAGTAGTGCTGGCAGACAGCCCTGAAGCTGATAGTCATAGAGCAGGCCACAAGTGGAAGGGGAGAGGTCTGGAGGATCTGCAGCCTAAGGGTTTTCTTGTTCTTTCCATGTAAATGTGTGGACAATAAGCATTGTTCCTCAGGATAACATAGCAGGATAAAATCTAAACAGGGACAACTTTGCAGTTTTCCTGCTTCCAGCTCCCTTATCAATGTTTGCTAACACCTCGCATCCATAAAACTGAGCCGTAAGGAGCACCATACAGTTTACATCATTATTATCTGTTAAGACAGCTTACATAAATCAAGACGGAGGTTAAAGTTGCCCACATCCATTTAAAATACTGCAAGACTTTCCACAGAAAACATTAAATATTTTTTTCTCCAGTGTACCCAAATAGGGATGTGTTGGGTTGGAGGTGGGGGGCTTTCTCTCAAGCTTTTTTCTCATTCTCATTCGAGTTTTGGGAGCTCATACAGATCAAGAGCTGCTCCCAGCTGGCAATTTGAAGGGAACCACCCTTTATTATGAGCCTCAGAGGGTTCATTGGTATGGACCAGGTCTGTCCCTACTTGTGAGGCTCAGCTGGTCTCACAGTCTCTGTGGCGGTTCCCCCAGCAGATGCTGGGCTTTGGATGCCGCCTCTCCTGAGGCAGAGTTATCTCAACCCTGTTCATGTGGTGAATGCTCTGCCACATTTTTTGGATGAGAGAAACACTGGAGTCTGAGATAACCTTTGCTTTTACTGCCCCACACTTCCCAGCTCTGATGTGAATGAACCACTCATACAGTGAGTCTTTTAAATAGTTTTTATGTGACTTTCTGACACCAGCAAACATGTATTTACAGAATAAGGCCCTTCCTTTGGCATTAATACATGCTGCCAAGCATAGTTAACCTTACTCTTAGCTTTGCAGCAGACAACTTGCTAACTTCTCCACCCATTGCTTCATCAGCCATGAAGATGCTCTTTACTGGAGTGAGCACTCCCTTTGGTTATTCACTTCAGTGCCTTCTCCCTTTTGACTGCTGGCTGATTTCTTATATCTTGCTGCAGCATGATAGAGTACCAAGCACCATCTGACACAAGGGAAATAATAGCTTATACTCACTATGTCCCTTCATCCTTAGTATCAAATTTGTTTTCTTCAGGAAAAAAGTTCAATATACCAGCGGTGCAATGGAAGTCATTTGACATGAAGACAGGAATTCAGCAAATTTGAATCTTACAACAGTATGTTATTAATGTCTGGGAAGGTCAGTTTGCAAATATTTTTGCAATCAAAACCTCACACTGCTTTCATCACTGCCTGTTCTGCAGGTCCTAGAGCCCCCATTTCTGTGGTGCAGGGGTAGGGGTGGCAGGAGGCTGTCCTCCATGGCAGAGGGTTCCAAAGCAATGAGGCAGGGGGTACTACAGTGAGAAACCAGCCAAAGGAAAAGCCCCTGCTTTCATTCCCTGTAACAGCACGCAGCATGGAAACACATCCACACACAGCTATAAGGACATGAATACTCCTACTGCACCCCAAACTCCAGGCTCTGAAGAGAAGTCAACTTGTGGGAAGGCAGTTTCCTCATTTGAAGGCACAAGCCAGAGAATCAGATTGGCAGATCAGGAGGGGGACAGGAATTGACTAGGAATAAAAAGAAAGGTGGTAATTTCTCAGAGGTAAAATAGAAACCAAAATGGAGGTATATCATCCATTTTTGTTCATGCAAATTAGACAAAATTTTCTTGCAACAGACAGTAAATGGCCTATAGCAGCCTCCCTGAGTCAGTGTAGTCTTTGAGACCTCCAGACCAAACTTGGAGCAATGGCAGAACTGAGTAACAGTTTTCCTTTTTGTTTGTGATTTTCACACAATTTCCTATCTCTTGTGATTTCAGGGAATTTTTCCTGTCCTAGAGACAAGAAGTTGCCATTCCAAAATTATCAGTGAAACAAAAAGATGGGCTTCTCTCTTTTTCTTTCTAAGCATCAGCTATTACCAGCTAGCAGACTCATGGCCTATGATGTGGGTTGGTTTGCTGTGATGCATCTGTTCCTTGTCAGTAGCTGCAAGTAAAATATTTTACATAAAACCACTCATTTGAAGCTAAAACTTGATCAAGCCTCCTTGTAAAACCAATAGATTGGTTTTAGACTTCAGCTGATGTTGGGTCAAGTTACCATTGTTCTTAGTGTTCTCTTTATAGTAAATATTGCACATTTAAAACCATCTGGTATATTGTCCCTAGGTTAAATATATATTGCTTTCTGCAACATTACAAACATTTTTGAGGTTTTGATACACACTACTTTCAGACACTGATGGGACCAGCCAGAAGAATACTGAAAATATATATTTGTTCGTTCTATTGATTTCTGCAATAAATGAGTCAGTAAAAGCAGATGAAGGAATTCATATATGCTATGCATGAGTTATAGACACTTCCAACATTCTTCTTTCTAATCCACGCTTCAATAACATTACAGAAAATGTATTGTGTCAGTTTCATTAGTCTTTGCCTTCTCCTTCCAGAAATATGAAGTAGATATTGATTTTACCAAATTAAACTATAATCCAAATCTTTGGCTATATGAATTTATCTTTTTTTTTTTTTTTTTTTATTAGAGTGCACTGGTTTTCTAACTATCATCAATTTTGTCCCCTGACCTGTACTTCAAACACAAGTATATTAAAATGATCTATTGATTTCTTATATAAGTGGTTGTTTATAGACATGTTATTGTCTCTAGAGTCTGGAGTTTAGCTAACTCTTTTTAGGCTGGCTGTGCCTCAGCTCCATAAGTCTGACACCTGCTGCTAAAAGGGGTTTGTTCATTTTCTGTCAGTAAATAATGAAATGAAACAAACACAATCTGTAATAGAATCAAATGCGAGTACAATGAGTCCACAATTCAATTTGGATTTAATATAGTTGCTTAATCCTGTTAAGGGGTGCCCTCATGAGAAAGATGTTTTAGCAGCCCAGAGCAGAACTTGAAATGTGACGACAGGCTGTTAAAGCTGGCTTCTGGTGCAGTTGAGGATGAGAGGGGACAATATGCTTTTGTGCCATGCCACAGAGCCATGTCTAATGACACCATCCTGGACAGGCTGGAGGTTGCTGATGGAACTTCACAGAGAGCATGGAAAAAGATGTAACCGCTACCAGTGTAGGAGATTAGTTTCTATTCTGTCTATTCTGAAACATCCAAGGGGCCAGGGGAAGTATTGCATCTATCTGTTTGGATACACTTGTTATTTTTTGGTTTGCTGTGAAGAAAGTGTCTCTCAAGGAGCCAGACTCTCATATGAAACAAAGGAAGCTTCATCTGTGGGAGAAACAAGAAGAGAGAAACACTAAAAATTAATTGTCACTGTACAGAAGTAGAAACAGTCATTAATTTTTGTGGAAACATTGTTTCATCTTGGAATAATTAAGTCTTGCAAGAGGCAACAAGAAACCTATGCAATTATACCATAAATTCTACTTTTCAAGATACAGTCCTTAAACATAAACTGCACTTTTCCTGCAGGAAATGCACATATTGTTTTAGAGGCATAGAACATCTTCCACCAGAATTCACTGTGGAGAACAGGTGGCATCTTATCGCTCCAGGAAGATAAGGAACAAAGGACTTACCATGCCCATAAAACAGACTATGGAGCTATCTAGGAGGAAATTATCTGGGTTATTAGCATCAGGATGTGAAAAAACACACATCTTTAACTACTGTAGAGGCTGATACTGCAGAAAAAAAAATAAAGGTAACAAAAACCAGCCTATTGCTATATCATACTCCAGTTATCCTACAAAGCTATTGTTTTTCCTGTCTCTCTTCAGATTAACTCCTCATACAAGACATGTCAGCCAAGAAATATTTGCCACCAAGTCCTGGCAATGCAGTTTTCATTCTGCTCTTCAGCACTTGATGTATTCCCCCCTTTTCCTGTTTTGAAATAACCTCTCCCGAATCATCCAGCTAGTCACAGTCTTGAAAGTTTTACTAAACTTTATTTGCAGTAAAAGGTACTGGCAGAACTGTCCTTGTCCAATTTGTATCCACTTTGCTGGGACAGTAGTTTCCAATTTTTAATAATTGTTTTTACTGAACTCTAAAACATTCTCCAGATATGTCCAGACTCTTCTATTGTGATCATAAATCCATTCACAGTGTGCTGGTTTTTACTTATTTTCTGTGGACTTCTTGAAATTAGTCTTTATATGTGCAGAGTTTCTGTAGACCATGCACTGGAAATCACTGAGCTCTACTGATTTCTAAATCTAGCTTTTTTGATGGGGCAGTGCTTAAATGGGGTGATTATAAGGTGAAGCTGTGAAGTGAATGTTCATTCCCTGGTCCTTAATGTCCAAAATATGGGAAGTCATCTCCTCTCCATGTAAGTAGTCGTGAGTAGAGTAAGAAATAGGTATGGCCCAGGAGCAGACTGTGGTCTCCTTTACCTGTGCACATACACTCTGAACTGTCTCAATGAGCCTGTGGCTGGTTCCTATGTGTTCAAAGCTAAATTGTTGCATGTTGGGCAATACTAATCATGATAAAACTGACCCTTTTACTCAGTGGGCTAGCTGCTTGAGCAGATTGCCTGGCCATGGAGACAGTTGGGTTCCTACCTTGGGTGCTATCACTGGAGACCTAAGGCCCTCAACTTCTTAGACACTCAAATTAGATGCCTAACATTTGCCTGTGTGAATCCTTGCCCACTTCCACTGCCTGTCAGGCAAACTCTCCATTTAAGGTCAGGTCTGTTTCTGCACTAGCCTTATTTTTCCCCTGTGTCTTTCCTTTGATTTCAGTGGGTGATGGTGCCATATATCTATAGTGGAAGATGACAAAATTGGTCCTCAGATCAAAGGTAAGTTACCAGGCAAGTTGCACAGCTACAACTATTTTTTCTCAGTTATACACTAAGCAATCTGAAGGGGAAGTCACTGAGGTAGAATTAACATCAAAACCCAAGGAGCCATTTCTGCAATGTTGTTTTTCAGAGCAAAGTCACTTGTCAATGCCACTTCATTTTAAACTGTGTGCTGGTGAGAAGGTATAGATGAAAGGAACTGCATCCTTCAGCCTGGAGAGGTCATGGTAGAGCTGTATTTTGGGACCTTGTGTACTCGGGTGACCTGATCCTCAGCCAAGTTACAAGCTCAAGAGAAATACAACTTGACATTATCATTACACGGAGGCATTTAAATAGCACCATAAATACACATACTGCTTTAGAGAATACAGATAGACATATTCTCTGCCCTAAAGACCTTAGAATCTGAATAATGAAGTAAAATTACAACTACCACATAATCTATTGAATATCTTCCATTGCATGGCAGACCCTCAGCTACTTTAATAATAGGGTTGTATCACTTAATCTCATGTACTGAATATTTAGTGCTGAGTTAAAGAATTGTAGACATTGAGTTGTAAATACCATTTCCTATGCTTCTTCAGTGTTCCTCTTCTTCAGTCTTTTTTACCTAACTGCCAACTAACTAGTTGGCCAACTGCCCTATTGAGCTTGTCAGATAATGGTCCAGGCTTCCAGACAAGTGGAAACAAAATTTTAATCCATGTTGCCAATCGTCAGGGAGGGTGGATTGATTTAATTGCCCTGGTCCCTCAGTTAGAACTGTTTTACTTCTGGGTGATTTTTATGAGAATGTGCTGTATTATTGGGGATGTAGCCCTTTTATTTTCCTATGTGTCATTCAGTATCACTGTTAGAAGAAGGTTGAACAGAAGAAAATGGATTGTAGAAGACTGGAGATTTCAATACATTTGATCTGAGAGAATATTAGGAAACTATCATTTGACTTTCAGTTTTATATCATATATATACTGAAATAATTCTAACATGTCCTGCTGGACTGAGAAATATACTTACTGTCAGACATCCAAGTACAGTTTTCTTGTTTGTTGTTGTGAATGAAATACAAGTATTGAGAAATACATGCAAAACATTGGTGCTCTAACCAAAGAAAGATGTTTGTGGTTTTAAGACTGACAGAAAACAGGGAACAGCTTCTTCCTGTCTCTTCTGTCTTACTATCCAGGGGAGCAAAACATGGTTCATCTGTTCTGAGCAGAACAGAGATCCTGTCCTACCCCCTGGTGTCATCTCCCCTGCAGAAAACAGCAAAGCCCTCTGAAGAGCCTCTTTCTCTTGGGTGAAAAAGTCAGTTCTGATGCCAGCTGAGATGTTGCCTTTAGGTGAGAAAATAATGTTGTTTCTGAATGATTCCAGACTGCTGGAACTACTAGTTGTGTTCCTGCATGCATCCATTAAAAATATATCTTTTAAAGAAGGAAATAACTAGAGTTGAAATGAAAGTGTTATGCTTAGCCTACCTTGAAGGAAGAATATTAGACCACTCCATTCATTGTTACTACAGCCATTAATGTAACAATAAACAAAAGCTGTTGTCCCAGTTTGGACATGTTTATTCTGCTAAGAATATACATCCTGGTGGGCAAACTCCATCCCTTCAAATTGAGTTTCTTGATTTGAGTTGATGAAAATGTATATGTAGGGTGAACTTCTCTTGGGAGACTTACAGCCCCGAGGCTTAGCAATGATAAGTCTAAATCCTGAAAGAACATGACTTCCTCATTGTAATTTGTTTATTAATTCTGCATAAAAACGAGTTCTTCAGACGTTCTTTGAGGAGAGATGTTTGCACTTTTTTCTGCTCTCCTTTGGAAAGCAGAAGGGAGTTTGGACTATCTCTAGAAATGAGAGAGAAAAAGACAATAATTTTTCTGAAGTGGAGAGTTAGCCATCATTATCTCCATTACTTGACATGGCACTTGTGGACATACAGTACCTAGCCCCATATGTAGTGACTGTGGCATAAAAATCATAGAAAAATGCCTCAATCAATATTACACCTCCCTGTCTCTCAGCCCGTGCCCCATCCTCCTCACAGAATCAATGTGTAGTACAGCAGCTCCCATGGAACCATTTTGGAAGTCCACATTGTCCTTGTTCAGTTATCTGCTCATCCTGGAGTATTCCTCACTGGAACTCATAGACAATTTCTTAGAAGGTGTTTTTTCCCATTTCAGATATGCTCATTAAGAAATTTCTGTTTGGAAAGACCTACACAAACTGGAATAGCTAAAATCTCAGTTTGGTGGTTTCTTGTTTTCCTGGAGTCACAGAATACAGCTCATCAGTCTCTGCTGGTGAGCTTTATCTGTTGAATGGAACTTCATAAAATGAGATACTGAGCAATACCAGTTTCCTCACTTGTCCTTAGTAGTCTAGTGGAAAATTTCTGAATTCCTAGTGTTCCCAAAACATATCCTGAAGGACAGGTCCTTTGGGCTGCTGTCAAACAGTGTTTCCTGGAGACATGTTAATTTGTGATTGTAGTGTGTGATAAATTTGTTGTTTTCCAGGAATCCAAACAGTAGAAAAGCTTAATGATAAAACAAAGAAAAAAAAATTAAGCTGGACCTAATGTCAAGCTTTTAAAGAGAAGATTGGTAAAAACAGGTAAAGTAACAGGTGAAACAAACAAGAAATATATTCATTCTGTAGCTAAAATCTGGAAGTCCTTTTTTGTTGGTTACAACATCTTCCTGAGGAATCTTGGTATCTTTGGATTTCAAGGATCAGGGATAGCTGAAATTTTGCAGAAATACTCTCTCCCTTTTCTCTTAGGATTGTTAGGATGCATTTGTATGGCTTTTTTCCAGCTGTTATGGCACTAAGCAGTTATTTCTCCTTAAACAGCCAAGGGAATATGAACTATGTAAATGCTCTTCTACATGGTAGCTGTCTCTTTTTGGTATCCAGCTCTATGTTATTTTTAAAAATAGACCTTATTCATTCTTATGCAGCCTATTAACCTTGCCCCTAACCCATTCAAAAGTGTTCCTTATTAAATATTGTACAATATTATATATTGTATATAGATTCTACTTATTTTCTATGGAGTTCATGGCTGCTGGCAAGCACAGGGTTTCTCTGGGGACCACATATGGCACAAAATTAACAAAGTGAATACTTAGAGCTGCTTCTGGTGATCCAAATCTCCACTGGGATGTGGGAGATATGGAAGAAGGCAGGACACTAAGGTCTTCTGTTGCTTGCATAAGTTCCCACTTGTCCATTTCTAATTAAAAAATGTCAGATCTTATTCTTGCTTCAGACAGAAACAGAAATATTGGTCAAGGCTTCCTTTTATTTCACAAAAGAGAATTCTTTTCTGACCAGCCCTGTTCCTATCTTAGGCCTGAATTCACCTCACTTCACTTTAAGACATTTCACTGAACCTACTGACTCATACAGGGGATCTGGGGACACACTGAGCTGAAGGAAGACACCTCTGTCAGATGCATGTGTCAAGAAGGAGAGGGGGAATCCCAGTTCCTGTATTTGGAGCTGTCTGGAACATACCACTGTGTAATATAAGTTCCTATGTAGCCAGGACCCAGCTTCTTCTGGTCCCTGTTGCAGTAGCACAGAAATATTAGTGATGAACTTCTTGCCTCTACTTTACCTCTGCAGCTTCTACTATGGAAGATATACAGACTCCTAAAAAGGCCTTTACGATACCAGCTCCAACTGGCACGACCAAAACCAACAGTCTCTGCTTCTGTTGTGGAAGGGGAGATGAGAGAGGGAAGAAAGTGAAACAAATTCTTATTCGAGTAATTAGGACATTACGGGAGTGTGTAACAGAGCATCTGAGGGTAGATTTACTACTCTGCCTCCCTCTCTGCCATCTGAAAAGAGCCTCCGTGCATGTGTTACAGCACTGGCTAAATAGTTGCAATTCCACCCAGAGGAAAGCATGAGAGTACAGCTTTTTGCCAACATTGGAAGCTTGCCAAGCTCTGTGGTATTTAAGCAGTCATGACTTTGTCTTCATCTGCGCAGATTAAATATGGATGTGTATATTAATTATGTAAATGCAAAACTGCAGATCTCAATCAAGTAGAGCCAAGGATACACTATCCTTTGCAAATGCTGATTGATGCCATACACACAAGAAAAACAGAGACCATTCAGCTCATTGCTATGTATATTCTGGAGAGGGGAGGGAAGGAAGAAGGGAAATTTGGAAGTAAACAGTGTTTTATAATGAGAGTGAAACTATAAATGCCATAACTTTCTATAATACCTAATAACCTCCACTCAGCAAAACAGAATGCTTACTTAGCAGGAGACAGCTCTAGAAGATGGTGAAAACACATATTTAGAGTGACATGAACGCTATCAACTATAATCAAGACACTCTTAAGAATTTTAGTCAAGGGGTGAAACTGGGCTTTGATGTGACATGGTAGAAGTACCTGATTTTTCTGTAACTTCATGTAGATCATGAACAAGTACATGGAAATCAGTAGCACCATGTCTGTGTAAACTTGATATTCTGGGGCAGAAAATGGATAAACTTTCCAGGTTTAGGTTTGTGATCAATGGCACCACAACATTTGATCTGTTTGCATGCTTTGTTTTAACAAAATAATATGATGTAGGGTTTCAAGGAAGGTGAATTGGATATTGGATTGTGCATGTGAAATTTCTAGATTCCTATCAGTGCACATACAAAAACAGTGTGTTGTCAGAGAAACCTTACCTTGTAGCCAATGAGTAGCACCCATCTCCATTCCCTCTGCTCAGCTCAACAACTGAATGCTCCAGCATCTGCTATTGAACCACAGATTATACCAGGATATTGTTTAAGTGCTAGAAAATTAATTTCTCTGCCAGTCTGACAAGGCCCATAAAAGGATAAGCAACCTACCCATTTGTCAAAGTTAGGGAAGACAGAACTGAAAGCATAGGTGTCAGAAAGAGAAGCTGGACAGCAGCTGGCCAGCAGGAGGAGAGGGATGGACAAGAAGATTGCAGGACAAGGCAGAGACCAAGCACTCTGCCCACTCCACTCATCCAAGTCCACTCATAAGGAGACTCAGAAGAACCAACCCCAACACTGCTATGTCTCCCAGACACTGTTCTCTCACCTGTGCTACTGCCATCAAAGATGGGCATTGAGTGCTCCCTGCTCAGCACCATCTACTCAGCACATCAGGTCTGCTCAGAAAGGTTACTTCCCCAAAAGTCACCAGTAGTATTGACTCCTACTTATCTAGCAATTCCTTCCAAAGGCTTGAGATGATCTGATTTTAGGATATCCTTGCACTATGAAGGGTGTATTGAATTATTCTCATTAAGTAACACATTTATTCTTCCCTGGGTTTTTCAAGATGACTTTGTGTTTGATACATTCTGACTGTTGGCATTAACGTGTCTGTCATTCTCATTAGTGAGTTGTATTGGGGTTTTCTAGTGGTACGAGTGCCAGAGTGATTTTTAGGTGAGATAATTGTAATGAATATTCTGAATAGATCAGTTAGGCATAAGAGTGACCTGCAGGTTAGGATCAGCATCCAGCTCTCTCTCTGCTGCTCTTGTGTTGCTCCCATTCACCCAACAAATTCAAGCCTGGAAAATAAGGCTGCTCTGCCCCCATTGACTGTGATGACTACGGGAGACAGTTAGGGGATGCTTTGGTATGCTACATGTGGTTGTACAGTTGCTCTGTGTGCAATGACAGGTGTCAGAAAGCCCAGGAATGTCTAAGTAGGCTGTTAGAACATTAACGCCTCTGATAATCACAGATTGTGGACATGGAGAAGACTGCCTTTCTACACGCATCTCTTTTCATGTCTATCTTAGATGACTTTATATCACAGAATTGAACTTCTGGTATGGATAGATACAAGCCATTCCAGGAAACAGGTTTTCCTGTTGAACTGGCTTGGGGATTGACAGCCAGCACACACCTTAACAGGTCTTCTCTCCTGAGAACCTGTGAGCTTTCTCAGTTTCAATTTTCAAAAATTTTTCCAGGCCACATGTGAGAATGGAGCTAGAGAGATAGCACTGCCTAGAGAAAGAGTAGGGACAGAAAGACAGGAAGTGTTCCTAAACCTGAATATATTCTTTTTAAAATATTCTAAACTTAGCAGTGATGTTCAAATCATAGAGAAAGTTAGCCCTTCAAGATTTGTTAGACACAGACAACAAGTTACATATACATTTATATACTTTTAAAGTCACCTCCTGCTTTTGTGGACCACAAGGTTTAGCTTAATTTTTACTCCTAGAGTTTGCAAAACTTTATTCAAAGGTCAACTTAAAAAATCATTAGGAAACTGGAGAGTGTTCTCACCTGATCAAGTCATAATCTTGCAAGAATCTGAATAGTATGTCTCTTTTACCGATGCTCATGCTTCTTGCAAACTTTAAAACATCAAGTCAGGTTTGAGATGTAAATGTAAATTGAGTGAAGTGACAGTCAGTAATGAAGAACTGTGTGACAGGATTCCTTATCTGTGGACTGCATAACAGATGAGGGTTTTTAGCAATCAGGTTTCCTGAAGAAGGGACAAGCTTGTTCACTGTGTTAACCACACAGTGGTCTCAGGTCTTTAATAATGTGTCATAACTGATTCACTGATGGCAGATCAGTTGGAATTCTCTGGACTAAGGTGGACTAGTCACCTCTGTCATGTGTTTTACACAATTAAATTGTGCCTTCTCAATCTCCATCTTTCCTGATGTAGATATGATGTTTAGTACTATATTTTGTCTGGAAAGTATAGGGAAAATATGACAGCAAAAATGATTAGACTAGAAGTAACTTAAAAAAATCAAGAAAAAAAAAACAAAAACAAAACAAAACAACAACCTGTCAGATTAGAGCAATTGGGGACCTTGTGAAACTCTTTCCTCTATTTTTTCCTTCCAGGTCAAACTGTCTTATGGGACAAATGCTGGGGAGGAATTTTGTATATTGCTACCTTGGGTCTTCTTCTGAGGAAAAAAAACATTTCAATCTTCTGTGCTTTCAGTCTGCAAAACAACTGAAGACTTTTTTCCTTGAAAAGGTTTGGAAAAACTGTAACCTCCTTAAGATCTGCTTTACATGTACTTACAATTATTACATGTTTCTATGTAACATAGTTTGAAACTATAGTATTTAATATGATGACATTAAGAAAGTCAGAGTTGGGTTAGGAAAACCCTGCACCCCTGAATGAAATCCACACCACAAGAAGAGTTGAAAACATTTACCTGGGAATCCTGGAGCACAAATGAGACATTGTGGTTTTGTAACCATAGAGATGCAGTTGTTTGTAAAGATTTTTGCTTTCATTTAGCCATCTATATAATGAGTGTAGGACAGCTCAAAGAGACAGGGGAAAAAGAGGGGGAAAAAACTAGGAGGAGTGTGAGGAGTGCTAAATGATCTGAAAAAAATAATATGGACTACAAAGATTTTGTTTTCATATAATAAAAAGTAAAAAGAGGTAAATGGAAACACCCCCCACTTTTGTTCCCAAAAATATCTCAGAGTTTTTCCTTAGAGAAGTTTAAATAATTAAAAATTGCCTGATACCAGGCAATAAAAGAGATAAGATATAAACAAACTATAGTATTTATAAAGATAGATTAATAGGTGAATAAATTACAGACATAAAGGGCAGATCTTGACATGTCCTGGCAAAGACTCATACAAGAGTGACTGTCAGATCAAGGTTACCAGTGCATTTGATTACTCAGTTTGACTAGGTATGTCTACAACTTCACACTTTGACTTACACATTTTATATGTGCATCCTGGGAAGCTTGGACTTTCCTCTCCACTGTATTTTTAAAAAATCTTTATAGAGAACTAAATTAAATTGTGTTGTGGAGAATCAAGAAGTTAATCAAAGATAAAATCCAATCAAGATATTGCTTGAAAAATATATCTAGAAATACCCAGTTAATAGGGATCCTTTTTTTTATATATGTCAGTAGCTTTTTCATTGCCAAACATATTGTGCAATACATGCACATAAATAAAAGTTCTTGAACAATGTGATTTCATTTCTTCATTTGTAATAACATAAATGAAAACAGTAAAATGTGAATAGTAGGAGCATCACCTCAGTAATAAAATGTTTTTCTTCTGTTCGAAATCACATCTATTTCATTTGCTTAAGATCATATGTGGAAAATGAAGAAGTGTCAGAAGCTTTTGCAAATTTGAAACTCAGAACCAAAATCTGTTTAATACAGTTGCTGTTATTCATGTCAACTTGTTGATTCCAGAAAATTTAGTTTTCAGAAAATGATAAAGCCTTGGTCACCTGTCTGTGGCTGTTTTATGCTATTTTCACAGAGCGTTCTCTTTGTAGAAAAAAAGTAAAAGATAATTTGCATTGTGTAAATCAGTTCATTGCAAAAAAAGTGGAGATACACCATACTGTGTCCCACTTTTGTAGAAACAGTCTTCTCTTGTCACCATAATCAGGTCAAAAACATATTTTACCTCTTTGCTCCTGAGAACTCTACATATTGTATTTTATGTCAGGGTCCTGACAACTCTTAGAAGTAAAGCTCACAAAGTTCATTATTTCATCTTGTTCAGACAGACCAGTGTGATCTTCTTTATTTTCACACATAAAATGAAGTTCCTTCATCTCTGCCAGGCAAGGATTCCCCACCCTGCCAAGCAAATACTTCCAGTTCATACAATAGATGCCTATGTACTACAGTTCTCCTCCACACAAAGTCAACAATGATTCCTATGATTTTCAAGTTTTTAATCTCATGGTCAAGGCTTTGCCATGGTAGAACTAGTTGCTTCTTGATATTTATTAGGCTTATTATTTGGATTATCTTGCTAGACTGAAGCCTTATTAGTGCTCTTCAAAATTAACATAGCAACTACAGGACATGGAAGTGTGTTTGTATACACAGTAACATGTGAACTTCAAGCGAAGTTGCTTCAGAAAATGTCTGTTGGATGTTAGTGAGGAACATCACTTTTACCAAACTGGTGGAACTTCAGGCCTTCATATGAGGGGACTGCATTTTCTCCTCTTTCCAGACATTAGCAGGTTTTGTACAGCTGGATTTTTTGCTCTACCATTTCCTAACTCTGTGAAACTGTCTCTTTACAATCTTAAATCCTCTACAAGTATAGCTTAGCTCAGTGGAGCTAATAAATTCACATCTGTTGTCAGATGCAATGTGCTTGAAGTTTAGGCATGCTATTAAAGGCAAAGCAACTTCAGCCAAGATTTCATTTCTGAGGGCATAAAGACACAGAAACTGGTTAAGATATTTCCAATATACTATTAGGTAATTGAAATCTCTGCTTGTTTGCATGCTGATAAGATTAATTTGAGCATCCACAATTAGTTCATTAAGAGCCAGAGGCTTTACCTGTCTTCTCTCCCTTTTATTTTTTAATGTGGCCTGAGAGCACTTTTATTGATAAGCTCCACATAAACTGAGATATGCTATGATTATATCTCCTGACCTATTCTTATACTATACTTGGGTTTTAAATCATTCTCCTTCACAATGAGGCTTTCATGTCTGATGTTAAGGTATGCTCTGTGCAAAGGTGAGAAAGCTCATCCCAATTAGTATAATATTTTATTTTCTAATGCCCTTAATGACTAGAGTCTTCAACTGACCTGTGCGTAAAATTTCACATCTCCTGAGCAGCAGCAAATCTAAAACTTTTTAGTAAAGGGGCACCTGAAGAGAAAGTTTTGCAGTAGTCATGTGTATGTGTTTGTGTGTGTGTACAAAGTAATGAAAGCTTAAGAGAAGAGTTTTGTACCAGACGAGAACAATATAGGTTATTCATTATCAGGGCAATACTAAAAGGGGGGGCAATATTTAATAGGGAAGCATGAGGAAGAACTCTTTGGTATTTGTGCAGTTAATTCATCCATGCCAAACTCTATTGTCATGCACTCAGCAAGTCCAGATGTATATTGCTTTCAATCTGTGTTTCAAGATATGCCCAGAGAGAATTGTCATTTCTGGAGTTCTCTGGGTACATGTGGGTTCATTCAAGACTGCTCTGGTTAAAAGCAGTTATTTCTGGATTCTGCATCATTTTGAATTTATCTGTAACATATACAGACAAACAATTCAATCACTGGAAGAATATCAAACTGTGTATCAAACTACCCAAGATCTGAAATAAATAATTGCAAATCAATCCCTTTTTCTACTTTAGGCAGACAATATATCCATTAAAAAACTGGCAGCTTGTTCAATTTTAAGGGGAAGTAATGTTAATGATGTTTGTAAACGGCCAAGTATTGATGTGGGAAAGGCTTACCAAGCATATTTCATGATCATTTCAGATTTATTCAAATAACATTTCTTGCTTGCTTTGTCTAGGAGATCTCATCTTGCTGTGGTCTGCTATAACGTGCCAAGGCACAGTAAGCTTGGCAGCCAGCCAATTTATACCACTCATTTCTACTATTTTTGCTGTTCCTTACATGGAGCAGAACAACGCATGGCTGGAGGAAATGCTCACTTCTACAGGCAGCAGAGCTGGGACTGTTTCTTCTTACAACACACTAAATCACTGGGGTAACATTTTCAGGCGTTTATGGCATTAAGTCTTGTATGTCAACTTTTCTGCATACAATATACCTTTATATTTTATTTGTATAACTGTACAACTGAGGCAAGACAGCAGGTGCCTCTGAGGGGGTGCAGAGAGTCCCACCCTCAT
Source organism: Strix uralensis (assembly GCF_047716275.1). Taxonomy (NCBI): domain Eukaryota; kingdom Metazoa; phylum Chordata; class Aves; order Strigiformes; family Strigidae; genus Strix; species Strix uralensis. The sequence goes on from NC_133973.1 coordinate 40,931,201, forward strand.
GCCATAGGATGTGGGAGCAGGAGTGACTGCACTTGTTGGGGAATCTGATGTGTGGGGAAACAGAGACAGACTTCCTGACTGACTGGAGATGGTAGCTGACCCCTCTGTCTCAACAGACAGCTGTGTTGGGGTGCTACAGGGACCAGCAGCTACCTATGGGCCAGGACCATGGGGGCTCTCTGGGGCAGGAACAGCAGGGCAGGGCCTTGCAGCCCAGGCCCATTCCCGCCCCAGCCTGGAGCATCTGGGGGCACTGGGGCAGTCCCAGCCCTGGGTGTCAGGCACCTCCCTGGGGATGTGGATGGGCTGAGGCTGGGCCAGGACATGGGCCCATGGACAGGCAGGGTAGGGCTGTGGGGAGTTGGAGACCAGCCCTGTTGTGGGGCCTGATGGCCCTGGGGGCTGACATGGGGTCCTGGGCTGTAGGCAGGTGGGGGGACTCCCGGGGGGCTGGGCAGGGACCAGTCACAGCTGGTGGTTAGTGCCCTCAGGGCCTTGTCTGACAACATGACACTTTTATCGATGAGGGTTCACTGTGAAGGCTGTCACAGTGAAGAAGAAATGCTCATGCTTGATGCAACAGAACAGAGGAAGCCAGGAGAACATGTATGTTGGTCCTCCCCTTGAGGCACCACCAAGTCCTTGTATTTACCATAAATATTGCGTTTAAATAAGGCTTGCAAAGGAAATGGGTGGCTTTTAGTTTCTGCCAGCACATTCTACAAAATGGCACCAGCTTTATCTGGTTTTGGGGTGAAAGGACTTCCACCAGCCTTGGAAGAGAAGCACATAACTCACAGGACACCCCTGTGCATGACCCAGGACAGGAGGTCCCACGGGAGACGCCTCACCCTCCAAAGGCTGCAGAGCAATCTCTGCACTTACTCTTTGCAGAGCAGACCTGCACTGAGCTGTTGCTGGGGCAAGATTTTCAGAAGTTCTCAAGTGTCTGAGGTGCCAGATCCCCATCAGCTGTCATTGGAGAAGGAATTAAGTTCATGAGTCATTTATGCTCTTAAAAATACAACACTGACTCTGCAATTACCTGGCCAGCACACAGGGATGAAGGAGGCCATGGATGAGCTAGTAGCTATCTTCCTTCCCAACACCCTGCATGGAGGCTGGTGAACAGTTTCAGCACCCCTATCTATCTCAGACACTACTCAGACTTTGTGCAGGGTGACAAGTTAGGAGCACTGGACCCAGAAAGCAACCACTCTTACAAAACCAGCAAAACATGTCCATTTTAATCGACAACTTAGTGTCTGAATGATGAGAAATTCGTGTGTCTTTTCCTTAAAGCAATACAAAGACAAAAGTGAAAAAAGGAAAGGGAAAAAATAACCCAAAGCTATACACAATCAGATAAGGAAAAGTACCCAGGGGTATTGATATTAATGAGGAAATTCACCATATTTACATAATCAAGCTGTTATTTCCTTTTATAATATATACATTTTGATGATGATTATTATTATTTCTGTCATTATTATTCTTTCCCAGGAAACTATTTCAGTTACTGATATTCTGTGCCAGATGTGAATATGGTTTTCATTGTTTCAGTATTAGCTATTTTGTAATTATAACATTTATATTCAGTGTTACCAACACTCTCTGGAATAGATTTCTTGTTCTTTTGTACAGTCAGAACTTCCAGAAATGTGTTTCTGCATTTCCACTAAATAAGAGCATCAGCAAACTACCACTGTGCTGAATCTCTCCAGCTTAACTTCCACACAAATCCTGTGTGGTGCAGAAAACAGTATGTGTTCTTTCTCCCTCTGCAGGAAACAGTCTGTGGTCTTTCTCTCTCTTATTGTCTGTCAAGGTTTTACTGACCAAATGGAATCTTATGGTGCTTTATCTAAGTCACTTTCCCATTGACTGGAAGGTCTTAAATCTTTTTATTCTTCCTTTCTCTCTCTTTTTTTGGCAACAGATGATAATTAGCTTTCTGAAAGATAAATTTTTCTTATAACCAAAATAAATAAAAAAGAATGCAGACTTTCATATAAAAATACAAGAAAGACTTTTGAGGAATATTTCAGTGTCAGAAATTTGCATCTAGGATGAAGTTAGTTGTGGGAAAGGAGGAAGGAAAAGATAAGAAAAGATGTGGAATGGAGGGAAGACATTTACAAAACACAATTCAGTGCCACACGGTGATTTTGAAAGGTTTTAGGACCTACTTCCAACCACTGTATGATGCAAAATCATCTGTCTTTTCCTTTGTCTTTGAAAGAGGCAACAACTACACTAGGAATTAAACCAAGCTGATGAGAACTGGCCCACTTGCATGTTCAGGTAGAGAACTATATCCTACTAATTTTTGTAGAATTTTGGTTTTGTCTTTGCATCACAGAATTTGAGTCTTCCTTATGGACCTCCCACTATGAAAGGTGAGACAAATATATTGTTATTTCCACAACATATAATCCAAAATAAAACACTGATATAACAGTGCCATTCCAATTATACTAATGTTTTAAAAACAGTTTTCATGGAAATTACTTTGCTTCAATACACAGTGATTCCAAAGGCCTCTACAGACACCCACTGTTCCTGCTGCTTGGCTCAGTCATTTTCGTTGGGTCACACAGTATGTAAGCCTGTGATCTTAGTTTATTTATTATCAGTTTTTCTTAAAATCATTTGGTTTCTTATTTTCTGTCCCCAAGATAGCTGAGTTCCTAGGAATGGCATAGCTGTGGCACATCAGTTATTTTTCCAGCTCTCAGATGAATACATCTTCTCTCAGCCATCACTTTAAAGTGAATGATGTATTATGTATACAAATATGTTACAAACTATGCCATGACATACGAAGAATAAGATCTGTCTCTTTGCCTGAGGTTCCTCAGCTAAAGTTGTTCACTTCTTCCCAGCTCTGTCTGACTCTTGCAGTGAGCTAGTCTTTAATCTACATCCAAAACACCCAGTCATTCTGTAAATCCTCATTCCCTTAATAGAGAAGGTCTCTGCACCTCCTCTCCCTGCACTGAACAACACAGAACTACAAAACTCATGCTCTCTGAAGACTGTGGAATTAATCTGTATGAATTTATGAATATTGTATGAGGCCAGGTAACAAGAAATGCTTATTTAGACATATCGCACTTAGCTTAATAGCTGGACAATAGCAACAAAAGAACAACTTGTCACTAAAAAACTAGAAGATACTTGCTGCTCAACTCAAATGACTAGTATTGAAACTCATGGAGAGTTCCCTCTAACTGACAACATCTCAAAACCTGATGGCCTGAAAATCACAGACTGAATCTGTGAAATTAATTGAATGAGGATGCAATACAGCAGCTAATTGTAAACCTAAAAACTGGTTGTTATGATGCACCAGCCAGCAGGACTTGTCTTTTCTGCGTGAAAATAAATGTGGCACTTCTAACTTGTCTGTCTGAAACTTGAACATCTTATCTTCCCAAGTTTAAACACCTTGCTGGCCAAACTGAGAAGGTACCTTAAACATATAAAACATTAATGAATATTAAGAATCTTTTGTAAATAATCTAATCAATATCCTACCAAGAAGCCATCATAGTATAAACTCAAAAAAGGACTGCTTTGACCTAGAATTCATTACAGCTACAAGAAGATAGGAAAACAGCAATAAGACATTTGACTAACAAGTGAGAAATAGAAGGGAAAATAGAAGCAAATGGTAATTAATACATTTTTCAAGTTTAACAATGTAGAATGATTAGGAAGACGAATCAATTAAGTATTAATATTTAATAATTAATGGAACTATATATAGTAAGACTCCAAAAACAAGAAACAAGAAAAATAGTAGGTTGGGTAAAAACCCAGGTTTAGATTAGATTATAACGATTAAAATGCTACGGACAAATCACCAAATTATCACTGCTTATTCTTCTAAACCTTGCACATGGAATAACCATATCGCAGCTGACATTGTCCCCAGAACAGAGGCCTGGCATTTGCAAGAAAGGAAGGAACAGAGCAGTCACACCTAGGTTCAGTATTTTAAAGCAAACTGTACCTGATAACTTATTTTCAATTTGATTTAAAGGAACTCTCTGAAGAGCTCTATGATCTGTCAATATTTACTAAATCTTGCAAAAATAAAGACATTCCAAAGGACTGGAGAACTACAAACATTCCCAATATTTGAAAGGGGCAAAAAGGATGGCTCAGGGAACTAGGGACAATTATTGTGACACTGATTCCAGTTAAAATACTGGAACGGTTAATGTGGGAGCCTATTCACAAATAATTAGAAGTTAAAAATATACTTAAGGCCAGGCAACATAGGAGGTAGGTTTTGTCAAATCCAAGACATTGTGGAAGAGTGGCTGGAAAGCTCCCTGGCAGAAAAGGACTTGGGGGTGTTGGTCGACAGCCAGCTGAATATGAGCCGGCAGTGTGGCAGGTGGCCAAGAAGGCCAACAGCATCCTGGCTTGTATCAGAAATAGTGTGGCCAGCAGGACTAGGGAAGGGATAGTCCCCCTGTACTCAGCACTTGTGAGGCTGCACTTCGAATATTATGTTCAGTTTTGGGCCCCTCACTCCAGGAAAGACATTGAGGTGCTGGAATGTGTCCAAAGAAGGGCAATGAAGCTGGTGAAGGGTCTAGAGCACAAGTCTTGTGAGGAGGGTTTGTTTAGCCTGGAGGAAAAGAGGCTCAGGGGAGACCTTATTGATCTCTACAACTACCTGAAAGGAGGTTGTAGCAAGGCGGGTGTTGGTCTCTTCTCCCAAGTAACGAGGACAAGAGGAAATGGCCTCATGTTGCACCAGGGGAGGTTTAGATTGGATATTGGGAAAAAATTCTTCACTGAAAGGGTTGTCAAGCATTGGAACAGGCTGCCCAGGGAAGTGGTTGAGTCACCATCCCTGGAGGCATTTAAAAGACGTGTAGATGTGGTGCTTAGGGACATGGTTTAGTGGTGGACTTGGCAGTACTAGGTTAACAGTTGGACTTGATGATCTTAAAGGTCTTTTCCAACCTAAAAAAATTCTATGATTTTATGAAATAAAGCCATTGTCTTTTCTTGGCAAAAGGATTATAGATTTGGTTGTTAAAGACAATTATGTTGATATATACATTTAGATTTCTCCAAGGCATTTGACTTAGCAACACATGACATTTTGGTTAAAAAGCTTACATTATATGGAATTAACAGAACACATATTATCAGATGGCTTAAGAATTAATTTGTGATAATTTCAGAAGGTAGTTGCTAAGGCTGATACATCAGGAAGTGAGATTGTTTTCTGCAATCAAATTTTGGTCTAACACTGCTTAATAATGTCATCAGTGACTTAGCTCAATCTTTATTTTATTTTTTTCAGACCATGAACCCCCACACACACATAGCAATATAAAGCTGACTGGCAGTAGGACTTCTTTTCTCAGTTGCCTTTTTTTGGCCCCTGTGAAGGAGTACACAGACCCACAGGTTTAAGACCTCTGACAGGGACAACGTTAAATCATTCTTTGTAACTTTTGTGAACAGCACCAGAATAAGTGTAATATTTAGTAATGAAAGCAGTCTAGTCCGATTTCTTTGGTTAAGTAACCAGGAACCACCAGAGAATGTTTAATGTTAATGCAGTCATATGCAAGTTACAGCAGCTGAGAACCAGAACAGAAATGACACCTTCAGAGAGGACACTGTCCTGGAAAAGATACCTATGTCCAGATTTAGAGACCATTAACAGTGCTCTGTTGAAAGAGCTGACCTGATATTTGGTTTCATAAAGGGGTTTAGAGGGCAGCAGAAAGAGCAGAAGAAGGAAGGTACTTTTGTTTGACAGAACTAAATGAATTTCTGAATGGGATGGCTGATACCGTGGAGTGGTACAGAAAATACTGCAAAGGGTCTGGCTAGTGGATTTTGCTACTGTGCTCAGGATCATACTTACTATCACATTTTAGAGGAACAATTAAAGCAGAGTTAAAATTCTGTTTTCTCATATTTGTGGTTTCTATTGTTAAATCAGCAGACACCTGGTTACTATGCTGGCTCCCAGTCACATCTCTTTCAAGGATGATTTGCAAGTGGCAATCCCAGTTGGTAGGCTAACTGCTTTACAGCAAGTCCCAGTGAAAGACTGGGAAAATGGCAATCATCGCCTCTACAGAGGGAGTGATTTACATAGAATCTGTTTCCTGTCGTGAAGAATTCATACAGACCTCACTGGGGTCAAAAAGACAGCTAAGCCCTACACCAGGACACAGGTTATGGCAGGAGCCTCCAGCAGAAAGCCTAAATAAACCACTGTTCCATTTCCTCCTATCACCCCAGGCTGCACTTGCAAGACCTTGTTGCAGGCCTCAGGCTTTCCAGGTTGCCCTTGATAGTATATAGCCCCTCACATGACCCATCCTTAGAGCCTGCTACAATCTCTTGTCTCCCCTCATGCTTCCTAGACCTATTCTTGGTCACCTGATGCTCTTCTCCCCAATATATGCAAGAAAGTGAAAGCTGGCACAGTATCACAAAGAGCTGGCTCCCTCGTAAAAATGTAGTGAAACATAATCTAATGCACAGCTCAGTGAAGCATGGACACCCAGATGAAGCATCTGATGTAGATAGGGTTACATTCTCAAAACAGCCAGCAGTATCCCTTCTACCCCAAGGAGCTTTTTCATCCATCTCGACCAAAGCATGATAGCCAAAATTCTTTGAACTGGTTACTCATATTAAGCACTTTCTTTGATCTCTGACACTCTTTCTCCACCTCTGCCTACCTAAGTAGTTTCTAGGGAAAATTTATTCAGAAAACAGATATGGCAAGTGGTATTTTGCTCATGTCATACAAAAGACACAGATGCACTTACCCAGGCTGCTGGGCAGCACACTGATCATTGATTTCACCCACTGTGTGTATTTCTGTTTGGGAAATAGAACTAGTGCATTGTAATTCTTTCAAGCTCTCCCTTTTAAAAATGCTTTGCATATTAATGAGGTTAGAGTTAATCTATCATTTGCAAATGGCCTGCTGTGAGTCAATAAAGTTTTGATAGCAAATAACAATCCAGCTGGGATATTATTAGAGAAAAAGTCAGAAGCATTTTCACAGAATCACAGAATCACAGAATCACCTAGGTTGGAAAGGACCTTGAAGATCATCTAGTCCAACCATTAACCTAGCACTGACAGTTCCCATCTACACCATATCTCTCAGCGCTATGTCAACCCTACTCTTAAACACCTCCAGGGATGGGGACTCCACCACCTCCCTGGGCAATCCATTCCACTGCCTAATAACCCGTTCTGTAAAGAAATACTTCCTGACATCTAGTCTAAACCTTCCCCGGTGCAACTTGAGGCCATTCCCTCTTGTCCTATCGCTTGTTACTTGGTTAAAGAGGCTCATCCCCAGCTCTCTGCAACCTCCTTTCAGACAGCTGTAGAGGGCGATGAGATCTCCCCTCAGCCTCCTCTTCTCCAGACTAAACAACCCCAGTTCCCTCAGCTGCTCCTCATACGACATGTGCTCCAGACCCTTCACCAGCTTCGTTGCCCTTCTTTGGAGACGCTTGAGTAATTCAATGTCCTTTTTGTAGTGAGGGGCCCAAAATTGAACCCAGTCATCGAGGTGCGACCTCACCAGTGCCGAGTACAGGGGTAAGATCACTTCCCTGTCCCTGCTGGCCACGCTATTTCTGATACAAGTAGGGTACCATTGGCCTTCTTGGCCACCTGGGCACACTGCTGGCTCATCTTCAGCCAGCTGTCAATCAACACCCCCAGGTCCTTCTCTGACTGGCAGCTCTCGAGCCACTGCTCCCCAAGCCTGTAGCACTGCTGGGGGTTGTTGTGGCTGAAGTGCAGCACCTGGCATTTGGCCTTATTGAACCTCATACAGTTGGCCTTAGCCCATCGCTCCAGCCTGTCCAGGTCTCTCTGCAGAGCCTCCCTACCCTCGAGCAGATCAACACTCCCACCCAACTTGGTGTCGTCTGCAAACTTACTGAGGGTGTACTACATCCCCTCCTCTAGATCAATAAAGATGTTAAACAGGAATGGCCCCAAAACAGAGCCCTGGGGGACACCACTTGTGACTGGCCGCCAACTGGATTTAACTCCGTTCACCACAACTCTTTGGGCCCAGCCATCCATACAGTTTTTTACCCAGCAAAGCGTGCGATCATCCAAGCCTCGAGCAGCCAGTTTCGCCAGGAGAATGCTGTGGAAAACGGTGTCAAAGGCCTTACTAAAGTCAAGGTAGACAACATCCACAGCCTTTCCCTCATCCAATAAGCAGGTCGCTCTGTCATAGAAGGAGATCAGGTTTGTCAAGCAGGACCTGCCTTTCATAAACCCACGCTGACTGGGCCTGATCCCCTGGTTGTCCCGCACGTGTTGTAAGATGGTACTCTGGATGAGCTGCTCCATCAGCTTCCCGGGTACCGAAGTCAAGTTGACAGGCCTGTAATTTCCGGGATCATCCTTCTGACCCTTCTTATAGATGGGCATCACACTGGCCAATTTCCAATCTGTTGGGACCTCCCCGGCCAGCCAGGACTGCTGGTAAATGATGGAAAGCGGCTTGGCGAGCACCCCAGCCAGCTCCTTCAGCACTCTTGGGTGTATCCCATCTGGTCCCATAGACTTGTGTGTGTCTATGTGATGTAGCAGGTCACTGACTCTCTCCTGGATTGCAGGGGGGGTCGTTCTCCCAGTCTCTATCATCTGGCTGAGGGGGCTGGATTCCCTCAATACAACTAGTCTTGTTATTAAAGACTGAGGCAAAGAAGGCATTAAGTACCTCAGCCTTCCCCTCATCACTTGCTACCAAGTTTCCTTCAGCATCTAGCAGGGGATGGAGACTCTCCCTGGTCTTTCTTTTGCTATTGACATACTTATAGAAACATTTCTTGTTATCTTTGATTGCTGAAGCCAGATTAATTTCCAGCTGGGCTTTGGACCTCCTGATTTCTGCCCTGCATAGCCTCACAGCCTCTTTGTAATCACTGTGAGTGGCTAGCCCCTTCCTCCAAAGGCTGTAAACTCTCCTTTTCTCCTTGAGTTGCAGCCAAAGCTCCTTGTTCAGCCGGGTGGTCTTCTCTGCTGCCTGCTCCTCTTAGAGCACCTGGGGACTGCCTACTCCTGAGCCATAAACACTTTCTTCTTAAAGAGCGCCCAGCCTTCCTGGACCCCTATACCCTTCAGGACCATCTCCCAAGGGATCCTGTCAAGCTGGTGCCTAAACAAGACCAAGTCAGCCCTTTGGAAGTCCAGGATGTCAGTCCTGCTTAGCCCTTTCCTGGTCTTCCTAAGAATAGAGAACTCTATTATTTCATGATCGCTGTGCCCTAGTCGTCCTCCAACTGCCACATCATCCACCAGTCCTTCTCTGTTCACAAAGGCAGAATTTTCAGGCAAAATAGGATGATAATGCTGCTGGCTCCATTGCCATTGTCCTAGTGGGGAGGTGAGAGTAAAGGTCCCAGCACCCATGTCCCAAAGAACAGGGTTTCTGTAAGATTATCACTAAATAGCTATGTAGTCCTAAAAGTCTACTTGGTTTTGACCTTACTCTTAGGTATTACAGAGGTTTCTAAAAAGTATTTCTTTGGAAAATCAAAACATAATTTAATCTTCTGTCTAATTTTCTTTTCCCTAATTTTCCTCATAAAAGTCCCATTTTAATTAGCAACATGGCCTCCATAGGTAGGACCCCTCTTCGGTTTCACTTAGTGCTGTTGCTGATTGAAAGGTATAATTCAAGAGAGGAGTAAGCACCACGTGGACAGGCTGTAAATAGAACAGGCATTTCCAAATACTTGATGCTGTTGAGAAATTCTGAGCTCACCACACTTGGCTTTAATTTCCTGACTTTCCTTTCCTCTCATGCCCTGGCTATTAATACTGAATTGGAATTAGCTGGCTACCTATTGTAAGTGTGTATTAGAGACAAAAGACTGGTCTGGAGAAGGCTGCTAGTCTTTTATTCTTGTTGTAAAGGCAACACAGCACTAAAGAAAGACAGAAAGGGTAAGAGAACCAGGCAGGGTTAGAACAATATCACAAAGACACTGAGGCCTGTGTTACAATTCAACCAAATAGACAGCGGTATCGCCCAGATATGAAGTTACCCTTGAGAGTTCATCTAGTGAAACTGAAACCATCTGTTCTCTTTAACAAGGATGTATTCAAGAATTAAGGAGCTTGAGTCAGAGAGAGTGACATGCATATTAAAAAGCAATGAACTGCTTGAATATTACCAGAATTGAAAATAGCCTTACATATGCCGAACAACAGAATCATGTAAATGACATCTACTGGTAGGTAATGTAAAGGTACTGATACTGATCTGAATTCTGAAATCAGACTTGCTTCTATAAGCAGTAATTAAAGTTGAACCACTTAGAAGCCTAAGAGCATGTATAAATAGGCAGGTGTAGACTAATTTTTTGCCTGTACTCTGGCCAACAGAGAAAAGTGAATATCTAAATTTGGAAATGTTAGACTTTTAAGTTGCCTCTGAGTGCTTCATCTCTCCCTAGTAGGAGAGTGCGCATTAGGATACAGTCTCTAATTGTGGGGTCATTTACTATTTTTTCTCTGGGATCACTGCCTTATTCAGTATCTGAGATAGATGTTGCTTATTTAACAAGCAGCTCTTCAATATTTTACTCTGCCATTCTGTGCCTACTCCTATGCTGTATAACACAAACACTTTTCCAGACCTGCCTGGAAGTTAAAAACCTTAATTTTCTCATGAGGACTTCATTGTACTCCTCATTACATCATAGTCATCCAAAAACTTCCTCACAATATCCCTTTTCTTATAAACCATGAACTGAGCAAAAATGGTTGAAACTGAAAACCCTGCCTTTGGGTGCCCAGTTGGTTATGTCTAAATGGTAGGGTGAGCATGTTCCACACCAAACTCTACCACAGGGTTTCAGCCAGAGTAGGCAACCCCCTGGAGGTCACAGAAGATCCCACCAGATTGCTTTCCAGAGGAGACCTCTTGCCTAAGGAGATACATCCAAGTCTTACCCTGACAGAGACCCAAGGCATGGCCAGGGTGCACAGCACCTGGAGCACAGTGTTAACCTTTTTTTTTTTTGGAATGACTGGACTTACGCACAGCTCCAGATACCCCAGGATGGTTCTGCTAGTTCGTGTTGGAGCTGAGTCCACAGCTTTCCTGCAAAACAGATACAAAGGCCCCAGCCAGGCAGACAGATGGGAAACCAGGAGCTTACAGCTGATGACAATCTGTGAAAAAAACAGCTTCACAAAGGCATTTGGATAACTAACATGCAGAAAAAAACCTAGCATGATTTCCAAGATCCTCTTGACAATCACTGTAAGCAACTATCTCCTATTTGGGGCACCTAAGTGCTCAGAATTCTCGTCCTAAGTGGTTTGCCAGCATTATATATGAATTCTGAAGCAGAAGAAAAATCTTTTTCCTTAAGACAGTGTTGAACTACTCTAACAATAACAGAACACATAAAAAAATACTCTGGAAGGGTTCTTGATTCTTATCCGGTTCATCCCCTTGCCTCTAGCCTCTCCTCTGTCACGGCAGGATCAACTATTTCTAAATTATCTCTGGTAGATGTTTTTCTGACATGTTCTTAACACAGAATGACTGTAAAGCTGAACTTTACAATAATTACAAAGAACAATGAAGTTAACTAAAATGTTTAAGAGCAGAGGTGAGAAATCTGTTTCAAATCCAATCTTACAGGTACCTTGACTATGAAACGCCTAATGTTTTTTGTTACAATCTAATAAGTACATGAAGTGAAATCTATACAGTATTCTTTCCTATGAATCTGCTTCAGTAATCGATGCTGTTACACTAGGTTTTGAGTCTGATTCCCAGTGGCTTAAAATTATATAATACTTCATCCATATTAGCCCCTCTATAGATAAGGCTTAGAGATTGCACAGCATTTAAGAGATGGACTTCAGAAATAACACAAATCCTCTAACTGGAAATTACCTTTGTTTAGTTTAAAGTTGCTGGAGCATGAAGTTTATTTTTACAACTGAGACAACAAGCAAAGGCCTTTAAAAGAAAAATCAGTATGACCATAAGGTAGGGGCTGATTCAGACTAGGAGGAAAAGAGACAGATGAGTCCCCTATATTAGCAATGTCCAATGTGGTGTGTGATGAGGGTCAAATAATGAGAGATTAATCAGACTGCTGAACACCTTTTTCACCCCTCACCCACCCACAGCCTCTAGCCGTGCTGCAATATCACATCAGTTCTACTTGCAGTGGTTTGGCTGCCTGAATACAGAGATGCTTGCAGAGCACCTAGCTACAGGGTTGCTGTATGTAGCTGGGGATAATAACCTGCTAGTGCAGAAGTGCCAAAAATTGGCTAAGATGAGCGCTGAAGAGTTCATAGATACAGTAGGAGAAGTCATATATATCCATACATATGTATGGATACACATACACATACCTATATGTATTGATTCTATCTTACTGTCTGCAGCAGATAAATAGTGAACAATATTTCTTCTTGCATTTTCATTCTACAAAGTGCCTTTTCTGTTTCTATAGCAACTTCTGTTGTTTGTAACTTGAAGTTCATGCTAAAAATATCCTGATTTTAAAGGGAGAAAATTCTAAAAAGTTAGAATAATTGGAAAATATGGCAATTTTAAAATGAAATAAAGTCATAGACTATGCTCAATAAGTAGCCTGTTCACCATAAGAAGCACTGAATGTGACATCCATTATGTGACTTATAAAATAGAAATGGGGCTTTTATTAGTATGTCTCAGGTTCTTTGTTACAACCTGAGTTACTGCCATTTGAATGACTATGTAGTGTTCTCCATCAGAAATTCAGACACTTGGTAATGAGTAGAAAAGAGTTCCACTTCTAGACATACTTGTCTTCTTGCCATGGCACCCCACCATACAAACTTCAGAGCAATAAGTGCAATTAATGTGCTCCATTCTCAGCTGTAGTGATTGCAATAGGTGTCCCACATGACATGAAACCAGATTTTGTGAAGAGGAGCTTTAGCAATGGACAGCAAAATAAACTGTGATGGGTACTATTCTTTTTTCCCTCCCTTGAATGAAGAGAAAGTCTTTTATGGGTCATCCTTCAGCTTTAGGTGATAAAGGTCTGAAACATTCCCTCCCCTCACCATTAAAACTTTATGAATACACATGGTTTTTGAAGGGCAGTTAGTCTTCCTCTCCATGCTGTGTTGCTATAGTTTGGGCAACATAGAATGTTTTATAATATTATGTATGAACAGAGAGGCACACATTTAATATAAACACCATAGCCAAGAAGTTTTGGCTGCAGGACTGTACTACAATGAGCAGAGCAGGAGGAATGTCCTTACAGTGGGCCCATGGTCTCCACTGATTTCTTTGCTCTCTTCCCCACACCATGTCCCAACAGCTGCCTACCTTTGTGAAACAGAAAGGGCTTAGTGTAGGACATGGGAGGAGCAGGTCCATTCCAATCTCCGGTCTGTACCTAAGGACTTCCCTCTGGGAAGGAAGAGGAGAAAGGAATTGCAAGAAAAATGGGCAAACCAGGTCAAATTTGTTAATAAGTAACTTCCTTCTTGTATGCAACAGCCAATAAAAAACAGTGAATGCAAGAGTGAGACACTGCAATACCTCTGCTTTAAAATACACTGAAGGCACTCTGAAACATCTTAATTAACCTTTTTTCTAGCTAAACTGAATACTTGTGGGGACAGAGACTGCACTATATTTGTTCTGAACAGAACACATTGTCAGCAGCCAATAAATTAAATTGTAATAAATGGAGTCATTCTCCTGTCGCACAGTTTTGCACTGGGATTGTTGCATATTGGTGTATGCTTCTCCTTGAACTTACTCTGCTATCTACGTATTTCTCCAGGCTGATGATTTTCAATTATTTCCTTGTTGATCTCTGTATTTTGCCAGGGGAGGTGCAGAAGACATCTTTTCTTCCCTCTGTTCCTCATTACATTCTGCAGATCACTTTGCTTCATCCTCCCCTCTGCTGCTCCCAGACATCTTTGCCTTTTAAAAGTTTGATGGTTCTTTCTAAGTTATTCATACCTTATTTCAGCATGAACAGATTTTTCTTGCCAGGACATGTAGTTACGACAGGAGATATGCAATTGTATGAGTAGTTATCAAAAAGGTTACAAGATTAAGACTTTTGGCACCCAGGAAACCAGCTTCCCTGCCTGTCCACTGGTTTTCCAAGTAAACTTAAATTCTGTCAGTTAACTGTGGCAAACTACAGACTAGCTGTCCCTCTTGTCTTTCTTTCCTCCTTCTACAGTTTGCGGACATCTCTGTCTCTTTGTTGCTGTTCTTCTTTACAACACCAGTCTTACAAGAGACACTGGGAGTTAAGTGGCTGACAAGGTCTCATCAGCTTTAGACAGGAGCAGAGTAGGTATCTCACTGCAAATCTGTTTTTCTGACTCAAAGCCATTCTGTTTTTTCTGCATTTTAATTTTTCACTCTGCAATGCCAGAAGGAGCTGGTTCACGTTAGTTTGAATTATCCCAAGAATTATTATCCAAAGAATTAAAATCCTAAAAGGTGCCCAAAGAGTTGAGATATAGTATTTTTCTTTCACCAACCTTTGACCAATCCCCTCTGCCGGACATTCTACAACTGATGCCAGCTTGTTTAGTCACTCATATCTTAAATTCTTAACTGAGACACAAGGGCTAGCAGCATTTTGTTTGCTCACAGACAGCCATTCTCAGTTGATGTAAATGGATACAGTTCTTAAGCTGATATATCTACTTGAAGTGGTCAATGATCTGCCACATACAAGAGCCTGAAATTCCTTCAGATGTTGGAAGATTACTGAAAAAATCCAAAGTTTATTTAAGATGTGCATGCTGATCCTTTGGTAATGCATGGAGAAAAAAGCCAGATGCCTCTTATTGTCTATTTGCTTGCAATATCATCAGCTTTTTCATGGTGAAAAATATTTTTCATAAAATGCATTTTCCTGTTTCAGGAAGTTGCTGTGCCATCTTTAAAATGTCTGCATTTCATTCTTTACTAAGGAGGTAAGTATTTCATTCAGAATATGTCCAGCATTAATAGCAATGCAGCCATTTTTCTGCTCAGAGTAATTTTTGGCGTGCTATACTGAACACGTTGAACACAGGGTACTTTCCTAGAGCTGCCAATAATTATTCAGAAAGGTTCTTCTACCACACTAAATTCAGTGCAGCTGCTGAGGACTGAGGCTTTGGTGTAAACATGTGAGGTTTCTTTTCTGTGCTCATCTCTAATGATTTCTGACCCACTTATATTCAAACTTACCTTTAGAAAATGCCATGTGCTCAGCTGGGAGAAAGTGTGGTGTCTGATTCCTCTCATCCTCTACCCCAAGGGAAGCAAAGGTCCTTAGAACTCTCCCTGCATCTACAGAGAGACCTGAGGATGTCCCACCTTGATAGATAGACAAGCCTCTGGATTAACCAAGGAAGGCTCTGCTCTCAAAGAAGTGAACCCTGGTTTTACAATGAGCCCAGCACAATCAGGAGAAAGTCTTTGGGAGCTTAAGCAGCATGGGAAGTCAGACAGTGTTCAAATAGGATCCATACTGCTTACAGAACTGCATCATGTTTTAACTTTTGAGAGTGCTCAGATTACATGAGCCACAATCACCTGCCCAGATAGTCTTGCAAGGAAGAACCCTTCGCTGACTCCAGAAGGGTTCATCTTGGTAGTGAGCTTAGAGGTTTTCCAATGGAAGGGCAACTACATCTTCTCAGAATTCTTGCTTAGAAAGGAAAGAACTATTTTTGTGGCTCCAGGACAAATGCAGCTTTCAAGGAAGCTGTTAGAGTGCTCTGTGACACCTCTGCCTGTTCCTGCCCCAGCTGACCAACAGATTTCCACACAAGGAAGCTGCACAAATTCAGGTTATTTAGCCCTGATGGAAAATTTAATTAGGAATCATCCACTAGATGCACACAAGCCAGAGCTCGATGAAAACCTGCCATTTATTTAGGTAGCTATAGGCTGTTAGGTAGGTATTTATGCCTCAATGCCTCCAAGGTGCACTTGCTTGTAAAAATCAGTTGGCTTCATGTAGAAATAGGAGACTGTAATTGGCCACCTTCTGTGCTACATCCTTCCTGTGAGAAGTTCTACCAACCTCAGTAAGAAATAAAGAACCAGCCTTAATGGGAACCACTCCTCTCTATTCCTGACTGCCAGTAACATACACATATTCGTTAGTGGAGTGTTTGGCAGGGAGAGGTTCAGTCCTTCCTTTCCATATGCTTCAGCAAATCTTTACTCTCTTCAGTCTGTGGCAAAGAAAAGCTTTTTAAGTGCAGGTTGTAACCCATGTAACTTTAGCCCTAATCAAATCCACATCTGGAAGATATTAGGATGCACCACAATTTTTAAAGTGTGGGTGTTTAGGACTCACTCATTTACTTTATATTTTTAAAAGTGATGTGCATGCTGTGTTCCAGACCACTCTTGGTGCTTTGTACTTAAATGTGTATTTTAATTTGTGTTCCATTATGTTGCTTTTTTCTTTTGGGAATAGTTTTCTGCTGGCCTGTGATCTGCTTCATAATGCAAGTGGAAAGTTTCTGAAAATAAAAGAGGCTTTAATGTAAGACAAGAAGTGGTTGTAAGTTTAAAAAATAAAAATGGTCTGTATCTTTCTCTGAAGTACAATGATTTATAAGCTTCTGAGGAGATGAGGAAGCCTGAGTATTTTAGAAGGTGGGATGGATCTTAGAAACTGCCCTTTGGTCTTCTAACACCCTCATGAACATATATCTGGAGGATTTGAAGCTGAGACTTAGGTCACATGTACTTGCAGAGGAAAAACATCTGAGGGCAATTTCTGGCATCATTATGCCAAGGAGATGTAACTTCCACATGCTTCTATCCCCTGGATTGCCTACTCTGAGAATGAAGGCGCCTGTTTTAAACAGCATACCCAGGATAACAGAGCTATATGTTTCACTTCTATACCTTGTGGGAGAGGGTTCTATGGCCAGCAGATCTCTGTGTATGAATCATAGAATGGTTTGGGTTGGAAGGGACCTTAAAGATCATCTAGTTCCAACCCCCCTGCCATGGACAGGGACACCTTCCTCTAGACCAGGTTGCTCAAAGCCCCGTCCAACCTGGCCTTGAACATTTCCAAGGAGGGGACATCCACAACTTCTCTGGGACGCCTGAAGCTTGGGTGATTCTGTTTTCTGTCCCTGCTCCTGATCGACCCCTTTGGCATGGGCAGGGCTTGGAGAGACCTTTTAATCAAAGAAGGTATGTCCCGCTACGGAGAGCAAAGGCTGTAATTCATTTCTCTTTGCCTTCAGTCCCACATTGTGTTGGACTTTAGAGTAATCAAAAATAGGCACTGGATACAGTCTGCTCATTACAGACATCTAAAACTTAGGCACCTAAGGAAGAAAGACAGGATTTTGCCTTCTTCAAAGAGAGGAACAAGATCCTCCTCTATCATCAAGATGGACAAACTATGCTTTTGCAGTAGGACGCAGGGGGACTTCTGCAGATGGTATGTGGGGATTTCTGCCTGTTTCCTGACTCATTAGGGTGAACCAGCCCTCATTCCTATTCCAAGCCCCCATCCTCATAAGGAAACAGGAACTACACAACCCAAAAGAGAGCTGATATGTACTTTGAGCAAATTCCAAATCTGGATAATTGAGGGACCAAGACCATAGGGAATGTCATGAAGCACATCTACTCTACAGCATATAGGGGGTCTTAGGCCCTTTTAGCTTTGCTGAAAGTTTGAGCACAAAGTAGGAGCCTAAACAAACCTGGTTTCCTCCCTACTTTAGTTTAAAGGAAAACAATGCAGAGGGCCACAACTGAGAGTACAGAGGGCACCAGGGCAGGAAAATGGGGGAAGGTGAGTGTGAGCACCTGGAGGTTATCTCTAGATGGACAGGAAAGTCCTCTTCTTTGAATCTGGGGCCATATTAATCCCCCACTACTGAATAGATTTATAAAGCAAATGTTCTTAAATCTAGAAACTTGTTTGGCACCATTTCTAGACAGATCAGTTATTTTCATTACAGTGGCTGAAGGCTGTGACTTAGAAACCTTTTAAAGACAAAAAACAACAGGGAAAAGAGCTTCAGAAATCATGTCCTCCCAGGATGAGTGAGAGTGCTGTGTTTTTAAATTGTTGAGTACAGGGTGAATTTAAAAGGAGAGACCATTTCCATTGCTCCTGAGGCAAGAATCACTGGTGGTTTCCTTTGAGCATAGTCCCTTTGCACAGAGCGTGCAAAGCAGCTGAAAGTGTCTCTGCATGACCTCAGTCAGCCTCTGAACAGACTAAGCAGAATGTGTAAGAAGAAGCAGCCACTGGGTGTGTCTTGCTTATAAGAAATTCATATGACTAAATTTGGCTTGCAACTGCCTTTGTAAGTTGCAAGCCAAATATAAGTCATAAGAAACTACCATACTTGTTTGGCAGGCCCCTCATCATGCAGTAACTATATCCCTTTTAGGAGCATGCTGACAGAAAGCACAAGCAAATTTTCATTACAGCCAGCGGCAAAACTCCTGTTGAATTCAGCAGGAGTTACAGCAGTGAATGCTAGCATCCTCCAGGCCAGGCTGAGAGGAAGAGGGAGTCGTCTTCAGCTGGAACTGAAGCCTGATAGAACTGAAAGTGCAGATTGGTGAGATATTTTCATTGTAAGAAACCAACTATTTCCATATTTTCTTTTTTCTTTTAAGCTGAGCAACTTGAATAGCCTTCTTTTCCTTAAAACTTCCCTCAAACAAATCCTTTCATTATCAAATATGCATGCAAGTGCTGGAACACTTAGACTATGATAAGTTGGAAACTCATCTCTACCATTAAAACATTGGCACTTTTAATCCTCTGAAAGGTACACTGTGTTGTGAATTCAGCTTCTTCTCTTTCAACTTTTGCATTTAATTAATCTGTCTGAAGGGCATGTTCTTGTTACTCAGAAGCATGCCTCAGTGGTGCTAATGTTCAGCTGAGTGACCTCAAGTTGGTTAACAATTATCACCCTATAGTTTTCCAGCCAATTATCTCCAGAGGTACTAGAAAGGATTATTTATTATCCTTGTCTCACTTGGTTGTTAAAAAAAAAACAGTATCCCTGAAAATTAATTTAGTTTCCTTAGGGAAGATTATAAATCTACACTGTAACATTATGAAAAGGCTGTGAATTTTAGACATGTTTTTAATCTATCTGGATATTCATATAATCTCTCTAGCGCAATAAACAATGGTACAGTTGCAAAGTGTTTTGGGTTGAGTTGGTTTCTCTGCTGTATGAAAGGGAGTGATAGTGGGTATTGAATGTGTTTTGGATGAATTAATTTTATTATAACTAGACATCATGGCAAGCTATAGGGGTAAATAAATCACAGTTTATTACACCAGTGAGTATTCTTCTTGGTATTGCTTCAGCACTTAGAAAGCCACCTAAATCTAGGACTTCAGTGTGCTAAACACTGGACAAACAGAGACCAAAACCATAGTACATGCCCCAAAAAGCATGCACTTTAAATATGAGACAAAAAGATAACTGTTTGGTGACCAGGAATAATGGAACTAGATGAACAGGATTAAGATGGCATGGGATGTCAGTGGGAGATATAAGTCGGTAAAATAACTGCTGCATGTCATCACATGTTTGTGCAAACCACAGTGAATTCACATGGATATTAAAGAAAAAATACAGTCTCAAATACTCAAAAATGAGAAATGTCAGGGGACATTTGTTCCACATGAATAAGAAGTTCTGATTGTAATTCTATGGGGGTATCACAAATTGCCACTACATCTGGAAAAAAAAGGTTAAAAATGTGATTCTAGGCCCAAGGCTGTAGGCCTGGCAAGCCTAGGTAGCATAGGCAACAGTCCAAAGGACTGGTACAGAGGAAGGGAGAAGGCAGAAAAAGGGAGAGCTCTGTTGAGGTCCTCTGCTTGCCCTGCCCTGGAACAAGAACCATCTTTAGAAGAAGGAGGCCTAGTTTCCCTAAAGAAGGGACTTTGGGGAATATTGAACATACATTTTCTGTAAGAATGGCAAAAAAACAAGACAGATTTTTGCTGTGACTGCCCCAGGGTCCTTAAAGCTGAAATGTATGACCATGACTGTTAGGTATTTGGCACTTTCACAGCATAAACCTGACTGCAAAGGGCCCCATTTCCCCATGTGCTATATTTGTTCAATATATCTCAAGGAATGAAATAAGACTTCTCCTCCCTGCCCTCATGCAACCTGAGGATCAGCTACAAGATCTGCATTTTCTAAACTTTTTTTTTTCATTCTTGCACCTCTCTATTGGTCTTGATTCCTCATCATTGATGCACTCTATACATTTTCTTTTTGTCCAGCTCACAGCCTTGCTTCGTTGTAATGAAGGGTCTAAGGCAGAAAGCTAAATGAAGACTCTATGTCCCCCTTGTAGACAGGATGTCCTTAGTTCTAGCACAGGGAGGCAGTTAATGAAAAGGCTAGCTTTGCTGCATGTCAATATGGTCTATGCAAGCCAGCCAATTTTCTCTATTATTCTCTGAGAATATAATTTCTTTCTAGAGTGTTATGAATACTTGCTTTCTCATATGGATGGTTTTAATGGACCATTTCTCTAGGAACAGTACACAATACTGCAGGGCACTTGACATTTATATCAAGGATGTAGGGCAAAATTCTATTGTATTTTATAAATAGCTGTGACTATGCTATTAGAAACCAAGGGCCAGATAACATCAACTGCCAGAGCGTTTTGTCCCACAATGGTTCATAGGGTGTGATTCCTAGGAGCAAAAGTGACATCTAATGTTTATAAAATCTGAGATGTGTTTATCTCCATCATAATGCTGTGTGTGCTTTGCTGAGCTGTAAACAACAATCTATGAGTATCAACCATGAAAATATCTTCCCTTCAAAGCTCCAACAAAGAACAAAAGCCAATATCTTAGGGGCCTAGGCCATTGAATTGTCCTGAGAATTTTTCCAGCTTGCCCTTCACACGTTTAACGGCTTATAAACTGGGTTTGGTATGATTGTCCTGGAAACCAGATTCTCTTATATTTAGGTTCTAATCTCACCATCCTTGTCTCCTGGAAGAGCTTAAAGCAATACAATTAAGTCTATTCCTGAAACCACTGATCTACACATCTGATTGTTTTATAAAGACAACAATACGAATACTTTTGAATTTGTAGTCCTGTCCTTGAAAGAGCGGAAATACAACACTTTATACAGAGGGATTCAGTTTTAAAGGGGGTGTGAATATTCATGTATTGTCTAAAATGCCTTCTCTTACTAACAGTATTAGAGTGATTTATTTAATATAAGTGGAAGATGCACTCTCTGAAGCAAATCTTCACCTAGCATGCTTATAAACCTAGCCACAGTAAAGGCTAATCACAGTTAACAGTGAATAATGTGGGGAAAACAAACTAGAAATAAACTGCCAGGTAGTAAACTCCTCACATAGCAGAACCCTCTTGAAGAGCCAATGCAAACATTCCCAGACTCCTAATTTATCTGTCTTCTCCTATTTTATTCACCTTCATGCTTCTTATAAATATCTGTCACATATCTGTTTAGTTGAATTAAGCCACAGAAGAAGGAAGACTTTGAAACAGAGAATTTAAAATGTTGAACAGGCCAGTGATCACAGGACTATGCAATTAGCCAAAACAAGTAAGTCTCTTTAAAATAACTCCACAATGGTATTAAAAAAAAATAGAACACCAGCAAATGAAAACAAGGCCCGAATATCTCCATATTCTGTCAGTTTTAATTTCTCTGTTCAGAACCAACATCAGAAATTAAATCTTGCCAGAAATATTTCCCATACCACCACAGCTTTTGACTGAGATGTGAAATGGAAACTCATATTATCTCAGGCAGTGTCTCTTACCAGCACCACACTCACATAAATTACTTTGTCATTATTTCCACTTCTCATTGAATTCTAGATGAACAGGTCTACCTCACAAGCTCAATTCAGGAATCTCCTGGTAGAGCTGCTGGTTGGTGTTGCACCAGTCATTTGCCATTATCCTTAGTGACTCCTGAGGCATTAAAACCTCTGAACTTCTGCACTGGCAGTGTTTCCCCGTGTCCATACTGCAGAGAACCAGTCCAGATGGCCCAGCTGCTCCTCACCTCCTGGAGTCTCTGTGGACAGTGAGTGTTAGTGATCCAGGCAGCAAACTATAATTTGGAAAAGAGATATTAATTTCAAAATTTCTGATTTCAGTTTCCTGAAAGGACACGTTAGGCTTGAGTCAGATGTTTAACAGTCCTTGCCAGGCAGCCTTGAATGCTTATATCTGCCTCTGTAAGAACAGACTTTAGCAAAGCCACAGGATTTGTCATCTACCACCTTTGTATGTAACACATCATGTTCATTTTTGCCCTGGATCACCAAACAGGGCAAGTGCACATTTCCCTTACTGCCTGATGTCTGGTGTTTCTGCTCCAGTCCTCAGACTAGTTTCTTTTTTAACTCAGTCTATATCTCTTCCTGACAACAAAAGCACTGAGGACCAAAGCCAGCTAAGCCATAGGGGTGACTCAGTGACCAAAAAATATTGGTTAAAGTGGCACTGTAGAGTGGCGTACAGTGCCTGTATTGGCATCATCATCAAGTGCTTCCCAGATTTCTGAGGTTGAGGCCAGGCAGAGCTGTCTTGCTGGGGCTGGTAACACAGGTATTAAATGAGGAGGGTAACTTTGAAGGCTTTATCTTCTCTCCATCTCAAAGTAGAGAACAGAGCCCTGCTCAGCCCAGAGAGAGACGAAAGCAAGGATCACTCCTCCTATTTTATTTCCTTAAAGATGAATTTCTCATGAAGAGACATTCAATCAAGGGACTGGAGCTTCAGCTGCAGCTTTTAAGTGAAAATTTATGTTATGAGCCTTTCATTTATTTGAGACAGGTTTGTTTTGAGCTTGCAACCTCTTAAGAAGGACATTTTTCAAAGGTCTTTTTTAATGGAAGTTAGTGCTGGTTTAACATCACTTTTGCAGCTGATGCTGCAAACAAGAAAAACAAAAAAAATATGTCCACTGATATTGCATATCAAAATATACCATATTCTAGATTCTAAATATTCACAGAATCAATGGAAAATGATGTTTGGTGGGGGTGGTGACCACTGCCAGCAATCTCTAGTTGGCCAAAGATGTAACTGCATAATGCTGGCATGTTAATCAGCTCCATTGAGCAAGATGTCTTTTACTATGTTATTGCTGAATTTATAGTGTGAGTCTGCTAAGATCAGGAATTCTCCCACCCAAGACAGAGATTTAGAAGTGACCAGAGTATGGAGTCGGAGGGTATTCAGACACACATTAAAATGTCAAAATAACATTTCCTACCTTTCCATTCAAAAATATTTTATGAATACTAAGTAATGAACCCCAACAGCATGTAGTTTTATAAAGAATAGTAATTCTTCATTTCACACAAGGGAAGCGAATTCATCCTGACCACAGAAAAAACCGGTGTCAGAATTAGAGCCTATAACTAGCAGTACTAGCTTTTAACCTGATAGCAGCCCATTAGATTTTGCCTAATTGCCAGTCTAAATTAGCCATTAATGACCTCTCCATCTCCCATTTGCTTACTGCAGCAGGATAAAAATCAGAATGTGAGAGGCAAGAAAATGCCTGTGCTGGGACTCACAAAATATGAAAAGAAGGTTTTTTTGAAAGCTGTTTTTCTTCTTGGATGTGATGGTGACAGCTGCCCTCAGAAAATCACAGACAGACAGATGGATAGGGAATATTTTTGTGATGAGCTGAAGCCAACATATATCTTAATAGTCTTAAGTCAGGTCTCCCACAGTAAAAGAAGTGAAATGGAACAGGACAAGGTAATGGAATAAATTTCCCCAAGATCTTCCTCTCGAGGGATGGGAAGGGAAATACTGAAGGGATTTCTCCATCTCTCTGCTTAGTTGCCCTTATAGGAAGTGCCTAGCCACATTAACTTCCTCTAAAGCATCCATTTGGGTATCCTTGGGGACATGGAGAAATGGTGCTGTGGGCCAGAGCTAGAACAATGTTCCAGCCTTCCCTGCCCTACCATCAGCTGCAGAAGTCATACAGGGCTGTGACCCCACAGAAGCTGGAAGGCTGGGAATGGAAGCATCTACCTTCCCACAGAGACAAAGGAGTATTCAGTCATAGATCTCTTCACAACAGAGAGGATATCAAGGCCTCCTGCTGACCCTCTTAAAGGCTAATTAGACTGGAAACTCTTGGCAGGTCTTTACAGGAATTGTGCTGCAGGGACCATTCAGTCATTTCAACACTTCTAATAAGGGGACTTGACATACAGTACCTGCAGAATTTTTTATGGCATTTCTCTGGATCACTTTCTTTCCTCCCTGCTTGCACGCCAACATCACTATTGCACGCAACATTTATTCTCGTTTTCAGACTTGTGATGCACCTGAGCACAAAGGAAGACAGATATGCTTCCATACATCTGCTGTTTTGCAACTGTGCCATGAGCAAGTGTAGTTTGCTAAGTCAAGGAGCATGGTTTAGTTCCTATGTGGTCGCAGATGGGCCAGCAAACATAATGTGAGCTGGAACAAAATATCTCAACTTATTGTGCCAGGCAAGAGCTGCTGCAGCAGATTTTTAGGGTGACTGTTTGTATTCATGTGCGGGCTCTCAAAGCATTGCTGAAGTGACAGCCCGTTTCTTTAAGAACTGCTGCTACAGAACATTACAATACAGGGATACAAGGAAATTGCTGCAACTCCCTGCATGTTTGATTTCTTGAACTATCAGTAGAAATGCTCCATCTGTGTCTTCCCATCTGTACTGCACGTTTTGGCAAGACAACATGCCAAAACTTCTCCTTTCCTCTATCTCCCTCCTCCCCGCTAGGCCCTTATCCCTCCTCCCCTTCTAGCTCTCATCTTTCTTCAGAAACACTGGGGAGAAAACAATGTCCAATGCAGGGTTGCTGTTTCTGTCTCTTGTTTTACTTCTGATTACCCTGGAGGGAGAGGATAAACCTTGTCATCTTTCCACTCTGCCCTTCAACGACTACATGGGTTACAAAATTCAAAGGGTCTGGCTCTGGGTAAAAGCTGTGATGGAGGCAGGATGACTCCCAAAGAGAAAGATTATGCTGTCTTTTAGCTGCAGGGATTTCTGGGGAAGAAAACCAAAGTTACTGTAGAAGGAAATGCGGGACACGAGGCTGGAGGGAGAGATCAGATGACGCTGAGCCCAGGAAGCGAGAGGAAGCCCTGCAGGGTCAGTCTCCTACTGCCAGGGGAGAGATGGGGTCCGCGCTACTGCCCTTTGCCTCCCCCAGTACTGCTGGTCTCCTCAGGCATCCCGGCCCCTCACACTCTCCCAGCAGCAGCAGCAGTCTCAATTTGAATGGCTGTGCCACAGGCAGAGAAAAACCATGGCGAGTTTGATGCTCCCAAAGTCTGCTGCTGGAAGCAGCTGCTTACTTTGTCCATGTGTCTAGCTGTACAAATGAATTCCCCTAGTCTGAATCCTTAAGGATTCCCTTAGGGTTTTATTCTTATAGTCTTCTGACTGCTGCATGCTCATAGGCATGCCTGCTAATCCTAAAGTTACCACTCATTTTATCACAAGAGAGTTTGTTTGTATGGATTATTTTGGCCTGACAGGTCAGAGAAGGGGATAAGTCTGAGTTTTCTAAAGATTTGTGAATGTTTTTTAAAAATACCAGAAACATGGGTTTGTATTTTTAATTTTTTACACAACTCAGCCACCTGGCAGACAGCATTTAAAAAAAAAAAAGTGACTTTGTTTGCCAGAGACATCAAAAAAATAATGAACAATCCAAGCAAAGTGATTACAAGCAACTCAGAGGCAGAAAACAATTCAGTAGGGCAGCTCAGATGAACTCTCATAAGCAAGGAGAGCAGTCACAGACAAAGCACTAAACCCTCAAAAATGTCCCAGCAGCACACATCAGGTAATCCTGAAGGGAGTCTGACCTGTAAGAGCTTTTAGAGCTCCTTCCTCTCCTAGGTTTCCATCCAATAAATCTTTTGAGAACATCCTTATATGTGAATGTGAGTAGCTGTAATGGAAACTTTCATATGCTTGCAGTTAGGCATGTGTTCAAGTACTTTACTGGATCTGCTATGTAAACGTGAGCAAGATTTAGTGTTTTACAGAAGGTAGCTGCAAATAGTAAAATGAGCAGGAGACACAAATCCTATTCCCTGGGATGCCTGAAGCATGCATGGTATTTAATTGATGGTTATACTTTCTCATTCCTACTTCCCCTCTCTCCCTCCCTCTTCCTCTGACAGCATGAAAAATTCACACACTCACACACACAGAGAATCTCACAACATCCTGATCTGACCCTACCACTAGAAGCAATATGGGACAGCATTTAGCTATGAAAAAACACCACAAAACGAAGTGAAAACAACCTCAGTGGGCTTTTTGCTAAGAATTAGCATAGCTTCCTCTCAGAAGAGCAAGTAACTGTGTTTAACACAGGTCTGGCACAGGGCTCCTCTGATGGCGCATCTCGGTCCTGCCTAGCTGCAGGGCACCTGGATCCCAGTTCAGGGGTGGGAGCAGCCACCACATCATGGTGGATATTGCTCCTGTGATAGGTGCTTGGGTTGTTTCTCCACCAGCTGGTTGCTCCTGGGGTTATTACTGAGCAGCAGCCTGTGTACCATAAGGTGTCATTTTCATGCATGAGTAAGTAACAAGTCACTAGTCAGTCTTGTTATACCACTGTGTAACAGCCTGCTACTGCTATAAATAAGTTCCCCTCTCCTAGCTCCTCCCTGGCATGTTCACACCACCGTTAAGATACTGATGTCCAACAGTATTGCTTGGCTCAGTTTAAGACCTCTGGACCCAGCAATTTTTGAGGCTGGCACATTAGGCTGTTTATCAGCCTAAATGGGGAAAAAAATTATAAATGGTGGTATTTGCTTAGGGCTTGGCTGTGCATGTCCTTAGTGCACTAAGTGTTTCAGATGTGATTGTCTTGAAGATGCCTGTCACATGTTCCTACAATGTTTCACAACTGTGTTTTCACTCCAAGAACTCCCCCTTGCATGAAGCACTCACTGGGCTTTTAAGGCAGTGCCCTTTGTTTCTGATAGTTATTGATTCTCTGAATGCAGGGGAATATGGATTCAATTAGCTGGTCATAGCACTGTAGTTCAGGGCTTGTCAGCATTTCCAGTATATAAATTTCTGTTTTCAAGGTTTATATAACATAACCATAAAAATTCAGTCTGCATTTAAAATGGCATTCAAGGTCCTTTCACAGATGATTAGTTCATAACATGCACTAATTACTTTTATTATTTTTAGAACCACCACTTACTGCAAACATACAGTGAATTTCCAACAAAAGTTTCTTAAAGATGGGCACTTCCACTCAAGGCAATGTTAGGCAGCCATATTCAGAAGAAATCATTTTTCTGATTGGATGAAAAATTGCTCACAGAGACCTCTGCAGGCACTATGGACTGCCACGCCAGAGCACAAAACTTCTCCATTGCACAGAATGGAAATAATCTAATAGCCCCTGAAATCAATGCCCCTTTAATGTAGGCCATGACCTAACCCAATGTTTCTGATCAAGCTATTTACTACTGTGTCTTTTCTTCAGAAATATTCACTTTTACAGGTTTCCTCTTCATTCTCCAACAGAAGTTGGGTTGTAGTGTTCTAGCAAAATCTTTAGGCAGTGCTCACCCACACCCTTACCCCTTAGCTTCAAAAATGGAAACATCTCCCCTTCCAAGGGAAGGACTCCTATCCACACACCTTCAGACTGTGACTGCACTGCAGCCTGTGCTGGCTTGCCAGTGCTCCTGCTGCCTGTCCCCCCAGCTGCGTAATTCTGCCCCCTTAGCACCCGCTACAACATCACTTCGCAGCCAGTTGTAGAGAATGATGAGGCCTGTGGCCACTGACAACTATACTGGCTAATGCAGTGTCCTCCTCCATGGCACTAATACACACAGTTCAAAATAATAGACACAGTCCAGCTCACTCATCATACTCTCACATTTGCAAGTCAGCTTGGATCCCAGTGATATCTTTCCAGCAAAATCTAGGGCTTCCCAGATGGAAGTTCCTCCTGAATTAGGGCTCAGCAGTAACTGTGAGGTTCTGGTGCTCAGGGGGACAATACCTTGCTTGGAACTCACTGGGGGCTGTGATCCAAAAACCTTTGCCTCTCAGCGAAACAAGACACTGCCAACCAGCTGACTGGCTATATCTCAGCACTGTGAGAGCCAGACAGCCCCGACTTTCTTGCTTCAGCTGAGCCGGGAGCTCAGCAAAGCTGCTGCTTCTCATCATGTCAGGACAATACTCTTGTAGGAGATGCTGCTAGTTTCTCTCTGCTTCTGCAGTCCTGGGTCACAGCAGCCAGGGTCTCCCATGTCTTTTTTGCTGTGGTGGGCTCGTCAACATGAGAAGCAGCTGCTCTTGGCTTCCAGCTTCTATGGAGCTCAGTGGCAGCCTATAATAGTCTCGAAATTGCTCAATCCTCTTAATTGGAGTTTGTTTGCTCCTCAAGCTCTAAACCTTCCTCATTTTATCCTGCTTTGTCATTACTATACCGGAGCAATACTTCCACCCATTTTCCTCTTCTTCAGAGGCGTTTCCTCACTCTTTCCCTCCTCCTATTCTGTGACAGACAGCTGAAACACATCCAGTATTTCAGTGTTGGATATTCTCAGTGCACACCATCAAGCTGCCTAGCATGGAAGGTGCAAGTTTAACATTCACAACAGTTCAACCTGAGACCACTTCCCATTGCCCAGTCTGCTCTACCTGGGTGCATGTCTTCACCACATCCTGACAGCAAGCCAGGCTGAGATGTGGGTATGATGTGTGGATGTCATTCCTTTTTTCTGTGCCATGCCCTGTTGTTTGGTTTCCACTGGAAGGAAATCCCCTGAATGGGCAGGGTGTGTTGCAGCTGGTCCTCTGAGGTGGGCAGCTTGGGGACAGAATGGGATCACCCTCAGAGCACATACCCTTCAGGATAGATGCAGCCTGAATATCTGTTTTTAAAATTTTTTTTTTTTTTTAACTTTTCCCTTTCTATGATCTAATATTGCTTTTCGAGCTGCAGCATGTCTTTTACTGTGAGTATTGTTGAAATATATCAACTTCTAAAATATCTTAAATAGTTTATAATATGTTTGGTGTAAGGATGGCATATTAAAACATATTTACATCTCAAAAAATTTAACCTGGAGCAGACTTTATATTATCTAAATAATTTGTTTAAGAGAACATAAAATAATTTTGTTCTCTTCCAGGGGAGATATAATATTTACAAAATCTTATCTTCACAAACAGAATTTGTATTTTAAGCTTGCAAATTAGAATTTGCACACCAAGGAGAGTCAAGCTAAAAATGAATTAGGAATTCGGATCAGCAAAGGAAGAAAAAAGTTCCTGAAATGTATCACCATTACCATGTTAATATATGGCAATCTTATGACAGGTAAATGTATAAGGACTTATTTGCCAATGCAGAACACTCTCTATGGAACATTGATTTAAATATAGCCATGCCTTCCTCTCTTCAGTGGGTCATAATGTAGCAGTAGTATGTCCTCTGATGCCCTCTACTTTGACAGTTGATACAGGGACCTGGCTAGAAAGACTAGAGAAAATGGGTGGGAAGTATAGAAGCAGACTGAAGCCGTTGCCTTGATATATGCAGTGGTATAAGACCAGTGCATTTCTGGAAGTGGTAAGAATTGTTAACATCATGCTAGCAATGTGCATCCCTGTAGTCACTCAGCTATGGATTAAGGTGACATGCATTGCAGCAGCATGAGTTGCACTAGTATCTTTAACACTGAGATGCCATTTCTGTGCCATGAATGGTAGCCTCTCCGTTCCTTTTCTTGTGTGTGTATCTATATAGGTACTAGCATAGTGACAACTATATATTCAGATTGTCACAATATGAGCAACAGTAATGGCTAGAAAGGAGCTATAATGCTGTGTCAATTAAACAATATGCATTTTAAAAGTGCTTAAGTCTGAAGCCACATAATAGCTTGCAATCATTCAGAAGGGCTTTTAACAGCATATCACTTAAATCAATCTGTGTCAGCTGTCCTCAGCCCACTGTGGGTTGAAGGGCTTTTTTGCATTGTTCCTGGCTGAATCTGCACTGTACTTGGTTACTGCAAGTTGGCAAGATCAGGGTGACTTTCTTCTCCAGGACTTCCCCAAGTGCTCTTTCCCAGTTGAAATGTAGACTTGTTCCCTCTTAACGATACTGTGACCTTCACTGGTATTTATGACTTTCAACACATTTTTAAAAGGCAGCCAGGTAAATATAAAGGGATTTTTAATGCTGCCATAGCTGCAATATATTTCCTGTAGGTTATATAATGTATTTATTAGAAGTTGTGTACTTCTAAGTAATCTGCCACTGGGCCATCCTTTCTGCTTACCCCAGCCCTGTGGGGACAGGTCAGAGCCTCCATCTTAACAGCTTGTCTTTGCCTCCACATGGCCAGCCAGATGGGCTGCACTGCTCCTGTCCAAGCTCCTGAGCCA
Organism: Strix uralensis; assembly: GCF_047716275.1. Classification (NCBI taxonomy): domain Eukaryota; kingdom Metazoa; phylum Chordata; class Aves; order Strigiformes; family Strigidae; genus Strix; species Strix uralensis. The sequence goes on from NC_133973.1 coordinate 40,961,762, forward strand.
GCACAGGTTGCTGAAAGTAGCTTAAGCCTTTTGTCTAGGATGACACCTAAAGATTTGTCTGCGACCATGCCCATGAGTGCAACAGAAAACATTTGTGCAGCTGCTGGGGCTGGGGCCAGGTCCAAGATGGCAGCACTGCAGGCCAGGGCCTGGCAGCAGGAAGGCAGTGGTATGGTGAGTAAGATCTTCAGGAGGTCTCATTGGCCTCAACCCAGGGGCCGTCCCTGCCTCTGCGCCAGCAGAACCCCCGTGCTGGCCTCGGGCACCACCACCACCTCGCTCACTGGATTTTGTAAAAATTGTGTGAAACAGGCCTGTAAAACTGCCAATGTTTCCCCACGGCTGAGGAGGGGAGCCATGCTGCACAGCAGCTTGCACCCACCCTCAGTCCTCGCCCCTGGCACCCTGGGGCATGAGGACACGCTTTCCAGAGCAGCAGCTTCTCCAGCTGCTTAATAAAGTAGCCAGGGGGCTCTGGGGGCCTTTTTGTTGTTTTTTCTGCTACATTCTATTGAGATGATAATGGTAAGGTGTCAGACTTCTCTGAATACTCAGAAAGAGCTCATTTCTGGATCTTTTGTCTAGCCAGCTTGTCACTCCGGGGTGTTATGTTACAGAGAAGGTGAGAAGAGGTAGCAGCAGCTGTCACATGCAGTTGATGGCATTTTATGGGGTCAGTGGTTTCTAACTCCTACAAAAGCACCTGGAATAACTGAATTCTGGCTCCTCCTCTGGTTTGCTCTCTTCAGGCAGGGCGAAGGCTACAACCCTATTAATGCTTTTGCTGTGCCAGGCTCACTGCTCGTCTCATGCCTCCCAGAGAGCACATGTCTCTTCGACTGCAAATAATGGCCAGCCTATAGCAGGGGGAGAACTGTGTGTTGTAGTGTAAGGAGGCAAGAAAAGCTTAATTTTCCTTTCATGGATTCCTTTCTGTGGTGTTTCTTCTCTCTGTGTTGGGCAGTATGAGATACAGAGTTGACTTTGGAGAAACTCCTCGGGAGATCTGGCAGTGACATGACTCAAGCTGAGCCCAAGCTGACCCACAAAAGGCCAGAGAGGGGCTGATGATAAAGGGTGTTCCTGATTACTGTTCATGAAGCCCATAGAAATGCACCATTGTCAATTTTAGTAAAGTGCTTGCATTGCAGTGCATTGTAGTGTTGCATCCAGCCACAACGTTACCCCCAAAACACTGAGGGCTGGAAAGTATGTGGGCATCTGGAAGTGCAGCCTAACCTGCGAGTTGATCAGTAGCTGCAGCATTTTGCATAATTGCTTCAGCATGAACAGTAACATCTAAAGCCAGATAGTGTAGGTTTTAGACTTTCTGGATTTGAAAGTTTGAAAGTTCACTACAGACATGGGTCTGGTTCTCATTGTGCCAGAAGATATGCCCCCGGCCTTACATATCTCAGGCACTGGTACTTCTACAGGGAAATACAGAGAAAAATGGTGAGCTCCAGATGAAGGAGAATCTATCAACCACTTCCATTCCGTCTAACTCAACGGGAAGGTTTTCTTAACATTCACTCATCCAACCATTTAGTTATTTTTGTTTTCTACCTCTCTGATTTGTTTACATGTCGTGTTCACCATTTTCAGCTGTTTTCTACCTTTCCTTTCAAAAGATTTCCCAGCATCCTTTAAATTTGCTGTTGTGCAGTTTCATCTGGCAAATTGTACCCTCCATTTTGTTTCCCCAGAGGCACATTTACATGCTAAATGGGTTCAGTTCTTCTACAGAAATGAGAGTTCAGGCACAGAGGGATGTGAAAGGCATCTAGCACATGGCTCAGCTCCACACTCTCTCCCACTGTGCAAATGCAGAGAGTGAAGTAGTCATCACAGGACTGTGCCATGGTGAGGGAGACATACCACTGTGTGGCATGTCCTCATCTTCCTTTGGTCCAGGTTGCAGCTGGAGGAAGACTCAGCTGATGTACGGGAGCCTCCTGCTAGTATCCCAGCCAAGGACCGACTCTGAGAGAACCAGGATTTTCCTTTACGTGCACCAGTTAGATGCCACCTAGATACAGTAACATGGCAACAGACTGCTTGGTAGCTTGCTAGAAATGAAGCACTAACCATTTCTCTATGTTGCTGTCTCCAAGGAGAAGTTCAATATAAGTCAGTCCCTTAACATCAGTTTGACATCAGCCTGTGTCTTTGCCACATTAATTCAATTTATTACCCATTTTGATCCACACTTTGCATTCTATTTAGGATGCCAAGGGACTTGTTCATCCCTAATGACTGAGGAATCATTTGTGTTTTATAAGCTATTTGGGACACACCATAAGGAACTAAAAGTGTCTGGTTTATTTTCATTGTTAAATTTACCATGTAGCCAATTCTGATGGCGTTTAAATTGATAGCAAACTTGCCAGGGACCACTGCAACTGGAATGCTTTCTGGAATTTAAGGACCCCAATCAAAGATGCATCTAACATCTTCTCCCCCAAAAAAGGCCTACTAGTCTCTTCATAAATAATGCATGGAGAATGTTATCGGGGGTGGGGAGGAAATTACAAAATGTTAGTTTGTTGTTCTGTCTTTTATCTCTAAATAAACTTTGATCTCTAGAAAGTGTTTTTACTGTCATCTGTAAGAGTTTCCTTCGTCTTTACTCAGTAGCATATTAAAATTCAGCTGACTAATTTCACTGGTTTTCTTTGATCTTTTTCCATCAATGTGAATTATTCTAGCTGAAGAGTTCATATTTGCCTAAGCAAACTTCATCTTCCTTTCTCTGTACATTCAGGCATTTGGGAGTTTCCCTGTGCTGCATTTTTACCTACCTACTGTTGCTTATTCAGGTATATTGCTCCTTCTCTTTGCCTATGTTTTTATTTCCAGGTGATTTTTTGCTGTCTCAAGTATTCAGATTGCTGCAAGCGATGGGTGTCCGGAGTACTTCCCCACTCCTCACCCCATCCGCCTGTATGCATTACAAAGCTGTACAGGACAGTTTCCCCACTGAGGTAGCTATCAGTAGCCCATCAGTGCTGCTGAAGTCCATACTCTTTTTAAAAATAATTTATTCATTTGGGAGTGAAAGAGTGTTGTGGATTTGAGGGTGTACGGTAGGGGATCAGCAGTTTCAGAGTGCAATGGTAAGACAAGTTTAGTAATAAACCAAGAAAAAATGTATCAGGTTGTTGGCTTCTCGCATATTTCTGCTTTTGAGTCTCTATTGTTGCAATGCTTTTGATTATGAGACTCTGCCCAGTCTCACCCTAGGAAAAATGGACAAGCCATGACAGGAGATGGACCAGGGGCACTTTGCCTCAGAAGTGCAGCACAACACATATATGCTGGGCTGTGGAAGCAGCAACATCCCTCTCAGCATACTCCCTCAGCCATCCAGCACATAGATGATTAGAGACAGACGCGCTCCCTACGTCTCCCACCCACTCACTGCTCATTTGCTCCTGAAGGGAGCAAAGAAAACATATTTTCCTTGTCCCCATATAAATAGACCCCATTGCTGTCAAACCCCCAACCTATGAGCACCATGCACATATGCTTGTGTACACACACTCATATTCCACCTGCTTCTTTCCACACAAGATCCATGTTAACTCTCTGCAGAACAAAAAGCATTTGAAGAAATCATTAGAAATGAAACAAGGACTGGCTAGAATGCTGTTTTCTTGTTGTTCACAATTTCACAGTTGTGAAATCAAACTACATATTATGGTCCATGCTTCGTTTCATATATGGGTGTACTGCCTGTCCTCAGGACAGGAAGATGTTTTTTCACAGGCCAGTGCAGAACTTGGAGCATAGCACTTTATCTAGATGGATCCTTACCATATGTTAGTTTCACCTGTCATGTCTGCCAAATGATACTTGATGCCAGAATTGTCTATTAGAATTGGAGATTATACTTTTTCAAACAGTATATAACAGTTCATATTATATTCTAATAACTCAACACAGATCAGTGCAAATTAAAAGAGAAATGAAGGCTTTGTGCTGGTAGGGTGATGTCCTGGTTTCGGCTGGGATAGAGCTAATTTTCCCCTTAGTAGCTAGAATAGTGCTGTGTTTTGGATTCAGTATGGGATTTGGTATCAGAAGAATGTTGATAATATACTGATGTTTTTAGTTGTTGCTAAGGTATCAGGGACTTTTCTACTTCCCATGTCCTGCTAGTATGCAGGTGCACAAGAAGCTGGGAGAGAGCACAGCCAGAGCAGCGGACCCAAACTGGCCAATGGAATATTCCATATCATAGAACATCACTCTCAGTATATAGATGAGGGTTGGCCGGGAAGCTGGCTCTCTTCCAGGACTGTGGTTTCAGGATTTTCCCTCCTCTGGGATCACTAGACAGGAACAGGCTGGGCATCAATCAGAGGGTGATGAGCAATTGCGTTGTGCATCACTCATGTATATTCTATTATTACTATTATTATGATTATTATTTTTATTTTATTTCATTTCAATTATTAAATCCTTGTTATCTCAACCTACAAGTCTCCTCACCTTTACTCCTCCAATTCCCTCCCACATCCCCCGGGGCAGGGGGAGAGTGAGTGAGCAGCTGAGTAGTGTTTGGCTGCCGGCTGGGTTTGAACCATGACAGCTGATGTGCTGGAGAAGAAGAAATTGCAGACTTTCCTTACTTAACAAAACTCAGTGTCTTGGACAAACACATTAAATGGTATTCCACCACCAAAATAATTTTAATTCAGCTCCAAGCTTTGTCCATTGTCATCAAAGCCTTGGTAACATATGGAGCTTGAACTGCAGAAGAGTTACGGAGTTAACCCAACTGATTTTTTGAGACACACATATCCAAGATGTCTGGACAGCTGAGAAGAGGGTCTCTCCTCTAATTGTGCCCCATGTAGCCTCCTGCTATAGAAGAACCATTCGGGGTGCAAAGGGAATTATGTATTATCCATTTAATGCACCAGTTCACCACTTCTAGCTAGCTGTGACCTAGGCAGCTGCCCACGATACATACCAGTCAGGGCTGCCTGATGCTGATGCTCAAAGGTGTAATGCTATGCCCTGCAACACTGTGGGTTAGCTTCACATACCATGACAGTTTTTGTGTGCTGATGGTTTAACTCTAAGAATCTTCATGTTATGACTTGCTTTGTTCTTCTTCCTCTCCTTTTCCAGCCCAGGACATCTCTGATCACACTGGATTTCAGCCTGAGCGAGAAGGGTTTTCTCTGTCAAAATGATATCTGGGACAGACACGTCTCAGACAGATGTTGTGTATGAGACCGCAACAGCTCTCACCCACAGGGTTATTCTGAGCTCAGCAAATCAATGCTTGTCTCTGCTGAGAAGCAGGAGGAAAGACTCCACTGATAGAGGAGGGGTGAAGCACTCACTAACTTGTCAGATCACATCATCTCATGAATGCATCATGCAAGGCAACCCCTCTGAAAAAGCAGTTTAACTCTCTACTTCGCCATCAAGTTGATGATGAGATGGTAATTTACTGTATCAGTACCTGCATTCTTTCTCTATCCAAGCTATGGGTCCTTTACATCAGATGTAGCTAACTGTTGGCTGGTGTCATTTCATGATTTACCACATACTTGACAGCCATTTAACTTCGTTACTTTGTGCTGTGAGTTTTCTCTTGGTACATTTTACAATGAAACTGCAGCTCTATTGTTTTTTCCACCAGCAGGCAGACACAACAATCCAGGACACAGACTGCTGTAGGACAAATGTGGGGAGAAATGATAATTCTTTTTGCCTTAACTCCCTGTATGCTTGGTGGGAACCACAAGTAGAAAACATCAGCCGTCTCTGCCTCAAATTTGCCATCTCATTTCCATATATCTCCTCCTGGTTCTGACATGCACCCCTCCTTCCAACTTTGCTTCTGGAGATTATGAGAGCTCTGAAGATTAGTACTTTTTCACAGCTCTATAGGTATTGACAGCTGCTTTCTCCCATTGAATGCAAAGGATGTGTGCATCCAAAATCTTGTATTTACACTAAAGCTTCTCATTCATTGTTATAACACTGGCTAGGTAAATCCACTAAGAACAACCAGAAAAGTGGATGTTTGCTGTCCTCAAGCTTCCTGAGTTGGTCCCAGGGCATGCTCCCTGGTATTTATAGGATGACATTAATATCTAGGTGTGAAATACAAGAACAACCCAAGGAGAAATAAGAGGGAAGAAATCACTTTATGCAAATGTAGTCAGAAAGTCTTTAGAGCTGATGGCTTGAGCTGACTCAGAAGGCTCCAACAGCCTTGGAGGCTTCCTGTGGGCTTCTCAATGGGAACGATATTGATTCATTGACATAGTAAAGCCCTATGTCTGACGAGCAGGTAAAAAATTGTTGCTAGCACTAGAGAATCACTTCTGGCTAGACACACTGAGTATGCAATAAACTACATGACGTAGCGCAGTTTAACATACTTTAAAAAAGGAGCGTGGGCTCAAGCGCTGTGTGGCGTATCATTCTAGACGTAACCATGACATATTATAAGAAGGATGTGATTTAATATCTTTTTCCCCTGTGTGGTAGCGCACGTTTGGCTCCAAAATTCATACGCGCCTGAGACAGATGGAAGGAAACCATTCACCATAATCTGCTAAACTGCAGGAGTGGGGAAAAGAGCAAACCTGCAAGAGTGTGAGTTGGGGCATGGGGTACGCCTGAGGGGCTAATCGAGCTTACAAGGGCTGGGTGGCATGCGCTGATCCAGGGCCTGGGGAGCTGAGAGGCTCGTGGCTCCAGTCCTGGATTTACCTGTGACTGTTAGCGCCAAACAGCACAAGCTGTAAATCCTGCCCTGTGGTGGCAGTGAGACTCCCTCCACCAGTCAGGCCATCTGGAATAATTCACTAACTGATGGTCCTCACACCTAGCTGTCAAAGGCGTAGTAAATCAGAGGCAGGGGAATTGGTGAGGGCCTTCCTCCTGCCTCCCTCCCCTCCAAACCTCACCTGACTGCCACTTTGTTAGGACACCAGTAGCCCCATGCACTGCATCTTTTACTTTGATGTATCTCAAGGGCTTGAGAGGCAGGGCCAGGTTGACTGTTGTGTTTTCAAACACTGTCACGCTGAGTTGGCCATTTCTGGCTTGGCAGAACAGAGTTGCTTTCAAATGCACAAAAATAGGAAAAGCCAGGCACAAATCAATTTACAGTGGAAAGCAGAGAGCCTTTATATGGAGCAGCTACATGCATGGCTTACGCATCAGCTGAGGAGGTCTGCTGTCCTGGGGAGTCGATGGGTTTCACAGCACCAGTGAAATGGCAGACTTATACCTCTGCCAGAGCAGAATGCTTTAAGTGAAATATCCACATTAATCCTGGGAATGAAGTACGCCTGCAGCCCCCTACATGCTTGGCAGCCCCAAGGGCCAGTGTCAATCAACAGAAATTAAAGCAGCCTCCAAATCTGCAGAGCCAGACCAGCTCTGAGCTTAGGACTGGGCAAGGGAGAGTGGAAAGCCAGCAGGATACTTGTCCCTTACTCATTTCATGCTCTGTGCCAAGCACTGCTGTGCTGAAACCACAGCTGGGAAGCTATCTTGTTTCCTTCATTTCTGTCATGCTGCTAGTCAATTCAGGACCAATGTTACTCACCTCAGAGAAGAGTAATGGGACGTAGCAGAAAAAGAAACCACACAAAACAAAGTTATATGTTATTGTCAGTGCTTTAGGCTTTTAAAAAATGGTGTTCCGGACTACAGACAACCCTTTTAAAGTACTTAAAATGTTCCATTATCGAAATACCTACACATCGCTTTTTAAAAAAATAACAAAAGAGTTTCAATGCAGGGGAGAAAAACAAAAAACACAATGAGCTTCTGATATGTAGGGCATAAAGCAGAAGCGTTTACTTTTAATTGTCAGTAGTGTCAATGTGAATGGAAACAGCAACTCTATTGCATCAATTCTTTGCTTTTGTATCTGTGAAGAGCACACACCCATACAAGAGAACAGGCACATGTGCTTCATTTGCAAGATTGCAAGATTTGCACTTGCTGCATCATTCAAACAAAGCATTTTAAAACTCTGCGAACCTTAACATGGCAGCATAATTAATCTACTCTTTAACAGAAGTGAGATCCCAAGGAAAAAACATAAACCAGTATCTTCCCTCAACCAGACTGAACAAATGACAAGGATGAGGGAATCTTACCTCTGCTTCCTACTCCAAGAGAGATTCCTCCTGTAACTGTAGCCAAAGTAGCCAGCCTCCCCATGCTGGTCCATCTGTGCTACACGTGCATTACCTAACCTAATAATGCAACTGGAAACCTCTATATGAAGCAGAAAAGACAACAATACCACAAAAGACCATCTTAGAGGAAGAAATTGTACCTCAAGTAGCACTCACTGTTATTTGCCCTATACTGAAATTTGCTTTGGCATAATGTTTCCCCAAGACTGTGTGCTGTCCATGTACTAGTGTGGTGGGTTGACCTTGACTGGACACCAGGTGCTCACCAAGCTGCTCTATGACTCCCTGTCCTCAGCTGGACAGGGGACAGAAAATATGAAAGTCTCATGGGTTGAGATAAGGATGGTGAGATCACTCACCAATTGTTGTCACAGACAAACAGACTTGACTCTGGGATATTAATTTAATTTATTGCCAATCAAATCAGAGTAGGGCAGTGAGAAATAAAATCAAATCTTAAAACACCTTCCCCCCACACCTCCCTTCTTCCCAGGCTCAACTTCATTTCCAATTTTCTCTACTTCATCCCCTCAAGCAGTGCAGGGGGACAGGGAATGGGGGTTGTGGACAGTTCATCACACATTGTCTTTGCCACTCCTTCCTTCTCACACCCTTTCCCTGCTCCAGCATGAGGTCCCACCCATGGGAGACAGTTCTCCACAAATATTTCCAATGTGGGTCCTTCCCACGGGCTGCAGTTCTTCATGAACTGCTCCAGCATGGGTCCTTTCCATGGGATGCAGTCCTTCAGGAACAGACTGCTCCAGCGTGGGTCCCCCACAGGGCCACAAGTCCTGCCAGCAAATCTGCTCCAGCATGGGGTCCTCTCTCCACAGGGTCACAGGTCCTGCCAGGAGCCTGCTCCAGCGTGGGCTCTTCATGGGCTCACAGCCTCCTTCTGGCATCCACCCGCTCCAGCATGGGGACCTCCACAGGCTGCAGGTGGCTATCTGCTCCACAGTTAGCCTCCATGGGCTGCAGAGGCACAGCCTGGCTCACCCTTCATCACAGGCTGCAGGGGAATCTCTGCTCCAGTGCCTGGAGCACCTCCTCCCCCTCCTTCTTCACTGACCTTGGTGTCTGCAGAGTTATTTCTCTCACATATTCCTTTCTCTGGCTGCTGTTATGCAGAAGTTTTTTCCTCTTCTTAAGTATGTTTTCACAGAGGTATTAGTTACCACAGTCACTGATGGGCTCAGCCTTGGCCAGTGGCGAGTCTGTCTTGGAGCTAACTGGCATTGGCTCTGTCAGACATGGGGGAAGCTTCTAGCAGCTTCTCACAGAAGCCACCCCTGTGGCCCTCCCCGCTACCAAAACCTTGCTACACAAACCCAATACAATTAGCTACTTACATAAATGTTGTCATAATGTGTGGAGGAATAAGGAGCACTGAGCACCCCAATCTCACCAACACTCACAGATAAAGGAAAAAAATCAAGTTTTTGCTGTAGAATCTTGGAGGTGAATTTCTTCCCAGTGAAAGTGAGGGTAGGACGGTATTTGGGCTGCAGCCATGTAAAATCATTCATAAATCAGAAGATAGTGGCATTTCCAGGGAGTAATTTACTTCATCTATAACCTGAATAAGCTTTTGTAAATACTTTTTCTTTGCATTGGTTTTAAAGGAATTCTAAGCCTTATTATGTATGTGCCTAAAATTAGGTGGGGTAAATTCAAATTCTGGGTGCTGGTCCATAAGGAGCTCCATGTGATCAGATCCTTCATCAGATCAGAGCAGGTCTTCACTACGGAATAGATCAACCCAAATATGAATTTCCAATTTAGTGGTTTAGAGCCTTGTGGGGCAAGCTTGTCGTCAAAATTCTTTAAATATACTTCCTCATGTCCTGTTTTAGTCAGTCCTTGTCCTGCTTTAGTAGAAGCTGTCAGCTGTGGTGTCACATGATGTCATGTAAAGCATAGGATGGGACTGATCACGTGGCTCCATTAAATGAGTTTTGAAATAACTCTGCTGGGACTTCGGATATCTTTACCAACACCAGCCAAGTCTTCTTTGACGTTTAGTACTGAAAGTATCACTGGTCTTGTAGGAAAACACATCGTATATAAAGTCTTCTGGTGGGAGAAAAGACCTGTCTTTGCTGCTCTGTAGCTCACAGTGTTGCTCCTGTGAAGCAGCACTGACTGTTTGTAGGCCAGATATTTCCCACACTCTGTTTCAGAAGAGGGAACCGAACTCATCAGCAAGTTCTGCCTCTCTCACTGTTTTCCAGCCCATTCTGGATGCTGTACAGCACTAGAAAAGATTCCACCAAATCACTTGCCTCCTTTAGGAAGAAAACCACTGAGATATTATTGAGTTTCAGGCATCTTAGGCTATGTCTTATCAATCTGTAAGGCATGAGGAAGAGAAGCAGGCAGCAGAGGGATCTTTGAGAATTCATCGAAGCACAAATTCTGAGCTACCCTCTGTTTTTGTTCCTATTTTGTTCCTTGACCATATATACAGAGGCTGAATGTGGAAGGTATGGTGCTTTTAAACAAATTCATAACAAGGTTAAAAAAAGTTTAACAAGGATATCCACATGTAAGACAAAGGCAACATCCTCAGTAATTCCTCCTTGTAAAAAGAATCATTCCATAAGCAGCAAATACAGTTAAGTCTGCTTTCACGTACATCATCCTATTACATTGACCCCAGTTTCCCTCATAATTTTTATATTATTTCTTATAATAGTACCCTTACAGCAGACTATGACACATTTTTCACCTAACTTTGCCAAGGGCCAGAGGCATCCAGCCTTGGCACACACAGTCATAGTACTGGATACATCAGAAAATGCTGCCTGGTTGATGGGCTGCCACTCTCACTGTTGGCCAGACCCCACTGCCAGATAATCACTGAAATCTCCCAGCCTCTTTCCTGGGCAGTGTTTTCACAGGAAATCAGTCCTGGATCCAAACCAGGTATCACAAAGCTAAGGGTGGAGGATGGATGACAGTAAGATTGTGCATTTTTCCCAGTGTTTGTCAATTTTAGTTTTGTCCAAACAAAGGAGTTCACTTTTCATGGTTCTGTTTTGCCTTTTTCCTCCTTTTCTGAGAAGCAGAAGATTGCTTTGTGGTAGGTAGTATCACATTCTGCTCCCTTGGAAGGGCTTTTGTACTTTTGCTCTATTAGAAAAATATTTAGGAACTCTTCCTCCATGTACTTCATGTAGTGTTGTGTATTTTAACAGGATAGAAAAACAAGTTGCTTTGCAAAAGCTCTAACCTACAAATAAAGGGACAGGTCCTCAGCTGTTACAGACTGTGTGTGCCCCACTGATTTCAAGAGGCAACAGCAAATCAGACCTGTGAAGAATATGACTCAAAAATTTCAATGCAAATCACCACAGTCACAAGTTAATGCCTACCTTAGCAGCATGTCTTAGGCACTAATCCTGTGTCAGAGATGCAGCCAGGTGCTATCCTGATAAAACTGTGTAGGCAGTCCGGAGTGTAACTTTATTGTTTCACACATAAACGAGGCTTTAAACAAATTAGTTGTGGCCTATAGCCAGACTAGCTTGACTGTGATCCCATGAGCTCTTAAAGCAAGTGAGATGCAAGGGGAGAAGAGGGATGCAGGAGCAAAGGAAGAGGCCCAGACATACTAGAAAGGGTGTTATCAGTTTATTATGTGGCCTGGCTACTTTGGACTCTGTAACTCAGTAACCCAACTCTGTTCTTAAGGAAAGGCTATTTTCATGAAAAATATAAAACTTCTTTAAGGACGATCCTCAGTCCCTGAAGATACCGAGACTCAGTTTTAAAAAGCATGATTCCTGGAGTTGACTTACCACTAAGGATTTAATACTGGTGGAAGTTTCAGAACTGTGCAGAAATCAAGACTCTCCATCTCTGCTGTGCCATGAATCATGCCTTTCTAGAGAATATGTGTCATCTTTTCCCACAAAGGCGCCTGCAATTGATTTGCAAGTGATCACTTAGCAGAATGGAGCCCTGATCTTGAAAATGCATTACAACACAAATAAAAGATAATAAATGGCAGGCTTCCTAACTCTTCCTAAAGCATGCAGATATAATCTAGTCTTCTAAAAATTTGGACCAGATTGTCAACTGGAACAGTCCATGCTGTCTCTATCCAATACTTTAAATGCATATTTAAGAAGGAAAGAAAGATAGTCCCGTGATTAATCCCAAGAAATGGGTTCAGAGGGAATCTCAGGCCAGTGGCAGAGTTGGAGATTGGCTTACTCAGTAACTGTCAGTTAATATGGCTTAACCTGTCAGTGCCTCCACTCTCCACCAATGAAGGGCAAACAAGAATCCGCATCTCTGGTACTGTTTTAAAGCTTTCATGTTTTTGAAGGGCTTTGGGACTGCCAGATGGAGACTGTACATTGCACAGTCTGTACAGCCCTTATTGTGGTTTATTAAAGTTTAAATAGTTCCTTTGGTGAGCACATCTACAGAGGTGCCACTTGCCAATTATGTCAAATATGTAGAAAACAGTTGTTATTCCAAGGACGTTAGGAGGGAACACATAGGAAATGCTCCTAGAAGTAAAATATTAGAGCTATACAGAATCAAAACAATGACTTTATGTGGATGGGTCATCTGTATTTCTATGCTCATTTGAAAATGGCAAACTTTTATTTTTCCACAGATTTAGCTTACATTTTTTTCCACTGTGCCTAGACAAAGACAGTGAGGTTTAAATTTTCAAAAGTCTTCAAGGAAAATTGCTCTGGGCGATTCCCAGTAACATCAAGAAGAATGGCAAAGCTAAAACCCGAACACTGGAAGGTCCTGAAAATCTAGCTTAGTTATATGCCATAAAAATAAGGGCTATAATGAAAATTCTGTTAAATACAGCAGCGTGAACATAGAACTAAAAAACATGAAAAAAAACCTAAAGGGAGACAGTGTCTATCATTCTGTAGGCAGACTGTTTTCATAGCTAAACCTGCTTGTGCATGCTGGATGATAAATACCTCATGTTTTCAAGGAGGCCTTTAAAAAAAGGGCTCTTTGAGAGATGCCTACCAACTCTGTTGCCATGGCAGCTGCAAGCATCAGTGATAACCCAGAATTTCTAGGTTATAACGTACATGCAAACCTATTAACAAGTCCCACAAAGCAGTCCACATTAGTGGTAGATGAGGTCATCTGGCGGCCCAGTCTCAAAACTTGGAACTCAATCAGAGAAGATGTAGAGCCAAGCAAGGTCTGTTTCTGATACACCATATTCCCACATGTTAATGACACACAACTGTCGAAGATGCATATTACCTTTCAGACAAAAATTTTACCTGAAGCTTGCAGGCTACCAGTGTATTCAGCTGCTGCAGTCTGTGCTTGCAAGTTAGGAAACTGAGGCATGGAGAAATCAGAAAGCTGGGCACAGAGAACTCAAGATCACCTGCAGGGAATCAAGAATAAATACTGTTCTTTTGTTTTCGTTACTTGAGCATCAGGTCTTCTAAAAAAGTGTCACTGACAGATTCTTGTTTCCTTTCTCTTCAAATCTGGGACATGCCCATCCTTTTTAAGGCCTCTCAGGAAGCAGAGTTGATAAGGACAAAGCACAGAGGGGCAAAAGTAAAGAGTTTTGCCTACTGCTTAACCTCAGGTTCACCACTGGGGGGGATTTCCCTACCAGTCATTGGTGTCTAGTACTCTCTTGCCCTATGTCATCGAAGGAAAAGTTACATGTGGCTATCTGCTTGCTAATGCTTATCTCCTACCAAAACCCTGCAGAGCACCTGGTAGCATCTCCAGGAGCACTTGTGGTTCTGCAGAAATTGCACTGCCATCCTGCCCCAGGACACTTCAGGCTCAAAGTACCCCAATTCCCTTTTACCTTGTTTCAGCATCAGCCTTGTCTGTTCAGAAAACAGAGATGATATTTCCTTTCCCCTCCTTGTTGTGTGTTCCCTGTCCTTGGCTTGTCAGCTCCTTCGAGCAGGAGCTGTCTGCAATGACATGTATGCATGGCGCTTAGCACAAACAGGCCATTTTTCAGTTGAGGCATCTCCTAGATATGGTAGTGATATAACACTGGTAATAAATAATTGCATGAAGCTGGTATCTCTCAGTTCCATGGGATTTAGGCTTTCTTTCCCTTGCATACCTGAATAAAGGAGAGAATTTCTGCCAGAGGGAAAATGAGTTCTGGTTCTGGCTCTAGGGTTATTAGTAAACCATATGTGCAACTTCCCTTTCTGTTTAGGTGACTTTGCTTTTCTGTTGTTCCCCAGGTCCATTACTTTCATACATCTTTTCAGACCCAAGGAAGTAATTTATTTTTATGTCAGATAGTGCTTTAAAGTGAATGAAAGCATTAATATGCCACTGTATATTAGCTCTCCTTTTGTTTAAGGCATCTGGAAATAAATGTTCAGATTGAGTGAGGGAGGAAAATTCCTACTCACAGGCAACTTTCCATAAATCTCAGACATCTTGAAATATATACCACTGAAATATATTGAAACATTCAATATATCTAAATACAATTTTCTTCTCTTATAATGGAGATTTCTGCAAATGGACTGATCATCTTAACTACCAGACTAGAGAAACATGTTTATTTCAAATATTTTATTATTCTAATACTTTTATTTCAGATTTTTGTGGTGAAATGTGGTGGAAAAATCTGTTTGTTTTGCAAACAATGGAATCTAATTCATATTTTATCCAACCAGCCAGTTTTGCTTTTCTTGAGTCTGTCTTTAAGGTACACTAAACAATTGCTGCTCATCTTTATTCCAGAATATTCTAATTGATATTAAGGCCTGTCATTGATATATTACACTAATTATAAAGCAACACTCATATATTTTCTGAAGCTACAGTTATATAGTCCTACTATCATTAATACTGGATCTATGCACTTCTGGATTTCCCAGGACTACAAATTGGATCCAGATCAGGTTTGGGTATACAGTTAAATCTCTGCCACATTAACTATAGTCCAAAGAGCTGCTGCATATATGCTAGTTTTATGCTAGCTGTGAGAATTCAGATGATATATGGTTTCTTATAAAGACTGCCACTGCAATATTAACCCATAAAACTAACTCTCTGAGAAAATCTGAACCAGAAGAGAGAGTTTTATCTGGACCAGTGCTTTGTACTCCATGGCTGCATCATTTTTTATTTTTCATCAGAAGCCTTAGAGCTGGAGCTATTAAATTATCCAACCTCAGTCCAAATAACTTCTTAGATTCACTCACGGGCTTAATAATATATATATTACCCATTATGATCTAACTTAAGATAGCAAACAGACCTATAATAAAAGTATATAATATATGCAGAAATGTGAAGGCATGCCAACACTTTTTGGAAATGGATCCAAGATTCCATTTTGGTTAAGATGAGAGGCAGAAACTTCAGTCATTCAGTATTGCCTTAAGGCAGAGTCTAAGGAGGAAAAAAAAAAAAAAAAGATGCTGTGTGATTGCTAAAATGCACAGGCGGGCAATGATGATTTCAGTTCCTCAAATAGCTACACTGTAGAATAGGGCAGGATAAAGATAGAATGCTCTGAGATCCCCTGGTGAAAGATATTATCAGTGGGCTGAGTATTTTAATTGCTTTTATACTGTTGATTTCAAACTTGAAACCACTGAAGCTGCATCATTCTTGATATGGCAGAAAGTTCCTGTAAAAGAGAGGAAAATAGAAAGAATGCTCTTCACATTTGACGTCATTTTCAATCACTTTTCTTTAACACCCTTCTTTCCTGCTGCCATTCTCCTACTTGTCCCTATTTCCATTAAGTAAACTAAAAAAATTCATTTAAAAGTTTGCAGAGAATGAGTGGAACAGTTTCAAGGCAAAATAAATACCCAGCCAGGCCCATTTTTTCCTACCACTAAATAATACTGCATGCAAACCATTCAACAGATCAAAAAACTTTTTTTCCTAATGATTATTTTCATGTTAAATTCACTGAGGTGAAGAGCATAAAATTTCAACAGGCTGCAGTGCTCTTCTGGTGCAGAACAGCTGGTACATTCTATGCAGGTAACAGACTTAAAAGTGCTCTTTCCAAGGAGAAAGGATAGATATTTCTGGAATATTTTTTGAATGTTTTCATTGGATAGCTTTTCTGTTTTACCGGTGAAAGCTGGGAACACCTGGACCTGCAGAATCCAGGGCTGATTTTGTGAATTGGAAACCTCCTCTTTCCCCACCCTTCCCCCAGACTGGGTAAACCAAGCAAATTTTAATTCTGTGCCAGAGAATGTATTAAACACTGACACACACACCCAGATGCTGCTTGCTAAAAATTACTTATACTAGCAGGATTAAACTTTAAATATCTCCCATGAAGATCCTGTTAGTCATCCAGCTGTAGTGTGTTCAGCTGCCTGAATCTTTTTACCTTTAGAGCACTTTTTGTTACTTAACCTGCATTTTCCAGGAGCAGTTTAAGCATATTGTGTCACACTTTGCCTTTGATACCTAATGAGAATAATAGGTTTCCAGTATGCAAGGAAGACAAGCCTGGTGTTGAGCAAGGCCTGAGGGCTGCCCCTGAGAGTACAGACACAGCTGTTATCTCTCCTGTGAAGACATTACTGTTCCACAGCTCCAGGAAACGTACAGTAAAATGTTCAATTAAAGTAGGTTACATGTTCTTAGCCGGCCAGCTGTAATACATAGGCTTGAAAATGTATTAGGGGATCCAAGAAAGAACACTGTTTCTTTACTAACCTCAGAATGCTGCCCTTCATGCTTGTGGATGCATTTTGCTTTCATATTCCTTTGCAAATTTCCCTGGGAGCAATCCAGTTTCACAGAATGTCTGCTTTTACTACAAACATTATATCCTGCACAAAATCTGGTCTGAATACCTTTGCATTGCAGCAATTTAAGCTGAGAAGGGGGTTTATTTACTTCTATATGCCTTCATTGCATTTCATTTTTTATTATGTACATCCAGCTCTTTCATTGCTTGCTGGTACTTCTCCTTCAAATATCTAGGCCTCAAAACCTTTCAAGAGTGAGTTATCCAGGTAGCTCAATTTCCTTTGTTCTCATCCAAGATTGGCTCAGTTCTGACATGACATAAGAAAAATGTAAGGTAACTAAACACTACTGCGGTGCATGCCTTTATTTCCTGCTGTAGCCACGAGACAATGATTAGGGTTGCAAATGTCGTACTTTGTTATATGGTAGGGATTGCTCTCCATTGGCTCCTGTAGCAATTATTACTGCAGGGAAAGAACATGGTAAGTGTTAGAGTGGAAGAAATAAAGCTCTGTTGGAGCAAGTCCCTGAGAGCTTTTCTATTTATTCAAGTTCAGTGTTTTAGGAAGTCATTACAATGAGCTATCCCAAAAACCAGCTCAGCAGAAATATGTATTTAACTGAAAGCCATTGTATTCAGATCTCAGGGCAGACACAGTAAGTACACTGTGTTAATTCAAGAATTACAGCTATTTGTTTAATCCCCTTATTTCCTCCTTTCAGCCTGGCATCATTCCTTGTCTCACTCCCAGACACATGGGGCTAGGCAGGTCCATTACACTCACCCCAAGGCCCAGCAGAAACCTGCCAGCACATCCCAGACTTATACCTCCACTGCTTCAAGCTTCCTAAACACAACAGGTGACTGCAGCTCTTGCCTCTAGAGGAACTGCTTAGAAAAACAGCTGCTTGCTTTACTTTATCACCATCTGGAAAGTCCTCTCTGATTCACAAGCTGACATGGAAGTTCGATTGAATTCTTACCTAGTCTCTCTCTTCATCATTTTCAGCCAAAATGCCCTGAGGAGTAAGTGTCCTCACGCTAAACTAAATCTATCAGCCAGTGTTTCTGTGTCTCGGCATGGAGAGATATACAGAGCTGGTTCCATTTCCTCCTCCTCCAGACTGGAATCTCAGCTGGATACAGAAGACATGAGCTTTTTTAAAATCCCCTCAACATCAGAGGTGCACCCTTTATATGGAACTGGCAGCTGCTCCTGTATGAACACTTACACGTATTAAGGTATCTTTTGAATGGTAAGAAAGGTGGAAAAAAACCCACAGATGATAACTAATTCAAGAGTTCTCAACACACCCATTACAACCTGTTGCAACCACCATCTTTTCAAATAGATGCACCACCTTCCATTACAAACCTGCAACTTAAGGCTGGAGGATGCAGCTTTAAAGACCAGCAAGCTCTACGTAATCGATTATGGCCTCACTTAATGGGATGGTGGTTACACATATCTCTTTGATTTTTAAGACAGTGCTGGAGACACAAGTTTACTAAATAAACTTTTGTAAGTGTGTGTGTGTGTGTGTATGTGTGTAGGGAAGGAGAGGAGTACTCTTATGGGAGACAAATAGTAGGCGTCACGCTTATTTTGTATTATTGTTTCTATGGGTAGCAGTTCTCAAGTTTTTTAGAATTATTTTACTCAAACCCAATGAAGAATAACTATAGAATATATTTTCTTTTTAAAATTCTTTAAAATTTCTTCTACTCCAAGAAATCTCACTCTTACTCTTCCAGACTGATCTTTCTGCATATGCAAAAGTAACAAATAACTGAATTATGTGCTCTGTAGCGGTCAATAGTTGACTCAGCTATTTTCTATCCTAAATGGAATGAGAATGTATGTTGGCTCCTAGTAATTCCTGGCTAGCTTCTTAAAAAGTGTGAATTGTAAAGATGAGTAGCGTGATCCATAAAATCAGAAAATGTTATCACACCTGTGAAAAGAAACAATAGCTGCTGCAGAAGATTTCTTCTTTCTTCAGCAAAAGCGAGCTTGTCAGAGCTGTAAGTGTTTGCACTGAGGTAACTACAGTGATGGTGTTACACAGCCAGCAAACCTCTCTGGTAAAGATACAGCTGAGCACAGTTTTCAATTATGTGACTTAGACTGAGTTTACGGAAGCCCCTTTTAGTGTGGATGCCATGTACTTCCCCTGAATTTGTGGAAGTGGGAGGGAAATTTTTATACTATCTTCATCACATTTGTTCAAGCTAATAAAATATCTCTGAGAGATCCTAGAGTGTTCCAGGAAAACATATCAGCTCATGATTTCCAAAGTCACTATTTTGCTAGAGAATGATGTGGTGCTGTCATTACTGACCTTAATACAACAGGAGAATTACATGACCAGAAAGTCGTAGTGCCAGAGTCAGTTCCCACAGGAAGTAAACCAGATTTTCTTAGAGAAGATGCAGCTGAGACATGGGATGCACATATCCATAACAGACTATATTTGCATAAACTGCGCTGTCATCTAGTTCAGTAAGGAGTTCTTTATAACACTACAGTGACATGTTAATGTAGCATTAGTTAAATACTGCATTTTCTCTTAGCATGGGTTACCACATCATCAACCCATTAGTATTAGTTAATGGAAACCAAGCACTATGGCACCACAAGCTATCGTAACACTTCCTGGAAAACATATATGATATTTCCAGAAGGCATTCTAAACTACTTTTTTAACTGTTTTACATTCCAAGAAAGAAACACCACAAGCAATAAACCCTTGTAAACATTTTTTTAATAGCTATCATTTCAGAATTAGGAGGAGAAAAAGAATGATAAAGAAAAGAAATAGTCTCGGTTGATGAGCTTTGCTCTTGAGCTGAGATCTGCTGGAGAGAATAACATCTCAGAGCTCTGTACAAATACCTAGGACTTTTGTCTTTGCAAGCCATGTAGCTGAAAGGTAAAAGACAGGAGAGGTGTGGAAAAGGCTTTCACTGGGCAGTCTGCAGTTGCAGCATCTTTGCAAATAACTTACAAAAGAGCCATTATAGTTTTATAAACCCACAGTGATTTCAAACTGTTACACAGCATGTGTTGTTTGCAATGTGCTGTCTTAAGACCCACAGCCAAGAGAATAAGTGAGTAATAGGTGAAAAAGTGATACCTAAGAACAGAGTGAACAGGTGACACAGTAGGTCTTGGACTGCCACAGATGCTGGATTTCCTGGGAAACAAAAATATTCCCACAAACTCAGAAGCGTGAGAAAGCAGAACCAAATCTGCATGCAGAGGAAAGCAGGAGACATTAGGTTGAGAGCAGAGAGTCCCTATTGTCTTATGAAGGGTGGACACAAAGGGTTGAGGAACTGGAAATGAATGAGATATAGGTGTCAGGGATAACTGGAATATCATAACAGCTTTTAAAGGTATTTGATGACCCCAACACTCTTGTATAATTAACGCCTTTAAAGATCTGGGCAGAGCATCTGGCTTCTCTCTTTGAAAGAAACTATACATGAATGCTATGAACCCTGCTAAGACAAAGGCATTCTGCCTGAAAGACATAAATGGTTTCCAGCAAAAGAGTCAGAGGGGGAGAGAAAATCTGCCACGTCACTTAGACATAGGATGCTTTGGAGAGTGTTTAGGAAGACCCGTTTAGAGTCCTGGCCTGGCATGGCCTGGAAAGGAGAAATGGGGAGAGGGATGGATGAATGGATGTTGGTCCTCTTTTGGTTGGGCAGCCCTGCTTCTTTTGTTTGTATTAGAAGTAAAGTCAGGCTAGGGGACTCTGTCAGTCCATACCCACAGAGACTGAAACTAAATAGAGCCTATTTAGATTTTGTAGCTGCTCCCTGACAGAAGGCCATGAGGGACTACAATATGAGATGATGCCTAAGGCAGCCTCAGGTTACATGTGTTATTAAAGTCTTGCTTTCTGAGAGCATCAACATTATTATTTGAAACATCTGGTTCAGCCTTTCTGGATAGATTGCTGAGAAAAGAAGACTTAGCCCTGAGAAATGCTTCTGCATACCAGGGACTCCCGGGGAAAGGATCAAGAGAAGTCAGCAGTGGTTGATTCCCCTGCTGTAGTTATTGCCTTTTGAAGCTGTGAGGGAATAGATGTGTTTAGTGACTCTGAGAATGTTAAATCCTAGCAGAGTCATGAACACTGGTCAAAAAATGAAAATAAGAGAGAAAATAGTTCGGGAGGTTGTGAGTTTAGTGACAAACCAGCCACTTGCAGTCATAAAATGTTAGCTTTTAAAAAGGATGGTTGCTCCACATCATTGTGACACCTAAGGGTAATAAAGCCTTATCTGGAGTGGCAAAAAGAATTCAAATTCCTGTTAATGCCCAGAAAGTGCATCCTGGCATTGAAATAACCAAAGGTATTTGGGGAATGTTGGCAGGCTGACCTGAAGCAGCTGGGACCTCCAAGTTCAAAGACTCTCTGCTGTCCTCAGCACTGAGTTTGAAAGAGACGATATACATGAGCTATGCAGAGGGCCAGTATGACGTCATCCCAAAGATGAAATATGATGCAATGGCAATCTTTGGTGCTGACCAGTCAGAAAATTATTGCAGAAAGATGCAGCACCAATAGAAATGGTTAAAGACAAGACTCAGCAACCTGTGTCAAACTTGGTGGGAGATGGTTTGCCAAAAGGAAGTGTTCAGAAAAGATACTGGGAAACGAGTCTACATGGTCACAGCATTTCAATAAAGACTCAGCTTGCTTTTAAAATGGAGTGATCTCATAGCATCAGCTTGTGAGCTCTTTTTATGGACCATAGTAGCTCTATTCTAAATCTCTCATGCAACACTGAGCAAGGTCCTTCCCTTCTCCAGGGGTGTCCTCCCTCCACCACATTTTGTCCATCTTCCCTGCATAGCTTGCAAGCTTTTTGGGCCTGGATTGTCTGTTGCTACATGATCAGTGATGCCCTTGTCAAAACTGTTTTCCAGGCACCAGCCTCCTACAAATAATGGTGCACAGTACAGCACAATGCAGTGACAAAGCTGCACTCTGTGCAAAGAGCTTATGCTAAGCTCTGTAATTAAGACATATGGGGCCTTATCCACAGCTTAGAGAAGTCAGTGGAAACACTGTCTCGTAGGCTGGATGACAAGATGGTGATGAAGCAGATTTTATTTTAAGGAATCATTTTTTTCTATTTGGGGATCTTGTGAGGCTTTGGGGAAGAACTGTGCTACTAAAAGGCATGAAAACGAAGAAGGGAGAAAATTAATAAAGTAAAAAAAAGTATAACAGTGTTATAAATCGGCTTAAACTGAGATCTGAAAAAAATTTGCAAAGTACAAATGAGATTTGTGTTAGTGGGTCACTTTTTTGTTTGCCATTTGTTTTTTTTTAAAGGGTCTACTCAAAATATAAATAAAGACTCTCCTTTGCACTGGGACATAAATTATCTTATGGAATAGAGGGTACTGAAAGACATAAGGAAAAGACAATCTGACTCCAGATAAATTAATTTTAAGTGAATTATAAGACATAATTATAACAATAGAATATGGTGGAAGGTACATTTTTATCAACTATAGAGAAAAATGTCAGTATGCTTGTGGAGTGAGTAGCTGGCTGGATCACTGCATGCAGATATTTAGTAGATTTGTTTATGTGACAGTTCACCTGTTAACAGGAAAATATTGATTCCTCTGGCTTTGCAAATCAGTGCCCTTAAGTGTTCTGGCCAGAAATTCATAACAAGGCAATACAAAAATGAATTTCTCAAGGAATGAATCTGGCCCTAAATGTTCACTGGGCAGAGGGAAGCATTTTTCTTGCTCTCAAGATGACATTCAGGCTCCCAGTTTCCTGTCTTGCAAGGTATATGGTAGAGGGTCTGAAAATAAAACATACAGTAAGCGTGGTCTGTTGTAACCCAGACAATTAGAGGCATCACAACAATAAATTTTTAAACAGTTAGGTAATATATAATAAATAAAAGATGAACAGGAAAGCACTCACAGCTACTCCCCTAATGCATCTGGAAAGTAATTAACTTTTTTTTCCTCCGTTAGGAATGTAATGTATTATACCCTGGCAAAGGAGGAGCCTGACTGTGCATCCCCAATAAGGATTTATCTGAGGTCGGACTCGGAGGGAGCAGACCCACCATCTATCCTGCTGGATCACAACATCTCTGCGGCATCGTACCCCCACACATGTACTGCCCCTTCTCTGCTCAGCAGTCAGGCACTGTGGTGGGGATGCAGGGCTCGGGAGGGCACTGGCATGGGCACAGGGCAGGAGGGCAGTCCTGCCCTGCCGAGGGACACACCAGGCGCCCGCCACACAAAGGAGGCTTGAGGCAATGTTCGCAATTGCCTGCCAAGGACTAACAGGAAAATAATAATGGCAGGAAGGGAATTAACAGACACATTTGTGAGGCCAGCGTGCCTCTCCTGGTGTTCTTGGCATGTGGCAAAGACTAAATCTTCTTATTTCAGGGGCTGGCACAGCTGCCTAGTCACTAGAGCACAGGATTGGTATTCATCTGAGGGACTCCTTGGCTCTGCCATTTCCTTACATCTCTGCTTTTTCCAATCATCATCAGGGTGCAGCCAAGCCAGCAGCTCCCTGGGGCTGGGAGCGTCAGGGGATCCCAGAGCAGGGATTGGCAGCCCAGGCCCAGCCCACTCCCACCAGAAGCAGCTGGGGGCACCAGGGCAGCCCCAGCACAGGGCGTTGGGCACCATCCTGGGTCAGGGCCAGACCAAGGAATGTGGGCTCATGGGTGGGCCCAGCTCAGTGGGCCCCATGGCTGGGCAGGGCAGGGCTGGAGGGAGCTGGAGGCTAGCCCTAGTGTGCCATTGCTGGGGCAGGGTCTGATGGTTCCGAGGGACTGGCATGGGGTCCTGGGCCATGGGCAGGTGGGGGGAGCCCCAGCAGGCTGCCAGTGGGCAGTCAGGGATGCCATGAAGTTCATTCAGCTTATTTGAGCCTCTGGTTACCCAAGATGTTGGCCCCACTAAACAGCAGTGCATGAGTCTGACTGAGGTCTTCCAAGGCGAAGCAGCTGCAGACCACTGGGTCACTGCATGTTTTCCCCAGTGGGAACAGGAAGAGCTCCTCAAGCGTGTGTTGCCAGAGCCAATTTCAATGGAAACTCCTAAGGCTTGTTTAAAAGGAAGGAGTTTGCCAATGTGGGTAATGCATCAACTTTGGCATTTACAACAAATAGCACAAAATTGCTGTGCTTTGAGGTGTATTGCAAAATCAATTACTGCTGGGAAATTTTGGATAATGGAGATGTTGTTGAGGGGCAACTTTTAGGACAGTAAGAAACCTAAATTCATTTATTTTTTCTTAGATGATCTCACTGACTGCCTTTTTTTGGGGGGCTTAACGATGCTTGTAATCCATTGTCAAAGATACTGGTGGTCAAGGTGGGTGATTGGAATTATTGTAGATTAAAAATACATCACTTTAAATGCAAATTAAAGCACAGATTGAGCAAAATTCTAGGTAATGGGTTTTGGTAAACAACCTTTCAGTGGTAAATCCAAAGGAACGGGTGATTTGATGGGTGGTTTTCCATGCCTAATTTGTGTGGTGTAGATACAGGCCATTGCTTCATGGTTACCCACTTCCTGGTCTAAACCAACTACCCTTGCATGTCATTTCATTTATACTTAAAGAAATCAAGTCACAACTGGATGCTTTAGGGGCAGATTAATTCCTGGAAACATCTGGTGGAGTCAGGCTATTGTGAGACATGAACTTTTGACATGATTTGCAGACACAATCATACACAGAGATTAACCTCTCTTTAATAAGCGCACTCCTGGACTGCATCCTGAGCAGGACTCCATGACCCAGATTCCCAGCTGTGGCTGAGCAGCAGCACAGAGTCGAGCCCCAAAAGGCAAAGTCTGACCTCAGCTGTCTGTGTGCTAGTCCAGTCCAAGAGCAGAAGTTAAAGCAACCTGTGCCAGCTGTTGACAGAGAGTGAGGTCGCCAGAGGACACGAATGCCCTAGCTGTGACCCCTCCATTCAGTCATGCTACAAAAGTAGTCAGCCGGAAAAAGGAGTTGGAGAAAGTGCTAAATCAGCACTGAGCTTCTCATATGCGTCCCCTTTGCTGGCTACACTCACTCTGTAGTCTCACCATGTTTGTGTTACGTAGGTGAAGGTGCCGGCCTGTCTGTGTTTTAATAATGCAGATGGACGCAAAATGATGTCTTGTGTAGACAGGATCCTTGCAAAATACTATGTCAGAGCATTCCTGCAGCTGTGCATGAAGTACTCCTGTTCTTCTGTCTCTGTTATCTTTTTCCTGATGCTTGTTGTGATACTAAAGCAAACCCATACAAGATGACAGCCTGATCTTAAAACTGTGTTTGTGAGATTCATCCTGAACCCTCCACATGCCTCAATCTGTGTATAATTTAGTGACAACTGTCTAGGTCTGTCTCTGCATATCCAGCATACACATGAACACGTCCTTAAAAAAAAATGACAGTAACATCACAAAATTCACCCTGAAAAGGTAAGAAATGCTTAGATTTGTCCTCCCATTTCTGTGTATACATGTTTTAAGGTATGGGCCATACTCATGCAGTCACATATTATTTGTTCCACGGGGAATGGTCTAATTCAGTCCCACAAAAGCCAGGGCTGTCCTGTGACTCCTTTGCTCATGTATGTGGCTTTGTCTCCGATTCCTTTGCCTGAGTATCATTCTTGGGTACATCACAGTCAACATAACTGACAGTGCAAAGCCTAACTGATGTACTTAATGTAAGGGTTAAGGCACAAGGGCATTTCCAATGCCTGATTTCTCAAATTACTCAGTACCCATTTATGCTGCTTACTATTGCATTTAAAAATCAATCCCTAATCATGCCTAAGTGACACAGAGGAAATGTGTGGCCATGGAGTCTCCAGTTCTTTCCCACAAAGCCTGCCTGCTGCTTCCTTCCCTTCTGCTTCTCAGCTCCTCCACTGTGCTGAAACTGTTGTTTTGTCTCCAACTGATTTTCCTCCTTCTGAGAAGGGCAATTGCAGTGCACTAAGAAATGAAAAGCAGATGAAGTTCAGTAGTGTGTTGCATTAGCTGTTCTTTGGCCCTTTAACGGAATAAGCCCTCTCCAAATATCTTTTGTTTGACTCTAATTTTTTTTTCTTTAAAATTGTTTCCTGATTTACACTGTATGCACCAATTTGGTTGTAACTGAATATAAAATAATTAACATACAGTAACTATCTTATCTTCTCTATCGTCACAATATCCCCTGGCACTAGTGAGAGCACCAGCAAGGAGGCTTGACATTCGAAAAACCTTTTTATTTCCCAATGAAAATGTATCTAGGCTATAATTAAATTTAAAATGCCTGCAGTGGACTTCAGAGGCCACATTCACTTTCACATACATAGGTCCACTTCCATTGACTAAAATGTGCACTTGGATCACAGATTCATTCATTTTCAGCTTTGATCTGAGTCTCCAGTGCCTTTTATTTTCTTTATTAGGAATCAACTTATTTTCAATAAGTTCCTTTGCTACAGCTATTACAGATACCTTCTCATTTGAAGCCCCTCACAGCACTAATTGTATGACCATTTTCTGGAAAAATGTCAATTATCTCTGTCTTAGAAACTCTTGAAACATTCAACTCCAGTTTAGTTCTTAGGCAAGCTGGTATAGAGAAAATTGTTTCCAGAGTTCCAAAAAAATTTCCATAACTGCATATTTTCTGCTTAATTCCCTAGAGGATTAGCAGGAATTTAATTTTTCCAGTCACCTCGGAGCACCACTTGCAGTTCCTTCCCACCAGATGATTGTCTCCTGAGATTTTAACCAAAATTCAGAAGTGATGCACAAGGTTGTGGTAAATTTAGTTTGATCTGTTTATATTTATACATATTTCCCAAAGGCCAGGCTCCCATTCAAATGCTCTCAGATTCTCTTGGAGGTACTTAACTGCAATCTGCAACCTACAAAGAATGAAAGAAGGTCTTGTAGAATAGTAAAATATAGAAATAAAGGCTTTCCCCAGCAGCATGTCACTGGGTCAAGAAAAGAAAAAAGTTCTGATGGCCATCCTGTAAGTAACCTCACCTTCTGTTTTTCTGTATTAAGACACCATAAGGGAGGTTATGTTAGACCAAATCAGAAGTCCGTTTATCCCTGTATCCCATGCCCGGTGTCAAACAGTAATAGTAGCTTGAGGACAAAATATCAGAACAGGTCAAATGTAAAACAGGGACTTTTTAGGCCTGAAGTGGATTGGCAGCTTGATGTTTAGTAACCATAGATGGAGTTTTCATCTATGAGCTTGTCTAATTGCTTTGTTAATGAATTTATATTCCTGGCTTCCGCAACACCCTCTGGCAATAAGCTCTGCTGTTTAATTATGCACTGTGTAGAAAGCTCTGCCTGTTGTTTCTTTTAAAACCTTAGTTTGACAGTTTCATTTGAAAGCCACTCCTTTTGTGGTATAAGAAATAATTTCTCTTTTCAGAATCACCTATGATTTTGGAAATCACTCATTTCTCATCCTTTTTCTTCATGAAAGATAATACTATATTTAGTTTCTCATTGTACACAAACTATTCCAAATCAACAGTCATCTGTGTTGCCCTTCTTAATACTTTTGTTGGTTATTTTCTGGTTCTAGAGAAGACAAGACTGGAACTGTAAAATTTAGGTGCATCACTGCTTTATTTGCTGTCTTAAAGACATGCTTTGCTTTTCTTTACTGTTTTTTTTCTGTTTTCTCCTTCTTTTCTCTTTCTTTGCTAAGAACTTCTAGCACTCTGTATAACTGCCCCTGGACAGTGAGCTATTTTCATGGAGCAATCTACATTGATCTGAACATCTAATCCCTTGAACAGTAACATCTGATGTGGGACTTGTCACTCTTTATGCATAGTTGGGATTACTTTTCTACATGTGCATCATGTTTTCAGCTGATCGAACGATAATTTCACCTGCTATTTTACTACCCATCACTCAGTGTCAAGCCATCCTTCTCCAAGTCTTCACAGTCAATTCTAGTTTTATTACTCCTCTAGCAAAGGTTTCACTTTTCCTCTTTGTTCTTCTTTCCAGATAATTCATTAATACATTGGAGAGCACAAGTTCCAGCACAGATCTCAGTGGTAACCCCTTGCAGCATTTTCTGCACTGTGGTAACTGAGCATTTATACTCAGATTTATTTCCTGTCTTTTAATCACATATCAGTCCATAAGACCTTGATCCTTCTACCTCACTGCTTAATTTCTTCACATATTTTTGGGGAGGGAACTTTCAAGTATGCTTTATTAATGGGTTCATCACAAAGTCATTGACTTTCATTGATTTTAATGCTTGCCTGCATCACAATGAGGTTATAATAAGGGAACTCCTAAGACACAAGAAACCTAAAACTTGTCAGTGTTCACACAGATATTCAATAGCTCCAGAAGTGTTGACTTATATGGAATGTGGTGCCTCTGAGATGTGTTAGCCTTGTTTCATGCTGCATGAGTTTGGAAGTGAGTGTCTATAGGAATGTGTGTCTGGCAGTCAGATTGCTTCCTATGCCAAACAACTTTTGAAAATCTTGGCTGATTTTAGCCAAATTTGACAGAGGTATGAAGGTTTGAAAAAAAACAGTTCTTCCAGAACTAAGGAGGAAGGAGGGCTGGTGAAGGGTCAAGATCTCATAGTGTTGCCATGGAAGTACAAGTTTATCATGAGCACATGTTAGAGCACCTTGTTAGACATCAGAGATTGAGAGAAACAGGAAGAAGGATAGAAGGAAGGAGCAGATGGCATGAAAGCTTCAGCTGTAGGGACAATCTTCAGTCAGATCTTACGACAAATTAGACACCAGAGAATCCACACATCAGTCATGAAAGGCTTTGAAACAAGGCTTTGGTCACTCACAGACCATCTTGTCTGATGGTGATAATTGTTCAAAGTCCTCAGTGTAAACAGCTCAGCTCCATATATCCTACCAGCAGAGACAGCTGGCAGTCTATACTCCCGATTTAGCAATTTAGAAGACGTCTATCAATTTAAAAAAAAAAAAAAAAAAAAGGTGAAAGTGGGAGAAGTGCCAGGGAAAATCAGCTTTTTTACATTTTGCTTTGCAAAAGAAACTGATGTATGAAAATAAAACTGCCTGCAAAGCCAAATAAGTACTATAGGAATATGGATAATAAGAAAATTAAGAGAAACCTTGTTTCTCTTGTGAGAGTGCCTGGTCAGATCAACAGCTGTTTTATTTGAGGAAAGCTGAGCTACATAGGCTGAACTGGTTCAACAAGTTACTGATGTAATTGTGATGATGACAGTAAGCAAACTTAGAATAACTAAAACCTTGCAGTGTCTTCACTCTGCTATATTCCCTTATCTGGTGTACTTATTGACTTTACTCTTGTTGCTTATATAAGAAATTGCAGTGCACCACTGGCCTTTTATCTTTCATTTTAAAAGATCATTACAAAACCATACACTGATGTTATATTGCAAATTCCAGGTTTATGTACACAATTAATTAGCTTGCTTTAATAAACATCTATCAGTCACGTCCGCTGAAAGGAGCTTGGCAAAACTAATACTTCCTACTGAAATGTTATCTCAGTGAAAAAACACAGATTCTGTGACACTGAAATGTTTACTCATTCATCTCAGTTTCATTAAAATATTTCACTCCATAACAAGGTCCAAATATTCCATTTTAATATTTTGAAACAAAACATTTTAATTTTCATATTATAAACAGCTTCTCATTTGGAAAAAAAGACACATTTTTATTGGAGCTTTTTAACAAGTTTTAACTTCAAAATTGCTGGTTTCATTTTCAGCCTAGCAAAAAAAAAAATAATGCTAAAAATATCATCAGCTGGAGATGGTATATTTTACACTTGCCAAGGAATGGAAAAAAAGATATTTGCATACCTCTAGAATTCAGAGCTCTTGAAAATCATGTCATTTTTGAAGTTCTTAATTTGAATTTAGAAATTTTGCTTCAGACTTCTCTAACTAAAATAAGAAGATGTAGAGTCATTAAAATGATCAGAATTCCCCACACACCTGCGTAACACAGAGAGATCTTCCTAAGAGAAGAATTTTTAACTTATAACTAGAAATGGACGCAGTGCACACTAAGCATGTTTTCTTTATCAACAAACAGCCCATTAATGTAGTAGTATAAAGAAATTAATGTGCTTCTGTGCACACAAATACAATTACAGTGGTCTTGTATGTATGCTGTATTCCATCTTCATAATGTCCCAGAACGTTTTCTGCAACACGGCTCTGAGTAAGGCTGCAACCCTGTCCAGGTAGGGTAAAAGATCTCTTGTCCCACAAAAAAATATTCTTTCAAGAAATTGACCTTTATTAGTCAGGCAGATTTTCCATCATGGCTGTCCAGCTATGCCCACATGTGACATTTCATACTGCCAATACAACTGCCAAGCTACCTGCCATTCATGTTTTAAACTTTCTGAACTGGCACACAGTGTCAACAGACTGTTCTGCTGTTGTCCTACTTTCAGTGTGCCTTTTCCCTTTCTGCTTTCTGTGTGAGGATGGCTTTTTTTGCTCTGTTCATTTCTCATTCTTTGACTTTTTTGTTCTTCTGCTTTGATTTCTCTTGGGCTGTTGTTTTTGATGCTGGTTCTCAACAACTCTAGAGAAGGCTCAGGGAAGCTGCCATCTTCTCCTTCTGTCATTCATTGCCCCTGCAGACTTAGGCATAGTCATTTGGGCTTTCACATTATGAGCGTGATCTCCTCGCTGAAGTGGGAAAGAAGTTCCTCTGTGTACCTTCAGTGTACTCTGCCCTTTTAAGGGTCTTTCTTTGGATGATCATAGATGGGTTTTTGAAAAGGGCTGGATGTATAATGCATTTTTGGTTTAGTTCCCAAACTGAGACATTGTGGGTGGGGAATGAGAAAGAAAATTTTGTATGAATGTGGAAATAGAGTATTTGATACAAAAGGAAATGCAGTGATTAGTGTTTAGAGCCTCTTTAAATAATCAGGACAATTTTTAAACAAAAATTTTGCCATCTTGAAATGAAAGAATATCAAAATACTGTGTTTAAAAAGACTAGATAAAACGTATTTATACCCTGAAGAGAATCCCCCTCTTTTTTCTTACTGAAACCATTCATCATATTTATCTAAGAGTTCACAGACAGCTTGTCCACCTAAAAAGGGCTTTCATTTCTGATTAATTTACTTTTTACCTGCTTAAAAGCAGATATCCTACTGTGAGCCAAGACCGGCATATTTAAATCACTAAGGCACTTTAAAAACCCCACTCTTCACCAGGAGAATTCACAAGGCTTCAACCATGTTGCATGGGGAATGTGGCACACAGCAGCAAACACGCTGAGTATTGGCAATCAGCAAAGGGAGCTGTGCTGATGACATTGATTGTATCTGGGCAAATGCAACCATGATTTTAAGTGTACCCAATACATAAAACAAAATTATGACTTCATACCTTTTTTGTTTCATTTTTAACTCCCTAGTTCATGGGGTTCTTAAAATTTCCACCTATTATTTTATTCAGAATAAGTCAGTTGAAGAAGTTGGTGGTAGAACATGACCAGCAGAGTCCCTCCTCTTTCCCGTCTCTGCCTGCTACAGAGACTGAATATCTTCATGCTGCTCCAGATGCTCTGTCCTCCTCACTGTACTTCTCTGTATTTTGAAAGTGAATTGAAAGGCTTTTCAGACATTCTTCTGCATCTAAAAATGGCAGCAGTAAAAGCTGGATACAAGGAATTAAACCAATTGCCATATAGCTAACCAAACTGGGAAAAGACAGGCTTTGGGTGGTGGTTGCTTATGGATTGTTTGCAACAAGAAGTCTTAAGAGCCTTCCTGCCAATATGCTGAGTGCTAATAAAGCATCATCAGGCTTTATGCTGACTCTGAAAAGAAAGGACTAAACTCTATCTCCTGTAACATCTTAAATACATTTAGCAGCTGCATGCACAAACTCTGAGTACACTCTTCTGTTTTACAGCATACTTTTCTATCATCTCACATTCTTACAGACTGGTAAGATTCAGCCTTGACTCCCTGCCAGGCGCAATATGAAGAATTCTATAATTATCAATCTAGTGATGGCATTTAAAAGCAAATGCATTATCATGCACAAAAATCACATCATGTCCCCTACAGCGCGTTCCACAACAAGCACTGTCACTTTGCTTGACGATAACTCTGGTTTTATTACATTTAAACCTCTTCCATCACAGACTTGCCCAGCCAAGAAAATACTCTTTTATTCATAAAATAGCATGTAGTCTGGAGTGGCTGTCAACATACCTAAAGGTCATATAATGTCAGAGTCGTTATTTTCAAATCATCTACACTCACGAACCCTACTTTGCAAGGTTAGATATCAAAACAATAATAAACACAGAGCACATGTGGTGCTGCATGAAAATTTGTGCCCTATCATTTAAGAAGTATGGAATAGAAGCAGAAATATTCCTCCCCACTCCTCCTCCTCTCACTACTGTGCAACGTATTCAGCAGACCATTATATTAAATGTAATTAATAGCCTGAACCTCTCTTTACCAACACCTTTTTCTCCTTGACCCACTTGGTAATCCAAGAAATGCATTTACAAGCCAGATGATTATCCATTGCAGAGTTGCCAGCTCTGTCAGACCCTGATATTTTACCCTGTCATGGATCAAAAAGATTAAAAGCAACTTTAAAAAGCACGTTATGATACTAAGTCCAGTAACTCTAGCCTGTCAGCTTCAGCTCAGATTTGGAAACTAAGCAAAGATTAATGTTTTGAATGGTATCTGAATTAATGTTCTGTCACCCAGCTGCAGAGGCAGAGGTTGCTGATTTCCCATTTGTTTGATTGGTTTTAGTTTCCATAATCCAGATAGTTTACAATCACTGTTTGCAGCGTCAAGAAGGCTATGCTCCATCTGCAGTCCTGGGCATTGTTAAAACTAATATTTCCAGCCACACTCAAGGTGGGAGCCACAGGTCATTGGTTCAACAGGTTAATGTGACTGACAGAGATCACACTAATTCTAAGAGTGATTACATTTATTTGCTGACCTAGATCTTCTGTAGATTAAGACATACTCCTACCTTCACCTTTCTTACCCTCTCATTTCCTTCTACCTTAAAAAAAATAAATTGGTTAACAGATATAGGCAACTGGAAGGCTTCACATTTCACCTCTCTGTTTTCTTTTTCTCAGTGACAGAAGCAGTGAAGGAGGAAAAGGGCTGAGATGAAAGAAATAACTGTCCTGTGTTTACCTCAGCCAGCTGTATCACACATTACTCCACTCTGTGTTGACACCTGACACTAGTCTTCATGTACCCATCAGCCAGGGTTGAAACAGAAGACATACAGACTTTAAACCTGTGTATCCAGAGCTGACTATGTTTATCGGGGCTGAGCTGCATGCAATGCTCTGCATAAGCTGCAGTCAACAAAAAGCAGTTTCTCCTTATATTACTGTGAATTATTTACTACAACATTTTGAACTGACATCTAGATTTCTTCCCCTCTGTTCAGAGTTTTATTGCAATGAAAAGAAGAGAAGTAAATGAATAGCAAGAGAGGGGAAATAAATCCCATTGAAATGCACTGGCTGATAAAATAAGTGTCTTTGAAACAGTGCCTTATGCAAGAGTAATTGTACCATTTGTTACAGTGCTGTACTGATGTACTTAGGACCATCTCTGACTATGGCAGAGATGTGAGAAGCAAAGCTCCAGCTGAAGCATCCGCAGGGTTGTGGGACTTTGTTTACAGGTTGTTAGTGAAGATCCACCCAAGTGGCTGGCCCTGAAGAGGACGTTTGAATCCTTCCTATAAACTGTGGAGGGTTTTAGAGCTAAGGTACTGGCCACACACACACACATACATGTAAACACACACACACACACAGACCAGAGAGGAAAGTCTTCCCCATTACCAAGTGTCTGAGGACATCAGGTCTTTGGCACACAGTTCAGAGCAGTCACTGTGCATCTTGTGTTCTGCCCTGAGTGCAGAAATAGGCAGGGTTGAAAACAGGTCCCTGTCTGTCTCTCCCACATAAGCATTAGGGGGGAGAGTTAGCTAACTCCTGAAATGTCGCCTATTACTCACTGTCTCATGCACCAGAGGTAGCTCAGAGACAAGAGCATCTAAACCTTCCTGCACAGGAAAAGGCCCTGCTCCACAAGTTACATCTGGCTCCAGTTTTGGATTGTAGATGTGAACTTCCCTCCTTGGGAGCTTCCAGACCCATCACTGGCTTAGCTTTCATTTTAAGCAGTGCTAAATGAAGTTCAGAAACTTAGGACAGTTCTGTAAGTGTGAAGTTTGGACCAGTTGATCCTTTCTCTTCCAAAACTTGTGTGTGCTCCCAATCCAAAATCCAGTTTTCTCCTCAATGAAAGTTTGAGTTGGTTGTAAGGACCTTTTCAACAGCCTCTGGCTCTTGCCATTAATGCCATTGCTGAGTCTAACACAAGTATTGGTTGAGTTTCATCTTCATTGCTAAGGAAGGCAGCATTTAGATCCACAGCTGTCATTCCTTGTCTCACTGCGCAGCAAAGGAAGTTAAGGAAAATGGCTGTTATGAATGTTACTGCATAAGATTCTGCCTGAGCTAATTATTAAATGAACAGAGTATCCATACATTTTTGACAGGATGAAAGTTTATTTGGACAAGTCAGCAGAAAGCTTGGCTGAGTGATTACCACAGGCAACCCTGTGAGAAAGGGGTACAGCCAGAGACAAAAAGCTGAAGTGGCAGAAAGTCAGGAATGAGAGGTCAGTGACAAGCTAAAATGCTGGGCTCTGCACACAAGCAGCCAGAGGTGGGCACTTGACAAGTTGGTAGTGCCATACTTGCCAAGAGCAGTTCTGATGGAAGCAGCGAGCAAGCTTTGGGGACACACTTTCTGCAGCTGTTTTGTTTGCCCACACGTGCTAAGGTCTAGGCACCCGCAAAGCAAACAGTGGCTGAAGGCACCAGTGACTACCACCAATTTCCCCCACTGATGGCCAGACTACTTCAAAAGAAGATATTAATGTCCAGGGTGACAGCAAAGCATGATGGGACAACCTCTCACATTATCAGTATGCCTTCTCCTTCCCCTGGAAACAGCAAAAGCAAAAGTCTGATCCTCTGTGGCTCTCCCCTGAACTCTGCTCCTTTTCCACAGAGGGAGCAGCTTCACCTCTAAGTGGCAAAACTCTACACTCACCCTGGGCCAAGTGCTTTTTCCAAGGTGAAATCGGGGAGTCTGAGTCTGAGCCCTCTTGTATCAGATTGGCTCTGACTGGCTGCAGTGATCCTGTTACTGGAAAGCTACGCACACATGCTTGTCTCTTAGCTACACACCTCTTCTCTTGGGAAAAAAAATCTTTAATGAAGCATTAAGGGGGAGGAGGAAACAGAACCCACTCAGGATAAAAGACTAGTGTGAGAAATGTATATCGTGGGTTTTTTGGGGGGGTGATGTTTAACTGGGAGAGAAGTAAGACACTATTTCTCTCTGTGCATGAAGGGACAAATCCAGCCTTCCGCCCGAATAGGTTTCATACTGCAGCATAAGAAGAGGTCGAGGTTCTGCTGCATTGCTCTCTGTGCTGCTTAGCTACACCTCTGCAGATCAGTCCAATGGCACTGGTGTGATGAGGACAGAGCAGTGGGACAAGGAGCAATCCCATACCCTAGCAAGATGGGATACATGGCAGTCATGCCCCATAGAGTCTGTTTTGGTGACTGGGCTGCCCCTGGACACCAGCCCCAGAACTTTTTGACCAGCCTCATCCACATGCAAAGCCTGAAACTGGTACCCTATCTGTTATCCCTGCTCTCCAGTGCCAGAGCCACTTATGGATGCTCAAGTATTCACTGGATTTACCCTTGAGTGTGGAGCAATAAACATAACTACTAGAGAGTTTGGATACTACAGATGCAGTCATGCCCAGTCTGCTTCCTTTGCTTTGACTGCCAAACAGCAAAGGAAGGAATGAACCTCTGTGTCAACTCACAAAGGCAATGAAAACCTTCAACCATTCATTAGCAGCACTCCTGTGAACAGACATGCGGGCTTGCCTCTGGTAACTTAGGTAAGCCAACTTGAAAATACAGTAAAAATGAAAGACAGCTGTCAAGCTGATAATTAATGTGCAGTTCAAAAATTATGCCTTGTTGATGCTGTCCTGGTTAGAGGAACAGTCCTGGGGAGAGGCTCTGAACCAGCTTGTACACTCACTCTGTGAATTTCCGTGTCTGTTGTGGTAGGTACTATGCAAGCACTTTTTAGCCTGTTCAAATTGAGACAGAATAGTGCATGTTTTTTGTTAACCTGAGACTGTAGACCCACTTACTTTGGTAGGTCTGCCCTACCTGAATGAAAATAGCCTCTTTCTTTCCTTATAGATGCAGACACAGGGTGCAATAGGCACTCACAATCACCTGCCTGCTGGTTCTAGCACCTCCACTGGCATCCATCGTTTGTCCAGGACTCTCATTTATTTTCCTAAGAGAGGAAAAAAAAAATGTTTTCTGTTACCATCACCCTACTCAATATGAGGTCCAAGAAAGAGGTCTCAAGGAAGAAACAGTAATTCTGGGTCTTAGACAAACCAGGCAAACACATAAATCTGGACTGGCATTAGAAGGCGATCGCTTTCCTTCCCCTCCCTTTCTTCCAAATTGCTCCTGTTCACAAGAATCCAGAAGGAAAATTCATAGAACTGTCTTCACAAGCAATATACCAAAGTTAATGATCTGATGTAAAGCCACTGGAGTAAGAATATTTTCATATGGTCAGAAGACGGAGGCAGAATAGGCAGAAATATGGACTTGTGGGTGCCATATGACTTTGTATGTTACATAGAATGTGAATTCTTCTTCCAGCCTTTAAAAGGGATACTGCTCAAATTTAAAGGTTGAAAAACAAAGAAGGTGAATCGATGTACAGGTGCTCTGAAGCAGAACTACCACAATTGGCAAAACAATAAATAAAACAAATGGCCTTGCTATCCCATTGAAATTAAAAGTACACAACAAAATTGACTTGTGTTTAGCAAGGCTGCACCAAGGGAGGTATGTGGTTACCTCCTCAGTTGCTCCACATGCAATGAAAGGAGCTCACACTCCTTTTTTGTTAGGGAACACTGAGAAGCAGTTGCCTCCTGAAAGAAATGCTGCTGCACCGCTCCAGATATGTTACTGGTACATCAAAAAGAATTAACATCCTGCCTCCACTTACACAAAGAGAGGGGTCTCGTTTGATGCCAAATGGCCATGTGCACTGATACAGAAATAATGTCTTGGCAGTCAGTAGAAGTGAAAAGGAGCCAAATTACATCATTCATTCTCCTTTCAGTGGAGATAGAAGACTCTATTTACT
Organism: Strix uralensis; assembly: GCF_047716275.1. Classification (NCBI taxonomy): domain Eukaryota; kingdom Metazoa; phylum Chordata; class Aves; order Strigiformes; family Strigidae; genus Strix; species Strix uralensis. The sequence continues at coordinate 40,999,035 of NC_133973.1, forward strand.
ACTTTGGCAATAGCCAGCACCACAGCTGCCGCCAGTCACATGTAAGGGGAGCAGAGGGAAGGCAACAAAACAATAATTGAATGCTGAGAGTCTAAGGATCCTCTGTAAAATGCACCATGCTTGGTGCAACAGGGTGCTATCCTAGGACTCAGGAAACCTCTGTTCTGTCTGCTGTCACCAACGTCTGTTACATGACCTTGGCCCATCACTTCACCTCTCTTTCCTCCTGCTCTTGGTCCTTCATTTATTTGGCTCACAAGCTTTTGAGGGCAGAGATTGACATATTATGTAAACTCTGTGCTTAGCTCAACTCTCTGCTGGTCTTATCTGGGTCCTATAGGCACTACTGCAACAGAATAAAAACAGCAGCAGCTGTATTTCTAATGGGAAAGAAAACACTTTTAAAGGGCCAAAAAGGGGTAGATTTTCAAAAGATGGGATAAATATGTAACATGGATGTTACAAGATGGGAAATTCTGCCACTCCAGATCACCTTTAGCTGTGCAAATGCGTGATGGAGTACACGTACAATGATAGGAAGTCACTAGTGTGGCTAGAATGAGCAGCAGAGGCAGTTAAGTGGTGTAAATATTTTTTTAAGCTGAAACTATTGTGGAGAGGAACTGAATTAATATGAGAAAGCGAGGATAAACGCCTCTTTGAATGATTGCCAGATTCATCTTTACAGGAAGAGACATACTGTGTAAAGAATACACCTGCAGGACATTAAAAAAAAAAAAAAAAAAAAGAGAAAATAAGTGTTCAACTGTGTGACCTAACAAGTATCAAAATTTGTCCAGTTTCCATCGCGAGAAAGCTCAAGGCTACCTGTCTAACAACATCTTCTTGTATGCTTCAAGCAACTGATAATTATCAAACACAGAAGAGAGTGACCCCATCTTAATTTAAAACGCATGCTCAAGTGACACAACTCAATTCTTGTTGCTCAAGAAAACCCCTGCAGAGTAGTAATGTGATAAATGAAGACTAAAAAATACCCCCAAAAACCGAAAGCCCTTTCAGGATGGAATGCAGTGCCAATTTGTGAAACCTTTGTTACATGTAATTCAACAAAACCTGCTAAAAAACTGAAGGAGTTGGTGCCTCAGAGAATTTTTGTACTTTTAAAACAAGCCATAATCGCCCTACAGAGAGAAGCTGAGGACACCCTCATCTGTGCTTTCTCTGCAGAACAGATCCACAACTTCATTAAGAGAATCAGTGTATTTTGTAACTAAATGAGATTCTGTCTTGCTGGCAGGCATATTCTGCTCACCGAACAAAGAAACCACACACAAAAATGTTCTAAAGGGAGATATACTTTAAAAAAGTCATTGTAACACCATCAGACTGCAAAGTCTGCCAGAAATTATGACTTTGTGGAAGAAAAAAAAGACTGACAGGAATAGGAAGCAAGCTGGATGCATGTGACAAAAGTCTGTTCTCTTGACCTTCTTATTTCTCAGTTAATGCCTGTGAGTTTCTGCTTGTTATAAAGCAATTTCTGTGTTGTTTTGTTTCCCTGTATTCAAAAGCCACACTGTTGCCTTCCAACTTCTGTGCCAGGGAGCTAGGTTTAGGGATGTGGCAGTACCCTCAGACTTGCTTGTGGTGGATTTTTAGAGTACCTCACCAACACTCAGAGCCCTGGAAAATAAAGGCTTGAAGGCTTTCTCTCAAAAGCAACAGGCTTACTGCTCATCTCCTAGTGTGCTTGTCCTTAGCTGCAAGCCTGACTGGGCCCATTATGCCTGAGATGAAAAACTGCCTGAAAGACAAATGTGAAAAATCACAGCACTGAACCACTGGGAAATTCAAACTTCTCCATGCATGGGAGCCAACAAGGCTGCTGATCTGTAAGGAAATATTCATACACTGATCTATGCACTGTGTTCTTGCTCAGAGTCTGAATGGGAGAGGAAAGGGATAATAAGATCTCAGATCTGGCAAGTAATGGTGAAGGCAAGAAAGGGGAAAAGCTAAAAACCACCAGTGAGTTGAGAATGCAGATGGTGGTCTGAGATCCAGAGTAATTATATCTGTCATGTTTTACTTCTCCCCTTTAAGATACTCAAAAACAAGATGAAAAGGGGAGCTGGAGGTAAAGCCCCAAATAGGATTTTTATGAGGGACTTCTTTATTTCCCCTTATACATGGCAGATTGTTAATTATTGCATTTCAGTTATCAAACAGAAGAGCAGGAATTCACTAAATGATGAACACTTCCAATAATATGTAAATTTAAAGACGGGCAAAATTTATCCAAGATGTCAAGTGTGAGCTATGTGTCAAATGTGAGCTAGGTGTTCTCATTCTTCACACTCCATTGAAAGAGAGGCAGCTGCACAAGGAATTTCTTCCCAACTACCTTAGACACACATTCGCTCAAAACCAGTCCGGGTGAAATGTTACACTTAATACATCCATAGTTAAAGAACATGAAGCTCTCATGAGGTCACTGCCAGTCTGTAGAGTCACGACTTGGTCTGACCCCATGACTTCATTATAGCTTGCAAACGACAACCCATCTCAACCTTGCTCTGGACTCTCCTCAAACATCTGAATTCTGAAAGAAGTGTTTGCAGCATTTATGGGGAGATTAGCTAACCTGAGCTCTGATGTTCATGGCAGAAGGAAAAACAGTCCAGAATAAGAAACATTTCTCAGAAAATCTGTTATTGATGTCTATCTTTTACATCAAAAAAAACTTTGTCATGCTGATAACCTCAGTTGTGAGTATTTGATAGGAAAAGATCAACTGGCTTCAGGCAATATAGATCCAAATCAGTTAGGGATTTAAATATAATTCTGAAACAACAGGTGGCTTCCTGTTTATTTTGGCTGGCTCTAGAGTGGCTCCATGCACACAAAATCAATATTAAACTCTACTCAGAAGTCAGCTGCTAGATTGTGCAGTCTGTAGCACTCTGGTACTATGTGATGCCAGCATAAAACTCCACTAGTAGATGGGCTGAATCATGCTGAATAAGTTTCCTAGCATATAAACACACATGAAAAATTTGAATGGTCTAATCTACAAGGGATGGATAAGCATACCATACAAGCAAAAACGTTTAATTACTTTATCAAACCCAAAATATTCTTTTCCACTTATGGACAGCTCCAGGACTTCTATTTCATGAACCAAGTTGTAAGTTTTGTCTAGACTCTAGCTAACATCAAGCCCCACCAATACCACTTTCTTCAGTCTCCCAATATGATTTATGGATGTATTCATAAATTTTTTGTTAAGCCTCATGTAAAGTGAAAGCCTGTCTTGACTAATGAAAGTTTACCAGGATGCTATGCCAGCAGGATATGCCGTTCATTTCAGAAGATATTTGAATATTTTCTACATGCTGAAGATGCTGTGATACTAGAGGCAGTTCCTGTTTACCAGGTCCTGTAATCATGTCAATTGCTGAGCAAAAGGAGTTAAAAGAAGATTTAGTCACTTTATTTCTAGAATAATTTATTTCAGAGTTTTAATTTTTTTTTTTTTTCCAAAGCCATAGAATTTTGCTTCATGGCATTTGCAGAAGGCCATAAAGACTGTTCAAACCTTAAAGCATCTTTAAACAACCTGGAGAAAGGGCAATTAATTGTGTTGACACTAAAAGGTTACTGGGGTAAAGCAATGAAATTTTTAAAGGAATCTGTAGACTGAATATCAGAAAGAAATTAATTTATATGCACTCCCTGGCCTTAATTTTCCTGCACCCACTGAAGCAAGAGCACCATGGCTGCTCAGTCTCTCACCCTCCACCACCTCGTTCCTTCATATGTGAAAGTTCACCAAGGAGTCAGAAGGGTCAACCCTGCCAACTTTTCCAGAGCTTTACCTCAGGTTTTTCCACAAAGCAGGATGGTCTGTCCCTATACATTGATGTTTTTCAAATAACAATCATCCCCTCCTCTGCAGATGCTCTACCCAAATTAAAACCATGCTGGAACCCGTGGAGGCTAGAAAATTCATTAATGGATTTGAGTGAAATTGCCGTTTTATGGAATGTAATTTCACATATGGGTAGCTACACTATCTATGGAGTTCATGGTTGAAACAATTTAAAGCACTTCTCACCCTAACACAAAAGATAAGCTCATTTTATGAGCTTCTCAGCTTCCTCTAGCCCATATTAAGCACAAATATATAATGTGAACAACAGTCTTGTAAGTTAGATCATCAAGAGGAGCTGAAGACAGATTTATTGTTGTAAAAACACAGTCCTCTTCAGGGTGATATGCGGTGCCCTGCCGTTTCAGAAACAATCTGAGGCATCGGCAGGCTTGCAGTTGACTGGCCAGATATCTTTTGCTATAGTGTGCTAATTTTTAAATATTTAAGAGATACACTTTTACTCTGGGGAGATGTTTCCCATCTCCAATTGGTATGGAGCATGACTGGCAAATAAGAAATTATCTTCTCTCCAGAGAAAATAACACAAGCGTTCTCCACTGCAAAAGCCACAACAATTATATGAATAATTCGCAAACCTCAAATTCAAGGCACATTTTAGTGTGATATTAAAACCAATGTGTTTTAGCTTGCTTTGGTTTATCAAAGGTCTTAAGTTTCTCACTTCAAATCAGTGTTTGGTATCCAATACATGGGTTTCAATCATTCATTCAAACCAGATCTTCTGCAGAAATCATTTCTTACCTGATTCACTTTCTTACTTGTACGCTGCATTTAGAAGATCCTATCACAAGACATAGGCATGTTTAATATTATTGAAATTACACTGCTAATATCCATATCAATTATGTTTTGAGATTTATGTTTAGTATAGATATGAATGCAGTCTGGCTTTTCCATTTTTACTTCTGCAAGTATAATTTATTGAGACATAAATAGTAATATTAAAGCTATCAAGTATAAACATCAATACTTGACAGCACCATGTAATTTAAGAGTTACATTCATCTAAATTCAGTTACAGTCCTTTCGGAATGCTCACATCTTAACTGCAGACTGCAGCTCACCAGGAATTCTGAGTTTTGAAAGCAGCAGGCTGTCAAGTAATGCAGTACTAACATCTTGAAATGAGCTTTTCAGAAGGACTAGGGAATCGGTAGCACACGGTTGGGACATAAAAAATGCATATTTTCTGTTTTTTTCACTAAACACTCACTATTTACATGCAGTAGCCCTTTTTCCCATCTCTCAGTCAGTTTGGATTAGTTATAGTTTTAGTGTTTTAGTGATTCCAGAGACATATAGAAAAGTGGGTAAGTCACCCATACTGTCAGTACTCCCAAGTACAGCTACACTGAAACCTTTCTTAATGACCAGCTTGTGTCTAACATCCTCCAGTGATGGGAATGCTACTCTCCATGGGTAACTTATTCCTTTGTTGTGCTGTTCAATGTGTTAGAAAGTTCTATCTTATTGCATGAAACCAAGAGTAACTGGTAAGCAGTGGTATGTGGTTTGGGAAAGTGACAACATATGTGACAAGGCCTGGCCAAGAAAAATTTGTTTGATTTCAAACAGACAATTTTTTGGTGAACCATAAAACAAATATCTTCCTCAAGTAAATGCTTACAAAACAGGGATACCTATCACTTAGTTAAAATGCAACTGGCAGTGAAGGTGGGATTGTCTAAAGGCTCAGTCCCTAATACAACCTTTTTATCTCAGCTCACTGTGGACACAGACAATGTAAACTGGAAGGACTTGTCCTCTAGAAGTGTCTCACTCTCCTTTGGCTATGGAGGGGACACCAGTGACTTGGCCTTAATGCCTAACTTACATGAAGTTGCATAAGAGGAACTCCAGTGTCAGCATATGCAACAGAACAGAAGATACCTAACATTTGTCATTGTTACAAGGAACCCACATGTAGATTTTTGAATATCAATGGATTCACGGTGTTGCCTTCAATTTTAAGCTCAAAATACTAGTGTTTTATTATTTTCATAGCTGCTCTGAACAAACAAGCAGTAGTGAAGCACCACTGGCATATTTTGAGACTACTGTGTTATTTGTGTTATGTATTAATGTATGCTGTTAAGTGGAAGTCTTCTAAATTGACACTACCCCAAAGCAAAGCTTGCCTCTGTTCAACTAAGGTGGTAGCATTATCAGAGCCCACGATATGCTTCACACTTGATTTGTCTGAAGACACCAGGGAGAAAGTACCTTAAGATGAAGCAAACTGAGAAGGGAACCATGAAAGTCATGCTGAAGGCAGAAGTTTTGTGTTGCTTTGGTTCGGTGAGCCTCCTGATAGAGACAGATGTTTGCACTTACCAAGAGGGGCAACCTCTAGCAAAAAGAGCTAAAGACCACACTTAGCACTGTCAAACACTTACCAGCCTTTTAGTACTTTAAAGTGTAAACCTGACCATGCTCTATAACTATCTTAACGAGCTTTTGAGCTCATAATTCTTTCATCTTGTATAACATTTTTTCTTTTTGGCATTTTGGTTTTATTAGGATTTGTCAGTGCAGTCAAGTATGCATCTGAATAACCTGAGAAATTTAATGGCACAACTGTACCGGCTTCAGAACTTTGAAGAGAGTCTTGGCACCTCCTCATCTCTACGGGCGAGTGCCTTAGATGTCAGGAGCACCCCAAGAAATCAGTTCTCTTCCACCCCAGTCAGAGGGAAAGGGAAACCTAGGCGCATGACATGTGGCGAACTTTGGTTCTTCCTGCGTGACCAGGGGGAGGACATGAGGAAGTGGGATGGTCAACCCACCTTCAAGTTGGAAGCTCGTGTACATGAATTGCGAGGAAAGACCCCTGCCAAGAAGAAGACATCCAAGAAGGTTGTTAATGTAGCTGGTGTGAAACCGCAAGAAAGTAATCAGCGATCTCCCAGATACAGGAAGACTGAGATCACCTCCCTTGGCCCTGATGAAGGAGTTTCCGGCCTGGCACGGCAAGGGTCAGACAGTGAATACTCTGACCAAGAACAGGAATAGAGGGCCCCTGCCTCCAGCCAGGAGGAGGAAAGGGATGATCGGGTGTATTGGACAGTGTGGATTCGATGGCCTGGCACATCAAATCCACAGAAGTACCAGGCTTTAATCGACACCGGGGCACAGTGTACATTAATGCCACCAAGTTATAGAGGGGCAGAACCTATCTGGATCTCAGGAGTGACAGGGGGATGTCAAGAACTGTCAGTACTGGAGGCCGAGGTTAGCTTGACCGGGGATAAGTGGGAAAAACATCCCATTGTAACTGGCCCAGAAGCCCCTTGTATCTTGCGCATTGACTACCTCAAGAGGGGGTATTTCAAAGACCCAAAAGGATACCGATGGGCTTTTGGTGTGGCCAGTGTGAACACAGAGAAGGTCAAACAGTTGTCTAATCTGCCTGGCCTCTCAGAAGATCCTTTTGTTGTAGGACTGTTGCGAGTTGAAGAACAACAGGTGCCAATTGCTATGAGGACCGTGCACCGACGGCAGTATCGCACGAACCGAGACTCTCTGGCTCCCATCCAAGAACTGATCCATCAACTGGAGACCCAAGGTGTCATCAGTAAGACACATTCGCCTTTTAATAGCCCAATATGGCCAGTGCGAAAGTCTGACGGAGGGTGGAGGTTGACAGTAGACTATCGTGGCCTGAACGAAGTGACGCCACCACTGAGTGCTGCTGTACCAGATATGTTAGAGCTCCAATATGAACTGGAGTCAAAGGCAGCCAAGTGGTACGCCACAATCGACATCGCCAATGCATTCTTTTCAATTCCTTTGGCAGAAGAGTGCAGGCCACAGTTTGCTTTCACGTGGAGGGGTGTCCAATATACCTGAAATCGACTACCCCAGGGGTGGAAGCACAGCCCCACTATTTGTCATGGACTAATTCAAACTGCACTGGAAAAGGGTGATGCCCCTGAACATCTACAGTACATCGATGACATCATTGTGTGGGGCAACAAGGCAGAAGAAGTGTTCAAGAAAGGACAAAAAGTAATCGAGATTCTTCTGAGAGCTGGGTTTGCCATAAAGAAAAGCAAAGTCAAGGGACAGCACAGGAGATTCAGTTCTTGGGAATAAAATGGCAAGATGGACGCCGCCATGTGCCTATGGAGGTTGTCAACAAGATAGCAGCAATGTCTCCACCAACCAACAAGAAGGAAACACAAGCTTTCTTAGGACTTGTGGGATTTTGGAGGATGCACATTCCAGGTTACAGTCAGCTGGTAAGCCCTCTCTATCAAGTAACCCAGAAGAAGAACAATTTTGAGTGGGGTCTTGAGGAACAACAAGCCTTTGAGCACATCAAACAGGAGATAGCTCGGGCAGTAGCTCTTGGGCCTGTTCGGACAGGACCAGATGTGCAAAATGTACTTTAAACATCAACTGGGGAGCATGGCCTCACATGGAGCCTCTGGCAGAAGATACCAGGTAAAACTCGGGGTCGACCATTAGGATTTTGGAGCCGGGGATACCGAGGATCAGAAGCCCACTACACTCCAACTGAAAAGGAGATATTGGCAGCATATGAGGGGATTCGAGCCGCTTCCGAAGTTGTTGGTACAGAAGCACAGCTCCTCTTGGCACCGCGATTGCCTGTACTACATTGGATGTTCAAAGGAAACATCCCTTCTACACACCATGCAACCAGTGCTACCTGGAGTAAATGGGTAGCGTTAATCATGCAACGAGCTCGACTGGGAAAACCCAATCATCCAGGAATCCTGGAAGAGATCATGGACTGGCCAGAAGGTAGAGATTTTGGAGCACTGTCTGAGGAGGTGGCTCGTGCCCAAGAAGCACCACCATATAATGAGTTACCAGAAGATGAAAGGCGGTATGCTCTGTTTACTGATGGATCCTGTCGTGTGGTAGGAAACCATCGAAAGTGGAAAGCTGCTGTGTGGAGCCCCACAAGACAAGTCGTTGAGGCCACTGAAGGAGAGGGCGAGTCAAGTCAGTTTACAGAAGTAAAAGCGATCTAACTAGCCCTAAAGATTGCTGAACGAGAAAAGTGGCCAGTACTGTATCTCTACACTGACTCCTGGATGGTGGCTAATGCCCTGTAGGGGTGGCTACAGGAGTGGAAGAAGACCAATTGGCAGCGCAGAGGTAAACCCATCTGGGCTGCTGCACTGTGGCAGGACATCGCTGCCCGAGTGGAAAACGTGGCTCTAAAGGTACATCATGTAGATGCCCACGTGCCCAAAAGCCATGCCACCGAAGAACATCAAAACAATGAGCAAGTAGACAAGGCTGCTAAAATTGAAGTAGCTCAGCTGGACCTGGACTGGGAGCGCAAGGGTGAGCTATTTGTAGCTCGATGGGCCCATGAAACATCCGGGCATCTCGGGAGAGATGCAACGTACAGATGGGCTCGTGATCGAGGGGTGGACCTGACCATGGAGGCCATCTCACAGGTCACTCATGAATGCGAAACATGTGCTGCAATCAAGCGAGCCACACGAGTAAAGTCTCCCTGGAACAGAGGGCGATGGCTGAGTTTTCGATATGGTGAGGCCTGGCAAATTGACTATATTGGACCATTGCCACGAACACGCCAAGGCAAGCGCTACATACTCACCATGGTGGAAGCAACTACTGGTTGGCTTGAGACGTACCCTGTAAATCATGCCACTGCCCGAAATACCATCTTAGGTCTTGAAAGGCAAATTTTATGGTGACATGGTACTCCTGAAAGAATCGAATCAGACAATGGGACCCATTTTCGAAATAATCTCATAAACTCCTGGGCAAAGAAGCACGGCATTGAGTGGGTGTATCACATCCCTTATTACACACAAGCGTCTGGAAAGATTGAAAGATACAGTGGACTGTTGAAGACTATGTTGAGAGCATTGGACAATGGGGGATGGAAACACTGGGATATAAATTTAGCAGAAACCACTTGGCTAATTAACACCAGAGGATCTGTTAACCGTCCTGGTCCTGCCCAAACAAAACCCTTTCATACTGTGGGAGGAGATAAGGTCCCTGTAGTACACACAGGGAAATGGCTGGGGAAGGCAGTGTGGATTGCTCCTCCCTTGGGAAAAGGCAAGCACACTCGTGGGATTGTTTTTGCTCAGGGACCTGGATGTACTTGGTGGGTAATGTGGGAGAATGGGGCTACTCAGTGTGTGCCTCAAGGAGATTTAACCTTAGGGGGGAAATAATCTGTGGGTTGAGTTGTATGTTGCAGGAAGTGATGGAGGAAGTAGGAACGACGAAGAGTGAACCAGATACATGCGATGATGACCCAAACCTAGCCGGTGCTGGAGTCCAGCAGTCAAACATACTGCTCCTGTCCTGAACATCCATCTTGACAGTTGGGAGCCAAGTCACTGAACATCTGGAGGAGTGAAGAAAGCTTACGGAATGAATAAATGAGTGTTATGTGGGACCTGGGCATGACGTAAATGGTATGGAATAAGGGGTGGAGACTGTACCGGGTCTGGCTGAGCCAGAATTGGTTTTCCCCTGTAGCAGCCCTCATGGTGCTGTGTTTTATGTTGGGAGCTGGCAGGGTGTCGATAGCACACTGGTGTTGTGGCTACTGCTGAGTAGTGCTTACACAGCACCAAGGCTCTTTCTGACATTTCCCCCCCACAGTGGGACGGGGTGGGCAAGATCTTGGGAGGGGACACAACCAGGACAGCTGACCTGAACTGACCAAAGGGATATTCCATACCATATGACGTCTGCTCAGTATAAAGCTGGGAGAAAGGAGGAAGGGGGTGGGGTCACCCTTGGTCCTCTGAGGCAACCACTACGCGTATTGGAGCCCTGCTTCCTGAGAAGGCCCGACATCGCCTGTTCATGGGAAGTAGAGAATAAATCTGTTTTCTTTTTTTTGCTTCCACGCGCGGACCTTTGCTTCGCTTTGCTTATATTAAAACTGCTGTTGTTTTACCCACAAGGGTTGTTTTGTTTTCCTATCTTATTTTCTTTCCCCTCTTTGCCCTGTTGAGAAAAAAAGGGGAAAGGGGGGGAAGTGATAGAGAGACTTGGTGGGTACCTGGCATTTAGCCAAGGTCAAACCCCCACAACAACTAATGAAGAATCATGTCCTGTTGCATCTGGAGGCATCTGCCCTTAAATATAGAGTTTCTTCTGCTACATGCAAAAATTTCTGTCTATCAGAAAACTGACATAATGCACCTTTGCACTGAAAAGACTAACTAAACACTATACTTTCTGTGTATTTCTCTGAGTCTATCCAGAAGAAATATTGCTACAAAATGACATTAGTATTGTTTATTTAAACATCCTCTGACAGAGTGAGGATGGAACATTCTTCACCAAAAAAAAAGAAAGATCTCCCAGCACTACCACTGCTGTAGAAGTACCGGTACATAGTCAAGAATTTCCCACATCAGTCAAACTGGAGTTGAAGATGCTCTGAACAAACCACATTGACTCCAGCCTTAAAGCCTTGTCCCCCAGGTGAAATCACAGCTAACAATTTCAGTGACAGTCTGTTGGTGTTTCCCAGCTTTGGAAAGCCTGTGTGGGATGGAGGTATGGCCAAAGACGACAGATACTTGAAAGATCCCTGCCAAAAATGTACTGTTGACTGCACAGATGTAGGAATGCATTTGTGGGTGTCCAATGGTTCCATAAATTTCATTTTGAAAATATTTGTGGGACCAGTTGCATTTTTCCCTCTTATTTATAATTAATGATCTCTAGTTGGTGAGTACATCGGTATTTTAGGACTTTCTTTTATCTTTTAAGATTTTAAAATGCAGCTGACAACACACTAATCTGGCTACCTTTGACCTCCTCTGAATGATTAGATTTCAATAGTACTCATCTAATTTTAGCCAGTCTGACCAAGTTAAAATAAATGTGGCACAAACCATGAAGGGAACTACTCATTTACCAGCAGGACAGAGCTACTTTCAGGACAGATGTTTATTGTGGAAAAGACAATGATCAAATGAAAATGTCAGCAAAAAATGCAGAGTTACAATCCCTGCTGTCAGGAAATCTGTTAATTTTAAAGCATCATCAATGGTACATGGAGAGGTGAATTATTAAAAAGTAAATAAATATTCTCTTTAACTTATATTCTCTCTATAAAAAACTGAATAATACTTGGGTTTTTGCCTGCAGCTGTGCAGGTAACACAGCCATTATTCTCTCAGCTCTTGTTCTCACCCACTCACACACCTTCACTTCATCTGATGGCTGGAAAGGCAGATTCTGCTTTCCTTTGAAGTAGCTGGAAATAAGAATAACAATACCTTGCTGCTACTTCGCCCTGTTTGTTGACAGGTCTCAAGCTTCCTTACAGGAGCCATCAGCATAATTACCTACATTTTACCGATGTGGAGATGAGAGCCCAGTGAACAGCAAGCTGTCTGAGGACACTCAGTGAGCCAGTAGGAAAAGCAGGAGGAACTCAAATTCTTCACCCGCAGGTGGTGACAATACTGTGCATCCTCTCAGAAAGTGTTCATTTATTTGCCAGGGTACTCCATGTGGAAGCCCCCAAAAGCTCACCTGCCCTTCAGCTAGCAGACTTCCTTCAGACATTCAGGCTCCATTTTCTCCCACATGACAGGTGCCTTATTTGCTCTGCTGCCAGCATTACCCCCTAGCCACAATAGCTTTATCCCTATTTAGCATTCACCCCACTGAAGTGTCTATCAACAGAGACCATGCTTCCTGTCACCCCCATTCTCATAAATTAATCAGGCCAGGCTCTTCTAGTATCCCTTCATATGTTGTGCTCTCCATTTTCCTAACCATCTTAATAGCCCTTGTCAATCATGCATTTTACTTTAAAGCAGTTGGTTTTGATCCTGGGTGACCAAATTATACTCTACATGCCAGCAGTTCATGTGTACACCTCTCTCTCCGCAGGAAATAACTCACCTAATCCATCTTGTGTTTCCAGGGTCTTTGCCTTTTCTGTCATGTTGACAGCCTGTATACAATGTTATGTGTCTTTATCTTGTCTTTTCTCTTCCTTTGCCATCCCAACAGAAGGGCCTTTAATATTAGGCATCTAACAACAGCAAGTGCTCTTATAACTCATATGTCCATATATGATTTTGCACTTTGTACTGTGAAACTAGCTCAGTTTCTAATGCTCTGTCCTCAGATTCTATCTGTAAAATATCCTGAATGCCCTGTCTGTACCTAGGATGTGTCATCAGCAAGTCAGATTAGTGCACTCCCACTTTTTGAGTGAAATAAACCACATCTCTTCCAAGACAGTCCTTTAAAAAATCAATTTCTTTCACTATTTCTTTGCTTTCATAGGGAAAACAGTGATTTTATCCACTATTAAGGAGTCATGACTATGTGCATGCTTGTGTGTGTGAGAGAGAGGGGGGGAAATGAGGCAGAATCTGGAATACTTGTTTTCACACTGAAAATCATTTAGAACTAATGATTCATTGGAACTAAACTCATTCACAGTAAGAAACACAATAAAAAAATCTGAATGTAACTGTGCTGCTGCAGTCAGGGCAAGGTAGAAGAGTAATGTGACTTCAGTATAGGCTAACTGCAGCAGTGCATGGCAGTGTTATCACTACCAGAGGGCATTAGTAGTCTATATGCAAAGCAAGAGAAGGAATGACAAGTGAGAAGGTAAGAAATAAACAATCATTTTGGAAAAGGTGCTTTTTCCAGAGAACTGCATTGCAAGGGGTATAAGACCTTTAAAGGAAGAAAAATATGGTGAAAAACTTGAGGTCCCAGAAAAGCGGGGGTCTTCTATGACACTAAGTGTATCACCAACTCAACTAACTTCCTTCTGCATGGAGGTATTGTGTAAACAAAGAGGCACTGCTTCAAATTAAAGTGTCCATAAATTAAGTTTTAGAGCAACCTGATGAACTGAATTCCTAAGGTTGGATTCATTTGGTTGTTGCCATCTAAAGGTTGGGAAACTGGACTGTGCTTATCATCTAAACATCTAAAAGAGAGAAAGAAAGAGAGAAGGAAGGATCATATGGAGAGACTGATATCTAAACTAGGTGAGGAGAATTTTCCACTGGAATTGCCTATCAGTTGCCCTTTACTGTGGTGCTGGATCACACATACACTTGCAATTAAAATTAACTAAAATAAATCTGGGCATATGTGAAAACCCAAGAAGATCAAATTCTATGCATCGGACAATCCTAAAAAATTCCATATAAAATTATTGAACTACTAAGGGCTAAGTTAATTTTGGTACCCAGTAGCAAAAATTTAATTAAAGACTTGAAGAGTTATCAAGAGTATTAGTGACCAATAAGCTTGGTTTCTGGACCATAAAAATTATTAGAAACTATAATAATGAAAAAAAAAAAAAAAGTATGTGTAAGAAATACCAGGGAAAAGCCACCATGGCTTTTGCAAAGGACAGTCATGCCTCACATATCATACAGTTCTCAGAAGTGGTGAGAAGCAAAGAACATTACAGCTGATACAGTCTGCTTGGATCACCAAAAAGTGGCGATGAGAGCCTTTATCAAAGGGCCTTTCGAAAACTAAATATTCATGGCATAAATGGCAATAATCAATTAGTAGCTGATTCTTTTTTTAAAAAAAAAAAAAGAGGAAAGAAATTATGAGAATAATTTGATTCTTCACAGTATAATGCTGTCACTTGTGGTGCTACTAACAGATTGGAGCTGCACCCAGTGCTCCTCAACATATTCATAAATGTTGCAGGAAGCAGATAAGAAGGGCATTGATAACATTAGCTGGTACAAAATTATTCAGAAAAGGCTAATCTAAAGTTGACCATGAAGTATTTCAAAAGATCATAAGCTTTTGTATTTAATTCCATGTTAGTAACTGCAGTGTGATGCAGAAGGATAACACTCTGCTTTTACATAGACAGGCAATGCAGATATACATATGTATGTACACGTATGCATGTATGTACAGGTTATTATATATAGGCAGCTAGATGGTAAATTACCTAATGTCAGTTAAGAAGAATAGTTGGAGCTGTTCAAGATTCTTTGAATACTTTGGTTACATGATACATCAATGCTCAGAAACTATCTAAGAAACAAAGGATATTGAGAATTATTAGGAAAGGAGAAGAGAAAAAATCAAATAACATTATGTTACTGGATATTATTACTGTACATTAAGTACTTATTATTCATTTCACCCCATCTCAAAAGGATGTACTGGAACTAAGACAGAGAAGGGAAGACCAAACTTATGGAACAGTTTTGTAACGAGGAGAGTGAATAGACGAGGTGACAGATAATAATAGACTAGATAATAGATGACAAAGATGCAATATGGCTGAGGTAGATATGATGAATAGGAAATGATTTATTCACTGTTTCTCACAATACAACAGCAGGTAGACTGATAATGAAATTATCAACCAACAGTTTGAAAGCAGAGGGAAAAAATCTATTCAGACAATGCCGGGGAATTAATTCTCACAGGATGCTGTGGAAGCTACAGCATAAATTTTCTCCAACTGTCAGTGAGAGTCACTGCATGCATGGCTACTGGCACCTCTGGCCTAGAAACACCCAACCCAGGTTAGAAAACTCAACAAGCAGTTCCCAAAGTTGCCAGTTTGTGCTGGAAGAAAAATCCCTCTGTATTTGTCCCTTCTCTGAAATTCTCTTTCTAACCAGCATTAAAGACAAGTTCTAGAGGCTACAGGAAAAACTCACTGGGACATGTATGTAATTGTAGTTTTAGTGAATGAGGTTACATCATACAAATTTTTGAAATGACTCCAATGTGTTTCCATAACTCAGTGCTGTCTCTTAAAGAGGGCAAGACAAAAGAAGATGCACAGCTTTCCTCTTTCTATTCTGTGATTGAGTTCTTTTCCTCACAAAGCACTGGTTGTTGACATTCCTAGTTTTGTTACTGGTATCCCCAGTTTATTTGCAGAAGTAATCCCTTCATTCTGTCTACAAATTTTTCCCCATTTATTAAAACAAACAAACAAACAATCAAAACCTACGATTAAATAAGGTCAGGGCTATTCTGTAAAAATCACATCCTCAGATGAAATAAATTACTGTAACATTATTGGCTTCAGTGGAGCTATGGCAATTTACAGCAGCTGAATATTGCTCCAGCATTATGATTCACGTTAGTAAGAATATGAAATGTTGCATATTGATTCAAAAAAGTCTCTTTGAATTTATTTTTCTAAATTAATTTGCTCTCGGATCCATTAAACATAGTAAGGAAATATATCTATTATGCACATTAAGTGCAAAAATGTAGACTGGGGTCCAATGCATTTAGGTATTCTCAGGCATTCTTAGGCTCTTAAGTGCTTTATGAGTCTGACCCTCCTGGCATAGGATGGCATCAATAGCCTATTTAGCAAATGTCATTCATATGGATGTTTTTTAATATAGTCCTAAATATTACCACTGTTATTTTTTGGTAATGATAGTATTTCAGTTTCACTCACTGGGAGCATTTTCCAACAGAGCTATGGACATGCCCTGCCTTGAGATCTCACGATTTATAAAGACAACATAGGGAGCGTGCATAAAAATGCTCCCTTCAGACTAAGCTTGCCCCAGTGACCTTTCTGCCCTTTCCAACATAATGGCTAATTTCCTCCAGGTACCTTAGTAAAAACATTTCTTGAGAAGGAGCAAATGACCTTGGGATTCAGTTTTTCTCAGGCAATCCATCCATAAAGTCAAGGTTGAAGAAAGTATAAAGGACTGTATTCAGATTGTCTGCTATAAATGTGTCATTTACTCATTGCAGCCCCTTCTCTCCAATGATTATGAAGTCTGGCAACAATGTTGGCATCATGATTTGCTCCTTTCTCTCTTAAACTCAAATGTCTTCACAGCAGCAACACCTGATTTATGCACCTCAAGCCTTTTGCCTACATATACAGTACAGACAATGTTGGATAAAGGAAGCACACATGCAGTCAAATCTAGCATTGGTAGCAAAGCAGAAGAGGCAGGACACGATGTGGTGACACAGGGGATAATAAGACAATTTAGTTTTAAGAGTGTTAATGATGAAGTTGGTGACTTTAAGCTACAAACAGTGGTTCAAAGCTCTAGTGGGCAGGGAATGCCAGTGTGAAAAGGAGGAGAAGGAAAGATGATGTTGGCAGCTGCTTTCTGCAAGGGATAACTTGGGGCGAGGAGAAGCACACGTATTTGTGTTCCTCAAGGACTGAGGCAAGAAAGGCTTAGATGCAAGTTTGGGGTGGAATTCAAAGGTGAGATGCCTAAAATTCCATAAAATAAATTACCCTGAAAGAAAACACCCTAAAGGAAAACTGGAAAGATATCATGTAGCTGTGGTGTCAAGGTGAGGACATGGCCCAAGATAAGGGAGAAGAATCTTGTTATTTAGGCACAGGATAAGGCCTCAGTCAAATGGCTTGTTTTCAACTCTACCACAGGTCTCCCATATGATTTTGGACTTGCCATTACTTCTCTCTCTCAGTTCTCCATTTATGAAGCACTAGTCATGTTTCATTTCTAGTGCTTGTCTTGGTTTTAAGTACCCAACTGTAAATTTGCTGGGGGAAGGATAGCCTTTATATGTATGTGTATATGCATGTCTGGACACAGCTTTTTATAACAGTCCAGTTTTCAACTGAGCCTCCAGAAAATACTGCAAAACAAGCTTCAGTTTATCAATAAAGCACAATTGTAAAATTGTGGGCCCAAATGTCATGAAAATTTTAAGACTGTCAACAGTAAAAAGGGGAAAAATAGGTGATAAAAATAGAAAAATAAAGGATATCCGAGATAAATATGATGACGACAGTGTTGCCTTCTCTGTACCTACATGTACTTTTTACTCTCACCAGGTCCTCAAAGATGTTTATATTAAACATTTTTGAGAATCCAGGTCATAATCATAAGCAGTCTGCATGTGTTAGTATTATGAGGAGCAGTACTAACCTTTTTTTTTTTACTTACAGTATTTGTAACTGGCACCTACACTTACTAGCACTATAAACAAACGAGAGAGGGGGACAGTTTTTCTCCACTCTCTGTGTATTTATCTTGTGTGTTTGGCAACATTTGGAACCAGACCAAAACCAATTTAAGTCAATACTGTTTTGTTTGTTCCCTTTATAGCCCATTTCCCCTCTTGGTTTGCGTGGGTATTTCCAACAGCAACAGAGAAGAGAAAATATTTCAAAGCAAAGCAAAATGTGGTTATATAACAGCAAACAAAGGCAGGAGGTTTCAAGGGGAAAATGTGACTCCTGAAAATAATTTTAAGAAGTTATCTTTACGCAGACTGCTATACATACTAATATAATTACAGGAGTACAAATCCCCCACACACATACCAATGCACAGAGTAAATACAATTGCATCAGTGCTTATATGAGCATAGCTTATTTTATTACAGAGAGAGGAAAAAGCTGTGATGGTACCAGACTTGCATGAACCTTACATCCATGCTACTCTTATTATTATTTTGGCTTTGCACCCCTCATACATGTAGTCAGACAGACACAAAAACTGAATGTAGAGCAATGCTATCCTTTTTTTCCCTCCTTATTTTAAGTTTTTTTCTCTTCTGAGTTCTTTTAAATTATTATAAGGTTGTGAGGCGGTCAGCCCACCCACTGGAGGGAGATTTGGTTCTAGTTATAAGCTGTTTATTAGTGGTTTAACTCAGAAGTGTGTTCTTGGCTTCTTTGTGGCAGCTGTTGAAGGTGAATGCTACAGAACTCCAGCAGCAGTCAATAGAATCCACTCAACATTACAATAGTTAGGAAAAAATTACTGATATTAAATAAAACGTGTTGAGTTAAAAGCAGTTTTTTAATTTAGCGTTTGGAGGTGTGTATCTTCTTAATGGCTCACTGGTTACTATGGGAACAAGGGCTTTCCCCTCTCCCCGGGTTTTGCCTTTAACTGTGCTCAGTGCAATGCTGCTCCATGTCATTCTTTGAGCTGGTTGAGACAGCACCATATACTTTTATTGGAATACATGTATAGCCACCTACAGAGAATGAAAAGGCTGATTTTCCTCTTTGTGGCAGGCACGGTGTTAAATAACACAGTTAACTGATTGTAATAGATAATTTGTTCCACCCGGGTTTATTGGCTTATGTGCTCTTTCCTTCTTTTCCTTCTTTTAAGTATTGAGGTTCTTAAACCTATCACAGGTTTTGATGTCTCTTAAAAAAAAAATACAAGGTTGGAAAGCAATTGGCAGTTCAATTAGTAATGTTAAATCAGCATGAATTCAAATCATTCAACTTGCTTCTGAGTAGCTGATACCAGGAATACGAATTAGAAGGTGGAACTAAAATTGAACTATTGAAACTGGAAATCTTCAAAACAAAAGACCCTGGGTTTCAGGCTGAGAACACAGATTTCTTTTAACATGTCAAGAAATAAAAAAGAGAGGGCCAGAACATGAGTTTAATAAGCACGTGTTTGTTTGCTTTCCTTTCAAGAGACTGGCAGCTCTACAGTGTGTGACTGTGAGGATGGCTGCAATGGCACAATGAGCTCTCCTACCCCTTCTTCCTTCAGATCTGATCAACACTCAGCTTGCTGCTAGGCAGGGAAGAGGAAGAGTACAATAACTGCTGTGTCCTTCACCACTTTTCTCCACCTCGACCCCCCACTGAAGGAGAGGAATATACATACCAAATATCACTGAGGAAGGGTTGTGCTGCCATTTGCTGGAATGCTGTACCTGGAAGAGGACACTGGAGCCATTTATTTCTGCCCCAAGCATGCCATTTCCTACATCTGACAGCAAAAGAATGCCACAGCAGTGGATTTTTTCTTCCTCTTATTTTTTTGATTTAAACAATGTCATAGCTGAAGGATGAGCAAAACATGCTGATTCCTCCAAGTACTGCAATCATGCACGGCTGCATTTTATGTACAGTATCTCCCAGCTGCAGTCACTGTGCTTAAAGCTTTAGGGCTCTGTTTCTGTCTACTTCTCTCCTGGCAGGGATGCACACACCCAGATTTCCCAGTTCACACTTAATACCTTCCAACTTGAAAAGCAATTATTCTCCACTAGCATTTTTGATCTCAATTTTTCCTTCTATCTTCCATCTAATTTTGCTTTGAATACTCTTTCACAGGGAAGCTGAATCAGATCAAATGAGCTTTGCATTTGGTTCTGAAGTTGATGAGTTCATTGTCATCCTGAGGCCTTCCCAGGACTCCTAAATTTGGGATATGTGCAGAAAAACTATTTGCTTCACATCCCCTTAGCTCGGAGTCTTGCATTTTTTGCCAGCTTATCAGTGACTGAGCCATTGAAAGCAGACTGTAGAGAAGGAGCAGGGGGAGGCCATGGAGGTGGGGGCTTGGTGGCCAGAGCCAGTGCCATGAGGACCAATGTGCTGTGTCTTAAAAGGCTCTAATTCATAGACTGTGTTGGATTAATTCAGAGTCTCACTAACACATCTTATGTTTTCATGGCAGTTCAGGTGCTGTTTATTAATTTCTGAATAGTGGTGAAAGGATAAAAAAATAACCAAGACTGAACTGCTTATTTCCCTCTCATGTGAATTGCCAGGTAAGCAGCACTAAGACATGTAAGCAAAACCAGTTTTAAGGCCGAATTCACTAACCTGTCATACTAATGTCCTGCCAGAGCATCCCTTTGGGCCTCCCTGCTGGCCAGAGTACATAGTTCTGGCTTCCCCAAAGTCCTAAAAAGCTCTTATGAATGAACTTGCTGTGTATGGGTGCTATGGCTCTTTGTCTGGCCCAGTTTCCTCCATGTATCCCGTCTGCTTTTTCATGATGCCACATAACAAACATCACACATACCAGATAACTCAGGTCCTTCCTACAAGGCTCTGAGGTCACCCACCAATAAAGCCACAAAGCATTTATGAGCAAACTAAATCCAGGTCCAGCCTGTAGGAAACAGATATAAGATGCTTCTTCAGCTTCACAGTGCACCACATCCTGGGAAGCTCAGGAGCAAGGTAGGTATAACCTAGGAGATCCTTCTGCTTTTCTGTTGCTCTCTGCAAAACTGGAGATTATCTGAAACTTTGTGCTTCAACTCCCAAACATCTTTTCTCCAAGGCAGCAATGAAGAACTCAGTAGAGGTTTGCACCCCACACTTTTTCCTTCAGATTGAAGTCTCCCCAAATATGCATGCATATTAAGGCTGCATTTCAGACTCTTAGACATCAAAGGGAATTTCAGAACCAGGCTAAACAGGTGCAACTCTGCTGATAACTCCTACTTGCACCTTCATCTCAATTTGTCTCCAGTGTAACCATATCACAGCAAAGTATGCTCAGGGAACGTGTGCCATGACGTTGCTCGGAAGGTGCTCTGTGAAGAAGAAAATGTCTGTTTCATTGTTTGCTTCTACATGACACACCATGGAGGAGCTTCTCTATATAATGTTTTAAATGAAGAAGTCAGTGGAGAGGGGCCCCTTTCTCAGTTTAATTTGGTTTTAATTCTTCACAAAGTTCCCACTAAGGAATAGTAATGTCACAATGGAGAACAAATCACTCCGGTGTGTCGCACAAAGTCAAACCTTTTCATCTGACCTGAGAGATAATTTCTCTAAACAATATCACCATAGTTAAAAGGAATTATGATTAACTCATACAGTGAGAATATAATTAACATTTTTAGAAAAGAACTGACTGCTGATATACTTACTGCCTTATGAAAAGGTTTTTCTTAGGAGTGATAGAAATAAACTAAGAGGCCTGAAAAATCTCTTTATTAGTCTCATGTGCAGGATGATCACATTTACCACTTGCCAGGCACCCTTTTGGAAGTATAATATTTTAAAAAGCTGTACATCAAATAAAAATACAGAGTTGGCTATTACAGAAAATGTGTCCTTTGGTATTAATAGCTGAAGAACAAGCAATCCTCTCCATCTTCATGTCTATCTATGCAGTCAAGTTCAAATTGATTTTTAGACTGATTTATAGATATGATATCAAAAAAACTGGAAGGCTGTTGAAGGGACACACTTATTTGTATCAACTGAAATGTCATCAGCTGAGCCTGTATTGTTTTTTCTCCAGTGATCATACTGCTTGTTTAGCAGAGGTAGTCCTATTCATAGTCCTAGTGGTCACTTCTCTCTTGAAATATTTAAGCAATAATTGTTTGGGTGAAGACAGATGAAGAAAAGAGGGGTGGCAAAGAGCAAATTGGGAAGAATTCTAGTAAGGAAGGGAATTAATTCAGAAACTATCTAGCTCTACCTTAAAACTCAACAGCAATAAAAAACTACAAAGCTTAAAGGATATGAAACAAGGAAAGGGTACAAGTTTTATTCCCACACACTGCCATCAACTATTAAGACAGCAGGATGATGCAACTTTCTTTGTCCAAAATATATGTATGTAAGTTGTCAAATTCCCCCAAATGCTTTGGCAAAAACTACTGTGATTTTTTTTATTTTTACAGAAAATGTTGAAATATTTGTTTACACATCGATCCAGCATTTTGCAATGACATTTCATTCTGAAATTTACCTTCAAATAACTTACAAAAGGATGAAAAAACGTAGGGCAAAGAAAGAAAACCAATTTGTCTGATTCAAAAGCAAATACCTTGTTGGACTCGGCATATAAAACCGCTTTTTTGCTGTAGCACAAAATCTGAAAACGACTGGGTAAATTTGAACTCTACTTCCTTCCCCGGTTCAGTTCATGAAAATTCAGATATTTGCACAGATTTATTTGTGACATAATATATTAATCAGGCCTCAGAGCTCAACAGACCTATTTGTTCTGTAATTTCTACATTGTAAATACCTGCTTACTAGCATACTTTAGCACTGATTTTGATGAGTGAATGATGCAACTCTGTAGGAATGTAGCTGGAATTCTGTTGTCTACATGTTGCAAATAAAGGCTTAGTATTCTCATGCTACTTCTATATACCAACTGGCTGGGAAGGAGTAAAAAAAACCTCTGTATCTATCAGATGAGCCGGAAAGAAACTTACTGGCATACTTGCAACATTGTTTTAACTTTTATTTTGTTTATTCTGGCACCAAACTGGAGAGATGTGTACAAGTTGTATGAAGAGATATAAACCATGGTAGAAAGCCATGAAAACTTTTCCTCATCTAGTACCCCAAAGGGCTGACTTAGCCAGATTTTGATTTTTTTAAAACTTCGATTAGTCTAGGACAATACACTCATCAATTTATTTATGGTTTTGGCAAGTTGTATGTGGACAGGGTTGGATTCTCTTCTCTGTCATAGGGGAACACTGTAGTAATTTTATTTTAATATATATTTACACAGTTTTCATTTTGAATATTTTTATGTAAAAAATATATTTTCCTTTGGGCTTTGGAGTATGGCTCCCTTTTTGGTTTTCATCCAAGAGGCAGCTCAAGAGTTTTAGGCCCTGAATGTGTGGTACATGAAACCTAACTAAAACATGAGTATACAGTGCAAGAAATACCCTCTGTGGGTTAGGTCAGGTCAGGTAGGATGGCAGATGTCTCTTTGAGGAGTCATTTCTAATTGTTTACAGTGGGGTTTCCCAGGCTGCTATGCGCACTGCCGTATAGATGGACAGCTTCCAAGTGATGCCACTTTAGCATGTTATGTGGTCCAGCAGCATGAGTGGGCACTGCGACCTCTGACGATAGTTGTCATTTTGCTGCAGCTTAGGGAGGTCTGCTTGTGCACTATGCTATGTCCATTGATAATTCCTGGGAATAATAACCCTACAGGGATTTTCATAAGGTTGAATGGAGCTGAATGGCATAGCAGAAGTCCAGAACACTCACTCAAGGAGCAGCAACTGATGCACACAGAAAGTTACGCTGTTTAAGCTGATAAGGGTTTTGTCCTTGGAGTTGTCTTTTCTAGCAACACAGCAAACTGACAGTTTAAGTGATTTGTTTCAAACTGTGAGACCTGGACACTGTTGTCTGGGACTGATGCTGTTCCTTGTTTTCTGTTTATGCAGAATATGTCATCCTATTCACCTCACTAGTTCTTTCCTTTTTCTCAGGAGTTAAAAAACCAGCCATACCAATATAAGAAAGTATTGTAATTTCTTATTTCATCTCAGTCGTTAACAGAGAGAGCTTTCTGACTATTTGACAGTACCTTACACCATCACCGTACTCTAAATTTTCCAGATTTTTCCACGTGCATATAATATCAACATCCATTTAATCTTCCCCATTCCTTTCTTTCAAAGCAATCTTTGTATTCATAACTTAATCCCAGGAACACCATCCCTAACTATTTGCACAAAAGTTATAAGAAAGTACAGCTACACATATTAGTTTAAAAAGTGATACCCAAAGTGGTAAAAGGATATTTAAGTTCTAGATCAAATCAATTATTGCGTGAAAAGTAAAAAATGGTGCACATACTAAACAGTGAATAGTTGGCTTTTGTAACACAGCAATAATTGTTTTTGCTGGGGTAAAGCAACTGAATCAATAAACACTAAGATTGCAGACTGGTTTTGTTGATTGATCTCATGATCTCAGCAACTTCTAAGCAATACAGTTACTGTTGCTGGCCATTGAAAAAAATTGTGCATGTTCTGAAGATTTGCTAAACAACTGAAACAATACTATTATTTTTTAAAGCCTTCTAATTCTGCTATTTTAAATCAATTTTAATCATTTGAGATTGTTGCCTTTGTGTGGAAACCTTCAGGATAAGTTAATGCACTTCAGCCTGGTTATCTTCTATCTGGAAAGACATTTTAGAAGTCACTTGACTCAAACAGACTTTCGCACAAGATTTTACTTATTTAATGTCATGTCTAGTCTCCACCATGACTTAGCAAGGAGCCACATTTCTAGTTCTCTTGTGTATGTCTGTGGTTTTTGCATATGTTATAAAGGTGCATAAATTACTACAGAAGTCTAAAATCTTCCTTATTTGGCTGCAAGGAGAACTTCACTCATAATGGATAAGGAATATGTTTATAGAGCAATCAGGTATCAGGTCTTTCAGTAGGTGTTACTTTCACCTTGGTAAATGGTCTGTTTACTGTCTACCCAGGTAGTAACTCCATATCATTATGCCTAAGGGATGTAAGCATTCTGAGAGCATATGTAGAAATCAATGATCCTTTCTAGGAAGTATTAGAACCTGAGATCTTCATTAAGTATCAAGTGTATGAATTGTAATAAACCCTCAAGGGGATATCTGAGTCTGAAATGAAGCTGAGGAAGAAAAAGAGCATGGGAGAAGACACTTGTCTCCAGCTCAGTTTCCTTTTTGGGAAAAGCAATTCTGCAGACAGACCTTGTCGAAGAATCAGTTCCCATCTGACAGATCTGGAAATTGCCAGATAGCTTTTCAGTTGATTGGTATTGATATAGACTATCTCAAGCTAGAAAAAGTATAGATATCTATTAAAAAAATGGGGTTTATCTTTTCACTTTTTTCTCTACAGCTGTCCCTAACATACCTTACTTGCTCTCTTAAGTATGCTCTACTGAATTATTTGGTGTTTACTGTAAGGTCTAGCTAGTATCATGGTGACTATGGGGTGTCTGGCAAATCATGACATCCCATTTTCAAGAGAACGGCCAAGCTATTGGTGCCCAAAACCTCAAATCAAAACTGGTTCCTATGCACAAAGGAGCACTGAGCTGAGGCAGCTGGAAGCCTTTGTGGGATCTCCCCAAGCCTTTCTTCTTGTCTTTTACTTACAGATACTGATGATGTGACCCACAGCCTGACTGGTGATCACCAGGTCCCCTCATCTACCTCATTTTGTAAACCCACTGAGCTGTTTGAGATCATACCCAGTGATGGCCAGGTGAGCTGAGCTCTTCTTCCCCTGCAGAGGTGGAGATCTAGTTAGGGAGCCCTGACTGTCTGGGGTCTGAGTATCCTTTAAACTTTTACACCATCCAGCTATGACTGTCTAACACAACATGGCAGCAGTACATGAAAGAGGGCAGGCAGGTTTCTGAGCTCACTCTTAGCTGTAGGAAAAGATACCATTGAACAAGAGAAAAGGAGACACTATCCAGTGTATGGGAGTGTGCTTGGCAAACTGAAGAAACATCCATCAATGTTCAATTTTGAACAGCTTATCTAGACATTTCCTTAGATGATAACATAGATTTGGAAACTAAGCATAGTTAACCATATGGATTAACAAAGAAAGAGTGCATATTACTGCCTTTGTTTAGATTCATTCTGTAAATACTTTAACATTGTCTAAATAATCATTATACTACATAATCTCTTTGAAACTTCTGGCAAGGTAGGATTAAGTCCTCACAAGGTGAAGAAGGAACCAGAAAAATCAGCCCCGGTGCTGCTCCCTGATTGTACTTCAGGAAATATTTGTTACCGTGACAGTTTTTTCACCATTTGAGGCACAGAAGTGAAATCTGAGGGGTGCTTGTTCCACATGCATCAAGAACCATCTTCTGAGAGCAGCTTTCCATGCAAGGCATGTAGCATTCGCAATTGGCAGGCAGATGGGGCTCAGTTAAAAGGCTTCCAAAGGCTACCAGACCTGCTGGGTTTCTTATAGCTAAAAGGAAGCATTAGAGAGACACAATGATGCATTTCTATATTTTCTGTTGTTCTTTGTTATGTTCTCTTACTGTGGAGCCATTTAGACAAGTTGTTTCCTTTAAGTGTCCTTCCATTCCTTCTGCTAATACTACATTTGAAGCCATGATCTCTCTGTATAGGAAGTAAATGATAGGAGAGATGTAAAAGTAATTAGATTTTAAGATTTTTCTGTCAAAACCTGATCAAAATCAGAATTTCTTTCTAACTGTTTTCAGCTATTTTTGAATCAATCTAGAAATGACTGAAAACACTCCTGATTAATAGAAAATAAAAATCTGAGGTAGAAAAATGTTTCAGAAAAAATATGAAGAATTTCACTTTTAGGATGGGGGTGGTGGCATTCATTTTCAAATAACTAACAGAACAACTATACATTTTATCAGATACGTCTCTAAAGAGAAAACTTACCAAATTTCTTCACAGTGTTGATTAATATTTAATTCTTTAGATTACTTTTAATTCAAGCAACCAATTAAAATGGGTTTTCTTCTGAGTGGTCATACTTTAATCTAATTTTAGCAGTATTGATAGCAGAAATGCCTGTTCATAATTCCTGATGTTTCAAAGGCGTTTAAAATAACTATTTCTTTAGGATTTATGACTTCTGCTCATGAACAGTTGGAGTTGGACAGTAAGGAGGCTGAGTAATAGTAATGACCTAAAAGCCTCAGATGAAGTTTGAGTGTCATCAAGAAGTACAGCAGAAATTAACACACCCTTCAAATAAAAAAACCCAGCATGATGGATCCTGTTCCTGGTATGTTCCCAAATGTCTTAAACTCATTTCAAAAAATGTAAAATTGAGTGACATTGGAGAAAAGATTCATACAATTGCTGCCAATATTTTAAGTCATATTTTGCTGTCTTCAGTGTTTGCACTGGCAGTAGAGTAAGCATCACCTGTCATTGACCAAGACCTTATGGACCTAGGTATGGTACAGACTCTGAACAAAAGAGAAGAAACTGCCTCAGTAAGACTGACAGTGGTTAGATGCAAACAGATGGGTGAATATTAAATAGTAATGAAACAGTAATAAACAGTGTAACCTCAAATGTTCTGTCTTATAGGCACCCACAGACAAGAATTTCAACAAGGTCTCTGAAATTTCTGGGAACTCCTCCTAGGTAAAATGGACAAGATAGAAGCAAGTTGTCAGGAGGACAACAAAACTTGGCACAACTTTGTGGCTGGCATGCAAACTTGACTTCACAATTCCAAATGAGAGCTGGCTGGTTGGAGGCATGACTGTAAAAGTTATGACAACTGCAGTAAGCTTAAGGCAACGAAATTAATTTAGCGTGAATTTTACATGGTTAGAGGGAAGGACGTGTTACAGTCAGTGTGATCAGAAATAGATAGCAGTGGTTGAAGTCCTTTCTTTGAAAAGATATTTAAACCCCAAGTAAAAGTCAATTGAGCACAGGGTCAGAAGAGTCCTTAAGCTCTCCACTGAAGTTGCATAAAGTGACTATGAAAGAAGATAACAAGGGGAAGAGACAGAGCCAGGAGTTACATTTTGACAATAAGGTTAAGTTGGAGGAGATAGGTCAAAGGACAGTGATATATAACATCAATATAGAAGGAGAGAAGAAGAGGAACCAATACTTTTTAAAAAAGAAAAAGAATGGAGAGGACAGCATCAGGCCACCACACTTATCATCAAGATGGGGAAAGTGAAGGAAGGAGAAGATTTCTGCAGAGAAAATGTTAGGCAAAGCTATAGAGGTCTCTAAGAACCAAAAGTCAAACAAACCACTCAGGTATTTTCATTGGCTATACTCTTCAGACATGACATGGACGACAAAGGAGACGTAAGGAGAACAAGCAAGATTAAGTGAGTAGTGACAGTCAAAGGGAGGATGCAGTGGCATGCAGCAGCAGAAGGACATGAAGAGGTGACATGCAGAGGATGGGTTGGAAGGAGGCCAAATGTGGGAGAAATAGGCAAAACCAGGCACACACTAAAAAGTTGTAGATATGGATCATGGTTTGTCTGGTGGCACAAGGGAAGAGATTGGAAGGATAAAGGAACAGAGAGATCTCATGAGAAACTCTCCAGGTGCGTAAATGGTAAGGACATGAAGGGGAAGCAAATGGAGGCACTGGAAAGAGAAAAGGGAGAGAAAGTAGGAGGGAGAAGGATTCAGTGAAACAAAGCATGGAGTAGTGAAAGCTGGGGTTGGAAAACATTACAAACAAGCAAAATCAAAAATCCCCAGTGCCTACGAACAGCATCTTCTCTTTGTTTCAGGGAAGGTTAAGGGGATAACACTGTTTTGACTTAGATCTCCCTTGTTCTGCCTGCAGCTGCCGTTTTCTTGTTTCAGAGAGGGGAGAATACCCTTTAGAATGGAGATGGTCATTGTCTACATTTCACAGGCAGTCGTGCTTCTCTGTCAGCCAGTTTATAAACAACAGCATCCTGGCTAAAATGAAACTATTTTTTCTTGGCAGAAATATTAACACCAAATGACTTTTGCTATCTTTCATTCAAGGCAATGGGCAAAAAAAACCCTTCAGAAGTATTCATATGAATATTTAAAAGTAAGGAAAATAAACAGTCCAGATATGCTGCAATTCCATCTAGTTCCCACAGGCAAAATGATGCCAATACATCTCTCCAAAGAGCTGTTATGCTGGCATTTATTGGTCCTCGTCAGCTGCTGATTGGAGTGGGAAGGAGATAATGTTCAAGAAACAAGCATATTAGAGAGGTCCCATTTCATGCTTTGGGATTTGGATTTGCTTGCAGTATTATCCGGTTCCACCAATTCATTTGTCCTTGCACATGTAGGTTCAGTACTGAATCAGATTGGTCTGTGCCTTCCTCTCCCTGTATTCCCGTTATTGAAGGAGATGACACAGTGAGAAGTATGAGCAAATGGTGATTTAATGATTCTAATTCCATGAGTTGGTGGTTCCTCAGGAGACCCTTTGCTTTATTTGCACTTGTCTGTAAGCCATTTACACCACATTTAACCTGCTTTCTGACAGAAATAATACTATGCTTAATTCTTATGGCTCAAGTGAAAGTGTACTTGTCTGTGAAGACAATCTGCAGTTTTTAAAAATATCCATACTATTTCTAGTGTTTTAGCTTGAGCTGAGCAATTGTTGCTTTGTTTTTTGGAAGGCTGAAAGTCACTGCTCAGCTCTTCACAATGCTGTCTTCTTTCTTGTGCCTGCCAGCTCTGACAGCTCACTGACAAACAATATATACTGTACTGTTTCGCTGGAACCCCTCCTATCTCTTACCTGTATCCTGTAGCACATCAGATGGGATAAAGACAAGGAAAACTTTCAGGTTTTAGAACAGGAAATAAGAGTGTTGGTCAGGTGCAGCAGAAAAAGCTCACAGTTGCCTACATTTAATGCATAATTGCCTGAACTCATGTAATATGTCTAGTTTGTCCTCTGAATAGGCAACAAGATTCAGAGCTCAGCAATGAGAAGCCTGAAAAGAGCTGGATGCAGGCAAGAGCAAACTGTCTCCTGCCAGAGACCTGGAACAGCCCTGCCCTGAGGTGTTTCTGATGCAAGCCAGGGGAGTATGCTGACTTCGTTAGGGGAAGCTTTGATGACAGAGTGAAACACATCTCTTCCTCAAGAAATTCCTCCAGGACAAGATAGAGGTGCAAAACCTGCCTGACTTCCCATGGAAAGCCTTCCCCAACCTACCATTCAGAATACATCTGCAGCGCAGCAAGTTGCAGAACATAAAACCTGTCCCCCACCACTTTGGCAGTGGGCGTAAAACAAGCCCACTAATTTGAAAGGCAAACAGCAACCCCCTCGCTATATGACTGAGGTAACTAAAGATAGGCGAATAACAGAGAAGATGGTTTGCTAGCCAAAAAACAATCTAACTGGCTTAGGTCTACATGATGGGAGACTAGGCAACTGAAGGGGAATTATGCTTTATAATTTTTTTTCTTCCACACATATTCCCCAGTTTATTTCTTTAATTTTACTTTTAAAAAAGCTTAATAAGATATAGGTAAAATCCATTTTGAATAGCCATATTAAACAAGAAAACCCAAGAAAATGAAAATGTTTAAGTGAAATATTTTGCTTTGACCAGAAATCACTCACCAAGTTTTTTCATTAATTCATTAATAGCTTTATATTAACTAAAAGCCATGTTTTTCTTTGAAATAAAAATTACTGAAGTCTGTGTGTGACTTGCTTTCTACCACTAAATATTTCTGAATCAGTAGATATAGCAGATCTCTGCTCACATGTAACCAAGAAAAAAAACTGATTTGATTAGCACTGCTGAAAGAAGTTATGAAAGAAGTTATGGAGAGAAAAATCACTATTTTTCCTAATGATAAGAGGTTCTTTCAGAATATACTGTGTCTTGACGTTACATCTTCTTTAACCTAGTTAGTATTATCACATAAATTCCCTCTCTGATTTTAACAATGCTGTCACCAAATATTCCAGAGTTAAAAGTAGAAACACTGAACAATTTATTGATAACCTTAGCCTCCTCTTTTATTTGCAAAGTTCTGGTGAATGTATTTAGCATTCATAAATATGGTTATTACCAAGAGTTTTTCAATTAATAATTCAGTATGCATAGCAAGTATTCATAGTATTTTAATTTTGAGCACTGGCTATGTGGTTTTTTTGATTTGGGTAAGTCACTATTCTATGACTCCCTAACCCATACAGGACTTCCCTTCCTGATCCACACACTTGTGCACACTCTTGCACAAGAATTCACAGCATTGTTTCTTTGTGTGAATAAACTTGTGAACAAAGATTCACGTATATGTAATGATCAGCCAACAGCTGATCAGCACTAGTTTAGGCACTCTTGTAAAGAGCACTTATGAAGGATTTGACTATAGCAGTTCTTACCAACTTCAGTTAAGATTTTCATGGTAGAGGTGACTGTGAACTGCCTCCTTTGTGCAATGTCCTAAAGCATAATAGTGCCTTTCTGGGGCAGATTTTTTAAAGGTCTTTCAAAATAACTAGCTACAGGATTACCCCCAAGTAAGGCATTAGAATAGACTAAAATTATCATGGTTTCTTCAGGAATGGAAAGAAATCCCAAATTACACTGAATGTATGTCCAACCTGAAAAGCAACCACTTGATCTAGTACAAGAGTAAGAAGCACCTGATGCCATGCAAAATGCACGTGTAAAATATATAGCAAATTTTCAGCACCAAGGAGGAATTCTTATGGACAGCAAAAATTTAAAGTATGTTGTTCACATGTGTGGAAACATTATCAGCAACTTATTCTGAAGTGACCTGTAGCACAGTTCTGAGCTAAGTCAGTTTTGGGCCCCTCACTACAAAAAGGACATTGAATTACTCAAGCGTGCCCAAAGAAGGGCAACGAAGCTGGTGAAGGGTCTGGAGCACATGTCGTACAAGGAGCAGCTGAGGGAACTGGGGTTGTTTAGAGAAGAGGAGGCTGAGGGGAGACCTCATCGCCCTCTACAACTACCTGAAAGGAGGTTGCAGAGAGCTGGGGATGAGCCTCTTTAACCAAGTAACAAGCGATAGGACAAGAGGTAATGGCCTCAAGTTGCGCCAGGGAAGGTTTAGACTGGATATTAGGAAGCATTTCTTTACAGAACGGTTTGTTAGGCGTTGGAATGGGCTGCCCAGGGAGGTGGTGGAGTCCCCATCCCTGGAGGTGTTTAAGAGTCGGGTTGACATAGTGCTGAGGGATATGGTGTAGTTGAGAACGGTCATTGTTAGGTTAACGGTTGGACTAGATGATCTTCAAGGTCTTTTCCAACCTTGATGATTCTGTGATTCTGTGATTCTGTAATTTGACAAGTCACATGCCTACAGTTAGCTGCTCCTCTAAGACCCTCTAGCTTTCTGCTCAGGGGTCAGGACTTGCTCTGAGCTGTGTGAGGTTTGAAGCAGGAACATTAGTGAGCACATTACATGACCCCAAACACCATGCCATGCTGGCACTCAAATTAACCTCCTGAGGGAGGAAAGTTTGGGTCTTCTGGACATGAGCAACATATTTTGTAGAGCGGCAATTCCAGAAAACGTAACAGGGAGAAGGCAGCAAAAAACAACAGCAACTACAAAACTCTTTTGCCACAGATTTCCTCAGGTCATTGAAAGTATTCCTGTCTGTCCAGGCTTTTTTTTACTCTCTTTTTCTTTTTGTGTCACTTTTTTATTGCCATCCATTCCTTGATCTCTCTCCCCTTTTATATAAATTTTTTGCCCTGACATCAATATACCACAGAGTAAATGAATCACTGCTGTAGTCATTATGAAAATATAAATCACTGGTTATCTGTTCCTGCATGTGTAGGCAGACAATATATTCAGTAATAAACCATGTGCTGAAATGGAGAGATTTATCCGATGCATAATCTTTGGGAAAATGCTTGCACCTGATATGGATCTGTGGAAGTGTGATCTCACCTGGTGTCTCTCTGAGGGGAGAGGAGGGTGTGGAGGACTAGGATTGGTTAGGGTTCTTACAAAAGAAAAACTGTTGATGAAAATGCATCCAGGTTAGTGGTAAAAGCAAAAAATATTCCACAGAGGAATAAAAAAAACCCAAACAAGCCAGGAGAAGGAAAAAGCAGTAACTCACAGAACAAGGAAGAGATCTGTTAGTAACAAACAACTTCCCATAGAGTCTTCCATTTCAAGAAGAACCAGGGTCAATAAGCAGGTATATTGCTACAAACTTTATTATGTCTTGAATTGCCTCTCCAACTATATTCCCAGTAATGCAGATAATCCACAGAGGCAGAAAATGGACAAATGTGAACAATATAATTCCCAAACTATAAATTTTATTTAAAAAAATCCTCCAGGTCTTTTTGCCATGTTATCTCCTGAAGAAAGCCAGCAAATGGTGAAAACCTCCAATCTATTTGACAAAATGCATCATCAGCTGAATTTGATGTTGATTGTGGCAGAGGTAGGTTTTACATGCAGCCATACAAGGGTATGTTGTTTGCAAACAACAAAAATAACAAACACAGAGGCAGTAACTATTGGCCATTGTTACATGGACAGTGCAAGGGTAAAAATGGGCACAGTCTAAATCCACCAGCTCTCTCATTGCATAAAACACCATATCTGGGGGCAATTAGGTGATGTTCTTAGTGTGAGGGGTTTTCTTCCTCTAGACAAAGAGGCATCCCTCATCAGTGCAGCTTGGCCTCTAGAGAAAAATGCCAGTGAATGCAAAATGCTTGTAACATCTGCTGTAGACAGCCCTGTAAAAAACAACTTAGAGCAATGCAGGAGACTGCTGGTATTATATACCAGCAAAGAAGGAGAAGAGAGGAGAGGAGAGGATGCAAAGTGTCCCACTGACAGCTCTCTCAACAGATCTCCTCCTTGGATGGAAAGTGCAAACAGTATATCAGTGTGAAGGGATAACTGGCAGACACTCTGATGTACAATTAACTGTGTGATTGCTCGTAGTATTACTTCAAGCTGAGATAAAACCTATTCAAATATTTCACAACACGTAAATTTCCCGCTGCAGATCTGCAGAGCAGTTTTGGGGGGACC
This sequence comes from Strix uralensis, assembly GCF_047716275.1. Classification (NCBI taxonomy): domain Eukaryota; kingdom Metazoa; phylum Chordata; class Aves; order Strigiformes; family Strigidae; genus Strix; species Strix uralensis. The sequence goes on from NC_133973.1 coordinate 41,032,995, forward strand.
CTTCTGAACCATACTTACCCTCAAACATAAAACATTCCCCACTTTTTTAAAGTTGGGATCAGAATAACACAAAGAGCTCTTGGTGTGCCAAATTTCTGAGCTTCCCCTCCCTCTTCTCAACCAGCCTTGTGGGATACCTGACATTCAGGCAACAGCATAGATCTAGAGTCAGGTCCAGACTTGCAGCACAATCCTTTCCCCAGGTCAGTGTCTTTGATGCCATGATACAGGTCGTTTATGTCATTAATGAGAATCCGCTCATCTGACAGCTTTGTACCTTGCTTTAATTCAGCACTGTTTTAAGGCAGAAGTCCCATAAATTCCGTGTCAGCTGAGTCAGGTTTATGGTGCATGTGCAGCAAGGACAGCAAAACTGTCTTTTAAGTGCATGTGTAGCACAACTGTGTAATACATGGTACCTGGGGGCGTCTGGCACCTTTAATACAGCCCTCCTTTAATTTGATTGCCTATCTGATGTGTTATGTAAACACAGGGAGGTATTTACATTAACCACTGCATGGAAATCCTTTACTCATTTTCAGTGTCTCATTCATAACCTGTCACACTTTCGCAGAGTGATAGCTAGGAAGGTGCTTACCCCTCTACAAGTTCAGACAGAAACTGAAGATCTGGATCTCTGAGGTGCTGCCCAAATGCCATCGGTATGTGCCCATGCAAGTCACATCAAATTCAGCTGGAAAACTCTGTGTGTGTGCCCATGAGAAAGGCTCTACTGCTACATGTTTTGAGCAGTAGTTTGAAGGCTGGGAACAGCTGGTGGTAGCACTTACTTGATACCAGCACAGTGGAAACATCCAGAGAACTTGGGAATTCTCCTCAAACTTTTTTGCAAAGTCTAGACACAAATAAACAGGTAAATAAGTATTCTGAGTGACAACACCAAATGCCCACATAAAAACAGATTTCACAGAATCACAGAATTGTCTAGGTTGGAAAAGACCCTGAAGATCATCCAGTCCAACCATTAACCTAACACTGACAGTTCCCAACTACACCATATCCCTCAGCGCTATGTCGACCCTACTCTTAAACACCTCCAGGGATGGGGACTCCACCACCTCCCTGGGCAGCCCATTCCAACACCTAACAACCCGTTCTGTAAAGAAATTTCATTTAACTGCAGAAGATAGGTGGTTGGAGAAGTTTTCTGAATCAAAAGGGGACATGACCATGAAGTGCTGTGTATGCTCATGATTCCTGAGATCTAGGACTTTAACTCCTTAATTTAGATCCTATTGATCCATGGAGCTGTTTAGAAAAACTACCTGAGACTTAATCAAGATTATACCCAGGATGTGTTTGCTGTACTTTTTGTTAAATTCCTTTAGTATTACTGACCAAAATATTTTTTTCTAAATAACCAGAACTGATGTTTTGTTTGTTTTCATTAAAAAAAATCAGGTTTGGATTTAGCTTTGGAATAGTTTTTAAAATGGACCCAGGAAGAGGCACTGATAGAAAAATACAGAAGGGTAATTTTGGCACTAACAGATACACTTAAAAATTGTTATAAAGTAAATTACCTCTGCCCAAGGCATGTTTTAGGATTTTGTTGTTCAGTTCAGTGAACTGGTTCACTTTTATTGTCTCGCTAAAGTTGTGACTGCAATCGTAATTACACTTAATGCATCTAGCGGATGAGTTAACTGGGCAATATCATTTAAAGTTTGAAGTATACATGCATGTAAATAAATAAATATATATAAAGGCTTTTAAAGTTTTTCTTTGTGGAAGATCTTTGTGGGCTGTTACTTCTTACAGGTAAAAAACTTCTGGAGACTTTAATTGGTTTATAATTACATTTGATAGGGAATAATTTTTTAGAAATAGATTCTTTTGTTTTTCACATTCAAAGCTGTTGAAACTGAATACAAAAGACATCTTCTAGTGTTAGGAGAATAGATAGTTTTAAACTTCCACCTCCTCTGTGGTACTTTGATTCCTAGCAAGATGGAATTGTGTGAATAAGGGGAGCAAGCCTTAGTACTGCATGTTTTCTATATTCTAAAACACAGGAACAAAGAAGGGAATCTTTTGGAGGAGAAATTTCTTGAACACCTGAGATGAAAAATAGTTTTGTCTCTGAAGCACCTGATCCTATTTAAGCATCAGATCTACATCTTCTTTACCTTTTGATTTTCCAAGCTGAGGGATATAATGGAACTGAGCATTTACGACCTCCTTCAGCTATTTTATTAAACAATGCAAGACTGTCCCTGGACATTGAGACTCAAGTACCTCTACCAGGCTGGGGCAGAGCAGTCCCTGGTACAGGTCAAGCTTGGACCAGCCAGCACTCTCCCAAGCAGTCCCCAGACAAGAGCCAGGGACCACTTCAAACAAGCAGTTTTAGAGGATAAGAGAGCATATAACATCATGGATGTGGGCTATACTGGTTGGGCTCAGCACCAACAGCTCCAGGCACATTCAACTTTCTAGATAGAGATGCAGCCATAGGGGCAATCTGAGATCTAAAGATTGAAGCAAGTGTTTAAATTTTCCACGCACATTTATGTTTCTTCTGTACCATTCTCTGAACTAGTCAAATGTACCTACTGACATTCTGGTTTCCTCTTTAGGATTGTTTACATTTGCTGTAAAACACAGCAAATATCATATTCTTTGTTGTCTTATCTCCTTTGTCTTCAACTAAGTTTCATTGAAGAGGATTTTGGTCAAGGGGAAATTTCCCCACTACATCTAATCATGAATACCTTTTATCAGGAAGGCATTTGACATTAAAATGTGGGAAGATGTGCTTAACAGTACCTACCTGAAACCACTGAAACATGTTTTATTATGATTGATTACTTAATCAAAAGTATTCTGTAAAAAAAAAATAAATCTGTAAAGCTTCTCAAAGCAAATACTTGAGTGAATACTTGTAGATGATTTATATTACTTAGTCTGTAACAACAAGCTTTTCTCCTCTTCCCATTCACAGAGTTTCACATCCAACTTATGTAGTCAGGTAAGGTAACCTGCCATCTGCCCCACGCAGGACAGACAAACATTTGTTTTCAAGCAGCTGTGCTGGTAGTAAGGTTATCACCCCCACTCATGTCCAATTTTTTGCTACCTCTTAACAGAGCTGCTTGTCTGACTGCTCCCTAAGCAATTTAGTTAAGATGACCTCTATGAACAAACACCTGCCACTTGATTTCTTGAAGCTAGCTGGTGCCTTTTGAACTGAAGCAAGCTAGGGAGTGTTCATACGAGTGCCTGTGCTGACAGATACAGAACAATAACCTCTAGCTGCATGGTAGTGTCAAGAGACTGAGGACAGGCTGGGGTGAACATTCTTTTCCACCAGCAGAGTTCATCATGAAAGACAGTGTCTGTCCACAGCCAAAGTTAAATAGTTTTTTAAAATGTGATCATGTCAAGGCATAACATTGTACTACATCATAAGAACAAATGCTTTTTTCTCACTCCAGAATTGTGCTAAATGCTGGAGTGAAATACGTGTGTATTTCCAAATATTATGGAACTTCGAATGTTTAAGATGTGTTTGGTGGTGGGTTGTTTGTTGCTTTTTTTTTTTTTTTTCCATTTCCTTGCCTCTTTGAGGAAAAAAAAATCATCAAGACAAAGCACTTAATAAAGTGACCAATTAAGGTAGATTTAAGTGCCAACTTTAAAAGAGGAAGAAATCTCTCCATAAGTTCCACCTGTGTCTACACAGGGGAGGTCATAAGTCCTACAGAGCACATTTCTTATTTGCATTTAAAATCAACAGTCTCAGACTTTGGTGCCATTTTATCCCACAAAGTGACAAAGGAGGGCTGCACATTTTTGTACACAGATTTTTTTCTTAAGTCAGTTCTTTTCAAAATGGACTGTCAGAGAAAGATACTAAAAGTGTCCCTGCCTACATTAAAGGAAGTTGGTTTAATTCATGAGTCTTATACTAGAATTCCTTAGTCCTAAGACCTTGCTGCATTTTAACATGGCATAGGACTGATTGATTGTTATCTATAAGATGAGGAGATTCATGCCATCCTGGAAGGATTCCTAATACATATGGTCTTTCCAACAAAGTAAGAGAACGGCTCCTTGTATGACTTGGTGTTTGATTCTCCTGCAGGTAACACATATCCAGTCTGATCAGAGGACCTCCTGCCTGAATTACAGCTCCAGCACAAACTTGTAGAAGTTCTGTCTTATTGTCCTGTCCCAAAAGCCTTTGCACCTCCTACATGCTCTTTCCATGTGGAACTTGAACACTGCTGCATGAGTCGAAGATGTCTGCTAGACTGGTCCCACTAGACTTCTGAAAAATCATTTTAGTGGTTTTCTGCCATAATAATAAAAAATATGTACTCTTTAGATACTTCAGGATATTTTTTATGCTAAATAGACAACTATTCTACAGTTGTATACATGCAAGTTGATTTTCAAAATAGGGGCTTGGTTTCATGCTATGTCTGGTGGAGAAAGGATGTCAGGCAACTCTATGTGATTCTTGGATCTTTGGTAGATGTTATGTCCAGACAGAAGTGGCAAAATGAAGTCACTGATACTAGTTGGAAAAAAAATGTCTGTGTGGAAAAGATGTTATCAAAAACATACCTATGATGGCATGTCCAATATATTAGTTTAACTTCAAATATTCCAGCAATTATTCTCCCTAGTCACCCTAAAGTTTTCCATTCTGCAAAGAAGGGCTAGTGTCTGTCTAGACTGAAAGACCTCTGCCCTGAAGCATTTAGATGAAATCTAGGGAGCTAGTGTCCTCTGCCCTTACTAGACGATAGAGAGGTTATAAACTTTGTGACCCATTTTTCACCAGTATTCATGCAAGGATTCAGATCTATTCATTTCTAATTCCCAACCAGAGAAAGAATTATTCCAAAATCTTTCTCCCATCACTTATTTTTAAAGGGAATTTAAAATTATGGAAATGGAACTTTTTCTCATGGGAGGGAAAGCCTAACATCCTTGGCTGTTGTCCTTTTAAACTTGATATAATTAAGTCCCAGGAAAGCTACATCTCAACAACAGAGGGTTTGATTTTAATGAATAATGCTTTCTTTTTAAAGACAGAAGTGTGTCTGAAATAGAGGTCTTGGCTTTACAAAATGTGGTCTTGGAGAGCAGAATCCACTTGAACCACAACCTCACCACATGCTATAGCTGGATGAAGTTTTGGTATAACAAGAGCAACCTGTGGAAACATGTTCCCTTTGTATTTCTCTACCTATTTTCCCCTTTTCGGAAATAAATACTGTGACAGACTCAGACACCACAATGCTTGGAGCCAGTAGAGCTTGTGGAGCAGTTACACAAGCTGCTCAAGACAGATCCAGCAGTCTGCCACAATCATGACCTTAAATAGCTTTTCTTTCTATGCCAATTCAAGCCATGGTTTGATTATACCACAAATCTGACTTCAGGGCTGCTAACATAGGAGCAGAAATGCTGTGGCCACATAATGCAAAGCACTGATCCAATACAAATTCATTCTTTCAACTCAAATCTACTGAAACAATATCAAGAGGTTATGTTCATACAGGCAAGCTTCATACCTTATCATATATTCACACCATGCTGTGCTCCTGAACAGGTAGCATCAGTCCTGCCAGAGCTGGCAGGAAGCCAGCATAGACTCCATATCATGTGTATGGACTATCTGGACAGAAATGCAGTCATGTGCCTATGCCTAACCCACATCAAATTCATATTACTTCAAGATTCAGTAGGGGGTCAGCCTCATTCGAGATCTCGATCTTGAGACACTAATCTTGAGACACTGATCAGAAGGGAGAGACACCGGCAGTATTGGTCTTCTTCCCCTTCCCCTTCCCCTTCCCCTTCCCCTTCCCCTTCCCCTTCCCCTTCCCCTTCCCCTTCCCCTTCCCTTCCCTTCCCTTCCCTTCCCTTCCCTTCCCTTCCCTCCCCTCCCCTTTCATTTTTATTTCTATTTCTATTTTGTTTCTGTCTGTATTTAATTTTTTATTTATTTAACATAGGTCCTTGCTTCCCCATGAGATGGTCTGGGACTGCTGTCTATCTGACCACCTCTCACACTGCCTGAAGGGCATCCATGAGGAAGAAGAGAAAAAAGTTCAGAGGCTTCTGATCATTTTCTCTTGGACTAAAACAGACCTGAGGAATAGTGTAATACTGATCACTGGAATGGTATAGCAACTGGAGGGCTTTTACAAATATTTAAAGATTTATCACTTACTTGCACAGAAATTTTGACTGTTACACATAAATGAGTGTATCCATCAAGCACATAGTTCAGTGTTTTCATTTTAGCAACAAAACTGTCTTATACCCAGAATGTCATTAGCATAATTTCTTGAAGGGATAAACCTGCTAGGATGAATAAAAAAACCCAAAACAACACAAACCCTAAACAAATCATAAGATATGCATACTTCTTCAGATGCAAGACTTTGTACAATGAAAAAAAAGAGCTTGAGCACTAATACGGACACATAAGTGCACCTAAAGGCTTCATGTTCCTGATGAATTATTTAACAGCAGAGAGGATACAGGTCTGAACCAGGTTCAGCAGTTCTCCTCATCTTCTTTAGGGGTCCTGCAGTCCTTCCTTCTTAGGTGGCACTGGTACTTTTCTCTCTGTCAGCTGCCACTGCTCTTCCTGGCTCACTCATCATTAGAGGAAACATGTGTCAAACACGATTGAGAACAAAGTTTCTCAGTGCATCTTGGAATTAAATGTTCAGGTAGCATGGATTAGGAAGACACAGTCATGCCCCTTCTTGTCAAACCAATAGGTATTCCACTGCTAAGTCCAGCTGTAAAATACTGATTTTTACCCTTGGGTCAGAAGAAAAAAAGGACCAAAATCAGTCATAACACTCAGGAAAAATTTACCAACATCAAAATATTAAAAACCTCTTTTGATGACAGACTAGTGTCCAGTTGCATCAATCTTTCTCCATACAGACCATTCCCCTGAATAAATATTAACTTTTCTGCTCAGGCATCAAGCAATTATTCACATACGCCTCATTCCTAACATAATGATACTGGCAAAAAAAGATAACACACAAACCAAGTATTTTCAAACCTACCCTGACAAGCACTTTGTGTTCTTTATGGGATGGTTTGCTTTGATGTGTTTCATTACTATAGTACTATTACTTGTTATATTACTATGTTTGGAACAGACTGTCAGCAGCAGATGGACTATTACTGCTATGCAAGTAGGTGAGATACGGTGGCTGGGCAAATTAAACCATTGTTTGCAGATCTCTGTGTTAGTCTCTCCTCAATAGAGGGCCATTAAAAAGTGGTAGGAATTCCTCAATAATAAATCATTGCTGATCTTTTATAATACAATATAAAAAGTAATGCAAACAAAAACTACTGGTGAGTCATGGTTGTGAAAGCTATTTCTACGCATCATTAGCGTACGTATTTACAATAAGATATAAGATGCACAGGGATTTAGCTGTGAAACTCCCATAGGGAGCCATATGTGGAATAAATCTATGTACATCTTACTGCAAATTTACTTAAGCTTTAAGTGTTTGGGTAACTTTATGGCTTGAATTTACGTGTAGAGTTTTAATGGCTAGATTTGGCAGATTTTAATGCTTTAAATTAGACAGGAAAAATCTTTTGTCTCAAAAGCGATGCCTAAATGACATTTCCCCATACAGCTGGCTTATTAGCAAAACGATGCAAAACAAAGTCGATTATGTGCCTTTTTCTTCCCAATCATCAGTGGCAATTGGGTCCTATGGTCATATCAAGCCTACAATGAGGAAGAGATGGGACCAGCCTGTGGACAACTGCACCCTCACAGATGGTAAGCAAAGCAGCAGCACACAGACAGTCTGTGCATCGTGTGTTTGCTAAGATGAGGTACCCAGCCAGAATGTACAAACAGGCCCTGCTGAACTGAGCCACCTGCAGAGAAGGGAAGGCCACTGGCTGGTCCAGCTCAGGATTAATTGGTGTTTATAAAATGCCATCACAGGTGTTCACACACACTCATTCACTGGGGAAGGATGCTGGCTCATAGAAGTCAGTAAGTTCCTGCTGTCCCTTCCTACCTCTCTGTGTCTTCAAGAATAACACCTGAATAAGTTTCTTAGAGACTGTACCTTCATGGCAACTTACCTTGTCCTCTGCCCATCTCTCTGCATCTCTTACAATTTGAATCCCAAGATGTAAGCAAAGAAAACTGGGTGGAGGGTACTAGTGGGTCACAGGGTGCAGGGATGGATACCTATGTAGGCAGTACACACACAAACAGACCTGTGAAGCTTGAGCTGCCCTGTTCATGTCAGAAAGCTCTGATGCGAAGCCGTGGAAGTGGCTTATCACCAATAATGTCTGCACTGCTCATGCAGATGTGAGCACCACATCATGCTGATGCAGAAGGTGAGTGTAACTGGGAGAAGACTGTCTCTCCCTTTTTTCTCAGTCAAGAAATAGCCCAGCCATGAAATGAAGAGTAGCATGCCCAGTTGCCCAGAAGAAGGATGCAGCCCTGGGAGTCCAGCACAGCCAGCAGTGGCAGCCTTGAATCCTGGCTGGGGGGGTCCAGAGTGGAGAGCCCAGAAAAGCGTACACAGGCACATGTTGAGCAGTGACTCATGAGCACTTTATTTTCTCTTCTCTAACAGGCAGAACTGATATGTAGGTCCTCTGCCTCCCACTCTGACCTCTAACTCAGTCAGAAAGCTGAATATATTGGCCTCCTGCAAGCTGTATCATGGGGGAGTGATGACAGCCGTCTCCATGATGGTTGAATTCTTCTCAGAGCCATGGTAACAATGCTCCTGATTAAGGGACACAAAAAATTGAGCAGTCTCCTCCTCCCTCTCTCTCTTTCATATTCACACGTACACAGACACACAGAGAAAACCCCAAAACGAATGATGCAGTACTCCTCCTGACCTGAAGGACATGCTAGCTCTAGAGAGGGAGAACATACACGTGGGCTCCCTCCAGCTTTGTCCCTGTTGCAGTGCCTATACAGTTCCCAGAGCTGTGTGGCAGCAGGACTGCAAAGGCTGCTTTCCACAGGACTGCATTAGACAGAGATGTGACAATGAGGGTGCAGCAAGCTGTAAAATTTAGCGTCTTTGCCTGTGTAATTTCGTGTTCCTTCACCTGCAAGGTACTTAATCAAAGCATGGCTGGGATGGGGAGAGACTGTAGGCTTCATCACTGAGGGGGTTGGGTTTTCTTGTTTAACTTCCATCCAAGAATTACCTCTGTGCCAGCAAAATGAGCCTGGGTCAGTTTTTTCTTATGTCTCCCTCATGTCAGCGGATTACAGAGTTCAGGCTATCAGATGATCCTACAGAGGTTTTTAAAGAGGTCACCTTCTCCTTTCTAGTTACTGGTTTTTACCATTGTTTCTACCATGATGCAGCCAGAGCTCTGTCTCTGCTGTATTCTGCTACAGCAGATGACACCACACACAAACTTCTTCATCCAGTGCAGACTCCATGAACTGAGACCTTCTCAGGTGATGTAACTTTGGTACCCTCACATAGAAATGCTGTGCAAAGAAACCTGCACAAGCTGCATCTTGCTGCCTTCTTAACTTTAGTCCCATATAATCATTACACAAATGTAAACCTCTAGAACTCCACACAGAACTCAGGTTATGCCTTGCTTTTAGACATTTCCAGACAGCAGATTCCCCTTTCCCATTTTGAGCATCCTCATATACACCTTGTCCCTTCCTAGGGTGAATAATTAATTTCACCAGCAGGCTTCTGCCTGTTTATGCTGTACATCCCATTTGAAGTTAATTAGTCGTATTAAAATTTTCAAGCTAAAAATAAAACAACCCCGAAGATGCTATCTATGCCCTTAAAAACACTATTTGTGCTGGCATGCACAAATTCCACCTGTCTTTTTTTATCATGAGTAGCCAACAGGCTCATTTTCTCTCTCACAGTTTTTGTCTCCCTCCAAATTTACATTGCTGTGGGAGCCCAGGGGCTCTTGCTCGATACCGCTATCTATTTAACACACTGTGGTTCTCCTTAGCCAGGACCTTGTTGCAGCAGAGCACTGAACACCCACTCAACTCCAGCAAGTCCTTGTTCCACTGAAGCCACATGGGAAAGTGGTTTCCTGGGGGAGAATGTAATTTTGTGCTGTGGTGTCAATCTTGCAGTAAAACCAATCTGCCTGACAATAGTTGGGTGTCAGTTCTTCTCCTATTTAAAAAAGAAAAAAAAAAAAAAAGGTTAATTTGAATTGTTGCTAGAATAAAAATGTCTTCATAAGTTCTTATTTTTAAAAAGAACTCTCAATGGTAATTTCTATGACAGTGCAGCATGTTCTTACTATTATTAAAGAAAATAATATAAATAATATAATATGCTACCATCCTAAAACTACAGTATCCGTTGTTCCAACACTGACTATTATGATACCTGGAGATTCTAAAATGTGCTCAGTCCTAAACGTTGGGGAAAAAATCCACAGCTTTTCCAGATAATATACCAAAACTAGCTTGTGAATGAAACATAAATAATGAGATTCTTGCTCTAGCTTTATGAATTTGGAGAGGATTTTTCAAAATGTAAATGATATCTACTGTATGAAAGGCCATTCTGCATCAGACCAAAGTCCATTTTGTCTTGTCTCCAATAGCTGCTCTTCCCAAGGGAAGCATAAGAACATGTGATATTCTCCTCTCATATTCTTCCAGTCTCCACCTGTTTTCAAGTAGAGACAGTGGCTTCTGTGTAATTAGTAACACACAGTGCATTTATTTCTTATGCATTTGTCCAGTCTTGCCTTGAACTCATGTCAGCCTTTGAAATCTCTTGTCAGGTTATCCCCCACAAATGGGAAGGCTGTCAGTTTCTTTTTCTTCTTTTTCTTCTTTTTCTTCTTTTTCTTCTTTTTCTTCTTTTTCTTCTTTTTCTTCTTGTTTTGTTTATTTGTTCAATTGTTTTAAAGAAAGTTGAGATTTAGTAACAGAAGTGTACAGTCGGGGCTTCAAGGACACCATATACTGTGAGAGCTGGAAACCCTAGAAATAGGGAACAAACCTTTTACATCAAGGTATAAGTCAACTTCTGACCGATGAAGTTTAGGAAGAAACTGGCCTTGCAATTTATTTCATAACCCAGTACTGAACTGCTTCTTGCAGTTTTAATTGAGACATTTGGTGCTGGTCATCATTGGAGGTGGGTGGCCAAATTACATAGACCTTAAACAGGAAAGATTCTGTGTTCCTGTTCCAACAGTTCATTTTATTTATTCATTAACTGAAGAAATATGCAGATTTGACAAATGGTTGGTTTCCTTCTAGAACTATACTTCTGCCATTCAGATGAACAAGTGCTTTATCCATTGACTTAAAATATGTTCCTTCTCTTATTAATCTGTGTCAGGGAAGGGCACATGTTTTCCCATACTTGCTCCTTTGTCTGTATGCTTTCAAGTTTTCTCCATCCCTGCTGGCTTTTCTGCAAGAATATAAGCCCTGCTAAAACATTTTTAAACACTAGTATCCTCTTGGCCCTTTTTCCCCCCTCCCTCTCTTTTCTACTACTTTGAAACCAGCAACTGCCCCAAAACCTGCAGGAGAGAACACAGATTCCTACTAATGATGGCCATAATGTCTGCACCCCTTGAAAGCAAGCTGAGGAATATCCTAACACAAGACCTCAGCCTTCATCGTCCTCAGCAAAGTCAATCTGGCTGTGAAAACACCAGGACAAGTTCAAGAAAGACCTCAGACCTCCCTTCTGGTGAGCAAGCTATGGGAAAGCTGTTGGGAAAGCTGTTTGAGGAATGCAGGAGTAAAGCACATGCTACAGTAGTTCTAGGAGTGTCAACTACCACAGGTTCACTGTTCTCATCTGTCCTAAGAGGTATGGTTGTGATTGTGCCTGTGGCAACCAAATGGGCCAGCTTTGCTGGATGCATCGACCCCGCTGACTAGGAGATGGTCAGGGAGTGAGTGGGAGCACTGGACCTCTGACCACCCTCACTGCTGATTTCTCAGTGCCTGGTGGGGAGCAACCTGGCTGCGCTCGCTGCAGGAGCTCCTGGAAGAATATGCAGTTACAGCTGATTACCTGCAACCTATACGGTGTCCAACACTATCCCAGAACGTTTTCAATCTCACAAACCCATATGTCACACTTCAGTATTTGCAGCACGTGCCTCTAGGTGCCTGCAAAAACCCTCTCCCGAACATAGTGGGTTATTAGACAGCCCTGATGTTATTTCAGATATCTCAAGCTGACAAAATGCACCCTAACAGCCAAGGACTGCAGGGGTGCTACCTGAGGTCAAGTGTTATGTGATGCTCAAGGGGATGCAAACCCCTCTGTGACACTTACCAAATGCAGCTGGGGCTGGGGGTGTTTGACCTTCTCTGCTCTTCTGCAGGTGCACATGAAAAAGATACCTGCTCCAAAAATCAAACCTTAACTCTCAATCTGTCTTACTATGGGACCAATTTTAACATGTCACTGGAAACAGCTGGACAACACTTGGGGTGGAAAGCCAGGATAAATGCCTTGTACCCTGTATCTGTTGAATGATCTGACAGCTGTCCACCTGACTCTTCATGGAGCAACACCATCAAAAGGGTGCATTTTGGGAGCAGTCTATCACTGTGGATGCCCATGGACACAGGTTGTCACAGTGGGGCGTCGGGAGCAAAATGTTTTGAGGCACCACAACTCAGCCTGAGACCAACAGAACGTGCAGAGGCTCTTCAGCCACTGGGTGTCTTGAGATGGGCATTAAAAACATAGAAGGCGTCCAAAATGAAGACGTTTTAACAGATTCCCTCCTTAATTATCTCTAAATTGGCAGTACTAAAACTCAGCTGCTCCACCAGGTTGTTGTAAAGGTTAAATAGTGGCATTATTAAAATGCTTTAAAAAGGTAATTAATCAGCATTTTTATTTTTAGAGCCAAAGTTAACCATTAAAAGAAATTTAAAAGATATGTCTCATTTTCCTGGAGGAAATCCTTCAGGAATATCCATTTCTAAGGACTGCTGCTTTTCTTACTACATCAGAAACCCTCAGTTAATGCATTTCATATCATAATAATTACATTTTTGTGTCATTTAACATATCATGTATCTGCCAAACTCTCTCCAAGGCTTATTCTAAGTGCAATTGAATTCAAATTGAAACAATGACCACACTAAAGCACTTCTGTTTGGAGCAATTTCTTTTCCCTTTTCACAAAAGTGAGTGACTGAGCAATAGCTGGAGAGGCCACTGAGCTGAGAAAAAAAAATCACAATATCTGTCCTCTGGGAAATTCCATTTTTTTAAAATTTTTTTTAAAATCCCAGATCAATGGAAGGAGTATTTAACAGAACTTTCTGTGGGACAAAAATGCTTCTAAATTCCAACATAATTTCAGAATGCTCAGCTGAATCATTTCAGTTCCTGGGAAATATCAGGTGGTGTAATATTAGGAGAGAGCCAGGGGTCTCAGGGAAGTTGTAGTACACCCATAAGGAAAGCTGGGAACATGAATGACATCTCCTTTGAGGTACCTGCAGTTCAGTGCCGAGCACCAAGCAAAATTAATCCCTTTTTATTTAAAAAAGTGAAATATGATGATTTAGTTTGAACAGCAATGCAATGTTTCACTTTGATGGCTTAAGGAAAAAGCAAATGTTTCGATCTAAGTAGAAAATTCCCTTTGGATACTTTTACATTTCTGGAAAATCTTTTTTCTGACAGCAAAAGGACAAACATTAATGGAAAATTCCCAATCAATCTAACGAAAAGTCTAAGTAACTGCCAGCACAGAGCTACACAGGAGGTTCTCCCAGCAGCATTCAAGAATTTTAGCCCCTAACCCTTAATCTTATTCTCTACAATGTCTTAAAACCTCTGTTTTCATAGACATACATTATTTCTGGCACACCTGAATGCTGCAAAGTGAAACTGCAGAATCTCTGTCGTGCAGGAAACAGAAAAAGCAACAGACTTGAAGTTGTCTTTTCTTAAAAAGAGCTGTGGATTTGACCTATACATGTACTATGGAGCTAAAGCTACTTCAAAACCAGGAAGATTTCAGCTCTGACAAAAAACATTGATTTTCATAAGTAACTCAAAAGCAATTGAAGATTACAAAATCCTATTGACTTTTTATGGAAATTTTAGAGGTGTCTCAAAACCCACCAAATAAAAATCAAAGTATTTCTTTTCAAACACTCCAAACCTGAGATGAGAAAGGTTGCCACAATGTGTCAAAGGAGCTGCACAGACAGGACTTTGCCCTCATTCACCTCTGTGGGTCAGTGTCCTGGGCTGGCCTGGGTTTCCCTCAGTGTACCAGACCCCACCTTTCTGGAGATGAGACAAAGTGAATTGAGAATTACTAATTCTAGAATGACATGATGAGAGACAAACTGGCCATGGTGGCACAGGTTTGAGTGTATGATGAGCACCTTATAATTCCCAAAGTCATTACAGCAATTTGGTTTCTCCTTTCAGGTAGAAATTCCCATTTTGAAATGTGAGTTTCCAAGCATATTTTTCTCTTAATTCTCCACAAAGGAATGCTCTTGGCAAGAAGATCAGTTTTGTCAAAAAAAAAAATCTATTTACAGTCAGAAAGTTTTATAAAATGAAGATGTTCAACCAGTCCTGTTTTGATATGACAATAATTTCAGTGTGCTTAATGTAATCAGCCTTCAGACTGGTGCCTTCACTGTGCCAACCAGAGCTACTCCCCATAAATAGATAATATTCACTGACAACAGTGAAAATGATGAAACGAGTTATGACATCTTTTCTTCAAGGATATGAGTGTGGGTGTTTATTAGCAGTCTATGTGTGAATTCAGTAATGATACGCTCCGTGTTTGCTATTGGGAAAAAGCATATGGGAGCCGTGTTCAGGCTGCTCCAGCTCCCAGCACGTGCAACTCCCGCACCAAGCTGCATGGCAGAGGTGACGGTCCACGTGGGTCGAGGGCATGCAGCAGGGGCATCTCCATATGGGAGAAGACCCAGAGAAAGGGATTCGGGAGAACGTGGGATCTCAGAGCAGGGAAAAGGCAGCAGAGCATGAAATAGGAGCACAAAAGAGCAACTCTCATACTCAAAACCTCAGACTTGCCAGACTTGTGCAATAACCAATCACTCAAGTACTTACATTCATTTTCTTTAGAGGTGACTGAGAACATAAGCAGAGGTGAAGGTCAGCACTTGGGTATAAACAATCTCTGACTTCCAAGTCTTGGAGGTTAGGAGGCCAAACACATCAGCCTTGTGAACAGAAGTTGTTCCATTACAGCCCACAAAGATGCACTGATTCACACCACTTGATTTCCTGAACACTAATTTCTTGCAGGAGAATATGTAGTCTTATTCCTCACAGACTGAGGGGAGGGAAACGTATACCTTGTGCACAAGGTAGTAAGGACAGTCCCTTTAACTTTCATTTAAGCTTGGTCAGAAGTGCTGTTAAATGTCTTTCCAAGCAGACAGATGAAACACGCTATCTGCTAAACCCATCTTCTAAGCTCACTAAAACCGGTGACTGTATGGGGAAAGGAGCAGTATTCAAGCAGATCTGAAACCTCTCCACTTAGATTCTGCTGCAGAGAGACTGGGCATCCCTCCAGCTGCCTGTCTGGGTCCAGTCACATCATTGCTCCTTCATATTGTTTCATTTTAAATTTTCAGTTTCCACTTTCTCAATCCCTTAAACTGAAATCACTGTGCCTGCTGGGTTTTGGTAGAAGTAGCAGCACCAGGTGACAGTCTCTAAAACTTCTCTATTCCCAAGCACTTCAGCTAAACAACTGCTTGTGACACTCACTTCCCCACTGGTTTCCCTCTTTAGGGTTCTTCATATTTTTTCCTGTTGAATTATTGCATGACAATGTTCAGATATGAGTCCTGTTCAACAGGGACTGGGGGGAGGGAAGATTTATCACAACTCTGCCTGCAAGCAAGGACACAAGTATGGTTAAAACAGAGCTCAACTATCTCATCGTAGTGTCCTACAACCAGTTTCTGTTTAAAATGGTTCCTAGTAGGAAACCATCCCACTGCTCCGCACATTTTAACAGAGTGGTCCTGCAGAGAGGAGAGCTGGGCTTTCAGGACGCCAGGGCAGAGGACTAGGCACCCAGCCAGCTGGGCAGGGTGACTGCACCATTACCCATCCTTACACCTGTGTTGAGAAAGGGACCCCAGACCAGCAAAACACATGCATGGAAACCTGATACGTTTTTTTTTTGTTTGGAGTTTTTTTAATAATGGAAAATAAAAACATTTTAGAAAAGGATATTACCTTCTGCAGGAAGAGCAAGCAAAGCTCAGACCTGAGCTTGCATGTGCCTTCTCCTGGAACCCACCTCGGCTGGGGCTCAGCCTGCATGGCTAGCGTTTGCCTCTGCCTCCTGCCTCTGACTTTGCCATCATGCCACACCACAGTTGATGTGGCACATGTGTTTTTTTCACTGTCTTCTTTGCCTAACGCACTAAACATTTCCTAATGATTTTACTTGCCTGGACAAATATTGTGCTCCTCCACTTTGTGACTCCACTTTTGGATTTATCATAGATTTTTTTTTTTTAAGCTGAGGCTGAACAGCTGCCTTCTAGTAACACCAGCCGTATGCCAGACCGTCTCCAGCCCTCATTCCTCCTCACTACTGACCTTCCTCATGTACTATTTCCTGCAACCCTCTTCTCTCTCCTGCTCCCCGCTTGATAACTAGGCTACCTCAGGACAACAGAGAGTTAAGATACTCAAGTGGGAAACAACTAATACGTCTGTCCTGCATTTAGCTGGCAGGGTGCAAGATCAAACATTTGTCACAGCTTTTGCAATCTCATGGTTCCCTCCCCAACAGCCAGCAGCCAGCAGATAATCTCTGAACAAGCCTCCCTAATACTTATATATTGATCCTGCCACATACTGAATTTTACCAAGCTGCCAGAATGTAATTTTCTGAATAAAAATTCAGCTCTTAAAAAAAAAAAAAAAAAAAAGGAAAAGGGAAAAAACAAAACAAACCAACCAAACAAAAAAAACCCAAAAAAACCCCAAACAACCTCAGATACTTTACTGCCCAAATCTGCTTCTGATTATCTTGTTTTCACAAGCTGTTCACCACTATTGTCAACAGAACTGGGCTAAATAACACACCTGGAAGCAAAGTCAGCACCAGGCTTAGATGACCATATCACCTTGAAGCATTTTCTTTCTTTTTTGTTTCTTTTCCTTATAACATAAGAGCCCGCTTCCAACATCAACATCCCAACTGTTGTTGCAGTTGCTCCCAATGCCTCCATTTCCAGCTGGAGAGCTGGTGTTTCCTAGAGCACAGCACTGTGCACACTCCAGCTTGCTCGTTACAATTTACAGTTTCCTCTTTCACAGCCCTGGGCCACTGCACAATATAAACAATAGCTGTGTCTTGAAAACCATCCAAAACAAATGGGTCTCAGTGCCTGTGCCGCTCTCAGATCTGTAAAGAGAGCTTACTGTATGCACAGTTGGTTTAATCTTGTGAATAGTCTGGAAAGTATGATATAATGCTCACTTCCAACCGATGGATCCTTTGTTGGAGTCTTGCTAGAGAAAACTTAACCCCAGATTATTTTTTGCTCTCTGTAGCCTACTGAATAGTTGAGCTGTATTTCTAGCGTTTTTTTGTTTTTTTTTTTCACAGTAAAATTAACCATCTGTAACAAGGAAAGATGTTAAAAAAAAAAAAAAAGGAAAAAGCAAATAATCACCCTCCATCATTATGACTTGGCAAAGCAGTCACAATAAGCAGCTAGAGCTGGAGTCAATATTTGCCAGCACTCTGAACATTCAGAGGCATGTTGTGCACCTGGGATTTTTACTAATATTTTGTGGATACTCATATTTTTCTTTTTGCCTCCAGCACAGTTTCCTGCTGTCTGAGTAAACTCCTCAGAGATACTGTTTTCACAATCTCCTGTGTTTTATAAAATTCAGTTTATCACTCCTTTGAATAATCCACTATGGCATATACAACAGCCTTCTGTTACAAGGTTGTCAGGTGTGGGATCTTCCCTCCAACTCAGAGCAGCTGGTTTGCTGACCTTGTCATGACAGAACCTCAGGTCAGAGTGGAAGGATCTCAGTAAAATGAGAGATTAGTATCTCTGTGAAAGGGTAGGCTGTAATTCAAAGGAGTTGTCCTGAGAGGATAATCTGAAAAAACAGCCAACTCAGGTTAAAGACTCACATTTTTTTCTCAAATTAGGCTAGGTCATATATACTCAATAAGGTTTATTTTGAAGTTGTCACCTGGGTTTTTCTCCTCCTCATCTGCTTCCTACTGATGAGAACCCTTTGTACAGGAAGCAGACTGCATATGAATACCTAAAGTCATGGCTTTTCATTGTGTAATATTATTATATTTTGCTGTATTTCCATCATTCTAGTCTTCAAGGTTGCCTTATTCTTCTATAAAATATCTTTATCTATCTCTGCATTGACAAAGACTCCTAAATTCCTTAATAAATATCCATTTTTTTATGCCAAGGTAATCTATAAAAGACATTGAACATTGTTTCCCAAAACAGTCCCTGAAGACTGACCTCTACCCAGACCAAAATTTTCCAATAATTTATTTGATTTGCTAAAGGAACTGGGACTATCATACACCATCAAAATGCAAGGGATATGGGATTAATTATTCTGGCTATTGAGTATCAGTCACAAGAGCAGCCTTTGAAGAATGTTCTAATAATCCCATTCAATCTGGATGATTCCCCTTTCATTACAAGACTGTTATCTGCCTTCCAGTCTGTGTCTTATCCCCTTATAAACATTGTACATCTTCTTCAGCAATACTAATAACTTCTTGTGTGGTACCATATAAAAAAAAATCTAGATAAATTAAATCTACTTTTTTCTTGTCTAAGAAATCAGTTATCTCATCAAAGGAAAATGTAAGGCAAGTCAGATGCAAATTATTTTTGGTGAAACCAAGTTGCATTTTATCAGTTTATCTTCATGTGTTTAAGTATACTTTCTTTTAAAATTTGTTCTCTAATCTTCTGTGACACTGAATTCATACCAATAAGGCTGTTATTGCTTAAGTCACTTTTTCCCCTTCTGGTAGTGTAGACAGTACATTTAGTATTTGCTACTCCTATGGCTCTCAACTTGCTAGTTTCATTAAAAAACTTCGCAATTTCCATGCTAGTTCATTCAGTGTATAAGATGAACACTGTCCAGGACATCTGATCCAGGTGCATTAATCTCCATGAGTTTTAATTCCACTTTGGGAACTGTATGTTGTATTTCCTTACACTCATGCCACTAACCAGCATCTGTGCCCTGACTTACTCAAATGGAAACCATTTTCTTTCTGAAAGATGAAGTATTTATTTAGGTGTAGGACCATAACATCCCCCTGGGGAAATGGCCCCATTTATTTTCGCCTTAATTGGTTTTCATAATCCCAGATGCTGTTTGGCTATCCTGATAATTCATGATCATTGTGATGTAGTTTTCTTTGTTGATCACTCCTTTTCTCTATTCCTGCAGGATCTTTTCCTACAGATCTTTCTGCTGTGATTATCCACTCATGAGCTTCCAAGGTCTACTCTTTTTTTGGCCCTGATTTGCATACAAGTTCCATTTTTTTTAACTTCTGTAAACAGGAGACTACGGTCGAGTGGAGGTGTTTCTAATGAGGTTCTGCAGGGACTGGCCCTTGGCCTTAGGCTTTTGTGTATTTTCAGTTTTGAATGAAAGAACACCTTTATCTTCAAAATATGCAGATGACAGGAAACTAAAGGTTTAGTAAATAAGGAAGAGGAAACAACCTCATAGAATTAGTATGGTCCTTAGATGTATAACCAGAATAAATATAGAGATTTTATATTAAATTTACTTTTGGCACTGATGAAACTGCTGTTGAATCTGGTTGTGTTGAACAATATAAAGAAAGTAAATGAATGTGGAAGAACCTGAGAATGTCAAGAATGATGCAGGACTGGAAAATTTTCTTTATTGTGACTGATTTAGGGTAGAGCCAACCTGTGGGACACAGGTAGCTTCAGTATCTGAGAGGGGTGCAGAACCACATCTATGAGATTTTGGCATACCAATATGCCTGCTGATGGCAACAGACTATGCTGGAGAGGTGGGATGGACATGGGATAACACCTTATGTCTTTCTTTTTTCTACATTGTCCAACTTCCCCAAGTCTTAATGGACTTTCACCTCTGTCCTCTGCAAAGCATGAAATCTGTTTGATGGAACCCATCTATTTCTGAGATGTTGTCTCCTGGTGTGCCGAATGAATTCTCTGCAGTGGTCCCCCTTTCCAGTAGAGAATCATTTCCTCTGCACACTCTGATCTTCAAAGGATCTCTGCCCATCTAGGCAGATGCCTCTGCTGACCATAATGTATCTCACTTGATGTTACTGCAGCCTCCAGTATGGAGAGATAATTTACTCTCTTGAACTCTTTACAAGCTTTACAAGTTCAGATTTTCACCTTTTCAAAAATAGAAAAAAGTAAGTGTCAGCTGCGAGCAACAATCTTTTAAAAGACAGAGGTTCTCCAAGGATTCTGCGTACACCAGGATTTTCAATGTTCTGAGATGCAACAAGGCAGCTCCGTTGATCATCACGTATCCCATTAAATCATTTATTGTTGAAATCTCTCTACAAAATCCCTTTTAAAAAACAGAGAATATTTTGTATTATTTATTACAAAATCCTGTTCTGCCAACAGCAAGACTCACTTCATACAGAACTTCAATAATGGTAAACTAACTGATTTACTGCAAACTAACTGATTTACTGGAATAGCTCTTACATTTTTAATAGCCCTGTCTGTGTGCCTGCTGTTATTGCACCCTGCAAAAGTGGCAAATGAAATAGAGGACAGATGTTCTGAAAGCTGAAAAAAGAACACTACAGTTTTAACAAACAGCTACCTGTCTGGGACCTCTGCTGGAAAAAAATCCCATTTCTAGGTGGCTTTTGATGAATAGGGTTTAAACAAGTTAGGAAGTATTATTGGCCCTACTGTTGTCATGGCACTTTTGAAAGTCAGACTGCTGACCAGTGATAAACAGGGATCTTTTCCAGCAGAACAAGGGTTTATTGAGACTCAGAGATTAATTTTGTTCCACCAAAGATCAAATCTGAGAATTCATTTTGGACAATATATTTCTCACCTTTTTCAAGAAATAGCCATCTCAGATTTAATTACATTTTTATGGTCTAATGCCCCAACAAAAATAGTCAATTTTCTCTTCCTAAAGTGGACACTTATTCCAGTGGACTGGAATAAGAGCAGACTTACTCTGTTTGTAGTGGAGAACTGCTGACCTTCTTCATTTAAAGTAACTACTAATCATCGGGAGTTTAAATTTAAATAGGCCTATAGGAGAAAGCAAAGTCTCCAATACTCTATGGTACAAAGGTGCAACAGGTCAAATTCAACCTACGTGCCACTCCTCTGAAGCCCATAGATCAGTACGAATTTGGTTTGATGTATTGAAAGTGGTGCGAATCAGCTGCAGACTGGTTGCAGGAGTTGTTTATTTATGGGTCACATGTCCTGCACAGACAAATGGAAGTAGTTAATGCTACATGGTTCCTTCAAATTCAAAGCACTAAAGTTCCAAATGTGCCAGATTTCAAATGTGTCCAGCAAGAATAAACAACAGATTGTATCTACTGAGAGCTGGAACTGTACTGAGCAATACATGAAGAACAGGTACCTCCCAGCCTGATGGTAGTATTTAAAGGGTCACACAATTGAAGTGGGCTTTTTTCCCTCTCTTAACCCTCTGAAAACCTTACAAACATTGCTGCTTTAGGCACCTAAGAGTTCTGGACATAAAGTCCCATGAAAACAGTATCTCCTTAAACTGCTTTGTCTCAGCTGCATATAGACCCTCTTTGTAACCCCATTCAGTGCCACACATGACATACAGATTTCAATTCAAGCAGCTTAATCCCGTTTTAGAAAGTAAATCCAAGCAGGCATGGCAGAGAGCTGCTGAAAGTGTGGATACTTGTCTTTGCATTTTGATATAAGCCTATCTCAATGACATGCAATTTCACATGAAGATTGTGCTTCACAGGGATATGTACTATGATGCTACTGATGCAAAGGTTTGTTGAAGCAGGCTTAATGCTACTCTGTAATCTACGCGAGGAATTACATCCCTTTCTTGTAGCTGCCAAGCCCTTTAAGCTAATGAATAGGGAAGGAAAATGGATGGGAAGATACTAGGGCATTAGTTTATTTGCTGTGTGACTTAGAACTCAAAGTCATGGCACTCTGTTAAGGGCTGTGTAAATAAAATTGAATAGGATCCATGCCCCCAAAATGTAAAACCAGAGTTTTAGACAAGAAGGAAGACACGTGATGATAGACAGGCAGGAAGAAGTTTTTTACTGTGAGGGTGGTGAAACATTGGAACAGGCTGCCCAGAGAAACTGTGGATGCCCCCTCCCTGGAAACATTCAAGGTCAGGTTGAATGGGGCTCTGAGCAACCTGGTCTAGTTGAAGATGTCCCTGCCCATGGCAAGGGGGGTTGGATTAAATGACCTTTAAAGGTCCTTTCCAACCCAAACTATTCTATGATTCTCTGATTCTACGAAAGCAAAAGGAAACCGGCAACCAATACCAGTCAGTCAGTAAGCAGTACATCCACAGATGAGCTATCCTCAACCTTTCATTTAGCTCACAAAATGATACTAGAATCCTTTAGCCTCCCAGTACTCTGCTGGAATACTGTAATCGTGTACAAGCACAGCAGTCAGGACTCCATGCTTCCCACCAGCCTTCAGAAGAAATCAACTTAATGTGGTTAACAAGTCACACTTAAATATGAATGAATTGCAGCAAAATGCAAGCCTGGCAGTTCAATTATAAAATATGTCAAGGCCTTCC
This sequence comes from Strix uralensis, assembly GCF_047716275.1. NCBI lineage: Eukaryota > Metazoa > Chordata > Aves > Strigiformes > Strigidae > Strix > Strix uralensis. Next base: position 41,055,887 of record NC_133973.1, read on the forward strand.
AGAAGTGATTAGCACCATAACATTGAATAAGGTTACCAGAGGCATGACTGACTAATTGGCAATGCTAAATTTATTTTTAAATGCCAAACAGCATCTCACTATTGTGGGTTGCTATATGGACAATGTATAGCATTTGGTAAATGATGATACACGTATCTAAGGGGTTCATCTGTATCTCAGACAAACAAACAACATCAAAAGGGTTTGTCAGCTGACTGGCAAAAATCATAACCTACAAAGTTACTAGGGCTAAAGCCTCCTTTTTCTTCCTAGATGAAGGCCTGCTACCTGATGACATTGTTAAAGTTAAGATAATTTTAAATAACCAAAAATTATATATATTGATTTTTATGGAAAATAGTCTTTCCAGATGCTGTAGAGACATTTTAATCATCCCAGCCCAAAGGATGGTGAAACAGAGCAACTGGTGATTGGTTTGGCTGCTATGAAAATACTGTTTTGCTGGGAGCTGTTTACTTCCACTCCTTCAGTTACTTGCTTAAAGGCTCAGGCATTGTGTTTATGGTTTTAATTTCCTATAGAAGCATCTTACCTGACCTTTATGACATGCTGTCCCTCCCCCAGGGAGAGATTCCATGTATGTCACCCAGATATGAAACACAAACAGCTGGAGAAACAGAAGGGACGTAGTGACATCACATCTAATACAACGGTAGCCCTTTTACTGTTGAATTTTTAACAGCAGGTCTTTCTAAGTGCTCTACCTGTGTGAGGGGTGTGATAAATCATGTGATAGCAGGGGAAAAGTACAGAACATTCCTCTGAAAGAGTAAAGAGGGAGACTTGATTAAAAAAACATGGGATGTTTAACAGCTGCAGCTGTGAGCTGCATCTGCACTTGCACTATAGGGTTTCAAAGGAAGGTGGGATGATGTCCCACATTGGACAGGGACTCCAAGTAGTTTCTCAGCTCACCTTCAAAGACAGCATCCACACCTTCACATCGTCACAATTGTCAAACTGCCTGATCAGGGGGAAGTAGTAGATGAGGTGCTCTTCAGGCAGTTGGAAGAAATCTTGCTGGAAGAGTTGGCCCATGTTATTACAAAGCCTGTCTCAATTATCTCTGAAATGTTGGTGCAACCGGAGGAAGTTCCTCAAGGACTGGAAGAAAGCAAATATCACTGCTACTGTCAAGAAGGAGGACCTGAGGAACGACAGGCTGGTCAGGCTTGGATCAGTCCCTGGGAATGTGATGGAACAAATAATCCCGGTAACTGTTTCCAAATATTATGGAAAATAAGGTGATTTGAAGTACTCAGCATGGATTTCTGAAGAGAAAATCATGACTGACCAACTTGATAGCCTTGACTGGCTCAGTGGACAAGGGGAGAGCACTGGATATTGTTTATCTTGAGTTCAGGAAGGCTTTCAACACTGACCCCTATAACATCCCTATTCCCAAACTGATTAAGTATGGACTAGGGAAGTGGACAAAGAGGTGGACTGAAAACTGGCCAAACTGCCAGGCTCAAAGTGTTGTAATCAGCAGTACGAAGTCACCTGGAGGCGAGTCACTAGTGGTGTACCCCACAGGTCTATAGTAGGGCCAATACTGTTTATCATCTGCATTAAAATCTAAATGATGGGACAGAGTGTGTCCTCAGCAAGTTTGCAAACAACATGAATCTGAGAGGAGTGGTTGACACACCAGATGGTTTTGCTGCCATTCGGAGGGACCTCAACAAACTAGAGAAATGAGCTGACAGATGCCTGGCAGATTTCAACAAAGGGAAATGCCAAGCCCTGCACCTGGGGCAAAATAATTCCATGTACCAGCACTGGCAGGAGCCAACCAGCTGGAAAGCAGCTTTTCAGAAAAGGTCCTGTGGGTCCTGGTGAACACCTAGTGACAGACAAGCCAGCCATGTGCCCTTGCAGCAAAGAAAGCAAACAGCATCCTGGACTGCATTAGGCAAAGCATCAGCAGCAAGTTGAGGGAGGTGATCCTTCCTCTCTGCTCAGCCCTAGTGAGAAACATCTGGAGTATTGGGTCCAGTGCTGAGCTTCCTAGTAGATGAGAGACAGAGACATACTGAAGAAAGTCCAGCACAGGGTCACAGAAGTGATTAAGTGCTTGGAGGATAGTACACATGAGGAGACTCAGAGAGAGCTGTGACTGTTTAGCTTGGAGAAGAGAAGGCTCAGGGAGGATCTTATCAATGTGTACAAATACCAGAAGGGAGGGTGAAAAAAGGACGCAGCCAAGCTCTTTTTAGTGGTGCCCAGTGATACAGGACAAGAGGCAGTAAGCATGAATTAGAATAGGAGAAAGTCCATTTAAACATAAGAAAATACTTTTTGACTGTGAGTGTGGTCAAACACTGGAGAAGATTGCCCAGTCAGGTTGTGGAGTCTCCATCCTTGGAGATATTCACCATATGACTGGACACAGCCCCAAGCAACCTGCTCTAGCTGATCCTGTTCTGAGCAAGGAGTTGGACTAGGTGATCTCCAGAAGTGCCTTCCTGCCTCAGCAGCCCTGTGATTGCAGGGTTCCAGTTAAGGAAGATGAATCTCACTATGTATCTGTAGAGCAGTGAGCCTGGGCTTGGGTTAGGGGGAAGGCAGACACTTCTGGAGTCTCAAAAGCATCATTTCTGCACTGATTTAATATTAAAATGACCAAACTGTTTTCTGAGTCAGCTCATGTCACAGAAGGAACTTGGCGTTCTAGTAAAACCAAGAACAGACAAGTACATGTATTTTGCAATGATAAAACATTTTCTTAATATGTATTATTCATGTTCCTGTAACACCACAGGAGTTATTACCTTACTTTATATTTTTAAAAATTCTAAAATGTGAAGTATGAGTGCTCATTAGCTCATTTAAAGTACTTGTTTTATACCAGTCATAAATGCAAATATTCATTCTTGACAAGATACATTTCAGAAAGTGTAAATTTATAATATTTTGAAATAGGTGTACTGTAAACTAGAATTGAGTTTGAAGTAACTGCTGGAATAAAATTCTTTCCAGAAACTTGTTTGCACTGTTGCTGTTCATGGGCACTGAGCAGATGGCTTATGTTTATTAATTAAAAGCAGCACGTAGTCATTTTCCTGATCTGCTTTCTGGATTGCCTTCTCTTGAATATATAGTGCTCCAGCTGTGTGATGTACACACAACTAGTATTTGGAGTTTAAAACTGGAGTAAATACATACTTAAAGGCAAAGTTGTTTTTATAGCAAAACTGCAGGGTAGAGTTAAGGCTATTTGACACACTGACCAGACATATCAGAATATGTTGAATTTTCTTTAGGTGTTTTCTAAATTCTTAATTTACAAACCAGAATATTCATTTTGGGAATAATCAGAACAGTAATTTCATCTTTCACTATTAAGGTACTGAATAGTATTTGTAAATTAAGACCCTGTTACTATAAATTGTTATCAAGGTGTATATAAAAAATATCTTTCTTACACACAACTTTATAGCTTTGTCTCTTAAGTCTCTAATGAAAATTAAGCTTCTAAATATACTTTTTGAAAATGGAATGTAGATATTAAGCACTTTGATATGTTGCAGCCAGATTCAGAACAGGATTAGATCAAAAGATAGAGATCATATCTATTCAAACCAAAGACTGTGAATAAACCAAAGTCTGGTTTGAATACATACAAACATTTTTTTTCTGTTTATTAGCATATTTTGGGGGGGTTGGCTTTGGTTTTTTCTTGTCAAAAGTTCCAGGATCTGAGTGGAGAAACATCAGAAAATTCGGGAGGAAGTACTAGAAATATGTGCTATGATTCCCAGGATAAGCACTGCAAGTATGATCCTCTGCTTGCAAAGGTTCAAATGGAGGAAAGAGTTTATAACAAAGGTCCTGACTGAAAGGCATAGCAAATAATTTAAATAATTAAAAATGCCATTTCTTTAATAACAAGAATTCTTTATGCAACCTCAGTTCCATGATCTGGCATTTCTAATGTAAATTATTTTAACCAGTATATGCCAGAAAGAGCAAACACATGTGCAATGGAACTGACAAGACGACTGCAATAGGTAATGCTCCTTGGAGTGAGGTTTGATCCCAAGCTCCCAAGTCACTTCAGCAGGACTTTATACGTTACGGAGAATGTATGATATTATTACATACATTGAGAGTTTTGAGTATTACATAAAAAAAAAAAAAAAGGGAAGTTTAAATATTAATAAAAACCTCATTTACTACATTGTCAAAGACATATGAGAAATAAAAATTGAAACACTTTGGCAAAAATATGTTAAAACACAGTGACTGAAAAGAGCAAAACAAAACCTAGCAAAGCAAAAAAGGAAATAAATAATGGATGAATTAGTGGTTCCTCTCGCATTGTTAAAAACACAACAGAGGATCAAATGACATTAAAAGAGAACCAAACATAAAAGCTTATTTCTGGAAGAAGAACTGTCAACATTCTCAGAATCCATCTTTAATTCAGCAAAAACATATAAAGGGAAAAATACAAACAAAAATTCACATTGCTTATTAAAGAAGGGTTGGAAGTCTACTTTTTCCCTTTTGGGTTGACTTTTTGTCAAGTCAGTAAGCTTGTGGACTTACTTAAAAAAAATTATCCTTGTTCACCTAGGGGTTGAAATAGCAACACTGTATAAACAGGAAGTCAAGTAAATACATAGAAAATTCATGCAAAAAACTGTAATTATATAAAACCTATTCATCTTTCATGAGGTCCCAAGATAACTTTAACATTTTTCAGTATGTCTGGTGAATTCCAGAGTGACGTCTGCTCAGATAGTGACTGATACCCTTTGTATCTCTGTTTTCACTTTATTTGATTCTCGTAGCAAAGTCACAGGGTCTGTAAGTGCTTTTATTAGTCTCTGGGAGTTTTTCCATCTCCTTGGGTCTCACTTTGATGAGAAAAAATTGGGCTTGTGTTGCTGAAACCCAAATCAGAAGCTATATCCAGTGTGATCTTTTTTGCACAGTCATTTCAGTACCTGGGCACAAGAACAAATGTGGGAACATATAATCCAGTCTGTTCTCAATGGCAAGTGTTTGTGTGACAAATCCTGTCAAAAACAACTGATATACCTAAACCAGCACTTTTTTTTCCCATTACTATTATTTCTGCAACAGTGAGGCTTATTGGTCAGGCTGACAATTGGGGTGAACATTAGACTTTGTTGCCCTTCTGGAAATGAGGAAGGTCAAGGAAGGCGCAACTCCGCAGCCTTTTCTTGTGCCAGCAGGTCAGATGCAGCCATCCTCTGCTATACTATGGAATGATTTGCTGCTGTTACTGAGCACACCAGGATTGAGGTTTTTTCCTATTCTTGTTCTTCTTTGCTTCTGAGGGGAGGATTCAGCTTCGTAAATCTAAGTGTCTGAGATTTTATTTATTATTTGGATACCCTGACCAGCCACTAGCTGTCTCTCCAGAAGGTATGGCTTGGATGAACATGTCTCCCTGTCCTTTGCAAACATCTGCAAACCATTCATGAGGGTATCTGAAGTGAACTTACATGCTTATATTTAGACAAACAAATCATGCTGTGATTGACAGAATTACTTTTCACTCTACAGTTGGCTCTTCCCAATCTCCAGGTAAGATCTTGCACATGGAAATTCAGCAAGACTCCTAGTTTTGGTTTCAGCTGGCTCAGGTGGAGCTCTCTGGAAGATTATGGTCACAGGCAGTCTATGGCTTACAGAATAGGGACCAGGACCCAGAAAAGGAATTGGCATCTGATAGTAGGAGCCTGTGCAGAATACATGCTGGGGCACAGTGATTCCTTGCTGAGGAGGCATATGGATGGATGTTGCATAAACTGAAGTCTGTGGGTGCAACAGAGGTTAAGTTTTGTTAGAAGCAAGGGATTGCTGCCTTGTCGTAAGATCGAACGGTTGGATATGGCTAGATCCACATTAATTACAAATTATTTAATTATAAAAAAAGAAAGGAATGAACTCCTTTCTGTATAGTGTTTGCAACCACAGCAGCTGTGATATCAAGCTGGAAGCTCTTTGGTTATTTTCATTCTCTCAGGTTTGCTCAGCTGTTGGGATCTACTTCTAAACAGAAGGATAGAAGGACCTATCAAATCAGATCCATGAAAACAGATATATCTATATTTGAAGAGACAAAGGGGTTCCTGCGGTAGGTAGTGTTGATTAGAAAATCCTCTGTATCACCAACAAAGAAAGACCCATAGGTCCTTACAGACCGATAATATCTCTTAGTGGGGAATAAGGTTAACATTTGGGTTTCCTTGGTGAACTTGCTGATTGATATCCTTAACTCAGCTGCTGAAACCATTTAGAAGAGCAACACAGGTGGGGAATTGGGAAACAGCAGACTAAGTGCATTAGCCAGTAGAAGGAGTGGAGGAAAGTGATCTGTTAGGAAGGCATAGGCAAGAATTTCTGCTGCTTTCCCTATGGGAGAAAGCACACTCACCTTTAAACATCTCAACTTCTTGCTAGTGGGGTTGTGCAGCACAGTACTGAAAGAAGTAATTTTATGACATATATAATAAATCTGTTGAACTGCTACATGAAGGAGTTTGAAATTACCAGTATCAAATACAACCACAAAGCATATTTACTAACAAAAAGAAGAACAAAGATATCTGTTTGCAGTGTTAACTAAGAAGGGTATTTTGTAAGCAGTTTTCATATGTCATTGTGAAGACCAAAAACGGTTGAATTCAGCCTACATAATGAGCAATGGCCATTACTGCCTCTGTGAAAGACAATGATGGACAACAGACATGTGCCCTGAGGTGGACCTTTACATAGGCTTCCCCTTCATAGCTGCTCAGAGGGTTCTTTCCTCCGCTTTATCAGGGGTCAGTTCAGTCCAAAACCTTAATGCATCCCTTAATCAGTAACAGCTGACAGAGCTCATGAGAGGCTGCCAGGGCTTGCCAGGAGTCCATGACTCCCCTAGCTCTCCCTACCCAGCAGCAGCTGTCATCCTGACTTTCCTCAGATGTTTTCTGGGAGACCCCCACGATTCCAAAAGCAGCTCCCTGGGGACTTAGAAGGTCTCAAAGCAAACACAGAAACTACTTTGTCTGTAGTCTGTCTCTCCTCACTCCACTCAACATGGTAAATTAGGCTTGTGACCTAGCACTACTGTCCAAGGAGAGGAAGGGGTGGTCCAGCTATCTGCCTCAACCATCCCTCTAAAGCTTGGCTTTACCTGTCTCTGAACATGAGGGAGGGATCTCTAGCATTTGATGGAGGTGCATTTGGACTAAACACTGAGCTTGCAGAAGGATAAAGCAGGAGGACCTGGATTAGCAGGCCTACACACAGTTTGCAATCTGGATAACAGGGACAGGTACAGGAAGAAGAATCACCTCTGCTTTACAGGTGGCCAGCTGCAACATAACTGGACTGACTGATCTGCATGAAGGCTTATATATGGGATAGGAATCCAGTTAAGAACAACTCAAAAACAGGTTATACCAGTCAGCCTGAAAACAATTTCATTTATGTTGCTTATTTGTTCTTTTTTCATATTCAGACAAGACTGTTATGTTAGCATATAAACTTCACGTATATATTTGCACAATATATCTTATGTACATAGAAGCATATTAAAGGCTACCGTTGGACTTTAGAAATACTCTCCACACATCTCTTAATTTTCACCATGCAATGTCAATCTTTGTAATCCTTTCACAGCTGGCACTTCTCTATTTTTAAAAAGCAAAAATGGCTGGCTTGGTAGATGAGGGAAGAGCAGTGGATATTGTCTGCCTAGACTTCAGTAAGGCTTTTGACATTGTCTCCCTTAAGATCCTCAAAGAGAAGCTGATGAAGTGGAGGATAGATGAGCAGACAGAGAGGCGGACTGAAAACTGACTAAACAGCCAGAGAGTGATGACTGGTGACATGAAGTCTAGGTGGAGGTCAGTAACTAGCAGTATACCCCAGGGGTCAATACTGGGTCCAGCCCTCTTCAACATCTTCATTAATGATCTGGATGATGGGGCAGAGTGTACCTTCAGCGAGTTTGCTGATGACACCTAACTGGGAGGAGTGACTGATAAGCCAGAGAGTCATGTTGCCATCCAGAAGGACCTCAACAGGCTGGGCAACTGGGGTGGCAGGAACCTCATGAAGTTGAACAAGGGAAAGTGCAAAGTCCTGCACCTGGGCAGGAACCACCTCAAGCACCAGTACATGCTGGGGGCTGACCAGCTAGAAAGTATCTTTGCAGAAAAGGCCCTGTGGGGGTCCTGGTGGAAACCAAGTTGAACATGAAGCAGCAATGTGCCCTTGCCACAAAGGGCTAAGGGTATGCTGGGCTGCATTAGGAGGAATGTTACCAGCAGGTGGAGGGAGGTGATTCTTCTCCTCTACTCAGCATTGGTGAGGCCACACCCAGAGTACTGGGTCCAGTTCTGGGCTCCCCAGTACAAGAGAGACATGGACCCAGTGGAGAGAGTCCAGCAAAGGCCCACAAATATGATGAAGAGACTGGAACATCTCTCCGATAAGGAAAGGCTGAGAGAACTGTGACTGCTCAGCTGGAGAAAAGAAAGCTCAGGAGGGATCTCATCGATGTGTACAAATACCTGAAGGGAAGGCACAAAGAGGACAGAGCCAGGCTCTCTTCAGTGGTGCCCAGTGACAGGACCAGAGACAATGGGCACAAACTGAAACACAGGAGGCTCCCTCTGGGCACCAGGAACATTTTTTTACCGTGAGGGTGATCAAGTCCCGGCATAGGTTGCCCAGAGAGGTGGTGGAGTCTCCATCCTTGGAGGTAATCAAAAGTCTTCTGGACATGGTCCTGGGCAACTTGCTCTAGGTGATGCTGTTTGAGCAGGGGGGTTGGATCAGATGACCTCCAGAGGTCACCTCCAACCTCAACCATTGTGTGATTCTGTGTAAAATTTTTTGAGCCTAGATTTTGATTGAGAATTTTTGATAAATTACCTTTTTCAATAGGTGATTTCCCTTTCACAGGTTTTAAAACACAAAAATTTAAAATGTGAACTTTGGGATTTTTTTCTATTTTGCAACACTTCTGTCCAATAATTCCTACTAATTTCCTCTAAAAAGGCACTTGAAAATTAAATGATACATAATTTTCAGATTGCCAGTCCTTGAAAACTTTCAGGGTATCAGTTTTCTTTCCCTACTCTGCACAAGCAAAAAAAAAAAAAGAATCTCAAAACCTCCTCCGGGATAAAACAAATAATTTCCTTCCCACTCCCTATCATTGAGTCCCCAAGTGAAATACTGGCACCAACAGAATCAACAGAAGATTACCACTCACAATTGCCTTAGGCAAAGCAATATCCTTATGGATTTTATTATGCTCTCCATTTTAAGTATAAAGAATTTATTTTTATACTGATAGAATCTTTCAAAGCAGGGAGCTTTCTGAAGTTCAGTCTCTGTGAAGTTACTAACATTTTTAATTAATGCCATGAAGGCACTCAAATCTCTTTTGTATAATACGGTGAATTTAAATAAGTTAAAACCAAAAAAACCTTTACTAATAAATTCTCATTCTCTGATTCCTAGGAATTATTAACAGGCAGTCTTGCCAAAACTGTATGATTTTATGTGCACCAAGTCTACCTTTAGCACCTTCAGTTGGGGCACAATTTCACCTGTCTTCATTGTCAATGTGATAAGGTCTATTGGATATTACTACACATATTTTGAAACCTAGGGATGCATAAGTAGGATTTAGAATACTCTTGAAAGGATAGCATTCAGTCTTCATGCTGAATTTTCTGATGCTAGGAGATTTAAATTAGACTTTTCAAGCTATTTTAACTTTATTTTTGACATGTAATATATAATATAGGTGTGTAAAATAATGCAGTGCTAGTTATCTTGTCACAAGGTTTGACAAGATCACAAGGCATATTAGCTAAGTGGTGTTTGGCTCCCCACCTTTACTCATTAGGGAAGGACTGGTAGGGTAGAAACCACAGCCAATGGCTCAAGGAAAAAGATTGACCATGACTCAAGGAAAAAGATTGGCCTAAGATTGGCCTCTGGCTTAGCAAATAAAGAGACTGCAAGAGGTAAAGAAGTCCTAGGAGGAAAAGGGCAACAGATTGATGTAGTAAGCTGTTTAAGATAGTGCCTAATTTGTGAACAAGGGGACATAGCCTGACACTCCCTGCCCTGGTAGCAAACACATTACATTCTGTAGACAGACTGTCGGTTTAGAAAAGTGGTTATGGTACAAAACAAATATTCAAAGTCAGCACTGGATGTGTAAAAAGAGAGCCTGCAAGATGACTGCATACACTTTTCCAAGAGAGGAGGAGGTTGGAAATGTGCTGTCAGTAATTAGATTTGAACAATAGAAGAGTGGCTGATTATTTTTAAAGCCTTACAGGAATAGGCTTTGGTGGACCATATGGTCTTCCACTCTGAAACACTCTATTTTGAAATAAACGTCTGTACTTAGCCCTCCAGAAAAAGAGTAAATTGCGTGTCGGGTGTGCAATACAGGTCTTCTGACAATATATAGACCACATAATGTATTAGTGAAAGAACCTTGTGAGAGGTAGGAAATGGTAAGCACCTGCCATAGCACATAGTGCAGAGTAAGTCCCTGCACCTCTGCAGACACTGTTCAGAGCCGAGTCCAGGAGTAGGACATATGAGAGTCTCTGATATTCAGAACTGATCAGAAGAAGAGATATTTTACTGCATGATTTAGCCTCCAGATAACAGTGCCTACTGCCAGGGAACTTCTTCATTTAAAGTCTGAGGTTCTTAAAAGTTTAATCCCATACAATGCACATTCCTTTCTTAGCCCAAAAAGACATGAGAAGCCACATATTGCTCACAATTATAATGCGTAACCCACCCATCAGCTCACCTACCAATGACTTACAATTGCAGTGAACCTTCGGTGTGTGTCAGTCCCTTGTACAGATTTGAAGGGACCCTATAGAGTCACCAGCAATGTTATCAGAGGCAGTACACTCACTTGCTTTGGCAATGTTGTCCTAGCCTGTCACAATGTTTGTCCACCTGTGTCTTTCCAGTGCAAAAGAGTGACATTAATATTCTTTTTCTCCATTCCTCTGAAAGCTGCAGATGGTATTGCTTCTCCTGCCTCATTACATGATGATCTGATGAAGAAATTCCTGATCATCAAAGACATTTGATGTACCATTGTGGTTTGTAGCTGCTTTTGTCTTTACGGTGCATCATGACCCCTTGCAATCACTTTGTTCAAGGCAGGAGACACTCTGTAAAGGCTTGAGTTATCTGCAGACTGCTCAGTTATATTGAAGGACACAGTGGGACTACTTTGTCAGTTTGTTCTGCATGCTTTTATTTTTGTGCCTCTTTACAGCTGTTCGTAAATATTCATATTGTAAGTATAGTACCGATCAAGTACTGCTGATCACTTTAGAAGAGAGCGCAATGACATCACCCTGCCCTTTGTGTAAAACCATAGCAACTGCATCAACTTTCAAGTCCGTGAACTATAGTAATAATATAAGTCATTTTAAGGACAGATCTTACAAATTCTAAGAAAGTAAGCCCATTAAAGTCAGTGGGAAATTGAAAACCTGTGGTGAACTAAAAGGGGAAAGGGACCAGCTCCTAGACAGGCTATGCAATCACAGGCATTGCCAACCAGCCATTACAGAGCCCTGCTTCAGGAATTGTGAGAGTCATTCCCAGCTTGGCTGTTCTTTTACATGAAGTAGAGCATGACAATGGAAACAAATGCAGTAGATGTCACAATGTCTTCCAGAGTCTGTAGGCAGCCTGAGCAAGCAGCTTTAAAACAGCTCTGTCACCCCTGGGTATTAAAACAAGACCTACCCATAACATTCCTCCTTTAACAACACTTCCACTGTAAGTTCTACCTGGCAAAAGAAGCCGCAGACATCAACAACCTATCCAGATATGCTATGTGGCTACTAGACTCTGGAAAGAAAGCCTGGTTCTCTGTCTCTCCAGACCATGTGGGAAGCCCTGATCATTCAAAAAAAGGAGTCCTTCCTGCAGCTGAAGATGAGCAACAACTGCAGAACACAGTCAGATAAAAGACAAAGGCAGACAGGAAGCAGATCAGCAGTTGATCATCCCCAGAGTTTATACTTTTGACCTATACTGTACAGTTCTCAGGCTTAGCTCCAGGGTCAAACCAAAATAGTAAATATTCCATGTACTGGTCACATTAGGCTAAAAAATAGCTGTTGCCAAATGGGATACCCATTTTGATTCAACCTAAATGGAATTGCAGGATGACAACTTAAAAATTGTTTAGTTACTTTTTGTCAATCTAACATCCATGATCCAATCCAAGCTAGATACTAAATCTGTAACCAAGGTGCAAAAGCTTCATTCAAAGTTTATAACTGCAGCAACCAAAGACATAAGCTCACTTGGTCAAGGTCAAAGTACTTCCTATAGTGCACTACCCCGCACCATGGAAGTTAAAGGAAGAAGAAGAAGAGGAATAGGAATGTTCCATAGAGCAAACTGAGTAAGCCCACTGGCACAAGGGTAACAGAAAGGTAGCACACACTGCACCCTCTGTCATTGATTCTTGCAGAAAAAATGCCTGGGGCTGCACAGGACACGTATGTGTAAGGAGAGGAGGGTCTAGGTGTGCTCCTGGGAAAGAGATCACCCTTCCTGTGGTCAGGCTGGTTCAGCACTCAAGCAAATAGTGGTCTAGTCTCCTGCCCACCTACTATCTACAGTAGGATGGCACATCAAGACGGCCTACAGGACAGGAAGCCACAAGGGATCCCCACAGGGCCCATCCCACCACAAGTCAAATCTGGAGATGGTGGCCAGTCACACCTAAGTGTCCAGATCAACAGGCAAGTTCATGGCAATGAGAAAGGTTCAAGGTCAAATGGAGGAAGTCAATCCATGGTCCAGGTCAGAAGTCAGCCTGCAGGTCCTGGTTTGGATCAACATGGCTTATGACTAGACAGAGACACAGCTGTAGCTGAGCTGCAGACCAGCACTCCAACAACATCACTCAAGCAGGTAACAAAGGACCAGGACTGGCCTTAAATATGCTCCTAGGCTTATGGGCAGGTGATGTGGGTAGATGCCACAGGTGAAGCTGGTCTGGAAATTAAGACCTATTAGTGCTTTCAGGGCCCCGACACTAAGTGTGGTTAGAGGATAATATTTCTGCATGTTTTTTTCTACCAACACCATGTGTAAGTAACACAGAAAATTGTATTTCCCTGATATATTTCAGTGTATTTTTTCACCAAAGTTGGTTGGTACAAGTCATCAGAGTACTCTATTATCAGAACAACTGTCAAAAGTCACCCAGGAATAAAACAATTTTTTCTATTTAGAACACGAGGTTTGTGAGCAGGGAGAGCCAACAAACCATCATATTCTAGTATGACACCAACTTATCAGGTGCCTGGGTCTTTTCTTTTCAACAGAATTCTACTTTTACTATTCGGTAATTTATAAACTTGAGTTTTAAAGTCTACTGTCTGTATCTACTGTGTTCCTGCAATATTCATTGTTTTCCCAAATAACATGATTTGTTAAAAACTCTTTTTCTCAAAACTGCTGCTCAGATAAGAGCAAAGCCAAACCAAGATGGGAAGGCGGGGGGGGGGGGGGGGGGGGAAGGGGGGGGGAAGAGAGGTCTCCAGGCATTGCATAATTTTAACCTTAGGTCATTAGTACTTCAGAGACGTTTTGTAACTCCTTTTGAATCTCATTCTTGTCTGTAGGATCTCTCTACTGTGTAAAACATGGCTCTGTGATGTTAAGGAGACATATACTGTTGTATCAGTAAACTATTTTCAGCCGCATTTTTAAGCTTGTGTAACCAAGTTTCCTGTCTGTGTGTCTGTCCCCTCTGTCCCCAACTACTTTTGAATCCCTTGTTACATAGTTACCACCACATTTGACAGACCTGGACAGATCTCACTGACACAAAGTTCTCACAAGTTTTGTGGAAACAGGTGAGCCAAGAGAGGAGAGAGGATGAACTCAACCTTTATTAGACATCAGAGAATCCCATAGTGAGATCAGGTCTGAACCTTATTATTTACATGCACATACATGTGCTTACAAAAAGAGGCAGAGTTTAGAAGTAGGACAGTTACCTTCTTTTTCTGGTTAAGATTATGTTGCAATTTCACAAGTAAAAATCATAGAATCATAAAAACATTTAGGTTGGAAAAGACTTTTAAGATCAAGTCCAATCGTTAACCTAACATTGCCAAGTCCACCACTAAACCATGTCCCTAAGCACCACATCTATGCGTCTTTTAAATATCTCCAGGGATGGTGACTCAGCTACTTCCCTGGACAGGCTGTTCCAATGCTTGACAACCCTTTTCATAAAGACATTTTTTCTAATATCCAATCTAAACCTTCCCTGGTGCAACTTGAGGCCATTTCCTCTTGTTATTTGGAAGAAGAGACTGACACCCACCTTGCTACAACCTCCTTTCAGGTAGTTGTAGAAGGCAATGAGGTCTCCCTGGAGCCTCCTTTCCTCCAGGCTAAACAACCCTAGTTCCCTCAGCCGCTCCTCATGAGACTTGTGCTCTAGACCCTTCACCAGCTTCGTTGCCCTTCTTTGGACTTGCTCCAGCACCTCAATGTCTTTCTTGTAGGGAGGGGCCCAAAACTGAACACAGTGCAGCCTCACCAGTGCCGAGTACTACAGGGATAAAATCACTTCCCTAGTCCTGTTGGTCACAATATTTCTGATACAAACCAGCATGCTATTGGCCTTCTTGGCCACCTGGGCACACTGCTGGCTTATATTCAGATGGCGGTTGACCAACACTCCCAGACATCAGCTTAGTCAAGTAGTCAAGTTAGTCAAATGTCTTTATTCTTCCTTTTAACTGGTTCTTCAAGGCCTTCTCAGCATGGAAATTGTGATGACATTCATTCTCCAGCAAAGACATGGGCAACATGAAAAAAGACATGTCCTGATTGACAAACCTAATTCCCTTCTACGACAGGGTGACCTGCTTATTGGATGAGGGAAAGGCTTTAGTAAGGCCTTTGACACTGTTTCCCACAGCATTCTCCTGGCAAAACTGGCTGCTCACGGCTTGGATGGGCACACACTTTGCTGAGTAAAAAACTGGATGGATGGCCGGGCCCAAAGAGTTGTGGTGAACGGAGTTAAATCCGGTTGGCGGCCGATCATGAGTGGTGTCCCCTAGGGCTCGGTTTTGGGGCCACTCCTGTTTAACATCTTTATTGATGACCTAGATGAGGGGATAGAGCGCACCCTCAGTAAATTTGCAGATGACACCAAGTTGGGTGGGAGTGTTGATCTGCTCAAGGGTAGGGAGGCTCTGAAGAGAGACCTGGACAGGCTGGAGCGATGGGCTAAGGCCAACTGTAGGAGTTTCAATAAGGCCAAATGCCGGGTGCTGCACTTCGGCCACAACAACCCCCAGCAGCGCTACAGGCTTGGGGAGGAGTGGCTGGAGAGCTGCCAGTCAGAGAGGGACCTGGGGGTGTTGATTGACACCCGGCTGAACATGAGCCAGCAGTGTGCCCAGGTGCCAAGAAGGCCAATGGCATCCTGGCTTGTATCAGCAATAGCGTGGCCAGCAGGGACAGGGAAGTGATCTCACCCCTGTACTCGGCACTGGTGAGGCCGCACCTCGATCACTGTGTTCCTGGGCCCCTCATTACAAAAAGGACATTGAATGACTCCAGCGTGTCCAAAGAAGGGCAACGAAGTTGGTGAAGGGTCTGGAGCACATGTCGTACAATGAGCAGCTGAGGGAACTGGGGTGGTTTAGTCTGAAGAAGAGGAGGCTGAGGGGAGACCTCATCGCCCTCTACAACTACCTGAAAGGAGGTTGCAGAGAGCTGGGGATGAGCCTCTTTAACCAAGTAACAAGCGATAGGACAAGAGGTAATGGCCTCAAGTTGCTCCAGGGAAGGTTTAGACTGGATATTAGGAAGCATTTCTTTACAGAACGGGTTGTTAGGCATTGGAATGGGCTGCCCAGGGAGGTGGTGGAGTCCCCATCCCTGGAGGAGTTTAAGAGTCGGGTTGACATAGCGCTTAGGGATATGGTGTAGTTGAGAATGGTCATTGTTAGGTTAATGCTTGGACTAGATGATCTTCAAGGTCTTTTCCAACCTAGATGATTCTGTGATTCTGTAACATTGAAACATAGCTGGATTCGCACCTTTTATACACTGGCTGTCCTAGGCACTTCTATCACTTGACACACACTAAGATATCAAGCTTATTTTGACAATCTGAGTATGAAAAGTAACATTAAAAAAGCTACAGGGGGACTCTTGTGGTGTTTAGTATAACTCAACAACTATAGTTACAGAGGACCTGTCAGGCAACACAGCTGCTCTCCTCTGACTTCCTGCAAGCCCTCCATGGCCACCAATGCACAGGCAATCACCACATAGGGTCTTCTGCTCTGCTTCAGAGAATTACATCCATAGATGTAAAGGAACATCACAAATTCAAGATTTGACTTCGCAGTAAGGTCATATGTATGGGGCCAGGCCTCCTGTGAGGGTCTGGGACCCTGTGGTTGCTTAATCAATGTATGCAGGTGAAGGTGATTCTTCCCTGCATAAAGGAATGCCCACTTTGCTGGGACCAGTCACAGACTTCTGTAACCTTAATGATTTCTTGACACTACTTTCCTGATCTTTAATTTAAAAATTAAAAGTCCCCGTGTTTCTGTTGTCTCTTAGGACATGCTATCCTGCAGAAATAAGCAGAAAGAAGTATGTTGCAGATGACAATGACGAGCCTGCTTTCTCACCATGCCCAGCATGCTTCAACATAAGCACTTTTCTGAGTGGCTAAACCTTCAGGACATAGCTATGTAGAGTGGAAGAGAATGGACCTGCTCTCTCTGGTGTTAACACGATTTTCTCTGACATCAAATTCTTCATCACTTGACCTCTAGTAAATCAGAGGAAATCTCATAGGTATGCATCCTACCTTCCTTGCTTTAGATGCAGATTCACATGCTTGCTTACCAATGCATTCATGCTAGTGCCTTTATTCTTCCATCACATGGACAGCTATGTAGAAAGGTCACATCAACCACCATTGACATTCCCAATAAACATTATTTTGCAAACAGATAAACATGCACAGTCGGGAAATACATGTTCAGAAAATGCATAATAAAAAATGCATGATTCTTCAATATTCAGGAGGATAAGCTTGTCTTTATGATGACTGCCTTAGCAAGAAAAGTAATATGTAAGTCATTAGCATTGTCTCTGGCCCAGATTCAGGAAGCTTATATTCCACCTAACCCTCTCTGCTTGTCTTCCCTGCTGGTGGTCCTAGGCTTTCAAATGCAAAGTCAATAGGAAAAACAAGACAGAGGCTCCCAGGAGTAGTTCAAGGCACTCTGGTCTAGTCACAGTTTTGGGTCACTAACAGAAAGACCACCCCACTGTCAGGGAATGGAAATTGGGCAGAGGGAGAAGCCCAAGTGCTCTGGTCTTGCTGAGCCCCAGAGATACCATGTCTGTGACTCCCTTGGGACTGAAGAAAGGCAAATGACAGATCATTCTCCTCTGTGACTCGTTAGGATCACAGTATGTAGATCATTTTCCTAGTTCATCCCTCCACTCTACTGCAATTTATAAATAACCTGTTCATCCAAAGCCCTCTTTGCTAGGGAGTTAGCAAACCCAGTAGACCAATGAAGGTGAGGCTGCTGCAGCTCCATGCCCCCAGATCCAAAGTGTAGCGAGTCTGAGCATGTTTTCTCAGCAGGCAGACACACAAAGGCACATATACACTACATGTACACACACACAGGAGCTAGCAATCACATCCTGACATAAACACCTGCACTCGCTCCAGTCACTGGCACCATGAACACTCAGGCCAGCCCAGCTGCTGGCACCCAGACACAGACCCACACACACGCAGACCCACACACGTGTACAGGGAACTGAGAGCCCCTCATTCAAGAGTTGAAAAGGAGCTTAATAAGGAGACAGGACAGACTCTGCTGATCAGGTGTAGAGCATAAGCAGACATACTGACCAGCCACTGTTCACACACAGCTGACCCTTATTGTCCCTTTAACCCTCTATTCTCCCATCCTTGCTCCTCCCCAAACCACCCTGATCCCTCCCTTTCCCCACAGTTGGTTCCTCCCCAAACATCCCATACTGTCCTATGCAATCCCAAAATGTTCTTCCCTTGCATTCCATAATGTGTACTATATCCATGCAGGTGTCAATCCCTTCACTCCGCAAGGCACCCCAGAGAGCCTCTCCATTGATGCAGTGGGTGGATGTCCCCCAGCCCATGGGGCTGAGGTTCTCCTGGCACAGCTGAAGTGGGGCAATGGTGGTGGTAAGAGCTTCTTTCCTCTGGGAGACTGGGGTTCCTCTGTCTGCCATTGCCCCTCTGTGCTCCTTCATCCATGTGCACAAGCATGTGTGCTGTTTGTGTGCATGGAGATGAGCTTTTTATGGGCTGATGGCTCTCCTGTGATTGGCCTGGGACTACTGGGCTCAGAGTATAATTCAGGTTCCCTGCCTGTCATTGTTCCTTTGTGCTCTTTTGTGTGCGCAGAGATGAGCTCTTTTATCACATAACCTGACAATGTTCTGCATATATACATTCTTATATTACTATTCCTGATAGCATTTCACTTTGTTGTACATCTCCTTTAGTCCAGTGACACTCCTGAGAACAAATGCCAACAAATGAGAGAGCATATTCTCTTGGCTGACAAACAGAAAGGGGTAGAGGAGTTATTTCTTAGTAATGAAGATCTGATTTTCCACTCTGTTTAGGCCATCTTCATCTTGAAACCAAAACAAAGTTTGCAGCATTTAGGTATATCCTATTACACAGTTGTGCTAACAGGACAGCCACAGAATTGGAATAGCCTTATGTCTCCTTTGGTGTCCTTGGGTATCTCTGATACTCAGGCTAAATGGGTATCAGTGCCAGGCTGCTCTTCTTCCACAGCTCTCAAACAACGTAAGTGGCTGACATAGGTGAACTACCCAAGAGGTGCTTTGCTTATGTTGGGACCCAGACTTTGGGAACTTGGAGAGTAAGAAGGTAGAAGGTAATGTAGCCCTTTTACCATTCCCTGTGCTCTGCGACAGAGCTTGATCAGACCTGTGGTGTGAGACATCTGGTTCTCCCCTACTTTCTGCATTTTCTGTGAGGAAAATGAAAGAGGTGAATTGCTGTGAATCACTGTGCCACCACAACCTCTATGTTTATATTCCTCTACACACACCAGATAATAACCCTGGGAAGAACAAATGTGTCCATGAACACTATGTACTTCTGGTGCAGGGTATAAAATAAAAAACGATCAGGCTGAAAAAGTCAAGAAGAACCAAGACAGAATTCCCAGAGCTGATTTCCTCACAGTACAAAGGTAATGGAAAGAGATGAAGAATATTGTTAGACCTGGACAATAGTTCAGTTATTTCTAAAATTCCGTTGATT
This sequence comes from Strix uralensis, assembly GCF_047716275.1. Classification (NCBI taxonomy): domain Eukaryota; kingdom Metazoa; phylum Chordata; class Aves; order Strigiformes; family Strigidae; genus Strix; species Strix uralensis. Next base: position 41,075,325 of record NC_133973.1, read on the forward strand.
TCTATGACAATTTGTTTTACTGACATGGACAAGTTTTTCCTGGTCACCTTGAACTGAATTTCAGCTTCACTCACAGAACTAGCAGCAACCACTGCAGTTATATATCATGGGCCAGGTTCTCAGATAGCGTAAATCAGGGTAGATTCACTGACTAGCCCCAGGCCTGAGAAAGTTTATAAATGCTGTTCACCTCTTTCTGTGCTAACCATAGCTTCTTTCCTTGTGATCACATTGGTATCAACACATACTTTCCTGCCCACATTCATATTTTGTGGAATCGCTGCTCTACCAAGTTTTGGTTGCTTTTTTTTTTTTTTTTAGACAATCAGATAAATTATATTCTGTGATTTACTAAGCAGCACTTGTCTTCTGACTCCTGTTGTCAGGTAAAAAGTGAGCTACTGTCTTGGAAACTCTCAGTGGAAACGTGCTTGTGAAAGAGCAGTTATGCTGCATATCCTGGAAATGGCATAACCACCTACAGAACATGCACAGGACTGTCCTGCTGGCACAGCCATGGTGTCTTCCAAGGCCCTGAAGAGCATGAAACTTCATTGCGGTCACTGCAATGTTATAACCACCTGATTATCTCCTTACCAGGAGGACTGGAGGCTTCCTTTTATTCTCACTTGTGAATGTTTCACACCAGCTGCAGATGATTAATCCTCAAATACGAATATTAAGATCCACCTTCTGTTTCTTAAATAACTTTAAGGACTCACACAGCTCTCCAACTTTTCTGTTTCAGAGCTTAGTTTTACACCAGGATTAGTGAAGTCTCCATCCTCACACCTGTAATTACTTCCTGATAAACTTGATAATTCAAGTAAAGAAGTTTGACATGACCATTCACATTTCCAGACCAGCTTCTGATCTGTTTGTGGAGGTTTATTGTATACTTTGGTCCTAATCACTGTCCCTCCAGAGTTTGCTTTTCTGTGACAGCCTGAAAATTACCATCTCCCTGCTGCAAACTGAACTCCTCTCTCAGTATTCCAGAGGACCACAGGAACTTTCTTCAACAAGTCAGCAGGTGCAAAATGAAACCTTTTAAAGTGGGAAGGTGGTGCTTAATGTACACATAATAGGAAGAGTTAAACTGACTTTATCAAGTCTTATTTGCTGAGCCTTGTCCTTTAGCTAGTCAATATTTGTAATGAGTAAGCCTATGTCTTTCTCTAACTTTATCTAAAGGTTTCCCAACCATTTAAGGTTCATGAGTCTTAAACCTATGATACATTTTCTTCACAGGTTTTCTAGAATTTTCTGGAATGGACCTTAGCACACATTGACATCAGGCAAGGCAAAATATTCACCTGCTAGCACCAAGTGGGTAGGATCTGAATCTAAAGGTGCTAATAGATGCATAAGACATTTCGCCATGGATAAAGTACATACCACACAGGATCTGGTATCTCAAAAAAGGTCATCTTTCATGATGAAGACTTCATCATGGCTTTCTAGTATCTCATCTTCAAAAATGCAACCATGAAAAAGGAAAAATTAAGTTGAAAGTAGGGTTTTCATATAGTTCATTAAAGCTACTTCTCTGGTTTTGTTAGATCAAAAGTCCTGTGTGCTACACAGAATGGAGTCGACTGCATAACATATATATAACATCATATATATAACATATTATTGCATACACTAACATTATATAGCATGCAATAATGTATATATGCTGTATGAGATTCTATTTTATATTTGTCACTGTAATATGCATTTATTGTACACTTAATATTAGTTATTTGGTTTGTACACATCTAGAAGTAGGAAAAAAGTACAGTAAGATGATAAATTGCTGATAATGAATGCCACAGAGGTAAACAGCTAGAGATCTCCTTAAAACAATCTTCAAATCATTTAAGTATTATAAGGGAGGAGGGGAACATGCACCAAAAACAATGATACATTTGAGGCAGTGGAGAATAAATCATTACTCATCTAAGGGTGAGAAAACCTACAGAAATCTGAAGGAGCTCTAGAAATCATACTAGCAGTATCACTGGGAAAAAATATTAAGGACAAGAAACAAATTTTGCAGGGGATGTGTAATAACATGTTTTATTCAAACAACAGCTACTGTTGGAAAAAATGGTCAAGCTTTTGTGCACACAAACACAAGAGCAGCCTAACAACTAGTATTACAGGCAGCATTACAAGTTCTTGGAGAAATACCTACTATGAAGGAAGAAAGGACCATCACAAGTTCAGCCATTCATGGCAATGTAGCTGAAGTTAGACATCTGAATTGTGTAAACAAGCCCCTTACATTTTTTCATTGATTGAAGAAATTTCGAATCAGGCAGCTGTGACTCCCATCCAGAAAATGTCTCCTAATTAGCATGTGCATATCTTTAAACTACACATTATATGGGCTATTAGACAGAGGAAAGGCAAATTAACAGTGAATCAATCTCTTTCACCAGTCACGTACCATGGCTCAATGAGTTACAGTGCATATCTGTGAGTGCATTGTGTACCTGGTGGGGTCTGTGATGGAGATGGTACTCCTGGTCAATCCTGCTTCATGCTCCAGCAATCCCACTTGCCTGCAGCCCCACACAAGCTGTGTAAACTCTCCACCCTCATGCCTGAGTGAATGTGCAGTAAAGTCAGTTATCTGAATCGTTCTGTTTCCTTACATCCTGCTTATGCCTCCCAAAAGCAGTCATGGAGGAGGCACATAATAGTTCTCTACAAATTTTGGGCTGAAATAGATGGAACCAGAAGAAGAATATGTTCTCTCTCTCTCAGACACACATACGACTCTCTCTTACTCACATGGCTCTCCTGAGAAAGAGAAATTAAGACCCCCTTCATAACCCTCCCTAATTTTTATTGTTTGCCACCAAAATTTAGTTAAATACACAAAATCCATCAACATTTCAAAACTGAAGCCAGCTGCCTTGTCTCAGTCCCAGCTACCTGTGTGTTGCCATTGAATACCCAGCGAGCTACCCAGAAATCCTGGGAAGAGAGGGCAGTGCCTGAATCACCATGTTGTGTACCAGGAGCATTCCCTATTCAAAAAAAACCAAGAAAATGTTCTTATTGCTCCTTAGAAATTAGAGAAGATCTTGCAGAGGCAGGGCTCCTTAAGCTGATGTAAATCACCATGGTATTTCCATAGCAAGAAAGGTATTTGCCTGTAGTCACTCTGTCAGAAAGCACTGCTTAGTGATATTAGAAATCAGCAAAACTAATCAAGATTGTCCTCATTCTAGCACCTTCCCCCCAATAAATAAATAAATAAATAAATAAACACTCAGCTCAAGTATCTTCTCTGCTCTTTCAAGGACATTCATTCCAATGTGATTTCCCATCTTGAACTCCTCTTTGCAGCGCCTCTTACCTTCCTCTGTCCCCACCTTTGGAACAGGAAGAAAAACTTTCTCACTCAGAAAAGCCTAGCCTCAGAGCAATTTTAAACCAGCAGCTGCAGGCACCAGCTCCTGCTCTAGTGGAGCTCAAAGCCTCGCTCCCCAGTGCCCTACATTACCCTGAACCCTTCTCACAGGGAGGAGAAGCAGCCTTTCCTTTGAACAGGATATTCAGGAAGTCTGGGAAGGTTTTTTTTCCATCTGGGGACTTACAGTATCTCTGCACAAATCTGCTTGGAGGCTGAAGCCCAACTGTTTATGCTGAAGCTCAACCCTCCTTTGTAGGGGTCCTTTCATAAGAGTTTTCATCCATCTGGGAGGGCAGGAAGAGACATTTTCTCTTCAGCTGCTCCCTATGAATCAGCTGGCAGACACATTGCCCATATTCTTCCTCCAGGACTTTTAGGACGTGGCATCCACAACACTGCAAGTTTCTAATCACTCAGAAATCTGAAGCTTTGTTCCCAGTCAGCAGCCTGTCCCCTGGCAGAAAGAAACTGGGTTTCTGCATTTTTGATACATATTTACAGTAAGTCACTCCTTGTAATTTTTTAGTTCCAGTTCTCAGGCTTTGGTCCTCCACAATATCTCGCTTTTCTCACACTTCACTGGCCTTCTGTGTTTCACATTAGGCAATCAGCAGGATGACAAATGCAACAGCAGTCTCCAGTTCAGCCTCCTGAGTGTTCTCAGCCAATATGCCAAAAATGTAATGGTTTTTCTTTTTTTTTGTTTTTAATAACACTATCTGGATGGTGGTTATAGGCATCTGTTGAGTTTGCCATATGCTTCATATTTCCATATAGAAAGATGATGATGCTAATAAAATAATTATTTGAATAACATTTTATGGTTTAAAAGGAGTAATTTGATGTGCACGTACGTAAGTCCAGACGTGGAGCTATTATACCCAATTAAAGCATCCTGCACTTGGGCATGCATTACAGTTAGCACACAGGAGCAAGAGATTTATCTGTATTTTCAGTCTAGTCATAAAATTGAATCACTGTTTGCCTCCAGTTTAACCCCCTTACAACTGAGTGGCTGGAGCAAAACTACAGATGAATCTAATAGACTAATACTCTCCTTTGAAGAGATTGTACATGTACCAGATAAATTAGGGCAATTTTCTGTCTCTTGCATTTTTCTGCTTTGTAGTACCATACACTGCTGAGTGTCTCGAGGAAATCAGAGCACTGGTGTCCTTGTGCCTGCCCCATAAGACTACAGATATAAACATTCATTCCTACCTAAGGTCTCTGGGGCAAGGAGCATCTCTTTGGACCATGTTATCACTCTGACTAATACAGCAAATCTTGACCCAGGACTCTCAAGCAATGTCTTGGTGTAAGCTGGATACACCAATGCAGAAGAAATACAACATTAACTTTTCAAACAGTACTGGCTCTATGTTTCCACAATTTTAAAATCTATGATTCATAAAAACTCTAATATGTAGCCACAACCATGTTTTTGCCTGACAGGCACTGCCCAAAGGACTGACTTTCCAGGTCAGCCTTGGGCCTCCCTTGTTTTTGTGGGCCTGCCTGTCATTCACTGGATCTGACCTGTGGATTGACTTCCTGGCTTGACCTTGGACCTGTCCCATCACCATGAGTTTACATGGTGATTTGGAGACTTGCTTGAGCCTGCCTGTGATCTTGTGGCTTCCTCTGCAACCTTGCTGGGGGTGGTGGGCTGGGCCCTAGCTGGTAAGACCCTGTGAGCCCCTATGGAGACCCCTGTGGCTCTCTGCTCCTAGGGAGCTGCTGGCACTTGCTGCACACTAACATCATCCCTTTCTGAAGCAGAGCTCCAGTACTTCCTTAGCTAGTAAAAAAAGCAGAATTTCTTTGGGGGTTGAATGAAGTCGAGCAGAAGCTTTAAGTAAGGAGATTGAAAAAGGCCACAAACTGGAACTGAAAAGGGGAACGCTGCCAAGCATGGAGATTATCTAAAAGCTTCCCAGAGCATTGACTTCCATTGTAGATGACTTCACCTCCTTAACAACAAGTGTTCAAGTCAGACTTCTTCAGAGTCATTGATCAAAAATGGAAAATATTTGTCACTTTGTACTTGCATCCTTTCAGGGATCTCCCTGACTCTGAAACTGGCCAACACTTAAATGAATAAGGCAGTGATATTAGAGAATGGGAGCCCCTTGGTGCGTGTCTTAAGACCATTAGTCAAAATTATGAAATCTGTAGCTGAATTTCATCAGGATTTTAGTTGGATAAAGATTTAGCTCGTTTTGGTTTTCCCATGTTACCACTGTGTAATACCCTGTACTTTCTGCAGAATTTTTTGAGGTCTGTTGTTTCCAGCATTTGGGGCTGGAGTTACATTAATGAAAAATGTAGCTCAGACCTTCAGTTATGAAAAGTCACTGTCACCTGATGCTTCCTGTGATCTCTTTGAAATAAAATTATTAGGGCTGCATTTCACCTACCCCTGGTATCCATAGCAGGAGAAGAGAAAACTCAATATTCACAACCTAAAAAGTTAATTCTGGGAACAAGTAACAGGTTCCCTTTACTTCAGTGCCTAGAGTCAGAAGGCTAAGCTTTCAGATCCTTTCCTTCCAATGTCCTACATAAGGTGGGTCATGCTAGGGTTGTGTCCAGATGACTTATTCATGGACCTTACTGACCCAGCCCTGTGGTCAGGCCCATGCTGCACAGTATGACAACAGCTTGGAACTGCTCCTGCAGAAGAGGAAGGAAAAACAAAGCATCTGTTTCATTGCTAGTTGTGTCATCTCAGCTCACACTGGAAATGTGCCCATCCTGTACCAAAATCACTGTCAGAAGGGCACTGACTGACACATTCAATGGCAGTTGTGAAAGAAGTGAATGTACAAACATACGGCTACTTCACATGGTGGTTTACCATTTAGCCACTTGGCTGACTGATGGTACAGCTCAGAGGAGTTCCTTCTTGGTGCATAATGTGAGAGTAAAAGAGGTATATGGTGGTCACAGAGAAAGTGAAAATAGGACTTGCCAGTAATGCATGGGAAATGAACGACAGGTGTGTCCTGCATGCAGATAATCCTCAGGGCCCTCTGAACAACAGGCAAATGGCACAGTCCCTTCTGGCTTGTGCCCTTGCTATCGCAGCTGTGGAGAGGGAAGCACCCCCAGGGAGAAGGACCCATGTTCATCTGGGAACTTGCGGCAATATGGTGTTGGGCTGGAGCCAGGGGAGCCACCAGAACAGGGCACAGGGGTGCTCCCAGCACCCCAGTTTAGAGGACACAGAGCTACAGACAGCATGCAGACACTGGGAAAAGCTGACATACAGCCATTAAACAGAGAAGGATTTTATCAAGTATTGCCCTTTGAAACTGAAGAAGCTTCGCGGGATTATCAATCAGACATACTGCAACAGAGCACAGGCAGACCTATAGGGATATTTAGCTATTGACTGGTTCGTGGTTGCATTCACATGAGTAACTAGGACTCTGTTTGTTGCTAATGCAAAAGGTTTCATGGAGAAATACACTAACTTCGAGTTGCTCAGTACTTTGGAGTTTCGTTGTCTAGTCAATGCATTGATTTGGATGTAAATTGCTCATAGTTTTGTGTCCTTATTAGAGGTGCAGTGTTTAGGACAGAAATATCAATATGTTCACTAAATATTGTAAGTTAAGATATTGTGCACTATGTTCATTTTTATCTTTTCTTGATATGTGGCATTTAAAATTGCTCAGTATTGGAGGTTATGAGATGGGTATTTTTACATATTTCTGGATCTGTATTAAGGCATGGCTCAGTTTTATAATGCTTAAATTCCAAAGGTACCACAGTCTCACAGATCCCATTGGCTTCAAATGCATTTATGAGCACTCAGCACCTCTGAAAAACTGGTCATCCTGAATGTATGTAACTACATTTTAATCAGCTATTTAGGCCTTTATGGTCAGTGCACACACCACCTTATCCAGCTCCCAGAGGAACAACCTATGGATGTCTCCTGACTCCCTACTTCTGAGGCAAAGAGGAATTATAATGAGATTGCCTGCCCTCCTTCTTTCCTTCTAATATTTCAGTGTTTTGCAGAAAAGGGAGAAGATCTTCTTGCCAAGTTTTCCTGAAGGCCCTGCTGCCAGAGAAGATGCATTTTTTTATCTGGTATAGGATAAGCTCGCCTTTCCAGCTCCTCACTTATGCTTCCAGGCGCGCAGTAACCATCTGCCTGAATGGAGTCCTACACTAGCAAAACCTGTAGAATGCAAATAGGAAATACAGCAAAACCTGCCAGAGAAGGGATGTTGTGGGATATGTGGTAATGTCAAAGCTTCTTGCAAGGGGATGCAGATTTCCAGTTCCCTGACATGGCCTTGTGGGACTTGTTCTGTCCAAACCTCGTTTCAGGCCAAGGCATGCAACCCATCTGTGAATACCTCTTACATGATCTCCTCTGTCCTGTTACTCAAAATGTATGTGTGTCTCCCAGCAGGTACAGCGGAGTACTGCCCTCGGTTCTCACACACCTGTCAGCTCCCAAGAGTTCTGGTTCAAATTCTAGCACAGTCAACGAGAGAACACCTGGAGAACTTGATGCTCCACAGGTATGCAGTGGTAGGAGACACAGTAAAAGACCACATCCCTTGGCCCATGTTGTCACAGTAGCCAATGCAATTTGTCCCCCCTGTATTATAATGGGTTTAAAATCCCAGTCTCGAACTCTCATTTATAAACATGGGTTCAGATTTTCACAAACTGGTCCATTCTTTACTTCCCAGGTAGGATGCATTTCCCAGCCGTCGATACTGAGTGTAAACGTATTCCCCAAGAGCTAAAAACATTTTATGAAAATAGCTTTACCAACCCCTTTTAGTAGATATTCACATGGGTCTATGCTCTACTTACTTCAATCATTTTTTACCAGAGGATGATGTACTGTATTTTTAAAATGCCCATAACATACTAGATGATGAAACATCAAGCTAGAGGAGGAAAAATAGAGACATCCAATAGCTGACATTGAGGTAATTCTGCCACATGTGCACGAGGCACAATTTGGGTTAGGTATGGCAAAAACTTATCTACAAGATGACCAGACATTCCTCTGGGGAGGGTTGAGACTGTTTGTGATTCTTTAACATTTTTGTTAATATATAGGTTGAACAATACAATGGATATGTTTAAAGGTTAGAAGTTAACCCGCAGCTGGTTTATAGAGCAGTTTGGTATGCTAGGAACAACTTTTTGAAAATAACTCCAGCTGCAGCTCCGGACTGTAGTCCCTCACCCAACTGGGAAGCGCCCTTTCCCTCAGAAGCAGTGTGCTGCTTGGGCTGCAGGCATACAGCACACCCAGGAGCCTCCTGGGCACACAACTGTGAAGCTGCTAGAGAAGATAGGTTCGAAAGACTCACTTCATCCAGATTGACCTAAATGACCTAGAAAATTAGGTAAATCATGTAAAGCAGTTGTCTGCCCAGCTAAGCATCCTTTTGACTTCCCTGTTATCAGTTAGCTCTGCACAAGGCATGTCTGCACTTGCATTCACTCAAGGAGGGAGAACACAGACATTCATTGAAAAATAACTTAGACTCTCTTTAAATTCAACTCGTACTTCAAGTGAAGTCCTAAATTGGAAATACAGAATCAGCATTTGTGACACAAAATCAGGGAGATTTATTTACCACGAGAAGCAGAGATGATACTATACTCTCACTTCTTCCCTGTGTCTATCAATCTTGAATTGTTTGAAACTCCCCAGTCCAGTAACTGATCAAGCTTAGAAGTGGCTCATTTTTCTGTCGGCCTATAGCTATATATATAGTAGCATTCTCAATATCACATGAGGGTTTTTTTAAGCAGCATTTGAAGAAATTCATGAGTCACCAGATGACTCCCTTTGAACAATGAGAGCTTTATTCACAAGTAATGTAAAAATGTGGCCAAAGCTCATAAAATAGACTCCACAGAAATTATCTGAAAAGGCAATAAAACACCTCTGCAATACATTTTCTTGACTGTCTTTGTCTTTACACGCTTCAAAACAAAGGAGTCTTTTTTCAGGTTACACTATTTTGGTCTCCACGTCTGATGAGCTTCTTGACTGACAGACCTTGATCTTTGTGGGTTTGATTTGATCCTTTACAGAGAGAGGGGTTGACATGATGGCTAATACAGGCTTGGACTTCCAACTCCCACCATGCTTCACGGTGTGGTGGAGTCAGAGTTTTGATTCAAGTCCATCTCTAGTTAGGACTTACTTATTAATGTTTGCTAACACAGTGCATTTTTTAGCTGTTAGTCATGGGTTTTTTTCATACTATGCTCCCCTCCCCCTGAATTCCCAAAGTTGGTCTGCTATTATATCTGCTAAAAAATTCAGACAGTGCATATAATTCTCTCCCAAATCATGGAGACCACAAGTGAGAGTTGTGTTGCAACCATTAAAGGGGTAATGGGGTACTGTTATCATTTATGTTTTCATTGTGGCAGCAGGGACAAGCTGTGGTTTAGAGATTTCACAATCTTGCAGTGATGTCAGACAGACAGATTACTATGTAAAGTATTCCACAAAATCCTGAAAGGAACTTGAAGTCAGACTCAGTTCAAATTTCAACTAGATGAGCCAGCTGGAAAAATCAAAGAAGATAAAAAAGGGAAGGGGGAGGGGAGGAATGCCAGCATATTTCCTCCTAAATTTTGTCAGTTTGATTTCTGCCAGACACAAGTTGAGTTTATTATTGAATTTTCTAATACCCCCAAGCTTTGGGACATTTTATTTGCTATTTCCCTCCATTTATCATCACACTATTAGCTGACCCTCTCCAACAGCCTGTGTCTGGAAGCCAGCTGGCCCTACTCCCGAGAGAAGACCCCATTCCTCACATGTCCATGCACTCCCAAGCCACTGCAATCTTTTTATCTCCATTAGGATCATACATATATCACATTTGTTGGTTTGAGCAAACATCGTCTCCAGGATGAAGAGGCTGGGAACAGAAGGATAAAGGACAAGACTCTGGCCCCTTTGAAGTCTGTGGGAATGCTGCCATTGACTTCAGTGGGGCCAGGATTTTAGCCAGAGCTTTCCTACAAAACCAACATTTGTGTCACATCTTTAACATGAACGTTACAGAGAAGGATCAAAGGAGGGAGATGCTGTTCCCTCAGTAGTGGTCCCTTCTCAAGCAAACAATTGCTATGCCAAGACATAGCTGTGACAGGAGAGAAATTCCTATTTATCCAAGGTTGTTACCAAGGGAGGCCCCTGACCCTAGAACTGACTGAAGGAGAGCTCAGAAAAACAGTTAGCAGTGCTGGTTGGTGGTGGGGCAATCAATAGCTATTTCAGAGCTGGGGACAAGCACAGCATTGCAGTACCCCACACCCTGGCACCCTCCAGGCAATGCCACCCACCATCCCTGCCCCACACCTCGCAGGGTAGCCCTGACCCCGTGACTGTGGCTCTGATGGGTCACAGCAGGAGAAAATATCTATAGGTCCCAGGAACCACTGCAGCTAACCATGCTGCAGTGATGGCCCTTACCATGAAGTCACAGACCTTTGCTACACAGCAAAGGCTAACATCTTGGATGTAGCCAATGAATGGCACAAACCACTCCAAGGGCTTTTAACTACTAAGCACCCATACAGAAAACCAGAAAGCAACTCTGGAAAATCAGAGACTTTAGCCACCCTCCTACAACAAGGAGATTTTGAGTTAGCTTCAAAACCTCCAGCCCATCTTCATCTTCACCCTGATGCACTCCTTTCAACAGTGAGCTTTTGAATGTTTCCACAAAGAAAAGCCACGAGCCAGTGAACCAAACCAGTCAAATGCATTAACTGAGCAGCAGCAACTGCCATTAGAGAATGTGTAGGTGTTAAACAACAAACACCACTAAATCCACAAATAGCTTTTATCCTATTTGCTGTATCTCATACACACAAAGAAGTGTCTGCTTATTTGTTGCCTGGCTTAGCTGCTGCTTGATTTTGTCTTTATAAAGGATTAAAAACAAATTCTCAGCTTTAGCTCACTGAAAAAACAGAGTAGGTATCTTCATTAATCACCATTCACAGCCTGCTGCACCTTTGATCACAGCCATAAGACACAGAAGATTCACTACAACACACCTGCTAATTACATTACATTTCAGATTAACAATCTGGTGCAAAGAAAAATGTACCCCAGAATAAATGCTGCTCTCAAGTTACACAACATACTGGATCTGGTATTTTCAGGTTCACAAGATATGGAGAACAAATATTTTTATTTGTCAAATTCAGTTGCTAAACTTTCTGATCAGCATGGTTTCAAACTTATTAATATGGTTATGGAGGCTTTCTCTTCACATCTCCTGTCAGTGTCTTTGCAGTTTGAAGCTAACTTTCTTCCAAGAACCAGTTCAGTTGTCCAACTCCACCTCCTCTGAAGGCCCCTGGTCACCATATAACACAGTCTATAGCATCTCTCTAGTGCTAGCATTACAGATGGCCAGACATTTTCCCTATAACGTTTTTCCCATTAATCTTAAAATGAAGGATGACCTCATGCAGAGTACTCAGTTTGACTTGACTGCTCTTCTGCAAAGGTTTTTTGTGAATAGACAGGAACAAGAAAAGGAAAACAAAATTATTGCCACTGTCTCCTTTAACATCAGAGAGGGCACCAAGTTAAACTTGCAGGTAGCAGGTTCATATAGAAAACCAGAGCTGGTAGTTCAGAGGATTAAACTTTGGAGTCCCTTTTTATGGGACATTCAGGGTGCCTAAAACTTACATGAGCTTTACAAAAAGGGATTAGATATAGTCACTGGGGAAAAAAAATCCATGAAGAAATGTCAAACGAGGTTCTCTTCATCAAGTGCACTGCTACCCTGAGTATGCCAACTTTAAGAAAAATAAGAGAAGTCTATACTAATACCAAGTTATCCTTCCTATGACTGTTGGTAAGTATTAGAGAAAAAATACCCAGAATGTATCCCTGATTTAATAGTATTTCATGTAGGTCAGTGCAAGAGGTAAAAAAGGAATGGCATCTGCATGATTAAATATATTTGCTGTAGCAATAGTTTAAGAGGCTATTGCTAGAATTAGTTTCTTGCATTTTTATAGCTTCTCACTCTGATCATTTTAATTGTCCTTTTATTATATTTGTTCAATAATTTTTACATTCACCTTTAAATATATTTTTTTTTATTGCACAAGACTGGGATCAAATTTAAATGAACTGTTTTAAATTGAAAGGATGATAAATTCTGACATATGGCTGAAACATTAAAGTGAACACTGTTCCTTTAATATAGAAAGCTTCTGCCTGGAAAGTCTATAAAATGCTGAGAGAGCCCCTTCTCAAGACAAGCAGTCTGTGAGTGCTTCTTGGAGTCAGCAGTAAAGAGGAAGACTGGGAGCTCATGACCAAGAGGCCACATCACCAAATTTTTCAGCTGCTTCACCTTGATTGCTTGGGCTTTCCACATTTTGCCCTACCCCTCTTAGGGGAAAGAAAAACCCAAGATAAATTCCAGTCTTTTTAACTAGATGGATGGTAAAACTCCTTCAAATGTGAGTTTTGCTTCTGTGGTATGCTGATAAATATGTGCTGCCTGTATTCAGTGAAGTTTCCCTCCAGCCAGTAACCCTGCCCTTCAGAGTGGGATGTCTGGGAGAAGAAAGCCCCATGCCTTACTACCTGTCATGCAGCATCCCTCAGATCCAGGGCAACACTCACATTAAAGAGGGGCACAACCATCCACCAAAATCCGTAAGTGCTTCCTAATCAATGTTAGAAGAGGTCGCTCATGCCTTAGTTTTAACACAAGTATTTCTTCAGCTCTTTTTTGGGACAATCCTGTTCTCTGTCTCGCATAAGCAGTCCTCATGACACATGACTCTCCATGAACAAGGTTCATTGGGCTCCAGCCCTTTGTCTACAAGCTGTGAAAGCTCACCTCCCCAGGATGCAAAAGCCACTCTCACCCTTACTGCAAGGTGGTGCGGTAAAGTCTTTGCCTGCATATGGTTACTAACCCAACATCACACGTGGCCTGCAGAGACCTGAGGCTTTGTAGCAGAGTGGATGTAAACTACAACAATTTCACAGTACCAAAAGCTCTTAAAACTTCCATGACCAGTTAGGAGTTTTATAATTAAACATGTTCCATGTTATTACAGCTTTTGTATCAATTAAGCACTGAATTGGTGCCCTGCTATACAGAGTGACAATCCCTTTGTCCTTTGGATCTTACATCGGTGTTTTGACTTATTAGTTTGGTTGTTTAATCCAGATTTTCAAACATGTAATTAATAAAAACTGAAGGCTTCCATTATGTAGCCATAGCACTGGCTGTACATACTAATTCAATCACTTCTCATGGGCTTGTACTAATTATATCACTTCGGTTTTATTTAAATGCCTTTGAAACGTTTTGATTCAGGGGAAAAAAAAAAAAAAAAACAACAAACAAAAAAAGAGCTTTATATTCAGATCAGTAATGCATCAGGCTCTCAATTTGACCAGCACTCTCACTGACTGTTTTGAAATTAGCAACTTTTCATTTTTAGTTTTACCCCAAATTCATCTGCAAGACATTTGATGTTTCCTTCCCCCCAGGGGAGGTAATGGGTTGGGCTTAAGATATTTGATCTCACTGGGTCAACAATACCATCAGTTTCAGCTGAATGCAGAAATCTGAAGTAAAAAGAATAGACTCATTATTGCATGGGCTCATATGATTAAAATTCCACAACTGACTCCTGGGCTCTAGGTAGGAGTAGGATCCATAGACCTGATCTGGTATTTCTTCCCTGAAGTTATGACACCTTTTCTGTTTAGGAAGAATATAATTTATAATTTCTTCTCAATATCTTTCATTGCCCCCACAGTCAATTCACCTGCTTTTCTGTGTGAGATAGGAGAGGTGTGGTAGGCAGTACTTGACTGATGCTCATGAAAGCTGTAGTGGTTTGAAGGACCCTTGAGAGTCACACACCAACAAACTTTCTGAGTGACCCTGAGAGCAGGGAAAAGTCAAAGCTAAACAATTAAGGTTGAAGCTCTCCCTCGTCTGGCAGGTTGTGTGCTGCTAATGTAGCACAGCACACTGCATGGTGACAGCATGCATCCAGGGACAGTAAAGAGAAGTAAAAAAAAAAGAAAAATGTCCAAAAAGAGTTACGAGTGTGTCTGTCACAGCCACCCATGCTCTAGCTGGTGGTGTGTGGGGACAGGTTTTAGGGGCAATCTATGCTTTCTGTCAGCCAGAAATAGAAGGTGCAGAGGGGTGTCCCCTAAAATATGATCCTTTTGCTCCACAGGGGAGAAAATTGGGCACAGTATATCTCCTCAGTGCTGATCTACCTAGAGGAGAGAGGGAGGTCTTCTACATGGAAAGAGCAGTGGGGTGATCCCTGGCAGGGCACCTCACTGTGCTACCAGGTGAAGATGGCAGACCACATATTCCCAGACCAGAAGCACTGGGTTTTTCCCCTTTTCCCACTCCAGACTTTCCTGCCCCACATGGTTTCTCTACACCAGGCAAAGGTGAAAGGAGACTTTCAGACAATTTTGCTCCCACAGGGACAGAAAGCAGCAAGAACACCCCTCTGCTGCTGAGAGCAGAAGACAACCATGTTCTGCCCCTTTTCCCACTGTTTTCTTCATGGATGCTCGGATCTAGCTATGCTTTCGGCTTCAGAACAAGATGAAACTTTGCTTATCAGAGGAATAATTTTAACAGTTTTGCAAGGAACAGATGAAGTGCCTGTTTCCACAATTTCCACAGCAGCACCAGGTGCTACCACTTGACAAGGGAGCCACAAGAAGCATAAGGACTGATTCTTTTTGCTCCAAAGGTACAAAGCCAGGATTAAAGACACTTGTCCTTTTTTAGACGGGAAACTGGTTATGCAGTCTAAAGAGGTATCCACTGATATAAAGTTCTTTTTCCTTCCCAATGCCCTGCTCCTATAGGGTACACAGTTCAGCCAGAGCATAGAGATGGCTTTTCTTTTTGACTGAGCCAGCAGCCCACCTCAGGAAAGGCACATAAACACCAAAAGGGCTACTGCCAACAACTATGCTGGGCTATATTTTACCCAACGCTTATATATCTGCACCTCTGACCAAGTAAAAGGAACCCTTCCCATTGAGGATTCATATCAATCCTGCCACCACAGCTACTGATCTAGTCCTCAGAAAAAGTTCTAACTGGGGTATCTATCAGCCATTTTATGCAGCAGACAAAACATTATCACTTTAGGAGACACAGCAACTCCCACCCTTGAACTGACATTTGTAATGCCCAGGATAATCTCCAGCCATCCACCTGCCTTTGCCCATGAGAGGTGACATGTCTTAAATATGCAGAAGATCCCCTGCATGACTGTTATGGCAATTCAAGCATCAGAGGGACACAGTGGGACCAGCAGCAGCAAGGATCACATATTTCCCCAGGCTGCAATAAACACCAGACCTGAACACCAGGCAGGAGTCAAGATTTGCAGAGCCTCAAGAGATGGGCTAGTCCAGTGGTTCTCCACCACTTCACATCCAGGTATCCTCTTCTGAAAATAATTAGAAGGCCATCCTGTGACGGGCTGTCATAGAAGCTCATCAATTTATAGCCAGTAAAGATCAGATGAAACTTAGAAAACTATGGTTTTCCTTGGCCAGTTTGCTTTCTTTGCAGCCATTCCCACAGGGTGTAGGTGGAGAAGCTCTGGTCCAGTCCAGCTGGACTGCAAAGTGAAGTCAGCTGTACCTATGCGAACACTGACAGCTGTTTTTCTACAGCATCAAAAAACCTGCTGGGAGTAACAGTGTGAGCTCTCAGATTAGAAGGACTCAGTGCTCCACTGTTGAGGAGATGAGAAGTTTTAATTGCTTTTTTTGGGAGGGATCTCACTGTCCAATACGGTACTCCAGGTACAATAAACAGGAGATTTTAATTTAAAGAAATAGAAGGAGGAAGACTGTTGCCTGCCACACAGATATAAAAAAGACAATTTCACGTCTGGATGATTGACTCCAATTTACAACAATCTTGTAACAATAATCATTTCAATAATGTGGCTTGCCAAGGGTTTTAGGGCAGCTAACTGAATTATAGCAAATCTTTACAATTACAACGTTTGTAATGAACGCAGTTAGTGAAGCCTCAGCGGCCTTCCCTTATCATTTACCATTGACTGATTGCTCGCTGGAGGAGGAGGCCACCCTTCAGTAAAGAGCAGCAGAGCAGAACACAAACCAGCCAAACCTCCTGCAGCTTCAAGGAGACAGGGCTGCAGGGATGGGGAGAACAGGTGACATGCAGAGGCTCCCTGTGCCCCTCTTCATCATTTTTGCTAAGGACTGTCTGAATTTATTTATTCCTGATCTGGCTTCTTTTCTTCCATCACCCCTAAGCATCTCTATGCACCCAGCAAAGAAGCAGCCTGTTGTGTTGCTGCACCTTTGCACAGGGCTTCGTTGGGAAGCAGGACTGTCACGGGTGGGGGGCAAGGGGCCAGCTGGCCTGTGAGGCCTAGTTATGGGGAGGGCACATCTGGGGTTATTTTGTGGCATAAAAACACCACAACAAGGGGAAAGGGCAAGCCTACCATTTCCTTCCACCGTGGGCTCATTAAAGGTTCCATTAAGGAAGTACTTATACTACTATTTTTCCTCTGTGTGCTATACTTGCACAGCACCTTGCTAAAGGGCAATTCCCTGCTCTTGGGGGATGCAAGCATCCTCCTCAGGGCTGGGGCAGAGGTCTGCTGCATGCTCAGGGACATTGTGTTTTGGGGAAATCACGGGGCTGCCCATGGCATTCACTTCTTCCTTCTACGTCTCTGTGGTTGTGTCACACCAGCAGACACATGGGCATGGGTCACCTCATACGTAAATCTCTGCTCACTGGCTGGAACAGGACAAAGCAAAACGGCCCCAGCCCATCAGGCAGCTGGAGGAGACAGTTCCTCTCCTGTCAGGTGATGTCCCTTCATGCAGCACTGGCACTGCCTGAAGGGGAAAACAGTCCTGGCTAGGATCCAGTGGGGCATCCAAATTACATCCTTTGGATGTGACATAATTTCTTCCATTTGTAGAAGTAAACATCCCCCAGCAAGTCCAGTGCCTTTTCAAGCTCAGTCAATGGCAGTTCATGATCAGTACAGAAAAATTTAAAAGGGCCCAGAAATATATTTTGTCCATGCCAAAAGGCATCACAGGAGACTCAGATGTCTCTTCCTTCCTGTTCTCCACCATCCTAATACGCTGGATAGTCAATGTCCCTGTCATGAGGCCAAGTCAGGAGAGAGCCCAGCACCCATGGGTGGCCAGCCTTGGCCAGCCCTCCTCACTCAGGCTGCTCACCAAGGCTCTTCTGAGCACACAGGCAAGATCTAATGTGGAAATCATCAAACCAAATATATATATGTACGTTGTTGATATCCACACTGGAGGTTCCTTCATAGTCTGCAGAGATAAATAACTGCTTTGTCTTGCTCAGAAGTGACTTCTAGAACAGTTGACAGATACTGTACCCATGAACTGCTTGTTTTTCCAGGGTACCTTATAGTGAGCCCAGGGGTGATTGGGGCTGGGGTCAATACCTATAGTGTGACAGTTAAATGATATGAAGCTCAACCCAGCATCCAAAATAAGTCCCTTGGCTGGCACACCAATGCCTGCTTAGACAATGTACTGTAAGGTCTTACATGTATATGAATTAGCTTGGCTACAAGTGGACAATGTGGCATTACTGAAGCAATAAATCACACTCTGGGTTTATGTCTGGAGCACACATGTTAATGTTGACTTCTGCAAGCAACTAGTGGGAGCACAGTTTAGTAGAGCCTTAGATTCACATTCCAAAGATCAACCATCTTTTGGCTTGACACAACATTTAGCAGTTCCAGCAGCAGCAGCCAGCAAGTGCACACATGCTCTCAATTGGTTTTCTTTATTAGCCTAATAACAATAGGAAGTTTTCATAGCAATGATGGTGATGTGTGACTGTGCCTGAGACTTCTAAAACTGTGAATGTTCTTCACATAAATAAATAAGCAGTAACCAAAGCAAGTTGCAACTTGAAGAGGCTTTAGGGACCCCTCTGTCGTAGTAGTGCACCAGATCATCTCTGTGCATTTGTTCTTAAAAGCAAAAGTTATCTTCTTTTGAAGACAATGGGATTTTTTAACTTAGCAGTGGAAAATCATCTTTTTCATCACCAGCAATGAAAGTCAATGGTTCAAAAATTCCTGGTATGCTGAGACCACCATTTTTCCTGCTGATAAATAGTCTTACTCTTGTGTTGCTTTATCTCCTGACTGCCTCTTATAGTTGCCTCTCATTCTGATACCATAACATTTTCTGGGAAAGTGAGCATCTTTTTCTTCTAGGTTTCTGCAGCACCTGACATGGCAATAATGATAATAATACGGATCTTTATATTTCCAAAGGAGATACATAGTGACACAGCAGATTCTAACAAAGTGAAGAAATCAGTGTCCTCCCGTAAGAAGCAGAGCTAAAAGACCCGAGAGCTCCTAGCTTCCAGCTTCAGGATTTGCTTTATCACTTTGCAGTATTGATCATCATAAGCCTTGAATATCTACTGTGCTGTTCTGGTTTCTTTGCCAGCGAGTGTTATAATTAATTCAGTCAGACAAACCAAAAGCCCACCTTAAAATTTGCTTTTCTGCTCTCTTAATGATGAGACTCAACTCTCATCATTTTGGCAGACGGCACTCCTCATACTCAGTCTGCAGACAAAGCTTGGTTTTCTTAATGTCAGTACAATGAGCCAAGGTAGTTCTGCATTGCACAGATGTACAGAACCCTTGATATAGAGAACAAAGAACTCCCTCACATTCATGTGTGTTATACAACCATGGAAAGAAGCAAAAATACATTCCCAATAAAAATTAGGAGGTCTTTTGTATTGGAATTATTCAAAGGTGAGTTTGCTTTTAAACCTCAAGCTTGAGGTAGATTTCTTTCACAGCATGGTCTACATTCAGGATATTGAATATATAACTATATATACAACTGAATATATAACTGTGCTGAACAAAGGAGAGAATTGGCAAAGACCTGCCACTGAATCTCCTGCCCCAATTACCCTTGCTCCTGGGTGGTTCTGTAATTGACTTCTGCTCTTTATTAAATGCAGAAGCACTTAGTCCATTGCTTCTGCTCCTGAGCTTAGCAAACTACCAGCTGAGACTTTTCTTAACCCTATCACAGGAACAATAAGGAAGCAGTGTGAGCTTCAGATGCAGCCCACACCCCTCTCTCCCCCATGGTGTATACACATTTTGAAGAGAAGGTAGAGCCTATGTGGGGTGTCAGAAGCAGAACCAACATTACTAGCTGCCCTGTCCTAGTCACAAATGTATTTTGCTTTACTAGTTTGGTGTGGAGAATACCTCAGTCACCAGAAGAGAAGCTATGTGTTTATGACTCCATTAGGCAAAATCAAAACTTCAATTCTAAAGGCAAAAAAATCCTGTTCCCTCCCCTTCTCCCTGTGAAAAACAGCTGCATTGTTTCAACTATTTCCGCTAAGAGAAATCAGACTTCATACTTGAATGAGCAGAAACCTCACCAGGTTTTACTTGCTGGCAAACCCTCAGCAAGCTGAAGAAAGCAAAATTTCATTTCTTTCAAGGACTCAATGCATGTGCACAGGGCTGAGCAGCACCTTTTTCACCTGGTGGGGCATGTGCTGTGAAGAAGGGTGCACTATAGCTGTCAGATGAACCATTAAAGGCATTCCCTGCAGGCGAGCGAGCAGAAGGCAGGCAGTGAAATTGCTAGACCTTTTTTTGTCCATGGCAGAACAAGGATTTTATCTACTCCAGGGAAAATGAGAGGAATTGCTAGCATCTTCCCCAGCCTGACCTCATACAGAAGCAGGGGTTAGCCCAGTCCTGCCCTTAAAATACCAAATTGAGACAGTGGAAAGTTGCAGAGTCTCTGATCTGTCTTTAGAAACAGGAACTGTCAACAACTCAGCTACACAGAGGTTAACACAAGCCAGGAACCAATGCCAGAGGGTGCAGGGGAAGAAAAACAGACTCAAGGCAAAGACTTGTTCCTGCAGTGCCTTGGGTACTGATTTTGGGTTAGAAACTCAGAGCTAAGGATTTTTTGTTGAACTGATTTTTTTTCTTTTTAATTAACCATGATTTTGCGACTGAGCTATGACCTGGGAAAAGAGAGACAAGGTTATGCTGCCCTGTGGCTTTGGGCGCCAGCTCTTCTGGCCAGCCTACATGGATGTTCAGTCAAAGCAACTGCAATAGGTATGGTTGGATATCTGAAAAGTAAGCCCGTTGTTTCCAACTAGCAGCTGTTATGTCCCAGCCCACAAACCCAGTATAAAAATTTATTTTTACCAGCTCTCAAATGTGTCAAAATTACCTGAAATATTTTGGGAAAGGATCACCTCCCTTCCTTGGATGGATTTTTCTTTTTTTGCACAAGGAAAATGTGAGCCATGATAATTGACAGAGAGGGTAGGAAAGGGATTCAAAGGCAATGAAAAAAGCAAGTCTCATTTTTTAAGTGATGCCATCAAACATTACAAGCCTTTCCACTTTTCTCTCCCTTGGTGAATACTGGCTTCAGAGAGACAACTGCCCACACACCTGGCTAAGAAGTAGCTGTGGTAGCTCCACATGATTCATTTAAAGTATTCTCACCTCCCATCATTGACAAAGTTACCTATTTGTTCAATATGTTCAGAGGAAAGGTCTAAATATGCCCAAACTACATGCAAAAGGATCTTCAGAAGCTCTGTACATGTCAGAAGGGTCTTTTTACTCAGCAGGCTGCATTTTTTCATACCAGGAGTC
Organism: Strix uralensis; assembly: GCF_047716275.1. Lineage (NCBI taxonomy): Eukaryota > Metazoa > Chordata > Aves > Strigiformes > Strigidae > Strix > Strix uralensis. Next base: position 41,096,527 of record NC_133973.1, read on the forward strand.
TTTTAATACAAGAAATTCAGTTCAGATCTCCTATACATAAAAAAGAGCACTCCAGGATGAAAGCTAATTAAACACCTCAGGTATCACTTTTCTAATATTCTAGTTTTTCTATGTGCATTTCTCTCATTCTCATACTGAAACTACTTGAAGAAAATATAAAAGTATTATTTATTCTTTTGTCAAAGAGAAATCCCTGATCTACAAAGCATGAAAAGATTTTTATACAATCCATCTACTCACTTGCATATCCATCAGATTTTGAAAACTTTTATACCACTTGATCATTTTCCTTTTTCTGTAAAAGAAGCATTCAAGGAAAAAATTCCCAGTAGTCAAGTTCAAAATTTGCTCCTGCCCATTCTGTCAACATACTGATTTTCAGAATTTTCTTACAGTCAATAATACTGAAAACAAAGAAAGCAGAGGGTAACTCTTCAGAGGCCTTTCTTTTTTTCTAGTGCAATGGAAGTCATTGGTGTATTTGACTTTATCACATACTCCATTAAAAAAAAAAAACCTCAGTAAAATGAGGCTGACTAGGTTTTCCCCTGAGACCTCCTAAGAAGTCATATTTAAAGTCTTGCTAAAACATTTTGGCCATTTGTTGTACTATTTTGGGTGGCCCACAGGTAGTTTTTCTCTCCCAAGCTGTTTATCATTTGTTACTTATTCGTGTGCCCCTCTAGACACGGGCTCTGCTTTACCTATAGTTGCAACCTCTTGGGAGACGTGGTCTCTCACAGAAGCCCCTCTCAAACCCTCAACTCCCCAACCTCTGCCTCTTCAGGAGTTCGAAGTGAATAATGCTTCTGCCTAGTCCCAAATTAGGAAGCCACGTGTCATACAACCAGTGTAAAAAAATTTGATATATGTTATGGAGACCAACAGACAGCTATATGAGCCTGAGTGATGAGTCTTGGGCTGAGAGAGCTTTTGTATTCAGTACCATAGTTCCTTCTTTGAAGTTGTTGTTAAGACTTTCAACACAGATGCCAATTATGACAGACAGCCAAACAGTTGTCCCTTACAGCTCTAAATTTTGTGGCTGATCACAGAGCAGTCAAATGGCTGGTGACTTTTGGTCACATCAGCCTGGGCTAAATTTCAGGCCTTAAGGCAGACTTGAGAAGAGAAAGACTGTTTCTCATTACCAAAGCTATAAGACTTGTTTGAAAATATATTGACTAAAGGTAGGCTAATAACAGCATTTTAGTTTTGCATTTTCAATTTTGAACATTTAGCCTGGTCTGTAATGTCATGCCAGTGAAGGATATGCTTGTAACAATGAAGTGAAATGAAAAGTGTTGTTATTATTAACTCAGAATTTCTTATATAGAGCTTACATTATAAATGTTTAGCCTTAGAGTTCAGATCTAGGTTTTTTAAAGTAGGTCTAGGAGCAGTATTAAAGATATTCTTAAAAGCAGTTTCCTGTGAGACAAATAAATGTTATGTAATTAAATTTTGTGCAATAAAAAAAGCAAGAAATAGTCAAATCAACATTAAGAATTGCCAAATGGGTCCATCCCATATAGCTGACACCTCTGTCTGAGCCTCAGAAAGAGGAGGCATGGATTGATATATACTCCTTGTGTAAACTAGCTTTATATTTATCCACAGAGGTTACTCTAACTCAAAAGCCAATACCAGAGGCCAAAGAGGACAGTTAAAAGACTGAAGTTTTTAGATACCAAGGCAATGAGTACTCTTGTAAAATTTCCAGTCAGGCAGACAAAAGAAGCAGAAGCTAAAAATAGGAATCTGTCCACATGCATCTTTGGGAGATCATTTATCCTATTCACAACTACCAGCAGGAGTGAAAAGCTCATTACTGTTCACTGTTTACAAAATGCAAACAAAGGTTCTGAATGAAACCCAACAGCTTTGAGGCCACATTTCTTAAAAATGCTCATGAAGTTATTCCCTCTGTATGTTTTAGGCGAGGCATTGGTGAATCAGTTTCATGGGTACAGCATATCTGAAATGCTTTCCTAAATCCAGCCGTAGATCCACAGTGCCTTTGATAGACAGGCATCTGTCACAGGCTGGGGCCATAAAATACAAAGTACACAAAGCCAGCACACCCTTAGAGAAACTCAGTCCCTAAGTAAATTGCTGCATCTAATTTTTTATCCCCAGTTATAAGGATTACTATTTCAAAGGTTTTCCATAACAGATTCTGTAATTTATGTGATAACAGAAATAAAGTCCAAACCAAACCAGAAAACTTTAAAAACATGCAAACCTGATAGACTAATGACTTTCTTCAAACTCCATCCCTAGATAAATCCCATGCTTCCATACTTCCACACTGTGTTGTACTGCAGCAGCAATGAGTTTCCTACTTCATCTGAATAACTGCTCTTGACTGGAGGCTCCTTGCAAAAACACTTTACATTCTCATGGAGGTCAATGGCAACTCTGCAGTCAGCCTCCAAGAAGCACGAACCCCACCAAGAACAGGCAACCTCAGTATGGCAATGCTGAAATGAAAGACACAAGCCAATCAAACCAGGAGTCTTGACTGATTGCATTAGAAACAGCCTCCATCAAATATACATTCAGTGTCACTGATGTGGTAGCATGATTTTAATAATGTGGAGGGGAACTTGTCACATGACAAAATTTATCAGGCTGGCAGGAAAGTACAACAAAGTTTGAATTTCAGAAACCAGTGGCTACCACAGAGAGACAAAAGAAGGTGCACACAGGTTACCCCAAGGTCATATATCATTTCAGACACATTTATAGGAAGTGTTTGTATAAATTAGTGTGAGGAGCTTAGGCTTTTTAAACATGAAAACATTTTAACACACATTAACTTAAAGAATAAAGATTCCTGAAAATTAAATGTTCTTTTTCTCTCAGATGCAGGAAAGTTTGCTGAATAGATAAGCAGGTAAGAGAAGCTGGTATCTTTAAGAAATCCATGTAATACATTAATGTGTATGAAAAATCAAAGTAGGAGTTGTCATCTTGCCAAAGCAATGCACCTACTCTGCTGCCTAGGAGCAGAAAGGCAGTGGCTGTGCAACAACATTCAGCTCCCTGCTGCCAGCAACAGAACTAACTCCATTGTGTTGTTCTGCAGAGTCTGGGGGTGGGTTTACTTCTTGCTTTCCAGAAAAATAATAAAAAAAAATAAATAAAATATATTAATACAAACACCTCATAGAAACAAGAAACCATTTAGGAGCTCTGCTAAGAATGCCAACTCTGCCCCTGAGGTGTGGAAAACTGTGGCAATGTTAGACAGGAGAAATTATATATAGGTGACACTGTTAAAGTAGATTGCTCTTTAATCGTCTGCCCTGGGCAAATATTATCATCTTTTTCCATTCTTCATTCTGCTTCTCCCCCACATCCCTGACACTAATGTAAAGTTACATTTTTCAACTATTAATAAACTGGTAATGTTATAAAAACCTCACATCCAGTTGAATAATACCAAATTAACAGTCTAACCACTGATCAAATTTATTTCTATGTAAAGGAAGAATATCTGCTTTGGTATCAGTGGCACTGTATTAGGTTAAACTTGGAGAATATCAGAGTCACTCTCAAGATTACTGTCTAGGATAAAGCTTTTTCCTCTCCTGTTCATTCATCTTCAGTACGAGGCCAGATTAATTTTTGAGAACCATATTGCTTAAAGAGTAGACTTCAGGTGAATTTCCACCAATTCTATTGAAATGTGAATTTTAAGCTGATGCAATCCAGCCACAGCAAAATATAAGATGTTTTTTGAAACTTTTTTCCAAGATGATGTTTAGATTGGTTTAGGAGTGGTTCACACTGGTTTAGCTTAAGAGGCAAACAGGTTGCACACCTGTTTAAAATGTTTGTTCTCAGCTAGAGGTTACAGTCCATAAACTGAGATGCAGGAATTAACTTGGCAGTCCACAATTAGTCCTTTAAGCACAAAGCTTCATAGTTCCATCCCGAACATGAGCACCTGTCTGATCTTGGCTGGAGACAATTCCTTTCTCATTTGACCTAACTTGGAATAATCTATTATCCCTCTGATAACACATATCTATACAGGCTTTGGGGCTTGTTGACCAAATCAAATACAAATTGATTCAAGTTGCATCAATACAATTTACTTAAGCCCCCTTGCTCTTATGCTCCACATCCTAAGCCCTGATGTTTTGACCATGATGTCAATGCAGATTTAAATACCCTCCTGTTAACCAAGATATATATGTGCTGCCCCACAGTGAGTCTCCCAGAAATCCTTACCTCTGCTTTGATTTGGCCTGATCCTGGACCTGCTATGCATTTCTCTCTGCTCCCATGCCTGTGATGTCTGATATCAGTGGAAACACTGAGCAGTTTGCAGGACCAATATCCAAAGCCCTGATTATGATGGATACTGAGGCCCATGCTCCCATCAACACCACCACAGTCCCATGCTGCTCAGTACCTCTTCCAGCCTCAGAGGGAAGACACTTGGCTGGTTCATATTTTCAGTGTGTACCTACGACTCCTTCCCTACAGTTATACCTTTCCTTTACTCTATGCCTAAAATCAAGTCTTCACTTGCACGCTGAGTTTCAGTATGCAGAAATGTCTTGTTACTCCTCCTTTAAATATCCCTCCACTTGGTCCTCTGGCATTTTTCTTCAAACTCTTCCTTTTCAGTCCGTAGCTGTTCGAGATCAGCATTATTTAGCATCCTCACTCTGGCCTCTAATTTTCTCATCACAGCAACTTTATTTTCTGTGAAGCACACTCCAGGAACAGCTGCTGCTATTCCACCAGGATCCTTCTCTCTCCCTCAGTCTGGCTGTCGGGAGGCTGCACGTGTTCTCCAGCTCCCCAGTTTCTGCCCGTCTGTGCTGACGGATGGCCCCAAACTTCCTTGGGATTCCCTGCATTCAGGTGTGCCACTCACCTGCCAGGGAGGTGTTTCTGCAGCCCATACCAACCATAAGAGCACAGAAAAAAAGGCTAGTTTCACAACAGGGCTTCTAGGAAGCCTCCCTTTATTTAAATTTCAAGGAACTCAACCACGGCAATGCTGCAGAGTTATAGTACCGTAGCTCTAAGTCTGCCTGGTTTTTACTACATGTCCTTCCCTGTTCCTGGTTGTTACATATTTGAGAAGACCCTGTGTGAAGCCCACCCAGTGCCCCACTGAATCACAAAGTATGCTGGCTAAAGCTTGTCTCCCTGTGCATCTCAAAGGGGAGATCCCCCCCATCTCCTCAGCACCCCACACTTATGCCTGCTGCTGGTCTCCACAGGAGCAGGCAGGCATTTGGGATCAATGTTTCTTTGTGGGTGAAACAGTTTGCCAATCAGCTTTAAACTCTTCTGAAAACTAGACCAGCATTCTGCAAAGAAAGAATAAGCTTAATAAAACAGTCTTGGAACAAATTTGTAAAAATGAAAAGGAAGCGCTCTCAACTAACTGCATCCTGGCTTGTGTCCAGTTGCTGCTCTCTTTATTTCATCCAGCTGAAGTGCTGTCAGGGCCTGTCTCAGCTCCAAGAGCCACAGTCAGAGCCTTAAGAGCCTGGAAAGCCTGAGCAGTTAATGTTGAACTCGAACACCTTCATTGCTTTCCAGCTCCTCAGACAAGGCACAAAACAGGGTGCCGCCCTGGGGATGCTCCCGTTCCTACAGACCCTGTCTCTCTTTGCAGGTTGCTCAGGTGCAGACATCACATGGAGTGTTACCTGCAGCTGATAAACTCAATCTTTAATCAAGATGAGTTTTTATCATGCAACCTGTGGGATTTTTATCTCTTACAACCTGTCTTTAGGAATATGGATATCCCCTGGGCATAGGCCAGACACAGCCTGGTATCACCATTTGTGTGTCCAGTGAACTCCAGGCTTTCCTGAACATGAATATGGAGAATAATGATTGGGTTAGTCATTTTCCCTGCGAGCAGCCTGTGTACTCGCTGTGGAGATGTTCCCTGCAGTCCAGCAGAGTGACATTTAATCCTAAATCCACTGTGATGAAACATCTCTTCTGCCAAAAAGAGTATGTCTACTCTCCCTCCCCACAGCAACACTTCCCCACCCTTTCCCTACAGCCAGCATTGATATAACCTTATAAGCAGCCAACTCAGGCCAAACAGCAATTCAGTGTGTGTTTTACTTGCTGAACTCCCTGAACTAGCACATCATGGTGTCAAATGCACAGTAGTGCCGGTGCAAACAAAGCAGATGGAGCAAGTAGTCTTACTCTTTGGATGGGGTAAGGGGAGTGGGGCCACTCATTTTGGCAGTAGCCCACAGTTAGGTCAGCTTAAGCACCCTCTTCATACTCAGTCCTTACAACCTGAAAGCTACATTTTACGCAAACACATAGAATTACTATCATGCACTGTACAAAGGATGTGGCTAGAGACACAAGTAACAGCAGGGACTAACAGCAGGAGGGTGGGAAGCAAATTCCTAACTTGAGTGACCAAACACTGGTGCCAGGCTTTAATACCTTCATTGTTGAGTCCACAGAGATGTGGCATGCCAGCACTAAAGGCTTGCAAATCTTCAGTGTGCACACAGGTTAGACATCTATTCATTTTCCATACTAAATGTTGAGTTGGGCAATTCTACAGCTCCTTTGAGGCTCACCTTCTTTCCATCACACCATGATGTCATGTCACCATTCAATGCTGCTTGTCTGAAAGCTGCAGTGGGACTGCAGCCTCCAAGGGTCTGCTCCAAATGCAGTTAAGAGCAACACTCAAATGAATTTCAGACTACAGGTTTGTAAGCCCACACATGCCAGTTATTACAGTAGGTCATGAAATGTCTCCCATGCCTGACTTCAGTAGTTCCATGTTTGCTTTTGGTGAGAACAGAAAGGGCTTTCTCAAGGAGATGTCCTGTCATCTCTGTTACAGGATTTGATAAGATGTAAGTGGTAAATATCACTTGCATCTTCATTTACCAGCCAGCTGAAACTCAGCTTGATACTTTTGGACTTCCACGCTTAAGTGCTTGTTGCTCGACTATTTCAACAATTTAGATAAGCTGGAAAAATGCAGCAAGGGCACACACCAGCCTTCTGGTAATGAATTTGCTTGATGATATATGGAGAGCAGCAGCTAAATCTAGCAATGACTTGTGCTGAAAGCTACCACCAGTGATGAAGACCTGTACTCACCACAGTATATCAAGTTTAAAAGTAGGCCTGAAAGGTGCTGGGGAGTCAGTGAGTAAAATGTTGGCATTTTACTTTAAGAACCATGATCAGAGTGGAAGATGTTGCCTTAATAAAATATGCTTTGTACCTGCTCTTAGTAAATCACAGAGAAATTGATAGTCTATATAGGAGAGGAAGGCTAGAGCTCAGCTTGCAAGCAGACTGAATTACTTCTCACTACAGATTTGAGGTTATTGGCAGACAGCCCATGTTGCCATTTAGTCCTCATAGCAAGTATGTTTTAAAAAATATTTTCCATATAGACAGACACACTGTAGCCACTGGGACTCCAGAGAGCTGTCATATAGGCCCTCCTGCCCTTTGGGGGCTCTAGTTTGATTTCCAGGTAATACAAACCAAAACTGAAATTGCAATTATGTCTGCACCAAAAAATTGCTCATTCTCCACACGGCAAATAACAAAGAGAAGGGTGAAATGTTCCCAAAGAGTGAGGAGAAGCACACTGTATGCTTTCCTCCCAGTTGCTACAAGTGTGTCATCATTTTGGAAGAAGAGGGGCACTTCTGCCAAAGTACCACACCCTGACCCGTCTAGGGCCTGATGGTTTTGTCACAGACAGTAGTGACACACTCCACAACCACCATATCTGCATCCACATGGGCAAGGCAAGAGTTTGAAATTACATAATCGTGATTTAATACTGCCATGTAATAGCCTGATAAATTTTGGTAACAGCCGGTGACAGTTGCATTCCCTCAATGGCATCTCTGTTCTTCACCACTGCTCTTGAAAGTACCAATCTATAACTGTGAATTCCTGTGTTCAGAAAAGGTCACCAAATAAGCACACCTTCTCCCATGGTAGGGCTGTAAGTAAAAAATAAGTAAACTTGACTGTATGATATTTTGCAAAACACATAAACACTGAAAAGCCCAAATAACAGGGAATTAACTCCATCTACCCTCAGATTCGTCACTGCTAGTGGTTCACCGGCTGTTGTTGGGGATTTTTTTTAAAGCAATGTGTAGAAATAGCCTAAATCATCAGTCCTCCCTTGGGCCAAATGGGCTCAAGGAGGAGGTGAGCGTTTGTAGGACTGACACTTCCATGGCATTTGGTCAGCCAATGTCTGGAAACAAGGTGGCCAGAATGGCAAAAAGCTAGGGCCAACTCTGTTACCTCTCACACTCCTGAAATTTGTTTTGAATAGAAACTATTGTGCCTTTATCAGAATAATGTTTTCATCTGTAACTGGGGAAAAGCTAGGCAGAAAAATTTACTTGTAATGTTTGCTTATACTTGATTACTATATATTTTCTTCTTGTCCTTCTCCCTTTTTTATTTTAGACAAGAATATCCTCATATTTAAATGCCTTTTAGGTTGCTACTAAAATAACCAACGAAACACTTTCCAAAAATTTACTCATTAAGATATCTCTTTTACCTTTCTCCTCAGGGAGCAGGAGTTTTCTATGGTCATGTAGATATGCTCATCTATGAGGTATTTTTAGCAATGTATTATGGCTGCGTGTTAGTACCCCTTTAGAGATACCCTTAGGCTACTACTTTTTTGCATGATCAAAATAGAATTGCACCAACTTCTGGGTGGCTAATTGATGCAAATTATACTGACATAGCTGGTGATTTTCCTACTTTAAACTAGCAACAATTTTGATGCAAAAGTCATCAAAAAAAGAGAAGAACTAAGTAAATAAAAATGTTATTTGTTGTGTTGTTGGCCACGTTGAATTCACTAATGGTTTTGAAGTACTTTTTAAATTCTTTTCTTTTAATCAGCTCAGCCAAAATTCAAAGGCTGTTGTTTTGACATTACTGTGTCATTGTCTGGTTGAGTCTAGTTTGAAACTGTGGCTGGACAAGAATTTGCACAGTTGCAAGAACTATGGTGGTATCAGTACTCAGGATGGAGGGAGACAGGGAGAGGGGAAGGAAGGAGGGAAGCAGGAATGGAAACAGACAAGAAGGCTGACATATCCACATTCAGATCTAAGATTAGCCAGAACGTCCTTCTCTTCTTGCATTTTTTTATGTCATTAACAGACTGCTTTTCACAAACCAAAAACTCAATGAGAAGATCAGAAAAATGTATGTTTTAATAACTATTTTCTCCTGACTTTTCCAAAATACCCTCTTTTCAGCTTGCCAAATAGACTTTTAGTAATAGTTGCCCTTTTCCACCCTTCCCCAAACCAACCCCATTATTTCCAAAGCCATTTTGGCAAAGCAGTCATTTGAATTTTTATAAAGGTCATGAATGAAGAGCCTTGATCATCTCTATCTCTCTTCACAACATAGGCATGAATTGTAGGTCAGTACTGAGCAGTAACCAGAATTCATAGCACAAAAGTGAGACGCTAAGGAAACCTGTAAATGAAGCACTTAAAATGGCATATAGTTCCTCATCTACAGTCTTGCATAGGAAGACTGTGTAGTGGAGATCGGTCAAGCCCAGTGCAAGAAGCTGCACCGCTACCACAGATGCCCTGAACAGCTTTGAGTGAAAGGCCCTGTCACCTTCTTTCTGACAGTGCAAGGACTGATCGTGAGCACGTCCTCAGGCTGGGAAGGTAGCAAGGATTGCTGTCACAGGGCACTGCAGGAGCAGTAGAGATTAAGGAACCAAGTTGAGGAATGCTGCTGTCTGTCGCTCATGCCAGTTCATGACCTAGATAAGCTGGCAAGTCCTCCAGTGTTGCCTAAACCAGCTAGAATGTGTAGACATCTACTCTAAAAAAGTGCCTAGCATGCTCATGGGCACTTCTCTTGGAAAGCTCTCATCACTCTATCCTTGTTCAAAACCCTTTCCCTTTGAAGTTCACACATTGCATGCCAACATGTGAGTGCCTTCTTATCTAATGTTATCAGGAGAAAAAAAAACCTGATGTTAAATCTTGTGATGCAGCTAGGATTCCCCTGGAAAAACAGGAAATCTTGTAGCTGAAACCTTCCTCTTCACCAGATTCATGTTGTCCCCCTTACTCTCTTAGTTCTTTAATCTCAGTATTAGACTTGTGACTAACAACATTTTAAGAGCTTTGGAGCAGGGATCACAGCATTTTCCAGGAGCTAGGATGTAATTACAACATTCCAAAATGTGATGCATTAATAAAAATAATTTAATCTCTTTCAACAAAAGGAATATCTTGAAGCATACTTATTAATTCCACTGGGATTATATGAATTGCTCAGATCCTTAGGAATTTCTTGTATTGTGCTACAATTTATGCTACTGTGCTAGGGAAACTAGACCTGGTACCAGTCTGCTTATCTATCTGTGAACAGGTCAAGGATGAAGCATTATCAGTGTATTAATAGACTTGCCTGGAGAGAGCAATAGTAAATGCATCATCAATAAAGGCATCCCCGCTAAAATTAAAAATTGTCGAGTTTCTAAAGTCTGTTGCAAAGTACCTTGAGTACATTGGCTCTCAGCATTGTGTACCTCCGAACAGAGAACGTATAGCTCTATGGTGACTTCCAAAGTGAAATTCTGCTGTGGGATGAGAGCATGGGACATCTGCAGGAAACCCACTCTGCTGCTGATGAGCCCATGGGCAGCTGGGTTGGAGCACCCCTCTCCATGGGAGGGTAGCAGAGAGGGAGCCTGTCCCTAACAAGGACACAGAGGGGCCAAGATGGTGTGAGGTGTCAGAATCTATTTACTTCTGGGATGTTCCTGGGTTTTGGTGGCAAGAAATCAAACAGGACTGCCCAGTGAAGGTCCTGCAAGGGAATTTCCACCAGTTGCATGGATATCAGGATTGCTATGGTTTAAGAAATTATTTACATTGTATTGTCTAAAGTCTTCTCTGCTCTGTTGTCTGAGAACAAAGGTTGCGTGGATGCTGCTTGGATGCTGCACAAGATGCTGCTTGGCCTCTTGTGACCATGCCTCAGAGCGCACACCATTAGCACCTGTGACCACCCATGTTTGGACACCAGATCCCAGCGGGATGGTTGTAATCAGTGCTTCATCAGGCTGTTGCTTTGTTTACCCCCTCTTTATATGTGACAGCAACATGTGCCTGATCTATACACCCTGTGCTTTGTGCTTTTATAACTGTATTATAAATCAATTGATTGCTGCAACCAGCTAAACTTGGGAGGTGGGGGGGGGGACGGGACAACACTAATATTCAAACATGCTGATTAGCCACATAGCTTTATATCTATCTACACAAATTCTCATGTCTTACTCACTGGGTACAAAAAGGCATTTGGAAGCAAAGCTTTATTCCACACAGAAAAAGGTTTGTTTAACCTGAATAGTGTCGCTTAATGCTGACACCGGAAAGTCAAAACCCGCACATCAGCAGGTTTCTTTTATAATCTCTTGAGGTTCTAATTCAGCTGTAGTCTGCCCAGCTTGAATGTCTATTTGCCTCATCACAAATGATTGCCAATTTATTGTCAAGGGTAATATTACCTACTCTAAATCCCTGCTAACTTCCTCACTTAGAAAAAACGATGAAGAAAAAGACTAGGTGGGATTTTTTGTTCCTCCAAGATTTTACTGGGCTAATGTCCTTCAACTCCAAATTGAGGATAAGGCAAATTATATCACAAAAAGCTATATTAGAGTAATATTAAGAATTTGAGTTGAAGTTGCAAAAGTGACAAATTTCAAAGATGGATCTGAAATTCCCATCTAGCAGTTACCCCTTACTGCATTCTGCAAGCACAGAGACTTTACAAAATAAAAGTGTACTGCCTACAGATTGAAGACCCATGAGCTATGTCAATACTAACAAACCAAACAGGGCCATGGCCTGAACTCAAACACCCCTCATGAACGTCCATAGTGTTTACACGTTGGCGCACTCCCTGGTATGGTTTAGGTTCATGTCCATCAACTCTGCCTCACAATGTCCATGCACAGTTCAGAAGCAGCACTGAGCCGTGTCTGCCCTCGTTTGGCTGTATGGGCAAGGACACTCACTCCCTGGGAGAAGAAAAAGCAACAGTATGGGAACAAGTAGGGCTACCTCACATTTCTCAGTGAGAAAGAGTTTGCTCCCATCTGTTTTACTTCCTAGAATAGGCACAGCTATTTAGTATTTTTATAATTATAAGCCCCAGGACAATACTTTAGTTTTTGCATCTAGATTTCTTTTCCTTTTTCTCCCTTCTGTCCTTTCTGCTTTGGATTGAGCCATATCCTCAGTGCATTTTTCCATTCCCCTTGGCATGTCAGGAAACTTAACTGAGTCTGACTGTGCTCAGATCAAGCACAGCTCCTCAAGGGAACTGCAACCCGAATAAAATTAAATGTAGGGATTAAGATGAACAGGAGAGGATGTGATTAACACAATCAATTAACGCAAGTTCTCCTGTGTGGAATAAGACCTACCACATCCATTGGTAAATTTCAATTAAGTTACTCATTTTATCATGGATGAACATACAGATAACCCATCCCAGTCCCTTTTTGTAGTATGAGTCCATAATACAGACAAAAGTAAAAATGGGTATAGCCAAGTTCAGGCCTTCCTAGCTGGCACAGCTATGGCCAAGTGCTCCGGCAGACAAGGGGGCTGATTTGTCCTGTGACAGGACCAGCAGCTGAGCTCAGATACTCACATTTCCAGACCTGCAGAAGTCTGTCTATGCAGGCTGAGCATGCTGCTTAAGCATGTTTGTGCAAGTCCATGTGGGGAAAAGGGGGATGGGAATCAAGAAACATGTAATCTCTTATTTTAAATATACATCAGTTCCAGCCTGGGGAGTCAGGTTGGTAAACACCAAGTGTGGAGAACCTGGAGCCATGGCACAGTGCTTGGTCCAGATCTTTGTCTCCAGAAACTGAGGGTGACTGGCAGGACAGTAAGTTCAACATTTATCTGTTTTAGAGGGGACTAAAACAAACACTTTGCTAAGGCATTCACAGACCTTCTCTGGAAGTAGGACAATATGGAAGGAGAGAAATTTAAGAATGACAAGAGGCAACCCCAGATGCCTTCCTGGCTACTATCAGTCCCCAGTCCCTTGCACTTCTCCATTGCCTTGTGCAACTGCCCCATCCTTCTTTCTAGACTGTTCCTCCAAACCCCTAGTTTTGCTCTCTCCACTGCTCTCAGTGCCAGTTTTGCTCCTATCTTACCAGTCCTGGCTGTCCTAGTCTCCTCATCCAGCCACTACTTCTGCATGGAGCTCCCAGTCCTGTTTCAGCATGCTGCTCCAGCGCTGCCTGTAGTGCCTGGTAGTGTGTGTGCGCATGGGTCTGTGCACGTATGTGTGTGCACATGCACACACGTATGACCAGCTGCATGCAGTTGTATCTGGTGTGCAGTTCAGTAGCCTGCATTAGATTAAATGCTTCCAAATAGACAAAATGTGTTTTCCCTCTTTAATAAAAGCTAGAGAGATATTTTTATTTCTTTCCTCACTTATTCTCACAAAAAGGTACAGTGGTATTGCTCTAGGGCTTTTAAAATTATAAGACAGTTATCTCCTTAAATAAGTAATGGTTACTGTAATCGCAGGTTCCTGAAGAGCCTCCCCACACCCACCACCCAGCAGACCCAAAATAAGCAAGTTCCTGCTTGCCTGATTAAGGGTGACTCCAGAGGTTGCCATCGTAGGGCTGAGGTAACAGCAGACACTGCATGAGCAGGACACGGGTTTTAGCCCTGATTGATGAGGGCCCTTTATAAGGGCCATTTCTGAGGTATGACAGTCCCTGCCAAGCAAGCTGCTTTATGTCTCACAATATTACAGCTGTGTAAAATACAGTGATAACACTTCACATGAATTCCAGTTCCAGACTTATCCAGAGGGTTAGGCATATTTATCTCTGTAAATTGCGATCTTATTAAAATCTGAATGTGTTAGGAAATACCTCGAGCACACGTTGTAATAGAGCTAGTCTCTTCATAGGGATTAAAGGGAGGTTAAAAACCAGGTACATACTCTCATGAAAGCACGTAGAGGTATCAAAGGGGGATGAGGTTGTTTTTCTGCTCCTTTTCTTTGTACAAAAGCTGTTTGGCATCTATATTGTATGTGTTTGTTTGGCAATAGTCTGCCATATGGTTTTTTTTCTTCCAACTGCAGCCCTATGTTTTCTAAGAAGCATAAATCAGAATGACAGGTAAAATAACAAGACTTTTGTGAAAAATATATGCATCTTTAGTGTTTTAAGAGCATGTTGATATAGCATGTATACATTGTGTTTTGGAGAGAGACAAATTCATTTCCACCCCTCCACTGCATTGCCATCCTCCCCTGCAGCACAGCAAAACCCCATTTCTGTACCCAGGTGCAGGTTTCTTTCATTCTTTCACTTCCTTCCAAAATGTCACTTTTAGATATGTGTCCAAAACATTGACCTTCTAATCTGCTCAAAAAAGACAGTTCAAAGTTGATAACAAAATCACACTCCCTCTGTTTTTGTGTTTTGTTTGTTTGTTTGTTTTGATTTGTGCCATTTCCCTCATAATAAGCCAACTTTGCTCTTACAGCCATTCCTCCTTATGAAAACAGCTTAAAATATTTTCCTCAATGAAACCTGGACACCTGCCTTATTTCAATAATCTCTCAGTGCTTTAAGTGAAGCAGAGGCTGTTGAGTCAGACCAGCAGAAATTGTACTGTTCCTAGTCATTTTTGTTATCTAGATTATCTTTAAGAAAAAATATTCCTTAATCTGTATATCATTCTGTCTCCAAGAGGGCTACAAAAGGCCACTGAAAAGAAAATAGTGCACAACATCTGGAGGCTGCAGAGTCTGCTCTGCCCAGCCTCCTCCCTGGGCTGGAGTCAGCTGTACATCCTGCTGACTCAGACCCGCCACGCTTTCAGAGGAGTAAAATATGACTAAAAAGTGCTAAAGTAAGTGTTCATCTATAATTAAAATTTGCCAGCTATGTCTAAATGAGTTCAAAATACCTTTTTTATAAAACACTATTCCTATAAAATGAGATTTTTCTTTTCAGATCAAAGAATAGTTTTAATAAACGAGGACAAAATTCTCTGTCACAGCATTTCTTATAAAAGACAGTGATTAAATTGCTGCAGTTTCTAACCTGATCCCTCTGACTTCTGCGAAGCGTTTCCTGGCCAGGTGCTGGCAGCAGCCCACTGCTTCTGGGGTTTCCCTACTGTGCAGGGACCCCTGGGCCAGATCCCGTTAGCGCCGCAGAGCTACACTAAGTGGGTGATGGAGGGTTGTGATCCCTGTGATCTCCTGAGAAAGCAGCAGACAAAATCCTTGGCTACTTTGTACCTGTCTGCTAGGTTATTTATATTGAAAAGAAGGTCATGCAGCCTCAGAAAATGCCAAAACATGGCATCCCTGCTCCTTCTGATCTCTCTCAGACATTTCCCCTGGTTTTCTTTATCACAATGAAAGCTCTTTCCCACAGCCACTGTGCTCCTAGAGCTGCCAGGGGAAGGTGATGGTGCAGCACAGCAGCAGTTTTGCTCCAGACGCTCTATGCAGCACCTGTGCAGCAACCACCAAAGACCAGACTTCAAGCTAAGAGTAAGGTTTCAAAGAGGCTCCTACGTAAGGTGACCAAGGTCTCTCTGGTGCAACTATCCCAGCCAGCTAGTTTTCCAGACATGTTTTGTAAAATTATTGAGATTTCTATTGACCTCCAGCCACACAAATCATTTTCCTCTATTTCATCATATTTACCATGTGCTAAACGGCCTCAGAAGCATGCAAATGATTACAGACGGAATCTCTGTCCTATTGGCATCACTTCAACATAGTCAGAAGATAATCTCAATGTAAGCATTCTCTCAGGTGTCCAAGAAGCTTAGTTAGGAATATGGCCTTGGAGGAATAGAAAAAATAATTCTGTTTTATTTCAAGAGTGACAAACTTTTTTATAATTGTTCTTATTGCTTATTACTGACTCAAAACTCAGGCCAGATTAAAATATCAAGAGACAGATATGGCAAAAATTCATGGTCATGTTAAGCATTAAATGGAGAGATAAGCAGATGAAAAAAGGATAGCTGCAGATCCTAACACTGAAAAAGGTATTAGGCATATTCTCTGGGTTCAGAGGAGGGAGAAACACTATGAAAAGGGTGAAGTGGGAGTGGGAGGGAAAGGCTGAGCTGGAACCTTCTCTTCTACCTTCTGTTTTTCAATGAGAAAAAGAGGGATCTGGGAGTGGCTGTGCAAAAGAGACAGGACTGCTGAATGGAAAGAGATCAGATCCCAGCTGTGGCTCAAAGAGCAGAGTTGGAAAAGCAAGCCTCCAGCTCCAAAAAGTAAACCAGTAAGTTTTCAGGACACAGAAATCTATGAGGAAGGCTCCTGGGAGCTGAGTGGTGTTTCAGCTTCAATTCCTTGATGGCTGACACCCCAGGCTCCTCCATCCAGTGCTCCTCCCATGCTCACCCTGGGATGGGTGGGAGCACCTCACCAGAGGAAGCTCCACCTTGCACAGCTGCAGCACAGCTGCCAGCGCAGACACGACTGGACAGCAGGCTCCTCAGAACATGCATAGATTTGTTCATCTCAACGGCAAGAGCCCTAAAGGATTTAAAATGGTTAAGCTACATTTTTTCATGTGTTTGAATCATGCTCTATTTCTTCATGTTTTATGGTAATGATGGAAGTTCTTGGCCAGTAAGACAACCCCAATCAGACAAACTTAAAAACCATGATCGTATCTGCCTACGGCTTGGCTTGTAAAGATAAAACAATGGAATAATAAATCCTCCTCCCCCATCACTGAGGAGCTTTGTTTTTCCAAAGTTAAATAACTTGGTGTATTGTGGCAGTGCACAATTTACCCTTTCAGCATGTGAGTCACAATTGACTTTAATTACTTAAGTAATTCAGTCCCTGAGCCCCATTTACAGTGGGCACCATTGCACTCTTTGGCATCCAGCCCATGATTTGGAGATGCATCTGAATCTCCCACATGCGTGCAGTGCTCCCCTGCATAAAACTTTATATATTCCTACACTCCTTCCAGGAGTCATATATTATTTACATCATCCGTATTACAAACATACCAGAAGCGCACTACAGTTTTCTCTAGAGTTCAGCTGGCTTTTTTGTGTTTCCCATGCCTGGAAGTGCATTAAACATTCCTGCTTCATCCTGTATCTCCACTTTACTGACTACACAGCCTCTTTTATGCAGAGTATTACTCCCCCTGTAAGTAGGTGAAGGTTTGTTTACTCACATAATGGAGGATGGCTTCTAAGCTAGTAATTCTGAAAAAGCAGCTGTAATGGCAATGAGAAACAACAGAAGGAACAGGGTGGCAATATTTCCTCCTCTGAACATTTGAATGGGTTTGGTTAGAAGTGAAGGAGAACTAAAAAAATGAGAAGATAGAAAGGTGGGATCACCAGCAAGGAAACAAGCTGAGATTGGGTCTGCAGTTATGGTAACTGGTAGGAGCAGCGGGGAAAGCCAGTAAGGAGAAAGAGGAGGAAGGCAGCCCCACAGCGGTCCTGTGTGCATGGCCAGGCTGCAAAATACCTCTCCTGCAACTGCCCCGAGTTCTGGGAAATCACTTATGTGGCTTTTGAAATCTTTGTTCTCAAATGGATCCTTTGTTGCTTCAGACGTTGATCAGCTTACAAGCTGTTCTGGGCAAATACAAGAGGAAAAATATCATTTGGGAGAAAAGTGGAATATTGCAGAAAGTAACATTTCTAGAGCGCACATTAGAACCAGATGTTCTACTCAAAAGCATTTGTGGTCAGGGACTACATCGAGAAACTAACTGCTGTAAAGGGAAAAAAACAGAATTACAGCACACTGGATACAAGAAAAAGTTACACCAAGAGCAAAAAGAAGATTGAAGAAGGATATATTAGGTGTCTTGCACTGACAGCTGTAATTACAGGTTACTATCCAAGCAAGAAAAGGGTTGGATCCAGCTCCCGCCTCTTTCACAGATGTGCTGCTGGACTTCGACCAAACCATGTAGGCTTCACTTCAGTGTTGAGTAAGGACTTGAGGGCTTTACCACGCTGAGGGGTTTTATTTTCCTCTCTCGCTGTGTCTTAGGCATAAGGACTGGATGCAGCCCAGAGGCAGCCAGTTTTGGGAGGCCTGGCAGGGGAATGGCTGACATGGCCAAGGTGCTGCATGCTCATTTCTTCAGGGCACCACACAGAGTGTGAGGAGGAGGAGGAAGGTGGTTTTCAGTCCCCGAGGGCCCTTTCCAGCCCAGTAGACTCTTCCTAGAGGGAGGATCCCCTTGTAAATGGGGATTGAGCTGTTTCTCTGCTGTTTTGAAGAGCTGTGAGGGACAAATTCACTGATATATTTGGGTCACCCACATGATATGGTGATGGAAGATGTGGAAAAGCATACAAATAAAAATAAATACATACTTCAGACATAAATTTTAATGACAGAAAAGCATAATGGAAGAACAGCCATACTGTCATCATCTGGCAAAACAAAGATTCACCTGGCTTTATACCCTAAGTGTGGTCAGAAGGAAACGCTCAAGTGAAGCATATGAGGAGTGATGCAGACACTGAGTGACCCTCCCCTGTCTCCCAGCTTCTAGTCATCACTGAATTCTGAGCTGGGGGGTTCATCCTGAACATTATTTTGAACAGAAAGGGATGGCCCTACCTTCTGCAAATTTACCCTATCAGCTTTTGAACCCATTTATTATTTTGGTCCCCATAATATCCTGTGGCCACAAGTTGCACAACTTCACCACATGCTGGGTGATGAAGTGCTCCCTTTTTAAAAGCCCAGCTGATTATTTCATCAGCCTGTATTCTTAATTGTCAGGAATGATAATTAATCTCTTTCCTCAACTACCCATTACCATTCGTGATGTTATCAGGCCTCATCTCTTCCCCAAGCTGAAAATACCCAGTATACTTTGCCTTTCCTCACACAAAAACCACTCCATTCACTGAGCCTGCTGCTTCTTTTTTCTGGACCACTTTCAGCTCTCTGTTCTGAGCTGTGGTGATGAGTTCACTGCATAATACCCAGGATGCAGATGCATCATGAATTTATGTGGTAGCATAACTATTTTTTTCTGTTTGCTCTCTATTCTTTTCCTAAAAATTCCTAATAATCTTTTTGACTACCGCTGAGCAATGAACTGATTTTCACAGGGACTTACCAGTAATGACTCCCAAATCTCTTTCCTGAACATTAGAAGCTAATTTAGAAACGGTCATTCTGTATGTAGCTAGGGTGCCTTTTTCCCATATGCATCACTTTGCACCTATTGACATTGAATTTCTTCAGTCATTCTATTGCCCAATCACTAAGCATTGTGAGATCCTTCTCTGAAGGTGAAAATGAGAAAATTGATAGTGAAATCTGGCCAATTTCATGTTAAATGTATTTGTAATTTCATAGGAAGCATAGTCAATATGTGAAGAATACAACGCAGCGAAAAACATACCTCTTACTGACAAAAAGTCATGGGAAGTTCATCTCATAGAGGATCTGATTTCTAGAGAAAAGAAATTCTTTTCTTCATTTGTATGTGCCTGAGGGAGTTATAGCTTTCCAATCTAAGCTTTGAGTCTGAAATACCTATGATGCAAGGAAGGCTGGATTGGGCAATCAGCCAGTCAGCATCTCTTCATTGTCTCAGGGGTACTAAATAAGCCTATATAATTGAGACAATATTGACATCCCAGTCAGGATAGCTATATCCTGACAAGACTACTTCAGGTCTGCTAAGACTGTGAATTGGCATTCTTTAGCATCCTGACACCCTGATGCAGGGTACACTACATGCTTTACTCTTTGCATCTCCCCCCCACCCTGTACCACAGATGGTTGCTGCTCACATGCTGCATCCCCCTGAAAATACACTTTGCAAATTATTTTCATTAATAGCTTTCTGTAATGATTTTTGAGCCACCTGTATAGGTCATCCACACCTCCAGGCAGTTAGCTGTGTCACCAAAGTAAGGCCATGTCCCACCTGTAGAAGAAAAATGTTTTCTCTGTGCAACAAGAGAGTTTAAGAATGCATAAGGTAAACCAGGCCTGACACTTGTATATGGGTGTCTGCATAAGCCGAGAGGTAACTATTTGGCTATGGATTTGCAAGCATAGATCCTGCCCATGAAAAAAAGGGTCGCAAGACCTGGGAGAGATTTAATGCTGCCTCCCATCCTTCTCAGACAAAATGCATCAAGTTGCTGCGGGTTTCCGTCCCTCCCTCCCTCCTACCTCCCCATTGCCTTACTCTCAGAACTTTAATTAAACAAATGCACAGGCTTGTGCTTTAACACATACAGTCTTTTACCCATGTTAAATGTGAATTTGCTGCATCCAGTGTCATCACAATTCTGAAATTTCATGTGGAGCACTCTTCAGTGGACTGCAATCAAGGCTCTGGGTCTGTCCCCACCGAACTCAAGAACACTGACTTCAACACAAGCATTAGCAGGCATACAGCTGGAAAGAGAAAAGATGTGAATTAAATGCCATTTAATCTCATTTAATCATTTCCTTTCCTCCTTGCCCAAAAGAATAAGATTTAGAAAAGAAACAGTCTGAAAAGGAAAACTATTAAGTAAGTTTCAAAGTGAAGATCATGCCAACTAATATTATCTATTTCAGGACTTCCTGCCTTGCTTATCTCCTTTTAATTAACCTATTTCTGACCTGGACCGTGTGTTTGTCTGGCAGACATAGTCCCATTTTGCAATTGCTCTTGATTAAATAAAAGAGTCTGTAGTAGTGTTTGTGATCAACACTGCTGCTACATATTTCCTGTAGCAAAGCTAAGGGCAGCATGTGAGTGAGGCTGGGAAGCAGATGTGGAACAGGAGTAACATAGTGGGAAGCTAGGGTTTTGCTCGAAATGCTGCACATTGAAGTGTTTGATAAAACAAAGTGGTCGATCTGCTTCTACCTCCCTGTTTCTACAGCTCAGATATCTGGACACAAACCTGGAGCCAAAGGGAGCACAATCAGCAGAATTTCTGTTCATTCTTATCTTCTAAAGTGCAGATTTAAAATCCTCTTGTGCACACTGACAACAGGCCATTGCTGGGTGACAATAAACTTGCTTCCTAAATGAAGTCTATCCCTTTATTAAAAAATCTGAAAATAAATCCGATAAAATTCTCAAACTCCAGATAACACCTAGAGGACCCAAATGTGTGTTATGCAAAAAAGAGCAGCCCCCAAAATATGTGTTTTTAACTGCCAAAGATTTTATCTCTCATGATTTTAGCAGCAATTTGATGTAGTCTTGGACAGCAAAAAGAGAGATGCTAATCCACTTACCCAGCAAATCCTGTCCTCCAAAAAGTACAGAGGCTCAGGCTAGGGCAAAACCGAGCTTGAACAGTTCTTCCTCCAATGCAGTAAATTACAATAGGAACATTACATAAATAGAAGAGTTGAAGGAAGGAAGGAAAATAAGATTCTGATGCAAGAAAACAAACGAGTAGGATAAAATACCTTTATCTAGGCAAGTGAAAAACTTTTTGGTAAATACAGGAAACTGATGCTATGAATAGGTAATTCCACAGCCGATTCCTTTTCTCCTCAATTCTTTTCCTCATTGTGTTCCAATAATTAATATAGAATGGTGGTTATTCAGTGCAAGAAAGCTGTTTAAATACAAACTAACCAGCCAACTATGAACAATTTCAACAGTGATTTAGGAAGAGAAAAGCAGATAAAAGGCACTTTAGAAGTGCCAAGGAAGGCAATCAATGGCAGGGTCAAACCTCACTCTCTGGAAAAGAGGGCATCTGAGCTGCCTTGGAGGTGATGCTCTTATGCTGTGGCACAGTCTGCGTGTGGCCTCACAGCGATGTGACTCCCCATAAGTCCTTTGTTGAACCCCAACACCTTCCAGCCTGGTCCAGCTACAAGCACCACAGTGTCTCAAATCACAGCAATGTGAAAGTTGAAGATAAAAGATAAATGCAAGCTTTTCTCTTCTGTCACCAGATCAACTGAAATATAACACAGTCCCAAGCAAAGAGGAGATAATCTTAGCCGTTGTTGCCAACCTGTTTACTTACTTACTGTCAGATGACAAATGCTGGCAAGTCTTCATCTCCTCCTGTTTGACTGCTGGAAATGTTGTTTTCCAGAGTTTCTTCTGTCAAAGACATGCTGAAGTGGACACAAACTAAGGTGGATGCACAAAGTCAAGTTATGTACTGCTAGGGGTAGCAAGGCTGCTGCAGCGCCATGTCCCCAAGCTGCAGTGAGGCTGAGCTTGACTTCCTCACACTTCATCTTCAGTGTTGTGAACAGGCTAGGCCTGAACTCAGACTTCATGGCTTTCACCTCTAAACAGAGCTGTCACAAATGAAATTGAAACATTAGAACCCTTAAGGAAAAGCGCATATCTATGACAATAAATAACTATGTGCCAGCTTGCTATACCAATTAGCAACACGGGGTTTTTGTACCTCTCCTCAGATCTGAAAGTCAAGAAATATGAGTTCCCAAGAGTAGAATATAGAAGAGCATTACCCAGCAACACTAAAGACCATTTAATAAACTGCTTCCCTCTAGCACTGGTCAAGGAAGAAGGATTTGTTTCTCAAAATACTCTTTTGTCTCTAACTCTTCTAGGAAGGATTTTTTGCCTACTGTCTTTGCCTGACCCAGACCAGCCCCTGCCTCACCTGAGCAAAACATCCCTGGGATCTAAAAAATTTGTTGTGAAATACAGGTCGAAAAGTAGTGGGAATATTGTATCAAAACACTGTATTTGGATGCTGCTTAATAAATGTTTTATTTCAGAAATACCTACATGTTCTGTCTGACATCAAAACAAACAATTCTTCTGAAATTACACTATTTATATAAAGACAATCTGAAGCAGGAAAAGGTTAAAAGGTTTAAATAGCCCCCAAATGAAATAGAAAAATCCCCTTTTAGTTTAAATAAAGCATCTGAGTTTCACAAAAGAATCTTTAAAAATACCGGGTTTGGCTCAGAATCAGGTGAACCTTTTTCCATTCTTTTGGTTCAATTGCCATTCTGACAAGACTAATATTCACCTCTCTCTTCCACAGCACAAATTCAAAGCAGGAGTACCCCTATCTTTCCAGACAATGCTGCATTCTTTCCTAAGAATAATTTCTTTTGAAGCTGAGATGTCTTGAGCATAAAATCTATGAATAGATACTGAGGAAGGTGACTAAGGACAGCTGTGAGCTGCATAAAGGGTGATTTCCCTACTCAATGAGAGCTGCAAAATTGGATTCAATTTATTTCTATGCCAAAGATTCATAGCCATGTATCCAGATGTCTGTAATTTTTCCGAAGAGGAACTAGCAAACCTTCCTCAGCAGGGAAGAAGGACTTTTTCTTGTGGAACTCTTGTTTAGCCCAGTCTGGGGCGTGTTGGTCTGCAGATCAGGCTTGCAGAGGTGACAGAGAAGGGCAAAGCCAGGAACGTAGCTCCACACTCCCAACCCAAACATGCAGTTTCATGTGTCAAATATCTGAACATCAAGTGAGCTGGAAAGCTCAAGAAAATGGCAAGAGAATGATGGGAGCTTCCCTCAAGCTCATCCATGGGCTGACAGTGGCCAGACATTTTTTCTGCCTTGCTTGAAATCGTGGCTGACGGAAAGCCACAGTGCAAATCCACTATATCACAAACACTGGCAGAGTTAGACATTTTAATAGATGCCAAAGGTGAGATGTACATCCAGCTGTAATTACCTTCCCACAACAAGCAGGAGAGGTCCTGTAAGTCAAGCCTTAGAGACATTCATAGAAAGCAGAAGGAAAATGTTATTGCCACTGTGGTAGCTGTACATTTACCACTGGGTTATTTGTGATAAGTCTATCTAAACATCCAGGTATGAGAGAAAATGACAGATTTTAAATCAAACCTTTAGTTTATTACCAACAGCAAAAGCAGCTGTAATTTATATATGCAAAGAGCTTCCACTTAGACATCGTATCCACACTGTAATTTTGAATAAACAACATTTAAAACTGCAGCTAACAAGACTTAAATTTAAAAGCTTGATGATTAATCCATCACTTCACCTGTCTTCCCAAATTATGCATGTTTAGCCAAATAAAGTATTAACATTCTACATTTTACATACAGCAGCACTGAATAAAACAATCCACTGTGACAAATGTTTCCAGAGCAGGGGAAAAAAAAAAAGACTTGTTAACTGTTAAGAAAGCTGATGTAATGCACAAGAAGCTCTCAGAGATTTCATAAGCAAAAGGCTGAGCTTTCTGAACAACACCTTGCACATATTTTCTGATTGTATTCATACTTGTAGTGAATTACCCCACTGTGCATTTGTGGCTGTTGTCACTGGCAAGGAATCACAGTGAGGGCCACTGGGACGTCTTCTGTGCCTTTTCCCGTTAGAAAGAGTTTTGCACCACACTGCAAAAAGACATAGCTAGAGATAGGAAAGGTGAAAATGAAAAAGTAGTGAGAGCTGAAAATCATGCTCCGTCAAGAAGCATAGCGTGGAGCTGACAGAAGCTGCCCGGCATAACTGCAGTTTCTCACAAAAGCAGACTGAGAATATGCAGAACAACTGATTCAGAGCAGACCAGGACTGAGTGTATTAAAAAGCAATGCCAGCTTGCGAAATACAACCAGAATAGCACTGAGTGCTGTGACACATAGTCAGGGAAATAGGCTCATTACCTAATGCATATGTTTGGAAACTGTTTCCGAGGGAGATTTTCTGGTGATAGGTACAGTTTGTTCCTCTTTCTCATTTAGCTAGGTAACATTAAGGAGAAACATAAACCAGTTAGAGCAAGACTGTGACACATCCTGGTTCATGTCTAGGCTTGAGCTGGGAGGCTTGAAACTATGTCACCAGACCTGAGAGCTCTTCCTGAGGTGTTGTATGTGACCGAGTCAGGTTGCCCACTGAGGAGGACCTGAAACTGCAGGCGATTCAAGATGTATTCTTCGCACATTTATACAGCATGTCTTGCACTTCTGTCACAATATACTTGTATATAAAATCTTAAAACCTGAGAGGGATGATTTACAAGAGCGTGACAGCAAGGCACCAAGGGGAAGATGGAGTCTGTTGAGGGAAGGCTGCCCCATGGGCAGGCTGTGCTCTAGTAAGTGATTCCTTGGCCCTGTTTAGACTTTTTGCCTACTGTCATGATGCAATGCTTAAGAAGAGCCTAAGTTGTTACTGATTTTCATAGATTCATAGAATGATGTGGATTGGAAGGGACCTAGTTCCAACCCCCCTGCCATGGGCAGGGACACCTTCCACTAGATCAGGTTTCTCCAAGCCCCATCTAATCATTGAACACTTCCAGGGAGGTGGCATCCACAGCTTCTCTGGGCAACCTGTTCCAGTGTCTCACCACCATCAAGTAAAGAATTTCTTCCTTATATCTAAGCTGAATCTACCCTCTTTCAGTTTAAAACCATTACCCCTCATCCTACCACTACACTCCCTGATAAAGAGTCCCTCTCCATCTTTCCTATAGGCCCCCTTTACGTACTGGAAGGCCGCTATCAGGTCTCCCTGGAGCCTTTTCTTCTCCACACTGAACAACTCCAACTCTCTCAACCTGTCCTCATAAGGGAGATGCTCATGAGGGGTTCCTGATCATCTTCATGGCCTCCTCTGGACCCGCTCGAGCAGGTCCATGTCCTTCTTATGTTGGGGGCCCCAGAGCTGGACACAGCACTGCAGGTGGGGTCTCACGAGAGCAGAGTAGAGGGGGAGAATCAACTCCCTCGGCCTGATTGTCACACTTCTCCTGATGCAGCCCAGGATACAGTTGGCTTTCCGGGCTGCGAGTGCACATTGCTGGCTCATAGTCAGTTTTCCATCCACTAATACCCCCAAGTCCTTCTCCACAGGGCTGCTCTTAATCCACTCATTTCCCAGCCTGTATTTGTGCTTGGGATTGCCCTGACCCATGTGCAGGACCTTGCACTTGGCTTTGTTGAAATTCATGAGGTTTACATAGGCCCATCTCTCAAGCCTGTCCAGGTCCCTCTGGATGACACATCCCTTCCCTCCAGTGTGTCAACCACACCACACAGCTTGGTGTCATCATCAAACTTGCTGAGGGTGCACTCAGTCCCACTGTCCATGTCACCAACAAATATGTTAAACAGCACTGGTCCCAATACTGACCCCTGAGGAACACCACTTGTCACTGGTCTCCACTTGGACATTGAGCCGTTGACCACAACTCTTTGAGTGTGACCATCCAGCCAATTCCTTATTTACTGAGTGGTACATCCTTCAAATCCATTCCTCCAATGATAACATCTATGAATGTCCTGTTAGTAAGCATTGTCACCATCATATTATGGTAGTTTTAGACAATGTCTAGGAAACAGGTGGAGTGTGCCATGCTCTGGCTACTCCCCAGCATAGCCTTTCTCTTCAGATGGGGTTATTACCATCTTCTCAGTGGACTCTTTAACTGACCACTAAGACCCCAGAGGCAAAAAGTCTCATAAAATGACAGCCTATGAATGGCCAAGGTACCAGTAATCCCATTTTCCAGTTTATTTTGTCACTGGTCTTTTGAGTCTGTTATAAGGCTTAATGATTTAAATGAAGAAGAGAAAGAGGAAGAAAATGAGACAAACAAGGAAGAAGACCAAGGTCCACCAAGGCCGGGTCGTTCTGGACCAGGTATTAAAACCAGTTCTAAAAAGAACCCCAGAAGGGTCATTGTAGTGGGTGACTCCATTTTGAGGGGTGTCGAAGGCCCAATATGCAGACCAGACCCGCTTCATAGGGAAGTCTGCTGTCTCCCTGGGGCCTGGGTCAAGGACCTCACGGCAAAAGTCCCCACTCTAGTGAGACCCAAGGACTACTACCCTCTCTTGGTTTTTCAGGTAGGTAGCAATGACATTACCAGGAGAAGTCCTAAAGCAATGAAGAGAGATTTAAGGTCCTTGGGGAAACTGATTAAGGGGTCAGGGGCACAAATCGTGTTCTCCTCCATCCCTTCAGTTGTGGGGATGGATGAAGAAGAATACAGGAGAACTCAACAGATGAACTTGTGGCTCCAAGACTGGTGTTACTGTCAGGGCTTCGGATTTTTCAATCATCGGTTGGTATACAGGACACTAGACCTTTTGGCATTAGATGGGATGCACCTGTCCTAGAGAGGGAAGAGGATCTTGGGGCAGGAGTTAGCTGGGCTCATTGACAGAGCTTTAAACTAGATTTCAATGGGGAAAGGGGCAAAACACCAGCCCATCTGAAGTGCATGTATACCAATGCACACAGCATGGGTAACAAACAGGAGGAGCTTGAAGCCATGATGAAACAGGAAAATTATGATGTAGTGGCTATTACAGAAACATGGTGGGATGTCTCCCATGACTGGAGTGTGCCAATTGATGGCTACAAGCTCTTTAGGAGGGATAGACAAGGAAGGAGAGGCAGTGGGATGGTGCTGTATGTTAGGGACTCTTATGATTGCTTTGAGTACAAGTGTAGTGAAATCAGGGTGGAGTGTCTTTGCGTTAGAATCAGGGGGAAGGCCAACAGGGCAGATGTTGTAGTAGGAGTCTACTATAGGCCACCCACCCAGGACAGAGAGGTGGATGAAATATTCTATAGGCATTTAGGAGAAATCTCACAATTGCTTGCCCTTATTCTTGTGGGAGACTTTAACTTCCCAGACATCTGCTGGGAATACAAAACAGCAGAGCGGGACCAGTCCCGGAGATTTCTGGAATGTGTGGCAGATAACACATTCTGTTATCTGTATATCTGCTGACACAGCTGGTAAGTGAACCGACCAGAGAAGGTGCCCTGCTGGATCTCCTCTTTGTGAACAGAGAAGGACTGGTGGATGATGTGGCGGTTGGAGGATGACTAGGGCACAGCGATCATGAAATAATACAGTTCTCTATTCTTAGAGAGGCCAGGAGAGGGCTAAGCAGAACTGACATCCTGGACATCCAAAGGGCTGACTTTGTCTTGTTTAGGCACCTGCTTGAAAGGATCCCTTGGGAGACAGTCCTGAAGGGTATAGGGGTCCAGGAAGGCTGGGCACTCTTTAAGAAGGAAGTCTTAATGTCTCAGGAGCAGGCGGTCCCCAGGTGCTGTAAGAGAAGCCAGCAACAGAGAAGACCACCCTGGCTAAACAGGGAGCTTTGGCTGCAACTCAGGGAGAAAAGGAGAGTTTACAGCCTTTGGAAGAAGGGGCTAGCCACTCACAGTGATTACAAAGGTGCTGTGAGGCTATGCAGGGCGGAAATCAGGAAGTGTAAAGCCCAGCTGGAAATTAATCTGGCTTCAGCAATCAAGGACAACAAGAAATGTTTCTATGTGAGCAGCAAAAGAAAGACCAGAGAGAGCCTCCATCCCCTGCTAGACACAGGAGGAAACATGATAACAAGTGATGAGGAGAAGGCTGAGGTGCTTAATGCCTGCTTCGCCTCAGTCTTTAATAGCAAGACTAGTTGTACTGAGGGAATCCAGCCTCCTCAGCCGGAAGACAGAGACTGGGAGAACGACACCCCCACATTCCAGGAGGAGATAGTCAGTGACCTGCTGCATCACATAGACACACACAAGTCTATGGAACCAGACGGGATACACCCGAGGGTGCTGAAGGAGCTGGCTGGGGTGCTCGCCAAACCGCTATCCATCATTTACCAGCAGTCCTGGATGACCAGGGAGGTCCTGACAGATTGGAAATTGGCCAATGTGATGTCCATATATAAGAAGGGTCAGAAGGATGATCCGGGAAATTACAGGCCTGTCAGCTTGACGTCGGTGCCCGGGAAGCTGATGGAGCAGCTCATCCTGAGGACCATCATACAACATGTGCGGGACAACCAGATGATCAGGCCCAGTCAGCGTGGGTTTATGAAAGGCAGGTCCTGCTTGACAAACCTGATCTCCTTCTACAACAGGGCGACCTGCTTATTGGATGAGGGAAAGGCTGTGGATGTTGTCTACCTTGACTTTAGTAAGGCCTTTGACACTGTTTCCCACAGCATTCTCCTGGCGAAACTGGTTGCTCACAGCTTGGATGGGCACACGCTTTGCTGGGTAAAAAACTGGATGGATGGCCGGGCCCAAAGAGTTGTGGTGAACGGAGTTAAATCCGGTTGGCGGCCGATCATGAGTGGTGTCCCCCAGGGCTCAGTTTTGGGGCCACTCCTGTTTAACATCTTTATTGATGATCTAGACGAGGGGATCGAGTGCACCCTCAGTAAATTTGCAGATGACACCAAGTTGGGTGGGAGTGTTGATCTGCTCGAGGGTAAGGAAGCTCTGCAGAGAGATCTGGACAGGCTGGAGCAATGGGCTAAGGCCAACTGTAGGAGTTTCAATAAGGCCAAATGCCGGGTGCTGCACTTGGGTCACAACAACCCCCAGCAGCACTACAGGCTTGGGGAGGAGTGGCTGGAGAGCTGCCAGTCAGAGAGGGACCTGGAGGTGTTGACTGACAGCCAACTGAACATGAGCCAGCAGTGTGCCCAGGTGGCCAAGAAGGCCAATGGCATCCTGGCTTGTACCAGCAATAGTGTGGCCAGCAGGGACAGGGAAGTGATCTTACCCCTGTACTCAGCACTGGTGAGGCCGCACCTCGATTACTGTGTTCAGTTTTGGGCCCCTCACTACAAAAAGGACATTGAATGACTCAAGCGTGCCCAAAGGGTAACGAAGCTGGTGAATGGTCTGGAGCACAGGTCTTATGAGGAGCGGCTGAGGGAACTGGGGTTGTTTAGTCTGAAGAAGGGGAGGCTGAGGGGAGACCTCATCGCCCTCTACAACTACCTGAAAGGAGGTTGCAGAGAGCTGGGGATGAGTCTCTTTAACCAAGTAGTAAACGATAGGACAAGAGGGAATGGCCTCAAGTTGCACCAGGGAAGGTTTAGACTGGATATTAGGAAGCATTTCTTTACAGAACGGGTCGTTAGGCGTTGGAATGGGCTGCCCAGGGAGGTGGTGGAGTCCCCATCCCTGGAGGTGTTTAAGAGTAGGGTCGACTTAGCGCTTAGGGATATGGTGTAGTTGAGAACTGTCAGTGTTAGGTTAATGGTTGGACTAGATGATGTTCAAGGTCTTTGCCAACCTAGATGATTCTGTGATTCTGTCATTTCAGAGTTCAAGTTTTAGTGCCAACATCATGTTTAGTTTATGCTGCAGAATGAGCCAGAAGTGCTGTTGTTGTATTTCAGTGCTTCTGATGGAAATTTTCTTCCATTCATTTATTTAAGCACCTTTAAGACCCAGATAAGATTTCAGTGTCCTGCAGCAAGTTCCACCATTCAGCTAGGTGCTGGGTAGAGGAATAGCTCCTGGGCTTTTCTGAACCTGTCAAGTGCTGCTTTCCATTTCTTGCCCCACTCAGTATTTGCATTGAGGAATGGCATCTTCTGGGCAACTCTGAGCAGTCCCTGCTCATCTTCTCCATAGCTCTCACAAATCCACACTGTGTCATAACTCCCGTTCAGTCCTCACCCTTCCAGGCTGAAGAGTCCCCCTCAGGCTCCAAAGCAGGACAGCCACCCCTGCACACCATGAAGCTGTAACAACAGCCACAGAGGAGCAGGGTTTGCCAGCCCGGGCATGATGTGATGCATTTAGTACACTCTGGAGCTAATGTAGGCACTGTTCTACATAATACAGATGTGCCTCAGACACTCAGAAATCCCTGACCCATTGTGAGAAAATTTCAGTGGGTTGTCACCTCGCATGTCCTTGCTCTAGAACTGCATGTTTCAGTGGAAAGTGATAGTGGCAGCAGCTTTCCAACCAGCCCCTTTCAAAACTTCAGCCTTTCTCAGTCATGTTTGTTTTGACTGCTCCAAAGTTTCCTCTCCCTTTAATAGATAGCAAATATATTAACCAGCACAAACAGGGAGCGCATATGATCCAGTGGAGGGACAAAACAGATGGCACATGAGTCACTCCCATTTGCAAAGTCAGTGATGAAAATGTGCTCTTGCTTTAGCATCCTGCTGGAGTCTTTTTTCAAAAGACAATTGAAGAGCTGCGCTTGGCACCGAGTCCCTACAGCCTTCCAGGTGAGAAAGGGATCACCGTTCAAGTCCTTTCTTCACACATCAAAAAGGATTCAGGAAAGGGCTTGGGGACTGTGGCAAGCCCCTCATAAAAGTGCTGTTTAACAATAGTTAACTTCACATCAATAATGTGGAGAGACTGAGCAATGCCACCAAGACACCAATTGCAATGCTTCCCGAGGGCCACAAGCTCTCAGTACTTCTTCAGTGTATTAAGCTTCCTTGTCAGATTTTTCCACTTGCTTTGTTATTTGCTTTTAATTCCCTGTGCCTCACAGCACTAGGCATGTTCCCCGTTTTCTTTTCTCTTTTTTTTTTCCCCTCCCACAATCTTTCTATGGGTAATGGGTTTTATATGCTAACTCACATCACTGAAATATCATGAATGACACAAGTAGGAGTAGAAGACATTGGTTATGCTCTCGCCAGGAAAGATCCTTGGCCCATTGGAAATAATGATTATTTGCACTGTATAAATTGGATTTCTGCCATGAACAATATTAAAAGGAAAAGGCAGTATTACTCTGCTGCTGAGTATTCATTGTGTTAAAACAAAAATAGACATAATATCAGATAGCTACCACCTGGAAACTGCATTACATATTTGGGTGAGAATACACTCCCAATCTGCAAACACATTTGTACTTGATTACTTTTACACATTGCAAGAAATTTCCTTGAAATTCAGTGAGTATAATATTAACAGTCTTTATTCATGTCTGCAGATGACAGTCTTGGCTTACGGGAATAGGCACAAGGTAGTTATTACTAGCAACCAAGTTTAGTTAATTTTTCTCTCATAATTCAGGGAGGGAAGATTGTTAGAATCAAAGACATATAATCAATTATCATATTATTAGTTATTTCTAATTTAACTGTCCAAAATTAGAATTCTTTAGATAGCAAAAGACATTCCACTTCATATCTAGAAAGGATTCTTTTTTCCAAAACCCAAGCCAGATTTATTCCCAGAACTATCTGAAAATTAAGATTTGGATTTCAAAGAAAAATTATTATCATTGCAAATCAGAATCTTTCACAAAAAAATATTCAAATGCGAAACCTGTCAAAATCAAGATACATACACAGAGAGAGACTTCCTCCTTTTTTCCTCCCTCCTTTCCACACTGATACTGTAAAATTGATAATATCAAATTTTTTCCAGTTTTGCTTTTCATTTTCTTTTTTATTGCCTTCAATAATTTTGAAATTTCCTCACCTTTGAGGAAGAAAAATGAAACAGCCCCTCCTTTGTGTCATACTTCAAGCACTGGAAAGGTTTTTCAAAGTTTCAATAGCAACCAGCAGCAGAAACATTTGAAAATGCAAAAAAAATTTGCTTGTGTGGGCAGAGGTTCCTGTTCAGCTTTCATTTTACTGTCCCCAGTTGCAAAGAAATATTTGACACTGTTAAAATTTCAAAGCAATCAGACTTTGGTGTTTTAAAAGTTTGCAAAAATTCTTTTTGAAAAACTGTGTAGTGACAGACAGAACAACACTCAGAAAAAATCCTGACTGTGGCAGATGCTGGTTATTTGCATTGGAGTAATGAGCATCGGTAGAAACAACACTTCCTGAATACTCGAAGGAGCAATGCTCTAATAAAGAAAAATAACTTACATAAACCCCATAATTTGTCTCTTACAGTGTCTTCTCTTTAATGAGGGAGATCTGATAAGGAAAAATACATCTTTTAAAGTGGTCACTGATTCTGCATGCCTTCGTTTTTAGGCA
This sequence comes from Strix uralensis, assembly GCF_047716275.1. Classification (NCBI taxonomy): domain Eukaryota; kingdom Metazoa; phylum Chordata; class Aves; order Strigiformes; family Strigidae; genus Strix; species Strix uralensis. The sequence goes on from NC_133973.1 coordinate 41,129,339, forward strand.
TCCAACGTGGGGGACTTTACAGGGATCTGATTTTCAAACATTGTGCAAGCTCAGACCTTTCAAACATGTTTCATGTTCCAAGTCTTCCACCAGCGTATTTCTTGGCACATGTAACGTAGTACATGCAAACTACACCATAAGATAATGACACATGCACACAAATCTCACAGATCAATAAACAGAATGAAAAATACAAGAATTCATGAAGTTGAGAGAAGAAATAGTATAAATGGAAAGTCATAGATACAAAAATATGTTCTACATTAAAACAAAGCACCCTTCTTTTATTGCTAATGTTGCAATCTGACTTTGCACCAGTAAATTGGCTTTGATCTTTGTCTGTATTATCCTCCTGTGCACACAAATACAATAGCTGATTTCTGCTGTGGTAGCAGCGATTTCCACTATGAGCGGAAGGGATTCACAGCCTCTCAGGCTTGGGCTGGTGCCAGGTCATGGATCTGTTGCCAGACTCTTTGTAAGCGCTGTGTGGCCACCATGCTCTCCTGCACTGATGTAGTCCACCACTTCTCTGCTCCCTTCTGCCTCTGGTCAACCTGGGAGAGTGGGCTGCAAGAGGTCACATATAGTCCCTGCCCAAGAAGAATTGCACTTACACGATTCAGGTAACTCAAGTAGAAGTGAATGTACTTTCTCACCTCCCGCACACAGATAACTTCCCACACAGAGTCAAGAGATGGCCTGAGCCTCACAACCTGTGCTGAGTAAGTAAAACAGTAGAATTCTGAAGTGGAAAATGTAAAAGAAAATCCTCCTTCAGGTCACATATAAATGCTTGTGAGCAGGTGAAGGTGCATCACTTCAGCCAGCCTGTTGTCCAAGACCTGTAGGATAGAAAAGTTACCAACAGAAATCAGAAAATATCCCAGACTTAAGCAGACCTGTCTAGGCTCAGAATAGCACTACAATTGCTGAATCTGAGAAAAGCTTTTCCAAAAAAATGGAAATGGGACAAAAATGTAACTGGGTGGCCGACAAACAAGTAACTACCGTCATAGATGTATCCTAAACCCATTGTGCCTTTCTGGAGGTAGCATGAAAAAATGACTCTAATAGACACAAATAACTTTAATATATCTGCTTCAATATATGCATCTAAGGCATTGACATCTGGTTAATTCTTAAAATATTGATAATAACTATATGATCTGTTTACCAGACCACAAAAAAAAAAAAAAAAAAAAAAAAAGAGGTGTGACCACATGGTGAACATCTGCACATCTGCACTGGCTCTTTGGATGACTTTTCCTTCTTGACTCTGGAATGGGAAAAACTTGGTATTCATACCATCATTTACATTTCCTCCATGTGACCTACGTGTTAAGGAATCACAAGTTGCCACATTACTCTTTTCCTTGTGGAATGTTTTTTGGAGAATAAATCTTGCTTTCTTTTTCATGTTACTCCATATGAAGAACACTTTTTAAACAAAAATAATGTGGCTTTGTTAATGAATTTGAGGCAATGAGGTGTCCACACATGTAATCCCTGGGTCTTGAAACCTTAGCACCTCAATTTGAATGCAGAGAAATGCAGCCCTGAGCTGCATATCCAGAGGAGTGGAAACCCCATGTTAAAGGGAAGCTCCTGGCTTGAGCCTGCAAAGGAGGGAAAGGGTAAAATAAAAAATAAAATAAAATGAAAAGGCTTTTCTACACAAAAGATGGGTGTAGGTCCCTCAAATAGGACTTCTGGTAGTGGTGACCACAGCTGGCAGAGAGGGACTCGGGGCAGACCACGGGGTAAGCACTGCACAGCAGGGCATCCTTTGGGATCCCTCAGATCCCCAAGTCTCCTTGGAAAGGCTGCAGAGGTGCTAGCCCACCTAATACAGTGCTGGACCAGCCCTGGCTCGCTCTCCTCCCCATCTAGTCACCAACCGGACACTTCTCACAGGGGCATGTGAGGAGATGAGGCCAACTGCTGAAGGGGCCCACAAGTCTCAGGAAGGAGGCGGTGTTGGGTGGGTATCCCATATTGCACAGGGGTGAGGGGAGGGACGTGGTCCACAGGAAAGCACCTGCAGGAAAGCAAAGTGCCTTGCACACCTAACACACTCACACTCTGTGTAGCACCATGTGGCCAAGGACCTGTGTCCTCTACAGAGCTTCTGGTTCAGCCCATGCCTTCGTTTTAGTTCCAATGCTGTTTCAGGTTTCTTGGGAAGAGCTGAAGGTCATGGACACCATCCTGCTTTCCTGCTGACATCCCTTCTTGGAAGTGTTTCATGGTAACAGCAAATTCACTAGGCTTGCCCATACACAAATCCCCTGGTCACCCACAAAAGTGATGTCAGAGAGGGATGAAGTCCAAACAAATTTCAGATGCAAAAAATTACATTTGTTATTCCAAAAATGCCTCTCACTGATAGGTTAATGCAGCATTCTATTTGCATATCCAGTGCTTGTTTTAGCTTTACAATTCACTTTCAGTATATGGTCAGGATCCACATAAAAGGTTTTAACTTTGTAAGCCACCTGTTATTATCAGGATTTGCTTAGCTTTCTTCAGCTATACAACATGGTGCAATAGGGAACAGATCGAAGGATCACTGAACTCAGGACAAGACTCTCACTGATTCAAACCATCTGATAAAAGTGATTTCCTTGAGTCCAGGGCATACATCCCACAAATCACTATAAACTAATAAAAATGTACAGCCTACAGGAATGCAATGAAATATGATAACAAACTCAAGCTGTTGAATGAACAGTATAGCAAACAGCTCCCCAGAATGGTTCGTTGATTAGTCAACACCAATGCAGAAAAGCTTCACGTGGATAATTTATGGTTCACATAAAGATCACATTATTATAACATTTTCCTGTTCACTCAGAGATAATAAAAGGCATACTCCAAATCAATATTTATTATTTTAGTTTTCCTTCCTCCCTACTGTTAAGCTTGACATCCTTCTCCTCCCCATTTATAGCCTGCCATTGCTAACTGAACCCCTTCCACAACCTCCAAGATAAGTATCTGTAAGAGATCCATATATCATGATAGCAATAAACCAATCCCTCCAGACACATTTAACCACAATGGAATACTGTCAAGCTCTGAAGACGAGTTACTCCCTGAGGAGCAGAACTACTGAACCTTGATTTTCTGCCGTTCAATGTCCCACAGATTTCTTCTTCCACCTCAAATAAACCCTCTCTGCTTCCAGTATCATAAATTCACCACATATCCCCTAAGTCCTTTCATAGTATCCTCCATGTCCCTGTAACATTTTGCCTTCCAATATCTCCAGTTGCCTTCACATCTCCCAGGCTTTCTGGTGATTTCACTCATTTCCCATTCATGCCCTTGTTGCCTTTATCTGCCACTGGGACAGGAGACACAGGTACTGGGAATAGGGTGAAAATACACATTGGACAACTGATGTCCCAGAAGGTGCCTGCCACCTGGTCAGCTGTCAAAACCAACACAGAGCACTAAATTTTCCAGACGAGTCATGAAGAAAACTTCTGTCCTTTTCCCACTTGCCTGAATTTTTTCAAAACTTGACCAATAAATTAGGATTGCTGGAAACACTGTTCCTTGTCAGAACTGGTTTGAAGCATCTGAGAGTGTCACAAGTTACCAGAGGGCCATCAGACAGGCAACATAAATCCCTTACCTTCTTCTCCCAACACCACAAAGCCAACAACTTGCCGAACCACCCCATACTCCACTTTTCAGAGTCAGTCAACTGACTTGCATGACTCCACATGATCTTCACCTGATTGACCAAACTCTTCTTGAGGCAACTTTACCAGGCACCAGTCATCACTTTTTTGACATCTAGTGTTAAATCTACATTAAAAAGATCTGTTGCTTATTATTGTCAATGTTGCTAACCCAAATCTATGACAATGTCAAATTTCATTATGCTGCCAATGGTTTGCTCTCTCTGAGGTGGAGAATTTCTTTCATTATTGTGTTATTTATACAATTTCCTTGTTCAAAGAGAAGGAAAATAACACCAAAAAAATGACTTGGAGTATGAAGAAAGCCTAGGAATTGGATGTTAAGACAAACAAGGCTGCAGTATAAACATTTCCTTGTGCAGTTCTTATAAACAAAGTTTAGCTGCCTGAATCCTAGGGGTTTATACTCTTTGGGCAAATATTGAGCTAATACCATGATTCATGTCCCTAGTCATACTCCAAAGCAGCACTATGTTCCCTCCACTGTGTTTTAGATGTGTGCAACAGAATGTTGCTGTTTAATCCAAAACATGTTTTACGACTTGCTTCCGTTTCCTTTGGTGTATTAGCAGAGGTTTTTGGCAAGCCTGACTCCTTTTCAAAGGTTATCAGAACAAAAGGGTCATATTGTCATTTCATTGACTTGGAGGAAAATGAGTGGGTGGGAAGAACACACTTTATGTCCCTCTGTGAGTCAATAGCTGTCCCCTGTGGACAGTCTCTGGTCCTATCTTTTTTTCCATGAAAGAAGTTTGACCTTTGAGTCTTGGCTTTCACCAGGAAGAAGGGAGAACATATCCTTAAGGTCACTTTGACATCAATTGATCATTTTGCTCACCTAAGACTATCATTTATATGCTAACGGCATGTTCAAGGCTGCCATTCAACTGCCAGCTAGTCCCCAAATGGGTACTAAAGTTTTCTTGGGTCACCTCAATACTTAGCAGTGACTCAAGACTGACAAATCAGTCAGGGCTCCTGCTGTGGTTGGGGCTTCTGGGAGCTGAAATGCAGGCTGGTCTCACTGGCTGGCTCCAGTGCAGCAACCAAGCTTGGAGAATGACAAACACCAGCTTTGTGCCACCTCAGGAGAGTCACAGCCCTGCTGCTTCCCATGGTGAGGACTAACAGCCACCAGCACGGAGCATGTGCAGGACACAGGAGGGCAGGAGAGGTATGGCAGGGTGAGGGGAATGTTCATCTGCCAGGTCTGAAGATGTCTCACATAAGAGACTTATCTTCAGCAGACCGTTCACAAATGGATGTCTTGTACAGCAGAAGAGGATAAAGAAGGACTGCATAGTTGAGGTTCAGCCGTGGGCTGATGTCCCCAAAGGGAAGCACAGACACAACACTCTTTACCAGCTTGGTCTAGCTGGGAGATCTTCACATCATGTGAGACACAGATGTGCTCTAGCTTACTTTGTACATCCATCTTGACCAGAAGAGACCTGAGACATCTGTCATTATGATCACTGTGTGGCTTTTCTCCGTTACACCAGGGCTCCTCCATGTTGTCACACAGCATAGAGAGAAGGAGCTGTCTGAAGGTATAAGATCAAAAAATGGTGACAGATGTGTTGATAGGGACCATAAAACCTTAAACTGCATATGGGGCAAAACATGCACAGGCAGATCTGAGGCAGTGCAAGCTTTTCCAGCCCATAACCAGGAGCAGGCAGCCATGAGGCCAGGAAACCACGAGGAGCAAAATGATGCTGCTCACTATGTAGAAGAACACAGCACTGATGTTCACTGTCACAAACCTCTCCGCTTGTGCCCTGATGGGCAAACCTTATTCACAGTGTACAACAGCACTGGCGACTTACAGCATAAGACACTCCCTGATGCTTAATGTGGCAGCCCTTCCGTGGCTGAAAAAGCCTGCCTGCATCTGTGAGAGCTCATTGGTCAGCACCTTCCTGACTACAAGCAGAGGTTCAGACTCTGTGGATGTTGAAGGCTGCTCAAGAATGACAGGAGACATGGTGTCAGTAGCTGATGAGTTAATTGTTGGAGTGAGATTAAGGTGAGAAATGGTAGAAATGACTGAGGCAATGGTCTTACATGTGGTGGCAGATGTACGTCACCCAGCTAAAATCATTCCCACTCCTATCCCCATGGTGGCACAGCTGTGTGTGGTCACACTAGGAGACATGTCAGGGAACAGATCCATATGAAAAAAACTAGTTCAGATTATTTTTCAGATCATCAGACATTTTTGTTGGCAAAGAGACAGAAAGTGACAGGAGAGAGAAGGAACAAAGGAAGGTCAGCAGGGAGGAGAGGAGGTAGAAACTGCTTAGATGGCATCACACTCAGACGAGGGCATGCAGACCAGTGAAGCCTAAATGTTGTCTTAAGTCACTTGGCATTCCCCAGATGTCACTGGAAAAGGGGATCTGGATTTCACAGGCACACAGTATTTTTTGTTATGTTGCCCAGGGTCCATATCTCTACATTATTGTCATTTCATTCCAGCTTTTGTCCTAGGGGGACATTGTATATATATTCATATACAAAATGAGAGATGAAGGAAGAAAAAAGACTAGGCCAGAATAAAGCTTGCATCTTCTGTGGGTTTCTTCAATAAATCTATCAATTTTTCTGATAGGGACAATCCTTAGTTAACTGCAGTTCATATCACAGTATTACTGTATGGCAGGTGTTTGACTATTTTTCAAGCAAGCTACAAAATACATGTGTTTGTCTGACACTTATTCTTTGTTCAAAAAATATCCCTGTATCACCAAGAAGAAAGAAAGAGGGTAAGGAAGAATCTACACTTCCCTTGACATTACACAGTGCATGTGAACTGCGAACATCCCCCATGCCTTGTAAAGAGACTTTTTAAGGATTCCAGTTATTGAACATCCTATAAATTTTGTTCTTTAATTTTAAATAAAAATAAATCAGAGTCTCACTCTCTGCAAGAACAAAATGTGAGAGAACACATATTGTGCAGACACATATTGTACAGTACTGCCAATATCTGCTGCCATAATTAAAGAGAGCAGCATTTGAAGCAATAATAAAAATTAGAATAAAATAATGAAAATATGACTTTTCACTGGTTTCATTCTGGTAGGCAGCTTCATGTAACATACCTGAAGAGTAAAAGGTTGTTGCTTATCTTTCAGCATTGAAATTCTGGCATCCTGAGCTTTGGCAACTCTCATTATCTTCATCTTCAGACTTTCACTATCCTTTATATTTATGTGTTCTAGAAATCGATTAAATTACTATCATGGAAATATGCCTTCTTTTTCTGATAAAACAGCACTGCCTTCATGCTAGATAATTTGTGTTGCTGATGCAGCCTAGTAAGCACTTACTCTTTCGTATCAGATTTTAGGAAAAGAATATTTTTTTAGCTATTGGATTAATATGTGGACTAGACTTTTCAGAATAAAACACCAGCACTTACATTAACAAATGAAAAGTCTAGAAAGTCCTTAGAGGCATTTGGTTTAGACTGATTGTGGATATTTTCCTGGCGTGGGATCACATTAAAATTTTTACTGGTATAATGTTAATCTCCATATAAAATCCTACATAACCATGCCTAGAAAGCAAAATTGCAGACTGAATTTCTTATTCAGACTATAATCTGAAATTAACTGGTGTTCAGTTATTGTTGTTTATGGACTACATTGTCCTACTGGTCTGAATGACAGATTACAAATATAAACATAAAAGTCTTTGCTCTGGGGAATTTACAATCTACTAGATGAGTTATCTTACAAATGGTGAAATAATGCAACCAATTCTTGCTTTTTAGCAATAAAACATCACCACATCTCTAATAGGAACTTGCTAAATTACCATCACTACTAGGCAAAAATCTAACTACAGCATCTGAGAAATGGCTACCATTAGAAAAAAAAATAATTTGGCAATTAAAGGCCGTGATTAGCTCAGAAAGGTGAATTTGGCATGGTCAGCCAACTCTGTCTGGATTTAAGATGACTCATTTTAGATGCCATATTTTTCATATGTAATGTTCTCAGTTACCAAGGGATAATAGACTCTCCATTGAAAACACTCAAATTCTTACACCTGGGAGTTCTAAATGAATCTATACATGGTTTGTACCTTGTATATATCAGCCAATGTGTATTATTCAACAAGAACCAAGGGCAATTTTCCAGTGTCTGAGAGTTAAGGAGACTTAACGTATCAATTTTTCTAACTCAGTGCTTTACAATACAATCCCGTTGCTATATAAATCACCAATAAATAATAACTTCCTTAATACTATCTTCACCTTCCGTTAACCAAAATGTTCTTAACTTTAAATTCAAAATTAAATAAAGGAATATTGCTCTATCACGTATTATATGCACTGTTCATCATTTTACTCTTCAATAAAAAAGAATATAACAATAGGATTCAACCTGTAGGTTCACTGTTAGAGAACTTTAATCAACTTCCGTGCTGCACCATTTCAGCTGGAAAGAGGGGCAGATGAAGGTCTACAGATAAAGTTTACATTTAAAAAATATTTCTAGATACAACCACAATTTTATTTGGCTAATTATTTTGGAAATGCAGTTACTCTTTAGAAGTGTAAAGCACTGGTAGCTATCTTTTTATATTATTGCTATTTACATTTCTATTATTGTTAGTAACTCCATGTATTTCACATATACCAATTATATATAATGTGACCGTATTTGAACAAATTATAATAAAAACGCCATGTACCAGCCTAGCAAAAATAAGGCAAATAACACGGCTGCAACAACCAAAATACACATCAAAACCTTTAAATAGGCCCACCCAAAAAAAGTAATGGCTAAAGAGCATGTGTTTTCAGGCCTCCCTCAAAGGCCAGCAAACTCAGCTTCTCTGATGACAGAAAGGGTAGCCTATTTATTTGTGAACTAAGGTGAGAAACTTCAGCCATTGTTACTGTCTGACACGACAAATAATAATGATGTGTTTTGGTGGCAACTTTCTCTATAGATTTCATCTAGACATAACCTTTTCTAAGTGATGGCTTACTAATGCTAATAATATACCTAATGTCAGAATCTTTTCATTTGGAAATTTTTTTTTTTTTTTTAGTTTTCAAATGTATAGCTCAGAAAAAACTATTAACAGATATAAGAGAGTGTCACATAAAACTCATTGCTTACATATAGAGGAAAAAACCCACATATTTCCCTTGATTCCCACTCCCGATTTTTCCCTTCTCCCTCTTCAGCAAAATTATTCTGAGCTCCACCTTGCTCTTCATAATTTGTCTTAATTGCATCCTCAGGTTTTCAGCTTCTGTATTTTTTTCCCCTTGAGTTCATAATTAAGGCACATAGAGTCCTTGCTTTGGCAGCAAAATGTGCAACTGTATTTCTTAAGAGTCATGGTAGCTATGGATGCTGTAGTCCAGGCACTCCCTGACTGCATTCTGTTTGGCATCAGTTATCCAGTCATTCACTGTTAAGATAGGTGACATTAGCACGCCAGTTGCAAAATTATTTCCGGTCTTGTGCTTGGTAGAGTATTCTCAGTGCAAGCTGGCGTAAATATTCTTCATATGGCAGAAGTTAACCAGAACCTATTTCACCCCATTTGTCACAGCAGAGTTGCTAACAGCAGTCGTTGATATCAGCTGTTTCAATTTCAGGGGTACATAGATGACTTGAGAATTCCTGCTGGTTTTGAAAGCTGTGATGAAAGCTCCCATGTTTGCCCAAGCCCAGCAAAATTCTCTAAAGTGCACTCCTTTAGCATAGGTTTTAAATTCCCAGAATTCCTCTGTCTTCAGAAACATCAACATTATTGCCCCTCTAAAAGGCATGCAGACAATCATTGTCTTGTATACATGCAAGTACCAAGCCAACACATACTTTATTATTCTAAGTGAATCTGTCCCAGGTCTGTGTTCCAATTTTCCAGTGCACTGGCAAGAAATAGATTTGCTAAACTAAAAAAAGATCACTATTTTCAGCAGTGATTATGACTATTTTTATCCACCATTCAAGGCCTGGAGGACAAGCAAAATAATTTTTGCACCTGCCTCCTCACTGCAAAGTTTGAGAAGTTGAGTTCCTCGCAGTGGTTGCTAGTTAGCTTGATATAGAAACATGTGCCCGTGCTCTAGGGAATGATGTCATATCATTTATCTTCATAATACATTTTTCCCAGTCTTTGACCAAGAATTGGAGGAGCAACTCATTCAATTTTTCTCCACTGCTGAGTCTTGCAACCAGTAGCTACAACCACAGATTGTATACTTGTAGTAGATGCACCATGGCATTCCTCACCAGTTTCAGCACTTCTGGTAAGTATTAGTCATTTTTAAGATGGCTCTGGCAGCTGGCTGGCTAACCAGTAGATCTGTCTTGTAAAGTAGTTTATTATAAAAAAAGTACAGATAATCATGGTACTGAAGGAATTTAAACATCACATCTGATCTGCTTCTCTGGACAACTACATTAGTTCCAACATAAAGTCTATAACTTGAATGTAAGAAATACAAAATGCTATTAGATTTTCATTTTCAACACCTTTTAGATGTCTGTGCTATATTTTGAACTGATGCATGATTTATAAAAACAAGTAGTTGTAAAGGATTGAGTTAAAATGCTCTTGGCAGATATTATCAAAAACATTGTTGATCCATTTAAACATCTCTTCCAAGTGGGCAACATCAAACATGACCATTCTGTAGCCAAGAAAGGAATTAATTCTATACTAAAGTGCTTCATCTCTAACTGTGTCAAGCCTGACAACACAGATATTATGCCATCCCTTCAGCAGTGGCCGGATAGCACCTCAAGCTACGGTGCCAAATTCTACACATATTCCTCACAAACATGTCTCCTGGAAATGTTTGCCAATAGTAAACAGAAGATTGCAAATGGTTTTGAAGTCACCATCCTAGGAATGTTTCCATGTACCCTGTGCATTTATGCACATGGCCTTTGCGCAAAGAGTTTAATCAAAAACACTTACATTGGCAGCTCCAATATTTCCAGAGTTGTTGGTACCTAATGTCCCTCCCTAATGCAGGGGAGACGGCGGAGGGCAGGTGGTCTGAACAACTGTGGCTTCCCAAAACATCTTTCCAGATGGAAGCATTGAACCTTGTATTACTGGATTGCTTTTGAAATGACAACAAATGAATGTCTTTACCAGGCACTCTCCTGCATGCACTACATCCCTGGTGTGCTCTGCTGGTTGGTAACCTGAGAGGGCTCATCCCATCCCTAACCCTGCAGACTGTCTCCGATGTCAAGTGTTCATTGCTTGCATCTCACAGCAATAAATTATAGGTTTTCTGGGTATAGAACAACAACTCCATTTATATAATACAAGGTATCCTCCCCAGTCACCTCCTGAAGGCTATCAACATGGCTCACATGCACTATCCTGTGCACAGAAGGAAGAATATTTAGTAGTAGCACAAAATCCTGCTGAGAAGTTGATGGTAGATTGCCTACCGAGACTAAAGCATTGTCTTCCTCTCCCAAGTTACTGGATGAGATACATGATGTCCCAGCCTGCTTAGTATTTAAATGCTGTTCACATTCCTTGTTAGCCTCATAACGTGACTTCCTAAAAAATAGCAGTAAAAATGCTTTAGGAGATTATTTTTTCCACATGTGACTGTAAAAACTGTATTGACTGATGAAGTCTATTAAAGGAACATAGAAGACACAGAAGTCACACAATTTCTGAAGATCAAACTGTGGATCTGCTGACACTTAATGATATAAACTCAGGGATTACTCTTCTGAGAGCCACCCAGATTTACAGTGGTGGGATCTGTTATTTTACACTAATCACCATAAACACAAAGGCCTGGAGATGGGCAGAGGACAGTACCAGGCAGAGGAAGCCCAATAGCACCCAGACCTGGCTACTGCCAGGGACCTCAGCAGAGGACAGCCTGGCCATGATTCAGGAGTCAGAGAAGTCTGGGGGAAGTGCTCTCACCAAACGGCCGGGTGAGTGGGGTTACTGCCTGCAGGTATATGGGACTCATGGGATGAGCATTTGGGGAATGGTGTATAACTTACTGCAGGATGTTTTAAAGGGGTTAGTGGGAATGTCTGAGATTTATGGGATATTAAGGGTAAAGACCAAAGGCAAGAACAGAAGGGTGAAGGTTGCTTGCAAAGGAATAAGTGTGGAAAAATACAGAGTTAAGTGCTTAAAAGGATCCAGTTGCATGTAAACAGGCGGCTGGTCAGTATACTTGTTTGGTCATGCCCTGTGCCTGATCACCACAGTCTTCTAGTTAAACTGCATTTCTAGCTGCTTTCCTGGGTGAGGTAGTCTGTTCTGTGTGCATGTGTGTGTGCGTACAGGGGTGTGTGTGCAGCAGCTGGAATCAGGCCATGGGTCAGAGCACCCATATGCCTGGGGTGCCAGCAACTGGAGATGGCAGTGTGTGTTTGTGTGTGTGTTTCACTAGGGAACATCAGTCCTGTGTGAGTGGATGTAGGATAAGGAATCTGGGAGCCAGCTATCAGGGAACCCATAAAGCAGCGTCTGGAAACAAGACCAGGGCTCTGAGAGTCAGATACTAGAGTGATCATAGGTCTGCACAAGCTCCCAGAGAGACCAATGTGTATGTGTGTACATGTAGCAGAGGGCCTGACTGCCAGCAACTGGACTGGAGCTGCAGACCCATCACTGCAATCACATGAACATCCTGGTCTCCAAGCTAACAGCCAGGAAGAAATCAATGGTAGAGAGGCAGAGGCTGGGCAGAGCATGGGACAGTGCAGTCTGTGACCTGAGAAGCATTCACATCCACCCGTTTCCAACCATCAGGCTGCAGCACTTCACCCAGCTAAGCCAGGCAGAGGAGGCTGCTGCAGGCAGGTGACTTGGCAGACCTCCATGCATGAGCTTGTCAAGGTCACAGGTCACAAGGAGCACATTCTCAGCCTATGCAAGCCTTCGTCTCCCAAGACAGGAGAAGAAGCAAGAACCTGAAGCAGAGGTGGCCACACAGGGGCAGCCCTGACATGGAAGACACACATGGGAACTCAATTTGCAGTACTGCACTGCCTAGAGGCACCCCATGTCCACAGGGTACCCATGAGACAGTCACAACCTGCCATGTCAATCAGTTTGACAGAAAGTCTGGAAGTGGCATGACCAACTTCCAGGTGGACCATGCTGTGTCGTGAGGGTGTGGGATGCAGTGGTGGTTTGGCTCCTGCCTCACAGGACAGTGCACAGCTGTGGACCTAGAGGCGTCCTTCCCTCTCCGGCTGCAAATGGCACATCTGTCTCCTGATTCAGGGAAACAAGCAGGGCCAGCCCTCCTCGCCCCATTGATTGTTGCTGTAAAACAGGACAGTGGAGAGACAAGCCCTTAGGCTGCCCCCCTGCAACTGCTCCTGTGCAGTTATGCTGAAGTCATGTATTTGCATTCACTTGTAGCCCAGGCACCAGTGCTGATTTCTTAATAAAACAGACTTTCATAGGTCACAGCAAAGATGTAAACAGATGGCATACAGCTTCAAGCACAGCTGATGTGAAGAGCTGTCAAGGAACCTGGAAGTTCTTTCCCCTTACAGTGTGGTAGGACAGGGTGGCTCTGGGCTACACCACAAAGCCTTGCCAAAGCCATCGCACCTTCCTGCTGATGCAGGCTGTACTGTTGGGTTCCCAGGGACCTACATTAGAAGCCAAGTAAGGGGTATCTTTTAATAAGTGAAAGGGGGGGTGGGGAGAGAGAAGAATCACTTTCTTTAGCAATTGGCCTCCTTCAAAACTGCAATCTGATTGCAGGACTGTTTCGAACTCACGTGTAGAGAAGGATTATAACTGCCCTGCATTTTGTATTAAATGGAGCATGTTAGAAAATCCTGTACATATCTGAGAAATCGCAAGTCTAGTCATTAAACAAACATGACTCTTTAAACTTTACTAAAGTAACAAAGGATGTTCAGCTTTGAACTCCCAATTACAAATGTTCAGGGGACAACAGAGCTATGCAACGAACATGCGATTTGTAATTGATTTGATTTATTAGGTTCTTTTTCTGCTCTCTGAATATCTACAAGCATGCTGCAACTGTTACATGCATTTGTTTATTCAAATGTATTTGATTAACAGCGTTCAGAGTTTTTGACAAGGTAGATTGATCATAAATAATCAAAATCTGAATAGTGTTGCTTAGTTGTAACTTGTTAGGGAAAAAGAAATGGTTTAACAAACCAGCAAAGCACAGAAGTACTTGTAGGTAGAAGTTGATTTCTATATTTATTTATCTGTGTGGCTTCAAAATTGACTCTTACCCAATATTCGTGCCAGGATAACTATTCTTATAGGCACAGCATGCAAACATTAAAGTTTGTAAGCATGTTCACTCAAACTGACTTCATTTGAAAACTCAGCCACTGTTTGCATATTTTTAATTACATACTAAGAACTGGCAGTGCAAGCAACAGAAAAAAAAATGCAAACAGAGAAGTCAGACATGCCTTAAAAATTAAGCTCCTTGTTTAAGCCCCAGCACATAATATCAGAGCTGGCCCTGAAGAATAAAGATCAGAAAAATGAAAACTGGACAACAGTTACCATTTTTCCAACTTCCCAAGTTGCACCCAGTGAACATTCTCTGCTTTGCTCTTGCTTTGTGTAGAACACTACTGTTGTAGCAAAGCCATTTTCTTTGCCCAGAAAATGTGAATATTCCCTCTGATGGGTACTTGAAGCATAGCAGGGGGAAATACTGCGGTGGAGAGAGGTTTCTCTGAAACTAACCATAATAGCTTCCTTTTCATTCCTGCATTAACGGACTTGCTTCAGAGCAGAAGAGTAGCCAGGCTCCTTCAGAGATAATCTCCCCCTTTCCTTTTGCCTGGTATCAAATGGAGACTGAAATGGAAAATATGTTTTCCTTGGGCTCTGCCCTGGGGTACCCACTTCTGGTTCCCAGGGGCTCTGCATTGTATAGGCCTGGAGTGGGTGGAGGATTTGGGGTCTAAGAGTTAAAGCAGGAGGAAAGAGAGATAGGACTCCTGGATTATAGTCTTTGCTCTGAGATAGAGGTAAATAGTCACTTACATTCAAATGCAAAACTTCCCCTTTGAATTATTTTTTCCATTCCCTACCAATCCCAGCTTATCTCCCCAAAATGGTCTTCACTTTTAAAATCAATTTATAACTGATCAGACAGCTAAAATAGCTTCTTACAGTAGGTGTCTCTAGTCAATGAGTGATTTGCATTAAGAAAGATATGACAGCCAAGTGTGAAGAGAAAAGAATGATAGTTTAATTTTAGAAAAATTCCACATTCATCTGAGAAATGATTACTAAGCACTGTGTATGTTCATACATAAATTATTTCTAAAAATGTGAAAAGATATTAAAATGCTAAATATTTTCTTGCAGTGGGAGCAGGAAAGCTCCAGATCAGATGCCATGGCCTTTTGTGGGAAGGGATGGAGAGAGGACTCACGCTTCGGGGAGGCACCCAGTGGTCCCGTGCCACTGACCGTGACACCAAGCAAGGACGAGAATGAACAGGTCAGGGGAAAAGGTGTAGAAGGATGCAGGAGGAGAGGGAGGCTAAGACAGAGGCAAAAGCACCTTCCAGCCCCTCTGGGGACAGGTGAGAAACCTCCACATCGTGCTCCGTGCGTGTGAGCGCTGGGACACCCATTCTGTCAGCACTGCAGGTTCTGCTCAGCGGTAGACAGGCCTGGGGACAGCATGCATGGACACATAATCATGGAAATAAATAACAAGGTTCCCAAGCAGGTGGGCTGGGGAGCACCGGGCAGCTCGCTCCAGCTGTAACCTCTGCAGAATCAAAGGCAGCTCCAAGGAGCGTGACACAGGCGTCAGGGGGATGTGCCAGGGAGCCAGGTGCCAGCTCCTGAAATAAGTCCTACAGCTTGTCAACAGAGCTCTGTCATCTCTAGCCAGAAAAAGACTAATAGTGGGCTGACGCCTGGCACTGTCAAATTACCAGGTTGCCAGAGCTGGAATTTGGATTCGTTGCTGAGTTTTGTTTTGATTTTTTAAGGATATCTTTATTTTACCAGGACAAGCTCTTTTCTTTGTCCTCTTATGGTCCAAGCTGGCAAAAAGCAGTCTGAGATCTCCCACAGAGGAAGCTCAGACCCTGCCAGGGGCCTGTGCGCAAGTGCAGGACATGTTCAGTAAGCAGCAGGGACCTCATTGCAAGATGAATTGTAGGCTCAGAGCCTACAAGGGAAGGAAGGAAAAGAGTCAAGAGGTGAGAAAGGTGTGTGAGGAGGGAGAAAGATGATAAGAAGGTCACTGCAAGATCATTAGAGCATATATTGTGTTTTTTACTAGATGCGTCTCATTTTTCAGTGTCAAGAAGAGGATGTGTATGCTGTGTTTGTCCCACGCTAACACACCCTGGGAAAACAGACATCAGTCACTGGCTGTGTCACATTTTTATTAGCTAAGTTTACAGAAGCATCCCTCCAAGTAGGGAATAACTCCATGCATCACAGCTCAGGTTTGGCAGGAACATTAAAGGCAGTATGTATTTTGATATATCAATCCAAATATGTATGCAGCAGAGATCAGACTTGATGTAAAAAATTAAGATTATTTTTTATGAAAAAGTTAAGTTTGTGGCCCTCTAATGAAGATCTTACTATCTTACATAAAGATCTGTCTCAAACAATCTAAACTTGTGTTATCTGACATTTTAATTAGCCTCATCTCATTGCCTTGGAAACATCTTGTTGTCTTGCATTATAAGTCCTAGAGCATTTGACACACTAATGCACAAGACCATTTTAGAAAGACAACAAACTTTTATTAGTGTTGACTTCATTGCTATACACTAGAACTCCATTATTTGACATATTCACTCTGCACATTGCCTAACTTCCTTGAAATATAACAGGAAACTCTTTCCTGGCTTCATTCAGAAGAAGAAAATTATTGTATAAGCAAATTACATCACATGGAGGACCAGATCTTTTCAGTGATTTTTGTTCTTAGAAGACAATACAGAACAGGAACTTCTCTTTTCAGAAAAGTATACCCGTGAGTACCAGCAGAAGGACTCCAAGTTCCCTCATGCAGAATTCTCAATGGTCTTCATACCAGAGGTAGGAATAAAGTAATTCTTTCATATACAGACTGGTCCAAAGACTGAAAAGCAATGGGAATCTTCTCAGCAAGTTGAGAGCAGACTTTGAAGAGAGGGGGTACCTCCAGCTCCATAAAGACTGATCTTTGCCCTTAGTTTAAGTTCCCTCTCCCAATCTCAGTGAGAGTTTGGGAAAAGCAGAATACTTCCAAAAATGCTGCCTTTTTTTTTTTTTTTTTGATTCTTTGCTGAGATTTTCAGCAATCACCCATTGTTGAGGCAGAGATAACAATCCTTGTTGCATGCCACTGAAGTGTTATCAAAACATCAGTCATTATTGTGTATTGGCCCGGACCAAACTTAGTTCATTCAGAGCAGTGAGCTTCTGTGATCTCAGTACAATGCAAGCACACTGCTCGTTCCTTTGCAAATATAGTACTGTTGGTGTAAGGGATTTCTTTGTCTCATGAAAATAATTTAACTAGCCTATAAAAAATTACACCATAGTAGTATGGCACTGAACCATTTCAGTTCCTTCCAAAGTGCTTTGAAAGTATGCAGAACTCAAGCATTTTCCACCCAGGACAATAAAGACCAGGTTGCTTTATTTTGCATAATTTCTTTTTAGAATTTTTTAACAGATTTGTCCTGAAACATGCAAATATAAATTTTAAGCAATACATTTTAGATAGTAATTTCACACACACACAGAGTGGTCAAAATACTATGTAACAGAATATTTCAGTTGTAAAAGGATTATGCTGGTTTAAAGCAAAAGCTTTATCTCTAATTTAGTACTTATGCATTCTGAGCAATAAATTTAAAAAATGGTGGGAAATCAAATTTTTTTCATCAGCAGGGTAAAAGGTTCATCAGATGAGTTTGAGTTAATTGTCTGAAACTGGAGTTGAAAAGCACCATCCCCCATCCAGCAATGGCTCCAATTTTTCATCATTCAGGGCAGAACAAGATTCCAGTAGTTCAGCTCCCAGGATTCACATTAATTTGTTAAATCTATTTTCTTTGACATCTTAACCACAGCGTATGTGGTTTCATCCAGGACTTCTGTACAACAGAATATCCTCACTGCCTCCACTTCTGTTGACTGACTATTGCTGAAACTACATTCCAGTGTTCTTGAAAACAGCTCAGCTGGCTGAAGCCTAATAGGAGCCACGTGCCAGAAAACACCTCAAAGATTTTCTTTGTCTCTGGACAAAGCTAACAAAAGAATATTTTTCCTTTCTTCCCCAGGTAAAATCTTCTTCACTGACCATGTGGAAAGGAAATGTAATTATGTCTTTCCAGATAGCTTGCTCTTCTTCAGGGGTGCAGCAGGACTAGTTTGCTCCTGGCCCCATGTTCCGCAGCAAGATGACAGTGCTGATTTGATGGACTATGCCCATGCAGGAAACAAATGGTCCTGTCAGGAGCATCCATAGGATGTATTCTCCCTACCAGGAGTCTCAGAGAAGGGCACTGAGGCCAGGGAACTGAGCCACTTGTCTCCATGTAGATGCACTGAGATATTAAAGTGCTTTTACTCTTCAGTCTTTTGCTGCTGGTCAGAAGGGCCTATGCAAAAAACACAGAATCTGCCTTTAAGGTCCAGGTAATTCATTTTTGTTCTTCATCTGAGCACACAGAAAAAGGCAAGACCAGCTCAGGCCTAAACCCTACCAAAGAGTTCCCAAAGGTTTCCACAGGACACCCACCCTTCAGAGAAGGGGAGCAAAACACAACAAAACCTGGGCAGCCATGGTCTACCCCCATGGGTAGACCTGGGTTTCTTAGCTGGCACTAGCACTTTCCCCACCCCATGCAGCCACTGCAGGACTGCCTGAAGGCTCAGGGAGGATATCTCCACCATCCTTAAAGGGTAGTTCTATGAGAACACAGAAATATAACACATTCCTACCTCTACTTGATGTGTTCATATCTGGGAGCAAAGAAACCAGACCCCTCATGTTTCAATACCAAGCCCTCAGCCACAGGGTAGTCTCTGCTCTGTGGGCACTCCACTGCTTTGGAAGCCACCTCCTCTCCTCCCTGGGACTACACTTACATGGACAGTGTATGGGCCAAATCTGGTCCTGAGCACTGTCTGCAGTCATTGCCTTAAATGACTGTCTGGCACAGTCAAACAAACTTTTCCTTTCTAGGCACATCTGAGCACAGCTATATGTTTTTCCAATGCAAGGTGACATTCCATTATTAATATGTGACTCTGGAAGCCAAAGACCTGCAGAAGCCCCACTGTGAGCATGAATGGTACCCGGCTGCATGATAGCTGGGAAGAAAGTAGTGCTGCGCTCTCATTTACCCAGCTAAAACCCAAATATTTACTCCCAAATTGAGCTGAGCTGCAGCTAGTCTGTACCAGCTGGTTATCCCATTGAGCAAAGAAAGGAGGGAAATGGATTTCTTCCTGTTTTCCTTACTGGTCAAAAGATTAAAAGCAATACAGTGGTGTTGGTCGCTAAGTATTGTTTGATTAATATCCTGTTAGCCAGCTGGCAAATTGCCAAATTCACTTCTCTTTAGATGAAAAAGAGGCTGTTCCATGAGCTAAAATGGACTTTATTAACATAACACTAATAATTCAGCACTTATAACCCAGAGAAAAGATTATAAGTAAATATAGGCATGCGTTGCCTATCAAGGTTCCTTCTTGTTTTCCTTCTGGGTAGGAAAAGAACTACAATGCATCAGATATTTCACCACCACAGTCCAGTCAGAAGGGTTTAACTTTTACAGGAAAGTTGTTATGAAGCAAAAAGGCCAGAAGTGCTGAGAAATTCCTTTCTCCCAAGCAGCATCTAGAAACTTGTCCCTACTGGTTTTTAATGGGGTTGATCAGGTAAGAAGTAACATGGAGGAGTCTTCTTCCCTACCTTCATGTTTCTTGTCTAGTTAGTAAGCTAGAACATTTCTAGCTGAATATTGTCTGTTGGCCCATAAATCAGCTCCCTCTCTTGCCTGACTGTTCTAGCACATTTCACATAAGAAACCATTCTGAATTCTACAGCATTTCATTTCCTTTGGTCTTCTTTGTAGCAGAGGCTTATAGCCAAGTTCAGTTTAGAAACAAGTACGAGGCTGGAGTCAGCAGCCTACAAGGTACCTTCATTCACTCAATGTTATTCATATGTTTGGGAGTGCAGTTATGACATGCATATCTTTGGCCTACTGTCTGTATCAGCCACTCATGTCAACAGGGATTTCTGAGGAGATAAATCTTCTCTGTCACCTCGAGCAGTGGTTGCTTCCCAAATAGTACTCCCTGAGGGACTGACATGCCATAGAAGAAGATAAATGTTCTGAGGACACTCACTAAAAATACCGTGTGTTAATTCCCCAATTAAAAGTCTCAGGGGGAGAATAATGAGTGATCTGTTAGCAATTCTGTAGGTTCGCAGTTGTCTAATATCCCACATCTGGGAGCTACTGCCCTCAGGTAGCAGCTAATTAGCCCCAGTTACCATAGTGCCTCACAGTCCTTAATGTATGTATCCTCACTACTGCTCGCTAAAGCAAATAAGGACTTATTTCAGTTCAGCAGACTGGGAGATGCATTTCAGAGAAAGCAGGGAACTGACTTTACAGCATTATACTCCACATATAAATCACAGTGAGGCAAAATCCAGGTCCTGACAAGTACTTTCTACCCAGGGGAGAAACTGGCCACAGAAGAAGAGGTTTCTTTGGGTCAAACCCCCTTATTTACAAGGACTACAAAAGTGCTACTTCCCTGTCAAAATCAAACAACGAGCAGTTTCTTCGCCTAGCCCCTCTCAGCCAGCTCTGTAGCCAAAAAAAGCTGTCACAAGGCCTTTTCTTGAGTGAAGATCCAGTGATTGCTCTGTCTCCTCAGTTTTGTGTTACCTTTTGCCTCTGTCTCTGCACAAGTCTTGCTCTTTCTCCCACACAGGCAGGCATGCAGAGCTCATTGCCTCTCCCTCCAGGGCTTGCTCTTTTATTCTCACAGGCTGGTGTAATTTAGCTTTTGCAGGAGCTTAAGAACTTGCTCCTATGGTTTTGGAGACTTGGTACAACCAGGGAGCTCTTACTTGTAAGGCTTATCTTGAACAAAACGTGGCTTTAACCCACTCACCTCCTGCAAACACAACCAGGCTGTAACAGCACTGAGATAACTCAAGATTTTTTATTTTATATGCTCCTTTGGTATTGATTTCAGTAGAAGCTGAATGCCTCATCTGCTTATGCACTTCTGAAAATCCTATTAAGTGCCTCTTTACTTCTCTAGGTGCCTAAATATACTTTTCTTAATTTGGCTCTAAGTGATTTGCATCTGTCATCAAGATTTTTGAGAGTATGGCTCGAGGGGAGACGCCTCCCTGTCACAGCCCTTCCATGCAGTCTGTCACTTGTTCCGATACCTAAACCGGGAACTGAGCTCTCGCGAAGATGCTGTGACAGTGTGAAATATGTCTATTAAACTGTGAACACTCTTCATGCTGTTGCCTCCTTGTCTCATTACCCCTCCCATCCTGCACTGAGCTCTATCCCCAAGGAGCCCTCACCATGGGGTCATCATGCCTTCGTCTCCCTTTCCACTGCCTCCCCCAACCTATACAATTTTCTGCAGCAGGTCCCAGCTGCTCATGGAGCCGCAGCTCCTCAGCAGAAGCAGGGAGTGATATTTTGGGAGGGGGCATGGACAGTTTGAGTGCTCAGGGGCAGCAGCCAGGACAGCGGCAGTGTCACACCTTGGCCCCCAGGCTAACAAATACAGTGCTTACAGAGAAGTGTGATCAAACCAGGCAGCATATATAAACATTTGTTTCAAGAGAATTTGTCCTAGAGAATGAAATGCCTGTGACTCAGAAATGTCCTTGCTCAGCTTTTCTTATATTCCTTGCTTGTTGTTACTAAAAGGCACTCATAGGCAAGAAAAACTGTGAGAGGTCATACATCTGAGAGGCTCAAAAAAGCTGAGGCTCGGCTCCAGGGTTTGTGTCAACAGGACAGCCAAACACTTCTCACACTGGAGAAAGGGCACTAAAAAAGGGCCTGTGCCTTTAGGACTGGCGCTAGATGCAGTAACTGCTTCCTGCAGCCAATGGATGTAGAATTGGGGCCAAGAGGAAACTGAACAGGCCATGACCAGGCTGGTACCCAGCTATGGACAACTTCCTGGGAAAAAAGGGCCCTGCTGGGGTCCTCAGCAGCTCTTTCTGAGCCCTGCTGAAAGCCTCAGTCAGAAAGGAGAAGAGAGGAAATTAGCACCTCTGGGAATCACAGTTCAAATAGTCCTCTAGCACCTTGAGCTCTTCTTAAGATGAAAAGAAACTTTGAAAGGGGAATTAAAGTTAGGACGGTCTGTTTTTGATAACGGAAGAACAGATATTTAAAAAGAGCAATGAAAAATGCGAACATATTCAGAGATCTAAGCTTGCTTTAAGAGAAATCTAGAAAAGTGCAAATATGGAAATGTTCTGAATCTGGTCAGCTATTTCTCCTCCTACAGACCCTATGCTGCAGCCCAGAAAGCCTTGATAAACCAGAGCTTCAAAGTCCACTTGGTCTTTGCCACTGATTTCTCTCTGTATTACTTCTGTTTGTTAATAACCAGAATGCAGCAGCTGAAGTGCACCAGCACTCGCAACAGCCCCACCAGGGACCCAGGAGTGCAGGGTCCGACCCGCAAGCTTCAGTCAGCAACTTCTGCACTCTCAGGTCTTTCCTTGCAAAGGGTCAGCTTGAGCTAGTCTTACAACACATCTGTGCTTCTGTTGCCTCTCTGCAATACCATAGTAATAACGCTGGCCCTATACAATCCTCATGGATTAACTAGTTACCATTTGCAGTGGACACTGACAGTTGTACTGCTGATAAATCACCTTTTTGAAAAGAGTGAATAAACTCCCATACAAAAAGCCTGGCAAGGTACAATTTGCTGATCACACAACAAACAAGCAGACAGTTCAAAACCAGGAAAAAAAAAAAAGAGAAAAAAAAAGAGAATAAAAGCCCTCATCCTCTCATTGTGATGTCATGATGAGCAGAGAGAGGAAGAAAGGGTTACATTTGTTTCCAGCAGGAAGCAATGAGAATATTCTCACCTTGGATCTGCCAAGCCTGCAAGGGTGGATTTCCTTGGGGAGCAAATGTTAACTAACAAACCGAGAGCTGGATGGGCTCTCTTTCTTGGGAGAGGAGCAGGGCTTCCCTCAATACTGCTTTGGAGAAAATAGTTTGCATGAGGCCTAGAGCCAGGGGCCAGAACATAACCTAATTAGGCCAGAAAGGGTGATTAGCTGTTTATTTTGAAGATGTTCAAGCCATGCACTCACATTATACACTGCCCTGGGAGAAAAAGGATGCTGTTTATACTCCCAGATATAAGGGATCAGCAGAGTTTATTTTCCCCTACAAATGAAGGCCTGTTCTACTCACATTCCTTCAGCTGAGGTCGGATCTGTTTATTTTCACACATCTGCAGGAAATGGGAATATTTCAGCCTATTATTCTGAGTCCAGGGAAGCAGTTTGTATTGCTTAACCATGGGCAAAGGTAAATTAGTCACAGCCTTCACATGCTACCTCAGATGATTTGTTTAATAGTAGTACCATTAGTGGCAAATGGATTTACAAAAACCCATAGTGCATATTCTGCTTCTTGAACATTTTCCAGGAGTCATGAGAAACCTTGTTAAACTCCCCAGATGACTGGTACGCCATTGTGGGAGATGGGGTTGATCAAGTTCTCCCTCTTCCCAGCAGTCACCTCCATGTATTGATGCTGAGCTGTGGGGTTTAATGCAATATTTCAAGCTCACTGTTTCTTTACTCTATTGAATTAGCTGCTAATTTGTGAGGGTATCTGGAAGCACAGCACTGCAAAAGGAAAATGTTGGTGGGAGAAAAGAGAGGTGCAATGAGGCTCCCCACACACAGCTTCTGGTCAGACCAGTGGCAACAGGATAAAGACATCTTCACAATACGTATAGTGCACCCTACCAAAAGTTACAGTGGGATCCCACTTCAGTGTTTCCAAATATTTGTTTGAGTTGGCTTCATATTTAATTATAAAACAATCTCCTTTTGCTAGAGTTTGTTAACAGGATTTGTTTGCATGCTTTGATCTTTTATTTTTAATAATCTGTCATGTTCAATGAAGCCTTTGCTAAGAGTCTCCTCTGATAAAAGTGCTCAAAGTATAACAAATGGACTATGATGTGACAATATATCTTTGAAAGTGTTTTAATTCCTTCAAAGTAAAGCTTTTTGATGGTCAATTAAATTATTTTAATTGTATCTTAATTATTTTAAACTTAAAATCAAGACTGTTTTCCAACTACTGGAACTTAAAAATTCTGGAGATCTCAGGCAACTGCAAGCTCTGTGAATGTAAATTTTATCTGTTGACTACATTCAGCAGAAGAAACAATCAAGAATGCACCGAACATCAAATACTGTGATGAAGACAGAAATTACTGGCAACCAATTATAAAGATATGGAGCAGCAGAAGGTACAGTGTGTAACATACATTATGGAGCTGCCAGAATAAGCTACTTAGGGATATACAATAATAATTTAGATTGTTGATCATAATAATCTCATGCTGGTCATAACTGTCTGGCTGTTATTTTATGCTTCCCCAGCCTGTTTGCTGAATCTGTTTGCTAGGTTTTGCACTTGTTTATAGTTTGCAAATCGTTTGAGGCAAAGTGAATTTTGCTGTTTGTTTGCACAGTACCAGTTCTTGAGAAGGGGTGATCTCCTTTGCTGAAAATAATTAAAAAATCCCTAATGGACGCAGTAAAAATTCTTCTCTAGGAAAAACAAACTCAGCTGAACTTTAGCTAAATTAACTGATATCCCTCATGATCCACCAATTTTCATGATGGATTATGGGGAAGCTTCATGAAGTTCAAAAATAGCACTGTGTTCCTCCCTCCTCCTTCTCCTCCTCGCAGGGTCCTGCTGGCTATCAGAAGATTGATCTGCCGCAAGCAGAACTTCCCCACTACAATGAACATAATCCTCCAGTTCACTGGTTTAAGTGAGTCTTGAAGGATTATTTTTCAGAGTAATGAGGGGTTAGATGCTTCCCAAGATAGCTAGACAGCCTTCATGGGTTTTTAAGATGAGTCAGTACATGAGAAGTTACAAAGTGCCGTAGCCTTTACTTAGGTATTTTTCCCTTTTCTCACAAAAAGGCCAGGTGCTCTGAAGCATCCACCTACCTGGGAGCAAGTTTCTCATGCAGATCCCAGAGAAAAAATTTCTTGAGGTGCAGATGTTTCTCTTGTTTGCTTGGGTTTTTTTCCAAGTAGCTTCATTTTTTCTCTTTATTAAAAAAAAAAAAAAAAAAATTATTTCCTGTTCCATTTTCAAACATTTCCTGTTATTTCCAGGGCAACAAAACATACCAAGGTATCACTTTATTTGTAGGGTTCTCTTACAGCGGAGAAGTGATAGCCCACAAGCATGCATGCATGGCATAACCATGCATCCCAGTGGCCTGGTACACTCTTGCTATCCCTTGCTGTTTGAACAGTAAGAGGACTCAGTCCCTAAAAGACTTCCAGAGATTTGCCAGAGTCCAATATCACATGCAGATAAGTCCTACTTTCATGGATCCTTGTTGTCACAGACTCCTTGGCCAGTCACTGTCTCATGTGGCACATGTGAAGGGGCTCATGAGTCATGGCAGTGGGGGAGTGACTGCTCAAATGCAGTTTGATAGCTATATTTTCTGACACAAGAATGCCCCAGTCTTGACCCCTGCAATGCAAGTAGCAGTTACTGCTCCTGGAGAAGTTAAAAACAAGCAGCCACAAAAAGCAGCTCCCACATCCCCACCAATGGTCCCCCAGCAGAAAAGCTCCTGAAAGGAAGGGAGAAGGTCAGAACTGAAGAGCAGCAGCATCCTATTCCCTTCTTCAGGTGGCAATCCCTTTGCCCAAAGAAAACAAACATTGGTTAAATAGACCAACACCTTTATTGTAGAGTTTTGGCTGTTTCTGGTCTCCCCCCTTGCATATGACCAAAGCGTCCAACACAGTATTTTAACCAGATGCTTGATGTGAGCTATTCTGGGGTAGGAAGATTTCAATATTTCAGGTTTTCCTATTAGTTCTTAGGAAAAAAGTGGTCAAAAGCTGATTAGCTATTTATTTCTCCTGCAAGACCTGACCCACAGGGACAAGCATTCCTAATATCTACTTGAGATTATTAAGTAATTTCTAGCCTCACTAAAAATTGGACATATTTCTATGGAATTTACTTGTAGGGTTTTTGAGACATTTTGAGAAAATCAATGGGACTATAGATGATTTCTCCCAATACACACAGGAATCTATGCTAAATTGGCTAACAAAGCTGCTTGGATTGGAAAACAAATTAATCCACCCAGTGATTTATAAAATTCCCACAAGAAACAGAAAAATAAAAGCTTTTCTACATTTTACTTCTGTGAAGAGAGAATGAAACATTCTTGTCTCCAGAGACCTTCCAGTCCACACTCCCATCCTTTGAGTTTTATCTTCCCTCACCAGATTCAGATTTTGAGAAGGAAAAATAACTATTTTTATTAGAAGAGGTGACAATGGCAAGAGGGACTGCTGTCAATCAAGGACCAAGTCCCTGGCCACATGAACTTCCAGGACAAAATGCTCAGCACAACCAGAGAGGCTGTGTGGAGGCTGCTGGGGAAGAGTGCCCTGCATGAGGTTCCCCCGCAGCATTGTTGCTTCCAACAGAGCAGGCATCTGAAGGTCTGATAATCGATTAATCAATACAGCAATGGGGGCGGGGGGGTCTATGCTGTTGTTCATCTCAGGCAAAAATAGAAGCTTAAAAGCAAACGTTTCTCTCCAGTGACTTGAACCCCTTGCTCACATGAAAGTATCCACATTTAGCAAAATTAATCCCACCCTTTCTTAAGGCTGCTTGCATTTCCTGAGTTGCTCAGGAGGGAACACTCTTTCCTTTCTCTTGCACAGCAGCTGCCCAAGAGGAGGATGGGTGCTCAAACTTTGTTTTACAAGAGCAGTCCCCCTGAAGTTGAGCGCTGGGGCCAGTGCTTGGCAGGATGAAAGGAGAAAGAAGCTGCATGTGTTCAAGTTGAGAGGTTCTAGCAGAGTCCAACAGAGACACAGAGGCTTAAGTAATTCACCTCAGGGGAAATGCTACACTGTATTTTGTCTGCAAAAAATACCCGAGCTGTATATCATGGATGTGCCTGACAATGGAATCTGACCAGCAAAGTTCACCCACATCTGCTATCTTTTAAGAAAGGGGCAAAACTATATTTGATGCAGCATTCAGCTATTTGCACTTTGGAAATCCAGCTCCCAGGGAGTTATTCTCTCATTCTGTTTTATTAGTTTTCACTGTCTCCCAAGATCTGTGCAGTTCAGCTCCATGGTAACTTGCTTAGTCACCTTATATATTGATGTATACAAGGAAAGCACAGTGCTAATACACTGTTTGAGCATCTCTAAGATATATTTAAAATATCTAAGACATGTGGCAGAGTAGCATTTGTAGAGGATACAGAATAGTGCTGCCTTGCTGTAAGGTCGTAGCAATTGTTTCTTGGGAAGTCCTACCAAGTCACTCCTGGCTTTGCAACAACTAAAATCATGTTAAACTTTTGTCCACACTGTTACGCAACATTTGTTCTTCCCGTCCTCTAGAGGTTACAATAAAAAAATACAAGGTGATTAAAAAGGGGAAGAAAAACAGAGGAAAAATGACTTGCTCTACAGTAATTAGCTGTGTCTAGACTTACTAGCTGGGTGCTACTGACATAGTCCAGGATATGAGCCCTGTAGTCCTCATTTTTTCCTTGTCTACAGCACACTGTAACTCTGCTCATTCCTCAGGCCTAGGCTTTTTTACAAATGACAGAAATGCATGAGGTGTTAGTGCATGTCCATATTTTGCTCTGGCATGTGTATCCATACTCAGAAGCCCTTCAGGCAATAGGAATCATAGAAAACCCATAACAACTGTCACACAGACCTGAAGTCAGGTCCCTGGTTCCTACCCTTTCATCCTGGTGCCCTGTCACCAGCTGGCTAACCCCATACATGACATAAACTGTTCAGTTACTTTGAATATCTCTGTGTTGATTTTTATGATATATGATGGGGTCCGGACTACAAAATCTCTAGCACAAGCTGCAGTTCTGGAAGTGCTGTGGGGATTCAATAGCTAATACCACAAAGACCTGGCATGGAACATGTAAAGCCTTAGCGGCATTCTGCTCCTTCTCACTGTTGTTAGCTTTGAATATCCTTGGGATTACATTTTTAAATACCTCAGAGAAGATGACAAGAAAATTAGAAAAGACTACCAGGAAAAAAATTTTTTCCCCACATGTTTTGGGAGAGGAATAAAGCTGCATGTTACCCTTTTAATATTTGCATTGAGCACACAAATTTTCAAAGAACAGGAGAGGGATCAGCTTTTGCTATTTCAGCTGCAGTGAGTGACCTGAGTGGTACTAGGAGAAGGTGAGATACTTGTCCAAACACAATGGCAAGAAGCTAAAAATCTGTGACAACATGTTCTGAGATCATCTGGCCTGGTTAATTTCTCAAATGACAGTTCTACTTTGAAAAGCCCACATTTGAAAATTGCTAATGAGTAATCAGTGATGTCAAAACACAGTACCTGTTGTGCCAGTGAGCGTTTCACCTACCGCCCTTTGGATTTTAATGACATTCTGATGTGTATCAATGCAAAATAACTCATACCACAAACAATCTTCTTTAACTGTTGCCGTTTAACTTACAGGATAAGCCATTATAGAAACACATCTCTCCAAGGCAGCTGGTAAAATAGATGAGGTGAAGTATCTAATATCAAAACAGAGACAATAAACACTGAAGACGTTCTCAGGCCTGTGAAGGCATTTTCATTGAATGTATCTATATCTGCCTTTGAGCACAAAACCTCTTCCAATAGCGCTAAAGGGTCAACAATGTGTCATGGGGAAAAAAAAAGACCACTTTGGCTGGCTATGCTATCGAACTTTAGTAAGGCCTTTGACACCATTTCCCACAGCATTCTCCTGGCAAAACTGGTTGCTCACAGCTTGGATGGGCACACGCTTTGCTGGGTAAAAAACTGTATGGATGGCTGGGCCCAAAGAGTTGTGGTGAACGGAGTTAAATCCGGTTGGCGGCCGGTCACGAGTGGTGTCCCCCAGGGCTCAGTTTTGGGGCCACTCCTGTTTAACATCTTTATTGATGATCTAGACGAGGGGATCAAGTGCACCCTCAGTAAGTTTGCAGATGACACCAAGTTGGGTGGGAGTGTTGATCTGCTCGAGGGTAGGGAGGTTCTGCAGAGAGACCTGGACAGGCTGGAGCGATGGGCTAAGGCCAACTGTAGGAGGTTCAATAAGGCCAAATGCCCGGTGCTGCACTTGGGTCACAACAACCCCCAGCAGCGCTACAGGCTTGGGGAGGAGTGGCTGGAGAGCTGCCAGTCAGAGAGGGACCTGGGGGTGTTGATTGACAGCCGGCTGAACATGAGCCAGCAGTGTGCCCAGGTGGCCAAGAAGGCCAATGGCATCCTGGCTTGTATCAGCAATAGTGTGGCCAGCAGGGACAGGGAAGTGATCTTACCCCTGTACTCGGCACTGGTGAGGCCGCACCTCGATTACTGTGTTCAGTTTTGGGCCCCTCACTACAAAAAGGACATTGAATGACTCAAGCGTGTCCAAAGAAGGGTAACGAAGCTGGTGAATGGTCTGGAGCACAGGTCTTATGAGGAGCGGCTGAGGGAACTGGGGTTGTTTAGTCTGAAGAAGAGGAGGCTGAGGGGAGACCTCATCGCCCTCTACAACTACCTGAAAGGAGGTTGCAGAGAGCTGGGGATGAGTCTCTTTAACCAAGTAACAAGCGATAAAACAAAAGGCAATGGCCTCAAGTTGCACCAGGGAAGGTTTAGACTAGATATTAGGAAGTATTTCTTTACAGAACAGGTTGTTAGGTGTTGGAATGGGCTGCCCTGGGAGGTGGTGGAGTCCCCATCCCTGGAGGTGTTTAAGAGTAGGGTCGACTTAGTGCTGAGGGATATGGTGTAGTTGGGAACTGTTAATGTTGGGTTGATAGTTGGACTGGATGATCTTCAAGGTCTTTTCCAACCTAGAGAATTCTGTGATTTTGTGTGTAAATGCAGGATCCTGACTCCCTGATCTAGCAGAGGTCAGGTAAGCACAGGCATCAGTCACTGGCTTCAAATCTGGAGGTGAAGGTCCTCACTTGGTACTTGCACAGAGTTCCCAGCTAGTCTACATTGTTGTCCTGCTCTGGCAATCTTTCCATCTGAAAGACACTGATGTACAACATCAGGGTTACTTCAGGTGATTTTTAGTTGGTGGTATGCAACTTTCTGGCTGGTATATGTTCATCTGTAATCCTATCAGCTGATTTCTGAAGTTGAAATGAAGCCAAATGCAGAAAAAGTGAAAATGATTGTCTTCTATCCATGCTTTAAAGTCTGTATGGACCTCTAAGATGAAGCTCCTTATTGTTATTGCTATTACTATTGTTATAATAGTTTTCATTTTGAAGCACCAAAAGATAAGAAAATAGCTAGGACTTCAAAATTAGTTTGATTAAAAGAATGGAAATTCACGCAAGTATATATGATATATAATTATACAACATGTATAATTATACGTACTACTACAGAAAATAAATTTACACGGTCAGGATCTAGATCCACCCTATGTAGAAAAACTGATGAAAGAAAAGGTACTTTACTTCTGGAGACATCTGTTTTCTGCTACTAAGGAGGGAACTTATTTCGAATTAGATTGATCTTACATAAAATATTTGGCATCATTTGAAGCATCCTGCATTCTGCATCTTGTTTTAGCTACCTGACTCATCAATATTTTGCTTTTGTAGCCAAGGAGAGCCACACTATGTTAAGGCAGAAATAAACAGTCATCTGATATGTAAGTAAATAATAATACAGTAATGGTAGTGACCCATTATTTAAGGTTCCAGAACAATTTTTGCTTAAAAGTTCATTTCATTAGAATGCTTCAGCATATTTTTCTCTGCACTGCTCCATGGTTAGTTCCCAATCAGAGGAAAATATCTGGAAGTTGAAGGTTTTAGGAAGACCTACTTTTTCAGAAGAGGAAATTTGTAACCTTTCATACTGAAAGTTTTGCCCAGTCGTAGTCCAAAATAGACAAAATTAAGCAGAAGCTTCCTCACTGTTCATGCTGACAATGAAGACATGAAATATTTTTTGCCAAGAACCCTGGGAAGGATTTGTTACTAAAGTGATCTCCTCTCTTGGTATAACCCCATGAGAAGTTTAGGGAAAGGGTACAAGTACATCACCTGTCCTATTTCTAATCCTATCACACTTTGATGGCTGGAGATACATTATATATCTCTGGGGACTTATATTATTCAAATTTACATAAAAGTCCCCTATCTCTGCCCTTGTATCTATCTAATGGAAAGCGAGGTCCTCAGCTTCCAAAGATCACTGTGAAATCCACCTCTAGCCTATCTCCTTTTATAAATATTCTTGGCAGATGTTGGCAATGAATACACTCAAGCAGTCATTTAAATTCTCCTACTTTCTCAGGAAGGGAATTTGTTATAAATTATATTTGGTAGCCTCTACTAATTCATTCATTCTCCTTCAAATGCCAGCTATAGCCTGATCCTGTATGTGTGTTCATATAAAAGACTTTCCCTTTAAGCATTGAGACTTCAAGAGTCAGCAGTGAAAATACTTGAATTGTTGATTTTATTTTCTAAAATTATGTTGAAAACAGCACATTCCCATACACTGTTTTCACCTTGATTAAATTATACACTTTCCACTGGGAAAAAAATCCATTTTCCACTCTCTATTTGTGGAAGCACCAGTCCATCTTCCTGAGGTTTCTCCACAGTTCAAACAAGGGCAGTTTGCACTTTGCACCAATCAGCTGTTTACTGCCTTAAAAAAATGGGCTTCTATATAATGAGTCATGGGCATTGAAGATTCAAAGATCAGTTCTTGATTCTCCCCACTAAGGGAGCACTTAAATTATGCTTAACTTAATCGCTAAAGTATATTTAAATGCTTCTCTGGGTTGGAGTTGTTATCAGTTGAGATCACAACTTAACATTTAATGGACAGTAAGTTTCAGTGCAAATGCCATCATGCAAAAAGCAAATGCACATGCTCTGGAGTGACATTTCATGTGACAGCTAGTTAGGAACTTCAGCTGATGGATGGTGAGCATGTGCAGACACAGGGGTAAAACTAAGGATGTTGTAGACTTTGCACGGTCTGTTTCCTGGATTTTTAGTACTTGTTTCACCTTTATTAAACAGCCTCATTGTTTTGAAGAACAATAAATTCTTGCAATTAAATCTGCTTTACAGTTATCTTGTTGGGAACTTCTTTATAGATCATAGTCTTTTCTGAAATTACACTGTGCAAATATTATTACTTGTGAGGTGAAATTATGCTTAGTGAGTAAACCAAATATATGTGCAAAGAAATAGATGACCCTCACTGAGCAACTTACTTCTGAATACATTCAGACATATCCATGAATTTGGCCTTTTGTTGGCACTGAACCATAGTTTTACTACCTTGATAACACAACGAAGAACAAACAAGAACATCGTCCCTGGGTTTTAGTGCAGATTGTACAGAATAGCATTTAACTACAAGGCCACAGCATCAGATCATGATCTTGACAAAGACTGGAAGGTTCCATTCTTTGAAATGATTGATTGCCAATGCTGAGATTTACTTTATGATTACTTTTTTCAGAGTTTGTTTCTCCCGTTTCCAGCAGAATATTAAGGAGATACTATTTCCATGAGTATTAGCTCAAAAGATTATAAACATTTCTTTCAACTTTCTACCTCTGTATTTTATCCCATACCCATTCCACCTACCTTGAGATACCTAGCTGAGATGTCTACTTCAGAAACCTCACTACCCAAGGTATAACATCTGCCATTCAAAAATCACTGTAGTCACCAGCTCTTCTCACTGGTTGCAGAGATGTGTTTCTCAGCCTGTGAACTATAGACCCAGAAGCAGCTATGAAATAGTTCTTGATGGCAATTTTGAAAAGTAACGGAGAAAAGCAATCCCATAGTCTGTGGGATGAAATTCACTGTAGAAGGGCTCCATCTTACACTGGCAAGTTGAAAGGAACTGTAAATCAAAAAAGGCCAAAGAAGACTTTGTCTGCTCTTAGCCAGTTCAGTGGCTAAACCTAAGCACTGGCTTTGCTGGGTAATTAACCAATTCTGGACACGCTGAATAGTAAAAGACTTCAGCAGTCCTTAAACATCTTTGTGAAGATGTCCACATTTTTAAGCAGAACATGAAATATCTTCTAAGCAAACTCACCACAGTTAATTTCATCCAATTGTTCAGAAACATCGACGTGGTTATCATCTCATAAGCACAGTATAACAGGTAGTAAAAATTATGAAAACTTACATTTTGTCTCTGCTGAATTCCTAAAATTACCTGATTGCAAAGCTAGTTACAAAACGAAGAGGAAGAATGCTGAGGACAACTACAATAAACTCTGAAGACAATATTGACAGAAACAAGGTGGCAGGTGTCATATTAGATAAAGTAACTTGTGATAGCATACCACAATGTGACTTCATTAAAAATGCAAACAAATTTAAACCTGAGGTTATGCAATTGACCTTAGTTTGTTTTCGTAAGGACATCTAAAAATTTCACAAAATGTTGGCAGAAAGAGAAACTGAAGACAACTCTGTAAAGAAGTTCTACTTTTTGTACAACATAATCAAACTTGAAATAAACCTTAGGTTGAAAATTAGAAATATGATCTAGCTTCTAACTAATTGGGTAAAATTAGGTAACTAGGTAAAAATTAATTCATGTTACCTTGAGCTTGAAAAAAAAAATTAGAACTAGGTGGAGAAACGCACTTTTTCTGCTGTGCTCAGCTGAATTCATGTTGCTCGTATGTTCAAAGATACCTATGTTTTTTACATGAACCATGTCATTAAATGGAAATCCTTGCTTCTAAGTAACCAAGGATCCAGTGCAACCACTGGCCTTCTGATCATTTATACTAGTTAACTCCTAGGTCATTGCCTTGCAAGCTCTGTTTTAGACTGCTTCAATCGGATATTTCCAACACTAGAAGGAACTAGCTCCAAGCATTACAAATTCAAGCTATTCCACATAACTCAGCTGCAGCGCCCCCTTAGTTTTCTTTTACTGAGCCATAGCCTGGATAACTTGCTTTTACAATCTCAACCTTGCTGCCCTGCCCTCAGTTTTCTAGTATAGCACCCACATACACTACACCTCTGCTATAGTTATTTTTTAAGGACACATCAAAGGACTTTCTTTAAAAAGTGATAAGAACTTAAGCATGAAGGCTTTGCTAATACAGCCACATCAGTAAAGATCATACAGCATAGGAATGCTGTCGTACTCTTAGCATGGGTATGAATTTTGAAGGTATGGTTGATTTTGCTAGGGAAAGTAGAGCCGCAGGAAACCTTAAAGTCTTTTTGTTTTCCTATGTTTTGCTTTGTTTTAATCAAGTTAAGCTACAGTAGCAAAATTCAAGTTTCACAGCATAAACAGTAGAATTTCTTCAGCTCATTTCCATCAGTTGCACCATGCCACCCTTTTGCTAACATGATTTTGAGTGCTAAAACTTTTCTCTCTGACACCTAGAAAGCTGTCTTCTGTCTGAGGCAAATTCCACATCTGAATACAAAGATCATCCTAGTACGGTTTTAGATATGAGACTTCATTATTAAACATTACCAAGGTATTTTATCTCTGTCTGACAAACAAAGAATATTAGAAAAGATAAACTGGAGTATCTGAGCTGCAGAAGGGCCTAAAAGGTTCATTAGATAAAAAAATAAACATGAATTTAACTCCTAACCCCAAAAGATAATAGTGATTTCTTTGTGTTGGCATTTCAGTTGGATTTTTTTTCCACATTTCTCTACAAGTTAAGAAAAAAAAGACTTGGAAACAGTGACTCCTAAAACAAACTGAACAAAGATTTATGTCTTTTTGCAGAAATATTAGTTCTCAGTGGGTATGTCTGCATTCAATATGTTCTATATTATTACATGGTTTCAATGTTGCCAGAGTCTGTTCAGCTACTCTAAATATTTTTTTGTTTAAGGATATATTTTATTTCTGTTGATGGGAAAATCTGAGCCTTGTAACTTTCTGGGCTACAAATTCATAAGTGACAGTCAGACATGAACAGAATTTCTCTCTCTTTTTCAACACACTCGATAAACAGAAACATGGAAATGATATCTTCAGTGTAAGCAGGGAATACTGATGTTAAAACGTTGTTTCAAAAACTGCCAGGAAGAAACAATGGAATTCATAGGTATTCAGCAAAGAAAACTGAGAAAAAAGAATGAATTAATCTATTTTCAGCCTGTGAACATGACACACATTAAAAGGCCAGCAAAACCAAGCTCGTGAAATAGGATTCCTCTAGATGGAACTCTTGAATTTGAAAGATGACAGTCATGTAACAAAAGCATCGAAACTTAGGAAATTATTCTCTTCCTCCTACTGATACACCTCCTTAGAGGAAAATGGGCTTATCTCACCTACTCAGTCCATGGCATGATGAGACATAGCTCTCCTGTGCAGAAGACTTGAATTTAAAGGACTTGAATAATGTGGTAAAATAAATAAAATTATGACTACAATAGAGGTTTTGACAGGTGCAGAGAGCTATCTATCTCTGTAGTTCCTTTCAGAGTAGGATTAAGGCTGCTGAACAATGATTTTAGATTTGACTCAGTTCTTGCCATTGAACTTCTTACTAACACTTGCAAACCTGTCTGGACTAGAAACAGGATTTTTTTTTTTTTTTAAATAATCTTTTAATTATTCTGTAAGTGAAAAAAATATATAAAAATACTTGGGAAGTTAATGGGCAACAGAACATCAAATTCAGCTAAATAGAACAGATTTTTTGTAAAATATTATGAAGTACTGACACAGCCATAGAAGAATATTATGTAGTAGTCTTGTCAACAACATGAGAGCAGTTCTGCAATAATCTTTAAGACAAGTGTGATATCTTTTAAAACTAGTCATTAGAAATATATTTGAGAAAAAGGAAAAAAATATATAGCTACAGACCTAAGTGGTATTCTTAAGCTTCCAAAAAACACAAAAATGCTGGCAGTAACACTTAGACACCACAAATACATTCAATGAGAACACAAAAGGTGAAGCAGAAGTGCTAAAATGAAAAAGATCTTTGCAGATTAATACATCCCAACTGAAGTACTTGCAAGGTAAAATATAATAATATGAGGCAGCTGCTCCTAAAGCCTCTGCACTCACACAGAGGAACCAGGTATCAGCTGGATGTCAGGCCCTTGAACCTTCTATCAACACTGCAACGAAAGTAGAGGCCACTCTGCACTTCAGCACAGCACACGGTGTGGAAATAATAAACACATGAGAAAGCACAATGTGATAACAGGTAGCAAATGTTGACTTCTGACAGTGACTGTGCAGTTTTTATTCTTTGCATTTTTAGCTTCACATCTTGACTGCTGAAAAACACTTTTCTTAGGGCTATCTCTGAAACATATAGAGAAATCTTGTCTGGCAGAAAACATAATGTGCATGACCTACTGTGGTACACGTAAACATGCGCTGTACTCTCTCATAGTTATCTGTTTGCTTCTGGCTGTTATTAGAGATATGAGTTACCCTCCTAAACTCATACAGCATATGTAACACATTTATCTTGAAAAGATCACTTTTCTCATTGAATCTCTTACAGCACTAGCAATGCTTTTGCTTCCCTATTTCTGTGAAGTCCTAGAACTACATCTGGAGATGCCAGTAGCTAGATATCTCCATGTATGGGCCATGGTCCTGGAGCTGCCTTTCCCCTCACAGGGCTCCAAAGAGGATCCCAGATCCTGCAGTCAATGAAACATACAATGTAACTCACAGCAAAAATTAAAAACTACAAAAATATGTGCACAAAATAATTTAAAAGAGACCCTTACACAACACATGCAGCCATACCGCCCCAGCCCAAAAACAGCCCAAAACAGTCCCTGAGAGGAGTAAATTGTCACATGTAGGATTATTGTTCCAATGCATAACAAAAAAAACTACACCCAGGAGAAAATGATGCAGCAGATCCAAAATATATTAACTGATCTATTTCTATTTCTGACATGAACAGTAGGAAGGACCAAAGCCACCTACATCCCTCTGAGGTGCAACAGAGACCTCTGTTACTGCTACCAGAGGAAAGGGTCCCTGCCCATGGGTCCTGTCTTGTCCCCTGGCACAACAACTGGTCCCAGCTCTGGCAGAAGCTGAGACAGAGTGTGGGGTGGGATCTGGGTGGCACTGGTCTGGCCCTGGGTGCTCAGCGGGTGCTCCTGAGCCCGCAGAAGCCAAGCCAGAAAGTACCATGCAGAGCCTGCAATTGCCTGCTACCCCAATGCGCAGCAGCAGATAACAGGGGTGGTGATAGTTTTTCAGAAGACATTTTGTAATTGCAACTGTGTGCTTCATATACAGCAGCCAGATGCTTGGGGGGGAGGGTGGGGGAAGAACTATAAATCTATAAATAAGTAATGGAGTGTTGGGCTATGAAATTCATAGATTAACATAGGAGAAATTCTCTCAGTGGCTGCATTAATGTTAGCACAGCATTTAGTTGTTTATCGCTTTGAAATGGCTCCTGCCTCTTGCCACAAAGGCTGTGCGAGGCTTGCCTGGCCTTCTGTGTGCTTTTCTCGTGTTCGCCTCTGGCCATAAAGAATTAATTCATCACTGCGATCATACAATCAGGATCTTGGGCTCCGCTAATGCCCGCTTAAATAATATGACTCTGCTTTATGTAACGCTGACCTCTCTGGTCTCAGATTGCAGCTTGGTCCTCACTGCCTGTCCGAGAAGTTTTGGGAGAACAAGAGGCACAAGGGGCCACCTCAAACCTATTTCTGCTCTCACACTGTGAGCCCACATTTGACATCAGAGATCCCAAAGTCACAGCTATATCCCATGTGCTTGAGACAGGTCTGTGAGAGGATTTACTGGTCTTGGAGGATGCCATGAGCCACTCCTGGTTGTCAAGCAAGGCCAGTTCAAACCTGCAGAAGCCCTTCCACGTACTGCTTTTTCAGGGAGGAATTTAAAACTTCTTAAACATAGCAGCACCCAGCTGCACGCTGTGCAGGGTCAGCAGGTGCTGCCATGACCTGCAGCTACCCAGCAGAGCCACCTCTGAAGTGGCAACCATCTTCCCAAATCTACCTCCCCCACAGTCCCCTCCACTCCCAGGGCACCACTGAGATTGCTGGCAGCCCTGGGGCAGCTGCTCACTGCGGTGGGTAGCTCCAAGACTGTTTCTAACCCCTCTCTTGCAGGGACAATGCACGCTTCACCTCACCCAGCTGCCCAGCTCAACACAAGGCCAGCACTTCAATCCTACAGTTCCTCTCCATCTACATTTATCCTGTACCTTATCCGTTTTATAGTGCTTCTCCAACTGATTATCACCTTCCATCATGGAAATACCATATACTTTGTAGTTAGTCACTTTATTCCTGTGCCAAGGATGCTCTCAAGCTCCTGTCACTAGAAGCACCCTGTGTTCTCTTCATGCCATAGATTTTTAAATGTGGTAGTTATACATTACTTAGGCTGCACATATTTCTTCCTAAAATAACACAGGCGTCTCTATAGACTTTCACTAGGTCTTTGATGCACTCCAGGCATCTTGCTTTTCAGTCTATTATTCAGTAGCACAACTAAAATAATTGGGCCTTAGTACTTTCTAAGTCTTCACAATTTTTTTACTCCTAACAGGGTGAGTGGTCAGGTGTGATACAGAGCACAGAGGAAGCTGGAAGAAAAGAGAATAGATGAGCATGCTAGCAATTAAGCTAGTTCTTGTTGTTTGCCTCTGTAGAGGGGTGTAAGGCCTACAGAGGAGAAAATCATAGATAGTAGCATTCTGAAAACAAGTGAAGAAGGTGAATGAATGGAAAAAATTAAAGTCAAAGCCCACGAAAATTTTGGAGTTCCTGAAGCAGCATTTCATTCCCCTCAAAACAGTAGGTCAAGCAGACCAGCGGGAAAGTCCACAACTGTGGCGTGTGTTAGACAAATCTTGTTCCAGAAATTTCACTGGGTGCTGCCTGATCTCAGACAGGAGCATCCTCAAAGGATGCACAAGGTGCCCAGACATGAGTCACTGAGACATTTATGCTGTCCAGGTGGAACATCCCCCATTTTCAACCATAGTCCTGAAATTCCAGTTGCCCACAGTGTGTACATGTTACACTTTGCATCTAGTCTTTGCTATGGAGTCAATTAGTTCTCTAGACAGGGAAATTTGAGTACAGATGGGAAGCTAGAGCTGGTGGGGACTGACCCCTCAGAATACATACATGCTAAATGTGAGGCCTTTGGCTTGCTTCAGTTCTACAGGAGTACCCCAGCAAGGCCCTCATCTTGCTGCAGTCACCCACACCAACGCACTGTGCCTCTACGTACTGTGGCTTGACACAAAAATGTGGTAACGACAGGCTGCAAACCAAACTTCTCATTTGCTTCAAGATTTTCTGCCTACATGCGGCATGTGTACAGTGTTTGAGATCAACGTCTGGAGAAGACAGGGACCTGTTTCTTTGTGGGTACCACATTTATAGACAGGGATTTATAGGTGGGAAGAACTGCTCTGAAAATATACAGGTATCCTGGACTTGTAGTGTGTGCTTTGTTAGGGCCCAGCAGTATCCTCCACCTGGGCAATAGGGCCCTGACCTATCAGGGAGGAATATATCTTGTGATGCACCTGTTGTCACCATTTTGAAGTACTCTTCCACTGCTACCCGAGCACAGGCGACTTGGGGTTAAATGCTTATTAATCGAATAGAATAAAATCGATACATATCTTTTTAATGCAGTCAACATTTGAAATATTACGACCTAAAGAGACAAATCAAAACGCTGAAGAGGGAAAACACAGAATATCTGTTAAAAAAGACCCAGGGTCTGAAATAGGATGTACTGATTATAAACATATTCCATCAGTTAGCTGTACCAGTCTCCAAGGAAGCAGCCATGAGATATGCTCCTTACATTGTAAGCCCCAGGGAAACACTTCTGCAGTATTGAGGCATGCAGGCTAGCAGTAAGGCCAGCTGGCCAGACCTGCCCTGGAATCACCTCTTGCGTGATTCCACTGAAATTAGTAGGGTTGAAGAGGCTTACAAATCAGGAGAGCAGGATGCCGAGTTCTAGCTATCGAAGCTGTAAACCAGATCTGATGATCACAGCCAGAAATGTGTGAGAGTTTGGTTAAAACATTACAGAGAAGCCTAGAGATGGTGTGACAAATGTTGACGCTGATTACTCTGGTAAGTCCAGAGCACTACTGTTTAGGTAGATCATTTTTCCCCAAGTTTAAACCATTAGGACCACAAGCAGAGTTTGGAACAAGGGATCCAGCTTTGCCTGTGACCGGCAGATAACTGAAGTCAGGAATTTTTTTGCTGAAGTCAGATTAGTTGGGTAAGGGGAGTTGGGTGAGGCCAGCAAAGTCTGACGTACAGCAACACCTGAAGCAGAAAATGCTTCATCATAAAAAAAAAAAAAAAAAAAAAAAAGAGACACATGATGACTCTAGAGGCAGACTCTTGTTTTATTAGGTGTAAATCAGATGTGATATTAAATCCATATGGTAAAGGTTAACATGTAAGAACTATTGCATATTGATCGCAACACTTTAGAATTGGCCCGTTTTTCATTAGCATTTTATCGGCTTCACAATAGGCAGCAACACTGACATAGAATGCCTAAAAATTAACTGCAACAGTAAATGATAACGCAAGTTTTAAAAATATAATAATGCCTTTCTTATGCCTGTGATGATAACAAACAGCAGAGATCCCTAATAGCAACATCAATTTCATCCCACAAACAAGGAAAAATGAACATGGGAGAAAGAAACTATGCAGATCTACCAATAAAATCTTAAAGCTGATAGTAAAATGATCCAGCAGCAGATGAAAAAGCAAAATCAATAGCAAAAACATATTAATTAGTACCTTCTCCATTCCACTGCATACATGTCAGACTCCAGTACTTGCAAAAGCAGGAAAGCTTGTGGTATCAGGGCTCCAGTCTCTGAAACTTATCTTTCTATAA
This sequence comes from Strix uralensis, assembly GCF_047716275.1. NCBI lineage: Eukaryota > Metazoa > Chordata > Aves > Strigiformes > Strigidae > Strix > Strix uralensis. Next base: position 41,170,310 of record NC_133973.1, read on the forward strand.
CTGAGGAACTGCCCCCGAAGGCCACTAAATTAAATAGAGGGAGCCAGAGACAGTAACATTTTTTTCCCAGGGACATAAGTGGATTGTGAGATTAGACATCTCCCTGGCACTGCTCTCTATGGAACTGTAATACCCTGCTTTCCCCTTATCTCCGCATATTAACATCCCAAACTCTGCAAAATACCTCCCTGATGGGTGAACCAGACCTGGCAGTGACCCTGCACACTGACAGGGGTGGGCTGGGGTAGGCAGGAGGTGGGCTTCAAACCCCCCTCAGCCCCTTCAAGGTTAGTGCCTCTCATGGCAGGGAGCAGCAGTCAGTCCCCAGCTCTGGGAATTACCCCACTGCTCAATCCTTGGGCTCATACAGGGATATCTATGCTGATTTGTGCCTGATCTGCATTTCATGGACAAGACTGTTTAAATGCAAGTAATTGGGACTGAGCACAAAGCACAATCAGTAAGGAAGGTATCAGCCAGTGAAACCACAGCCTGCAGGTCCACCTGGACCTGGACCTGTGCCCAATCCTGTCAACTGAGCAGAGCCCATGCACACGACTGACATCAGTCCTGGCCACCAGGACATGCCCTGCAGCAGTCTGGAGTCCCACCTCTGAGTCCCACCAAGCATGCAGGGAGCAGAAGTGTTTTCTGAGCCAGGGAGAGCACAGTAATGGTTGACATTCAACAGATAGCCAAGCTGAAGGTTTACATCACAGTGTAACAGTCAACTCTATATTGTTCTTTGCGCCTCTGCCAGCAATTCCAGGCAGACTTTTCTTCTTACCCCTTGCCTGCTGCTGAACACTGCTGTTTTCATAAAACTGTCTGTTACAGCCCAAGCTCTTTCCTGAGCAGTAATAATTAGATCAGACCCTGTTGTTGTGCGTGTAAAGCTTGGAGAAAATCTCCATTTACACTGCTTTCTACCCATCAGCACTGAATTTCACCTGCTGTTTTACTGCATGGTCATTCAGTGTCACAAAATCCTTCTGCAACTCTCCAGAAAGCTTTCTGTTAGTGCCATCAGCCAGAGATTAAGTTATTTTGGCAAGTTATCCAAAATGTCGTCTTCTCCCCACAAAAAATCATTCTGTCAAATAAACAATCCCTCTTCTGTGAGCACACCACTCCAATTAATGGAGGTTAATTGTCTATAACAAACATCCATTCAATGTATTCATTACACTAATGAGATTTCCTTTTTAGAGAATTTATTAGTTGAAAAATACAGTTTTGTTCACTTGGCTTTTAACTGCAGCAAGGAAATGTGCTTGAATTCAGGAAAATCTTTCATTCTGAGAGAAATTACAAACTGCTCTTAAAAGAAAATGGATATTTATCCACTAGTTGACACTTAGATCTCCCTGAGCAAAAGATCAAAAGAACTGCTTTCAAATACATTCATTTACTAGGTGTTTTGTAATATGAATATATGTGATACTGCAGCTGCATCCACTTATACATTGACTATAAAGATTTTTTTAAAGCATAACTGACCCTAAGAAAGGAATCTGTCTCCTTCCTATGCCACCACCAGGTTGCCATCATAGAGCTAAAATAACCTAGTTTTAACAACAATGTGCTGGAAAGTCAGTGGTAAGTAACAATTAAAATACTTCCAGTTCTCTTACTTTAAAATTTTCACAGTGAAAATAATTTGGCTGATTACACTTTGTCTCTTAAACTAAAAGGCATGTATCACCAGAGACAATTACACTGGGCTGAGTTTGGCACTGCTACAGCTAGATCACTACATCTTGTTAATTTAGTTAGGCTGCGTATTGCTGTTCTGCCCTCCATTCATACCCACACTTTCAATGCAGACTATACCCCAGATAAGAATCTAGTGTTTTAATGATTAATAAAGGGATATTCGAACCATTCCGTAAGAAAAAAGTTAGATCTTGTTACACAGATATTAGCAAGATCTAAAGAAGGAAAGAAAATGCATTTACTATAATCTTTGTCACATATTCCTAAACCCATGCACAGCACTTTCACATCCTGTGAGTATTTGTGCAACTCTCATTTTGCTTGCACAACTGTTTGTGCTGATCCCTCTTCACTGGTGTGTGCCACATACTAAGCTGTTATCATAACAAGGCTCTGTCAGGCCAGGTGTTCTGCAAAGACCTATAAATACATTTTATCCCAAGAAATTTGAAACTAAGAAATTTAAAAAGCGACCACAGTGGTAACAACTTTGAGACATGCAGATGGCTTTATGGTATTTATCTGCCACTCATTTAGATTGCACTTGCCCTTACATCTGGGTCAAACTTCACCTTGAAGGTAAAGTCCTCCAGTGAGGTGGTCCACATGCATGTGGACATGTAGTCATTACTTGTTAAAACTATGTAAAAGTTACATGATGTCTTATGAGGGAAGTGGTCTGCAGTACTTAGAGAAATTTCAAGAAGGCATATATAGCATGGTGAATATGAAGAGAGAGAAATGGCAAAGGAAAGATAGTGAAAAGCTCCACAAAAAGACAGATTAAAAGCCTCAGGTACTCCACCATGCCAACAAGCCAACTCATTCTGAGTCACTTCCACAGGGACAGTTTCACTTATCTTTTCCAAATGTCTTTAGCTTTCAAGAAGGGTTTGGCTGTGGCGACTGAAAAATAGAATAGGCCACAGGGCAAAGAGTGGTGCATGCATGTTTATAAGTAAAAACTCACTTTCATTGTATGTGTAGGTTCATTTCTTACTTCAGCTGTGTGTGAAAAGATCATTAGGAGCACCGCATCAGTTGTGAAAATATTTGACTGCAACTAATAAGATGCTAAACTGAATGAGATGTGATGGGAAACACACCTCTTGGCATAGATTCCACCACTGCTCCATTTCTGAAGAAAGCAAATACCAGCTTCAACTCAATTATTTTACTCCAGTAAAACCACTGTGGCCTTATTCATCCTATTGAATTTGCCTTCTCTTCATGTCTCACATAGAGCTCCTTCTCCATGAATGGAGAGAAGAGCCAGATGCCCCCTGTCAATCAATTAATACCATGGTATTTCTACCACATATAAGATCCAATATGCTGTTCCAGACCATTTTGATGCAGAACTAGCTCTAAATATAATCCACTTCTCTCAGCTCCCCTCCCCAAAGTCTCCCAACCAGTCACATATCCAGCCATTAAAACAAATACGAAACATTACTGCATCGGAATTTGTATTAACAGATTACATGCTGAGGGATTGCGGCCACTCTGGGTAGTTTCTCAAAGCTAGCGCTTCCAAACCAAACTTTTATCATGAGCCCTGGGTATGTGATACCTTCTGGGTGAGTGTGGTTAGGAACATTATATTAATGACAATTAAACATCAAGAGTAGAAAAGGCATAAGATGTTCCAAAAAATGAAACATTTATTAAGAGTAAACAAAAAGAAAAAAGTGTAACAAAAAAAAAGAATCTCAATCTCACTTGACTAGGTGATACTTCTTTAATCAGCAAATTGCAATCTTGTTTCAGCCTGAAGATTGTTGTTACGAAGAGCATAAGGACAACCTAAATCATCTAGCACTTATTTAAAATGCTGCAACACCAGCAGGCTTATTGTAATATAATAGAGTAGTAGAGCAATTACACTCTGAGATTAATATTTATAGAGCATAATCAGGTTTTCCTTATTTAAAATATTATTCAATGATTTGTGCTCCTTAAAAACATCTTCAAAGTCGATGTAGGGTTTGAAATAAGTCTTTATGGAAAGGTATCAAAACCCTGTCAGGAATCTAGAATGATGTTCACTGCCCCTCAGAGATCACGTGCGGTGTGGTCCCTGCAAGTCTTGCACTTCAGGAGCAAGGATCTCCCTTTCTGATCTGAAGGAAGGAACACAAGACAGATTAGGGGATGGGTTATAAAATGGCATGAAGTAGGTGCTGTGAAAGGGATTTGCAACATTGCCTGGGACAGTAGCAAGAACTGTCTGTAGCAAGAAACACAAGAAACCAACAGAGGTCAGATATGGAACCTCACCAGGAGGATGGAGGGAAGAGTATTTTTTCACAAGCAATCCAAAACACTGTGATACTGATATACCAGCAATCCCTGTGAAGCCGTAGCCTCAGAAAATTAAGTGTGAACCTCCAGGATGACTGGCCAGTGACAGGAGGACACAGTGACACAGGCCTCCAGGTTTCTTTCTTCCCAAACGGCACCATCTCTCGAGCAAGAGCTATCAGTCACCATGCGTTCGTACTGCACAAAGCCCAGGCACGACCAGTCTGGGCAAAGACCTCTGTGGGCTATTGCAACACAAATTCTGTGCAATAATGACTATTCTTTCTGGAATGCATTAAAACTAGAATCAGGGCACTTAAACTGTTCACTGTAAATGTGAGCAAAGTATATGCCATGATTTCCTTATCTGAGTCAGAGAAAAAACAGTGTCCAGATCACAGAAAGAGAGATGGAGCTACAAGGTAACAGATCCCTTACACCCACAGCATAGGGGATCTATGTCTGCTTTCCATCAGCAGGAATTGACAGTATTTTAAGGTGGTAATTGTTAGTGCTGACAATTCTGAGCTCATCATCTTCTGCTGTAATGAGCCCTGCTTCAAATTCCAAAATGCACGTGCATTTTATAACAGGGTGTGGGAGTGTTGTTAATTGCTTACCTGCGCTGTTCAGGAAAGCATTTCTTACATCTGAGTGTGTATAACTCCTGGTCATTTTATTCTTTGCCCTGTAATTCCAACTTTTTACCATATAGTAAATACCCAAAGCGTTTAACAAACTTTGCATCTAATGTAACTAACAAGATAGGATTTTGCTTTATAAGCATGCAGGAGAGTCCTTCAGTTTCCCTCTCTTCAAGGTATCTCCTGCTTATAGACAGGACAAAACCGTCACATGGTTCTGGAATGCTCAGCATTCAGTTTCTCTGGTATTAATAGAGATTCTTGGACCCCACTCCTGGGACATCTCAGTCTTAATCAGCACCCAAATCTGCTTGGCGCTGCCTGGTGGAACCTGGGTTCAACCCAGCACTCCCCCTCAGAAAAAAAACCCACACCTCTTCTCTCTGGAAACAGCCTGTGACAGCAGCAGAGCAGAAGACAGCCCAACCAAGCATCTTCATATGATATAATGGTAGGTTACTGCAGACACACAAATGAAGAAAACAGAATACTTGAGATTAAATGAATTAAATTCATTGCTGCTACAGCTTCCGGCTTCAGCAAACTTTGGTTTTTACATCTCACTAAACACACAGATCCCTGGCCTCCCTTTTTTGTCTTCAAATTGTAAGAAGGCCAAATTTCTTGTTTGTTCATACCATCTGATCAGCGTCCTGGCAATGGTTGTCAGCAGTGGACTTCCCTTGATGTCATACCACTAATGGGGACAACTTGCAAAATATCAGTTCAATACAGAGAAAAAAATGTTTCAGATTTCATTTTAGAAAGTACTGAATAGAATATAGCATCGACCACGTAATTCCCCTGTACAGTCTCTGTTGACTGCGCGGAGGTGCTCAGTACTCGGGAAATCCTTGAAATAAAAGTGCATTTCCCTCTTGTAACTTGATCCAGACAAGTCCAAGCTGGTTGGGGTTGCTAGTGGAAACAGTTTTGCCCTCTGCCTTCTTTAAAATAGCAGCCAATCATGTCAATCCACCTTTGTTTGTGACTTGAGTAGAAGATACAACCTGGCCACTTTCATTGTTTGTTTTTTAATTTCCCTCCATCAAACAGTACTTTATTTCCCTTCTCCTTCATATCTTGCCTGTCAATCCAGTGATTCACGAATGTATCTCTTTCATATCTTTAGCAAAGATATTTTAGTAAAAATATTAGCCTGACTTAAGTGAACAATGCCAAAATATATTTCCAAGTGTAAGTCTGAATTGAAAATCAGGAATTTGCTTTGATATTCACAGTGCCTTTGGTCCTTGTAAATATTCATATAAAAGTTTTTTTCTCTACAAAGGCAACTGATATGTTTGCAAGCTCATGTGAAGGCACTGGCACTTTTATAAATAACAAGATAGTCATCTAATTACAAAACAAAATAAGTGGCAGGGACCTTAAGTGGCTATTCCAGCATCAGAAACAATAAAGTGCAAATGGATGACAATATAAATATTACCACATGCAGGGCAATAGTGTGACTTGTACACACTTCTGCCAACATATTAATCCATGTCTCACCTGTATGATTGTTTCAGTTATTTAAATAAACAGCTGTTTCTCCACCTTCAGTGGCTAATTTGAAAAGAGAATATTCCTATTCTTACATCATATGAGTGAAAGTAGAGAGGAAATGGTAATTCTGTTTTCAGAAAAGGGACCGATCTGTGCCAATTGATTCTGTAATAGAGGTCAACATAGAATCATAGAAATCTCAAGTTGGAAAGCACCCATAAGGATCATTGAGTCCAGCTCCCTGATCCTCACAGAAGTACCTAAAACTATATGACTAAGAGCATTGTCCAGATGCTCCTTGAACTCTGGCAGACTAGGTGTCATGACCACTTCCCTGGGCAGTCTGTTCCAATGACTGACCACCCTCTGAGTGAAAAACCTTCTCCTAATGTCCAATCTGAACTTCTTCTGATGCATAACTCTTAGTTTTCTTTTTAACTTTTAGATTTAATTATTTGTCTCTTTTTTTTTTTAATTTTTCCTGTCTGAAATAATTAGTCATATTTTGTATGTGAACCTGGAGGGTGCATCAGCTGGAGCATATTCGTTTAGCTGTTCAAATGGAAAAGTGCATTCTTGAACGTAGTCCCATTCCAGAGAGTCAGTTCCTGGTGCCTTGTGGAAGGTAGAGAAAACACTTCATGGTGTCTGACACTTTTGCACTCGTAAGAAAGATGTGCCAGGTTGCAGACCCAAGAAGGGCCTAAAGTTTATTTATTCACTTGAGGTGCATGAAGTGGGCAAGAAAAACTAAGCACTGCATGGAAGTGTTGCTGCAGTCTGCTCACGGTGGCTGTACTCTATTTCTTCCCACTGTTGTCACAGCCCAGTGATGAGCTGGCTGTTTAAATAGTGTGGAAGATGGGACTGATCTGTGAAATTCTTTCCCTGTGTATGAAATGCTTTGTATGCAGTCTTTTTGACAGGTAGAAGCTCCTGTGTGCTCCAAGGCTCCCTTTTCTCCTTTATTTAGGAATTCTTGAGTTTAACAGGAGCATATTGGCTGTTGCAACCATGAGAAAGGTTATATGATGTCAATCTTGGATATGATGTAGAAGGAACTTGTACAGAAAAGATTGCAGGCAAATTAATGCATGCTGTCAATCTAAACTCACTGTTGCCAGGCATTTATAGCCCGTATCTAAATTATATTAATTTTTGATGTCCATACTGCCAGCCTGACAGATGACTGGTTCATGTAATAGTTGTATTTTCTCTCATTAAAGGAAGATACTTGCAGAAGCATCTTCAAGCAAATATACAAGTTGCACGATAAGAAAGTGGTGTTTTTCTAGCAACCTTTGCTCTGCACATTTCTGACAGGTTTTTTCACCACATTCCACATCAATAATGCAACAGCAACCAAAAGGCCATGTAGGCATTTAATCTGTGAGTGCTGAGGGCACACAGTTACTGGGAAAATGCTCTGCAAACATTCTCCATCATGTGCTTCTACTCCAGGGAGTTGCCATTGGAGACTCCTCAAAGTCTAAGTTAGATTCATTTTAAAATACAGCACTTTTTTGACACTAAATAAAACAAACTCCTAGATTTATTGAATTATATGAAGTGCTGCAGAAACAAATAAGAAAAATTATGCCTTTAAACGGTATTCTTTTCTCATCTGAAAATGGCTACCAGGAGCAGGCTAAAACTTCCAAGTGATGGCATGTAAAAGTACCCTTTGTCCAATTTATTACTTTTATATATATACATAAATGTATATATAATCTTTCTTACTGCACCCAACAGAGCTACATAACACTGATGCCAGCAGGAGAGAAGGAGCAGCAAGAGACAGTGTGAAGAAAGGGAGTAGGGCTACAAAATGAAGAGAGTTAAAGACAGAGAGATTCCATATCTACTCTCATCCGAGGAGAATGAAGCAATCATAGAATCATAGAATGATTTAGGTTGGAAGGGACCTTAAAGATCATCTAGTTCCAGCCCACCTGCCATGGGCAGGGACACCTTCCACTAGATCAGGTTGCTCAAAGCCCCGTCCAACCTGGCCTTGAACACTTCCAGGGAGGGGGCAGCCACAACTTCTCTGGGCAACCTGTTCCAGCATCTCACCACCCTCACAGTAAAGAATTTCTTCCTTATATCTAACCTGAATCTACCCTCTTTCAGTTTAAAACCATTACCCCTCATCCTATCCCTACACTCCCTGATAAAGAGTCCCTCCCCATCTTTCCTGTAGGCCCTCTTTAAGTACTGGAAGGCCACTATAAGGTCTCCCCAGAGCCTTCTCTTCTCCAAGCTGAACAACCCCAACTCTCTCGGCCTGTCCTCATAAGGGAGGTGCTTTAAGCCCCCTGATCATCTTCATGGCCTCCTCTGGACCCACTCGAGCAGGTCCATGTCCTTCTCATGTTGGGGGCCCCAAAGCTGGACAGAGTACCCCAGGTTGTGTCTCACAAGAGCAGAGTAGAGGGGGAGAATCACCTCCCTCGACCTACTGGCCACAGTTCTCTTGATGCAGTCCAGGATACAGTTGGCTTTCTGGGCTGTGAGCACACATTGCTGGCTCATGTTGAGCTTCTCGTCAACCAATACTCCCAAGTTCTTCTCCTCAGGGCTGCTCTCAAACCACTCATCACCCAGACTGTATTTGTGATGATATTTCCCCAACCCATGTGCAGGACCTTGCACTTGGCTTTGTTGAATTTCATGAGGTTTGCATGGGCCCACCTCTCAAGCCCATCAAGGTCACTCTGGAAGGCACATCCCTTCCCTCCAGCGTGTCGACCGCATCACACAGCTTGGTGTTGTCAGCAAAATTCCTGAGGGTGCACTCAATCCCACTGTCCGTGTCACCAACAAAGATGTTAAACAGCATCGGTCCCAGCACTGATCCCTGAGGAATGCCACTCATCACTGGTCTCCACTCGGTCACCAAGCCATTGACCACAACTCTTTGAGTGCAAACATTCGTCCAATTCCTTATCCACCGAGTGGTCCATCCTTCAAATCCATGTCTCTCCAATTTAGAGACAAGGATTTCATTTAGAACAGTGTCAAATGCTTTGCAGAAGTCCAGGTAGGTGATGTCAATTGCTTTTCCCTTATCCACCAGTGCTGTAAACTGTCAGAGAAGGCCACCAGATTTGTGAGGCACAATTTGCCCTTAGTGAAGCCATGTTGGCTGTCACCAATCACCTCCTTGTTTTCCATTTGCCCTAGCATAGTTTCCAGGAGGATCTGCTCCATGAGTTTGCCAGGCACAGAGGTGAGACTGACTGGCCTGTAGTTGCCCAGGTCCTCCTTCTTTCCTTTTTAAAAATGGGGATTGTATTTCCCTTTTCCAGTCAGTGGGAACTTCACCGGACTGCCATGACTTCTCAAATATGATGGATAGTGTCTTAGCCACTTCATCCACCAGTTCCCTCAGGACCAGCAGCTGCATCTCATCAGGTGCCATGGACTTGTGCACCTTCAGGTTCCTTAGATGGTCTTGAATCTGATCTTCTCCTACAGTGGGCAACTCTTCACTCTCCCAATCCCCACCTTTGCCTTCTGCCACTTGGGTGGTGTGGCTGGAGCACTTGCCAGTGAAGACTGAGGCAAAAAAGTGATTGAGTACCCCAGCCTTCTCCATATCCCATGTAACCAGGTCTCCTGTTTTCTTCCAGAGAGGGCCCACATTTTCCCTAGTCTTCCTTTTATCACCAACATACCTATAGAAGCTTTTCTTGTCGCCCTTGATGTCCCAATTATTTTCTCCAGTGGTGTCTTCCAGACACAGCTGAAGGTGCTTTGTTGACTTTGTCCTATGCTTTGACATTGTTCGCTTAGTTAGACCAAAACACAGATCTGGAGAACAATTATTTTTGTGAAATGTGCTTCAAATAGTTAAATAGTATTGACTATAACTTGTATTCCATTATATACACATTGCTAAAGTGCAATTAATCATATGCAAACATTATAAACATTATAGTTGTCAACATTTAAAAACTATATGAATGCTTTTGCAGGTAATTAATATACAGAAAGCATTCCCTCAGTTAAGGAAAGAGAACACCTAAGGAATAGTATGGTAAACTTCTCTTCTCTCAAAGGCAAAACTGTATAGATTTTAGTGGTGAGACTGTCTCTGTAATAAATGTAGGCTGCCTGAGCTAAACACGTGAGAAAACATATATCACATGAACTTTTAAATAAAAGTTAGCTTGTTGCCCACAGAAAAATAAGAGGTTTTTCTCTCTTTTCTTGCTTCTTCTGGTACTTTCTGACTCCTGAATGCCCGGAAGTAGAAAAAGCAATTAATATTAAAGATTACTGTCATTACATAGCAAATAATATAATATATAATGACCCTGACATCAAACCTTAGATACGAATTCAGTCCACAAGAGGACCCTATCGGAAATGTTACTGTCTAACTGCAAAAAGAGAGACACAACCCTTGGTTTTGCTTCTCAGTCCCAGGGAAGAAATAAAAATAGAAACTCCAGGGGGAGCAGGGACAGGACAGGTCAGAGGGTGAGGAACTGGTCTGCCTTCACCTCTTCCCTCTTGCAATGTCGCAGTCATCTGCTTCTGCTGTTATCCTAGGGATGTGTCTGTTGCCACTGGAAGGTCCTTAGCATAGCACAGTTTGAAAAAATGCTGTGGTTTACCAGAGGGACAAGATACTAAGAGTAATAAAGTGAAAGGATAGTCCTTTCTACCCACATACATATATCCTTATACTTTATTTACAGCATTTCTAGAATGCCCAAGAACTTGGTCTTTGCAAGTTCCTTGAAAAAAGAAGTGTACATAAACGTATGGCAAACATATTCCCAGAAAGAAAGATAGCCACTAATAAATGAGCTCTGAATTAGGTGACAAACCTGCTGTGGGGGAAGGACTGGAAAGATCAAGGCATACCCACACTGCCGTCTGTGACAGAGCTGCAATTGCTACTGTAAGTACAGCAGTGCAGATCTGGCTTTGTGCTAACTGCTTCTCGGGTGCCTTTGGCAGCCTGAGCTCTACTCAGAGCTGCTACCACCGAGCTGCAGGCAGCAGCTGTGAAGGATAATTTAAGACTGGCTTAAGCATCCTTACAGTATAGTGCTGCAATAGCACTGACTTCAGTGTACTGTTTAGTCACTATTACAAAAGTGTAATATAAAAGTATTATATATAAAATAATAATTAATGTACAATAGACAGGTGCTCCTAATTTACTTTTCTGTATAAAACCACACCAGGACAGTGTCAGTAAAATAGAAAACAAACACATCTGGGACAGATTTTTGCATGCGAGGCATAATTAGCTGATGGAGTTCTTCTCTAGCATTCATTACTACACCAAACAAATCAGAAGAATTCCAAAAAAGGGTAGAGATTTGTAAAAACTGTGAAAAGAGAGTAAAAGAGACAAATCACACATAAACATTGAAAAACACTAAAGCTAAAGCAAACAGCAAAACCTCCCTTTTAATTGATAGGATTTAGGAAGACTACAGCCAATATATTTCATAGATGTTTCTTACACCATTTTCTGAACTGTTTGGGGTGAACTGGTCTCAGAAACTGCCAGCATACTGGAATAGAGGAGTTCCCAGTATGGGATTTGATACAGGAGGTGCTAATGATGCTGGGAATGATCATCACAGTTGCTCAGCAAGCATTCCCCAGATGCAAAGCGAGTCTACAGATGCTGCTTTTGAACGCAGCTCTCCTTTTGTCCCGAGATGTTGAGCAGTGATACACTCAACAGCTCACTCTTTTACTGTATTTTTTTATAGTCTTTAAAGGTCTGAATATGACTTTCCATCTTTCCGGCAGTGCTTTTTCTTTATTGCTTGCATGAGTTGTTCCATTTCATTCTCCACCAGAAAAGTATATCTTCCTTGTTTTGACAGGGACTGTTCTGTTACAATTACCTGCTGTCGTTGCGGTTCAAGTGAAGGTGCTGCCAGCTGGACAAAGCTGTAAAGCAACGCGAGTGAATTCCCCAATGTTAAAGTTTTTTTGAAAATACAGGAAGCAATTAGCTATCTCTATATTTAGAAGAGTGCTTGTATTGCAATGAGACACTTCCAGCAGAAGGTTGGGGCAGACGGAGCTTGATGCTTCCCAAACTTCAGAAATCTTTGACTCTTTCATTGCATCTAAACACTCTTCATCTCATCTGGAAAATTTGTAACATATAAGAATATGTGATACTTAGCCACAAAATAACATGGGGGTAAACTGTACCAAATCTTTCAGGAATGGTATTCCACAACATTCTTACAACAGGAAACAAAAAGTTCATATCAGGTGGCAGAACTGACAGAAACTGCATGTCCTTCTGATGGGCTGAGCACCTCTTGTCTCAGCTAACCTGAGTAGGAATCAGTAGGGAACAGAAACTAGAGCTTACCAGCATTACAGGTCTGCATCCAAAAACATGGAAAGGAAAGCGAGAGGATGCAGGAGATGGCAGCATGGGCTCACACAGGTCACCCGCTCCACTGCCAACAGGTGGACAAGGAACTCTCTCATGCCCCTGTACAAGCTGCTGGAGGGACAGTCTGTGACCAGTGGTGACCACCAGACTTGGACTGCTGGAGGAATACGGGACACCTATTATCTCCTTAAAAATTTGTTCACACGCTGTAATTACAGAAAAAATTAATGTGACCTCCTTTTTAGAAACAAACACAGCACAATATTTCGAAGCTACTTTTCAAAGAGGTGACAGGAATACATTTGGAGGCCATGATAACCCCAGCGCATATTACCATTAAACAAGACTTTGCAACCAAATATGCAGCTTCAGCAACAGATGACTACAGACCAGAAGGCTGAAGACATAGACAAGAGGCCATGCTCCTACATGTGGGCTAGAAGGCTTGAAGAAAAAGAAGAATTTCAACTATAACACGATAAATGAAGCTAATAAAAATTTAGTACATTTAGCATGGTTAGTACTTTTTGCCAAATTAATTTTTTGTTATATAGATTATCTTTATTTGCCTTAATAAGACATAGGAATGGTTTTTTGACCTGTTTTGCAGCTAGTTTCTACTGAGCTAGCAAGTCTAGAAATAGTCATTACTATCTGAAAAATTAAAATTCACCTCTTACAGGCTTGTTCCCTCTAAAAGTTTACCTGTTAATCATAATTGCAATGTCCTTTCCTCTTTGCAGAATATAATGTACAAACAGAAAAATTTTCCTTCTCCAAAGCAGCTTCAGCTTCATGGAAACCTAGAGAGATTCCTGTAATCTTCCAACTATTACAGTCCCCAAGCATTTAACTCTTGAACATGTTTTGTCTTTCATCTATGTGCTCCTAACAGATGAGCTGGTTTTGTACCCCTCATAAATTTACAAATTAAACTCCTACATGCTCTCCTGCTGCTTAATTTAGTGCTTTGGGACAACACTGCCCTTAGCTCACTTAAGAACAAAACCATTTTTCAGATGAGCTACAACAACCTCATCTTCAAACGGTAAAATGCAACTTACAAAACAAATTTGCGTTACACTCAATATTTAGCTTCAACATTCAGTACTACACAAGCTCAAGCACATTCAATTTAATGATATATGGAAGAAATTCCTTCCAGAAAATAAAAGTGAAATTTCTGTCTGAAGTCTGAAGTCTGAGGTAATCTTGTGTTCATGAAAATGTTTTTGATGGGTCTTTTATAGTCAGGTTCATCACTGACTGCCCCTTGCAGCACCAACAAGTGAATATGGGTAACTATCCTCAGGAACAGTATTTAATTGACACTTTATACAGTATAAATAATTGCTTAGGTAGCAAAAAAATAGTGAACCGTTTGTTCCCTAGACTTTAAACTGGACTATTACTTTTTTCTACATAGGGAGATGTACTGTAGCCTCTCACTGGAGAGCGTGATCCAATAATGAGGCATAAGAATAAGGTGGTGTGGTGGTTTTGCCCCTGCTGGGGTCTGAGACCACATGCCTGCTGCCCCTCCCCCACAAAGGGAGTGAAACACAAAGCCCCGAGACTGAGATAAGGAGAGGTTTAATACAACAGTGCAACAGCAACACAACAAACAATAACAATAACAGTGATAACAATGAACAGAGCAAAGTATATACCGATACAGCAGTGAGAGAACCGGCTGCGCCAACCCACGCGATCACCTATTCTTCCCGCGCTCGCGCCAGGATGTGACATCAGCATGGCATATGAATAACCCGGCTAGAGCTTCCCCCCACTGCTGGGGAAACTTAACCCTATCCTAGCTAAACCAGGACAGGAGGCAAGTTAATCCGTAACTCCTAAAGACAATTAGGGTACCTAAAAGTACTAACTGCGAGGATGCTTCTAGTGACACACTAGTGATGCTCAGTAGATAGCAAACTCAGGGATAGCAAGAGCCATGTCTTTGAAAGGTACAGTGTATTCTTGCTGTGTTTTAAACCTGGCCAGCAGCCAAACACCATGCAGCCACTCACTCATCCTCCCCCCGCCCCAGGGGATGTGGGAGGGAATTGGAGGAGTAAAGGTAAGAACACTTGTAGGTTGAGATAACAAGGATTTAATAATTGAAGTAAAATACAATTAATATAATAATTATAATAGTAATGATAGACTAATCAAATGAGTGATGCACAACGCAATTGCTCACTACTTTCTGACTGATGCCCAGCCTGTTCCTGGCTAGTGATTCCAGAGGAGGGAAAGTCCCAACCACAATCCTGGAAGAGAGTCAGCTTCCCAGCCAACCCTCATCTATATACTGAGAATGATGTTCTATGACATGGAATATTCCATTCGCCAGTTTGGGTCCGCTGCTCTGGCTCTGCTCTCTCCCAGCCCAACCTCTTGTGCACCTGCACATTAGCAGGACATGGGAAGTTGAAAAGTCCTTGATTTCTTAGCAATAACTAAAAACATCAGTATATTATCAACATTCTTCTCATACCAAAGCCCATACTGAATCCAAAACACAGCACTATTCCAGCTGCTAAGAAGAAAAATTAGCTCTATCCCAGTCAAAACCAGGACAACGCTCCAGGCCCAAAGCTACCCCAATTTAGGGGAAAATATGGTGGTACTGGTGTCCTTGCTTACACGGCAATGACAGTGCGCAGGGGTCAGGCTAAACCTTGCTCTTTCCCTAACTCTGCACACTTGTTAAGTGAGGTCAATAATTGGTCTAAAATATTTAGTTCCATTTTCTAACACTTGCATGACAATAGCAATCTTTCTAGAGCAGGCTGCAATTTCCAAATGTACACAAGCAATAACTATTAACACTGAAGCAGCTGCTGCCCTTCCAGAGGGACTGATGTTCCATGGGGAGGGAAGCAGTGCTGGAAAAGATTTGGTCCTTCAGTTTCTTCCCAGAGATATGTGTGGAACAGGCCAGCATGGGTCTCCTAACTCAGAGACAGGAGTAAGCTTGATCTCCTGGTAGAAAGGATGAGAGATTAAGCTAAGGAGCCATATAGCCAGAGCAGACACAATGTGAATGAGAAGTTACCTGAATAAAGCCTCCATTCCTTTAAACAAAAAAACTTATAGACACAAAGGTTTTAGGCTTTTCTTTGTTAGAAATCTTTCCTTTCAGGAGAAACTTGGAATCCACAAACCTGAGTCCCCAAGCTCAGGTCCTGCTTGAGACTCTGCAGAGAAGAAATTTCCCCTTTCTGATGGACCAACGAATCCCTCCTGCATTCTAGCAAGGATGACATCCAGACAATCCTGAGTGCACAAAGGTCGGAACAACTCTAGGCTGCTGAAAGAAGTACAGTAATGAAAGAAAGAAAAAAAAAACCAACCTGGCATTTGTTATACACTCCAGAGGTAAAAAGTGGAACTTTGATTAAAGTAGAAGTGCTCTCATTAAAATCTTTCTGTTTCAAATGCTTATTAGTTGGAATACAGGGAACTACATGGAGGTTTTTATAAATCAAACAACACTGCATTTATGAGGGCTTATGTTGCAGCAATGCCATTTTAATAATAATCATGATTATTGTTTTAGTTTTGAAAAAAATTTATATCTGAATATGACTCAGTAAATAAGTCTCTTGTCTAGATTGCAATTTAATTTTTCAGAAGAAATTACCAATTGTTTTAGAATGTGAATCAGTTGCTACTGAAATATTCACAGTGCTTTAAGTAGATCATTTTACACAGGATTTAATTTCATATGGGTATGTATCCTAGGACAACAATGCCTGTTTTGTAGCTTTGGACTGCACTGGTAGGTGACAGGTATGGCTCCCTGCATCCAAGGTGAAACCAGGTAATCAAATCACTGTACCAGAAGGGGTCTAGGTGCCCAACCAAGTTAACAACGTCGTCGTAATCTGATGCCATGAAACACAGCACCATTAATTCATTTCCCTGAAAGGTACAAGATATTTGGGAAAGTACACTCACACAGTGACTGATGTCGATAGATGTACATCTCCTTGTCCTGGATTAAACTCTACCACCCTTAGCTCCAGGACCCACTTCTAGCCACCTCTGAATTAGCAAGGTGTTATATTCACTGTGTCTGACTCCCTCCCCACCTCTCTTTCTGGCTACCAGCTTCTATTTCATGACAACCCACTTCTTATTCCTGGGATGAGAATTTGTGAGGTTTAAGCATTCTCTTTTATTTCAAGCCTTGGGAAGAGTAAACATGCATAGACTGGATGAAGTCAGGCATATGGGTTTGGGGTTTTTTCCTCAGTCTGCTATTTTTCCTTAGGGAATGATATTTTTCCCATTGTTTCATCTCCTGTGTAATTTTCCTTTACTGCCCTCTTCTGATTTAACTCTTGGATATTAGGTAGGTTAATAGTGAATAGATAACCTGCAAGTCCTCCAGTATTGTAAAGATACTGTAAAGATTACTGGCACTTCCCTCACTCTGCCTATTAGAGATGTTCATCATTATATCTTCAGTGATAGCATACACACAAAACATCACCAAGGATGCTTAGACAAAAGAATCCTCAAGTTTAATGGATAAATCAGAAAAAATTAAACAATCTAAACATAAATTTCCATACTTTATACAAACTTCCATTACTGCCAACAATACATTTTCAGATGATGTCACAAATATCCAGATAAGCAAGGCCTGTAGCAGTCTTCTTACCAAACAGTCAGAGAACATACATATATGAATATCTTTCTGACAGTATTTGGCCTGGAGGAAAAACCAACATTTTTCTCAAACTCATCAAAAAGCAATTGGCTTTTTAAGCACAGGGTTTCATCCATGGGGGTTTATTTAGGGGACTTTATTGGTTTCAGTATTTTGCCATTGCACATTGATACAAACAACTTATTCTACGTATATTTCAAATTTTCTCTTTGCACACAGTGAAATTAAATAGCCTGATATGAAATTTGAAATTACATGTTTTTATTTCTGTGTAAACAGCATCTCCCAATAAAGTAACCTGTAACACAGTTATGGAAGGAAATTATTTTAGAAACAGCAATTCTCTGCTGAATTTGTCTGCTCCCTTTATAGACTGAGTCACCAAATCTTTATAGACAGATGTTAGTCTTTACTACTTTTTGCTTTTGCAAGTACTGCATACACCTCTGGGAGCCTAAATTGGGGTGTCTTTATGAATCATTAGACTCCAAGAATCAAACTGAAACCCATTAACTGTATCCCAAATTCAGAAATCCTACTGCTGGTCATTCACAAACTATAGAGAAACACAATCTTAATTTGCACGATACATTTGCTAAGCTGGTATCTGACAAAGCAATACATCTGACATAGGAATGACAGAGACAGTCTGTCTGGAGCCCTCCAGCCACCAATCCTAGTCTTGTTTCAGTCCAGAGCTGCAGTGTCCTAACAGTACTTTTGGCCAGGGGTTTCTTGAATACACAGCAAGTTGGTCCATTGGTTCAGATCACAAAAGCCAGGCTAACTGATTGCTAACCACCTCAAAAACAGTGGACTTGGGATCTGAATCTCCCAAATCCTTATCAAATCAGCTGGATTTCTAGGAGGAGAACATCTGAAGTCAACTCAGCCAGCAAACAGGAGATCCTCCCCTAGTCTGCCAGACAATAACCTTGCTGAACCTGATTTAATCAAAGCAGGTGAGACTCATCTTCTAATCACTCCAACATAAAAAAGACTTAGTGGCACCATCTTAGAAACTCTCCTCTGAGAGGAGAGGACAGGTAAAGGGAGAAGTAGGGGTGCACAGAACAGCACATGCATGATGGGCCTAAAGAGACTGGAAGGCCCTTACTATATCCTCACATCAGGTGACCATCTAATCATTGTGGTGTGTCACCTCTTGCTCATGGCATTTGTCTCTGCAACTGCTAGCTAGCTGAATTGAACCACAACAGTCATCTAAGCTGAACTGTAGGCAGAGATGTAATTGCACACACTCTGCTGCCACCCTGAAAAAACTCATATGCTCTAGGTTGGAGTGTTTCCAGGGCCCCAGGCACTGTCTCACTGACAATACTTCTTATGTTTAGAAACCATTCTCCTTTAATAGCCAAGTTAAGATTCTGTATATTACTCTTACAGCTTTCACTCTGTGACTTTTTAATGACTTGGCTATTAAAATCTATAGACTTTAAATGCAACAAAGGTGTAGTTAAAAAAAAAAAAAAAGAATCCCCAAAGCCCTACTATTGGTAGGTGGTAAAGGCTGAGTTAAAAGGGGTGATACTTCTCAGAAAGGATCACTCAAAGAGAAATCAGGAAACTCTGGAAACCTGAACTGTCCGTTAAAGAGAAGATCCCAGCAGTGGGAGTCAAGTGTGACAAGACAGACACTCAGGTAAAGTGAGGTTCATGCAGACTCCAGGGTAAGCTGAACAGAGAGAGAAGGGATCAGAAGTAGGTATGAGAAGACTGTAAGAAATGAGTTAAAGATCAGAATGAGGCACACAGAATAATATGGGAATATTCTATCAAAAAGATTTTAAAGTTCAGAGGTATACCTTTGATCAAGACTGATATGGACAGAGAGCCATAGACTATGAGATTAAAAGAAATGCATTTTTATTTATAGGTCAAAGAAAAGAATAAAGCTATACATTTTTGGACGAAAGAGAGAACAAAGAAAGCTTAGGAGTACTAAAAACCTGAAATTAAACTCTGAAAGGAAGTAAGTATTGGTTTTAAAATACAGAACTAAGAAAAGACTCAGTATAAATATAAGCCTAGTTTCCATAATGGAAGACCAATGTCTCAGATTAGAATCCCTTCACATATAAGGAGCTAGGCTGTGAACATCCTATAATAAGGACTCTCACCAACTTATGTCCAATCAACTTCAGGTCCCTAGAGTAAGAGCTATAACATGCAATAGAAGATGAAGATGTTTCTAAATAAGCTTTAACACCTGAGGAGGTCCAGAATGACACTTTATGCCTCCAGGGATGCTGAGGAAATAGCTAACTGAGCTTTTGGCAGAGGTGGAGTGAGCTTATCCAGTGCAGCTTCATACTATAGAGCAGCAGATTGCTAAGCAAAAACATGCCCATGTCTTCTCCTCTGCCTAACATCTCTTACTTTCTTCACCCTGTTGGAGTGTAAGCAAACTCCATTGACTTTGGAACGCAGAGGTGGAGCATGATCAGCTCTGGCAGGAGAGCAAAGGAGTCCCAGTTCAGCTGCCATGGTGCAGCTGTTAGCTACACCTGAGTGCTCCTGTCTGGGAAGCTGTAACGCTGGTACATCTCAGCAAAAGTCCCTACCTACTGGATAATACAGCAGAAGATAGGAACCAGTAGTTGTTTTAAAAAAAAAAGGGGGGGATATAAATGTGGACTGAAGAGCTACAGCAAGCTACTCAAACGTAACTCTTTAAATGCTAGTTGATCTATGCTTTAAACAGAAAACTCAATGTTATTCGTCATTATGAGAAAAACATAAACTCTTCAGTGCACAGCAAGGTCTCTACAAACTTTGCTCTCCATGGGTCTATGTGTGACCCCGTTCTGCTTTCACAGGGGCAAGGTGACTACGTAAGTTTAAGGTGTTTAAATAACATGGGGGGGGGGGGGGGGGGGGGAAGGTTTTTGTAACACCCAGATTAGGAAACCTGTGGTTATTTATACCCAGTTACACTGAGCTAGAGGCAGCCCCAGGAGAATGGGGGTTCACAGCTTGCAGCCATTTCTGCATGATGGTGTAACCTGAGGTACTGCTGCATCATACATGACCAAGAGGACTCAGGCCACCACACAGGTCCCCTGCCTGCCCAGCACCCACGACATGTGAATCTCTGAAGGGAATACATGCTAAAAAAGGTTTTCAAAGTGAACCATGCAATTGGTGTCCCCTCACAGTCTGTACTGCTTAATTTTTGCCTCCACTCCAATTACATCAAAACGTAAAAGCTGTCTTCTGGAAGACTTATGGCCTTTATATCACATTGCATTGAGCCCATCAAAATTTAAGACCAATTGGCAAGACACAGTGCATGAGACTTCTTAGTCCGTGGACATCCACACTAGTAGGGAAATGGAAAAGACAAACTCAGCAGCACAAAAGGACAAGACTATGAGCTTGGACACATTTTAGGCACTTTCTGGTTTTTCTTCTCCAGGATGGAAAACCCAGTCATTAAAGTGGACATGAACAAAACAAAGATGGAGACAGGAGTCTCCATGGTTCTGTGGGTTAACCTGGCATCTTGCAAATGACTGGTTTTTTAAATAGAAATATTTCTAACTTCTGGTTTGTTCAGGTAGCTACAGCCATGGTTGTGGTGCAAGAGCAGAACCACTTTGTTCTGATCCTTGTTCTGATGTTTATATGACAGTTGAGGATTTCTTGTTATTAATAAATTGGCCATAGCTGTATTTCCTTTCTTTTATGAAGTACTTTACTGAAACAGATTTACCTTGGGGTAAAAGATGGACAGATGGCAGGGATATACAGGTCATGTGCCCTTCAAGGCTGATAAAGGAACTCCTACATGCCTATACACTGTCTGTCTCCTGCTGACTGAGAATAACTATAAAAGCACTCATTATAAACTGAAATATCTGAATTTAAGGATAAACATACTGCCTAAACTAATTATTATGTTCAATTTTATATACCCTCTGTGAAAATAAATTTCCTGATTAAACAAAATGAAGCATCTGATCATCCAAAATATGAAAGTGACACTCTCTGCTGTTTTTTTCTATTATTCATATTGATTCCTTCAATTAGCACTTTTGACTTCCAAATGGGTAGACTAGATGACACCATCTAATCTAGGATCATGTCAGCGGCTGTTGACAGTCCCAGATGCTTCAGATGAGGAAAACAAAATCCTCCTCTTTGTGCAAAGAAGAAATACCCAGTCCATTTCCTTATTTTAACGTTTGTTTTTAAGTCCCTAAATTGTGATCATTTTTACTATCCTTCCTCTTCAATCCGATGCATACTGTAGTATGTTCTAATTGAGAAACAAATATCTTTTAACTTCCTCTATTTGGTTCTACTCCTGGCCTCAGGATTATAGCCTAGTATTGCATCCATTGCTATCTATTACCCATTCTGTCTTTATTTAAATATGATTAATTTTTTTTTTTGTTTGATATTTGGATTGAGTGAACATCTCCTTGCTCGTGTATTATGATTAAAAATACAACAACATGAAATATCTTCCCTTAACTATTTTTAATGTGTGCTGCTACAGTTACCCATTCACTTATCTAGATAATCCTAATTTCAAGTTTATATGGACATTCTTCCATGTCATTCTTCCCAGTTGCTTCTAAATTTTCTTTTCTGCTGCTCATTCTTTTTACATGATAACCAGAACTGAAATGTTCCAAACAAACACACCATAGATTTATTTAGCATATAAATCCATACCTTCTTCCATGCCACTCCTAGATTTGCACTGGAGTTTTCACTCCAAACTTTCTTTTTTACTGATTGCCATTAACCTTGAGCTTTGACATCTGTATAAGCAGTTCAGGCAATTCTTCCAAAATGCAATACCCACATTAATTTTCATCTGATGCTCGGTGACCTAGCTTAGCTATCTCAGTAGTGTTCTTCAGTCTTCTCTTGTTTTAATTATCCCAAACAATTTTGTCATATTGCAAACGTTGCCACCTCACTGATCATTCTTTTACAGACTGAATTATATTAATCACTGAGTACTGGTACTCAGCCTCAGGCCATTCCACCACTTTTTTTGATATTTCTTTATCTGTCTCACTGTGTTTCTATAACAACTTTCTCTTCCCCCACAACAATAAGCTTTTTTCACAGGTTTCTACAAAGAATTTTCCAGAAATAAAGTATTTTTTATTAATTTCTGTAGAAAACCTTACATTTTCTTTGATGGAAAAATGATTGTCCCTACCACGTTACATCCACTTAGTTGTCTCGTACCTATTCATAATTGTTTAATCCAATTTACCCAACAGTTAAGCAAAGCTCACAAGGGCTATAATCACAAGATTGTCCAGAGCACTCACAATCTGTTCAGCTGCCTAATACCTTTGCAGTGTCTCATTTCCCATTTGTACTGTACCTCCCTGGAATAAAAGTCAGCCTGGTGATGCAGGCAGAAGGCTTGGAGTCAACACTGGATTCTCGCTCTGGCTCTGCCAGCTACTGGCAGTGTAACCTTAAGTAAGATTTCTAACTTTTCTGCATCTCCCTCCTTTCTCCAGTGTAGATGATGCTTACAACATCACAGGAATAGATCTGTCAGGTCTCTGTGTTTGTCTTGGTGCCGATTTCTGGGGCTCAATTAGACGTCTCCATCAGAGCATTAGAAGTCGGGGTACACGAGCGCAGAGCAAGTAGGGTGTCCTGCTCCTC
The DNA here is from genome assembly GCF_047716275.1 of Strix uralensis. Lineage (NCBI taxonomy): Eukaryota > Metazoa > Chordata > Aves > Strigiformes > Strigidae > Strix > Strix uralensis. Next base: position 41,193,222 of record NC_133973.1, read on the forward strand.
TGTACGTCTCTGAATACCCGCCAGCTTTCCAAGGATTGCCTTTCTGGACGGGACAGGGAGAAGTTTGCAGGCACCAAGTGGAGGCTGGCTCTGCAGAGTCAGGCAGTGGGGCTTTGAACCGCCCGCCTGCGAGAGCAGACACATCTGGAAAAGCTGCGCATGAATTTTTTATGAAGCTTGATTATTAACGTTTTGTAAAATGCTTGGAGATCCTTGGTAGGAAAATTTTACCACCTGCTAAGTATTAGCCTTCTATAAATATTTCCAAGCAGGGCACAGTTGCCAAATATTTCAGTTCAACTTTAACCATTCTAACACCAGGCTGGGGGAATTTTCATGGCAACCCAAATCTTCTTGCTGAACAAATGTTTTACACTTCTCATTCTTCTGGCTTCTGTTTCAATAGTTCCCATTGCTCCCTGCCTTAACCTGTCCTTTAAACGGTCATTGTAATCATTGATATAAGCATTTTTGTCAAATGTGTATCTTCTTTCTCAAAGCCAGAAATATATAGTCTTAGTATTAATGCATTGGTATGCTGCAGATATTAGTTTCAGGGTCTTAAGAAATGTAACATAATTAGAGAATCTGAATAATTTGTTCCAGTGTTGTCACTTTAACTGTGTATTTGTTTCAACTTCATGAAGTACTGCATAGGACCCTAACTGCAGAAAGTCTGAGATAAATTACCACTTGAATTTTGAATTTACTTACTCGGTCAGTATCTTGTAGCAAAGTTCATAGCAGGAATTCTGTTGGGTAAATCATGGTAATAACTTTTTGGCAACTTCATTTAAAATATTAGTAGCTGACATCGAAATTAGTGAAGCAATTTAGCCCCCTTCAAAATGATGCAAGACCAATATGTAAATGGAAGTCATAGAGCTTTAGAAATGTAGAACTATTACTATTTGAATACATATGTATTTAAATTTGTGTTTAAATGAATACAACACAGAGACACCAGCCAATGCCGGTTGTTCCTCCTACAGTGTAGGCTGGCTTTGATCTCCATGTTCCACATATTTTTTTCCTTATTTCAGCAGAACTCTTGAGTCTCTCTCTGCCAAAGCATCATCTAAATGGCTGACTTCAGAGCAAAGTTTTTCTCTTCTTTTCCACATGCTGGTACTTGAATCAGAGAATATTATTCCAATTTTGTACTATATTTGTGTAGGACACTATTTTTTCCTTGTCTCAGTATGCTGCGTTAAAGACAGAAGAGTGAAATTGTTTGATCTTTCATGCTGAATTCCTGGCAACAACCTGTCATACTGTAAAGACGCTGCTGTTTGGGTCACTTTTCACTTAGCATCTCTCCCATAAGCATACTAAGACAACGGGGGTAAAAATACACAGACTTGTGTTTGGGAGTAATGTTTTCTTCATGTTGTGTGTCCAGTCTACGTGACCTGAAGATCTGATCTAAAGGCTTGGTGTTCTGCAGCAAGAAGCAACAGCAAAGAAATAACTATCCAGGGCAGGCTAAGTGCTGATTTGGTGGGGTATTCCTCAGTTAGTATCTCTCCTGCATTATCTCCCCCTTGAAGGGAGCTCTTTTTACTGCAGTGGCTGAAAATGAGCCAAGTATGCTTTCAGAGTGTACTTGAGTTTGATATCACCACACAGAAGGCTGATTCAGTTAAACAGACAAGCAAAGTTTTCAGATACTTAAACACACTCTTAATCTTACATATGAGAGATCCCACGTTTAAGGAACAGATTATAGGTGTGATCTTTCAGTGTGCTGCAGGATTGAGCCCCAGGGGTTTAAGACTATGTGGGAACAAGGCTTTTTCTATGCTATTTCAACTTCTCAAAATGTTTTCCAAACTATTTTGCCTGTCGATTGAAGAATGACAAAGGTGCTTAAAACTGACCTTGAGTGAAACAAAGAGAAAAAAAAAAAGATTTAATTTTTATTTAGGAACTAAGTTTAATCAATTCTTTTCAAAAGATTAATTTAAGAGAGTCTCATGAGCAATCTTCTGCTATATTTAGGGCTACTGTGTCATTTGTGTGACATGAAAAATCAAAGCATAAAGAGGAGAAGGTAAAATGAAAAATCAAGCAAATGTATAACTTAGTATCTAAGAAAGAGAGCAAATGATGTTACCAAGCTTTTCTTATTTGAAGTGAGAGGTGAAACCCAAAAGAAAACAAAAAGAAAAAGTTATTTTGAAAATCTTAACTTTTGATTTCAAATGTAATTCTAGTAAAACAAGGGTATGCTGAGTAACAGCATACAGATCTGCTGAGGGTAACAAGACTGCTGAGACATTTTCACATTGAAGATGGAATCCCTCGGGTGCTGAAATGAAAATTTTTCAATTACAATTAAATTGCCAGCATTTTTTCCCTATCCACAGCAAATTATTTCTGTAAACATTTTCAGCATTGGGGAGCATGTCTCAGAGATGAATGATAGTTACGAGTGCCATCCATAGACTTCAAAGTGTAAGACCTGAGAACATTTTCTGCACCACAGCTGCTGTTAGCTTGACAGTATCACCTTTAAGGCTGGACAGTGCAGGGAATCACAGCTTTTCAGAGCTCTGGAAAAAGCCAGAAGCTGATGCAGAGAGTGAGGATAAGCCATGGTGGTCAGTGAGATATCAGACAGGGAATGAATCAGATTTCACTCAAATGTCTTGGCTCTTTATGCTGGGACCAAAAATAAAATGAACTAAGGGTATAACTTCACTGAAGACTGCAATGGACAGCAGAGATATCTGAGCCAAATTTCAATTAGTGAGCTTTCAGCAGAGCAAATTAACCTATGCAGAGCTTCATGCTGTCATATGCAACTAGCTTAGCATATGAGCATGCTCTCAGAAATTTAGTCATAGTTGCTTTAGTTTATGAGGTTTAAACTAAGGCATATAATCTTGCAGCTGGGACGTGCTGGATGCTTAGGGACCAATAGACATCCATTCTGGTTGTAGCAGTCGTGGCAGAAGCTCATGTGTTCAGTCAAAATGAGCTGGGTAGCTTCAGCAATTTAAATAATAACTCTTCATTAATCCAGCTCATTTTCTAGAACGGTTTAGGAAATGATCACACGAGGGAGGTTGATGTTATCATTAGTATACCTAGCCTGACAGACAAGAAAGGGTTTAAAGATCCCTTGGAGAAATGAATGTAGGCAAATTTGTGCCTGACAGAGCTGCCAGAACCAGCTTTCTAAGCCTACCACTCTACAAAACAGGGGACATGGCAAAGTGCTCGAGAAACGAGTATCACCATTAATGACAAAGCTTTTGAGAAACTGAAGGAATTACAGAGGCCTTTTCTGCCACCTGCTCTGAGAAAGGCAGTGGCACCAGTCTTCTTTGAGCTGCACAGCAGTGGCGTGTGTGTAGCAAGTGTCAACCAAATGCCAGTGCCCTCAAAAGCAGAGGAAGGCAATGGTCGACAGCTCCGCAATTAGAGAGGTCCATGCTCTCGTTCCCCAGAGTTCAGTTTTAGCTGAAAGTGACTGTCAGCCACAGGGAGCTGGGAAACAGTACTTTAAAGAGGGATATTCAGCTACAGATACAGGATTTGCAAATTAAATGTAAGCTTAGGAAAGTCTGGGGGGTTGAAGGCACACTCTCCTACTTAACAATAGGGCCGTGGTTCAAAGTCCAGAGTCAGATTTTACATGAATCAGGCAGAAAAAAGCAATAGTAAAAACAGAATACAGACTTTGATTGTCAAAACTGCTCTTACAAACAAGTTTCTTACAAAATGTAATTAAAACTATTTACATACTGTGCCCAGCACATTATACTGTCTTTACTGATAACTTTTATCACGCTAGAGTTGGGGGAAGTTCTTAGCACCAGATGGATGCTTAAAGACACTGGAGCTATCATTTTTAAGCTGTTACTGAAAAATGATTAAATGGACAGAGGAAACTCATTTGGGGATTGAAAACTCTAAGAGGACTAAAGATTTGTCCTGATCCTAAATAAACAATGCCATTAAGAAAGTGGTAAGACTCGTCACATGGCTCAGCAAGTACTTGTTCCCAATGCAAAGGAGCAACAAACTTGCATGTGCTGGCTGGAAAGGAAAATACTCAGTCAGCAGTCCTTACTCCTAGATATGTATTTAGAGTATTCTCATTTTCCTGAGGTAGTGTTGCTAGAAAACATAACAGCTTAGAAAGATGACATCCCAAATTTTAATGGATATGCTAGGCCCAGTATACCTGATCTAGTAATGTCCAACATTTATCACATCTGTGTTTAACCGTTCTGCTCTGATATATAAGTTTAGTCATACAGCCATAATCTCCATTATCTCCAGCCTCTGAAGGCTAGCAGAAAACATGATAAAGAATATACAGGAATGGATGCCAATTCTGATCCATACTTGGTACTGTTAAATAATGGAGTGGTACCAGCGTAACATGACTTGTTGCTTGCTGACATTTTATTCAACAGAAAACTGAAAACAAGAGTGCCTGCTCTTGAGCACCTATTAGGAACTCAAGTCAAAGTCACAGCAACCAGCAGATATATGGGAAAAAAGACGGGGTGGGGGGAAGGTAAAAGGAAAACATAATCTGGGGTATGGGGTGCTGTCACCATTTTGTAAAAAGCAGCTGTGAGAATATCTATAATGAAAATCAATGACTGCAAACAGCAATAATGTCACAAGAAATATCCTGTGGTCAGGGATAAACTTGACACACCAGGTGAACATATGCAAAGGAATAAGTGGCACTTTCTCCAAAGGAGGAGCACCAACACGGCCATTTCACCTGAGAAATTCTGACATCCAACATCCACAGCAGACAGAGATGAACTAGCTTCAGAACACAGCACAACTGGAACTAACAGACTTGCCACCATCTGACAGCAAGAGTATTGATACTCTGGGAGAGATTTCCAATTCTATGAATCACTGCAGAGTACCTCAGAGACTAATTGAACGTGTGTTTGTTCATTAAGTTAGATTAAGTTAGTATCTGAACTTCCTTATTATGTTAATGTTTAATTTCAGCATGCAGAGGGAAGTTGCTGAGAACCATGTCTTTAAGAGGTTCTAGCTTGAACCAGTTGTTAAATACAAGCTACAAAGTGCAATGCTCTTGTTAAGAGCTCACACTCCAAGTAAGGCAGATCCCTATCAAACTCCACCGTGCCTGCTGGTCGCAGGACAACACAGATGTATGGAGGAGACATCTTTTTCAGTGGAAGGTGAAATCCAGACCAGGAAAAAAAAATACATTTCTCATTAGTTTTTAAAAAGCTAGAAATTTTCTCCTTTTCTTTTAGGGCACCCCTTACTATATTAATGGAATGGTTTAAAGCATCTCCTCTGAAAGATCAAAGGCACAATATCTCTATTTTTCATAAGGGAAACCTAGGAACTTTCCTGGAGCTACTCACTGCTTCCCCAGCATATCCAGAGTGATTATGCCCCAGAAATGCCTCTATCTGTTGACTGACTGTAAAGGAAGCCTAGATAACTAGCTCAGATGTAGACCCCTATACCATCAGTGTCTAAAATCATGAGACAATTTGTATTAGAAACTCACAAGATGAGAAAACAGAACTAATAATCACTTGCCAAAATCTTGGTTTACCTGACCAGGTGTGTATAGCCAGTGTATGGCACACTTATTATGCAGAGACAATAATAGTGTGTTTCACTATATATATTCCATTCCTGGTGTGTGTGCCCTTCACATTCTTGAGCTGACATGCTTCTGGAAAGGTACAAGTACTGTGGGCCACATCTGCTCAGTGATTAACTTCATACCTCCAACCAAAGGCACCAAAGGAGGGACAACACAACCACCATCAGACCTAGTACGAGTCACAGCTTTTCCAGTCATGGTATGATTTACCCATTGTTCTGACATTTACTGTAAATAAGTACTTAGCAGGTAATTATTAGATATCAATGCTAAGTTAGAAGTTTTTTAGATAGCATCTCCTTTCTTCTGAAACAAGAAAACACTTGATCCTGTTTTATTCTTGTTTGAAAGAATCGGTTATTATGACTGAACTCCAACCTCCTGTCTAAGAGTTGTCCTTTATCCAAAACTGTAATGACTGAGCACGAGCACACCCAAAGCCTGTGGGAGTGGAGCACATAATGGACACCATGGGATTTGTAAATCTTCCTCAAAGAGAACTCAAACAGCAAAGGAGTCTGAGGGATTTGAATGACACATAGTGACAGCATGGTGAGGACACAGTGTGTATTCCTGCTCTGGGCTGGCCTCAGAGATGCTTCTCTGTTCCTGTGCCTGTCAGAGCACAGAGGTTTGGGTGGACTGTCAGCAACAGGGATAGCTTTAATTAGTCTAAAAACACTACACTGTAAGTGGGTAGTTCAGACTCTGAGTGACAGGCAACACAGCTATCTGTTCCATAGACTGGGGAAGACAAGAGATGTTAAAGTAGATCCACTTCATCATCAGAACCCTAACTTTCTTAAGTTCCTTTTAAAGAAGCCAATACATCCATCCAGAGCCCAGCTCTACAGCAACAAAAGCAGAAATTATTTAGAATTCATCAGAAAGTGTTACTTCTGGCTCTTCCTCACAGAAAACATTACTCCTAAAGCTTTCTCCTCCTTAATTTACAGTAAAAATATAATCTTCAGAATTTAGTTCTGCTAGATTCTTTTGTGTTACTTGTGCTAAGGACATCACCAACATCAGACAAAGCTTCTGATTAGGAGTCGTCATCATCCATAAAATACATACTAAGTTAGAACAGGTATTTGCAGTCCTTTAAAAAGTGTTTATATATTTCCATGATCTGTGGTTTTCCTCTGATCCTGTGATAACATATGGATTTTACATTGATGAAGGAGCAGAAATGTATTGGATGTTGCTGTACACCTGGAGCTGTGAGAAAACTGAGGGCAGAGTCTTGTCTCCAGATGAGCACTGATGGCCAAAAAAACCTGAGGCTGAGCATATTGGCCTCGTATAAACAGTGAACAAATCATCACCAAGGTCCACATTTTACTACAAGGTAAATAATAACTTGTTCACCTTTGTGTCAATCTCCTGTCCTAACATCAAGGTCCTCCTCCCACTTCTTCCCACCTTCTGTTACATTCTCCATTGACATTCCAATAGGGAGAGCAAATAGGGCGGCAGTCCTGAAAATAATCTCCCACATAGCACACAAATGTCTTTTCACAAAATAAAAAATATTTTGCCTTTGTGGAAGTATATTTTTCCTCCTAAATGAAAAGGCCCCAACCTACTCATAATAATGTCTGATGAGATTCAGACCATGTGCAGCAACAGGTGATTATCTGGGGAGTACGGCTCAAATTTCTTCAGAATAAGGGTGCTCTTGAGCCCATAAAGGAAGACATCAAAGAGATACTACATGCTGGGTTTAGAGAGAGCTATTAGAGACCATGGTTTTGTTTTTCTCTCTCTGCTGTCTCCAAACTTCTCTTTCATGACAGCTTTTTAGCTACAGCCAGAGTGTCAGGCTCCCAGCACAATGCTGTGTGCAGTGGATGCTGCCTGGTATGAGAATGCCCATGGCCGGTCCCATTGGATGGCTGCCAGAGTGCTGCTGCCAACATAAGCTATAGCAGAAAAGGATATTTTTCTTCCAATTTCTCCCTCTGTCAGACCCGAATAGAATTTCATGTGACACAGTAAAGCATACATCTTTGCTGTCTAGGACTTTTTCCCTGCTAAATTTCAAAGATCTGTTGCAAACAATCTATGAATTGCATTTCTGCAGGCAAAAGATTTACAAGAAGCTTTCTCAATAGTAACTTGGCCGGTTCAAACCAGGAAGTTGATACTAACTCCTCCCATTGCAGGTGGTTTTGTGTTTGAAGGATAAAAAAGCCTCGAAGTTAGGGAGTGAATAATCATGTAGTGTCAGCATAACGCTTCAGAAAGGGAAAGGGTACGGAAGAGGGAGAAGGAAGTAGGAAGCAACTAAGTGGCCAGGCAGAGCAGTGTTTGCTCTCTTCTGTGAAGCTATAGCCCATCTGAAAAAAAAAAGTAGGCTGAGAAAACCAGGAGGGAAGGAAAAAAAGCTGGATGATGAGGAAGACAGAATACTGGGCAAATAATTATTTACAGAATTAGTATTCTCTTCTAAAGTTATAAAATGTGGTAAGCTTGGCTTACCATGAAGCTATAGGATAAGTGGTAAAGCCATACCTATGTCTTAGAAGTCTTAAACTGTAAGCCTTGTCAGCTTTTGGATTGTATTACTGCACATCAATAGATACAGTGATCTGGGAAATGTAGTAAGAAAAAACAGGTGTCTCAAATCTCATAAATAGGGTTTGTAAAGTAAATTGGTGGCAGAATGAGGACAAAATAAAGGACAAAGTTGAGAATGAAAAATGCAATATAGGATGAAACTAAAAGGCTGAGAATTTAAGAAATGCCCTAATGAATCCACCTAGCCCTGCTTACCCAACAGGGGATAGACTGAGATCAATAATGTGGTCTTCCTGGCTAAGGATATTCTTTGCGTTCCAGGTATGCTGACTCTTGTGATTTCCCAGAATGTGGAGAAGCTGACTGCATAGTTTGTAGTGAAATACTGCATTTACATATTTGATAATAAAAATGGAGCAGTGGCAGTAGGAGATAGTTCAGAAAGTGCATGAAAGTCTAGCCACTATTTGCAGTCAGTTCCCCTTCCACTTCCCCAGCATCTACATTTGTTGCAGCAGGGATGCTCCATGGCACGCCCCTGCCTATTCCTTCCAGTATTTGTTTATAATGATCCCTGAAATGGTCTAATTCCTTTTTCAACCTGCTGATACTATCGGTGTCCACAGCTCCCTGTGGCAGCAAGTTCTCAAGGTTCACTATCCAGTGTGTGTGTATAATTTTTTTAAAAAGTACTTTTATGTATCTGTCTTAAACTACCTTCCTACTTGTTTTACTGGGCACCCCTCAGTTTTAGTATTGCAGGATTTGGTGAAAAACAGTTCTGCCTTCACCTTATCTACCACGTTCATGATTTTGTAAACCTCGACCATATCCTACACTTCAGGTGTCTCCTCTGAAAACTGACAAGCCCCAGCCTTTTGCCCTCTTCTGGCAAGGCAGACAGCTCATCCTTGGTTTCCATTGCCCTTCTCTCTCTCTTCCTTTGCAAACTCCTTTGTGTCCTTCTGGAGACGTGGTGGCCTGAAATGTCCCAGCCCTCCAGCTGCGGATGCACCAGAGCTTTATATGGAGGAAAAATTACACCTTCTGCCTTGACTTCATGCCTGTCCTGATATGCCCAGTATTTTATTGGCTTCTTTGGACCGTCATTGCACCCTGCAGCAATGGTTTCAGAGAACTGCCAGGGTGAGGGCTCTTTCCAGACCTGCAACTGCCAGTTCCAAGTTCAGCATCATGCAGGGATGGTGTAGGTGAGGATTTCTTCTAGATGCAGTATTCCTTGCCATTTATCTACACCAAAGCTCCTCTGGGCACTTACTCTGCTTTGAGGGGCCCTTCTGGAGTTCCTAACTATTAGGGTGACACCTGTCTACTCAAAAGAGCTTAATACATTTCTACAAAAGATAGTAGGAGGGTGAGAAATGCAAGAAAGAAGAAAAGAAATATGAAAGGAAAATATAAGGGGTTTTGGTTTGGTTTGGATTTTTTTTATCCCAGTGCTAGTACGTAGTATTTTGATATTGTCCTTATGATGTGATTTTTAATTATTTTTCTGTATATAGGTACATGACTGTAGCATATGGTTGCAAATTTCCGTTTAGGATAATGATGAAAAGATAACCAGAATTTTGAGTTATCTTTATTTCCTGGTTTTATCCCCTGTACATCTTGTAAGATCTTTTTAATTTAAAAAAGTTTCAATAAAAGCATCATGGAGAGATTTCCTCCACAATTCTTATTAGTCCATACCCATCAATGAGGAAAAGCTGCAACTGGAGAGAAAAGAAATAAGCATCTCCAGTAATCCAGTCAAGATTGTTCACAGGTACACAGTGCACAAGGAAAGGAAAAATAACCAGTATAGCAAGGAATAACTAAAAAAGAAACTCCATTAAGTAGGGTTTTTTATAATTTTTAAGTTTTTCCCTCTCTTTTGATGTTGCCAGTTGTTCCTACCTGGGACTGTTTCACCTTTGGAAACCGATTTTGAAGGGTGCCCCTGAGCTTCTTTGGCAGAATCAGATAGGCTCAGCTTTGGTTTAGTTTACTACCTATCTTCAGTGGAGTTACTGTAATTTATGTTTAATTATGACTATGGTTTAATTACAGATGCAGAATGTGACTTTTTCCCTTACCATTCCTTCACCAAGGCCTGGCTGACTACTTGACCTGGCACTCTCTCCCAGCCAGGGGGCTGGGTCAGTATGAGTCAAGTGTCTGGTGAAGGGAATGTGGTCACCATGTCTGAAGGGCAGTAAAAAAGAATTCCTCATTCAAAAGAGGCAGCTCTTAGCCGGTTGCCTGAGGAAATGACATTTATGCTTTCGCATGTTCACATATACATACACGTCTGTTATCTTTCCCAGGAACTTTTGAACCTGGGGGTCAATTTCGACAGAATTAGATGGGGGCAAGGTACGGATCCCAGAGATAAGCTTCAACTGTCCTTTGAAGATAGGGGGCTGCAGAAAAGAGACCTGATAGAAGAGCCCTGATAGTGTCTTCAGTGAGAAAGGGTGGCAGTGAAAGTCCACTTCTCATTGAACAATGGAGAATTCACACTGTGGAGGAACTTAAAAAAAACTCCACTAAGGAAAAAAATGCAGTTGGAGATTTATATTCCTAGACAAACACCATTCACCTGTTAAGACACGCATTCATGGGAAACCCAGCCTCCTTAATTACGATGTGGCACGACTTGTGCAGTGTGCTATACCTGAGCTCTGCAGCTGCAGACTGCCCTGCCACACAGTAGATTTCCAAGCTGATTTAATTATATACTTTTGTAAGAAGTTGTCCAGACTGATTCAGGGTTGGCTGATGGCTTTTTAGTGTTCTTTTGACAGACATTTTTTACAAGGATTGAAAATGCCTGTGTTTGTCGTGATCAAAACATCGTCTTTTTTCATTGCAACCAAAATACATTTCTATTGCCCAAAATATGAACTGTTTTCAGTTCATAGAATTCAGACTCCTAAACAATATGGCAGTTTGTCAGAAATCTGGTAAGCCTCCAATATTCTCTCTTACGAAGTACTAACAATTCATACTCATCTTCAGTGTCAATATCGTCCTTGAACTTTGAAAGAGGGAGAGAATTAATACCCGGGTTACAGATCAAAGTACCCGGGGCCCTCTTATACTTGGAATTTGAGGCAGAGAATTCGGTGCTTCCTACATCTTTTGGATTACAGAACACTGTCAAACCCTTAAAATTTCTTGTTCATCATCACGTACCTTTTACATCACACTTTTAAATGAAAACACTATAAAGGCTGTTCGGATGTAACTGATAACTATGGTTCCATAAACAACCTTTGAACAATTTACCTGCCCTGTGGCTCACCAACAGACCCTATGTGCACACCCTGCAAAGACCACAGCCAAATAAACCTTGAAAACCCCAACAATTTTTAAGAAATGGGTTTTCTAGTGCCCAAGCCCACACTCGCCTACGTCTTAGGACTTTAAAATAAACTTTTGAATTAAACAACAATAGTGGCTTGCCCAAAATTACACCACCTTAACCTGGCAGTTCAGAATCTGACAGACAGGCAGCTCAAAAACGTGCTGTGGTCTGCGGAAGGCTACCAGGGATTGTAAAGCATTTCCTTCCTGTGAATAGTCAGTGTCCTTTTCTTGCTATTTCGCTATGGAGAAGTCCCTCTCCCAGCCCTGTAGTGACTGATACCCTGAACTGTTTTCAGACCAACCATTACCCTTGACAGTAAATCATTCCACATCTCAAACGTAAAGTTTCTTCTGCTTGTATGTCAAACATTATCGTTACATACTTCTAATAAGATGCTAGATGTCCATATTTCAGAATTTAACCTTAAACTTGTAAATTAAACCCAGAATCTATAAGGAGATGTATTAGATACATGGGTGAAAATCAAGAATGCCTGCCTAGAAAAGGGAAAGGGAATGACTACTTTCAAACTTGTGGCTGAAATTCATGATCACAAACATATCTATATATGCATTGCTTGGAGGGTCATACTATTGGGTAGTAGCTGCTGGCAAAATTACGCTCCTATTTTCTTGAGCCCATTCAATCTGAAACTAAATTACAGCATAGTTCTCATTTGTTCTATTAATTGCTGAGGTGGTGGTATCCTTGCTGCTTTTGCTGGCTCAGTATGCAACTTTCTATGATACAGATCTGCACACAGATCCTAGTTCAGACAGATTCTTCTCATGCAACCCAAATGGTAGGTAGCACCCATTTTCACTCTCCCCCTGCACCGAATGTGGACAACTGACACGTTTGTAGGCTTTGATAGAATCGCCTTGCTTCTTGCCAGCCTAAGCAATGAATGCTACAACTGCTCTAACAAGCGTGTCTTCTTTGCTCCAGAATGGGAAAAAAAAATCCAACAAAACAGGAAGCTCAGCCCATCAGATAAAAAAGCAGCTGATAACCTCCTTCCTGGAAGGTAGTAGGACCCTTCAAGTAGGCTAGATGCCAGGGAATACGCCACTTCTCTTAGTGAAAGCCCATTTTTGTGCAGTGTCTTCCAAGAAACTACCTTCCCACGACAAGTCTAACTCTCCAACCTGTGCTCTGACACCCTGTCCATTAGCAGAAAACCATATTTATGTGCTGACCCAAGGGCCCTCCAAAGTTCTTAAAGGGTTTTTTCTATTACAGTATTTTGGTCCAAAGCACCCACGTATTGTGCTTGATATTCCTTGTTTTCAGTTTAATCTGTCACACCCAGGTGATGTGGGCTGGTGTGAGCCTTGGTGCCTGGCATCCAGAGGAAGGCGAGACCTCTGTGAAGTGGCACTGTTAGTGGCAAAAACATTTGCTTCAGCTCTGTTATGAGCATTTTTCTTCCCTTCTGTATGATTTTTGTATTTTTTCTTGCTAATTTCTAATGAAGGCTCCGCATATAGTCAGATGACAATTTCAGCTCAAAACACAAGTGAATGCTCACCCATATTCTAAAACTCACTACTGTGAGGCCTATGTAGTACTCAGCCTGATGGCCTCGCAAAAGGAAAAAATGGTTGCCCACATGTTCAGCTGTGTGGAACTTAGGGAACAATCTAAATATATTGGCTTTTTGTTCGCATTCCAAATAGCAGATGGTGTTTAAATATCTTTTAAAGGTTTATATGGCATATAGCTGGAATGTCCCTCACCTTATATGCTACCATTGCGCAGGAGATAGATGTAATTATTCACTGCTTTTCCTGATTTTTTTCTTTTGAATTCATCTGGAGACAGGAACAAGGTGTTCTTGGTAAAGTGTTGTCAGCTCTGCATTTTAAAGCTAACCTTTAAACCATTCCATCAGCTAATTCTGCTTTGACAGTTTTTTTTCCCTCTGTGTGGGGAGCAACTGTATAATTTACCTTTGTTAATAAGTTTTGAGAAGTTGCATGTGTGCTGAAGTACTTTGGCAAAAATACTTTGTAAACTCTCAACAGTTCGTGACTCGGGAGCTTTGCTTTCTTCTACAAACCACCTAATTCAAAACTTGGAAAAGCACACATGTGCAACTTGTATCTGTCTTTCACAGTTTTCTGTGCAACATGCAAAAATCATGAAATGCAATGTATCAGGTAAGTACTTGGTGTTTTAATATTCACCGGATGTCTCAGACATTTTTAACAGAAACAGCAGCCACCAGTTACTTACCCAACTGGAAGCACATATCTAAGAGCACTCCCAAAAGGTTATTTTAATTCACTACTTTTAGGGCGAATAAGAAGATGACTGTTTTCCTGATAACAAAGAGGGTTCAAATTGTGCTCCAGAAAATACATCCCCTTGGAAAAAAAAACAAAACAAAACAAAAAAAAACACTTTAACCGCCCCCGGACAAAGTTCTCCGAGCCCAGTTTTGCTCACAGGTTCTTTATTACTACAGTCGAGATTGTGAGAGCAGCAGAGGGGCGGCCGGCTGAAGCGCCGTGCCCCTCACCTAAGCACCGGCCCTCGCCACCCACTGAGGGAGCCGCAAATCTCCCCTCCTCCCTGCCCGCGCCTGCCTACGCGACCCGCCGCGGCCTCAGCGCGCCGGCACCGCCGGTTCCTTGGGCCGCCGGTTCCTTCTGCCGCCGGCCCCACGCCAGCCGGTGGCGCTCAGCTGGCCGCGGGGGAGGGGAGGAGGGAGGTCGGTACCCGAGCCCGACACGGCTCGATCCCGCTCGCCGCCGCTGCCGCCGGCCCGGCCGCGCCCTCACGCACCACCGCCGCCAGCACCGCCAGCCACCCCGCCGAGCCCCCTCCCCGCGCCATGACGTCACCCCAGCCCGCGCCTGCGCACAGCGGCCCGGCCGACACCCCCCCCCCCGGCCCCCCGAACGGACGGTGGGCGTGGCCCCGCGCACGATGCGGGCGGGGCGGGGCGGGGCGGGGCGGGGCGGGGGGAAGGTGGGGAGAAAGGGAGCGGAAGCGAACGCAGCCCCCCGCGTGCGTGCGTGCGTGCCTGCCGCGCCTGCTCGGCCTGGCGGCGGGCGCGCGCGCCGGTGCCCGCCTCCGCGCGCGCGCGCCGTGACGGCTTTGCGTGACGGCGGCGGGGAGCGCGCGCCCGCCCGCCCTCCAGTCAAGCGAGCGCCTATCGCGGCCGCCGCCGCCGCCGCCGCTTCTCCTCCTCCTCGCGCCTGGGAGCGTAATCACCGGCCGCGCCCGCAGCTCCCCGCCCCTCCCCCTCCCACTATTATCCTCCCTCCCGGCGCGCGCGCGCGCCCCCTCCCCCCCGCCCTCCCGGGAGCGCGCGGCCGCCCGCCCGCTCGGCGAGGGAGCGAGACGGCGCTGCCGCCTGCCGCCGGCCCCGCTCCTCTCCCCGCCGCGCCGATCCCCTCCATGGACCCCGCGCCGCCCCGCTAGCCGGAGCTGCCCGCCCGCTGCCGCCGCCGGGGAGTAGCCGGCTGGGAGGGGGAGGGAGGGGGCGGGAGGGGGGTGGGGGGCGGAGGAAGGTGGGGTCGTCGAGCGTGTGACACGCGCGGGGAGCGGCGGCGGCTGCGGCCCGCGGGAGGAGGAGCGGGGAGTCCCGGCGCGGCCGCGGGAGCCCCCCGGGGCGGGCGGCAGCGCCCCAGGAAGGTGGCGGCGGCGAGAGCGGTTGGGATTTACCGTGGTGGCGGCGGCGGAGGTTGGCGCTGACCGGCAGCAGAGCGCGCCGCGCGGCGGGGACCGTGACCGCGGCCCCCCTCCCCCTCCCTCCCTCCCTCGCCCCCCCCTCCCTCCCTCCCTCCCTCCCGTCCCCCCCCCCCCCCCCCTCCCCGGGGCCGCCGCCTCTCGGGCTGAGCTCCCCCCGCCCGGACCATGGCCGACGACGACGTGCTGTTCGAGGACGTGTACGAGCTCTGCGAGGTGATCGGCAAGTGAGTCCCGCGGGGGAGCGGGAGGCGGCCAGGGCCGGGCGGGCGTGTGCGCCGCCGGGCAGAGCGGGGGAGGGGGCGGCGGTGCCCCCGGGAGGGAGGGGAGAGGGATGCTCTGGCTCGGCACCCACCTGAGTCGCCGCCGCCGGCGGGTCCGTGCGAGCCGTGCGGGGTCCGGGTCCCCCCTCGGCGGGTGGCGGTGGCACGGCGGGTACCCCCGCCGCGCTGCCCACCTTCCCTGTTACACGGGAGGCGGAACGGGGAGAAGTGACCCCATGTTTCCTCAGCCACCATGATTAACCACCTAACCATCGCTCAGGCTGGCTGCAGCAAGCGGCAACCACTTCCCACCCCTTTTCTTCTCCTCCCCCCTATATCCCATTCCTGGCACACCCATCAAGGATTGCCTATTGGGGAAGGGAGAGGGAAGCTATCTCTCTCTAGATCCACCTATTCACTGGGTGTCCGCATATTTGTGCGCCAGGTATTGGTTTTTCCTCTTCTTTGCTGCATAATAACCAGCTTGTTAGTGGCAGTACTAGTGACGCTCGGGTAGTGCTCGGTTTTCGTCCAGATCTTCCCCTCCACTCTCATTCGTGTGGAAATAGAGATGCATAAGGCACTAGGAGTGCTTGGCCTTTTGAGTCTTATTATGCAATTGCTATTAAACCGATGTTCGAGGTTGCTTGCATCAAACCTAGGAGTTGAGGTAGTTGCTGGCGTTCCCCAGCTGCCTCTTTCGGGTGAGCACTGTTGCAGGGTGGATGAAAATGACAGTTCAAGTCTCAGTCTGTGTAATCACACCAAGAAAATGCATAGAATCCCCCAGATCAGATGGTGATAAAGAATTAAAGCTGAACTCCATTCTCCCTTCCCACCACCCCCCATATTTTCGTGACTGCCCAGTTTTGGAATCCATTTTTTATTTATTCGTCATCTTTCGTGTATTTTCTGTAGTTGTGTCTGTGTTGCAAAAAGGACATAAAAGATGTAGCAATATTGTGACTTCCTAATTTTCTGTATGTTTCTGATTTCAAAGCTGAGATTGCTGTGGAAGCCTTAGTAGTGACACTGTTCATTATAAGAATAATTGTTCACCCTGTTCTGATTATAAACAAAGATTATTTTTTTTCTGCATGTGTTCTCTTGCCCGCTCTTCACCAGTATGCTTTTCAGTTCATATCAAGTGCTGTCTACTTTCAAAGCTAGGGCTAAAAATATTCTAGAATTAATCTTTCCTCAGGATTATACTAAAATGCTAGTCTTGGACTTAGCAGGTGACTTTGTTGTCAGCAGAAGTTTCAGCACTCAGTTCTGTCATTTCACAAGGTACTACTACCTTTCTCTTAACACAAACAACTTTTTACAATATTAAGATTAAAGGGTCTTGTTTGCTGTCATAAGTGGCGAATGATAGCTTTAGCTTAATGCTGGTTGTTGGTGAGGAGCTTCTGTAGCTGAGAAACAAAACTCTTCTTAAATATGTTTTGAAGACAATTTTTGGGACACTCCTTTCACAAGTGGTTTTATGCGAACCACTGCAGCTCACACACGATTTTATTCGTACCTGATTACCGTTAGAAAGAAGGTGCAGTGATTATGCATGACCGCACACCCTTTTAGAGAATGGATGATTCACAGGGGTACAGATGACTGCACATCTCAGTTGACTTTTTGTTTTGTCATTGGAGAATTTTTAAGAGAGTGCTCAAAAACTGTGGATTAGGTATTAGCTACAGAAGTTCCATGTGAGATTTAGGTAGTATACATAGTGTTGTGATGTAACTAGATCTAACGGATAAATATTGAATCACAGTAGCATAATGATGCCAAGAGCACTGTAGCAAAAACAGGGTGGATCGCTGAAAATAGCAGCAGTGATGGTGTGAAGGGTTGATATCTCGTTGTGATTGCTCAAGCTTTTCCTCACAGATGTCATGTCAGTCCTCAAAAAAACATTTAAAATAAATACACAATTTCATGTACAGTTGTATAAGTAGTGTTCCTGTTCCTTCATAATTTTCCAAGTCACACAGGTGGCTTCCAGGGAACCAGGGATGCAGCATCTTTATTCAGCTTACAGGTTTTGGGTACCACCTTGCCCATCTTCAAGCAACTTGAGGAAAGCTGCTGTAAATCTGCTTTGAATTGCTATGTATGCATCTTACTAAGCATCTTTCAGTGAAACATCCACTAAATGTCTGCACGTTTCTATGATTTATTATTGATTGATACAGTAATTTAGTTCTTGCAAATAGCACATCTGGCCCTGATTTGCGTTTCAGACACATGAAATATTAAAACATGTAATTTATCTTTCCTAAATAGGTAGTTACCGTTGTCATTTAAGGTAGTAAGAGGTATTTTCACAAAGGGTGTGGGAAAGAGATCTTTGCCTGTAAAATGTCTGAATATTTAGTCAAAGTTCCCGTACAATTTACTAGAGAAATAAGGAGATAGTTTCTTAGCTGACAGCATGCTGTCCAATTTGTTGAGGCATATTCTGATCTTTAGGATAAACTTTAAACACTTTTAAATACAATAAACTGATAAGACTGACTTTGTGTAAACGCAGTAATAGGTTTTGGTGTGCTGGAGTGTTAAACAATTATAATGCAATAGTATATGAATGAATTGATTGGAATGACAGTGATAAACTGTTTATTGTGTGACATTTAATGTGTTTAAGTTCTGCAAGCATGCATTTTTCATTCTGAGTTGGTGTGGGAGAAAAGAAAGGCCAGGAGGGATAGAGAGAAATTCTAGTTCATGTTTCCTTTAGAAAAAAAAATTAAAGGAAATCTTCATTTGCATATATTTCCAGTATACCTGTCCATCGCTGAAAGGTATATGAAGATAAAAATCAGAATAATATTCCCAATTTCTTGTTGAATTTTTTAAAGTGGCATTTATGACACTAACATTAGTCGTGTAGTTTTACTTTACCAGATGTGTTATGTTCTAGGGTACTGTCTTGTCTTCAGACTTGGCTGACACAAACATACTTCAAGCAAGAAGTCAATTTGGGATTTCTATATTAGCCTTCAAAAATGTGTTAACATAGCTTGGGATAACTGGTAGTGATCAAAAACACAGGTGTGCCATATTTTTTTTTTTTTCAAACTTGTTTCCAGATATCTTGAGAGATTGGTTTTGAAGAGATTGATTGAGAATACACAATCTAACATATTTAAGTCTTTTGTTATGTTGGTCAGACTGTGCATTTGATTGACAATTCACAGATAATAGTGCTGAGTGTACTTCTTTATTTTTTTAATTAAAATTTTCATTCAAAATGCATTGAGTAGTTTATAAAGCATAGTAGTGTAGAGTTGAAACGTCTTGGGTATTCATCTGAGGGGAAAACTGCTCTGAGTTTTTCATAGGAGCTCCACGTACACGTAGCAGTAGTTTTCTTTATGCCAAAGAGAGAATGCCTGTCTTTAGTTGGTATTGAATCTAGAAGACTGAAGCATGGCTTTTATGATAGACAGAGTCCTTGTTTTGCAAGGACTTTATTTTACTTTATGTGGTTTTGAGTTTCTGTACCTCTTAAGGTTCGTGTCAGTTTATGTTAACATTAGAGGAATACCGTAAAGATTGTCTGGCCTTTCTAACAGTAGGGTTGCAGGTTGCTTAAAAATTTCTCCAAATTTTTAAGTTGTAAATACTATGTAATAAAGTTGATAAAAGTTTATTTGTGTTAAAAAGATCACAGTTGAAATCATTAGTCTTCATATTGATGGTCACTTAAACTGTAAATCTTTGTAATTTTGTCTTCTGTTTATGGACTATATATATGTGCAATCATTGTGCTTAGTAGTAGTGTGGTCCTTGGTATTTTTAGTACCAAAGTGTAATGTGATGACTGGTACTAATACTATCGTCGCTTTCAGGACGTTCTCTGCAATATGACTGGGTTCAGTCTAATCCTTTTCTGCACTGCACACTTGAGGATTTTAGTGTTTTCATCTCTCCTTCACCTGTGATGGGATGATTCTCTATGCTTGGGCTCTTCCATCTAGTGAAGAGCTAAAGTGATCTCTTAAGATAGTGTACAAGTCAGCTAATATGGCCACCAAAAGAACGCCAAGAAACCCTTTTCTTTTTCTTTGCATATATCAGATGCAAGAGGATACCTAAGTAAGGATCCAAAGCATGGTCGAAGAGAGCCTTCGCTTCAGCTTAGGTGTAAACTGAACTGTGTTTTAGAGTGTCGGGTTAGTAACTTCTTTTAATAAACTTAAGCTGTGTTCCGAGTGAGTTACAAGTTTTCTTGGGAGATCTCTGATGGTAAAAGGAATGCCTCTCTTATCGGAAACAGAAGTGCACAGCAAGCTTTGGCTTTTCAGTTACAATAGTGCTACTAGTGTTTAAGCCCCATTCTTAACAATATCTTTTTCTGAAATGAAAACAGCTAAATAAGGTTTGGAATAATTTTTGGAGCTTGACCGTAAAAGGTCCCCCTATAATAAGGGCTTAATTTTTCACTTCAGTTTGTATGAGAAGCAAAGGCGTCTTTTCAGAGAAATTACTAGAATACTGTTACAGGATAAATTTAGGACTAAAAGACCAAGGACTATTTCCTAATGTGTTCTCAAATGATAGAATTGACCCTCCCTAGGTTAACAAGTGCCTTGCTCTTTTACTTCCATACCTTTTTGCTAGAACAGGGTAAGAAGGAGTAACCAGAAACTTACTGTATACCTTCTGTCTTTTATTGCAGTGTTCAATGTACAGTGGGGCTGTACTCTCCTTTCAGGCTTAGGATTTGTCAGAATTCTTGTATTGTCAATATTTTGTGAAGACATTTATAATTGATGCATAGTTTTTACAGACTTACAAAGTTCACTGTGTGCCCCTTAAGCCTCTTCCACCAGAGATTTCTAAATAGCATTTGGTTAGATAGATTTTCACTTGGCTCCTTCACCTGTTTCTTTGGCTGCCCAATGGCATGTTTAACTGCTTGCAGGTACTCCAATTTAATTTTTGACCAATATTCCCATTTTCTTTTTTGGATAATGTAGACATAAGCAGTTACTCATAGCATTTAATACTGAATAAGTTTCCTAGCATATGTGAATTAAGAAAGCGATAAAGAACTTGCCTCTGAACAAAATTTTTGGAAGTAAAAGCTGGGGTATAAGTCCTATATGGGCATTTAAACTGGTATAAAATATGATCTGTTTCACTTCAAGAAAGTTTAGGAAGTGTTTAGGAAGCACTTGCAGCTAAGTTGAAAAACTAGTTTTATCTCATCAAAGTGTCAGTTCTGCTGTAGTTGAGATTGAGAAACCCTTACAGTTTTAAAGTGTGCCTTTTCTAGGGAACACATGATTCTTAGGTGACTTGTGACTTCATTTAAACTCACTGTTACCAGGGTTTGGAAGGTAGTTCACATCTGGAAATTTTTTGATCCGAAGGGCTCTAGGGGTAAGGAGAAAAGGAAGAGTCTTGACTGTAGTGAGGCTGAGGCTTCTCAGATACAGTGACCTTTAAGATATTCAGAACGTTATGAAATCTGTCTCTGGCTATCTTCTTATGTGGGTGCATACAGTATACATTTTTCTTTTGTGCCTTCAGCATTCGTTATGGACTTTCCCAGTATTGGAGCTGTTATCTTTTTTTTTTTAAAAAAAAAAAAGCCTTTACAAAGGTGGTGCCCGGTTCATCATTTTTCACCCCGAAACTTCCCCTCAAGTTTTCTGCCTTTTTGATGGAGTACTTTATTGCTCTTTCAGAGGAAAAAAGCAAAAAAATCCACAACAAAAAAAACCAACCCACAAATCAAAAGAAAAAAGTTCGTAGTATTTCTCCTAAAGGGAATTTTAACTTGTCCTGACAAGATCTTTAGACATATTCCTCTATCTTCTTTATTCTCTCAATTTTGTTTTGGGGAGAGGGTCTATAAGTAAAAACTTTGGCTGCATTCCTGATGTTCTAGCTTAGAGAAGCCAGCCAAAAGGGTCTTCTCTACTATTACTTTACTTTCACCCTGCTCCAGGGAAATCTTGCAGCTGTTGCTACAAATGGAGTTGTCAGCTGCCCACTTTTCTCCTTTTTTTTGGCTCCAGATGTTATTCCCGATGCTGAACAGAGAGGGAACAGTTCTGACTAGTGGGAAAGCTCTAATGTACACTGGATTAGAGGGATCTATACACTTGTGAATGGAAGGGACAGTGAAAAAGCAAGGTAATCTTATCTACCGTTCTCCAAACAACCCCTCCACCCCCCTCTTACTGGTTAGGAAAAGGTGATATAGAAGCTGGGGGTGAGGGTAGCCTGGAAAGATTAAAAAAATGTAGGGAATGGTATATTTTAGTGATAGGATCTCTCCTGCATCAGTACTGATCTGACCTAGTGACTTTTCCTGAAACAGAACATATTTTTGTGGAGCTCTTTAGGTTTGCCAGGGTTGGACTTGAATCCAGCAGGACCAGATAGGTTGGGTTCAGATGGATTTAGAGAAAACATCTGTCTGGTCAGTGCTGGTCTAGCTGCAGAGCAGCTAACCAGGGCGGGAATTGAAGCAAAATCCTGCATTTCCATAATCCTGCAGCCTCTTTTAAGTATGATTCCTGAAGGAGAGCTGTGTCAAGTTGTAGCTGGTCTATGAATTCTGTAAACATGGCAGTAGTAGCATTGCTCCTCTTTTTGCCCCTGTGTGAGGCACTGCAGGAGTATACGAGTGCAATTTTGTGATGTGAGCTTTTGTGAATTAAGTTTGCTGCTGCTGGAAGAGGGAGGTCTCGCTCTCTTCATGTGCTTCCATGCCCTGCGTGATCCACCCTTCCTCTGTGCCAGCTTTAGCATTCATCTGATCTATATAAGCCAGGTGCACTACAAAAATGTTCACTTGTTGAATGGCTTATTGTTCTGCTGTTTTCACTGGCTTGACTAGACCTACAGTGTGGTCAGGACTAGCTCAAGGTGGAAGACAGGGATGGAGAGAGAGAAGGTGTGTAGGACCCCTCTCCTCACCTAAGGCCATATCATAAAATACTTTGTTGTTTTTTAAAGCATGGTTGGCTTTTTTTGGATAGTAAGCAGAAAAATAACCTCCAGACTCTTTCCTGCAATAATCCAGAAAATGGTAAGGAAAGAAGAGGAAAAAGGGGAAAAGTGTGGGTTTTTTGGAGGGTTTTTTTTAAGGAAGAAAAACAAGTTGCAAATTAATAAACTATTATTAACACCCACAAAAAAATCACACTTAGTTGCTTCTATGTTCTTAATTTGCTTCTTCTTTCTACACACAGACATTCCACATAATTAAAACCAGGCACTAGCTTTACGTCAGGACCTCACCTCATTCAGGATTTAAATTGGATACACAACAGAGTCAAATTAAAGTTAAGAAGGAAACTGTAAATATGGGATTTTTATTTTTTGAATATTTGAATTAACTCTTTGAAGCATATTAGTGTACAACATGGTTAGATGCTCTTCAAGTGTGCATGTATTTTGTTGGGTCCTTCAGGACATAAATATTATCAGTTGGATGTACTCTGAAACACAAGCATACTTAATGTTTGTGAGTGCTTCTAATTTTTGTAGAAACCAAATTTCTGATTTGATTCTGATTTGGTTCTGATGTGATTATGTGCAAATATGGTAGCATATTTAAGAAAATTCAAGAAATTCAACCCCAAAATTTTCTTGAGTTACCTTTTTTGAAATTTTGTTTTGCTCAAAGCCTAAATTTAAAATTTATTGATTGCTTTGATCAAGAACTTGTTTCAGTTAAAATATTTTATGCTTTTATTATTATTATTGTTTTAGGAGAAGTTCTGTGTAGTATACCTAGATCAAGTTTAGATTAAAAAGTACCAACTTCTGCTTACAGAAAACACTGTTTTCCTTTCTGCAGCCCTCAAACTAGAGGTAATCTCTTTATTAGTGTGTTCCTGCAAGCGTCTTAATTCCAGAGCTTCAGCACTACAGAGATGAAAGCAACAAAAGGGGCTTTCAAAAATGAAGGTCAGACAACTGTTTTGCTCAGTTACAGCTATTAGATTAAGTTTATTTCTTTTTTCTTTTTTCTTTTTTCTTTTTTTTTTTTTTTACTTTTTCCTCTGTGGAAAGCATGGTTACCTGTTGGCTGGGTTTCTCGGATGTTCAGCCCTTAAGGTTCAATTATCTTTAAAAGCATAAAGTAAACAGGGTGCTTAAAATATCAGGAGTTCTTTCTCTAATCTTGGATCTCAAGTGTGTCAGGTTTTTTTATCAGCTGTAGACACTTCCAATTGGAAAGTATTCAATACTTCATAGCTGCCATTGAGACAGGATACTTTCTCAACCCTTGCAGATGTAACTTCTTTTTTTAGATTCTTAGTTGTTTGAAGTTTTCAAAAGTCTGAATTGTCTGTTTGCTCTGCTGGTTAGGGAATGTTTTCAAATAGATTGCTGGCTGTAGAGTTGGCTTCCTTGTGTTGTGTGTATGAAATACTTACAATTCTCTCAGAACAGGGACTGGGAATCAGATTTCTTCTTTTTGCTTAGTGAGTGTGATCATCATAGATGTGTCTTTTCCCTTAGTGATCTGGTGAATATTAAATTATTTCATAAAACATCAGCTGGGAGTGTTGAGAATACCTTTGTTTCCCATATCTTCTAGCCTGGTGAGTGATTTTTCAGGTGCTGTATATTAGGGAGGGACTTGCATATGTGCCTCCCAGTTTCAGAGTGAATGTTCCAAGCACTGATGACTGAGCAGCAGCTGCCACTGCGCTGGACGTGGATTGGCAGGTTGGTTCTGAGACCATGTCCCAGTTAGTAGCTAAGTAAAATATGTAGCAGAGCTGTTGATTTGGGTATTCTTCTTAGTTATAAGATACTGAGCAATTTGTTGCTGCTGAGACAGTGCTTTTCAAACACTCTAGGATCTTTTTGTTTTAGAATTAAACAAGAAACTCAGAAGTGTAGAATTTTAGAGTATTCTCAGGGATGCAATTTAGCAGAAAGGTGAGATCACTTCGTGAAATGTCTGTGATTCTTTCCCTCTGAATATTTGTTGGTTTTCAGTATAGGGCTTAGTTTCTGATATTGCTAATGTTGGTGTTTTTCTTTTTTTTTTTTAAATAAAGTATTGCAGAAAACTAAGAGTTGAAAATTCTCTTCCTGAACTGAGCCTTGTTACAGTTGCAAAGCTGGGGAAAAACATGAGAATAATACCTTCCTGAAATGTGGTTTCAGATACATGGCGGGAACATTCAGAAATCAGTGGTGACTTCTGAGAATATTATTAATACATGGTAGATTTAAACATGCATATTTTGTTGAAAACGGTTTTAGAATGGTTTTTCTTACATGTGCTAAAAATTGATCTGTGAAGTCATTGCATTTAAAAATAATGCCTTGCTGTGGTTTATACGTGTTTTTTCTAATGAGTTTCCATTTTTTTGTCACTATTTTAAAAAGGGGAAAGAAAAAAAAACCTGAAATATTTACTGTTTGAACAAAGCTGTAAGAATTATTCAGAACTTTCCTTTTCATTTAACTTTTTCTCTTACTCTCAATTGATAGCTTGAGACTTTGCTGCCATCTCTAGTTTCTTGATGAAATTTATCTTGAGCTGCTGTTTGGTCCTACATTTTCATCTGTACTCTTAAAAAGACAAATTTTGGCCAGATTTCATGACTGACTGCTGTTAAAAGAACTTGTTTTGTAAAGCCTGTATCAGTGAAGAAAATAGCTGTCATGTTTATTTCCTTTAGAAAACGTTAGAGAGTTTCTCTAAAGAGAAATACCTTGTATTCTTCCTTGCCTTATCTTCAGATACAGCTGTAGTTAATAAGCAAATTTGCAGCACATTTTGCTCTCATTTTGGCTGTTAAAAATTTGCAAGTCACACTCCTGTTACTGTTCTTACTATGATACAATACCTTAAGTTTTTAATCTTGGTTTGTTTTCTGTAATTTTAAGAGGTGTTTCAGAAAGATTATAGTTTGGCTTTAGAGATGTATGTAGTGTCTTTTATGCATATTTATAGCTTTCTTAAAAAGTAGTTCTGTTCATCTTCCTCCTTCCACGTTTGAGTGCTTTCAGAATGTCTTGAAGAAAAGATTATACTGGATCTGACTCTGATTTCTCTGTTGGTTAATGAATATAGAACAGTTTTATTTTTTGCTAATCTCTTCAGTACCAACATTTTACTTCCAATTTGTGTCAATATACCTTAATGTTTTAAGGGTTTCTCTGCCAGTTTTCATTCTTTCAGTGTTTCTTTTATAATATAAAGCTACTTGGTAGCTCTGCCAAAGCTTCTTTCTGGCTTTTTTTCCTCACTTTGCCTTCCACTTCTTTTTCATACAAATACTTTTTATATGTTGTTTCACACTGTACATGCTGGCCTACACTGAAATCTTGTCTAGTTTTCTTCAGACTCACTCCCAACAGACTGTAGGATATCCGTCAATCAGAATTTTCCACCCATGGAAACTGGCTTGCTGCAGAATCAAACTACAATTTCAGTTTCTGAAATCAAAGCTAACAAAAAGTTTCACTAGTCCTCATAGTTACAAGAACCTTTGAAAAAGTGTCATTATTACAGTTTTATCTTTGAATCTGCAGCCAACTGCAGACTGTAGTGTTGGGACCTGGATTGTTTTCCTTAGAGAGAGTGGTACACAGTAACCTGCTCTGTTACTGTCTCCTGAAAATCCTGATGACAGTTCAGGTACTTCATGTGATGCTGCATTTTTTTTTTTTTTCCCATAATATTTGTAAAAGCTTCAGGGGAAGGTGCTTTTCTTTTAGCAGGTTATCTTTGCCTCTGCAGCATGAAAAGAGTAAAGTTTTGTTGCTTCATTGCTTGTGCCTAGAATTCAAGAAAGAGAGGTAGTTCTCCGCACTCAAATTGTGCCTCTGTGAGCATATGTGGAAGAAGGAAGTTTACCTAATCTTTTCTTACCAGAGGGGAATAAGATCTTGGCCTTCTTGTTTGAGGAGCCATGCTTACCTACGCAATCACTTTGGGGGAGAAGAAGGGTTTTTCAGCACATAAGCATGTTTTATACCTAATAAGTACAAACTTGCTCCAATCTTGCCTGTATGCTGTAGTGAGCAGAAAATATTTTTCTACTTTATCTAATCTGTGTGGCTCGGGGGGGGGGGGGGGGTGGTCCTCAAAAGAATGATTAAAAATTATTCTTTTTTCCTCCCTAGTACTTTTGTTAATCTGATGCTGTTTTACAGGATAACTCTTGAAATCTCAGGAAATTGAAACTTGCAGCCTACTGCCTATGTTCAAGGTCCTGTTACTTCCAGAAATAAAAGCCTCCAAGGGAAGGGAGAAAGTCATAGAATCATTCAGGTTGGAAAAGACCCTTGGGATCATCGAGTCCAACCACCAGCCCTACTCTACAAAGTTCTCCCCTACACCATATCCCCCAGCATCTCATCTAAATGACCCTTAAAACACATGCAGGGATGGTGACTCCACCACCTCCCTGGGCAGCCTATTCCACTGTCTGACCACTCTTTCTGTGAAAAATTTTTTCCTAATGTCCAGTCTGAACCTCCCCTGTTGGAGTTTAAAGCCGTTCCCCCTTGTTCTGTCACTAATCACCTGTGAGAAGAGACCAGCACCAACCTCTCTACAATGTCTTTTCAGGTAGCTGTAGAGAGTGATGAGGTCTCCCCTCAGCCTTCTCTTCCTCAAACTGAACAGTCCCAGCTCCCTCAATCTCTCCTCATAGGATTTGTTCTCGAGGCTCTTCACCAGCTTCATTGCCCTCCTCTGCACTCGCTCCAGCACCTCAATATCCCTCTCGTATTGAGGTGCCCAAAACTGGACACAATACTCCAGGTGTGGCCTCACCAGTGCAGAGTACAGGGGGACTATCACCTCCCTACTTTGGCTGGTAAGTCCTGTCTCCCAAGTCTGAAACTGTAACATGTCTTCTACAGGAGTTCTGTGGAAAACATTATGCCAGTAAGCTCGTTTGAAGGAGTGTGATCCTGCCCTGTTAGTACATGAGAGATGATATCAACACTGTACTTTTTTTTTTTTTTTTAACCTATATCCATATGTAAATGGGCTGGTGGTAAATTCTTTGGCTTTTCCTCCCATTCTCCTTCACTTCCAGTAAACATAAATATGATCTTCCATCCTATCGGCTTAAATACTGTTTGGAAAATTGTTGTTTATAAACATTCAAAATATGTTGTTCCTTAACAACATGCAAAAATCTTTTGATCAGCATTCTCTGGAGAGGCTGAAATGCACAAAGGTGTGCTAAGTCCAAATTCACCAAGTGCTAATTAAGTGTTTTTCTTATTTGGAGTTAAGACCCTGTGAAACATGCAAAAACCCCTTATTCATGTCTGCTTTAATGGATATGAGCTGAGTTGATATGCTCAGTATCTTGCTCAGGAGCAAATTTTTGATCCTGGCATACTTAATGAGTACAGTAGGAATGAGAAAGTATTGATCTAATGTGAAAGTATCCTTTATTTTTTGGTGGGTTTCCTTTTTTTCCCCCAGTTATTTCAGATGTTTTCTGTATCCTCCCTAGTCCTGTTTCTCAGTAAAGCATATGTAATCTGTTACCTCCTCTTTTCTAACAGGTAGGTTGGGAAGGGCTATTGCTCAGTGTTAGCAAGCTAGTAATTAACAAGGTAAATATGATATTGTCGGAATGATCCAGTATCCAAAACTGTCAGTGTATTTATGAATGTTTGGTGCCATTCAGAGTGGACTGAAAAAATCATGTTCAGCTTCTCAGTATTATGTTGGAGGTGACTTGCTAATTAAAATTGATTAGCATATGCTCTTTCATCAGTTAAAATGTTTTCTTGATTTACGTTCTTGAGAAAATATGTCTAGTAGTAGAAGATTCTAACTGTAGTCAGACAGTTGTCATAAAAACAGTTTATTTAAATTATAGTCCACATTGGTCTACGTAAACAGTTTGTAATATTTATGTAGTAGATGAAAGTCCTACAGATTCACATAGATAATTCTGTAAAATGGGAATTATTTCCTTGTGAGGAAGTTGACAGCAAATAGCAGAAAATGTTCACAATATTAATATTGCAGATCAAATTCATCTTCATCTTGTCCAGAGAATTGCTTCTGTGTAAATGTTCACTTTCATAGATTTTTACATTTCATAGTAAAATGTATATAGTTAAGTTATAAAAAAAAAAAAAAATCTGTCAAGCAGTGTTCCTTCAGATGTGTTCCCCCCCTCCTTGTCATTTTTGTTCATGTTCTTACTGTTTTGGGGCCTAAACTAGACTGAAAAAAATAATCAGGATTAAAAAGTGTCTGTCTCTGCCCCCTCCCCTTTCATAAGTTTCCCACTGAGTCATTCTCGTCAGGAATTTTGGCCAGTTTTCCAACTACAGAACAATTACTCTTAAAACCTTCATCCTTACCTGGATAGGAGCACCAGAAAGCAAATTGCTGTATGAACAGCCATGAAAACAGTTAGCCCAGGAAACCAGGTTATCAGAAGATTACATGTCTTTGTTTTCAGAAGGAAAGTACAGATGATATCAATTTTTCTTACCTCTTTGGCAAATACTTCTCAGAAAATCTTCTGCTTCCAACATGTGGTTGTCACGTGCTGGAAAACCTTAGTGAGGGAGGGGGCTTTTGGTGTTGACTCCCTTTCAGTGACGCTACCTTAGCGATGCATGGAATGTGTGATATTTGGAGCCTAGTTTGTCACAGAGGAGTGTCATATAGTAAAGAGATTTATCTATCCCTTGAGTATCCCATGTGCAGAAACTATTTTGTTGAGAACCAGGCCAGCACCTTCCTTGAAGGTTCCAAAAAAGCCCAGAAAGAGGAGGACCAGAAGATCATTAGAAGTTTTGAATATACATATTTTTAAAAAACTTCTTTTAGTTTGGCATAATTGTCCTCCAACTTGTATTTGAAACCACATTCAAACTAGACTCTCAATAATAAAATAATGGTTTTAAAGCGTTGTTGGGGGTAGATTCTTGCAGAAAGACTGTAAAGATGGAGTTTTCTAACCTTATGAAGGGAGTCCTTTCTCCTTAAGATAGGAAATGAGCAATCAACTGGAAATAGATAGTTTTGAAAGTGTGCCTCAGCCATTAGGAAAAAATGCTGCTACCCTAGACATACGGTTGAACTATGACATCCATGAACTATGTAAAATGATTTCTAGATGTCTTAGAGTACTCTTTTCATGGTTTTGGCCATAGTAGGATCTGGTTTCAGCTGTAGCAGTTGGTGTTGTGTAAGATTTCCATAACAGGGGAGGATCACCTTTTTTGTATTCAGAGGGAAAATACCCTAGGTATAGAGGAGACTGTGTTTATTCTGCATTCCAAGTCTGCACCCAGAGGGGAGAAAAAAAGCAAGATTTTGAATCTCAAGAGGTGTGCAGATGGTTGCTTTAGTTCTTTCAGTTGCACTTTAACTTAAAAATGAGGAAGGAGGCTTTGATTGATTTGTAGTATGTGTTTGCATTACTTCAGCTGTGAAGGTTCCCGCAGTACAGCCTTGACATTTTTTCTACCTGTTGTAGCTGTATTGAAGTTACATCTCTGCAGAAGGCTATGTCAGATCTGCTACCATGTCTACAGAAGGCTTTCACCACCCGTCAGGATGCATGCCTCAGTTCTCTTTGTCACTTACTCATTGCCAAGACTGAGCCTTGTCTGCATCTAAACTTGGGCCAGTAGATGCACTTACTGTAGCGTCTCCAAACTTTCTTTTATTCAAAACGTAACTGGATGTTATGCGGGAATTTAAGTCCATTTCTGTGACTTCCCCTATCCTCACCCCAACTTGTCTGAAGGTCTCAACGAAGACTGAAGACTGTCAGATACCTTACATAAGAAAAGTAATCTGTATTCAGAGAAAACTACCTGCTGAAATTCTTTCATG
The DNA here is from genome assembly GCF_047716275.1 of Strix uralensis. Lineage (NCBI taxonomy): Eukaryota > Metazoa > Chordata > Aves > Strigiformes > Strigidae > Strix > Strix uralensis. Next base: position 41,223,542 of record NC_133973.1, read on the forward strand.
CTGTTCTATCCAGTCAAAAGATGTAATTTTTGCTTTTTTTGTACCTATCAATCATACTGAGATGCTGAGTTTTATCTTAATTAGTATTTTGCCATTGCTGCTTTAAGATGAATGAAATGGTTATGTTCTTCCAAATATCCCCAGTGCAGATGTTTTTGAAACATATTCATATCTCTTATGGGTTATAGGGTATAAAAGCAAATTAAAAGTTTGAGGTTTTATATTGTGACAAACTTACCTGTGGTTTGATGGCATTGGGTTCATCATTGGGCTTTTTGTCCTGATAAGAGTAAATGTGCAGTTTCTAGTGATGAAGTTCTACATTAAAAAACAAAATAAAACAAAAAAAAAACCCAACCCAAAACAACAAAAACAACTGCTTAATATTTCTAAAGTGTCATTTAAATTTTTTTCCCCACAGAAGTAGCTAGTACAGGACTAATCCTGTAATGTACTTTCTAAAGTTGTTGGTCAGTTCCAGTCTCTGCTTGAATAAAACTGTCCAGGAAAAAAATCTACATCTGTGTGTTAAACAGAGTTGAATCAGGGCTACATTTAGACCAAGGATTTTGCCCAGATTCTACTTTCAGAAGCCTAGCAGAACCTCAGTTGTAGGCTGTGGTTCACTTTTTAGTATTATTTTGTTGTTATTAATTTATTGAAAGCTTCATATGTATGTTAATTTCACATGGTGTTGAAAATAATTGATATTTACATGTTTGAGCAATAAATTAGCAGTGTGCTTCAGCAAAGTCTACAAACTCATGCTCAAATCTGATCTGCTGAGGGTAGTTACTTAGGATTGGTTTGAGCTCCATTATGTTGCAGTAGTGAAGGCGACAGTGCAAAACTTTTCCTCAACCCTTGAATGTTTTGACATATAAGCTTTCTCAGGTCAAGTCTGGCCATTTTAGAATATCTTGAACTCGGTGCAGAGCTCATCAAGCATGGTTACTTTTGATCAAAACTGGGGGAGGGGGGACAGGGAGGGAGTGTAGGAAGCAATTTCCTTTTGTCCAGTGCATGGTTAGTGCACCAGCCCTGCCTGTTGGAGACCTGAGTTTGACTGAGTGTCCTGGGCACTATGTGGAGCTCTACAGTCCTGCAGTTCTAGCTGGGTGACTCTATCCAGGAATACACTATTACAGGGCTACAGGTAGTGGGAAATTTAGATTGTATTCTTGCCTGTGAAGGGAACTGCACTGTACAGGTTGGAGCCTCTAATGCTGTGTATTCATCTTGTTCAGTGCTGCTGTAGTGAAGAATACCTAAGTCTTTGGAGCAGAAGTGTTAGAGCCATCTAGTATTTCAGTATATCCATAGAAGTGTCATCTGCTGCTTCTGGCTGTTTGTGTACAGTTCAGCTCATTAATGCTGGTTTTTGGCTTGGTGTTTTGTTTGTTTGGGGGTTTTTTCCCTTTGGAGAGTCAGACTGGTTTAATCAGTTTTTCAGGTGAGCTGTCTTGTATGCAGTAATAGAAAACACTATTTATAGCTCATATAAAAAGACATAAGGTACATCATAATGAAAGTAGTAAAGATAAAAATTGAAAAGCTTCATTAATAGTCTTAAAGACAACTTCAGAAGAAATCTTAGGAAAAGGAAGATATAGAATAGATGTCAATATTTAAACGAAATTAACTTCTTAAGTTCTTAGAATTCTGTGAAATTGATTATAGTTGCATTCTAGATTCAACATAGAAAACTTCTGTAAGAAGGATAAATACAAAGAAATGAAGACTGTAGAAAAGAACAAGCAAATATGTTCTAGAGAATGAAAGGTAATTTAAAGTGTAAAAACCAGCTCATTTTCTCGTTAAGAATTACAGAATTACAACATTTAATGGAAAAACTTATGGAAAAGCAGTCATTGGTACATATAAGATTAATACATCAGAAAAATAATAAATCTAAGTGTTCTCATAACAACTCTTAAATATACGACTAATTCGTTATTTATGTGTGTTTGGTAAGTGAAGGACCTCAAATTTTAGAGCTCCTGTAACAATCTGTGAAAATGTATACATTTTGTTTAAAAACTAAATAATCATAGTTTAAAATAAATGCATAACTTCTCAATGTTATGCCCTTTTTTTGTTCCTGAAGGGGAGGTGGCAGGAATCATTGAAATCCTGGCCAAGTGGATTTGGAAGCTTGGTTTTTAAGTGGAACATGCTCCACCCCAGTTCTGCTCAGGAGTGCTTTTGCAGTTGCTTCAGTATGAGAAAGGGGGAACAGAAGTTGGAATTGGAAGCTGCTGAGGGAAGATTCCTACCAGGAGTGAATGTGGGAAGAAGAGGGAAGGAAAAGGATGAGTAGAATAGGTTGATAGGAAGGAAAGAATAAGGAACTGTGTTTGAAAAATTAAATTGAATAACCAACCAGAGGAGGAGGATTTTGATTGCCAGCCTGCAAGGACAGAGAAAATGGGTTGAGGGAGGGAAAAGGAAAAGTAAAAAGTAATAACAAGTTAATAACAGAATGTTTGTAATGGTGAGAGGAAAAACATCCCAGCTGAGCTAAAGCTTGTGGCAAAGCAACAGCTGGTGCCTGAGAAGGTCTGGGGGAAGAAGAATGGAAGTGAGGTCAGAATCAAGAAAGACAAGATTAGGATTAGTGAGGTGATAATCAGATGTGAGAGACACCATTTTAGCAAAGTGGAGTAGGCAGAAGGGTGTAAAGATTGTTTCATGAGTAGGGATAGAATATTTGACAAGGTTATTGTCATCAATTCTTCCTCCACTATTGGTGGCTTTTAAGTAAAATGTTTATTAATTGCAGTGATTTATTCCTTTATTTGTGTGCCATTTAGCCACATGAGCAAACAGAGTAGTGGTTATTCATATGTTCAAGTAAGCTATGAACCAAAACGTTGAATTCAGAAACTATACTAAGCTGAATTAGGGGATAATCGAGCATGGTAACAGTTGACTTTTGTCAGCCATCTCAAGTTATATTCTCTCTGTTTCTTAATCCTATATTTTAACTGATTAAATGACTCCTTCTGAATCTTCATTCTTGCTCTTTCTTCCCCCTTGTCCCCAGTGCGTGTAGCACAGCTTCTTTCATTTTAAATGAACTGGGTTAATTTAAATGTTTCAGATGTTATGTCTTGCTAACCTAACTCATTCAGACAAAATCAGGTTAGGGAACAATTGCACGCACAGCCAAGGTGAGGGATGAAAGCATGCTTCAACTCTGACAGAGGAAATAGTTGGTTATAGCTAGGTTTGACAGCTCTGTGCCAGTTGGATTCTCTGATCCTGTATGCATGTGTCTTACTGCAGCTATCTTGTGAATACGTACAAATTCACAATTTAGTAAAAGTTATTTGTTTTTTTTAATACAACACTATAACATTATGCAAAGTTTGTGCAGACTTTCAATATATTAAAAATATTATCGATGTATTTATATGTTGGTACAACCTTGCTTGAAGATGTTTATTGGACAAAATTTGGTGACTCGCTGCCAATTGACAGACCTATTAATTTTAGACAACTCAGAAAATGGAAGACTTTTTACCTTTGGATAGTCAGACTTTTTTTAAATCTTGATGTCATAGCAGACATTTTGTTTGGTTTTTGTTTGTTTGTTTTGGTTTTTTGGCATTTTGGGGTTTTTTGTAGGTTGGGTTTTTTTTTAGTCTCCTAAAGCTGAGTGCTCAATATATTCCATGTTAACATTATGCTTCTGAGTCCTGTGAATTTTTTAGCCACATACTGGTAATTCTATTGTTTTTCTTCTGAAAGAATTAAGTTTCTCCTTCTTGAGATTCTTTATATTTTGTTCTTTATTAACATTTCCACATGATGCATATAAGTCATTGGTTTAAGAAAAAACCCAAAAAGAATCCTGTTAGTATTGCAAACTTAAAATTAGCCAGGACGAATTAGCAAGTGTGACTCTTTCCACCTTTTCTGTGATGTGCAGTGTGAATACTATAACCAGAGTGGCTTTTTAAATCTACCCTCTAGACTTGAATGAATTGCATGGAAGTCAGCATATGGTTGTTAAACTGGCAATGATTTCCTATATCATATCCTTGCAGTCTTCTTGAGTAATGGTAGGATTATACAAGGTTACCAATGGATAGAATTCAGCTTGCGGCGCTGCTGTTGATGGTATGTTACAAAGAGCGAGCACTTGATTAAAGAATCTTAGAAGGATGTTGCCATTTAAAAATACCCATTTTACAAGTATAAACCTGGAAATTACCTTCTACTTAAGCGCTGCTTTTCTGTAAAAAAATCTTCTGTATAGATACAATAAAAAATTTAGCCATTGCTCATATAGTATTTCTGTATACTGGCTTAACAGAAATCAGGCACTGTAATTTTTACATTTCCTTATTAAAAATATGCAAGATATTGTGTTGCCACTCAGCTTTTCATGTCTCTCTAGAATTGCGTGATGGTCTTATCTGTCACTGAAAAAGAAGATTCCAGCATATGGATGTAGTCAGAGGATGGGTTTCTGTGTCGATCAGTTGTTTATATTCAGTTACCAATAGGAAATGGTGCTCTGTCCCTCCTCCCCACAGATTTTTTCTGTCCTTTATGCTGCTGGAAAAAAGCAGGTGGTTGTCAACTCTCTGCCTCGGACTGATGAGACTGGAGATGCTTAATGTATTATATAGTATGAATGCAGTACAAACTCTCTTGCTGCTGGGCTGTTTGAATGTCTGAAGATTTATGGGTGAAGATGAAGAATATTGCTTTAAGCCTTTGTTGCTGTGGCAGTTTTCTTTCCCATGTGGTGACCCATCAGTCCAGAGGCAGCAGGATGGATAAATAAGATCTGTGTTGCATTGTTCCTTTGGCAAAACAAACAAAAAACCTGAAGACTCAGATAAGTGAATGAGGTTTTGGGAAAGAATGAGTTATGCTGTGCATGCTCACTACATGTATGTTCTTAGGCCACTGCAAACATAAAGTAAAATTGCTTTCTTAGAATATTTCAGATTAAAGGGCCCTTGAGAGGTCTTCAGTCTGATCTGCTCAAAGCAGATTGCTCAAGGCTTTGTCCAGTTGGGTCTAGAAAAGATGGAGAGCCATAATTTCCCTGGGTACCCTGTTCCAGTGTTTAATTATTTTACTAGGGAAAACTGTTTTTCTTATATCCAACTGGAATCTTCCCTATTTCTCTCTATGACTGTTGTGGCACATTCTTCCACTGTATACCTTGGCAAAGAGCTTGGCTCTATCTTCTTGATAACCTGTTAGGTGTTGAAAGACTATTACCCTGTTATGCTTTCTCTTCTCTAGGCTATACAAGCTAATTTTCCTCAGCTTGTCCTCATAGGCCAAATGTTTGAAATTTAATGGGATGTTCAATTTGTCAGTTTTTTTCCAAGGACCTTTGGTCCCTACTTGCAGTTGGCACATCTCCATCTTTCTTTTTTTTTTTTTCTATGAAAAAAAAAAATCATGGTAGATTAAGGGATATTGTCTGTCTAGACTTCAGGAAGGTCTTTGACTCTTGTTTCCCATAAGATTCTCATAGAGAGGCTGATAGAGTATGGGATGGATGAGCAGACAGGTAGATTGAAAACTGACTGAACAGCTGAGCCCAGAGGATGCTCATCAATGGCCTGAAGTCTAGTTGAAGGCCAGTAACTACTATTGTATCCCAGGTATCAATACTGGGTCCAGTTATCTTCAACATCTTCACCAGTGATCTGGGCAATGGGACAGAGCGTATCCTCAGCAAAGTCACAGATGACACCAACCTGGGAGGAGTGGCTGATAAACCAGAGGGTCATGGTGCCATCCACAGGGACCTCAACAGGCTGGAAAAATGGGCTGACAGGAACCTCATGGCATTCAACAATGGGAAGTGTGCAAAGTCCTGCAGGTGGGAAGAAACAACCCCATGCACCAGTACATGCAGGGGGCTGACCAGCTGGAAAGCATCTTTGCAGAACAGGCCCTGTGGGGGTCTTGGTGGACACAGAGTTGAACATGAGGCAGCAATGTGCCCTTGCAGCAAAGAAGGGCTAATGGTATCCTGGGCTGCCTTAGGAGGAGTGTTACCAGCAGGTGGAGGGAGGTGAGAGAGACAATGTGCACAAACTGTAACACAGGAGGCTCTGTCTGAACAACAGGAAACAGGTGATTTTTTTTTTTTTTTTACTGTGAGGATGACTGAGCACTGGCACAAATTACTCAAGAGAGTTTGTGGAGTATCCATCCTTGGAGATATTTAAAAGCTGATGGTCCGCAGTATCTTGTTCTAGGTGGCCCTGCTTGAGCAGGGGGCTTGGACCAGATGACCTCCAGAGGTCCCTTCCAACCTCAACCATTCTCTGTGTATGTGATTTAGAGAAATAGATGATACATCTCATGTTTTTTACAAGCTCTGCAGCAAGTTTCCTCAGCAGGAGGCTGGAGGTTTGAGTGTTTAATTGGATCCAACCCAGGTTTGCATGTCGCGGTTGCTTTTGATGTTTCTGGGAGTGGAATGGCCTCTGGTACTATATTCAATATCTTGCAGTTTATAAAAATAGTGGGAATGGGGTGCACAGTTCTACATGCTCAGGTTTGCTGTGATCAGAAATATGTTGAAAGTCTGGCTGTAATATACCTTTAAGTTTGTCATCTTAAGTGGGATCTTTCATTTAGTACTGAAAGTTACCAGACAGCATTCCAGATCTGGTATCCTCCTAAACCTGGGGGGCACACACTACTTCCAAACCATTTGGAACCATTTCTTATGATGCCTCAAGTCTTGATTGCTGCATCATTCACTATGTATATATGACGATGCTTTCTCCCACAGTGTGGTGCTATTGTGTTTAGCTCTGTAAAGCTAGTAACAGAACTGAAATAAATCATTCTTTAAAAGGGTGTAAGACAATAGCGCATCAGCTAAGAAGGATCCTCATATTTTCTCCCTTCTAAACACCACATTGCAGTTAATGTTTGCAAGAACAGAAGTTGTGAGCATGGATAAGGTTTGCATGAAGTTATGTTCTTCAAACCTAATCATTGTTAAAATTTTAGTGGCTTCACAGCCTCCTTTCATTTTGCATTGTAAACAGAAGGAAGAAGCAAAATATTTTTCAAAGGTGGTCTTTCACTGCCTCTGTCACTGAAGCATGAATGAACGTGCATGTTCCTCATAGATTTTCCATGTGGACTTGTATAGCAAAGGGAGGTAATAACAGTAGGTAAAATGCCTGGGTACAAGGTGTTCTTTTTTACCCCTTCGGTCTCCACTGAATTAATGTAGACATTTGACTAGGTCATTGGACCACCTTTACCAAACCAGAAGTGAATATGCTTCTGCACAGGAGTGGAAAAAATGAGCTTAACTTAGAACCATTATTTAATTTTGTTTAATTATGAAGTTGATTTCCCCTTTCCTCCCCTTCAAATGATAGTGGAATTTAAACAGAAATGTTAAACCAGTGGGATGTTATACTAAGATACACCTCACATTGAAAGTGAGACATAGTAAACTCGAGTCATCATTAATTGTTTTATTTCCTGTAACAAAATGTGCCCAGCTGCTTGCAGTTCATAAATAGTCAGTTCTGCTTGTTCTTTTTTTTCTTTTTTTTTTTTCTTTTGCTTTCTTAATTGTGAATCAAGAATTTGTGTTTCCTGAGAGGAAGTTGTTTCTTAATTTGATTTACACTAATGTGGCCATGAGTGATTCTAATAGAGCTTTCTTTGCTTTTTTTTGGCATGCTCTTCAAGTATCTTCCTTCTCACCCCACTGCATACTCTTGAGTCCAGATTCTTTTTTTTTTTTTTTTAGTCTTTTCATCATTTTATTCTTTTTCTGAGCTGCATCTTTGCCTGCAATGACATCTGTGCAGCAGTAATGTTTACTCATCTCTATTTTAGCCACATGGCTCTGTGATTTTAAGCCCCTCTTCTGTTACTGAGACCCAGGACCAAAGTCCAAAATTAGCTGATTTAAATCCAGTTACAAAAAGGTATTAGTTCTTGAAATTGTCTTGCTGATTTACTATGCATACACAGGCTTTTACTAGAAGGTGATGTAATGAATGGCTTGTTTGTGATTGTTGGGTTTGTTTGAATTCATTACATCCTTTAATGTAACATACTCTGGAGTTACTAAATGTGTGAAGGGCTTTCAGGAGTAGTGTTGATAACCAACTTAATAGGGTGTTGCTTGAGCTTTAAAATGTTTTGAAGAAATTGAGGCTTATGCAGTTATTTTTAATTTATTTAATCTTAAATAAACAAATCTTCAAATAACTGTTAAACAGGCTAATAAGACTTATCTGGCCTTCACCATGTTTATGCTATAAATAGATCTAAAGCCAGTCCTTGGCAGCAGGCCGCTTAACAGGCTTCTGTGTGGCTTTACAGCTAGAACTGTGTATGTCTGGGAGACCCACCTGGTGAGTAAGCTCACTTTTTAAATGGACCTTTTTTCAATGGTGAAAGTAAATAAGAAAAGAAGTAAAATTTATAGTCACGGGAAAAGAGGGAGGGGGCTGGATCCATCTAGTGATTTTAGCTCTTATAAAATCTTGAAGAGTTAACAGCATGCCTGTGCTACCTCAGTAATTAGATGAATAAACTGATTGTCAAATATCCAAGGAGTATTCTGTTTTTCTCTGAGTATACTGCACTTAACACATCACGATAAAATTTATAATTTCCTCAGTGATTGAAAAAGACATAAGTAAAAATTTGATATGTGAAACAGCATCACCTGCTTCAAACTTGCTAGTCAGGAAGAGTGAACATAAAGTACCTTTTCCATAGTTAAATTATACTTGGGCATGTGTCCCAGTTTAGGGCACAAATAAGGTAATTGGAAAAAATGTCCTCAGAATTCGCTACACTAGAATGGGAGACCAGAGATGACCTGGACTGTTTTAGATACTTAGGTAATGGGGGGTCAGATTGAAATAATTTTCTTACAAAGAGATAGAATTTTAAAATCTTTCTCAGGAGAGCATGATGTTATTTCTCTAATTTAAATGATCTTGTAGACATTTGACAAATTATTATGTCTTTAAAGCATGTATGTTTAGATTAATTTCTGAATCTGTTTAAAATGAGTATACATACAGGTATAGAGTGGCTGAAGTACATCAAAATTGTTCACTTTTATACATTATCTGTAAAAACAAAAATCCAAGATATGTATTTGAGATGATACACTGTACACTGAAACTGTTTTATGCAAAGCAGCATGTCTTGTTTTCTGCAGAGTACAGTGACAAATGGAAGGAGGAATTTAACAAGAGACAGAGGAGCTTCTTGATTAACAGTGGCAAGATTTCTGTTTAACTACCAGTGGTATTGAAACCTGTCAGTTATATGCTGTCTGTAAGCTGGTTTTGCTTTTGTACCTAATACTGGAATTGATTGTAGTATCCACTTGCTTAGAATTATTGACTGCTTAGGACATTAGGCACATTTCTGATTTCCAACCCAGTCACGCAGAACTTTAATTTTTAAACAAAATTACTGAAACTAATAGCTGGGAAACTAATAGTGTCCTGTTATGTTTGTGAGCTGAAAAATAGTATGGCAGCAAGTAACAATTTGGGGAAAACTGGGGGATTTTTATCCACATTCCTTTGTGCAAAGTGTGTTATTAATGCATGCATGCATTTCATCTGAACATAATCTGTTTGGGGTTTAAGGAGATGGCTATAGCCTTAATGCCAGCCATAATACAAAAAATTCTATTATTCTGTAACAAAACTGTTTTGTAACATAATTGTGGCAAAGACTTTTAATATCAGTACATAAAGACCATTAATTTCATGAGCACATTCTCCCTCCCAACCCTGAAATGTACTGCCTTTGCAAATGCAGAATGAAATAAAGAAATTAGTTTTGTCAATAATTGGAGAATGTGTTATTTGGACATTTTACTTAAAACTTTAATTTTCTTTTTGTGTGAGATAAGTGAGAAATAAAAAAGATACACATTTCTCAGTCTTAGCTCTACATTGCTATCACTATGCGCAGTATTGTAGGGTTGTATTCTGGAGTATGTACTCTGCATGTAAACATAATTTATGGGATAATCTAATAGTGTCTCTGAAAAATGTTGAATAGAAATTTGTCAGAATGTTTATCTTAGAACGTTATGGAAAAAATTAACGTTTGTCATTGCTTTCTTGCATTGTCTTGGGAACTCCATGTACTTAAAATTGAACCATATTAGATATTTTGTGAGGCTTGAACTTTTCCAAGAAACATAGTACTATGCGGTGTTTGCTTTATATATTTCCCTGAACTGCTGTATTTTACCATATACATCATTGTGGTGGTTTAGGTCCTGCCGGGGTCCGAGACCACACGGCCGCTGCCCCTCCCCCACAAAGGGAGTGAAATACAAGTCCCCGGGGCTGAGATAAGGAGAGGTTTAATACAACAGTGCAACAGCAACACAACAAACAATAACAATAACAGTAATAACAATGAACAGAGCAAGGTATCTACTGATACAGCAGTGAGAGCAGAGGAATCACATAACACATGCGTTAACCAATGCTCCCATGCTTGGGTGCCCGGACATGACATCAGCATGGTATTGAATAACCCGGCTAGAGCTTCCCCCCCACTGCTGGGGAAATTTAACCCTATCCTAGCTACACCAGGACAATCATCAATGTGATCTGTGCATGAAATACACCTGTAAGAGATATTCATGCCAGGTGTATCACTAGCAGAGGCAAATGAGTATTATAATTAATCAGGTTCTATTGTTTTGTAAATGGTGTAACTTATTAATATGGGCAACGTTTAAGTGAGTTTATCCTGCATGCAGTAATGCTTTATGGCACAGTGCTTGAACAGTAATTTTAGTGGTTTCATTTCTTTTATTTAAGGTTCTCTAAACATAAGTTTTTGGCCTGAGCAGATGCTACTTAGGAATGATCAGACCATTTTCAATTAAGTGAAAACAGAAATGGAATAGTTTCCAATTCAGCTACCAGTGAACAGTGATTCTTTAATATACAACAACAGTGCTACTGTTTTTGATTGCAGGCACAACGGTCGGTGTAAGTTAGACAGAATGACTGAAAGTCATCTTTCTTAACTCTGGATTTTACTTCTTTATAACTTTACCTGTAACTGATTTACTTACATTCCTTACGTATCCGTTAATCTTTCTGTTCAAAACCAAGGAATAACTTGAGATTCTGCGTAAAAGTAGATGCAAATGTGTACCAAACATCTAACAATCATTAAAATGCCCATAGAATTTCTATACATTTTCCTTGCTTTATTGGATGCTGTAAAACTTGCTGTGCTACTACTGTATATTATAATAAACTGATCTCCATACATCTTCTCCAACAGCTAAAATACATCTCAAAGTAATACTGAAATGCTTTTCTAAAAGCACTGTTTAAAGTGCTTTTTATAATACTCCTGTGCATGAACTGTGACCTATATGTTAGTCTGTTTAAAAACAATCAAACAAAACCAACAAAAAAATCCACAGTGAAACAAAACCAAAACAAACCCCACAACAAAACAAAACCCCACAAACACACACAACACACAGTCCCCCCCTAATTAATACATGTTTTGTGTTAAAGAGCCACGTTCCGTGTGTAAGGAAGTTCTACAGTGGTTCAAGTAATGAAATAACATTAAATTAATGTGGTGACCATAAGGAATATGTGCAGAACTTAGTTCTATGTATTTAGTTTTAAATGTGTCTCAAATTAAACTGCTTTGCTCTGCAAGGGGCTTAATTTTGTTGTGGCTGTTAAGAGTAGCATCTTATTTTCTGTTAAATACACAGCCTGTGGTTATCTAAAGTCCTCTTTTGTAAGGGCGTAGGTTTTCTAGCATGTCCATGTCACTGACAGATGGTTAAAACTGGACCAGAGGAAAGAATGCTCCACTTTGTGTCATTTGATGTAATCATTCCTGTCTATGAAATTTTGGGAGTTAATGAGTGCTACTTAATTCTGTTTCTGAGACAAAACTACTGGTTGCCTAGAATTTTTACTAGTTGGAACAAGTGTTTTGGCCTTACACTTTGTGTGTGTTTGGGGAGTTTAATATTGTTAGAATAACTGCTTGTTCATGCAAAAATATTCTAACAAAATTGAAATGCAATCAGTAAAATGCATGTTGTTATGGGATTAGAGTTACATTAAACTGCTGTCAGAACTCATTAGAGGAAGTATTGTCTGAATGGTTCTTTAAACCTGTATGAATAGAATTTACATTTCTTCCTACAAACACTATTCTTTCACAGCTGTTATGGTCTAAACATATTGGTAGAAATATTTGCTTAATTTCTTTAATATTGGTAACAGTAAGGCTATCATTCAGATAAAGAGTAAGACTATAGTTCAGATACACAGGCCTTTAGTAGATTTCACCATTTCTGGATTATGGTTTACTTCTGCAGTTAAAATACTTTTGGTAAATTGAGTTATCCCTTGTTCAAATAGAATCCTGTGTGGTCTTTTCTAAATACATAGAAGTAAATACAATGTATCTCAAGGTTGTTTGCAGATAACTTAGGGCTGATACTTTATAAAAAATTCTTTCAATGAGTTGTGTCGTTTTTACTAAAAACTTGTGCTTATGAATAAGTTGAGAAATGTTGTACGTAGCAAATTTGGTTTATTGATATTGAAAACAGAATCGTGTTTTAGATTTCCAACATTCTAACATTACTGTGTTACTAGTATTATCTGTACATACCTATGCAGTTCAAAGTTATCAATCGTTCAGTACAATACCTTGGTTTTGCTCTGAGCACTGGTTACAGTAGCTTGCTGTTTGCTTTGGAGTCTGATGTTTCAAACTGAAGAACAGAATGGATTGTATCCTGATTTCATTGGTTTTGGGGAATCTGTTTAACTTGCATCCTAACTGAAACATCTCCTCTACTGGTAGCAGATTCTTACAGATCATGATGTGGACTGGGGAAAAAATAAAAAGGCAGATTAAGTCTGTAACTTGAACAGCAATGTTTGTAACCAAAACTTCTATGAACTTCTGTAGTGTACAGCTAAACAAATTCCACTAACTTTAAGTGCCATTTTTTGGAAACTTCTTTCTGTATTGGTTACCAACATTGTACCATTATTAACTAACAGTGAGAATGTGAGCCAGTAAAAGAAATTATCTTAATATATCTGTTTTTTAACACTGATACAGTGAGTGTGGATAGATTTCATATAACTTGCATGCATCTTGCCCTCTAAATTGTCCAAGTGTATATGTTATGCTTTAGGGCATTACCTGTAATCCTAAAAAATAGCCAGTAAATAAGTTCAAATATAAAATCCAAATGTTTGAATTGCAGAGTTGTTAACTCTCTCCATGGCTTAGTTTTTGATTGCTCCCACTGCCTCTCTCCAGAAAAAACTTCTGTAGAGCTGGCTAACTGTGAACAAGGCATATATGGGCCAGGTGGTGTTGCTTGACCTAGAGTCCAGGAATCAGTCTTTGGTTGTCTCTTATTTGACTGTTCAGCAGTCAAAGGTCAATTTCTAACTTCTTACATTTGAGTGTACAAAATTATTAGCTGAAATAAACACTTTAATTTTCACTTTAAATTATAAATTTAGTGTTCCAGACTGTATAGCAGATTATCTGTAGCAAATACAGTATGGGTAAGTATTTTAAATATTGTCTTCTAAAATCATCTAAACTGCAGGTTACTGTGATTACAGGGGGAGGAGGTGAAGACCCAGTCAGAATTTTTTTTTTTTTTTAAAAAGCAGCATAAATTAGCAAAAATTAAGTGCATGTACAGAAGTCGGAGTACAGAATGCAGGATATGATCCCTTGAGGTCTAATAACAGTGGAGATGTGAAAAAGAATGTAACAGTGTTTCTGCCCATAGTATCTTTAGAAGATTGTTGCAAAAGCACTTAAATGTTAATTTAGTGTTCCCCTTGTGAATTCTGTAGAGAAAAGGGAAAACCAAGAGATGAATTAGGTGATGTAAATAAATTTGAGATAGATAGAGCATATTGAACTCTCCAGTCACTTCTTATATTAATTCTTCAAAGGGAAGCAGTTAAATTTTTATTAAAATTTTTCATTTGTCTGGTGTTTTTTTCTGTGGTTTTTTTTTTTTTTTTCCCCAGAGGTCTGTCTCACAATAGTATGACTTAGCATTTCCAAGTCATGTCAATATATATCATAGTTTAACTCTTAACGGTGTTTGAGAGAAGAGGATGGCTCTTTAACACGGGGCTTTATCAGAACTGTGTAAGCCATACTACTTCTCTGGACTTAGTCAAAACATTTTTAAACATTTCAAAATTTACCGATCTAATGCATGAATATTAGCTTATGCTTTTCCCAAGAACAAATGTGCAAGAAAGAGGCAACACTGTAAATCCCTTTCTGTTTGCAGTGTAGGTTGTTTTAAAGTATGTGCTATATCTTCCATATTTCCAGTGTGAGTTTTGGATTTCTTTGTAACAGAAAAACATTTTTTTAAAACCAGCAGACCTGCAATATGTGTGTGTCTCCATTGGTATTTTATTTCAAGTCATGAATGCTCTTTTGAATTAAGTCTCTGGGTCATCCAACCTTAATGTGCTTTGCTGCATTTCATATGGCGGAGTGATCTCAGAGTGTTTGAACTAAACTAAACTGAATAATACATTCTGAAGGTGAACATAATGCTCTCTAACCTCTAACCCCTAATGGGTATTTAGTCCATGGGACCAGACTAGAGCTAGTTCAGAGCAAAACCTCTACAAACACTTTCAGTGTGAATGGATTCTTAGTACTCTTTCACTTTACCAATATATTCCTACTGCACTGCACCTCTTGCTAATGTAGACTTGTGCTCTGGTACATAATTTGAAAAGACTTTTTGACAGGAGAGATGTTGCAGAATGTTCATCTTTAGCTGTGCTAGTGAATTTGACAAGTGGTTTTATTTCTTAGGTTGTCTTTCTTTTTGGATGTGTATGGTACCAAAGTTTTGTTACAAATTGATTTACTGAAATGTTTTAGAGCATGTGATTGCAGTAGTAATAAAATACGAGGAATTTTGGGTTGGGTACTGGTTATATTGCTTTAGGTATCCGACTACTACCATTTAAAGGTAGGGTGCTATTGCTACTCTGGAGTGGGTGGGAAAAGGCAAAGATAACCAACTTCTTCCAGTATTACCTTCACCATAGCTCTGCTTTCCAAAGAGGGAAAGCATATGGGCTTGAGTATGTTAGCTTGGACTGATTTAAGCCTCATCACGTTTTGGTCATATCTCAAATCAGAAAAAATAAAGGTGAAATTTTCATTATTCATGCTCAATTTATATAGAGTTTGCCCTTCCCTTAAAGACAAACCTGTGCACTGTCTTGCTTTACCAGTGTGATTTCTTACAGAAGTGAAACTGGGCAGGGGGAGGGGGGAGGTGTTTGCTTTGGGGGAGCATTAAGCATATAGCAGGCTTGCTCAAGGGCAGTTCACCCCTGCTCCAGGTCCTCTGTATGGCAGTGGACAGGCTACTCTGTGGGTTAGCTGCTTTTAACTTCTGAAATGTAGTGTGGAGAAAAGTGAGGCAGCAATCTGACAGCTTTTATGCCAAAGTAAACCAGCATAGCTAACTGGTTTGCTAAAAGCCAGATCTGATGGTTAAGACAGCTTTATCTGGCCCTGGGAAACAGGACTGTCCTGACAAAGGACAGTCCATCCCAAAGTCATGGATATTGCTGGTGGATTATAGATAAGTCTAGTGGCAGTTACTGGCTCAGCTGCAGTGTCTTGTACTTTTGGTTTATCAGGCACCACCTGGGATGGGTTTGTCACACCAAACTGGGAATGAAAGTGACACTTGAGAATGGAGAAATTTGTCATCTCTTACATAAACACCTTTAAAACTATTCTTCTGCTTTCATAATTTTAAGGAAGAACTTTCAAACTGACTCCTTTTCCTGGAATTTCGGTCTTCACATAGCTCAGTGCACTCTCCTGTGTTAGCCAGGCTAGATGTTGAAAAGAGACTACAGAATTTTGTTCTGTTTACCTTGAAGTTTTATCTTGACAGACATAAGTATGGTAACTTTTACCAGGGGTTTACCATCTGGAAAAATTGATGGGAATGGTAGCTTACTCTGATTTCTCCAGGGAAACTATTCTGCACTCCTTTGCATGTGCATGCAACCGAATTGTGCCATGATGAGAGACGGCTTTTGACAAACAGCTTTTGATTTGTGACATTCCAGATGTTGGCTGTGATGTATGTCAAGACTTGCACAAATTTGATTATCAGTGACATCAACACAGATGTGAAGAGATGACTTAACATGTAGTTGGGTTGTCCTGTAATAGCAGAACAAAATACTGTGGTTTAATGTACAGTGCATTGTATAGTATAACTATTGTATTTTTACTGGTCTCTTTTGTCAGTTTGCATTCATTTTTTGAGAAGATAATGTCATGGATTATGTAAATGATTGGAAATTGTTCTGAATTAAATAAAGGTGCTACAGGAGTAGTCAGCATGGACTCGCCAAGGGGAAGTCATGCTTGACCAATTTGAGAAACTTCCAAGATGAAACAACTGGCCTGGAAGATGAAGGAAAGCAGTGGATATTGTCTCCCATAAGATCATCAAAGAGAAACTGAAGAAGTATGTGCTGATTGAGCAGGTAGTGAGGTGGATTGAAGAGGGTGCTCATCAGTGGCACAAAGACTCATTGGAGGTCAGTATCTAGCAGTGTACCCCAGGGGTGAATACTGGGTCCAGTCCTCTTCAGCATCTTCATTAATGATCTGAGTGATGGGGCAGACTGTACCCTCAGCGAGTTTGCTGATGACAGGAAACTGGGAGGAGTGACTGATAGGCCAGGTCATGTTGCCATCCACAGGGACCTCAACAGGCTGGGCAACTAGGGTGACAGGAACCTTGTGAAGTTGAACAAGGAGAAGTGCAAAGTCCTGCAGGTGGGAAGAAACAACCCCATGCACCAGTACATGCAGGGGGCTGACCAGCTGGAAAGCATCTTTGCAGAACAGGCCCTGTGGGGGTCTTGGTGGACACAGAGTTGAACAGGAGGCAGCAATGTGCCCTTGCAGCAAAGAAGGGCTAATGGTATCCTGGGCTGCCTTAGGAGGAGTGTTACCAGCAGGTGGAGGGAGGTGATCCTTCTCCTCTGCTCAGCACTGGTGAGGCCACACCTGAAGTTCAGGGTCCAGTTCTGGGCTCCCCAGTCCAAGAGAGACATGGACATACTGGAGAGAGTCCAGTAAAGGGCTGCCACTAGGATGGTGAAGGGACTGGAGCGTCTCTCCTATGAGGAAAAGCTGAGAGAACTGGGACTGCTGAGCCTGGAGAAGGGAAGGTTCAGGAAGGATCTCATCGTCAACTACCTGAAGGGAGGCTGCAAAGCAAATGGAGCCAGGCTCTTTTCGGTGGTGCCCAGTGACAGGACCAGAGACAGTGGGCCCAAAGCAGAACACAGCAGGTTCCATCCGAACATGAGGAAACACTTTTTTTTACTGTGAAGGGTGACCAAGTCCTGGCACAGGTTGGCCAGAGAGGTTGTGTAGTCTCCACCACTGGAGGTATTCAAAAGCCACCTGGACACAGTCCTGGGCAGCTGGCTCGAGGTGGCCTTGCTTGAGTCAGGGGGGTTAGACCAGATGACCTCCACAGGTCCTTTCCAAACTGTGAAATACATTTTACAGTTAAAAAGCAAATGTGTAAGCAAATGTTGAAAATGCAGGTGGTTTGAAATTTGTGGGAAGTAACACCGTAACACTGGATTGTTTTAAATAGTTGCTTCTGCTTTAAAAGAAGGTTTTTGTGGAGATAATTTAGGAAAGTTATTTAGCTGGTATTATATATTGAAAGACTGACCAAATGCTTCTCAAAATTATTTTCCTTTTGTTACATTTGCTGTGTGACTTGCAAGATTATTTCAGGTAGGTGTTATGCCTAAAATAACCTCTGAATTTGCATGACTACAGAAGTGAAGTGTGGGTGACCGAATTGAGAATGAATACATGTTTTGGAGAGCTTTTTTTATGATCATCTGATTGAGTACTAAAGCATATTAAGATTTCATGACTATTTCAAGAGCTGTTTGTAAGAACAGCAAAAAGGCTTTGTTTCAGGGTCTTGTGTGATTCTCAACTATTTTAAAAATAGTTTTGAATGATAGGTTAATTCTTCGCATATAAACTTTAGGCAAAAGTGAATTAGCGTTTGACAGAAAAGAAGTCATGGAATGTCAATTCTGCTTTTATACAATTGCGATCTTAGCTTTACTTTTATAATTAGGTTTCTGGCTGATGTAATTTTAGTGATAGTAGTGGCTGTAATTTTGTGTAAAATAGAAGAGTATCAGTATAAAAGAGAAGCCAGACCTGTTTTGTAAATAGGAGTCTTCAAATGTTTTTAAGACCTGTCTGGTTCTGCTAACAATCTTTTGTCCTTTAACATTGACAAGCACTCAAGTTATGCTTCATTTATTTTTTCAAGCTGATTGAAGTAACATCTGTTTCTGAAAGATGTGATCCTTTTCCAGTGACCAGAAGAGAACTGAAAACCAACTCATCTAAGCCCAGTTCTTTGCAATGGATTGTTTTTCACTAGGTACATTTCTTACCTGTCTCACTCCTGTGGCCACACAGCTGCCAATGCTAATACAAAGAACCTGGCAGAAGTGCATGCCTGGAAGGACAGGATATCCTCATTTGATGACTACCTATGTAATGGTTCATCTTAAAGCAGTCATCAAGCTGTAGTCCAGGTGGCAGCTGGAGTCACTTTTGGCGGCTCTCCAACTCTTCTGCTCTTGAAAAAGCTTCAGAGGTGCAGCAGAGCACAGGAAAGACTCACTGAAGTCTAGCCAAAATAGACTGCTTGCGTGTAAATGAGGTGTATACTTGTCTAGCATGGAAAGCTGTCCGCTTGTGCTGCAAATTCATCTTAAGTACTAGGCTCTTTTAATTGGTGCCATTTGGTTTTCACCCAATATGGTACCTAAATTACATTTAAATTACAGTAAGGCATGTATTAAAATGTTTATACCTTTTAGTAAGCTTGTGTTCTGATGCATTGAGGGCGGGGAATATGCTTTCAAATAAAATGAAGGCAGTTATGATCTGTATTTTAGGTGCAAAGAAGCAGTGTGAACTCTAACATGTACAAAATTGTTAAATAATACAACACAGAGTGTATTTTTTAGTCTCGATAAATATCATAGTACCAAGTCATGCATAAGCATTACATTCTCAGCTTTGCTAATTACATATCCAGGGATAACCTTTTTGTTGTAATTTCTGGAGAGCTAATTGGCTAAATATGCTTTGGCCATAAATTGTTTTATTAATATTTAAGCTATGTTTGCTAAAACTCTGAACAGTACTTGCAAAAGCCACTTGTCAGCAGCAGAAGAGAGGTGGTTGTGGAGACAAGGTAGTGATAAAAGCTGCAGATATGTGCAGAATCTGAAACTTACATTTCAAAAATTTTTAAAAAAAAATTTTTACACTTACATGTGAAAATAAATTTCTTACAGGTAATGTAGTTCAGTACTTGTGTCTTAAAGCATCAGAAGCAACACAGAACTGATTGATGTTCTCCAGAGCGGAACTGGATATCCTGCAGGTGTTAATCTTGTTTGAACTTATTGATAATTGTTTGAACTGTGAAGATTTGCAACTTCATCAGGTTTTTTTTAACCCTTGTTGCTTGGCAGAGCTATGAATACAAGTGTAGCAGAGACAGTTGGTAAAGAAGGAGAACAGTTATGTGCTAGAGAATTTGACTTTCACAGCCAGCTTGAATTTCTCAACTTGTTCCTGCCTTAAGGAAGTGTCCTTGTCCTGTTGTAATACCTATGTATGGGACTGGGGTGAAGGGCTGCCAAACCTACTGTATAGGCAGAGATTCAGTATGCCCAGCATTTTATTATAAATGCCCCATTCTCTGTTTGGCAGAACAGTTACAGAAGGGGGTTGGAGGCCCCTGACAGCTATTAGTTATAGCTATTAGACTGCTGCTCCTACAGTCTGTCTGATGCATAAGCTGCTCTCTGGTTGCTCTTGGGAAGGAAGGTTGCTGGGGAAGCAGCCAGTCTTGAAAGACTTCTATTCAGGTGCAGTGTGAATGTTTTTGCACCTTAGAATTGTGCAGACTATTCAATTTTGTCATTCAGTCACAGTTGTAATGTCCAACCACTTTGGTGTGACCTATGTTGATCATAAAGTACAAAGAAAGATGCTTTGTGTAAGGCAAGCAGTCAGCTTAAAATTGAAAACGATGGATTTTCAGGAACTGTAGTGGATAACCTGTGACTAATGTTTTTCTGATTTTTCACTTTGAGTGTTTAGCTTTTATGGATAACTTTTTTATTATGTTACAAATATGTAGAATATACAGGAAAAAACATATACTGAAACTTTGGCTCTTGCTAATAGGAAGCGCCTCCGTTAATAAGGTAACGTTAGTCAATTACTGAAGGAGGTTATTCTAAAGATTTCTAGAGAATATGGTAGTTTTGAGTGCTGCAAGGTGGGTAACAGAAGAAGTGTCATGGTTCTGTTGAACTTTATGACCACACAGAGGAGAAGAATTTTAAGAGCTTGCTACAAAGTTCTCCTAATACGAAGGAGATCTGATCAGATTCTAGTCTGTTGCTGTGTAGGCAGCTATATTTGTTTTCATAGCTTTCAACATAACTTTTGCAAACAGTAGAAGAGCAGAACACTCTGAGAAAAGGAGCATCATCCATTTGTATTCTCTTTATTGGTAAATTTGTGATATCCATATTTCTTTCCCAGTGTACATGAAAACACAGGAGCTAGCTTTTTCTCTGTTTGTATCACAGGACTGCTTAAATTCCAAATGAAAAACTCCATAAACTGCTGTTGTCTTCCCCTAAAGTGGTCTTATTTGCTCTCAGTAGAGCAATTGGAAATTAATTTAGGCAGATTATGATGTGGCTTTTAAAATGTTTGGGGTTTTTTAGAGAAATTCTGTTCTCCTATATAATATCAGTAGATGACAAACTGTTATAGCTCTACCTTTCATTCATGCCTTCTGAAGAATCGAGAGGTGAAGAAGCAGTGTTCCCTGTGATTTTCTTCTGTAATAGGTATCAAGGATTTACCCGGGGAGAGGGAACGTGAATACCAGATATCATTGCATACCTACAGTGTGTTCTTGTGAATGTGTATACATATCAGCATAGAAACATAACTGATATTCAAAGCCTTTAGCACACCTTTTCTGTAAGAACTTCAGAAATGAGACTTCTGCAGTACTCGGATAATTTTATTTATTTATTTTTAAAATCTTGCCCATGGATTTAAATAACTATCAGCTGTTGAAAATAGTCTGTATTCTAAATATATTCTGCTGTTTTATTTCTGCTGTCTGTAGAGGAGGTTTGGTTTTTTAACAAATTCTGTGCTTGGTGTTCCTAGATAAAGATCTGATGCACAACATGAAAATATTGATTAAAATATTTGTGTACGATTGTTTTTTGTAAGATTGTGATCTGCAGCTAAACCTTTTTCAATAGATAGGAAAGATAGATAGGGAGGCAGAGGATATGGGGCATAACTGTGCATTCTAACCAAAAATCCAAATCTGTGCTTGACTAAAATCCAATAAAGAAAGCCTTTATTATAAATCATGAATATAGACTTCACAAAACTGTAATGGGCTCCTTCTGTTGTTTAGCTTGCAATTTGTAGAAGTGGAGTTTTCCGTGTGCTAAAAACACTTCTTCATGAGAATTACACAGCAGTAATTGCCAGGAGGAATGGTAAATTTCAGTAATGCACAGAGTTTACAGTTTTATTGGGATTTAATTTTTTTAACTTTCCTGAAGAAACAAGAAGATTTCTATCCTTGTTTTTCTATTTGTACTAATGCGCAGATTTTAGCTAATGGGTGAAAAGAATAAAGAACATAGGACAGCTAATGAAAGAGGTTTTATCAGTTGACAAGCTGATGAGGTATCAAAATCAGTCCTGCTGAATTGGTTTTTGCGGTTCTGTGAAGCTAATTCTTGAGGTGCTTCATAGACATGAGCACTTCTCTGTCTTTTAGCAAACTGAGATATGTGATGAATTTTGCTTAGCTACAACTTTTACAGGGTGTATTAAACTGTTGTCTGATCAGCAACTGCATTATTGATAAATGCTTCTGAACACTGTTAAATTTAATACCAGGTCTTAAATTATTGGGGTTTTGCCTCATCATTGACTCGCTACACAAGATGTTTCTGTGCTGGTGTGCTACAATAATTAAAATACGTAACTTGAAGGTAGTGAAAATTTATACCTCAGACATCTGCATTTTATCCAAGGGTGGATAGAACTGAAAACTTAAAATTTATAATGATGCTTTTATCAGGCTTTTTTTTTCAGAATAAAATAGCAATCTGTTAACTTTCTGTTATGACCATGAGTTAGCTTGCATAGGTGGGCTTTGCAGAATAAGAATTCCAGTAGAATTAAATATAGAAGAATGATCTAAGCTATTTAATGATGGCTTATTAATGCAGTCTCAGATGCACTTAATTTTCAGAGAAGAAAACTACCTTTCAAAAGTGTTTGCAAAAGATTTGACTTGAACATAGATTGGACTTGCTTTGGGATATTGCATTTTAACTCTGTGTGTGTACATATATGGGGGGGAGGTGTGTGTGTGTGTGCGTGTGTATATGCATTATGTATATCTATGCCAATTTGTATCATTAGTAATGTACTCATTCAACTACCTCAACTGAAACTCCATGGAAAGTCTAGATCCAGCTTGAATATTTTCTTGAAACTGGTGTTATTTCGAGTGCGTTTTGAATATTATAACAGCTTTGCCAGGGAATTGGGTATAGGAATTCGTCATGGTATGCAGGAGTCACTGCTCTAAATATGTTGCCACATATTCATTTCAATGTGAAACTTAGTTAGTACTATTGGCCAATAAAGTTTCTGTCTGCAGGGGTACTGCTGAGCTTCTAATAAAGCCGAAATTTGTTACACAAGTTTATCAGGGGATGCCACAGACGCTAAAGTAAGTTGGGAACTAAAACATACAGCTGAATTATGAGCAAACTCTTATTCTGACAGTTATCTGAACAAGTAGATTTTTGTATCTCAATGACTAAATACAAGCCAGCCTGATTAAAGTTCCCTTTTAATTCTGGTATTGCAAGATGTCAGAGCTACTTTCTGACATCAGTTATTTCTTTTGTTGCTCTGTATTTGCTATCATTCTTTGATTTTTATGCCTAGCCAGGTGTGCTGGTAAGCTACAATAAGTATCTCTCCTGCTCTCATTTCTGTGCTAAGATCTAAGGTTGTGATACCACTTTTTGCCTTGTGCCTTCCTTTTGGGATCCTGAATTCCACTATCTCATGGTCCTGCAGTAAAGGCTGCCCCCAGTCTTTGAATTCTTTCCTGTTTGTAAGTGTGAGGTTTAAACAGAGCATCTCCCCTCATTGGTTCCTCAACCATCTGTGTCGGTATGTACTGACAAGTATCAATGTACTCCAGAAACCTTCTGGATTGCATGCACCCTGCTGCTTTGTCCCTCCAGCAGACATGGGGTATTTAAAGTCCGCCATGAGGACCAGGGCCTGTAAACAAGAGGCTTCTTCCAGTTCTCTGAAAAAGACCTCATCTGCTTCATTGAACAGAACCTTCTGGAGGACATGTCAAAACATATGGAAGTCAAGGAGGTCATTAGAGACAGCCAACATGGCTTTACCAAGGGCAAGTTGTGCCTGACTAATCTACTGGCCTTCTGTGATGGAGTGACTGCATCGGCAGACAAGGGAAGAGCTACAGATGGCATCTACCTACACTTCTGTAAGGCTTTTGATACAGTCCCTCTCAACATTCTTGCCTCTAAATTGGAGAGATATGGTTTTGACAGACGGACTGTTAGATGGATAAGGAATCAGCTGGATGCCCGTGTCCAAAGAGTTATAGCCAGTGGCTCAGTGTCTAAGTGGAAACCAGTAACAAGTGGTGTCCCTCAGCAGTCCATACAGGGACTAGTACTGTTTAACATCTTCATCAATGACATAGACAGTGGGATTGAATGCGCCCTCAGCAAGTTTGCAGATGACATGAAGCTGAGTGGTGCAGTCAATTTGCTAGAGGGAAGGAATGCCATCCAGAGGGACATGGACAGACTTGGGGAGTAGGCCTGTGCAAACCACATGAAGTTCAACAAGACCAAGTCCTGCACCTGAGTCAGGGTAATCTCCAGTATTGATACAGACTGGGAGATGAATGGATTGAGAGCAGCCCTGTGGATACTGTTGGACAAAAAACTGGATGTGAGCTGGCAATGTGTGCTGGCAACCCAGAAAGCCAACTATATCCTGGACTGCATAAAACGAAGCGTGACCATCAGGTCAAGGGAGGTGATTCTCACCTTCTACTCTGCTTTCATGGGGCCCCACCTGGAATACTGTGTCCAGCACTAGGGTCCCCAGCACAAGAAAAACATGGGCCTGCTTGAGCAAGTCCAGAGGAGGGCAACAAAAATGGCCAGAGTGCTGGAACACTTTTCCTAAGAAGAAAGGCTGAGAGAGTTGCAGTTGTTGAGCCCGGAGAAGAGAAGGCTCTAGGGAGACTTTATTACAGTCTTTCAATATATGAAGGGGGCTTATAAGAAAGATGGATACTTTTTACTAAGACCTGTAGTGGCAGAAGAAGAGGCAATGGTTTTAAACTGAAAGAAGGTAGGTTTAGATTAGATAGAAGGAAGAAATTCTTTACAGTGAGGGTGGTGATACACCGGGACGAGTTGCCCACAGAAGTGGATATCCCATCACTGGAGGTGTTCAAGGTCAGGTTGGACGGGGCTTTGAGCAACCTGATCCTAGTGGAAGGTGACCTTGCCCGTGGCAGAGGTGTGGACTTAGATGATCTTTAAAGGTCCCTTCCAACCCAAACCATTCTATGATTCTGCATTTTCCTGACTAGACAGTCTGTAGCAGACACCCACCACAATGTCTCCCATATTGGTTGTATGCTAATCCTGGCCCACAGTCTCTCATCTGGCTCCTCATCAGTCCCAAGGCAGAGCTCCATACATAAAGCTGCTCTCTTACATAAAGAGCAGCTTCCCTTCCTTACTGTGCTATCCTGTCCTTTCTAAAGCTTTGTACCCACCCATTGCAGCACTCCAGTTGTGTGAGCCAGCCCACCATGGTTTTGTGAACCAAATGAGACTGTAGCCCTCCACCTGCACACAGACGTCTGACTCTTCATGTTAAGTGTCCCCCATGCAGTGTGAGTTATTGTATAGGCACTTCAGAAAGGCACGTAGTTGTAATTTCCCAGAAGAGGTATTAGAACTGTCCCTGTGTTGTCCTGTAGGTGCTTCCTTATTTATTAAGCTTGAAATTGGTCATTACAAGGTCTCTGCTGTCCATATCACCCTGCTCACTTTGGTCCTTGTCTCCTTCCCCTGTCATTCCTAGTATAAAGTTCTCCTTCAACTGGGATGACCACCCTGTTGGTAAAAAATACCCTTTGCCCTCCTTGGGCAGAGCCTGTTGCTTCCTAACAGTCCTTGATCTTCAAAGAGGATCCCATGCTCCTAAAAGCCAAATGAATCCTAGTTTCCAACTTCAGCTGCATAACCAGTTGCCCAGTTAGTATGACTCTGAAACTGCTGGATGGATGTTTGAAGGAAATAAATAGCATCATAAGCTTTCATTAAATTTTTGGGGATTGGTTTTGGTTAGGATTTGGTTTTCACTTGTACATGTTTCACCCAAAGTATTGGCTGTTGGGTATTTATATTTTTACATCTTGACAAGTAGAGTTATACAGTCATTTGAAAACCCCGCCAACAGGAAGTTGCTTTCTGTGTTTTAGCAATACTCTATGTATTCTGTGGTCTACAGCACTTCTCTTTCTCTTTTTCTCTCTTTTTAAAGAGAAACATAATGAAGAAAAATTAGTACGATAATTTGATTTCTTCTTCCCATTTCCCTCTCCCCTATCCTCAACTGCCAGCACTTTTCTCCTCATTCACTTTTTCCTAAACTTGCCTTTCTTAGTAATTAACTTCTGGTTCTGTTGTTCGTAGCTTTAATTCATCTAAAAATATGGTTACACTTAAATTTACAATGAAATTTCTAGTATAAAGCAGGAGGGTTCTATGGTAGGATACTGTAGCACATGTTCATATGTTTAGTCCAAAAGCAATTGGCAGTTTTAAATCCTAGTTTTGTTCAAATCTGTAACCTCACTGTTTGAATACTTGGGATTCTTCATAGCTCCAAGAATGTGCCGTCATTCAAACCACAGTAGTAGCTAAATTCTCTATTTCTGACCTTTTTTTTTTTTTTTTTTAAAGACAGGAAAGTTGGTGTGGACATGTGCTTACTCCTTCATGTGTATATATAGCCTAGAACAAAGCTGGAAGCTGCATTTCTACTGCTGGGCTCCTTTCTGGTGACAGCAATAGCAGCTGCCACCAGCTACTTGTGGCAGCCAAGCAAGCTAAGCTTGGGAATGCCTCAAATAGGCAGCAGCAAGTTTCTTACTGAAGTCTCCTAATTATTTTTTAGGTCTTCTACCAGTGTCATTGGATTTTATTTTTTTTTTTTTTTTTTAAGAACATCAGTGCACAGATTGTTTGGTGTTTTGAGACAGCAATTTAGGGAATTACTTTGATTCTGTGGTCCAGAGCAGGGACCACAGCTTTTATCACTGCAGTTTAAATCACTTAGTTTGATTTGAATTTAGAGTTAGATAACTGAAAGAATACTTCAACTTTTTGCCTTTTAGTGTGAGAATATGTAAGGAAACAAATTGAGATCTACTCTTGAACCCAAAGTGTTGCTAATCTACCTCATTTCACTATACAGTCCTTGAATAAAATAAAAGGCAGCTAGAAACTGGTGAAATGTCAGATACTGTTTCTGACCTGGACCATTAATTCAACTTCCTATTTTTGTCAGTGTCCCAAAGGTCAAATAATCATTTGCAGGAGTGTGGGATCTTTCAGTATCTGCACCTCACATAATCATGCAGAGATGGAGTCAATGCTCTGATTCCTGCTAATTTCATAGTTCCAGAAATAATTTGTTATTTTGGTCTTTTTAAAAAAGCAGTACTAAAAACCTTGTCCTCTCCTGGCAGGTTGCTAGCACTCCTGTGCTATCTTCACATTGGTACTGGCACAAACTTCAGCACAACTGTGTCTCAGAGTTGACTAGAAAATTGATCCAGGCAGCTTTCCCTTTTTTGTAACGAAAAAAAGGGAAAATACTAAGTGTAGCTTTTAAAAGTAAAAGCTGACATTTAGTTTCAGGTTGTTAACAGTTCTGTTAAATGTTTAGCAATTTAAAAAGTAATGTTGTGGATTTTTAATAAAGAAATTGTGAAATGATCATACAATACATTATGCTGTATGTGTATTAATAATTGTCTTGTAGGTGATTATAGTTCATATAGGAAGATTTGTCTTGTAGTTAATATGAGATATTTTGTATGATAGGGTCTTTTTAATGACAAGATCATGCTAAGGAAAGACCTTTAACTTTAAATTAGCATATGAAGAGAAGAGTTGAATTTAAAATTCACGAACAGTTGTTTTACAGGAAGCTGATATCTCATGGTTAAATACTTAGGGTATTTGTTACTTTTACAAACAACAGTGGTGAATTTTCCTACTATACTTCTATAACTATATACCTTCCAAATATTTAGTAAGGTGAATAGCCCTATTTAAAGATTTTTCTTGTAGCTGCATTAGCTCTTTCCAAGACACCTTTAGTTACCGAAGTTAGTGAGAGAGGTGACATTTCTAAATAAACTGCTAGAAAGTAACTTGTTTAAAGTTTAGAAAAAGGCTGAACTGGTACAAATGGTATAGACTAGCGTTTTTTTCATAGACATATCTAGGCTGTTGAAATGCAATCTGTACTTAAAAATGAAAAAAACCCAAAACCACACCCTGACTTTGGACAGTAGTTCATATGCATTAAATGTATAAAAATACAAGGAACTACTGTTCAGAAATGTGACAGATCCACATGGAAGAGAGAAACTAAAATTTCTTATCTTCTGTGTCGGATTTTTCATTCCAGCACATTGTTGAAAGTTCCAGATTTCAAGAGGGCAGAATTCATTCATTTCTGCCCTGGAGAGAGAATTCAACAACCTTCTATAAATATCATAACCAGAAACTTTTTTCCCAATGTTCAGCTGAATGTTCTCAATAAATCCCATAATCCTTCCACAATTTAAAATGTTGTGAATCACCCTAAAGGCTGATGATTTGAGTCATAAATTTGATTTCTGAAATACCAGAAGTATTCCAACATCTTTAAAAGAAAACCTCAAGTATTTATGTTTTCCTTTACTTCATACATGATCTTGATGACAACTTACGAAATTTAATACTAATCTGCATACTTTTGAGACATGCAAGACAGACTTTCTTTTCAGGATATTTTCATTTTCCTAACACATGAAGGTGTTTGGCAGTTCAGAGGCCAGACTCCTGTAAGAAGTACAGGAAGCTGTCTGTCTGGATCAAGATTCTTTGGATAATTCAGCTTTACTAATCAATGCCAAACCAGAGAACTTTCTCACTTAGAAACTTGGTCTCTCTTGCTGACCTCAGCAACTTCTATTTATTGGTTCCAAAGGGTCTTGTGAATTGGTATGCACACAGAAATATCCTTCAGGCTATGATTTTAAGTGACAGCTAGACTGAACTGAGATTTTTTTAATTTATTTTTTTAAAAAAGCAAAATTTAAATATTGAGCTGCATAGGAAGCAATTTTGATTGAACTGATTACCAGAGTTGGGTATTGGTTTTGTGGGAGATACTGATTTCTAGTATGTGTGTGAGTTTTTAAACATTGTTTTGTTTGACTGTTGCTATCTTTCAGGTTTGACAGTTAACTATTGTGTAGTCGTAACAAAATAAATGGGAGTTTTGTTGTTAGTCAGATATGGGGAAGAAAGAGGCCCTCAAAGAATTTCTGATCCTTTTGCATATATTACAGTATAAAGGTGATACATTTTCACTTTTGAGGAACTGTCATATGTTATCACAGACATAACAGTATTCAAATGAGGTTATTTCCATTAAAAATGTTAAGTTTCTTCTCTGTTTTTGTAGTGGCTCAATGTACCTTTCTCCATTGCCATGAACATGTAGGAAACTTCTGATTTTTTTTTTTTTTTTTAATGCAGTAGTGTTAGGGCAGCTGAATTAGTGGCAGTGTATTCCAAGTAATAAGAAAACCCCTTCTATCAGTCAGATCTGCTAGTGCTTCTCTCTTGTAGTTTGGGTTGCTGGTTTCTTTAAAACAAAGAAGATTACAGTGTGATAAATGTCAAGTATTCTGTATTGGACTAAAGAACAAATTAAAACAGGGCATTCAGATAGGAAATAGTGAAAAAAGTGAAGGTTTATTATTGGTCAGTTTTGGATTAGTTGTCAGGTTATTTTAAAACAAAAAAGTACTAAATTGAACTATAATGGTTAAACTATGCCCTTTTTTTTGATGTAACATTTGAGGATAGTTTCTGCAGAGGAGGATCTGGACATCATCCAGAAAGGGAAAAAACCCAAGGACTTTAGTAGTGGAAATTATGAACTTCTAAATACAGAATTCATCATTTGAGAATGGAAAAACTAGTAACGGGCTTTGAGATAGATTAAGGCTGGTTGGTTGGAAACAATTGAGGAGAAGAATGCAGCTATATTAGGTGGCTACATGATGTGGACACTGAGAAGGCAAGTACAAGATTGTACCAGGCACAATATTTCCAGCAGAGAAGAAAGCATCGTTAACATTGTGCAAACTTTTGCGAAGACCTCATCTGGAGTACTAGTCACAGTTCTGGTTAAGAACTTTTGTTAAGAAAAATTAAAACTGGAACAGATGCAGGGAAGAGATTCTGAAATGAGAGAGCCCATCATAAAAAAGTACATTTTGTTAGGTTTGGCAAAATCTGTGAGAGAGAGAAGAGGAAGCAGTATGTAAGCTCAGTTTTGTTAGCAGGACTAATAAAGTAGACATTAATGTTCTTAAATTGGAAGTTTTAAATAGGACCATATTGCAGGAGGGAGAGATGATGTAGGGAGCCGTTAATGCATGTAAGTTCACCCGAAGGTGTAATCTCATGAAGGAATTTTTGGCAACAGTGGTGGCTGACATACTCCCATTCTTCTTTCTCATCTTGCTCTGTGCTATATGTTGTTGAAAGCACTTGTAGTTGCAAGACAAACTATGCACAGTGGAGCCAGCTGTATGTGTATTTACCTAAGACACTCAGTTAGATGAGTTCCTTTGCTTCGTTGCATGAGTGTGCGTATGCTATATTAGTGCAGGTCCTACAGGTGGCTGTAGGACTGTATGAAAAATCATTGTGGTCTGAGACTAGATTCACTTGTAGCAGCAGTGCTGCTGAAGCACCCCCTGTATCCCAGCCGTTTGTTCCTGGTTTTGACTGTCTTGACACAGATCTTTCGTAGCTATGCTTTAAGCCAATTCAAGCAACTGCTCTGGATTGTAACACAGTAAAAAAAGGGAGGAGTGGTTTGTGTGGGGTATTTGGGTGGTTTTTGTTTCTTCTTTGATCTGGTTCAGTGTAACCATGCCAAAGCTGTTTCAGGACGACACAATAGTTAGAAGCGTTGCTGGTTTGACCAGTCTTCTGCTGCTGAAGCCACAGCCTAAGATGGAACAAGGCTGTGTTAATATATGAATGGGATAAAAAGGTTCTCTGAATGGTAAAAGAGAAAAGTAATGATCATTGTCTCTAGCTGATGAGACTGAACATACTCTACAACCTTTCTCTATTCTTTTGGAGGCAAAGCTATTATTTTTAATATACTTCCTTTTGTTCCTGTGATTGAAGTGCTCTTTTTAACATATTGTTCATTCTTGCTGCTTTTCTTCTCACTGTTGAATGATTTCATATCTAATATAGTTTTATAAATTTTTTTTTTCCAAATTTCCTTAACTGCTTCCTGATCTTGTGCACTAGGTCTTTCTTCACAAAGAAGAGAAAGAGGCAAAAGATTTGGTCAGATATTAAAGGAGTCTGTTAGGAGAACAGCATCAGTTTTTCTGAACACTTTTGAACTGATGCTCTTGATTCAGCTGCTGATGTGTTGTATTTTTCTGTGAAGAGTTACAGAATGTTAGAGCATAAAAATAAAACCTTGGGGATTTTGATTTCATGCTTCTATTGCAGTATTTCCAGTGGGAATTCATCAGTGAACAAAGCTCTCCTCATTTCCCCCCTCTCCTGTTCAAGAAGTATGTTTTGTGCTTTGATTACCAGTCTCCACCTGCCCAAAATCACTTCTTTCCTGAGATGTAGATTCTCACCTACCTTAAAGCGAACCACAGAGAGGAGTCATATCTGTCACCAGTTTCTTGCGTTCTTTACTGATGAAGGGACGGGATGTTTCATCTCAGCTTAACAAACCAATTTTCATTCTTCTTTCTCACCAACAGTTAAAAAACAGCACTATTTTCTGAGACTTTATAATTATTTATATCTCAGTTAAGAGAATGTCTCATAATTTACCTGTGTATACTCAATACATCCATGCCTTAGAAATAATTTTTTGTTCCTTCTTTCATCTGTCTGGAAATGGGACATGTAATCAGTCACTTTCTTGAAGACTGCGGCTTCTAGCACAGCATTTGAGTCCTATGTGCTGTTTTAGGAAAGTGAAAAGAGTGTCCAAATGTCTAAACTTGCAGCAAAAGCAAATTAGTGAATCATTGGAAAGAGATTATCAAGGAAGAAATGAGCTAAATGCGGAATCCTTAGAGCCAAGAGCCTGAACTCTTTAAGACGACTATTTAGGAGTTACTTGAATTTGAGGTCTTGACCCTTCTCTTGCAAATGACCTTTAATGAGTTGAAAAATAGGACATAAAGGAAGATCTGAGGACAGTCTCTTGAAAGAGCTGTTCTGTGTCAATAGCTGTTGCTTCTATTTAAAACAGTCATCATACTTCAGTATCATCCAAACATGAACGTGAAATGATATGCTATAATCTTCTGTATGTATCATGTGGCCCTTCTTGTGGAAACATGCCCCTTGGAAAGCCACCCAGCAGCTGATGTCTGGTCTTGTTCCAAAAAGCTTATAAGTCTTAATATATTACATTTACTATTACTATACTTGCTATGGCTGCAGCTTTTAGACCCTTTTAAGACCGTGAAACCTATTACTACAATAATTATTGAAAATAGAATTTGCTTGTCTGTGTGCTGAGGTGAATAATTATTTGTAAATGCTTGTTTTCAGAGAGTGTGATAGTTTCTGCTGTTTTCTTTAAAAAGAAAAAAAAAATAACATGGTAGTATCATTTTTGATAGCAACAAGTAGATGTTCTGACAAAATTTATTAAGCATGTCCCTTCAGAGGTACCATCCAGCCTGAATTCTTCTATGAGTCTATGAACAAAATGGGAGAATTTACAAGGATAAAGTCAGTGGTAACAGGTAATTATGGAATTCTGAAAATGGAGGGTGTTGTACTATATGTGAACATAAAAATATTTTCTGAATAGTTTGCATGTGAAGAATTTTGTTCGTTACTGGTGCTGAAATTTTTAGTTCATGGTAATAGAATAGAGAATCTAGTGAGCATCATATCTCAAATGTTTTTTCCTTTCTCATCTCTTCAATATCCCAGACAGTCAATGTAAAATAAAAGTTGTTTACAAACTACAGATACATTAAAGATATTTTTACATATCAGCATCTGTTTATAGCATATATATGCATAAGAGGTTTGATAGATAGATGCCTCATATTAAAATATATAATGATAAATTCTTTTTTGCTTAATAAGAAGAAAAATCAGGCCACAAACATAATTTTTGTTGGTAGAGATTACAAATCAGTTAAGGATAGCTTATCCCCCTTGCAGGCTGGAGATAAGAAAGACAGGATAGCAGAAAAGATCTATTTTTGCCAGTGTTTTGCTTTTCTAGTGACAAAAACAAGCTTCTGAATTATACAAGAAAATCTTAAAATTGAAAGTAAATATTTTTTCAGTATGTTGCATAAATTCTAAGCATACCCTAAGGTTTTCTTGGGGCATGCTTTCCTTTCATGAGCACTGGAGTGGCTACTCCTTCTGTAGTTTCCTGTGGAAGGAAAGAAATGGTTAAGAAAAAAGAAAGGGGAAAAAAGGCTGGAAGCTCCTCCTGTCCACTCTCTCTTTTTCTCTGGAGTAGCTCTGCCAACATTTTGGTACTGAACATAATTATGTGGTGGACTTTTCAATTTTAGGTTTCATTTCCTCCCTTTGTGTGTCAGATAAGGCTTTGAGGAGGGCTGAAAAAGTGGGTTCTTATAACTGGAATGAGGGGGATGCTGCCAGAAGGGCAGTAGTTTGGAAGGAGGACCATGACTGGGTTTGTGGTCCACACTGGCAGCCACTGCTTCTGACTGGAGTTGCGCTGAGCTCTACAGTAGAAAGAATGAGTGATAAGGTCACTCTGGATGTCTCATGCTCCTGTGGTGCACTGCATTGATGTGACTACGCTTTTTAAAGCATGTTTCCCCACCCTTACCCCCCATCAGGTATTTCTACATTGAATAACCAAAGTTTAAATTACTCTTTTTTTTTTTTTTTTTTCCCCAGAGGTGTTTTCCCTGAAGTTTTTGTTCCCATATATAAAAGCTTGCTTAAACCTTCAAAATAGACAGTAGTTGAATATTTTAAAGCTGTAACACTAATTTCTTATAAATCATGTTTTATCACTTTAGCTAATACTTTAAAAATTCTTTAAATGCTATTATTTTAAAAATACCTGTCTCTTCCAAATATTTTCTTTACTTCAGTTTCAGATTTTAAATGACCTCTTTCAAACACTACCACTTTACTCAGTAGCCTTTCTCCAGTCATTAGAAAAGAAAATCTACATTGTGCTGAAATATTACGTAGTTTCCAAAGGTGTTTAAGTCACGTAAAAATTATCATGAAGGTGAAGGAAGACTTGCGAGTTGTGGTGGGGTTTTTTCCTACCTTAGAACCACAGCTTTGGTACTCTGTATATTCTTTTTTCTGTTCGATTAATATTAGAAAGTATGTATTTATATTGGGCTGAGATCCAGTGAACTGCTAGGTCTTGTGCTTTGTTCTTTCTATGTTTTATCCTAAAGCTGAGTTAAAACACAGACTTGGTTTCGAAGATGTGAACTGTTGAAGCATACTTGTGATAGAAATGTTGCTGCTTGGGAACTCAGTTTTGTGACTTGTGCTGGGATATCTAATTTTCTAAAGTAGTTTCAGATCTTCAACCCAAATGTTCTTCTGTGCCACAGTGATAATAATGCAGTATTTTAAATTTTCCTTTGAGAATAAAATAAAAAATGTCTATCCAACATTGCCACTGATGGCTTTTTAAATGTGAATGCCCTCTAATCCAATGTGCTAGTTCACAGAGAGGTTCAATCACTGTTTTAACTTGCAGTTCTATGTGCAAATGAGCTGATATAGTGACTAAGTGCAGCTTTAATTTCTCTTGGAAATACTTAATTTTCAAAAGAGGTTCACTTCAATCAAAGGGAAAATTAAAGAACAAGTATATATTCTAAATGACATGGATGAGTGAAAAGGGAAAGAGATTTATCTCTTTAAAATGTGGTTGTGATTTGCTTTCTTTCCAACAATTTTCATCAACTTGGATACAGTTGTTTTGGAAGTATTAACCACATTAGTACAAAGCAGTGTTGTTGTCTGCTTAGGTAAGCAAATGCATAGCCTTTAAATGAAAAAAAAAAAAAAGTCTGGGTATATGTGTCTTTTCTTATGTGACTATCTGTATACATTTATACTATTTTATTGCAACAAAATGACATCATCCCTTTTAGGAAACATTGATCTTGCATTTAAAATGTTGAATAAAGGTAACTTTAAGACCTGTATTTCATGTTCTTAATAGTTAGGCCCTGTTAAATAAGGAAAAGGAATCGAAGGCCTCTTACTTCTAAATGAAAGCTCATTTTTAAAGGAGCACTCTGTTCATTGGAAGAGAGATTGTTCACTGTTGTTGGTTTTACTAACAAAATGTTCAACTTGTGTTTCTAATTTTTTTTAAAAACTTAAATTAGTGAAACTGAATTTGAGAGCCAAAATACATTGTTTTACATTAAGTTCCTCAAAAAATTGTGACTTGGGAGAGATGTTGAGCAAATTCTTGGTGATCTGATATGTAAATGACTTAAAATATCAAGTTTTGGGTTTCTGAAGCATAGGGGTTCAGAATGTGTCTTTGTAGTATCCATCAGTAGGAACTCCATTCCCACAGGTTAGTTTAGTTAATGCGGGACATGGGAAGGAAACAAGCTGGTTGCAGGTATTTGTGCTTGTTAGGAATCAACAGGGTATATTTTAATCACAACAGTTCTCATTCTTGCACACCAACATGGATTGAAGGAAAGGGGAAAGGAAGCCGAACAGGTAAACTAACAAGATTCTAGTATTAAAAAATAAAGTTTGCAAAATATTGGCTTATGGTCTTTATCCTTGAAGTCCTAATGACATACACCAAGTAAAATAATTTAGAGTGAAGATGATAAAAAAGAATTTGATGGTCTAAAATTTCTAGGATTTTATTCTAATTCAAGTGTTGTACTCCCGAAGGAGAGAATAATTAATAATTTATTTTCTTCAAGTTTATGTCTGGCTGATTTAAAATTAACTGTTCTGTGCTAGACAGTAAAGCTGATCACCAGAAAATAGTTCAGTAGGGTTAAGGTTACATGAGGACCTGCCCTGCTTCCTTGAAATTTTGGAATCATGAAAAGAACTGGTTATGAGGCATCTTTTCAGCATTCCTATCCACTTTTTCATGGCCTATGTGTAATCCATAACCTCCTTAATAATGTATTGAAATACTTGAATTTCCATCTGCAGTAGACAGCAAAAATCAGCATGCATCCCAGCTTCAGTTTAAGGAAATACATTTTGCTTTTTTGGTATACATTGCAGGTGGAACTCAAAGCATTGCAGGTGTTGGAATGTGCTGCTGCCAATGTTGACAAATTATCAGTGAAAAAATCATCTGTCCTTACTACTTGCGTATTTTAATAATTCTCATACTTTGAACTACTGTAGTCTCTTGTGTGCATGCTAACTGCAGTGAAAGATTTTGAAAGCTTGCGGGGAGGTTGGAGGATGTGTCTGAAACCAAAGATTTGCATATCTGAGCAGATATGTCTGAGGGTAGCACAGAGAGAAATGAAATCTAAAATATTACATTATAATTTTCATTTGTATGGCTGTTACAAGGTGAAGTTTTATTACACAAATTAACTCAGTTCCTCTGTTTTACTAAACAAATAAGTAGCCTGATCTATCTGTAACAGTTTTGATGATCTGTATCTAG
Source organism: Strix uralensis (assembly GCF_047716275.1). Taxonomy (NCBI): domain Eukaryota; kingdom Metazoa; phylum Chordata; class Aves; order Strigiformes; family Strigidae; genus Strix; species Strix uralensis. The sequence continues at coordinate 41,259,869 of NC_133973.1, forward strand.
CATTACAGTTGTCCCTTGACTTATCTACATCACCTCTGTATTTTAGATCTGTGTAATTTGAGCTGCAGTTGGTAAAATGAGCTATAGAAATTGTCATTTAGTGAGAATGTGATATATGTTTCCCCAGTGGCAGACACAACTGTTGAGTAGCTCCTTGTCTCATTTGAGAGATGAAATATAGTTCTTTTCCCGACTAAGAGTGTGATTTTTAGTGCTGAGACTGAGGGTGGCCTGAAAGACTTATGTTACTTCCAAAGAAGGATTGAAACTACTGTGTAAGGAAGCACGGATTTTTGGTTTTTGACTCAGATTAGACAGTATCACCATGGACTGTTATAATATTATTTGCAAAATTGCTGCATGTCATCACAGGTATGAGGAAAAAGTCAAAAAGCTAGCTGCAACCAGAAGTTATTTAAAAGTTTCTGTTACTTGGCACATGGAAGTGATGGTGTCTGCTTAATTGATGAGGACACCTCTCATGAGTGTTTTAAAATTTCCTAAAATTGGAAAATTCAAACATTTATTGTGCTGCTATTGTAATGGAATGTATTCATCTAATGTATTGTCATAACATACACTATTTTAAGGCTGTTTGTGGCTTGAATATGAGAGATCTAGTTTTGAAAATCACAGAATCACGGAGTCATCTAGGTTGGAAAACACCTTGACGATCATCCAGTCCAACCATTAACCTAACACTGACAGTTCCCGACTACACCATATCCCTCAGCGCTATGTCAATGCGACTCTTAAACACCTCCAGGGATGAGGACTCCACCACTGCCCTGGGCAGCCCATTCCAACGCCTAACAACCCGTTCTGGAAATCTGAGGCTTGTAAATAGCTGAATCTTCAGGTTATGTTTAAAAATATTTTTCTTCTTTATTTCTATATGAAAGTCTAAATTAGTGTATTTTTTAAATAGAATGAGTTCATTGTGGGCATCATTGAATTCTTGTCTTCTGTGCTTTACAGCACCTTTGGTTTACCTAGGAGTCTGTGGCATTCCTTGTTCTAAGCAGAGAAGGCTCTGTTAAAATCATAGCTAAGTTTCAGTATGGCCATCAAGGCTGAGACTGTATGGATGTCTCCTGTACCCTCTCTGTTACAGAACTGAATAAAGTGCTTAATTTTTTTGTCCCAGACTTAATATGCAGGAAGCAAATTGCTCAGGTTAGGATTCTAAATTAATACATAATGGAAAGAAAAAGAAGTCAAGGTTACAAGAGCGAAAGGTAGGGGCGACCACAAGTCTGATCCCTCTTGGAGCTACAGTTTTTCATTTATGACTCCTCCAACCATCTCTTCTTGTCTGCTCAAAGTACGTACACATATTCAGGTGGTTGGGCAAGCTGTCTAGCCCAGACTTGAGGGAACCATGAAATCTAGAAGTAGGTTGGTCAACAGCAAGAAATATTTATATTCAGTGAATTTATGTAAACAGAAGTCAAGGGTCTACTATGGATAGTTTTTACATAGATAGGAAACAAGGATATGGTTTTGTCAGGCATCTCTACACTCTAGTGATCTACCATTCTGTATCAGATTATGTTAAAAGCATTATTTAATGTCTTCAGAAAAGCTTTGTGTGGGGAAAAAAACCTGAGAATGAAAAGAAAAAGGATCATTTAAATGAAATACATTTAGTTTATAGTAATTTATGAAATTATGAATGAGTATTGCCAATTTTATTCCAAAGTTTATGTTTTGAAATGTTTTTAAATTTTCATAATTTAAATGTGTTAATATTATTTTAAAGCAATTTTACTTTGACAGATGCTAAAAGAGTAAGCAGAGACTTGGGATAAGAAGGTGATACTGATCTATATAAAATGGGTCTTTTTAATAGAAGATTACTTTTTGAAATGTGGGGGGAGGATCCCAAGTCAATAGCTGTAGTCCTTCCACTGCCAAATGAAGTCCGTTGAGACTTTTGCATTTACAGATATAAGTGGATTTCCATGTATTAGACTTAACTGAACATCTTTTTAAAAATGTCTGTGGTTAACTGTTGGTGGAAGACCAGATACTGAATAATAGTGGGGTGTGAATTCAGAGGAGAAAATAGACATCAGTATGGGGGATTTCATTACATGTTAGGAGCAAGGAAAGAAGAAAAATTCCACGTGTTTTCTTGTATAGCTAGTTCTGTTTGAACACATCAGCACAATTTATGTATATAGTTGTGCTAATAAATATTTTCTATGTTTGTGAATGTTTAGATTATGATTTGTTGACTGGTTTTGGTATTCATGTTCTGGGTCAGAAATGACCCTATTTCAAGAAATCTTTGCAAGTTGTTTAAAGAGTATGAAAATTGGATTTTAGCTATGGGAGTACAGGTTTGGTAGTGTGATCAGTTACATACTTTGAATAATCTGATATGTAAAGGAATACCAAAAGCCAGTTATAAAGGCTTGTAAGTGCCCTCAGAGGAACATTTCTCCATTTTCAGGGAACCTTTTATTTTGAGAATTGTGTTGCTTTGCAATCTGATTGCTCAGAAACCTGTAAACTAACTTCCAGTTCACTGTTTGAATGCAAGAATTTGTCTTCTAAGCTATATTTAAGCATTTATTTCACTCGGCAGGTGAATGTTCTCAGTAGATGAACTTCTGAACAAAGACTCTTTCCATCCTCAAATTTTCCCTTACATCTTTTTGAGAAGGCTTTAGAATGGATTTCTTTAGAACTATCATGTCAGTCATTAAATAAGTAGCAGTAAAAAAGGATTGATTTGCCACAACTACTGCAGTCTTGAAACACTCCTACTCTGTTTTTGTAATCTATCAGTGTTTCATGTTTGAAAGCTTGACCTACCATAATTATCTGATTGTTTTGTTTGTTGTTAACACTGGATGGAAGATTCCATATTTTAAATCAAGGCATCAAGAACTTAAATCATTACTAAAAGAAGTTTCCAAAAATGCATATTGGTGGTGATAGTTTTTAAAAGGTTGCCATTGTTCTTACTCATGTTTTGGCAAATGTAATTTCAGTTTTGAAAAACAGCTAGCTTTTTATTAGTTGAGTGTAATGCTAACATCTGTCTGAACTGATTTTAATAAATCTTTTTATCTGTAACTTTTGTGGGGGTTCTTTAAATGACATAGATGAGACAATATTATAAGCTTTTGTGGAATTTTGAATTGTAATGTAGGTTGTTTGTATTTAGTGATGTCAAATAAGTTCAGAATGAACCTAGTTTGTGTAAAACAAACAAAGAAATAAAATCAAACAGCATGACTCAACAATTCTGTTACTCTTATCATTGTTTTGAAGGAATATCCTTTCAAATAGTAATTTCTGAGCTCTAGTTTAGGACTGAAAGCAACAATTTTTCGCCTCTATTTTTTTCTTTTTTCCCTATTTGGATTATGCATCAAAATAAAGTCCACTTAAAATAATAATAATGTCAATATATTACACAAGCTTTCTAAGAGTAGCCTTTCTAAAGTGGCAGGATAAGAGAATATGTCTTTAATATAGGAAAATAAAAAACTAACTTAGTGTTCTTTACACTCATCTGTAGTTAAAATTATTGATTTTACATTTAATGGGCAGCAAGGATGAGGTATGAGCTTCATACGCTTGAATGTTGGAATCTAAACTTTGTTTAGAAATAGCATTGTAGCTCAACACATAAAAGAGAATGGGTTATTTATTGCTGTTTTCTGTGTGTGTGTGTTTCAGGGGTCCATTCAGTGTTGTGCGGCGATGTATCAACAGGGAAACAGGGCAACAGTTCGCTGTAAAGATTGTCGATGTAGCAAAATTCACTTCAAGTCCTGGATTAAGCACAGAAGGTAAGAATGAACAATTAAGCAAATTCTAAACAGACAGGTGTTTTGATTTGTCAACCTTTTCTATATTTGCTTCCTTTGTAAGATCTTTTCTGTTTTATATTTTGTAGAGATTTTGAAGCAAGGTCTTATGGCTCAAATTTAACTTGATTTAACTTAGTTGTTGATGATTTGCATTTGCAGCCTGGGTCTAAAGAAAAGGCTTGGGACTATACTAAGATATTTTGTTTTTTCAATTCCACTTGTGTTATATTGATATAGTTATAATTCAACCTAGCAGGTCATTAAGTTAACAGGTCATAAACACTTTCTGGGTTTAATGTGGTTTTGTTTTGTGGTTTTGGTTGTGGATTGTGTTGGGATTTTTTTTTGATTTGGGTTTTTTTTTAAGGTTTTGAATTGTTATGTATTAGATTTGTAATATTAAGACACATAAGATGTATAAGTGAATGTGGAATAAGTCCTTAACTCTCCATAAGAATCTGAGCCTTTTTTTCACAAAATCTTTCTATCTTGTGTACTCTTTATTTGGTTTTTCCTGTGTGGTTTTGGTTTTTTGGCTTGTTTCTGATATGACATTCCTTAAACACATTGGTGGGGAGCTGTGGTGGTACTTGCATACAATAAATACTATACAATAAAGATAACTTACCTGGGAGGAAGCTGTATTTGTAAATTGTGTTAAAGTGTAAGATGGAATGGAATGGTAAAATTAATCCTTTGGAACATTCTTTACCTCAGGCTTTTGCCCTCTGCAAGACCATTTTGGTCTTGAAGGTTAACTTTGTACAACTTTCCACCTCCAGTCTTTCTTTGAGGCACAGGAGTGGGAGAACAGGACATTCTGCATGCAAGGGAGCTGATGACAATTCCTTCTATTAATTTCATATACATGTAGAGTGCTGAGAGATAAAGGGCCGAATATGCCTCCACACTTATGACTAAATCTAAAAAGTCTGTGTTTTTGAGTGCTTTTGCGTAAGTACCCATGTGGGATGATGTGTGTTTATGGGTAAGAACTTCATCTTTATACTTGTCAGCAGTATACTCTTGTGACAAAGGCAGCCAACTGCATAGTAGACTGTTGCAAAAGTGCAGCCAGCAAGTCAAAGGAAGTGTTTATTCTGTTTTATCCCTTGTGAGACCACATCTGGAGCACTGTGTGCAGTCTTGGGTTCCCCAGTACAAGAAAAACAATGATGTACTGGTGTGAGTCCAACAGAGATGGACTAAGAGAACTGGGTTTGTCTAGCCTTAAGAAGAGAAGCTAAGGTGAGATTTAAGTGCTGTCTTCAACTACTTAATAGAAGGGTATAGAGCAGATGGAGCCAAACTCTTCATACAGGCACACAGTGAAAAGACAAGAGGCCATGCAGACAAGTTCCAACATGGAAAATTCCAATTAGAGACAAGAAAAAAAAAATCGCCCTGTGAGTGGCAAAACTCTGCTACAGGTTGCACGGAGAGATTGTGGAGAGCATCCTCGGAGGTGCTCAGAACTGGGCTGCACCAGGCCCTGAGCTGCCTGATCTACTTTGACCTGCTTTGAGCAAGAGTTTGGACTAGATATGACCTCCAGAGGTTCCTTCCAACCTACGTGATTCTGTGGTATTAGTAGCAACAGTCTACATGTAATCTGTGGGCAATATAGTTTTAATACTATTTAGCAAGAAGATTTAGGCTTAACAGTACTGTGCTTAAAAGAGTTAAATTAAAACTGGATTTGATACAATGTTTCATTTTTAAACCTTCAATTTAAAACTGGTTTTGATACAATGTTTTAATTTAAACCTGGTTTTGATACTATGTTTCAATTTCTTTAACTTGTGAGGTGATTGGGCATGGAATATGTTTTAAAAGCACTATTTGCTAGTCTAAACAATTTAAAAAATTATACTGATTTCTTACAATAATGGTATCTGCCTTATGCTAGCAAAAGCAATCAGGCTTGAAAAATTGATACTTCTCTAGGCTAGTCTGTGTTTATCAATTGGTACTATTATGAACATTTGTGGTATATGATAAAGAAACCACTAGCTTGCAAGGCAAACTTTTGTCTAGTGTAGCATTCTTTCCATAACGCTGCTCAATACATGTAGTGTGTATAGACATGGACATCTCAAGTGATTTTCATGTCTGTGTGCATCTCTGGAGTGGTTTGATAATAGGGAAAAAAAATTAATGCTCTGTAACAATGCTTGACAGCTAACAAATATAATTTATGCTAAATTCTATTGGATTTAAGTATTAGTATTCATGGTCTTGCATACTGTGTGTCATCAATCTCTGTAGTGTTGTAATTCAACCATATTAATGAAGTATATTGACACCTTGTCACTGTTCAAGTGGCTGCGTGATCTACTTGGATTAATGTTGGCTGTTTTACATGATGACAGATTCTACTATAGTTCACTATGCTTTTATATGGCAGAGATACAAAAAATTAAAAATATACATAAAAATGTGAATCTTGAATATTTTCAGATATAAAAGACTTTTGTACAGTTCAATTTAGAGGATTCATGTGGAAGGGTACTTGATGCTCTCTCAGAAGCTTGTTTATTCATTGAAGTCTAATAAAAATAGCAGTGTAAACAAACTTATTTTCAAATACAGCTCTTATTTGCTATACTCAGAACTTTTGGTATAGAGAAGTGTAAAAAGCTTGTTCCTTGTTTCTGAATTTGTTACAGCTCGCACCATAGTTGCCTTTTACTGTCCTTTTCTTCTGTTGCTCTCTTCACATCCCATTCATTTTCTTTTTCTTTTAGTTTTCTCTGTGTGGCTTGCATATCTTGCTTTTATTTGGTGTTAGAACAGCTGACTATGTATAATTGCAAACACTATTTCTCAGGAATAAAATGGTGATTGGTTCCTTACTACTCAGTAAAAGCCAATATACATTATTTGTCTGCCTTTTCTTAATGTCAGATTGCTCTCTTGTAACATGCTGAGTGGTTTTTTTTAAAGCAATTTAAAGGACAGTGCCCTGTGCTTACAGTGCATGTCTCTTTGAAGTTGTTTTAATTCATTGTATATTAGATTCATTTATCTGTAATTCATTTCGATAGAAATGTGCTCACAAAGAAAGTGATTACTATTACTTCCACAACCTTCTAATAGGCTCGACCTTATTTATTAGGTTGACATACGCATCTGTACGGGTCTATATGCATGCAGGCCACTGTGAAACTGAATAGATGAGCTGATAAGGGAAGATTCAGTTTTCCTGTAGAACCCCAACTGGTTCTACTGGAAGCAAGCTGTGAAGACAGTCTCTGCAAAATGTTTTGGCTGTGACAAAGAGCAAAATTGTGGCCAAGAAAGAAGTGTTTTGAATATAGTTCTTGGACTACTTCTAGCACTGAGAGGGGCAAGATACTTGAATCAAAACTGGCATTGCTATGGATCATCCATTTTAGAAGAAGAATTCCAAAATTATTTCATTGGGGGGAAAAAAAATGTGAAAGTTGGCATCAGTTTGTTTTTTTCCTACAAAGGGCCCATAGATCTTTTCCCTGGCATATTTGCAGGTTGTGAGTGATTTCCTTACAGTTGAGACCTTACTCTTGTTCTGCTTATTTCCTTAAATACTTTACCCTTGTTGTTTTTTGTTTTTTTGTTCTTTTTGTTTAGACTTGCAGTTTTTAAATCACTTTGTCAGTGCAGTTCATTCGAAAGGCTTTGTTTAATTCTGAGTAAAGATGAATGACAGAGTATATTAACCTGTTGGTATTGGAAGGCTGTGGTGAATCACAAGTTATTTTTTGCGAAAGTATCTGTGTGTAAGATTCTGCACCTCCATGTTTTTTCCAGGGTTTAAGGCAAAAATACAGTGTCACTGTTGAGCTCAAGTCTTTGAGTAACAAGTATTACAAATCTGTATGTCATCAAATTTTATGATACTGTACCATATTCAGACTGGATCTGAAGAAAGAGTGACTCATCGCCTTTGATTTGGAAATACCAACTTATCTGGAATTTCTAGTAACTGTCAGTTCTGTGGTGTACCATGTTTCACAGATCAAGGGAAGTACTTGCTTCTGTGTGGCATTACTGGGCCCACATCTCAGCTATTGTGTCCAGTTTGGGACTTCACAATTTGAGGGATGCTAAAGAACTGGAAAGGTCTCAGCAAAGGACTATCAAGATAGTCAGGACTCTACAGCACATGCTGGGCAAAGAGAGGTTGAGGGAGCTGGGTTTGCTTAGGCTTGTGAAGAGGAGGCATAAGAGGGTGATATAGTAGTAGTCTACAACTACTTGAAGAACTACAAAAACGGCAGAGCCAAGCAGTCTTTAACAGTGACAGCTATTACAACACAGAGTAATGGCCAGAAGCTGTTGCTTGCAAGGCTCAGGTTGAACATAAGGAAAAACTTGTCCACTGGGAGGATAGTGCAGCAGGTACAGGTAGCTCAGATTGGTTATAGGACCTCTGTCCCTGGAAGTTTTCAAGACTTTGCTAGATGAAGGCACAACTGTCCTGATCTAATATTAGCAGTAACCTCACTTTGAGTCAGGGTTGGATTGGATGACCATCAGAGATTATTTCCCACCAGCATTTCTTTGATTTGGTGAAAATGAGGAAGGCGGCATTATAGGTTTTCTTTCATTGAAGGCAGAAAATAAGAGAATATTTCAGAGAATGAAAAGCTGCAGCAGCTTGACTTTGCTTTTTCTTTTATTATTATCTTAACCCTATGGGAAACCTTAATACAAGTATTTGGTGATAGTAGTGTTGGAGATATAACTATTATACAAGAGCTTTCTTGAAAATTCATCGAGTGTGTGTCTCGGTACCGAAGAGGTTGAGGCATCTGTTTATGGACCGCAAAAATCACATAGCATTACTGACACCTCTGTTAATAAGAAAATGCACGAATGTGGAATTTTGAAGCAAAGGTGTTTAAAATGTTGGTAGCTGCCTGTCATGGAGTTTATGTTGCTGGTCTTTTAAATACCACTACAGTATGCTGTACAAACAATAAAAAAGGTTGGGCTAAAAAGGTAGGAAGCACTTGAATTTACTGTGTAGCTATGGTAATGCAAAATCAACTCTAAAAAGAATGCTTTTCAGAAAATATTTTTTTAAAAAGGGTGTCAAGGTCATGATGAAAGGGGCCTGTACTAGAGTTTGTGCCTATCAACAGGACTTGAAGACTGATGCTTAAAACCACTTTTGATGTTTGTCATTTCAAGATTCTACCTTTCTGGGGAATGCATAGTTCCTAGCTTAGTTCTACTTCTTTCACACATGGATAGAACTGTTCCTGTTTTGGTACAGGAAATGTTACCTAAGCCTTTCTGAGGGGTTTGCTTGTTTTAACTTAATGAAAGATTTGAGATTTCTTCTTTTCTTTTTCTGAAGAAGCCATAGGCTGGTTTGGTTATAAATGCAGTTCTACTAATTTGTACATATAAATTAAATAAATGTCTAACTCATTTATAGTTCTGCTATAATTTTCATAAACAAAGTGTCATTAGAATTAAATATGCCTGTGCAGAAATATAGCATAAGAAATGGAACCAAGCTTTTTTCCCCAGAAGACATTTCTGTAAGTGTTGCAGCATGTTAACCATGTAACAGGTACAATGAATCACAGGAATGCACGAAAACACCACAAGGATTTCTTTTGCGGGACTCCTTTTTTCCTTGCTACTGGAAATCAGCTCACTGCAGAAATGGTGCATGTGTTTTTTATGGCCGGAAATACAGAATTGAGTCCTGGGCAACACTTCACATAATACAAATTTTTTTGAAGTGTAAAATACAGTGTTAAATACTAGTGGCCTTTTTTGGTGCTGTTTCTAGCATGTGCCCAGATACAGGCTTTCAGGAGTGGGGTACTAAATGTCACTGGTCAAATTGTCATTGTTCTTGACCTCTTTTGAAGTCTCACATATTAATTTGATTGGTCCAGGGAAGAAAATATGAAGTTCTATAAGGAAATATGGCCTTTCATCCAGATCATAAACGAAGAGTAATAAAGATCAACTATATGGTATTATTTTATTTCAAGAACGTAAAATTTCTTGAAATTTGATGCAAGCGTATGCACAGCAGTGTTGACATAATACTTTCCATCTTCAGAAGGGAAAGCATAGCTTGTGAATTTATTATACCCGCTTCAAAGCATAGAAGAATATTTACCCATTTTTTTCATGAACTATTGCTTAAATAGAAGGAAAATCATTACATTTTTATGCATTGCAAGCAATTCGTTCTTTATTCCTCCTAATCAGTCTCTAAAACAAGGACATCTTTGTTTGCTGTCTGACTTCAGTCCCTTGCCTTTAATATATACACCTGTTTTTACTGGACTTACTATAGTACTGAACACACAATGGCTTTGCAGGAGTGCACCTCTTCGCCCCTTGTTTTTTAATCTTTACTACTTGGCTACACATTGCTCTGATAACTTTGTTCATCTGTTCTTGGTTTCACTGTAGTGCAACATTGTAAAATTGACTGTTTAGTGGCTGAAATCACTATGGACCAGCTGAGCATTGCCATGTTAGGTAGGTCTTGACATAACATTGTCGTGAAACTGCTTTTGAGGAGGGTATCATGCAGCTGAGCAGCAAGAGTAGTCAACAAATTTCCCAATTTTGTAAATGTAAACAGTACCCTTTATAGGTTTCAAAATGCAGTCATATGAACTGTATTTGACTGTCATTTTATAAATTATTCATTTTAAGAATAACACAGTATTAATTATGAAATTGCTGTATCTTGAGATTCTTAGAACACATATAATAATGAAATAATTATGTAATAAGCACTAAACAGAATTTATACAGCAGATAATATATAATTTAACTGCTATTTTTGTTATATATCTTGGTAAGCATTTGACTTGGATTTTTTTATAAAGTAATCATAATTGATTGATAAGTGCTTTTGAAGTAACATTGCTATAATCTTTTCTCTCACTTTATATCCCACTTCCATATATGTAGAACAAGAAAATATGTTCACATATGTGAACAAGAAAATAAGACCTATGCAAATGAATCTTGTTATGAAAAGTTTCTTTAAACTTCCTGTCATTTAAATGAGTGAGAGTCAGTGAATATGGTTTGTCACTTAAAAGTTAATTCCTCTTTGCACATATGAAGCAGGGCTTCGTGACCATTTGATTAAAATCTTTACTGAAATAACCAGTATTGTTAAATATGTGAATCTTGTTGAGAGATACATAATATCAAACCTTTTTTCCAAAGAAATATACATAATTTATGCACATCTTAGTAATCTGAAATCATAAAAGGTGTTTACTAATTGAGAAAAACGTCTGTACAGACTTGTACTTACGCATCGCTTCTGCTTAATCTGGACAAAAACTGGTTGGTCCTTTAAATCTGTTGTTTGAACCCCATCTGTACCTGGGAGCTCACAATCATTCAGAATGCAAGTTTCACTGAAAACTAAACTTGAAAATATTTTAAATTCTTAATAGAATTTTTAAATTTAGGAAAAACATTTTCAGATAGTGCTTGTGGTTCAGCATAAATCACAGGACCCGAAAGGTGAGCTGCAGTTGATACTATTTACTCCAAGTGGACTAGCAAAATGATGCCTGCCAGGTAATTGGGACATCCTGTGGTGTAATGAATACCTTACAAAAGTCTTGGAAGTAATTATCGTAGGTTTGTTTTGTGGGGTTTTTTTGCCTGTCATTGAAATGTCCATCTGAGTCAGCTACAGTTGCATCCTCAGTCACTCTAAACCTGATACTGCTTTCCAAACCATATCTCTGTACTGAGAAAGTTGAGCAGAGTTCTAGAAAGCCTTCTATACTAATCTTTTCTCTCCCCAGAAAAACAAGGAAAATAAAATATCACAGCCACACTTCACTATTATACAAAAATAGGCTTTAAAATCTCATACTCTTTCAATCTTGCCCATCCCTTTACTAAATATTTAGTTGCATACATGTGGTAGCTTAAGAGTATGATGACTTACATGCTTACATTTGGTAGTTAAATATGCGAAGTATTCAGTAAAGGAGATGTCTAAGAACTCTCTGCTTTGTGTAAATCAGAAGCAGGCCTGAAGCATCTAAGAGGATAATGTATTGTTGAAGTGTTCATTGCCTCTAAGTGTATTTACACATGGGTCTAAGTGTATTTGCAGATGTGGGTCTGTTCCATCAGGGCCCAAAAGTGCTGATGGAGCTGAGAGATATCACTGCAAGGCCACTCGGGATAATCTCTGAATGATCACAGTGATTGGGAGAGGTGCCTAAGGATTGGGGGAGAGCAAATGTCATGAATGGCAAGAAGGAAGATGCAGGGAACTACAGGTCAGTCAGCTTCATCTCCATCACTGGGAAGTCGATGGAGCAACTAATTCTGAAAATTGTTTCCAGGCACATGACGGACAAGAAAGTCATTAGGAGTAGTCAGCATGGTTTCACCAAGGTGGAAGTCATGGTTGACCAACCTGAGAAACTTCCAAGATGAAACAACTGGCCTGGTAGATGGACAGCAAGAGATTTTGTCTACCTAGACTTCAGGAAGGCTTTTGACACTCTCTCCCATAAGATTCTCAAAGAGAAGCTGATAGAGTATGGGATGGGTGAGCAGACAGGTAGTCTGAAAACTGACTGAACAGCTGAGCCCAGAGGATGCTCATCAATGGCCTGAAGTCTAGTTGAAGGCCAGTAACTACTATTGTATCCCAGGTATCAATACTGGGTCCAATTATCTTCAACATCTTCACCAATGGTCTGGGCAATGGGACAGAGCGTACCCTCAGCAAAGTCACAGATGACACCAACCTGGGAGGAGTGGCTGATAAACCAGAGGGTCATGGTGCCATCCACAGGGACCTCAACAGGCTGGAAAAATGAGCTGACAGGAACCTCATGGCATTCAACAATGGGAAGTGTGCAAAGTCCTGCAGGTGGGAAGAAACAACCCCATGCACCAGTACATGCAGGGGGCTGACCAGCTGGAAAGCAGCTTTGCAGAACAGGCCCTGTGGGGGTCTTGGTGGACACAGAGTTGAACATGAGGCAGCAATGTGCCCTTGCAGCAAAGAAGGGCTAATGGTATCCTGGGCTGCCTTAGGAGGAGTGTTACCAGCAGGTGGAGGGAGGTGATCCTTCTCCTCTGCTCAGCACTGGTGAGGCCACACCTGAAGTTCAGGGTCCAGTTCTGGGCTCCCCAGTCCAAGAGAGACATGGACATACTGGAGAGAGTCCAGTAAAGGGCTGCCACTAGGATGGTGAAGGGACTGGAGCGTCTCTCCTATGAGGAAAAGCTGAGAGAACTGGGACTGCTGAGCCTGGAGAAGGGAAGGTTCAGGAAGGATCTCATCGTCAACTACCTGAAGGGAGGCTGCAAAGCAAATGGAGCCAGGCTCTTTTCGGTGGTGCCCAGTGACAGGACCAGAGACAGCGGGCACAAAGCAGAACACAGCAGGTTCCATCCGAACATGAGGAAACACTTTTTTTTACTGTGAGGGTGACCAAGTCCTGGCACAGGTTGGCCAGAGAGGTTGTGTAGTCTCCACCACTGGAGGTATTCAAAAGCCACCTGGACACAGTCCTGGGCAGCTGGCTCGAGGTGGCCTTGCTTGAGTCAGGGGGGTTGGACCAGATGACTTCCACAGATTCCTTCCAACCCCAACCATTCTGTGATTCTACAAAGGCAGCTTCATAACTCCTTGATGGGTGGATGGCTCTCCTGTGATGGGCCTGGGAGTAGCTGAGCAGGGTATTATTTGGGCTGCTCCCTGCCCCACGTGCCATTGTCTCTGTGCTGCTTTGTGGGTGTGCAGATGAGGTTTTATCACATAACCTAACAACATTTTTCTTTTCTGAAACCCTAGTTTAATCATAGCTGCCTTCTTGCTTAAGAAAGCGAACAGTTTGAGAAAAGCAAGTTTGTTTGAAAAAGAAATCTAGGTTGGATGGGAAAGGAAGGATATTCCTTGCTTTGGTGTTCCTAAAGTAGTAAGGAATACCTGGAGGTTTTACCAGTACAATAAGCCAAATGACAAAGCTGTGTTTCTTCACCCTCTTTGTAGAGCAAAGTCGAAATTAAATTTATGCAAAGATATCTGGAAATATGCTTTTAAAAAGATTCATTTTGAGAACGCTCTCAAGTCTTCATTCTTAAACATTATTTTCTTTAATCTCTTTGAAAAATGCATAAGGTATGTCCAACTTCTGTCTGAAAATTGAAAACGCTTTTCAAAACACTTCCGCCTTTGTTCACAGTCTGTACTCGTCTAATGAATCATGATTCTTGCCAATAGTCCATAAATATATTTCTAACTGTGCTTGCCATAATTCAGGCTGGTTACAAACATAGGGAAGATAATCAGCATCAGCTGTATTTTCAAATATTTTCTGTTTGGATGCGAGCATGAATTCTGTTCTGGTCTGTGCAATCAACAAAACTCAAGATTAATTGCAGCTGAGCTGCAATTTCTGTTAATTCATTGATCCAAAGAGAACCTTTTTTGACTCTTTAGTGCTAGGTTTTGTTGTTTTGTGAATCTAAAAATACATGTCACTGTGATATGATAAATAATGATCCTTGTGCATTATCACTTGTAGAACTGCTTTTCATGTTAGAATGACAAACCTATATCCTGTCATAGCATTAAGACATTGGCAAAAATTCCATTTTCAGGTTGTGTGATTTTTTGCTTGAGAAAGTTTACATCCTGTGAAAATCTTGTCTAAAATCTTTCTTTTTCCAAAAGAGAGATTTCGTGGTTTGTGATCCACAGATTCCTATTCTTTTGTACTCTGAAGTTTTCTGTTAAGTTAGATAGGTGCATCATGATCTCAGGTAATCTTCCCACAAATCAGCTACAAACATTCCACTTGCAGCTTTTCTGCATGTACTGATTTTTTTAATGGATTATAAATGAACATAGTTTTGAGCTACAGACAATGGAAATTTGCAAAAGTAAAGATGTGTTCACAAACCTTGATGTACTCCCTAAATAATAGGATGGAAGAAAGAGTCTTAGCTTTTAAAATGGGGGGATTTTTTCATTATGTAATATATATATGTCTGTATATTCATAATAATATCCATATACATACAGAGTAAAAACCTTTTAGGTCAGATACTGTCTTTTGTAGTTCAAAACTAAAAGTATTTGCTCATAAATCAGTAAAAATACAGGAGATAAACAAGAATGTTTAATCAAATCAAAATGTTTTTTGGTCTTGACTGCTTTAAGATCAGTTGCTTAAGAAAAAACAAAATAGCTACCTGAGGGTTGATATCAATTGCTGTAAGTTATATTAATCTTTGTACACAGAAGCTCTTACCTTTGTCAGTTTTCTGTATATGCACTGGTGATGGTAAGAATAGTTCACTAAAATCAAAACACCTAGCATAATCCTCCTACTGCCTTACTGGTCTTCAAACTGAAAAATTAAGTAGGGGAGAAATGGTAAAGCTGAAGACCAGTGACAAACTATCACAAAGTATACTGCAGTTGTAGAAACCTAACACTGATCTTCATAGAAACTTTCATTCTAACATCTGTATCAGCAAATATACATGAAGAATATAGAAGTTGAGAGATCTCCATAGCACATCATTATGTGGGAGAATGGAAATATTTTGAGGAGAAGAAAGTTCAAAATGTATGGGGTTCAGGAAGTTGTCAGTATGTCAGTTGCTCATGAGAATTAAATACTTCAGGTCACATTAGCACATACTAACTTGTGCAGATGCAAAGGTATCAGCCTTTGTTGAGTTCAAGTCAATGAGTTTAGTCCAGTTGTAAACACTGCCAAACAACAGTTGTGTTTTCCAGGAAAAGAGTTGCTTCCATAGAAAAACAAAATAAAATCTTGTAGTCATATAATCATAGAATGGTTTGGGTTGGAAAAGACCTTAAAGATCATCTAGTTCCAACCCCCCTGCCATAGGCAGGGACACCTTCCACTAGACCACCTTGCTCAAAGCCCCATCCAACCTGGCCTTGAACACTGCCAGGGAGGAGACATCCACAGCTTCTCTGGGCACCCTGTTCCAGTGCCTCACCACCCTCACAGTAAAGAATTTCTTTTTTATATCTAATCTAAATCTACACTCTGTCAGTCTAAAACTGTTACTCCTCGTGCTATCCCTACACTCCCTGATAAAGAGTCCCTCCCCATCTTTCCTGTAGGTCCACTTTAAGTACTGGAAGGCCACAGTTAAGGTCTCCCAGGAGCCTTCTCTTCTCCAGGCTGAACAACCCCAACTCTCTCAGCCTGTCCTCACAGGGGAGGTGCTCCATCCCCCTGATCATCTTTGTGGCCTCCTCTGGACTTGCTCAAGCAAGTCCATGTCTGTCTTATGTTGGGGACTCAGTAGCTGGACACAGCACTGCAGGTGTGGTCTCAAAAGAGTGGAGTAGAGGGGGAGAATCCCCTCCCTCAACCTACTGGTCACGATTCTCTTAATGCAGCCCAGGATACAGTTGGCTTTCTGGGCTGCAAGCGCACATTGCTGGCTCATGGTCAGTTTTCCATCCACTAATACTTCCAAGTCCTCCTCCGCAGGGCTGCTCTCAAACCACTCATCACCCAGACTGTATTTGTGATGATATTTCCCCAACACATGTGCAGGACCTTGCACTTGGCTTTGTTGAATTTCATGAGGTTTGCATGGGCCCACCTCTCAAGCCTGTCCATGTCTCTCTGCATGGCATATCCCTTCCCTCCAGTGTGCTGATTGCACCACACAGCTTGGTGTCATCATCAAACTTCCTGAGGGTGCACTCAGTCCCGCTGTCCATGTTGCCAACAAAGATGTTAAATGCCACTGGTCCCAATACTGACCCCTGAGGAACACCACTCATCACCACTCTCCACTTGGACACCAAGCTGTTGACCACAACTCTCTTGAGTGCAACCGTCCAGCCAATTCCTTATCCTTTGAGTGGTCCATCTGTCAAACCCATGTCTCTCCCATTTAGAGACAAGGTTGTCATGTGGGACAGCATCAAATGCTTTGCACAAGTCCAGGTAGATGATGTCAATTGCTTTTCCCTTATTCACCAGTGCTGTAATCCCGTCCTAGAAGGCCACTAGATTTGTCAGGCATGATTTGTCCTTAGTGAAGCCACATTGACTGTCACCAATCACCTTATTTCCCGTGTGCCCTAGCATAGTTTCCAGGAGGATCTGCTCCATGATTTTGCTGGGCTTAGAGATGAGACTGACTGGCCTATAGTTCCCCACGTCTTCCTTTTTCCCTTTTTAAACATGGGGGTTATGTTTCCCCTTTTCCAGTCAGCAGGAACTTCACGGGACTGCCACGACTTCTCAAATATGATGGTTAGTGGCTTAACCACTTCATCTGCCGGTTCCCTCGGGACCCACAGATGCATCTCATCAGGTCTTGTGCTCCTTCAGGTTCCTTAGACCCTTTTTAGTAAAGAAAAATCTTTAGAGAAAAGAGAAAAAAAAACATTAAGAGAAACAATTAAGTTAACCTGATATGAAGGCAGATGGAAATATTTTTTGTTTGGAAGCTATCTTGTAAAACAGTTTAAAGAAAAGAGTAGAATATTGGAGATTTTTAGCTTCTCAATGAAGAGAAGCATTTTGATTTAAGTAATCAAAGACCTCAAGGTTCTGAGACCTATGAACTTAATTCCTTTTCTTAAAGACTTTCTATATTTTATCTGCTATTCTAGTTCTACTGTGTCAAATATCACATCAGTTGTCTTTCTGTTTATTATTTTAATAAGATGAAAGAAGTTAGGTACAAACAATAAGTGATTGTCTTTACAGTTAAATTTAAGATAAAAATCCATTTAAAACCTTGAATGAATGTATGTATTATGAATTCAATTTTATCTTTAATACTGCATTGAATTTCCTACTAATTCTACATTTTAAAACTATTATATGTATAACCAGTAACTTTAAGAATTTGACTTAAAGAATGCATTCCCCCCTGCTGCAGAGTAATGGAATAGAGGATGTATGGTTTTAAAACACTTCAATCACTTAACCGCCTAAAACATTGAAAGATGATAATATTATATCTAAGCAAACACTGCAAGATACTTGCGTGTTCTTAGGGTTATAGCCTAACAATTTTGGGGTTTTTAAGTGCCAAAGGGTTTAGGGGAGACACCTGTTTTAAACAGCTCTGTGTATTACTGCAGTCTGAGCACTCTGGAACAGGCATACTGGCATGGCATTTTCCAGCTACAAGTCATGTATTTTAATGAAGACACTCATCAGGGACACCTGGATAGCCTACTCACGCTGAATGTATTGTATGTACTTGATTTCCTAATATGAATCCAACCAACAAATATACACAGTGACAGTAAGAAAATTGGCAATGTAAGTAAACATACTGTGATCTATAGTTGGTTTACTTAAAATCCATGACAGAGATTTTTCTTGGAGGTTGTTTTTTGAGATCACTTCATCTCTAAATAAGACTTATGGTGTGTTTCTTGATTGGGGGAGGGGATTGTTCTATGTATTTATTTTGCCTAAAATAGTCAGTGGTCAAATTCTTTTCTGAAGTTGCTGTAGAAGTGAAAGCCCAAGTGCAAATGAGACTGGTGCTAAAAAGTAATGTTTTATTCTTTCAGAATGTCTTAGCATTTGTTAAGGGACTTAAATGAGGATTTATTTTTAATACTTTACAGAACTGAGAAATTAGTTTAAAGATGTATTCCAGGTTCCACAGAAAGTTACTAGTAGAGTCAGCAATATAAAACCCAAGCTTCTTGATTTCCTCTGGTTTCCCAGAAGACTAACTAACTAAAGTTAGGTTAAAAAATATATTGATTTGTCTACTGTGACAGAACCAGTTATTGTAGATTTCTTAATATCTGTCACTTTTAACATTGCCTGTAATATAGCAACAATTAACAACTGCAGGTCCTAGTGAAAATATCACCTTAGTTTATAGCATCATAAATAGTGAAAATGGCTTATGAAATACTTCTTTGCCTGAGTAAGGTAGATTTTTTTCCTTTGCCAAATCAAGTAGGTATTTGAATCCAAGTTGCCACCACATAAATGTTTATTACAATACACATGTGTTATACATCAGTGTTTTCAGGTCTGTACAGGTTATCATTACAGTATTCTCTTTTGTCCTTGTAGTTCTCTTTGAAGAGCTGTGCCAGACTGGAGCCTGTGTTTCCAGCACAGGGCTGGACAAGTGGGGTTGACGTGTTTGAAAAGCTTTTCATCTCTGATGTTGTAGTTTTACAAGAACCTCTGTTCTTCTTGTGCTGCAGAGTGATAGGGCATCTACTGTCTCTGTCTCTCAAAAGCTTATCTGTTTGAGGGGAAAACCAGTAAAGAAATTAGTATGCCCTGGAAATGTAGGATGCTGACATCTAGGATTATTAGATGCCACTTATCATCTGCGCAGTGTGTGAGTGAGTGAGTCTCGCTGCTTTGCATCTCCTCCCCTTTGCCCTCAATAACACTGGCTGAGCTGATTTATCAGCTCCTGGCTGCTGAAAGGGGAGGGAAAGCCCTGTTTCTTCAACCCAGGTTACTTACTGTGCAGTCCTGTAGCTTCATTTGCATTGGCTTTGGTACTTTTTTACGTTTGGACTGATTTATTTTAACTCAAGTTGGGGTAAAAAGTGAACAGAGAACTTGCACCCTAAGCCTCCTTTACTTTCTTGTAGATTGGCTTGCTTCCTTTTTTAAATGCACCTTATTTAGAAACCTTTTAGGGTTAAAGAAGAATTGCCTTCTTTAAAGGGAAGCAAAATATTTCTGTATGTTGTGTGTTAGTCTAGAATCTGAGATAATAAAACAGTGTGGGATGCTTAGAAAACAGAAGAGAGGTTCACTTCTAAAGGCTACCAGTGACTCTGTTTAACACATGAATGCAAAGTGGGGTTGGAGTAGGAACGGTAGGAGCACATCTTGTAAATAGCTGTGGTTGCTGCCTCAGTTCCTTCCTAAATAGCTCATAGGCATTGTTTGGTTTTACCTTCTGCCTTAAATAACAAGCAAGCAAGCTAGCTGGAGAAAGTGCGTGCACAAGGTAACATTAAAACGGAGTGAGAGGAAAAAGCCTCAAATCTTATCAAAGCTGCTGTCCTTCCATATCTGTGTTCCTGTCCAACTGGTAGGACTGGTCAGCAGCTAAGCATCAATTAACGATTTGAAGATATGTGTTCCATTCTAGAAATTGTCTGGACTACCAGGCTTTTTTCCCCCAATTTCCTATTTTTGGTCATTTCCTGTTTTGTTTGTGGGTATGGAGCTGTCTGTATGATTAGCTCTTTTGAAGGGCACAGTCTGGTTTACTGAAGGTGCTTGTTCAGTTGGGGTATGCTGCTTTTGTGCCATCATCCCCTCCTTCCCCATCACATGGCCAAAAGAAGAGTTTACTAATTTGGGGGGAATTTCAATCAATTTAATTTATTGTCAGTTAACAACCTTTTAATTACTGATTCTGGTACTGAAACACTCACAAGCTTAGGCAAAACTTCCCTTGCCTCCCCCCTTCCTGGTCTCATTCTCCATGCCACATGTAGCACTCAGTCCCTTCAGAGGGGTGGCAGGCGGGAGATGGGGTCAGCACATTCTGGTTCCTGGAGCTGAACCTCTCGGCCCTGCTCAGGCTGCTGCTCTGCTCCAGCCCCTGCTTTCTCCTCCTGCTCCAGCCTGCTCCTTTTTTCTTCTGGCTCCTTACTCCTCCCTCTCTGGCTTTGTTGTTTCTTTTATTTTCTCTTGGGTTTTTTGGTGTTTACTGCCCTCTCTTAAATATGTTTTCACAGAGGCTCTATGAAGTCCTCTGGTTCAGAGGTGCCACACATGTGGCTTATGGGGCTTGGTTGTGTGCTGTGGTGGGTCCATTGCGGAGCCAGCTGTGACCGCAACCCCTTGTCGCTTCCCACTGAGGGCACCCCTGCAGCTAGCTGTATTAGGCATAACACCTTGCCAGTTATATATACCACACACACCCCCCACCACCACTCTTTTTTGTTAATTTTTATGAATTTGCTCTTCTTTTCTCTTTTTGATCTTTGCCAGTCTTGCTTTTTCACTGTCCTATTTGAAGACTTAGTCATTTGCTGCTGTCAGGTAATGTTGGGGTAAATTGATTACAGGACAAATACAGCTGGAGTTCAGTGCAGGGTACTGTTTTGTTCCTTGCTTATTCCTTTGTGTGTTAAAACATAAGAGAAACTTCTACCTTTTTCTGTTGTATTTAGTAACTTCCCCCTACAGAGTATAGTTTGTAACAACTTTTGAGGAATTATGCACTGTACTCACCAACACTCAAAACTGTTCACAGCTTCAAGGCATGGTAATCTGAGTTGAAAATGCTGGTCTGAGGACTGAGGGCACATATATGTACCAAGATATGTACTGATCTTTGGAGGAAAAAAAATATTTTAATATTTATTCTGTTTTTTATAAAAATAATTTACATTTTGAAACCTTTTTCTCTTTAGGCCTTCCATGTACTACCAACTACTGAAAAAAATCCGTTTCTTTAGTCATATAAAAACTGATGGGGAGAGATAGTTTCTTTATAAAATTGGCTATCTTCTGGGTTAGTATTTAGAAATATTATGTTGTAGAACAGAGCTTTAGAGTTGGTCATGCTGTGGTGACAGTTTGTTTGCTGATAGGAAGGCGGGTTCATACCCTGAATCAAATCTGTACCCTTGTGTGACATTGCAGTAACTTGATTTCCCCTTACTCTCGGCACTGTTCTTCACTATCAGCTTTGCCTCTTGCAACCTGATTGCCCAAGAGAAGTAGCTTCTCTGAAGAATGTCATGTCAGATAAGAGGATTCTGCTATCCTGTGCTTTTCTGAAATTGTGATTACTATTCCTAGTAACAAGCCTTGGACCTTCAGTTCCTGTACATGCTCTGTTTCCTCAGTTTGTTGGCTGTATTCATGATCCAGTTGCCCAAAAAAGAAATTAATATCACTGGTCTAGTTCTGGGGTTACTTGTAGGGAGTAGGAACTCCTAAACTTGAGGGCACTGGCTTTGCTGAGATAATGCCAATTTCAGGATTTGCTTCATCTGTCTCATAAGATTCTGTCCTCCTGTATTAGTCAGTATGAAATTTCTGAGTTGTGCATCACCCCACATTTGCCACACTTATGTTTTGTAGATGCTGGGTTGTGCTTGTGCATAGTTTTGTTTTGCCCTTCCTGTTATTAATTAAAATCTTTCTTATGGGTAGGGTAAGATTTCCTTACCTCGTCAAGCGGACTAGATTCTGGCTTAGTATTCATATATATTGAACTTTCCACTGCAGTTGTCTGGGGCTGTGAGAGCTGAAGGAATCTTGTTCCTTTCATAGTTGAATGGAGTCTGTCTGTAGGAAGTTAATTGGTGTTCACTTAGATGTTTGCATATAGGAAAAGTTAAACCTATTGAAGAAGGACCCAATTTCCACCAGAGTCTAGAGGTTTTAAGGACTACAGTGGGGAAACACTTAAATTTTTTTGCAATGTGATATGTGTTATTGTTTGTGTAAATGGTGGGTTTGGTAGCTGTTAGTTCTCTCAAGTGGTATGGGGAGGACAAAGGAACAGTTTTGTTTGTGTACAGTAACTTATGTTGTTCCTCCATTATGGAGATGTAAATTGTCGTTTTTCATTTGGTCTGGAGTCTCTTGCACAAAGGCTAGCCTGCAGCAATTTTCTGAGGTCAGGTGGTTTGCTTTGGCTGTTACAGCAATCGAGTTTATTCGGTCCGTCTGAACTGTTTCTGAATAGGATGGCATGTCTCATGTATCAGGACTTCAAGAAAGAGATTGTAAAAACAAGCAAGCTCTGTCCTAGGATTTTCTTTCTTAAGCCTTCTGTTTGGCCAGGTCCCTGTTGGACCCTATTGCAACTCTGTGGCTCCTTAGATCTTGAAAGATTATAGAAAATGATTTTTTTTTCCCTTTTATTTGAAACTATGCTAATACTTTATTTTAATGTCCAAGTCCATTCTTCAAAAGATTTTAACCACTCAAAGAGTGGTCAGAGTCCAACTCAAAGATCAGTTATTGCTGAAGGTCTTGTAATTTGCAGTGTTAGGTGATTATACTGAAAATGTGTTATAGTAATGAGGGATATGTGTATACAATAAGCGGAATAAAATTTTTGAACTTTTAAAATTAGAAAATGGAAGCTTTAGTAAATTTTCTTACAAGTTTTTTGTGCTTACTAATTATGTGTAAATAATATTTGTAAATTAAAATAATTTTCAAAACTAGAGACGAATCAGATTTCATTGCTATTAGCAGACAACTGGGTTTATATCATTTTTATCATGTGAATTTTATCAGTATTTTGGAAACTTGAAGATAATTTTGCAGTTAATAGACAGCAAAACAAAGAAAATAGTCTGCAGGGTAAATGGTTGTTAGATTTGTGCAGTATTTACATTTATACTTACTTAAAGTCACTTAAAGTTCAGTCAATACCAAAACCATGGGGCATTGTAACTCTTCAAAGTTTAATTTGGCATATAACTTCTTAGACTCTTGGTACATGTATTTTTGCAAAAACTCTGGGTTATGACATGTACATCGTTGTCTGCTTACACTGTTCTTTGATTCCAATATTCATTGCTGTCAACATGTGGCACTTTTGTGTCTATAGTTGTTCTTAAGTCAGCATGAGCATCACTTGAATAATACTGCTTGTGGTAGCAAAAGGTTTAAATGGATTCCAGTTTCATGATTTTCTGTGGCATTTGCAAAACAAAAGATGAAAGATTAATTTAATAAAGCAAATTTCAAGAATGCTGAAAAATTCAAAGCTTTAGGCTCATGTTCAATGCTAAAGGTTCAAAGGTTTAAAAAAATCTGTTGAGAGCTTTGGGTTTTTTTTTTTTAGCTTAATGTTATGATGCAGTTTATTTTAAAATCCTACTTACCTAGAAATTACAAACAGGCTTTCTAAACTGGCTGTAGTATGTGTAAAACATAGGGTATATATAAACTCTATGAATTTGTCTGTGCTCTGAGGCCATTTTATTTCCCTAATTAGTTGTTCATGAATAAAGATTTATGCAGCAGGATGATTTAAGCAGACAAATCTTACTTCTCTATGGTAAATGGAGACTGAGGTACTGTAGTTAATAAGAAAACAGTGCAATAACACAGGTACAGTGGGATATGTTAGAAAGCATGTGGGTGTGCAAAACATGTACATTGTGCTTGTATCTGTCAAGATTTGTGAGCTCTAGCTTAGCACCAGTCCAGAACTGACCCTTTGGAGAGTATCAGCCCCATTTTCTTGGCCCTCCATTTCTGGGAGTGTTTATTAGCATATCCACAGCTTGTGTTTAACTGGGCTAATAAATCCTCAAGAATCAGGGTCACTGTGACTTTCAAGTGACCTTACATGTAGCTAGCTCAAGTCCACCATGGTTTATTAATTCAGGTATTGACTGGGAGAGACTATACTGTATCATCATGCCCTGAAGCAGCATAGCTGTTTTGCATATGCTGCATTTAAGCAAATAAATTCTGCTTGACCTGAGCTGGCTCTTAATATTGTTGCAGATGCATATACAACCTGCAATAAATGGCTCAGAGAATTGCAAATTTTACTTTTTATGTCAAAGTCACAAGTGCATAACTCATCCCCTTCCCATAGTGGCAAGTACACCCCTCCCTGCCTCAGTTTCCTGTCTTCCTCTGCCTACTGCAGTGCTCTGGAAAAATGAAGACATGGTTGTGCTGTGTGAGACACACTGAACAGGTTGTTTCGCTAGAAGAGGTTTGTGAGGGAAGGAAGGTCAGGCTCATAATTAGTATTTGCTTCCTCTTTCAAGGAAGGTGTGGGGAGTACATCTTGTGCAACTAACTGTGCTTTAGATTATTTTCAGGATCTGGACAATACTGCATTCAGCCTGAGAGTCATGTGTTGTCATGTTAAGAGTTGGTTTTGATTTTGTTGTGCAGACAGGAAAGGTCTTCTAAAGAATCTGTGGAATAGGTCAGGACTCTCAATTCAGCTGACTTATGTGAGTGTTATGTTTTATGTTTCCAAGTACCCCATCATGTCAATGAAATTTTTTTATCCTAGTAGTATTTAATGTAGATAGATATTTAATTTTTTTTTTTTTTTAACTCGTGAGGAAAGGAGATTTGGTTCTTTCTTTTAACAAAAGAACCCTGTTAACTGTTTCTTCCAGTGCTCTTATGAAGTTCTGTTTTGCAGAGAGGATACAGATTATTATTAGTTGTTCTACTTCTGTGGACTTCTAAAATATAATAGTGGACATATGCTTTAACCACTTAATATATATGCAAGCTTATTGTTGCTCCTGCACTTTAGAGCCAGAAAAATGGGCAGAATTTATAAGGTTCTATTCTTATTCTTGATTGTCATTTCACATTTGGATATCAAAGAAGGCAAATGGATCTCATGCTAAGCATGCAGGAGTGAGATAGTACAGGTTAGTTGTTGGAAAAAATTTGAGTCAAGCCTTTTAACACCTGAAGAAGGTTCATTCAGTTCTGAGAGTGTTTTACATGCAAGCACTATGAGTGTAAGTACTTAAATAATCTTTGCTCTGTCAAGCAGGAGGAGCAATCCATTATCCCCAGCTGGTTACTGCAAGGCTTTATAGATCGATGTCAGTCCCTCGAAATACACTGTGACAGTGAAGGAAATTGTTGTATATTACTGTGCAGTTCTTGCCATTGGCATCACCTGGAATTTCAGAGGCTGTGGGAAACTCCCTCAGAACTTAGTTAAAAAGCCATGCAGATGTACTGTTTCCAAGTCTGTATCTCCTGCTTTCTGATATAATTTCCAAGTTCACTGATTGGATTAGGTGATCAAACGGTTTCTAACTCAATTTTTGCTAAGTATGAATTTTTAAGTATTTTTTTGTTCCTCGCTCATCACCAGATAAATAAAGAGGGGAAATGAAATACTGTTTTCTTAACCCTTGGGTGGTATTAAAGAAGTAAATTCTTCTTACCAGTATTAGTGAAGAGGAATTGTCCTTCAAATATCATGAGAAGTGTGTGAATATTATGAAAGATAATATTTCTTAAATGATCTTTAATTGCAATAGGATTCAAATAAGTTCATAGGGAAAATTGTCGTTGGATACACCCTTTATGGGGATATGTCTGTTTTGGCCCTTTTACAGAGAAAAGCATAAGTGTCTATTTGTAAAATTTTGCAGTATTTTCAGCCTGTTGTACAATCCAAGATGAGTTAGGCAAGTTAAAACCTTGTTCCTAGAGATGTGACTTGAACGTTGCTAGAAACAAGTTTGAGCTCAGTTGCACTGGTTTCATTACCTTTGAGCTCAGTTGCACTGGTTTCATCACCAACACTTGATTTTTGTGGAATGAAAAGGGGGATATATTTTAAAAGCACTGGTTTCAGAGGCTTAGAGGACTATTGCAACTGCAAAAAAAGGGAAAATGTGCTCTTTAAAGCATTGCTACCTTAATAGACAGTATTTTAAAGTATTTTATGAATATGTGAAAGTAACAAGTCTAGTTAAAACTCTGTTGGTTCTTAGCACTTTCAGGATTTCATGCTAGTAAAGAATACATTCTGTAGGTGGTTTTTTTTATTACTGATCTAAGACATGCACACCTGTTTTACAGAACTTGCTTTATAATGTGTCACTTAACAAAGAAAGGAAAAAAATTTCTATGACTTTGGTAATAATTGCAGAGAAGCATGTGCAGAAGTGGAACACAGCAAAACTACCTTTTCTTATCCTACTGCTTGTAAAGAGTTTTCTGGTTCCTGACATTATTCTGTCACTGAAACAGAAAACAAATTTTGTTCAGGTAATTGGTCTCCAGCGCTCAGACATCACTCTTCTACAGGATTTCCTAGTTGAACAGAATTGGTATCATCCTTAAAAGTTGCTAGATAGTTATTTGTTACTCAGGGTACATCTCTGTACTGTAGATGCTGTTTGTCCTAGAGTTCAGTGCTATGGAGGGTGCTTTTGGTGCTTTGGCTGTCTCAGTACAGCAGCATATAATGCAGCTTGCACTATTTTACTTGAGAAAAACTGTAAAGTAACCTGTGCTGCATGCCACAGCTACCACAGCTAAAATGCTGTCACTCACTGAGCTATGTGACATTGCAGAATTAATTTCATCAGAGTAGATTGATATTGTAGATGCTGTTTTGCCTGGATTGTCTAGACTTGATATGATTAAAGTAGACTATTTCCTTTCTAGCATTAGTGAGCAATTGGTTTCGTTTTGGCTATGCAGAGCCTGGCAGTTCAAGACCAAGGAAACTTTGATCAAAGCAAACAAACAAGTAAATTTTGTCTGTATGAAAAACATCTTAAACACTCCCCCTTTCTGAGTGCCTTTGGACACTCTGTTTCTGCCTGTTAGTGTTCAACAGCAGCAGTGTAGTGGATTATTTAACCCTTCCTAGAATAGGAGTTTGGGATATTTTATCTAGACTAGCTGAATCTGTTATGAACAGATTTCCTTTGAAATTCCAGACTTTTTCCTGTGAAATTGAGATTCTTTGTTAATATCAGAAAGTAAATTTCCCTGTCAGTATGTTCAGGTAAAGGCTAGGCCACAGAAGAAAAGACTTTTCAAACAAAAAGAAAACTGCAAATATCAGCAACAGAGATAATTTTTAATCAAGGAACATTCTTTTCTTGATAATGTTCTGTTGCCTTTGAGGACACCTACTTGATATAATGTCATTACATTTTAGTACATGAGTACTAAAACTCATTTAAAGGACTGCAAAGTCTAACCTTTAGTTAACCTGATCTGTCTTAAGTGAATTTTGGCCAAAATATTAAAGAGATGTCAAAGATTGGTGTAAAAATTTTCTGCCAATCTGAATTTAACATTGATAATGATAAGCACATTCTGAGATATACGTTACCTGTATTGCCCTGGCCAAAGGCTGAAGAGAAAACATAAACACACGGATACATGCACACACACCCCTGCACCCCTGCAGCAAAAAAAGAAATCCCCAGAAACAAGCAAACAAACAATAACCAAAACAAAAAACCCACCCTGTGTGATTAACCTTTAAGAAGGAGGAATTCCAGTGATTTAAACTGAACTACTTCAGGTTCTAGCTTTCTAGAGCTTTTTGCTGGACTTCAGAGCAGTAAACACGTTGCTCTGTTATAGTTTTGTGGATTCAACAAAGAACTTCTGGCTTACGTGAGCAAACTGTGTTTGAATGTATTCTAGCTGTGTAATACAGTTATCGATGTGTGCAGTGTAGTAGGTCCTGGTGTGGTCATCAGCTCTGAATGGCTCGTTAGGCGTAGAAGAGGGAATGGTATTCCACAGAATCTGGATAAAAGGGCGCTTAGCCCTAGCATACTTCTTTTTTCTTTTTTTTTTTCCCCTTAGGTCTGAACTGTAATCATCATTAATGAGATCAATGGTATAAAACTGGCCAAACGTAAAGGTCTCTGCGGCTAAATAAATGCAGCCACTGCTGACTACATACCACATCAAAGTAGGAGCTGTGTTGCCACCTAGTGAGAAACTGTAGCTATGCACGTTGACTTGGAGTTGCATAAACGTAGGAAATTACAGACGGGAAGGAGAAATAGCACCTGACTTACAAGTTAATTTTTCAATTTTAATTTCAGTTTCAGTTAAATGTACGAAAGTATACAGCTACTGCAAGTTAGCATTTCCTGATAATACTGTGAAATCTAGAGTTCTTAGTTTCCTGACTACTTCACTCTTTGGGAGGAAGACAGCAATGTTACAGACAATTCTGATTTGACATATTGTCCAACATTTTAAGCCAGTGCTGCTGTTGAGATGAGCAATGCTGCTGTAATCTGGCCATTTGTTTCTATTGCTGTGCTATCAACACTGTTGTGCTCGTAAGTGTTTGTGCAGACACGCAGAACTAGTCTGGTTGAAAAATAGCTCTTAGGGGAGAGGAAAAAAGATTGTTTGCAGTCGGATCGATTCCTTGATTCTGTTTATTGTGCAGTTGCACTAGGATGAAGGGGAGAGATGGTACAGGAGTGGAGAATGAGTTGGCAGAATAGAGAACAATTGCTGCTTTTAATGGGGCTGCTAGTTTTAAGTGTTTATCAGTTAGTTTTCACTACAAAAAAAACCCAATCTGTGTAACTTTATGAAATGATGACCTTCCAGTCATTTCAGTAAAGACCACTGTTACCATACAGCTGAGCATTTTGCCAGTTCAGTGCTCCAGACAGCATGTAACATTCTTTTACCAAATACACACCTTGTGTCTAATTGTTTTTCTATTTTTTTAAAGACATTTCACAGCATATTCTGACAGATCTGCTGCTGCACATACCCTTCCACTTCCCTCGGTTAAAGAATTCATTGTATCACAAAGTGTTTAAAATTGTGGTTTGTAGTGTAACAACATGTGGTCTATGGTAATTGGGAAGGTGTTGGGTTTCAGACTATTATGCAGTGCTGCATAACAGGTGGGAACACAGGATTTAATATAATATGGTTATCAGTAGTGAACCCACTTTCATAATTTGATTGATCACGGCTTGAGAGTCAATGACTATTTTCAATTTCCGTTCATTAATTATTGAAAACAAGGCAATGTTAGAAAAAAAGGAAGGTGTTTTACAGCAGAGGTTCTAATATGTCTTCAGCAGCAACTCCAAGGAAGTCCAAACTTGTGACACAGAGAACCCTCCTTATTCCTTTTAAAATTTATTTATGCAGTTTATAACACTACTTCTCATTATTGTGTCCCTACTTGAGTTTGTGAAACACTTTTGAAACTGCTGCTTTGCAGGGAGAACTACTAATGGTGTTTTGAAATAAAGATTGTGCATCTAAATGAAAAATAATCCAGAAAGTGATGGTTTCACTTTTCTTTGTTTTCCCTCTTCTTCCTCTGTTGCCCTACCTCACTGAACCTGCTGTTGAGTATAAACCAAGAGGACCTAGGATGTAGAAAATCTTAGAGGAGAGATATGGTCTTATCCAATCTTTAGAAAGATTAAATTAGATTTTTTTTTTTTCATTGTGGTGGGTGCTTCTTAAAAAGTTGGTAAGAATTATCATTTAATTAAAGTATTTGGTTTTAATTATCTGCAATAGGCAGCTGTTTATATTCTTTCAGACATTCTTAAACATTTTTATTAGTTCAAGTTGATTCATTACCCAAAATATACCATCTTATTTATGAAGTATTGCTTATTTGCATGCCAATAAAAATGAGGAAACGAGTAAAAGGAGGGAGGATTTGCTTTCATGGACACAACCATGCAAGCCAACTTACAATGTCTGTCATATATAGTGATGGTGGACAAGTCTGGTGGATGTATCAGAAGTCATGGGAGAAAAGGAAATTGTTTTTTCACACCCAATTTCATGTTCTTCATAGCTGATGGAGTATAAACTGAGGAAGGAAAATTGCCTTTTAAGTCTCCCAAGACAGCCAGCTCCAGCTAAAAAGCCATTAACATGTTCATATTTATGTCCAAACACTGAGAAAGAACAGAGTAGAAAATGGAAGTTATTCAAAATTTAGCAAGCATCTATAAAGTCTGATTCCATGAAATGGGGATTTCCATAGATTTCTGTATGGGGGGGCTCAGAAATGGATTCTGGTTGTTGAGTAGTAACTGTAACTGGATTTTGTTTTTCATTCTTCATGTCATCATTTTGTTTCCAAATGGTACAGCAGCATTAAAACAAAAGATACACTGACTGGAGATGGATTATCTCACATTGTCCTTGTAATTGTTGATTACCATGGTGTTTTTATCAAGGGCCATTCAGAAACTCTAAGCATTTGTTTCCTTTTGGTATATGTTTTAAGCATGTTTGTTAAGGTACAGATTGATTACTTATATACAGATTATTTATACAATAAAAGATTTGGTGGTGGTGGAGGCACTTTGCAGGGAAAGGTGTATACTTGTGCTTGTACTTGTGTTTTGCAACATCCTAAGCAGCTACAAGTGGTGGCTTTCATAGTCTTATTTGCTTTCTTCCATATTCCTTTCCTTTCTTTTAAGCTAGTTTCTGTACTTGAGATTGCTCACTGAGCCATTTCACACACTAAGACTGCGTGATACTAAGCCAGTGGGGAAAAAATGAATGGCTTTTTTTTACCAAGTTAACACTGAAATGGTTTGGTGTGTGATGTGACAAGCTCCAGGCTGCTGCACAGTGGAACAGAGGGCAAGAATGTGTGTGGGATGAAGGGAGAAACAGCCAGCAGTTAAATCATCTTGGCTACTGTGGAGTTTTAGCCACTCCAAAGTGCGTGGGAGGGGAAGCAGGAAAGCTTTTACTAGTTGTCGAGGCAAGGAGTCACTAACTGGTCAGATGTATCTGTGATGAGGAGTTGGTCACATATCCCAGGAAGGCAGGCAGTGCTGTTTTAATTAAAAGAAAGGCGAATACTCTCTCATGGAAGGGAAAAAAAAAAAAAAAAAAAAAAAGAAATCTTTGGGGCCAAAACATCGCTGTGGTTCTGTAGTATAGGAATTTCATTGCCAGTGTCAATATAAGATGTTCCCACCTGCAGCTGCCCCTTTCTATTACAGTATGTTGGCTGTGCTGAGAGCTTTTTAGGAGTTCCTTGCTATATTATTAGAATAATAAAGCTGAGAAGTAATTTTCACAGAGGAGCAGGAATGAGCAAACAGCGAGGGGATAGGGAAAGTTTTAAGCCCTGGAAGTTCACCTGGGTTAGGAAGTGTGACCTCAGGTACAGTATGATTGGTTAAACTAGAGTTTGCTGTTGTGCAGAATGTGTCATGGGCTTGTTATGTGCTGTCTTGAGGCAGAGGTGTATAGCAGTGTGCTCATCTTGGGGGTAGTCAACTACTTTGGAGCCCCTTGAAGCATGGTGTCTAGTACAGTCTTGGCTACTAGAAAATGGAGCACACCTGTTTTAAATGTAAGTGGCAAGTTTTTGGTGATGAAGGGCTTCAGGGGCCATTTCTGTGGGAAGAGGCTTAGGGCTGCCCTGTGCTGGACACAGCCGGTTCCAGACAGTTCCAACCCATCAGCCATGTGTGTGGTGCTTCTATGAAAATATATTTGAGGAAGGGTAGGAAGTGTTGAAGCAAGGCATAGGGAGTGTAGAACAAGAGGGAATACCAAGATGAGGGAAGGAGAAGGTTCGCCATGACAAAGCAGATATTCGCTGCAGCCTGTGGAGGACCTATGCTGGAGCAGCAGGAATGTGTAAGAAGGAAGGAGCAGCAGAGAGGAATCACTGTGTACTGAGCATGACCCCCACCCCCTGCACCACTCAGAGTTGGGGGGTAGAGGAGTCTGGAGTGAAGGAGTGAAGTTGAGCCTGGGAAAGGGGGGAGGAAATTTGTTGGTTTAATGTTTATCTTTTTTATTCCCTCTACCCAAATCAATGAGTAAGTATTTATTTTAATTGGCAAGAAATTCCATTACCTTTGTCAAGTAAGGCTATTTTGCCCACTATAGCAACTAGTAAGCAATCTCCCTGTCTTTATCTCAACCCATGAGGTTTTTTGTTCCTGTTCTTCATATTTTTGACCTTCTGCCTTTCTGAGAGCAGACAGTGAGCAAGAGCCTGGGTGGAAGTTTAGCAGCTAGGCAAGGCTAATCCACAAGACAAAAAACAATGTATCTGTCGAGTGAAACAGTTCATGCTAAGGTCTCAGTGCCTGCCTTATACATGCTTCAGGGGGTTTAAACTAGGACTAGTCTGGCCTTGTGGCCTGTTCAAGACTGGAGTGCATCAGGCACATTTCTGAAGCATATAATTCAGTTTAGTTGTATCTGGAAGAACTCCAGTTGGAGTGGTCAGCAGCTTCTCCATGATGTGCACCAAAGGATGGTAGGTGAGAATGACACAACCAAATGAAAAAAGCATATTGATTTCCTTTTAAAACTTAGTACTACCACATCTATGTAAATTATATATAATCATATTCTCACTGTACAAAATGTATAGAAGCATTTTAAGCAAGAAGTTTACTACTGATGTAGATACATCCTTTTGAAATACTGTCGTACCCAAGCTGTGGCTGGAGAACTAATCTCTTAAAGGGCTGAACCTGAAAAATCAGAATGCTGTCTGTTTAAAAATGATGTATGTCTTCTATCTTGCTAAGAAACTTGCTGATGCCCTTCCTGAAAAAGATGTGGCTGCTACAGTCTTTTCATGTCTCTTTAAAGATGTTAAAATGGTACTATAATCCGGGCCACTAGAGAGCATCTAATTCTTCCATGCTGTAGGATACCATGAGCATACTTTCAAAATATGTTCAGTATGTTTGAGATGTTTTAAAACCTTGGGTATCAGATTTTGAAAGGAAATTAGGTGTTTGCCAGAATTGTCAGAGATGCGTAGGATATTAGGTAGTTAACTCCCATGGAAATTTTAAGTGATGTTCCTGTTTTATATTTTCTATCAAAGACTGACACATCTTTCTTTATGATTATTTAGAGCAGTTATCTTTCTAGTGCTTCCAGCAATTCATTTTCAGTGTCGCTATCCAAACACAAGGCTGCATTTTCTATGTGTAGTGATTATTGCTGGGAATTCCCTTTTCCATCTTAGAACTCTTCTATTTGTTACAGAAGTCTGAACTTTCATGCCATTTTAACAACTTCAGTGACCCTCTCTAATTAGCCATGTATAAAATGGTAACTTAAACATGTCTCCAGTTGCTAAAAAAACCCTGTTTTGTAAACAGACTGAAATTCTGGAACACTTATTGGTAACAGTAGTGTAAAATGACAGCTTTTAAATCCTTTTCAGATCATGATGTAAAGTATCAGACTCTGTGCTAAGCAAGTTAAATGAAACACCACATCTTTCTCCCTATTTCTGGTTGTGTAACAATACCTTTCATGCAGTTGGCAGAGAAACTTTTAAAGCTTGTGCTTTTAAACTTTGCTGTTCTATTTATTATCGTTGTTGTCACTAATGTTTAATTTTGAAAGAAGTGCTGACAGAGAAGACTTAAAAGAATGGACCAGAAAGTCATTTCTTCAGCCATAACAAGAAGAAAGAAATGAATAGATGAAGTGTTCAAAAAGGGTTCCAATATAAAGTAAAATAGTCCAGCAATTAAAAGATGACAGTTTGGTTTAGATTCTAAAACCTTGTCTTGCCTTAGGGTATGTTCCTTTAGCTAAATTTTGTTTACTAGTGAAAGAGACTGTTCTAAATATGAGATACATAACCATTAGTAAATGATACATGTCACTTCTTGCTGCTTAAAGCCAGCTGACTCCATTGGCAGATTATAGAGTTGTCCTGAAGCTCTTTTAGTTGTTTAGAATATGAAAGGCTTGTTTTGATATGAGATGTGTGGGACCTTTATTACTACACGACATGGCTAAAATACTCAGCAGAGGTTTAGAAAACTTAACAGAAAGTAGCAAATAGTTCATATGATGTTACATTCAGAATGATAAGTTACAGATAATACGGTGGCTCACAAAATAATGAGATTTTTCGTAGGAAATCTTTGGTCACCTGCTTGCAGCCAAACATCTGCTTGGTTTTAGGTTGCATTCAGAACTGGAACAGTATCTGTAAACACTAGGGATTTTGTTTACCTCTTGGGGAACATGTGGAGATGAAATTTAATTCAGTCTGGTAAAAGCATTTGGTAAAGCATTGAGTAGGTGATATTTTTTTTAAGTGGAAACAATGAAATATATGTGCCACCTTTGCCTTTTATCCTCCCTCCCCTTTCCTTTTTATTGGTCTTAAACGTGACATATTTTGACATTTGGGTCACCATCCAAATGGATTTCAGAATCCATCATCTCTTTTCCGCCCTGTGGTTTTGTTGAATCAATGTGGTACATACTTGTCTGTGTCTTTATGCCAAGTTTTCTTCTTCCTTAATAGGTCTACTGTTAAACAAGTCCCTGCTGTTTTTCAAAATAGGACTTTGTTCTGCTCTTAGCCCTGAGACCCCTTAGTCATACAAAACCTTGTTCTGTGACTTCTGTTCATTTGTTTTCCTGCTTGGAGATTTTATTTTCCACTTCCTGTTTCTCCTTCCTCTGCTGCTACTCAGTCTGTGAGCAGTTGTTCCACTCATGCAATATTACACAAAGGAATGAGGTAAATGGCAGCATATGTTTTCTTCCTCACAGTTCTACTTCCCTTCAAAATATAATTAATACCCACGATAAATTAATAAATTAAGCAGCCAAAATAAATTGTGATTGAAACAGTTTTTACCTGTAAATAAAGCAGAACTTTTCTGTAGTTTCCTATTGGGTGTTCACTTCGTTTTCTATCTAAAATAGATACCAGATACCATGGTGAATTGTGGTAGCATTAAAGTCGTTATACAGCGAGAGACAAAATAAAAGCACCATATTTTCTGGAGATCATAGTCATTCACAGAATCACATGGCACAAGAGAATAGAAAACTATCCATTGGTATGCTTACCTGTGATCCTACTTAGGAAAGACTGGATGTGTACTTCAGCAAAAGACAAGGAGAGCCTCATTGCCTGGAAAAGAGGTGATAATTATTTAGTGTCAAATCAGTGCCTAAGTATGATGGAAGGGAACGTTACAATATGGTTTTAGTAGCTACTCTGCGTGAAGGTGGTGTAAAAACTGATATGCAAGTATTTTCAATTGTGAAAGACATACAGCTGTTTTCTTGATAGAATTTCATCTCTGTATAAAGGACAAATTTTACATTAATTTCTTTATCTAAATTTCTTATGCATCAGTGAAATTCAGTTATTTGCTTCCTATTGCTGCTCTGTTTGCACTTCCTAAGATGACATTACGTAATGGTTTCTAAGAGGTTGCTCTACTCATTTTGCTTTTAGGTTATGTTTTCAAGGATGTGAGGGAGGAAGCGCATAATACAAGTGTAATATGAAAGTTCTATAAGAAAATTTGCACTTTGTGAATCTGAAAATTTTTCTTGGATTAAAATTCAGTCATTTCCAAATTCTGAGCATTTCTTCTGAATTTATAGACTAAAAGATTGAAAGTCTAGCGTAAATCTGAGTAACTCGTTAAATGCTTCACGTGAAAGAATGTTCATCTCGCTGCTTGTATTTTTGAATGTTACTGATTCATGTTAGAAATGTAATATGGCACATATGAAAATAGATCGTTTTAAATTTCTTTCTGGTATAGCACAACAATATGGTAAGCATTCTCAAACCAAGAAACCGTACTTATATTTTCCCATAAATACATATGTAGGTTATTCTTGAGCAATGAACAATTGTATGGAAAGAGAATAGAAAAGCAAAATGTCTACAGACTGATATTTTCCTCTCTTCTCAAATTACCATCAAGGCTATTCGTTCATGATTTTGCTATTTTTCTAGAGTTCTAGTAGTAAGTTAAAAGGAAAAAAAAAGTTTAAGGATGATTAAATAACAAAAATAGCAAGTAGTTTCAACAAAGAAGAAAGACAATTAATTCTGTGTGTTTAGGTTTTGCACTTCTATACTAGCAGAAGGATTGATTTGCGATCAGAAAAAGTAAGAGTGTTGTTTGGTTAAAAACAATCTCTCAAGTTTTGAGATATGTCACAGTGGTTTCTGCTCTTTCTTTATTCACAACTGTTTCTGCTTTTCTCCCTCTTCTCTAGAACAGAGATGCAAGCTAATATATGCTGGTTAAAATTTATGCCAGTGTTATTTCCTATATTGTGATTATTATTTTTTTTAAATATTAGAAAAAAATGTATTACTTACGAGGATGATCAGATACCAGTATAGGTTTCCTAAACAGATTGTAGAGTCTCCGTTCTTGGAGATGTTCAAAACCCAACTGGATGTAGTCCTGGGCAGTCTGCTCTAGTTAACTTTGCTTTGAGCAGAGGAATTGAACTAAAGACCTTCAAGTTTTAAAAGTTCTGAGTTTGGTGAATGAGCCTGTCTTCTGTATTTAGAGATAATCTTGGAGTGATGTTGGATATTTAAGATTAAAATCTTGGTGTAGTCTTCATATGTGCATTAAAGGAATTTATTACTGTACAGTTCTTCAGATTACCAAGGAGATATTTTATGAATAGGTCAAGTCAAGAAAGGCTGTTAAGTTTTGTGTGTTTGTATTTTGAGATCTATATGAGGTTTTTTAAACTTAATTTCACACTCAAGTTCTGAAGAGGGATTATTAAATACCATCTCATCAGTGTTCTTCATAAACATTACAGAATATTAGAAATTTCAGGTCTGTATGTCTTTCCAAATATTGTGTTCTAATTGTTTTCAAATATTTCTTTTGTATTCAACAGCTTGAATACAAATACAGCTAATATGCTACCTTATTATCTTCCACAGATCTGAAGAGAGAAGCCAGTATTTGTCACATGCTGAAGCATCCTCATATTGTTGAACTATTGGAGACATACAGCTCAGATGGAATGCTTTATATGGTCTTTGAGTTGTAAGTTTTTCTCTTTGGTTCTACCTTTCTTTGTTGTCATTTGCTAAATAAAATCCTAAAAATATGTCTGCTTTCACCTGCTTGTTTTGTAGCTCAGAAGTCTCAAGTGCTATGCAAATATTTATTTTTGGCAAGTTACAGGTTGTCCCAAACAAAAAAAGTTGTCATGCTGGCGAAGTGACTAATGTCAGGCTGATTCTTTATAGCATTCTCTCTAAGGGCAGACATGATGTTAATTAATGGCTGCTGTGTCCCTAATAGGGCACATGAGAACGAGTTAAAAATCTGCTGATAGTCATCATCTTTGGGTTACCGATGGTGTTCTATTCCAGTTGTGAATTTTGTTTGGTTTTTTTTTCCAGACTACTGTTTCTTTAGCACTGCTTTCCTTTTAGTAGATAAGAAGGCAAAGCTTATTGGTGTATTTAAGTATTCTTGTAAATCAATATACTTGTTAATATCGTATGGAAAGAGGCATTTGTCTAAAAGATGTTTTTGAAGCTTGAATGGAAGAGTTTAGCTACTGTTGGATGGGTGAACAAAATATGACGTTTCAGCAGTGTAGAGGTATTTTTAATCGACAGCAAGAAACAAAAGGGCGGGCAGCCCTTAATCACCACATTCCTTTTTTGAGGGAAAATTATTAGTCCTACTTGAGTTAGGTTTTAGGTACCTCGGAACGACAAAAACAGACATGCAGAATACTAATCTGTGCATCTTCCGTATTTAATCTTCCTTCTCTGTTACCTACCAGGTCATCTTTTTATGTTCCCCATATATGCATTCTTAGTGTGTCTGGGCATATGTGTTTATACCTCTTTAATTTCTCTGACCTTCCTGCATTATGTTTTCTGATGCGTTTGGCCTACTTATGTTAGAGCAAGCCACACCATGCCAATGCGTTAGGTCAAATTGGCATATCCACTAGAGCCAAGAATTTGGCTTGAGATAAGCACTTAAAAAATAATTCTCACATGTTAATTTTACAATTGAGTTAGACAAAAAGTTAGGTGGTAGCAGCAAAAAAAATGAAAATTGTTGTTTGAAAGTCTTCTGCTTTTTTAGGTGAGTTTATAAACTTACAATTGTGTGAAATAATTGTTTTATGCTTTCCTTTCTGTAAGTTTTGATTCAATACTGACTCTGGGTTTTATTTTGTAAATCCAAAAGCATGAACGAAAGTACTTTAATTATCCTATTATGAAATAATTATGTACACCTTGGGAAGGCATAGTATGATAATTAACAAGATTTTGAAATGGAAAAAAGGTTTTGCTTCTATTTTTACCATGCTGGTAGCTCAGAAATATGAGACAAAAGCAGTAATTATTTTTTAATGACAAACCTATTATCATTTATGTTTGTATACATAAAAAGTAAGTCTGAACAATTTGGATGACTAAACAAATACTGTACCTGACTTCAGGCCACATGAAAGAAGGAAATATGAGGATAATTATTTAAAGGATAATAATTCTTTACCATCTCGTATATCCTTGTCTCCCTTGCACACTGAGACATCACTCTCTTGTAACAAATGGTGACAGAAAATGAGACAGTAGGAATACCTGTGCTCAAAATGTAGCAGGGAATGGAAGAGTTGTGTACACAATGTGTTATGCTGGAGGGGATGACTTGGTAAAGTGATCAAACAGAAGACTGATGTTTGCTGTGGAGCAAGACCGCATTGTCTGAGTTTGATTGGGTTAGTGGCATACTATATAATTGTGACCATAATAAGAAACTTGTAGTTAGTAGAAAAGCATCTATGTATTTGTAGGTAACTTATTTTCCCTTGTACTGCTTTCTGTTCATTATGATATTATTATAACAAACTTAACTGCTTTGCAACAGAGTTAGTCTATAGTAATAAAATATATTTTATTGGAGTCTAGTTATTCTGAAATGACAGAAAAGGGGAAGACAACACAGATCTGCAGAGGAGATATAAGCCCAGCTGGTGATGGGCTGTTTATGGACTGACAGGTGCTTTGCATGAAAGTTAATTCAGGTTCAGCACATTAAATGCATGGAATAACAAAACCTAAAACTTTGCCATCAGTTGCACATAAATGATACATAGGTCTACTACTGTGGAGCAGGTGCTAAAATTACCCTCAATATCTTGCTAAATCTATTGTTATGAAAAAGTACAAGTTAAATAAGCAAATGCAGTATATATCTGATAATAAGAGATTGTACCACTCAGGAAAAAATACAATCTGTGACCAATTTTGAAAAATTTTGTTAAAATAAACATTTTAAAAATCCTGTCACAATTCATGGAAGACTGATGAACATGAACAGTAGCAATGAAGTTTAACACCAAAAAATTAGCTATTTTTAACTGCTATTTATACACAAATTCAAGTGCTCCTTAGAATGAGGCCATCATGTCATGTTACCAGCAGGTTGGCATTACCTGTATGGTACTGCTGTAATAAATTGCATATAAGTAATTGGTCATAATAGATTAAGTGCATGTGTGGAATAAGAAGCAGACACGGTCCCAGAAAGTCTTATTCTTAAAGGAAAATTATTATTTTAAAAGTATTTAGATATTATTACATCATAAATGAGAGACTATGTGCCTGTGCCAAGTGATTTCCTCCACAAACACCCCGGCTGCTCCCCAGAAGGGTAATGGACTCTTTCCACTTATGAAAGAGTCTTCCCTTGGAGGCTCTAGAGAGACCTTGCATGTGAGATAGGGGCAGCTCTAGTCTTTATCATACAGTCACAATTTTCTTTCCCATTCTGTGACGTTATTTCCTGACAGCTGTATATAGAATCATAGAATCATTTAGGTTGGAAAAGACCTTAAAGATTATCAAGTCCAACTGTTAACCTTACACTGCCAAGTCCACCACTAAACCATGTCCCTAGCACCACATCTACATGTCTTTTAAATACTTCCACCGATGGTGACTCAACCACTTCCCTGGGCAGCCTGTTCCAATGCTTGACAACCGTTTTCGTAAATACATTTTTCCTAATATCCAATCTAAAGCTCCCCTGACACAACTTGAGGTCATATGTTCTTGTCTTATCTCTTGTTACTTGGGAGAAGAGGCCAACACCCACCTCGCTACAACCTCCTTTCAGGTAGTTGTAGAGAGCAATGAGGTCTCCCCTCAGCCTCCTTTTCTCCAGGTTAAACAACCCCAGTTCCCTCAGCTGCTCCTCACAAGACTTGTGCTCTAGACCCTTCACCATCTTCGCTGCCCTTCTTTGGACACATTTCAGCATCTCAGTGTCTTTCTTGTAGTGAGGGGCCCAAAACTGAACAGAGTATTCGAAGTGCGGCCTCACCAGTGCTGAGTACAGGGGGACGATCCCTTCCCTAGTCCTGCTGGCCAGACTATTTCTTATACAAGCCAGGATGCTGTTGGCCTTTTTGGCCACCTGGGCACACTGCCGGCTCATATTCAGCCGGCTGTTGACCAACACCCCCAGGTTTTTTTCTGCTGTGCAGCTTTCCAGCCACTCTTCCCCAAGCCTGTAGTGTTGCATGGGCTTGTTGTGCCCCAGGTGCAGGACCCGGTACTTCGCCTTGTTGAACCTCACACAACTGGCCTCAGCCCATCAACCCAGCCTGTCCAGATCCCTCTGTAGAGCCTTTCTACACTCAAGCAGATCAACACTCCTGCCCAACTTAGTGTCATCTGCAAACTGAGGGGTGCACTTGCTGATAAAGATATTAAACAGAACTGGGGAACACTACTTGTGACCGGCTGCCAACTGGATTTAACTCCTTTCACCACAACTCTTTGAGCTTAGCCCATCCAGCCATTTTTTCACCCAGCGAAGCATACACCATCCAAGCTATGAGCAGCCAGTTTCTCCAGGAGAATGCTGTGGGAAATGGTGTCAAAGGCCTTACTAAAGTCCAGGTAGACAACATCCACAGCCCTTCCCTCATCTACTAAGCAGGTTACCTTGTCATAGAAGGAGATCAGGTTAGTCAAGCAGGACCTGCCTTTCATAAACCCATGTTGACTAGGCCTGATCACCTGACATGCTATGTGATGACGCTCAAGGTGATCTGCTCCATAACCTTTCCTGGCACCAAGGTTAGACTGACAGGCCTGTAGCTCCCCAGATCCTCATTCCAGCCCTTCTTGTACATGGGTGTCACATTTTCTAACTTCCAGTCAACTGGGACCTCCCCAGTTTAGCCAGGACTGCTGATAAATGATTGAAAGTGGCTTGGTGAGCGCTTCCACCAGCTCCCTCAGTACCCTTGGGTGGATCCTATTTGGTCCCATAGACTTTTGTGTGTCTAAGTGGTGTAGCAGGTCACTAACCATTTCCCCTTGGATTATGAGTGCTTTGTTCTGCTCCCTGTCCCTGTCTTCTAGCTCAGGGTGCTGGGTACCCAGAGAACAACTGGTCTTAAAGACTGAGGCAAAGAAGGCATTAAGTACCTCAGCCTTTTTCTCATCCTTTGTCACTGTGTTTCCCCCCCCATCCAGTAAAGTATGGAGAATCTCCTTAGCCTTCTTTTTATTGCTAATGTATTTATAGAAACATTTTTTATTGTCTTTTATGGCAGTAGCCAGATTAAGTTCTAGTTGAGTTTTGGCCCTTCTAATTTTCTCCCCGCATAACCTCATGACATCCCTGTAGCCCTCCTGACTTGCCTGTCCATTCTTCCAAAGATCATAAACTCTCTTTTTTTTTCCTGAGTTCCAGCCAAAGCTCTCTGTTCAGCCAGGCCAGTCTTCTTCCCCGCCGGCTTGTCTTTCGGCACATGGGGACAGCCTGCTCCTACACCTTGAAGATTTCCTTCTTGAAGAATGTCCAGCCTTCCTGGACTCCTTTGCCCTTCAGGACTGCCTCCCAAGGAACTCTGTCAACCAGACTCCTAAACAGGACAAAGTCTGCCCTCCAGA
Source organism: Strix uralensis (assembly GCF_047716275.1). Taxonomy (NCBI): domain Eukaryota; kingdom Metazoa; phylum Chordata; class Aves; order Strigiformes; family Strigidae; genus Strix; species Strix uralensis. The sequence goes on from NC_133973.1 coordinate 41,301,898, forward strand.
AGTCCAAGGTAGCAGTTCTGCTGACCCCCGTCCTTACTTCTCCAAGAATTGAAAACTGTCATTTTGTGATCGCTGTGCCCAAGATGGCCTCGAACTATCACGTCACCTGCAAGTCCTTCTCTGGTCATGAACAACAGGTCCAGTGAGGCACCTTCCCTAGTTGGCTCCATCACCAGCTGTGTCAGGAAGTTGTCTTTCACACATAAGTCTCGAGTTAGTCATTGGACTTAAGTTAACTGTGACCTTTTACCTAATACAAGCATGTAGTCAATAAAAGTACATCAGATATATTTTACAGTATCAAAATAGAAGGAAACAATTTTTTTTAAGTCTGTGCCTTGCAAGGAACAAAATAGTATGCAAAACTCACCTGTTATTTGAAAATTTCATTTATGAAATGTGGTGCAATCTGGTTTCTTTCATATTTGTTCAGTAAGGTACTATTCTAGACAGTGCTGTCCCTGTCACATGATGTTTGCTTGACAGTTTATGTGTGGGAGAGCAAGGAACATAGAATGCTGTTTTCTGTTTGGTATGTAACTATCACTTTTGGGTTTATATTTTATTGCTTATTACATTTTGTTTCTAATGACCATTGGTCTTTATAAATGAGAATCCTTTGAGAAGGGTCAGCTACTTGCAATATTTCTAACAGAAAGCAAATATTCCATTTCAAGTGTCCAAAACCCACATTTTATACTTAGAGTGCGTTATATGCAGTTTATCCTCAGTATAATCAAAGTATGTGGACTGAGAGTACTTACCTTTCATGCTGTAGAGCTCAGATACATGAGTAGTGAGTGAATTGCAGATACCCTGATATCTGGGTATTTGAAGAATTTGTCTCACCACTATACATAGGTGGGTTTGCTTTTCTTGGTGCATTCTAAGAGAGATTTATCTCTTGGGACATTAGAAGTGGTATTTAGATTTACTAGTTAGGCTGTATATGTATATAGTTTTACACATATAACTTTGCTCTTTAACCTAGCTAACATGTAAAAATGCTTTAGTTTTAAAATCTCAAATTCATAAAAGCAGTACTTTAAAATGGTTGCACTTTCTTAGGTTTATGTTAAGCATAAGCTGATGAGCACTTAAATGACTGTACATTCAATCATGCGGCTTTGTTGAAGTGTTAAGGAAAAAAGGGGGGAAAAATGAATGCTATCTATTTATTCTGCGTTGTTACAATACTGTGAAATAGCACAGCTTCTTGGTTTGTGGAGTGAAAAGTTTTTTTCTATTTTACTTAACCATCTTAGGATTCCAGTTACGGTTTTATTTTTAAATGCAGTCTCATCTGTATCCTCCATCTTTTATATGACTTTACTGTGCTTCTGTTCTTTCATACCTGCAAATGCATTATCTAGGATAAAAATAAGTCTTAAATGTTAACATTTAAAAGTAAAATCAAAAGAAACTAAAAAACTGTATTTTTCACACCAAAACAGGTGGTTGTGATTACTGAAAGAAAATAGTTTCTAGGTTTAAAGTTTGGGCCAGACTGCCAGAATATCCAATGAAAGGAAAAACTTTCAAATTCATTTTGAAAAGCTTACAATACACTTAGAGAGGTCATTAAATTACAGATTCTGTCGGTCCTAACTTCAAATGTTTAAAAATTACATGGTAAATCTGAGGCACCTCTATACATGCTCTTTTTTCCTGTGGACTGAAAGGGAGCCTTAACTCTAATTTTAAACCATAGAATAGTTTTGGCTCAAAGGGACCTTTAAAGGTCATCTAGTCCAACACCCCTGCAATGAGCAGAGACATCTTCAACTAGATCAGGTTGCTCAGAGCCCCGTCCAACCTGGCCTTGAATGTTTCCAGGGGTGGGGCATCTACCATCTCTCTGGGTAACCTGTTCCAGTGTTTCATGACCCTCATTGTAAAAAATTTCTTCCTTATATCTAGTCTAAATCTACCCTCTTTTAGTTTAAAACCATTATCCCTTGTCCTGTCATGACAGGCCCTGCTAAAAAGTCTGTCCCCATTTTTCTTATAAGCCCCCTTGAAGTACTGAAAGGCTGTAATAAGGTCTCCCTGGAGCCTTCTCTTCAGACTGAACAGCCCCAACTCTCTCAGCCTGTCCTCATAGGAGAGGTGTTCCATCTGTCTGATCATTTTTATGGCCTCCTCTGGACCTAGTCCAACAGGTCCGTGTCTTTCCTGTGCTGAGGGCTTCCAAGCCGGACACAGTACTCCAGGTGTGGTCTCAGGAGAGTGGAACAGAGGGGCAGAATCACCTCCCTCAAACTGCTGGCCACCAGTAACCCAAAGTCCCTCCTCCACAGGTCTGCTCTCAATCCCTTCATCCCCTAGCCTGTATTGATAACAGGGATTGACCCAACCCAGGTGCAGGACCTTGCACTTGGCCTTGTTGAACCATGAGGTTCACACAGGCCCACTTCTCGGGCTTGTCCAGTTCCCTCTGGGTGACATTCTGTCCCTCAGGCATGACTCACCACTCAGGTTGGTGTCATTTGCAAACTTATTCGGAGTGCACTCGATCCCGCTGTCTATGTCATTGATGAAGATACTAAATAGTACTGGTCCCAGTACGGACCCCTGAGGAACATCACTTGTCACCAATCTCCATCTGGACATTGAGCAGTTGACCCTCTGGATGCAACCATCTAACCAATTCCTCATCCATCAAACAGTCTACACATCAAATCCATATCTCTCCAATTTAAAGAAGGATTTTGTGGGGGATCATGTCAGAGGCCTTACAGAAGGCCAGATAGATGACATCTGTAGCTCTTTGCTTGTCTACTGATGTAGTCACTCCATCATAGAAGGCCACTAGGTTGGTCAGGTAGGACTTGCCCTTGGTGAAGCCATGCTGGTTGTCTCAAATAACCTCCCTGTCCTCCATGTGCCTCAGCATATCTTCTACGAGGATCTGTTCCATGATATTCCCAGGCACTGATAGGTTGGTAGTTCCCATTGTCCTCCTTTCTGCTCTTTTTAAAAATGGGTGCAGTGTTTCCCTTTTTCCAGCGACTTCACCTGACTCCCATGACTTCTCAAATATCATGGAGAGAGGCTGGGCAATCAGCCAGTTCCCTCAGGACTCTGGGTTGCATCTCATCAGATCCATAGACCTATGTATATTCAGGTTCCTCAGGTGGTCTTGAACCTGGTCTTCTCTTACAGTGGAAGGGACTGTGGTGCTCCAGTCCCTGCCTTGCGGTCCATCCACAGAGGTGTGGGAAGAGAGGTTGCCAGTGAAGACTGAGACAAAACAGTTGAGTACCTCAACCTTTTTCTCATCCGTTGTTACCAGTTTGCCAGTCTCGCTCATTGGGGGGGAGTATGCTTTCTTTGACCTTCCTTTTCTGGCTGACATACCTGCAGAACCCTTTATTATTATCCTTTGCATCCTTTGCCAAGTCCAGCTCCATCCTTAAGGGCCACCAAATTCCACCAAGTATTAAATATTCTGCTATCAAAATCTTTGACATAGACAGATTTTTTTTTACTTGATAAAACTCATGTTTACATTGTGTTTGTACTGGGGATTTTTTTTTTTCTTTTTTCAATGTGTTATGTATATTCAGTACATAGTCGCCTCATTACTTGGGGACACAAAGCTTAGGCAATTATCTGGTCTGGGTATACTGTTTCGGTTTTGTCCCAAATAGCCTCTGAGCTATTGACTGATTACAGTCAAAGGAAGTGATAGAGAATTTAAAGCTAACTTATGTTTGAGGAAAGAAATACCAGAGTTTTGTCTTACATTTGCTCAATGTTTGTTGATTTCATTCATTTGATGGACAGGAATTAATAGGAAACCAGACTTCATTAGTTTTAATGCTGAAAGAGCAATTTCTGGGGATTTTCTGTTGATAAGGCCAGACTTAGAAATCAGGATTTTTATTTTGGATGAAATTTTGGCTCTTTTAAGATAAGTAGCAAAATTTGGCAGAGCAACTGAGAACTCAGAACGTTGAGACATTGATGCATTGAAATTTTGTCATTTATTGTAACTTTATTATAGCAGGCTATTAAGTTGCATTATTTTAGCAAAGCTTCAGAAGACCCACTTGTAAGCAAAATTAACTGGTAACAGTCAATGTAGACTGTTAATGCATATACTTGTATTTTCAAGAGTTCATATAAACATGAGTTAATTCACACAGCATTGCTATAGAGTATTTTTGTATAGCCTCGTGATACTGACTGATATGTGGAGGTTTAACATTAAATTGGAGGATTTCAGGTTAGGTACGGTACTACTTTTGTATTACCAGCAAAACCAGTGCTTTTTAAGGATGCATATGTTCTTTCTTTCATGCTATTTAATAATCGGGTTGGACCATTGCTATGAAAACACTAGTAGAAAATTGTTTCCAAGCATACTTAGAATTACTTACTCCTCCTAAGATCATCTTCTACACTGTGATTTAGGAATTAAGTGTTACTCAGTGAAGTTTGTCCATTGTTTGTGACTAAATGGAATGAGTTAGTTTATGAAAAGCGCTGCAATTCATCTCTTGGCTGCCAACTAAGTTGTAAAAACATTTCAGTGTAAAGTACTGAAAAGCCTCTAAGCAGATACTGGGAAGGTAAACTCAGGAACATTTAATTATCTGGAATGAGTTAAACCCTGGATGCATGGGCAAGATATAGGAAATAAGAGTTTCTGTACTTTTTGGTCTTTAATTTTCAGAGGTATCTACATAGGGCTCCAAGAAAAGTTAAATACTGTATTTTTTAAGTTAATTTATGGCAGTTTATTTGTAGTAAGAGAAGATGACAAGAACATAAAAACTGTCCAACTGAAGGAAAAAATTCTATTGTGCACAAACCTTTAGCCATGGTACAAAACTCAGTAAATGCAGTCATGAGCAATATGCCACATTTTTTTAAGTAATAATTCGATTCCTTAGAGCAGTGCTTCTCAAACTTTCTGATTCTTCATCAGTAAATTAAGTTTTAGGCCACATCTTCCTAGGGCATCTGCAAATTCAGAATTCTTATACCCCAGTGTTAATATGTAGATCACTTCTGGAGCATACTGTCTATTCTTCAGAGTGTCTTTTAGCCTCAGAACAGATTTCTGCATTGAATATGACTCAAGAGTAAACTTTCTGAGCAGGTTCTAACTTACCAGCTTTGTGCAGAATAGTAGGAAGATTTTCAAGGTGCACAGTAGCACTGATCAGAACTATGAAAGAAACATTTATCCAAAGGGCTGAAACCCAGGCACAGTTCTGCTAAAAATATGGAAAAATTAATAGTAGAATATGGGAAATTGGGGGACATAGTTCGAACTGATACCCAGAACAATTCAGGTATGGTGGTGTTTATCTGTTAGCTCCCTGTTCAGAGTTGCTTTAGCCGGCACTTTCAGTGTAAATCCCAGAAACTGTCCCAGTCAGTTTATGTATCTTCCGTGAGTGCCCTCTACTGGTATCAGAAGATTCTCTCTCAGATTGTGAGTGTGCTATAGTTTTACCAACTTTTTTTTTGTATCTTCCACTTATGTCTTCAGCATATATATGTATCATCTCTGCGTTTATTTTAGTGGATTTTAACTTGTCTTATTTTTTTTAATTTTTATGGTTTGCACATACCTAATGCCGATAGTCCTTACAAAACCTTGAGACTTCCTGAACTTTCATTTAGTCAGTATCTCAAAACTTTAACGCTCTTATATCACACAAGTCTTCCATTTTCTGCAAAGTCATCTTTAAAGTGGTTGTGATATTGCTGAGTTTTTAGTCAGTGCACTGAATAACGGAGTCTGACTATTGCTTTTGCAGCCTCAGATAGATAAAAGTCTTACAAGATATCAAGATAAAATTCAACATCAGTGGAGTGATACAAGCCCTATTTATACATGAAGAAAAATCTACTCTTAAGCTAAGGTTCTGTCTTGAAAAAGTAGTCAGTTGGAAGTCAGAGATGAAAATACACCTGCCACATATTTGTGCTTTTGAGACCAACAGAGTTAATCATAATGGAATAAAGCTTTCAAACATTACTGCTCACAGTCTGTGGCTATTTTTAATATCAACATAATTTAAACAAATTGGAAAATATTTGAAAAAATGAAACTGTCACTTACTGTTACAAAATTTAGGTGAAAAGTGGGAGGTAGAAATACATGTTAAAGACCATTCTGATTATAAACACCTTGTTTAATAGAAAAGTTAGTGTAAAGGAATGACACTCTTGGCTCAGTGTCTCAGCAACTATTAATACTGCTAAAAATCTTGAGTCAGATCAGTCTCCTAAAGGGTTCCACTGCCTAATGAGAATGGCACCTCCTAATTTTTGGTAGTTAATCATACATTTTGTATGTTCTATAGTGCTTGGTGTTGCTCAGGTTTCAGTTTTGTTTCCCCTCTAGCTGAAATAAGTTGTTGGGAGGAAGCATTGAAAGGGAGGTTGACATGAGGGTTTTTTCCCAGTGAGCTGGCTAAATCCAGATTTATGCTGTTCTCGTTGAACCTGACCCCGTTGCTGCTGTACAGTCTGTGTGTAGTGCAACACAGTATATTCTCTGAGTGATGTTTAGCTATGTATACAGACTATCTGTATGAAATTGAGCAAGGCAGAAAACTACTGGGAAAAAACCTACAGAGGAATATATTGAGGCACTGATGAGTGATCGTAGTTTGACAATATGGGTTTCTGATTTCTGGGGCTTATTAAATCCAAAGATGGTACCAGGTGCTGAAATAACTGGCCAGGATTTTTTTTTCACCTACTTAAATGAATGTGCATTGCTTTTGGTCACCAGACTCTCTTACAGTTTTCAGTGCTCTATCGACATGATAGTGTATTTTGCATGGGGACACCTTTTGCATTTATTTGGGAATTAAAGCTTCTGCACATTGCTTGTGACTCCCTAAGCAGAAGTTTTGCATTGCAGGTGTGTAAGAAAGCAAAAGTGATGGTATGCTGACATTCTGGATGGCTTACCAAAATGATAATGTTTGCTTTCTAGATACCTTGCAAATACTACTTCCCCCACCCACCCTTGAGTCTTTGGTGGAGACGAAAAAGAAAAGGTGGGAAGGCTGAAAATGACATATTACAATTGACATTTTTGCAAAGGACTTGTTAAGCACGAATTATAATATGTGATTTTTATTGTTGCTGGTAACTCTTGTTACTCTCCCCTTGCCCCATCAAGCAATGAACATTTTTAGATAGAAATCTCCCTTAGATTACTTACAGGGGAAGGAAAAGGTCAGTTATGCCCCACCGAGCTGCTTTGGTTTTAGAGAAATTATAGTCTAATTTTAGCCTAACAACTATTGATATACATGCATCTAAAAGTGTTACACTACTCATTGTGGGAAGTTAGGATATCAGAAAGACTGCAATTAGGGAGAAAAGGAACAAAGTATCAAGTATCAGAGCTAGTGATATAGTGTGAGTGCTGTCACTGTTTTCAGGTGCTTTCAGTGAGGCTGTGAGATGTAAAATACCTTCTTGGCTCCTTAGCATTCTCATAAGGATAATTAACTGAAAAGACTATGTTCCATTTCTAGAGTATTTTTTTAAGTCTTCATTTAAAACTCAGTTTGAGTAATATTTTTTGGTATAGCTACAGTCTTTAATATATGTGGAGTTGCACTTGTAATGCTTTTAAGAACACACAGTGTAATATCATGCATTAATTGTCAACTTGGAGAGCCTTCTTGTACAGGGCATTGACTTTCTGCTGTGTTGCATACCTTGTTCAATGAGCAGTTTAAGCAATAGAGGAAGTGTTTGGTTTTGCTAATGTTTTGAGTGAACTGTTATATGACCTGAGGGGCATAAAATGGTTAACCTGTGGCAAGCCATATACTATTAGATTACCTGTTAAATGCTGTTTTAGTAATGCATTATACATGTATGCAGAGTATTTTATGTGAGATTTATATAAGTGGAGTAAATAGATTTTTTTGGAGCGTTTTTGTGTAATTGATTTTAGTTATCTGTCGTAAGCATTTTTCTCTCTTTTTACCTGCAGTATGGATGGAGCAGATCTGTGTTTTGAAATTGTGAAGAGAGCAGATGCTGGATTTGTGTATAGTGAGGCTGTAGCCAGGTATGTATTATAATTTTAATTAATCCCACAGGATAAATGAAAAAGAATGGAATATACTGTTGTACAATCTGGTAGCTAGAAGTTGGAATACTGTAATCCTGCTTCCAAAGTCTGAATGTTTATTACAATAATTAGCATAATAAAAGTAAAATTTTGGAGCGTTTTGTCATTTACTAGTTGTATATTTGGATGAGATTCTTGAATAAAATAGTATTTCATATCCAGTACTTAATTCTCTGTCTTTGCCTTCTATGGATCTCTCATACAATGCATTAGGTGACTCTCCTGACAGGTGTGAGTTTTATTGGTCTTGCTAGATGGAGTCGTCTGTTTTTTCTTTTTTATGTATCACTTTATGGTCACTTCAACTTTTCACTTACAAGGTAAACCAAAATCAAAGTGTCTGTGTAATTGTAGAAGGACAACAGAACCCAGTGTCCCAGTGGCATGAGAACTGAGCTTAAAGCCCATGAGATTCTTTGTTTGCTTTTCTCGACACTGTAGATTTTTTTAGCATCATAGAAGTCAGGTTGGAAAGAGACATCAGGAGGTCTCTATTTCAGCCTCCTGCTCAAGACAGTGTCATCATTGCATTTGGATCATATTGCTCAAGACGTCGTTCAGTGGGGTCTAGAAAACCTCCAAGGATGGAGATTCCACAGCCTCCCTGGGCAACTTGATCCAGTGCGTAATTGTTTCTAGGGAAATATGTTTCCTTGTAACCAGCTGGAACCTCCAGAGGACAAGGATTGCCTCCCTTATCCCACTAGTAATGCTCTGCCTGGTGCAGCACAGGATGCTGTTGGCTTTCTTGGCTTTCTGTTAGGGGATCCTTTGTACACAGGGAAGAAAGAAGTTAGTCTTCAATCTGCATCATGCAAGCCAAGATCTTGGTTTTATCCCTTTCTAGATAAATCAGTCACTGATACTCTCTTTTTCCTTTCTGTGTTCTGTTATAAAAAAACCCCAAAGGGTCCTGACTTCCTTGTCACATGAAGCAGAATTATTGAACATTTGAAACCTTTACAATATGGAAAATGCAGATTTCCCTTTCCTGATTTTCCTTGGCTTCAATCAGAATAATTCTCAAACTTTAGATTTTATTATTCATTACTGTAAACACAAACTCCATCCTACTGAACTCTGTATATTTAAGGTTAAGTTGGTTGATTAGTTTTATATAGTTAGACTCTTCAAACTTAGTTTGTTATATGTGTATAGTAATTTTTCCTGCAGATTCATCACGTATGACGTCTTTGTTTTTTCAGTCATTATATGCGACAGATATTGGAAGCTCTACGTTACTGTCATGATAATAATATAATTCACAGGGATGTGAAGGTAAGGAGTTTTAATTATTTTTTTTTCTTCACCACAATAATATAAACTACTGAATTTTAATTTCTGTAATTTAGAGGAAGGGGAGAAGCTGTAGAAAAGGAAGCTATATTTGCCTGAGTATGTGTTTACTCTTATTGTGTCGTGTAAGATTAAAGCCCATCTCTGATTCCATCAATATAGAACATTTAGAAGGTCTTTATTCATAAATTACATATGCATTTGATTGTAACTTACTTTGAAAGTCAGTGTAATGTCTAGTTTTTGAATATTCATGTGAAATCTTGCTTTTTTTTTTTTCTTGTTGGGAAAATGTATATATAAATTAATTGCATAAATTTAACTGGAATTGGTAGATTAATGGCATCATTTTGACAACATAATGACAGTCTTTATTCAAACTAAGATTTCAGAGATGCGCATGTGTAAATGCTACAATATTGGTGGTATTATCTACTTCCTGCAAGCAGTTTTAAACATTTATTATTATGAAAACGTCTCTAATACAAACAAGTCTGGGAGGAGAAATACAGTATTGAAGAACAGTGTATGTACATACTCTATAATCTGGTTAATTTTATACTATTTCTATGGATATTTATGGAACTAGTTTATCTCAAAGTACTATAATGTAAGTAATCAGGACTATTAACCTAAGAGGGTTTGACTCTCTTCAAATTGAATATACATATTCTTTGTTAATGCTGTTGTCTAAGAGTGATTCCCACTTGTCTTCTCTAATAGTGTGCTTTTATCCAAAGTTAGTCAAGCGCTATAGGAATTAATGAAAATTCTAATGACCTCTGGTGCAGTTTGAGAAGTGAATCTTGTGTTTTAGTGAATAGAGAAGATTGAAGGAGGGTAAGCTGTGCTTAAGATTCCTACAGGTGATCTCTGAGGGAAGAGAGCACGGACACTGAACTGATGATTTTCATTTAAGTAGTCATTTGATCTTATGTACATAGGCATTGCAGACCTTTTCCAATCCCTTTCTCCTTTCCTTCTAAAATCAAGAAAATTACTCCATGTAGTAGGCTTTTTTTTAAGTTTGGTATTTTAAAAGTAATCTCTTACAACAGATTCTAAAGATGGCCTCTTAATTGCTGGTAGAAAGTCTCATCTTGTTCTGTCTTGAAGGTTCTAGATTCTTTTAATTGTTCATTTTCAGTGCCACATGAGAATTTCAGAATTAGCATCATCTTTATGTTGCTGTGTCTTCCTGAAAGCTGCACCTGTTTTTGTTGGACCATGTTCTTGAATGAAAACAAATTTCAGTTTCAAGGGCCTCTGAAGAACATACATTTTACTGAGTGTAAAATGGGGATTTACTCTGCAGCTTATCCAGACTCTGAAAACTTTAAAGTCACTGTTTTAATTAAATACCATCTTTAGAAGTGAACCTGTTCAATTACATGAGTGAGTAATAATTTTTAAAGTATCAGTCTAGTGTAAACCATAGACGTTTCATTTTGGCAAAAGCATTGCAGAAATATAACTATAGGGTTTGGGTATAGAACATATTAAGCTAACTGCAGTATCCCAGCTCTAGGTGTCACTGTAGACATGGTTTTGAAAGGAAGTAGATTAAATGACAATTTTCAAATTATCTGAATGGATGAAAGTGAATTAATAAAAATCTGTAAGGTTCATATAATCATACAACATTTTTTCCCTCTTAAGCTTCCGGTGAATGTTACTTTGAACTGCAAAATGTTTGATCATTATCTGATGCACAGGAAAATTTGAACCTTATAGTCCCTGTAAGAATTAGGTGTCTTCTAGCCACTTTTGTGCTCCCTTAGCTCTTGACTGATTAGGAAGAGTTAGACAGGAATACTTCAGTTTGCTGTAGTCTGATGCCAGAAACTTCACCTGACCTCTGTAAGTGACAAGATCTACCAAAGCTTCTGGAGCACTACAACTGCAGCATATGATAAACTCCATATGCCCCAAATTCAGCTCTGATGACAGAATCAAAACATGAAAGCTTTCACAAGGTGGCCTGTAGTTGTCTTAATTTCATTCACTGCTCTGTGAGACCAGACGTTTCTTGAGCCTCTGTATATCATGACCCCCTTAAACATTGCTGAAAGGCTTTATCATCAGGGACAATTGCAGCTTTGCTTCACCTTCAGTTAATGTGATTCTGCATTCTTTCACTGCTTGAAAGCTGGATCATATGATAAGGAAAGTAGAAAATGCTACTACCGGAAGGTGGAAAACTCAAGACAGCTACGCATCAGAAACGTGAATGTCAAGAACTTTTTCCCTTACCACAACATTTATTCCTGTTCTGCCAACCTAGTAATATACAACTCAGCCATTCCTCTTATTCTTTCAGAACCTTGCTATGTCAGAAATATCCAAAAGATGGGTACTGAAAATAGCAACATTGAAATGGGATCTTTTCCAATATAGAATGTTATTACACAGAAATTCCTATACAGAATTATCTTTATGTAAGAGAACAAAAAAAGGAAATGGGAGTAATGTGAGTCTGAAATAAGATGCTTGTCTTTTTTCATAAAACCTTTGCTAGATTTTGAGTACCATTTGTCACTGCAGTCAGCCACTTTCTCTTGAGCCACTTGATGTCAGTATTAGACAATAATGAAAGTATTCTGTTAATATAGTCATTAAAAAGTGGTGAGTGGTAGAGGACCTTTAAAACGGGACAAAGAAATAGGAGAAAAATGGCTTATCTCTTCCAAATCTCTTCTTCACTATATTCTGTCCTGCAAAATAGTGTTTTCTCTTGCTTTAACTCCAAGAATAGGAAAGTAACAAACTGGATTAACTCTGCATTAAAGTGTTTTTTCTGTTAACATAAATACAATTGAAGATAGTTCCCTTGTATATGACAGCACATTTATTACAGGCAATAGTGCATACCTCGAGATTTAATGGAACTGAAAACAAGTAACCAAAATGTACTCTATAACTGTAATCTTTCTTCAAGGAGGAGAAACATTAATAGTATGCCACTTCAATTCTTAACTGTGAAGGATACCACTGATCACTGAACTGCTTGCATTCTGTGCTATACAATTATTCTAATAAATATTATTTTAAAAGCTAAAAGTGCTGGTTTCATTATAAATAGGTGAACTTGAATATTTCCAATCCCTATGACAGTTAATGTGGTGTAGAGTACCTAAAGCAGCATTGTGCATTTTGCACAGTCACATTTGGTCAGCATTCAGTATTCTGAGTTGTTATATTCTCAGCATGTGGGGAAAGTTGCTTTATCTTCTCTTGACAGTTTCACTGAGTTTTCTGTTAGTAAAAGGATAGACTAACATTGATCTTGGTAGAAGACTTTTGTGCTAGTTAGTCAAAGTAGAATGTGATTCAGCTCAAAAAAATAGACTGTTTAAGTGTTGTATAAATTATGAAGCAGAACAGTGTTCTATAAGAAGTGCATTTCTTCAGTGTTTATTGCAGATTTGTTCACCTGTTCATTTTTGCGATAACTTCAATGGAATCTTCAGTTAGCCTACATTGTGATGCTTATGTAGCATTTTATATAGTTGCAGAAATCTTGTTATAAAAATACCTTTTAATATAACTGATACAAGAGTAATTTAATCTCATCAGGAGCTTTGGTTGCTGGGGTTTTATCCTTAGTTCAGTCCAAATGCTTCAACTCTGCTCTATGATTTCCATATGGTTTGAGTGCTTGTATATGTTTCTGTGATCAGTAAAATGATTGGTGTGCAACTGGAGTCAGGGCAAGCTTGTTGGCTAAATGTAGACATACAAAATTTTTATTATAGGTTTATCTCATAGGTATGAATGCCTGTTTCCAGCACGTGATCACCTATAGATAAAACTGCTAAAGCAAAAATACACAGATTCTGCCTTCTCTGCTGTTAAGATTCAGTTCAATATTTCTGTGACTGGAAGTAAAAACACTTTTTCCAGAGAGTAGGACTGACTAAGTGTTATGAACTGTGTCGAGTGTCATATACAAATCTCAGTTGGCCCAGGTGACTTGAGACTTGATCTGTGGATAGATTTGCATGTTGATTTATGTGCTATACAGAATTTAATTAACCATATGAATTCTGAGAGTGCACCCAGTTACCAGTTCTGTCTTTCATTCATTTTTTTTCAGATTTTCCCAGTAGAGTTCAAGACTCTTACACTTCTGCTTTTACGTATATGTAGAAAATGAGTAAGGCTTGTACATACATATTTGTGTGTGTTTATGTAAGTGTATATTCAACTCCATAAAAACCAACTGGAATAGAAGCTGTTCTTTAAGACCATCTTCTCTTTCCAATCTTTGAATATCCAAAACAAGAAATCTGTTGCATAACTGGTGCTTTTTCTGCATTTTCTGGAAGTTCTTAGATCCTCGAGATCCAGTAGCAACTGCTTTGTGAGGATTTTGTTACATATTAAATTGTTAAAAGGTTATTAAGGCAGGAGAATCAATAGTAGAGGTAGCTAGCGTTAAGGTGGCCATGTTTTTCTGAGGAGCACTTCCTCATTCAATGCAGAAGTTAAGGGGCTCTAAGAATAAAGCTTTCAGTATTTTTTCTTCGATGTTTCTTCTGGCAGTACTTTTTCCCCCCGTTTATGTCCATTCCTGTACGTCTGCTTCCTATCTCAGAGTTCCCATTCTTGTTTTGTCCTGCCCTTTTCTTAGTGTACTGTTAGCTTGGCTGCTGGGTGTTCAGAAGTCATTTTGCTGAGAAGTATATTTATGCTGATTGGCCTAATTAGAACTCAACATCTACATGCTTTCTGATCATGCTCTATATATTCCAGTGATTTCCCTAGCCAGTCAGAAAACATGTATCTTCTGATCAATGAGCTGGCCACCCATGCAGCCCATTCAAAGGGGTTAACCAGAAAGTAGACAGACTCTTGCAGTCTTCTAAACTGCTTTGCAACCCATGTGCTGTGCATATTTGTTGTAGGATTTTGTGTGCCTGCTATAGAAATGAATTATTTTATTTTTTATGATACAATTTACAAGTCACCTGCTAACTTCTGGTTTGGCACCAGGATGTCTAAGCAGTGAAAGAAGTTCAGCGCGTGAACTGTGTTCTTCTGAAGTATTTCTCTGTCTGTCCCTCATGTCTTTCTGGTTTGAGGGATTTTTTCATCCATGAACTATTCTGTCAGATTCCTAGAGAAGACCTGATATTTTCTGTCTACTGGCACTTGGGTCAGTTTAGTGTATCTGTCATGGAACTCAGTAGTAGGGTTGAGAAGACAGAATTGCTAACTACATTTTATTGTGACTTTTGGGTGAGTGATGGGATTTCTCAGACTACCTAGTATTTTATAGCACTTCTTACACTCAGTAAACTGCTCTTGATCTCAGTTGCAGAGAAGATTGTACAAGGGAAAAGACCATTATGTAGTCTTAAGTGTCTTCTACAGAAATGTTTCAAAATAGTTGAAATATCTACTTAAGTCATCATGATATTCTAACTTCTATAGTTTAAACAAAAAAAAAAAAAAAAAAAAAAAGTCCAAAAAAACCCCAACCACAGAATCTCCTGTTTGGCACTGCTCTCATACTGTTAATGATCATTAAATGTTTATCATTGAATATATTTTGTATACCAGTAAATAATAAACATTTATGCCTTCCTAATTAAACCATAGAATTTACTCCACAAAACTAGACTAGGAGTATGGAAATTCCAGTGATTTGATTTGTTGGGGGTTTTTTTAATCATAAGTAGTACCAGAGGTCAGAAATAACTGCATGTATGCATTTCATCCTTTTTTTTTTCTTCACTGAATATTATTGTATATTCAGATATATTGCGGTTTTGTAGATTTCTTCTGCTTTATGCACTCTTCTATAAACGGTCTGGATTTAAACATTGCTGTGAAGGAGGTGCCTTCTGGAGCAGCATGTGTTAATCAACATTTAAAGTGGAATAAGTATGTAGCATGTTTGGGTTAAGTACAGTATCCTGAGTACACCAAGGCTGCATACCAATAGGGGAGCCACTGCCTCAGCTGTTGAGCATGACTGCCATGAATAAGACTGCAAGAAAAATTATTCCTGATGAAGCTACAGAGCATATATAAAACCCATTCTTCTCAAATGCTAAGTGAAAACCTAGGCCACGGGAGTTTCTCTTCATCAGTGGATACTTCACCCCTGCAGCTTATAAGTCACCATCAAAACTTCCTCTTCAGAGTCACTCTGTTGCAGATGTAAAGTCAGTAATACTGTAGCCATGATAGGAAATGTCAGAGGAGGGTGATGAATTGAATCTTAAACCTGACCTTGCTGCTATTTTAGTACAAAGCTGTAGTAAAGTTTTTTCTGTGAAGGCTCGAATAAAAAAATGTGCATAATTTCTTAACACAGTTTTTTTTACTCCTAGAAAAGCAGTTACTATAACAAAACCCTAATGTAATGAATATAGCTAAGTAACAGCATTTTTCAGTAACTTTAGAATAAGATGTCATCAAGAATTTTCTTTATGCACTAAAGAGTTTTAGCATCTCATGATGCCTTTCCCATTTAAAAAAAATAAAAAGGAATCAACCTTCTACGCAAGGAATCTACCCTTCTACTCCTGAACAAAAAATTCTTGTTAATCTTGAATGTGTTTTGTAGCTCTTAAGCCTTTGATACATGGTTCAGTCATTGCAGAGAAAATGTCTGTGCTTTGTTCAGCCTTTTTTTATAAAGGAAACTCATGTCCAAAACCTGGGACGACTTTATTGATGATAAAAAAGAACAGGGTTCTCAATTTCAGCCTAGTTTCTGCCTACTTCCTTGATTATTTAGGTAGAAAACACTGTCCATGGATGAAACATAAAATGTCTTTTGCATTGCATGGATGAAGGGGTATTAGTGAGTTTACTGTATAAATTACTGTGATTCATTTGAATATACACATTGGATTTATTATGACTAATGTTGATGTAGCAAGCAAGAACATTTAAAAAAATACAAGTAATATGTTATCATTTTATTTAAATATTTACCATTTCATATCAAAGTGGTTATAGGTAGTTAAAATGAGTTTATTGTTACTTAGATTCTACTAAAATCTTTCCATATTTCTTCACATTTCGGGAGTCTCTTCAGTGAAAATACCAGCTTTACGTTTGTGGTGTTCTGGTGTGGATTTTGTAAACAGGCCATACAGACTTTTCTTAAACGTTTTATCTAGCAGAAGGGTTATAACTGGATCTAAGCTACTCTTAGCAGCAGCCAGACAAGTAAGGAAATTTTTAATTTCCACTAGATAGTTTAACCTTGGGCAGTCATCATTTGTAAGCAGTACATAAAAAATTGGCCTAAAAATATGATATGGAAGAAAGCAGACAGTTAATATCATCTGGATGACAAAAATGTTTCTTTTCACTGTACTGTAAATTAGATGTTTTTCTCCAATACAGGTATTTTTCTGTATTTTACTCAGATGTCTGGTAAGAGAATAGTATGAAAACAAAACTGTCATAAAAGATACAAAAAAACATGCAGTGGCAAAAGAAGCTGCAATCATTGTGGTAAATTCACCAGCTTCTACCTTGATGTTGTAGCATCTGTGAAATTCTTCCATAGCACTCGCCTGCATGTTGTATGTTATAGCTGTTACCGTTATGCAGAGCACAGTAAGCCATATAATGATGCACAAGTATTTGGCAAATTTTGGCTGACGAAACTTTTCAAGTACACATCTGTAAAAGTTTTCATTGACTGCTTGAGAGTATTGTACGTCACAATTTTTCTTCAGTGTTGAATACTGACTTAGAGCAGTTGAACATAAAATTATAATTGTAACATACATACTGACATGCATAATGAGAGTCCCAAGGTGATTTGTTATTCTGCATGCTGCGGAGTCATAAGTCCATTGGTACCCTCTTGCAAAATAGGCAGCCAGAAAAGGCATTGTGCTACATATGAGTAAATTTGCAGTGACAAGGTTTGCCAAGTAAATGTATTGTGTTCTTTTTGTGAGTGCTTGCCTTGAAAATATCCAGGCAGCAAGAATATTTCCAAAACTTCCAGCAGGAAATAGGAAAGAGTAGATGACTGGTAGAGCTACAGTAGTAGCTAACGATGGCTGAAGAAGACATGTTGAATTTCTCATTTATACCGGTATTTCTTGAATGAATGGTCAGAGCTGAAACAAAATTAAAATAATTATTCTTCTGTAATGTGCATCTAACATCTCTTTTGTTCTTTGTTGTTATCTTAACTGTTCCTTTTTCTCCCCTACTTTTCAGTGTTACTATCTGCTGTTTGTCCTCTGGTGTTATCATCTTGAGTCTGCATGAGGTTACTGTTTGAATGTTCTCGTCCACTGAGATTTTTTTGAGGAAAAGTTGGCTGATGTTGAACCCCAAAGATTTTAGGTGCATAGAATCTAATAATTAAACTGGGAAACAGAAGGTTCAAGCTAGGGTCTGACAATAACTTGTGTGGTCTTGGTTTATTTCTCAATCTTCTGGAACATCTGTAATCTACTTTGGAAACCAATTCTAGACTGTTTTAAGTTAAATAAGCAAAATAAGTGTGAAGTATTACTTTAATTGCAGAAATGCAAAAGAGTATCCTGTACCTCCATTTAAATACAAATTAAACTCTGCGTGATGCAGGAATCTGGCTAGATGCATTTATTTTGTGCTGATGTCTGTATTTAATGTCACTGTATTCAGAGCTCTAATCTTAGATGTACATTTTGCATAAGCAATTCAATCTGGATTTTTTAAACATATGAAGTGGTTGTTGAAAACGGCAATTTTTTTTTTCAAGTTCAGTTTTCAATCCTTTTTTCAATTTCGAGACTGAAAATAAGAAATCAAAGCTTTATACAATGACTGTATATAAAACCTGGCATTTCAGCTTACTAACCTGTAGTGAAGAGAGATCCTATTGTACAGACACTATTTTACTGAAGTGTATCATAGTTAGCTTTTGTTCCATATAAAATCATATGGAAAAAAATAACATATTTCAGACTTACAGACGTAATAACTTTTTTTTAAACAGCTGTAAGCAAATGAACTCAGATACCAAAGAAGATTCTGTGTAGTTATGATAAAAGGCCCAGATGCCAAGTTGTCTAGATAGCAGAAAGTTGTAAAAGTCACATTTAAAAATTATGCTGTAAGCCATGTTTGACAACTTGCAAATTAAACTAACTTCTATAGCTGTTTCATTTTAGTGTACACTAAGTCCCATATGGAATGTGAACCAAAATGTATTAAATTCTTTTATTACAATGAATTAAATTCACAAAGTGATTGTTGAATTCAGTCATTTAGAAGTCTAATGATCATTTTTGTGTCAATGACCAAATTTGGTCAGGTGAAACAAAGTAGTAGTAGTTTTAAGCTTACCTATACGCAAGCTGCAGGCTCCTTCCTTTGCAGAGAGGAAATTTTTTCTGTCTGATATCCTTTTTGTCTCCACTGCTGCAATGAAAAGGATGATACTTGAATCTGGAAAGTACAGTTAAGAACAATATCTCTCTGACATTAGTAGGTTTTCAGAATGTCCACTTTTTTTTACAGTGTCAAAAAGTGGCTAGGTGTTTAAAGTTCAGACAAGATGATGTTGTCTGTGCAAAAAAGACTTTGAAATTAGGTCAGGATGCAGCTCCATTAGAAGAATAAAAAGAATGAGATACTGTGGAAGAGTAATTGTAACAGTCCTTTGGTCGTGTAGGTATGGCACAGAAACACCTTACAATCATTTATATAGTGTTTTCCTCTTTTTGGGGGTAGAGGTATTGTTAGTTTCATTCTCTTTAGGACTGCCCACTTTGCAGGGGCGGAGGGAAGTTGCTATTTTATACATGAAAACTTGTATTTTCAATGACGTAACTGTTCTTCAGCTCCAAGATCTGTCACAAAGCTGACTGTCTATTCATGAAACCCCCATGCAATAATACTGCATCCATGTCTGTCCCCATATGAGTGACCAAATGAACACACCTCTTATGTTTAGTCAGATGATAGATTGTGTGGAAGCAATTTACAGCTGATGCGTTCTAGGCATCAGTTGGGGAAAACTGACTCTGTGTCCAAGAAATAGTCTTTTATACAAATCATCCAGAAGTGTCCACAGGAAGGGTTTGATCACAGATTAGTCAAACTCTGTTTAGCTCTACAGAGCTTAAGACCCTTGAATTTCCTTCTGTCTGATACATCTGTGGTTCAGATGTGGCTTTTCAACAGCTGTAACCTCCTTTACGAGAATAGAGGAGGCACTATATAAAAACTTCTGCAATTTTGGTAAGGTTCTTGTTTTGTTAGTTTTGCTTTATGTTTAAACACACTGTGAGAATCTACCTCAGTGATCTACTATCAATTTTATTGTTCAGTTTCATTATTATTTTTTTCTTTTTTTGCTAAAACGATGGACATGTATGCTGGCCTCCTATTTAGACTACATAGTTGACCTCATTTAAGATTAAATTTAAATTTTTAAATTTAAATTAATTAGTAGTAATTAGTTTGTAATGCTGTAATTAGTTCCCATGTACTTTTAATTCTTGTTCCTGTTAGATTTAGTTATAACTTGTTTTTATTTTTTTCCACAATTAAAATTTGTTCTAACAGAGTTTTGTGTTAATTAAATATTTAATAGTTTAAGTAGTCTTAGAAGTCCTTCTTACTGCGGTGTTCCATCCAGGTTTACACACAAGAATACATATCCTGAAAATTTGCTAAGAGGAGACATGCCAAAAAATGGTGTGAGCAATTCCAGTTAGTAGGGATTTTAAAAATTATTAGTACTGTTGTTGTTGTTATTGTTGTTGTTATTAGGTTGGTTATTAACTGTAGCCTGTATTGTTTATAATTCGATGACCATAACTTGCTGTAGGAAGAGATAATGCTACATTTTTTTCTGAATTACTGTATGATAATAGATTATTATAGTGAATCACAGTCTCTCAGACTTCGTTTTGGAACTGATTAGTGAGATGAGTAACAAAGGAATGGGATATTATAAGATAAAATGACAAACCAACCCTAGAAACACAGTTACAGTTGGTTCTAAGCTGTAGTAAGCACCTTCTTTATTTTTTTAGTGGACTGTTTCCATTTACCTAACTTATAAATGGCATATTTTATCTAAAATATATTTGATGATATTGAAATGGTACAAGTGCATCTTTTGTGCAATTCACTCTTAAGTTCTTCATAATGACCTTCACATGCGTTCTTCACCTCAATTATTTATATTTTCTGTATTCTTAAACCATGATCACTTTCTAATTTATACATTGCTTGATTTTTATACGCCAATAGGCATCATATGTTGCTTTTTGCCATTGTATGCAGACAATTTATTTTGTGGTCCAAAAGCACAAAACCAGGGAAATTCCCAGTAGTGAAAGGTATTTCAATTAGCTATGTATAACCCATACCTAGCATGTTATATAATACAATCATATATGACAGAGTGATCCACTCGCAGGCTGCCTGGCCACTTTCTCTCCCCTCCACCTGCTTGAGGTGATAGAAGACAGCCCAGTCAACCTCGTATCTCCTTGTGCCTGTCACAAACCAAAGGGAGAATTGGACTCTTCCTGCTGTACAACAGAGTATATAATGTGTTGGCATCAATTGCACCTTTTAAGATGGAGGAAGGCAGCAGCTTGGTTACCTCTGGCTCCTGTAGCAGTCCCGGCTCTGTCTGCACTGTGGAAGGCCCAAGAGATGCACTCAATCTCTGCATCTTGAAGGATGGAAGGCAACTGCTGAGGATAAGACACAGAAAAGTATGCGACCCTGGATATGGCTATGGTTCTGAGGATGAATCACACTGAATAAATTTATAGCATTCACCAAATGTGCAGCAGCCTTTAACTTGAGATTTAATTCCATGTGCTTGGAATTTGATACCAAGATAAGTCTCTAAGATGCAACGACTACTACACAAGTGTAATCCATATTTTCTTTCCAAAAAGATCATTTACCAAGCAGCTTGCCTAGAACTTTAACTTTTGATGCTTAGTTTTGTTAGGAAATTTTTTTCATTAAACATTAAAAGTTTCTTTGACTGCATAAACTCTTAAGACAGATGTAGTACACAATAACCATTTTCAGTCAGACATCTGTATCAGGAACAGCTTTCCTTGCAGGAGTGACACAGTGTGTGCGCAGCTCTTCTGACTTGACAGAATGAGGATTTTTAGCTATAGTCACTATATGTATTTAATATTGTAAGAAGTGCTTATCAAAGCAAAATTATCTAAGCTCATGTTTAAATGTACTCTAGTTGAGTCGAGCACTATGCTGAATCAGTGAAGATAAAGTATTTGTCAGGTTTGAGCTGGGTCTGTGTTTGCTGTTCACTAATGATTCATTTTCAGCAGTTTTAGAACTGCCCTTGTGGTTCAGAAAAATAGACCCAGACTAAAAGTTCCTATGTTGTTTGATGAATTACATGTGTATGCAGTATAACTCTGTGGCATCCTTATGGATATGGAAATGGGGATATATTGCACTCATAGCTTCAATTCTTTCATTGTCATAAAATATGAAATGTTAGGTGTTTCACAGTCTCCAGGTAGTTGTTTTACATAGACAAAACACAAGCAAAACAATGTCTTTTAGGCAGGAAAACTTAGCTTGAGGTTGACAGTACTGACAAAAATAATCTTCCAACATTTTTATACTTCAGATATTTAATGCTAAATACTTTGTATTTTTTCCCCAATGACATACTTTCTGCAGCTCCCAGAGGTCTCTTTAACTGTATTTGCTTCTAAAAAACCAGTGGCTGTGTATTGGTCATGATGATTTTTACTTTTAGCTTCAGAAATCAGTTTTTAATGTGAAAACTGTGTTGATCATCATAGTCAAATAGGGAGCTTTCTCTGTGTTTTTCTGCATCATACTATGATTTGGGTTTTTTTGAAGTTAAATATGTTTGTGTATAACAGGTCTTTGGCTTTTCCAGGTTCCTCTTAAGCTTCTGTGAAAATGCAAAATACAAAGCAAAATTAAAAACCTAAAACGTGGCGGTAAAAGCAAAACTGATGCTTAAATGGTAGATTCTGTTGGCTGAAGCCTGGGGAGTTCTGGCTGCAAAATTAATTCCTTGCTGATAAAGAACATTTCTATACCCCCTGCCAAAAATGATCCTGTCCTTTCATCAGATTTAATTTGTTGTTAACCATGCTTAACATCTTTATCTAGTGAGAATTTTTGTGGAAGCAGTAGAAAGTATATTCTTCTTTTTAAAGCACAGTTATTTATGTCTGTGGTTTGAGAGTTCTATGAAGAAGCTGGCCTTGCTTTGTATTAAGTGCAAAGGTGTAGTACCCCTCTCTGTATGCAGACTTAAAGGAACCAGAACTCACAGGCCATTTACAGACAAAAGCAAGGTAACTTTTACAGGTAGCGTGTACCAGAAGATATTATTATTGCGGTATATTTTAAATAATTGATTTAACTTGTTAAAACATAGGTTTATAAGTAAATCCTGGCTTTTTTTTCTCCTTATTTTGTTTCTCACTTTGCAGTACTATGATACACAATTAACTGTTTCTCTGCCATTCATGTTCTTATTTCTACACTTTCCACTCTAACTGTGCAGTTTGAATGCTAAGGCTTTTTCCAGCTTCATCCCTGCCCCCCAATTATTCTCACTCTCTGTGGGATGGGGAAGAGAATCGCAAGGGTAAAAGTGCAAAAGCTTGTTTATAATTTCTGTTTCTTCCCCCTCCTGTTCTTGTGGCTGCTCTGCTGCAGAACAGGCTTCTGCTTCTGATGCTTCCTTCTGCTCCCTCTAACAGGCTCTGGTCAAACCTGTTGTTATCTCGAACCATTTGAGCCCCACATTGGGTGTCAAAAAGGGTGGTTGTGGTTTAATCCCAGGAGGCAGCCAAGCCACAAGCAGCTGCTTGCTTACTCCCCCTCCAGTAGGTAGGGAGTGAGAATTGGTAGGGTAAAAGTGAGAAAACTCATGGTGTAAGATAAAGAGAGTTTAAAGAAAAGAAAAAGAAAAAAGGAGAAAAAAAAAAGGGGGGGGGGGAGGGTGTAAGAAAAAACCAAGAAAAACAAGTGATACAAAAAACCCCAGTTGCTCATCCCCAGCTGACAGATGCCCAGCCAGTTCCTGAGAAATGGCAGGCCTGGCAAACTGCCTCCCCGGCTTTTATTGCTGAGCACGAGGTCATATGGTGTGGGATATCCCTTTGGTCAGTTGGGGTCAGCTGTCCCGCCTGTGTCCCCTCCCAAATTCTTGTGCACCCCCAGCCTGCTTGCTGATGGGGTGGGGTGAGAAGAAAAGGCCTTGATGCTGTGCAAGCACTGTTCCCTGATAACTAAAACCTCCCTGTGTTATCAACACTGTTTTCATCACAAACCCAAAACATAGCCCCATACTAGCTACCGTGAAGAAATTTAACTCTATCCCAGCCAAAAGCAGTGTACAGCTGTTTACTCAAACCAGGTACACTTTGATATATTTATGATTCAAGTTGTAAACTTGTATCTGGCAAACAGTTTTGTTTCTTGACTTATGTTTTCTATTCATTTTAAGGAATGTATGTGTGACAATGTAGCTGTTAATGTATTTGTCAAGTCTAAAAGGTATAGAAGTGACTAGCCAGTGTGTATATTTTATATGCATTTTGTAACTACAGTTTATTCCAGTGAAGAATATGCGCTTCTTTTTACATAGCAAGAAAATGACATTTTGATAGACCAACTGAAATTTGAGGATGTGTTCTAGATTTGAATAAGAAGGAAAATGAGGTTCATGAGGGTTATATAGAGATGTGCATTGAGTTAGCCTCTACTTAGAGAAAGAAGAAAAAATAGAATGATTTACATGTTGAAATTCATCTGAAAACTCAACTACTTGCTGTAGTTGGCCCTGGTAGTGCTTAGGAAGCACTGCTAAGATGACAAGTAAGAGACACTATTAAAGTGAATAATTATATGGTCATTTGACATGTCACAGTGTAACTTTCAGCAGACCTCCCAAGATGCTTCAGGACTGTTTGCTCTTCAGTAACATTGTCTTGCAGAGCCTGGTGTTTTACTCTCAAATTTGGGAAAATGTATGGCAGAAAAAAAATGTAAGAATTAAATATTTTTTAAAAATAGTAAAGATACCTGCTTTTGGTTTTTGGTCAGTAGTAATTGTTTCCTACATGACAGTGCTGCCTAGTTTCAGATCCCTTTCTGAGCCAGTTGATATATCTGGCCTTTAACATCTTGAAGCACTGATTTACATCATTGTGGAAATCCATAACTATTTTCACTTGTCTGGTTGCTTTCTGGGGTTCTTTTTTTGTTCTAACTGCTGCTCCCTTAGTGTCACACTCTGACAAAGATCATATAGTCATACCTGTTCCCTTCTGCACCATACCTGCTGTCACAGATTTGTGCTTCCTTTCAGATTTTCCTTTTTGAGTTGAAGAGTTGATTTATTTAAGGTAGTCTGTATAGAATCTGTATCACATAAGTTATACAATAGCACAATGCTGACTTCTCAGGGGTTTTTTTCTGAATTTTAATAACAATCTGTTTGCTCTTTTACTGATGCTGAACAGAGTTATATCTTGAACTTTTTTTAGGTTTCACTACCCTGAATAAGTGTGTGTTGTTTGAAAACTTTGTCATTTCCTTACTTTCACTCATTCCAGATTGTAGTGTTAAACAACGTTTGTAAATTTATCTATTTGCAGATTCTTGGGAAATGTCACAAAGAAAAAAGACTATGTATTTTTAAGCTGCCTTTCCGATTTTTAACCAGTTCTAAAACAAGAATCAACATCTAACATCCTAGGGTTTGTTAGAGCCTTTAGTATGTGACATTGCTGAATTCCAACTACACCATATCACCTTTATCCCAGTTCTTCTCAGCTCTTACAGAAAGCTCCTCTGTTATTGATTTTTCTGGTACTTGACTTCCCTCAAACAAATCTATTTGCTTTTCCCTAGGGTACCTTATACAATCAAGCTTGCCCAATTTCATTTGTCTTTACAGGTGCTATGGATTTGCCTAATACAAACATTATAGTGTACCTCCTGAAATCTGTTTAAAAGATTTGGGTTATATTTGCTGCTTGTGTGCAGAGGCTGGTTTAAGCAATAGATTATCCTGTATTGTAATGCTTTTGAAACATTTAATGTGCAGCATGTACTCCTGGGCAAGTGTTACTCTTTGATATTTCTTCTAAAATGTTTTGTTCTGAAACCTTGTCTGCTGATACTGTACATGTCTTGGTGCTCATTCTTTACAATCTGCAAAGAATTGCTGTCATGTAGAACACAGCTGATCAATGCAAATAGGTTTGGGTGTTTAAGACTTTCCTCTTGAAGAAAATACTGACTAGATTTCACTGTTAAAATTATTAAAAACAAGAAAGTCCACATAATACTATTCATATGATGAACTAGAATCTTGAACTTGTATTGCATGACTGTTTTCTTGTTGTCCTTTTATGTATTTAGTTGCTCACAAAATAATATTGTAGTAACCAAGTAAATGTTACTTAATTTACAAAAGTATGTCCAGAATAATAAGGTGGTCTTTTTTTTGTCCTGTGGAACTCATTTCTATTTGACTTTGGCTTTAGAAGTCAACTTCATTTGTAGCATTGAAGCCCTGTACTATTACTTGATCTTCTGAAGAGATCTGAGTCTATTTTTGAAATTGTGCAGTGTCCATAAATTGCAATACTTGTAAATGAAAATTCTGGTTTAAACTGAACATTTTCTTCAAAAGAATTTTAGAATTCAAACTTTGTTCCAGCCATACCGTGTCACAGAATCATAGGATGGTTTGGGTTGGAAGGGACCTTAAAGATCATCTAGTTCCAACCCACCTGCCATGTGCGGGAACACCTTTCACTAGACCAGGTTGCTCAAAGCCCCGTCCAGCCTGGCCTTGAACACTTCCAGCGAGGGGACATCCACAATTCTCTGGGCAACCTATTCCAGTGCCTCACCACCATCACAGTAAAGAATTTCTGCCTTATATCTAACCTGAATCTACCCTCTTTCAGTTTAAAACCATTACCCCTTGTCCTATCACTACACTCCCTGATAAAGAGTCCCTCCCCATCTTTCCTGTAGGCCCCCTTTAAGTACTGGAAGGCTGCTATAAGGTCTCAAGGTCTCCCTGGAGCCTTTTCTTCTCCATGTCGAACAACCCCGACTCTCTCAGCCTGTCCTCATAAGGGAGGTGCTTTAAGCCCCCTGATCATCTTTGTGGCCTCCTCTGGACCCGCTCGAGCAGGTCCATGTCCTTCTTACACTGGGGACCCCAGAGCTGGATACAGCACTGCAGGTGGGGTCTCACAAGAGCAGAGTAGAGGGGGAGAATCAACTCCCTCGAACTGATTGTCACACTTCTCCTGATGCAGCCCAGAATACAGTTGGCTTTCCGGGCTGCGAGCGCACATTGCTGGCTCATAGTCAGTTTTCCATCCACTAATACCCTCAAGTCCTTCTCCACAGGGCTGCTCTCAATCCACTCATTTCCCAGCCTGTATTTGTGCTTGGGATTGCCCCAACCCATGTGCAGGACCCTGCACTTGGTCTTGTTGAACTTCACGAGGTTTGCATGGGTGTCATTCATGTCCATCCTGTCCCACGTTCCCCATGCCCCCCAACCTGGTGATCAGTGTCATCAATCAGTTACAGCAGAAGAAATACAGGCAAAGAATGATGAGAGAATGTATATATCTTATGAAATGATGGTTTATAAACTCCACTAGGTTTATCAGCATTGATGTAACTATGTAGATCTCCTCTTTGTGAACAGAGAAGGACTGATGGATGATGTGGCAGTTGGAGGCCAACTAGGGCACAGCGATCATGAAATAATACAGTTCTCTATTCTTAGAGAGGCCAGGAGAGGGCTAAGCAGAACTGACATCCTGAACATCCAAAGGGCTGACTTTGTCTTGTTTAGGCACCTGCTTGAAAGGATCCCTTGGGAGACGGTCCTGAAGGGTATAGGGGTCCAGGAAGGCTGGGCAGTCTTTAAGAAGAAAGTCTTAATGGCTCAGGAGCAGGTGGTCCCCAGGTGATGTAAGAGAAGCCAGTGACAGAGAAGACCACTCTGGCTAAACAGGGAGGTTTGGCTGCAACTCAGGGAGAAAAGGAGAGTTTACAGCCTTTGGAAGAAGGGGCTAGCCACTCACAGTGATTACAAAGATGCTGTGAGGCTATGCAGGGTGGAAATCAGGAAGTGTAAAGCCCAGCTGGAAATTAATCTGGCTTCAGCAATCAAGGACAACAAGAAATATTTCTATGTGAGCAGCAAAAGAAAGACCAGAGAGAGTCTCCATCCCCTACTAGACACAGGAGGAAACATGGTAACAAGTGATGAGGAGAAGGCTGAGGTGCTTAATGCCTTCTTTCCCTCAGTCTTTAATAACAAGACCAGTTGTACTGAGGGAATCCAGCCTCCTCAGCCGGAAGACAGAGACTGGGAGAACAACCCTCCCACAATCCAGGAGGAGATAGTCAGTGACCTGCTGCATCACATAGACACACACAAGTCTATGGCACTGGACAGGATACACCCGAGGGTGCTGAAGGAGCTGGCTGGGGTGCTCGCCAAGCCGCTTTCCATCATTTACCAGCAGTCCTGGCTGACCGGGGAGGTCCCAACAGATTGGAAATTGGCCAATGTGACGCCCATATATAAGAAGGGTCAGAAAGATGATCCGGGAAATTACAGGCCTGTCAGCTTGACGTCGGTGCCCGGGAAGCTGATGGAGCAGCTCATCCTGAGGACCGTCATACAACACATGCAGGACAACCAGATGATCAGGCCCAGTCAGCGTGGGTTTATGAAAGGCAGGTCCTGCTTGACAAACCTGATCTCCTTCTACAACAGGGCGACCTGCTTATTGGATGAGGGAGAGGCTGTGGATGTTGTCTACCTTGACTTTAGTAAGGCCTTTGACACCGTTTCCCACAGCATTCTCCTGGAGAAACTGGCTGCTCGAGGCTTGGATGATCGCACGCTTTGCTGGGTAAAAAACTGGCTGGATGGCCGGGCCCAAAGAGTTGTGGTGAATGAAGTTAAATCCAGTTGGTGGCCGGTCATGAGTGTTGTCCCCCAGGGCTCTGTTTTGGGGCCACTCTTGTTTAACATCTTTATTGATGATCTAGAGGAGGGGATCGAGTGCACCCTCAGTAAGTTTGCAGATGACACCAAGTTGGGTGGGAGTGTTGATCTGCTTGAGGGTAGGGAGGTTCTGCAGAGAGATCTGGACAGGCTGGAGCGATGGGCTAAGGCCAACTGTAGGACTTTCAATAAGGCCAAATGCCGGGTTCAGCAGTTCGGCCACAACAACCCCCAGCAGCGCTACAGGCTTGGGGAGGAGTGGCTGGAGAGCTGCCAGTCAGAGAGGGACCTGGGGGTGTTGGTTGACAGCCGGCTGAACATGAGCCAGCAGTGTGCCCAGGTGGCCAAGAAGGCCAATGGCATCCTGGCTTGTACCAGCAATAGTGTGGCCAGCAGGGACAGGGAAGTGATCTTACCCCTGTACTCGGCACTGGTGAGGCCGCACCTCAATTACTGTGTTCAGTTTTGGGCCCCTCACTACAAAAAGGACATTGAATTACTCGAGTGTGTCCAGAGAAGGGCAACGAAGCTGGTGAAGGGTCTGGAGCACAGGTCTTATGAGGAGCGGCTGAGGGAACTGGGGTTGTTTAGTCTGGAGAAGAGGAGGCTGAGGGGAGACCTCATCGCCCTCTACAACTACCTGCAAGGAGGTTGCAGAGAGCTGGGGATGAGCCTCTTTAACGAAGTAACAAGCGATAGGACAAGAGGGAATGGCCTCAAGTTGCGCCAGGGAAGGTTTAGACTGGATATTAGGAAGCATTTCTTTACAGAATGGGTTGTTAGGCGTTGGAATGGGCTGCCCAGGGAGGTGGTGGAGTCCCCATCCCTGGAGGTGTTTAAGAGTAGGGTCGACTTAGCACTGAGGGATATGGTGTAGTTGGGAACTGTCAGTGTTAGGTTAATGGTTGGACTGGATGATCTTCAAGGTCCTTTCCAACCTAGATGATTCTGTGATTCTGTGAGCTACTATACTGCATAGAAGAATTGCAGAGGACAAGGAACCTTGCACTGTACAAACACAGAGCCAAGACAGTTCTTGGTTCAGCGTACATATAATAGGATGACAAGATGATATATAAAAGATCATGAAAAAATATAATGCAATTATTGTGAGAATCAATCAGAAATTATTGTACAAATGTCCTAATTGTAGGTTGAAACTGTTAAAAAATGTAGTTACCATTGTATTTTTATGAAAATTACATGTTTGTCGAAATCCCTCTCTTAAAGATTAAGAAACAGCCTTTTTTGTTTAAAAAAAAATGAAATACACTGGTTAGTCATTGTAATTTTTTTTTAACATGTTTATACCCAGTTTCACCAAAAGTGAATGAAGTAAAATCACATTAAAATGAAAGTAGATTTATGTCTAGTAGACATGAAGTGTTATGTTTACTTTGCTCAGTAAGAGTTTTATGGGTAGCTTCTGTAAAACCAGGATATTGTACATAACTAGTAAAAATCCACAAATTTTGACACAGAGTTGGCATAAAAAGTCACATGTTCCATCAGAGGAGTTACTGGTAGTCATATTAAAACCAACTTCTCTACACCATCTTACCTGAGCTATATTGCTTGTATGTGTTCACAATAGTAAATCCTTATTTTATGGAGCTTAACATCTAGTGTCTAATTCATTCACCTTTCTGGCCTGTCATGGCAGACATTTAAATTGTTCTTGGTATAACTGCCTCTAGACGTCTTTGGGTCAAACAACCACCTTCAGCTCCCTGTTTTTTTAAACAATGTTACAGTTTGAAATTTTTGATTGTGCCTAAATACATAAACCTGTTTGGTTTTAGTCTGAGAATATAGTTGTATCTATGAGACATTGCTGTTACATTGCCATTTACATAGCATCAGCAATTATCAAGATTATTTTAATCACGTGAAAAGACACCTGTGCCAGGGGGGAAGCGTGCAGCTGAAATGCATGGCTTTGGAAATCTGTAAGTGGACCGGTGGCTGAGCCTGAGCTAAGATCGGAGCTGATGCGTTATGTGTTCATGAGAGCTAATTTTTCTATTCTGCTCTTTATGCTCAGTTCTGTGAGTTTATTTTCCTTGTTGAACTACTTTGTGTAGCTGCAGTCACCAAATTTGTCAGAGTTTGAAGGAAATCTTGGGTAACTGAAAATACCTGTATGACATCTTTCCTTCATTAATTTCTAATTTCCCAGATGCATTGCTTACTTTTTCTCGGGTGTTTGACCTTGACATTCATTAAAATGTTGAGAATATAATAAGGGGCTTAGGAGGCTTGCATATTTTAATTTTGCTGTCCAAGTGTACCTTCTGTAATTATAACTGAATTAATGGCAGTTGTATTATTCACCTCATTTTTAAGCCATATATGTTGCTAAATTCAGAAATATTTTCTTGGAAAAAATACTTCTATAAATATAGTTAAAATGCTTATCTCTGAAACCTATTAAAACACAGACGTACATAAAATCTTTAATGCTTTATATAGCTCTTTTGAACAGGACATAATTCATCTATTATTTACATACACAAGTTGGTAATATTAATGTCTATATACAAGATTCCTTATACAGGTTCAAGCCACTTCGTGGAGATCTCCTTACAGAGTTAGTGTTCTAGTTTAGCCCAACAGATGTCTGAGGACTTCCTATCTCATTTTCTTAGATAAACAAGAGCAAAATACTTCTGAAAAGTAACTTCTCATTTCACAAACAGAAGTAAGACTTCTCATTTTTTAACAGGAAGAAGGAGGCAGGATTAGTAGCTATACAGTATAGCATTTGGTAATCTTAAGTTGATGTCCTGGAGTGACAGAGAGAAACCAGTATCCATTCAGATAATCAAATCAAAGACTTCTTCTTTAAAGAACTTGAGTGGGGAGTGGTAGTAGATAATCGTTCTTGTGTATATTGTCCAAGTTTTATTTCTGAAGTGCTTTCCAGAGTTAGGCCTGAATCTCCGTGAATTTTTCTGCAAATAAGTTGGAGTACAGTCTTACGGACACTTCTGGACATTAGGAAATACATAACTGGGTCTAAGCAGCTGTTAAAAGATGAAAATATGAGCATCACCTCATTGCATTTGTGAATGATTTCCTTCCAATAACAAGATGGGTTTTGTAACTGTGATGTAATGTAGGCAAACCGGAACATGTGGTAAGGAACAAAACAGATGGTGAAAATAATAAGCACAATGAAGGAATTCCTTGCTGTCTGGGTATATTTTCCTGCATTGGGAAAATTTGCTCTTTTCCTTGAAATTTTCAGAAGGTTCTTGGCAATTTTAACATACGAGAGTATCAAAAGGAAAAAAACTATCCAAAAAATTATTACAGTAATGTAATTTAAAATTGCTTCTGTCTTTGCATTTTGTTTATTTCGGTAATGAAAGCACATAGTAGAATTGCTATCCCCACTCTTAAAGAAAGATGGTGCAACAACTATTATAAATCCTGTTAGTGCAAGTGCCCACACTGTGCAACAAATACGTATGCTTCGTGTAGTAGTTAACATTTTAGGACGCTTCACAGACTTATTTATTTTTATATAACGATCTAGACTAATTAGTCCCAACAGTACTATGCTAATATACATGTTCATATAAAATAGAGTTCCTACAATCTTGCATAAAATTAGTCCAAACATCCAGGTGTTTTTGGTAACATGATAGAGTATTCGGAAGGGAAGACAGAAGATCAGCAGAAGGTCTGCAACAGCTACGTTTAGCAAGTAAACTTGGATAGAATTCCTTTTCTGATGAATGCACAGGAAAGCGAACAGGGCTATAATATTTCCAACCAATCCAACGACAAAAATAATAGAGTAAAAAACTATCAAAGCAAGTGACAGTGAGTTGTCATCTAAGGGACAACTGGCATTGTTTTGAATTTCTGAGGCATTTATGACTGGGTTAGTTTGGTTACTCCAGAAGACTTCCTTGTGTGGAATAAGGGTCAGTAAATCAGCTGAAGCTGCAGCCATCATTTCTGAGGATTTTTTAGCTGTTCTGTAGGGATGTAAAGAGACATTTTAAGAATTAAATCGCCACTGGATCGTTTTCACATTTGCTCACTTTATTGTGTACAGTCTTGTGGGATATAAACATAAAAGGCAATAACTATAAAAAAATGTAAATGCATCAAAGTATCGCTGTAGCTGAGTAGGACTTTCAGCCAGATATCATGATACAATGTAAGTCTAGAATAATCGGTTCCCTGTTTTTCTTCACATGAAATAGGCAAGAACAGATGGTACAGAGTACTCACACAGATAACAATTTCAGTAATTACACTTTTATTACTGTCTTGTGTTGTTTTAAAAATCAACTATTATGTTTTGCTGCAAACTTCAGAAATTTTTTAAAATTTTTTGTTTTATCTATAAGTACAAATACTTTTTAAGTTCAGATGGTAGGATTAGCCTTTCTAACACAGAAGACTTTTTAATTAAGATGCAAGAACAGGTAAGTATAGCTAAGTGAAGTATTCTCAGTGTTGATACAAACTACATAGTAATATATCCAAACAATTCTAAACTCATCAGTATTAATTTTAAATAAGTACCCAGGATCTCTCACATGTAAATCACTAGTTTTCAGTTAGAAAAGCAATTGTTAATTAATATTTATCTAGCTATGTAATCTGTTATAAGTAACACTGAGTCAGTACTATTGCAGTAGTTTGGTTTTAATAATTTATATCTTCATGTAAACTTAAGTATTTTTTTCCTTTTCTTGCCTATTCACAAATCAATATTATGCAAAGAAACCAATATTAGCTGGAAACTACATTAATGCAGTAACAGGCTGTTTTCACATCTTCCTTGTTTTCATTGTTTCATTTAAAAGTTTTTAATTTCACTAAGCTTATTTTTGACTAAGAAGTTACAATCTGGAAAATAAAAGTCAGCTTTGACCAAAGAAGGAAAACCAAAAAAGTGTGTGGTTAGGAAAGCAGAATCGCAATGAACTGTTTAGAGAGATGGTTAAGATGGTTAAGTAATGATACAACTTTTGTCCTCGATTTGTGTTTCATAGCGATGAAAGAGTCTGTACATAAATTTATTTAGAATTTTTTTTTAAAGGGGCAAGGTTTTTTCCCCTAATATCACAAAAACTTCAGAATTGGTTTTGGTACTCTGAACTTGGTTGTCCAACAGTAAAACAACAACAACACACTGA
Source organism: Strix uralensis (assembly GCF_047716275.1). NCBI lineage: Eukaryota > Metazoa > Chordata > Aves > Strigiformes > Strigidae > Strix > Strix uralensis. The sequence goes on from NC_133973.1 coordinate 41,335,514, forward strand.
CATATACATAACTTTAGTTTTTCATTTGCGTGCTAGGTCTTAAAAATGCAAATTTTCATTTAAATGTGTGGTATGGCTACAGCAGTGAAAATGGCAGCACTTTAAGTAAAGTTCTTAGTAAGACCTAATGTACATATAAATCTGAATTGGCTGACCTTACAATTGCATTAAATTTGTACAGTATATGAGCAGTTTCAAAAATATTTCTGTTTTCATATTTGCCATTTCATATTTTATGGGCAAGAAGTAATTTTGAAAGTTTGATTAAAGAATGTGATGCTTTCAAATATATCTTGAAACCTGTCTACTACTGTAATCTCTTGTTTATGTTGCTTTTCTATAAAAATGCTTGACATCATGACTTGCATAAGTAGTGACAAGTTTTAGGTCAATATGAGAGAGAGAGAGAGAGAAATCAATTCCACTGCAGAGATACACTAGAAACATAACTTTTGCTATCATAAGTTTTGTCATCTGTAAGCAAGCAGGCATGCTTAAACTTAGGTATATTTAAGAAAGGGTTTGACAGTCAGTAGTACCTTTGCAGTTAAGAGAAATTTTAATAGAAATTTGTTTTACTATAGCTTAGGTATAAAAGCAACCACTTACCATTTATATGTTAAGAACTTCTGCTAGTTTTCAAAACAGCTGGTGAAGACAGAGAGGACTAACATGCAAGTCCTCTTATTAGAAAGCTAAAGCACCAGCTTCTCTATGAAAGCGATGAGAATCAGCTGACACGGTACAATTAGCAACAAGAGGAAGTTTAACTAGTGTTGCAACTGTTTTTTTAAAATACATTTTTAAATAGCAAAACTCAGTTTATTGAAAAAATCAATTTTGCTGTTAGTTTGTGCTTTGCTGGAAGAGGTTCTATAATAAAACTTTCACTGAGTTTCACGCTGAATTGGATATTTGGGTTTTTTTCTCAGAAACTTTGTTTCTGGTGAGCAGTGTCAGTGACTTCCTTTTTTGATGACAATTTTTGATAATAATTATGTTACCTGTGTTCTTTTTAATACTGTTAGGGAAATAGTATCACTTTTTCAAATGTAGGGTAAAGATAAATCAACACCACAGTGAAATGATACCTTTTGCTTATGTTGGTGTAGTTCTCCCATCTACCTACCTCCTTGCCTGAGATTAGAAATTTGAGGTTGATCTTTTTCCCTCAAAATGACAGCGATGGGAGAATATGAAAGTGCCCAAAGTGTGCAGCTTAACAATTTCAATAAGACAGAAGTAAAATACAATATGCAGAGATAATACCACCTGGTAATACTATTTTAAATAGGATGTAAGGGATTGAAAAATACATTTATAAATTGCAAATTTAAAAATGGATTGTAGAAGTCCTCATATAAGATAGCCTAAATTTAACAGTCATCCCAAGAACATTGTCTTGGCTTAGTATTCTCCTTAGCATTTGAAATGAGAATTTCCATGTTAATTTTCTTAATATATCATCTGCTTAGGAATCAGCTTTTATGGAATTGTGCAGATTTCAGTTAGAATTATAAACATGCATTCTTACTGGAAGGTGCTTGTTCTCATACAATTGAAACTTATAAAATGAAAATGTTTGTGGTTACAGATGGATGACTTTACAGGTAGTCAGATTGAGCTTGTTTTAGCTCCTTTGCACTATTTTGAGTTCCTAGTATTGTAATTTAAGCCGTAATGTATTTTTAAGAAGCAGTATACAAATTTGACATTCTTCCTTTAAGATAATATGGTTGACTGCAAAGGGAGGCTTTGAATAAATGCAGGAAGTTGTTCTATATTAAATGCAGTAGTTTGGCTATGTGTATTAAATACTAAATTGCGTTCTAATAGATTTTGTCTGTATGTTGCTTCCTCCTGCACCAGTCAGAATCCATCCAAATAGTTGTCTGTTATTCCATTTTTATATGTTACACCTCACTCTTATTAGTGGAAAGACTGGAAAATCAAAGGTATGAATGACTGTGCTTGGAATCTGGTTTAGAAACCTAAACAATTTCTTCCCTCACTGGAATATTTATTAGAAACATCATAGGGAGGGTCCTTTTCTTACCTGCAGTTGCAAAGTGATCAGTGAATTAATTCCGTGATTAAGGCTCAAAACAGTGTTTTATGTTCACTGTGTGAAGGACAAGATCCCCCAAAGTATATCACAGGCAGGATATTTCTGCTGGAGAATTGAAACAGTGTAAGGCTAATGCGTGAACAGTAAAAAGAAAAAGTAATACCAGGTAAGAAATTATAGGTGTTGATTTTTATCTCCATTTTATTATCATTTCACTCTGTGTTCCTTGTGAGTTCTGTTAAGTCCTGAACGGATTTTTCTGTGCCTGGGACAGATGAAAGGGAAGCCAAGGAAGAAAGAGGAGTCTATGCCAGGAAAAAAACATATCTGAAATTATTTCAAAAAAAACCCCAAAATTCTAGCTTTTGTTTGCAAATTTATGAAAATAAGTTCTAAAAAGCAGATTGTGTTTCTCTAATAATATAATAATTTGTCTGGGGTTTTGTCTTTTCAGCCACACTGTGTACTGCTTGCCTCAAAAGAGAATTCAGCTCCAGTAAAGCTTGGTGGCTTTGGGGTAGCAATTCAGTTAGGAGAATCTGGGCTAGTTGCTGGAGGTAAGAAATTTTTCTTTGAAGTTATAAAATATTATGCATGTTGTACTGCAGAGTTCTGTTCTGACACAGCCTGGCCTGCAAAACAAGAGCTCAAAAATTTCACTAAAGACTTTGTGCACACGGTTAAGCTAAATTGCTAGTGGAATTTAACATTGTTGTGCATACATATACTGAGTATTAAATTCCTCTAAATGTTACTCAACAGGAGCTTATGCTCATTTGAGCAAAATAAGATTGGAAAAAAGTGAAGAATTTTCCACTTGAATACAATTTTTGGCATAATTCTTCTGTGCTTGACAAAGCAAATCAAATAAAAATACTATCAGGATTGAAATGTATGTCAAAGCAATTGAGTAAGGACTTACTACAGCATCATCAATACTCCCTTACGTTTCTTAGGTAATTTCTGCCAGAATGCTATGCTGTTTAATAGCAAAATCTTACTAGTGTGACTTTCATGTGACTCTTTTCTGTGTTTTAATATTTCATTGTAATTATTGCATAAGACATCAATAGCTGGATACGTATGTATATTTTTTGACTATGTGTTTTATTTTCTGTGGATTTTATTTCCTCTAGCTGCCTTCCATATTGTTCCAGACAATAGGGTTATGCTTTAATCAGCCTGCACAGATGAAGACCCAATCAATTTTCTGATGCTTTCATTGCCAGAGTAGGAGACCACAACAAAAGATTTTGTTAGTTTTAATATTTTTTCTTCAAAATGAGTAACTTACTCTCAGTACCATGCTTCTTCAAAAATTCAGATTTCCTGATCTAATTACATCAAGGTCTGCGTCAGTTTGGCTTTTATATGCTCTTTACAATAAAAAGTAAATCTAATATAAACATACCAACTGCTTCCATTCCCTTCCAGATACCACTAATACCCTGGAAATACCCAAGTATCTTATTACCTAGAGACCTCGATACATCTGTTCAAGGAAAATACCCATTCAGTTAAGCTACTATTGTTTCCTTAATAAAAAGATTGCTCCTTTCTTTACTTTTTCTGTGTTTCTCAATTTTTCTGTACCTCAGCCACTGCTTTTTTTAGTGATACTTCCTACACTTTTCTTTATGATTCTCTCATTTTTCTTCTTTATATTCTCACTGAGCAACTTTATCCATTTCTTCTGTTTCAGCTACTCTTCTGGATATAGTCAGATACAGTGTACTTTATTTCAGACTACTAGCTGTCTCCCAAGAAACATCAGGTTCAAATTGGAAGAAAAATCCTGCATTTTTCCCCAGATGTGTCATGTCCTTCCTTTCCTGTTACCATTCACTGTTCTGCAGTCCCACTCATCATTCATGTGCTCAACCTCCATCAGTGCTGGTCTGGTCTTTCCTTTTCTATGTAAAATTTTTCATTCGTTTCTGGCTCTGTTTGCAGTACTTAGAGAAGCTTCTTTCTTAAGCCTCATCAGTATAATATTTCTCTGTATCTTTTGCCTCATCCATGTCAACTTCTGCCATATCAGTCTGCCCTCATGGTTATTTTCCTCTCAACTGTCATTTCCAATTTATAGCCTTTTCATTAGCATTTGTTACTTTCAGCTTCCCATTCCTCTCGCTTTCAGGGATACCCAGAATAATTCCATTTCATTTATATACCATGGAAGGTCTCATTTCTACTACTTGTCTCAAGCTTTGTTCTCAACAGACTCCTTAGCTCTTTCTTCTCATTTTCCTTTTCAGTCTTTATACCACAAACTACATCTGTTACCTGGCAATTCTTTTCCCTTCAGAGTCCTACCTGAAGGCATATTACTAGACAGTCCCCTACACAGCACTTGCAAGCTTTTATTTCTTCAACTTTACAGTATCACCCCATATGTGTTATATGAAAGTTAACAATACTGTCTTGTTTAAACTGGGCTATTCATTTCTTGTAAAAAAGTTGTTTATCTGCATGTTTAAGTAAGTTATCTATATGCTCTATGGATAAGTTTCATTTTCTAATAATGATAAATTATGGGCAATACTTATTTCTCAGTTGTCTCCTAAACAAAATAGAAACTCTCCTTATAGAGAAGTTTGAGCAGTATAATAACCAACCTGTTCACCTTCACATTCTTTTTCTAATTTTTAGTGAAAAACATTGATTCAGCTTAACATAGTCAATTATTTCCCTTTCAGCATGACAATCCCTGTATTTGATGGTTAACACATCAAAAAATAAACTTTCTATTAAATAGAAGCTATTACGGCGTTAAGGTTCTCTTACTGACCTAAAACTCCCTGTGCTCCTAATGCATTTTAGTGCTCAGTACACCTTAAAATTTTTACAATAGTGAAAACACACGACCTTATGCTTACAGAAAGTGCAATACTTATTAATCTTTCTGTATCTATGTAATGTGTATTACCACAGTACCCTACCAGAATATACTCATTTACTAGTGTAAATCCCTATGTAGATGACCCTGGTGTTCAAGAACAGAAATCTTTTATCTATCTTTATTTTATGTTGCTTGGAGTAGTTTTATCTTTTAAACCAGAAAACAACAGCTTTCCTTTAGAAAAATCATGTCAACATTGAAAGTAGTGTAACTGTAGTAAAGTTCAACTGATAGGACTCTTCCCTTGATCTTGCGTAAAAACCCAGCCATTATTCAAAAGCTCTTCAGTATCTACGATGATCGCTCTCTTTTGTCTTAGTATTTTTCCTGCTAAAATAAGAGTTGCTATATCTAAAACATTCAGGGGTTACCAGTGTTCTAGAAATTTTTTCCTTGCTTTCATGCATTTGCCTTTGTGCCTTTTTGCTTACCTTTTTACATTGACACACCTGTGCCTGGCAAGCCCAGATTGTGTGTAGCCCCAGGAGAACACAAATAGAAGGGAATTTTCCCCCTCAAAGGCTTCAAAGCCTGCCTTCTAGGGCACAGCTTTTGCTTTGTTAGGGACTACAGAATTTTTTTAACTTAACAAAAGACATCTTTTTTCCTGTGTCTTTAAATGGGGGGGGGGGGGGGGGGGGGGGGGAATTTTTGTAATAAAGTTAAACTACTCCCAGTATTGAAAGTAGACCAGTCCCAATCTTTTGTTGTAAGTCCAAAGATAGAATTTTGTTGTTTAGAAGGATTATAATTACAGTGTTCTTTCAAGCAGATAGAGGGTTACTTAACAGAAGTGTAAGGGAGCTCATGATAACAAGCTATGACATCATATTAGGTGCCATTAATGAAAATGTGTGTGGAATAGATCTTAGGAACATGACTGTATTTCATCAGCTAATAACCCAGTCAGGTTTATTTTTAAGAGTTTAATTATTATTAAGTACAAAAAAAGAGGACATAGCCTAAACTCATTTTTCGTAAGACCAGAAGGGAAAATGTAATTAAATACTTTTTGTTCCACTACGTTTGCCCATAAGCTGCAATGCAACAAATAAGAAGCATGTGTCATCTCCTAAGTTACAGGAAATTGTTTTCATGAGTTACCAGTCTCTGAAGGTCTCTTATTGCTCTTCTTATGTCAGAAGCGGAAAATTTTGCTAAGTGTATTCATTTGAAGCATCGAAGTAGGTACTTTAAGATGGAATTCTGGCGATATACACAGTAGTTACAGAACATCATAATTTATAAGTGAACTCTTCTATGAAGCAGGATATAGACAGGAAACAGGCCATGTTTGCATGGTTATAATGCAGCTGGAGTAGTGGAACCTCTGCAAAGTCAAGTGATTTAATAGAGCAATCTCACATTATGTGATCTCTGTCCTCTTCCTTGGACAGTTTTTCTTTCAGAATGTGGTATGAATTGTCACAATATTTTCTTAGATAAATGTGACATCAGATTTATCAGATATGAAATATCTTGGATGCTAAATCTTGGGATTTTTAGCTAGTAGATGGTATAAAAGTCTGAAGGAACAAAAACCATTGAGTCCACAAGTGCTATTTCCTCTACTTAATCTACTTATTTTATCCTGGTTTCAACTAGTGCAAAATATGATAACTATATAGACCTAAATGGTAGGAAATTCTATACTAACTGTCAAGTCTTATCTATGGATAGTTAACTGCTTTTCACTTTTTACCTTTAGCAGCAAAATGTCACAGGTACCATGATGCTAATCTAGTCCAGTATTGATTTTTATGTATTAGTTAGCTCCCCTAAGTTGCTTCAGAATCCTATAGTATCTTAGAGTTATCCTAACACAACTGTCATCATCTTACCAGAAAACATCTTATATATTCTTAATAGAAGTACAGCACATAAGTATCAGGTGTTCTTGGTTGTTAGCTAGCCTTTTAGCAAAGGAAGGCATTACCATAAATTACCCTGCAAATAAGACTATGGAATTGGGGAGGGAGTGGTTTCTTTTAAGTTCCTTATTTTTGTTTTGTTCCCATCAATGTAAAAATGATCATAGAATCATAGAAAGGTTTGGGTTGGAAGGGACCTTTAAAGGTCATCTAGTCCAATGCCCCTGCTATTAGCAGGGACCATCTCCAGCTGGATCAGGTTGCTCAAAGCCCTGCCCAACCCGACCTTGAATGTTTCCAGGGATGTTGCATCTACCACTTCTCTGGGCAACCTGTTCAGTCTTTCACCAAACTGGATCTTCTTCGTGGTTTTATATACCCCAATTTAATAATCACATTTTTGAAATGTTGTTTTTCTACACTGCATAAACGTTTTTTCCCTTCCATCATCAGTGTCTGAATGATACAGCAAATCCTTTTTTTGTTTTCCAAGGAGAGGTAAATGTTTGTAAGCTGAGGTCCTACTAGTATTATTCTTTCACTTTAATAATAGTGTTTCTTTTCTCTGCAAAGCAAGAGCACTATTTCACTTCCCTGCCCTCGCCCCCAAAATAAAAATACGTGAGCCTCTTCAAAGATTTGCCTCTCACAGACTTTGTTATATTTAAAAGATACAACTGTGGTTTACTGTCTCTCAGAAATTCCACTTCACATCTGGGTCGATGTAAGAGTGCTTACAGGAGGCTAATGTGTTTAAAAGTCAATTTAGGTTTACTTTCTCCATCATAGTTTTATGGCTGAAAAGGCCATTGAATCAATTATAATTTGTCTGGTTAACATGTGATCTTTGCTTTGTTTATTTTCTGGACACAAATATCCAGTGTCCAGCTGTCTGCTGATGCATCTTTTAAAATACATTTTCTTCAGACACTCTTCTGTGCTGAAGCTGAATTGCCTTTTTTTTTTTGTTGTTTTTAAATCTATTCATCTTCTCTGTACACCTGCTTTAAACATCTCTATTGTCTGGAGTAATGTGGAAAGGAATTAAAAGTAGTAAGGTATTGATCTATCTGATCTGTTGTGTGTGATTCTTCAATTCCTTCCACATTATTCTGGACATCCCACTCTTTTAGAAACTCCTTAATTAATGAACATATTTCATATTACACTATTGTGAGAGGTCAGATGGTGATGTTTATTAGTACCTCACATTTTTTTCCTAAAAATTATTTGTTCCAGTTGTTTCCTTATACATCGTTCAGATACTACTGCTGTTGAAAGACTCTCCTTCTGATATCTTGGTCATCAATCCCCTGCCTTAGGGATGACAAAATCTGATTGGGTCTCTGTATATACTCTTCTTCTTGTGGAAAGCATAGCCCTATTGTCTGGAATAATATGGAAAGAGTCATAGAAACTAAATTATCAGAGGTAAGTCAAAATTTATCTTTAGTGCTTGTAAATGAGATTGACAACACCTGAAGACTGAAGCGCTCTGTTTATCCACAGGAAAAAACAGCAAAATTAGCAATTTTATAAATTGCCTCAAAACTGGCCAGTAAGAAAGCTTACCTCTAGAAATAAGATATCTAATGTCTGTACCTATTCAGGCATTGAGTGCTTCCTAAGTCAGCAAACACTTTGATGTAGGCATTTATTTACAATTATTTGGACAGAGGTATCACACTGAATACATACCACTGCTGAGTCTTCATATAGTGATGATTTTCGGTTAATGCTACTCTAGAACAGATAAGAAGAACGTAGAAGCACATAGACAGAAAATTGTTTCCAGTCTTCCATATGATTTCTTCTCACATACAGATACAACTAAAAATCATGTGTGTATGCATGCATGCAATATTTATTTAAATGTTATTTTTTCATGAGCAGTCATTCAAATATATTCATGAGTGTTCATATATCCTGAAGAATAAAAGACCTGTAGAAGGCAGAAATTATCTATTAAAGAGAGAAAAATGCCTTTGCTTAATGTTCTTTCTCATGCTGCCTCCAAAAAGATGCAAAGCTTCTCCGAAAACACCAAAGAAAATCCGAAAATTTCTAGAATATTTTAAAATTACTTAATTGTTGAGAACAATTTTTAAATTTTATACTGGATATGTTTAGAAGGCAGATTTTCTACTAGATAATTTTCAGCAGAAGTGATACTTGGTCTACAGAGCACTGAGTATTCATGATTTTAGAAGACTGCTGTCTATAGATTTTGTTTATACTGTTACTGATACTCACAGTTCTTGTAGTTGCAACACAGGAAAAATCCCTATCTATGTAAGTTCATGTGTGAGTAAGCGCACCTCAGAACTGCAGCTCAGCAGTCCTTGCTCAGGTCAGTTTTTAGAATAACCTCAAAATCATCATTTGTTCCTTGGATGAACCCAGTGAAGTGCTTAGTTGTCATGAGAATGACAGCTGTCCCAGAAATTAGTTTAGCCTGTTTAAGTTTCTAATACATACATACACATATATATGCTTTTTTAAAAATTCTGTTTAACAGGACAGTTCAGTCTCAATCAATTAAGTTTCTGTTTGATCTGGGTTTTCCTTTTCATGGAGGTGAAATTGTGATTTCCACCACCACTGCCACCCTCCTGTCTAAAGTATCAGGATCTTGTAATCTGCACTAAAAAGGTTACAAAACCAAATCATTCTGTAATTATTTTCACTAATTATAACCTAGCAGTGGTAAATGGCAGGATTTTATTAAGTTAGCCTAGCCTTCTTTCTCATTTCATTTGTATTTATGGAGTTCTCATTTTAAATTTAAAAGGCAGTATTCAGATTTAGTAGTACTGATTTTCAGCATGCTATTAAGTAGCATCCATTTTCCATCTAGTTTATACCAGCATCCTGTTGGGGTCTTAAACAACTGTGTAGAATATTACCTGTTACTGAACTAGTCTATTCCTTCTGTTCAACATCAAGCAGTTCATTAAATTGGATTTTTATGGTATATTGCTTTTCAACCAGGGCAACAAAGATCCATTTCTTCTGCCTGTGATCTAAGATCTTTAACTTCCAAGGGAGGTGAAAGAAAATTTGGGATGATCAGAGAGGGACAGTGGTTTTTAGTCATAACTTCTAAGTCTGTCAGTTTGTCTGTAAGAGCACCTGAGTACTAAGTAAACATGCAGCCGCCTCACATTCTGAAGTGAGGTCACCAGATAAAGTGAAATAAAGTATCAAGAGGCTATAATTTGTCTATTGTCACATAGAAAGTAAGAAATAGACCTCAAGAAGCTTGTTCTGTTAGAAAAAAATGTGTTTATGGAGAAAAATTATGATATGATGAAGGTCACTGATAATAAACAAAGTGCTGGCAGTGGATGCCTACTGCATAAGAAATGCTTGCATGTTATGTTTTGTCCGCAGTTTTCATAAGCATACTGTTGCAAGTTATGTTTGTTACTTGTTGATATTCAGTAGTTTTGTAAGTATTTTTGTATTTCCATGCCTTGTGGTCAGAAAGTGTATTAGAGGGGCAAAGGAAATCTAAAATTGTTGTCCACCATCAAGACCCTGCTTTGCAAAATTTAGGGAAGGCAATTAATGCTCCGTTTCAAGAAACTATTCCGTTCTGCATGTATTTATGATGTGTATAAATAATGAAGGATTTTTCTTGCTTATCAATTTCTGCAAAATAGTTTTAACTTGAAACATTATTTGCTGAAGGGGAGAAGGAAGTTAAAAAATATCCACTTTTGATACTCTCTTGACACTGTAGATTACTTATTTTATACAGCCCATGATTAAAACAGGTAAGGTGATATTTGAAAACTAAAAATTAAAGAAACAAGCTGTATCTTTGGAGGAACATTCATCTTATTTTTCCCCATTTAATCAGTATTCTGTATGTTAATACCAGCATAACCATGTGTGGTGGGTTGACCTTGGCTAAGGGCCACCGGCTGCTCACTCACTCCCTCTCCTCAGCAGAGCAGGGGGAGAAAATAGGATGAAAAAGCTCATGAGTCAAGGTAAATACATGCAAACTGCTTACAAGTTTGCATCACAGGTAAAACCTACTTGGCCTGGGAAAAACCTGTTTAATTTATTGCCAATTCAAATAGATTTGGATAGTGGTAAACAAAGACAAAAATGAAAACACTGCCTCCTCTCCTCCCTTTCCCAGGCTCAACTTCATTCACTCACCCCTGACTCCCTTACCCCCCAACCCTGAGTGGTGCAGGGCGATGGGGAATGGGGGGCTGTGGTCACTCTCTGCTGCACCTTCCTCCTCACACTTTTCTCCTGCTTCTGCGTAGGTCCTCCCATGGGCTTCAGTCCTTCAGGACAAGCCTGCTCCTGCATCCGTCCTCCACAAGCCACAGTTCCTTCAGGGAATATCCACCTGCTCCAGCATGGAGTCCTCCATGAGCTGCAGGGTGGATACCTGCTCTGGTGTGGGGTGCTGCAGGGGTGTACCTACTCCACTGTGGCCTCTCCAGAGGCTGCAGGGGAGTCTCTGCTGGGCCACCTGGAGCACTTCTTCTGCTTTCTCCTGCTCTCACCTCGGTGCTCACAGGCTGTTTCTCACACTTTTTCCCATACTCTTCACTGCTGGGCAATGTTTTTCCTTTCTTACACACGCTTTCCCTGAGGCACTACCATCTCAGCTGCTGGGCTCAGCTGTGCCCTGCAGTGGGTCCACTGGAGCCAGCTGTGTGGCATGGGGCAGCCCCAGCCTCTCCTCAAAGAGAGCACCCCTGTAGTCTTCCACTGCCAACACCTTGACGCCTAAACACCTACACCCAATAATGCTATTGTGTTGTTATGTAGCATGTGTTCCTGCTAAATATGCTATTTTACACCATAGGAGAAAATGTAGGATGGGTAATTTTTTGCAAGGACACATTTTCCTCAGAACAAGATGTTCTGTATGTCGGCCTTCACTGCAGTGTAAATGCCCAGCAGACTTAAAGGTATTGGCAAAAAAACCCCAAAACCAAAACCCAAACCTTTAGGTTGACTTCTCACAGAACATAGCCATTTTTTTACCATGTTCATCTCTGCAATTGTTTACTTAAAACACAAAGAAGGTCCCGAGCTGAGAGGAGTGGCACATAATTATTGGAAATACACATTAAAACAACTTAGGTATCAATTGATACATAGGATTTTTAGTTTCATTAGCTACTTGATCTAGATGACTGTGTATCTCTGTGAAGTTTAATGCCTCTTTTAAATCACTTTGTTTGTCCTTGTCTTCTAGTGATTTCTGCTTCACTTTTCTCTAGACTTTCCAGATTTGATAACAGCAATTAGAAAGCCTGGTAGGAAGGCAGAATCTTCAAAGTATATATGATTTTCCATTCATATTGATAAAAAATACTTAAATGAGCTTTATTACCACAAATGTTTTTTTCAATGTGTAAGAAAGGTTACACCTGCTCCAAAATTGCAAGTGAGTACCTCTGCGCCCAAATGCCAGGAAGTTTACCACTGAGATAAACAAGACTTGGGTAAACCAGGCTGCTCTGCGGTCTTGCATGATGTCTTCTGTACTAAAGATTTCCAGGCTGTGGTGTGCATACCACCAATGTCACATGAGCAGTCTAAATGATACACAAATACTGTTTGAACAGGCAGGTGTTGCTGCTTATGTACATGTATAGCCTGATACAGAGTTGGAAACATTGATACTTTTGCTGTCACAAATGATGGCATCTTAGGGGATGAAAAGTTAGGAAACCCTTATACATGTAGATTTGTAGGCCTATTTAAAAAAAAAAAAAAAAAAAAAAAAAGAGGCAAAAAAACCAGAGTTCTCAGCAACTTGTGCATACTAGATGTATATACTTTCCATTTTCCTTTCCTTTCCTATCACCAGGAATCTAAAAGAGAGAGATTTTGGGTCATCTAAGGAGATAATTCTTTACATTATATTTGTGATCTTGAAGATTTGGCTTTGAGGTTTATCAGTTAGGCAGAAAGATATGTCACAAGACTATAAATTGTGTATAACCAAGAAGAATGTTCATCTCTGTCTTTTTCTGTCCAAAGTAAATATCCTTCCTCTTCCCCCAGTGATATGAGGGATAAGCTGGACTTGCAGCACCTGCTGTTTTACTTTTTAGCCTGGGAAGGAACTGCCCCTTTGCTATCATGTCAGCCTAGACTGCATGGACTTTTTAAGACTAGCTAGCTTAGTGGTGAGGTAATGTTCCTTTGTCACAGGCAGATTCCTAATATTTGTTTGACTGAGGGATTGCCTCATAAAGTGGGAATGAAAAGGTTTAACACAAAGCCAGGTGAAAAAGTTTGACAATGGTGGTGTTTCTCCTTAAGAATAGTATGGTGAAAAAGCTACTGTCCTTCTGTCAGTTTTTTGATCCTTGTAGATGCAAAAAAGAGCGAGAGGGAACTGGTTGACATAGCATGGTCACATGTTCCTGCATTAGGTGGCATAAACGAAGGATGGTCTTTACTGAGTAAGCTCCTGCCAAGTAGTCACCTAGGAGTTTGTTACCAGAGCTAACTCACATTCAGATGGTGTGCAGGCTCGCTTTACAAGACAGGACTGAATTAAATACGTGTCATGTGAACACGTCAGATTCTCTAGGCTGCATTGTAAACTCTCCTAGCCCGCACAAAGATGCTACAAGCCTTAAATGGAGCCTCTGAAGTCTGCTGTAGTATCAGTGAGAAAGAATAATTTGTGAAGGTGGTACAAGTGGTAACAGTTTGCTACAGTTGTGGTTTTTTCTTCTGTTGGTGGAACCAGGGTATTGTTTGTAAGTGTCAGTGATGCTCTGAGCATTCAAAGCTTAATTCTTGCAAATCCTGTGCAGTGAAAAAAAACACCTCTTTACAATGGAAACATTTATAGAGAGTGGTAAAATGTTTGTTGCTTTTATTTGGCTTAATGTGTTACATAGAAATTGAATGAAGTCATTATAATCAATCAGTTTATCCACTCAAAAGATTAGTTGGTACTAAATATGTTTTGTCTGTGGGTATACATTCATTACCAATCCAAAATCAGTACTGTCCCAGAACCATTACTGTGTGGCACTCATTGAAAGCACTCCATGAAACAAATTAGCATTATCTTTTTATCTGCGGTGAGATATTGCCTACTTCAAATAAATGAACAACACATTTGCTAGCATTTTGCATTCTTGTTGGCAGTTTCATAGACTGGCTAAGGTTTGGGAAGAGCATCAGACCCAACTATGGTCTTGCCAATTAGAGGCAGCTTTTTCAAGAAAGAAGTGTGGACTATCTTTGTACATGCTCTCTGGATAAATAATACCTGATTCAAAGGTTGTCCAAATGTATATTTTCACTTTTATATGCATGTTTCACTGAACAATCTTAGTGCTTTTGATATAAGTCTTGTTTTACAGTCTGCAGGGTAGGATAGAACATTCCCCAATTTATAAAAGTATAAATCAAGCAAAAGGGAAACTACTGATTTGTCTCACTGGATATATTTAATAAATACTAAACTTAAGGAAAAAAGAGTAGTGTTTAAAGCTTAACCGTTTTAGTTTAATGCAGTGATATTCTTCATTTCCATGTTTGACACACATCACTTTGACTCAATTTTGTTTTTATTTCCATTTAGGGCGTGTAGGAACACCTCATTTTATGGCCCCAGAAGTGGTAAAAAGGGAACCTTATGGGAAGCCTGTAGATGTTTGGGGTTGTGGCGTGATCCTTTTTATCCTGCTAAGCGGTTGTTTGCCTTTTTATGGAACGAAGGAAAGATTATTTGAAGGCATTATTAAAGGAAAATACAAGGTAATTGACAATATACCTGAATCCTTTTCCAGTGAGTTGAGCTCTGCTGGTAAAATTTCTGGAAGTTGATTTTGGTATTTAGTCTGATTTAAATTTGAAGCTTATAGAAATGTCTGTGTTACACATGAAGAGAGATTATTTTCTCTCTCCAGTCTATCTTGTTTCTGCTGTGTTTTGTATCAATGTTAGAAATTAGAATATGGAAATACTTACTCAGATGAAATATTAAATGGGTGCAGCAACTAACTCTTAATTGTACATTGAGCACAGTAGGATTACCTGAGGTTTAACTGTGAAGTATAACATACTGTATATTACCTTAGGTTTATAGATCATCTAATTTTTTTAATCAGCTAAAAGAGCTATTATAAAGGCTGGTCGTCATATTGCCCTGATTTAAAACAGAATGTATGTTACAGTAAAAATGTAGTTATGTGTTTTTCTTTTTAGTACAGTATGTAATAAAGCGCAGCTGATGATTCAAAAGGAGCCACTTGCAACTGAAAGCAAATCAGTGTGTGTGCAAGATACCACAAAGTGCTCTACTTTGCAACCAAGGTCATACATGAGCTGTGTATTAGAGAATTAAGAATGGAAACTAAACCTGTCTGATAGTCTGTAATATTATTTTATTATATGAACTTAACAGTAGTCTGCTGAAATGTAAGTGACAGCAGTGGTACTGCACTTGATCAGTTTTTGTATTCCTAGAAACAGCAGAGTTTCTTCATGGCACTATTTTTGGGATTGCCTAGACTGGTAGACGTTCTGGTTTCATTTTATGGAAGATTTCTTTATGGAATCTTTTAAGCAACTAAAACCTTCTGGAAGCGTACAAGTTAACTTCTCTTTGTTTAAAAAAAGTCATGGCCAGCACATTGTGTCTTCTCAGTTCCTTTTCTGTTCCCGTTTCCACTATAATATGTCTACTCAGTGAAAATAGTATAAGGGTTTCAAAACAGTCTTGCTGCAAATTTGTAATTACCTTCATTTCATTAGAGCTGAAAAAGAACTGACAAATCACAACTATAAATGTGTATTTCATAGCCAGATAATGTTCCAGAGTGCTCCACTTTAAAGCGATCATTTTTCGTAAAGACTGATTTTAAATAAAATGGACCTCTTTAAATGAACAGATTATAACATTGAAAACAGTCTGGTTATTATTTTGAATTTTCATTTAGTACCTTGTAAAATTAGCAGCATACCATCTAGATAAAACTTAAGTTCTTCATAAATTAAAGAAGTACTAGAAATAGCTTAAGGATAGAATCCTTTATCACAGAAAGAATTTTATTACTTTAGTATGGTTTTATCAGATGTCCATTGTCTTGACTAGTTGGATACAAACCTACATACACACAAGATGAAAATACATCCTTCACGTTGTTGTCTCCTAAGATGCAGTTCTGCTCTAAGAAGTGTTGCAATTCCTTGTATTGTTGATCACATATCAGTATGCTTTCCTACCTGAGAGGCTGAAGATGCTTAACTGTTGTAAAATTGAAAGGAATATATTGGTAAGAGCCATTGTCTGTGGTACCTGTGGGACAGGACCAGAGTAGTTTACAACAGGCATTAGCTTACTCCCTTCTTACTCAGCAACACTGGCATGAAATTGTGGGTTGATATAGACAGATTCTCATGCCATTCCTTATATTGATTTCAGGAGTAGATTTAATTTCTACATTTATCATATGCATAATTAACTGTCAGACAAAGCCAAATTATTTTTTCTTTTTCTAGTGAAGGGTCACTTTTATCTGAGCAGAAAGTAGCATAGGTAGAAAATTATATTGTGATTATAACATATATGTGATTATAATCACAAAAGATATGTCAGCTTTCATGTGATACAGTGCTCACTGTTTTCAATTTTTAATGCCATTTCAGTAGCAACTAATATATAATTTTGTAAGTTATTAAAAAACCTAGAAACTTTCTTTTACATTTATTATGATAAAATGCTTACAAGTACCAACCACTTGTAATTACTTTACATAAGAAGTAGGTTCTTTTCTATATTCTTATTCATAATTTTTTTTTCTTGCTTGTAATCAGATGAATCCTAGGCAATGGAGCCATATTTCTGAAAGTGCCAAAGATCTGGTACGCCGCATGCTTATGCTGGATCCAGCAGAAAGGATAACAGTATATGAAGCACTGAATCATCCCTGGTTAAAGGTAGTAAAAGCAGCTGCTTACATACCAGTTTCCTCTTCAAGAAAGAAAAAGATTTATTTCTTTGTTTCTTTGAACTTTTCAAAGTAGACATGACATCGTACAAAATATGTAATAATATGCTTTAAATGCTTTGCAAGATTAGAACCTGAGTTTTTGATAATTGCCAGGCTTGAACTCTTGCTTAACAGCAAGAGCAAACTCACTTAGGCATTTTTGGCAGCATCGGAGTGTAGGGAGTAGGACTGCATAGAATAAAGCTTGAAGAAGGTATTCATGTAACTTTCTGTGGCTCTCAAACTCCAGAGGAGTAATATCTGATCTCTTCTTTGCTCAGTTATATATAGACCTGCTTTCTTACATTAGATTCCTGAAACATCCCACCAGACTGAAGGAAGTATGTAGTGGTTTCTTGCTTAAAGGCTGGTGTAACTACATAATATTATATGGCATCTGGTAATCCAATTATTTTTCAGTGGTGGCAGACTTTACAACACAGTTTCAGTCAGTGCGAGAGTAGTTGCTGGACACTGAAGGTTAACAACAGGAGCGGGAGAATATACACCGAGCTTGTCAGCAGTCCTATTAGGACACTGGAGTTGGAGAATGATGGGTGTGTTGCAGATTTAAAAAGTGGCAAGCACTAGTTCAGAGCACTGTATTTTCTCTGGCAGAAACGGTTGAATTAACTATTATTCTTTGTTATCCCCCTTTTTTTTTTTTTTTTTTACAGTGTGGGCCCGGGGTAGAAAGAGTCATAATATCATTAGCTTAAACAGGGCACTTATTTGGAAAGGGTACTCTTCTGATGTCTGCTCCTGGACTGTTTATATGTTCTACATTAGACAAATATTGACACCAGAAAAATCCACAGAAAAAGAACCTGGGAAACACTGGCTCATATATTCTTCTCCCTCCAAGTAAATAGTCTAACTACTAGTGAATGGAGTCATTCTCTGCTCTCTTTGTGGCTCCGACTATGGTATTCCTCACTGCAGAATGGTCTAGCTTATAAAAGAAGGGCAGGAGTGTGAACCTCTTGGGAAGAACAGTGGTTAAGGCACTCTTCTGAATACTGGGAAATTGCTGGTTCAGACCTTTCCACTCGAAAGGAACCAAAGTTCTGTCTGTTCATCTATCTGTTCATCATAGTGCATCAAATATTTCAAAGAGCATAGGAATGGACACCATGTCTGAGAATCCCAAATGATCATACTCCAGTGATTGAGTCTGTGGTAAACACAGGTGATCTGGTTTTACCTGCTTGTCATTTGACTTTTTCCTCACTTTGTGAGCTTACCCTCATTTAGGTGCCAAAACACCTAAAGTTCAGGGTTATTTTGGCTGAAAACTGCCATTTTTCTTGTTTGAGCAACTAAACTGATTAGGCTTTTTAAAAAAATATTTCTGTGATACGAATGTGCAAGTTCTGCCTATATAGCATAGCACTTTCTGATGTCTGTGGTCTCTTTCTGATCTTCCATTATTTGTTGAAAGACAAGGAGAGAGAAGATGTAGTTTGAGGCAACTTTGTTTCCAAGCTTAGGCCAGCATTCTGTCAGTCAGTCCTCTCTTATTTTTGCCTACAATAAACTGCCTTCCCTGCTGACTCAGAATTTTCTTCTAGACCATCTATGGATAGCAGCCAAATACAGCATGAGACAGAGACATCTTTAGTGCCGTAGAGAGACTGAATTACTTCTGCCAGTGATTTCACTCTGAGTCAGGAGACGCATGTGATAAACATTTACATTAAATTAATAAGTGTATGTAGCTTCTGTGATGATTTGGGGCAGGGGAAGAAAGTCAGCTGCTGCATGTCCTGCCCCCACTGTCCACTGTTCATTGTCAGATTTTTCATCTGCATCTACAATGGAGAATTCTTCCTGTAAGCTAGCACCTGGTGTCACCAGCCATCGAGCTGGCACTTCCTCCTCTGTTGGACACTTACCCCATCTCTCAAGCTTACCTGAAGTATCAAGCACCCATTAGTGCTTGAATACGTTGCTTCACTGGTATTTGTGAATCACAACCAGGACTACTTTGTGCTTGCCAGGTTCAAAGTTCAATACTAGCCACGGACTGACTATCAACACAACAGTAAAGCAAAAGGCTAGGGTCTTACTACAAAGTGGGAAACAAAATTACAAAAAAGAAATACCCCTGGCTCACGTTAAGAATTTTTAAAAAATATTTTAAATTCTCTCAGTTTCAGTTTCTTGAAGTTTTCCTTAAGTTGCCACAAATCCTCATTCTCCTTAGGATACTTATTAGCTGGTACATTTCTTGTCTAATCTCGTAAAGTCAAGAGAATATTAAGAGCTTGTATTTAATGTTTCTTACATTTTGGGTTTTTGTGGGATTTTTTAAGGAGAGAGACCGCTATGCATACAAGATTCATCTTCCAGAAACAGTAGAACAATTGAGAAAATTCAATGCAAGACGAAAACTAAAGGTAAAATTAGTGTAATGATAAAATAATGTAATTACTTAACTTGAATTTTGTGTGATACTTTATTCATTTAAAAGTGCTAAGAGAAATCTATGCTCTGAAGTCGACAATAAAATAAAAAGTTTAAACAGGGCTCCACAGTTGTTTATTGCAATGATGTCTTGTTAAGGTTGTTCGTCCTTTCTTTCTTAATGCACACTTTTTGAACTAAACTTCAGGGCAAATTGTCTGGTATCAACCAAGGTGTGTATGAGATCTTCATCTTAAATTAATTAAGTAATTCTGTGTTATATGAATTACAGAGGAGAGAATAGTACAATTGCTTCTGTTATTATTGTGTTACATTTATAATAAAAGGAATATAATAATGTTTTAATGTCTTTTTTTCAGGAAGAGCAAAGATGTATTCTTCAGTTTATTCTCTTTATATTTAACTATACACAAGAT
Source organism: Strix uralensis (assembly GCF_047716275.1). Lineage (NCBI taxonomy): Eukaryota > Metazoa > Chordata > Aves > Strigiformes > Strigidae > Strix > Strix uralensis. The sequence continues at coordinate 41,355,202 of NC_133973.1, forward strand.
TATTTCTTAGCCATATTGAAAAGAATGTTAACATTTTAACCCAAAACAACATGGTTACCCTTCAGTTCCTATCTTGGAAAGTTTAACAGAAACATTTTTAAATTCACTGAAAGGTTTAGAAAATTTTAACAGAAGCATGCAGCATTACAATTCATGAGGTTTTTTCATAATTTGTGGTAAAACACAGAATCAAGTATACACACTGAGTTGCTGCTTTGCAAAAATTTAATGTAGCTGCAAAAACAGCTGATAGTTAGGATGCAACAGTTGCCATAGTTTTCGATAAACAGCACTTTCTTGTAGGTGGTTTGTATGTCCGGGTAATGCTTTCGTTAAAATGTTAGCTAGTACATTTTAGAATATGATCTGTTTTCCTGCTCTAGACGCAGTTTCAGATCTTTCTTCCTGGGGAGGCCACTATATTTAGTCTTCTGAGAGCTTTTATACCTGTGCAATTTGTTTTCTATCATTTTATCCAAAGCACTGTTCTGCAGAATGTTTCCTGAAATTGCTTGTCCATTTTGCCTACTGCCACAATTGTAAGACATTAAAACCTAAGTGGTTAAACTGTAATTTACTTGAATGAGTAAATACATGTCAGAGCAGATAACCGTTTTTCTGGCTTTGTAACTTTCCATGTAACACTTATTCTGGGAGCCTGAGATTATTACATTTTCATATAGATACATTATGGATGTCAAATATCCTAGTGCTGTCTGTGTCAGATTCTGACAGTTTCTCAAGTAACAATGTATTGTGTTGTTTTAAAGAGTGAATTTTTATACTTGCTAAGCCACCAAATCAGGTAAGAAAGAAAGAGAAATAAATTAGTTATTTTGTTTACATTGTACTATGGGAACTTATGCCTCACTTATTATTTTAAAGTGCTTTCCCATAAATTGTCCTCACGAATCCCCTCTCAAAGAATATATTTACTATTTGTTAGAATACTGTATGACCAGCTCTTCTGTTATGGTCGCTGGTAACAGTGGAGCAGAGCTGAAGACTAAAATTTATTTACTTTTCACTGAGAAGGTCAACACAAGAGAGACCTTGGGAGACTGAGTGATCCAAGGTGTGTGGAAATGTTACGTTATCCTTCTTTTGTGTAATTTAGACTTTGTGGGTATTTTTTGTTCAGGGGGCAGTACTAGCAGCTGTGTCAAGCCACAAATTCAACTCCTTCTATGGTGACCCCCCTGAAGAGCTGCCAGACTTCTCTGAAGACCCCACCTCCTCAGGTATTTTAACAGAAAGTATATTTACTGCAGTTAACCTGTCTTAATTCTATACTGACTGGAGTACCAAGTATTTACTAATTTCTCATGTTTTCATAAAGTTGGATAGTAAGTTAATGTTTAAATGTGAAAGCATAAATAATTTTCAGTCATAATGGTGTTAGTGACTGGAGAACGTAAAGAGAAAAATCTCTACACAGTTGTAAGTTTCTACAGAAATTCTGTCTGATTTTTTTATTTCTGTATGTACATTTAATTAAAAATAATACTATAACCTCATATTTCTCTTTATATTACTTGAGTGTAAAAGCTTATTGAAATTTTGTCTTGAATTCTGATGCAGCAGCAAGGTTCTCATACCTTACTAATAGTTATTTATAAATTGAAACCATTGTGTACCAGTTTCCTGACCTCCTGTTTTAGAGAACAGTACGATTAAGATGTCTCCTCTTTAAAGCATGCTAGACAGTATTTCTGATACTATAACCCAGACCCCCAAATCTTCAGAGGGAGACAATACATGTACCTCAGGGACCTCCCAACAGACTTCAAAGGGGAAGAGAATACATTTGCTGTGCTGTAAGCATGTAGCTAGGCCTTGGGCAGGACAGTGATTTTATTCCAAGGAGTCCTTTTAACTTAAATAACGTTGCAGTCCCTATACTAACACAGGCCGGTCATAGTTAATTCTGATCTATCTGATCTAAAATTAGAATTTAGAATCAAGTTAAATGAACTTTTAAGAAAAAGCTAAGGCCAATAGGACTTAAACTAAATAGTACCAACAGACTATTTTTGCTGTACACTAAATTTACTAGAAGACATTTCAGGAATTTAATTACATGTGCTGAATGGCTGTGTGATAATTCTCTTTCCTAATATTTTTATAGGTGAGAAAATGACTTATTGACTGCATATGTTAAGTTTTCCTTTTCTGCTCTTTCATATGAGCAAGTAATTTTTAGAAATTATTTCAATGTCATTAATATAGGAATCAGGGGCAATTTTTTTTGTTGAAATTCTTAAATTTCACTTCTTGGAATTCAAGTTTGAGTACTTAAATGAAAAGATTTCTTTGTGCTTAGAGATGCACACTGCTCATAATTTCCATAGAAGTGAATGGGAATCTCAGGTCATTTTTTGCAAATGGGTAATCACAGTCTCATGTCTTAACTTCAGGCAGCTAGCTTTTGAATACTTGATGTATTTGTAAGTAAGGAGCCATATATTCTTTTACAGAAAGAATAAGTAGGATTTACTTCACCCAGAATTACTTGTAGTGCTTTAAATTTTGTTTCCAGCTACTTTCTCCATTTTGATAAAATGAACAGGCCACCAACATGATTGTCAGTGGTAACTTTCTCAGTCTAAAAACTGCAGTTCCTCCTTACGGTTTCAGTCTCACATCAACAGGGCATGTGTCTTCCTCATAGAATGATGTAATTGCAGATATCAGTATACAGCCAAGGTACAAGTTCTATTTTTTTTCTGCTCACAGAATACATTAATCCAGTAAACATGTAAATTCGACAGAATATCTGTGCTGGATCCATTGTTATCTTGTGTTCATCTCTGAAATAACTGAAACAATAACTTGGATTTCTCAGAAAGGCGTCATTATTCTCTAAAATAACATTGTTGATCTCACTGATGGGAGATCACAGTGATCAGGAGACCATACTAAGTGGGTAGTTTTCATGATGTTTTCCTGACTGACTACATTAGCTGATAAAATTTTTAATATCACAGGATAAACACAGGGGCTTGTGAGAAAAGATACTGCAACTTTCAGCTTGTGAAATTGCTAGATACAGATATCTATTTTGTTTCCTCTTCCGAAGTGCTCTAATAAAGTTTTCAAATATTTCTAGCTTGCAAAGATAGGCTCTTGTGATGATTCTAAACTGAACTAGTTTATAGAAATTAGGCATAAAACTCTTGAATTGCAGTAGAAACTTGACTATCTTAAGGTTATTTAAGTTTCCTTCCTAACATCTCATAATGTTATTCCAGATCATAAACTCTAATGAATAGCGTTTAATATTTTAAATGTTGCTGCCTATTTAATCCTCCCATAAAATTTCATGAAGCTTATCATTAAAATTAAATGATTTGTCAGAGATGGGCAAATGTGGAACTCCTACTGAGATAAAGATGCAGAAATATAAATGCTTATTAGGTTATGCAAATTGTATATCCTGTCCTCCTCCAGGTCCTTCTAAACACAGAAACAGAAAACTTCAGTTCTTTTTTTTTCCAGATTAATCTAGAGGTGTTCTTCCTCGGAGTTCAGTGAACCTGGGTTTGCTGGAATCTTTGAGCATCTTCCTGTACTACCAGAGTAATAGCCTGGGATATGAAGGCACTATAGGTAGCAAGTCTTTTCTGAGGTGCAGAATCACAAAGGATATTCTTGTTAGAGAGCTTTCCAATGAGGGTCAGCAAATTTCATAACTAAATTAGGTGGGAATGAACACAGATAAATTTCATTTAAAGTCAACCAGGTATTTTTCTGTACACATCTTCCTTTCATTCCTACAAAGTGTGTTAATAATTCTTGGTTCCTAGGGCTTATTCTGGGTGATCTATTTCCTCTTTTGTCAACAAGTGTCCTCTGAAGGACTTAATCCCGCTTTCATTCTGTTGGTAATATGACAGAAGTCAGTCCTGCTGAATTTAAAATATTTGAAAAATTAGGTAAATATTTTTAAACTAAAATATTACTTTACTGCTGACAGGCTGTGTTCACTAACTTCTTTAGTAAAGTCACTAAACAGCTCAAATGACAAGTGTCTTGCAAATGGTTTTTGCTAGAATGTAAAACATTTGACTTTCAGGTTGCCTGTCTTCAAGACATTGTAAAATGTCAGTTTCCCAAGACAGTGAATGTTTTAGATATTTTTAATATGGTGAAACAAACAAATCAGAAGTTAGCAATCAGCAGCCCTAAAGACTAAATCTGGCACATGAGAAAAATTGGCCCAGTAGAGAGTATTTGAAGCGGACCATGAAATTAACTAGGTGCCAGAGAAATTCACAATCAGTTTGCTCTCTGCTGCCCTTCCCCATCCAACTACCTCCCCTCTCCCCAGCCCTCCCTGGCCCTCCTGTAACCTGAATGCACATTCCTCCCTTTTGCTTCTTCAGCTCACCCATTCTGTAGCAGCCGAAGGAAAGGCTGTGGAACTGTTTGACATTTTGACTTGGGAAGCTGAATTCAGGAAGATCATTTAGTTTACTTTGGAGTTTCAAGTAGATTCAGACTGTTTAAGTTATTAGGCCAACAGTTAGAAAAGCCAATAAATTGAAGAGGTTTTTCATAACTTTGTGTTTCCAAAAACTTTTTTGTAGCCACATTTTCAGAACTACTGAGTCAGTGTTGGAGTTAAGCCAGTGGATAGTCCATAATCTTTGGAAAACTGCATAACTGACTTTTAGATTAAAGCAAACGTTACCTTTTGGTTAAAGGACTTTATAATGCCTGCTTCAATTGCTTCGTTTATAGTGCTCGTGTTCTGAAATGTGACTAACAGGTTTCAGAGTAGCTTTTTGCTGCAAACAGTTACAGACTGAAAGGCATTTTATAATGCTGTGTTTCAGTTTAACCACACAGAAAGTACAGCAGCATATTTTATAACAGGCTGACTGTCCAAATGTATTTATTTAGCCTAGGCTAACAAATAGTGCTGTTGCAGTACTTCCTGAACATTTATGTGCTTTCTGAGCTCTGTGGTAACAGTATAAATTGATGAACATAGAAGCAGTGCTTTTGCATTGCACAGAAAGCAGGCACGTTAAGTCTACATCAGTGTTTCTAGCTTGTTTTCTCAAACTGCAAGGCACAAATTTCATATGGCATTTTTCCACATGCATTTTGATATTTTGTCTCAGAATTGCTGTATGTAAATTGAAATTTTCATTCTTTTTTTATCTTGTTAGACTCTATATTGTCATATCAAATGAGATTTTTTAAAGTACGATTTTCAAATTTAAAAGTATAATAATGGGAAAAAACCTAAATCTGATAGTCTTTCAAAGTGAGATCAAACAGCAAATATATGACCAAGATCATGGTTTCCAACATACATGGAACTAGCTTAACTCACAAGTTAGTGAGTGGTTAGTAGTTTTATGGGATTCAGATTACGTGAAACTTGGGCAATATAAGCCCATATCTTGAAAATGATCAGTCTCATTGACACAAGGAAAAGAAATACTGTTGTTATGTGAAAATTGCCACTGATTTTATAAACACTTGCAAAGGGTCTTGTGTAACATTTTTAAATATTGAGTGCTTGGAAAAAAAATTACATTCACCTTTAATTTATATAACATGCTGCTGTACTTTCTCTGTAGTTAAACTGAATTTATTAATTCCTTATCTAGTATTACAGGTACAACTGACTATCAGTTTTGAGATTGTGAGTCTGAGTGTTTTCAATACTCCATTATTATCTCTATTATTTTTCAGCTCTTTAAGTTTTGTTGTGGTATGTTTAAATACAAAAACTTTTAAGTATATAAAGTCACTGTTAATTAAAATCAATAATAAAGTGGTTGTATTTCTAAATGGTTCTCATAATGGTTCTCACTGAAACTTCTGTAAAAAAATTTATTTCAATATAATATTGCTAAATTGTAGTTAGTAAATGTAAGTATATTAATTAATATGATGTTACACTTCACTTGCAGTATGTTGAAATAGTTTGTCAGTTCACCTCTTACAATATTCTTACTTGAAATCATTTTTTGTCCATGAGTTTTTTAAAATAGTTTAACCAATGTTGGAAAAAGTCTGGTATTCTAGATACCTGACACTGCGTACATGTGCTACCTTCCCAATGCCAAGTGTTTGTTTTCCTCCCATTGCAGTCTGCAAGTCCCATTTGCTTCACACATAGAAATCATATTAAAAAAATGGGGGGGAGGTCTTGTCACTCTGTTCATATTAATTTGTTGCTAAACTAGTGTGCTAGGTTGCAGCTTTATAAATCGCTTGTTCTGAAATCTTCATACTGTTTGTTTGTCCAAATGCTGCCTTCCTACTAGGACTTCTAGCAGCAGAAAGTAGGTATCCCTTTGTTTTCCTTTAAGGCGTATCATTCAGCTATGGTGTGTGTCTTTGCATGTTTAAAAATCAGCTTTCTTCTCTTTGCTATTTTCAGTTTTAATACTGCCTGTTCAAGAAAAATAGCCTGTATGGTTTTGACTAAATCGGTCTATAACTTTGAAAGTGTACTTAACCAGAAGTAATATGATTTCCAGGGAATTCTGAAGATTCTAGTTTAGAGGCAGTATTAAAATTACCTGGGTTTTTGTTTTCAATATTTGCACACAACTAAAATAGAATTTAATTTTCATTAAATTAATAAAGAATAAAATTGTTTGGTTTTGCATTTCAGTTCCAAAATTAATGTTTTCATGGACTAATGGGCTTTTTTCTCCTAACTCTATAAACATATACTGTGATATTAGTCATATATTCTTTTCTTGCAATACCCTTGCATGAATTTTCTTGATCATTCTCTGTTGATGTGATACATGATATATGCATATGCGTTGTGTATATGCATACACCTGGTTTAAATAACTCCAATATGTGTCTCCTTAGTGAAGGAATATTATTGACATGTAGGGAGGAGGTTCTGCTGCAAGTTAGCTGCACACTTCGTGAGAGACTGAAAGTGCAAGCACTACTAAAGCCTGCAGACTATACTAGCTAGACAGAGGAGAGGATGTGAAATTCTAGACCCTTTGATACTAACAAATTCAGCATCTCTAAAATGCGAACTATAAAAAGTGGGTTTCTTCCTGCAGCATTTTAAGATTTGTAGGCTAACAGTTCTTCTTCCGTCCTAGGTCAGGGCAGCGAGACATATGTCCATGTCTCCATTTCTGATTGAAATCATGGGGGTTTTTGTTGTTGTTTGGTTCATTCTTTTGATCTTATAGGTTGTGGGGGATGTTGCCCCTTGTCCTCCTATTTCCCTGTCTCAGAAGGGCTGTCCAGTAATAAGAGAGTGAGAACTCAGTGGATTCTTATGTAAAAGCTTTGCAACGGTATTATTTTCATATAGTTGTAGGGAAAAGAGACCTCATGCAGAGCCGCTGCCACTGATTTTTGGTTTTTGTTTGTGCATAGAGACTTTATGCAGTAAACTTACTGCATAGTAGTAGATAGAGTAGTGCTGCCTTTGTACTGGTCAGAAGAGGTTTTCCATATATTTTTGCAATTAGGAAGAAAGTATCTAAGGAAGTGTAATAGTGAAGGACATTCATTCGTTAAAATATTTATTTGTTTAGTTGCATGTGAGTGTGCTACCTGTAAGGTGTGGGTCTGGTCTGAAAAACTACTGTCTCACTACGTATTTCTTACCACCACACTAGGCTGCCTTCTGTCATATTTGTGGCTAGTTGTACAGTGAGAGATAACTGGGAAAAGAAATTGGCAAACTTTGTGTAAAGGTCCCAAGTATGGAGACGGGAGAAAGCTGGAGACATGCATACACACAGCGCCGCTGTGTGTGTGAAATAAAACGATAGTTAGCTTCAAAATCAAGCATCAGTTTCTCCCCGCCCCCTTCCCTCTCTCTGCCCCACCTTCCCCCTCATCCCCCCCCCCCCCCTTTTTTTTTTTGTTTCCATATATAGTATTCTCTGCATTCCTTCTCCTGTTTAGGATCTCCTCTCCCCTCCCCTCCCTTTTTTTCTTTGTTTGCTCTTTTCCTCTTTCTCCCTATTTTTATCTCCTGCACCTATTTCCTTTAGTTTTCTTCTCTGGCTTTCACATGCCTTTCTTTCCCATCTTGTATTCCATAGTTGTTCTTTCCTTCTTTAATTTAGTTGTAAATCCCAATACCCTTCCATCACACCACCTGCCTTCTTTCTGCAGTTTCACTGTAGTCTCCATAAAGCTCAATTTTTCTAGTTCTCTCCCTAGACTCTTCCTGATTGTTACATATATTAAAAAAATATATATAGTGTGTGTGAATGTATATATATTATTACTGTCTTAATTGCTTCCCAGTAGCAGTCACAGAACTGTGTGCATGTAGGAGCTTATTTGTAAAGTCAGTGTCTAAACTTGGCTGTTTGGTTTTTCTCCAAGAAGGAAGAAGTCATTAAACACTATATAGCTCAAATTTGAGGAGGATAGAGTCCTTACTTGCCTTTCATTTTAATTACACTGTTATGTATATATGTGAAACATGTATCTCCCACCTTACTTTAAACTATTATAGGCATATGTATATACATGCTTTGACTGTCATCTGTCCTTGTGGAGGTAGTTGCTCTAGAATGCAGTGAACAGCAAACAGCGACAAATTACTGTGTGAGGTTAAGAGACATCTCAACTGCAGTGATTCTTGCAGATGTGGTTTAAAGTGATGAAGAGCATCTGGTACTCAGTTGGCTTTCTCCTAATCTAAGAAGTTATATCAGCACAAGTAGTGGAAAGGTCCCATCTCAGAAAGATTTTTTTTCTCATCTTTAATGGAAACAGTATATGTTTAGTATTTTCTTTACAGGACCAACAGCAAATAGAGGTGTTCTTTCTTATACATTTTTTACTTCTGTTCACTGCTACTAAGGCAAACCTGGCCTTTTATATGACAGGGCCATAGTATTTTATAATGATGCTGATATTGAGTCTAGACTTTTACGTTTTGCTGAAGTGAACAGTTTTAAATGTGTATGTGATCGTGATTTGAAAACCTCAGCTGACAGACACCCTATTTCCATGGCATTTTGATATAGTGCTTAATTACCTAATGTGTTAAACATTTATGACCTGTATTTTTAGGGTATCGTAATCAGATGCCAGCAAAACAAAACCACTGGAGGCAATGATTTATACAGTTATAACTAATTAGGTTGTTTAAAGGTATAAGTATCACAGGAGTCTTAAAGCAGAAGCAAAGAATCTTTGTTTTATTTGTCATATGTGAAAAATAAAAATAAAATCCATGAAACTTGAATCCCACATTACAGAGTAAAAATTATCTCATTGTCACTTCACCAGATGTGCTCTATCAGAATCTCACAGTATAAGATGTATAAGATTTTTTTTTCTGAAAGTAACTGCACTTTATAATAATGTCCATGCTTGTTTTTTATGAAATTCTATCCAGTGACTTCATTTAATGATTCTAATATCTGATCTCTAAAATCTAACAATTTCTGATGGGTTTTCTTCCATCCTTGCTGTATGTGCTAACCTCAGATCTCTTCATAAACAAAGTGAAATGTAAATCCTACCTTCTGAAATGCCTGTGCTTTGAGAGCCAGGATTGTTTTTCAATTTCATTTCCAGTGGCTACACACAAAAAGGCAACCAAGAGATGAAGTTGGGAGAAGTCAGCTTGTGTTGATTGTAGATCGACTGGCATAAGGACTGAAATGTGATATATAGAGAAATTGCAAATAGCAGCTAAGCTTTGGTTAGTCATTTAAAAACCACTGTAGAATCTTCGAGGCATAGTTACTTACGTATTTATATAACACAAAGAATGGTTGAAAAGCCAGTCCAAATTAAGGTAGTTTATAAGAATGAACAGGATTAAAATGGGTGGTCTGTGTCAGGAACTTAATTTCATACAGTTCTACAAATCTAAGGGGTTTAGATTTTGTCAGTGTCTCTTTAATAAAAATATACTATTATTATAATAGTTGTTATAAAGTCTTCTGCAGAGTCATTTCCTGGAATACTTGCAAAAAGGTCACTATAATAGTTTTGTATTTAAACAAGGTCAGGCATCCTCTAACAAGTTTTCATTGCTCAGGAAAGGGTTTATGACTGACCAAGACTTAAACGAGCATTTGTAATCTTCAATATTAAAAAACTAAAACGAAGAATTATTTTACCCTCTCTCAGAATGTATTTGTAGTCAGAATATAGTCTTTGTGTTTTGCAGCAAGATCTAAGTCTTTTTACCTAAACACTCTTTTAGTCATACATTGTCACAAATCAGTGCCACATGAAAAGAAGCTCATAATTGTCTGTACTGGCTGCTGCATAAGAGAGGAGGTCAGTTGTACCTGCCTGGTTTGCTGAGCCTTGGAAAAACAAACTTTTGGGGTGTTTTGTGGTGGAGACATATTGCTATTGGAGAACATGTATGCAATTTTTGGAACAGAATTTTACAGATTTCTTTTATTCTCTCCTATTCTGGGAAGAAGTAAGCAACTCCCACCTACCTCTAACATGCAGTTTCTCTAGCCAAACCACCCATTCCAGACTAGAATAGTTAGATGCCAGGATGTATTACCAGCACTCTATTTTACCAAAGCTTTGTCTGCTTGCAACTTGATGAACCAGTGTCCATACCAACTTAAGGTGGTATTAAGGGCACTATATGAGAACTACAAAGACTCCACAGATAGAATTCAGCGGTAAGAGAGAACTATTTCTGAATGGCCATCTGCATAAATGAGGTAACAGAACCTGCGGGAAATACCTATGACAACTTTGACTACACACTGGGTGAAGGAATAATCCCAAATTATTGCCTTATAAAGCAAATATGTCTTAACTGACAAATAATAGACCTGTCTCAGTAGGCAGAAAGCTACTCCATTCATCTCCATCTTCTTAGAAGCAATTTGGTATCATCCTTAGGAAGTCATTCCACTAACTATTAAAACATTTCATGTACTAGTACTGACTGCAGAAGACTGTCCTAAGCATTATTATTTTTTTTTAAACACAATGAGAGCCCATAGTTTTTGACTTTTCAGAGTGGTCATCCCCAAGGGAACTGTGACTAGTTGCAGCCATCCTTTCTTAGGTAGTCTTACGGGAATATGAGAAAGACAAGGTTGTCTGCCTGGCTCAGAATATCACTGCTCATTTCCACACTGAGAACATATGTGCAATTCCAGTAGGATCCACAGTTACCACAGTCTTCTCACAGAACCATGTTTGGTGCAGATTTTGTTACTATTACTGTGGAGAAGAGTCTTCTATTTGTATCACTGGAATTACAACCTTTCCTGCGCAATTGTATGTGTGGATATTTTTATAGTAACTTAAGGTGCAGAGTAAGATTCATCTCACCTAAGTGGTTGGGCCTGCTTGAAAGTTCTGTGGCAGTAAGCAGCATTTTCTAACAAAGTTTACTTTAGGGAGTCTTAAAAAACAAACTCACGCAGTCAAGTTAGTCAACTTCCTTTTTCTCCTGGCTTCTGTAGACCATGATAAATCTAAGCTTTTAGATTGTGTGACTGTATAATAACTCACTTAAGTTCCTCCTTTATTATCTATGCTGAGACTAAAATGGGTGCATTTGCAATGGATTAAATCCTATTTCTAGAGGATACAAGCTTTAATTATAAATACCAAGTGCTTTTACACGTTCCCCAAAGGTTAGAAATTTAGCTTAAATATGATAGAATGAATCTTTTTAAGGACAGGTCTGCTGTAAAAATAGGTCAATTTTATGTAGTATCTTCTACCCGAATTTAAAACTTTTCTGAAATGTACTCTTAGGCTTTTAACCAGATGTCTGTAACAGAGAGAGTTTTGCAGTTTGTAAAAATGCCTGTAGAATTGTTCTATCACTTTTTTATACATAACATGCTGTAAGTATATTGATACTATGACATTTTCTCATGCAGGTGCATGTTATTTCTAAATGTGTGAAAGACATGGCAGTAGATACAGCATAACACCGTAGGTAAAAAAAACATAAGTTAGAACTGTGGTTTTGAGGAATTAGCAAAATCACTGTCAGAACTTCTCATCAAATTTGTTAAGGATATTCTTCAAAACTTTCTTTCACAGCCATCTATTCAATGTGACCAATGGACAGGAGAAGAAAGACCTAATGAACAAAGCTTAATGTTTTGGAATTCCCACATATTCAAAAGGTTGTTGAGATGCAAATATTAAAAAATAGTAACTTTTATTTCTGCTTGAAAGACCTCAAAGTATTCCACAAAATAAAATTCTCAAAGTAAATAATACTGTCAAACAAATAATGTTGTGGTCCAGAACATGTAGTGTTTCACAATAATACAGCAGTGCAGACAACTTTGAACATATTTCTCATTGGTTCTGCTTCTGCCTCAAGTTTTAGTCATTATGAGTAACACTGAGCAGTATTAGAGACTCTTGAGATATCCGAGCCTCTGAAGTGAGTCTTCTCTTGAGTTTTCCTTTGGAGTAAACACTCCAAATACACAGAAAGGGCTTGGAGCCCAGAAAGCAAAGTTTTGCTAGAAAATAAAATAATTAATTTAAACTCCAAGCATGACAAGAATAGAAATAAAAGAGAATTCTAACAAATTTCCTTCTGCCAACCGCATCCTGGAAAGTCAAGCACTTTCCTTCAGGCTTGAAGATCTCCAAGTTCATCAACCTTTATCCTACATACTGAAAACGTTAAAAGAAACTCGACACAGTCCCTTTCGGGTCCCTAGGTAATGTTTTTCTTCCATGCCTTTGAGGCTTAGCTGTGATCTGTCCATGCTCTTACCAGCAGATTCGCAGTCCCTATATTTTCTCAGGTTCCGGGCTGTGTCTCCCAGCGTGGAAGCTGGGGCGCAGGCAGAGAAATATGGACAGTTCTTTTCAGCTGAGTATGCTTATGCATTATCAAAGGCGAAGCTGTTTTTACCTCTTCTTCAGTGCACCTGTCCCCATGCAATAAGGCAAGCCATTAGTTTTATTTGCTTACCGGCCACCACTCTTTTAAAGGAACATTACTTAAATTAATACATCAGTTGGAAATAAGTAGTCAGGCACATTTAATGGGAGAGGACTGAGAAATCTTATTGCTCCTGAGCCATGAGTTGTGAGGGGAATACTGTCATTCTTAACCTTGGTGTACAAGAAACTGTGAGGAGAATCCTAGGTTGAGATTTGTACTAAATGTGATGCAAGAGCTTCTAGACTTGTAACTTACTTGTCATTCTATGCCATGAGGTCACAAGTCTTGTATAGTAGTTGTTGTCTATTTTTTTAATGTTTATTCCAGTTTTTCAGGGTTTTCAGAAAAATAAGTGAATTTAGCTTGTTTTCTTGTGTGGTTAAGAGGGGGTTGGGTTTTTTGTTTTTGTTACATTCTGAAAATGTAATAGATTACAAAAGGGTTTGAGTTAAGGGAGGCTGGTAAGAATTGTTCGTACAGTGGAGGATGGAATTTCAAGAAATATAGTAATTTTTTAGATATTATCTATCTTGACAGAAGGACACTGGCAAATGAATAAGTAAACAGAATAAACACATTAAGGAGAAATTAGTGAAATACAGAATGTGTAGAATTCTGTATCCAGAACTAAGAATTTATTTATGAAAATGTGTTCAGCAGTTCACAGTCAGACACCAGCACTTTTGCAGACTAACACTGGATATGCTACCATCTTTCCAGATGCTTATACCACTATGGAAAAACTGAAGACATGGGCTGTTGGTGTTTAGTTAAGCCAGAGGTAGCATTCTAGTAATGCACACAAGTGGCAGCCACCACTGATACCTGATTTTTAAAACAAGTTGTTCCACAAGGAACCAATATGGGCTGGTTTACTGTGGATTTGTGTTGTGTTTCTGTGTCCTCCTCTGCTGTGAGTTCAACTCTCCTCATGGACTTTCACCTTCCCTAATGCCTCCTGTTTCTCCTTTTTTTTTCCCATATCCCAGACTTCTCTTTTCACCCTTATGCCATATAAAAATCATCCCCATCTTCCTGTGCCCCAAAACAATCCACTGGTCAAAAGGCAGCAAGTGCTATAACTGGGTCTGAGATAACCAGGCAAGCAGAACAAACAGAACAAAAAATAGAACTCATGTTACAGCCTTTTTTTCTCCACTGGAGGACACAGCAGTCAAGTCTTTCTCTCTCTTCCCTCCTCTATCCAGATGCTGATTTTAAAAGAATTTGCAAGAGTGTTAGCTATTTCAGATTTTTACTGATTTGGAATATGTATTTGAAATTGGCCAGCAGCTCAGAAAGTGAAAAAAGAGGAGGTTGGGGTGAGAATGGTGAGGGCAGACAGTTCAGCAGATAATCCAAGTAACTTCATAAGACATCGTTGAAAACGAGGCTAAAATAGAACAAAGCTAAACTTAATAAAAACAGGTTTTAACCTCTCTTCAGTTAAACCATTTCTTATGTATAATTACACTATACATGGGCACTGTTGATACACGTAAAGTTTATTCAATGAGTTTTCCTGTAAAAACTCCAGGTTTTTAAAGTTCCTGTTCCAGTTGTACCAGATGAAGTAAAAGTTTCCTTTTCCAAAGTTCAGTTTACCATGAGTCTTTGCTTTATTCTTTCTCTTTTTTTCTGTTTATTGCCCCATAGGAGCAGTCTCACAAGTGCTGGACAGCCTGGAAGAAATTCATGCACTTACAGACTGCAGCGAAAAAGACTTAGATTTTCTTCACAGTGTTTTTCAGGATCAGCATCTTCACACGCTACTAGATGTAAGTTTCTTGTGATAAACAATTTGAATGAGTTTCTGTATCTGTTGTTCATTGGATAATACTTTGTTTTATCCCGAATATATTCTCTTTTTTTGTTTCATACCAATACGAATTTATTTAGGTGTGGAATGTAAGAATCAACTAACACTTTGCACAAAAAATACATTTTAGGACTATACATACTGAATATTTTAGAATATGTAGGTGGTTCATGAGAGCTATTACTCCATTAGACAGCAGTGGGTGTTCTACAAAAAAATGTGCAAAAATTTCAGAGCCGGAGATACAGGTTCGTGCCTTTAGTAGCATTATCAGGATCTGGTTCCTGTTTCTTCACAGTCTATCTGTAAGCATAGTTCACTGTCTGGCTACATGTGCAGATCAACTGTGACATCAGATGGTTCATAGATTTTTTTTTTTTTTTCCTGAAAACAAAAGCACTCTTTTGCAAAAATAATTTTGAAAAGCAGATAGTCTGAGAGAAAAATGCTTGCACACTACTTAACTTTCAGTGCCTTGAGGACTTCCTGTTTTCAAAGTTTCTTGTTATCTTATCACATACAGAAATCCTGTTTATATTTCCCAATAGTTTCTTAAACAAGAAGTCCTAACAAGCAAATACATTGTACTTTCTCCAAAATTTTGTTAATTTGGGAAAACATACGTATAGTTTTGAGGTAGAAGTATTTGCTGAACTTTGAGCTTTGCAGAAACAAAGACCTTCAGCATCACTGCAGACTTACACTCCATTCCTCTCACTGAGTGCCAAGACCCTCACTGAAGGACAAATTCAAAAGCATATCATGCTGTCATTGATTTCTGTGCCTACACAGTATGGGGGTCTAAAATAAAGGTCAAAAAGAAGCAAAAAAAACATGCCCTGATTTTTTCTGCAATATATGGATACATCATGTTGAAGACAGAGGACATGCTTTCAAGCAAGACGAACTTTTCCTAAAGCAATCTACACATTCCACTGAGAAAAAAATCAAGATGGAACCAAATCCACAGAGGCACCAGCTATGTCCACATTAGCAAATACTACAACATAACAATAGCAGATCTGCAGAGCAAAGCAGTTGTCACTGAGGACCCAGTGTTGACAATTCTGTGTATTTTGAGGACTTTTACTTCATAGTAGCTATACTGCAGTCCTATGGACTGAATAACCACTGATAGGTGAACATCATCTTCTATTTTAGTGTCATTTAGAGTCAGTATGCTCTGGTAACACTGTACAATGAAAACTAAAGAATGATAGTGGTTGGACCATGGTTGGACTAGGTGATCTTCAAGGTCTTTTCCAACATAGATGATTCTGTGATAGGTGGGCATAATCAGAAGATCCATTTCAAAAATGCATTTCTGAATCAAACCAGAATGCTCATGTGACCATATAGATGATGACCATTTTATTGCTGTGTCTTAAATTTAACAGCTTGGATACCTCTGAATATCAGAAATCTAACAAGATGTCTGTGCTTTTTACCCAGTGAAAGACATGGAGGAATAGGAGTTATTCCAGCTATCTGATCTTCAGGTAGATGATCATGGTTGCAGAAACTTTAAAGAGTTTCTGGAAAATTGTTGAATGCTTTAGTTCCTATATGCAGCTTTTGCAGGGATATGATCTGAATATAAATGGTGCCATAGTTCCTTTGGTGTCCAAACTCTTTAAAATGTAGTAGATGATTTGTACACTTCTTACAATTTTTTTACTGATTAGTGGATAGCAGGCCACCCGGATTCTGTGCATCCTTCAAGTTTAAAGGATTCAAACCCACACATACTTCCCTCCGGAAGAGGACCCAGCTGCAGGGCCTGAACTGGCCTGTATGGGAACATAAGCCTTCTGGTAAAGCTTCTCCACAACATAGCTGCCCGTATGACTCAAGGAACCAGAGATAGTTAGCTGTTAAGTGATGAAGGCATTGCTCTGGCACAAGACTCTACAGTTCTAATCTTTGTTCTTGATAACTGTTTATGCATTTTACTTTAAACATTCATTGGATAAATTATATGAAGCATGCAGGAAGAAGGGATTAGGAGCTCCTGACTTTCCTGAATTGCATCTCGAACAACTCATCTTGCAATTTGCATTAAAATATGTTTGTCTAGCTTGTGTTCCAGATGCTTAAACTGCTCTCTTTATATTGCATGCTGCAGTATAGCAAGGTGATCAGATAATATGAATGAGAAATAAAGATCTGGACAGGAAAAGAATAACATGAGTATAATTAGAACCAAAACACTTGTGTCACTCATGCAGAAAGGTTTTAGATATGTATTGACAATTATTATGTTGTCATATAACTTCTTGGGCTTCAGTAAACCAGATGGCCTTAGTCCAAGTATTTTGCTGTATGACAGGTCTACCAGACATTAACTCTTCTGCAATGCTTTTACTTTTTCTGTTCTTTACAGTACCAGTCTGGTTCATAGTACTTCACTAATGATCCATTATTTCTGTAATGGTCTGCTGTAGCCTTTTAAACAAGAAAAAACTGCAGTGGATTCATACCATTTTGCCATTCTTTTATTTAAAAGTCATGGTTATTCTCTTAGACAGAAAGGAATACTTTTAAATGCACATTATAATAATATATTTGTGAGAACAGAATGCTATCAAAAAGCATTTTTGTTTTACTATGCTATGTGGAAGGGGGATGATAGAATCTTCCCACAGATACTTCGATGAAATAACACAGAATGAAATTCTAAAAAATTGCAGTGTCATGAAATACATATTTGAAAGACTAAAGCAAGTTACAGACAGTATTATTGTATCTTTTTTATTTCAGTAACTTGAATGTGGGAGATTGATTTCTGTTTACTCATTGATACTATTGCAGTTTCTCTCAGAATTCTGAAAAAATCATCTGTTGTACTTGGGTGAAGTTCTGTCAGGGAAGTTGTTTATTCCTCTCAGAGTATTTGGGGTTAATGAGGCCACCAGAACAGGTTACCTGTAAAGCATTCAATTCCACTAAGTAGGAATTTTCTAACCTGTTGTGAAGTAGTGGCTGTCACTTTGCATTAAAACTACTGTTCCTCTTCCTTGGCCTTTTTCCACAGTTAAACTTGTTCTCATGTTCCCACTCTTTCTCAAGAGTTATCCTTATTTTTAGATTAGGCACATGATGGTAGATTACTCCTGTGGCTGAAATACTTTGGTTTGCTTCTGAACTAACTTTTTCTGAAAGGAAAAAAAAGAAAGGACAATCTTTGTGTTAAGTATGCAAGTTACCCACATGTTGCTTTTTTCAGGTAATATAGATCACAAAATAGAAGTCTTCTTTCTCAGTAATTCATTAACTTAGGTGTTAGGACAGGCATCTCTGAAGGCCATAGAAGGCAAGGTTCCTATCATCCCATTGATTGTTTTTAATTGATTCATTTATGTATGTCTGTTTAGATAGCTATCTTAAGACTCTCTTCCACTATACTTGGGTGCCAAAGCTGTTCAAAACAAGGGGGAAAAAGGAGCCAACTACTTGCCAAGTAATTTATATTCACTCTGGGCCAAATCCTGCAATACACTAGCATATCCTGATGTGGGCTTATTGAATAGTTTCACTGTGTGATATTTTTTTTTCATAATTTTAAAGAATCCCTCTATTGTGTTGAGTGGTTTTTTCCTGTACAAAAGTTACACAATTCATTATTAAAAACTTAATTTTTTTTACTGGGGAGAGTAAAGAAAAGAGCCTTCTAGAATCAACCATTTAGAAATATTCACTACCTGAAAAAAATGTATTGTTTAATAATTGATCTTTCTTGTAAAGTAAAAGAGTAACTCTGGGTTGGACAGATTTTATTTTTTTCTTGATTCTGATAGAAATGAGATGGTCAAAATTTTGGTGAATGCTGTAGGTCATTCATGTGTGTGACTTAGAACTGTCTGGGTTTATGCCTATATAAAGCTTTATAGATTGTTTCATTCTGGTATCCAATTTAGAACATAAAGAATGTAATAAAGTTAAGTAAAAGATATAAATAACTTTATGGAGAAAGAGAGTTAAATTTAAGTAGTGAAGCAGCTTTTTATTACCACTGACAGATTTTTAAAACTCTTTATCAAATGCTTGAATTAAGTTTGTTGTTTTTTTTTTTTTTAATTGACTTTCATGAAAGAGACCCTGGGAGGCATTGCTGCCTTGTGTCAGCAGTACTGATAAAGAATTTGGAAATAAATGTGAAGAGGTTACTAATTTTGGAGGCATTAGTGTCTGGCTGTTTTCTGTATCATGACTAAAGATTTTACTTTAATGATTATTTGTTTTGAAAAGTATACTGGGCTTCAAGGCTGTGCCTAATGGGGAAGATCTTTACACATTATGTTTCATCTCTATCAGTGCATCAAAGGAAGCAAGGTTTGCTAAAAAGTAAAACCAGAAGCTGCTATTTTATGCAGCTGTCTATATTGAAGGAGACAATAGAAATCATTCTCCTATTGAGTCAAGTAGCTTGGTCACCTCTCCAGGGACGCTTTCTGTGGGTGATTCTGAATGCAGATGTCGTTCGATTTACAAGTGAGACTTTTGCTCAGCAGGCGAACAATATCAGCTTTTGTGTGACTGGGGCCTCTCTGTGCTACTGGCTTTGTCTGCGTCTGTCTGTCCTGAGTCACATAGTTCTCTAGGCTGATATCTTTTGGCTGTTAATTTAAGAAGTTCGTTACATTATTTTCACAGATGGAATTGTTAAGGTAAGTGTTGTTATATCTGCAAGTATATCTGGGATAGAAGTGTTATGAACTTTCTTAAAAGTTTACCTTTTGCTGGCATAACACATTACACAGGTACAGTTTTAACAAAATGAGATTAAATAAATTTTGGAGTAGCTATATGTATCATATCTATATGTGTAGCCACTTCTTCCCTTTAGAGTTTAATTTATATTCACAGTGCATATATTCAAGGCATACTGATTTTTCAAGAGAATCTTACTTCTGTGTCTGTTATCCTTTGCTGATAATGGTAATGTTTCAAAGGAACATGCATCCATGCATACTTCAGAGTTCCCTTAGTATTTCTTTTGAACTCAGTCATCCAAACAGATTTGGTTCTGAAGTCCAGACTTTTAAGGAAACATATTTTCTCTTTTGCTAGAATGAATGTTGTTGGGACCTCAGTTTAGCCTCTTACACGGTTGGTTAAAGTTTTCTGCTGGATTTGGTTTGGTTTGTTCTGTTTACCCTCTCAATCTTGGACTTTGGCATGATAAATTCGAACGTCTTTTGTGAAAGTAGCAGTTATTCAGCGGTGTCTAGCCGTGGCTGATACTATAGTTTTCTGTTTGAAAATGTTTTAAACTCTTCATACATTTATGCCTGATTTGCTCTTTTCTGAGCAAAATGTGTTAATTTAACAATTCTATTATAAACTTTGGAAAAAAACAAAGCAAGGGACAATTTGATTTCTATTTTCAGGACACTTTAATTTCCTTCTTCCTTTTTTTTCTTTCAAATCACAAATAGACTGGTGGAATATCTATCATATGATATAGGAAAGAAAATAAAACCAGCAGCTGTGTATAAAAAGCTTAAACATTTTCATGAATTATCTAATTTTTCTATGTTTTGATTTGAATAAGAATGGCTTTCTATGTGGGTCACATAGTATGGTTCAAGTTTTTTGGATCAACATTGGTCCTTACCCTCTTGAATACTGATTATGATAAAACTAATAAGTGGAACATATTTTAGTGAAACATGAATGTGTTTCTTTTGCAAAAAAGATCAGAAAGTGTATGTGTGCAAGATGACTTGCTAACTCCCTCAGAATGTGTTATGCTTATGTGAAATAATCCTTTCTCGTTTTTAAAACACCTTGTTTTCCTATTTTTAATTATCCTTTAATTGATATGTTTGTAAGAAAAAAGCAAATGGAAAGTATTTGTTAAAAAAAAAAAGAAAAAGAAACTATGTTGGCAGGAAAGCACCTTGCTATTTGGGGAATCAAATCTGGCTTTTATCCCAGTCCAGCAGAGGCAGCATGCTCAGTCCCAGGCAGTGGGAGGGACTGTCTCTCGTACTGCAATGGAAACTCCTTTCCCAAGTAATGTAGAAGGAACAATGACCAAGCCTTAGGGAGAGCTGTTTGAAGAATTCCTTCAGCAGGTGGGCTGGATCATCATCACCAGTGCAGTATGCTTTTTCTCTAAAAGGTAACTTCTCTGGAAGGCCATATCTGAAAGAACACTAAAAGCAGAGGCTATTGTAGAATTTCTTCTGCATTATTTCATAATCATTCTCTAAAATACCTTCCATTTTCAACTTCCTTTATATCTTTGCATGTCATTTTCTGTGTTCCTGGGATATGTAGATCACTGTGCTAGTCAGCATCATCTGATTGTATTCTTGTTCTTCCTGTTTCTGTGTCTTACAAATTTATATAGAGAATTTGTCTTACATTTAGTCTTCTAAGCAGAAAACAATTTTGTTCCATGTTTTTATAACATGTTATATAATATGACTGCATCTCTTAAACACAAGACTAATAAGAGCTAACAATAACTTTTATATTAAGATTAATTTTTGAGAAATTTATGTATCCGTCAGTTTCCAACAATGCAAAATTCTGCATTGGATTCCATGACACTGTGATAGTTGCTTTGTTGCTCTTAACCTGTTTTCTTTCTAACCAATATTCTGTCATTTCTGAGTATTTATAAGCATAGTACTGATGTGGTGATCAAGTGAAATTCAGCTTAATAAAGTATGTACTTTAAACGAGAATTTACTATTTAGCCTATTCCTCTTGGCCTAATGTCATCTTCCCTGTGTCAATGGTGTGTCATTTTTAGTGTCTGTGCAAGTGTGTGTGTGTCTGTGTGCACCAACATATCTTACTCCAAAAGCATAAATCCATAGACTCTTTTTTTTAGTATGTGGAACTAAAAATTCCCTTGATTACAGTGTATTTTCATGTTACTGGGCCATGATCTGTCAAAGAACCCTAGAATTGTATTCCTGGTCCTTGGAGAACATTTAATTAACTTCACTGATACTGTTTTGAGGTAAAGAGGATCATTTTCATATTTTACTTTCTACATTTTCTTTACTTCTTTTTATATTGAGTGTAGTTCAAGTTAGTTTCAGTTCCTTTTTAACCATAAGGGCTACCTGTTTGGGGTTTTATTCCTTATAAAACTTCAGATTCTCTGATTTATTATTTCTCCAGTAGCTTGAAACTTACTCTTGAGAAACGACAAAAATAAAAAATGCTACAGCTCCTGGGATACAGTCCACAAATCTTGAATAACACTTCTGCTTTGTTGGCGCTAGGAGCTTTCTTGAATATGGTATTTCAGTCTACGCTTAGTTTACATTAAAATACCCAAAGGTAATGTAGTAACAGCCCAGTAAGCTATGCTTCTATCTTTGAAGTCAGTCAGGTCTCACTGCCTTCTACTTCCAGTTATTCAAGTAGTTGGTTGGTACATGTTGGCTGTTCTTTGTGCTAATGAGCTCACTGCAGTATATTTTTTTTCTCAGTATGTCATTACAAAAAATTTACATGGATAGGGAGAAACAAAAATGGTTGTTAGTCCAACATTAGCACCTCCTAGTGGAAGATATGCTCAATGTCACAAAGTAGGTGAGAAGCTGTGTTCTTTGCCAATCCCCTGTAATCATTGTGGATTTAACTAGTTTTATATGGATTCTGTATCCCCTGGAATGAGGTTCGTGGTCATTAGCATCCTTTTCTTCAAGATGGTGATCTAGTCCTGACGAGTTAATTGGGAATGAAGTCTATTTAGGCTTAACCTGAGTCTGTAGTTCCTGCTATAGGTCATCAGTCCATATTGGAAGGGGAGGGAAAATGGGAGCAAAGTTTATTCTGTGGGGTGTATCAAGGTGTTGTCCATGTAACATGACTCTTTTTATAGTCCTTCCTGTGTTCAGGGATTAGTTTTCCCTGGTGCTTATAGAATCATATAATAATTTAGGTTGGAAAAGACATTTAAGGTCATTGAGTCCCAGCTGTTAACCTAGCACTGCCAAGTCCACCACTAAACCATGTCCCTAAGCACCACATCTACACATCTTTTAAATACCTCCACCGATGGTGACTCAACCACTTCCCTGGGCAGCCTGTTCCAATGCTTGACAACATTTTTGGTGAAGAAATTTTTCCTGATATCCAATCTAAACCTCCCTGGCACAACTTGAGGCCATTTTCTCTTGTCCTATCACTTGTTACCTTTCAGGAGGTTGTAGAGAGAGATAAGATCTCCCCTGAGCCTCCTTTTCTCCAGGCTAAACAACCCCAGTTCCCTCAGCCACTCCTCATAAGACTTGTGCTCCAGACCCTTCACCAGCTTTGTTGCCCTTCTTTGGACTCACTCACTCCAGCACCTCAATGTCTTTTATGCTTACTTTTACCTGATCAGCTGCTTGGTGTCATCTTTAAAAGGTGGTTGGTTTGCCTTGTTTTTGATAAGATCAGCTTCAATTAGATATCTGATACAGCAAAAAAATTAAGTGACTATATTATTGAAATAATGAGATTTTTGTGTCCTTGAAATTACAAATAGGTACTTGTGAAATAACGATCTCAGCCCATGTCTTTCACAACAGTACTACTGGTACATTCCAGAATGAGTGAGGTTTTTTTACTGGGACCATTGAATTTCATTGTGTTGATTTTTCTGACTGATGTTCTATTTTTCTTGGTGCTGCTATGTGCAAAGCATCTCTCATCCTAGTTTTACTTCTTTCATCTTTCCAAAAGAAGTTAAAACTTTTGCAATGTGAACAGAGAAAAATCTGGTTTATGACACAGGAATGGAGTTGAGACCCAAAAAAGAAAAAAAATGGCTGGAGGGACTTGTGGCAGAGAGTTCCTGAAATAGCAAAAGATTAGATGGCATACTGAAGACATATTGTGTGTATAGTGGAGGACTGAAGGGTACCCTGGATATCTCAGCTCATGGCAGCAGAAATTGAAGAGTTCTCACCTCCTTTGTGGAGGTAGGAAAACTTCTTAGTCAGTCTACTTAAATCTAAATAATTTTTTGTTTTTTCACTATGATTTTGAAGTGTAGCACATATTTATTCAAGATTATTCGGTCTCAGGCTTTGCTCCCCACACTTTCCAGTTTGAGAGAACATATGTTTACCTACATGTATCACATATGATCTAGAATTTTGCTAAATTGAAACCTCTTCCTCTTTGGCAAGCTGTGTAAATGTACTGTCTGGCATATCTTTTAACATCTCCTATCACTTGTTGAGCACTCCAGCTTCTACAGTCAATAGAATTTTTATGATGAGTATTAATGTGGGTTTTTCTTAAAATATTAGACAAATTACTAGATTAGAGTCCTAATTTATAATTAAATATAATGCTGTCAGATACTGGAGTCTGGTTTCATTATACATGAATGAGGCATTTAGTGGCACCTGAAATTAAATAGAAGGAAATAATGTCTTGTGTGATTTTGAGCAGTAATGTAACTGGTTATTATCAGTACTTCCGTGACACAAATTAAAAAAAAAATAAAAAACCCTATTTGTAAGTATGAAGCAAATCAAGAGGCACAACTTAAAAGGACGGTTGTGAAAAAAAAAAAATGCACATACCCTGCAGTTTATGTTGTAAGAATATAGTCCTTTCCTCAGCTCTTTTACCTCTGAAGTGTGAAGGCTTTTAATTTACAGAGTAAGTGCATAGCACATGGTAGTTTCTGCTAAAAAAGAATATATTGTACAGTAGAACTAAAATTTGTTCATTGCTTATGTATGCTGAAGGTAGAAAGTTAGACCCTTGCAAAGAAATAGAACATACAAGTCAGATATTACTGAACATCTTGACACTTGACCATGTGGTCTGAACCAGTATAAGCATAAGTGTGTCTTTGAATCTGCTTTTAACTATATCAGTTTAAAAAATAAAATTAGATCAAAGATTGCTTTAGAACAAACTGTGAAAATATTTAATGTTTTATGACGGTAAAAAACAGCGTGCCATGTAATACACGTAAGTAGAAATAGTTCCTTTATCATTTTAAAAGCTAAAATTGCTGCTTGTCCAAACTAGCAGTATAAGAACTACAGTTTAAAAATGGTTACACCTACATATGTAAGCACAGAGGATTTAGTGTATGAAGCTGCACAGATTTGTATAGTCTTAGTTTCAGATTGAACTGTGTGTGATTTCCCCACAGTTCATGACTGCCTGCAGTTTCACTACAGGATTGTAACCTATTCAGAGAATTTAAACTTTGACACATTTTCACTTTTTTAAAGTTTTGATCAAAAGATAGATACAGCAGATACTCCAACTTTAGCTACATAATAGAACGGAAAATTTTTTCAGTGCTCTATACCTTAGCCTTCTAGTTCCCCTGGTGTTTCCGAGCATAGAAAATATGTCAATGCAAGATTTAGATTATAAAATACTGAGTGGTAACTTATGTAATGCCACTTGGCATCTTTGCCTATTGCCAACAGTGACAAAGGGCTGTATGCTTTCCTTCCAGCTGTCATGTAACCTGCCAACAGACCCTGTCAAGGCAATGAGGAGATTTTCTTTCAGGGTTCCTTTTTACCCCTTGGATTACTATGAAAGCAGTGCATACATGGTCCTTTGCTGTGCATTTCTTAGGGGTTGGGGGGATGTGTTTTCTTTCTGAGAGGAAGCCTACATTCATTTCAGGGTTTCACCTTAATAAAATAGATGCTGTATCTGTCACCTTCTGTCCTTTAATTTATATTCATCCTCCCTTGATCGTTTGTGCTTTACTAAGCTGCTGTTCTGGCAACTCAGTAGGACCGCATCTGACAGGCAGTGTTTGTTGTCATGTATAGAACACTGAAGGGTCAAGGAATTTTGTTCTAGCAGTTCTTGAAGTAGATCAGTTAATGTATTTCCTCCTCCTCCAGTAGTAAGGCATTGACCACTAAGAAACATGTGGTATCATCTGCATGCATCAGAAATGTGGTCATTAACAACCTGCTACATGTATTAAATATTTTCCAGCTGGCATTAACTTCATTGGCATGTCAGTTTTGCATGGTCAGAATTTCAGCTTTTGTCTATGCAATACAATGAAATTTGTCATTCTTTCTCTCTAGAAGACAATTGTTTGCCAATTGTGTGCAAGTGGGAACTGAACTAATATACAGAGAAAAATGTTTTGCCCAGTTTGGTTAAGTTTCCTTCCCTTTCTTCTTCCCCCCAAAAGTTAAGTTCTTGATTTAAAACAAAACAAGTGAAGAAGCCCAAATGTGGAGTGATCCCAAAAAAAGGAAGCAGCTTGGAGGCAAAGTTGAAATTCGATAGGGTTGGTTGAGTTTACCTGGCATCATTTTTTCTTACCTGTTGTTGTAGGTAAAGGCATAAGAAAATCTGGGTTTATGCTCATTTCTGACACAGGTAGCAGCAAGTTTAACTCTGTTCTACAAGTGACACATTATGAATACGTAAGAATGCAGATGACTTTTAAAAACAAATTACAGCTGGCCTACATTTTGCACATAAAAGTTCTTCTAAAAATTGAAAGAAGACTATGTGTATTTCAGTTCTATCACATAAATAATCAAAATTGAAGTGAAATTCAGTGTTCTCTTTGCTACTATAAGAATTTTTTTACATAAAAGATAATTTGTGTGTTGCCTGAATGTGAATATGTAGAAAGAAATTGAGTGTTTCAAATCAGCATAAGCTCTGTCAGGGTTACTGAAAGTCTGAGTGCCTCAAGTAACAAGCTGCAGTAATGGCAGCTGTCAGTTCTGTGACGTGACAGAAGCAAACACTCGTCTGTTCAGACAGAATTAACGTACTGCTTCAGACTGTCTTGTTCTGCGAATACTGTGTCAGGAAATCTTCATTTTAGCTGATAAACTACTTCTTGAAACCTTCTATTGAAGTAGTTTTGTTCGCTGTTTAATTGCACAGCATTTCACTCTAAGGAACTTGAAAGAAAAAAAAAAAATGTACTCCTACAATAAGTGTATCACAGAAAAAAGTTTGAAGCTGTGAAGGGCTGTAACCCATAATGCTCTAGAGGTCACAAAGTAGAGTCTTAAATGTGCTTCAGACTTTCATACAGGACAGGACTGTAACGTGTGCTGTAGAATTATGCTGGGAAATTACTGTTTGGTCATTGATGCTAAAATGGTAACTGTGGACTTCAGGCACAGTCCTTAACAGTGAAAAACAGAGGGTTTAAAGGAACAAGCTGTCTTTAAACAAAGTTGAACATAAAGCCCCTGCTGACTGTGACCTTGTTACTCAGTGTGTTTTCCAGTAAGAATTGTTACCTTCAGGGATGTGTTTCCTTGAGAGTGTGGAATCCCAAGAAAAGAGGCACCCATGGGAAGGTTATAACATTTTGCATGGACAAGGAGATGTGCAACAGAACTGGCAGAAGAAAGAAGTGGTCTAGCAATTATCAAATTAGCTCCTTAATTTTAGCGCTTCTTTGATACTACTGCTTGTGGATATTATTTTGTTTGGTAGGCCATGGATTTCTTTCAGATTTGCAGCGCATGAAACCTCTGGGGTAAATGGTGTACCATGATGGGGAGTTGTGAAAGGTTACAGAGCAACAAGCCTATTGTTAGTAAATGTTGCTGTGCAAGGGGCAGCACCTCCACCTGAGAATTTTTAGATGGTACAAAAACCTAAAAGTGATGAAAGCCAGTCCTCTTAATATCACCATGTTGCATATGGTTATATTGTTTAGAAAGCAGAAGTTGAATATATAAGGATATGTTTCAATGATTATTTTTAGATATTTCAATTTGGGGACTTAAGATTTGAGGTTGGCAACCCAGTTTCTGTCTGCCTGAATTATAACTGAATCCTCACAAAATGTGTATTTGTGTTAAAAGATCAAAGGGTTTTATGCTCCAGCAGTTCGGTACCCCTTGTTTTAACAAAAGTTTCTCTTTGTATCACAGAAACTTCCATATTTTGGATAGATAAAATACTTACTGATTTCACTGTATGATCTAACTTTGATTACATTTAAGATTAGACCAGGCAGTGAGGCTAAATTTCTCCTAGGTGTGATGTATCTAAATTTTTCAGTGTGACATTGAATGGAGGTTGTGTTCGAACAGTTTTGTGACTCCTCTTACAGGAAATGGTTAAAAAGATATTTCTGCACATGTGAAAAAGTAGTCAGAGGAGAAGAGTTTGTTGTTTTGTCTCGACTGCCTGATTGTGGATTAGGCTTTGGGCTGTCTGCTTTTAAACACCAGAAGAAACGAGTTCCCTTTATACAGGCAGAAGGCTCCTAGGAAAGCTGGTCAACTGATAGTGACGCTACTTGACTTGTTGTGGGTATTCTCTTCATAGCATTTGTGTTTCAGCATGCAAAATTTAAAGCAAAACTTGTCTTTTTAAGAAGCAGTAAAATTCTGTTAATTAGTTATAATGTCAATTTTTGTTTGTTATATCAAGTTTTGTTAATATATCAGTTGTGATTGTTAAGCTTTTCTAGAGCAAGCTCTTAATTTTGATTTTCTGTGTAACAAATGCAGAAGAACTGATGCTGAGGAGTGAGACTGAGATGTAAAATATTCAAAAGTCCGGAAATTCCAAAGATTACAATTGTTGATGCATTTTGCAACAATTATTTTTTCTTAATTACTAGAAATTTTTAATTGTTGCATTTATGCTTATTGCTGAGTGAAATTGTTGGAGGTTGGGCTACTGGGTGAGGGGAGAGTTATTTGCTTGAAAACAGAGCGTCCCAGCAAAAAGAAAGCCCATCATTAGGGCACATACAGATTTTGACCTGCTGGAAGTCTGTTGGTATTACATAGAAAAGCATTCTGTTGACGACAGTGAAGAATGAACCGGTTCATTCTGTTCCACAAGAAACCACCTTTGGTATGGTCCCTGAAGGACTTACTGTTGCAGGGCTGCTGAAAGACAACAGCCTGTAAAGACTGGTTTTCTGTGGTTAGAATTCTGTAGCTAACTGCACGTAGTACTGTGTTCTGTACAGGAGTATATAAAGCCTGGCTGTAATTGTCATTAATGTTTAATATATGATGCGTGCAGACAGATTTTATTCAGAGTTTTCTTAATCATTTTGTAAAACGTTCATGTTAAAGGTGTGTTGAATTCTTATATCCAAGGGAAAAAATGTTGTTCTTAATGTGTCTGAATGAAACCTCTAAATTCAGATGCTTTCAGAGACAAATTATGGAGCTGTAAATTCCTTCTTCCAAATTGCTTCTGCTATAGCTATTGTTTAAGTGCAAAAATATTTTAAAAGTACTGGCAAAGTTTTTTTCAAAGATTGCAAAGCAGCTAGGACTGCTTCACCAGTTCTGGTGTATTACTGCACAGTATAAGCTTTGCTCCTCTTACCAGCTTCTGCTGTCTTCTGGCAGAAAGCTTCTAATCATCTTCTGTAACCAGTGAAGGCTAATTATTTTTAGAGTTAATATGTTTTTTGAAATAGGCTTAATAACATAATGCTAAAAAATTCTGTCCAGACTGAAGACACAATTACTAAAATTGGAAATGAGAGATACAAAATATTATCCTGGATTCGTCCTTTTGTTTATATGAGTACATACCAAACAAGAGACTTGTTTAGAACCAGATTTTTTTTTATGTCCAAAAAAAATTCTGTGAAAGCATTGTTGGAATGGTATGTTGAAAACATTAAAATATAAAGCAATACTAAGAGGTACTAATACTTCCTTTGTTTCTGGGTTTACTTATTGTTACTTTGTATGTTTTTAAACGTATGTATCTTGGCTATATGTTCTTATTTTGCTTTGACTACATAAACAGTTAATGTAGAAATAGTACTTCTGATACTATCTTGTACATAATATTATTTTAATTTCTCCTAAAGATGCATTAGAAATACCTAAGGACATGTGAACCTGAACAAGATAAATGGTTCATGAGGTATTGCTGTGTATGTATTTATAGATTTGAAAACAGTATTGTCATTTTACTGTCTTCAGTGTGTAATAATTGCATTTGTCTTGTGTATTGTAATTTGTACTACTACTCTCCAAAATATTTTAGTGCTATAATGCATTATACCAGAGACAAATTGCATGGCCTGAACAAAAGGTTTTTTCCAGATGAGATGTGAAAATAGACAGAGACAGTTTGGTAATAATACTGGTTGTCTCCACTATGAAATTCTTCTGTTGCTATCCTCAAATGTCAATAATAAGTACAGCTCTTTTGTTGTTAAAAAGGGATTAAAAACAGGTTTAGATCAAGACAGTGTTCACCATCATTTCAAGAACCACAATTAAAACCTAAGAATTTGTAGCCCATCTATAAAAAGACAAAAAAACCCATGACATGATAAAAGCCACGGTCAGCTCCTGTTTTAAAAATAATTCAGAGCACAGAGGTAGTAACAACTAGCTGAACATCTATAGTGTGCTTAAAAAAATATTGTACAAGAATTAACAAACC
Source organism: Strix uralensis (assembly GCF_047716275.1). Lineage (NCBI taxonomy): Eukaryota > Metazoa > Chordata > Aves > Strigiformes > Strigidae > Strix > Strix uralensis. Next base: position 41,385,285 of record NC_133973.1, read on the forward strand.
ACATTTTTCTTTGTCATTTGGATTTTCTCATGTGGAAATCTTCTTTCACCATTGATAACTTCACATACAAAAATAAATCTTTCACTACTGCTATTGGCTCCCTCTGCGATAATTCATAAAACACCAGTTTTATTGATATAGATATCATTTTCCAAGAAATAACAAAATAAATTATTTACACTGAAATTTTAAAGCTTAATATGTTGTTTGTGGAATATGTGGCTAGGAGAAGCAATTTTCATTATGTAGCCTGGTCCACTTGTAAGCTAAAATCTCCATGAACTAACTTGGAGTATACCATTTCAAAAATATCTGTTTCTGATTTTTTAAAACTTCCCAAGAGAGGAAATCAATTATACCTTTAATTGCATTTCAAGTTGGAGAGGTTCAAGTTTCTTTTCAGATTTATTGTGGGTTTTATCTGTTTCTTGCTTTTTAGAGTTAAGATTGGACAGAACTTTAGAGAAAAACACATTATACTCATGGTAAAAATGTAATGTGGTATAGGTTGTTTGCATAGTGTTTCCATTAGATCCTGGAATGAGTGCCTTCCACTGTAATGAGCTTTGGAGGTAGAGTTCCCAATAAGATTCTCTAGGAAAGATCTGCTCATGCTAGTGAAGCTACCAAAAATACATCCTTTCTCTAGTTGAGGCTGTCTTTTACCTCTAGAAACAATGAATGGATCCCAATGGCTTGGGTAATATATAAGCTTTAAGCCTTAATGCAAATATGAAGGTTTTTTCCTTTAAGTACTGTCAGAGTCTCTCCTAATGGTTTGGTGCCTTGGAAGCAAATCTCAGCAAGTAGCAGTCCTGGAAGATGAAATTAAATTCATGAAGGCGCTATGGAAAAATAAATGGACCCTTGTTTAGTCTGAACTTTGCCTTGATTTTTTATAAACATTCTTAGATGCACTTTGCTTCCTACTTTTCTTTTTGCCTCCTTTGCCTCAGAGGATAACTCTCCCATGATAGTGATAAAAAATTGTTTCTATAAACTGCTGATTGTTTTGGATCACAGTAACATAGTGACTTGAATGAAGTCAGCAACTTCGGGAACTTAGCTTTTAAACAATTACTAGAAATAACTAATAAAAATATTCTCATGCTAACTTTTCTGTAATTTCACTACTCTTAAACAGGATGTGTGTGTGACTTTCAGAAAAATACGTTCAATGATATTCATGTTGGATATCATCCATTCTCAATAGCTCTTTATTCAGTACACAGTGCTTGATGCAGTTTCTTAACAGGAGTATAAATGTGATAATAACTTGGAGTTGCTGGAGTTTGGGTAGGTTTTCTTCACTTATTTAAGAAGAGGTAAAAACAAATAATTGTGTACACAACTAAAATACCTTCTAAACCATAAGCTAGCAGAAAGCTTTCATTTTAAAAACTTCAACAGTGGTCAAGGCTGCTTAAACTACTCAATACAGCAGTGTTTTGGCATCACAAGGTGAAGTTGCTGGATGTGGAAGAAACTGAATTGACTTTTCTACTTTTCTTTCCCCAAGATAGTGGTATAACTGTCCTGCAGACAATGTTTTTTGGAAGTGACATTGTTCCCTTTTTTTTGCATTTATTTGTGTATGGACTTGAAATGTTCAACATATGCATTAGATTGTTAAGGAATACAAGGAAAACTATGATATTGGATTACATTTATTGCAATTTACATCTCTTCTAAAACTGAATGATATTTCATGTGAGAAAGAGAAGAGGGCACTTCTGTAGCTTGACAAGATTGCCTTTTTCTAACATCCGAGGCCATCCTCAGCCAAACAGTGGAGCTGTAAGCCTCTCAGAGGAAGGTCCAGAGAACTCCTTGCTGAGAAGCCTAAATGGGGGGTCCTTATCAACTCATCCTTTACAGTGTTAGGATTTCCTGAAGGAGTTAGAGTCCCTTGTGTATTTTCAATGTTTGTTTACATACACTATTTTGAATTTGAGTTGAATTTTGAGTATTTCCAAAGTTGACAGATTCCACAACTTCCCTGGGCAACTTGTTGCAGTGTTTCACCACCCCCACTGTGATAACGATTTTTCTAATATCCTAAAAATAGTTATTTGTATCTTTTTTTCTGTCTTAAAACTAAAAACTATTTTAAAGAAGTAGTTTAACATAAATAGGAAATAATTACAGGGATGACCATCTTTATATTGTTTGAAATGTAAGCCAAAAGGGTTTTTTTATTTGAAAATAGTAATTATTGCAGTGCCTGTTTATTCTTAAGTATACATTTATTCCTTTAAAATATGCACAATCTGTAGGTTTGTATGAAAGAAAGCCTGTAATATCTATCTCTAATTTCAAACTGAAGATAGATCTTTCTCCTATTGTGTTTTGCAGAGTTGAGGGTTTTTTTAAAGTTTTTCTTTTAAAAATTAACCTGCAAGGTTTACGATTTCCTATTTAAACACATTGGCATTCTTCTGTCCAGTACAAAATCCTAGTAAAATAAGCGTACTCTTTTTTCTGAGCACTCATTCTTGGAAAGGTTTGTTTTTCTCTTCTCCAAAGACTGGCTTTTGTAGCGCTCTATCTTCAAGAGCATTTTCCCATATTCTGAGATTTATTTAAATTACTGTTTGGAATTTTGATTACTTGATTTATTAAGAAAAGTGGGATATGCAGATTGATTTTTATAGCAGAATGTATGATTTACAGCATTTATTCAAGATTCATATGATCACTTCTAGTAGAAGAATATAGTTTCTGTAAAACTGTAGAAAGAGCAAGGGAGGTTTGCAGAATCCCTTAACCTCTTGAACTTTCCCATGTCATCCTATGAACTCTGAATCTATGGCACTGTTCAAATCAGGAAATGTTTAAAAATGAAAAGCCAAAACCCTAATGCTAGATTTTGTATACAGAACATCCGTGGGTCTTGCAGTTTAACAGTCATCTTAATCATGGTAACATAAGCAGGCTATTGTTAGCACTCACCATTACTTTATGTAAAGTAGCATATGATTTCAGTAGTTTGTTTTCTTGTTATTTCAGCTTTATGACAAAATAAACACAAAATCTTCACCACAAATCAGGAATCCTCCAAGTGATGCTGTACAGAGAGCCAAAGAGGTAATGGCTTTAAAATATATTTTTTTACTTTGAAAGTTTGATTGTATTTAAAGTGGAACATTTTTTTCTTCATTAAGATACTGATAAAGTATTCTGGCTCATAATCTGAATTATTTCTGGAATTCTACCATTGCTCACTTAAGTTACATAACGAGTTGCATAAACTTGCAGAATTTCATTATGTCTGTAAGGATTATATATATTACTCAGTTTCATCATTTAACCTTTGCTGCAACAATAGCAGTATTAAAAGGAATACTCCTCTTGGGTAAATGCAGTATTTTTCATGTTCAGTTTATTTATCTGCAGCAGACGTTTGATATTTATGACTTAGACGCATAAAAAGATATATTTCTAGGTATCAGCTTTTTAAATAGAAAAACTGAGTTTATCATGGATAAACTAAGAGCAGACCTAGAAATGCAATGAAGTGTCCCATTAAGAACAAAGGTAGACACAGATGTTCTTAATACTTATACCTGAAAAATAGTATTTTATTTGTTTATTTATTGCAAGTAGTAAAAAAAATAGTTGTATTATATATTATCAGTAAAAATAAGTACAGTTGTTGGGAGTAATGTCATAGAAGAACACTGTTTATAGTGCTATTAAAATAGAAGAAACAGGAAGACATTAAAATACTATGTAATACCTGATAGGCACCCTGAAGTCCTATTCTGCAAAATTTTCTGGCAGTTAATCCTGGAGGTGCTTCCAGAAGCAAAATACTCTGCTTTCATTGTCCATGTAGTTGCATGTGAAAATAAAGGTGGAAGTGCGTGTGCTGTGTGGTGCAGTAGACACGCTGGAGGGAAGGGATGTGCCATCCAGGGGGACCTGGACAGGCTTGAGAGGTGTGCCTGTCTGAACCTCATGGAGTTCAACAAGGCCAAGTGCAAGGTCCTGCACGTGGGTTGGGGCAATCCCAAGCACAAATACAGGCTGGGGGATGAGTGGATTGAGAGCAGCCCTGCGGAGAAGGACTTGGGGGTATTAGTGAATGGAAGACTGACTATGAGCCAGCAATGTGCACTCGCAGCCCAGAAAGCCAAACGTATCCTGGGCTGCATCAAGAGAATTGTGACCAGCAGGTCGAGGGAGGTGATTCTCCCCCTCCACTCTTGTGAGACCCCCCCTGGAGTACTGTGTCCAGTATGAGAAGGGCAGAGACCTGTTGGAGCAGGTCCAGAGGAGGCCACAAAGATGATCAGGGGGCTGGAGCACCTCCCTTATGAGGACAGGCTGAGAGAGTTGGGGTTGTTCAGTCTGGAGAAGAGAAGGCTCTGGGGAGACCTGATAGCAGCCTTCCAGTACTTAAAGGGGACCTACAGGAAAGATGGGGAGGGACTCTTTATCAGGGGGTGTAGGGATAGGACAAGGGGTAATGGTTTTAAACTGAAAGAGGTTAGATTTAGATTAGATGTAAGGAAGAAATTCTTTACTGTGAGGGTGGTGAGATGCTGGAACAGGCTGCCCAAAGAGTTTGTGGCTGCCCCCTCCCTGGAAGTGTTCAAGGCCAGGCTGGATGGGCCTTTGAGCAGCCTGGTCTAGTGGAAGGTGTCCCTGCCCATGGCAGGGGGGTTGGAACTAGATGATCTTTAAGGTCCCATCTGACCCAAACCATTCTATGATTCTGTGAAGTATACAGTTTCAGGCAAATGGGTTAAAGTTTATTTACTCCCTCTTCTTTCGCCCAATGATAAACTGAAGTATGGCTCTGATTTTATAAATTCTGGAGCTTGGAGGTGGGGTAGCAGATGGACCACCTACACTTGATGTCTTTAACAATTTAATTTGTGGAGAGAAGGTTTTATGAGTATTTTTAATTCTGCTTTTAAACCGATTGTTTAAATAAATTGAGACCATGTGTGAAAGTAGCAATTGGTGGTGGTGATGTGTGTCACCTATTAGCACTTCATTTCTGTCTCCATATATTTAGCTGTTGGAGGAATATTGTCAATTAAAAAAAGAGCAACTGTTTCCTTCAAATTTCTGCTTTAATCTCTCTCAGAAAGAAAATTGAAATGAGGTCTTCTATTCTCTTGCGGGGAGAACATTCTCCTAAGCCCTTTCCTGTCAAAAATATTTTATAGAAACATTTGGATATATTCTAACTGACCAGTGAGGGTTTTCATTTGTTTGATTAATAGCTTTATTTAAAAGAAAGTTATTATTGGCAATTCTGCTTACTTTGCAGGTATTGGAAGAAATTTCATGTTACCCAGAGAACAATGATGCAAAGGAGCTAAAGCGTATTTTAACACAACCTCATTTCATGGTAAGCAAATACTACTCTAGTTGGGTTAATATTTTTTTTTAATATTCTTTATATTAGAAGAAGTAATTTCCATAAATTCTGTCTAAAATCTGCAAGTGATGAAACTATATACAATACAGTACACCTACTAATAAATATTTCTGCTGGTGTGGCAAAATAGTTGCTATTACTACTACTGTTGGTTCCTATTGCTGTGCTGAAAAATGACAGCAGTTTGGAGCAATCTATGGAGTCTTTTGAGGGGAGCTGTGTTGCACCTAGAAAGAAGAGTGAATCCTTTTGGATGTCCATAGGTAGAGCTAGAATCCTTCTTTTTCTTTTTCCCAAGGTCTTGTTATGATAAAGGTGTGTGAGTTCATTGAAAATAAGTGTTTGTTTAACATTATTTTACAATACATCAATAGGTTGTACAATCTAGTGAATTTGTGTTACATATCAACTCCTACTCTGTCTGTTTCACAAACCTGATTTGTGGGCAGTAATTGTCAGGGATGTGACTGCTTAATAACTTGGTTCAAGTTACTGAAGTCCAGTCTTTCAAAACTGCTTAAAGGATTTCTTTTTGTTTATGCTGTGGATGAAGTTCATAAATTCAGAAATAAAAGTGTTTCCTTAATCTGCTATACACTATTGTCAGTTTAAAATCATGATTTGACTTTCCCTAGTGCAAGGATTATATGCAGGGGGCTTTGTGGAATTTGCTCACCTGAAAGCTGAATTACTGTAAGTCTGAAGGATAAACCTAATTTCCAGGAAAGAGTGAGCTGAAACCAACCTCATACTCAGGTATAAGATGAACTCTGGATAGCTGCATGTCCCAGTGTGTTCTTTTGATGGCCACTGTAGCTTTGGGTGCATTGATTTTAGTACTTTAAATCAGATCAGGAGTGTGTTTTTGAAGTGAATCTCCTGACTGTCCCCTTACAGTGCTTTGGCTTGTATCTTGTAAGGGTCTGTGAGCATGCAAACTAGACTCCTTTCAGATAAAATTAAACTCGAAGATGTATGCCACAAGCCAGTGTAATCCAGCAGCTAACGGGCATTCAGTCCACAGGGCAAGATGGAAGCTGGTCAGATGGAAGCTGCAATGTGTTCAGTGTGTACATCGGGTCCTCACTAACCCAGTTGTTTTACTTGTTGATTCATTCCTATTTCATTGCACTAACTGCTAATACAGATACTGGCTTTTTATGTTGTACTCAGCAACACACTGGTATGTCATTGCCTGGAGATGATACCTATCCTGAAGTCTGTAACAAATCTGGGTCATCATTTTACAGGAATACTTGCTTGAAATAGAACATAAAACAAGGTGGAATGGTACTCAGCCATATTGTAAGAAAGATTTATTTTTTTTAAAAAAAGGGGAGGGGAAAAACCCAAGAATAATACTCTCTGGTACTCAACTTCTTTATTTGGAAATCTGATAGGTTCATTTGACTTACCTTTTTTGCATAATTACCGCACAGTATTGCAGAAACTTTGGGCGCTGTAGAGAAAGAGCATTTTTTAAGAATAAATTATTTTCAGAGTAGACATCAATAAAAATGATTGCAACATGTAAAAAATTCATGTATCAAATCAAGTGACAGGAAAAGTGAGTTGGAAATCATCTTTTATAAGTATCTCTATTTCTGCCTGATATCCTCATAAATTTAAAACATCTGTCAGAATTCTTTTCCTGTAATTCTATAAAAAGTATTTTTTTATAAGGACTAAGCTGCAATTCCATAACAAGTATTTTCGATGAAGAGTAATTTCACTAACTTAGTCTATGGCATCCTAAGCTAAACTGCTAGTTGATGGAGTCCCATCCCTTCGTCCCCTGTTTCATCCTCTCCCTTGCAATTATTTTGACATTCATCTGACCCTGTATTTTGGTATTGCACTGTGCTAAACTAGTAGAAAACTGCTCCAACAAAACAATGATCCATTTAGCAAAAAGAATTAGGGACAAATGTAATACTGCTAGAGCCAGAATGAGCAAGGGGACAGAAACACGCAGTCCAGGTTAGGGAGGAATGGCACAAACATGTATAGCAGCAGTTAAATCAGCAGGAACCATACCGGTAGGGTGCAGATACCAAAGAGTCTCCAGATGCCAAAGAGGCAATCCCATCCTCTCCCATCATTCACGCTCCTGCTCCCACATACACCTTTTATAATGTTGCAGACCTTTCAAAATTATTCTTTTGTATGGGGCATTCTGCCAAACTTTCCTTCAGAGCCAAAGCCTTTAAAATAGATACTGTTAGGAAAGGAAATAATTGTATAAAACAATATTGTCAGCCTACACTCATGTGTTTACTAAGCATCATACAGAGCAATACTCTGGTTAGTAAGTTGCTGAGCTTTGACACACAGAGACTGAAGCAATAAGGTGTGGTAAGTAAGATGATGTGTGTTAACACCTCTATAATAACAGTATTTTACTATTATTTTTATTATTATCTAATGTGTATACCTAATCGGAAGACAATGGAGTATAGGCTGTCTCATTTACTTAAACACAGTATTAGTGGTTTAGACTAGGTGTAGGCCTTTACAGAACCAAAGCCAATAAAGTATGCGTTTGTAAAGTACTCTTATTGGCACTGAGATCTTCAAGTTCAAAGTCTTTTGTTGTTTTAGTTTGGTTTTACCCTTGTGTGCCTTATGGAGTAAGGAATAAATTATTAATTTAGTCTGTACATGGTTAACATTTTAATTTAAATAAATGTATGTAAATTTTGCATAAAGGTCTTTCAGCAGATAAATGATCTAAGAATTCTTTAAAAGATTATCAAGTACCTCATTTGTTGTGTATAAATTTCAAGGAGCTTTTATTCCATTACACAGCTTTGAGTAGTTTTTCAAATGTTGCCAGTTCTATCTGTAAAAGGTTCTATGATATATGTTTACTATGTGGCAGCAATTAAAGTGTTTGATGTACTAGGAGACTTTTACTTAAGTTTTACCCATCATCATGTGCCTTCCTACACTGTTCTTTGCAGACGATGATCCTGCATTATGGTAGAAAGCAATTTCACAGAATCATCTAGGTTGGAAAGGACCTTGAAGATCATCCAGTCCAACCATTAACCTAACACTGACAGTTCCCAACTACACCATATCCCTAAGCGCTATGTCGACCCTACTCTTAAACCCCTCCAGGGATGGGGACTCCACCACCTCCCTGGGCAGCCCATTCCAACGCCTAACAACCCGTTCTGTAAAGAAATGCTTCCTAATATCTAGTCTGAACCTTCCCTGGTGCAACTTGAGGCCATTACCTCTTGTCTTCTCACTAAACTTATTTTCACCAGGATTATCTTGTTCTGCAAAAGAGAGACAGGAAGAAAAAATCAAAATTAACACAAATGCATGAAAACATCTTTAAGTAAAGTCCAAGAGTAGCCTTTATATTAAATGTTTTCAATATTTAAATTGAGCTTGCTGTACTTCAAGATCTGGTGTCTCTGAATCTGTGTTAATTTTTGTTAATACATTTAAAAGTCCTCTAGTATAATTATGAACCTTTAAAAATGTTCAAATCACCATATTTTAAGCTCCTACAAGATGTATATTATTGCTAAAAATATAATATAAAGCAAGGCAAGTACTGGATGTGAAACAAATGTAAGGCCCTGAATTACATAAGCAATGTAATATTCAAGTATGGAGAGTATAACAGATCCTGGTGGGTGCATGAAGTTGAGTAAGTAGCTTTGAGTAGATTGAGCTGAAGGAAGCACAGAAGATCATCCTACTCTGTTAAAGAGTGCTTACGCCCAAGGCCAAGACCACACTCCCTCCTAGAATGGATGTTTTTTATAACAGCCAGAGCTAAAGCATGATTGCACATGGCTGCTCTTGTCTTATTTGGGACAACTGCAGTGTTCAAATACTATAATGAAAATTAAGCTAAATCCCTAAACCCATATAGGAGTATTCACAGATAAGTTTACACCCAGTTAAATAAATTAAGAATTGATTTAATTAAAGTGGTTTAACTTACATATATGGTCCCAATTTCTAATATAAAATGTTGCTTCAGTAGTACAGACTAATGCAGAGGAGTTGTTGCAAGTTTGGTTGACAAAATAAGATGAAAAACAGAAAATGCAGATAAATGTTAGTATTTAACTAAAAATAGTATTTGTGTAGGTGGGCTTGAAACACTGGAAAAACAAGGGGGAATGTGGGCAGGGCATTGCTAGTTTAGCAAATTCCATTCCACCATTATAATGCTGAATTCGCAACTATAGTTTGAAACTAATTTAAGGAAAGGGAACTTAAACTGTTTATGAAGTTATCTTTTATAATATGGTACACTTAAGAAGTGCTACCTTGGGAACAAATTTAGGATTTTGTAGAGGCCATGAAAATCCCATTTCTGCCTTGAATTCCACTTCAGAAATACATCTTGTAGGGATGGATTTTATCACTTTTTTTCAGTTTAATTTCTGCTTAAACATTTTAATTGAAGACTAAGACATTGCAGCGTCAGATTTCTCTGCCAAAACAAATTCTAGATGGTCAATCTCACTTGCAAGAGTGATGGGTTTTGCAAGTTAAGAGTTATGAGCATTTAAATTAAAATTAACAAGGTGTTAGCTATAATACAGATTGACCTAACTGCAGTGGTGGCTGATATCTCTGCTATTATAGAGATATTGTAAGAACTAGGCTTGATTTATCAATCCTTATCTGAGAAGCCCGTCCATTTGGATATAGAGGCAGGACCTCTCTCTGATCCTTGATGAGTTAGTGTAGGAGTAGAACTAACATGTTCACATATAAATCGTATTTCGTATTTGGACAGAAGCAAGCTAGCTGTAATATACTCATCATTAAGAGTTGAATGCAAACGTGGAATGGATGCGATACAGGGCTTTTAAAGATATCCTGGAGAACAGTGGAATGTCATACCATAAAAAAGCCTGGTACTATTGAATAATGCTTTGCAAATGTTTACGCTTTGTCCAACTTTTATTTCATAGTACTGTGTTACACTTTTTACAGTTATACAGGCTTTATGTCTTTGCCCTAGCTTAGAGTTCTTACACAGTCAGTTGTTCTGCTTATGAAAGATATTTAAATACATTTAATCAATTACGTGTTGTACCATTCTTTGCATCAAGAAGTAGAGTAAAACTAGTACAGTAGTATTTGAGCAGTGTGTTGGTTGATTGTAATTTTCATCAGTCATTTTGAACTCACTGTGGTTGTGCTGGGTCCCTGCTCTAGGGAAAAGGGAGGATATGGAAGTGATTATGCTAGAAAATAACAAAAAACAGTATTTCATTCTTTCAGTCAATACTGATCCACAGTCTGTCTTTATTAGAATGAAATACCACGGGATCTGAATACCTTTGCATTTTACTAGGGTAATTATTACAGAATAGGTAGCTTTCTAATTCTGTGTCTAGGCACATAAATAATGATGGCTTAATTCTGACACCTTGCAGGTGTCAAGAAGATGGGGAGAGGGAAGTAGCATCATTCTCATTGAGGCATCTACAGTAGCAAATCAGATTTACTCATGCAGATTTCAAAGGCTAGGTATGATATGTGTGTGTGCATTTGCAGTCTGCTGAAGTTTATCTTAGACTCCTTTAAGGGAAAAGTTCCTATATAGACAGTGAGGCACAAATATCTTGGATTTCCTTTAATTTCTGAAAATTTTCAAAACTACTTATAAGGAATGAGTGGAGGGTATCAGAGATGATAGAAGTCTCATATTTTGTTGCTGTAATCTCCTCTAGGCCTTACTTCAAACTCATGATGTAGTGGCACATGAAGTTTACAGTGATGAAGCGCTGAGAGTTACACCTCCTCCCACCTCTCCATACTTAAACGGAGATTCTCCAGAAAGCGCCAACGGCGACATGGATATGGAGAACGTAACACGAGTTCGACTGGTGCAGTTCCAGAAGAACACAGATGAACCAATGGTACGGAGAGAACCTCAGTATTTTTCTTGACTCTGTACTGGTAAAGACCAGTATTATAATGATTTTAATGTCAGTTTCTGCACTTTGAAGTAGAGTTGCCAGTATAATTGGAATAGTTGAGCAGCCATTGTAGATGCTTATCCTCCTGTGTATATCCTTAACTTAAAATGCTATGTGTACATTCATACTACTGCTGTAACACCAGAGTTGGTTTTGTTTAAAAACAACCTTGTAGTAGTTATAGCAGATAAGGCTTTAAACCAAACTGGACACTTTGCACTTCAAAGTGCAAAATTACATTTTTAACAAACCAGAATCTTATATGCTTATATATTAAAGTATTGCATCTTCACTTATAAATAGTATCTGTTTTCATTGCTCATACTTAAGTGAAGGCAAAGTTTTTATTTTGACCTTAAAATTTATACCCTGCCTTCAAGCTTTTAGGAGAAGTGACTGTTCTTAACCACTTAAGAATCACACTGCTTAATCTTTTATTTTAAAAGTATAAACATTTCTTTTTTGTAGGGAATCACTTTAAAAATGAATGAGCTGAACCATTGCATTGTGGCAAGAATTATGCACGGAGGAATGATTCACCGGCAAGGTAATCATGTGTCATGAATAGTTTTGTCTTCAAACACAATTATTTTGATCATTTTGTACAAACTGTGTAACAGTACATACTCCTCATTTTGATTGCTACTATTCCATAGTGGCGTACCTCTGTATCTGGATGGAGTCCTGTTAACTGCCTTTATTACCTTCCAGTTGCAGATGTCTGCCAGTGTTGGGATGAGGGCCCACTATGTTTCATTTAGGCCTTAATTAGGATAGTGGCGGTATAGCTCGGTAAGAGATTGAAGTGCCAATAATTTCTGGAGCTGTACTTATTTAATCCTCTGGTTAAAAAAAAAAAAAAATCCTTAGACTACTTACAGGACTTTTCCTTGCAAAAACAAAAGAGCTTTGTTCAACAAAAAATTTAAATTTATCCATGTATTTTCACACAATTCTTGAGGATCTTTGTACTTTTGATGTTGAGGCTCATAAAAATGATTTTTGAAATAAAAATATTTCTTGTGCCTAGAACTTGAACCTTTGTTTTCTCTATTATAGCAAACCCTGCAAACATGCATCTTTTTTCATCTCCAGTCTATTCCCTTTTTCCATTTTGTGGGTCCAGATCAGGTGTCAAAAATAGCTGGGCTTTGTCCTACTTTAAACAGATGAACTTCCTTGCTAGGTTGTTAGCTGCAAGTTTGGATTGCACCCTTAAAAAGTTTACTTTAGTTTTTACAGTTTGCCATCTTTTTCGTTTGCTGAATACAAAAATTGTCATCATTTGTCAGTCCAAAGTTCCTTCTAGCCTACTGTTCGATTTCAAAGGAAGCTAGGAACAGGTAATTAGGAAGACAAAACATAAAACAGGAAAAGGGTACAGCGATCCTTTCCCTGATATATTCACTTTGTCTCCTTGATATGATCAAACTTGTCGAGAAGCAGGAAAGATAAAACTTTTCATACAAGCAAAAGTGCAATTCATATAGACTTCTATATTCCTTTAGAGGACCCTCTGAATTTAAATTTATTTGGCTTCTAAAAGTGAATTCTAGGAGGAGATTGCTCTAAGATTCACAGGAAGAAAGTTTTCTTCCAACTGTACTTAGGTAGGGGTGATCCTCTGCAAAGTATTGTTTCACATGACTGTGTTCCATAACAGGAGTAATAAAACCTTTAAAACCTGTGAAAACTGGGTAAAAAATATAACTGCCCATTAAAGTCTGTTCTTTTATTTTTTAATTGTATAGCGTCTTTTAATTCTAAAGATTTGGGAAATTTAACCTGTTCTATATGTGCTTTGTCTAATGTAGCTCTTACACACATAGATTTAGTTCAAAAAGGACCTATACTTCAGTGTTTCTGTAGTATTGTCATTTTTTTAAAAATGTTTCTAATTTTGTTAGTGCTCTAGATGCCTCTTAACTTCACTGCTTCATTCAACATACCTATATTTAGAATATTTTTACTGAGTAGAACAACACAAATGTAAGTTGACATAGATCTCAAGCACAACACGTCTTTGAATCCTATTGACAGGGTCTGTGGCTTTTACTTGTTTTGGGGGTTTTTTATGTTGTTGTTTCTGCTGTCTCCTTCTGCTATATGGAAAACTGCCAGGCAATAACAGCAAGGACCAGATAATAGATCTACTGGGAGGGTTACAGGAACTGTATAATTTCAGATCTAGCAAAATTAAGTACAAACTGCACAATTCCCAATTACGAAATAGTAGCTGCTCTGAAGTCTGCCTCCTGTCTCTATGCCAGCTGTATCTAGTCCTGATGATTAATAGCTGTCAGTCTTCAAAAGGTAGGGGAGTTGAAGCAGGAAGGTAGGCTTGTAAAGATGCTATCTACCTGCAACTTCCAGAGGATTCAGCTCAATGAAAATGAAACACCAGTCATTAAAAAATCAGTCTTTTTGTTGACCTGTCTGCTTTTTTAGGATGAGTAAATTAATTTTATCTTAGACCTCAGGCTTTTAATTATGTCTTGGCTTTCACCTTTGTGTCAGTGCCTTAACTTAGCTCAGTTGCCCACTCACTTTTTACCTGTGGATACTGTTTAGACTGTTCATACTGTAAATGTTATTTTCAGGGGATCTGCATATAGCCTGAGTACTCAGCAGCTGTCAGTATCTTAGCCCATGGGGGTTTTGCTGCTGACTGGTTTTGGGGCATACATGCTTAAATGTGAATTCTTTCTTAAAATGCATTTAAGAAGAGGTCCCAATATGGCATTTAAAAGATTTCCAAAGAACAAAGAGGACTTATTGGCTGCCCATGTAACCTCACCAGAAAAACAGCAGCTGTACATTCTCGAAGTGATTTACTGTAAAACTCACATCAGGTTTTAAAACACTGATACCCCTAGTAAGGTTTATTCAATTTTAACAAAATGTGTGTGATGACTTGGCAAAAATATTACTATATGTTCACAGCCTTTCACTTTCCAAGCTACAGAATTTTCTTTGCTGCAAAATACATTTCTGAATAGGGACTTCAAGAATTTGGTCTCTCTTCCTAATAGGGTAGGATTTCTCATAGTTCTGTGCAGAGCAAGAGCACACACTTCCTGAAACTGTCTTCGTTCTGGCTTGCAAAGACAAAGAAGGAAATAATTTACTCCAGAAATACATCCATTCTTTGTTATTACAGATGTGTTATACATCAATAAGTCATGAATAGCTTAAGTTCTAAATAAACATTGCACTGTCAATAGAAAAGGAACCAAGAGCAACCAAAATTAGAAGGTTAAGCATAGGTATCATGGGAGCTACAAATGGTACAGAAGACTTGTTATTCAAAGATGTCAAGAATATTCTTTTCCAACAAGAATATTCATAAAGAGTAAAAAATTTCTGCAAATAACAGAAGTCTCTTCCCTCAGATTGCAGATGTCTTCCTATGGTTTATCAGTGCATCCACTCCCAAAAACAGGATGACAATCTACTGCTAAATGTCCATGCTTTATTCCCAGCTTTTATGTATACTCCTCTATTCCAGGCAGGAACAGAACAATATTCACTTCTGTCAGAGTAACAGAAATGGGAAGTGGTCCAGAAGAGGGGATTTTATTCAAGTGCACTACTGAAATTATTTGATACAGGGATATTACTGAGTCTGATTCTCATTCTAATATTTAATTCCATCAGATTTATGTTTTGAATAATGCCAGAGAATCTTTATAATATTCCAGGGCATATGCTCTTTCTGATTCAGTATTATTGTTTAATAACAATTACACACTTCAAACACAATTTAATTTTGGCATGATATAGTCAACATAGAGCCTCATTTTTCTTTAGAATATTTTTTTAAGAATTGGGTATTGAATGCCTTCCTGAGAAAGTCTGCAAAAACTCAACTTTCAAGGAGTTTCACTAGAGATTTGGTCATTAATATTCTAGATGTGAACTAGATCAATTTGAAATTCAGATGCAGGACTGTTGCATTCACATTCAGTAAACTATTAATTGTGATAATTTTTCCACTGAAGAGTGGAAGAAGAATTGTGATAAGTCCTTTTTTATAATTTCACTATCAGCAGAACAGCTCCTGTAGAATTGTTTGGATCATTTAACGTGGCTGAAGGACTTACTCTTCAGAGTACTGAAAGTTTTTGTAAATTTTGGGGTCTCTCCTGTAGCGCTGCCAAGTGAGCTTCTGTTTTGCAGAAGAGAGCCCAAAGGGAATCATAGCAACAGAGCTTTTCAGGATTCTTCTCCATGGTTCAGGCTGCGCTTGTGTTTAGCAGGCACATGGTTTGATTTTCATACATTTGTTCACCTGGAAGTTTTGCTTGCATGGTATTCTTTGGAAAAAAACCTGACTATTTTGGTTCAGGAAAAGAATTTTAAGGGTTTTTTGGGATTCTAGTTGATTGACCTTTTTCAGCAAATTTTCCAATTTAGGAAATATTTGACAGTTGCTAGTTTTCCAAGTAAGATTAATTATATTAGATACAGCAATTGTATTAGGTACAGTATTTAGAAAAGGATACTTGCACAAATTATTTAAATCATACAGCAGAAATGAACGTATGTGAGGTAAATGATCTTGTCATATTTCATTATATATTAAAAACATCTTCTGGATAATAATAAAACATGGAAGTTTTTTTAGAGAACTGCTAGAGAATTAGGTGTGCTTGAGCTACTCAAATCAGAAATTATCATCTAAGAAGAGCTTCCTAGGTTGCTCCTAATCCCGAAGATAGTTAATTCATTCACTGCCTCCTCTCTTTTGAGCTTTTGTGGTGTCTTAGAGCCATGTTGTAGCATGCCATTACCATCCCAGCTTCAGCAGGTCAGTGTATGACTTGCCTAAGCTGAGTAGATATTTGTTTCATCATCTGTCATTGTAGGTAGTCACACCAATCATTACATTCAAGGTGAAGTCAAGTATACATACAGAAAATGCATACTGTAACTATGGCAAATCAAAACCAGAGAAATGAAAAAATACAGCAGTCTGACAGATAAAATTAAGACTACGTCCAGAAACCAAACTGCATTAAGTAGTCATCTGATAAAATACTGCTTGAATATCTCTGTTGAATGTTTCCAGCTAGCTAGTCGCAGGTGACTTTCTTTTCAATGTTTGGGCTTTTGCAGTGTCCTTGTAAGGAACTGATGTTTCCCTCGTGTACTTTATAGGATGCCTGGGCATCTCATGCTGGTGTATTGGCTGCACTCTGAAAGACAGATTCGTAATCTTTGGTAGCTAATGCATAACTACCAAAGTCCTTTTCTAATCTACCCAAAAAACTTATTTTGATGTTGTTTCATATTTATGCTTTTGTATGAATACTAGTGCTGTCTTACAATTATCTCATATTGTAAAAACA
This sequence comes from Strix uralensis, assembly GCF_047716275.1. NCBI lineage: Eukaryota > Metazoa > Chordata > Aves > Strigiformes > Strigidae > Strix > Strix uralensis. The sequence goes on from NC_133973.1 coordinate 41,401,997, forward strand.
AGTTTGAGGTGATTGTATGTTTTGCTAACTCCACAGGTACGCTACATGTAGGGGATGAAATCCGAGAAATAAATGGAATCAGTGTGGCAAATCAAACTGTAGAACAACTACAAAAAATGCTTGTAAGTGCCTGAAATCTTTTTCATATTCTTTATAAAAGTGCCTGGTTTATTTTGACAAAACTTTTATGTAATTGCACTGTGACCTCCCCTTTTTTCTTCTATTCTTGATAGCCTGCATGTGCATGTAACACAAAGTCTTCCTGTGTTCAGCTGATAAAGCCTTCTATGGGCTCTTCCCTGTTTTTCAGTAGTGGCTTTTTGCACCTTATACCCAGGAATGGTAGAAGGCACCTCCACATGTCACTTTATTTATTCCATTTAGTCCAACAGAAAAGATCATTGACACCCAGCCATTCATGACAGATGTATTTCTGACCAGCTCTTTAAAAACAAAATGAGTAAGGGAGGTTCCCCAAACCTCCAGACAGTTGACTTTAGTGTATAACTCTCCTACATTTTACAAAGTTTTTTCTAATGTCTGAGTTTCCTTTGTTGAAATGCAGGAGTTTATTCTCTTGTCTCTAGTGAACATAACAGAAAAAATACTGCTTTCCTCCCATTACTCATCCCAAGTTAGTCTATAAAAATCATGCCCTTCTTTTAAATCAGTCTACACCAAGTATAGTCACTGAGTGTACTGTGAGAGAAAAGAAACTTTTCTTGACTGTTGATATAATTGCTACACAAATACAAAGACAATAAATCATAGAACCATTCATGTTGGAAGTAACCTCAGGAGTTCTCCAGTCCATTTTCCTGCACAAAGCAGGATCAACATTGTATGCAGCCCAGGTTGCTCGGGGCTTTGTTAAGCCTTGAAAATACCCAAGGACAGGGATTTGACAGGACAGGTGCCTCTTTGGGCAACCTGTTCCAATACTTAATTATCATCATAGGAAATCCTTATATGTAGCTGAAACATCCCTTCTTTCAATTTATAACTATTGTGACTCATAGTTATTGATGTTACAATGAAAGTAAAAATTATTTTGAGCTCAGACAGTTTGGCTTTTTGCAGGGAAACTCCATCTTTGGGCCTTGCCAGTAGTGTCAGTTTGATATTCTATAACACTTGCAAATTTTTCTGCATTCAACCTTGGGATCTTGGATGCTATCACTAATCCTTTTGTTGTGTCCAGAACCATATAGAGAAGCTTAAGTGAGTCCAGGCAAATAGCAGGTTTTTTGCTCACAATAAACCAGTCAAAGAGAGAAAGGGGAAAAACTCCAAGAACACTTGAAGTGATCTGCTTACCTTTCTGCCCAGATCGACTCCTACAGTTGTCAGCCATGCAGTGGCACTTATATTTAAACTGTCACTTAGGAAAATATGACTGAGCAAATATGCTGCCACAATCTGCTGCTATTCTGCAGTTACTACTTATTATGAATATTCTTATACTACAGTAAATGCAAACTAGCAGACCCCATGTTCTGTTTTGATAAGAGTATTTCTTACATTGCTACCTTCAGTACAGTAACATGCAGCTTTCCAGAAACTGTGAATATGTTTTTGCTATTTAATAGGTATGATGAAAGGGAAGAAGATGTCACTTTAGTTAGCAAGTGGATCACAAGAATATAGCTCCAAAGAAAAGATTGACATGAAAGAAATATACACATCTCTGAATGTCTCACCTTAAAATACAGCTGTAAGTTCTAGGCATTTGAAAGCTGGTCAGGCAAACAAGCTAATAATGTATGTTTATCTTTTAGATTGAGAGACAATTTAAATGTTTATAAGTGAAATAACAAATTAGCTATAGCATTTTTGCTTTTCTGAATACTTTAGGAGAACATACTGCTGCTCGCAAGCTATGATGCTTTCCTTTCAAGCATTAGTGATTTGGAGATTTTATCTTTGGTGTCTTAGTCTTTTAAGAAGTGCTTTTCTTTTTGCAGAGGGAAATGCGTGGAAGTATTACCTTTAAGATTGTGCCAAGCTATCGCACGCAATCTTCATCCTGTGAGGTAATGAATTTAATGAACCATCCTATTTCTTCCTCAGTCCTGTAACTAACTGCCTGCTGATGGCTGAATGTTACTGCTTTCTGGGAAATTGTTTCTGCCTGTCCTGTTAGATCACGCACACCAATTTTACAACAAAGATAACGGAACATGAGTAGGTCCCACCTACCTACTCAGCCCTGCCTTCATATTCATCTCATCAGCACCTTAACTAACTCTTTACAGCCTATTAAAAAAAAAAAATAGGAAAGGGCATCCTCAACTGATGCATTTAGGAAGCCCCTTAAAAAAAAATTACAACTTAAACTAATTCTCCAGGAAGTCTATTATAAAGTTCCTAAGCTGAGGAACAATCCTCCTCTTTTTAGGCATTAAACATTATTTATTGCTTTGGGCTGTTAAGGGTTAATTGAAGAATCTGTTTCTGTATAACCCCGTTGAGGTAAATTTGTGATGGTTGTCTGTAACAGTTACATGTGGCTTAATATTATGTTTCCATGAAAAAATGGTATTTGTCATTACAGAAGAAAAACAGATTTGGAGTTAGTTGTTGTTGGACTAGGAACTTGGTGTTATGGTTTTTGCACAGTAACATTTAATTCCCTTCTGGTCACAAAGTTGTGTTCCAGATTGCAACTGAAGGGAATTAAATTCTAGAAAATGGCTACTTGAGAGAGATACTGTTCCAATTCGAGCATACAGATGGCATATGCACTGTGTAGATGATGCCAGTCTTTCTGTGCCACATGCTTAACTGCGCAAACAGTTCCCAAATTAGAATTCTGAGAGTGAAATCACAATCCCTGTTGAAGTCAAGCACCCTATCTTAGAGCTGTGATTTCACCCTAATTGTGTTTGTGTCTCAGCAGATGCTAGAACACACAGAAACTGCTATTGTGATTGTCAGAACAATCTGTTGCAAGAAAAAATTTACTGCTTTTTGGTTGCCTTCTATACTTCTAATAGAAGTCAACAAGAACTAAAAGGTTTTAGAGGTAGAAGGTTTGACAAATTTTCACCTGTGAGGCCGATTTTCTTAAAATCATAAATATGAAAACAGAATTTTTTCATGAAATGCAAAGGCTTTAAAAAAAAAACCTCAAATAGAAATTCTAGAGCATGCTGATGAATTCATGTGTTTGTCACTTCTGTGCTGTAAATAGCAGTGATAATAAAAGATATCTCACTTCACAGTATTAAAATACAGAAACTGGTGAAACTATAGACCTGCTGGGAAGATGATTATTTGGAAAAAAGAACTCCTCATACACCTTTAAATTAATACCATTAGTTGTCATTTTAGTAGTAACAGGTCATCTCTTTTCCTTAGCTTTGTGTCCTTAGGTTCTTCATGACTATTTCACAGAAGAGAGGAAGATGGACTCTTACCTTCCTTTGAAAAAAAGCAGCAAAACTAGAAATGTGTGATCAGAGACAGAGGAAAAAAAACAAGCATGTCAAATTATCACACTTTGTGGCATTTAGCATTCATTTAATCAGAGGTGGCTGAGTCTGTTCCACCTGCTCGGCCACACTGAATTTGGCTAGATTTTCAGCTGTCACAAGTGTACACAAGTCAACGTTTTTAAATCATCCTATTAAAGCATCACCAGTCCTTTGTTACAGAGGGAATTTTTTTCACAGAATTTTTCAGGATTGTGATTCAGATGATGAATCAAATATTTAACCATTGATAAAGGCTAAAAATAAATGTTGAATGACATTGTAAGACACAGAAAGTTTGCTTCTCATGCTCTCAAGATAAATTCAGAGATACTGGGTCTTCACTAGTTTAATCTTACTAGTTAAAGTATTTTTTGGCAATATTTCAGTATAAATTTATGTTTGGTTCCCCCTTCCCTTCAGTCATGGACTGGTGCTACCTTAGTATAGTTTTACCAGAAGAGGAATATAAAACAGAATCGATAACTGGGGGTTTTTTGAGGCTCCTACCATGATCACATCATTGGATTGCAAAACATCTTGTTAATCTTGAATAAGAAAAACTAAATATGAGTAGAATCAGAGGTGATCTGCCTTTTATATAGAATCTGTCTATATGGCTTTATATACAGGGAGGTGTAGGATGTTAATTTTTTTAAATAACGGAGATTTGCATTTTAAATAACTGAGACTTGCATTTCACTTGCTATATTTTTCTTCTTTTGTAAGCATTTAAGTGAAGGGTTGTAGTGGTGTTTTCTAAGTATTAAGCCACTTTTGCCTATTTAGGGAAGTCTTGTCCCTATAGTATGTAGTAGTAGTATAGTAAGTAGTAGTACTTCAGTGTCACTAGGCAATTTCCAAAATCTCAACTGAATGACTTCAAGTTCCTTAGGGATTTGAGGCTTTTCCTGCTGCCATTCCTTCCATTCAATTACCAGGCCTTCTATTTCATGGTGTAGACTTTGCTTAAAAACATAATACTTATGAATACTTGCATAAAATTTTGATCATACTGTGAGATGACCCGTTTAGTCATTGGTGTGGCAAATGGCCTGAGTTACTCAGACGTCTAGATAACACAGTGGCCAGGATGTTGTGTTTTCTGCTTCAGATACCCAGGAAATTAGACTTACACAAATATGAACTTAAGTAATTATTGCAACGCATTCTTCTTACGGCTGATGACTGCGTGTGCTGTTTAAACGTTTCAGCTTTATCCAACTGAGTAAGCATTTTGCTCTAGTTACATTTGCATTCTTACTTTGTACTGACAAAACAGCCTGAGTAACTTTTTATAGTGTCAGATATGTGAGAATGGTGAGGGAGATGCTTTTTTTAAAAAACAAAAAAACTTTCCTTATAAACATCCTTTATGTTTCAGATTGTCTTTGTGAAAGCCTTGAGTTGTTTCATTGAGAAAAAAAGCCTTTATATATATGAGATTTTTAAAAATCTGGTGGTAATCACCATGGATTTTTTTCCCTTATTCTTGCAGTGTTTCCATTAGGGCTCAGACTGTAAGACTTTTTATATACATTTTTGCATCTGTATTAAAAATATAAGACTTTTTTTGCATCTGTATTAAAAATACCACCAGAAGGGTTCCTTGAGCAGGACTGAAATTGAGATGTATTTTCAGGTTTTTGGAAAGTCTCTTTTTTTTTGTGGATATGGCAACGGTATAATTAGTCTAGCTGTTCTTGTCAGTATCTAATTTGATCAGGCTATATCTAGTAGACATAATTGACTTCTGCTATAGGATTGCATCTCAAATGCATTGATTTATCATTCATAATTCACACCTAAGAACAAGGAATCAACAGGAAACTAGTTTTGTGATTGTTTCCTCGAAGGCTTCAGCTGTGGTGCTTCAACTGAAGAGCAAGTATCCAAAAGACTGCTGTTTTGTTATTTGGCTTGGGGCTAGACAAGGTTGGGAAGTCTAGATAGTCATGTTATACTGAAATATGATGATAACACTTCTACACTACTCAGAATTGCTGGATCCTCCAAGTGTTTTTCTGCTTTTATCCCAGAGAAAATAAAACTAGGAGAGGAGAACTAGGGCTTTTTCTGATTTACTGGAGAAACAAAGTCAGAACCAAAGGTGAAGTTTTCCAGTCCAGTTCTAAACAGTCCTGCCATTCTGCAAGGATCTCTCTACTCAGTGATTTGTCTCATTACACTGTGCAAAATACAATTTTTCTCTTAACTTTGGAGTCTGATATTTTTGGAAAGAAAGAACAGGTCCCTAGGAAATTAATAATCTAAATGCCTTTGAAATTGTGGCTGAACTCCCTAATTATTTAAAAATTGTATATATGTCTTTTGACTAGCTTGATAGATTAATTTCTTACAGTTAGTACTAAAATCATCAGTAGCACTGAAAATGTGTATTTTCCATAGTATGTTATGATGAACATCTGCTTTGAGTAATATGCTGTCTTCTGTTGAGAACTGTTGGAGGAATACAAATCAAAACATTCTCAAACCAAGAAAATTTCCTTCAAAGGGAGAAGCCTTCAAGGGAGTCTGGAAATAGTGGCATTCTCCAAGTTACTCTAAACTTGTTTTTCGCCAAATGACTTGGGTGCTTGCATCACTTTCCAAAACTTTCCCTTGCTAAACCATCACTTACTAGCAGATCATAACAAAATAGGTTTACAAAAAAAAAAGGATAAAATTAATTTTTCACCTCTTTTTGAAAGTGAGAAAATGGCAGAGACAGAATTGCAGAGCAAGCAGAACATTTCTTTATAAAAGAAGGAAGTCACTGCTTTTTTGGAAAAAAGTGTCTCCTAGCTGCTATTTGATAAAGGCGATGCTGATAATCCCATATACCAAAAACCAAAAAGGAATACCAGTTCCTTCAGGCTTTTCTTTTTTCTTTCTTCTTTTTTGAGTAACGAATAGCTTATTTGGTCTCATTTGAACATTTTAAACTTGTTATGCTGGAGTGATTTTGTAAACAGAATTAGAGCTGACTTCCCCCAGTCCGTTGCACGTTGCCAATAGTTGTGGGAGCCAAATGAGCATTTTGTTCTTATGCATGTAGCAGAAGTATACAGACTTGCACACTTTGATTCCCAATGATTTTACAGCCATAATATTGTCAAATGTGTCCTCAACGGTGTTAAAATCAAAGCAAGCATCTAGATAGCTACATATGGAACTTTCTGTGAAATCATATCTAATGAGTCCACAAAATGCAGAATTTCTACATGAGTTTGTTGCACACCAAGTGTACAGGCAGCAAGAGAGATAAAGTATTGCCTGTCACTTCAACTTTTCTTGGTGCTTTAAAGTAGCTATGAGTGCTATCACATAATTAGTATAAGTTCAGGAATATTAGTAGAGGACTTTGATTAATGTTGCATGAACAATTTAGCTCCAATTTTGGTTTTAAATTTGTTCACAGAGGGCACTTGTATTGATAAAATGTGACAGAGATAATTTTGTTGTCTTTGAAAACTGTTTTAGCTCTTTTTTTCTCCAATCCTTGACAATATGCAAAATTAGAATCATAGAATACCAGCTTGGAAGGGACCTCAAGGATCATCTGTCCAACCTGTCTTGGCAAAATCCAACCTTTCTTGGCAAAATTACAGGACATTCCTAAACTGACCTTTGACGTGGAATATTGTGTTCCAAAATTCCTTTGGGAGTAAGGGGGATTTTTTTTTTTTCACAGTGTATGAGTGAATTATTTCCTGAAGAGGTGTCTCAATTATCTGATCTTACGTAATTAAGTATTATGCAATCAAAATGACATGTGGAAAAGATTGCTCTACAAGTGACTTCCTTGCCTTTGCAAAATCCAGTCAGAAATTCCTGTTATCCTTTCTGTAGAATTTCCCAGTATGCACTCTGCATCCGCTGTCTCCTCACTGAAGTGTAGGACCACACTGGTAGTCTGAGTCAAGAGAGGTGGCTTTTTTAAAGTGATATATTTTGGTACGGTTTAATAATTTTAAGCCCATAAGAATGTTGGAGGAAAAAAGCCTCAGTGTGCTGTAAAATGAATGAGGAAAGGGAAGAGAGTATCCGGCTTCCTTCTCAGGTGTTAGCTTCAGTGTCTTTGAGGCACTGCAGAGAGGTGCATCTCACAGAGTAGAAACTGATCAAAAATGATCTCCACCACATAGCTGAAAAAAGATTTAGAAGCATATTTAAAATAGAATATGTACCTCATTTCATGTAATTACCTAAGACACCAGTATGACTAATGGCCTTTAGCATTGTCAGCCACATGAGATCTAAGAGGTCCCAGATACTGAGACATTAAAAAGCTGTTTGATTGCTAAGGCAATATAAAAATAGTTATTACCTAGGATACATCAAAATGTCAAACCTGAATCTCAAACTATGGAAAAACTTTCCAGATTTATGGAGTTTTTACTGTGGAAACTTTCACAGATGAAGCAGCTAAGCAAATGGTTGTAAGGCTGTGGATGTAACTGTTCTTTTAAATATATCTGTGTTCCTGTGATAGTGTTGTGTTGTTAATGAACCTTGTGTCTTATTTCAGAGAGATTCCCCCTCTACATCCAGACAGTCCCCAGCTAATGGTCATAGCAGCACTAACAATTCTGTTTCGGTAAGATTTCCAGTTCCACACAGAGAAAGTGTGAAAGTTTTGTTGGTGCTCATCTGCCATTACTGTTATACTTATTGTGTGGTCAGTGGAAAATTCTGTCCTGCTGATAGAACCAAGGTTATTACATATGTAACTCCCTGTTTTCTTTTTTTAAGGGTTTTTTCCAACATATTCTCATTAAAAGCCATATAGTGAATTAAATGTTAGTAACTGTAATGTGACACTTCAGTCATCCTTAAATCATTGTTAGCAGTTTCCTCAAAACTAAGCAAAGGTTTAAAGTGAAAGTTTTGTTTCCATCCTGAACTTTGGAAGCAGTGTTTGAAGAAGAAATAACTGTGCAGTTGGTATTTCAAGACATTTTAGGCTCTTTTAAGTTTTGTGTTTTGAGAGACCTCTGGAACATGTACTGGTTTCCGCTATCTGAGTTAATGAATTGGTGTGCCCTCTGCTGTTGTGGTACGTGCACATACTTTGTGAAATATGAGCCTTGCCTGGATATGAAAAGCAAAAGGAAGTGGCTTTAAACTGCACTACAAACCAAGCTATTATCATCACATCTTTAACACAAAGTACTTCTGTTTCATATATATTCAGGTAGAAAGGTGCTGTTGATCTCCTGTTTTTTCTAAAGCATTTTAATGTTAAAATTTGTGTTGTTTATCATTTGTCATCGTTTGGACCAATGTAGTAACTGTACATGCAAGTTTCTTCAGTAAGAGTGCTGTCAATATCATGAGTTCATGCGGCTAGCTAAAAAGAAAACAAAACTGAGTAACTACTCCTTTAACTATTGAAAAAATTACAACTCAGAAATTATTTGCCACAAGGTAAAGTGCTTATTAATTAATACAACGAAAAATAATTTAAGACATTTTTGTGAATTAAATTGAATTTGTAACATGATTAGTAGTTATAATCTTATTCCTCGGCACAATTAATCACATTATACATTTTTAATAATCTTTTTAATATTTATAATAGCCATCCTTCTCTTTTAAAAACAAGACTAAATATTAAGTGGAAAAGGCATTCACATAAAGAGCCTCTTTCACTTGACAGTGCTTTTGTGTTGAAGATGATGAATTAATTATTAAAAAGCACATTCTCTATCTGCTTAAACTTTTTACCTGCTTTCTTCAGCTTGCTGCTAAACAGCCTGGGTTTGATTTTTTCTTTAAGAAAAAAATATTTCTAAACATGGGTCAACGCTTTATACTTTTGTCTGACTTACCATTTTACTGTAATGTAGTATGAATCACTAACAAATGGTGTTGTATACCCTTAAAAAGTAAAATGAAAATTTCTTCTCCTGGGTTGACTTTATTCTGCAGGACTTGCCATCGACAACACAACCAAAAGGACGACAGGTGAATAGATATCCTCCATGGGAATTTTTGTAAACTTAGCTGCTAGTGAACATCCCTGCTTATCTTTTTCCCCCTCATATTCTGTATGTGCTGGACTAAAACATTTAAGCTTGGAAAATTTGTTCCATTTTTTTCATTTTTCTTTTTAACTCATTTGTTTGTGGCTAATTCAAAATAGCATTTTTTTCATGTGTCTATATGTGTGAGAGTTGCAAGGTCATTGTAAATTTAACTGGAGGTGTTGGTTTAGTTCAGAATGCATTAATACATTTACTCTTATGCAGTGACCTGTGCAGATTTTCATATTGGAGGAAAGCTCAAATTTATATTTCAGTTGAAATGGAAACTAGTAGGGCAAGAGTCTAATACTTTACTCTAAAACACGGTACTGACAAAGATTCTAAAGCTTGAGTTGGTCTATAACTAATACTTAACATTAACAAAGCTCTTCAAAGAAAAACATTAAGGACAGTTTCTATTAATGCTTAATAAGTCTGAAGATAGCCTTTTAAAATTTTAGTCCTAAGGCCCAGAATCAGTGACCTCCCTTACCTGTGTTACCTTGACCTGATGGTAGTACATATCATCAGGGACCAAAGAAAGATCTTCCCTCTCCAGTGAATTCCAAGAAAGGCCTTAAGGGCTCTGCAGAGGATTCTCTATGATTTTGCAGTTTTAAGACTTAGGGGTTTTTGCTGCAGACTCCAAATCAACACATACCATCAAGTGATTTGTGATTTACCTTCAGTATCTGCTCCATTTATATACAGCCCTTCCAGAATCTGCCTCTGAATCTTTAACTGTGGACTCAACCTCTTTCTCTACCAAGGGTTTTAATAGTAACTCTTGCAATTCCATTCAAGAGTCAATTAACTCCATGATCTGTTGTCTTTTATACTACTGTCTGGTTAAGTTGGATGGAATATCTGTTGCAAGAATGTATTGCTCTCACTTAGTTTCCCATTTTTAAAGCTTACAGCTTTATAGTTCTTTCAACTTGCTGTTGTCTTCTGAAGTTTCCAGCTGCCTGAATGTAATTCTGGAAAGGCTCCATGAAAGACCTTCCAAGCTGTTGTGTTAGGTTTTTGTTTGCCTCTCATATTGTGTTTTTCCCAGGAAAAGAGACTTTGTTCAAGGCAATATCAGAATAATGGTGCTCCTTGTATTCACACCATTTATAGTCACCTGTTTTTTTCAAGTCTTTTCACACTTAGCCAGCATATTTTTCTGGTAGCTTGTCATCCTTGAAGACAGTAAGGGCTTGGATAACAGATACATTGCTATCTGTAAGGAAGACGGTAGTATTCCATGCACTGCCAATATATGGTGGATAATGGCTCAAACTGGAGCAGGGGCTTGAAAAGCAAGGATGTTTCTAGATGGTAAAAATACTGCTTACGTTTCTAGACCTCTAGATGAGGTTGAGGACAAATAAGGGATTGGTTCAATACTGATTACTTCATAGAAAGCCAATTACTAAATGAACCTAGTTGGTTTCAAAATATCCTATTTTTCAGGTGATTAAAAGAAATTGGATTGCTTGTCTAAACTCACACACTCAATGCACAGCAGAGCAAGGGTCAGATTTAGTAGATTAAAAGTTGAGTTCTATATTGATACTGTCATCTCATGCTCTCACTGTAAACAGATAAAAATGCATCAGGTACAAGATAGTAGTGATCAGCCATTTTAAGTTCTTTTATTCATATGTTGGGTTGCAGATTGGAACTTTTTTAAGTGCCATGAATAGTGCTAACACTGCATAGTTACAGCTATTTTTGGAGCAGAATTTGAGCAAAGTTGAAAATTGTTTGTTACTGTTTAAATGAAGGATATTACTTTGCAATGTAATTTTTTTTAAAAAGCTAGTTAACGTTTAGTAAGAAAAACAGCAGTAGGATATACATGGCTGAGATGGTATAGGGTGATGTTTGAAGTTCATAAACTGTAGAAATTGCCCGTCTTGGACATGACATTTAATTCCGATTTTAAGATCCTTGGATGCATCAGGGCTGTAATTAGCAACCCAAACTGGAGATCACTTTTATTTTCTAGGGTTGAGACCTCACTAACACGCAAAGCAGGGATTGGTATATTACTTTAAATTGTGAAGTCAGAATATGAATTCTTTCTGTTAATGTACCTTAGAGAATAGCTTTCTCAAATCTTTAATTTTCATTTATATGGGAGTAGGCTTTTACTGAAAAACCCATGCAGAGAATTCCCAGATTCCTCCCAAGTAACTGTATGTGATAGGTGCAACACAGGACTTCCTTTTTAATCTTTTAAAAAGGTACTAAAATTTTAGTCTTAAATACTAAAGATCAGTAATGTAGCCTAAGTCCTTTATACTGTCCAGTAAAATTTCCTGTCATACAAATTTTTAAAACATATCATGGGACTTCAGTTAGAAAGTACAGTACCATTCAAGTTGTAAGCTGCTGGCTTGTAGTCTGTAATGATTCATGGTAGTTAATATTGATTTGAGGGACTATCAGTTTATTACATGTGTTCATTTTTATGTTCAAGTTTTACAGTATAGAGATGACATGAGCTTTCAAAATATTAACATCATACGTCTCCATTGCTTGCTGGTGGGGTGGGGTTCTGTTTCATTTTCAGCTATCACTTGTGCTTTTGCCATTCTGTTTCTTCCTTTGCTTGTGGCAAACAGTATGTGTAGCTACATGCACATATCAAATTTTTATCTGTTACTCTTAATACTGTACCAGTAATAATATCGCAGTGTCTTTTATAAACTCTTTTTTATAGATATATGTAAGAGCACAATTTGAATATGATCCAGCAAAGGATGACCTCATTCCTTGCAAAGAAGCTGGCATCAGATTCCGAGTTGGTGATATTATCCAAATCATTAGCAAAGATGATCACAACTGGTGGCAGGGTAAACTCGAGAACTCTAAAAATGGCACTGCGGGTCTTATTCCTTCTCCTGAACTTCAAGAATGGTATGATTTAATTTTTCTATAAAAATGAATTTAGCTTTGCTTTTATTTCCATCTTTCACACTTTTCATTGTTGTATAACTAGTTTTTGTATCTTTTTTTTCTTTTTTAAAAAAAAAGTCTATATATTGCCTCAGTCTGACATTGATTTTTATTTTCTCGTATATGCACAGCAGTAAGGGTTGCATTCAATATCATATGTGTGGTTACATTAGAAAAATAAACACCTGTGTTAGTAAACATTGTGCTTTCTGATACACTATAGGAAACTAGGATTGAAGGCTACATACAAATTTTTTATGTAAGGGGGTCAAATTAATTTCCAGGTTCTAAAAAATGTTTCTAAACTACGACATGCAAGTGCTGCAGGAATAAGGTGTTAGCAAGACATCAAGCACAAAGGTCATTGAGGAAGTTTTGGGGTTTTCTTTTCTTTTCGTTCTTCATGTGAAAGCCAAAAAGTAGAAAGAAATCACAGTGCAAAGATTCCTGAATGACAGATTCAATGAACAGCAGTGGCACTGAGTACCACAAAAGCAATGCAGAACATCATGCAGAAGCTGTTCAGTAAATATTTTAAATGTATCAGCACAAACTCTGGCAAGCAAGTCCTGGGCCATGAAGTTATGGCCATAACTCAAGAAAGTTTATCCGTATGGATAATCTAGCCTAAAATATTCCATACAAGGTTCACTACATAAAAGAATTAGAGTGCTGTAAAGCGTTTAACAGCACCTGTGCCACCTGGACTAGCTAAGGAAGATTTTGCTAGAAGAGAAACAGAGGTAGACAAGATATTTTATTCCATCTCAAGAGCTCCCTTGCAAGCCCTGACATGAGGGAGACACTGGTATACATTGCAACAGGAACACTTGCAATACTTATCCTAATATCGACATCAAAACAGTTCTACAACACGCTCTGAAGTAATTTAGACCATAGTGGCCTTTACAGACCTCATGCTGTTCCAGTCTAATCTGCTGCAAAGTGGTCTACTGCTATTTTAGTAGCTACCCTTCCTCCCATGCTCACTTGATCTGTGAGGTTTAATGATCTACCACTAAGAAGATATTCTTTATATCAAAATACCTCTGTATCTAAGGGCTTTTAAGTCATCAAATAAAAAGGTTTTGAAAAGTTTTACTCTACTCTTGTACTATTAAAAAGTCTTATCTTTCTAATTCATTCTGTGTGGCTTTTTAAAAATACTTCGATTACAACAAAAAAAATTTTTTCTCCTCTATATGCCAGGCGAGTTGCTTGTATTGCCATGGAGAAGACCAAACAGGAGCAACAGGCCAGCTGTACTTGGTTTGGAAAGAAAAAAAAGCAGTACAAAGACAAATATTTGGCAAAGCACAATGCAGGTATGGGAAAAAAAAAAGCAAGTATCTTTAACAGGTTAAAGTTTTTACAGTCTTAACCTTGCCATTAATTGTTCAGCTGGCACTGTTATATAAACCTAATGAGTTACTTATGAAAATAGAAGTACAATTCTAATTATTCTAACATTACTCTGCTTGTTCTTTGCTATTTAAACATACAGCTTAATCAGTGAGAGGAAAGCTGCAGCAAAACAAATGCATCATAATACATCCTATATAGGCTTACATTGTTTCAGTTTTTATATTTAAAGGAGCACTGGAAACCAACAGGATGTGAATTTTGCAATCTATATAACTGTACTGTGCTCTACAGAAGACTTTTCAGTAGCATCCTTGTTAATCTGTGTTTATATATGTGAAAACATCGTGAAAGGGCATTTTTCCTGAAGCGTTACAGCTGAAAGTGGACTAAGAGCCGTTGCATAGTCAGTGTGTTGTAATTACAGTTACTAAATAGAACAAACTGGAAGTTTATCCTCCTTGCAGTGATTTCTGCCTGAATCCTAAGTTCTAGTTTTCTATTTAGACTGCTGAAAAATTGAATTGTTTTAGAAAATTTTGAAAGGAGAATTGTAGAGTAAGAGATCCTTGCTGAGCAAAATTCATTAGTTTTAGTAGTAAAGAAGGAAGACCCCTTCGTTCATGAGCGGAATTTGGTTCTTTTCTTCTTTTAACATAAAAGACTCAATGTGTGGAAACTGTTTCTATCGCTTTTGCATTGATATCACATACTGTGATGATAAGTATGTTGTTGTGGTCTCTTGGGAGACTCGCAGAGATTTGTATTAGAATTAGAAGATATACCTGTCCAAACAGTGTAATGGAAGTATTTTATATATTGCATTAATTCCTGAGGTTTTTTCAGTTGCATTCTTGAATGCACCAATTAAACAGCATAAATCTGTATTTTCACGTTTGTCCTTACCTGTACAATCTGTGTGCAGTATCAGAGCTCGTCATATCAGTACTACCGAATTTATGTTTACTTAAAAGTAATTTGAAAATAAAATCTAAGAAATGTCAAAGAACAGTAATTGTCATTTATACTCCTTAGTTCACTGTCACATTCAAGATGTTCACAGTTAAATGTAACTCATTACCCTGAAAACTCTTACAAGTAGAGACTGAAAGCTAACTTGTTTCCTTCCTTTTGCTGGTTTAACATTCTGGTTGTTTTAATGTTTCCACTTCGTCACAGTAGCACTAAACCATGTTTTACTAATTATGACCTTAACAAAAACTGTTGGGAATAAACTGAATTTTATGACCTAAAGTCTTTGACAATACTGGTTTCAAAGTATTATCAGTTGCTCCTAGTATACATTCCCACAGCATTGCTACTCCCTTCAGTTGTGGCACTATAACTTTGCTGTTAACTGGCTTAACTGAAGAACAACCCAACAAAAAACACTGGTTCTTTTTCTTTAGGGCAGATATATTTCTTAATACAGTTCACAGTGCAACTACATAGTTAATAATGTTAGTGTGTCTAAGCACAGCATGCTCAAAAGGAGTAAGCAAAGGAAAGAGAAATGGCCAAGGAAGGAGAAGGAGCAAGCAATACTTTAGCAGCAAAACTAGCTCAAAGACTTTGTATCAATTAAATCCCTGAAAGGAAGGTAATCTGGACTTTTCCTATCTTGGTGTAAGAGGGACATTTTGGAGAAGGTTGACAGCACTTTATAGTTTTCCTGCCTTAGTGCTTGCCACCATCAGTGCTGTTAGTCACTTTACATCAGACCACAGTGTTTGCCAAAAATTAGAAACATGAACATTAAAAATCATCAGAACAACCTTAAAAGAAACTGATCTTTCAGAATACTATCTGACACTTCCACTTCCCTCTAAGAAGTTAAAAAGCTAATGAAAGCGCAGATTGGAGTCAGGATTTCTCTTAGAAATGTTTATTGATCTTAGTGTCCTTGAGGTATTAAAGGTGATGCCAGTAATATTCCAGGGAATGATGCCAAATGTAAGATATAAAGAGGTTCACTGAAATGCTACGGTGCTCACCTAAGTTTAACTAAGGTGGTACTGAATTTACCTCCTCTGAACTCTCTCACATCTGGTATTGTTAGTCAGATATACGGCAACACTGGCTCTTGAAAGCTTTCAGTGCATCTGTTTCAGAATAAATATCAGATCTCTTCTGTTGGATCCAAAATAAGTATAATTAATTGAAACTGAGAAGTCTAATCCAGATGTCAAAATGTTGCTCTTACAAGAAAGTAGAATTTATTTCTCTTATATCTTAGTATAAAATTCAATAAATCATTTAGCAGTAGGTAATATATTTGGACTTCCCTGTTATTTTTGTCTTAGGGATAAGACTGAACAGGGGTGCTGAGAAATGACCTGATAAAATACTGCATAGTCAACTAAGATTAGTGTGGCTAGCTAATGATTTGAGAGCTAAGATTTTGGTGTGATATATTGGAATGTTGCTGGAACTAGAAATGAAATTATTCTGCAAATCACACAGTTTACGAAGTAAAGAAGAGAATATTTCAGTTATTTTTTATAATTAAAAGCAAATACATTCTCCTTAACAAGAAAAATATCATCCTGTTTTTCTTTCCTCTGTACTTTATATTATTGTGTCCTTCAAGAGGCAATTTCACGGTCATACTTATTATTATTGTAAAGTCAGTTTCTAAACCAAAGCCCACAGAAAAAATTAAATATTTTTCATTATTAGGTTCACTGACATTTTTATAAAGGCTCTAGATATACTGCTGTGATATCTAGATATTTTTTTTTTATTTATTTTACTGAAATGTTATTGCAGGACTTCATAAAAGAACACTCTTTAGAACATACTAGAATTATGCTTCATATTATGCATAATGTAGAAGATTGCCAAGCTTTTATAAAATATGTTTTTCATTTCTTAATGTGATTTATTTGCCTTGTGTTTAGACTATTGCATGGTAAAGTTTATTTTGTGCATATACTTTTTATTTTACTAATATATTACAAGCCATATCTCAATGACCCCTGTACATTTTTCATGCTGTCTTACTCCCAATGGCCTCTGTGCATGTAAGTAACCTGTCAAGTGACAATGCCTCTTTATTTGCTTCTTACTGTTTCCTTTCAAGAAGTCCTTTTCTTTATTAGCTAGTAACACAGAAGCATTAAAGTTGTCTTTAAATGTGCCCTGTATTCCTCATATCTTGTGTATATTAAAAAATTAATCATTTTTCTTTTGCACTTGAAAACCCTACAATCATTAGTTAAATCCATGTAGATTAAAACACATCTTCTTCATGCTGCTAGTTTGTGATGAAGGCATTAATATGTATCATTTCTGTTGTTTATTCCTGTTGTTTGTATCTAACATAATGTGATTTTGTTCAAAAAGAAAATTAAGGATTGATTTTTTTCTTACTATTTTTAAATGGGAAAAGATACTTGCAGGCCTAGATGGTTAGAATGGTAAAACTGTTTAACGTGTTACAAATCTTTAACCCTTTCTAACATGAAATTAATTATTAATTAGTTTAAATAGCATGAAGTTGCAAAAAGGACAGTAGTAAAAATTCCATGTTTGTGGAATGGAAGAAAAATATTACTAAATTCTTGCTCCTAATATTTGGGGAAAGGTTGAAAGAGATTCTTTAGGATGAAATTCAAAATGCTTCAAATGGACTAGGAAGTTTTCATATCTGTATCTTTCCAAGGTCTTTAAGAGTTGAGTATATCAATTGACTAATTTGTAGTTTGAGTAAATTGAAGTAGTTGTACTTCTTCTCTAGGATGAAAAGACTGCTGTTGAATTGAAAAATCTGCCCTATGAAAAGAAATACACTAAGTTAAATCTTTGCTGCTTTAACTGGGACTTTAGTACAAAGAGCATGTGCTTTCTGGTAGGCTCCACAGTCTTAATGCTGTGGCTGGGGACTTCTGGAGCAAGCAAACTAAAGCTCCCCCCACTGCCTACTTTCCCAAGGGGTTTTGGATAGGGGGTGAGGGATATATCTGTACTCATCCTAAAAGATGGATGAGATAACATAGTTGAGGTGAATACACCAGTTTAGGAGTTGGAAATACTCAAAGATCCCATACTTTAGATGCAGTCTCTCCTCCCTTATTTTTATAGTGTGAATAAATACAGAACTGAAAACTCTTGTTCATTAGTCTGCTCACAATTGCTGATTGCTGTAATTTTTATAAATATAATTAACTGCCTCCTGGATTCTTTTTCCATTAGAATTCTGCAAGAATTACCAGAGATGATGTGTTATTGGGCACAGGAGGACTAAGCTGTTTTTAATGAACAAAACTTGATTTGTCAATCATTATATACCTTGGCAATTGACAATAGATTAATAGGCATGATGGAATTCATCCAATTTCAACTGCAGTTGAATACTTTTACAATTTTTCCCTGAATATGGTGGAAGTTCTTTTACGTAATGCCATCACTTTTCATTAGAATTCTTCATTCTGTCACAAGTTTTAAAAGCATGTCAATTTAACTAGCACGTGTGTTTAAGGAGAACTCTAATTACAGTTAATATGGTGGTAGTTTTGAAGAATAAATACCACAAAGTATTAACACTCTTCTCTATACATTTCTCATAGATCTTAAAACATGATTATGAAAGTATTCCTATCTTTAGTGTAAATAGATGTTCTCATATTGTATTCATGTTGGTCACTGTCTACGGATTTTTCTTTAGTATTGCTATTTCTTAGGAATGCAAATGTGAATGGCATGCCATTTTAGCTAATTTTTGTGGTCTGCTGAATACTGCATGAAAGGACATGCAAACTTTCCTGAGCATTTCAGTAGCTTTGTTATTGCTTTTTAAAAGTTTTTTAAATGAACACTTCTGTTAAAATTGCATAATGAAATGGTTTTATTTTCCATAACATATTACTTTGTATTGTAAATCTAAAACTTACTAAAATTATAATTTGTAGCACAATTAATTATCACCCTGCGTATGTCTTTTTTTCTTATTCCTGTGGGGGTTTCTTTTGTGTTTTAGTGTTTGATCAATTAGATCTCGTCACATATGAAGAAGTAGTAAAACTGCCAGCATTCAAAAGGAAAACACTGGTCTTACTAGGTAATTTTGAGTTATTATTCTGAACATAACAGCATAGTTTTGAGCTCCTTCTGGTGGAAAATTTATAATTCATTTTCGTGTTGTGGATTAGGTGCACACGGTGTTGGAAGAAGACACATAAAAAACACACTCATCACAAAACACCCGGACAGATTTGCTTACCCCATTCCTCGTAAGTAGCAATGTACAATGTACTTCAAAACTGTTTGTATCATCCTTGACAACACACCCATTGTACTATTACATGTGTTCAATTCTGCTGAGACAAATCCTGTCTTAAAGGTGGGAACTGTGATAGGACTAGGTATATTTCTTCCTTTGTTTTTTCAGAGGGTAGGGGTAGTAAGCAGCACCACTTTTACATTGAATGTTTCTTAGTATTCACAAAACTTCTTATTAGAATGAAGACTAAAACATTTCTTGTTTTTCTGTGCCAATTTTACATTTACAGTTTAGGTAAGATTGGAACAGCCTTGACGTTTAAAACTGTGCATAATTCCCATGAGAAGAAGTATAAACTGGATTTAGAGGAAACCTTTAATGTGTACCTATCTGAATGTTTTAAATTACTTTTCACAGCCTAGCCTTGAGGACTGGTATTATACTAAAATAACTTCAAGTTTTCAGAGATGACAATAAGAAAAAGAAAATGCAATTAACTTCACTACTTAAAAGCGGGTTGTTATGAAGAGCACAGGAGTGTTTTCTCTTCCAAACAATCTCTATCAATACCAAGGCAGGAATTGCATACATGATCTCTTGGAGGTGCAGCCTTTTTCCACAAGCTAGGCATTCTGAAACAAGAGGATCCAGCAGCTAACTCTGTCCAATCTATTTCAGGCTGACTTCAGAAACACCATACATGGCTCAGAAGTGACATTGATGACCATTATGCATTAATTTAATTTTCTTTATACCTTGTTAGTGCTTTACTTTAAAAATTAACTTAGGTGCTTTTCTACCTGTAAGGATTTTATTGTTGCGGGAAAGTAATATTTTTAAGAACTTATCTATAAACCTATTTGGAAGGGGAAAAGGATTAGTTGGCTGCTGATTTAAGTTCCTCAGGCTTGCTCACTAAGGACTTAGACAAAGACCACTACCAGCAGAAGGAAAACAAAGACCTAGCCCTCTTGAAAGCATGAGCCATTAGATCACCCCAGCAGCGATGTGAAACTGCACTGTTTGTCACACTGCTGTTTATATCTAGACACTAAAATCCTGGATTAGACATGTTCAAAGTGCAGTGCCAGGAGTATGTGATGCACATTGTACCTATGTTATTCAATACAGACAAGGTTATATGGGGGGAAGGGAGTAATAACCCCACAAAGATGTTCTCCATTACAGAGAACTAAAAGAGTAATAAATGTTTTACAGTATGCTTTTCACCCTGTCTCTCTCAAGTACTAACTGTATTGCTGTGGGGAGGTAGAAGCTGAACTAGTTACTTTACCTTCAAATACCTGTTAAAATGGACTCGCCTATATCATGACAACCATGCCTTAGATTGCCTGCATTAGATTCCTGCTCTGTGGAAGAACTGAAATTGCTTCACTGGTTATATAAGACGACTAAAAAGACTAAACTGCAAATCAGGATGAAATTCAGGTCTTTAAGCATCACTATGCTGTTTAGATGCCTGTTTTAGATGTTGCCTGACCTCCAGCCCCACTCCAGAAGAGCAATGGTCTCCTTTAATTCCTGTGTTATATCTAGTAGTCCTATATGGATGTTTCAGATTTAAGGCATTTAGGGCATTTAAAATAGAACTTTGTGCTGGTGTTGAGAGACCCAAATTACTTCCTTATGTTAGTGATATAAATATATCATATAAAGTGTATCACATACACTTTAAGTATTATGGGAACCTGATCTGTCTTTCAGACTCTAGGTAATTGAATTTATTCTCTTCAACTCGTAGCAATGGATTTTACTGCATTTTCTGCATTCTTTTACAAAACCATGGTAGGAGTAGGTAGCTTTTGAGATAGGCCTTAAGTTGGGTGTGGAGTTTTGGGGAATGCTTTATGAAGAAATTATCTATCTACTGAAAACCTGATCATAAAGGTCATGTCACACACAATGGGAGTTAATTTTAACGATCAGTAGGCCATACATCTCTTACCGACCAGGTCTGAAGAAGCAATGTATTCTAAAAGTATGTTATTGCTAAGTACCTTTGATCTCGTTGACCACAAGTAATCAGGCCCTCACCTGCTTTTTAGACTTACACTTTTGCACTCAGAAGAAGAAAACCTCATAAGAATTTAAGTAAAAAAAGGAAAATACAAAACTGTTTTTACAAAAGAAGAGGATTTGGAAGAAATATGAGTATGTAAGTTCAGTAGACCTAGAGCAGCAGTGAGTAGTATAGTGAGATTATGTGGTTGATACAATCCATTGTTTTTAATTCCTTAAAATAATAGCTATGATCTATAATATTTCTATAGAACTTTTCATCTTTGAACTATGCTATAAGTAATCTTCAGAACATTGCTAATTAATCCTCAGAACAGTAATAGGTATAATTAAGAATGGAAGATGAGTTCAATTTTTTTATACCTTATTTGAAATTATGATAGGGTTGTTGGAAGCTGTGGGATTAGATTAGGAAGAGGTGTGGTGTTTCAGATATGTCACCAGCATAAATATGATAGTGGAAAATATATCAGTTTGTGAGGCAATATTAAAAGAAAGAGAAACAAGTGGATATCAGCGTGCCTGTGAGGAAGAGAGGAGCAGATGGCCTACAGAATCACAGAATGGTTGAAATCCCTACTTCTGGAGATCATCTGGTCCAACTCCATACTCAAGCAGGGCTACCTAGAGCCAGTTGCTCAGGACCACGTCCAGGTGGCTTTTGAATATCTCCAAGGATGGAGACTCCACCACCTCTCTGGGCAGCCTGTGCCAGTGCTCAGTCACCCTCACAGTGAAAAAGTGTTTTCTTACGTTCAGACAGAAGCTTCCATGTTTTAGTGTGTGCCCATTACCTTTTGTCCTGTCATTGAGCACCACTGAAAACGGCTCCGTCTTCTTTACACACCTTCACTTTAGATACTTGTACTCGTTGATGAGATCCCCCCTGAGCCTTGTCTTCTCCAGGCTGAACAGTCCCAGCTCTCTCAGCCTTTCCTCATATTAATATTGCTTTTGTACTAGAAATATTTTGTATTTTCTATTTTCAGACACAACCCGACCTCCAAAGAAAGATGAAGAAAATGGGAAAAATTACTACTTTGTATCACATGACCAAATGATGCAGGATATTTCAAACAATGAATATTTGGAATATGGCAGCCATGAGGATGCAATGTATGGGACAAAACTGGAAACAATACGAAAGATCCATGAGCAGGGACTAATTGCAATACTTGATGTAGAACCTCAGGTAATTAATTAGAAGCATATGAAAATCATCACAAATCCTTCAACCTTATTTTAGTGAGATATATTTATTTGTATTGATTGCACACTAGATAAGTAATGTATACAGTAATGTGGAACAGAAGTCCCTGGAACACCAAGGTGTATCAGTCCGTAAAGTAGAATTCTGGTAGTCATCTGGTTCAAAGAACATACAGCAGAAACAAATCCATAGTTTAGCTTGCTATGCAACCACTGTAGCTTGAAAATCCACTTACTGTGTAACTTTTTACTATATTAGCCTCATGTCCAGTGAAACGTATCAAAACAAATAATTGTCATTGCCTGCCAGGAGTAATGTTTTGATATTTTTAAAAATTTCTCTTTGATGCTGTGTTAGAGGGTAATCTTGTTCCTAACTGACTGTTGGCTCATATCACTCTTGAGCATTGTCAGAAACATTTATGGAAAATCGCAGATATTGATCCTGTTTGCACAATGACCAGATTAGTGTTGTTACTTTATAAACTTCTTTTTGTATTGTGGTATTATAGTTTTCAGAATTGGACAGGAAGGAAAATCAAGATCTCAAGAAACACTAATAGTTTTTTCATACAATATATAAAATCTTCAGTGGAAAATTCTGATACGTTTCCTTTGAAACATCCATGTAGTCATTCCTTTCAATTCACAGGGATGTATTTATATGTTTTGTTAACCGGAACAACATTAATATGGACAAACTTGATGTTTATATTATTCTAGCAGATTGAAGGAAATGGGAGGAAAGACAAATTAAAATTGTGAGCAGTGTTATCTACTTAGATTTGCTGCCTTCTTTCTTCTTTGAGAATGGATTCAAGAAGTTCAAATTCTTTAAGAGTTTCATAACAGAAATAAGATACCTGGCTAAATTATTTAGGACAGTTCACATATTATGCTGGTATGCTGCTATTCTGAAAAATAAAATCCCATATTTAACACTTTTCAGGGAGAGGAGCAGTTATAGTTATTTCAAATGGAGCAGCTGCTAAAAGCAAACTCTCTTGATAAACCTTTTCAACTTGCATTATTCAGAAGCATTACAATTCTCAGAAGCCATTTTAGTCTTTGTTAGAACGTATTTACATTTGGTAATAGCTGCCTTTGCTTCACTTCCTCCAGCATGTGTCCAGCAAGCCTCTTTCTTAACCAGCTTCCTCATACATCCATCTCAGCCCATTAAGGCCAGCCTGTTTGTAGACTTATTCCTAGTTATTTTACACCGCTTGCCTGTTTTTCCTTGGGTACCCTTAGTTATGTGAGTTTTCTTGACTTTCACATATGGGGAGTTTAGAGGAGGTTGACATGGATGGATGGATGGATGGATGGATGGATAGATAGATAGATAGATAGAGGTGGATTTCAAACAGCAGAGACAAAAATCTCCTTAGTTTGGGAAGAGGATAGATTGTGGTTTTTTGTTTGGGTTTTTTAAAAAAAAAAGAAAAAAATTCTGGAGAAGACAGGAAGTGGAAGGAGCAAAAAAAGACTGACCATTAGTAGTCCTACTTTCATCTTGTCCATCCATTTGAGTTCAGCTGAGGTATGTTTACTTGCTGTCCTGCACTTCAGTCTACTTTGGATCTGTACCAGAGTTTTGTGTATGGCAGCTCTTTGTGTCACTCAGTAAATTATGACTAAGTCAACTTTTTCATGAAAACTTTTTTCTTTTGTGTAGATTTTGTTCAGGGGACTGGTGCTGCATTTACTGCATTAGTGCTATGCTCACTTTTTAAAAACTTCAAACCTCTCATATCACATTTTCATTTGATTGAGACAATAATAAAAAAGGGTTGGTAGGTAGAAAAAAGATGAAAAATTATATTCTAATCAGTATTTATTCTAAAATAAAGTTGGCTCTTTTTCCTATTTATGGCGTGGCTGAATTTTTTTACCTGGTGTTAATCATTCAGTTTAAATGCAAACAGAATTCTGCACTCTTTGAGACTGTATGGGAAGACCCTCTCTGAAAATACTAAAGCTTTCATTGTATCTTTTGCTTGTGTGACTAAACTTATTTCATGTTGATTGCTGGAGGATTCTTCTAAAGTATCTGATGGTTTTTTTTCACCTAGGCATTGAAGGTCCTGAGAACTGCAGAGTTTGCTCCTTTTGTTGTTTTTATTGCTGCACCTACGATTACCCCAGGCATTAATGAGGTATGAAATGTTGCAATCTAATGTCTTATCAAAGACAGAATTAAGGATGAGATTCAAGTATGCAGATAAGACTCTCTAATTATTTCCTTGTCTGTAAGTGGAGAGGCAGAAAGACCATTGTATGGCAGCATTATTAAGTTGATTGAGATGATTTTATTGTTCATTAATTGATTTTTCTAATTCTAAATATGAACTTCAAGTTGAAGGATCCACATGATGTACTCTAAAAATACATATTCTTTTCTTTCATTCTCTGCCCTAGCTCAAAGATCCATTTCCAAATCCTTGACAAATCATTAGCACAAATTACTCAATTCTGAGTTGCAGTGCTAGCACTAGATTATAGCTGGCCTGAACTGAAGAAATGGGTATGCATGACTGCTGTCATCCCACCTTTGTATTTTAGTATTTCTTCTATACAGCAAATATATATCAGAAATAGGCTTATTAATTTCAAAGACTGTTCTCTGAGAATTGGAAACTTTGACCAAAGAGGTAATTGCTTGTGGAATAATGTTAAGTATTCATGGAGGTCCACATCCTGAATTTCCTGCTTAGCTTTTATTGAGTACCCGTTCTGCAGATTGCTACTGATTTCAAAGATGATATCAAGCAATTCTGGATTTAGCTCACAACAGGGCAAATGGTATTTATATGAACACTTTATCTGCTCAGCCTTTTTTAAACCATGATATTAAGGTATTTAATCAATTGGATTTGACCATGAACCTGTTCTAAATCTCCTAGATGTCTCCTTGATTACGCACAAATAAAGTAAGAAGCCCTGTCTCTACAGCTTCTTTCTATAGAAATGTAATTACAATATCATAAGTATGAAACTATGACATCACTGCAGAGGCTTGCAGGAAAATAAGGAACAAGCAAACATATTTAAATGCAAATACCCTGAATGATTATTAAAATAGCAAGTGGAGAGTGAAAAATATTGACCTGGAGCTGCAATTTTACTAGCAGCTGAGACATTCTACTAGTTTGCTGTTGCTGAAGGGAGCGATTCTCTCTAACTTGCTTCTAGGACATATACTGCCAGTCTGCACTGGCCAAGGCACTTACCAGATCCTTTAGTGAGCTACTTTAGCTCTAAATTGGATTTTTGTCAGTTTTCAAGCAGCTCACAAAGGCTCTGACAAGCACTAATGCCAGAACAAGCAATGAAAGCATATAGCCAGGAAGAGAGATGGGAGGGGGAAGAAGGATCTTTTAACTTTCACAGCAGTAAGTTATGTCATTTCACTGTGTCTTACGGATCCATACCCTAACTGGTAAATGTCAAGAGTGTGCAGACGAAGATCTCTCAGAACATCACAATTTTCAATGTTAGTGAAGTGACAGTTCGTCGAACTGCTGGTGTTGGTATATGCTGTAAATCAGTACAATCTTGAGAAAATACTAAAAATCTGTATTCTACACTGAACTTGCCTTTGTGCAAGCAAATGGCATGGCATCACTAAAAAATAGAATCGTTCTTAGGATGTGTCAGGCAAGCATTGTGCTTACAGCAGCACTCAGGCAGCCAGGTGCCCTGTGGAATTATGTAATTGCCTGGGTTTCTTGCCTCCATACCTGTTTCTCAGCTCCCAAATAGTCTTCCTTGGCCTCATTCATCTGCCAGTGGTACTTAACTTTTAATCTTCCATAGGATATAATACAGAGACATTTGGGACAGTTCATATGAGGGAGAAAATGTTTTCCGTGGTACACTGGGAAGAGGACAGAAATGTGCCTTTTATAGTAGTGATGGGGAAATACTTGTTCATGTCAAAGAAATATTAGTAGAAGGATTATGTTCTCAATATTTGTATTACAAGCTCTTGTGACTAAAGTCTCTGTGCACGCAGGGTTTCAGTCAGGCACATGAACTGCTGAACTGAGGCTACACTTACAAAGCATGCTAATTTATGAATCAATTAAACCTAAGGAAAGGGAGGGTCAGGAAATGGTAATGGCAACAGACCTTACCCAAATACAGGATCCTGTTCTCCATGGTTTACTGGGCTGCGTGAAGGGTGATATGCAAATTGTGTCTGTGTGTCAGCAGTCTGCAAGGCAGCAAACAAGGGTGTGGAGAGTATGTGTTTCATATTTCCCATTCATGCTTCCTTTTCAGAAGGTTCATTTGCATAATGAGTATCCCTTTCTGTTTATCCTCTTACCCTGCTTTGTTTATTTTACTTACACTTTTTGAGAACACTTCTGTAAATGACTGTCCTTTTTTCCCCCCTTACGTTTTCTTAAATTTCATCTTTGCTTTTCTTTTCATTTTCCCGCACTCGTACTAACTGTACATAGCTGCCAAAGTGGTGCAGAAAATTGCCTGTAAGTACCAGCTAGGGGCTGACAAGGTAGTCCTGGTTATTTCTGTAGTTTTAGAATGTAGATATGCTCGTTCCCATTCAACATTGTTTTCACCACTGGAATAAAAATTTAATGTAATAATGATTTCAATTATCTGCTAGTCAAAAGAAACTAGAGAGTAGAATCTCTACTCTTACAGCTGTACATGTGAACTTTGTGGTAAAATCAGTGCAGAGGCCTGATCTTAAAAGTATCTCTCTTGAGACACTTTAGCCTATCATAGACCACACAAAATACCTCAGTACTCAAGGACCACACAGCAAGCTCTAAGAGACAAAATTTCCAACTGAATATAGCAGTGCACTGTGTGCAATTCTGCAAAGCACAAAACCAATTTAAATCCTATAGGAAATCTCCCAGAGTGTACCCACCTGTCTAATCACAAAGAAAACTTAAATCAGGTTATTGCTGTGCTGAAACAGAGAGGAGAGAGCATATCCGGAAACACTGGAGTAGTTCCTCTTTCCTCCAGCTGTTTTCTATATCCCATTGCCCAGACAGCAGCAAAGAGGAGTTGACAGGCTCCACTTTTTTGATCTAATTCTTTATTGAGCCATGTTTAAATCTTTATTGAGCCAAATTCTTCTGAATTTTAGCTATGCTTCCTCCCTTTCTACAGCGAAAGAATAAAAGAAATTTTTCTTAAGAAGTTTGCAGTCTACCAACTGTTTAAATTGAGGAGAATTTCTTTCTGTTGCAGCAAAATCGGCAAAGGCCTGATGGTGTGTTTATACATTGTTCACAGCCTTAGAAGGGAATATTAGTAATTTCTTAGGCTGTGCTTTGACTGTCACAAGTGGCAGCTATTGTCCTATGTACTTTAAGGCCAGAACAAAACAGCCCTCAGAGACTGAAGATATCACTGGTGGCCATTATGCACATGGTAGAGATTTTGTGAATAAAAACCGTGCTTCACTCCTTTCTGTCCCAGCTGTGGTGAAGGAGAGAAGATTAGGAAAGTGAACCAAATTCTAGTGATGGGAAAGAAAAGTCTTCCAGTACTGGACACACTGCAACTAGACCCACATAAAACACCTGCTGTATTAGAGCTGGAGAAAGAAGAAAAAACAGATGTTCTTCTCCCAGTTGTAAACTTACTGAAGCTGCAGCCATTCATTTGTCTGTCTGCAGCTAGCTGAACATTTTGATAAATATCTTCTTTCTTGAGACTATTGAGAACACAACTGCTGGAGAATACTCTTCTTGAAGAATGATCTGGGATGTTCACTATTCAAAATTTAATTATGAAATTTTAGAGAAATTGAGAGGAACTTACTACAGAAAAAATTTTGAGGAAGTGTTAGCTTTGAAGATGAATTTTGGTATTTAAGACTTACAGACACAGAGGAAACACTTAGCCAAGTCTCATGTGGTTTTGAATGTACAAATAGATACTCTATCACAAAGACAGTTGAAATTTGGTTCCAGAATAAAACAAAAAGCAAGAACTGTAATCTCTTTTCTTTTTGCAAAACTTGAGAAAGTTTGAACCTATTTGAAAACTGCTGCAATGGCCTATGCCAAACTTAGTAGTGCCTTTAAAGGTATATGAAAGGAGTAATGTTTTATATTTCTAACAGGCTAGGAAGTTCAGATATTCCAAAATGCAACCCACTTTGATCCCAGTAAAGTTGGATCTAGGAGAAGCCAAGTCAGAAAAATATTAAATTTAGTGAATTTTTGAAACTTAGTTTTGTGGCATCTATGTGTGCAAGGTAAATATTAGAATTGATTCTTCTCTCCCTACCAGTTCTATTTTTTTAAGATTAGATAGATATAAGTTGTTCAGATTTTATATTGTCAGTCACAGTAAGATAGATGCTTTAGTGAGAAAAGTTAATTCTCATATTTGTAGGTAAAGATGACACTGATGGGAAATTCGAATAGCAGTTAAAAAGCTGTGTGTTCTAAGGCTTCGTGGGGGTTTTTCAGGTACCGTTAGCCTTGTGCCATGAGATTAAAACTCTTTTAAAGGTGTGAGATGATTTTGCTAAGACTGGCTTTAAATATAACATTAATCTTAGCTAGATATGTTTAAAGCACTGAAAATATTCTGCTTGGCAAGTATGATTTTTTTTTTCCCTTTGTAGATTAATTTAAGCAGAAAGGTTTAGATCATCTGCTGATAAAAATTGATGTCTTGTTTGGAATCTATGAGAAGTTGGCAGTTTACCTAACTAGGTTTTTGGCTTAAAGACACTAGACCATATGAAATGTTCCACAAAAATATTTAATATTAGTATTGATCCATATTGTCCGATTTGTTAATAGCATAACCTAAATTTGCATGCACTGGTATTTTCTACAGAAGTTCCAGGCATTGCTGGCAATACATAATGGTCCATACAAGGAGTATCCCTTGTACAGAAGCACATGTGAGGAATATTTGTCTGACTTTGAATGAAATTTGTAGTGATTGTCAGGTGAAGGTGACATCCCCCCCTCGTTGAGGCTGCAGCTTCAGGAGAGAAGCAGAACTGTAACTTTGGTACAGAACTTCTCCTCCAGAAGTGACTGGTTTCATAGCTATAGGGAAGGAGAACTATCTCAGTGCAGGTTGTTCCCTTCAGACCTGAGAGCAGCTGTTCCACAGCTACATGTCACTGTAACTACAAATACTTCGGAAGTTTAAACAGAAAAAAGGGGAGGGGGGGAGTCTCTTATTAGCTGGATAAAATTCCATTCCCGGTATAATTTCTTGTCAAAACAGCTATAAGCGCTGTGTCTGTACTTCCTGCAGCCTAAAACTCTGTTAGAATAAAGTGTATCCCCGTTGATTGATGGAGTAGGGTGACCCTGTAGATACTACAGAGCAGCAAGACGTCTATATGGTTCATTTTGCCCCATATCCACCCCAGACCTGTGGGGCAGGAAGGACTTTGTTACTTTCCTGTGGCTATTTCAAGGTTCTTGAAAGCAGCAAATTATTTTTCTTTTTTAAAATTTCTAAAGGAATTTGCAGGAAGAGAATTCAAACTTGTAATTGCTGAAGAGTCCTAGAGAGAAGCCTTTTGCAATCTGGTTCTCTCAGAAGGGCAGACCTCACTGACAAAGCTGTAGTGTTGCTGGCTGCAGAGTCCAGTAGCGCACCCAGAAAGTAGGATGCACTTGTTTCTGTAAGGACACTGACACAAACCCCTATAGAGCACCAGTCTGCTGTCGCTGGCCCTTCTTGAGCACAGGCTGCACGGTTCATCTTCAGGATCTCACACTAAGAGATGCTGGCAATGGCATGCGCTGAAATAGGAACCACAGAGTAATGTAGAGTGAGAACTTCCATGTCAGTAAATGATTATTAAAGGAAGTAGGCCCAGAAGACTGATGCTGAACAGAAAACATTAACAAAATTGGGAACAGCTGATACCTGACAATATACCCTCTCCTGTTTCTCGTGTTCTTCCCTGGACATAGGCCCAATAGCTCAAATTTGTGCATTTTGTGTGTTTTATTCATATATGGTCTCCGTTGCTCATGTCTTTGCTGCTTTTCTAAGCTTCCATCCTCTGCCTTGCTGTTTTTTTACTCATGTTTTGTCTCAAGTAATGTCAATAACCGAGTTCTGTTTATGTCAGCCATTTCTCCCATGTGATTTCCATAGATTTAGGTGGGGGAATCTAAGCCACCTAGGCATCCCTAAGGCCTTTTTGACCAAGCAACAGTAAGAAAGCTGTTGGAGAAGAGTACAAAAGGATCCAACTTGTCTCTCTCCCATTTTCTTTTCTGACTGCCAAACAGGATGAATCCCTTCAGCGCCTGCAGAAGGAGTCTGAAATCTTACAGAGAACATATGCACACTACTTTGACCTAACAATTATCAACAATGAAATCGATGAAACTATCAGGCACCTGGAGGAAGCCATCGAGCTTGTGTGTACAGCCTCACAGTGGGTCCCGGTCTCCTGGGTCTACTAGAACGGTCACGACAGAATTGAAAAAAAAAAAGAATCTGTCATTACTGGGAACCACCTCATACATGGAAAACCTCTTCGTTATTGACCTTGTGTCAACAGGTCTTGGCCCCTAGAGACTACCTAGATGTAGTGTGACCTAAAATATAATTATTGTCATGTCCGAATAGATAGGAGGAGGGGGAAAAAAATTAAACACTAATTTAAAGAGACAGTATCTTTTTTTTAATCATTTCTCCTAAACTTTAATAAAATGTATCTTTAAATATATGTATTATTCAGTCCTTTGGAATGTTATATTTTTGGAAATCATAGCTTTTTATTTCAAGGGCCCCTAAAAACTGCACAAAATAGATGCTGCTTTCTATAATCTATTTTAATAGTAATAATAATATGATTCTGTTACCTTAACTTGGGGGTGGAACACTACATTCTTTTTAGAGTCTGATTTTATGGATTGGAATACTTTCCTTTATTTATTTGAAGTAATTAGTCTAGTGGTTATGAAACAAATTCATAAATTTTAAAGGCCTTTTTTTGCTTTTTTTTTCCCTAGGATAGTATTTTTAAGTACTTTTGTGTAACATCCAGATAATGTGATACTGTCTCTTTGAAGAACTCTGTAAAACTTTTAGAAATTTGAAATTGGGTCTTGACTCTTAATGCATGTGGACAGTCGCAAGCGTTCATGCCGTTGGTGTATCTGTGTTGATAAAACCTGTAATCTACAGCAAAGTACATTCCGTTCATGGGAACACGTACCCAAGGGAATAAAGTAAAATATTATTCTGACTAAGTTGTAAACCTATGCACATCCCTTGCATTTTGGGCAACTTTATAAAAAAAAAAAAAAAACAAACTGATTTTTATTAATAATAATCATGTAGTGAAATGTGTTTGTAATTTTGTCTCAATTTAATTTGTTGTAAGGTGGGAGGGGGCAAATACTGGTTTCACCATTTCAGATCTGTGTTGTCTGAGAGTATTAACGTTTTAATTAAGTTTAAGCAAAGAAATGCTGATTTTTAATATGTATGTAATTGTTTAAAAATGCACACATTTTAAAAGAAAATACTGTGCAATGAAGAAACCAGTTTAGGCATTGCGATAAACTGACTATTCCAAAAGACTCATCTACAACAGCCCTGTAAATTCCTTTAAAAATGGTAATTGACTCTACAGTCTGACCAATTTTTTTTTATTTTAAATATACTTCCTTTTATGTGTTCAACAATTAAATGCTTTTGGGTCCTTCATTTCATCGCAGGGAGTTTCAAGAACAAATCAGTGACTCATACAGTGAGAAAAGGTTTCTTAAAGTCTGTTAAAGAAAGGCCCTTGTAGGGACACAGCCTGTAGTCTGTTCCAGGGGCTCTGCTCTGCCTGTACAAGCACAAGTTCAACAAATTTAGAACTAGAGCAAAGCCAAGTAAGAAAATTTAACCACATGCTGACCTGCTGTTTTGTTTCCCTTCTTTATGCTCTCACTGGTCCAGGTGGTTTGCATTTTTTTCTGAAAATGGTTAACAGAAGCAAGCATTGCCACCTCTTTTTAGGTGTCAGAAATACAGTGTTCCTTAAAATGATTTATCTTCAAAGCTTGGTTGGCTGTGTGCTGTTGTATGGTATGAAGTTTAGTGTTTATATTCAAATGATAGAGTGTTCTTAAAGGATTTATCCTTGAAGTTGAACTATCAGCTGTAATTGATCTGTGGGCTGTTCCAGTTGTTTGGGACCACTGCACGTGTAATCAGAAAAGGTTCTCATGGTTGAACCTTTATCATAGGGGTAGTTACCATAAAGTGCATAGGTTACTCATTTTCTCCTGCCTACTCTACTGCAGGTCAGGTGGTGAAATCTCTATTCTTGTAAAATCCTTAGGTAAAATCTAGGTCCATGTGGACATCCCATCCAGCCAGGTCAGGGGAAGTGTTTATTTTGTGCCACGTTCACAGGACAGCTCGCAGCCTGCAGCACTTTACCCCACCTGCTGAACCCACTCACGGTATGGCTGGCATCACAGCTCTGTGGCTGCATCCCAAAACAAGTACCATAACAGAGTCCCTTGAGCTTGTAGTTTGTGGAGTGCTGGAAACTAACCGACGAGAAACTACCTGCGTGGGCCTTGCATAAGTAAGCCAGTGAGTAAGAGAGAACCTATCAGAGTAGTAGTAGCTGCTCATCTGTTCTGAATTTAGCCCCTATAAAAGGGGATAGGTGCAAACTGTGAACTATTTAGTGATTAAGAGGTAATTTTTCAAGTAGTTGTGCTGTGTCATTTTAGTCCTGGCTGAACCTTAGCAGGTGTTCCTGTAGATCAGCTGTTGCAATGGTAGTATTACACACTAGCTGAGCTCATCGAAGTGACAGGTTCATTCACTCTCAAAACTACCTCTTTTCCCAGTAAAGCACAAAGATGGGAAGGCCTACTGAAAATCAGTCAGTGGAGTGTTTCTGAGTGTTAGAAATACAAACTTCTTCTCTGGTGAGCATTGGTATCTGACGTCAGTGATACATTCTTCATCTCAAATGTTTATGGCATTAAACAGGTAAAGTAATTTTGATAATTTGGGTATAGTCCACCATAAATGTTTTGACTACACACTTTTAACTCTGTTAATGTGAATTTCTTGGAGCTTCTGTGTATCCAGCCTGTAAGGAAAGAAAACTCATAAGGCCCATGAGGGTGCTTCTGCCTTATGTAGATGACAAGAAGTAGTGATTTAATGTAATTAACATGCTTTTCTTCTCTTAAGTGGAGCTACCATTCAGTTAATATTACACAGTAGAAGGACTAACTTGGAGAGCTTAGTTTCTTTTATTCTCACTGTATAGCCTTTATCAAGAGACAAAAACTGTAAAGCACATCAGTTAGCATACTGTCCTGCCTCCTCTTTACCAGACTGTTTTCCTTGTAGGAACCTTCAGTAGCGAAAGATTAACTTGGAACCCCCCCTAGGCTTTAAGTACAGCTGAACCACACAGCCCAGTGAGCTCCATGAACCAGTTTCAGCACAGTCCCAGTCCCAGGAAACGCGGAGCAAGCCCAGGACTCCTCAGTCTGCCCGATCCATGCCTCCCCTGCCTCCTGCCCTGCCCAAACCCTTCTGATGCGTCTCTGTTTTGTGTGGTACATAGAGGGCAAAAGGCTGCCATAAATTCGGCTGTAAGCTTCACTTGCATAGGGAAGATTCATGCAAGTGCAGAGCTAATGTTATGGGGTTTTTTTTTTTTCAGTCTCCAACTGGAGAAGGGTCCTCCTAGTACTGTAAATATCACTGCATAATTTAGAGTGCCTCTTGGACTTCTCTAAATTTATGCTGAATGTGACCTCAAAAGCAGGCCTGGGATTGGGAAGAAACAAATATTTCTGTTTGCCCCTTTTATACTTTATTTTTGTACAGGGGCTCATAGATTTGTAAAGAAAACTTGATCTATCAGTATGCTGCCTCTCAGTCTGACTGATGCCTGTGATTTCAAGGTGTTAAGTTGGTCCAATAAATGTTCATTAATCTCTGCTTCCATTTACTTAATAAAAGTACACTAGGTTACTCAACGTCTCAGAGTGGTAAGATTATTGCATGGAAATAGTAACCTAGTTTAGACAATTGTGGCCACTGTCGTGCAACCCACAGCATACAACTATTTAAAATCTGAGGAACATTTTTAATCTTAATTTTAAAACTGAATTCTTTCATATGTTTTAGCATTGGTTTTCTTTTTATTTGATTTCAGTCAAGAAGGATGCTGTGCCACTAGCCTCTAAGTGAAAATATCACTACCTATTTCAGAAACTTCATTAGCTTTTTTTGCTCTGTTGTGTTTGAAAGGACAACGTAGAAGATGAGGCGTTACAGCCTGAGCAGTGTTGAACTGGAGTGTATACTTTAAGAACTGGATACTAGAGTCATTAGGAAAAGTTAATGCACAGACTAGCTTCCGTATTTGTTCAATTTTTATTCCTTACGGAAATTATTTCAGAGTGCTATTATTTAAACAAATACTTGGAGACACTGCCAAAACTCACATTTTTTTGCAAATCTAGATCGAAATGTTAGATGCAAACAGTTCTGGTCCCATTCTCTTCCACCGCAGTTAGTCTTCAACATCTTTAGTGAAGGCAGTTAGAACTCAATTTCAGGCTTTAAAGTACTTGGTAGAAGAGGATTTGTGAAAACTACAGGAAAAATACATTTCTCGACTGACTTGGAGTAAGAGTCATCTGGTTTTCAAAGCTAAATTGACAGAGTATGAGCTAAAGCTGACAAAAAGTCTGCTTTCTTTATGTAAAGCATACTCTTTTTCTTAATAAGCCTGTCTCTCAGGCTAGTTTCTTCACTGCTTTTAATGAACTGAGAGATACCCATAACTCTTACCAGGGAGACTGCTGCACATTATGTCAAAAATATCTGCACAACAGGAAATATAGACATGCCTTGTGTGCATACCATGAGGATGAGTGCACAAACTTAAATTAGAGTGTATTTTTTCTAATGCCACACAAAAATTACAAAGCCAGTCCCAACAGTTAAATGTTTGCCATGGGTTTTTTTCACTTGCTGATACACACAGTTAGTGCACCTACAGTAATTTTTACTTTAGTGGTAATTTTTACTTTTACTTTAACAGTCTTCTGTTCCAATGCTGTGAAAGCTGGACTGAAGCAAGTACAGAAGTTTTTTGACTTCTTATGATTTACCCTCAGAGTTAAAGGCTTTCGAAGCCACTTTCCCAGACTTGTACATTACATAAATAATTAATTCTTACCTCAGCAATATGTTTCACATAGCTGTAATCTCAGTTAAGATTTTAGACAGAAAGTTGATCGCTTCTCATGTAGCCTTAACCTTTCTAAGAAAAAATAAAGGGGGATGGGTATGTGCATGTCCATGTATTCTGCCATATCTCTTAGCAACTGCCATGGGAACATCAGTAACTAGCAAATTAAATCTGGCCACATCTCTACCATATGTTCTTATGATTAATATGTAACTGGAGCCTGGTTTTGTGTTGTGGAAGATAACTGAACTAGTAGCACATTCCACACTGTATCCTTGACAGAGTTCATGTTCAGTATTAGCAAGGTAATTGCAAATCTTCCCTCATCAGTAGCCATAGCTAATTT
Organism: Strix uralensis; assembly: GCF_047716275.1. Lineage (NCBI taxonomy): Eukaryota > Metazoa > Chordata > Aves > Strigiformes > Strigidae > Strix > Strix uralensis. The sequence continues at coordinate 41,437,848 of NC_133973.1, forward strand.
TTCTGTCTGTGTAATGGAAATGCCCAAGGGGAAGGGAGGAATTTGCTTGTTTTTAAGTGTAACTCATCTTGAAACTGAAACATGAGTCTGTTTTTCTCCATTGCCGGCCATCCAGATGGAGTCTTCACCTTCACTGTTTTTCACAAAGTGATTATGGTGGTGGAGCAAGTCCTGAAAACAGTAGGGAGAGCATGCGGATTGTGCTGAATGTCACAGTTAACAAACCAGGGAATATATCAAAATCATGACCAGGCTTTTAAAAGAGAGATGCAGCAGAGTAGGGAGAACTTCATGGCATCAACCCATGCCCTGAACTGCTATGGGACTAATTCATTAACGTATGAAAAGAAATTTAAATAGATGTGAAATAACAGAATTGTCTTATACTTGGGTCCATCTTTGTGTAACTGGGGGTGTGGGGGGCGTGTGGGTGGCATCACAGTCAGAAACTTGATTTTAAGGTGCGTTTTCCTGGCAGTTGCCAAACATGCCTTACCCCTCTGTATTACTTAGCATCCTTGTTGCAAAAGTTCTTTGAAGATTCATCTCCATATTAACCAGAGGGAGATGCGGAGGAGGGAGAGATTGATGTAGATCGATCATTTTGTATTTTATCTTAATCAACGGTAAATATTACAGGTTACAATAATGTTAACAGCACATAATACTGAATGCTGAAGAATCTATTCCAGGCTCACAAAGAAATTAAGTTTTTTAAACTCAGTCCTTTTTCACCAAATTCAACAATTTAGATGTTTAAGCATCTCCTTACGCTGCCTTACAGCCATTTCTGTTTACTAGGATGGATATAACAAAAGCAAGAGCTCTGTGTCAAAGCTATAACCCAGTAAAGATTATTGTTTAATAAATCAGTAAAGATTTATGAAGTTACCCAGTAGGTGAAAGAAGATAAATTCCACGGGGTTATTTTCTGTTTATTATGAAAACTTTTAAAACTTTTTTTTAATTTAATGTTAGAAAAAAAATACATACAAATAAACTCTGTAATGCATAAAAAGCAGATTAGTCTCAAAAATTCACAAGTTAGTTAATCATGATGTCTCTCCTAAAGTAAAATATTCTGGTTTTTCACTTATCAAAATAAGCATTTCAGTAAAACCTGTGGGGTATTTCCCAAGTGTTAGGAAAGGAAGAGAAGAGAGATCCTGCCTCCGAGAAAATACCCTGTTGATTTTAGCAGCTTGAGCAGCTGCCTCTGCCAGGGTCTGCCTCAGAAGGGTTTTAGTGCCAGCAGTTTGAGGGTTCCAGCCTGCCAACATTGTCTTGTTACAGTTTGTATTTTTAAATTAGCATGACTTCAGGTAGAAAAGAAAAAGCTTTCTTGTGTGTATGTGTTGTTGGGCTCAATGTTTTCCCTCTGGCTGTAATTTGGAGTATTCCTTCAGTATGATATTAATCCATTGAAGGCAATGGAAAGACTCCCAATAATTTCAAGCTTTGACTTTCGGTCTAGCCATGTATTTCATTAATATGTTTTTAACCTATTTATCTGTTTTGATCATTAAAACAATTAGCTTAAAAGTGGGAGGTCATTGAGGGTGTTGCTATTTAAATTTGGTAGATTACTGAATTCAATCCACAGAGCAAGGCAGTCTAAACTCAGACTTGAATTACCAGGTTTTTTTCCTCTTGTCATTTGAAAATCCTTGAACCTCACGTAAGTGATCACATGCTCTCTTCAAGAGTTCATGTCCAACCCAATTTAGATTTATAAGGTACCTGTCAATAGAAATTAAACAGTAAGACTGAATGAACAAAGAGAAAGGTAAATTGCCTACACAGAAAATAAAGGCTCAGAAACAGAGCAGCAGATTTGGGAATGAGAGCTGTGCTTGACTCCAGGAGTCATCTGCTGTGCAAGACAGGATAAGTCACTTCACCTTTCCCTGCATGTTCTCTCCTGCATTGTCACTTGCAATCTGCTTAGGTTGTAAGCCTTGTGGATAAGGACCTGACACTCACCATGTCTTTTAGAGTGTCAAGCATAGGTAAGGCTGCGATGTGATACCAGAATATACGGGTATTAAGCATAGAACCACAGAATGGTTTGGGTTGGAAGGGACCTTAAAGGTCACCTAGTTCCAATCCCCCTGCCATGGGCAGGGACACCTTCCACTAGACCAGGTTGCTCAAAGCCCCGTCCAACCTGGCCTTGAACACTTCCAGGGAGGGGGCAGCCACAGCTTCTCTGGGCAACCTGTTCCAGTGTCTCACCACCCTCACAGCAAAGAATTTCTTCCTTTAATCTAAATCTACCCTCTTTCAGTTTAAAGCCTTTACACCTTGTCCTATCCCTACACTCCCTGATAAAGAGTCCCTCCCCATCTTTCCTGTAGGCACCCTTTAAGTACTGGAAGGCCACTATCAGGTCTCCCTGGGGCCTTCTCCAGGCTGAACAACCCCAACTCTCTCAGCCTGTCCTCACAGGGGAGGTGCTCCAGCCCCCTGATCATCTTCGTGGCCTCCTCTGGACTCACTCAAGCAAGTCCATGTCTGTCTTATGTTGGGGACTCAGTAGCCGGACACAGCACTGCAGGTGGGGTCTCACAAGAGTGGAGTAGAGGGGGAGAATCCCCTCCCTCGACCTGCTGGTCACACTTCTCTTAATGCAGTCCAGGATACAGTTGGCTTTCTGGGCTGTGAGTGCACACTGATGGCTGATGTTGAGCTTCTTGTCAACCAACACCCCCAAGTCCTTTTCTGTGGGGCTGCTCTCAGTCCACTCTTTGCCCAGGCTGTATTTGTGCTTGGATTACCCCAGCCCATGTGCAGGACCTTGCACTTGGCCTTGTTGAACTTCATTGAGGTTTTCAGGGGCCCACCTCTCAAGCCTGTCCAGGTCACCCTGGATGGCACATCCCTTCCCTCCAGTGTGTCAACTGCACCACACAACTTGGTGTCATCAGCAAACTTGCACGGGGTGCACTCAGTCCCACTGTCCATGTCATCAACAGAGATGTTAAGCAGCTCCAGTTCCGACATCAACCCCTGAAGAACACCACTCGTCACTGGTCTCCACTCAGACATCGAGCCACTGACCACAACTCTTTGAGTGTGACCATCCAGCCAATTCCTTATCCACCGAGTGGTCCATCTGTCAATGTCATGTCTCTCCAATATAGAGACAAGGATGTCATGTGGGACAGTCTCAAATGCTTTGTACAAGTCCAGGTAGATTTAACAACAGCTCTGGAGCTTAAAGCTGATGGTGAGGCTGAATGGTCCCCAGCCCCTGAGCAGTGTTTGCAGGTATAAAGTAATGGTAATATTTGGTGCTCAAATCTGGATTTCAGTAGGTGCTGTAGATACAGATGCAGCACCCACTGTCTGGCCAAAAGACAGGCAGTTTCCACCATGAGATGTAAGTACGTAAGTCAGAGGTATTAAACACTAACTAGCCTTTTTAATACTAAGCTGCATGGGCAATATCTTGTGTAAGATCTTTCATTGACAGAAGCCTGAGAGATGGGAAATTCCCAAGGCTGGAAGAAGGGAGGAGGGCTTTCTTGGCTCAGGGCAGATTCACCAGGAAAGCTTCATTGTGCCAAGGAAGCTGAGCTTAAAATTCAGGACCTCACAGTCTGTGGGATGTAGGTAACTTTATAGCTGTTGCTTGTAGCAGTATGTGTATTAGCATGGAGCACATGTCTTATGAAGAGCAGCAGAGGGAACTGGGGTTGTTTAGAGAAGAGGAGGCTGAGGGGAGACCTCATCGCCCTCTACAACTACCTGAAAGGAGGTTGCAGAGAGCTGGGGATGAGCCTCTTTAACCAAGTAATAAATGATAGGACAAGAGGGAATGGCCTCAAGTTGCGCCAGGGAAGGTTTAGACTGGATATTAGGAAGCATTTCTTTACAGAACAGGTTGTTAGGCATTGGAATGGGCTGCCCAGGGAGGTGGTGGAGTCCCCATCCCTGGAGGTGTTTAAGAGTCGGGTTGACATAGCGCTGAGGGATATGGTGTAGTTGGGAACTGTCAGTGTTAGGTTAATGGTTGGACTAGATGATCTTCAAGGTCTTTTCCAACCTAGATGATTCTATGATTCTGTGATTCTATTTCCAGTTTGAGGGTTTGGGACATTGTTTTTTAAACTGTCTTGTCTTCTCCATCGTGACACCAGTTGCAACTCTCCTTCTCCTGCTGTTTTCTGAATTGTTTCTGACAACCAGTTTGTACCGTTTTAGTGATTTAACAAAAAAAAAATCCCTCTAAAAAAGGTTGGTTCCATATATGATATACTTGAAGGCAAGGTGGTGGTGGTTATTGGTTGATATTGCCATAAATGCCAAACTATTGAAACTTTACATTTAAATCTTGAGTTTAAGTCCAAAGGTTTAATTATTTAAGTCTTGTTTTTAAAGCTTGGGGGCCTCTTACTGGACTGTAGCATAAAAACATATGAAGTCACATACAAATTATGGTTTTATGCTATAAGACTTCACAAATTTAACATAATACAACATCATTTTGGAAACATTATGTCTAGCCCAGAGTATTTGCTGTGTTGGTGGCTACTAGTCCATTCCAATAGCATTTATTTTTTAAAGGCCAACCTAAGAAGTCCACATCCCCTTTTCTAAGCATCACTTCCAACTTCAACTTGCTCAAGCTGTAACATCACCAGTAACATAATCCTCTATTATAGTTTTTATTATTAAAAATATTTTATATTAAATTTATGGTTATTTATTATTTAAATAATCTACAGTTTATAATTAATTTTATAACAAAATGTTATTAGAATTATATTGTTATAATACAATAATACAATTGCTTTCCTGCATTTAGTCAGGAGCCAATAAGTAGGGGACAACTGAGGGAAAGGAGTAAGTCTTTTAGAAAGAGAAGGTGAGGTGTCTGAGTGAATTGATATCAAAGTAAATGATCAAAACAATTACCTGCACTAAATAAAATAAGGTTAGAATGAAGACAGAATGCCTGGAAATCCACAAAGGTAGGTTTCATTTTCATTAAAAAAAAAAAAAAACAAACATATATGCAGATCACTATCCTGTGAATTGGTTGTATAAGGTGATATTCATTCCTGTGCCAGCAGCCAGCACAAGGTCTGTGCACCAGGCATTGTATACAAAGCTTCAGCAGGCGTGGGGAGAGCTTGGATTAAGGCTAACCATCTGTACAAGAAGGAATTTGGGGGCCAGCAGGGAACTCTGGAAACAAAATTTCAGCCAGAGCTGCTGATTGCTGCTGATCTTCTGCTGAATTCCTCCTGACGGGGAATTTTTAACCTGTTGTGAGAGCAGCGCGTAGCCCACTAGGAAGTTGTCCCTGCTCTTCTGGCACCTTGCTTCCCACTCAAAGGACACTCTTACAGAGGTCCAGTTTCTTTGAATGGAGCTGCAAAGTTAGTTTATTTCTGTTTGAAATCTGTATTCCTGACACCATTTCAGCTGTTGCATTGATGGGCAAGCCAATTTGTTTATACCAGTGTAGTAAAAGTAGACATTTCATGTCGTTACCTGACTAAAAACAGTTGGTGGTCTGTTACACCTGTTTACTTTCTCAGGGAGGATTGAGCAATATTAGCCTATTAAATTAGATTTAGGTACATCAGTAGGATTAGATTGGCAAATATTACAGTCGTGGTGGACAAGGAGTTGACACGGGCCCTTGGAAGTGGAATCGCCTCTGTGCTCTGCTAACCTTGGGCCAGATGTGTCCTGAGCTGGACCTCGGGTGTCACAGAGTCCACAGTTGAGACTCAATTATAATGGTTGTCAGCAGCTGCTGGAGGACCCACCACACACAAGGTCTGACCCAAGAACAGGGAAACCCAGCTCCACTCTTAAAAGTGACAACTAGGAGGAAGAAAGTAGAAAAGCCCCATGAATCAAAGTTGAACCTCCACATCCCCAGGGGCTCCTCTGGTGAAGGTCATTGTGCCCTGTGGCACAGAGCAGAGATGCCTCACTCATCTCTAGAATTTGTGATCATTTGTGTGCCACAGTGCCCGTGACCTGTGCGGTGTTGGTTAACTGGCTTGCTCACAGACACTTTCAAAGGAGACAAAGGGAGCTTCATAGCTCCCGCAAGACTTACCACTTTCTAGGTCTCTCCATCTAAACAAGACTTACGACCTTCTAGGTCTCTCCTAAACAAAGCCAGTCTTTTCAGTCCTAAATGAGAAATCTTACTTCCATGACTCATCCCATTTTCTTCTGCCACCAAACTTTATTTCTGCTACATCTCTTCTGAGGTGGCAAGACATAAACTGAACATATACCAGATCAGGCTGTACCACTAAAAGGCACAATAGACTACTGCATTATTGTTTGCTATTTTTTCTGTTCCAGTCTTTATTACTCACAGCATTTTGTTTGGTTTATGTCAGTTGATCTACCAGCAGTTCTCAGGTCTTTCTTTCCCCAAGAGCCCACCCAGCCATGCCTGTGAGCAGTTCAGGTTGTGTCTTCCAATATGTATTACCTTACATACGTCAACATCTACTTTATCTATCACTTTGCTCCAAATTACCTGGCTTTCAAGTCATTTGGAATTCATCAAAACCTACTTTAAGCTTTACTGGCCTAAAAAATTCTGCATCTGCAAATTTCAGTGCTACTTTTTACCTATTAAAATAATCAATCACCAGTTTCACCACAGATATTTACAACAAGCTTTGTCTGACTGCAAGTTTATCATTTATTTCTATACTTTGTCTTCTGACTCTTTGCCAGTCTCATACATCAAGAAAGTGTCTGTCCACATAGTGTCTGATATATATCTTATTGTCACAGCACATTGAGAAATAATCATTCAGCATAGTGAGGAATTGCTACTGCCAACTCCATCCCAATTTATATGCACACAGCTAGTTGTCCTTTGTTACTGATTTATCACATTTGCCCATTTGCCTACTCCTGGCACTGTGCACTCAGCTTTGTTTTCATCATCAAAAGCCCAGAAGTAAAACCCCACTGAGCTACGTGTATTTTTACACCTGCCTGCATGACACAGTTTGCTGTGAGTCCAGTAGATCCTCACCCCACCAGGCTTGTCCCCTTGTCTGCCCTTGCAAAGCCCGAGGCTCCCTAGACCTCTCCTCCCTACTCCCCAGTATCCCTGTGCCCATGAGTCAGCCCTCTGTCTAAGCAAAACAGAAACAAAAATACAAAACCGTTATTCAAAAATGAATGCCCACAGTCCCTGTCCTCTCAGCTACAGGCATGTCCTTCAGAGTTCCCAGCGTAATCTCATCTCACCCATTCAGAGCTGGAGCAAACATTTGGCAGACTCAGACCTCGCTGCCTGTACTCCGCTGTCTGTCCTTTGCTGCTCTGCCTGCCACCCAGCTGCTGCCTGGGACAGCCAGGAGGGTTGTGAGGAGCGGAGGTTGCAGGGAAGGTGAGGCAGCTCTGCAGGCAGGGTGTGGGAGCCAGCCCGTGGAGCGGTGCAGAGGGGAGCCCTGACTGCTGTGCTCTGCCTCAGCCTGGCTCCTGCCAGCCCCACAGTTTGCTTCCTTCAGGGCTCACCCCTCTCCAGGGGTTAACAGCCCCCTGGTGCAGCCCTCACCACAATGCTCAGAGACAAGATTCTCAGAGCTGTGAGATTTGTGTCCATGTGGCTGCTGAAATCCATGCTATGCTATGGATCTATACTCTCCATGGAGCTATACTTCCCATGGATCTATACTATCCATCCCTGTTGCTACTAATGGGAACAGCCCCTTCCCCATGTTCTCATTCTCCAAGAGCCAGATCAGGAAAACAGTTTCGTCCAAAACTGACCCAGGGACAGCAGTTCCTAATCCAGCTGTCACACAGCTGTGCAAATGCTTGCACTAGCCCAGGAGAGAGGGTGAACAGAATCATGACCTGAGACTGCCACCTCATTTGGGCTACATTGCAGGTCAGGGCTGTGGTGGATTGAATCTCCCTGAAGATCCCTCACAACCACAGCGCTGTGTCCTTGTGCAGAATTGCACTCCTCCTTTCTTATTAGACCAAGGCACAGCTTGATCCTGTTCCAGCTGAAGTCAGGTAACTCCTAGCAGTCATTTTCATAGTACATGATCAGTTCTGATCAGTTGTTAGATGTTTACTTGTTGCTCATCATTTTAATTAAAGCACATAAGTAACCAACTCGGAGGCTACTCATGTATTGTTTCAGGGGAGATGTGGGAGGAGGTAGACAACCTGCAATAATGTCATCTTCAAAAAAAGCTGTTTGCACTAAGTAATGACAAGAGTTAATGACAAAAGTCCTGGAATAAGTACATTTTTACAGTGTGTCTTAAACTACAGTGTAGGGCTTATTTTGCTGAAGTATTTCTTAAATTCAATTGTTAATTTATTTGGGTCCTGAAAAGGACACCTCTCCCTGTACCTTCACACCAGATCCATGCTGACGTGAGTAAATCATATGGTGCAAACCAGCATTTGAGCATGACCTTTCCAATTTAGCTTGACCCCCTTTCAGATATAGCAATTACATTTTCTTCTTATGGTCCCCAGTTTAACCCACTTATGCCCAACCTGACTCATAAAATTTTAGGGGAAATAGCTGGGCTCCTAACTATCAAAAAAAGAGGGAGGGGGCAGGTATTGTTTTTAACTGGGGCATTTCAGTGATCCAGTTTCAAGCACAGCCAGCCTTGCTGCAGCAGCATGATGAGGGCAAGGGCAAGTTTTGGCTTGGAACAAGGAACAAGCAGTTGCAACCAGGGAAAAAAGACTGGGGGAAACAAGGTGGGGGGGCAGAAGAAGGACACCTTAAGCTTGTCTCATTGTAAGCCGCCTATAGCTACATCAAGAAGCTCCAGTCACAGATCAAAACCCCCATCTTAGGTGCTGAAAAAACATGAAGTGAAATTAGCTATAAATCAAAAAAAGCAAATAAATAGGATATGCACATGAAGTAAACCATGGGATGGGTGAGTATAGTAAGGCTAATGAAGTTTTAGGTCTTTATAAAATGCCTTGGGATTCTTCATAGAAAATATAAGATTTATGCTGCACAAGTTAAGAATTAACTCTAAATCAGTCCTTAAAAGAGAGAGAGATAAAGAGGGAAGTACAATAAAAAACAAAGGATGTGGTGAAGGTCAAAGGTGAGAAAAACTGCAGAAGTAATGAACTTTTTCACATTCAAGGCTAAAACTAACCACAGAGTGCAAGATCAGACTGGTTCAACTAACCACGGGGTCAACAGAATCAGGCTTTGGGCAAGACCTACTCTGTCCAGAAATACCTATTTACCATATTTGTATTCATCTTTATATTAGCTTAAAAGACACCAAGACAAAGAGACCTTTTGGTGTCGATCTTGTGCATGTTTAGGTTTTGACCTATAGGTGCTTCTTCATGCTGCTTCATCATGTGAAATCTAAAGCTTGTCCAACAGCTGGCCACTTGATTGTGTCCCTTGACAGAGTTGTTGCTTAGACCTGATGCATTTTCAGTATTAAAATTATTCTGTTATGATTTAAAAAATTAACTACATGTTTTTCTTTAAAGTAATACTTGTGATGTTTTGGGGGGGGGGGGGGGTGGTCTTTATTCCATGGTTAACATTTTCCATAAAGCTCTTTTAAAATTCTTTTGGAGGTCACTGCAGCAGATTCTTCAAACTCCACAGGTCTCTGTCAGATTCAGGTCGGGGGAAAGGAAGGACCAGTATTATTAGTGTTTGTGCAACAAACCCATACCTTGGCCCTAAAAAAGCAGGCATTTAGAAAGGTATGCTTCATGTATGTACAAAGCATTTTTTCCTTAACCAAACTAGCCCTGTCTTCTGAAGCTCACACTGGGGCAGCAGTGATCATTACAGGCTATTTTCTTGCAAGGCTTCATATACTTCAAAGGAGGAGCAGCAGTTTTCTGGAACAAACTTTAACTGAGTTGATTTGGTTCGTCTTGAATTTGACAAATTCAAGACAAAAATTATCAGGGAAAAACTCAACAAATCACAATTTAATTTTTATAAGAGCTAGCAGCCAGATGTCATAAAGACAGGATTTAGCTAAAATACATAACAACCCACTTTAAAATTTGCAATGAAAACATTCCCAAGGCTCAGCTGGACAGCATCTGCCACCTTTCTAGCAAAAGTTATCTTTCTTTACAGTGATTCCTCTTGCCTTGGACTTCGTGTTTCTTTCAAAAGCAGAAAAACAATGTAAGAATCCACAAGATAAACCAAATAACCAATAGCTACATTTCACAGGAGGTTACTGGCAGTAGCTGTAAATTTAAACAAAAAAAAAAAAAAGGGCATAACAGCATTCGTGTTAAACACTATGACCCCTAAGAATGCAGCACGAGGGCAGAATTCTGAGACCAACAGATGATACCCAAAAATAGATCATTTCTTTTTTCTATTTACTTTGACCACTTCTCCCTTACAATTTAATAGCAACTGTTGTAAAGCTTAAAAAACAGTTACATCAGTGAAGCCCTGTGTTAAGAGGTACCATACATTAAAACAAATTGCCTTCTCCCAGGACATCAGATGCTTCAGTCTGGGAACACCAGCTCTCTGAATAAACTTCAGTCGGGAGGTATATCCTTACACCAGGCAACTCATGACCATCCCTCTTCACTGCTTCAAGTAAATGCCCGGCACCTCACACTGAGGGCAAGATTGGAGAGCACCCACATCACCCTCACAGATGGGTCTTTGCTGAAAATGTTTGTAGTTAGCCCAAACAGACACTGGTTTGGCAAAAGTTTTCAGCCATTGTCTGCCTTCCAGATTACAGGCAGTCAATGCAATCAAAACCAACCGATCAGTCAAAAAAAAAAATTGTTTGAAGGTTTCCTACCAGCTCCTAGCCCAGCATCTGTCTGACCTGGGACAGGGATGCAGAGTCTGTGCAGGGCAATGTATTTTGTAACCTCGAACCCTACTGAGAAGATATTATGGGTGATAGCTAGAACAATGTCCTCCCCCATGTACAGAATCACATCGCTTCAACTGAAAGACATCTACATGAATACCAACAAAACACTCATCCCATCACTGCCAGGCCTTTAGGGGTTTGCCCTCACCACTGCATGGAGAGTAAGACAGCGTAAATTGAGACTGGCATCTCAGTTGGGTTTGTATTTGTATTTGCTCGTATTTGACTACAACGGACATTTAAATCATTGGTGCCCAACATCACTGGCCCTGTTTAACACAGTAAAGTATGATATACAGTTCCCTTGTCCGTCACCTGACACTGCAATCTCTGCTAAACCTACATTTTAAGATGCATCACATTCAGAGCTGCCACTCTTGCAGATAAAACAGATGCATCTTTGAAGCACTAATTAACTTGAAAGTCATACTCAACAATTGCACAGTAAGACAATCTTCAAGTTTAATGTATTTCAGCACAGAAAATGAAAATGTGGGTTATAAAAACAATTCACTCATGAGGCATCCATACTTACAGGAAGTGAAATACATCCAGTTGTGCCCAGTGTCCTACCATCTGTGCCAAGCCTATTGATAAACTTTCCCTGACAGGATGAAATACTGCTCCTGTAGAGGCACCCTTAACATAATATGCCTCTACAGCACTGGGCTGGACTAGGTTTGAAAAACAGCCTTTTATAATACACAGATGAATTTAGCACTTAAGAAGATTAATGGATTCATAAACAGCCTGAAAATCCAAACTTATTGAATTTAGTTCACAGAACAGGTCAAATAGGCATTTATCAAACCATCTGGCATCTTTCTTCCCTGGGGAAAAAAACTGTGGTCGAGCTATGGATAGCTGAGGAGCCATCACACCAGAGGTTTGGTTTTCCCTGTACTTACCTTTCCTCTAGAAATCGCTGGTACTAATCGGAAAGCAGTAGATCTTTTTGGACAGAGTGCGGCAGCCCAAAGCAGATTGCCCCAAGGCACGTGTCCTGAAGCTGCTGGAGATGCCACCTTTTTCCTGGCAAAAATGTGCAAGCAAAAAAGCTTCCCTGTCTCACATGGCAGCTGCTCCGGGAGTTCATTTTGTGCGTGAGCTGATGTTGGCTTTCAACAGAGCTGTTTACCCTATGGGCTGTGGGACTATCCCTGGGGTTGGTCATAGAGGCACTGGGGTGCCAGGGCTGCTTGAGGCCAAGGGCATTAACTCTCGCTCCAGGCTGACCTGGCCTGGCCAGCGTGAACAGACCTGACCCAAGGCACCTTTGCTGAAGCATTGAGCCCTTTCTGAAAAAGTTTTATCTCCCCAGTTCTCCAAGACAATCACAGATATAAGGTGGCACAGGAGCTGCTACGAAAAGGTCTTCATGTGCTGAATTTGTACATTACCCACCATTTTTCAGTCATTCAGTGCCTGAAGTCCATCTTCAGCTGGTCTGTCCTTTGCATACGTTTTTGGCTACTCACCAATGTGTGACTGGGGGAAGGGCCAGAGGCAAAGACAGTTACCCTCAGTTGCTTTTAGCCAATGTGTTGTCCGTACTGAACCACCACCTTAGGAAAGCGTGAGCCAGGGGCAGTTCACCCTCTGCCACTGGTGCTCCAGCACCTGCAGGGACCAAGCCAGGGCAGGGGTGGAGATGACATTCATGTTGAACTGCTCATGAATAGGCAGAGGTTTTGGGGGGGGGCAGGGAAAGGTTTAGCAAAATGTTTGAAAGGGTTTTTTAAAGTCATTTCCATTTTTATTCCTATGTCATGATGTTTTAGCAGTAATGAAGGATTGTATATGTTGTATCATTTCATATGAACATGTACACCATGGTATGATAAGCCATGTATAATGAATTAATATAGTTAAAATATCACAGAACTGTATTTCTATATAGTCACATTTTTTAAAGCATTGCTACTTAATACAAATGTAAGCACAGTCATGTTCTAAGTAAAAGTGTCTATTCTTTATGCTGCAATAAATAGCTTGCCATTTGCTCTAGACCATAAAAAGGACATTCATGTGTACCCATTTGAGTAGCCTATAAAAAACGCAGCAGAGTGATTCAAGGATCTCAAGAAAAATTGGGTTTTGAGCTATTAATTTATTTTTGAGAGCATAATATCAAATTATTTTATTAATGTAGTCTGATAGAGAAAACACAATAATTCTTTCTGGTCACAGTAGCAGCTTTCACTGAAGATTTCAAAGATAAAACATGTAAGATGCCGTACAAAAGAAAATGACGGCATAGTTGGTTAATACAGCATAATATGACACACTATGTAGTACACATTAATGGTGGAAATACAAAATATGTAGTTGAGCCTGGTTGCATTTGGCACCATCATTTTCTGCTCCTGCTGTCATGCCATGAAATAATCTACAAATAAAGACAATATATTCCTTGAAACAATATATTAATTGAAAAATAAAACCACATGTGAAACAGATGTTAGTAAGTAAGCTGTTACACTGAAATAGCTTTTCCTCAGAGAGAATGTTTTGACAAACATGGGTCCATCTGGTTCTCCTGCACCTGTGTCAGGGTAGCAGGGGGAGAAAGGATCAAAATCCTGTCTGTAGTCATGGCCAAAACACTGTGCCCGTTCCAGACCCACCTGAGGCAGGTGGCCTCCCCAGATGCTGTTCTCCTGTTCACGAGGGCTAGTACTGCAACCCTGGATGCTGCCCAGGAAAGCCCTGCTCCCCCCACACACACTGGTGGAAATCAGGAATAGCTCCCCAGCCTTCAGCAGCACCCACCATGGCTGTAGGTGTCTGTCAGGATATGAAGAGGGGTTCTGGTTTTGCTGCCTTGTCTTGCTCTCATAAAGTCAATGGTTGGGTCAACCAGAGTTGGCCCAACGGAATAAACAGCACTGCACTGCCGTCCGTACAGACCCCTATTCTCTCTGCTCCCAGCAGGGGACATCTCATGTTTCCAACCAAACCTCAACCCTACTGCCATTCTCTCATTGTTCCTATTCCACACAGCTCTGCCAGTGTCCAGGAGGCTCTGAAACCCCACTGGGTAGGTTTCTCACCTGGAGTGGGACCCAATCTTGAACTAGATCCCACCAGCTCCCATGGGAATCTGGAGCCAGATCCAACCAACCCAACCTGGGAGAGTTTGGAGCCAGATATGTATGCTAGGCCCACAATACAAACTTTTCCCTAAAGACTAGGTAGGTATAGGGACTAAACACTTAAGCAGGACCCATGCACCAGGCAGCCCTTGGACTATTTGCGCTGCAAAACCATCACTGTAAAAAGTGCTGGGAGGTAAAAAGAGAAGAAGACAGCTTCAATACTGTCCTTCCCCACCCCAGAAGAAACCCCATCCATCAGTCCATCCAGCTGCGTAGCGTTACTGTAGACTTCAGTGGTGTTTGTCACCTCTTCAGGAAGGCCCATCTGGAGCAAGAGTTTGGAGATAAGGCTGCTGAACTTGCTCTCTGTGGTAGACCAAGGCTCTTCACTTGGGGTCGGACCTTCGGACGTGACATTTAGCTCCACCGGGTCAAGACAGTAACCTTCTGGTGATCTCTCATAAAGCACGTCCATCAGGTCAATCCCAGCTACTGAGGAGGGGGAGGCACAGGGAATATCCCTGACGAGCCTGTAGTTCTCCATCCACTCCTTCAGCCACTGGATGCGGCAGTCGCATTCCCAGGGGTTGCGGAAGAGGTACAGCCGCCCAAGGAAGTACACCGGCTGGAAGACAGAAAAGGGCAGCGTCGTCAGGTTGTTGCTGTTCAAGTGTAACGCAACCAAGCTGGTGAGGTTTTCAAAAGCCCCTTCCTCAATGTAGTTGATCCTGTTGCGGTCCAGGTAGAGGACCTCCAGCTCCCCCAGGTCCCTGAACCAGGTGTTGGAAACATTCCTGAGGAAATTTCCCCCCAAGTTGAGCATCTTCAGGCACCTCAGGCCATCAAAGGAGTTTTCTGGAAGCTCGCTGATCAAATTGTCATTCAGGTACAGATACTCCATCTTCTGGCAGCCCTGAAAAGCTCGTTCATGAATGACATTTATCCTGTTGTCCTGCAGATTCAGGTATTTCAGCTTGGTCAGGCCCTGCAGGGAGTTATAGGCTACTGCTTCAATCCTGTTTCTCTCCAGGTAAACGTGGGTCAGGTTCTCCATGCCCCTGATGGCACCTGGGATCCTCCGGAAGTTGTTCTGGAAGAAGAAGAGCTCCTGCAGAGCAGGCAGCTCGATAAAAATCCTGTCCGGGATATTGAAAAGATTGCAGTCCGCCAGGTCCAGCTTGACCAGCCGTCTGAGGGCAGTGAAAGTCCGTGTGTGGAGATAGCGAATGTACTCATTGTGGGCCATTTTCAGCTCGGTCAAGCTGGGCAGTCCCTTGAAAGCGCCCGGGGTGATAAAGGAGATATTGTTGTGGTTGAGCGACAGGGATTTGAGGGAAGGCAAGGTCCCAAAAGCCCTCTCAGAGAGGAACTTGATACTGTTTTTGTCCAGGTTGATATACGAGGCTTCACAAGGGAACTTGCTAGGGATCTGCCCCAGACCAGCGTGATTGCAGAGGACAGAGCAGCTCCGCTCCTGAGTGCACACGCAGTTTGCAGGGCAAGACCGCACACAGGCCCACACCGCATGGACGTGGGGGACCCAGAGGATCACTGTCAGAAGGAACACACCATCCCCATGGAGGTGTGGGAGGAAAGAATCAGGATGCATCATTAACAAATTTATTCATCATGACAGGAAAAAGAACTTATGCTGTCTTTGCCTCCCTTCTAGCCAGGCTAATTGCTACATACTAATTGTACACTAGTGCTGACCAATTGCTCATGTGAACAATTCCTAAAAATCTTCTAGTGGGGTTTTTAAGCCCTCTGAGAATATCATATAGAACATCACCTCTGATTAATTTCTCTCCTCAAGAGGGGGACTCACCTAGACTTTAATTAGCAGTGTCTCTGTGACTGGTCTCTCTGCAAGCTGATGGGACATGGTTTGGCCAGGGAGCAGGCAGAGATGTTTTGAAGGCCAGCAGCTGTATATGGGTTGCAGTATTTCTGGGTCGGGAAGAGGGAAGGGCAGTGTATGCTAGTCCAGCAGTGGGCAGGGAAGTTCAGTTAGTTGCCTGGGGCGCATCAAATTCATGCTTTTTGTTTCTTTTCTTTGTTCATTCAGCATAATGTTTCTCTGCTGGAGCCATGAGCTGGTGCAGCACAAGTGGAAATATCAGGTCTTAAGGATGCAGTATAGTGTCTAAGAAAATTGCCACTGTGTATTGGTAGAACAGCATGAGGAAAAACAAATTAAGGGATATTGTTCAACTGCTTTCTTCATGATCTCATCATAGATGAGATACTCTGCACCTCCAGCACAGTTTTTAGTGTTTTGCCAATTCTCAAGACAGTCACCACAGTGTGTTATGCTTGATGAGAGCAGTCATTTTGTCCTTTTATCAGGCTGACATGGGAGATGTGTGGCTCTTGTGGTTTCTTTCACATTAGACCCACAAGGTACATGTACAACAAGGAAGAGAAGGAAAAAGCTCTTGGAGACAAATCAGAGAAGAATGAATGGAACAGGAGACATCAGCCTCCATGGACAGGCATTTTTGTGGGGAAAAAACATCCAGTCAACCAGATGTCTGCAAAATAAACTCATTAGAGAGGAAGAACTGAAGGCAGAGTTCATTTTGTAAGTGGTCTCAAAGGCACATCCTACCTGCTGCTCAACAAAATGAGAAGCCACACCAGCGAACTCTCCATGTAGTCACTAGCAGGAAACGGTGGTATTGCTACAGACAGTTTTTAATGCTGCAGTTTACTGGCTCCTACACAAGCACAATCCGTTTATATGTTTTTCAACAAGATGTGAGATACTGTCTTTACCAACAGCCACCTTTATTACAGCAGTGCAGGGAATCACAGTGCTGCTGCTTCATGCCTGGTAGCCCCAAGGGCTGAGAGACAAGGAACAGGCTTTCTCCCATGCTCCTGCTGGCTGTCTGGAGGCAGAAGTTCCGAGCAGCTGAGCTGCCTCTCCCTGCCAGTTTGCAGCACAGCGACTGCCCACTACAGCTGTATTCCCAAGGGACATTTTATTAAGACAGACTTGTGAGGTGATATGCCAGGAAGCATCAGCTTCAGCAAGGGTCAAGCTTTTATTTTTGCAGCCCCTAAGGCTTTAATGTACAGATCAAACTACATGATCTAACTTCGAACTAATTGCTCTGCCCTTTCTCCATCCTTTTAAAAGGCAACATGCACAGTAGTGTATTTATGAGTTTACGCTGCCTGTGGCTTTTTCAAGCAGGAGACTTGCAAAACCAGTTGCTGGTCAGGTCCCCACTGACAGGACATCAACCAAGGAGCTGCCCAGCCTGGTTCTGTTCGAACCAACCTGGTCACTGCATGTAGAAGACGGATTTAGATATGTGGAGAAAGCATCCCAGAATGACTTTAGCTGAATTTATCAAAATTCAGGTGCCATCAAGCCTGGCCACACTATTGTGACCAGAGAATTAGCAAAACAGCATCACTTCAAGGATAAATGATAGTGAAGGATACCAAGAGGTGGAAAAGATTTTAGACAGTTTGTAATTTGTTTGTTTGTATGCTCCTCTCCTTTCCCCTGAGCCCTTATCTAACATCCACGGCTAAAGGAAGTCCCCTTCAGTCAGGGCCCTGGGTAGATGATAGGTGAGGAGCCTAAGGACAAGAGCGGGGACAACGCGAGGGTCTTGGATTGCTCTTTTGTGCAGCTTGCCCAGGGGCTTCCCTCGTTTGCCACCCTTCCCACCAATCCACGCTGCTGTTTGCCAGCAGGGGCATATGTTGTTTTTGCTGCACGGTTACATAAACTGAAGGCCAGACAGATTAAGGATTTGCCTGTTCCCAAATGTCTGACCGCAGGTGGCTGTCTGGGAATAGCGGATGCAAGTGTTGCTGCTGGAACAAGAGCCTTGCATGGGCGCAGGGTGACATCCAGAGGGGCATATGTGCATAAGCTGTCCTATATGTGAGACTGTCCCAACCAAGTTCAATGCTTACCCACAGCTACCCCAAGCTCAGACACATCCCTGGCCCTCAGAGCAGACATCCCCCAGCAGCTGTGTACACAGTGTGCAGTGTAGGAATCAGCATGATGATGATAATCAAATCCCATCCTTCCCCTCCCTGCTTGTTCGCTAATCACTTGATAAAGGAAATGTCTGTAGTCAAGCCATATCCAGCCTGTTCTCCTTATACACAAGGGGTTTTTAGTGCCAAATCTGGGTCTTTTGCTAGTGGCATTTCGCAGCACACTTCCAAGATCTCTATTTACAAGTGTATCTCTTTGCATTGTGCAGTACATGGAAAACAAATGCTTGCAGAGCATCCAACTAGAACACAATCCTCTGGCAATAGGAGTTCAGAGGAGTCCCTCAGCACTGCAATCTTTGTGACAATTCTCCCTCTTTCTCTTGCAAAGGAAGTCATAAAAAATCCTCCACCTGAAGTCCACCAAACCCTCAGGAGAGCTGCTGCTCAAGAGAGCACAGGAGATCAGATCTCCGCTGGTGGCCAGATCTCCTGTGACCAACATTGCATGAAGCATTTCCACCTCTCCTTCCTTATTCCTTCCCCAAAAAGGATGTTCTTTGCTTTTTACACTGTGGCAGCAGACAGGGCAGCAGCTGGAAGATGCCTCATTAACACAAAGGGTGCTCAAATGACATGTGTGTTTAAGAAAAAGGATGAAATACAGCAATAAGGTCAAAAATATTCATGAGATTAATGAATAAACAAAATTCCACCCAGGGATGATGTATTTTGCTCTTTTAAATACTATGGTAATTAAGTATTTGAAAGGAAGAGTGAGAGAAAAAAAAAAATGTTTGCAGAGTTTTCAGAAGGGTAAAGAGAAAATGATTGCAATAACTGAGTATTTAACCTGCACCTTTCCAAACGATCTGTCTAATCCACTACTGGGTAATGCGGAATAAGAGTATACTCACCATTTAAAATGATGGCAAACATTACTTTGATTATTCACTAGTGGCATTTCAGGTCTGGCAAGTGAACTTGAGAGATCTAAAAACACACAGGAAGACCAGAGACAGGTTTCATCCTCTGTCATTTCTCTGCATCATTTTCCCAAAATAAGGTCTATGTTTAGAAAAGAAGAGCAAGGAAAAAGCTCCACTCCCACATGCTTTCAAGAATTCCCCAGCACCTTCCTGGAGAGTATCTTTCTTCCACCACTGACCTTCTCAGGAAATCCTGCAGCTTTGTGCTACACCTTTTCACAAGCTCATCTGCATTCTTCACCCCAGCCATGTAAAGGGTAAATTCCTATCATCTGAGGTGGGAAAAGATCACCAACAGTAAAAGACTGGCCAGCTCCCCAGGAAATAGGTGCTGGTACAGAGGAACGTAACCAGCTTAGCATCAAACAGTCAAAACTAAAATTCCCAACAGAAATCATCTTAGACACATTGCTTACCTAGCCGGGCAGTGGCTGTGTCCTCCCTCCTGCTCATGAGGCTGCCATTAGCCATACAAGTCAGTCTCTGAAAAGTTGGCATTTTTTTCTCACAAGCTATCATTTAATGGCAGGAAAATCCTCTGTATCAGAGGAGGATTAGCGGAGATGGAAAAAATGTGTCTGTCCTCTAAAGCTCCTAGAGCAAAACAGGGATTGCGGACAAACCAAACTGCCACTTTCTCCCCTCTGCCAACCTACTCTCCCCCCGCCACTAAAAGAAAAAAAAAAAAAAAGGTTCAGTCCAGAATTGGACCTCTGCCATTCAAACAGCATTGCTGAAAGTCATTACTTGACTTCCCATTATATAATGGCAGAGAAGGTGGGAGTGAAGGGTGCAGCCTAAACTAAATGGGATTATATTTGGGGGAAGCACAGGCTTATGATTTCCCTTCACTGAGCTCTCCAAACAGACACAAGTTGGGACTCTCTTTCCCCATGCACACTTTCCCAGGCCCAGCGTGGCTCACACACTGCTAACAGGATGCCAGTGTGCTTTGCTTTGCTTTGCTTTGCTTTGCTTTGCTTTGCTTTGCTTCACTGGGAATTGCTCCTGAAGGACAAGGAGATGTCAACAGCACTGGGAGAAGAGTCAGCAAACACAGGAGCTTGCATGGTGTATATGGCCTTGATAATAATGAACTCTGCCCTGTCTATCAGTGTGTTTTGCTTGTGATACTGCAGCTGGTGCATGGAAATTACAAGGACAGCTTCTGTATGTGGCAATGTTTTAGTGTTCAGGATGTGAATTGGTTTTTAAAGCCTTTTTTGACAGAATTATGGTTTCTTTGGAGAGTAGGGGCTGAATAAGTAAGTTATCTCAGCCTTCCATGCCTTAGGTAATTGCATTCACCATGTCAGAGGGAAAAATAGCTCTACTCTTTATTTCTAAAAGTGAATTGTTCTGCTTTTTTTTTTTCAGGAAATGGAATACCTGATGAATTTATGCTTGATACAGCAGGAAAGGTTCAGCTGGGAACCAGTCCCCTGCTGCTTGGCTCTTCTTGCAAATGAAAGGACCCAGCTACATCGGGTTTATTTTGTTTTGGCTTTCCCTCAGTCTTAAGGCATGTGGCTGGCATCTCAGGAAATTTGCATCTGTCTAAACAGTGTGTAAGGAGGCTGGTGCTGGGGGGCAGGCTGGAGATAAGGGGGTGACCCATATAGCACTGATTTTATCTGAAGCATACCTTTCCCCACGACCCTGTTATACAAACCCCCCAGCTTTGCACTTCTGCGCTTTGCACCGCGCTGCTTTGCACAGGAGGAAAGAGATTTGCAAAGCCACACACGTTGCAGCTTCTGCCATGGAGCTGAAGCTGCTGGAGACGTTGTGGGAACCGAAGTGGCACCAGCTGAGCGCTCACAAGCACTGGGGCAACTTGTGTTTCCTCTGAATGTCCTGATCCCCATAGGAACACCAGAAGACACAATCTGTCTGATCACAAAGAGCAGATCACTTGCCTTTCAGCCATGAAGAAAATTGGTGGGGAGCAGGGCATGAGAACTATTCCCAGCTCCTTTTCCCCCAACGTTTACCAGAGCCCTAAATGTGATACCAGAAATCTTGTCTCTCCCCAGGTGCACACCTGCTGTAGACAAGGGGTGGAGGCAGTGGGCAAGCAGGGTGTGTGGGACTCGGTGACAATTTGGCATGTGATCAGTTGGCAGCTCCCCAGGGACTAGACCTGCTGCTTGGTTTGCACAGCAATACTAAATCTGCTCGTCAGAAACGAGGAGGGGCTGATCTGCACCAAGGCACCAGATTTCTTCCCCAAGACTCTGGGGCTCTCCTGTGCACAGTAAGGGACCGGTGGGGATGCGACACGAAGGACCACTGAGCCCCAGAAAGTGCTTTTGTGATCTCCAGAGCCACCTCCCCCAGAGCAGCAATTTGGGTGATCTGGCAAAACACGTCCCCTAAGGAGGGCACTGGGAACCTCTGTACAATGAGTGGGTGGGAGCAGGTAGGTTGGGGATGGGGGGGGGGCTTGTTAAACTGGGAGCTATATGCACCTCAGCAGTCACTTTTGGAGGTGGGGGGAAGGTGGCAGTAGGTGTCTATTGCAACATCAGCAGTCATGATGTTGTTAGCAATGCTGCCAAAGCAGGCTCCATCAGAAGTTGGAGGAAGGTTGTCAGAGAATAACTCTCAGAGAACTACTGCAACAGGCAGCCCCGCCGTAGACCAACACAGATATTATTAGCTGCTGCAGGAGCTTCTGACGCCAGCTCTCCCATCAGCATCCCACACACATACATAGCTCGGTAGCTGCAGCTGGCCTGGCAATCAAGCCCAGCCCCACTCTGGCCTTTTCTACTGCCGCTGGAGGTAGGAACGGCAGAAATAGCCTGTGTCCTGCCCCATCATGAGTCCTCCCACCCACAGCATCACCAGCCAGCCTGTGCCAGCACACTGGAGCACCTGCCTGGCCAGCAGCAGCAGCTCCAAGGAAGGCTTACAACAGTATGTTTCTGTGCATTATCTACGGGCAGGAGCCTCTCACACCTCCAGACAACAGCACAGAGAAGCTAAAAACATCTCAGTGTATGCACAGGGGGAGGATGGGGGGCTGGGGGTGAGAGACTCACTGAGGTCACAGTTTCTAGGAAAGTCTCTCGCTGCAGGCAGCCAGCTGGTCAGGGAGCATCACCCTGTGAGCAGCTTCAGTAGAGCCCTGCAGGAGCACCAAGCTTGCCACCCAGTGCCTCCCATGAACAGCTCTTGCAACTCTTGATTCATCTCCTGATAACCCTTGGACCTGAAAGGGCATGACAGTGTGAGAAAGAGGCCTGGTAAGGAGAAGTTTATAGTCTTCTTAGATAGAAAACCTTAAATACCAGAGAGTACATAAAGGAGACCAACATTTATTCTTAAAAGAAACAAACTTGGGCTTTAAACCACACCTCAACATTTTTCAGAGTGTGACTCACAGGTGGTTAATGCCGAGGGTTGAGCACACTGCAAATGCTCAGTGCTGGGAAGATGCTGTGGCTGCTGGGCTGGAAGCAGACTCAGAAGCTACAGACCTTGCTACTGCAGCTCTGTGCTGTTAATTTTTTTTGCCACCAAGGGCTCTTCCTCATGACCTGTCCTGCCCTTTTTAATCTCTGGGAACTCAGAGAAGCCAGAGGTCAACATAGCAGTGGAGTGGAGCTGAGCCCAGAAAGTAGCAGAGTTACGCCGCCACTGAAAAAAAAATATATAGATGTTTATATCTGATCTACCACCAAAAGAACTTGGAGAATTCAGCCAGTTCTCCAGAGGAGCCTGCTCTGTACCAGTGGTGTGTGCTGGAGATGTAAGCCTTGGCACAGCCTCACAAGTTGGCAGTGAGGACAAGCCTGCCTTGCAGGGCAAGCCTGCACAGACTCAATGCAAGATTGCTTCTAACAACCCATTTCTTCATGGCCAGGGGCATTTCATGTGATGGTGGGTTAAGGATCTGATTGCAGCTTCTATCTCTGTTACACATTGATATGATTTAAAACGATCACTAGGGACTACTTCTCACAGTGTTTCAGCTGCAGGTTAAAATATTCCCTTTATGTTCAAAGGTTGGTTAAAAGCAGCTGGTGGGACTCACTTCACCTAACTGAAGGTGAGAGGTCTTGTCTCACCTACTTTAGCTGCCTACCCGTGGGCATCATCATGGGCCTCAGCAGGGATCATTTTCACCAGTGGAGGATGACAAGATAGCTGAGGGTGTGCAGCTTTAGGGACACCTCCATGCCATTAGACACCAGCGCTGGGTTAGCTGGATCCCAAGCATCGCATGTCTGGATGCTTCCAGCCAAACACTGCCCTCCTTAGGGCAGCGAAGAGGCAGACCTGCTTGCCTGATTCCGGTGGCCGAACATCTTCACTTCCCCGTTTTTTAAGCTCTCAGAGCCGCTTGCATTCGTGGGACTAGTGCAGGGGGGTGAGGTCCCTGCACCACAGAGCACCCGAGCCCCTCCACCCACCCCAGGCTTTGGTTTCCTGCTCTTCCGTAATAGCGGCCACAGCTTGGTGCATACTTCCCCTCTTCTCACAGCAGCAGCTGTGTCGCACATCTGAGCCTCTCCTGTGCCTGTAATTGTTGGGGTGACCTTTGAAGTAGCTGCCTCAGCGTTTCTTGCAGGGGCTCCTGTTGTCAGCTCTGCCTCATGGGACCCGGGCTGCGTGCAGAGTGGTCACCCAGCCAGCCGCAGCCCTGCCCACACAGCTCCGGACAGCTTAGCTTTGGGGTGGGGAGGAGAAGTCCTCTGCAGGAGGGACTGCTGCGCTTCGAGAGGACAGGACCGACCAGCACGGCCATGCTGGGGTTTGCAACTTCAGCACAGCCCACGTCACCATCAGAAATAGTGCTCGGTGCATGCTTAGAGGAGATGCAGAAGCAGCTGAGGAGACAACCAGGACTTCAAGAGCAAGGCGTAAAGAACCTTACCCTCACTCAGAAGAGAGGACAGCTTTTCTTCTGCAGGCATGGGTTTCGTTTTTGTCTGGACTGAGGCCCCTGGACTTTGCTCAGGCATTAAGCTCCAGGGCCCTGAGGGCACCTCTCCCCCAAGGCCTCCCCCCACCCTTGCCCAAGGGCTTGGGGGTCCCATTTCATCACAGCCCAGGGCCACTGGTCCCTGCCCAGCCTGGGTGCTGCAGGTTGCATGTTGTCTCTGTCCCTCTGCTCGGTGTTGCAGCTCCCTCACAGCCTGCCCAGCACCCTCAGGTTGCTGTGCTGTGCCCTCATCAGACTGCCTTCTGCTGGTCCCACCCCAGCCAGAGAAAATCCATGTCACCTCAAGAAACCCCTTGGAAAGGAGACTTGCTCTGGTGCCCCCCACAATGTCCACCCCATGTATCCTCAGCAAGGAAGGCTGCCACCAGTGACAGTGCCTCCAGGCTGTCAAAATGGCTCCTGCCCTTCAGAAATAAACCCATCTCACCCCAAAGACCAATTTTGGCCCTTAATCCCCTTCAACAGCCTCTGCCAAGTGTCTGGGTTTGATCTGCTGGGTATACAGCCCCACTTTCCCTCCCATCCCGAGCCATGTCCCCACAGCAGTCATGCATGCACACCACCCAGCAGTGGGCTGCCATCGCAGAGTTGGTCTGAGTGGGCACAGTTTCTTGACAGACACCTGCCCAAGGACTGAGAGAACGGACAGTGCTGGGCATGTCGAGATGCCCAAACCCAGCCAGAGGGTGAAGCAGCCCTGCAAACGCCTCATGGCAGGGCTCAGGTGGCTGCTGGCTACATGCAGGAGTAACTCTGGGGGACTCCTCAGTGCCTGGTCATTGGCAGGAGGAAGCAGGGATGAGACAAGGCTGCCAGCAGCAGTGCTTGGCCAGAAACAGCCACCAAAAAGCTGCTTACCCACGGGGAGTGTAAGGAAGTAAAGCCAGTGAAGCAGCAGAAAGAGGAGAGGGTCAAGGTGGGCACCAGATTTGAAGCTCCGAGCCAGCTGCTGCACAATGGCCAAGCCCGGCAGCAGAAGCAGAGGCCCCAGAGCATGCAGCTGCAGCAGGAGCGTCTTCTGAAAGGGAACAGCACACTCTAGGGTAGGGAGACTGAAGCAGATGCAGGGCACAGCAAACCACAGGCCAGTGTATTCATCTGTCAGCCCAAACCTCCGACAACGGCCCAGCTGGACATCAGGCAAACCCGTGCAAAAGGGACAAGAAGCCCAGGGGATGGAGAGTAGCTCCATCAAGGTAAAATCCTCCCACTGCCTGCTGCAAGGGAAGGACAGAGACCCTCTCCAAGACTGTCCAGGCCACTGGCTTTTACACCAGCTCACAGGGTCCCTCCCGGCCCATCCTGCGGATGTGGTTTTATGTATCAGTCATGCTAATCAAACAGTAACATTTCCAGCAAGAAAGGAACAGTGTGGGCTGCTCTGCAGTGAGGGGCTGGACACTCACCCAAGAAGCAAGTTCCTGCTTCCCATTGCAGTACACGTGTATGGATGCTGGGCTCAAAAAAAACATCATTGGGGTTACCATCTGACTGCCCACAATACCCAGAGCAGCCCTGGGGAGGGAGAGGGGAAGTTGTTCTCAGATCTGTATTAACTAAAGCTGAAGAGGAACTTGAATGTATATCTGCCACATCTGCGCTGTGACTCTTGGCCTCTGTTACAATTTTTTTTTTCTAAAACTGACTGGCCACACTCAGATGTCTCATTTCAGGGATGAACTGCTGCTGCTGAAGCCTGAACAGAGGCTGCATCGCGGGGTGTGGGGAGCCCTGCCCTCACTTCTGCCTTCGAGCAGCCCGCAGCTCAGCATGTTGTGCTGCATCACCACTTTCGCCCAGCGTGCGGCCAAGCTGGCAGCTGCTGCTCGCATGTCCCACTAGCAGACTTCGAAAGGGAAGACCAGTGGTGCCCATACCAGCCAACCAGCCCTCCCTGCTGAAGCCGGTCCAAAGGTGCCAGTGGTGTGGGCATGCACAGCCGGGGACCCCCAGGAGGGTTCGAGCTCAGGCGCTTTTACTAGCAGCTGAGCAGCTGGCCTGCCTCAGCCTTTTGGCATCTGCAGGGTCATTTCTATCCTGTGTTAATAAACAGGGAGCTGCTTGTCTCCTGCCTAACTCCTCACACCATGCTTTCAGCAGGCTGCCGCCCAAGGCCGTGACTACTTGCAGTTCCTTGTTATCTAATGGGAAGGCTGCACTGTACACACATGAAGACAAGGACACACTGTAGCGAGCTCCGCTTAATTCCCCCTTAGTGGCTAGTGAGTCTATTAATCTTAATAAAGCTGCCTCCACAGCCACATATGGACAATGCACAATGAACTTAAAACACAGCACTGCAAACACCTTTTGAAACAGCCTTGTCTGCAATAAACACACAGCAGGCAATACGTTATCAAAGCCAACAGCCCTTCCAGGCCTCAGCAGACAGTTTATTTACCTCCTGGTGATTCATCTCTCCCACCTACGTGACAGGATCGGTGCCACCTTCTCCCTGCCATGTAGTGTCAACATATGGGGCAGGTTCATCGCTTACCTGTCTCCGCTTAACTCGGGCACTTCTGTCAGGAGCCTGCTTTGCAGCCAGGTCAGATACTCGGAGAGAATGAACCAGAAGCCCTGGACTCTCGGATTGAGGGTTCCGTGGGGCTACAACTGTTCTGCACAGTGATTTTTGTTCTACCCATCATGGTACTTTCCCCCACCTAACTAATGCTTCCAAATGCCAGGTAACAAGGAGCACTCCATCACGCCAAGCAGCCATAATTACCTGGTAATAGATCTAAAAGGATAATTCTGTTGCCTGTCAAAGATGCTGGCAGATAGGAAAGGAGCCAATCATCATATCAGGAATAAACTTCAATAACATAATAACCAGCACATTAAACAGGAGGTTAGAGCAGTATACACTTAAGAGATGATCTGAAAGATTTGTTAAATGTCTTCCTCAGCGTGTAATGGCAATGCATTCAGTGCATAATCAAGCCCAGGCCAATTAAAGTACTGGGCTGAAAACACAGCAAGAGAAATTTCTAAAAACTGTTCATTATGGCCAAGTCCTCCTTCCATCTGATGTTGCAGTACAAATAGCCACATGCACACCTTTCACCCATGCCCCCTCCTAGCAAAGGAAAGGGGCATAAGAAAGTCTCCAGTGCTCCTCCCCACAGCTGTGTGAGTAAAAGTTTCCCCACATGTACAGCACATCTGAACAGCGTGTGTTGGACCACTAAGAAAGGATGTGTCATGGGTAAAGGACAAAGAAACTCAGGGACCCCAAACATGGGGCGCATGAAACTCAAGCATCACTTCAAAGCACACTGAAGGGGAGAGGGAGCAGCCGCTGGGGCCAGGAGCTGCCCTGGGAGCAGCCATCTGCCACGCTGCTTTCTCCAAGCCTCAACCGAGTTCATCTGCAAGGGGGTTAGATTCTCCAGCTACAGTCATACAGCTACTCAAACATCCACCACCTGACATATGCACAGTTTTTACACGGGTCTAAGATGATTAAAGCTAGAAGAGCTTGGGGGTGGGAGGGGAACAGCCACTGGGGCAGCTAAGCACACATTTACACCCACATTCTGCTTCCCACTCGTTCCCTGCCTGTCATTTTATGGGCTGGTGACACCTCCTCCTCCATGCCAACCCTGGGCGTCACCAAAAAAGCCCCCATGGCTGTTACAGGCAAACACAGCAAATCCCCCACAGTGGAGTGTATTTATGGATCACAGAAGTACAGCACTTCTGCTCATGCAAAAGGCTTTGTTTCCTGCCAGCTGCAGAAGACCACCGCACCTGAGGGAGAAGGGGCGTAACAGCTTTTTCTGAGCCATCAAATCGACAGTGACAGAGGCAAAACAGCTCCTCTGCAGCAGGGCGAATACTACGCTCCTGGATAGGATCAGTGTTGAGTCCCAAGCCTAGCAACTGGCAACGTGAAGAGAAAGCTCTATTCCTGCTAGTTCGATAGCAGCAAAGCTGCAGTCTGCTAATCCTTTAACCATTTGTAGGGATGCTGTGCAGGTTGCATCGGGTTTGCGGGAGCCTGCAGATGGGTGGGGAAATCCCTCTTTGCTCTTGTCAGAAAAGCTGAGCTACAACAGCTGTGCTTTAGCATCAAGTGTGTGTTGCAGCAAGTTGTTTGAGCTACCATGCCCGATTTGAGTTATTACAGAGAGTAGAGAATGTCTGCTCTCCTTGTATGGTGGGAAGCAGAAAATAAAGGAGGAGGTAAACACCCTGCTTATGAGGCGGGGGGGGTTGGGGGGGAGACGCTGCAGAAACACATTGATCAAGCTGAACTGTGGGAAATGTGAAGGAGGGCTAGACATTCAGCATTAAAAATAAATCACACCAGGGCTCTGCAAGACACCGCAGCCCTCAAAAAAAGTCTTCTACCCAGAATGTCTCACTATGGTTATCATTTCCCTTTGATTTAGGCAGCACTTTCACACTTCTCGTCTGAGACTTACTGGATTGTGCTGGGGGCCCACATTTGGCACATGAGGGTGTGGGGCAGGGAAGGGGCAGCATGCCTGGTCATGCAGGGCTGTGCCTCCCTTCACCCTGATGCCCAGCAGCACCTCCTGGGCATCCAAAACACATCCTCTCCCTCCTTGTCACTCACTGAGCATTTGCAGCAGCAGCTCAGGTGCAGTCAGTGACAGCCCATCCACAATCTCTCCTACCAGAGCAATAGGCTCATCAGTGTATCAGAAATGCTTGCCTTGCCCTTAAACAGGATAGGGAAACTTTGCTGCTTGAGGCTGCTGCTATGATTTTTAGTGGTGCAATTTAAAAAAATTGCAAAACAAAGAGCAGACACTGGAAGTGATGAATGAAAGCGATGAATGAAAGAACCAAGCCAGGACACCCTCAGTCTATTATTTTGGCCTTTGACAGAGCATCCCATTGGGTCTGAGGGACCCTACCAGTGCCACAAGTTGGCTGCGTGTTGCCTGACAGTCTCCATCTGAAGGGCTACAGCATTGGCCTCATCACACAGTGCAGAAAAGAGGAGCACACACAGGTCTCTCCCAGCTTGAGGGGCAGTAGCATCCACAGAGGAACGGGATGGGCAGCCAGGGCAGTAACACAGTACAGTGAGGTCGGCTTGTGCCAGCAAAGCCCAGATCTGAACACAACTTGTCTGAGACCCCGCCACACACAGCTTTGGGGCTGTGCCAGGCAGTAGCACCTGTGTTTAGGTGGCTCTGTTCACACATGAGAGACCTAAAAAGGATTAGGCATTAGCCAGGGGATGTCAGCAGCACAGATGCTGAAATACCCTTGAGGCTCTGGGCCTGAATGTTTGATCCACCTGTGAACAGAAGTGTTTTGGGTGACTTGAGGCTTAGGCAGCAATTGAGGGAGATCTAAACGTTGTATTTTTTTCAAGCATCGAACGTGTCTACCTTTCCACAAAAAAGTCTGCTGGGTGTTTGCCCTTCCTCCGTCATGCCTGTGCATGACCAACCAGCCCAGTCCAAATACACTCTGTCAGGTGTCGATGGAGCATTGCTCACAGACCTTGCACTCCTCTACCTTATTTTGGGTATGCAGCCCAGCCCCGCAGCCGCTTGTGAGGAGGGCAGCCTCTCTGGCGAGCCCTCTGACCTCCATCCCAGGTGAGGCTGAAGAAAGCCTTTGCTACCAGTCCCCTGGGAGCGTGCAGGGACACACTGTGCTCCGCGGCATACAGCAATAGTTAACACCAGCAACATCACCCAACATTTGTACAGCTAGCAGGTTTTTTAACGCTTGCCTGGCAAACAGCAGCCCCAAGTTCTCTGCTTTCCACCATATGGGGAGAGCCAAACCCACACCACCCTCTCCCCTAAAGAACTACCGAACCAGCAGATGTATGGGCCAGCATGGATCAAAAGGGGACTATCCCCCCCTCCTGTTGAAACCATGACACTGTGCAGCAAAATTAATAAATAATGCCAGCAGGCTTCTGTCTGGCAGAAACATACTGAAAGAGGAGACTGGGTTTTGCAAACACATCCGGGGGGGTGGCGGAGGGGAAGCATTGCCTTCTGTTTCCTGGACAGCTTCTGCATTTTGCATTGAACCAATCTGTAGATAAAACGCAGAGAAGCAGTCTCAGGAGCCAAGACCAGACCCCAAGAAAATTCCCCCATCCACTGCGAAAGCCCTCACAGGCAGCCCTCGCTGCTGCAACCCCTCTCACGGACGCTATACCCCTGGCCCCGTGCCTGACAAACACACAGA
The DNA here is from genome assembly GCF_047716275.1 of Strix uralensis. Classification (NCBI taxonomy): domain Eukaryota; kingdom Metazoa; phylum Chordata; class Aves; order Strigiformes; family Strigidae; genus Strix; species Strix uralensis. The sequence continues at coordinate 41,467,936 of NC_133973.1, forward strand.
TTAAAAAATACAAGGCCCAGAGACTTTGGGCACCTGCAGAGCAGAAGCTGCAAAGGTTAGAGTTTTGCGCTGTAATTAATTTTGGGGTGGTTTTTTTTGTCTTTCATCTCTCCCAGGCACATGGGAAGTCCACAGCAGAGATGGGGAGGGAACCACCTCTCCAGGAGGCCCCTTTCTGGCATCATCAGACCCCTGCCTTCACTTCAAGGCAGCCTGTCTTCCTGGATGTAAAATGAGAAATGGCAAGATTAACAGAAACTCAAAAGACTCAAGTGTCTGCTTTTGAACAAATCTGACGTAAGGCGAGAAAGCTTAACCAGGGCCTAGAAGAGCACTAATTATCAAATGGAAAATTAACAGGTAATTTGTCTCTAATGTGAGCTAATCATTTCTAGGGGAGAAATTAATTAAATAGGGGAATTAAATCACCAAGAATTTGCAGAGTGACCAGTTCTGATGAGATTCGGTTAATGAGCTATCTGATAATTGTGTTGTCTTCATTTTCTTCTCCTCTGGACACAGAGAGACAGGGAGCAGGAGATTAGTGCAGTGCCTCCCCCTCCCATGCTGCAGCCTGAGATGACTGCACCTTACTCAGCCTCAGCCTTTCTTCTTGACAAAACTTGAGCAAAAGAAAAGCAAAAGCCAAAAGTAGACCATTGGCAAAATGCAGTTGTTAAAAAAAGATTTTGAAAAAATTAGTAGGTGAGAGAGAAGGAAGTTTCCTTTACATAAACAGCTCGCAGGGTCATGACGCACCCTCCTGCCTGAGCTCAGTGCCAAACAATGCAGTGAACTAGAGTCAAAGTCCACTGCCAGCATTCTCCAGCAAAGGGGAGGGGGGGGGGTGGTAAAAGGTGACCGTCTCTCCCTCAGACAAATGTGACGCACTTGGATCAAGAGAAAAATAATTTTGCTTGGGATTTCAGTAACAATCCGAGCTGTTACTCGGTCCTGAGCAATGGATGGGAGGCTCAGGCTCTTCCACGGCTGTTAATAAAACCCAGTCCGCATGGTGCCACCAACATGCTCCAGGCTGGGTGCAGGCACGCAACCTCATTTCTGTCTAATTAGCCAGAGCAGTGTTTATGTCAGTGTCATACTTGTACAACAGCTCCGTGCCAGCTGCAGGAAGAGAAATGATCTCCAGCCTTGTAGGAACACAGAGCTGCATGGGCAGACACCACCTGATCTTTCATAAAGCCTGCCAGCACAAAAATAACTTCTCAGAAACACTTGAACACGTCTGAACAAGCAGAGTGAGCCAATATTGGATCAGCACTTCACAGGGCTGCAGCATTTACAATCCAGCCTTCAAAGCCCTAAATTTGGATTTGCTTGGATTTGCTGCATCTTCAAACCAATGCCCGAGCTCACCTACTTTCAGTTTTGCCATCTCCTTACAGCATTATGAGCCAAATTCTCTAACAACCCTCCTGGATGGAAAAACACAAGCATTTACACTTCAGGGAAGTGACTAATTTGTGGTACCTGTAATGGGTGAGGCTCTGCGAGTGAAATAATATGGTCAGATCCAGGTGGAACTGAGGGGGGCAGTTACGTTATCTACTTCATACACAGGTTGTGTTCTTCCACATGTGAACAGAAGCTGAAGGAGGCAAACTAAAAGCTTACAGCTCTCTCAAGAAATGAAATTCACTGTTGTTGATGTGTAAAATGATTCTCCAAGTGTTAGGATTTTCCCTGATACTGCATGTACTTGCTGTGGTAACACAACCTGATAGCTCTGATACATTTTGCAGTTTATTCCTGAATGACAATAATAATAAAGCAAAACATGAAAGCTGTCAGTGTCTGTTAGTGAGTTCACATTACAGAACAAAATATTCTCTCCTGGAACATGCTGGGTCTTATGCAGATTCAACTTTTCTGGGTGACGCAAATGCTGTAAAAACAACTCTGAGTCATAGAATAAAATCACGTAATTCCCCGAAGCCAAATAAGGACAGAACTAAGCCCACGCAGCTCTGACTTACCACTTTCTTGGTAGTAACAATTTTGTTTATCTTCCCTTCTAAACGATACCATTTGCCTTGCTCTCACTGCAGATCTTGCATTTCCTATCACTCAAGCCCATGGTCGGTGTAAATACTGGTATTGTAAAAAACAGTCCTGTCCTAGCATCTGCAAGGTCTAGTATAAAGCCTGTTACATGCTCTCTGGGACTAGCTTTGCTAATTGCTATGAGATCTTTATGAGGAACCCGAAAGGCATTCTCCCAGGCTGTCTGCAGTTTTATTTTGATATATTTTTCACCAAGAGTTCATTTACAGCCTATTAGAGCCAGGCTTGGGTATTTTGTGAATGTTATACAGCAGTACTCAAAGAGCACTTAATGCCTTAATTCTTCAGAACACTTTTTAATTTCATAACGCAATTAAATTGTTTCACTGCCATATCTCCCATGCACCAAATTGGGCAAAGCCTTGTGCAAACAGCCTTGCAGCATGTAAATAAAGCCTTCAGACTTGATCTGTGGGTGGTGTAAATTATCATCACTCTGCTGCTGTCATTTTGCATCAGCAACTGCTGAGCTTTCCACTCTGAAACCTTAAGGACATTTTTTTAATAGGGTGGGAGGAGTTGCATAAGAAGAGTTGGATGTAATAAATATGATGTGATGTAATTGCAGTACATGTAAGCATATTGTTTTATTTATTTTCAGCATCATTGATTTTCCTTGTCCCTGGCTTGACAGCATTTATGCATGAGAGCTTGAGTGACTGTGCTAGAAATACAGGTTGTCATGTTTGCATGGTAATGCACAGTAAGTTTGATCTAACTGTAAAGCAAATAAAAGTGATTTGTGTCCTTACTAGTTATAATTCTCTTTAGGGTCAAGTTTGGAAGATGTAGTGACATACCCCTGGCTTTACATTTTTCAGAGAAAAGCCTCTTCAAGGGAGTGAGAATGTAGCAGTGTGTTCCATATTGTTGCTGCCTGATGATTGACATAAACAATATACTGGTGCCTGATTAATATACGCACACACTCCTGGGTACTGAAGCCATTAACACAGCAAAGACATACTCAAGGTGTGGGATTCATAAATCAGAAAGAACAAACTGTGCTGTGACCTACCAGAGCTTTAACTCATCCCTCAGCTGCTGCGCTACAGCTTCAGCCAGCCAACGCATGCTTGCACAGCTGCACCCCCTTGCCAGGCTGCTGTTTAGCTATCCCTCCTTCTCTTCCCCGCACTTAAGTGTCTTCCAAGTTACCACTAGTAACTGAATATATTTACTGAATATAACCAAGGTCTCCAAGAATAGAAGAGACCTCATGCACATCTGACATTTTTGTGTTTAATGGTAACATTTATGTATCTGAGGCATGTTTTTCCACTGCTGTTTTTTAAACACAGTAAATTCAGTCTGGTTTTAATGCTGTTTTTTCCTGAAAGGTCTAGCAGATCTCTAACAGAGGCTATATCACCAGCATGTTACTTGAAGAAAAGCAAAAGAAGTGATTTATTCAGACTCTTTAAAACTCCTGTATCATTAAATCCAACATAGCGCAAATGTTTGAGAACTGCTGAGAAGAAAATATGTCTCTATTAAAGCTCCAAGGCTCTTGTCTTTTTGATTAAGGAAAAGCAATTTTATACTTCTGAGACCTCCCACGCCATATTCTTAAGAGAGGAAAGGCAGGAAATAGTCTGTCTGACATTCTCCATTTGGTGAGGAAAAGAAATACTTCAGAGTTCCTTTATATATCGCAAGTTAGCTCTAAAGAAGTGACTGGGGTTTTGACTCACTTGCCAACTTTAATCCACTGATAAGCCTGGAAAACTCAAGTGCTTTCACCTGGGACTTACATGTCCACATGAAAGGGTAAGTGAAAGTTGCAGGTAAGCATCTCTAAAGAGAAGAGGCATCGTTAGTACCCAGCCATCCTGGCACAGTATCTGTACTGCTGTATATGAGCTTAAACTGGGGGCACAGCAGTGACTTCCACTTGGACAAATGATACATGTAATTCTACAGTGTAGTACTGTCTACAGTAACCACCAAGAAGCTTACAGAAATTTCCTCCAAATACTGTTATTCATCTAACTTGTACTGTCATAAATGCAGTATCATGGGGTTTGTTGTAAGTGCTGGCCTTTCTTTTCCATCAAAAGTAATGTCTTATATTAAGATTTATACAAATGGGCTGCACAGCAAATTGGTAACAAGCCTTTGCAGCCCAAATACTTGATTCTTTACCTGTAAATAGACACCATGATCAAATCTGAAGTTTACAGCCTGGGAAGGTCACTAGAGCACTATGCCCCTTTCAAGCTACACATAGACATACCCTGTTTCAGCCTTGTACACAGAAGATTGCAATGCAAACACCAACGTATTCCCAGGCTGCCAGTGGATTTTATGACCTTTGCTTTTTGTCTTGCATCTCCCACTTCTGTAACTCGTGGCAAAAGCGGCACCTCCATCTCAGCTACGAAAGGGGTGATGTGTTCACAAACCAGCGAGGCTGGAGCTGTCAGCGTTGACTGTGTCATTCTGCAGAGGGCACTTCTTACTCCTGTGGTCAGTCACCAGACCATGGTGTGCACAGTTTCACAGCTGTCATGCTGAATATTTTAAATGACTGGTTTTTTGCCAAGTCAGAACACATTCACAAACCAAGAGATCATCTCAGGACAAAGCCTGTCCAGGAAAAAGCCTGTTTCTATTTTGGCACTGCAGCTTGGAGCAAGAGGGTACAGATCCCAGGGCTGTCACAGCTGGAGTCTGTTTGTGGAGGAGATTTAAAACTCAGACTTAGCTAATCTCTGAATTTCCTAAAGCAAAACATACAACACTGCTTGTTTATTCCCCCCAGACAGGAATTTCATCAGATGAGGTCTGTAACATCTGACTACAGTTTGCCAACCACACTCTCAAAGCCCACAGGTGATACTCCGGGGAGATCAGGAGAAAAGCAGACCTAAGAGACTGCTATGAAACATCCTCCCTAAGAAGCTCTTGTAGCATCAATGTGTATGAATTATGGAGTTAATCCTCCCTACTCTCATGAGTAATCCTATGCATTTGCACAGCAATTCAGATAAGATGCTACTCTGCCAGTTGCTATACAAACATGGAACAAAAGGCTACAGGACATCACAGATGGGATCTGTGTTCCCACACAGGTTTCCTGTTATTCCACGAGTCCATTGCTAGAGGTGACTGGCACGTGCACTGCCACACCATGACACCTTCCAGCAGGATGACCCCATTTGGGTAAAGGAAATAAATTACAGAAAGCAGACATATCCCATCAACTGACAAGGTGGGATGAGGTATAAAAAGATGCTCCAGAAAGAGTTTAGGCAGGAGTCCTGTGGTGTTAGAATCAAAGTACTTGGGAAGAAGGTAAGCAAGAGATGACGGTACAGATGGAAGAAGTTTGCAGCCTAGGACCTGTGCAGTCCTCTGCCTTACACCCCTGTGCGCTCAGGGGCCTCAGATTTCCTCTGAACTTGCTTTAGTCCAGCAAAATACACAGGAACACATGAGCAGCTGTAATACACATGACACATGACTATACACCAAAACATAAAAGCTGGAACAGAAGAGTGAAAGGTTATATTTGAACGTGCAAAATCCTTGTCCAAGGCAAACTGAATTACCACCAGTTAAAAAGGAAAGACTCCTACACTGTTTAAGTGCCCAGTTCCAAAACTAATAGCACATGCACTGTCCCATCTGCAAGTCATCAAGATTGGACAGGCTCAGCTCTCCAAGCAGCAGGCTGAACAGAAATACCTGAGGGTTGTCTGCAGCCCTGGCCGTGGCGGGGGGCTCTGCAGAGGAGCTTTCCTGTGGCCGGCAGCAGGTGCTGCCCAGGGGACCAGACTGCACAGGGAAGCCAAGTGCCTAAAAGGGAGGGTAGGTAAATGTTTCCCAACACTCCCACACACATGCCCTGCCTTTAAAAGGAAGAAGGGCTGCTTACAGCAAATATCTTTACTAGCAGACATGTTCATGCAAATAAGCACAGGTCTGTATCTAGGATTGCTATGCTGGATTGCAGGGTGGGGGATTACAGCTCTTGAAGAACAGCATCTTTGATCAAAACAGCACAGTCAGGAGATACTGAGCATCTCTAGATGAGGCATTGAGCTAAATTAAAGATTAATGTTAGAACCTGAAGCATAAATTAATCTCACTATTGGCTATACTGGGTTAGAAATTGAATTAATTTCTCATCACATGAAAGGGCTTGAGCACTATCTCTGGGATTTTTAGTGTTTCCCACTACAGCACAGTAGTTTTACATTATTTAAGTCAGCTAGGATAAGCCTGGCTCCTCTCTAGCCTGGTTTACTGGCACTTCACAATGCAAACGTGTATCCTGTACCAGTGGGGCTGTGGTGACTTGAAGCAACATGGGATGAAAATGTTCTGACACTGATGTACTCCGCTCCTAATGACTCTTGCCAATCAGCAATCACCCCGCTAAGCCTTGACAGCCTTCTCCACTGCACTGAAATCACTATTTCCTTACTCCCTATCTGCTTCTTTCCAGTTTGATCTGAAAAAAAATGGACATTTTTCCTTCCTGCCTGCTCCTTTATTAATACTGTAGTATTTATCCTATAGGCAAGCTGCCCAACATACTTGAAAATGTGCTCTGAAAGTCACTGGTGACACAACATACAAGAACAGAAATCAAACCCATCAACACCTTCATTTTAGCTGCTGCTTTGCTTGCTCTCCCATGCCCAGTGCTATGCCAAGCCAGCACTCCAAGGACCTGTCAGTGATCCCAGCGGAACAGTGACATGGTGGGAACTTTCTGCTGGGAGAAAGGGAAAAGCACCGCCTGCTCCAGACCTATTGCTGAGGGCAGCACCACAAAATAAATCAAGCTGTGTGGGAAGTTCACCCCACAGCCACAAGCCTTCCCTTGCCTCCCAACGTGAGGGAACACCAATCTGACATTCAGGAGGGACAACAGGAATGAAGGGTAACACCAGCCACCCACAAGTGAAATGGCTAAATAACCCCCGTATTGGGAAGGAAACAGAGACATTTCTGTAGCAAGAAAGGATCAATTCAGTGATGTATGAAAATGTTTAAAGGAAAAATGTGGTGTGTAGCTTGTGAGCAGGGGGGACTCTGGGAAGCTCTGCATGGAAGCCCAGGAAAGACTCACATCCACTGCTTCAGTCTCACAGTATTTTTCTCACTTCGTCTCTTGCCAGCACTAACTAATCCAGGACATTTTCTCTACCCACAAAGCTGATCAAGCATATCCTCCTGCCAGCCTGCGAGCGTCAGCAGCCAGCTTGCACCAGCGCCAACATGCACAGCTGCCATCTCTCCTACCTCCCCCACAAGCCAGTGTCTCTGCCGTTCCCAGCCTAGCCCCCCACAGCACACAGCCTCACAGATCGGGATGCAGACTGTGATCTGTTACACTCTTCCCACATCTTTAAAGCACGAAGATCCAAAGCTTTGATCCCATTCCCACTTTGCCATTGACGTCAGACAGCTTACTGCAGCAAGGCTGAGTTGCCCTGTTTTTCAGTCAATAAAACATAGTTCCCCGAACTGGTGGCAGACCCACAAAAAGCCTCATTTACAGTAGGAAGTAACAATACTACTAACCACCTGCTCTGCCTTCAAGGCCTAAAAAAGACCTGACCTTCAACTAAGCCCCATGAAGCAGTGGAGGAAGGACTGCCCTCAACTGCCCAACAGGAACATCAAATCAGAAGAAGTGAGAGCTGCTGAACTTTCTTCCCACTTAGCATCAGCAAGGAAACTTTCAAGAAAACGGCAGTCAAGGTACACCAAGAGCCAGGATGCTTTGGAAATACTGCCTCGACTGTCTACTCCAAGCTTGGAAAAGTACTTTGCAAGAGCGTTAATCGAGATGATGTAACTCTAGCATAGGCCTCAGCAGAATCAGCCCTGTATAGTACACAAAAGGAGACAAATGAACCTGGAGTTTAAAGGTCCACTTTTGTTCTCAAAAATCCAATAGACATTTTCTCTACAACATTTCTGAGAGCAGGATGAGCCTATAAATCAGATATACTCTACAATCCATATACTGAACCCATAAGCTGCTGAGGCTGTGCTTTCATAAATTGGTGCTAAATTTGTAAGGTGAACATACAAAATAATACAGTGAATAACAAGGCAAAAATGCTGGCAGCCCAGGTGCCCCTGCTGCTCGCTGGAGCAAAGCAGCTCACCCCCAGGTTTTTATTGTCAGATGGCACCCACACACGAGCCCCGAACCTACAACACCCAAGGCTGAATTGGTGACACAAGGTACAAATTTGTGTCATGCTGTGACAAAGAAAATGGTGTCGCACACTGACACGAAATGACAATAGAGCCAGTCACGAACTCTTCAGCAAAACTGTTTTGTGGCTGTTAGAAAATGCTGATACTTCAAAAAACATTTGTAAGGTTGGGCCATTTTGACAAGTGGTTCAGAATTGTCAAAATGTCTATCTTGGGCATTCTCTAAAAAAGTGCATTTTCAGAATTGGATTTAGAAACTAAAGCCATTTTAATGTTATTTTTAATAAAGAGAGCAGTACAACAAATAGCCTGAAGTTATCAAACAACCCAGAGTTAATGTTACATCAAAGACACTGCTGGTTTAATCCTATATTCTATATTGGTAGGGAGGAAAAAATTGTAATCTTAAAGTTGAAAGATTCCACAGAAAAGGAAAAATCATCCCGTCCAGATCTGATTTTAATAATACAACATGCTCTAGTAAACAAAATTAAACATAGCATGTAAATATAAACTAGCTTCTTCCTCATTTTGGAGGTTAATCAGTCCCTGCAATCTGGTATTTTTATACCAGTGACAAAACAATAGTAAAAAAACCAAACCGTTACCAACATACAGCTATATCTTCTCCTGACCTGATGAGAATTCAGATACCAAGTAATTCATAAAGCAGTTTCTGAGGACTACATGCAAATTTGACCGGCATATCCATTTACAGTTCTGCCAGCTACTGCTCTGGGTTAAAATAATTCAGTGACCTGGAAGAGCTACGTTTAAATAACCTACAGTAATATTTCTACTGAGAAAAACCTTGAGCAGCCATCTTCCTGCAGCTCAGACAGGACCTATTACTTATGAGGTTCTGTCTGAGCAGTCCTGCAAACGCTTCATCTGGAGGCACGGATTTGCCACCCTGAACGGCACTGCAGCGGTAGTCACACCCACCCCTAAAAGGAGGCCTTCAGACTATGAAGAGTCTACTTGAGGCAAAATGTTGTACAGTAGAAATAGGTCTCTGGGAGCAGGAACATCAAGGGAAATAACAGTAGGAAATGTCTGACTTTCGAGAAAGCAGGTGGATCTCTGAAAGTACCCAAACCAAGTAGAGGTTGTAGATGGTGGCCGAAGAGCTTGAGAAAGAAGGAAGGGTTACCTGGTTCAGAAGGATGAGGGCAGATCTTTGGGACTGAGGAAGGTATAGGTTTCTGGGCTTAATAGAAAGAGTCAGGAAAAACAGAAGGAAAACAAAATGGTTTTAAGCCAATGGGACAAATGGCACAAACACGTGACAATAAATAGCTGCTGGTCCCCACTTCATGGCTGGCAATTTAATACCCTGCCTAAACACTGATGGACACAAACCCTAGCACAGAAGTAATCTCTAATCACAGAGCATCTGGTGATTGCAGAATGAAAACCACTCAACAGCCAGGGTAACTAAGAAACTATGCACCACCAAAAAAACATGCATTTCCCATTGTGGAAAATCCTTCCTTGTCCCTAAGCATGATCTATGATATTCATGTAATTCTTGACAAGTCTTCATCTAATCTGCTGTTAAAGGTTTCCATTGCTGCAAGTTCCACCTCCGACCCAATGCCTTCAGCTGGAGAACTGAAACTGAGGTAATGCTGAACCTGTACATGGTGTCTACAGCCTGTCCATGTGGGCTTGAATTACGATTGGTAGTCAGATTTCTAAACCAAAGCTATACCCTTAATATTAGAAGAATTGGTCAAAGCAGCATGATCCTTTCCTTACATGGAAGTAAGATTCTGAACTAAAAAGTGTGAAGTTATTTGATCTCTAGTGCACCCTAGGGAGAGTTTCCACCGAGTTAGCAAAAGCCGTAGAAAAATGATTGGTAGCATGGTTATCAGGCAGATATTTTTTGAGCACACTTGCTCAAGCAGACACCAACAAGGACCCAGAGATGTCCTGATGCTTCCATCTTGTTCAGACATTCATAACCCTCTGGCACAGCCCATGCCAGAAAATTCAGCAGTGCACTGCGGGGTTCAACTCTTATTTGCCACTAGTTAGGGAATGCTGTCTTGTACTGCAATATACCCTGAAACCTGCCTCCATTTCATGAGTGGCTCCTGTCAAGTGTATTTCAAAGTCATGATTAACTCCTTTAAGAATACCTCAGAGTTTTACAGTGAGGGAAGCACAGGTGCATCACCTCTGGAGACCAGACCAGCAGTAGTAGAAAACAGCTCCTAAAAGCCTGATGACCACTGTAAGACTTCTCTTGCACGGGGAACTTTGATTCCCAGGGAGCTACTACTAAAAGAGTAACGACTTCCAAGGCACATGCAATGGCTGCTGTCTGAGTGTTAGTTCCCATGCTAAGACAGAGCACCTCGTGCTGCCCCCCAGCTCCCCAGGTTATCATGAAAGGAAGTTGATGTTTGCACTACAAGAGCAACATAGGGTCACCCTCTTAGAGGAGAGCTGGGCTTCTGGATTCTAACTCGGTCACTGGCCTCTTGCTTGACTGCTTTGTGTCTCAGTTTCCTGGCAAGGCTGACCTCCTTCTTAAAGCATGCTGAGACTTACTCGTGAGAAGTACTGCAGAAGCACTAGTGGTTGCAGTGGGCCTATCATTTTAATTTATCCATATAACATAGGCAAGTACTTGAGTCCCTGTGGGAATTAATCCATTTTGTCCCTAAAGGACATTGTGATTTGACAGTGGTCTAATTATCAGATTCCTTGGCTGCTTAAGGAGCAGTGAGGAGAGCATGTGTCCTTCTTTGGACCAGCTGATACAGTTAGAAAACTCAGGCAAGCTTTCAAGTACATGATCCCATTATATTCTTAGACCCACACAACTTAAATAACATAATTAAGTACATATAGCGTCTCTTCACCCAGAGAGTCCCTAGCATATCTTCTCCATACACAAGTTGAAGAGGAGAGAGCTGGAAAAGATCAACAAGGTACTGTTTCCATAAGACAGTCCTCAGCTTTCAAGTGTTTTCACATTTCTTCAGAGAACACTTCCCAGAACCTGAATCTTATCTCTGACTAAGCTCAGCATACAAGTGGTATTTAACAAACATCTTCAATTATGACTCCTAGTCCACTTAATTTCTGGCCATTCCTTCTTTTTAAATAGCTTTAAGTATCTGTTTCCCTTGCTTCACAAGAAATGCTTTCCATCACATGAACCTCTGAGATCTCAAGCACCACAAGAAGCAATGTTTGTTTTGACTGTGAGAAGAAGCAAGTGTTTACCAAAAAAAAAAGATAGGAAACAGAGTAAACAATGAAACTTGGATTAGAAAGAACAACAGGAGTAATTATTTGAGAAATGCAATCAGAAATCTCATCTGTTTCGTTATAGTAGAATAATCAAGGAATATGCTAAGGTGTCCCACGCTCTTATTAGACAGTGATTTTTTATATGAATCTACCTTCAAACTGTTGTTTTTAAGTAAAAACTAGAAGTCCCAAGTGAGATGACAGATGAGATGGGATAGGGCACAGCAGTCCTTGCTTGAAAAAGTTGATGTCAAACTGACACGATGAACAAGAGACAAGAATAGTTGGAGCATGATGGTGACTGGCCCCAGGTAACCCAAACCAGCAGCACAGCTGGGAACAGATGCCTTGTGTCTTTGCCTAACCCTTTATTCTGTTTCCTCTTCAAATTTATCACTACTACTTGGTTCCCACTGAATCATCAGCTGAAGGAGATTAGATAAACTCCTTAGCCACTGAAAAAACTCTGGTACTCAAGTCCCACCTTGAAGCAACACTGTTGTGTTTTCTGCACTGACTATCCAAGCACATAATGCCAACAGATTTCTATCAATTTACTCCAGACGGTACTTCAGGCTTCCCTGCAAAGCCTATAGTCCTAGCCCATCAGAGCATGCCCCTTGATGATAAACACTTCACCTGAGAAATCTAGTTTGTATAAAACATTCAGTGGGAACAAAGTTTTCATCACACCAAATATGTAATTTGACACTGTCACCGTACTGAAACCTGTACAGATCATCAATCAGATTCAGCTCTGTGCAAGATGTGCTCTGAATACACTAAACATCTATTTGAGCAATGTAATTCCTTTAGCAGCAATATTTTTTGCTAACAAATCAGATGATACATGTGGTAAATTTCCCCTAAAGTGGCAGGACTAGGAGTGAACCTATTCTTGATAAAATGCAAACAGTTTACAGCAGGTTTTCAATTGCTTACAGAAACTCTCTGCAGAGATGCAGTGCCCCTAATGACTAAATATACAACAGAATTTCCTTCCACCCTTACCCTAAATGGACAGCCAAGACTTAAGAGATCCATTGCACCGACAGCCTTTCCAGACCTACCCTAAATAATGCCAAGAACAAACTAAGGGTAGCAGCTGAGGACCACACCAGACAAAGGCCCTACCACCACTTATGCTTCTCCTAGTCTTGGCTCTGGTCCACGCCTGCTTTGTTAACCATCAGCAAGTTACTTCAGCTTGGTAGGTAGGATTTCTGTGAACAAGGAATAATTAAATCACTTTCTGGGGACTACTTACGTGACATATGAGCAATGCTATGCCCAAGGCAAACAATTCAGTGAAGCAACCAACCAACTAGGAGGCCAGCAGAACCACGCATAGAATCTGTACGGGTATGCTTTCTGACACAAAGTGGGAAACGAGGTAGCTTCATGCATTATTTTCTGTCATCTCTATAGCCTTGGCAAACTTCTTCCCCTCAAAAATAATCCAGTTACGACTGTCCTGTGAGGTTGGCTTGTGTGCTAGTGCAACAGATCTAGCCAGATTCACTAGAAGAGCTCACAACAAAGTAGGAGAGAAACTACAGACTTCTCCTTTCCTCCTCTCCTAAGAACAAGAGCTAATGCTTAAGATTTGTAAGCCTATGTAGACTGTAATAACTAACTGCAGGTTATTTTCATGAACACATTGATCGATATGAGCAACAGTGAACACTGCACTTAATGAGGATTCACAAACTCAGGCAGCTACAGACACACAGTTTTAATGAGGTATACAGTGCAACTTTTGTTTGCCATGGTGAAAGCCTCAGCAGCATCCTGCTTGCACAAGTCATCTTTCCTGTACTCAATCATTGCCTAGATTTCATGCTTGCACCTAACAAAAACAGTAACCAGTAATCCCTCTAGTGACCCCACTGTTGTCTCAACCTTTATGAAAATCCCCAACCTAAATCCCTCCCATGCCTCCTCACCAGTCAAATGGATGCTGTTTCAAGACCACTGCTTATCTGCACAGGTCACAGCAATCTCACTAGCAGAAATGGAAGTAGGTTTTACTACAGCCTTTTTACTGCAACCCTACTACTGGCATACACAGCCAGTTGTTGCGTAAGGACTGACTGCGCATTTTGAAGGCCTGATACAACACCGCTTCAGAAAAACTGATCAGTAACCATTTTCACTATTTAACTTCACAGCACTTTTCTTTTACCTTACAATTTAGGATGTTTTTTCCACCCATTTCCAAGTCTTTTCCTATTTATCCTGGGAAAAATTATGCTGCCCAGCATGCCAAGAACTACCAAAGTACAAACTCCCACCTGTGGGAACATGCTCTGTGCTCCTCTTACCACAGTACCTTAAGCGTCCCAACACTCCTCATACCTGCAATTTCCCCAGTAGCCTAGTTTCAACCTCATACTACCAGAGGTAAATTGCTTGCTCCAGCCCCAGCAAAAGAGAATCTTCCTGGGCATTTGTCACACATTAGTACACTTCCTCTGTTCAGTTTTCACTCACTTTGTACTCAAGAGCTCCCCTTGCTTTACACTATCCCACTACCTTCACAACCCCTGGCCCTGAGAGCACTGCTTCACCCTGAGGTCTGGCTGAGAGCTGCTTCACTGTGCTCCCACGGTTTCACCTGCCCAACTTCTGCCATGCCTGCACTTTCTGCAACAGCCTTTGCCAGGAACAAACCTCACCATCAGGCATTGAGCGCAAACCTTCGCACACGAAGCTCAACTTCCAGATCCCACAGGCAACCTCCACAGCGCACACCACTTCCCCCAGTGTGTCTCCTAACTGTGGTTCTGTATTTCTGACTTTAGCTGTATGATATACAAGGGGGGGGAAAACTGCCAGGTTAGAGCCTTTGGAAGATACTCAAGTGCATGTTGCACATCCAGGGACATAGCATGACAACACAAAGCCCTGAACAATGAGGTTGATAATTAGTGCAAGTCTATAAAGCAGGTAAATTTAGTGTGGTCCACAGTCAGTGTGCTCAAAGCAGATCCTCAGCAAGCTATCCCGGTAAGCACAGTGATGACCTTGCCACAGTTCTTCAACACCCCTGGCCATTACTGAATGGTGGTGTGCTGAGTAGGAAGGATTCCATTTACACATGTGCACTATCAAGATCCAGGGCTCCAAGTCCACATCACACCTTTACTGATCCTCAACCCTTACCATGTGCCTGCAAAGTCAGAACTAAAGACTTCCCAGGCATTACTTTCTCCCTTAGTCACCAGGAATTCACCAGTTTCTAGTCATACCAGCACAGAACTTTAAACCCAGGTTCTTTCTAAATCATATTCTTCTAAAAGAAGCAACTTTTGTCCTTCCTTCCACTGTATCCCCTTGGATAATTCCAGTACTTCACCTCTTTCAAGGTCAAGGCCCAAGCTTTTAGAAAATGTAATTTTTCTAACTGCAGTGTGAATATACATTTGCTATGGGGGGGGAAGGGGGACACTTTTTTTGGAGGAGGAGAGGGGAAGAGGGTATGTACTGCACTGTTCCCACAGAACTGCACATGCTTGTTTTTAATGAGGCTGCCTAGCAACAATCAACAGGTAAGATTTCAAAATTAAAGCTGCCTACTACAAGGCACCTTTGCCAAGTTCAGAGGCACAACTGTGAGATGAAGTCCTTAACATTACATGGCTGAGGAATCCAAGTCTGAGTGTGAGTTCAGCACATTTTAATTGTTACAGCCAAACTTGGTAACCCTAAGGGGAAAAAAAAAAAAAAAAAGGACAAGGTTGTCTCCTCATCTGTCCCCAACCAGCTTTGTCAGCATCTCTAGAAAACTTGCACAAGTATCTAAGACTGCAGGGCAACAGGCTTTAAGGTTGTTAGAGCTACAGCCCTAAGCATAGCTGCCATTTGTAAGCACACTGATGCGCACCACACTAGATTCACCTGCTTCCAGAGTTGCACGTGAATGAGACTACTTGGGCTACAGATCTTGTAAACCAGAAGAGTGACGCTTCACAAATGAGTAGACTGTGCAGTTCAACTTTTTTATTTTAATAAAATCAAGAATATGCACAGCACATGCAGTGCTAGCATCTAAACTAATACAATAAGCAATTCTAAACCTACAGTGACTTGAAGTTCAATTTTCACATTCAGCAAGTTTAAATCCATTCTTGCATATTGTTTTGAATCCTTGTATCTGAACTGAAAATATTGCTGGCTGATAAAACTTGCTAAAATGCACAAGTCACTGATTATGCCAATACAACAAAGATAACCACATGTTTGAGGATTGCAATGTGCCAGACATTCACTGAAAAAAAAAACACACAACTAAACAAAACTCACGCAACAAACATCTGAGAATCTGGACACTTCACATCAGTGTTTAGAAGTGTTTCATTAATATCTTAAGACAAGTGTATCAAAACCTTGGCATGTTTAATTTTAAGTTGCCAATTTTTGTTTTACTATCAGAAAGTTATGGCTACACTGCCAATGCCGGGTCTGCTTAATTTGACTTAAGAGTTTAATATGACTTAAACATTAAAAGCTCACACTACCCCGAAATATATAATTTCACGCATACGGTGACATTCAACATTCAAGTGCCAGTGTTTTTGTACTGTCTTTTGGTCAAGTTTCTTTAAACTTTCAAAGAATCACTTTTAGGCTTACAAAAATAAATATTTGTCAAAAATGTTCAATAAATATTACACAAAACTAGCAGCAAAAAGTATCTAGAAATCTGTCGTGTGCAAATAGTTTTCTTCCCAGCTATCATTCCCATGGTCCCAAATAAGTTTTAGAATCTATTTCCTTCTCCTTAAACAAGCTGCGTTCAATCTCCAAGAGACAAAATAAGATTGGAAGTTAAGGACACGCACACAAGACATATATAAAATTCTCTGAATGTGCAATAAAAGAAGTATTTTGTAAAAAGTTATGGGCAAAATGTACAAGGGCCTAAACCTAGACTTGAAATAGCACCATAACAAATGACCTCAATACTGTCAAGTGCACCTACTTAATAAAAGTTTTAGAACAAGGCACAATACACTTGAAAAAATCTATTGCACTTTAGGAGATTTTTGCCATTTTCCTATGCCACTGTAGATTAGTTGTTAACTGCTCTGGCCACAGAGTTAGCACAGAAATTCCAAGTGGCAGAGGCATTTTTCTGGTGGACAATACTTATCTTTGGCCAGATTTAGCATAAACAGACTATAAATACAATGGAAACCTATGCAACTAAAACTGACTAAAACTGCACTTTAATAGCAGAATTGAAACCTTGTGCAGTTTATGTACATTTCCAACCTCTGTGATCTCAGGTTTGTTTGTTACTCTTCTGGAGCCATTTTACAAAGTCTACAGTAAGCCAGTTTAACATCTCCACGCAGCTTGAACAGAGTAATGTGAATCTGCATTAAAATAAAGCCTGCTGCATAATTCTTCCTGTTCATACCCTCTTGACCAAAAAACATCAACACTAGCATGCGTTATTAGACCAAAAATTCAGTCAGGCCCTTGAGGAGGACCCATCACTGCCATGGTCAGCCATTCTACCATTTCAATTTCATATGGCAGGCATTTTTAAAAAGTCTAAATAGATGAATTCTCCTAAAAACTATTTCAAGTTATCAGACCTTTAAACGTTCCCTGTAATGTTCTGCCCACATTTGGCTAGCTCACATTAATGATCTGCCTAAATATTGAAAAAGGAATTGCTGTATTTACTTGCATTAACTTCAAAAACAGTGCTTTTAATGTATGCATGTATCCATACATCATCTCATCATGACTGGAATGGCTTATTAAAGGCTATCAGGTTCTAAGTACCTATCCAGGATAGAGTGAGCAAATCAGAACTTTAACTTAGTACAGTTTTGCCACATTAGAAACTAATTGCATTGATATGCTTCAAGATGTTTTATTTTTCAAATCTGCAGATACCAAAAGCCCTAATGCAGGCTACCGCATAAGTTTTTCTTTGTAATATTATGGATGAATCAGTGATTCCTGTTTAAGTTGTATCACACCTGTGTGCCAAGGTTTGATTTTAGCCCAAGTTCAGTAATTTTTATTTTGTCAAAACAATTGATATCTTGAGCATTACTGAGCCAACAGGACATCAAAATAAAAGTTGTCTAAAGTTAAAGGCACAGTACATTAACAAACAAATGATCCTCAGTCACAAAATTATAAATGCAGTTTCTGGGTGGGGATGGGTGGGAGGGGAGTTAATCCTGACTACAGCAATAGAGTCTTCAAAACCACCTTCAAGATAGGGCTACTTGTTCCTTTGTTTCCATCTTGTGACCTTGAGCTCCCTTAAAAAAAATTTCAGTGGAGAATCACAGCTGGTAATGTACTGCGAGTTCTTGAAGCTACACAAGGTATAGTCTGGCTAAGTTACATGTGGTTTCCATATTAGCTTGTTTGGTAGGATATCTGCTGCAAGCAGATTCAGTTGCCCCACCAGTCAACCCCCTGGGAGTTATAGTTTCCTCCATATCCATCACTGTTGTAGAAGCCTCCATAACCACCACCTATGAAAGGCAAGAGAAAGTGATGCTTAATTAACCCGCTAAAGACTTGCGCCTTCACAACAAGAAAACAGCCCAGGGTGCAGACAAGGTGTGTCTACTGTCTATTAAAGGAAACCCACCCAGAAGTGCTATCAAGCACACACATTAAATGAAAATGCTGGAAAAATAGGTAGCATTGAGCTGATCAAAGACAGGTAACTTGCACAAGCCTAGATCCAAGAAGGATGCTGAGACTCTACATAACAAACACCAGCTGACCTCGTATTTAAAACACTACCTCCAGCAGTTCTACTACAGCAAGCATTTTAGATCTGGGCATGTATTTGCCAGCACTGCCTGCCCAGTTTTTCTTACCTCCAAATCCTCTGCTGCCACTTCCTCCACTGCGGCTGCTGGTTGAACGACTGCTACTAAAGCTACTGCTGCCAGAACCACTACTTGTTCGATAGTCTCTGGCACCAAATCCTCCACTGAACCTACTGCTGTATAAAGGAAGAAAACAAACACTTGAGTAAAGTCAGGGGTATTTTAAGCACTGCAGACATTGAGATTCAAGTTCTAAAATTTCTTCAATTCTGGTTACCAACTACAGCCAGCCAACAACCAGTACAATTGTTGAGTTCAGCAGGCGTTATAAGCATCTCTGTGGTATCTGGAAAGGGCATTCAAGATGGCAAACAAAAATTTACTATTTAAGTAGTGTCATGTTGAACTTGTTATGTTACACTAAGAATTACTTTCTTGGGTCCTGGTAAGGCATTATTCAGTGCAACCTCTGCTCCACAGAACTTCCAAACCTATCTTAGTGTTTAAGTGATGCACTTATGACCACTTTTCATATTGTAGAAAAGGACAACCATTTAACAAGCATACTTCTGAAGTAAAAAAAACCAACCACCAATTAGAATTCGTGTGGTCATATCACATTAACTACATTAAGATGAAGGGTTGTTTCTCCTCCCCCTCCATTAAGCTATCAGACATGGCTTTGTACTACCATCTTAAAGCATTTTAGGTTTCCATAGCAAAGCTATTTACAAATGGCCTCGTACCTTTCGTGGTTTATGTCAGGAGGTATGCATTACCTTCTCCCTAAACATCAGATAGCTGCTCAAGGTACATCTGACACACGCATGTATACATTTCTCTTAAGTGTTTTGTAACTGTTTTCAGAGTTCTAAAGCCATCTTTGCTAGATGTCACTGTACCTCAGCTCTATCTAGTTGTCTGCTTAAGAGGACAAAAGTCTTAGACATTAATTGCCTTATAAGATAGAACAAAACCAGACATCAAGCTGTCACTTTCTGATGCACCTAAGTTTATACTGCACTAGTTTGTTGACCTCTAACTGTATTTTTAGACTGAGAACAAGTCACAGAAGTGCCTCTCACAATGGACAAAGCATGCCTTTAGCCACAGTTGTGACCATTACCTTTTAGATCGCCCACGGCTACCACCTCCTTTGTGATGCTGTTCATAAGCCATGTTCTCCAGCCAAGATGGCACTTCTTGCTTAGCCTCAACAAGAAGATCAAGCAAGTCCTTGGTGATGTTTATGTTCCTCTCATTGAAGAATGAGGTGGCAAGACCTACAATATATGTTCAGTTTTAGTCCCACGCAAAGCAAGTACACTACAGCACTTAAACCCATTCCACACTCCACTTGCAGCTGTGACAGACTCCTTATAGACAAGCTGGAGAACACCAGAATTACCCAAAGACAATACCATTTAATTTAAGACCATTATTCTACCACAGCTAGTCAGAAAAACCCAGGTTATTTAGTGACAGATGTAAGAGACACCAAGCTTACATGTGGTATCAGAGCTTTTTTTAAACAGCAAAAGAAGTGCTAAAGGAACTGGTTACTTTCCACACTGGCTAGACAGCAATGAAGGTTACAGAAGGCAGCACATGGGTTTCTTTCAAGTAGCTAGTTGCTATTTACTACTTAGTCAATACTACTACACCCATCAACTTGGGTATGAAGTACTGTCTACAGAAATTCTAGGTCATACTTACCGAGGTTTCCTACTCGGCCTGTACGACCAATACGATGTACATACTCTTCAATGTCACTTGGTAAGTCAAAGTTTATGACATGCTTTACATTTGAGATATCCAGCCCTCTTGCTGCTACCTAGTGGTTAAAGGATTAAATCAAATCTTAGTTAAAATTCCACAGGCCAAGTAATATGCTTACTGGCTCAAACACAGATTTCACTTACTGCTGTGGCAACAAGAATTGGGCTCTTGCCCGAACGGAACTGGTGCAGCGCTTCCTCTCTGTCTCTTTGAGAGCGATCTCCATGTATACTTGTACAGGCATATCCCTCATGGTACAAGAAGTCCTCAAGAGCGTCTGCACCCTTTTTAGTTTCCACAAACACCAGAGTCAAGGAATCCTTGCCTAACAATAATTAAAAGCATAGGTTAGCAGAAGAAAAGCTGCACAGACAAATACTTGGCTCCACCACCTGGTAAAAGGCAGTTTAAGTTCTCTGCTCTTGCTTATTCTGTTTATTCAATGCCTGAAGACAGTGGAGACTTCCCTCCCAATTTTGTATTACAAGAAGAGCTTACCTCAACCTCAAAACTGACATTTAGCCAGTGCAATACATCCACTGCATGTTAAGAAAATACTCTTTCATTCATCTACTCAATAAAAACTCTTATTACTTGAGTCATTAGATTCACCTCATCTGAATTTTGCCTTATTTGCTCATCTGAAACAGGTCTTTACCTGTGGCATTTAGCAGATCAAGCAGAAATGATCGTTTGTCTGACTCTTCCACCCATACTACTTTCTGTGTAATATTCTCAGACGTAGAACCCACTCTGCCAACAGCCAGAAAGATATATTCATCAAGGAAGTCACGAGCAAGCATCTACGAGGGAAGAAAAAACAAAATCAGTGTGTTTTCCCCCCCCTCCAGAGATGAAGTTTGGCCCTATGAGCCATTAAAATACTTCAAGTTTTTTCTAAAGTACCTGGATTTCCTTGGGGAAAGTAGCACTGAACATCATGGTATGACGAACTCCCTTTGGTGGCATAGTATCTTGTTCGACAATTCGACGAATTTGAGGTTCAAACCCCATATCAAGCATTCTGTCAGCTTCATCAAGCACTAGGTACCTAAATAGTAACAAAAAAGATTATTCTTCAGAGCTTTTTTCTTTAAACTGTAACCCAGCACAGACACTGGACCACAAGAGTTCTCAGCTAGATGTTTACACAGTCCAAAAGCTAGAACTTGAAGTTTCATTAACTCTAGATTTAAAAGGTACAATTTCTAATTGTGAAGTCATTCACATACAGACAAGAACACTTTACTTACTTGCAGAAATCCAGTCCAATCTTTCCCCTCTCCATCATATCAACCAGTCGTCCTGGAGTTGCTACAAGCAAGTGACATCCACGTTCCAAGTCACGTATCTGCTGACCGATGTCTGCACCACCGTATACAACACAGGGACGAACTCTGGAACGGTATGCGAACTATAAAACAAAGTAAATTAGCTCTAAGAAAAACTATACTTAAGGTATTTTATAATGGTTAACTCCTGGATATACCTTTCTGGCTTCCTCATAGATCTGCACGGCCAATTCTCTAGTGGGAGCCAAGACCAGTGAGATTGGATATTGCTTACGGCGCCCGTATCTTCCATTTTCCTGAAAAAAGAAAAAAATTGGAATGAGTTCCCCAAATATGAGGGGAATTAAAACAGCTACTACAGGCAATATTGATGACAGGTCAACCAAGTTTGTTTTAACAAGAAAAGGAATGGCTGCATGCCAACTTGTCTTAAGCACTGCATCTGAAGACTGCCCCTATTGTAGTACCCAGGATTCAGCTGATGATTAACGTTTACAGCAACACAGCTGCACAGCTTGGTCTCTACAACCTGCACTGTGATCCATAACTTAAGCAGCAGAGAAATAATAGCCATAAAACCTGTTACATCCTATCCAGAAGTCACTACAACATAGACATGTGACCAAGTAGCTTCTTTGTAGCCAGGGAAGCATTTTTAAAGCTTATGCAACAATAAAAACACTCGAACACTCTTTTCTCTAGACAGTTACACATATCAACTCTTTAGATAGGAAAAAGTGTTCCACAGCCTGTATTTTTCAAGGGAAATAGCTGAAGTCTTCTAGAAGTTGAGAAGCTTGCCTATCATACCCAAAATAACGATGACATTTAAGCCCAGGCATTGTGTTCAATAGCAGCCATCAGCATACGGGGCAAAAATACTTATTGGTCACAGCTTTTCCAGGACTGGGTATTTAAATACTTGCCTTCATAGCTCTCAAGGCATCACCAGGGCCATCTGCATAGATCTGGCTCAATATTGGTAGGAGAAATGCAGCTGTTTTCCCAGACCCTATTAGGACACAATTCAGTATTATTAATAGTTTCAAAACTACTGCACTGTCAGCTACAGCAGTAATCCTGTATCACTAGCATATTCCCAGTAACATCTGCACTAGTATACAGACACTACCTATGCCACTGGAGTACACTCCTTAGGCA
Organism: Strix uralensis; assembly: GCF_047716275.1. NCBI lineage: Eukaryota > Metazoa > Chordata > Aves > Strigiformes > Strigidae > Strix > Strix uralensis. The sequence goes on from NC_133973.1 coordinate 41,490,524, forward strand.
GCAGAGGTTATCTATGAAAGACTTGCCACTCAGCACCAAAAACCCTGAAGTGAATGTGATTTAAGCCACAAACATTTCTCTCAGTAAATCCAGTCAAGCCACATCTAAAGCAGCTGCATGACTCTAAAGCTAATTAATTTCCAACACTGCCAAGTATTTCAGTATATTCTGAACAGACAGTGGTACTCCTCAAGCTGCACCTGTAACGTAGCACAAGACCCTACTCCTATCGAAAGGGACTAAGCAGTAACAAGTTACTAACTTACCTGTCTGAGCACAGGCCATCAAGTCTCTCTTTTCTTTAATAATAGGTATTGCATGTTTCTGAACTGGAGTAGGACGGGTGTAGCGTGTGAGCTCAATGTTTCCCATAATAATTTCTCCCATGTCAACATCGCTGAACTGCAATATATTTAAAAGAAGATGGGGATCCTTCCCTTCAGGCACCATGGAACACATCATTTGGTCTAAGAATTCATTTGTAAAGTAGTTTTTGTTTCATTTCTTCCAATAGAACTTGCCTATTAAATTTACAGATACTCAGGAGCTAGTTCCCAAGAGTCTGGTATCTACTTAGTCCAGTCACAAGTGATTCCTAAAAAGCCAGCCAAGCCTGCAGTGCAGATTACACTAGCATATTACACTTAGCACAACATAATGCCCATGCTTAAGCAGTTGCTCTAACAAGCCCACAACTCCAACCACTTCCACTTCTTTACATGTTTACTGTTTAAAAGACAAGTCACAGTTACAAGTGAGCTACAAGTGTTAACTGAACAAGCTTAGCTTACACAGCTTTTCCCATGTCTTAGTTCACCATATGCAACCCTCATCTGCAGAAAAGCTTAGCCGTAGGAAGGCAAGACAGTGCTTTCTTTCCTCCCTGAACTTAGATAGCATGACATCAAGTTTCATGTGCAAAACAGTCACTATTAGATGTATGAGCAAACCAGATTTAAAAAGAAATACTTACACTTTCAATATGTGGAGGACAGTTGCTGCCTGTTGCTTCAACAGGAATGTCATCGTATTTCTCAAAGTTAATGCCAGTATTGCTTCCTGAAAAGAGCTCTCTAAAAACAGAAGAGAAAGTGTTTTATTTGCTAGACCTATCAACTGACCCCATCGTGAGAATTTGCACTGTTCCATTACTTACTGTTCCAGGCGTTCACTTGGGGGAAGAGGCTTTGACCAGTCATCTTCATCTGATTTGTCAGACCAGCGGCTATTCCCACCACGGTCAAATCTGCCAAAGCCACTCCTATCATAGTCGCCACCTCTCCCACGCTCTTCGTATCTAAATACAGCAAGAGTATCAGGCCACTATTCCTGGGCAACAGGATTTTTGGACATGCAAAATTAAAGCTGCAGTAATCTAGTAGTATATGCTGTGTATTACATCTACAACTGTAGAACAATTCAAAATCATCAGATTATCTGTACTTGCTTCTTGACCTACAAACTGAAATGAGTTTAGTCCCAGCCATCAGACTAGGTCGGTCATGTTATTCTGTCACACAGGGAAGTTTTGCATAATTTCACAGCTCAGCTGAGTTCAACACACTGAACCTTGTTAGAAAAATTTTTATTTGGTTACGTGTAACAAGTGTAAAGAATCAGTCATATGCCAGTAGAGCTGCAATTCAAGTTGCTCAGTCTTTGTAGGTTTTTGTAGGGAGCTCCACTTAAATCTTGGACGACATTGTTCAGTACCATGCCTCACTTTACATACGTCTCCCACATCCAGACAAAACCCTCAAGTGCCGTAATTTATTCCTTTATTCCCCCACCACACGCGTGATCAAACTGAATACCTCAATTACATCTCACATTAGTATTTTATAAAGAGGGAGCTCACCTGTATACTGACTTGGAAAGAAGGTGGAAGAAGTCCTTACCTCAACTGCTTAGTTTTTGGCTTGGTAAATCATGTTTGAGAAAGTCTGGATACAGGACTAGTGTCAGCTTTACTAGTCGATAAAGGTCACTCTCACCACACTTGTGCATACAACGCATGATGTGTGTAAGACTGATCAAGTAAGGTAGAGAACCTGCAAGAGTCTCACCCAGTTTTATTAACTACACTTTTTAAACAAGGAAAAAGAAATTAAATTAAAAAATAAAAATCCATTTTCGTGTATTTTATGTGCTCCCAACAGCTCTTCATGATTCTTCTGGAAGTAGCCACCCATCTAGCTTTTTTTGTGAAATTGTTAAGTCAGCAAGTCATTACAGCTGCAGTGAGTGGCTGGTGATGGACTACACAGCACATTTTTCAACACATGCAAGTTTCCCATCCTTGAACTCATGTAGCTTTAAAATCAAGGTTCTCTTGCTCTCTCCTCCCCTCCCAGGTTCCTCCTACCTTATCCTGTTATTCAAACCTAGAACTCTATCATCAAGATCACAGGTACACTACTAGAACCAAGACAGACTTTGTATGCACCACTCAGACAAATAAGTACTTGCCTTCCTCCTCTTGATCCATTGCCACGGTCAAAGAAGCTTGATTTTGCTCCACGGTCAGACCGTGCACCAAAGCTGCTGTACGCATCCTTGTCTCTGCTAGAACTCCAGCCACCACTATCAAAACCTAGTAGAGAAAGTTATTTTAGCCATACAGTACATGGTCTAGGCTTTTACAAGAAAAAAAACTAAGTTCTGCCCAGTAACTCTTCACTGGAAGGTCTACAGGATTTAAATGCGGGCAGTCCTTCAAGAATGGGAGATGTACAACGTTAAGGCTTATTCAAATACGGACTAAGCATTTCTTATTGCCTACTAGAACTTGCTGAAATCCCTCCACTCATGTACAAGCATCTTAATTTTTTTGTAACACTGCAATTGCCTTAGTGCTATTTAAGTTACCTACTCTGGAAAGACAGGTGTCAAAAGAAGCATTAAGACACCAAGTCCTCCCAAGCCTGATCTACATTATCTCTACAACTCCAACACAAATCCTTGACAATGCATTTTATTTTTGTGACATTAACACGGCCTCTTGCTGGAGATCAATAAATTATATTAGCCCTTGCATTAGAAATCCATATGGAAGTTAGAATGTTTTGACATACTGCAAGTACATAGAGCAATTCGATCTACACAGACGAAGACAAGTTAACAGCACCATACAAAAATAAGGAATATGGAGTTCTTCACAATGAATTACCAGAATGAATTTTTCCACAGCACTTTTACACATACAGTAAGGTATGTGTAAAGCTTACTTAGGAGGTATGTTAGAAGGACCAAGTAGAATAGCAAGCACATCAGCTTGCCAACACCATGAAGTAAAAAGTCTTGGTCTTGTTCTTGGCAGAAAAGTAGAGCATTAAACAGTGCTCTGGTACCACACTGCTTTGGTACTAGACTAAACTCACAAATTCTGATTCAGAGTTGCAACCTTCACAAGTTTGAAAACATGACCCCAACCAGAGTCTCAGCTATGGGATTCTGGCAGAGAATGAGTGAAATAATTAAACAGATAAACAAATAACTTCACTCCTATTAGTGAGCATGCTTTTGCCAGCTCCACAGCACAAAATCAGTCAAGACTTAGGCAGCAGACAATAAAGCAACCATGAAACAAAATTACTCCAAAGAAAGGGATTGTTCTAGATCCTATCTCTCTGAAAAAGCTTTGCTATAACAATTACCTTATTACATGTTCTCTGGAGAGTGTCATTATCCTTCCCCCATGCTTTTTTAAAAGTAAGCAATTCTACTCCCCAGAATCCAAACATGCGCTAGTCACAAGGGAACTCTGAAAGCATGATAACTGTAACTCATTTGGTCTGGCTAACTGAAGCAGACAGCAAAAATAATCCATGCATGAAGTTTATTAGCACACAAGATCATGGAATGCTTCAAGACCTCTGAAGCACTTTAAGTAACTCTAGTCCTTAAGGATAAATGTACTTCACACAAACTGACAGAAGATCACAAATACCCTAATCACTTCATTAATGCATGAGAAATTTGTAGCTTGTTTAGAAGGCATCTAAATCCAGATTTTAGGAGTAACTTTCAAATCACACTAAAAATATTGGGGTATGTCATTCTGCTGAGAGATCCAACAGCAGTGGTACTGTCAGAACAATCCTCAGGAAGATATAGATGTAGTTTCTCATTAGTGAAAAAAAATGGGCTGACTCTGTACTATGTTAATATCTTCTACCAAATTTGAGAAGTTCCAGAAAGGGGTCAAAATTTTGTACTCCAAAGAGCATACAAAGTAAGCTTACTTATCTCGCTTCTTACTGCACTAGTTTCTGAAGCTGGTACCCTGCTGTACTTTTAAGTTAGTGCAGCAACTTCTAGACAAACTCTAGACCAAGTTAATACATACATATATACACACACACCTTGCTTAATAGCCCTAATTGTTAATTCCATTTTCCATTTGGTATTCCTGGTTTGATTTTATTTCTGGATTAGCACAGAACAACAGAGATCCAGGCCATACAAGTCAATTCTAAGTAACCAGACAGCAGAAGATATCACCATGATTTAGAACACCACATGGCAAATTAAAATCAAAAGCAAATGCACCGAGACAATCCAGAACAGACCATATATTGACTTCTCTAAAGTGAAGAGAATGATCATGAGAGCATGCAAGATTTATCAGAAAATTCCTTAATATCAAGGTGGTGTTTTTCAGGTTTAAGTAAAAACCTGTATAGATCCCATCCAGCACATGTTTCTCTCAAACAGGCTAAGACTGGAGTTCAGTTAAGTGAACAGAGTAATGAGAAATTTTGTAGTTCTTGCACCTATGAGGAATGGTAGAATTGTCAATGCTTCTCCTCAATCAGCATTTTAATTTGCATTTTCTGATGCTTTAACACCAAACATTGCCAGCTTACTTGAAAAGCGGCCACACACAGCAATCAGCCTGTTAAAGATGGGAAAAATAAATTCACAGAATCCTTCAGGTTGGAAAATACCTTTAAGGTAAGTTCAACATCTTCTCCTTGATCTACTATAGAGCACATTATACTTTAAATATCCAAGAGGAGTTTCCAAGAATTTTAACAAGAAAATTACATGACAACAAGCTTTAGTGTCACCACATTAAGCTCATGGAATTAAGACACTTTAGACCAGGCCATCCTGCATACTGAACTCCATACAATGGAGCTTCAACAGCTGAAAAACAGAACTGCCATTAAGTAACCTAAGGATGTATTTTTATGTATGCTCCAATTCCCTGCAGTTCATGTACAAAGCTAACAGATTAGTATTACAGTAGGGACAAATCTGCAGGTGTATGGGAAGAGTAAGCTGAAGAAAGCATTACAGGAGTTTTAAACAGAAATACTCTAGATCCCTTAGCGTCCTTCCCCTGTCAAACCTACTAAATCATGAAGATGCTCAGGTCTTCATGAACACAAAGAACAGCTCTTTTTGAAGTATTAAGTCCACTGCCTTAAGCAATTTCTTACTTAGCGCAAATAAGCCCATTGTGCAACTTTAATAGCATCTATGAATTACTATACTGTCATCAACTACAGAGGAAAGTGAGAACCCCAAGCTAGGAACTGTACACTATTTGTTTCTAGAGAATGTCTAGGGGAACACACAGGAGGAACAAGTTATTTTACAAGTTTTTGAATTCAGTAATAGTCAACACTTTCAGAGAAGTCCATAAGGTCATGCCATGTGAGCAAGACAATTCTACTGGATTACTGAAATTCTACCAAGTAGTTTAACTGATTTTTACATCAATGAAAATTTTATCAGCTTATTACACTTTTAAGGCTGCACCAAGAATTTTGTTACATTGTCAAAGATCACTATTATCCAAGGTCTCTTCTGCCTGTTGCTTGTTAATGTCTACACCTCAAGAAATCTGTTGCTAAAGATTCAAAGGAACAGAACAGCTTCAACACAAAGCAGCAATTGCTAATTCAGTTGTAAATAACAGAAGCAAACATTACACAGTTGTACTTTCATGAAAGTAACAGTCTTCAAATCACCCTATAAAATAGCTCAGCTCTACATCCCTGTACTGATGATACCTACTTTGCTTCTCAGTAGGGGGCCTGAACTGGAATCATAGCTTTTCCATTTAGCCATCACAAACCTTGTCACAGGGAGCCATGAGGAGTTGCGATACAGTACTCACAGGTTTAAAGACAGTTTGGAAATGTTAGATTTTACCAAGGAAAGTTGGCAACTTATGTTCTATTAATTAAACAAGTCATGTGTCAAACTTAAGTTTCATGTTTTTGCAAAGTGAAGCTTGAAGCCCCCAGAAAAGCCACACATGATCACATGTACATTGCAATGTTTAAATTCTGATCTTGCACAGAAGAGAGTATATGAACACAAGGTTAAGACTAGAGTATCCCTCCCCATCTGGTAACTCCAAAAATTAAACTGAAGTTTGGTAGAAATTACTATACAGGGAAAGGAAATCTATGAACAGCAGATCTCCACAAGCCAACTTTAAGTTCTGTCCTGCTGTTGAGAAACCTGCACATTCCTCAGGTTCAGCTAGTCCATTTCTTGAAAGGCTGCTCACATTTGATGTTGAAGTTCCCAATCACATAAAGAGCGCTGAGTTGCCAATGAGTCCCTCTACTTTCCCTAAAACATTCGGCTCTGGTAACAGGCCGTTCAGCATTTGCTGCTTTAGGCCATGCTTCTTTTAGGTGGTAAAAAACCACCAGCTTGGATACACACAAAGGCAAGACAAAACCAGACTGATCTGTTTCTTGAAATGGCATAAGCCTGGAATGAAGCATTTTTCATCTAGTCAAATTTAAAACTATGTAACTCCAAAAGTACTATGAGCTATTTCAATATTCTCCTCCCACACACTCCTAATGGAAGGAGCCCTTCTGCAGTACTGAAAAAAGAATCTGTGAAAGTCCACTGCTTTAGAAACAGATGAGATCCAAGTCATTCCATACTATGAAGCTTCCATTACTGAAGTTGTAGCCTAGCAGGAAGTATTTTAGCTCTTCCATTCCAGTATTTCAATAGGTATTACAGGAAATGTTTCTCTTCTATCTACACAAGTCATTAGACATGATAAGGCATGCTGCAGCATTTGAAATCTTTGTATCTTCAGCTAAAGGTCATAGTTTACTTCATCAAAGCTCTCCAAAAAATTTTTCTTTTGTTTAGAAAAACTCAAATGCAACATATAAAGGCCATTTCTCAGCACAAACCCCCATGGTAAACATATGACCAACATCGGTCATGTACTTCATGTTTCATTCACCAGCATCCTGTATTTCCTTCTGCAAGTACTCTTGGGGACTTCCATAAAAACTGCAAGAAGCTAAACAAGGACAACATCTGTTTTGTTTCTCATGCTCCCCAGTTAAGAGCAAGTTGTGTAAAACATCCATTTAAAAGGAAACAGTGCTAGTTGTTCATATTAAACAACTGGTGACTACAAGCTCCACATCACTGTCACTAGCAGAAAAACTCCCAAAATCCATTAAAATTGATACTCAAGATGACAGAGGTACTGAAGATGGGAGACCCCATCTTGCATCAGTCACAATTAATTGCTTAACGAGATATGGAAGACATTTTGCCAGTCAGATACTGAACTTGAGCTTAAGAGTGTAACTTGGTGAAGAAACCAAGAACTGCACACTAAAAGCAGACAATTAAGTTGCAGTGTTTTGCACAGAATAGTCAAGCAGCCTGCATAATCACCTCTAAGAGTACTGTCAAAGTCTTTAACAGTCTGTTCCCAGAGATTGAGAAGGAGGCTAAAAACCAGTAACAACTGTTGCCACTGTATTTCTGATACATACCCTGTTTTGAAGCTTCCCTGTTCCGCAAGTGAGGAGGAATGTATCGGCCTTCTAAAGGACAAAAGAGAGATAGTGTTACAAGACTGCAGTATTAGCAAATTTTGAGATACTCTAACAACAGCTTTTGCTTAGAAAAAAAGTTCTGTCTCACAAACTTTAAGGCCTCTTACGGCATCTTTAAATGATAGCCCTTTAATACAGTGCTTAATCTCCTTCTCTGAGTACCAAGGCAGTTGAGATATTCATTTAGGTAGCCGCTTGGTTTTAGTTTTTTATGCACAGATGGCTTACTATTTCTTTGACCAAGTCAGTCATACCTGCCCTTTACGGATGTCGCAGTGTCTATGACGAAAGCCTGTCTTCCAAGAACTCATTAAAGCTTAACCTGATACCAGATATTTGAGCTGCTTTAGATTTTTCACTGTGTCACTCAAGTACTAGCACTCACAGTACTATCAGTATTTTTCCTTCCCCTTAAATTCAACTATCCCCATCAGTTCAGCTCAGATCAAACCAGAACCCACACGTAATTGCCTCTGAATAGCATTCTTCATTTACAATCCAGAAGCATCTCTGTCTGCTAAGCAACATGAATCAGAATGTACCAGGCACAAGCTGAATGTGAATTCCTGGAAGATTCCCCCCTCTTCTTAACATACTTAAGCCTTGCATGGCAGAGAATGCAGTTTCTACTCAGTGAATTAGGAGTAATGCAGTTAACCAGTAGAAGTCTTACCTTCAGACATTCCAACTCTAGCTGGATGTTTTGAGAAGACAGACCACCACACTACTAAAACAATTCAGGCCACTGATTGTAAGACTAGAGGCAACAAAATATCTGGACAAGATCTGAACACTCAGTTCTCTCAAGTTAGTTAAGTATTTAAGAAATTTACACATGCTGTACCACTCCTAAATTAAGTGCTCCTATCTAAACTGTAAAGTTTAGCATTTTCAAAGCAGGCATAACTAGTCACCACCTCAATTTCTCTACTAGCCTGTAAATCTTGGCTTCAAAAACTATTTTTCAGAGCTACAAAACCCTGATTTCTAGAACTGTGTGTCTGTAAGCTTGAAAACTTGCATGTACTTACTGCTTGAAGAGCTTCCTTCACTCTGAGAGTCTGAGGAATTCAAGTCTAGACCAGAAAACTAGAAGAAATAAAACATGTATCAACATGTTATATCATTAATTTATTCCAACATATAAAAACTTTTTGCTTATCAAGAGCAAGCAGTTTTCCAACAAGTTATTACTGCAAAGAAATTTGTTTACAGTATCAGTTACATCTCCTATAAAGGAGAAAAACCAAAACAATAGTTAGCACTCAAAAGGTTCTACCATCTTCAATGTCCTCACATCCACCACATAGGCAACAAGGCAAGTATCTTACACCCACCAGATTTTTTTTAGGCCTAAGAAACTACAGTCCAAATACTACCAGTTCACTTGTGCACTTCACTTGCAGAGACTCAGCTATTTCTTCACACTGCATTAACACTACTAAAACATTATAGTCTTAGTCATGTTTGAGGCAGCTGCTCTTCACAAAACATCAGGTAACTTCTTCCTACAATTACTTCAGCAAATATTTTTTATTTGCTTTTGTAAAACTTCATTTGCAGCATTCAGTCTCACAGTAAAGTCTAGCAAAAGGTATTTCAGTTCAGACACTATTGCATGCTGCCATTTAACACATTCAGATTCCTGAAAAAGTCTCACACGGCAGGCCTGGTATCATCCTCCATAAAGCTACTACTTAAAATCTTATCTCTTTAGTTGATACAAGCAACAACATGAGGCTAAAGAATGAATCTTATTTGAAGAGTAAACAAAAACAAAGACCCTCTACTAGTTAAAAGTGGATCTCCAGGGGCAGTCAACAGAAGTGATGCATAAATCTTCTCGCACTGGACCCCCACTGTCTACACCGAGGGGGCAACACTTGCCAAAATCTGATCTCGGAGATGGCGCAGCGACGAAGGCCGGCGCGGCCGCCATCTCAGTGCGGCGGTGCAGCCGGCACTGCGGGTTGGGATTTTCGGCGCAGCAGGGAGCAGCCGCAGCCGCCCAGCTAATCCGGCAGCCGGCACCCGTCACGTGCTACCTCGGGGGGGGATGGGGGGTGCTGGGGGGGGAAGAGAAGCAGGGCGGGGGGGAGAAGGACCGGCTCCCTGACCTACTTCGCCGAAGACTCCAGAGCAGCGGCCGCCCGAAGCCTACATACCGCCGAGGACTAGCGCTGCCCTGCCACGCCAGCTGCCCGCCCTGGGTCTCGCTACAACACGGGGGCCTCTTCCCGCCCGCCCCCCCCCCCTTCTCCAGGGATTAGATAACCATCTATCCCCTCCACATTGGGCAGGGGCCTGCGCCTGGCTCCGCCCAGCACAGGCGCGGGTGGGGGGGCAGGGGGTGGGAAGTGGAAGACATAGGGAGCAGGAGGAAAGGGATTTAAAAAAAAGGAAAAAGAGAACAACAACACCGCAGGCCCGGGAGCCGCCTGGACACATGTCGGCTGAGGCGCTCCTCGTCCAGGCCCAACTGCGTCACCGGGGCCCACCGGCACCAGAGGAAAGAGCGGGAACGGCTGCTGCCGGGCTCTGCTGACGCAGCTCGAACAAAGGCACCGCCAGCGCCTCCTCCCCCAGCCCCTTCCCCGGGGAAGGGGGCGCCAGCACAAAGCGCCATCCTCCCCGCCCCCCCGCCTCGCCCCGTCAAGAGGCACAATGGCCGCCATTTATCGTGTCTTTCTCCCTGCCCCCCCCCCCCGGCTCCCTCCTCCTCCTCCCCCACCCCCCCGCGCGCGGGGCCGTTCCCCACCGCCGCCGCCAGGGGTCCCGGCCGCCTGCGGTACCATGGTCGCTCGCCGCCACACAAAAGCCGGGCCTGGAGCGTGGCGAAGAGGCCGCGGGGGCAGGCGCAGATCCCGGCCCGGCCGGCAGCGGCGGGCCCGTCCTTCCCGCGCCGCTCCCCGCCCCAACCCGCTCCACGCCGCGGCGATGGCGCGTCCTCGCGGGAGAAGACCCGGCTCGGAGCCGCCGCACGACGGAAACTGCGCAACAACCGACTACGCCACAAACGGGCCGCGCTGACGGGAGCGGGGGGCGCGGGGGAAGGGTGGGGCTGCCGGCGGAAAAAAACGCGGGTGGGGGAGAAGGGGGAAAATCACAACGCCACCGCTGGCGACCGAGGACCAAAGCAAGTCCCACGCTTGGAATCTCGACCGTCCCTCCCGCCATCCCTGCCCCACGCACTCGGAGCCTGGTCCGCGCCTCTCCTCCCGCCCCAGCCGCCGCCCTCCGGTTAACGGAGTGGCCTACCCCCGCCGACCCCCCCCCCCCGCATTCCGGGGCCTGTCCCTCACCTGCTGGTCTAGACTGAGGGCATTTTCCACCGCCACATGACTCATAACGAGGGATCGTCTCGGGGTGTCCCGCTCCGCCTCGAGAAATTCAGATTCGCCGGGCTGGGACCTCGCGCTGTTGCCGCTCGTTCACCACGAATCGCTTTCCTCACTGAGCCCCCCCTGCCTCGGCCCCGGCCTTTATATAGTCCCCACCCCCCGCCTGCCCGGCGGCGCGCGCTGACTTCAGCACGCACGGTACCGCCCCTCCCTGGGCGCTCCCTTCCCCCCCCCACCCGACGCTATCGCGAGAGAAACCGGCGCCGCTGCGCCGGCAGGGGAGCGCTATCGCGAGACCTGCGCTGCCTCCACCGCTCAGCCCTCGGTGAAGGGCGCCCCGGAAGTATCGCGAGATTTCAGGCGCGCCGGGCCCGCGCGGCACCCGCTGGGTCTCCCGGGCCCTGCTGTCGATACCGCGAGGTTTCCCCCGGCGGCCCGCTCGCCCCCGGGGGGGGGTGGGGTGGGGGGGGTGACGGACGACACGGCCACGAGGTCTCGCGAGATCACGACACCACCACCACCACCCCCCCCCCCGCCTCTCCTTTTGTTCGGCGTGCTCGCGAGAGCGGCCCGCCGGCCCGCGGGGGCGCGCGCGGCTGAGATGTCTCTAGAAGGAGTCGGATTCTAGGTCACGTGGGCAGCCCGACCGGCGCCCGCCGCCATCTTGTGCGCTTCCCCAGCCCAGTGGCGTAGGTCCTAATGGAGGCGCGGCGAGCCCGCGGCGCCGGGCTGGAGCGCGGCGAGAGAAGGAGGAGGGCGCTAGTAGCGGCACGCTGCGGGGCCTGCCCGGCTTGTGTGTCACCTAGAGCAGGAGCTGGGACTGTGGGCAGCGGGCTGCTTCACCCACAAATACACTGGCCTCCTGCTTCAGCCCCCCCCCGCACAGAGGTCCCTGCACAGTGCCTTTGCAGGGCAGGAACTCGAGCTCCTTGCTTTTACAGACCCCACTGTGCATCCTGGCATTAGTTTTTGCATGCTTCCTGAAAGGTTCCGTCCCCTCACCCTTGTCCAGGCAGCCCCTCTCACCTGCCCTCCACAGGGACGCAGACCCATTAACGTGGGTCTGGGCATGCCTACAGGACAACAAAATGATGGATTGTGCCTACACAGTGGCACAACACTGAGCCTCTCACCCCAACACATTGATGGCAGTCGTCAATGCTAGTTATTAGATACTCATCACCTTTTTCCCAAAGCTGCCTTTAACCATCAAATCTATTGAGATGCCAAAGGTCACCCCCATTTTCCCTGTAGTAATGGTTTTGCCAAGCTATCCCATTGTATCCACAAAAAGCTCCACCTTAGACTCATTAGGATTCATATTTACTGTTAGCCTGTAAAATGCTAGTCAAATAATAAACATGAAGCTACCTGTCACTTTTCAAAAAGGAGAAACACCTCCATACCCTTCCATCACATCACAGCCTGCTGACATAGAAAATACTAGAGCCATTTCCTTGAATTTGGGTCAGTAAAAGTACTGACAAACTGCTTACAGGGTCAGGATACCTCTGAGGCTACTAACTCACAAGGAAAAGGACATGGTGTTTGGTTGTCCTTGATCCACACATAGCAATTATTCCTCCATTTCCCTCCTCCTTGGGCTCCTGCTTCTTCCAACAAGAAATTACAAGGAAAATTCATACTCCAGAAGAATGCCTAGTTTCACTTTGGGATTTAGAGGCAAGATAAAACTTTTCTACAGTACTCACACATATCTACCTAGTTTTTTCTGAACACAGAATTCTTTCACATAACTGCCCTTAAAGTTGGAGCTCTAAAGCCAAAGTCCTTCCATTCCAGAAAATAAGCTCTACAAGATTTAAACACCCACAAACAAATCCTTTAACAAGCAACACATACTCCTTCTTACAGACAAATGAGCCAGTTCTGTACAGGACAGGAGCCACCCTTAAACAAAACATTTACCATTCCCCTGCTTCGGTCTTCCATAATGCTTCTTTAGCTGACTACTGCTCTGGAGTTAAAGGCTTATATTTGTATTTCTTCCCCAGGTGCACCTGTTTAAATGCTTGCAGGTGTGTTCACCAAGGCTGCTTGACAGTTAAAAGAAAAAAAGATTCTGTATTTTTTTTAAAAGCTGTTATTGGACTTAGGCCTAAATTTTGGTTTTCTGAAGGCAAATTTCAAATAAATCTTTTAATTCCTTTTCTTCTTACAACTTTGTGGATGATTCTAAATTCAAAACAATTCTACAGTGTTTACATCCCTACAATGTCTGCAATGGTTTTGTAAACAAGAGCATTCAGTGTTTGATATAATTCATATGCACTAGAAAATTACATTAATTAATCCTTCTTCACTGTACATGTTTTAGAAGTGTCACAATAATTGAACTCCTGGTCCTGCAGTCAGGAAAGCAGGTGGGCCCACTTGCCTCTGTGGCAGGTTAGTAGAGGGACCTCTCTGTGTCATACTGTGTCACACTGGCAGTGTGCTTCCACGCAGCCTACCCAAGGCAGAGCAAATTAAAAAGTTGGAGTTTTCTGCTGCAGGCATGCAAGTGTTCCCATTACTTAGGGAAGTCAGTTTTCCCTTTGTTACTAACTTACCATCTGTATTAGGCAGGACTATGTATTCTCATTTTCACTTTCTATTCTCCTGCAGCTGACTCGAAGACAGTTTGCTGGAGGAAGTTGAACAGCTAATGAGTACTTGAGTCAAGCATTAAGCTAACACTGAAGTCCTCACAAATCCTGCTCACTGTTAAACTCAGTAAGTTTTTGCTGATGGACTCAAAACTGCTTAAAACCTGACACTGCTGGGTGCTTGGATGCTCAGTTCTTAAATTCTAGTAGGATTCCCAAATTTGCTATTCCCTCACCTGCAGAGCCTCATCTCGTAGGTCTTCTGAAAGGCTACATTGGTAGCCTCAAAATAGCTAGAGATACAGCTTTCTGAGTATTGAGGAGGTTGTTGCTGTGCATTAGGAAAGCAGTATCTCCAATTGCCACCAGTCAGCGTGGGTTGTAAAGTCAACACTGTTTATGAAGTTGTTGCTGCTGTTTAGAATATTTTTACCCAAAGCTGATAGATGTTGACCTTGTGTACTCAAGTGCCCTTATCTGTTTTGAAACTATCAACAGGTCATATGGTACTAGCCATCTTAACAAGCGGATTTCCCATCTTGCAGGACTATGGGCTTACCTCTAAAGGAAAGAGGTATTTTACTGATGGTAAGTCAACTCAGACTTAGGCCCTGAAATCCAGAGTGTGATAAAAAGTAAATCCTACTATGGATGTAATTCTTAGGTTACAGTACTGAAAATTTGTTCTACAGGGCTAGCTATGAGACTAAGACCACATACCATATTTTTGTGAGTCATATTGCAAGCTAGCAGGACAATAAAAAATATAAAGTTCACATCCAGACACTGTCCCAGCAAAGGGACTGAGAAACAGTCTTTAGTCAACAGTGTCTATCTCTCAGTAATATCAGAGATCTGTCTTTAACAACATAAATTTTAAGTGCTGCATCTGATCAGTTCCCAGATTTCTGGGGGCGTTTTTAGGCATCAAAAGGCAGAGTCTTACTGATTTGGAGGAATAACATGAAAAGAAGAACCACATGCAACCATTGATACACTGTTAGTGAAGCCTTCACTACAAAGTCTGCATTTCCCTATAGCAGCAGCTACAAATCTCTTTGGACCAATGGATAAGTTTTAAAATAATGTATGTAAAAGTAATTTATGTGGCAAAATAAAATGAAAAAGCATTTTTAAAGCTGGCATCCTTCCTCTAACTTCAAAACAAAACCAGATCTGTTGCATTGGATGGCCTTCCCAGGTTCCTCACATTTGGGAGGCTCATTCTTCAGGCAATTCTCTCAGCAGCAGTCCTGGTGTAGGCAGTTCCCAGCACTTGCCATTTGTTCCTGTCCTCAAAGTGTCCTCTCGGCTGTCCCAGTATAGCTGTTAGTGATGCCAGTCTGTGCAGTGAATGAAGGAACTGATACGAGTTTAAAATAACTCTGTTTGTATGGGTAGAAAAAACCCCTGTCTAAGTCAACTTGCTGCCCAGAGAAAGGCCTGTGGGATATTGGTTCATAGTCAATGAGTTTCTTCAATTTTGTGAATATTTCCTGGCATGCATGCCTTAACTCTGTGCAGGGCAAAGCCGGTGCACTTAAGCCAGACATTTCTTTCACTGTCATTGCCAGCTTACCTAGTCCCTACCTCACTCTGCACCCCCAGCTTATTTTAGCCTCTCAAATAAACTGATGGCGAGAGGGTGTTATTTTTCACCTGGATCAGTCCCTCGGTCTGGTTGGTGTGGCCACACAAAAGCATATGCCAGTCCAACAAGAGCGGGATGGCTAGCCCCAGGCAGGGAAGACAGGGGCCCAGAACTGCTGCAGCCAGCACTGCTGCTGTAAGAAGCCTGTGCAGATCCGCAGCCTCCTTCTCCGGGTAGGCAGGGGCACAACAGGAGAGCACAGGATGCGCACCAACATCTTCTCAGGGAAGGAATGCACTGGAGTGCTCATTACACAAGCCATAGGACTCAGTGGGGAATCTCAGGAAAATCTGGGCAGAGTTTTCTGTTGCCTGTTGTAGAATTACATTAGATATTTTAGCCAAAATGTGCGCAGTTGGTTTTCTGATTTGGGTCCTTTTGTCTCTGTTTTGATATAAAATCTTACTCTAAGGAATAAAGGAAGTTGCTAATAATAAAAATAAGATTATTAAACTGTGCCTGGACAGCATTTGACAGAATATTTTCAAAATTTTCCACTATGTTGCAACACTCTGTTCTATCATTGCCTATGCTTGAGGACACCTCTATTCTAAGTCTTAAGAGAGGACATTATGCCTTTAATTTACAAGAAGAATTAAAAGGCAATCTAATGAAGAGCTCCTCTGTTTTTTGGCTAGTGTATTGCCACCGAAGCCTTGTTGGCTCCCCTTCCCTTGTCTCTCCACGCTCCCAGTCTGGTAGAGGCCGATAGAATGTACATAACTGATTGGGGAGACCTTGATGAAGAGCAGATTCATAGTAATTCTCTGAAAAGATGCCTGGAGCGTGTTTGAAAACTTCAGACCTTCACATCTTGTCCTGAAAAGCCACAAAAAACTGTTTACAGAACACAGACACTTTACAGAAAGGAGAGACAGAATCAGATAGTTTTATAAGCTATGACTCTAGAACAGGGATGTATATTGAAAGGATTTGCACATTTCAAACATATGCTAGTCCTTATCTGAGGCAGCACTCAAGGCTTCTCTTTGTTTTTTCTTTAATGAAGTCCTCTTTTTCTTTTCTGTAATGGTTTAGAAACAAGATTAAGTAGTCACAGGCTTCTGTGGGAAGCACAAGCATAGTTTTGTCCTTATTTCTTCTGTTACACTGGGATCACACAGGGAAGAATGCGTCTATGAATTTCACACAGAAGATGCTTCTTGAGCTGAGGTCAGGGCCTAGGAGCTGGTGACCTGAGTGCCGCCTAAGGTTGGCACTTGAATGGCAGCAGAGGGAAATGAGAGTATGGGCAAAGGGATGGGAGACAAGACAAGAACTAGTTAGTTTTAGCTCTCTGCTGTAGGTGAAGAGTTCCAAATGGCACTCTTTCCTATCTGTCTCTTGCTTGGATCTTGACATAAGTCCCTTTTCGAGGCAAGAGTAAGCAGACTAGCAAAGATACACTCAAGCAGCTTGCAGTGAGCCTACAGTGTTACCTGCCTGACTCAAGAAAGGACTGGCCTGGTGTCTTACCAGGTGGCTGCTTCACTTGCCTGGATGCAGAGGGACACTTAGCACTGCAGCAGGAGAGGCTTGCCTCACTCACCCCTCTTTTCTCCCTGAGCCCCCGTGTGCACAGCCCACAGGCCGCTGAAGTCACTGCCCTGTGGTCTGAAGAGAGCTGTGCTTAGCCCAGCCTAGCCAGGATTGGAGCCTCTAGCTGATACCCAGATCAGAGCCTGATAATTTCATCATCCAGACCCTCATTCCCAGCCTCTGGCCTGTGTCCCAGCTAAATGTCCCAGCTAAATATCCCAGCTATGCCAGTGAGTCCCTCACTCTGCCATGCACCTCTCTTGGCTGTGGAGGATTTTCCCTGGCCACGCTGCACGTAAGGAATGGGGCAGATATGTTTTGAGGTTTCAAGGACGGGCCTTGCCAGCACTCTCCCCTCTTGTGTGAAGGTGCTTGACTCCTGCTGCCAGGTTTGAACACCTGGTAAGCTTTGAGCTTTGCAGATGGTGGTTGTGCAACATGGTGCAGCTGCCAGGAGTGTTTGGGTTAAGCAGCAGTGGTCTCAGCTATCTGAGGAATGCCCGGGGCTGCTAGTACTCCTTATTAAGTGAGAGAGAGATTTTGAAGTATTAAATACTGAGAGGCAGCACTAACTGAATGCTTCAGCTTGTGCACTGTCAGAACCATGTTGGGCTTTTTCTGTGGCTCAGAGTTGCAGGGGATGGAAGGGAGAGTGACTAAAATAGCAAGGGTTGTTGTCTTGAGTGGAAGAACGAATGGAAAGAAGATGGCAGTTCTATGAACACTGAAAAGTTCTGAGTTGGGCTCTATTTTTTGTATCGCTAGATTCCTTGCTAGCTTGGATTTTAAAAATCTTAACTACTTTTATCTCTCTGCATTCAGATGTCTCCATTGTCCCCACTGGGCTCCAAATTACCTTGCCTCCCTCTCTCACTCCCCAAGTTTACACACTGCTTTGTCTTCCCAAATGCTGTTTTCCATGTTCCAATTAGAGTAAGGGCTTGCCTGCACAGGAAAGTTGCGCTACTATTAATTTGCAGTTTGCTTTAAAGAAATTATGCTAAACCTGGGCAAAAGGCCATGTGGATACCCTGGTGTTCCTTTGCAGGAATATAAATGGCTTATTTCAGGTTAGATCAGGTCAATTAGGAACAGGAAGAACTTGCAAAGCAATACATTTTCCTACACCAGAACAAAGAGAGTCCAGCAGCTTCTCCTGCAGATTGTGTCCTCCAAATGGGAAGAAAGGTTGGGGGCATGGTCTTGACCTCAACAGGAGCCACAATCTGCTGGAAGGAGGTAACATACCACACTCAGCTAGTCCCACCAAAGCAGCAGCCTCTGCTGCCGTTAAATTCTGGCACGTGCTGTGAAGGAGACTGTTTCACGCTGCAGCAACTGCCTTTTGCCTACTCAAGGCAGCCTGGTCCGCAGCACTTAACAGAGCAGGAGCAGGGACTGCTGCCTCTGTGAAAAGTATTGGCATCCACTGCGTTACTACAGGTATTAAAAATATAGTCCTTTGTCAAAAAAATTACAGTATGATCTTGCTCAATAGGAAAAAGTCATGTGTGTCCGTCTACTACCCCTCTTTGAACACTGCATAAATGCTTGGAGTTAACTGTATTGGTTTACAAGCAGATTGTAATTTTATGAGTGTGAGTTTCTCTTGTAGGCAAGCTCAGAGTAGCAGAAGGTGAAGACAAAAGAAGAGAGACTTATAGCAGCAAGAAGAAATGAAAGAAGCACATCAGTAAATCTTGGATGCTGTGCAGTCTCATTGTGAACTGGTTTGAACTGGTAAGCTAGTAATTGCCTAAATCCAAATAGGCACCTAGTCAAGATGGCTCCTATATTAAGCAGCATTAGTATTATACTTTGAAGAAGACACTAATGCTTCTCACTTTGGTTTCTGTAAACCTCTTCTCTTCCAATTACCATTTCTAAATACCAAATGTAACTTTCATGTCATATTAGAGTCTTCTTTGAAAAACCTCTAGAGGGTCACTGACCAAATACTAGGGTGATGACAGCTCAAAAATGCCTATGGGATTGTTGGAGTCCTGAGGGCACCACCAGACCTGACTGCCCCTTGGCGGCCCCCCAGGGCTCCCCCCACCTGCCTACGGCCCAGGACCCCATGTCACCCCCCTGAGGCCATCAGCCCCTGCCCCAGTGATGCTGCACCAGGGCTGGTCTCCATCTCCACACAGCCCTGCCCTGCCCGGCCATGGGCCCCTCTGAGCTGGGCCCACCCATGGGCCCACGACCAGGACCAGCCTTGGCTGTCCCTGAGCAGTGGAAGAGCCCGGTGCTTGGGGCTGAGGCTACCCTGGTGCCCCCGGCTGCTCCTGGCTGAGGGTGGGATGGCCCCCGGCTGCCAGGCCCTGCTCTGATGCCCTGGGGAACCCCTGCAGTCCCGGCCCCCAGCCCCAGGGCAGCTGCTGCCCTTGCTGTTCCTTGCTAGGAACTAAAAGACCGACATTATGAAGCCTGAGGGACAAATGAACCAAATCTCATATTGGTCTTGGAAGAGAAAGGGGAAAGAAGGTCCACCTTCCTAGTTCCCTCACTGTTGCTGTTGAGTATTGATTAGGTCTGTCCCTTGGCCAGTGAAGGATCTCCAGCAACTGCAAAGGAATGGAAGCAGTGTGGAGACTTGTAATACAAAGGTTCATATAGGTGTGAACAGAGCAGGAGTGGGAAGGCCTGGGTGTAGAGGCATCAGCAGGAGCACTCAGCAGGGGAAGGGCTCTCTGCATGGCCTGCATTAATGACATCCAGATTAGCAGGTCATCAAGACCACAGGCCATCTACTTGCTGTTTCACAAGACAGGATGGAGCTACTGCCAGTTCCAAAAAGATGCAAAATATATCTAAACCCTGCACATGGTCACCAACCCAAGAATAACCCAGGAGACATGAGGAGGACTTGATAGCTATCTTCCCTGGTTCTCCATGACATCACAACAGATCCTGGACCTGTTATCTGGGCACAGTCCTCATGTTGCCTGGATTTTGGATGGATGGCTTCAACATGCTGACCTGGTGCCTGGTGGCTGCACTTGTGAGTGTGAGACTGTGAATATGGCTGAGTGAAACCCGTTTTGTTTCAGTTTTTATTTTAAATAAAATCACTTTCTCCCCCTCCCCCTGCCCCCTGGATGTTTTCTACATTGTCAATACAGTGTTGGAACAGTATTTCCTACAGAGGAACAAGGAGTAGTGAATAGGAGGACCCAGCTGCATAATCTTTCAGTCATATCTCTTGTGATGGCAGCAGAGAAAGAACCATAAAAAAATTTGTCTGGATAAAAGAGTCTTTTTTCTGAATGGATTCTTCAAAGACCACCCTGTCCTTTTTGCTGGCTTTGGTCAGCAGTGCAGGTCACGCTGCTGGAGCTCTGGTCCACTCCATTGTAAAAGGGTTAGCTCAGGCTTCAGTTTGCACATTGCAACCTTTCCACTTATCAAATCATATAAGGTAAAGGGGTTTTGAGACATCTTGTCCATCACACTGTCTTAAGACTAAATATATCTATCCACTGTGGATGGATGCTCATCAAACTGCATCTCCAGAACACCAACTGTATCCCCAAAGTGGGGGAGGGCTCCCAACCCTGGTAGCAACTGGCCTCTCTCTCCTAAGAGGCAGGGCACCAGGCTGCCCTCATGTCACCACAGCCACCACTCCTCAGCTGTGAGGCAGGAACCCCTGCTTCATGCCGAGACTGGAAAGCTGCTTAGGGAGCCAAGGGCTCCCAGCTCCTTTCAGACACCTCCCTTTCAGAGGCAGCCGGTCTGCCTGCAGGGAAACAGGAGCTGCTGCTGCCTCCCCGTGAGACAGCAGCTCTTGTTGACTTCCCCCTTGTCTAAAAAACGGCACAATGTTGCTGTTCACTCCAAGAAGTGGCTGCACAGCTTGTTGTTGCATGCCACCTCGCTTTGGAATAACTTAAGTCTCCTTATACTATAATCTCATTGCTTTTTAGCCCGTTCATAGTAAACAGGAAGAGTAGTTTATTTCCTTCCTCTTTGCAGTTACTTTTTATGTATTTGTGTACTGCTATTTTGCCTCTCCTCAGACATCACTTCTTGAGACTAAATTGTTTTTCATTGTGCCTTACAGTTCATAACTTCTGAGCTTCCAGTAGAGCAGCAGTTTAACATTTAAATTAGTATAGTGTTTATGAAATGATCTGGACTAACAAGCGTGGAAATGGAGACTTCTGTCTTCACAGATTAGATGCCACAGTGGTAGGAGCAGTGAGAACTTCATACCTAACTAGTGATCTGGAACATCTCTAGAGGCAAGAAGATAATGTAGTGATGAAATTTATCTAAGTGGTTCAGATTTCCTCTTTAATCAGTAGCCTCTAGGCTGTTTCAGCCTGCTAGGATTCATATGTGCCAGATGTGGTAGTGTTTTGGTGATACAGACAAAACATTGCAATAGCAACGAACAGTGTTAACCAACTCATTTCACATAAATTGCCAGACTTGTGGAGGCAGAGCATTCAGGCAGGGTTCATCTAATCAGCTGTAGATAGCTACATGGAAGGCTCTCCAGCCAAGCTAGTCACCTCAGGTCCCTATTACAGCCGCAGCAGAGAAAAAGACACTCTGAGGTCATGAATCATCTCATCCTAAGGCAGATATTTAAAATAGATCAGATAAGACAAACCTTTAAAGTGCTTATGGGGCTACAGGCTCAGAGGTAGAGATAGACACTGTAGACATCTAAAATTAGGTGAGCTGAATCTCACCTGTGGAGTCCATCAAACTGGTGACGCACAGGTCAAAAGCCTCACTTCCTGTGGTGAATTCTCAGAGCACACCTTCTGCCTTTTTGAATTTACATCTGCCTCCAAACATCCCGATGTAATGGCTGCTGAGACATGTATGAGGGTCTTCCACCAAATGGCTACATCTTCTTACTGATATTCAAAATTTAAAAAAAAATCTTTTTTTTTTTTTCGTTTAGTATTTAAATAATAATTTCTAAGAACAGGAATAGTTGCTTTTTCACTTCTGCTTATGCCAGCATGTGGAGTTGGAAAAACAAAATCTTGGAAGCACTGATGTTCATCATGGCTAAAATAATGATATTCTGCAGAGGAGGGGGTTTAGGTTGAGTCATCTGATACAGTTGAACTGTACAGATTTATCTTGCAGAATCTTTGGAAAATATGTACTTAAAAACAATCTTTTTTACTACCATAGAATTTTCTCCCCCCGCCTCATTTTTATTCGTTAGTTAATAGTTTGTAATTAAGGAAAAGGGTTCTCTTGATACCATAGCACATCTCCTGACCCACTTCAGTGCAAATGCATACATAACCACTTGTTTGTTTGCACTCCTACAGGTGTTGGTGCTGTGCAGATATGGGCTGTGGTTAAAGTTTCATAATGGAAAATCTGACAGGCAGTTAACTAATCCATGAGTCATATGTCGTAATAGCCTAAAGGTCTCTGATGTTCGACCTTCATTTGATACCCTCGCCATCAGGGAGTTATACATAACCCCTCTGAAGAACATTCTTTATATAGATGACTGCACGCTGCCCTTTTATACCTGCAAGAATGGGCATTGCACTTACTGAACCAGGGAAGTCTCTGTCTCCCTTTACACCCCTCTCACTCTGTGAGTCTCTTTGCAGGGCTGCAGAGGTGCACTGCAGGAAACTCACCTGATGAATGAGAACAGTGGAAAGCTCTCTGCTTAGCTTAAGTCCTCTGTAGGGCCTAGCTGAAAGCTAAGGAGAGGGATGGGGAGCTGGTTTTGGACTCCATTCACCCTAACCCTTCTGAAGGGATTTCTGATTGTTACATCTCCAGTAATAAAAGTAGCAGTGGAACTACCAGTACTAACAGAGTTCTGCTGATTTCATCTGTGCATGGCTCACTTCTGCTTAAGACAGGCCAGACAGATACAGAACAAGACATCCTTTTGTCAGACCATCACAAGCAGGAATCTCACTGTTGCTGACATCAGAGGAGTTGAGCCAGCATTAGCAGGGCCAGGGTGTTTATAGGAAGACTTAATGTAGAGAGGGCTCGTCTAGAGAATCTTCCCCTTTATTTTCTAGTCAAAGGGTGAAAAAGCAACACTGCTTATTAGGATACCACAACCTTGTTGTCTTTTGGGACTTCTCAAGTCCTCCCTCAAAGGCAGCAAAGGATGTTGGCATTGCTGCTGTTCCCAAAGCAATAAGGCAGACAAGTAACCAGTAATTGCATGTGAAGTTTACATACTATGACTCATTGTCATAAAGAAACCTAAACAAAATCCCAGTGTGTCATTAAAGCTGGAATATGTTTTCCATAGTAAATTCTTTTAGGTTTGATTTGGCTTCTTTTTTACAGCTGTAGAATAGTAGAATATCTTAGGGATATTAACTCTTTGCCATTGCAGGATAGAAAGTTCTCGTCTTCATGAACAGACCCAGCATAAAACACAACAGAAGGTTATCTTATTTTTTTGAAACACTCTGGCACAACAACCTTTACAGCAGTGCCAAATGCTAGATGACAGTGAGACTAGCTGAGAAGACAAATGGAAAGAAGAAACCAGAGGAGAACAGTTGTGTCCAAAGCTTTAACTTAGGCTGCCTTTTTAAGAAACTCTGCTATTTTCAGATAACTATTTTATAATTGTGTCTTAAGACATCAGCAGACGCCACAAGTGATGTACACGTAGCATGGAGTTGCGTGCGTATATGCAAAACTGCATAGTGAGGGTCTGGCACAGTGGGAGGGGGAACATGCCCAGCCTGACTGTAGGCACCAGTGAGGAGGTTAGTCATCCTGCTGAGTCAACTGGAGACGCAAGCACCTCCAAAGGGTGCTTCTGCCTACTTGTTGTCTAAAGTTACGTGGTATGAGCCTATAATGATAGGCTCATATGCATGCTCATTTATGTATGAAATTCATCTTGCATGGATGGTCTAGATTACCAGATTCAAACCTCTTCATCTGGAGTAAACTTGGTGTTGCACTGGGCAGGGGCTTGCAGTGGCTGTTTTTTAGGGCTCTCCTTACAGCCCTTCTCAAGCAAATGCAGAAGGTGAGAAAAGGACAAATGAAGGTCCCAGTAGAATTCATGTTCGTGCACATCTAGCATCAGAATCAGGGCAGCAGTGATTGAATTCTGACAAGGAAGTTGCTAAAAAGGGGCTGGGAGAAGGGAAAGGACTACATAGCAGATGTACCTGCCCCTCTGTCAGCAGCTCTCTCTCTTCACCCACCTCTGCCTTCCACTCACATGGAACTGGTGATGTTTTAATGGTGTGAATTCCCACTTATCAGGACATGGTAATAGTTAATGCTCCTTATTTACACAAGTCTACCTGTACAAGTTTCTGTCTAGTCAGTCACAAATTTCCAGGCATCTAGACTCTGTTCCAAGAAACAGGAAGAGTTAGGGTTTTTCCATCTTCACAAATAACTTTCCAAGAAGTCATCACCAGATAAATGCACAGTTATCCTTGTTGCACTCCAGGCAAAATGACAATATAGCTAGAATAAGAAAGGCAGAGTTTGTTTTCTGATGTGGTACTAGTTATATGAATAGTACTGAGATAAACCTGGCAGAAGCAGTGTAGTTTAAACTCTAACAGCTTTAGCTTTAGAGGACTTTCTATCCTATTCAGCTGCTACCTTGTTCCACCATTTCAGGCCACAACCTTGTACTTGTCATCCCTATTGCAAGATTTTTGTTGCTATCATTTCGAATCCCTTCAAGAAGAAGGGCCCAGCTACTCAAATCCCACTGGCAGGATAGGGCTGCTGAAACAGATGTAACATAATAAAATGCACTACAGAATTGTGCAACTCTTGTCTGATGATCTGAGGAACTCCCAGTTTGGCCCGCAGTACCCACTGAAGTCAGTGTAACTATCTCCAGCAACTCATCCTGGCATTGGATCACGATATTCATAACAAACTTTTGTTTTGAAGTGCCAAGACAGAGGAACTGTATGACTGTTCCAGAACATGCTGCACTCTTGCTTTAGCTGAATATTTGTATTATTTAAAATATTTTTCCTTTTTAAAAGTCATCTTAATATCAGAAGAGAATTTTCATTTGGTCCGTCTTTCCTCTTTTTATTGCAGTATTGGTTGTAATTAAATGTTAAAGTACAGGGATATCATTACCTGACATTCTTCTCTCTTTTCCAAACAATCCCTGGAACTGAAAATTAATAAAAGAAGATATAACTTTTAGTTTCTTCATTTAGTTCCCCTGACTTATTTTCAGCTTTGACAGTGCTTTTCAGGCTCTCAGTTTCACTGCTTCCTCTCTGTTTTCTGGTCTCCTGAGCTTGTGCGGAGCCTTTGATGCTGCAACAGGGCAAGTTAAAGCACTTTAAAAAAAAAAAGTAAAGTACTGTGACAAAAGGACAGGAATCACCCCAGGGATTCATGTGATGAAACATCTTTAAAATTCTGAAAAACTGACTAGTCGGGAGTTGACAGTATCATTTTAAGAACAGTTTATGTTAAGAAATCCTGGTTAGTCTTATGAGTAAGTTTTGGCTGAGCACAAGTGCTAATGACTTTTTTGAAGCGAAAAACATTTCTAAAGACAAAAATAGCTAGTACTGAAATCTCTCACAGTCATTATTTACAATTTCTGTGTGATCCCTTGTCCAGAATTATAATGATTGCTTGCCATGCCAGCAGAACTTATAACTTTGTGGGTTTGTCTTTAATGCTGTAATTAAAACCAGGATGATTTTCATGGGCCCAGAATAATTTGTAAATCTTTTGAGAGTTCTGTCTTTTAAGTGGCTTTACATAAGATATAGGCTTCACTGACCTAAGCATGCAGACATATTTTTTTATACTCACTGATGTTTTCATCAAGGAATCATATACCTTTGGGGTTATTTCAACCTGATATGTTTAGGTAAAAGGTAAAAGTACCATTTTCCCAGCCTTTCTCAAGATTTTATAATGTGTTTAAGTTATTTTTAAGTAAAACACTCCTTCTTTTTCTTCTGCCAGTATGCCTCCAAATAGCTTGTCTCTGTTAGTCCTTCTATAAGAGTTAAAGACTTGTCATTTAACAGTCCTTTTATACTGTCTTTCCTCCACCATGACACTTCCCATTTTACTGTCCACCCTTTCACGACGCAGGCTGGGGACCCTGCAGTGACTCCCTAGTATTCCCAGAGCTGAGCAGTCTGAAGACCAAAATCTTCTTGTTCTTCTTAAATATGGGAACATTATGTAGTGTAACTCCCAAAATCTGATCTCCTACTAGTTCTCCATATTTGTTGGAGGAGTGGATGTTCCTTATACAACAAAAAGACCATTCTGGCATCACTCATACACTCCACAGGGCAGACAATATATTATAGCAATAGTCAGTGAGGGGTAGTTATACAGGGAAGGGTGGAGAGTTAAGTCCTCAAATGCAAATTTCTTCTTGTTGGAAAACGCAGCTATTTCTGAAGTCTGAAGTTTCATTAACATGGTTCCTCTATGGAAAAGTGTCTGCAGTGCAGAAACATTTAACTTGTCCTTAAAGTTTTTGTTCTGGGAATATTTCATGTAAGGTGTTTGATTCTTGAACCTGCTTCTGCCTGGCAGTATTACTAACCCGGGGCAGAGGATGTTTATATAGTAGTGAGCACCATGACAGCCCTTAGTAAATAATGAAAAAAATCACAGGCTTTGTTTCTGTTTAAATACTGTGTTTGCCCTCTGTGGATACAGATCTTCTGGATCTTGCTCAACAACCTCATTTGGGTGAAACTGGATATTGCGCCAGTTTTATTCCAGCTCCTTTTACATATGGCACCAGTACAGACAATGCACTGGCTAACAAAGAACTCGGAGTCACCCATCTAAAACCTTAAAAAAAAGCCACAGTCCCTGGAACCTGCACTAAAAATATCTGCCAGGATTCTTAATTTTTATACAAATACACAATTAAGGTAGAAAAGGAAAGAAGCAAATATGTCCAAATCAACAATTAAGGCATGCAGGAACAATTAGAGTCCAAATTCACTGCCCCATTCCAGACTTCTAGACGAGTGTTGAAAATACCAGGGCTGGAAAGTTACTCTGGCTGCTATGGAGGGGATGCCCAAGCATATGAGACCCAACACAGAATTAGCGATGTGAAGAAAACCCACGCTAGTTAACTGTTTTAAAGCACCGAGCAGAGAGAAGTTGGGAAGACAGGAGTTATTGCATTCTATGAACTTGGCCTTCCAGACCCGCACGCCGGTGCAGAAGCTGGGGGGGGTGTGTGCTGTGGAGAGGAGCTGTGTGTTTCCCTTCAGAACAGCCTGAAAGCTTCTCAGGAATCCCAGCACTTAAGATACATCTCAGAGAAATCATACTGCGGTTGACTGTGCCTAGCTCGCATATGTTTTCAATAGAAACATTGAAAATCGTTTCAAGATTGAGGCATATACACGTTAAACTTCCAAGTATAAACTGAAGAACAAATAGAGCTATGCTAAATTGGTTTCTGGTACAGCCTGACAAAATACTCAAGATGCTACCTAATCCCAAGTGATCCCATAAAAACCACTGGTATCTATGTAATCTCCTACCACCACATCTTAAATTTGTAGGTGAGGTTACTACATTCTCAGTCTGGTTTAATCTCTTTTCCATCAAGAATTGGCAAAGCTGAGAAATACTTTATGGCTAAATTCAGCATATTTTATGTGTTTGTGATATTTGTACTTTTCTATTTTTAATATAAAATATAAGTAAAGATAATCCCTATAAATGTATAAAGTGATAATGCATTTATTATGGAATAATAATATTTATATTAATCAAAAGATTTGTAACATTTGACCATAACTTCATTACCGCAGAGTGAGCTGCAGTAAGGGGCCTTGAGCTGGTCCAGAAGACAAGAAAGGACAAAATTCAGGTCCCAACATCCAGCAAATGAGGAGTTAAGGTATTACAAACTGAAGCCTCTGCAAAACCAGATGAAAATGCAGAGTTAGAAGCCTCTGCCAGTTCTGGAACAGAAACTAAAGTCTGCTTCTACCACCAGGAAGCTATAGCAGCCAGGGGAAAATGGGAAGGGATCAAGAAACAGTGGGGTGAGAGACAAAAGTTAAAAGAACATCAGGATGAAAGGGGTTTTTTTGCCATCATAGGCATCATCAAATGAATGCTGCATGCCCTGTGAGTCTTGATAGCCCATCATAAGGTATTAGGTCCAGCAGAGGGTTTCTTGGTCAGAGTTATGCAGGAGGCCAAGGTAGACAATCTGGATGGTTTAGGATGTGCAGTTGGAATTTCAGCACTGTCTGCTGCTTGCTTTACGGCAGTAGTTGTAGCAGTATTGAATGGTAAATGGGAAAGTGAGTAGCAGCGTGCTGGCAGTGCTGCAGTTGCAGTAGGAAGAGAGGTACACGTATATCTTGATGGTTCAGACATGCCCCATGTCAGCAGTGAATTCTGCAGTTTGTGTTAATAGTAGGAGCAACAGAAGTGTGCTTGCATGGTGGTGGCCAGCAGTCAGTCAGCCTACATGAATGGTTGTTGTGGGGGCACAGAAACGAGGTGCTGAAGGTACTGTCTGAAAAGAAATCTCTGTGGAAAGGTAAAAGGGAGATACCATTCTGCATGTCTGGGCTAGTGTGAATTCATCAGGCTCTGTGTTTGAATGGGAGCCAGGTATAGCGTACAAGTAACTCCTGTTTGCTGTGCCTGACCTAAATCCAAGTGTTGCTTTGTCAGGTTTTGCCCGACACGTGTTCTGTTTCCCTACTGTGTTGTAACACTGCTGGAGACTGGGTGTTAGCATTGGAAACCTGATGATTCAAACACAGAAGTATGAAGGCCGCATTGTGGCAACAGGGAGGAAGTGGGGACATGTAACCTTACCATGTATTTTATGGTGGTCAGGGGTTTCAGTTCGTGTTAAAAGAATTCTTATTTGGGAGTTTCAAAGGATTAAATATAGACCATCTTCACATGCTAGATGGCAGTGAGGCTCCGCAAGCAATCCGCTTCTCTGCTAACAATGCTTGTGGGGATGTAATGTCTTGTTTGTTTATTAAATAGTCATTTTTCAGGATCGACATATATCAGAACCCATCTGTGCAACTCCACTGCCTCCCATTCCTTGGCAAGAGCCCCCCCAGCAAGAATGCACAGCCAGCACAAATCCTCGAGCTGTCCCTGAATCCTTCCTCATCTTCAGTCTCACCTCAGGTTTTGAGGAAGACAGGAGTATTACACAAGAGGTCCTAGGGTGGTAAGATAAGCCTCTGCTATTTGAGCTTCTGCCTTAAACTACCACGTTGCCATGAATGAATAAGTTTCCAGTAGCAAGAAGCCAGGAATTATCTCAATAGGAAAACTGCCAGCTCTTCTGCGATACCCGCCTCTGGCTGGGACACGAGAGAAGTCCCCCTGGTAGGATATCTGTGTGAACACCGAATCCCCCTCACTGCTGACACTGATGACAAGGTTGAACAGAGCAAATGCACTCTATCCACAGATGATCCTTTTCTCAGTAGAAGAACAGCAGGTGAGCTTGGTGTTGAAGGCAGAGAGGGTG
The DNA here is from genome assembly GCF_047716275.1 of Strix uralensis. Lineage (NCBI taxonomy): Eukaryota > Metazoa > Chordata > Aves > Strigiformes > Strigidae > Strix > Strix uralensis. Next base: position 41,519,998 of record NC_133973.1, read on the forward strand.
ATGGTATCATCAGTGAGAAATGAGAAGACAAGATGCAATTGAGATTGTTGCAGTGTAAGTCCGCTAGAGCCCCAACCCTGGCATCTGAGATCTTTCCAGGCAGTGAAGGCGTTAAGTGTCTTCTTACTATTTCAAAGATCCATGTTTAAAGCAAAAACAAACAAACAAATTAAATAAAAAAAAGCAGTAGTGAAATGGAAAAGAAAATCCACAAGCCAGAAAAGGGGTGCCAACAGGTATCAGAGAAGGGAGAAAAACAACTTTTGGTCTAATTCGATGACAAATGCATAACGTTGCTAAGAAGCAGTGGTTTTGCTGCAGCAAAAAACTCCATCTCAAGTCAAGAAGTAGTGGGGGTGAACTGCAATGAACTCGGTGCGTATTCCCCCTCATGCTCTTAGCACCAAGCATGGGGTACAGTTAGCCAAGCTCACACACCTGGAGTGCACATGTCACTGCAGTGCAATGGTTACAAATGTTGTCACTCAAATGACCTTTTTGGAGGAAGAAGAAGGGGAGGAGGAGGAGGAGGTGGCTTTAACTTGACAACCCCAGCTCAAATGACCTACTGTTTGGACTATCAACATTACTCTATTCCCTCGCTTACAGGAGATTTCAAGACAACATGACAGATGTGAATTTATGAGAACATAGAATAGTCTAAACAAAGAAGCAGTCTTCAGCTTTAACTAGGACAGTACTGCTGTCCTGCTGTGGGGCCATCAGGGTCCTGAGCGCACTAGTAGCCCTACGCTGCCCTAAGGAGCCCAACCTGGGGCACCCACTGTTCCGGGAGCACCATGCCTGGGTCTGCACCATGGTGGTGAGGGCACTGCCTGCCTTGGGGCTACCTGGGGCTCCCAGCTCACCCCACCATGTGCAGCACCCTGCTCCTGCTGCTCCCTGAAATTTATCTGAAAGAATAAAACCAAAACCACCTCAAAAGCAGAGACTCTATTTATGAATGCTGTCATACTTGCAAAACAAAATTAAAATTAGTGCTATTGCAGGATGACGGACATGGAATAATAAGCCAAAACCAAATCTTAAAAGCCTACAGTACCTGAATCAAGATCTCAGTGTACAATGTTACAGGCAGAGAGGCTGTACAAAATCTTTAGATATTTAACCACTTTTGTGTGTTCCTGTGTGGAGGCAAATGATGGATTAGTTTTCCTGTGGAGGATTCATTAGTATTCTGTCATTGGTGAGTCAGTATTTTTAGCTTAGTGAGCTCAAGATGTATTGTGGTTTAGCCTCAGAAGTTACCAACTCTTGGTAACAAAAGAAAAAAATGGAGTGCATTAGGAACTGTAGAGTGATTTTCCGAGATCTTTTATGAACCATCCTCCTTGCTTGCTGGTTAGCAGTAAGTGACTATTAACTCCATTTCAGGAAGGTGGTGATTAAACTGGGTCAAATGGAAGTGATTAGGCTGGATTATCCCTGTCATGGAAAAATTCACTGGAAGATCTAAGAGGGAGGAAATTGCCACACAGATCCCAGCAAGTTCTGCTGGAAGGTATATGAATTTGCTTTTCTCCCTGCCAAAGAGCTTTGGCCTACCCAGGATCCCTCTAGATGCCTCAGACTAGTTTTGAATTGAATTGTTTTCATCTTGGAAGGTCCTCAGGACTGGTAGGGAAAGCAGTTGCCCCAGCATCACTCCCACTTGTGTGGCTCACCTAGGTCTACCTGTGCTGGATTTTGAGAACGTCCCTAAAGACACTGAAGCTACCTTTCCTCAGGGTCCTTTAATCAAAAAAACTCTCTTTTCATTTCTGGTGCTAAAAATCACTGCAGAAATGATCAGGTGGACAAGGAAAAGTAATACCATCCCTGCTGGGAGAGCAAACTCTGGAAGGCCAGCGAGAGGGCTCAAAGTGGAGAAACCAAGTCTTGTACTTGAGTCTGGGTTGAGTTGCTGTGGGTGCACACAAGCACACCTGCAGCACCTGCAGTGTTTTGGATTTGCCCAACGCAGAGAGCAGCCTCTCTCCCATAGGCCATGAGATGAGTCTGTGTGTAGCTTGTGCAGCGAGGCCACATTCAGCAGCATGAGCCTCAAATTTGCTGTGTGCTAGCAACAGGCTCCTGGGAGCCCAGGCCAGGTGGGTGGCTCTGGAGCCCCAGATATTGTGCTTGAAATCAGTCCCATACGAGCATCTCACCTACAGAGGCAACCTATGCTTGATTTGTGCAACAGTCCTGAGCTCTGGAGTAGAACTCGGAGTAGACACATACCCTGGCAAGTCTCTCTCTCAGCACAGCCCCAACTTAAGGCCACCCTCCATTATGTGATCCTGCCACAGAGAAGGAAATATTTTGGGACTGTCATGATTAATAAGAAATAAGTAGTGTTTTATTGAGAGTACTGGTACACAGTTTCCTGTTCGCCAGCAGCCAAGGGGTTGCTTCCTCCTGGTGACATCTCTGAGTGCTCTCTGCATGCTTGGCTCCGCTCCTCTATTTTGTTGAGATTTTCAGCAGACACCATGTCACCGACCCCTCTGTCATAACCCTTCACCTCTCGTGCTGTCAGAGAACTGCCCTGGGAAAATGGGGCCAAGATGTGTGTATGTGTATGAGCATGTGTATGTGCGTGTGCCTGTGCACACAGCTGTGTTTATTTTATGTTGCATATAGAAGAAAAGAGGATTATTTATGTTCTAATCATGATGTGCTCCCCAAGCAAAATATTTCTGCTCTGATTTATTGCTCTCTTTAGGCCTGCCCTCAGGCATTGTTCTTATATTTGGAGCCGGTCACATTTTTTCCATTTGGAATGGAAATCTTAAGTGTAATGGCATATTTAATGAAAAAACCCAACAGTTACTTGGAGAGAGGTGGAGTTTCACTTCTCTGTTTTCCCATTTTATGTTTGTTTTCTTTCTTCCATCTTTCCTTTTATTCTTTCTCCCATTTTATCTCTGAAAAAGGAAGGAAAAACAGTATCTGGAGAAAAGGCAGGAGAATATTTTTTTTTTCTCATTTTTGGTTAAGAAATTATCAAAGTTCAGAAGGTTTTATCCAGAAAAAGTCCACATGAGAAGTACCTGTCATTTTCTGATTACCACTGTTGTACTATTGATGAGAAGTACCCAGCCAACAAACCTGTGTAAATTAAAAAGGCTTGTGCACTATACAGAGCCAGCATTTCTCGGCAACTACAAAAGAAATGCTTTTTTTTTTTTTTTTTTTTACTACATAGTGCTTTACAAAGGTTATGCAAGTGGCCTTAGAGTTTGGCTTTCTTTTTCTCTCACAAATATCAAAAAAGAGAGGTTCCCCCTGCTCCCAGCCTTCTTTTGCTAGAGGACTTCTCGGAGGACCAACAAAATCAAATTAGGTTTGTAGGTTGCACTTAGAAGATACAGGAGAATGCAGATCTTTAACAAATTGAGCTTTTCTCCCATGTGTTTCTCAGGAGTTTTGATTCAAACAATCTCAGAAGACTTTTTACACAGTCTGAATAAAAATTCTTTTTAAATCTTTTTTAAAATCTTTCCTCCTTACTCCATTTTTAATTCTCCTCAGTAGCTCAGGATTCCTTTCTGTTTTGAGGCATGAAATTCCTTCAGCCCTATTGCCTACATGGCAAAAAGAGCAAGAACAAAGCAAGAGATTATGGAAAAAAAACCCAAACAAAACAAGAAAATAATGACATTTTCTTTTAAAAAACCTCTCATTCATCATTATGCCATAAGAAAACAAAAAATACTAAAACATACAGTTTTTTTCCTCTCTTATGGGTCACATCTATCAAGCAAGAGAAAATCTTGTGCTATTGTATTTGGTTTCTAAGCTGGATGCACAAACTACCCTGGCTGTAGCCTCCAGCGATGTTGTCACCAAACAAATGCTTCCATTAAAGTGTTGGTAGGAGGTCCCTTAGGAAATGCAAAGAGAAAAACAATTTTTTGGGGGGTTGGGTAGAAAAAGCAACTAATAACTAAATCTGGAAGTACAGCTGGGTGCTCTTAAATTAGAAATCTTTAGGAGATCTCCCACACACCCCTGTAAGATTGCAAGTTTGCTGAAGAGTTTTTTGAGCTGTGCGTTACTGCAGATACGCTTCACCTCCTCCAGCTTTTCTATCTGCTTCTTGCAAAGCTCCTCTATGGCTGTAAGCCTCCCTCTGTTAACTCCCCAACGTCTCTCTAGGCAGTGTCTCACTGCTCTTCCATCTCTCCTTCCAATTCTCAGAGATCCTCGTTATGGTTTCAACCCCATATCTCAGCTGCTCAAGGGGAAAGAAAATTAGCTCAGTGGTTTCTCCCCTTCTCCATCAGCTGCCCCTGTTATTTATCTCATTAAGAAAAAAAGCTGATCCAGATGTATAACTAACCACATTTTTTCTTAGACATTTTCTTGCGTCACTCTTCTCTGCAGGTAATTTTACTGTTGTTTTACAATACAGGTAGAAGCTAATTTTCCCACAGTGTTACTTGGCCCTGAATCCGGTGGGTTGTCAATTTTTCCCTGTTTGCAGCTGAAAGTAATTTTTCAGAAAACGTGGTCATACTCCAATCTGAGAGGACTAGCACAGTACTTGAGCGCTCCCTGCAAGGACTGGTCCGCAAAGGCTATGTTCTGCAAAGACATCTTAATGCATGTGTAACACCTGTATCTTAAACACACATAATTTACATGCATCCAAGAAACCAGATTATCTCACCAGATAGGTGGGCAGATTTTCCAGGATCAGTGATTAGTTGAATGTATCGTTAGAGATAATGAAGGAAGAGTAGTTCCTCTCTTACTTGGCAATGCACAAAGCAAATTTCTTGCAAAATGGGAATCTCCAGAATACCTACAATAGTTACTGTGCAGGCTTTGAGGTTGCTGCACACAGAGAATTATTATTACCATGCTTAGTGGGAGGAAAAGAATAACCATCAATTACTATTCCCCAATACCTTCCCCGCGAAGGCTAAAATTAATCTTGATTTGAAACTTAAAATAGAGCAGAACTCCTGTTGTGCTCGTTCCAGAACAGGAAAGATCCTCAGAAATCAGGTGCTTCGGAGTAAAGGCCTCTAGAGGTCACCAGAACCTAATTAATAAGCATTGCTAAAGCCATCTGTGAAGTGTAAACGGTTTTGTTCTGATTGGGGCTTTCCACCTCTGCAGCTCCGGGTCTCCCCTCTCGCAAGGCATCCAGACTGTCCTTAGATGACACATAACAGAAAATGCTTACAAATCCATACCCTCCTGGAGAGGCTTGGCTATACAGAAGTCAGCTCCCTTTTGGGTAAGAAAGCAGAGTTGCCCAATTGGCATCTTTTCCTCTGTGCACGGTTCCAATCTTACCTGCATGCTTCTGTGATAAAACCTGCCCTGGCACAACTGGAGTCTCTTGTGCCCCATGGGCAATGGCTTTGCCACACCTTTGTAAGCACAGAGAATGTCATATTACCAAAGCGAGAGGGATGCCAGTTCTTTCTCTTGTGCTGATGCATGAAAGCAGTAACTCAAAAGGGAGCACAGGCTGAGTGTGCAGATTAGGTAATCGGCAAGGAGTTTTCTACATACATTTTTGGCTTGCAAATTACGATCTGCAAACAAAGGAAACCCTATAAAGAGTCCAGGTCACCCAGTGCTATATCTACAGGGAAGGTTTAGAGAAGAGCTACAATTTAATTATGATTAAGTGTTTGTCACGAGGCCAGAGACCTCATCTGCTTCATGCAAGAGCAGAAGGGAAAGCTCAAGTCATTTTCCTGGAGCTCTCTCCAGGGTTTAGGAATGAGACATGCTGGGAAGGAGGGAGCTGGGTACAGTTGAGGGAGAATATTTATTTCAAGACAGCAAACAGAAGCTGGTCCTTTCAGGAGAAATTCCTCTGAAGAAAGCAGATGTATTTATTTTGGTAGCAGTCACTAGAATGGAGGCCTGTGGTGTCTCAGCAGAAGGATTTTAGTTTCCTCTGAAAAGCCAGAAGAGTTGAATGCAGACGAGTGGCCCGTGCCTCACCAGGATGCTGAGGGTGGTATGGAGAGGCTGCTGTGAGGGGTTCCTCACAAAGGACTCCTTTGCTTTTAGATACAGGACACTGCAGGCCCAGGATGTTTCCTCAGAGTCCAGGGAGTTTTTCTGGATGCACAGCAGGAGGTGAAGCATTGCCTCTTCAACAGCCTGTGCGGTAGCTCCTTCTCCTGTGCAGTAGCTCCTTCTCGCGGCCCTTCCTTTGCCTCAGTGGCAGCAGGTGACTTGCACCCTTTGTGCCCTGCTCTGGGAGCAGCAGCCAGTGGTAATAGGATCGCCCTGAGTGTGTTTGCGGGGGATTAGCAGGTATGTTATTTTTGCAGACTGGAACTGTGATGCTGCAGCCTGGCTGAAGTCCACGTGTCGGTTCCTAATCCCGTGCAAAGCCCCAGAGAGGTCAGCAAGACCATAAACAGAGGTATGTTCCCACTGAAGGAGGTCAGGATTATTTTCATTGTAGCATACCACTCCCAGGGAGAAGACACTTATATGAGTTAAGACTCATATACACATAGTATATATACTTATATACATAGCCATCCTTTACTTCCTTGCCTTTCAAAAGATGCACAGATAGAGTTAGGGCTTCCATTCTTCTCAGTTCCCTTCTAAAGGAAGGGTCCTAGAGAAACCTTGCTGTTTCTTCCCCCTCTCCAAACAGCAGTCTCATCAAAATTTCTCAGTGGCTGCCATCTATTGCAAGCAGAACACCACTCCTTTTGCTATTTACAGTGCAATTAACCTTTAGTGAATTAGCCTGTGACTGTCATGAAAGGATTAATTAAGGTAACACACCTTTGACTTGTTCCCACTGTGCATGGAGTGTGCTGCGTTTGCAGCAGCGTACCCATGACTGCACCAAAACCCTTCCCGGAATCTTGGGGGCAGTTTTTACCCTTTCTGCATTATCCCAGCAAATTTGCCAGCTGCAGGGAGATGTGTGAGGAAGGGCTCTGACAGACACAGTCCCATGGAAGTAGCTGCAGTGATACAAGACCTGGCCTTCCCCAGCAGTGTGGGTACTTCCCCACTGCTGAACGTTACTGCCCTGGTAGCAAGGATGTGGGGCCATGCCTCAGCCACCTCAGCCGAGCATTGTAGTTTAAGCAGCCAAAGCACGAAGTTGCTGCCAAAATATCAGGCTGTGATGTGCAGCAGCTGTGCTTTGGAAATATACCCTATTTTGCCTAGCACCGTCAGACTTCCATCCAGATTTCTGTGCGTGTGTCTAGGAGGTATAATACACACACGCCGAGGCCATGGCTGCCCAGGAGCCTTAGACCTCTGGCCCTTTTGCAGCAGAGTTGATCTGTGCAGATGTGCAGGACATGCCCGGGTTATCCTGACATCCCCGTGCTTGCTGCCAGGCCGTGGAGAACCCTCAGGCAGATGAGCCAGTTTCCCCAGCTCCAGCACAGCCTGAGTTCTGGTGGGAAAAGAACTCTTGGCTGGAGAAATCCAGCACACTGGCCCTGCCTCCGCTCCTCTTCCCACACAGCTGTAACTCCTGGCAGAGAGGCAGGGCGGCCAGTAAAGGCTGGTCTTAAGCCAAAGCAGCTGCAGTCGCCAGAGATGATGTCCTGAAGGCCAAAATCTCAGGACTTGAAGCTGCACCAGAGAGCAGCAGCTGCACAGCAGTGCTGTCAGTAGGCAATGCCAGGCAATACCTGTATGGGTGGGTGATGATTTTGTTGTACTATCAGTAGCCCCGTGTCTCACGCCATGTTATCCAACGTGGGCTTGTCCTGCTGTACCTCTGCCACTGCTACCTCCTCCTCATGCAGTGAAAATCCCCACAGATGGGTTCTGGGGAGACGTCAGCCCAGGGAACGGGGGCTTTGTGAGTAGGGAAACACCCTTGTTTCAAACCACGGCACCACCTCCGCCTCCTAAAAGTTTAACAGACTAGTGATTGTTGGTAGTGCCCAACATTCATATTTCTTCAGCACCAAGATTCAAAGGCATAGCGACACTGTTCTGGTGAACCCTGGACAGTATTTTTTAATTGCAATCAGGTGTAAACTACTTCCTGATGTTTCTTTCGATCCATGAAATTTTGAAGGCACAGCTAAACAAAATACTTAACCTTATTGTGAGTTTAGTTTGTGCTTGGCTGGGTCAGGTAATGCAATGCTGTTATTCCTTGATGATGAAAGTGTTTAGGTAATTTTGTCTCTTATAGCAGGAGAAATCAATTCTAAAGTTACATCATCATCGATGCAGTTCTGTCATCTGTCTGAATGTCTTCTCTGGTTCTCAAACTTTGTCAAGGCTAGAAAACTTGGGAGGCTTTCAGGATTTTGCATCCATGTGGGCACCCTAAGGAAATCATGAGCACATATAGAGTCCTAGATGCATACCATTCCCAATCTCCACTTGGTTTTCTCTGACGGAAAAACACTGAAGAGCCAGCTTGGATGATACTGGCACTGGAACCCTGAGCACACAGCATGCTCTGATCCAGAGGTACACGTAAACACAGCCCGAGGTGGTACAAATAGGTAACAACCATTCAGCATTGCTGGGAGGAGAGGCTGAAACAGCATCTGTTGTGATAGTGGACTCTGAACTCTTTGCACTGTTACGGTACGGACATATCTAGCAATATTCAGAACATCCAAAAAGCTGGTAGGGAGGAGCAAGGGATTACTCTGGTTTCAGCCTTACCCTCCGTTGTTGCAGCAATACCTTGGCAGCGAGGTGGCTGGCCAAGCCAACAATGTAACTGAAAGGTTGCAGCTTCACAGATGGTGATAGCAGTGTGCGAGACAGCACCATTAATTAAATAATAATAAAATGAATACAAAGTATAGTTGATACAGGATAATAAAATGAATGAGTGTACTAAATCATTACACAACTACTTACCTTCTTATATAATTGATTACTAAGTCCTTACTAAGAACATGAAAGAGGAGTGACCAGTGTAATTTGCTGGTTATATGGGCATGATTTGGAAATTCAGATAGTTCCTCAAGGCTCTGATTCTTGTCAGATTTAGTAGCAAAAACTAACAATGCTCCTGCCCTTAAAAACTGAAGCCAACAGGAACCATAAATCAAAGTCTCTGGATACTCACAGTCAGTGTATCAGCGTAAACCAAAGAAGTGGCAGTTTATCATAATATGTCAAAGGGGGGTCAGGCTGAGAAGCCGACACAGTGGCTGTTTGTTGGAGGGACGGCAGAGTGGACAGCTGGCTGTGCTAACCTCTTTGTCTGTGGTGGCTGAATCTGACAAGGATCCTGTCGCAGAGCCCTTAGTATTAGGACTTTTTTTGTTTGTAATGAGGGGTGTGACTCCCATTTGACCTAGGGAGACTGGTGTGGGAAAGCTTATCTGTCAAGAAATGGTGGATGCTTAGGTTCTTTTCAGTTCAAGGCGAGGAGAACAATTGCATGTATGGGCCTACACTGATGAACTTAATTTCCAATGAGTCATTTGGAGTCAAATAGTCCATCTCTAGTGAATTGTGTTGTCAGCGGTGACCTCTTTGGGAAGAAGGGCCTCTGATGCTGGAAACCTGTGGACTGTTATAGAAGTTAAGGGATTTCTTATTTCCCCTTCCAGGGTGTTGATTAGGAACACCAAGATGATTACCTCTGCTTTACAGTATCTCTCAATTATGCCCTAATTAATACTGAGAAAAATCTGGCAGAGGCAGCTTTAAGCAGCTGCAGGGTTTTTATCTTCAGTCACTTCCTAGCCTGAAATCTGCAGCTGTTAAACCGCACAAAACAGAAATCTTGGCAAAAATTACAATCAGTCCAGGGAGCCTCTCCCTGCAAACAGCATCTCTGCTCCAGCTAATGAAGAAATGCTTGATGGTTTATTTTAGGAACGGTTCTTGGCTCGGGGAACTTGGTGTTCATACGAGGTCTGCGGGCACCACGCTGTCAGCTCTCCGAATTTTTAAGCAGGAACTGCCTCAGGAAAACCCTAAAGAAGTGGAGCAGCAGCCTCGGACACCCTTGACCGGAGAGAGGCGGCAGTTCCTGCCCAGCCCCTCACAGCTGCGTCAAACACCGTCACAAGCTACCGGGCAGCTGCCCTGGCCGGCCGGCCCGCCCCGGGGGGGAGCCAACCCCCAGCCGCCGCGGGGCCCCCCTGCCGCCCCCCGGGCGGGCGGGCGAGTCAGGCAAACCCGCCCGCCGCCCGTCACTGCGGCCGAGCCGGGCCGCCCCACGCCCAGCGCCGCCGGGTCAATCCGGGCCGGCCCAGCGGGGAACCGAGGACACCCCGGCTCTAGGCTGGCACCAACCGCCCGCCCCAGGAGGCGGCGGGGGAGCAGTTACCGCCTCCTCCGCGGCTGCCCCGCCCCGACGCCGCCGGCGGGGTAGGGCTGCTCCCGCCCCCGGCACCGCCAGAGCTCGGTTGCCCGGCAGCGCTGCGGCGTGACGTCACGGCGGCGCGACTGCCGCCTTGCCCGCCCCGCGCCGGAAGGGCCGTGGCGCCGCCGTGACGGCGTTTCCTTCTTTCCTAGCGAGGCCGGAGCGGAGGTAGGAGGGTGGCTGCCGCGTCCCCCATCCGCCGCCATCCGCCGCGTCCCCGCGGCGCGGCTGCCGCCCGCCCCGGGTCGAGGGTGCGCGGGTCGCGACCTGGTGCGGACGGGCCGGGCGCTGATGGGGGCAGTGGGGAAGGGGAGGGGGTGCTACCGCTCGCGGCGGCGCTAACGGCGGGTGTCGTCGCGGCACCCTCTGCCCGCAGGCGCCATGGGCCGCGTGATCCGAGGCCAGAGGAAGGGCGCGGGCTCCGTCTTCCGCGCCCACGTGAAGCACAGGAAGGGCCCGGCCAAGCTCCGCGCCGTGGACTTCGCCGAGAGGCACGGGTACATCAAGGGCATCGTCAAGGTAGGGGCGGGGGCCCTTCGCGGCGGGTGTCCGAGCCCCGGCGCTCGGGGGGCCCTGGCGCACCTCTCTCCCCACACCTCCCTTGTATAAGGCCGCCGAGGTCCCGCTGGCCGTGCTGGGAGCCGCTTGGCTGTTCCTCATTCAAGCCTCTCACGTTCTGGTAAATTAAGTCACGTTCCTCGAAATGTTAAGCTGCCTTGGATTTATGACAGCATTTAAACAGAAAAGCTGGCAACAGTATGGTTGTCTGTGAGCTTCGTTGGTGTGAGAATATCGGCGTGCATTTATATCGCCCAAGAACTGCCTGTACCTCATGAAACATGGGTGGGGAGAGTTGTTCTCATAGTTGATTGCATCTTTAAAAAAAAAAACCAGTCTTTATAAACAGTAAGTAAGTAGTGTCCATCATTCTAGTCCTGAGCAGTGGGGGCAAGGCAGTACTTTTATTTGGGGTATGATACACCATTTCAGGTGTGCTGTAGATATTTTTTGGGTGTTGGTGACTTAAGACTGCAAACAGTGCCACTGGGTACCTAGCTGGGTGCTCTGAACATCTAGCTGTCCCTTTGGCCTTGTAGAGCAAAGTCATCTTCAGGCTGTGGAAAGAACTTCACATTCACCATAATTGATGATAAAAGGGTAGGTAGGTTTGACTTAAACTTACGTAATACCTGAGAGGGGGCTGTCCCTACAGAGTTGAAAACAGCAGAAAAAACATTAATAGTGGACACCAGCAACACCTGAGATTTCCTAGAGAATAGACACCTCTTAAAGTGCTTTAATCCCCTAGCTGTGGTCTAAATATATGGCTGTGTATTGGAGTATCTGTATTTCAGGAACAGAACTGACATACTTTTCCAAGAGAAAAACAGTAGGTCTGTGCTTCCTCATTTAGGGGCTCGTATAACTTCAGGTATCAGAAGATAAGAAACACTTTAATTCCGAAAAAACACTTGCAGAAATTGCTGCCTGTGTCCAGCTTTGTCTCTGTGGTTGGGCAGCTAGTGAAAGTGAATTTCTTAGTATGGAGAGATCTGTTACCAGCAGAACGTCAGGAATAAAACAGTTCAGACACATGAGTTTTAAGCAGCACACTGAACCAGAGTTGTCATTTTGTGATACAGGTACTTGAGGTTGTGTGCTTCCAAATGTGGACCCTCAGCTCACATCAGGAGAAAGGGGGATCCTAGTGAGAATTACCACAATAGTAATCATCTCTAGTGTTTCTAGTTCTTTGATTTCTGCAGAGCCCATGATAAATGCTGTAACCTGTTCTAAAGAACATCTCCATTCCAACAGGACATCATTCATGATCCTGGCCGAGGCGCTCCCCTTGCCAAGATTGCGTTCCGTGACCCATACAGGTTTAAGAAGAGAACTGAGCTGTTCATTGCTGCTGAGGGTATTCACACTGGTCAGTTTGTTTACTGCGGCAAGAAAGGTGAGTTAAGACAGAAGGTGTGTTGCCTGGGCAGTTTCAGAAGGCCAAAGCAGATGTCTGAATACGTAAAGTTCGGGATGTTTAAGTGCAGTTGTGAGCCGTTGCAAAGCAGTAGCTTCCACTAGCTTTAAGCAGACCTAGATTTCCGTCTCGGAGATCACTGTCTCCTCATGCAGCCTGTTTTGATTAACAAGCCTAACTGCAATTTTTGTCAAGTGTTTGGTTTGTTCTGTCTAGAGTTCCATTTTGCCTGCCTTCCTGTTACACTTGAACATGAAATTTGGGTTTCAAGTTGGACAGTGCCACTGCCTGTTGCTACTGAAGCGTTTATGTGGTGCTGCCCTTCTATGCACAGAGGCCCATATTAAATAGAATTGTAGTTCAGGTACAGGACCCTGAATGAAGCTGATGATGCTCTGATTGCTCGTTGCAGCTCAGCTGAACATTGGCAATGTTTTACCCGTTGGCACCATGCCGGAAGGCACCATCGTGTGCTGCCTCGAGGAGAAACCTGGTGACCGTGGAAAGCTGGCCCGTGCTTCTGGAAACTATGCCACTGTGATCTCTCATAATCCTGAAACAAAGAAAACCAGAGTGAAGCTGCCTTCTGGCTCCAAGAAAGTGATTTCTTCTGCAAACAGAGCTGTTGTTGGTAAGGAGTGACAACTATAAACTTGTCATTGAGTTTATGTACTGCTAAGCAAGCTTTCAGACAGGGCCCCAGTTTCCAATACTGTCTAGAAAATGGCACAGTTTACAGGCTGGACTCAGGATTATGCACAAGTACAGTCTGTGCACAGGTGCCTAACTTGTGTATTACGCATGCCTTAATTTTGGTAACAGGAACTGAGTAATCTGTGGTCTGTTACTCCAGTAAAATTGACTAAATAGATTATGAAATAAGCTAGGTATTAAACCTTAAAGTTTATGAAAGTCCCCTGAGCTCTTCCAATTCGTACTTTCTTTAGTTGAAAAACTACTCTTAACATTACCCAAGAAATTTTAGCAATAAAAGTGGTCATGCTTTAGAAAGCATTAAACTCAATCTTGTATGTGTGGATTGAAAAACAGTAATTAAAGTATGTGTCCCCTTTCAGACCACTCAATGTGTGGCTGGTAGCTTGAGTCTAGCCTCAGTGTTGGCTGGAAAATACTGGTTTGAATACACGGCTGGGATTGAGATTGGTCTTTAGAAGTTCATTCGTAGAACTAAACTATTACTGGGAGTTAGTCTTGTTCTTAAAGTGCTTCCTTTTGCGCTCTTGTTTGTTATATTTGCGTGTTATCATTCCTGCATTATTTTTTTTTTCAGGAATTGTTGCTGGTGGAGGTCGTATCGACAAGCCCATCCTGAAGGCTGGCCGTGCCTATCACAAATACAAGGCCAAGAGAAACTGCTGGCCACGTGTCCGTGGTGTGGCCATGAATGTGAGTCTCTTTTTCACTTTTTTATGGTTCAGAAAGGATTTGTTTGATACGGGGAGGAGTCTGGCATATATCTGGAAAGAAAGCTTTATGGATCACCCTGTAATTGCACGCTTAATTAGGGTAGTTAGCAGTGCTTGATAATTGCCCCACTGTATGAAAAATGAAGCAGTTAAATCTTGTTTCCTTAATCAGTTTATTGCTATTATATTACATTTATCAATACTGATTTCTGTTGTTGATGACTTGCTTTCCTTTTTCACAGCCTGTAGAACATCCCTTTGGCGGTGGTAACCATCAGCACATTGGCAAGCCTTCAACCATCAGGAGAGATGCTCCTGCTGGGCGCAAAGTTGGTCTCATTGCTGCCCGTCGCACGGGTAGACTGCGTGGAACAAAGACTGTGCAGGAAAAGGAGAACTAAAGACCCAGTATGGAGTTTACAGAATAAATTTTTAAAACAGAGCTTGTGTGAAGTTCAAGTTATCTGTTGCTGAAGTGTGGCTAAACTAGGGATAATACTCAGCTTTCAACAGGGGAAGATGTGAGTGGAGATGAGGGGTTTTTCCCTGCCTTCAGGAGCAGGAATTCTTTCAGCCACCGCTTCCACTCTGTAAACTGGTAGTGCAGGCTGGAATAACACTTGGTGTAGATGCTCTTGTGCCCAGATGTGATGTTAACACTGGTCTAGTTACATGGTTGGTTAGGCCTGAGAAAGCATTACACACTGATGAAGTAATCCCTCGGTTACCTGGTTTAACTTAGGAATCTAGCTGAAATGGTTAAAGGGTGCTCAGTTTTCTAAGTTCATAGACTCCAACGTAATTGTTTTCAGTTTCTGTCTGTTTATCTGCTGTGTTTCTTTGGAGGAAAAGCTTGTGAGAGGAGTGGAACTCCTTACAGAGGAAGTGTTTCAGCTACTCTTGCTGTCAAGTTCAGGCTTGCTTTCTGAACTTCAAACAAATGAAGGTACTTCCATCTGAGCACAGACTCAAAGTTTGAAGTATCACAAAGCCTGCCACCTTTACTTGTCAGTGTTTAGACAGGGCAAAACAAGCTTCAAAACTATGTCATCTTTGCAGGCTGTTCAGCAGAGTGGGGTCCAGCTTTTCATGACTGGATAGTGCTTGGTACTGTAATAACACAGGTAATGGCGCTAATGCCTTGCACCACAAAGCTGTATTCTCAAAAGAAGTGCTGTCTTGTGAAAAGCCAACTTCTAAGGGGGATGGGAAATGAGTTAAAAGTCATGACTGTTAAAGCTATTTTGCAGTAACTCACAGCCTTCTCGATCTGGCCTTTGGAAAGGTTAAGCTGAAGCTCCAGTTGCACTTTGGAGCAAGGACTCCTCTTCCTACAGCACCTTTGTTTTTGCTGGAGATGCGCAGTGCCGAGGGTGCCACAGCAGCACCCCTGCTCACCTGCAGCTCAGCTGGGACTGAGCCCAGTGTGTGCCAGGGGTGACAGCACACTCGTGTTTGCCTCCTGCTGTGGGAGCTCCCTGGAATATGTGTACCTGCTGCAGCAAAACAAAGTGGCATCCAGGCCCAAGTACGGTCCCTGCCTGTTGCAGTGCCAGCGTGGTACCCAGGCCTGGGCCGCTGGCTTGGCTTTGGCCAGTATTGCCACTGCTGCAAGGCAGCAGCAGAGGGAGGGGGGTCTGACCCCTTTCAGGTCCAGGCTTTCAAAGCTGAAGCACTTGCAGACTTCCTTTCATCACATCATTCAGTCTTGTGATTAACTCCTGCACACCTGGAAGCGCTACCAGAATAGATCTGGATTCCTTTAAGGGCTACATGTTCCCAAACACAGTGATGATCCTTTGGAAGACGTGACAAGAGGATACAGGGAATGCAAAAACATTTTTGCTCTTCAGAGCAAAAGATGCTTTCCCTTAAGGTGCAGGGCAGTTCACCTACGGGGATCCAAATAATGCCATGGATCCTGAAATGCCTGTGCCGGACCTCCACATAAGAGTATGACTTTACATTGACAGGAATCCAGGGGAATGCACAGCAAGAAGAAAAGTTATTCTCTATATCCACCTGCAAAAATAATACTGTAGCTAGAGAGGAAAATGTGATTAAAAAAAAACAACCCCACACCTTGAGGAAAAGGCACCAGATCACATTTGGGAAAAATCTAAAAAGCAATTGGTCAAGTTTTGTTTATATACCCTTGATACCATCAAAGTTTGTGAAAGTTCATAGTCTCATGTTTTTGCTATGAGGTCAGAAGCTCTTGCTTACGTGTCCATATTCTGACATGGATCACTCCATATCCCAAACACTATCAGAAGAAGAACAGTTGAAGTATTTAATGTTGAAATGACTACCTTGACAAGAGCCGAGTTAAAGATTTCACAATACGTCAAATACAGTGGAAGTTTCCTCACAGGAGAGCTGTACTTTCAAGCTGTCAGTACAAAGAACTTGCAGCACAATTTGCAATAAATGCACCTAAAGGACTTGCAGAAACCATGGTTTCCAATCATGCTTGGATTTGTTGACTCCATGTATTTTCTAGGGAAGGGGGAGATTCTTGCTGACATCTATTGCCACCTTTGTTGCTGATCTCAGGCTCTGACAGGCAGCTCACAGACTGCCAACAGCTGGAGTATCAGTGCACTAAATCTGTAGGTATGGAATAATTGCACGAATAAGTACCATATTATAGCACTGAAGGCAGCTACAAACACATTTAATGTAAATATACAGAATGCAACGTTACAACTCTCTTTAAATTCATACAGTCGTAGTAGTAGGATTTTGAAGATTTGAGTCCATTCTCCAAACTGAGGGACAACTGCTCTTGTTACAAGTAACTATTATTAAAGTACAGTCTCTTGTTATGAAGTTTGCTACAAATTGGAGGCTTACTGTTAATGTTTGCATCCTACAGGCCTGAATGTGCACAACACATTCTAACTGCTCCTTTGGAAAGACTACCTGGAAATGAAAGCCAGGGTTGTGAAAAATTACCTAGAGCACATTCCAAGCATTACCCCATAACTGTGCTAAACAAGGAGTTCATGCCAGTCAACTAAGGATGTGCATCTGTCCACCCATGAAAAAGCTTTAAGTGTGTGACTAAGTAATAAAGTAGTCCCTGGGGCAATGCACATTTCAGAGACATAGGACAGACTGTACAAGAGGAGCAGATGAAGCCAGGAGGTGGAATTTTATGCAAGATGATGCTTGAAAAAATTGTGAGGAGCCCACGTGTGTGTGTATGCATACAGAGCAGAATTTATGATTGCAAGCATCAGGCTGCAGGAACCCCCACACTGGTGGAACCACACCAGGAGTATGCTGAAGGTGGCCACTGGCACCCACAAGGGTCCTCAGCTGCGGTGGTGTTGTGTCAAGCCCTTTGGTGCACCATGGAGAGGCAGGAAAGGAGCAGCAGCTTAGTGAAACAGTGGGTACCTACAGCCAGGCTGCTACACGATCTGACAGGATACAGAAGAGCAATATTGGAACTTAATTATTTCAGTAGGGAACTTACTCTAGAGGCTTTAAGTCCAGTAACATGCAACTTAAAAAAGCCACAGTGATATTAGCAAGCGACCACAGCACCAGACAAACATTCTCCAGGGGCAAAATGCTCCCCCCAGCACTAGCACTGTGGGTGCTAAAGATATGAAAAGAAATGGGAGGTAAGAGGGAATTAAAGTGAATGACTAAAAAATCAGAGGCTCTAAAGAAACCATTCAATTTACTGAACAATTTCAATAAACTGAAATATGTTTTCCAAACTGAAGGTATAACTTAAACTGTAGAATAGAGAGCAAACTCCAGCAGATTACACAATAGGAGAGATTAAGAGAACTAATAATGTGACAAGAATAAAACAAAAAAAAACCAAACACACACACACACACCCCCACCCCCAATCATAAAAATGTACCGTGGAGTCACTAACAAGCTTACTTCAGCCTGGGAGGATCTGAATGGAAGATGAAGTTAACGTCAGTCACTGGCCTCTGCACGAGCTGAATGGAGTGTCAGCTGCCTGTGGTGGGCAGGAGGCTCAGCTGAACAGGGTAGTAGCTCCTGAATTTACACTGTAGAAATTGGAAATTAAACAAGACAGGGACACTGCAAAGAGCAGGGTGTCTTCCTTTACCACCTTGGCTGGAAGGATCCTCGGTGTAGGCTTACTACTTTCAAACAACGAAAGTGTGGTGCAAACACAGCAGTATCAAGTGGGACAGTATTTGGACAATCAATAAATCAAGAGCACTTTGTCACAAGGATCTGGTGTATTTAACCATGATCTGTGGCTGGTCCTGGGATTCACAGGTGAGAGATTTACCATACAGTGTAGTGAACTAATTGGAAACAGCCCCCCTTATTTCCAGCCTTGGTTGGTACCACCTCCATCGCCCAGCACGCAGATGCCTGCTGTGCTCCAGCGTTCCACACCTCAGGTATTGCTAAAGCCGTGAAGTGCCAACAGAATGAATTAAAGCTCAAGCATCCCCCTTCTGCTGCCTTCCCCTGCGTCTGCACGAGGCACCCATTCCCAACCAGCAGCCAGCAGCGTGGTCCCTCCACCCCCAGCAATAAACCCCCCTTTCTGGTGAGAAGTTGCTGACCACAGACAGCAGGAGAGAGCTGCTAACCTGGTGGTGAAGCAGATGGACTTCTGAGCTCCTAGCTTTACTAAAGAAGCTTTAATACAAAAACACTTCCGAACATAAGTTAGCAAAATAAACATAAACCATGTTTAATAGAAAACACACAGTATCCTTGCACGCTCCTCTGCTTCTCCTACACCCTATAACTCATTGTATGCTTTTATATTAACTTCTAGTAATTGTATTTAATGTATATCATATTCAGCAACCCCTTGCTCAAACCAGCTGTTCTTATCAGCATGATAGACTACACAGGTGATTTGCTTATACAGTTTATACCCAGGATACTCACTTCATGGAGGAGTGTTTCAGTTCCAAGCCCTAATGCTGCACAGAGCACATGAGCTACTATATGTATAGTCAAACTTCAGAAACTACAGCCATGCTTGTTATTAAAATAATAATATCTCCCATAAAGATTAGCATGGCTGCAAGGACATCAGAAATCTTGAAATATAGCAAACTGTGTTTTTAAAGGAAGATGTTAAGTGTTCATTCAGGAATTTCAGTGGTTATTTCCAGTATAAGGCTTTATTTGCTGAAAGAAGGGGAAAAAAAAAATATACATACCAGTGAAGCACTAAAAAGTCTTCCTTTAGAAGGGCTTCAAATTTCCACCTACTGAAAGACCAAACAGCATTTTCTTTATACTTTCTTAAGGGTGTATTGAGAAACACCAAGTCCTACCTAAGCACTGACATGTATCACAAATTCTTTCATCAAAACACCCTCGTAATTATCCCTTTCCAATTTACTGCTTCACCGATCTCCCAGCAGCCTGATGGCTGTTGCACAGACAGCACACAATTCTAACTTGTGTTGAGACACACATGGCAGAAGCACAAGTTCATGCAGAGGTGGGCAAGGGTCACCTCTCCAGTGCTTTCCACAGCACCATCTCCCAGTTCTGCTGGGACACCCACAAACTAACTGCCTGCCCTTGATAAATCAGAAGGGGGGTTCATTTCTGGAGGATCCACAGCCTGCTACACACCAGTGCAGGGAGGGAGGGAGGAAATACAAAGGGAGATTCAAGGAAACCATGTGTGGTACTAAAGGTCAGAGGAAATCCATCCAGAGAGTTTTTGCAAAAAGAAGAGAGGGAAACAAGCTCCAGCAACAAAATTATAATGCTGTTACACTGAAGTTACCAGGTAAGTGAGTATCAAGAGAAATGCTTCGGGCCATATCTTCAGCTAACATAAAACCCACAGGAGCTCAAATTCTAAAATGTCTCAGTGAGTTGGGTGATTGATAAATCATTACATATTCATTGATTATATTAATATAAATTGATAAATCATTACATATTTCACAGTCTCCATAGATGTTAAATTAAAAATTGGCTTTTTTTGTCCTGTGGCATTAATGAATCCTCAGAGAGAAATGTGAGAACAGAACACATTTGCGGGAGCTGCTTTATGTTTTTGCCATCTTCAAAAACTTTGTTCTCCCAGTTTATAGCAACCCCCCAACTGGTAACGATCTATTGGGATACATCCAAAATTTATCTTGCATTATTTCTGCTAACATGTCAATGTCCAGAGAATGCACAGGCACGTCCATTCAGATGGGTTACATCAACTGAACAGAACTACAACAAACTCGGGTGTTACCTGCTTCCATTAATGTCTTGTTTAATTGTTTTTTATTTAATGTCAGTACTACAAATCCCCAGTAATTTGCCATTGTTTTGTATTTTCATTTACATGTCTTCAAAGTCAGTACCAAGAGCAAACGTAGTAAATCAGAGGTTTCCATTAGCTCTCCATTACACCCACTTCAAATTCATTTTATATGATGGCCCTTGCTCTGGCAGAGCAAAGCAACTGGGTAATGCAACGTTAGGAAACACAGGTAACAGCAGCTATCCAGCAGCCCCCATCGGCTTTTGACAGCCTGGAATGTGGAAGAACACCTGTCCCTGGAATAACCACTTGGGAGTGAGGAGAGGCAAAGCACAGTTACAGAAGCCTTTGGCCCTCAGCAGGCGTGAAGGTGGAGTGAGCCCCAGGAACGGTCCCATCCAGCCAACTCTGCTCCAGCGACTACAGCGCAATCGAGTCCGTCCTTACGTGCTATAATAAGATTCAAAACCAACAGTGAACCTGGCTACCTTCCCCGAATTGAGGACACCCCAGCTTTATTTCCCTGTCTTCACCACAGCAAGTCTCTTTCTTCCATCAACTTTGTTGTATCGTATTTTAATAAATTCAACACAAGAGTCCTCCACTAGCCCATTCTTCAGTTAAGTCCACATTTTATTTATGGTTCGCTGTTGGTACTTCAATCAGATTTATATATACATTATCTAAAACCTACATCAAAATCATGTTGACTGCTCTGAAGACCGAGAGAAGTGACACGATTGAAGTTTTCTTCCACAGCTATATGGTAAGTCTACATTCCCACAGCAGTTTTTTGGTTCAGGTTGCAGAAGCGTTCAGAAAGCCAGTGCCAGGTCTCTCTCAGACTCGGAGTGGGAGGGTTACACAGTTCTCTTTCAGCATTTCAGTCTTACACACAACCATGGTAGCAATCAGAAACATTTCTTTCTAAATGCTTGGGTTGACCTGCAGAATACTGGCTTTTCACATTCTGACATCTCTCCCTTTCCAAACCCTCACCATATCAACATAGCTAGAAACCGATATACCTCCCTGCGGTTGCATTATTTGACCATCAGTTGCGAAAGGATTTTATGCTACTTCACATGGGTAAGGAGGTAGCACAAGACTGAGAAGTGTTTGTGAGTTCACATGGTGCCACCTGAAAAATGCCAGTTCCTTCATTTTGATACATACATACCTACTCTTGGGAGTCGTGATTCAAACTATTTCAAACATCCCCAGGGGAGGCAGGGGCTGCCCTGTGCCTGCCCAGCAGACAGCCTGACCAGGTATTTCTGCACCCATATCCGCCTGACCCAGAAGAAGCTGCTGAAGCCACTTACCAGCGTATCCGCTTGCAGTGGCTCGGCAATGGATGTCAAGAGGTAGAAAGTATTAACAGAACAAGCTCGCAAAGCCTCTCGCTCAGCCCACTCCCTGTCTTTATTTGCTCAGAGGATTCAACTCAGTACAGATCTTAGAGAAAAAAAAAATAGAAAATGCTTTATACACTACTTAATCTTAACTTCCCACTAGAAATCAATTCTTCAGTGCCTGGGGATGCCTGTGGTTCAGAAAAGTTCACACCAGGAGGGCTCACACTTGGCTGCTACCAGTGGTGTGAGCACAGGCAAAGCACGCTCAGCATTTCCAGCTCCCACAGGATTTCACATAGTATGACCTCTCCCTCCTGCAGTGAAATATTTCCATTTCTGCTATTTCACCTGTTCTTAAATCACACAGCAGAACAGGCATTTGTGAGTAGTATTATATCTTGAAGACCTAGTCTTTGTGTTTCTAAGCTTTTGAATTTGTTTCCAGAAGACTTTCTAAGGACTCTAAAGCACCTACCAGATATACAATCAAGTATATTAAGTGTCCAAGTTTTCAATCAGCCTTCTTTTCCAAAGTATATTCCAGCGACACCTACCACTTTCATTCACCTATAGAAACTAACTGTTCAAGATAGAAAATGAAGCAGAAAAGTCCAAAGCCGACCCAAACAAAACCCAGTAAGCTACAAGCTATTTGAATTCAAGACTGCCCTCAGTAGCATGAAGCTTTCATATCCCACATAAATTCCGAGAAGATTTAAGAAATGACAAAGCCCACCTGGTCAAGGCCATGGCTGCTGCTACTGCACTGTAAAAGGCTCCAGTTTGGAGAACTAGGCTGCCTGGAAAACATGGTTCTTTTGTAGCAGCTAACAGCAGAACAGCAAGTGTAGGTAGAAAAAGAGATTAAAAACCATCATGGCAAGTGAAGGGATTTGATTCCAAGAAAATACAAAAATATTAAATAGAAAATGATCCTGGCAATCCAGAGTGAGAAAATCAGTAAGAAAGAATCGTAAGAAATGATGGACAGGAATTTAGGAGTGATGGACAAGAACTGAGCAGCATTTCAATAAATAAAGCTACAAAAAAGGCCAATACCTTTATAAGCTGCATCCACAAGAGGTATCATTACAGAAAAGGAATATAACTGCTTGCTTAATGGCTCAGGTGAAACCACACTTGGAAAGCATTCATCCAGTCCTGGTCACTTCACGAAAACAGAAACAGCACATCACGACAATGAAATTACAAACGTGGGTTAGGGAACTGGCTTAGATAGGAAAAACATACATTTAAAGATTTTGCTCTGGGAAGTGCTAAAGGGGACATAACTGCAAATGCATCGGGAAGCTGCAAACTACACAGCTGACTCTGCTTAGGGCAATATAAACCAAGTTACTGGAATAGCATTAAAAATAAAAAAAAAACATTATCAGACATTGCATGTTTTTCTGTCGTTAGATTTTGGATGAATTCATAGAACCGGTTTCCTTTTTTCTCCTATTTTCATTATTTACTGTTAGCTCATTGTTAAAAACTATGTTAAAGACATTTGCACGTTATTTTGACCACTGAAGAATGACACTGTCATTTCAGAATTGTGCTGATGCAATTAAGGCTATATTAAATTCTTCCAAGGAAACAGCCTGTAGGTCAGTTCTGTTATCAAAAGTGGCTTTAAGGAATTCTAAAGCTAAAAAATACAGAGTTGGGTATTCAAAATCTGATGAAAAGTTAGCCCTTAATCAGGAGTGTTTTTCGCCTTCAGAAACTGGTTCTCCCACGCCTGTTTTGATTTAATTGTCTGCAAGTGTAAATAAAGCAAGTAAGAGAGCTGTCTTTTGTGCCACCCACTGACTTATCTGGCTTGACCCCTGCAACACATCACCATCTTCAACTCTTACGGTGCTGAAATCAACAGGACTCAAACAAATTCCGTTGAAATCCACGAATCCACCACAGCTTGCATTGGAATATCAGATTACAGGATGAGGATCTCAGAATTCAAGTGCTGGAATCTATGTCAACACACTTCTGCGAACAGCCTACCATAACAGACACTGCAGGGGCAGGACTGAACACTTGCTCTTGTAGAAAAAAGGACAAAAGACTGGCTATTTGACATTCTAAAACAGTTAATCCAAGGGAAATTTTTATACTTGAGAAATAAAAGGACATTTACAGTACGAACCTTAAGAAGTTATAGTGTAAAAAATGACAGTGCTCAGATTGGGTTAAAGCCCTTCTAGTTCAGTAGAGCTGTCTAGTCTGTAATGGCAGGTGTGTAAATTAATGTATTAACATGACAATCCCCAAAGACCAACAGAAAGAACTGTGTAATGAACACCCTGGAACTGTATGGAGGGCATATACAGGGTGTGTTGCTTCTGCTGCAGCTGCACAGTGATCTTTACTGCACTAGCATAGACTCGCAGGAAATGCACTGAGCTTTAAAGAGCTGTTTGCTGTCACCTTCCTCAGGAGGCCACTTGCAAGAGGAACAGAAATCACACAGAAGGATGTAGCTGGGTTTCTTTCACCTTGCTTTCTGTTTACTGTAGTACCACTGTGCAGCATGCAGTATTTACAAGACAGTTCCTCCCCCAGAAAGCCTTGTTCCTGCTCTACGTAAAAGGCAGGTTTAGACTTTATTCCAAAGACCTCATTGGCTCTGAGAAAAGCAGTATCGAAACATGGAGAGCACAGGAGGTAAGAGAGGGGGAGCCAACATTATTGTTGTCCTGATTACACTGTGCTGGAGCAGGGCCACAAACGGGAAACTCCCACACCTGTCTTAAGAAATGCGAGGTCAGCATCAGCATCTCACCCTCCCAAAAATTAAGGTGTGTCTTTCATCTGAAAGGGAATCTGTTTTCAGTGTGGATTTGCAAGTGTGGACTAACAAAGTTTAACTAAGATATTTAAACATCTAATTGGTTACTCTGCAAATTTCCTAACATGCCACTTCTTCCTCTAATTTATATAGTTTGTCTTTAACTTTCATTTGAAGTTAAATTCATTGCACTGAAAGCCTCACTGCAACGCCTAGTAACTGAAACACATGCCAACAATGTTGAGCCACTTTGCCTTGCCATAGTTTATCAGCCTATTCATTTCTGGCAAAAGACTCGGAGGTAGACAAAATTTTTTGAACAAAAAATGAAGTAAATTGCTACAGCAGCCAACTTTTGCCCATTTTAGCTTTGGAAGAATGGCTGATCTCGTTTTCTTCTGGAACTTAAGAAATATATAGAAAGTTTTGGAACTGTAAGTGCTTCTTCATGATACATATGCTAAAACACACAGCTAGGCACAACAAAGTGGCTGAAAAGGCATAACAGCAATTGCTGTAACACAATTTTCTCATGTCATCTAAAGTAAAAGTTCATTCTGAAAAAAAAAAGAAATGTCATTGTGGAATTTCATTTCCTTCTGGTTTGATTTCAGCAAGATACACTAGCTTTAAAAATAGAGAACTTAAATTTTCAGAGCTGGTAGTCAGCAGGGAAAAAAATCTGAAAAATCCCAAGTCAAGCAGAGTCCTTTTCTGCTTGTGCATCACCACAAAATCAGGTTCTACACAGCAAATAAGCTTTGACTGAACCCTGTCCAATCTCATTGTTGTCAACAGGACAACACAGGTGTAGGTGACCAACTCTGACCAAAACTTAGTACATTTACTGATACACAAATAGTAACTGAATTCCTTTTATATATGGCTGTACTGACTTTTTAACACTAACAGTAGCAAGTGTTAAAAGCTTATTTTAGTCACTAAACAACCACAATCCAAATGCACGAGGGAGAAATTCTGCGTAGTAGAGGTTATAGATTTCCCCCTAGGTCAAACTACACATTAACCACCATATAACATCACCTATGAATTTTCAATTTCTACATATTTGATGTTACATTGTCAGGAACACGAGCAATTGCTTTACTATTTATTGGCTCATTTTATGGAAGACCAGAGATTCCCTAGTAACTGTTCTAAACAGAAAACAGGACTGAAATTAGTGACGGGGGAATTAAATCTTTAGGCACTTTGAGGACTACTATTTTAAAGTGTGCCATCAACAATGAGGTACTGTGTATCGCCTGAAAATGAACATTGCCAAAATGCTGTGACAGTAACATGCATATGAAACTTTTTGCTTGTACAATATTTGTTAAGCACAATTCAAAACTGTTTTGCCCAGAGTAAAGAAAACATTGCATCTTTTACTGTAGCTATCTGTTTAAAGCAGCAGCTGCAACAAACAATACAGGCTATCCTTCTTCAAAGTCAAAGATGCACAATATTCTCAATTTGCCACCTGAAAAACAACTGCCATGGCAGTCATTCTCAATTCAGGGACAGGGGCACATATGACTGAAGAGAGTCAGGGCCTTAAAGTGTCACAGGTTTGACATGCCTCTACAATCATTGCACTATTAAAACCAAACACATTTGGCAAGGCTGAACTAGCACATTATATATTTTACCTATATAGTAAAAAACACATAATAATCGCCTCTGAGATAGCTTGTTTAACAATTACTGTTCCAAATAAATATGAACTATTTCAACTTGAGTACTCAGGGTAGAATTTCTGAGTTAAAACTTCCAACAAGCATTCCCAAACACAGATGGGAACACTTCATCCAAATTTACTAAGTCCAGATAAATTGGTATTACTAAAAAACTATGAAAAAAATCTGAATTAAACTTGAGCACTAGGGAAAACATGGAAGCATAAAAATGATCATTGCTACACAGCGTATTCAAAAATCTTCTGCGTTCCTTCCTTATTATACTAAATGCATAAGAATGCACTTGCGACTGGATTTTCCTTTGTTCATTTCAAAACTACAGACCTTTAATTTGATAAGCAGCTTTGTTTCTATCAACTTATTTGTAAAAAACACCATCAAGCTTGTGCTCATTAAATATATATATGTATATATAAAAACATACAAAAAGTACAAGATAAATCACATTAAGAAACTTTTACAGTGTAATTGTCCTGATTATTTTATTCTTAAGGGCCAAATTTTTTTGTGCACAGAATCTCAATGTGACTGTTGTTCCAGAATTCAGCATAGTGCCACTGCACAGAATTCACCTTTCTGTGCAGTCCATTAAAAAAAAAAAAACAACCCAAAACAACACACACCACAGGACAAAACATTCTTCTTAAATCAAATTCTATTTGTGAATTCAGCAAAATAATTTCTATAAAATAAAACAGCAAAATATTTAAATAGTATAGGGTGGGCTGTATCTGTTTTGCAGGGGTATTTGGTTTTTAGACAGGTTCCAAAAAAATTACACACATTCAAGTTACCAATTTTCATTTAAATACAGTATTTACTGATGCGTTTCTTGAAGTCTTTAAACAAATGTTTATTCTGGAATAGAGATACCTCAGAATTGTATTTGACTAACCAGTAGTTTCTTTTATAATTAAACCCTGCTTCTAATGTTAAGATTTCCTGTATAATGGGTAAAGAGCTAAGACAATTCTTGCTTTCAAGTAGAACTGTGAACGAGCAGAAAACCAGCAAGTTAACTTGGTGCAGTGGCACTCACAAGTACTGTGTGATTTTGTTGACTTCCACTTCACTGGGATGCAGTAGAAGGAAAGTGTTAGAAGTTTATCTAATAAGCTCTACCAAAGAAACAAAACAAGCACACCAAATACAGTCTATTATGCTCCAGGCATCCTGGCATAGCAAATTTTTGCATATTTGTTTTAAATCTTTTAAATTCCTATTACTGAAAACTAAGTGTTCTTTATCCCACCCAGAGACAGAACTGTCAAACATCAGATGTGAGGAACATATGTGAAACTGAAAACCACTTGTTTGTCACATTTTCCCTCCCCATTTTATAGTCTAGGTGTAAGAAGAAAAAGTTCTGAGCAATACAGTTGTCACATTGGGACAACTGCTGTCACTTTTTTTTCCCCCTCATTGGCTACACTAAATTGGTGTGAAGCCATGCTAAATGTTACAGCATAACTATAGCTTCAAAGTGATTAACCTAATACCAGAATGAAAAAGGCAATGAAAAAAGATCTAGAAACAATGTTACATCACCAATTTTCCACATCAACCAAATAATTAAAAGGTTACCAGCCATTACGTTGCTCATAGTAAAATCGACTCCAGTGGCAAAGAATTAACATGAAACTATTTTTGTGGTTGACATGGATAGGCTTTTTCATAGAGGAGTTGATCCGACTGCCATGAGGCAGGCAACACTGGTTGCAGAGCGCAGCAGATATATCAAGAAATTATTTTTTTGTTTTTGTAGATCTGTGAGTCTCATCAAGACAAAAAAAAATGTTTCTTGCTCAAGAATTAACAGTCAAACATTAATATACTATATACACCTTTGCCATTTACACATTAGCATCAGGCCATTTATTACAAAACACTATACACTTTCCACTGCAGGCGGGTTATATATTGACAGCAATTTTCTGCAGATAAGACAGTGAATAGACTCTCCACTCCATGTTGATTAGGAATAGTTTTTCTAGTTTTAAATATTAGCCAGACACAGAGAAAGGTTGGACTGTAAGGCCTGGGTGCACAGTCTTGATGGAGCAAGTTAATTGATTATGTGCATTTCACTAATCTTTTGTCTGAGGCGGGGAAACTTCTTCACTGCCTTCATAATTTTCTTGTGCTCGTTGGCCAGTTCGCTGAGGGTTGTTCATATGATGTGCTGCCGGGCCTGTATATGGCTGTCCATGCACGTGGTTATTCTGTAATAAAACATAAACATTTTAAAGGGACATTAAACTTGTGGGCTGTTTCCTGACTAGTTACTTGCTTTTTTCCCCTTTACATTCAGACTATTGAAAAGTGTCCTCAAGCACACTGAACTTCTCGTGTAGTAACATCTGTATAAAGACACATCACAGTTTCTTCATTCCTCTGAATCACATCTTTCACTTACCTTTTTAACTTACACAGAAGATAAACTTTCAATTTGTAAAGATAAAAGGTTTAGTTGAAATAGTAATCCCAACTTTTGAATAACAAACAGTTACATGCAAAGCAAAAGCAGCAAGAAAAAAAAAGGAGACGAAAAGAGGCTGCCTCTGTGCTGCGGACATTAAACAGTGCACACATTTCATCAACAGATTAAACCAGCTTCAATTTTTTTCCTAAGACAATGGAAAAAGCACACCTGTATTTACGCAGCATACTTTAACTTTTAAGAGGGAAAACTTTAATGTTACAGAACTGAATGAAATCTAGACCAGTAGTTTTCTGCAGATGCTCTGCCTCAATTTAAAGTCATACACACATCTGGCAAATGAAAACATCTCATCTATCTACTGCTTTGCAGAGTTCAGCCAACTGTGGAGAAACTAGGAGTATGAGGATTGTGTGTGTTAGTGAGAAATGCCATCTCTTGCAAGAAAGTGAACACATCACACGGGTAATGGTGAGGTTACGGTATGTGCCTGAACTCAGGAGCTCAGAAAGGACTGGGAAGATCTGCATGACTTACCAACTGCTCTGCTGAGAACATCAAGTAAGGAAAGCAAGATGGAGGGAAAACGGGTTTGGGCAGGAAAGGAAATTAAATTAGCAGATTTGGAATATATAAAATTAATTGGAACAAAAAATGGCAACTAAGTGGGGGTTCGACTACTTTAGTCAATTCAATAAAAAACCTGGTTATGATTTCTTTCAGATCTGGCTTTCCACTGAAAGGTATTAACAAAGCAGTCATTTGACATAAGAACAGATTTAGATTTTGTACGTACTTAAGATTTAGAGATCAGCATTCACAGCACAAATTATACGTAACAAAGCCATCTGTGTTTTTCTGAAAGCCTTCCAATTACCAAAACTGAAATTCAGGCCTTGAGGCTTGATTTTGTATTTAAAAACAAGAAAGCAACCCACAAAATATTATCAATGTCAACAAAGACGACAGAATCAAATTCAGTATACACTAGACTGTGATGACATCTGTACCCCTGCTCTTTCTATGGATGATTAATCCCTGATCTGATAACATTACAATTCTCACCTGAAACTCTGATGGTGAAACTGTTCCTGGCAAAATGGAGGTACATCTTTATCTTTATTCCTCCGAGTGTGATATGTGACAATAACATGCCTCTGGTTAAATTACTATAATTTAAGTCACCATAAATGCTAAAAAAAGCTAACCTGGAACTCCGAATAAATGGTTCAACTCTGAGCTTTTACCTGTTGATACTGGGAACCAGGTGAATGGGGATACAGTGGAGCATCTTCAGGTGGAGAAGACTCATGTTCATCTGGGGCATCAGGATCATCTGGTTCCTAAAGTTTGAAAAAGCATTTAATTTACTTAGGTAAAACATATTACAATTATTCTATCCAGAACCAATTCTACATGCAAGTGATTGTTTCAGTCATGCCCGGAAAAAAATTCTACTCCACTCTGTCACCCATAACTTGTACTGTACTACATAAAATTTCCCACCATCCATGTATTATTGGAAAAACAGACCCATTTACAATCTACTTTAAATGGTCAATTTCAGTTCTATACTGCCAATTCTTTAAGTGACAGATGTCCACAGAAACAGTAATAAAAGTGCAAAAATGCACAGGAGTATGTAACTGAAGCCAACAAAAGCAGAGATTTATAAAATGTGTTACCTCTATAATGACCGGAGACTGTTGCTAAGGTTAATTATTTACACAAGCACTTTACTCAAATTTTTTACCAGAAGTCAAATTAATTCTTTACCTCCTCTGGGCAGAGTTCACAAGCTTTTGCAAGAGTCATTCTAGCACTGTGTGATCTCTCTAGGAAGTAGCCATTTGATGTTTCATTGCTTTGTATTGGTGGAGACCAATTATTATAGGTGTATTGGGGATTGCCAGTGTATGGTCTACGCTCAAGCTCGTCTCCAAGCCATTCTACTGCCCAGGTCCATTTTCTCTTCAAATCTCCATTGCTCTGCACATGGAAAATTAACAGTTCAGAATTATTTTCTTCAAAATAGAAATATTTTCAGCTACCAATACATCAGCTATCAGAGAACAGATTACCAACATATACGCTGTTTAAAAGACTCCCTGAAATATTCTTTTTTGCACAAAGAACTTCAAATTTGAAATGAAGTCTGTGGATTTGCAGCTGCATCACAGAATCATGAGTGCAAGTTTAACCAAATTGCTCTCAATCCCATATATTGAAGAGCTGATATAGGAAGGTTCAAATGAGTTGTACTTGGAAGTTGTAATTTCACCAACGTGATGAAAACTGAATAATGGTGGTTTATTTGTGTTTGGGGTTTTTGTTTTTTTTTGTTTTTTTTTTCAGAACTGGAAAAAAAGCAGCAAGAAACAAAATAAAAGGTATCACCTGAAGGATCTGGTAGGCTACAGGACAGTTGCTGAATAAAGCTACCATGCACTTTATACACTGGTAAGCTCTTTTCTGATAATGATTCTTAGAGCGCTGAATGGTGTCAAATAGTCCATCCCTGTCATCCGGGATTCCCTTAAGTGCATTGTGAATCCTACAAAAAAAAGAAAACAAACAAAAAACAACCAAAACCCAATACTTCAAGTGTCAGAATTTCAGTATTTGAATTAAGGCTTCACTTACAATGTAATTATAGAAGGGATAGCTCATATTCTGACTTCTGGGTTTAGTGAAGAGGTTTTTTTTAAATCAGAAAACTAACTTGGACACATCATATATGTAACTTATAATTTTAGCATGCTTGGTAATATTTAAACTCTCTGAATGAGATATATAAACCATGTAAGTATCATTAATTCTAATCACAGCAAACAACTTTAACTGGCTAATTTTTATTACTTGGTTTTAAAATCAACTACATTTACAAAATAGACCTGTTAACCCAATAGGTCCTTACAGAATTGGAACAGTTAATTCTTAATAGCATGGTTACTTACGTTACAGTTATGCTTCTCAAAGATACATTCTTTTAGGTGCAGTTCCTCTGAAGAGTAACGAAGGGTACCTATTTGTGCATGGGGATAAGGGACTTGGGCATTCTCTGGAACTAAGCCCACTTTCTGTGCCTTCTGCTCTCAAACAAGGGGTAGAGGAATTAACTGCCACCCTGAAACTGTGCAAGGACTGAGAATTGACACACTTTTCGCTTTGAAAAAAAAAAGTCAGAAGAGGGCACAGAACCTACACTGACGTCTTCAAGAGCTACACCTATTGTAGGAAAAGCAATTGCCCTCCTTCCTTACAGCCCTGGCAACAGTCAGCAAACAGACTCCAGGCAGCTGGCAACCTAGGCTCCATCTGCAAAGTGATGATGAGCTTTACTTCAGCTGATTTAACTTAATGGTACTTGTAACACCATTACCCCAAACTTGGCACTTGAACTTGTCAAATCAAGAGAAATTTATGAGCAGGTCTGATGCTGAAGAACAGCAGCAGCCATCTCATAGCACAAGAATACAAGGAGCACTGAAGGATGCACACTGTCTTGAGATCAGATGATGTTTGTTTTCTAAAAGTTTGAAGATATTACCATTTACTATGGACAGTTACGCTATTTGGGTTTTGGTTTTTTTGTTTTTTTAAAAAAGAGAAGACAAAGATCATTGCAACTGTAATTATCACAGCAAAACCAAGACAGGACAGAGACCAGTACTTCAAGCTACTGCCAGAAGGTGCTGCAAGAAACCAGAGGATGACTGCAGCTGGACACTTAGTACCCCTCTGCTGAAGCCTAACACAATTCCAACAAACACCGCTATTCCTGACACTGCAATCTTGAACATGAAGTGGTGTACATCTCCAAGTACAGTGAAAGCAATTCTACAACATTCAACCTCCTTCACAGCCCAATATTTCAAACACAGCACTATCCCAAACAACCACTTCCATGATTTCTCATCTGCGTTTCCACCCTAAAATATATTCTTTTACTTCACGTCTACCACAGTATGCCCATCCTCCAGCATTCTGCAGACTTAGAAGACATCTTATGGAAGTATTTGCTTATCAGGAAGAAAATACAAACAAACTGCATTATATATGCATCACATATGTATGCAAAACCAAAAACCCAATGTATAAAGGATATTCTCATGCTTTACTTAAGCTGTAATTCCTATTAAAAAAAATGAAGAAATCCCTCCAACTCAAGTCGTCATGTTTTGGAGTGTGGTTAAGCCAGACCACCATCTCCTCTTACAATATCTCCTAAAGTAAGGCTAGACAACTGATAAAATCCGAAGAGCGCAGGCTATTTCTACAGGTTAAGTACACGAGTTCACTCCAATACCCATACTGCACACAGCAAGTGTGCTCTTACTCAAAGTATTTTAAATGTTGTTCGAGACATGGTTGCAAATGATTTAGTACATCCAGTACTACCTACAGTCACTTACTATGAAACAGCAACATTTTGAAATATTGAGAGGTAGCATGCTGACGACATATTTTGTGTTACCTCACCTATTACTACTACATAAAATTTCTGAAAAATTGACTATTCTTGCAAATAGTCAGTATTTGCAATAATTACATGTTTTTAATCTCCACTTTCAAAAGCCTTATTCTGTAGACATATAAAAATTAGGTTTGAAACTGGATATTTAATATATTGAAGTTAAAATTATCTTGAAATGCGATCACACTTTTCTCCCAAGTTCACACTTTATGCATGTCTTGGTATCACGACTACAACTGACATGCTTCTTGGAAACACCTCATTCAACAGAGTCCAATGATAGCCTGGTCTTACTAAGAATCAATCTAAGCACCTCACAGTAAATACCAAAAAGTTTAGCCTAAATGTCACATTCTCTTGTATGCAAAAAATCTTGGGTTTACAGGACTAAGTCGCAAATTTCTCAATGGTAAGGGAAGTCAAGGTGAAAAATTGTAGATTTACCTCAAAAACTGAGATAGAAGTGGGAAAAAAATGCTTTATTCCTGTATTTTGATTTAATATATATTTAAAGCAAACCTCATGAAAGGATTAGCAATAGAACCCCTGGGAAAACAAGCTGTAAAAAACATAATAATCCTGAATTATAAAAAGATAGGTAAATACTAACCTGTGAGTTTGCCAAGAGTCCTCAATTAATAGGATTTGCAGAAGCAGATCCAAATAAGGTCGAAGCTCGTATGTATATGAATATGCAACCTTAAAAAGTTAAAATGCAGAGAACATAAGAAAGTATTCCTTGAAGCATGCAGATTACATAGTGCAATAGAAGAACACAATTGATTTGAAGTTACATCTACTGTCATTTAAAGGATATTTCAAGATACAATGCACAAGGTTTTTTTTAAAAAAATGTTGATTGTGCTGGGGTTTTCTGGGGGTTGTGGTTTCACGGGTTTTTGTTTTGTTTATATAGTAGATTTTGTAAAGGACAAAACATTTCCTCATGAGTTTCTAACACAACTGATCTGAAGCCCCAAGCATGAGATGCTGAAGAGCTACCTTGAAAAAATACCTTTAGAAAAGTAAAATTAGAAAATGGTATTTTTCACTGATACTGCTACTTTTAGACAGTACATTCAAAGCTCATCTTCAAAGGTTATCCTAAAATGTAAAATACATGGCTAACAAAGTATCAGTAAAGTGATTTTTATTATGATTCTTTCAAGGGCCAAACAAAAGGACATAGAAAAAAGTGATGCTTACATGGAAAAAAAAAAGGGGGGGTGACTATAAAGATGAGCTAACAGAAGTAAAAAAAAAATTTTTTTGAATGCAAAAGAGTGACTATCCTTACAGAGATTAGAAAGGAAAAACAAGACCGTCCCAAAGAACCTTTCATGAGTCTGAAGCCAAGTACGTTCTGCAGACTTGTCTAAAAGAACCTTAGGAACACACTCAAAATACATACAAGGGAGATCTTAGAAAACGAATCTAACTTCCATGCAATGTAAGCAGTTCTTTTATGGATAACAATAGAAAAGCTTTAGGAAATGCTCTTGCAATACATAAAGACCACCTCAGTCTACTTACTTTCATTCTTAACACAGCATTCCCAACTCACGAAAGGTCGAATACGTTGCTAAACTCACAAAATGACTTCTTGTAGTACTCTAACATTATGTATAGACCTAAGTGTAAATACTGACAAAGGATGCCATCTTAAGGCAAGTTTATCTATCAAGCACCTGTTCAGTATTTAATACAACATTCCTATACATAAATACAGAATCTTGCATCATAAACATTCATATTCCTGCCCTTCTCCTAAGGTTTTTATTTTTACCTGCCAAAGAAGTTCACTGAGGACAGTGGAAGAGAACTGAGGATTCTCCCAACAGCAGAAACGAAGCAACTTGATGGTCTCTTCAGAGTTGCTGCAATCTTCAATAATTTTCTTCACATAACTAGTTCTCACAAACAAAATGTCTGCTACGTTCTGCTGAAGTGCCATTATAGGTTGAGACAAATTAGGATCGCCATAAGGGTTGGCAAGTGGGGGATTACCTAGAACAAACAGTTATTACAGATGAAAAGGTAGTGAAGTACTTTCAGTGCAGACACAACAATATATACTGGTGTAACTCATCAAAAAACAACAGATGGAGAAAAAACCCAACCCCTCCCTAACAGTTGATTTTCTCTGAAAAATACTATGGTATGAAATAACTAAATTTTCTGATTGTGAAGCTTGACACTTGCTGCCTTAGAGAGCTACTTCTCCCTCTCAGATAAGATTATGCAGTGACAATCAGAACAGCTGGAGACATGTTCATATGCAAGAGGAGAAATTACTGAGAGTTTCCTCAGTGAAATCCTCTTATCTCCTGAATTTATCTGCTTCACTGCTTGTGTAACACAGCCCAAATCTATCGTATTTCAGGACACAAGGTCTATTTACTTCACTAGGCAATGGGAAAGGGTTCAGAGGAATATCTATGTCAGAACAGTCCTGCCTGAGACTCTAGAGTGTAGAGAGAAGTAATACACTCTTGAAAGAATAAAAATTAATGTATCTTATTTAGTAAGCTTCATTTTGTGTAAGGAAAGACTGTTGATTTGTTCCTGGTATTTCTAAATTTAGCGGTGTTTTGAAATAATGTTTGAAGATGCCCCGAAGTCCAAGGGAGAACTTTTCTAGCTTAATATGCTAAAGCAAAAAATAACGTTACTCTGCAAATAGTAATCGTAATTGGTAGTCAGAGTAATGTACATACAAAGTAATTTTTTTTAGTACAACATTATGAATACAGTGAATATACAATTATTTTTCTTAGGTAGAATATATGTTCAGTGTAAGTCTCAAATAATGCACTGAAAACAAAACCAAATCAGAATTGCCAAATGGTTTTGAAGCTTATTATAGCACAGTAAAATTTTCAGTTCATTAATCTTCCTATAGCACATTCTAGCCTATTGACTTTATAGCCTGACACATCAAGCTGTAATGAGTTTGCCATTAAATAGCTTCGCTACAAATTCCTAATTAGGTTTTCTAAAATATGCTTAATAGAACATGTACATATAAAAGCTATAAAGTCAACATAACCCAATATTCTGTCACCATTTCTCAAAAATAACTGCACTCTATTCAACTACTGGAGATATTAATGATTTACACTGTGGCTGACCAATTTCTAGCAGATTCTTTATCTTTTATAAATTAAAGTCCTGGCTTCTGTTTGTCATCTTGACTGTGAACAAGCACCAAATAATTTCCAAGAGCTATCTAACACAGTGCAAGGTCTCTTTACTGATAAGCAGTATTAGCTATTTCAGAGCCTGCTATAGTATTTTTCCTGTACAGATTACTTTTGTACTGATAACATGAAAGTAATCTATTATTTTATTGTCTACTCAGAATCAAAAGATCTTTATGCAACCCTTTACAACGAGCTTAAACTATTCTAAAATCGTTACCATTCTGTAATCAACAAACTACTACTTTTCTACTCAGTTGTCTTCCTGTATCTTTAAGGAGTAAGCCAAGAAGCATAAAATACAGAACAGACGGAAAGGTCTTGTGCTTTTTAGTATAGCAAATCAGTTTTGTTTACAACAAAGATTTCTGTCTTTAAACAAAAGGAGTTGCTAAACATAGAAAGCAAACACTTTTCCAGCTAATACATTTTACACATAATAGCTAAATATGCACAAGAGACATTTACCGATATATTCAATTAATTAAAGGAAAACTTAAAATTCATTATACCATTGATAGAAGACTGCATCCGTGATGACACATTGCAACAACGGATCAGTTGTGATACAACAGTGTATAGCTTCCCCAGTTCAGCATACTGGTATTTAATTGGAGGACCTGGACCTTCATCCAGAGCCACAAGCATGAAGGTTGCAGGAACATTTAGTTTCAGAAGTTGTGTCTTCTCTGCTACACCTTTACAGGGGGAGAAAAATAAAAAAGATACATCTTGTTTCTGGCACTGACAACACTATTTTTTTTTTTTAAAAAGAAAAGTAACTACTGTTTACATGATTCTTAACTTTTCAGTTGCTGGGTTTTATTATAACCATCACTTTTGATTATTTTTTCACTCAAAGCATATCAGTAACAATGCACAAGAAAATTATGCTCAGCTGAAAAAAACCATTGAAGAAGAGTTGTAAATTACTACAATTTCTTAACAGTGCTCATTGGGACTTAACTAAGTAACTAGCATCTGTGTTAATAGCAAAGTCTGAGAAATCTTTTGGACAAAGAATTAATCTTGTTATTGTGAGGCCCAGGATAGGATGAACACCTCCCACAGGGTATTTTGTTATTTTTCCATCACGTCCTAAACACATCAATTACAAATCTAAGACATTTCCAACTGTGCCATACTATGCAGTAAGTGCAAATAAGTGTGACAAAATCAATTTAAGAAAAAACAAAAACCAAGAAAAACTCCAAAACTAACCAAAAACCCAACCAATCAACCAATCCAAACATACAGCTATTTTCACTGCAAGAATACCTTGCACACACTACACAAATACTTAGCAGTAAATTCGGTATGTCCCTTCTATCTTGTATTCTGTTTCTCAATTTAGTTAGTGTCCTGGTTTAACCAGGATAGGGTTAAGTTTCCCCAGCAGTGGGGGGGAGCTCTAGCCGGGTTATTCAGACACCATGCGGACGTCACATCCTGGCAGGTCACATTTTCCTGGCGCGGAGCGCGGTGCACTCGTGGTTTTGTACATCGTGCTTCAAACTGCTGTATTTGGTAGCTATTTTGCTCTGTTCGTTGCTATCACTATTACTGTTATTGTTATTGTTGTTGTTTGTTGTGTTGCTATTGCACTGTTGTATTAAACCTTTCCTTATTTCAGTCTTGGGGCTTTGTATTTCACTCCCTTTGTGGGGGAGGGGCAGCGGCCGCGTGGTCTCAGACCCCGGCAGGGGCTAAACCACCACAGTTAGAAGTCTTGATTTTTCATACATTTCCAAGTTTTTCTTATTCTGAAATACAACTGGACCTCACCTACCGTTTTTCTGATAAGGAGGAATCCAGACAGCACCTTATTAGAGCTCTTTTATAGTATCTTTTTGATTAGGTTAGTTTTGTAGTTACATCCTTTGTAGAACTGATCTCTCACTTCCTTCAACGTGAACAATGTATTATTTGATTTCTCAAAGTGTCAGACAATTTAATCTTTTTCACAGAACCTGGGGTGCTGCAGGAATGATGTATTGTGGCTTTTGCTGAATAAATACTTTACATCCATACAGAAGCCTTCAGTTAACAGTAGCGAGACAAGCACAACTGCTTAATATTTCTATGTTTATCTTTGCAGGGTAGATTGTGATAACCATCAGAACCAAAATAAAATTTAGTTATGCTTTCCCATCTGGCTTCCGAGTGCTTTCCTAGTCAAGAGGCTTCAATTGCACTGTCTGACTATGTAAATGTAGTAAAGAAGATAAGGTAACTTAGAGCAGATGAACTGCATCTCCCTTCTCCGTAATAACATTAAGTCCACGCTGGGGTCATGACAGAACCCTGCCTGACAGAGAATGTTTTGGTAGACAAAATTATTTGAAAGCAATATACATATAGGTGAAATTAACTTAACACAATTGCCTTGATTAATTTTACAGATAGGAAATTAAATTCCTTTAAAATTGTCTACCCACATGAAAGAGCTTCCAGAACTCTGTGTGTGTGTGAATTCTATGTGGAAATACTGAAATAACTCCATTTGGACTGATAAACCTGCTTAACGCTTTAGCCACAAAGTAATCTAACAGAAACTCCCATTTGTAACTTGCCTGCATGAGCCAATAACCAGCAATGGCTGAGCTGCTCAGTATTACGGGCATTTTGTAACATTTCCAAGGGAACTGGATCTCCTAGCTTCATACTACTTTATATAAAAGCATGAAAATACCTTGTATTAGAGAAGAGGCAGAGTGTAATAGCCTACCACTACATAAGAATATCATATCTTGTTTAGAACTTGCTGTAAAGGAAGATGCTTTTTTACTTAGGCTACCACATGTGAAAGAAACAGACCCCCGATAGAAGACCCTAACAACTGGCATATGTAAGAATGTAGAGCTCTGTGACAATTCACAAGATAGGAACCTGTGACTACCCTGATCAACCTGAAAGTGCAGAAACAATCCTTTATTCGTTTGACTTGCACTTTATTACTCATAATTGCTCTTCCTTGGGGCAAATATATAAAGCAGCAATGGATTAACCCACCTGAGAAACTGCTTATTCAATCAATCATCAATTGATTTTCAGCATGCTGGTAATGCTAAGAGAAAGCATTACAGCTGTTCGTTTGAATGTGAAAAGGACTGATCTTGGTTTAACTGCAAAAATTATTTTTGTTTGGAATGATTACTTCAGACACTATTAGTATTATTTTATTCTATTCTTAGTATATAGGATAGTGACTTTCTATGCAAAGAACCTACACAATCCAGAATTTAATATAAGTTTTTGTATCCTTCTAAATCTATACTTAGTTCAATTTTCATAATGCTGGATACAATTAAGATCCTGAAGAAAAATGGCTGATGCTGGAAGTACTGCAGCCAGTATTTCATGTCCATCACCACAAAACTGATAACCACCTCATCTCAGTTGTATTATAGCATGTGTATAATGGGTATTAAGTGTAGCACCTACATATACAGGTAGTCCTACTAGTCTTGCATTCAAAGATACTGGAAATAAATATTCATTTGTGATCATACTCAATCTCTAATTTAATTTTTCATCAGAAAATTTAGGACTCAGTCTTTATGAGAAGAGTCACTCTCAAGCTTGGGAGAACTTTACTTAAGCCTTCCTACATTGCAAAAACACTGGCTTTTCTTTCCTGTTTATCCTGGAGGAACTACAATATCTGAAAAATTTATAGTGGAATTTCCCTATTCTTGCATTCTTTTACTTTGTATGATGTCTATGGTGAAACCATTCTGACAAGCAATGATGTCTAAGAACATATACAGATTGAGCTACTTCTTCAGCTTCCCAAAGAGTCTTTAAAGGGAAGATATATACAGAATCAGTGTTTTGCATTCATAGCTATGAATTTCAACGGTGAACTAAAGAAATTAATATTGAAATGGTACAGTTGGGAGTGTATAGACAAAGCATGACCATCTGTACTGACATTTCCATAAAGGAGAATAATGCATCTCTCTTTTTTGAACTTTTATCTTACTCAACTTCTTCAGGCTCAAACCAGTTGAGAGTCCCACTGGCTTCTTGGGTCTCATGACCTCCCTGCAAATAAGCCCTGAACAAAGCATCATCTCTCTTGCCATTTTTTCACCCCCACACCCTCTTGGAAGGACAGAGTCTTA
Organism: Strix uralensis; assembly: GCF_047716275.1. Classification (NCBI taxonomy): domain Eukaryota; kingdom Metazoa; phylum Chordata; class Aves; order Strigiformes; family Strigidae; genus Strix; species Strix uralensis. The sequence continues at coordinate 41,560,067 of NC_133973.1, forward strand.
TTGCTCCAAGCTTCTTGTGTTAATCTTCCAAGGATGGCCTGAAAAGTAAAGCCCCGAACTCCAAACTGGAGGAACACAGATGCTCTAGAGGGCATTTATATAACATGTGATGACAACAATCTCCCTGAGGCTAAAAAACTGGATTCTCCTGCTGTTACCTGTATAACCGGATCATTAATAAAAACTTGTATATTACAGCGTCATCACTAAAAGTGTGTGTAATTTGCTTACCTAGATTGGCATACATCACAAACAGATTGAAATACTGCTGCAAATGGCGCCCATGTTCAGATACTTCCCTTCTTAGAAGATTTAGTACCGCTCTCAGTAAGTGATCACTTAAACTTAAGTTATCATAAGCCTACAAAAAAAAAGTTTTAATATTAGTGATTGAACCTATCAAATCTTTATTTAGTTTATACTTTCTACTATGGCAGAAAAGAGAATTGTTAAAAGGTATGGGATTCATACAAAACACTAGCAGTTAGTCTTCTGTATCTCAAAGACAGACAGACATACAGGGCGTAAGACTCCCATCACTAAATACCATGTAAGCCCAAGAAATTATGCAAGTATAGAAGCTTTTAATTGTGTTTTTTCTCCAGTAACAGCTAGGCTTAAATACTCAGAAAAGCACATGCAGTTCCACTGTGAATTTCATATACTAGGACAGACAACCAAATCACCGCTACAGGTGTATCTCAAATACCTCATGAAACAAAACACTGTCAAAGCATATGTAATTTAATACAAATTCTTTTGCTGGATACAGTAGTAAAAACATCCTGAGAAGGTAAGTGGAACAATATAAAGTGTTTTGCTGTAGGCATGAAAAACATGACAAAGCTCAAAAAGGCTGATCATCTAAATTTTAATACAGTCCAAACACAAACACCGTTATGACAAGTATTACATTAAGATTTTGGCTTTTTTTTTGTCAGTTCCAGTTGTATAGAATTAGGCAACTCACTGTCTACTCCTATGCAGAGTTAAAGTTTTTGACAATTTCAATGTTGCAGGATACAGGGGAAGAAAACTTGGGGAACTCCTGTGTGTTTTCATGGGTTTTGTTTGTGTCTTTTTGGTTGGTTGGTTTTTTAAATTCTAAATGAAAAACAAGGGTTGACTCCCCTACACTTTTTTATAAGCCACTACTTTTATTTTGCAGATTTCACACTCAAAGTTCTCACCACTGAGTCTTCACAGAGATTTACAAATGAGGGGAAACTGAACCCCTGACAGCAACTCTCACACAAACTGTTTGAGTTACATCATCTTACGTACTGAAAAATGGACTGTACAGCTTTCCTGTTAACACTGATGCATCTACTCCACAATTTACTTTACATTAAATGCTTATAACAAAGAAGTAAGAATACGCTTCAAAAGGTTTTCATTAGAAAATGAAATACCTGACTGGAAGGTCCAGGAGAGGCAAAAGGTGAAGGACATGGTCCGTCTTGCAATGAAAAATGTGCAATAAATACTATAAGTTTTGCAAATGCACCCCTCACTTCTGCACTAGGGCATTCCAAAAGATATTCCGAGAAGCGGTTTGAAACATTAAAAAGGACATTGTGTGCAAACCAAAAGCGTACATTCTTGCTGTGACGAAGAAGGATGCATAATGCATCATACCTGAAATAGAAGATCACACAACTGAGAGATTATGACCAAATGTAGACATTAATGAATTTTTGCAGATGTATTCTTCTGCAGAATTTGAAGAAAACACATGTTAAAGGTGATCCACAAACATTTTTGCTCACACAGATAAACTGTAGCTCCTATAGAGATACTCTGTTACTAGCAATCACAAATTAAAAAGATATTTCAATTAAAAAAACCTAACATTTAACTGTAGCATTTTAATACTATCACCCAGAAAAACTAAGACAGGATTACATCGCCTAACTCCCAAACTACTACACAAAGCAGGTCCTAAATTAGCAGCCATCATTCCCTCTGAACTGGAACTGGGGGAGAGGGTGAGCAGCAGAAAACATGAGGTGCATTTCATGAGTTCTATGTAAGACAGGTAACTAAATATGTAACCCAGCAAGAATTTATATTCTCATTTACAGATCTAAAAAAAACACCCCAAAAACCAAAAAAAGAACATCCAAAGAGTAAAATATTTGTTCCAGAGAGGGTCTTGTGCGACTATGTCCTCCTTCCTACAGCAGTATTTGAACTCCTCTTGATCTCTTAAAATAACAGGAGCAACTTAGCTACTCTGCAAGTTGCTATTAGAAATAAAACTTGAGGTGTGTTTTTTCCATATATTACACAACTACTTACTAGTAAGCTGGTAAACTACTGGTCATCATGAATACTAGATTTTCTCTCTAGTTCTACCAGTAGTAAATTACACTCCTCTCCCCAATACAGAATAAACTAGTTTAAAGACTAAAATGCTGTGGTGTAAGAATAAGATTGTACAGTTTGTTATACTACAGATCTGAATTACGGGTCCTTCAGCAACGTACATAAAGCAGTCTGCTAGTAAGAGTCTAAAAGACTATATACATGTTTCAGAAATGGAGTAAAATATATGCTGCAAAAATGGGTTGAAAAGAACTTTGTTTAAAACTACTCAAACCATGAACAAACCATTCTGGATTAGAATACATAACCTAATTAGTTTTGTGCGATAGATTCTACTCCTTTTTAAAAGGCAGACAAAAGATAGATTTAAGCTGTTTGAAAGTTAACTTTGAAGCTGTTCAGCTCAGCAGCTTATTTTAAGGCTCAGTTTCTTCCCAGTATCTTCTGTTCAAATTTTCCCCCCTTTTCATGTGCACCATGACCACGTATTTGGGGGAGAGGGGAAAATGGGACAGGCCACTAACACCTTTTTTTGTCATATGTATATAACTGGGATCTTTTAACAGACATCAAACTTCCAAAACTGTAATTGTTGTTAAAAGACAAGATACCAATCACTAGCAGGGCCACGGACTATTTTCTTTGTATGAAATCCTGTGGTGAAGAGAAATCTAGCAGCAAGCTGAATACTAATCATAGTTATTTCTTCTGCTTCAGGCAACAGATGATCTTGTCCTAAAGAAAAATCAAAATACTCACATGTAGACAAAGTAAAAACAATTTAGTTTTAATAATTTAACTGATTCCAGATCACTGTTTTGTCTGACATTGTGTTCCAATTTTAACAAGAAACTTGATCAAAACAGCCTCTAGCTTCTATAATGTATGATTCAAAAATGTAAGCTTTAGGACAGCCACTCGGAGACTAGCATGTCTGATTTTAGAAACTCAGCATCTCACCTTTGAGAACTGTCTTCAGGACAGTCCACAAACTTAAGTATTTTAACATGACTTAGTATAATAAGCTGAATAATAGTTGATAGTTCATCAAAGTATTTTTTGCTAAATATTCTGGCATGTTATCACTGATGAACAACTCAGCAACAGATGTTTAACTGGAGAAGTCGAGAAAGACAGAGTATGGAAAGCAGAATGCACAAAATATTCACTGGCTAGCCAAATTTTTGACACCACAAATCAAAACTTCTTGCAAGAAATTAATCCATAATTATTGCACTAACATACTAACCTGGAGGAGGATTTAAGTAGACACTATTACAAGTAAGCAACTTCTTTATGAACTGGAAATATTCTAGGCTGTACTGCATACGATTATGCATGAACTGCACGTTCTGCTTCCGTACACTTCGTTCAATGGCTGATGGCATTTTAATCTGATGAGGTTTAGTGGTGATAGCGAGTTCTGAAATATATTTTATTAGTTCATTGTCTTTGTCTATTGTGTCCATACGTTCATAAAAAAGAATATAAGCATTCCACCACCTCTTCTGGCGTCTGTAGGACATACGCTTCATCATGTGATCAAACACTTCTCCCATGTATTCTCCACCAAAACACTGATTTTTCATTTCTTCATCATCATCCATTTTACACTCTGTCACATCTCCATCATCAAATTTATACCACCGATTCTTCTCACCATCTCCACCATTCCTCTGGATAATATAAGAGTAATAATGTCCACCACTGGCTTGCCCACTGTGTACAAGTACACCAACAAGCCTGTATTTTGTGCTCCCAGAGTGTTCATTTTCAGACTGTTCATTTTGTATTATCTGATTTTCAGGATTTACATCATCTCCTTCCAATTTAGCTACACCTGCCACCGTGTAAGGCTCCATGTCCAGCTCTCGTGGAAATTCAAAATAATCGTTGAACTTGATTGCACATTCCCTTTCCCAGTCATAATCAAATCTTTTCAACTGGATTGCAAGAACTGGAGGCAACTTCTTTATCAACAAGCGTTTCACTGTATCAACCTAAAAAAGGACATGAACAGTTATTAGTTCTTAAGTTTCAATTCACATAATCTTACAACCAAATTCAGTAATTAAAGGATAACTTTTTTCCCTGACCATGAACTAAGACTGAACTTAGTATGGCTATAACATCACAGTTGTACACAAACTTAATATATAAGGAATCATTACCTTCTTGTTGCATTTTTCACAATGATATGCATTTGCACCTTCCAATAAATCTCCTTTGACATACTGTTCCAAAGAATCAAGAAGGTTTTGGTGATTTCTTATATCTACATTCAGAGTTGTGAAGGATTCCTCACATTCGTACCTAACAACGAACAGACAGATGTAAGAGAAAGGCAGAAATGTGTTCAACTTTTATGTTTTACAAGTGCTATGCAGCTTACTGCAAAAGTTTTATTCAGGATTTGATATTAACTTCTGGCAAAAGGAGTTAAGCAGTAAAAAAAAGAACTGAACTCTTTTTTTATTGCGGTCTTCCTACAATTACATTATAGTATCTGCACTAACTATAGTTATTTTATGAATAAATAATATAGATAATAATAATATAATAATAATAATAATAATATAGAAATGACTTGTATGTCTCAAGTTCACCGAAAAGGTTGTGGAAGTTGAATCTTTTAGCACATCTTGTTTTTAAAGCAGCTACAGTAACGTGAGAGATTATTGGCTAACTTAAGCTACTAGGAGAAGCACAGATAGCAGAGAAGCACAGATAGCAAAGTACCTTTTCCATTGCTGACCTTTAAGGTCAGGTATTAGACTGATAAACACAAATATTGTATCATACCTAAAGACAACAGTCCAAAACAGATTCCAATTTTAAAAAAATGGGCCTTTTTACTTTTCTATCTCAAAAAAACAGAATAGCTGTCTTTGTAAAATCACTTTGCATATTTATGACTGGCTTTGACTTACTGTGTTCCGATATAACCTTCAAACAAATTCCTAGCAATGAATCAGCAATGCTTGAGAGACAACCAGTTAAAACACCTTAGAAACAATTTACTTTTTTTTAAAGATAAAGAAATTATGAATACATTTTAAAAGTTGCATCTATTCCAGCATAACCCTGCAGGGCTTGTTTCTCTGATATGCATGCAATCAAGCCTACAAAGGGTTTTATAACAGTGAATAAATTAGTACTCAGAAACTCTTCAACCAAAACAGTAATATTCATTCATCTATTAAATAACTTACAAATTTAGAAAGGCTGTTATAATCTGTCATACCCCAATTAAATAGTTTAGTTTATCATCAGGTTTCTCCTCCCTAAACTACAATCAGGGTAACATTTTTATTACACTTTTATTAAGAAGCACAATCCAGTAGAGTTCAAAAAACACAGGTAATACTTCAGGATAGTACATAGTATCAGGAATGAATGGTAACTCACGTTGCTTCACATCTGTATCTTCCGTTTAATTACCCATTGCATATAAAGTAAAATCAGTGCTTTCATTTTATCTTGCAATATTTCAACTTACTTCTGGTCACACATTTTAACCCAAGAAACTTAAAGAGGTTCCACTTAAAAGTTCTTCTAATTCATACATGAGCTCAACTGAAGTTGAAAAATGTGCCACAATAAAATCAGTTTGTATAATTATTTTTTCCTGTATTTTAATTGCAGACTAAAGGATAACAGTAAATGGTCAACCTCCATAATAAAGAGAATTTGCAACGGTAATGTGCAGAGAGATCTGTATCATTTAAGAATCACACATGATCTGAAAGGTATAGTGAACAGTAAGAAGGCCAACTGTTAGTGATACAAAATTTAACACAATAATAAAAAAGCCAACTTTTGAAAAGAACAAGTCAATCATTAGGCCAGCTTGAATTCTTGCACACAATTTTAATCACCTACCTCAAAAGGGATACAGAAAAAAAGTCTAGATAAGTACAACTGTAAAATGCCTATAGCTCTATTCCTTCACTAAGCATTTGTCATTGATCACCATCATCAAGATAGTGAGCTACAGACTTTCAGCCTGATTTGGTATGGATTTTTTTTACATACCCTAGATGAAGCTGAATGTCAGTATTCACATTTTAAGTTAATTAAAAATACAGAAGAAACCTTAAGAAAATGATAAACCTTCCACAACATTATTAAATTACTGAATTTAATTCATTGGAATTAAAGACTGATACTTGGGTCAGCTCTATCCACACACTGTAAGACAGCAACAGTTGTTGGCCATGTCTTAAAATATTATACGTTGCATTTGGTCCCTGTTGTTTTTACTTTTAACATGCAAAACCTGTATCTTTTCCTCCTCTGATCAAATCAAAAGGCTTCACATACAATCTGCTACGTAGAAGCAATAATAATCAAGTATTTCAAGGCACATGACACATTAATGTTAAGGCTGTAGAAAAAACACAGTGGCACATTCTATTATCTTAAAAAAACCAAACCAACACAAAAACCCACTCTTGACTGTTGAGTCACTTTTATAAGGATACACACACAGGTTGTTTTTCTGTAAGAAAGAAGAATCTTAAGCACTTACCGATGTGGGCATCCTTGACAAATCTTCTGATCAGCAAAGGACCCTCCTAAAACTTTACTTAACATTGCTGGATGGCCCAAAGCCTTTAAAGCTTCATCTAAACTGTCCACCAAGGAATTAAAAAATTCTAAAGCATCATGCTGCTCACGTAGATTTACAGGTTCACCCCACAGTCTGAAAACAGAAGCATATTCTTGTTAAGTACTTTTTGGTTTGTTCTCCAACAATTTATTTTCTAAAAATATTATACAAGCTATTAATCCCTCTTTCATACTGAGCAAAACTACCTATTGGTTTGTGATACCACCTGTTACTCTGTCCCTGACACTTACTGACTGTTAAGTAAAAACAAGCTTTTGTGTGTAACTTCATACTTAGTTCAAAGTCTCCATATCAAGGTCAACAACTGCTAGAATTCAAAATAATCATCTTGCTGTAAACTTTGGTTTATTAACAGACTTCTGCAGAATGGTGAAAAGGCAGGATAACAGATACAAAGATACAATGCTGCACAAGTTCTGCTAATTTACACTTAACACCACTATCATTTCTTATACTACTATTACTTTCTTGCATTTCAGTGGTCCAGTGAACAGACATCAATATTAAATCTTTTATTTACCTAAATTGTTTCCAAAACCCTCTTGGTACATAGTACTGTAGCCTGGAAGCTGCTAAATGACCAAAAATTACTTGGAGATGCCTCAGAACTCCAATATTGTACTCTTTTCTATCTTCTGTTTTACTCAGTGCTGGTTTGTCTTCATACTGATGTGGATAACCAAACACATCATCTCGTGGGTCAACATTGCTCTGAAAAGCAGAAGAAAATTTGTGCAATTAACTTTGATATGTAGCTGTTCCATAGCTAGTTGTATCCCTTGTTTAATTTAACAATCTAAGGTGTTCCATATTCTCATCTGAAGAAACAAACGATGTCTTTGTACGCATGGTATACAAAGTGTGTTATACAGTGGTGTATGGTGTTTTCAAGTACAAATCCATGAGAAGGAAGTCTGCAAACCCTGCTACTTGGGATCTTTTGGACTGCCTCTCTGGCAGTGAGCCTATTCAAGTAAGAAATACTATGCTATTGTCCCCACTGCTAGCAGTGGAAAGCAAAGCGATTAGCAACTTAAAGTTGTTAGAACCTCTTCATAAAAAATAACTCTATTTTCAAGATAAGCGATTTCTATGTAATTATATCTACCTCATTGTCCTGCTTTTCATCCCCAGACATGTCATCATCTACATCACTGCCTGTGCCTTCAATTGCAAGAATCCCATTCCTGATGGCTGGAATCATGTACAGCTGCTGAATGACAGAATTCATGTAACAAGTGGCACCAGCATTTTTTAGTCCTACAAATCCCTTTGGTGGTCGAGGCCCAACAGGTGGTAGATATTCCCATTCTGTAAGCGCTTCACAAGCTAAAAAAAAACCAGCAGAATATGATTAGGAAACTATTTTGTTATAGAAGAATTAGACCATCAATGCAGTACAAAGGGCAGTTGCATAAAATAGTATTAAGTCTGTTCCACACTGCAGTTTAATAAAACAAATGTTCCATCAGAAAACTTAATTGCTAAAATCAACACAACTTCTATGAACAATAGTTCTGTCTGTAACCTTAACATGACAGCATTTTCTTCTATTGCTCAACTAAAAAGGTGGTCAGACAATTCAGTCCATTTATGTATCAAACAGAAGTCCTCCCAATACCAGCAAGTTTCTCAGCCAAAGAATTTAGTTGAATGAGTCTACAATATATAGCCAATTTATAAGCCTTTCATAAATTTGTAATACTTTTAAAATTACAGTATTTCATCTATGTCTCATTTTTCCTTGTCAGGATGGGAAACAGTTTTAGAGAATGCTATCTATATGACTTGTGATAGATTTTTTCCTCCTGACTCTTCTCCCTCAGATTTCTTACATGGCTTCAGAGTACATTTACAATCACAGGCTTCCTAGGCTAACCTGTTGTTCTGTGGTTCTACACAAAAAACTCTGATGTAAAAAAGTAAGAGAGCATGCATATTTACAAGCAAGCTTTACTTGGTATATGAAACACAAAGCATGCACAGTTCATACATGTGTTCTCTCTTCTGTCTGACATACCATGAAGATCTGGTGTTCTATTGTGCTTATCAAATACTTCAGTGGAAGGAAATGCCATAAAATCCTTCTAATTGTGAGGTGATAAATACACTACTTCCCAATAGAAAAGGGTGAAGAAAAAAAGGATGAGGCAGAGGGGAAAACCATAAAGCTTCCCTTTTCATTTGTTCATTTGAGATGGAACCAAACAGGAACAGACTGAAAAACCTCAAATGACTCACTGATACCACCAACTGGGCAAGTTGCACAGCCATTGTGAGAGGCAGTAGACAATTCCCACTACTGAATACTATTTCTCGTTGCTTATAGTTTTACTAAACTCTCAGAACAGTTTGGGCTGGAAGGGACCTTTAAAGATCATCCAGTCCAAACCCCTGCCATGGGCAGGGACATCTTCCACTAGACCAGGTTGCTCAAAGCCCCATCCAACCTGGCCTTGAACACTTCCAGCGAGGGGGCAGCCACAGCTTCTCTGAGCAACCTGTTTCAGTGTCTCACCACCCTCATAATGAAGAATTTCTTCTTTACATCCAATCTAAATCTAGACTCTTTCAGTTTAAGATCATTGCCCCTTGTCCCGTCACTACAGGCCCTGGTAAAAAGTCTCTCCACATCTTTCTTATAGGCCCCCTTCAAGTGTTGAAAGGCCACGATAAAGTCTCCCCAGAAACCCCTTCTCCAGGCTGAACAACTCCAACTCTCCAAGTCTTTCTTCCAATATGAGCTTGGGTTGGTTTTCTTCTTGCATCCCATCTTCCACCCCTGTTAATATTACGGCCAAAACGGTTTAGCTATCCCATTTAGGGCTGCAGAAAACATGCTCCTGTTCGTTCATTTTTAAGAAAGTCTTAGATGCTTTTTATTGCTAACAAAATCTGTGTTAAGTACGAACCTTGTGCCATCCTTGTGAAAATACACCCAAGTTTCATTTGACTATCAATTTTTTAAACACTAACATTTGCAAGTTGCTATAATCTTTCTCCATTGAGAAGGGGGAAGTTCTTTAAAGTGTGCAGCTGTGTTGAGACAAGGCCAAAATTGAGAGAACAAACATTTGAGAAAGGACTATGACAAGCAGAGCATGAATACAGAACTAAAAAGGGAAACAGGACAGTGGACCTGTGTCTGTGTGTGGACAACGATGACAAATTAGGTGAGCAACCAAGAGACTGGCACTAAAACTAAGCCAAAGATACCTGATGAGGTTCTGGGATTGGTTAGGCAGAGCCTGAAACGATGAGACAAAAGTAGAAGATACAAACAGAATGAGGTTCCTGGGAGCTGGTATGGACAAAGGGGAGTAGCCAGAAATTGGAGTAGGAAGGGTCAGACTGTGTAAGTGACAGGCTGGAACTTGGATGCAACCATGTAGTGCAAGTCAGTACATCTACTGCATAAAGAAGAACAAATGAAGACTACACTGACAAACTTTCCTGTATTTTCACAGCCTGATTTTCCAACATTAAAAGCAGCCACAAGCAAACCACAAACTAAAAAACTCAGCATCTAGTTCAGCTGATAATATAAACAAAACCTACACATTATATACATTAAAAAGTAGAAAATAGGTAATTAAAAATATTACATACTAGTGATTGCTGTACCTATGTAATACATTTCAGTCAAGGTGTCTACTATCTGTTTGAGATTTCGCACACATCCAACTGCTAGTGCAACTAGTAGCTCAAAGCCAGCATTAATAGTAGCTGGTGAACTACAGACTGGTATGGCCTGCTCAGCAGGCAATTCTCCATTTCTCATGTATTGTAGATAAACATTGGATGCCGGAAAGATGAAATCATCTATCAACTCCTGAAAAAAAAAAGAAAAAAATAATCTGTTACCATAGAAATGCACACTATTTTATAACACAATAAGAGTTATTACATAAATTAATGTCTGAGAACCAGAGGAGTACTTAAAAAACCCAAGAATTAAAACTGAGAGCAACACCATAATGAGCTTTTAAATTTAGAACAGAATTAACTCCATTCTGAAGTGGTTCCCTGCAAACCCACCCCCCCACTGCAAGTTAAAAATAAATCTGTATTATTCTTGATTGGTAAAAATTTCCTTTTGCCAAACCAGTATTATCTACAAAGCTCTTTATCAATTCGTGTTGAAAAAGCCAACAACATTCCTGCTGTATAATATCAGAGGTACAAAGAAAACATGTCTGATTATAGAGACACTCAGATGTCATGCATTTGTTCAAACCTGCCATGAACATTAATAGCACTAATTGAGAACATGTGGAGAAAAGACAATACAGGGATAATGAAAGAAAGCAGTCCTGTACAGGACTACGCTGTATCTAGCTCTCTATCCTTGTGCGATGTTTGCAGAGTCTTGGAATAACAGCTCACGAGGTCACAGCAACTCCATACACAGTGGTTCCGAAGAATGGGAACGTTAAGTACTCTTATGAATAAAATGTGTAACATTTTTAAAGAAAACATTACACTCCAATTAGAAGTCCTTGTCAAACAGTTAAATAGGGACCTTTTATGGTTACAGACCACAAGGTGCGAAGCTTCTTTTTACCTGTTTATAGTAAAAAAACCCAAAAAACTAAAAAAAAACCCCTCCACAGGTCAAAAATCTTGGACTTACTTTAATGAGATTAGCACCTCCTTTTTCACAACCAATATGGTATTTCTTCTCAGGTGTCTGGAATGCTAACAACTCTTTTGTTACTCCAAGGTGACCCTCCAAGATCGTTTCTTCAACACCTGTTTCCCCTGTTCTTTTTACTTCATCCTGCCATTTAAGAGAAAGTTAGAATACTCTAAATAATATACATTTAGAAAGCTTAAAACTGTACAACAAAGCAGCAAAAAGCTGATTATCAGAAATAAGTTGATCCTAAAACTTACCCTAATCCTCTTAAGCCAGTCAATTTCATTATTGAGAAGAACTTCAGCATTGGGTACGTTAATATTACTGTTGTAAGCATAGTTAAGAAGATGTCTTAAGAGTGTGAAGTAGTCTCCAGAATGCTTAGCTCGCTCTCTTGCAGTACTCTACGTAAACCAAAAACAAATGATAAGGAATTCATACACGCTTCCACTTACAGTGCCACACAACATATTTTACCTAAAACTGACAGTAAATATGAAAGAAAAGAAATGTAAGGTAATTTTTAACCTTTTAGAAGTTTACAATTGTATTTAGCTGTTAATTAATGACTTCTGGACTATTTTAGTAGCTATTTCTATACCTGAATGGGAAACAAACAGTGAAGCGATCAAATGTTCAAAGAGAACCACAAGGATGCAGAATTGAAAACCCCTAGCAGGCCCAGTAAAAGAAGACAATAATTGAAAATATCTGTGTAATCTGTTCATGATTTTCACTTGAAGGTTAGCATTCACTGAAGATCAAATGCATATATTAAAGCTTATTGCTCATGTTCTTATCAGAAAACGCAAAAAAGTCCCTTTCGCGCTCATCTAAAGTCAAATGGAAATCGACTATGCTGCTTGCCTATAGGTCAAAAGGAATCCATATTTTAGTGACTGTTGTTAATAGCAATTTGCCTTTTCTTGTAGATGTTCTGTCTTATTACTTTTCACAGAAATTCACATTGTACAAGCCTCTACCTCTAAACACTTACCCCTAGAACAGTAAACAGCAGGGTAATGAAGAAAAGGAGAGGTCTCTGTCCCATGCAACACCTGGTAGCCATTAAAAAGAACTGCTCCTGTGCCATCTGACGAACAGTTCTGGAAATCATTTAATAGAATCATTAAATTCAATCTCCCTATCCAAACAGGACATTACAAAAAAATAATTAAATTTGTGCTTATCTGCTTAATGTCATTTTCTAAAACTGCACATAAGAAATGGGAATACTTTAATTATTCACTACGTATCACATTGTTTCTCCTTGCAGTGAAATTTTAGACACATGAATTACTATTACAAACCTGTTCCATAAATCAAATATTTAAAGGTAGAAAAAAAAAAGAAACTTATCAGCACGTAACCACTAAACCTTCACAACTGCCAGCAAATATTGCATAACACAAGCAATTTGCAACCCTAAAAAATGTCTTGTTTTTTCTAATCAAGCACCAGTTGGGCTTGAAAGACAAAACAGAACTACTCCAGTAATACTGCTCTTATGTATCACTACAGCAGTTTGCTGAACATCTATGAAGTGATCAAAATTTATCATTAGTAAGAAATGAGAAAAGATGACCCCCTAAAAATTGAAGTGGCTAGAATTAAAGGAAATTTTCCATATAAGAACTCAATCTAACTACTGGAATAATGTGGGAATGGATAAGCTCTTAAGGAAAAAAAAAAAATAAGGCAAACCCTATTCTTTCAAGTTGTAAGACTAATTATCTGAGCATTATATATTGTAAAAACTGTTAGAAACAACTCCACTTGGGTGGGGAGAGAATACAAATGAATGCTGTGCTTTATGAAAATATCTCAACATATAAGAAACTGAATTTCACAGGGTCTTTTTGGTGTGGTGTCATTGCTTTCTGCCCATGAGGTCACTGTGGAAAGCATATGAAAGAATCCTATTCCCTTCAGAGTTCTTTCACGTGCGGTTAACTGTACTTCAAAGACATGCAAGAATGACCATGAGGACTGAGTAAAGATGCACCTAGCTGAGCACCCCACCTCTGTTACACACCTAAGAAAGTGCACAAGAAGGAAGCATGCAGTGACACTTCTCCAGAATGTTCTCTCAGCTTCTAACAATTTGTGGTTCAGGAAGACTACCCAAAGCAGTATTTCATAGCTCTCACTGGACAAATTCATGAAAGAACCCCTCAAACTATTTCCAAACTGAAGGTTTACACTGCTTAAATGTTATGCTCAAGAACTTCTTGACAAAGAAACACTGTTTTCTATTTATTCTCCCTCTGCTACTTCTGATTTTAAAGGTCTCTGTGGTATTCTCCTCCCATCATTTATCTCTTCTCCAGTACGAAGTGCCCCAAGCTATTCAGCTGTTTCTCAAATGGAAGTAATTTCAGAGCTTTGATCTCCCTTGTCACCCTTCTCTGATCTTTGCAAGTTCTACTACACTGCTTTGAGTTGCAGAAGACTGTGGGGTGGAGGGGGTCTATTTGGTTCTTAATAATAATTGACATTTTATGGGATCTGATTGCTGAGCCAATGTTTTCATAAAACTTCTCCCAGAAATTTCTTTAACATACAACCCTTCAACTGCTCGGGACACATCACACAGACACTCCTCAGGTTCAGGCACTTAAAGGCAGAATGAAATAGATAAAGGTGGTGTTTTCCTAAAGTGAGAAGTGTGACCAAGGAAACACATACTTCACACTGTCATGTCTCATAGTATGCAGTATTTGAACAAAAGTATTGTACTTTCATGAGGCTATAACAATCTAAGAGCTCTTAAGGAACCATGGGAGGGATGCAGCTGCCTAAACACAGGCATCTAGTGCCATGTTAGACACCATGACAACAGCACAGAGCTGGCAGATAGGACACAAGTCGCATGATTAACTCACACGGTGAAACAGCTGGAGGCCAAATGCCTCCACTAAGGCAGGCAACCTGAATCCCCTCCTACTGACAGCTCCAGGATACAGATTTCTGTTTAGTTAACAGAAGTCAACCTCTTTAATGGGTATAAGTACCATTGCTTTACACAGGCAGTAAGAATTTTTATTTGTATGGGCCACATGTGTGGCCACCAAACACTTTGCAGCCATCAGCAGAATATTTCTGGGTTCCAGCATCATTTAGGACTAACTGTTCTGCTATCTGCTGTTGACTAAGTCAGTCTTGTATTCAGAGGTCACCACTATAAAATCAGTTACCTTGGGTAGTAAGAACTGCTCTAGTATTTAGTATTAAACATGTTGCATTCTGTTTCTCAATTTATAGGTAGGATGGTTATGCTATGAGGAAACTGCAGAAGTTCCATCAACCTTTGAAAGAAACAAACAAAACCCACCAATCCATCTGATTTTTTCCAGAGAGATCATATTTGTTAAATCTGAACTTGATCGTCTTCCTTGTCTTTTATGGTGCACCAAAAACATTTTCTCACATGCATATTTTTGCTCACATTGTTCTCTGATTGAGGAGAGGAGATTAGAGAACAATAGTTGAAAATGGAAAGATATTCAGAATTCTGTCTGGTATTTGCTAAACCTTCTCTGCACTGTAAACACTAATTTGTTTCCACATTAATTCAGGAGAGGAACTTCTTTTTTAGCTTAGTTCAACTTCAATTTCAAAGCAGTCTTTGTTTCTACTCATGTTTATGCTGTTCTATCATGTAATAATGAACAGTTGCATTCTAAGTGAGATTATCATATATATCATAAGTTTTACAAACATGAGAGGAAAGAGATCAATGGTTAGCTTCTTGTACTGATAGTATCTAGTGGAGAAATAAAGCAGAGAAAAGGAGCTGAACAGCAGTCCACTTGGGTAAGAGAAGCCCTTGAAAATTTTATCCCCACTGACAAAAAAAACCAAACAAGCCCCACCCATTAACGCTATTCTTATTTTTAAAGGGCAAAAAGCTAACATAGCTGGGGAATTAAGCCACTGCTGTTCAGACTTAGGCTAACATGCTAACAAAATATGTGGAAAGAGAAGCCCCAGCTTGGGGACACATCTAGTTTCTTCCAGTATCTTAGGAAGGAAAGTACAACAGTCAACTATTCACTAGGCATAACAATATGAAATAGTTGGGATTCAAGTTCAGTCAACAAAGCCCCTATCAGCAAGAAGAATAACCATTGGAAGAGACTAGCAAAACCATGACTGATATTCCCATCTGTAAATCAAGACTATAGGTTTTGTTGAAAAGACATTCTGCCTCCATCACGAACTGTGTTAGATGGAATCTGCATAATGAAACTCAGAAATGTTTAAGATTTATAGATTTAGAAGCTCCTGATTTGAACCAGTAGTTCAATTCCTTAAGGAAATATGACCAGAACAGAAAAATCCTCACAAAGAGCATCTGCAGTTTTCAAAGACCGAAAGAGTGGTAACAAGTCTTAATACCAAAGTCTAACTGAAATATAAACAAATGCCAGTGAACACTTGAGAAATGTCACTTAAATTCCAAATACAATGCCAGAAAGCCAGATAACTACAGTGAAATCTATTATAAAAACTATCACCCATTACTTATATTTGTACAATTAAGATCATGTAAAAAAGCCACAAATCTGATAAATCTTCAGACTTACATCAAAAAATCAAAGAATGGGGCAACACATGCTATTCAGCTGTACTGGTACTCTGAATTTGACATGTGGCCAACATACACTTAATGTCAAAATAGTAACTTGATATCAGCTGTTGAGAGTTTTAAAAATAAAATTTAGTGATTTCTTACTCATCAGCCTTGAAAGTTACCAAAAATAGTGAAGGACAGCTTGTGTCACTTAACATGTAAAATTACAACATACATTCGTCAGCATGTTTTGTTAAACTTCTCTAAAACTGATAATAACATGCTTCAGTGAAGCTGAAAATTCAACATCCTATACCACAGGTTGCAAACTAATAGAGCTTGTGGGATTCCAATAACAACACTCCAGTTTCACCACTGTCTGCAAATAGTTCATTGTAAAGAGATACTCTGATAATACTATTGGTCCTTTTGTCATGGTGAATATTCCTCAACATAAGACCTTTTAGCCTGTTTTATCCATAGAAGTAAAAAACCCAAAACATGGTGCTGAAATTCCGACCCCATTCACCTGAGAGTGCCAGTCTGACTCCACTTAAAATGTACTGAAAGGCTTAGACAACTTCACTAACTTCTGATCTCTGTCATTTCTCAAAGAAAAGTTTAAGTATTCATGGAACAAGAGCGGAGATATCTTACAAAACTAGAATTAAATCTTTAGGAACAGTTCAAAGCACAGGTAACTAAGTTTAGTAACAACATACAAAAACTTTCCACCTGGATGGTTTCTAAGAATACACACCCCAATACTTCACATTATATATTCAGATGGGCTAAAAGTCACAAAATACACATCATACAGATGCTGTGTTGTGCAGATGCTGCCTAGGGAGATCTGTAGGAATAGCTTTGAGATAACAAGAGATGCCTGAACTCTATGGCAGGACTGCAGGGCAACTGAACCACACATTGCTCTTGGCAGCTTCTGCTGGTTTTCCCTGTTCATCTGTCCCCCAACAGTACTAAGAGTTCCTCCAAGACACTGCTACTGCATCAGGTGACAGCTCTATATGTGAGTCACATGAAGAGTCTCAAGTGTAGCACTCTAATGTAAGAAAACCACAAGATTAAATCTTAACTTCCCCCTCTCCTCAAACTGCTACTACTGTATCTTGTCTTTACTTACCAGAAAAAGTATAGGAAAGTTCTTCTATACCTAAGTCACTTAAATACTCTAATGTAGCAAGCATTCACATAACTTCTGAAAAACAAAGTACCTATTATTTTATTCTAAATAAGTTGTTCTAAAGCCATCAGTAGCACATTACAAGGCATCCATCTGGCTTGACAATATCCTCCTTATGAGTACAAAGAAGACTGGGACTGATAGAGCTACCACTTTAGGATAGATATCCAAATTACAGATATATATATTGCTAAACAATAAAGTAAGATGACTGCAGAAAAAAAAAAAAATCACTTAAATTACAGGTCACTGCTCTGCGTTTATAAGCTTTATATTAATTTTGAATTGTAAAATAATATATGCGATTAAAAAAAACCCCACCACCAAAACTTACTTGCTGTGACAGTGCAATAGCAAATCAATGATAAACGTCTGCCATGCTTTTTCTTTACTGAGTGCATCCAGAGCCGTTGGAATCAAAGCAAAACACAGGGTCATCACCTCCAATGCTTCACAGCAAACTTGTTCATCTTCCATGTCTGGTTCATTTCCTGCATTTGTCTGTGAAAATAAACAAGAGAGCACAAAGTGGGTATAGAAAAAAATCCCGTGAAACCCAACTGGCTCCAAGGTATATGCACTAAATACAAACACAAACCACAAATTTGTATCCTAAGTGATTATTTGTGCCAAGTATTTTATACGCTCCACTCAGATGTGATTCAAAGCACTATGTAGGATGACCTGAACTTCCAGTACTGCGCTTCTCAAAGGAGGATTCCAAGCATGAACTTAAGGAGCTAGAAGTTAAATAGGAAGGCTTGTACACAAAAGTTGTATCAGTTAGTACTGTTGGATTTTTTTTGTTGCCTTGTATTTGGGTTTTGTTTGATTTTTAAATAATATGTTTTTCTTTACTACTCAGAACCTGGAGTTTAAAGCTTTGGAAATAGCTACTACTTAAACAGAAAAAGGCTATAATGATGTATAATTCATCAAGAAGTCCAGTTTTCAAAGCTCTGATACTCAAAACTTATTTGACCAAAAGCTTCTTAATACCATTAGAATTTATTCAGCACTTCACTATTTTTCAGAATCATGAAACAGCTGAACCAAATTTCAAACATAGTTGCTGTGGTGATTTTTGAAATAGAAAGGACAGTATTTCTAATTGGTACATAGGTTACTTTTTCAGTTAAATACTTGAATCAAGTGAGCTGAGTTTGGTACATTTTTCCAAAGCAAATACTTTGACAATAAAAGCAAGCCCTCTCCTCCATCTAAGCCAAAATTAATTAGCTTGAAGAAGTTCTGAAGAAACTGAATGTGATCAGGTTTCAATCTTAATTAATCAGTAATCATGGCTGCAGGTTAGCAACATTAACCAGGGGCATAAAGTAAGTATTTGTTTTATATATGGAAAGGTATCAAGACTAAGTAAGTAGAAAGAAGAGATTACAATGCAGAAGAGGTAACTAATTGTAAACAGCAGCAGAAGAGGACAGAGTGTATCCTCAGTCTGGCAAGACACTATTTTGTCTTTGCACAACAGCTAAAACTCAGAGACTGTCACTACCACTGCAGCGGGAGGATGTGGTGATTCTGACACATCTCAAGATACGAAAACAAAAGCAGAATGCTTTCAACAAGTCCAGGGCTGTACCTGTTCTGCACTTGAAGACATGTTTAGAAAAGAAAGTTATTTCTGCATGGGTGCAGGGATGTAGTAGAAAGGCAAAGTGCATTTTATACTTAACGAAGGTCTTCCCTATACTCAGGGACCAAGAGCTGATGGGTCTGTACAAGCAGCACACTTGCAGTATTTCCGGTGGGTATGGGCCTTCTCTCAGCTAATAAAGAAATGGTGGTTTGACACCACCAAAAGTTGCACACAGTCTTCTTCAACTCTGAGAGTACTCCCATACCAGAATTTTTTGAGGCGGGAGGCAGAAAAGACTCCATCGAGTTATGCTCCAAAAATAATTTATCTTGTCTTTAAAGTTTAATTGAATTTACCAGTTAAGTTCAGAAGCTTCTTGAAGTGCTTGCAACATTCTTTCAGAATTCATACTTGATGGGACTACTCTGAAGTGCATCTTAAAAAAAACCATTTACCATAGTTGCCTTTGATGTTTTTAAGAATCCTGACATGTAATTCCTGATTCCACAAAGATCAGTCTGCTTTTGTTCTTAAACTAACATTTAATGATAAATCTCTACCCCACAGACTTAGCAATGCTCCTACAACCTATGAGTTAGAAGTCGAAGGTTTAGAGGTCAACTTAGAAAATTAAAAGCATTTTCTTAAAATATTTTTTCGTCTAAGTCAGTGTTTGCTAGTCACTGGTATATTCAAAAATCTCTGTAAAACTACCATAGGAGTTACTTCCTCTCATGTACAACCAAATGCAGTTCTCTGAATTTAAGAATGTGTCTTGCATCATATTCCTCTATTTCTGCAATACTTTCCCCTCTTTTAACGTTATTTTAACAAAGAGTACTTTACTCCCCCTTCTTATTACTTCTGCAATTTCTTCCTCTCTTTAGTTTCCAATTTTCCCCTTCAATTTTTATTTCCCTCTTGCCTAGCATAAACCAAATGCAGCTGCCATTTATTACAAATGTCCATATAAGTGTCAGTAAGAATAAAAAACACCACCGCACAAAAAAAAAATCTTTGAAGGATGACTGATAATGATAGCTTAGATTTCGTCTATTTTAAAACTTCAGCTGTTTGAAAGTATTTTTACAGAATGTAACAGTACGATTTTCACCCAGAAAAATGTCAGAAAAGAGCATTTAGGTATATTTTCCTTTAGGTGTATTTTCTCTAGTACACTACTGCTCTTAAAACATCTAATGTATAGATATAAGGGCACATCTTCATGTGCCTGGACTGTCACACTAACTAAACCACGTTTGATATGCTAGTTTATCACCTACAAAAAAACCCCCACCCATCCCGAAACAAACTAAGACTCCACCACCCTCCCCCAAAACCCCAGCTTATTTCATGAAGTCACTCTCATAGCAATAGAAGCAGATGCCATTATACCACTATGTAAGCTAAATGGAGAGGTGCTGCATTTTGCTGAAGTAAATACTCTTCCCCTAATTCATCATTTAAGCACAACAGCTAATATACCAGGAATAAAACCTCCTCATATATTTCTTTCCCTTTTACTCTCATGCAGGTATTGATGAGTACTAAACTGGATTTTTTATAAGACAAGCAAGAGAAAATGTTTAGAAAACAAAAAAATATTCTTCATTGTCCAAATGCAGATCACTATTTCCAATAACTTTCAGCAACATTTGTTAAACACAAGGTGTGTGATAACATACTGATATATAAGCTCCAGCTCCAAACTATTTGTGTAAACTACATGTGAAACCATGAAGATGCTTTATATATCTACATAATAAGAGTAAAAAAAAAAATGCAGGATTAGCAATTATTTTGTTTTACCAGTGCTTCAGTGCTAACTTCCAATCAGTTAGCTCGTTTCGCATTCTAGACTGCACATATGCTTTAAATCAACTTCTGTAGAATAGACCTTTTAAAGTCTGAAGACTAGAAAAATCAGCATTGCAAGAAATGCTTATTCCTTATTTAGATGCAGAATCTAACTGGGGTAAAAACATGTTACAGCAGCTTACAGAACTGGCGCATTTTTGAACTGACACCAGCATCAAGCTGCAATTAATAGTTCCTGAGAAAAGGGATTTGGAATAGAAAATTAAACTGTTGTATGACAACTGACATACCAGACTCCAAAATACGTCATCACAAAGATACCTACCTAAACGCCCATCACACTCTAAGCCTGGCCTGGTTAACACCGTCCCTTCTGTAAACAAAGGAACAGTTATACAGAAAAGAAGTTGCTTAGGAATTCTTACCTTTTCATAGATTTTACTAATTTCCTCATTCGAGCTGAAAACCAGCTGAACTGACCCACAACCTGATGCCCAAACAATTTTTTGTACTGCCCTAATAACACAGATATCAGGGATGTATTTTGAAGCCTGAAAAAAAGAGAAACAAACATTAAAATGCAGTTGCAAGTAACATTACAATGGATTCTAAATTCTCATAATGTATTTCATAGAAGTCTACAAATTCTACAATTTAAAATTTATAAATTCTACAATTTTAAAATTTACAAGTTTACAATTTTAAAATTTAACAAGCATTTTTTCCATAAATAGAAAAAGATGTATCTTGAAAAGCATTTGTACTTATGCAATATTTCATCTTTTAATATATCTAACATATACGCTACTTTATATTACAGAATCTTAAATCATAATGCTGCAAGTATAAGGAATTACAAGAAAGTGAACATCTTTGATAAATAACCAGCAACAATTTGATTTTGAGTAAGATTTAGCAGAAACCACCAACTTCAATGCTAAAGCATTCTTAATTTGGGAAAAAAACCCCAACAAACCACTACGCATGCATCTGGAAGGCAGCTAGCATCTTAAGTAATTAACAAGTTGAAGTTATTTTAGGGCTTGTCCCCTCCATGATACTTCTTGTGCTAGCTGACAGCTAGACAAACTAACGCTTATCATGTACATGATTAATACACATGGACTGTTTTATATTCAAGTTATACAGGGTTTAAAATTATTAAGAACACAGATCGTGTATCTTATGAACGAAGAATCACTCCAGTATTTTGGGCACAGTCTGAGTTAACATCCAATAGATTCTACTGATATACATACATCACAAAACATACTACAACTGCCATTAATTTATACTTTGTATCAACTTTCAAAAAACCCCTCTGAATCTAGCTGGAGTGTATAATTAAAAGTAGAACTCTCCGAAAATAGGCAATCTTTAAAAACAGATGGCAGACAGTTCTCAGATTTCAAATTTTATTTTTCTAATGCTCAGACTTAAAAAAGGAACCTCTAAGAAGCTGAACTAGTAAGTTAGCTGCATCAGGAAACCTCAACAATGTGCATTCTTGCTACTGATATGGACCTCAACAGTAGTTAGAAGAAAAATAATAGGTATTTCACCTTCGTCACAAACAAAGCAACCTTAAGAGTAACAGCATCACAAGAAAACTTTGTCAGACAGAAAAAGAACATTTTCTTTTTTAATCTCATTGTGAAAGATTTCTTTCTGTGCTGTAGTCTGTCTGGCCTATGGAAACCACGTCAAATTTATTTTTTTTTAAAATTGTGAAGTCAGGTGAAGAAAGTATTTGACCATCAAAACGTTAAAAGAAAAAAATATATTTCAAAGGCAAACTACAATACATATGAAATTTAGATCAACAGCAGTTTTCATAATTTCAGAAAATTATAGTCAATACTTAAACAGCAATATTCTGTAGCTTCTTGTAAAAGAGATTCAGATTTTGTTTGCTCTGATGTGCCCAGTGAAAGAAAAATAATTATTTATTAGAAGTCCTCTGAAAAGGACAAAGGCAGCATTAAAAGCCTTTCCTCATACCCCACCTCCACTTCTTCCATGGAAAGAAGTTAAGTAAATCAGAGTTCAGGTCCCTGATTTTACACATACAATCACCTATGGATGCAATACCACCACTAATGGACAGCAGATGGTTCAGTCTTGCAGTCTAATACACTGCGCTTTCTTTAGACACTGCTCTTTGTTCAGAAGAAATAGTGTACTTTTCAACATGAAGATGGTAATACAAGACTACTTTTATTTAGATAGCCCAGAAATGTTTTGGAAATAGTTTGCAGAGATTCTATACAGTATAGAAAAACAATATTCACTGCTTCCACACTGGAAACTGAGGGATGCCGATTCACCGTGGAAGAGTAAGTTACAGTAGTTCCAATTTTAGCTTCTTCTGAATTCAGCAGAATTCACTAATGTATTCACTAACATGACTCATAATTCCAAATCCAAATGGGGTTTGGTCATACCGTACAGATAAGACTATTATATTTGCAAAGCACATTGTTTAACCCTACCGAGCTCCACAATATTTATTTTTCACTTGTAGCATTAATGAATTTTCAATATATAAAGAGACACTGGTCACAATTTGAGACTCTTCTCTTTCAGCATTTAAAGCCATATTCAATATTTTAAAATTCTCCCCTTTTCTGTGTTTCTCTTCAAGAAGAGAATGTTACTCAGAAATCAAAACATGTAAGACCAAAAAAAGAAGAAAGTATCACAAAAATGCTTTCAAAATACCCATTAACTTCTTTAAATCTCTTACATCAAGTTTCTGAAGTTCTGCTCTAGGTGTAACAATATTCATAATCCACTAAAGAGCTTGTACAGAATCTGCCTAGTTCGGTTAAACCAGTTTATGCAATTAGACACTGAATTTTGTAATTGCATATGGGAACAATTCATTAAATACTTCTAGTTAGTTAACAACTTACGAACCATATGAACGTTACCTAAAATGTTTTGTGGCACTTTAGATGGAAAATCCACATCTTACAAAGCAGTAAATTTAAGGATTAAAAAAAAAGATACTACAGGGAAAAAAGGTGACACAGAAAGGAATTCACTAACCTCATCAGATATTTGCTGTGCAAGACGTATTGCTACATTTCTTAGCATGCATTCTGAAGTTGGATTAGGAATGTTTTGTAGGGCATTTTGTAGCACCACTGCCTGGTCATGTGTAGCCTGGTTTATCTGGAAGAAAGCATTTCTTATATTTATTTTTACATGGAAAAAAGAAAGCAAGAAGATAGGAAAATATAAATTACTTAGAAAGGTTTGGTAGAAGTAGATAAGATCTTGGAAGGAAAACTACTTACAGAAACTGCAAACACCAAGAAAAATAACCCCCCTCATTTTCAAATAGATACCATCACATCTGAAGACACCGTATGCCAGAGTGGTATGATCATAGAGCACAAGTAGTTAAGAGGAGATGCATTTGCTGAAAACTACTTAGGTTTGGGAGTTTGTTTATTGATCAGATTATTTCAAGTTAACACAATGTTCAGAATCACAATGCCTCCTTCCTTTTCTGGTGATGTAGAAAAGAAGGGGTTTGGTAGAACAATGGGCTTCCCTCTGGATTAGCTAACAGTGTCCAGAGAGAATATGGTTGCAGTGTTCATTACGGTTAAGTACACTTTCAACTTTTGAATTAGAGCACTATTGAAGAATTCTGTTCTGAATTATCCTTACTTTTCTTTATTATACTTTCACAACAGAACAGCAGCAAGACAAGTATTTTTCTTTTCTGTATAGAGTTCCTTCTTGGGCTGACAGAGCTTCACAGTTTTGACAGTTCAAAACTGAAATGTTTGTTTCCTTCTTATAGACAAACTTGCTTGAAAAGACTGTGCTGTGGTTACAAGTTAAAACTTATTGTACGAAAGAGCTTCTACATTTTCTCCTACCATTTCATCCAAAAAACCTGTCTCAAATGCTGCTCAAAAGACATACTATGAGTTGTTCTGTAACACCTGGCACTGGTCATATCCCTTTGCTTTGTCAGTCTCACTGATACCTGGTTCGGGGAACAAAATTACAGAACTCCACTGAAGACTAATAGAACTTACGCAGTCAATTAGCTATTGGAAGTGGGCTGTAAGTGATCAAACACAATATATGTGGGGGCAAATCAGGATCGATGTACTAGAATACTATGTTTAACAACATTATTGATTCAACTTTCTATGAAAGCAAGGAAGAAAATAAAAATGTAAAAGATTGAAGTGACAGCAGCAGACTGGTAACTGGAAGACTGCAGACACATAATCTTGGTTACTTCATTCTCTTAAGTATTAATGGAAAGCCAAGACAAAGTTATGCTATGGTACTAACGCTTTAGATAAGACAGATAAAAGGTATTTACAAATCTCACCTCCATCCTAAAGTATAAGCTTATTAGTGCTGCAGCAATAAAAAGTATCAAGACCAAACTCCTTCAAACAGGATGATGATGACAGCAAGTATAACCGTGTTTTTTCCAACAAATCAATTAATAATAAAGTTAGATGTTTGCAACAATAAACAGTGAATGTCAGCAGTCATGGACAAAGGTTACCACCTCCTAAGAGGTCAGCATAAATCTGTTTCAAACAGTACTTCAAGACAGCTGATGTTATTTGTGTTCCAAACTGCTTTTTGAATAATCAACATAAGAAAATAGGGCAGTAAAATTTACTCATTTTAAATAGACAAAGGATAGTGTGGAAAGCATTTTTTCTTTAAGATGTTTCTATTATATTCTAACACGAGACACGAAAAGGGATCTTCACCTCCTTGTAATCGTCAAGAGTTTTGATTTCCTTGAAAAAGAATGAATTTGGTATCTTCCAACAGATGCAGCTGACCAGAACAGATATTTACTTTTCAGACTTAAGGGGAAGGTACTTCTCTGCTTCAGAGATGGATCTTGGTAAATATTCTGGAAGAAAGTATTCTGAAGTGGGCCCCTCTATGTGTTCTTGAGTACAGGCTGATAGCTCAAGCAACTATTCAGGACCGAATGTCACAAAAGAAAAAAAAAAAACCATAGCTTGAATATCTGGAAGCAAATGTCCTAGAAGGACAGTAGCAAATTTCAATTTTTGGCCTCTATGTTGTATGCCTGCTGTAAGAAGGCAGAAATAAAATCTTGACCCACAACCTATTTGTCCAGATGTAGAAAAACTAACTAGTCACATTAAATGTGCATAAAATCTACTACTACAGACACATGAGAGCACAGTTTAGAACACCTGTGTTACACTCTCACTTTTCAACTCTGAGAAATCTTAGAGTAGGACACCTTTCAACTATCAACACGTAAACTTTGCAATGTACCTAGCTGTTCTCCGCAAGAATTTTCCACAAGCAATGGACAGAATTAGGAATTTAGCAAGCTCAGGATTTATTTTTGTGTACAAAAAGGGCTGGCACGACTCAATGTCAGTTCTGTTGTTTCATTCTCTAATCATAAGTAAGAGACACAGGAAATTCAGAGGCATATGCTTCAATAGACTCAACAGCTCAAAAGAATCAGAATTCGCATTTATGGGATAGATGTACTTGAAAGTGGAAAGTTACCCGTACTGACAATCATGCAAACCATTGAAAATCTCATAAAGAGCAAGTGGATCTCACACCTAACTTTTCTACAGTCTGAAAGAAACAGGACTTGTTTAGTAAGTTTATCTCTTTTTTTAGAATCATCAGACAACATTATCTGGATGTACTGTGAGTTCTTGACATGCAACTCACTCAAAGAGATTGTCAATGGAGACTAGATAGATGTTGCAGACAATATAAAAACCAGAGTACATTGCTATTTCCAGCAAGGAAGATTTATATTACCGGTGAAATTGTACTTGTGCCTTCCACAACTGGCTGACAAGCTTCTGCCACAGCTCGAACATGGCCGTATCCAATTGCTGTTAGCAATAATTTGGCTATTTTTAGAGCATTAAGGTAGGCACCCCTTCGAGTTTCCATATCTGCGTTTGGCAGAAAGTTATTTCTAGTCAGCATGCTCAATACAAGAGGCAAACCACCACTTTTTAAGAAGTTGTATTGGAAGTCACTGGCATCTTCTCCCAGAGGTGCACTGGCAGGCATTAACAAGGCATAAACTACCTGTAGAACAAAATACAGAGTTAACGAACAGAAATGCACTAGCCTGGTTATAGATGATTGAACATGAGACTATGCTGGAATGCTACTTAAGCAATGCTTTGACAGCACTGGCCATACACCAGTTTATTTCAGTAAACTGTTAAGTATTTTCAAATATTAATTTCAAACCAGAATTTGATCTCGGGCTTCCATAATGTTACAGAAAGGATTGCCAAAGAGAGAGTTAAGATTTTTTAAAGAACACGCAAAGCTTCACAAACCTCTGTTAGATACAGCACTTGTGAGGCAGAAGGACCAAAGAATAGAGAATCAAGGGATGGACTAAGGCTGCTTTCCCCAAGCTTTGCATGATCTAAACAAATAGCTCTTAGTTTCTCAACCGTAGTGTTATCTGCAATAAAAACACAACTTATAAACATTTTGTAACAAAAGTACTCCAGAACAGGCCAGTAGTATTTACAATTATAAATCTGAAAAATTCTAAGTGTATCAGAAAAGTTGCAAAAAATGTAACTGACAGACAAGATCAGACTCTGAAGTGTTCTGCAGTAATTATTTCTATCCGTACAAAAGCGATCCTATTAAAGCAGTGCTACAAAACCACTTCTAAATACAATGGTTCTCCCCGTTCTCACTGCAATGAACTGCTCTGTGGCACTGAACCCCAGTATCAGCTGCAAACTATGCAACTTTATATTACAGACAAGAAAAAACTATTTGGGAAATACATTTACAAGCCCAATTAGAGTAACAGTCATGAATTACAGTATCAATAAATTACTAGAAAGTAGAAAACACTCCCCTATATTAATTTTTATGTAACAGGTGAGAAATTATTATACAGGACACTGCAAGATAAAACAAGATAAAATTAAGTTTCACCTGGTGGCATGAGCTTCATAAGAACACGTGCTCCATCTCGAAGAGGTGGCATATTTAGGCTACTGCCCAAGTCTGCAACTTGCCAAAGAAAAGAGATGTATCGAGGATGCAGTGACATGATCTTAAAACAAACAAATAAAAAACCCCATTAAAATTGTTAGTTAAAGACAAAGTATAGGGAAAAAACGCTTTTAAACTGTTCATTTCAGAATATGCTTACCACTCCAGGCAAACAGCTTTCAACTTCTGGATTTGGACCATCGCTGTAGTGATTGCCATGGTTGCCCGGAGAACCAGTTGAAGAGTCAGAAGAACTATCTGGACTTGAGGGCATATTGGAATTTATCTGTGTGAGCTTAGCCGTAATTAGCTGAAAAACACAATCATAGTTTTAATACTATGAAAAAATGAAGATTCTTTACTAAATAAGCATCTGATATAATGTTAATGGCATTAATACAAGGAGGAAGAAAGGAACTATTTCACAAGATTAAGTGATCCCACGCATGGTATTTTTCAAACATTTACAAGAGGGAAGCAACATCCAAACTGACATGAATTAATCAACCTGCAACACTTACCGTTTTATCTTTGAGATTCAACTGCCCAATTAATTTTCTATCATCTGCAGGGTCCACCAGCTCACCACCAATGAACAGTTCTACTTTTGTGTGCGCACTATTGGCTTTAATACGATTGAGAATACAACGCCGTACTTGGCCAATTGTGTCATTTGTATGAGACCAAATATCCAAATCTTCCACCTGGCGGCCTTGGTTTGGAAAACGAACTACCAGTGTGATATGTTTACCACGGAAAGCTCTGAAAATAAGTAAGATAAACAGATAAAGTTATTTCTGCCCTCATGAAATAAAGTCTTTTTCCTGCTGTATTTTGTGCAGCGTATATTTCAACATCAAATATTTACATATGGTGATATATTCCAGCCTGAGACTATTTTATGAAAGCCCCTGCAATTACGCAAACATAACACACAGAAACTTTCAAGAAGCCACACTCCACACAAGT
This sequence comes from Strix uralensis, assembly GCF_047716275.1. Taxonomy (NCBI): domain Eukaryota; kingdom Metazoa; phylum Chordata; class Aves; order Strigiformes; family Strigidae; genus Strix; species Strix uralensis. The sequence goes on from NC_133973.1 coordinate 41,588,872, forward strand.
GCATTAAACATATGGTCAACTTTACATTCGGGTTAGGAACACTGACAGAATTTTTAAAAGTCTCTTATGAGGTTTTAGATCTTTTCTCTTGCTTGTAATTTCCTGATCAAAATGTGCAAATAAAGCTCAATCAGACTGGCAACTGTGTTTTGCTCTTTTAGCAAAACAACTCAGTTTTAAATACACCAAGATCAGAAAAAGCCATCAGGTTACCAAGTCTTAATGCCTTATGTCAAAAACTGTTAAAAGTTTTACACTAGAATCCAATTTTAAAAATCAGCATGCTTTTAAAAAATTCAAAGAGGTAAAAAAAAGAAAAAACATTTTCACACTAGCAGTGACCACACTTTGCACAATGGCAGGGAACTCATTAGGAAAGATGTTGCCAGATAAGCCCAACAAACTAATCCCATGCAACAAAAGGCAGTAGAAATTCCTCATTAAAAGATCCTTGTTAACAAGACCTGTGTAAAAGTTAGTCTAATCAAACAAGCAGCCCATATAAAAAAGGATGCACCTGCAATCAACAAGAGAACTTAGTCAGGACTAATCAATCAATATATACAATAAAAATGCTGTAGGAACACTGCAAATTACAAATTACATCAGGAAGAAACGGCAATCTCCTCTATTTTCTTGACAAAATGAGCATGTAAAATAATGGGACAACAAACCCCCACCATGTCTAAAAACGTGTTAGGCTGCTTCATAAATTCATAGCAATTTGAGTGTATTCCTTATGTATTTTTGAGACTTTCTTCCCACAGAAAGCAGCTACTAACATTGGAATATTTAAATAGTTTTCCGTTCGGCGTTCCTCTCTCAGGAAATAAAAGTATTTTGTTTGTGAAAACATCTACACAACACTGGATTTAAGCGTCTCCTTTTCCTCTGTACAAAAGGCAGAGTTAAAGAAGGAGCAGCTAGGATTTAAGAGAAGTTTTTACTCAAAGACAAGGATAAGAAGAGTGAAGGTATACAGAAAATAAATATACTGTTCTCTTATTCTGTGCAAGTCCCTCATAAAAAGAGGAACTTACACAGAATATTTCACTTAGAGATAATCCTATATTTAAGCTTGCAAAGTAGGATTAGCATCTCTGTGAACAACTCTGGAAGACGAAAATATAAATTAACATGTTTCTTGTATAACAGGACTATGAAAAACAAAGCAATTTTGCCCATGCTAACTTAAAGAATGGTATTGCTTTTAAATAATTATCTGCAAAGAAATACATCCTAAACAATCTAGCCACATGGTATGTTGTGCTAGTTATAGAACAGAATATAAGGCACAAGCTTATTATCAGGTCTGATGTCCCTTTTATATATGCCTGATCTTTCAAATTTATTTTTTTTTTTTACTACAGATCAGAGTTTCATGTTTAGCAGAGAAAATGGAATTCTGAAACTCTATAACAGAAACCCTTTAGAATGTAAAAATCAAAGATATTAGTAGTATTTTAGTTAAAAGAAATCAATCACAGTAGTACATTTTCACACATACCTTGACATAGGTAGAATAGTTCTTTCTTCGTGGTAATCACTGTCACATTCATTTATATACTCTCTTAAAACAGTCAACACTCTCACCATTCGTATTGCTTCTTGTCTTGCACAATTGATACTGTCTTTATCTCCATCCAACACACACAATGTATCATAGGAGGCTTTTAGACGATCAAAACAGGACTGAATGAAGTCTTCATGAATCACTACCTAATTACATTAAAAAAATCAGTGCAATTACAAGAAATATTAAAAATCATCTTTTCAACATGATAATCCAATGGTAGAATTAAAAAAACGCAACAAAACGAAACCAGGTACCTTAGTCTATAAAGCTATTTTGTTCAACTTCAGAATGAACTCCCACTGACAAATAGCTCTAATTTAGTGTGTGCTTCAAAAATCTTGCATGTCATCAGTAACTGTACAGTGCAAACTTGCACTTAAATAGAAAAATTGAACGTTTGCACAGAGAACACTAAATTGGACTTACTCTTCTTCATTTCCTCAGACTATGTTAAAGAAGCTCTAGCTGACAATCTGGTACAGGTTAACTTACTTTACACTAAGAGTAAACACGGAACATTTATAGACCACTGGAGCAACTATCCGTTCCCCGCCCAAAATCACACAACCCAGTTCCAGATACTCTTTTGCATGAACTCAGAAATGGATTCTGAGCTAGATTCAGTATAGTGGCAGCTGCAGCAAATCTCTTCCTTCTGCCTGATACCTAACATCTCCCTGCTCCTGACCTAGACTGACATATAACCTATAGTATCGCTGTAAAAAGTCTGTAGTGTCTCCAGGTAGTCTGCAATAGAAACATTAACAGTCATAGCTATGGCAGTAAACCACAGCCCAGCAGCCACTTTTCTTAGCGCTAGCTCAGGAGCAGAGGAGTTACCAGGCACACTGAAACAAAATACTTGGGTGCATGTTAAGTAAATCCAAAGCTTCCTGGAAGTGTCGTATCTAACCATGTGCAGATGGACAGATCTGTGCATGCGTAGTAAACCCAGACCTAGAACAAGAAAGCAGCATACAGCCCATCTGCCACTACAGGAAGACATTGCTTGAATGGCTAGAAATGCACCACCTAGAGCAGCTGTGCTGTATCTAGCAGACTGGCAGCTCTGAAGACTATAAAAGTGTTTTTGAGGACAAGTATGAAAATTGGAGTTTTAAGAAATACAACTAGCAGGCTACCAGCTGGAGATGGTCTGGAGGACAATATTGCCCCCCAAAATTGTGAAATCCCAACAGTTCACTTCCTCTGACCTTTCAGAAACTCATTATCTCCTCTCTCTGTTCACTGAAACACAGCTCCCAGCAAATATTAACGTAGGGAGATAATATCTGATTTGCTAGAGCTCAGCTTGACCATTATATGGAAACTCTGTGACCCTTCGTAAGGGACATGACATCAAAGAAGATTAGATTAGCTTGTGACAACACTCAACAGACCCATCCAGCAAACATACTAGTACAAATAAGTACCACAATTGCAAGTTCAACAAAAGGCTTACCTAAGTATAGGATATGAACTGTTTTCTGAGTAGAAAGAGCAAATATGATAGATCAGTTTAATATGAAAAATTGATCAGAGCTCAGTCTGCAAATATCAGAAAAAACTCTTAATTCTGCATCTGACCAGAACATGATGGCTAGACTCCAGAGTATACTCTCCAAAACATGAAAACTACTGTTTTCAAAGCTTTCAAATATAAAAATATCACCAAAATGAATTTTATCACTGTTTTTTAATCATATTCTATTCCAGTTTTCTTGTCGCATTTTTTTTTTACCTGATTAACTTGTAACCTTGGGCCAAGATTAGTATAGATCTCTTTAAGAAGATCTATTGCTCTGTTTGCGATGTCGTCATTTCCCTGAATCACAACCTAGCATAATAAAAAAAAGCATTAGAACATCTTCAACCTTTCTGGTATAAAATTTAAAAACAAAACTAATACATAAGTATCTTGACACAATAGTATATCCAATTATTTTATGAGGTGGAAGTGACTAAAATGCTTAGTTACAAAACACAGTCAATACAACTTACACTAAAGTTAATTATCTAAGAGTCAAAATCATGAATTAATTAATTTAAAGGAGTTCAGAGTTAGCAAAAAAAGCTGATGCTTTATAAACGTAAGTAGTGTTTATATATTCATCTACATTTCCATTTCCACTAGTTTCAGAGAGTAAGACAACTGTTTTTTCAGATGCTTGAACAGTCTACATCACCAAAGATTTAAAACCAGAATTTTAAAATATTTAAATGGCTGTGAGTGGGTGGAAGGGGGACAGGCAAATGAGTTCTGTTTCTAACCTGATAATCTAAATTTCAATTACTAGCCACCAGGTCTGAAAGCAGCCCTTACAGACAACCCCTGCAGGATACTGAGCTGAAGCTTCATGAGTTCTGTCATGCTGCCAAACAGCAGGGCAGATCCAAGTAAGTTGATTCCCACAACTAAAACATGCTAGCATTATGTGGGCACTTTGTACATAAACACTGTGTGAAAACTTATTAGTATAAAAATTGGTATCTACTTTGGGTTTAACTATTATCACCATGATTAAAATATCTAACCCTTCAACAAGCCACAATCAGAATTACTGAAGACTGTTGCTTTATATACAGCATGTTTTACGAAACACAGCCACAGATAATCACACCGCAGTGCGCTACTGTGGGTTCTAATGCAGCTCTTGAAAACTAGAAATACTCTGAAAAAATTAAGTATCAAGTTAGATACCGATATTTTTCACCAATAGATTTGGCAAGCTTCAGAAAGCTACAATCTTCCTTTTGAAAAACTATAACCATATTTAGGCAAAACGTTGTGGATATAAGAGAAAGAATCAGACCGGTAATCACTTGGTCTAATCTAGAATCACTCCAGTTTACCACACTAGAATCAAAGACATGAACTCGCTTATGAAGTGTACAAAACAAAGCTTATTCTAACGTGCACGTGTGAGAGAGAAACCTACAGATAATTCACCTGGACAGATCTCTTCTTCAACAATGTAGGCAAAATTTTAATCTCATGTGCACACACAAAAATACTTGGTATTTCAAGTAACTGTCCATTAAACATCAGTCTGCAAAGTTACCAACTTGCATACTTGCTGGGAAGATAGTAAGAGTCAATATCCATGCGTTTAGTTTGAAAAAGTACCTTTTTGTAATTTCAGTCTATAACTAATAAATTACACATTCCTAGAAATATAAAAAGAGACTGAGAAAAACTTAGCTGTTAACCTTTCAGATGTTTCCTCCAATTAACTCACCCTCCAAAGGTAGTCTAATCCTATTAATTCCAGATCATCCATCATATAGGCTCGTCTCTTTGCTACTAGCTTTCCTTCTCGACAGTTCACAGCTTTGAAGAAACGTTCAAAACATTTCATTCCATTTTCTGTTAATAGGGAAGGATCCAGCTGAAGCACATTATTTTCAAAGAAGTCCTTATTAATGTCAGGGTCTAAGTCTGGTTCATCCCCCATTAGTTTGGAATACCATTTAAAACAGGCTTCACGATCACAAAGATAAACCGCATTTTCAGCTAAACACTTCCATATTTGCTTCGCCTGAGGGGCACAGAGCCACAGCTGACCATCCTTCAATAAAAATCTTGAGCAAAACAAAAAGACAATTAACAGCACTGTCTAATAGACATCTAGAGTTACAATTCAGTAAAAAGTACAGGCAAAAAGGTGAATATGCATATTAAACATGTATATAAAAAACTTTTATCATCAGTCCATTCATCATTAGTCCCATGATTTCTTAGTAAGTTTGAATGGATCAAGACCTTACAGTCCAAACAAAAAAGAAATAAAATACGGCAAAAAATATTTTACACAAAACCACCAAGCATTGTTTACATATTATAGACAAACAAACGCACATCTCCTAGTATAAACTATTTTCTTTAAAAGTCGGGTCAAAACATAAGAGATTAAATTACTTCTGCAATCACTATGTTTTAGGACTCACTTTAGCCAAATCACAAAATAAGGTATCAATTCTACGGAATACAGCCAGAAGCAGAGGTCAATGAAATGGAATTTTTTCCTTTTATTTAAATAACTTTTTCATTTGTGTTAAATTATTATTAAAGAATTAAGAACTTCAATTCTGAGAGCTAACACTAAGAATGCTTCAGGAAGAACAAATGATAATCAAAGTTCTTCGGAATCACTTTTCTGATTCAAAATATTTTCTATGTGAAAGAAATCAGGGACTAAGTTATGGCACTGCTTTTCAGAAATTGCTAACTACATATGCTACATTTGACAGCCATGGTATTTTATGAATTCCTTTAACAACTAGTGAACTTAAATTTAAGGAAGTTACAATTTTTAACATGCAGGAGTGATAAATTAAGTCTGCTATCCATATGTTTAACAATTTAATTCATAAAAATTCTTGGTAAAATTTTAAAAAGTAAAAAAATCTCCCTTCAAAAACAAGTAAAAAAATACTTCAGAACTGACAGTTCGACAGTTCACATATTACTTGTCTAAAAAAAGGTTAAAACCAAGTAAGAAAAAGCCAAGAGAGGCATAGCCTAAAATCCATCAACACACTGCAGCTCTGTGATGAGAGATCCTTTGTTTTCTCATTTTACTCAAACAGCAGCTGGTCAAAAGTATTCCAAATAATTTTTTTATTCCAACTGCTTTCTAAGGCTCAGTTGTTGATAACCTCAGTGTCTGAAAAACATGTATGTCAGTTTATGATCATGGATTTAAATAGGGTGTGGTACAACAAATAAGGACACATGGACATATCCCTACATGGAATATTTTAAATTTTCAGCTAAGTTACCCAAATACGTAGGTAACTGTATCCACATGCACATTATATTCAAGTCAGTAGGGTTCTGCACACAGACAGAAAAAGCCCATACCAATCTTAGTGCAAGATCAGCCTTCCAATTGCAAAGACCCTAATAAACTTTATTTTAATATTCAAATACTAGCATAGAAGCCCTCTGGGAAAAGAACTAAACCAACAAAACAAAAAGATTTGGTGTATTTTTGCATCTGAGTTTTGAAAGAAGTTAACACAGCAACTTAAAGCTAGATAAGAGAAAGAGATACTGAGTTGTTTTTTTTTTTTGTTAAAAGTATTTAAAGTATTTTTGAAGAGTTGAACAAATGATCAAGTTAGAACTAACCGTAAGAAGTTAAGTCGCTCCTGTACTTCCTGCACATGACTGTATCTGCTTCCTGGTCTTACAGTTTGAGGATCATATTCACCATGCTCTGCAAATATAAAAAGTTTTATAAGACAATACATTCAGAAAAGATATGCTCACTCTAAAAGACAGGACATATTTGAAGACTTGTTAGTCTCAATATACTTAAAACCACTCAAAACCCAACATGTTTTCTGTAAGGTGTATGAAGATAATTTTCAGCAGTCTGCTACCAGTTCGTATTTCATCCTAAATTAAAATGAGTATAGGTAAAGACTACTGAGGTCTATAATCAAATCAACAACTATATGCAGATACATGTGGTCATCATTCAGTATAATGAAAGCATTACAGAACAATTAAGAACCTGCATTCCACTACTCCAATCAATTTTTCCTTATTTCAAGTAGTCAGTTTGAAGTCAGAAGTCAGTCAAAATAAAAGTATACCAAGCATATAATTCTGAGGGTGCTTTAGTTTCATTACAGAGCATCTTTTCAAAAATTTCAGTTTTTCATTTTTAGGGTTTTTCCTCTCCAGAGGAAATCACAATTCCAGTTCTTTAACACTTTTATAAGCAGCTGTGTGACATCACTTTATTTACTGCAAGTTTCAAGCACAAACCCAAATGCCTCTAACACCGACAACCATGAAGCAGAAGTTGAGTAACTGAAAGTAAGACAAGAAGCCAAACTTTTACCTGCATTTTACCAAATCTCAGCATAATATTTTGTTTAACAAACAGTTGTTTGCTTCCTAGGAACTTGGTTTTGGTGTGGTTTTGTTTGATGTTTGGGGTTTTTTGTCTGTTTGTTTGAAGTTAGAGACACAATTTAGATCCCTACTAGCACTACCTTAATCTGTACCAATAATATTTCATCATGACACATCCATTATGACAGCTCCATTATAAACTGATTAATGAATTAATGCTACATTTCTTGTTTGCAAAGGTATACAGATAGCATTTAACTAAGATGACCCAGCTCTGGGAAACTGTGTCATGATAACATCCAGACTCATAGTAAAATTTATCTTCAGAACTGAACATCAGTATCTCCTATTATATCAAGGAGTGGGGAAAAACCCCCAAAACAAAACAAACAAGTTAACAGCTGAAGTGCATCATCAGTGTTTCAAAATTAGAGAAGAACAATTGTCATAGATACTGATTTCTATAATGTGCAAAAGGCACATTAGCTTAAAAATCAAATAAAAGGGAAAACAGAAAACTGGTAGTTAACTGATGTCTACGTAACTGGAGATATTATGTTCACCAGAAATCCTTCCAAAATGTAAATTATGACAACATAATAACAATTATTAAATTATTATAATTATTATTAAATTTAAATTATGATAATATATTAATGAAGTGAGCATAAATGGGCATAAAGGAAGAAATGTGAAAAAAATTCCAAAGAAAGACTATTAAAAGTAGCAGAACAAAAATGATTTAAGTATTAGAAGCAGAAAACCTGAAAAATATGCTGTGGGTCTAGCAGAAGAAACAATTATGGTAGATAATCATATTGCAGAGAAATTAAAACTAATTACTTCAAGTGTTGGGTGTTTTGGGTGATTTTTTTGTTTTTGCTGCAGGGGGAAGGTGGTGGTGGTGTTGTTTGCTTGTTTTAACTATGGGGACTATCTGGGGTTTTTTTTCCTGAATAGAGATTAATTCACAGACACAAGTGTCAGTAGTGGCAATGATAGAAGAATTCAAGGCCAGTCAGTTGCTCAAAGGCAGTATGTATGCACTTAAGAATTCTGAAAAACTCTGAACTACAAAGAAATTCAGTCTCCCTAAATATTCTCCATCTCAGCTTCTTTGTACATTTGCCTGATTTATTTTCTACACTGTTCATCCCACAGCAAGTCCAAGTCTGATTCCCTTAAAAATCTCTTCTACATACAGTACCAGAAGAATGAACAGAGAAATTACAGATCACAAAATGACTGGTTGAAAATTTAAGTATAATTAGTGATAAACACACACGGAAGATCATATGGCACTATTTCTACACATAATTACATTTCATTAACACTTTGGGGGTTTTTTTATTACTTCAGAAAAACAGAAGCTAAAAGAGAACTTGCTAGCAATCTTTTAAAATTTTCAAAAGGTAAATAGTCAAAAAGATGAAACTGTGACCTCTTCTTTCAGGACTACACAATGCAGTAGCAGTTGTCTCATCTCATAAAGGACTTTGCAGAGTTGGAGGAAAGGGTGAGTTCAGTAGAAGAGAAAGTCATAGATCATGGAAAAAATTCTGAATCATAGATTACACTTTTCTTTAACCTTAAAAAAGCAAACATATAAAAGGGAGTGTGACAGAAAAAAATATGCATTAGTGAGTAACAGGAGAACAGGAACACTGTTCTTCATCACAGAACACAACTATGGAAGCCTTCAAGGAAAATAAAGATACACCAAATTCAAAATTAATTTTAAAAAAATATCACAAATTACACAGTAATTGTGGCATTAACTACCAGAAAGATCCATGGGCAACTAGATGGGTTTTTTCTATGGCATTTGTTTGACCTGTGATGTTTGGATGTTTGCTTTAAATTTTCTCCATCTCATTTACCTTCTCTAGCTAAGCTTAATTCTACAGCTGTTCAGTTCTTTCTTTTTCCCCTCACAATCATAATCTTCCTTCTTCTCCTTTCAATTATTCCTGCCCCCTGCATGTTTCCTCCTCCTCCAGGAAAGTATGGAAGGCAAACTTCACAGCACTCTCTGTTCTGCTCTATTTAGTATATAGAATTGAGACTGAAATTGCACAGGAACTGTGTATCACAGTCTTAGTACAGTATCTGGAACATTAGGAGGTATTTTCTGGCTGCCCTTAATCAAGTAATAAAGCATCTAATAAAAAAATCCAATCCACTGTTCATCTGTTTTCATACTCTGATGCAAACAAGTAGAAGTTCTGCGGCAGCTTCATCTCAAGAAAGCACACGTTTAATTGCTTTGTAATTAAATTAAATTTAAACTTTTTGCACACTTGTAATTCCTATCATGCTGAAGGTGTTTATATTACTGCTTTACCGAGTCATTACAGTTGAGGAGGGGCAGGGCAATGGGACATGTTTTTTGGCACAAGAAAAGAATCATGCAAGGGTATCTAATTATTATGCCAAGTTCATCAACAATTTGATAGGTAAACAATATTGTCGAAAACGACCTTTTGGCTTCAGAGTTCAAAACTAATTGAAATTAATGAATACTAGTTCAGACATTAACAGCACGTGTAGGCTGTTTTTGGACAAAGACAGCACTGCATTAGAATATAGTTGCCAATCATGTTTCCTACCTAACCATGAGGCCAAACCACAGATTTCATAGCTGGCCAAAGTCCAAGAGAAAGACAGACTCACTAGAATCAGAGATATAATTAAGATGCAAAGTTCATTATAAATGAAATTGCATTTCTGTATCACTTTAGCAAAGTTAAAGAGCACTCCAACAGCTTACAGAAGTTACATGAAATAGTACTTTTTCTATTCCACCTTCCTGGAGAAGACTAAGCCTAAGACAGGCTTTTGAACAGAACAAAGCATTTAGTATTATTCTAACATTAATTAGTTCAATGCTATCATTAATTAAGGAACTTGAATTAGGGTAACCCCCCTCATGTATTCCTGAATAGAGAGATATAGCTGCAGCACGCAGATTTAGTTTAAATGGCATTCTCATTGACCTATACCTGGCTGAATCATAGAACAGTTTGGGTCAGAAGGGACCTTAAAGATCACCTAGTTCCAACCCCCCTGCCATGGGCAGGGACACCTTCCACTAGACCCCGCTGCTCAAAGCCCCGACCAACCTGGCCTTGAACACTTCCAGGGAGGGGGAATCCACAGCCTCTCTGGGCAACCTGTTCCAATTTCTTCCTTATATCTAATCTAAATCTACCCTCTTTCAGTTTAAAGCCTTTACCCCTCATCCTATCACTACACTCCCTGATAAAGAGTCCCTCCCCATCTTTTCTGTAGGTCCGCTTTAAGTACTGGAAGGCCACAGTTAAGGTCTCCCTGGAGCCTTCTCTTTTCCAGGCTGAACAACCCCAACTCTCTCAGCCTGTCCTCACAAGGGAGGTGTTCCAGCCCCCTGATCATCTTCATGGCCTCCTCTGGACTCACTCAAGCAAGTCCATGTCTGTCTTATGTTGGACTCTGTAGCTGGACACAGCACTGCAGGTGGGGTCACAGGACAGTGGAGTAGAGGGGGAGAATCACCTCCCTCAACCTGCTGGTCACAATTCTCTTGATGCAGCCCAGGATACAGTTGGCTTTCCGGGCTGTGAGTGCACGTTGCTGGCTCATAGTCAGTCTTCCATCCACTAATACCCCCAAGTCCTTCTCCACAGGGCTGCTCTCAATCCACCCATTGCCCAGCCTGTATTTGTGCTTGGGATTGCCCTGACCCATGTTCAGGACCTTGCCCTTGGCCTTGTTGAACTCCATGAGGTTCAGACAGGCACACCTCTCAAGCCTGTCCAGGTCCCTCTGGATGGCACATCCCTTCCCTCCAGCATGTCAACTGCATCACACAGCTTGGTGTCATCAGCAAACTTGCTGAGGGTGCACTCAATCCCATTGTCCATGTTGCCAACAAAGATGTTAAACAGCACTGGTGCCAATACTGACCCCTGAGGAATGCCACTCAGGGCTATTCTCTTCATAAAGCACCACTATTCAAACAAGTCCTCGAGGATGTATTTTGGATATCTTCTACCAAGTACTCCAAAATTAAATTAATTCCAAAATTAAAGATGTCTAAGCAAACTTACCCAAGCACTGGAAGACACATACACACATGCAAATGCCTGTCCTCTCCAAACAATGTGCAAATACCCTGCCCTCTCCAAACAATCTATATTGAATGTCTACGTAACATACTGTGTCACTTCTGAGATGTAACTGGAAAGTTGGTAGGATGTTATGATTCCAGGGTAGAATGGTTCCTAGTTCCAGTCAGTAGACAGAGGAAGGAAGGGGGGCACGTAAATCTCCTCTCAATTCTGTTGGCTTAATTCAGTATATAAAGTACTGTGGTCCAGGGTAACAAGGAGTTTCCTGGTCCATCATTCTCCTTCACTTCCCTACTTCTACCTCAGTAGCTAGAAAGCTCATCCAGAACAGGGGTGTAAATTCATCAGCAAAGGCTTGAATGTAGCCTGAAACATATAAATACTAACATGATGTGCTGCCGAAGTGTTGCTGATAACAAATGCAGTGAGAAAGCAACTAAACAGAAATGGGACTTGAATGGTAAAAAGAAACACTATCCCTGTGGTTTGAAGTCCTTCTCCCTGACAAATTCCAAACACTGGCTTCAAATTCAGGTGATAAAAAGAACTTCTCAAAGGAGCCTACAAAAATCAAAACTAGAAGTGGGACAAAATCCAAGATTATTATTAGGACTTTCCACAAAAATAACCACCCTAGCCTAAGTAGGGCAAGATGATGTTTATCAATCCACGGATAAATAAGTGCTGCTACTTCCCCATATTCTGCTGTAAAACACACCACATTTTCAATTAGGAAACAAAATGTCTACATTTTAAGCTCTTCTTGCCCAATTAGATACCACAAAGGCTATCAACCCCACAGATGCTTGAAAATTAAACAAATAAACTTTATAGTTATTTCATTAGGAGAATTTACTTTTAACTCCATTTTCAACTGGAGTTTTCATACAGTCTATTTATAAGGCAATTTTTATTTTAAAACTTACCTTTAGCATACTGTCTCATGCTTTCCATATAGGCAGAGAGATTTTCTGCAACCAATGTAACTAGGGCATGATTGTGCTGAAGTTGATTGATTAAGTCATGTCGGTAAAACACATGGGGACTTCGCTGAGTTTGACTGAAATTAAAATACAAGTGTTATAAGAAAAGCAGAGAAGTCTTGCACCTAACAGTTCAGAAATCAGTTTAAGAAACTCATCTTTGATGCATGTTCCAAATTTTCCTAAAAGACCTCTAATAGAAAGCACATTAAGTCTTTGACAATACTTTTTTTTTATTCTGACGTACCAACAACTCTTACCAGTTATTAAATGCAGTTAATTTATGAGGATTATACACTTACAGTATGTATGAAAAATATCAAAGCAATCTGAGCAGCTCAGTATGCTGGAGGAAGAATATCTGCAGCAAGACAGGAATAGAAATACCTGCCCACAAACTGCATAGTAAAGACAGAGACCCTCAACTGTAATGTAACTACAGTATGCATAACCACAGTTTCTTCCACATCCATTTGATATTATTTTCTAAATTTAGTATTAAAACACTAAGTAAAACTAGGTCAATTTTCAAAACGAAAGCTCATGGTCTTAAAACTATCGTGAAAGAACACTAGCCAATATCACACCAATTCTTTCAACACCTAAAAAAACTGTAACTCTGCATTGTTTTCCTAACAATATCTATCTGAAAAAAATGTTGGTACAAACATAAAAAAGCACAGTTACACAGAGCACATAATCTAAGAAAAACAGAAAAGAAATGCCCCGAATAATTAATTAGATGATCATTTAAGTCTATTATCAAGACCTGACCAAAAATACTGTTTTTAAACAATACTAGACATATTTAGATTACAAAAGCAAACTGCAAGAGAAAATATAGAGCCTGGGTCCAAAATCCATGAACAATCCATACTATGAACATTACTGAATTCTACAACTTAGGGACTAATCACCTCTTCAGAACAGTCTCAAAATGCCTCAACTTCTGTAGATCAGACCACTGATCTCAGCTGCATAAACAATGCAAACCTGCACTGCTCTTCCATGGTAAAGAGAGAAAAAAAGGAAAAAAGCAGGGGTGAGGGGGAGGGGAGGGAGACGACGCATTCCTCATTGTACTGCCACTCAGCTGATCCAGTAGCCTGCCCTGAAGAAATATAAATGTGATTTCAGAACTCCTTTCTCCTTTCCTTCAACACTTAAGAAAGTAGACCCCAGAATTAGCTGAACGGACTACAGGTAGGAATTCTCATCCTTCCTAGGAAACAGGGTCTCCATATTACATGACCTACAGCACTCTATCACCGCACCTTTTGAAAACAGTAAAGAAGACAAGAAATCCCAGTTCCAACACCAGCTGATAATGATCTTGCAGCTGACAACCACATTTCACTCCAGATGTAACAACAGCAGCTAAACTGACTCACTGGACCAAAGATCACTGTCAATCTGGGTTTAAAAGAGAAGCTATCAACATCCTTCCAGTAATTTTGTTGCCTACAACCAACAGTTTGGCCTGCTAAGTACAGAGGTCTTCAGAAGATTAAGTTAATAATAATTAGATAATATTATTTAGCAAAGCTTTGCAAAACAGCTTGAAAGACGCACTTAAAACACAAATTGTGTTTAAAAAAAAAAGATTCAGACATTAGTCAGAGAGAAAACAGAATGGATGGGAAGTATGAAGGAAGAAAACATACAGGATTTCATACACCCAGAAAGAACATTCTCTGTTTTCACTTTGAGAAACTTTCCAATTACACTTCATTCCATCTTTGCCAACCCTCCTTGCTCAGCATAAACCAGCAGCACAACCAGCAAAAGACTGGATGTCTCTAGTGGCTACCTGAGATGTTACCTCTAGATAGAAAGATGCATTTACAAAGGGTAACAGTAAATAAGAACACTGACTATTTGGGAAACACATATAATGAAACAACTAAAGGAACAAGCAGAAGCAAGATGGGGGATTTTGCAGAATCAAGCTATTGGAGTATGTATTTATATACTCATTATGCATTTGTATTAATCTTACAAAGTACAGCAAAAAGAAAGCTTTATCAGCAGAAGACAATCTTCTGCACTAGACATTTTTTACTTTTCTCCTTTCTCGACCACATGCACAAACAGTAAATTTGGACACATGGATTCATATTGGTTAGCAACTACTTACAGCAGTTGAATAATTGTAATAACTAGAGTTATGAACAAGTTGTGAGTTGTTACACAGTATTTGTGAGCAACATTTAAGATGTTATTTTGATCATCTGCTAGGATGGAGTCAAAGGCAAGACGATTGTCTTTGGGCACAGAAAAAAGCTGATCTGGCAAGACTTTCTAGAATTAAAGCAAACTCCACATGCAACTATAGAATTACTCCTTAGGTATCTGAAGTTAGGCTGTACGATGATGTTGCCATTGGGACATATTCCTTCAGCAATAACTGAGGAGTGTGAAAAATTGAAGTTAACGGCAAAACTCAACTTTTCATTGTGCTTCTACTAAATGGGTATCAAAAACCAATGTGTAACAGGACAAATTAACGTTTTGAAATGGATGCCAAAGTACATTACAAATACTAAAAAGGGTATTTTATAGTTAGAATCCATGCTTATGTGGTAGAAAAATACCGGCAAAGTGACAAAAGCAAAATTCCAAACAACTTAATTTAAATGGATGTGCTGGGTGTGCATGGCAGGGTTTTTGGTAGCGGGGGAGAGGGCTACAGAGGTGGCCCCCTGTGAGAAGCTTCTCAAAAGCTCCCCTGGCTTCACGTTGAACCGGCCTCTGGCCAAGGCTAAGTCAGTTAGCAACAGTGACTGCACCTCTGCTGTAACATATTTAAGAAAGAGAACCTTGGGGGGTGTTGGGACTTGTGAGGAGGAATTAGGAGAAGGACACCTATGTGAACACTGAGGTCAGTGGAAGGAAGGAGGATGAAGGGGGGGAGGTGTGCTGGAGCAGAGATCCCCCCTGTATCCCCTGGTGAGACATAGGGCTGCTCCCCTGCCACGCATGGAGATCACCGCAGGAGCAGAGATTCGCCTGCAGCCTGTGGAGGACCCCACACTGGAGCGGGCAGTGGCACCCAGAGAAGGCCAGAACTCTGTGAGCAGAAGCCCCCGCTGCTGTAGTTTGGCACTGGGAGGACTGCAACACATGGGGATTACCCACGCCAGAGCACCTCAAGAAGAATGCATCCCCTGGGGAGGACTCACGACAGATAAAGTTCATAGAGGACTGCCTCCCATGAGAGGGACGCCAGGTGGAGCAGGGGGAAGAAAGCAGAAGAGTGCTCCCCACCACTTACAGGAAGGAGCAGCAGACTGACTGTACCCCCTGTCCCCTGCCCCGCTGGTGGGGAAGAGGTGGAGGTATCAGGAACACAACTGAGCCTGGAAAAAGGGAAGGGTTGGGGGGAGGTGTTTTTAACATATGGTAATGCTTCTCACTGTCCCATTCTGTCTATTAAGTGTTGTTGTTGTTAGTATTCTGAATTAAAGTGATGTTCTTTTTCTTCCCGTAACAAGTCTGCCTGTTGCCCATGACTGTAGTAGGTGAGCCACCCCTCTCTGTCCTTATCTCAATTCCTGAGCCTTTTGCTTCATTTTCTCCTTCCCAGCACTGGGTGGGTGGGGGTGGGAAGGGGTGAGTGAACAGCTGTGTGGTGCTCAGTTGCCCGCTGGGCTCAACCCACAACAGTGGATTTAAAAGAAATTATTCATCTGCACATATAACTTGCCCAACATACTACTACACATGTAACTCAGCTTTTGAAGCTGAGAATTCGTCTACTAGATGAGCAAATGCTACGTACTATTAAAAGCAGACATTAAAAGACCAAATAGCAGTGACCAAATCCAGCAAATTCTACTATTTAGACTAAAAAGTGACTTGAAGCTAGCATCATTGTTTCCTTTAAAGCACTAACAAAACCCTTAACTCTTACAGAAGGTCCTCTCAAATGCTCAGTTGATTCTTCTGGGCAAATAATTTAGGAGACCAGCCTTATACTGCTTGAGTAGATAGATATAGGTCAAATTTAAGTGCTTGAAACTGGTCCATCAGCCAACACAATCAGTACACTAAAGGTCAGTATTTTGAGTAATAAAGTTGGCTATTCCTTAATATTAGTAAGAATCCTCGTACCTAAGTAAGAATTCTTTTCTTATGCTGCTGCAATTCTAGTTAAGCTAAACTTCCTGAAACATGTGGCATTTCTTTGTGGTCAGGAGTTAAATTTTGCCAAACGAATTGTATAACCAATTTGTCACTTTGCTCAACTGCATGAATAACTAGCAACAATTAAATCCTCCTCCTCAAAAGAGTCTCTACAGCGCCAATGGCATAAGATAATTTATACTTCTTTTTGCCAAGAATCAGCAGCCTAAATTGTTCTGGACCGAGCTTTTAATTGCCAGTGCCAATCAACTGAACCACCCCAAAGGAGTAGTATATAGATTATGGGATTAATGTTGCACACAGAAAGCTCTGTGAAATGTCTTTGAGGCAGCTGTCACAAACATCTGTTTTGATTGATTTTCAATCCAAATTCTAGAAGGATGTTAATTAAAGTCTAAAGTCAAATAAGGTAAGCGAATAGGAACAGGTATTGGATGCATGCTTTACAATTTCCAAACTGTATCGAATGTTAAGAGTTATCAGAAAACTCTGAGGACTAGCAAGTCACCAAGTACTTCAAAATGATGTTTTCACTCACAGGTTTTCCAGTCACCTGGGCAGTAATACTACATGACTAAAAAAACTCCCTCAACAGTAACTTGCTCATAAAAGCTCTCCACAGGAAGAGGTTAAGTCCCTTGATTAAAACCTTTAATTCAAAGTTTACTTTCTTGCCATACGTGTTTTCAAATTCTGTATAAAAATGAGGAATGAAAGAGATGGTCTGACAAAACATACTATATATATATATACACACACACTGTACATATGCCATACAGGGAACCTAAATTTCCACAATCAAAAGAAGTTAGGTTCCTCCCAAAATTAATTCACAGAGCAGAAACCTAATTAGTGCCTTGAATGAGCTCTGCTTCGATAATTACTTAAAGCAAAGCCTCTCTGTTAAGGCATTGTGCCAAAAACTGTTCAACTTGAACTACCATGAATAACCAGGTATCTACAGTCACCTACAGCATGTAAAAGGTTAAGGACCCCAAGACACAGAAAACAAACTTATGTGCTAATCGGCTGGTAACTTTGTGACCTTGTTGGAAAAACCTCAAACAATCATTAATGTTAAACTGTAAAGGATTAAAATGTCATGAAAATTGAGAAAGATGTTGCAAACTAAAGCCAGGAATGCCATATTATTGCAGCTCCTTAAAACAGTATCAGTAAGAAGATAGTGTTATGTAAACAGAAGGCTTATTTTCTTCAACTCTCCTTGCCTTGATCCTTCTTGTAAGCAGACTAATAGCAACATTGATTTTAATTCTTTATCTGCTTACAAGAATTAAAAAAATTATGCAACACTGATAAGCAAACAATATTTTTCTGGAGTTTGTGAAAATTCTGATGTGGATACAAAAACTGTTAGGGGCACAGAATATCAAATATTTCTATAGTGAGAAGACATTTAAAACACTGAAAAACAAGCACATATATTTTAACAAGTCCAAACAGACAATGGCTTTTCTTTTTTCCTGCCTTTGAGAAACAAACCAACCAACCTCCCATCACTCCCAACCAAAAAAAAAAAAAAATTAAAACAAACCCAACACATTTGTAATCTTTTCCATTCAGGACAGAGAATCAGTATTTTTCCCAGAAAAAAAAAAAGTCATCTTTGATTTCAAGTATATAAACTAGATGACCTGTATAAATTTATCATGAAAGAATAGGGATGGGTGGATATTTTTGTGTACATATATGCATATAAAATATATTTCTATTTTGTAAACCAATTCCGTTGTTAGGCAGGGCAGTCCATGTATAATAGAAAAACGATCCCAGATTTTCCAGAAATCAGACTACTATTCTAAAAAATTAATAAAAACATGTTCTTACTGAACCTAGGTGTCTGAATTTAAAGGTTATTTATACACATTAAAACAAACTCAAGAACATCTTCAAACACAGGTTAAGGTTTTACCTAAGCTTTCCCTGCCTCTTTTAAAAAAAATAAAATTTGTCTCATTCCAACCCATTCAACTTTTAACAGACAAAATTTTATTTGCATTCCATTCCTACCTCAAGTTTTGTGGTGCTTCACCAAACAAACTGCAAATTTCTCTAATCTGTTTCAGTGCAGGAATGACCCATTTGTCATTTGTGCGAAGCTCTTCTATAAAACGATCTATCCACTGGATCTTTTGTGTATCTCGATCCTTAAAGAACAAGCATTTATAATGAAAATCAAGAATACTGCAGAAACTATCATCATTCCCTTACTTTATTTGTTTCCAAGATAGAACATACAAAAGCCACACAAATACTAAATCAACTGAGTTCTGCAGCATACAAGCATAAGAAAAGTATCTGAGCAGCACTACATGTTGGCAGAAGCTATCAGTGTGTTACAAACTCTCCGCCTTCAAGCGCCCAAGCATTCAGTATGTATAAGAAAACCTGTAGCTAGAGAGGATCATCTGTGTCTAAATAATTTGCTCTTTTCCTTCCTTCATTTATTTCTACTCACTGGTACTCAGAGTAAACTGCTATGAAATATCAAGAAACAATGAGAAACTGTTTCTTAACAACTAAGAAACAAAACCTGCCAGCGGCATTCTGAACCACAATGAATTATTATTCTGGCAGATTTACCCAGAAGTTTGGGTGGGGAAGGAGAGCATGTAACAGTTTTCACTGTCCTTTACTAGATCCTTTCTAATATTCTACCAGACGCCATAAGGACTTATTGAAAAAAAAAAACAATCCACGCAAACAAATTAGCATAATCAAGTTCAGAAAAAAGCAAAGACCAGAGCAGGGCTGTTTTCCCTTTCTCCCTGTTTACTTTGGTAGCATTCTTCTCCACTTCCCCCTATGTTGTCATTACAGTATGTCACCAACTGTAACAAGACAGGCAAACTGATATATTTCACTCTTTCCAATTAAAGCATGAACTGTGTTATTTAAAGTATGTCCCATAACATTTTAAAAGTACATGGATGTTCGTAGAATAACACAGATCTATGATAACAAACACTTTTGTTAAATTATCAAATCACTTGATTTTTTCATGGGGGATGGAAGGAAACTGTCAGTAACTGATTTCACAACAGAATACACCAGATTACTCACCTGTGAACAGCTGTAATCTAAAATTTTAATATGGGCACTAAGAGCCTGGTCCATGATATCAACTGGTACATCATCACTATGAGCCAAATTCCACAGAAGGTTCAGCACTTTGTGTGCCATCACCCCATCCTTGTCATCCTCTGCAAGACGACGAATTAACTCAAGTAGTTTCTCACGCTGTTTTTTGCTTGCATTTGTCCAACTTGCCTAAGAAAATATTTTGACATGAAAACCAGACTTTAATTCCATACATAACCTGCACCATTAACAAATGATGCAACAATAAAGTGATGCAACTATATAAAGAACCTTCTCCTTAATTTCTTTCATTAAAAATAGAGCACATTAGATTAATGTATGTCAGACTCAATTGAATAGCTCTTCTAGTGTTTACAACTAAAGTGTATTCAACTTTAAAAAAGGGTCTTTATTTAAAGATTACAGATGTGCTTGTAAAAGTTAACATTACCATTGACAAGTTCACCAACAGTCAAAATAGAGCAGACTCAGCTGTTCCTTGCAAATGCTTCCTCAAAACTCCTGTGCTTATACTTAAATGACTTCTTAAATAACTTAAAATCACTAAATGAGTAAAATTTTATTATCACTTCTGCCTCTGAATCTAACTGAAACAAACGTCCTCCGCATTAATTTAACCTTTTTCTGAGTAAGTTTCCAATATAACATTACTTCATATCTACTTCAAGGTCAGACACAACATGCGACAGTTTACACACAGCATTTCTGATCATTTAGTTCAGTATCTGGGTTACAGAACATTAGACCCATATTCACCAAACTACAGGACCTCCATTAATCAGAGCACAAATGGCATGTAAGCCAAAATGTGACTATAATGCATTTATCTAAAAACAGAAAACAGAGTCTACACAGCTGGCTTGCATTTTCTAACACAGCAGATCATCTCCTAAAAGCGAAACAGTAGAACAAGCCAGACAGCACCACTACTGGAAGCTACGAATGTTAATGTTAGCATACATAAAAAGCCAGTGAATAACAAACTTTCAGAAGCAAGTTGTTTTGTGATTTCAATCAAATCATTACATGTTTATAAACATTCAACATTATCTTCCTGAGACTGTTTCATTCTGTATCTGTGTTTACCAGAGAAAAATTATTGCATGATAGAGAGGAAGTTGGGGGAGCAGGGAACGGAAGTCCTTGATCTCCTCTACTTAAAAGATCAAAAGCAGCAGTGCCTGGTAAACGTGATGAAACCTACTCTAATGCTAGAAGAAAAACATTATTTACTAAATCACCAACAGTTAATAATTTGGAAGAAATGCAAAACACTACGTAAGACAAATAACTTATTTTATTTGAAAAATTCAATACTCCTAGGATTGCTGTCACTTTAATACTACAGGCCTCAACAGATGCGCATTACCCAGAAGCATTTAAACCTGAAAACAAAACTGTCAATTGAACTAGCATAACCAGCCGTTGCTTTAGACAGGAAGCAAATCAAAAATCTCACAATGAATGCTCACTGAAGAATAGCACAATCCAGCATTTCTAATATTAAATATTACGGACTGTTGCTACACATTAAGAAGTCTTTTAACATAAAGAAACTACCTGTGCCTAAAAGAAGTTGAAAGTAGACGTGAAAGAGTCACAAATGTATATTCAACTTCACAACCATTTCCTGAATACAGTCAAAACATGCATAGTTACCTTAAAACAATCAAACAGGTGATCAAGCTGTTCAGGAGAGAAATCCCAAGCTAATTTTGCAAGGAGATCATGTACATTTTTTACAATGGCTTCATGTTTTCCTGCCTGTCAAGAAGACAAAAAGAATCCACCAACATTTGTAGCAATCCATATTAAGTCAAGGAGCAAGGCATCCTACATCATTTTTACAAAAAGACTGTTTGAGGTGGCCAGCAAAAGAAGCTGATGCTGTGGGAGCAGCGTGGCAAACTGAACCCTTACTTCACTGGGAAGTCACAGTATTTAGATTCCCCTGGTACGTTTAAGTATTTAAGTGTGCTCTGTGTGTGTGTACACAAGTATTTATTTAGAATATAAATACTGCACTATCACAATATTTACTTTTTTACCAATCATGCTGGGACAGTAAACAATAGTCTAAAAGCATGTTTTAACCTACAAATCAGTATTTTATTTTAATGTAGGTTTTTGGGGTTTTTTTAAAGGACTCAAAATCCACTTCCTCGGTGAATTTCATTGAGGTGTTTTAAGCTGTAAAACAATTTTTAGGACTTCCACATTGTTTCTCAGGCTGAAGTACTTCCTTTGTGCTAGTGGATTCACGGACAACTATTGCTTTCTATTACAAACAACTTGTTGGCAGAGAACATTTTCAAGTCCAGCAGCTTATAAAGTCTAACAGTCAACTAACAGCAAGATGTTGAGTTATATACTGGACACGGTTTTAAGTAAAAGTTTGGTGTATATTACTGTTTTGACATTTAAGGAGGAAAACAGTAAGAAGAAAACAGCTAGCTTAATTTTAACTGGGTGAGAAGAAAATTTCCTTCCTACATGCCCAGGCCGGAAAGTGCATCCCATACTTTAAATCTGTACTCAAAACCAATACTTTTGGACCATGTGAATCAATAGCTGATTTACTGCAGAAAAATTTCCTGTAAGCATAGAATAAAAAATGTGAAATACCTAGAAAACAAAGTCACTGTAATTAATTTTGTACAGTATTAAAAATGCATGCATGAGCAGTTTTAAAATTAATTTCCTTCTAAAAGCTTGCATCAGTATTTCATTTAAAGACAAAAAAAGAGACTAATAGCTTTGTTACACGCTGTGCCATAAATTCTTTATAGCGTGCCATAAAATTTACTTTTTAAAAAGAAAAATGAAGTAGAAACATTCTTTTTCATGTTATGGGTCAGATTACAAGAGAAGGAATTATGAAACCACTTATTCCACTTGATTTTGCAAAACATCGTAGAATTTTTTTCTCTCGTCAGACCATTTCCTGAATAGAAAGAAAAACTGAGAGCATACAGGGCAGAAGGAACATCTACAATATAACAAATAAAAGAAGCAGCATGGACAGCTGCTGGGGGGGCAAGGCAAGAAGAGTAAGAAAAAGGCATATAACAATCTTGTCTTGGGAGGTTTTTAACAGACATAGGGAAGCCCTTAAGAACAGAAAAGGCTGGGAAAGCAGTACGAGACAATAGGAGAAGAAATGGAACACGGTGTGGGAACTGTCAGCTTGCTGTGCAGGAACAGGGAAGCACCTGTAAAGTTCTATTTAAATGCTCCAGAATGTAAGTAATAATGAGACTCCAACACTAATCTCTGCAATTTTATTTCTTGTCCAACTGGACCTTTCCTTGCAACTCAACAGACTGCAGCTTAATGCTTGCCTTTAGAGACTTCCAATATTATTCCTTTAATCAAATACACTTCTATATTGTGAGCACTGGCTCTGTAAGACCTGAAAACACTTCAATAAAACTTAAAACTTACATTACTTTCTAAAGGCAAAAGCAGCATGATTATATTACTTTTCATAAACTACTTACTTTTATTCTAGTTGTATACTGAGATTCTCAGGGCACTTCTATACTGTCAACTGTAAATTTGTTGTTGCCTCTAAACCCAGGCAGCAACATAACAGCTCTAGCCTGAAAGCAAAACCACACCGTTGCTGCACTGAGCCAGAGCTAAAATAGCCTGCCTGTTATATAAAGCTACACAGTAAATCAACTCCTCGCTACTGAATTTCATGCTCCAGCTGCTCTCAGCAGCAGTCATTTAGTAAGAACTTCTAAAAACTACTAAACACAGGGAGCAGTCAAGTTGGTAAAAATCATTCTGTATTAGCAGATTTTGGTATTCTTACCTTTTAGTCTATTTAAATTCCATGGCCAAAGCCACAGTGAAACTATCTACGCGAACAAGACTTACTGAATTTCAACTTTCACACAAAAATAAAAAACAGGGCAAAACTGCAGGAAGTGCACTGTGGCAACTACCTAATTGAAAGCATACGAAGTGAGCTGAGTAAGCTGGGTAACTGAGGGCATGGGAAATTTATTCCTAAATTTGTTTTGCAACCATTGGGGTGGACTATGCCTATTTTCTCAGGGTTGCACCACTTGTTCGCATTTTTCTGGAAGTGTAAAAAGTTTGGCTTAAACTAGTTTATCCACACATCCCATTTCCAGCCACCAGGAGTAATAGAATTTCTTGAAAAACTTTTTTCCAAATTTCAGATTTTTTTTTTTTTTTTGTCCTTATAAAAGGTCAGGCTCTAATATAGCTAATACAAGCCTAATAACAGCAAACTAACTTCTCGAAGTCTTTCCCCCCACCCCCGACTTCTTACAGTCTGGAGAGGTCCACAGACCACAAGTTGAAAACTAACAGTATGATCATGGACTCAAGTAATCTGTGTATTGCTCTGTTCGACAATGTAATTCTCTGAACAGGACTTTGGGATAAGGAGAAAATTTGAGTTCAGCCTGTGCAATTACTATCATGTTGGAATTGAAGTCTAGAGATTATGAAGTTAGTTGAAACACCAGAGGTTTCAAGTCAACCCTCTATTACATCACCTATATTCCCAAGTGTTTTAAATGTAACCTGAAAATAAGGACACCTGGATATGTCCACTCAAGTCAAACTTAGTTTCAGAAGCACATGAACACACATAAATTAGGGATATAATACTACCCAATTCCTGTATTAGCCCTTGTCATGGTATAACCCCAGCTGGCAACTTAAGCACTACACAGCTGCTCACTCTCCACCCCACAGTGGGATGAGGGAGAGAATCAGAAGGGTGAAAGTGAGAGAACTTGTGGGTTGACATAGAGTTCAACAGGTAAAACTTTTGCTTTACCTGCATAGCTCCATATAAGCTACTATCAAGAAATTTAACTCTATCCCTGCCAAAACCAGTACAACCCTCTTATCTTGGAAACCAGATTTAGCCTTCCTGCACTTGAAAGCCTAGCCTAAGGGTTTACTTGTACAATTAAGTTACAGTTTTACTACCCATTACTTATGAACAAGGATATATGTACTCATGCTTGTCTCTATCCTAAAATGACCTTTTATTTTCTGTCTACTCAATAATTAATAATGATTTTGTCTCTTCAGCTGCCCATTATGTGTGCTAAACTCATGCAGCCCACAGGTAGGAAGCCCAGCTTCACCGATCATTTTCGTAAACAAGTCAATATTGCAAAATTTATGATTTTTCAAAAATAATCATTAAAACACAAAGGAAAGAGTTTGCTGTTAAACAACTTCTAGAACAGTCATTATCATAAGCTTTATTAATAGCATTCTGCCCAAGAAAAATTTACACAACTGTGGTGAACTCAGATATTAAAGCATTTTAAAATATTAAGTCATTACGTAGCATGTTCCTTCATAATCTAGACTTTCACCAATGTTGAGGGTTCCTTAATACTTAAAAAGGATAATCTTTGCACCATGTTCTGAACTGTTCCTTTAGACTTTACATACATGTGTAGTTGACCCCTTCCACTGAGGACACTTGAGAAGATAACTTTGAGATCCAGGACCCCAGAAAAGAACACCATTTAATTTCAAATTTTTCTTTACTTTTGTCTAACACCAAGCAAAAGAAGCACAAGTCATCTTCTCAATACATGACATACAACAAGATCCCTCCTTTGCAGTAGCACGCAAGCAGTTGAATTCTTTACCTGTGCAGCCCAAATGTTGTCAAGATCCTGCAAAGTGAGGGCTTTTTCTTTGATGACAAAACGGAGAATTTTCTCTAACTTCTCTACATACTGAGGTTGATGAAGACTATCTCTCAACACAATTGATAAAATATTATTCTGCTGGATCCATTCCTGAATATAAAAAGAAAGTAGTGCCATCTCAAATTACTGAAGTGCTGTCACTGATATTTAAGATAAAAAGACAAATATCAACCTGTTACAGATTAATGACTTTATATACAATATTCTCATCGGGAGAGGTGAGAAAGATGCAGCACAAGAGGAAGGTATTTATCTCTAACTTTAATTTCCTCTTTAAAAAAAATAATCAGCATTTTAAGTATCACAGTGACTAGTGTATTGTGTTATCTCAAGAGGAAGTGTTTTTTCAGACATTAAATTATGAACCCAAAGCATAAAAATGTTCAAACAACTTCAAACATAAAAAGTCAATGGGAGGAACAGTTAGCTCTTCTATTCAAGGAACAAAATTTTTCTCTTCCAATTCACAATCATTAAATATCAAACCCAAGTTGCTTAAGACACTTCTAGTTTTACTGGTATGCCTACAGCATATCGCATAAAAAGGGCATAAGCAAAGACTGAAATATAAAAAGGTCAGATTATTTAAGTACTGCCACTTATAGGGTTTTTTAAAATGCTTCTAATTGAATTAGAGGCCAATATTCAACCATATTTAAGTAGATGCAATTTTTCCAGTGGTGTCACTGACATGGTGTCCTGTATTTTTTGTTCCTACTGAAGCAAAGCAGTGTCTGCTTTGAGTACTGAAAAAGAAAACAAACGTACACAGCATCATACCTTACAACAGTGTCCTTGATTACGGACTTACAGTATTCAAGCTAGTCTCATGGAATACTTCTATCTAGAAGCTTGCATTTAAAAACAGAGTCTCATCTGAGATGTCAAACTATAGGGAGTATGTAAAAAGAGAGCTATCTCCTCCTATCGCTTTATGAAGTCAAACTGCAGTCATTCTTTTTTGTCAGCAGTCTTTTTGCAGATTATAAACCTTACAACAGGTAGCCAGTCACAAAGACAGGGCAGAACAGTGCAAAAATCACTTAACACAACTAAATTTCACAAAGATGAAGAAAAATTTGTCCTTAATTTTACAAATGTTCATTTTAATAAGTTCCCTACATATGGACTTAAGCATGAAACTGGATTCAAAGTATGTAAATATTAAATAAAGTGTGACATCTAAAACTTTCTGTACCAAAGAATCCAGCTTCTGAAATGTGAAAAGCAGAGTAGTCACTTAGAACTCTAATAAGAAAAACTTACTTGAAGCACAGAAGCTAGACTATATCCTTATTTAAATGAACATTCAATTTTTAGGTACAGTGGCACTAAAGTTGCACATGAATCACACCTTTTTATCTAGGTTTATTATTTTTTTAAACACTATGTAAAAACATACTATTCAAGGATCCCTTTTTAAGGCATGTTTTGAGCACTGAAAATAATTCTCAATGGCAGCTTTGAAACAAATACAGCATTTTTTCACAGAAAGACTACTATTGAAATGACTTATTACCATGACGTGATACTGTTTATAATAGCAGATATGAAAATCAGTAGTGTGTGCGGGATCCATAATATACAGCTACTTCTACCATTAAAGTAATAACAAGGAAGAAAATCTATTCAATTAATTTCGATGAAGAGGAGAACTTACTGCCATTCTTTCAGCTGTAAGCCATTCTTCCTCTTCAGGATTACCATGCCGATGAGTATAATATGACACACTGGATATTACTTTGTTAACTTCATTTAGTGCATTCATTTTACCATTGAAAGAAGAAATTTGCAACAACCTGTAAGAGAAATTAAATGTAAGAAGTGTGCAAAAAAAGTCAGCAGTAGCATATCATACTAGGAGTAGCATCTTACCTAAGTATCATTTTTAACCTAAATATTTCTAAGTTTTTTACAGTTTCTTCTTGTCCTGGAACTCTTGAAGCTAGGTTCTTTAGAGATTTGATTATCATTGACAGAGCATCATTTTTGGCTTCATTCTTTGCTTCTTTTTTCAGTTCATCATCTGTTAAATTTTCTAAAAATTGTGGAACCATTTCTATAATTGGAAGGAAATATTTCTTCACTGTATGTAATGTTAGAAATTCGTAACATTGTCCAAATGGCCTAAAAAGAAAGAAAAAGGGGATCAAAGTGCCATAATCGGTACTTGTGTAATATTAGATGGTAAGGAGCAATTCATTCAAGAAACTCAAGTCTATTTACAAGCACATGAAATGCTGAAGGTAAACACAGAGATAGAGTGAGAGGAAGTGTGTCAAGAAAAGACTAAGCTTTGTGATAACATAGTATTTCATGCTTAGTCCAACTTTTCCATATATGTAAATTGTTAGTTTAAAAAAAAAACTTACTTGATGAGAGCTGCAATTATCTGAACATTCAACGCTGATCCACTCATGAAGCGATCATGCAAGATCTGAAATCCATTTAACGTGCCAAACTTGTTGATAAGATCTACTAGCCAACCCTGCAATATAATAAAAGTTATTTTCTGACCTTTACAAATTACCATTTAGAAATACTTTCAAGTACCTGTTAGTAACAAAGCTTGCTTTAAGAAAGTCCTTACACAATAAA
Source organism: Strix uralensis (assembly GCF_047716275.1). Lineage (NCBI taxonomy): Eukaryota > Metazoa > Chordata > Aves > Strigiformes > Strigidae > Strix > Strix uralensis. The sequence goes on from NC_133973.1 coordinate 41,616,996, forward strand.
GTGTTAGAAGGTAACAGAACTTACAGTGAACTTGCCTATGTAGTTTAAATATTCAGTTTTAAGAAAATACTTAGAAATAGGCAACAAGACCTTTCCCATTACCATGTCAAAGAACAGATACTGTACATTAGTTATTCAGAAAATTTATCAAATATATAGGAATAAAAATGACTATACTTCACATTCAGCTTTGGCTGCTAAGTTACTACAGAAAGCATGACAAGTCTGGTATTTTTCTGTGGTCTGGATGTGATAATACTGCATATAAAAGCAGTAAGAATGCAAAATAACATTCTTCTAAACACAGTTAGCAATGCAAGGAAGTCCAAGGACACCCAGTTCTTTATCTTTGGTTCTTACATATCAATAGCTAGCAGTTCTACTAAAAAGAAAAAAAAAAGGAAGAAAGCAACAAAAATATAATTCAGTTAGCTCCTGAAATTGTACCAGTGCCATTTGGAGCACAATTTGAAAAATTCAGACCCAAGAACCAGAACAGATGACTAATCTGCACTGCCAGTTCAAAAAACACAAACCCCAACTCCCCAACAAACTCCCAAAAAACCAAACACAAACAAAAAAACCTCCCAAACCACACTAACACTAGCATCATCCTAATGGCCAATTAAAAACATTTCTGCAATCATTGAGAACTGTAAGAAAAGGGAGAGAAAATTCCTACTTTATCACATAATTTCCTCCTCAAAACATGTCACCTACAAAATCATGTTGAGTGAGAAGGTAAATCCATCAACTGGCAAATACAAGCAAGCCAATTAACACAGTAGGAATGGCATTCCAACAGAGTTGTGCCAGCTTACCACAGAAACACATGACACAGTTTGACTGTGGACCAAAGACTGAAAGAGTTAGAAGGGGAAATGTACATTAAATCATGATTGGTTAAGAGTCCATATATATCACTGTAACATCTTAGTGATATAGAGAATGAAGGGGTTTTCTTTCCCGCTCTAAAAACACTTCTCCATGGCTACTGTGTAATTAGGTAACACTGCATAAAATTAAAAATACAGGTCTGAAAACACTCTCTTACCTTTGGTGATCTTGGGTCAGGAGGACGGGCATAAAGTTCATCTTCAGCAAGCTGGACTCCTGCAGGAACTGTTTCTGAGGGACGAGTACCATTGTATAGATGGAATTTGCAGTGAGGATTTAAGGCCATGGCAAGAAGTTCAAGAAGGGGAAACCAGTCTTGGGACAGCTTGGCCACACACAGTTCCACTAGCCGATGAGTGTTATTAATAATACATCTCTATTAAAAAAAAACAACCACCAAGAATGCGGCAGGTGACTGTACAATGAATATGAACTATAAACTCTGAACCATTTGTACCTAGCATGCAGGATTGCATAAGGAGTTTTACAATGTTGTATCTTAATTTGTACTTCCTCTAATAAAGGCTTTAAACAAAACTTAAACTATCTGTTTTCAGCTAAAAATTAAATTTAGGAAAAAGACACAAGTATTTTTAGTTGAGACATTCATGAATCACCACTGAACTATTAACTTTTCCTTCTTTTACCCATTTCTCAGATTTTAATTTGCTTATAAAGATCTCTACAGTTTCTCATTTGGCATATGACTAGCTGTCCAACAGGTAGTTTTTATATTCAAGCAGCTGCTACAAATATTCTGAAGTTAGCAGGTGGTTAAAAGCTTTTACTAAAAAAGCAAGTTTTCATGTCCTAGCATGCACATAAAAATAAGCAGGTCTCTAGACATCGGGCCAAAGACAGCCTGCCTAACAAGAGCTGCACTACTGAACATGCAAAGTTTCATTCCTCCCCATATCATCTCTCATGTTTTATTTCCTTCCAAAAACACCTGAGGCAATAAGACAAAATATTGATAGCAGGACGATTCTCCACCCCCTCCCCAGCCATTTGTACAAGAGTTCTCCCAGTTCTCTGTTGAGATGAGTTTCAAAAATAAGATTCAGTCTCTGCAGTCTCCTCATAGTCACAAAGGCAGTCTCCTTCCTCATTTAAATTACTATGCTTTTCAGAAACGTGTTAAAAACTCACATGAATCTCAAACTTCCAGCCGCTCACTGCCTCATCTGTAAGGATTTTTGTGAAAGATATAGTTAACCCATCTCGAAAAAATCGCTGGCACGCTTCACTTTTGACATCAAGGCCTATTTTAAAATAGAAAACAAAAAAACAGACTATTAGAGATGCAATTTCATTAGTTGTTAGATGAACTTTTAAATATTGAAAGCAGCGATTTGGACTTCAAAGGTTTGGTGTTTAAAGTTTCAGAATTCTTTTAAAAAGAGAAGCCTTAGATGAAGCAAACTTACATAAGCTTGAATGGACAAAACCATGATGGAATAATGTTCTAGTAAATCCACCTCAAAAATTGCACTCCTTTAGATAATTCTAAAATTATTTTAAAAACATGTGATAGAGTGCTTTTTTCCCACGCTTGTAACACTCAAAGTTATAGTAGCAAAAGTAACAGTAAGTACAATCTTTATCTTCCATTCTTCTGGTATACACCCATTTATGCTCTCTCTTATTTAGCTGCTACCAGTAAAACTCTGAGTGAAAAGCAGAATGGGTGAGACCTGCTCAGTTTCCCAGACACAATTCACCTGCAAAAATAAACATGAATCCTTCTGTCTCTCACCCTCCCTCCAAGTACAGTTTCTTGTCATTCTGCTGCCAGGACCCAATACACTTAGACCCCAACACTGCTGTAAACCTTCACAGCCACCATGTCAAGTTTACAATTAAAGAATAATGGGCCATACTTTTGTCTTAGCTATTTTAAAACTCGGAAGTTATTTATAACCCAGTATTTCAAGAAATCTGTACTTCCCCTTCAAAAGCTCAGTTAGAAACTCTAAATAGGGCTAAAAGTCAACAGAAAAATATACTGATCATGTATGTACACACTGGAAACAATGAAAGCCATTGGGTACCTTATAAAAACAAAACTGTGACCTGCCTGCACTGTTTCTTTACGGAACAAGTTTAATTTTCAATCAGAGAATCTTAGCATGCAACAAGCCTACAGCGTTCAGATTCCCAAAAATCACTGCCACCACTCCCTCCTCCTGCAATCTCCTTAATGAGACATCCTGACAGTAACTTCCACTGGTTTGGGAAGGATTGATTTGCATTATCAAATTAAGGTTCGTCATAGTCACAAACAACTGTACAACAGAAGTTCCTTTCAAAAGTGGTAACAGAACATCTGCTCTGCATGCCAGTAGATACCAAACTTTCCAAACTCCTGTAACAGGGCCTGCTAGCCTATACTCTTACAGTGGGTGTGGCTCTCAAGCAACTAGAGTAAAGCATATGGAGAGCCCCTGTCACCTCCTTGAAAACTATTCCAGTGCACCCTCTTTTTATCACTACCAGAAGTACACGTGGCCAAGTATAAAAAATCTCCACGTTATCTTTCTATGTAGCTTGCAGTCTGGATAGCTGACATCCCTACTCTATGTAGCAAGTTCTAAGACCAATAATACAAGGCTGCAAGCCACAGCAATGACAACATGACAAAAGACAAGAAGAGAGATGCACTACTGCACTTGCAGTAAACTCAGGACTTTGTTAAATCCTCAAGGAGGTAAAGATGACAACTTCACCCCATACAAAACAGAGGACAGGGAAGGTATCTAATGTGGTCAACCTAGGGGGCTTACCTAGGGGAAATGTTCCTTTCTGAACCCAAATGTAGCAGTGCACTTAGTTCTTGAATACAAATTCAAAGCCGGCACTCAAGTGATTTTAATGCTCCTCAGAGTACCAGTACACTGCACTGAAATATCTCTCCAGCTTTCAAGTACTTCTTGGACCACCTCCCCCCACAATGGTTAGACAGCTTCAGTCAGCAAGACATTTCAAACCAAGTTCAGGAATACCAAAACACACTGTTTTAAAACACACTGTCCTTTCCGTACTTCACTGGAGAGGGAAGACGTAGAACCTCAGAAGACACTTGTATGACTCCTAGATATACAATAACCTTCTACCTTCTCCCACAGTGCTGCAAACTGCTGAAACAACAGATGAAACAACTGATAACACTTATGGAAGGAGCCAAGGCTAGGTGTCTATAAGGACTGAAGAATCATCAAAAGGAAGGTACAGGAGTCCTAGAAGACAGCGGGTTGGGAGAGGAAGCAAGAGCAATCCAAAGCCAGTGAGAAGAGAAGGCGTCTACTGCTTGAATCAGATTCTACCGCTTGAATCAGATTCAGTATCACTAACTCTTAGGAAAGACTGCAAGCAGCCATTTTTCTCTCAATTGTCCAAATTCTGAGGGCAGTGAAGGATAAGGAAGAATACAAGAGATACGTAAGTATATGCAGCCCTGAGCTAAGTATTTAGAGAGAAGTTGGAGAAATGAGTTATGCAGTGAGAAAAAAACTAGTATGAAAGGACAAGGCCATGTGCAATATACAGTATACGGGAGTTGCAGTTAAGGGATCAGAGGAAGAACAGAGGGCCATTTGACTTCTGTACTTATGCTTAAAAGCAGTCGATTTGGCACATAAAACACACAGAGTATGTTAACCCTGACACAAGAGCAGAAACACTCTGTGTCCACAAAACTTGTCAGTCCAGATGCAACTGTATATGAAAAAACTGATGCATCTAAGGGGTATTCAACAGTATATGGTTGAAGCACCAAGGCCCCAAGCAAAATCACCCAGCTCCTCTTCTCCCGGATGTTGGACTACACAACTTTGTAACTGGAACCCCAGAGCTTAGCTAGCTCCACACACTGGTGTGGCACTGTGCCAGGCCTGGAGCACAGCACAGAAACCGTTCAGTGGCTTAGCAAAGGCTGGCTCAGACCCTGTAGAACTGACAGTGACCTGGAGCTAATAACCTCAGAGGAAACCCACAGTTGCCCATGGGCACAGTGGCTACACATGGCACTCAGATTCTGGCAGTCTTTCAATAACTCTTAATCATCAGGAGTATGAGAGTGCTGCTACATCAAGATGCTGCACTGACCCTGCTATAGTTCATTTCACTGAATTGGTTCTAGCCCAGATACCTGGCTAAGAAACTTTGGAACATGACAACACAAATCTGCTGTCCCTGCTTTAGATAGATAGCTAAATGCAGAAGATACAGCTTCAGTAAGGAACTCAAGAGTGGTCCCACAGAAACACAGATGGATCATCCAGACAGACATTGTCTTTAGAGAGGATGCTGGAAACAACTCCCATCATTGGGCTGCCTAGCTTTTGGATGCACACACACTTTTTTTTTTTTTTTTTTTTTTTGAGTCTCTAGGGCCTGCCTCTACTCTTTCCCACTCTGTAAGCCTTCATAATTCATCAAAACCAAAGATTTGGGATCAAGGTTGAAGGTTTAAGCTGCACGGTGAAATCTCAGTTTAAATAAACCACAATTTCTAGAAGTTCCCTTGCATCTTGCTTCTGTGTGTCACACTGGAAAGTTCTGTCAGCATGTTAAAAACTGAATGTAAAAATTAGGAGCAATAAAATCCACAACAAAGGTGGAGCAGTGCAGAGTTGTTGAGGGGATTTTGAAAGAAAGAGTGGAAAATACTCTAGCCTGTTAGAAAATGAAAACCTATAACAAACCATTTTTTTCACTTCTGAATTTGTAGCACCCAACTCACTATGAAATTTACTTCTGGATCAAATATCATTATTCAAAACACTGCATAAGTATTCCAGGATTATCATGAAGATAAACTTCCATCTTGCTATTAAACACTATTTTTTAAATAGGTTTTCTTCTATTAGCAAGTAACTCCACACTATCATTTGATAGTCTCATGGCTTGCTTAATGAAGAATAACTGATGCCTACACATAAAGATAATTTTCCATGAATAAATGCATCTGCCAGGAATAATGCGACTCACAATCTAGACAGGATTCATACTGCTCTGTCAAATTTGTTACTTGCACTTGAAGGTGGTAATGATGACATTTAATTCTTACAAGTACTTTCAATTCAGTTCAGTTATGCCCCTTTCAATTTCAGTTCCTGAAAAGATTTTAAAAGGATGTAAATAATCACTCTTATTTTATAGACAGGGTCACAAAGCAGTTACCCCAGAGTCATTCCAGAATGCCAATGACAATGGCCACTGGCAATGTTAGGAATAAAAGCTACTTAAGAATCCTAACCACTAGAAAACGGTGCTTGACAAAAAAAGATGAGCAGGCTCTTTTCAAGTTTTGTTGATCCACAATCTAAATGAGTTACAGACTGCAATATAAAATATATGTAATTCAACAGCTGGTTATTTTTCAGTTCTTGTTTCAGTTCTTCCCTTCTGAAACAGAACTCCTCAGATTAAGAAAAATGCCCACGGACAGGTAGCAAGATGTCCAATTTTACATCCTGCTGAGATAACGGAACACATTTTTGATCTGTTAAGAAATGGACAGAACAGAATCATTTATTATTGCTTCTCTATATATACACAGCTCTGAAACAGTGTCCGCCCAGTTCTGAGCTACCAAAACAGTGTCAGTTACACCAAGTGAGAACCCTATCATATTCCTTGAGCACTGGAAGTTATTTAAAAAAGAACCTTCTTAGCCATCACATAGTTTCAGTAGCCAGGAAAAAAAAAAAATCTAGGATGTAACTGTAAAGATAATGCAGTTAACGAACAACTACTTCCAACAGCTTTCCTTGTTTTCGCCTTAGCCAATAATCCTTGCACACGTACACACATAGGAATTCATCTAGAGGGCAAGAGGAAGAATAATGAGATAGCAATGCAGAAGCTCTTTTCAGAATTGAACACCAACAACTTAATAAAAATCAAAGTGCATAAAGCATATTAATAGATTTTCACTGTTTTTCACAAGCGGGGGGTGGGTGGGAAAGAGAGAAGACTGGGAATTTCAACTAAGTCTGATGGTTTGGAGAGGTACATTGATGTTAGGAGTAGCCAAAAAAATCTCATTCTGCTCTTATTACTTCACTGCATTGACAGTTTTTTTGGTTTTTGTTTTTTTTTTAAAAAGATGACTTAACAGCTGGCAGCACATACATCTCCTCTCTCACAAATCACAAGCAGAGAATTTTTTTACTGCACTCTTCCAACAGCTCAGACACATAGATGGCTGCATTTTCTTTCCGTTAGTTGGCATTTCTTTTGCCCCTGAACAGATGTGATCACTTGAAAATTCTACACTCACCTTAGGATTCCTGCCAGACCTAGATACACGCAAAGAAGCCAACTTCAAGCGCAACTATGGTTGATAAATCAGCATTGGCAACAACATGTCATTATCTGTTTTGGATCACAAGGGTGCACCGTAACTTTTGTTTCTCCAGAGAGTGCTCCAAAGCAAAAAAGATTTACAGAAAATAATCAAGGTAACCCAGAATCTCATGAACACAAGCAGCTTTTTATTCTTAAAACCACGTAAGAATAACCCTTATTAACATGGAAATGAAGTCATCCTGGTCCAGCTCTGCAAAAGTAAGGAACAGGCACTCTGTATGTCACTATATTTAAAACTCAGCTAGCTGCTAAGTGCAGATATCCTAGAAAAATATTTTTATCTGACTTCTGATATTACTGAAATACCGTGGCAACAAATACTGACTGGTACAGGAAACCAAAGCAACTTCACAGGAGAACAGAACTTTCCAGAACACAAGACAAACTTGTTAATCTGACTAGTACAATTTAGCAAACACATACACAGTCCTGATACAGAATCCTCCTATTTCCAAGCAAATCAGACACAGCAAACAATATGGTAGAATTACTAGTCTAAGTCATGCTGTTTAAAATTCTAACTTTTCTCTAATATTCTCAAAAGTATGTATGTACCAAATTTGAATAAAAATTTATGGCAAAACATTCGGAAAGCTAGAATATAGTAACTTGTTTTTAAAAAAATAGAATTCTTTGAGTTTTACTATCTATTATAAAGACCAAACCCACTAGGTCTGATATCAAAGTGAATACAGAAAACAGGTAGGACAGGAATTGCAAGATTTTTATTGCTGTGAGCTTATTCAACTTCCCTACTTATGCTAAGGCACCTAATTTCTAACTACACTGATGGCTTTCTAAAATTTCTGATCTATGAATGTTCTGCATACCACTCTGACACAATCTTCAGGATGAGGGACTGCAACAGAAATAATTAAGAATTTTTCAGCCTCCACCAGGGATTCAAAAGAACAAGGAAAGACTTTACACACTGGCCCAGTAATCATTAATTGTCTTTTCATCTTACCTTTTTTACTCAGGTCAATAGCAGCTTCTAGAAGAACTTCTAATTCCCCTTTCGGCAATACAGGAACAACCCATCGAGGCCTATATTCAAAACCAAAACAAATCCCATTGTATTTCAGTTGTGCTTTTTACAAATCAAGAATCCTTGCCCCTTTGTAATGCTTTCAATATAGGGTGAGAATATAAATTTTTAAAGGCCCTGACGAGCACTCCATTAAAAAAAAAAAAAAAACAAACACAAAAAACACCACAAACCCCTCTGATTTGATGATTTGAGCCTCTCTCTACAACTCTAACCCATTAAAAAAAAAGTATTTCAAGAAATCCAGTGAAGCAAACATGCAAGAATCCTAATTCCACTATCAAGATATTTGCACAAATAATCTACACCCTCTGAAAAAAGTGTGAAAATACCTGTTGATCATGTCATCCAACTTTGCCAGGTCTGTGTGTGGAAATGCAGGCTCCTCATCTTCAAGCTGGGGTGGAGCATCTCCTTGGCCCTGCTCATCAGGCGGGGTAGCTGGGGAGTTCTCATTGGAAGAATCAGGTGAAGAAGTCTAAAATTGGTATGGAAAACACTTTAAATACTGTCTGCACTTACGTGCCACTTAATTTTGGCATTTTTCCTTCACAGTTTCAAAGAATCACTTGCAGTAAGTACCTCTCATCATAAAATCTAATAAAATCATTTGATTTCAGATTTATTAATAAAAAAACAATACAGCATTCTATCTCGACAGTTTAAAAATTAGGCTGTTTCCCAGTGAGGAAAGTGGGGATTTTTTTAACAGACTTTTATTTTTAGCAGACCACCTGTCTACAAGGTGAAAATAAAGACTATATGGGTGCTCTGGTTCTTACAAATGAGTAACACACCACTATGGCTGGCTACTAACCAACCTCCAAGAACATAATTAGTTAAGCCCATTTTGATGGGCCATGCAAAATACAATACATTTCGTAGATGCATGCTTATTTGTATACAGAAATAGCATGAATTGACAATAATAAAAATTCGAATTAGAACAGCAAGATTTAGGAGGACAAGAGAGGCCCAAAGCCTCAAGTACATTTTCTTCACAGCACCCTGTATGGTGCTGGTTTTAGATTCATGACCAAAACAGTATAGATAACAAACCAGTGTTTTGGTTGTTGCTGAAGAGTGCTTGCACAGATTCAAGGACTGGTGTTTCTCACTTTGCCCCCAAGCAGTGAGTAGGCTGGGGATGGGCAAAAGGCTGGGAGGGGACACAGCAGCAACAGCTGACCTGAACTGACCAGAGAGATACTCCATACCATATAGCATCATGCTCAGCAACAAAAGGGGGGGTCACAGGGTGTGTGTGTGTTCCAAGGTAGCTGTTGCTTGAGGACTAGCTGGGCATCCATCAGCTGGTGGTGAGTGACTGCATTTGCACCACTTGCTCCCCCCCTACACTTTCACTTATTAATCTGCCTTTATCTCAACCGATACATTTTCTTACTTTCCACTTCTGATTCTCTCCCCCATCCCACAAAGGCAGAGGGAGTGAGTGCTTACCTGGCAGCCAAGGTCAGCCCACCACACATGTCCCAAAGAACAATTAATTCTCAGGAAGTAACAACCATTAAAGCTTATGGTATTAAAACAAGTATCATCTTCATACTGATTAAATGACAAAGTGGGGCTTTTCTTTTAAATGGGTTTGGCTGCACTGTTTAAATGCATCTTTTTCTGGTATTTTTTTCCCCCAACAAAAGGAATCATCACATTATGATGTAGTATTTGAAAGTGTTTGCTTGTCATTTGAAAGCAGGACAACCTGTTCAACAGAAACATGTTAAGCTGTTCAGGAAGTCTAGTGCAATGAACAGAGACCTAGATGAAGCTGGTCTTAAAGACCTGATACCTGTTTGTAAGCTGTTTTATCCAAAAAGTGCTTCTGCAGAACTGAGCATAAACTGAACTCAGTGAGCAGTTTTACCGATCTGTGGCAGGTAACTTTACAATGAGGTTCCTGTTGAAGCTTCTGATATTATTCCAAGAAGGCTCCTTATCCAAAATACATATGCTTGAAAGAACTATGCCACTGCCTGAAAAGGGAGCATCTTTTGCAATGCAGTGCTCTCTAACTGTATCTACTTTGCCAATAGCACTGCCTTCATCCCTCACAATCTTTTTGGATTTCCAGACACACACAAAATAGTATCTAACTTAACTAGAAACCTCTAGGAATACATAAACTCAATTCAGAAACACTATTTCTAAAGAACTAACCCCTTTATTTTTAGACAACTTGATTGTTAATATCATACCTGATTCTGCTGGAGGGGAGGCTGGGACTGTCCATCAGGAGCCTGGCCCTGGCTATCATTCCCTCCTACTGGAGAGCCACGAGTCGTGGCTGTCATACTCGACACAGGGCAGATCTTTGCAATTTTGTCTGCTTATGTAGTTGTTGTGAGAGAAGAAATTATAGTCCACTTAGTAAAGTTGAAGTACCAGCATATGCTTGCCTTAAAAAGCTCCAACTCAAGAACATGCCATCTTGCAGAGACCATTGCATAACCTGGAAAAAACAAAAAGTCAATATGCTATACTGACACATGCATATAAAAGTAATCTGTACCTGGAGAAGAACACTACAAAACCAAATAGACTGCTGTAAAGAATCTTTTATTTTAGACTTAGTATTTATTTTTATTGAGCACAACTGACATCAGAAGAAGGTAACATCTGAAATATTTAACATGATTTTAATGTTTTAAGTAAAAGTTACACTGATAATTACCTCTACACCACTGAGAAACTGACACACATCCAATATGTAGCTGTTTGACTCTGTTGCACTTGAATCGCTACAGTAGATTTTCAATTTGAATTCAAGGTGCTGATCGAGGTCTATGTAGAAATGACCTGGTTAAGAGCAGGAACAGCCAAATTTGTCATCTTTTCTGATACTCTTCTCTTGACACTGTCTAACTGCAGATGTTTGAGAGTGAGTTAGAGATTGATTCTACCTCAGCTAAGACTAGTAGAGACCCTGCTGCCAAACTTCTGTTAGCACATTGGTATTTACCCAGGGCATTTGAACTGTATTCCCCTCTTCCAGCATGTGCACATGAGCACCTGGGTCCACCAGCCTTTCCGGCCCACTACAAAGTCCATCACATCCCCACCAATTATTTTAGTGGAATATATGAAGAAAATCCTGACATCAGATTTATTTGTTGATCTTGTAATCATGATACCCCAACAGTTCAACAATCACTATGTATTCCAACTTCATTGTGTTAAATAAAGAAATAAAAAGTTGCATTAAGTTATAACAACAATTCCACTCTATACCACAGGGCACTGCATAACCACAGAAGACAAAATGTCATTTCCCAGAGCAACTCAGACTTCCAAGCACCACATAAACCAACAACAGTGCTCAGAAAGTTCAAAAGTCAAGTATGGTGGTAGAAAGAACTGTATGAGCTTTCAGCAAGATTCATTTGGCAATGCTAAGTTCCTGATGCGATCAGCAAAAGTGTCAAGTTTAACAAGTTAGAGTGAAATTTCTGCTGTAACACTATGCATATTTGTGTTTTATTATGTCTCTAATTTTCAATGCTGTTATCTTTCTCCAAGACACTTTAAAATCCTTTCCTAAATTGTGCAAATTTGCAAGCCATTACATATACCATAAAAATTTTGACTGAATACATTACTACTCCTCTGCCCAGTCTCCAATAAACAGCACCAACAAATTTAGAGATCTCTAATATTGTCACTAAAATAATGTTCACTTTTGAACAAAACTGTATTCTTTGAATACAGTCAATTGTAATCCATCCCTGCCCTTCAGAATTCACATTCATAGGTCTTAGTAAGCCTGCTAAGGCCAGAACAAAGGCATTTCCGACTCAAATTTTCTTTAGGAAGAAACTAAATTTTTAAATGCAGTTTTAAAAATGAACTTACTTTCATAGAATCATAGAATGGTTTGAGTCAGGACCTTAAAGATCATCTAGTTCAACCCCCCTGCCATGGGCAGGGACACCTTCCACTAGACCAGGTTGCTCAAAGTCCCATCCAACCTGTCCCTGAACACTTCCAGGGAGGGGGCAGCCACAGCTTCTCTGGGCAACCTGTTCCAGTGTCTCACCTCCCTCACAAAAAAAATAATTTCTTCCTTATATCAAACTGAAAGACGGTTGATTCAGGTTGAAAACTGTTACCCCTCGTCCTATCACTACACTCTCTGATAAAGAGTCCCTCCACATCTGTAGGCCCCCTTTAAGTACTGGAAGGCCACTATAAAATCTCCCCGGAGCCCTCTCTTCTCCAGGCTGAACAACCCCAACTCTCTCAGCCTGTCCTCATAAGGGAGGTGCTCCAGCCCCCTGATCATCTTTGCTGTCCTTTAATTGGTGCCCTTTTGTAATGTCCTCCTGAGTATTTAAGTATTTTCTATTGATGTTTTGGAAGATCACTAGGTATATTAGCAAGACAAAGTTTCCTGCCATACATATATATACACACATACATACACACATATATACGTACACACACTGCAGTCTACTGCAGTTCAATGCAGTCAGTTCCCCTGCACCACCCGACTGAGGCTTCTAAGTACCTGCATAAACCAATGTAATCAAACTTCTGCCAACTTACACTGTACTTTTCAACAGCCCTAAGCCAACTACCACAACAATAAACCTTCCTTAACCACCATTCTTCCTTAAGAGGTCTGATTCACAATACGGCCACACAAAAACTTGTGCTGGCACAAGGAATGAGGTAGCAAAGAAGCAGGAAAAGGGTGAAACAGCAGCAATCCTGGTCTAGGTTGGCTTAAACTCCAGAAAGAAGCGACCACTGGCAGATGTCGTTCCACAATATCTTACATCAAGTGCAAGCTGCTTCAATCTCATCTTTTTTTTATTCTAATGCTTTCGGCTGAACTATCATAAAGTGAGCCAGTTCAGAGTACCAAAGGAAACAACAACAACAACAAAAAAAATCCCAAACTTACAAAGAATGAATATTTTTCAGTTTCTTTAATTACCTGAACTGGTGTACTGCAAGGCCAGAGAGTACTCATTCCAAGGCCAGTCAGGGAGCCAGGACAAAACTGTAGCTCTCCTGTTTGAATGACTTACAGTGGATTTACCCTCAGATTTTGCCTCTGTACTTAGCTGAAGGGTCTGGGCAAAGCATTCTTGTTAAATCCCTTTCTGCTCAAGGCGAGTGACAATTTAGCTAGGAGATACAAGAAAACTACTACTGAAATAACCAACTTATTCAAAACCTTGTAGATACACAGAGTAAAACAAAACCTGTGTAACAAAAATATACAGAATTTTGTAGACACTAATAAATACAGAACATTTACATAAAGGACTAACGTATCTTTTTCTTCTTACTATTTAGTGACTGTTTGCTTAAGAGTCTAATCACAATGTTCTATGTATATTACTTAAATTACGTTCCCAGAAAAGCGTATTCCAGGGCCTCCAGAGAAGTTCACTTGGCTTGACCAACTTCTTAAGTGGGTTCACCACTTCTCTCCCCTCCCTCATCTGTGTGATGTCTTCAGAGATACAAAAGTAATTTCAAGTTATGCTGCAGCTAACTAAAAACACTCCATCTCCAATAAATGCTCCAACTGTTTTTTGTAGTACCTGCCTGTTCTAAATTGCAAGGATATCCCTGTTCAGGTATTTTACTTCTAATTACAGAGTACACAAACATGGTATTGTAAGCACAAATCATCATCCAATTTATGGATTTTAAAGAGTATTAGAAGGAAGTAGTTTACCAGTCCTGTTTTCAGCCACTGATTTAACCATTCACATTTTAGAGAAAACAGCGAACTGCATGTCCCACAGAGAACACACTACTGCTTTAATGCCTCTAGAACTGATTAACCATGAAATTTTGAATTCCCATCACTTCTTTAATTCAGACTATTAAATTTCAATTTCTTAGAGTTAAAACTCACCAAGGCACAGTTTGGCTCAGCTCAAGAATGGCCCTTACACCTATTTATAATTAATTTGATTATTTATTAACAAATGTAAACTGATGCAGCAACACCTTGGATTTGAGTATACAGACAGCCCAATGGAAACAATTCAAACTGCCTGTATCCAGCTGAATTCTAATGAAGACTCCATATTAACTTTTTAATATATTTCATTTCTACTATTCTTGATTTTAGATTCAACATGCTAAGCCATGTAAAAAAAATTATCACCTTTACCCAAAGCTTTGAATGGTGTTTTGATACAGCATCAAGATGGAGGCAGACACCTATTAAATGACAAATTCACTACCCCATTGTTAATCAAGCATTGTGTGAGGTTACAAAGACTGAGTCAAATGAGTCCCACTGACATTTGCTTTTGACTGCCAACTGAGAAAATTCCAATTTGCCATGCTTTTGCCATCTCCTTATGTCCCCCCAATCCACCACTAAATAATAAGTGAAAGTCAGCTTTTGCTTCACCTGACTCCTCATAATTTTAGTACGCCAGGAAAAGACAGCTACAGTTTTTTTGACTTTGCATGCTCCCTATTCAGAAAACACCACCCACTGCAAGTAGCATTTCAAGAGGGCACCAGCAGATCACACAGAGGACGCCGGACACGACACTGCCCTTTGGGAGGGGCCTCTGCTTCCAGGCTCAAGCATCCAGTTGCACATCTGAGCCTCACTTCAGCTTCCACAGCCAGCAACCTCACACCTGTGTGGCAGACAGGTTAATTTTGTTTGGGGAAGAAATCAAGCACCTTTTATAAGCCAGGAAAACCACATCAGACATAGGTTCCTGGGTAAGTGCTAGATAAAAACCAAACATGTACATATTACTCTGTTACAGGATAACATGTAACAGCAAATACAAAGGATGGCATTTTAGCATGATGATGATCAAGGAACATACATAATTTTCTAATACAGTTGACTTTTAGAACAGATTTCATCTGAGTTTCTCAAAGTCACCTCTCCTCAAACATAACTGAAATACCTCAATACATACAGCCTTTCTCCTAAATTAAGCTATTTATAATATACTCTCAGAAAAAAGGAAATGCAAGGTGACAGATGACAGTAGCAGACCTCAAAATACAATTTATTATTCATGTGCATTACCTAAGCCCTATCTAGGGACACAGACCTATTTTTCCTTTATTTAAAGCTTTCTGATTATATACAAGTGAGGATATATGCCACAAAATCTACTTTGCTTTGTGCTAACAATGTATGCCAGGATACTAGTCTATTCAACATACAACAACAGAGCTTTCTAAAAATCACACAACTATGCTAAGCATTATTTATAGAATGACGTTCCTATCTTAACAGGATCTCATAGAAGATGTGCTTTTTCACCGTAAGTGCTGTTGTGCAAAAAAGCTTAACTGCAGCAATATGAATTTTAGGTTGAAAGGTATCACAGATTTGTTTCATACAGGATTCTGGGAACTGCCTTCTTAAAATCCTAATGATGAGTAGTGACTCATCGCAAGGGTTATGACATAATTCTAGTCTAAAAATTCTAGACTTAGGAATCTAACCTTCTACCCTATTCCTTTTTTTAATCAAAACGCCTTCTCATCTAGAAACACCTCCCCCAAAACTGTAACACTGACCTAATTCAGTAGTTACAATCTATACACACCCACACACATTTATAATTTTCTTTCTTCTCTGTGCCTTGTGTCTTTCAGGAAGGAGAAAATTATTTATACAATCAGAATAGAAAACTGGTGGTCCCAGCAATTTGCTCATTAACACTGACATGCACTAAAATTGAAATGTATTTAATGATTAATGAAAAACTTGTCATTAAGCTACTATTCAGTAGAGCAAAAAGTGTCTAACTTTCAATGTTTAAAAAATACCTGATAAGCAGCAATCACAGAAAAGGTTATTTCAAATAGTTTATATAACACAGACAATTAATTTTGATTCGTTCTCCAGGTAAAGATGTGAGTGTACATGGGACTTAACTGCATCACGCTCCCACACATTATTACAAAGCAATAAATTTTTAAGTAATACAGTAAAAGATGGATTTTGAGTTACTGTAATTGTTATGAACTAAAACTATGCTTATTAAAAGATAGGTTACTTCAAGTAACCTTTTTCATTGATCTTTCCACATCATATATCCGAAATTAAAGACTCTTGGCAGCATAAGTTTCTGGAACATTGGGAACATCCATGCAAACATACAGTTCTATTTGTCCACAGTATCATACAACAAAATAAAGAGGGATGTTCTGAAACTTACTTCAGTTCTTTCAGGATTTTTCTTTTTGTTTAACTTCAAAGCTTAGCGTAGAGACTAAGTGTAGCTAAGCTATGTCTACTTAACGGTACATGACTTCACTTCATACAAGGTGCACCTACACCTACCATTTACATGAATTTAAGCAAGCAGTAAAAACGGAGAAAGTGAACTTCCAAAAGAAAGCATCACCACTTATTGTCAGGTCAACAGCAAAGCAGAGGGACCACAACTCTCAACCCCATAAATATGGTCTCAACGGAGTTATCTAAATGCATTCAGATCTTCAAGCACCAGCTACACAACACTCTGTGCTGGACACTCTAGAGGAATGCTGCAGAAATGCTAGTTTTAAGCAATGTTTCCTCTTCCTTGAGCAACAAATATGAATATTACCTGTATTATAGACTTACAGGTGTGACAGCCTGATCCTATTGTCTTCTGCCCATAGTTTAGAGCACTGGGGAACTTATGCAGAGGTCTGGTTGAAAATTTGAAGTTCTGACGACATTCAAAGACTGAAGCCTTAATGTGAAGGAGATTTGGGAAAAATGAACTTAAACAACCCTGAAGAAATGAAAATGTCATATTTACACCGTGTTAAGAGAATTAAAATACTCATATATGTGGCATAATTCAAGAATGGGGATAAAGAATTCAGCATTTCTCCCATCACTATAAAAAAAAACAAACCTAAAGAACAAGACATAGAAGGCTAAATGATACAGAGAGTACTTTTGGGATTTTTTAAAATATAGCTCTGTTACTGCAAAATCACGTGGATTACTCTGTCTTTCGAAAAAAAACAGAAAACTGGAAAATAGTACTGGTTTCTCATGTAACCTGACTTGAGACATAGTGATGAAGAGCAGCATCTGACTACATTTAACTGTTTCAGGTGTAACAGCTTAAACTTAAGGTTCTCAGATTTCCTTTTCAGGCGATTAGAAGCACAGTCTCTCCTCAGGCTTCTCTGGCTAAAGCTGACCCCCTTTCCTCAAAAGTTTTGCAGTCTCAATATAAAATTCTCATTGAACTGCCAAGCTTGGAGCCCAAGAAGTTCTAACCAAAGCAAAGTGTATTCAGGCTAAGGCTGAGAATGCAGTATTTGGCCCTGCACATCAAGCCAACAAAACCTGACATATTCAAAATGTATTAACTTCTTTCCACGTGGAATAACTTCCCAAAAGACTTCAAAAAACCCAAGGTAATCCTTTACACCACTCAAAGGACTGTCTTACTTCAAGGCAGTGATTGATGAAGGTCAGGTGCTGAAAGGGAACTGGACAGCAGCAACAAGTGTCTTTTTCTAAAAGACATTCATTTGCCAGTAATTTTTGGGGCATTTAACAGTTAGTGTACCACTGATTACTTAAGGTACATGATGCTTTTTCCCCAGGTAGTGTAACAAGAGGTCAGGTCTTCAGATCATAGCTTAGTTCTGGCTACCAAACAGAAAAGTCAATTTCAGTTCCTGCTCGGGAGGAGAAGCGTTTTGCTCATGTGACAGTAAATAGAGAAGAATGCCAAAGATACAGCACCAAGAAAACAAGCAATCAATGCCTTACCTACAAAACCAGCAAATGTTAAGACAATTAATGGCGTTCCCTTCACTGAGCTGTGGACTTGCTGTCATGCTCTGTAGGCATACATTTCAGGCCACTGGCATGGACTGAGCGCTGAGCCAGACTGGGCCTCTCACCCAGCACAACCATTCATTCACTCTCAGGAGCTTTCAAAGCAGGAGTTACACTGGTTCAACTGGTATGAAACTGTATCCTCAATGATACTCAGTATATCTCAATGACAGAAGGAGGAGGGACATAAAATCTATAGCCCCTGCAATTCTATTCCTTTAATTCTTGTTTTGCACATTTCCAATGATTAAGAAATTACATTCAAGGCACTAGTAAGCAGTTAGATAATGTGGGTTTTTATGCTGGGAGATGAGAATTTTGGTCACAACAGTGAAACAAACCAGACTTTCCAAGAACAGAACGAAGTCAAGTGATTAAAAAAAGCACCAGTAAATGCATGCACTATAACCTAAGAAAAGCAAGCTTGTAAGTCACTTCTATCTAGAAAATGCTAACATCTATTTTAAAAATTGCTTAAAAGTTTTGCACTATGACTTTCACTTACTATGCAGCCCTTTTCTTGAATTCAGAATGAACATGCAAAGAAGTGGGCAAGATTTCCTTGCACCTTGTATTACGAGAACAAGCTACAACAGGAAACATTCTCACAATTGAAAAAAAAAAAAACAAAAAACACAACAACCAAAAACCAGATCTAAGAACTTTAGTATGTACATTTATTTCAGTCAGAGAGTCAGATTCAAACTCATGCTGCTCAGCAACACAATGCTATACTTTTTTCCAATTATACTACTGTTTATTTATGCAAGAGACTGCCCTTCTGTAACCCAAAAAATGTGTTCTTGGCAATACAGCCCATTAGGATTGAATTGATATTTCAGGTCCAAGTGCAATCTCAGTCCTTCACAGTAGCAGTTGAGCACTATAAGCAAGGACAAATCATGGTTCAATGTCTACACTGAAATCATGTTCTAGATTAAAAGGAATACACACATTTGCAATTGATATGATTTGAATGTTACTTCAAACTCAGCCTCTCTGTCTTTTTGCTACAGAGCATTATTATTGGATGCTCAAAAGTCAATGGGAGAAATTGAAATACATTCTCAGTATTACAGGTAGCAAAAAAACAGGCTTAATTTCACTTAAGTGACAAAGGCTTTTCTCAGCAAGACATGGATGTTTACAGCAAAGCACTAGGAAACAGAGGAAATTTTAAAATTTCTGAGCATTGAGGTATCAATGGCTTCCTACTAGCTGCTGAAGCACACTGTAAAGGGGGAGTGAAAGGCTTTGGGAATGTACAGAATGGGAGATATTACAAAGTCTGAAAGAAACAACAGACCAGACACCTAAGTTCACACAGTAGTACTCATCTCCATGTTTTCTCTGCATGAGAATGTGCACAATACAGCCTACAACTCTTGCCAATTAATATTCTTCGTAAGAGCAGACAGACATAAACTGTATTTCTGTACTGGCATTGAAAGTTTTCTTTTTTATTAGTTATAACAGTATGTAGCAGTGGTTCAGGAAATAACTGGCGGTGATAGCAACAGGTTCAGTTTCCTAGCAGAAGGAGTCTTCAAAGCTGTTTCAGAACATATAGGTTGGTATACATGCAGGTAGGAAATAACACCTCATTTTTCCTTATTTAATTTAATTTTGGATAAACATATTGCAATATACTAACAAAACAGAATGATGTATCCAAAAGTTGGGGTTTTTTTTTTTCCTTTGTGCAATTCATTTAATACATGGTC
Source organism: Strix uralensis (assembly GCF_047716275.1). Taxonomy (NCBI): domain Eukaryota; kingdom Metazoa; phylum Chordata; class Aves; order Strigiformes; family Strigidae; genus Strix; species Strix uralensis. Next base: position 41,636,860 of record NC_133973.1, read on the forward strand.
TCCAGATTTATTCTAATTGATTATCCTTAGTTTTAGCTATTATGTGTTTTCTAGTACACACATGATTATCATTCATAATTAATGCATTTAAAACATCCTAGCAACCACCATAAAATAATAACCACCTAGCAACCACCATAAAATAAAATAATTTAAATAAATGTTATACATCTCAGCCTCTTTGCCATATTAGGCAGTATTTCTGCTCTGAATCTAAACACAGAAGATACATCAATGTCATAAAAAAACCCCAGTTTCCAACATTTATAATGTAATATATTAAAACAACTGATACTAAATATTTTAAAATCAGAAAACCCAAATAAGCTGTACTTAATAGTTTTACAGTATGATCAAGAATCTAGGGAAACCTACATACGTAACTTCTACTAGATCTTGACAAACAGGATATAGTCCAAAATAGCACAGAAAGGAAGGGGGGAGGAGTAGGGGGAAGGGAGAAAAGTAATCAAACTACCATCTCTGGACATAAAACCGTTTAGTGAAACTCAGAGTCACTAATGCAACTTCCTACAGTCTAATAAATAAGATCAATTTAATACTCTTCTTTACCATAAACATGAAAGACGTTAGAAACGACCTGAATTTCTGTACTGTATTTTTACATGCTTGTCTGACTAAATGTACAGTAAATAAAACAGGTTTAAAAAAAATCTCCACTGATTGAAACTAGAATTATTAACATAATTTTAACAAACAGGAAAAACATTCCTAGTCAAACCCTTCATGTATCAATTCTCAATCCCATACTATTCAATATCACCAGTAACACAGACAAAATTATAAAATTACTAATGAATTTTGCACATGGCACACAAACTAATGGGGTGATAAACAATAGGAACATGTCACAGAGCAATCTGGATCATCTGATAAGCTTGGCACAATAAAATGTGCACTAACATAGCCAAGTGTTAGGTCATTCACCTAGGAAAAAAAGGACATACAGAAAACTTCGTATATATTGGAAAACATGACTAGAAGCAGGGTTATTCTAGAAAAGCAACTGCATGCAATCACCACAATTGCATGTTTGTAGCAAGAATAAATCTCAGGACTGTTGTCTTTTTAACGGAAGCATATAATTTTGGTCACAGAACTGATAAGAAACTTGCGAATTATAGCCTTTTACATCTAGGGGGGAAAAAAAAAAAAAAAGTAGCAACAAAGATACCCTCCACACCAATCCGCTGCCCCAGCGAGGTGAGAGTGCAACATGCTGAATCAAATACCTGAACCCATTACAATACCAGCCACAGGACAGAACACCAGAGACCATCCACTTCCAAGGCAGCCTAGTTGTTCTGGGGCTTTCGACTACTATTTATCTTATTCCTTTGCAATAAGGGAATAAAGATGTCCTTTTAAGACTGCTATGTCTACTCTCTTCAACTTTTGGGCCTATCAAAGGAGAAAAATAACTGAGAAGACAGCAGGCAAGTACTATAGGAACTGTATTTGGAACTGACATTTTATTTTCAAAAAAGCAGTAATTGCCCATTAAGCACATAAACAAAATCAGAAAAAGCACTGAGGACCTGACTCTTCCCTACAACTTTTGAGAAGAGGTACACAATTTTCTACACATGACATAGCATTTCCTTTTTAGTTCTGAAGCCCAAAGTTATAAATACAGTAAGATATTATTTCATGCTAAGAGCTTTTAAGCTGTAGACTTCCAGAACAAAACCAATACATCCAAAATGTGTGTTTTCTAAATCTTTGGCTAGTCACGCAACAAACATTTCTTGGCTGTTTGAAATAGCATACGGAGCTAAGAAGACCAGCTGATATCACTACCAACTATATATAGCTACACTTTCAAATAAAAGTAATGTCCATACACAGAAACCATTTTTAAACATAACTTTTAAAGCATAAAAGATAAAGAGCAATATACCCAGTAACACTATTCTTCATACCAAGCGAGAAGGGAGGATGCTGAATGCACTCCCAGGACACCGAGTAACAATAAGTAACTGAAAGGGCTTAGGAGTTGTACCTTCCAACGTATGAGGAACTAAGTACCATGATATTGTTATGGTTTCGCATTTGAAATTAAAGCAGACAGCAGATATAAAATATAGGCAAAATACAGAACTAAATGCAAAGGAAGGTCTAGGTTTAATAGGTTTGAAACAAAATCAGTAATAGTAGGGTGTAAAAACATGACTACCATCTATGCACAGGAAAAAATACCAATAAGTCTTCAGCATTAAAAAACAAAGCCAAAGAAGCACTTCAGCAAAAGGCTCTTAAAAGGACTTCAATCATGCCAGAGAAAGAGCAGTAAACACCATTTTTACCAAAGTCTAGTTTTCTTGAAAGCAAGAACTCAGCAGGAAAGTCAATTCATACAACCCAAGAAGTATACTAGCTTCTACAAGGTAATGTTAAAACAAACAAAACAAATCTGGTTTCGTTAACATGTAACCTTTTACGCAACTCCACCAACATAAGAAAACGGTCTGATACATTTATGTTTTTGTGTTGAGCAGTACCTGTTTTTAGAATACTAAAGCAAATTAAAACATGGCCAAAATTTCTGTTTGCAAAAAGCTGCCAGTCTCACTTTTGTTTCATCTTTGTAAGACGACTGCCCTTAATACTACAAGTAGGCTTAAGCTACTGCAAAGTGATTTTGTTTGTGTTTGGACATTACATCACTTCACAGCAAAGACTGTTTTTTTCTCATTTTGTTCAGATTTGCCATAAGAAGTCAGCAATATTCACATTTGGGTTGACAAAAATAAACAAATGTTCATGCATCTACACAGATTCTTCCTCCAAACAGCAAACTCCAGTTTCTTAGCCACTTCAGAAGCTCCTTCTTTTCCATCTTTAGGAATGGATATTCCTTTCTTCTTTCATGATCAAATCCTTGGACTTTTAACTTCATTAAAGATTTGGGGTTTGCATCTGATATTGTGAGGGTAGCAGTGAAACCACTGATGCATATCCAGAACTTTAGTTCTGCAACTTATGTGGGAAGTTTTTATTGTTATTTTAGGTTGCATTACATTCCATAATTTCTCTCTAAATCAGGTCCTAAAGTTAACTAGAGAAGAACATGAGTTTTGTCAATTCCAAAAAGCATCCACAAAATATCTCACTTCTTTTTGAGAGTTGGGCTCAAACCCTTAATAATTGTTAAGAACCTTTATCCTCTAGCTCTGATGACCTTTGAAACTTCTTTGGAAGTCATGTTCTTCTTTTGCTGAAGGGCTCACAAACAAATACCAGATTTTTTTAGCACAATTTTGTAGGCAGGATTGATGAAGGTGGAAGTATGAAGTATCCACCTCCTCCTCCAATGAACAGAATACAGTATTTAAGAATAGAATTATTTTCCAGCTGGAAGGGACCTACAGTGATCATCTAGTCCATAAGGATTACAGATAACATTAACTGCAGATAAAAAACCCCTAAAAATTAATGAAACAAGTTTAATCAAAACACTCCCTTTGATCTGCTATACTACAGCAATTTAATACTATTCATCATTTCCATTCTTCCTGGGGAACAGAGCAAAAAAGGAAGCTTAACACTTCAACATTCCATCCTTGGAAGATCCCACTGAACTGTACAAATGTCCAAATCATCATTTCTCATGTTCAGCGGCATCCCTAGCCTTGGCTTCCCCCTGAGATACATAAATATGTCATGGTTTCTGTTATTTCTGATGAGGTTCACACATTCTACAAGGCTACTGGTAGGTGCTGAATGGCTTTTGCTACCTTCATTCTTTCTCATGTATTTGAAGGGAAGCATAATGGCATCTCCCAGGTTCATTCCACTTGCAGCTTTAAAACATGAAATTATTTATAGTATACTCCACTTAAGGATTTACAAAACTCAACACTATAAATATTTGAAATGTTGTCTAAAGCCATTCAGCCAATGAATTATGGATATCACTACAATGTTATTTCTACATTTTACTTGCACGCTATTCTTTGTTAAATCATGCTTATACACAGCACCTGACATATCACTGTAGTGTGCAGTACCCAATGTCACTACCACAATTACACTATAAAGTGTCCGTTAGAATAGCTAAGTTTAAAGTTAGCCTGCAAAAAGCAGGATAGCCCCTTCTGATACCCTTCATGTTTTCTATGGAGAATTTAAGGGCTTCTCTGAACTACGTTAAACATTACGCTACCAAAAATCATTATTTAATTAATTAATAATTATTATTACTAGTCTATGCTCCTAATACCCTGTGACATTATCAACACGTTATAGAAATTTTCCCTTCAAATTATAAAATTAACACAACTTATTGCTTGGTTAACTGCAAATAATTAAAGCATGGTATAGCATCTAAACCAGATATTAAGTTGGAAGCATTTCACATTCTTGAATCATGACAAAATTAACTTTGTGAAATACCTAGATATTCTGAAATGTTTTAAATGCAAATAATCTAAGTATTCCCATTACTGTACTAGCATTAATTTATCTTTATTTTAAACTCTGCTTTTCATGTAATGTTCAATTAGAAAGCACAAACTAAGCACAGGAACTCAACACTACCATCATCATCAAGCATAATTTAAAATGTCTCAAATACATCAGAAAGTTGATATCAGCATTAAAATTCATGTCTCAATAAGCTTCCTCATAACTGCTTAACAAACTTACCCAAACTTCCAACTAGTTTTCAATGTACCAACTGCCTAACTCAGCCTGGAGATTTTTGTACAGTTCCATGCTAGATAATTGCAAGTAAACATTTTGCCATTTCCTGTTGCCTTACAACTATCTCAGTCAGAAGATACTTGCTCTGAAAAAATCAAGCTTGCACAAGCTCACTAGAGATGTTATAAGCAGATAGCAAATTTTTTTTAAGACTGTCTGCCTTAAACATGCTCCATTCCAACTAAACTTATACAAGCCATCTGCCTAAGCAGACTGAATGCTCAAGAAATCACTGAAAACGTTCTATCTGCTCCAGAGAACTTGTATAACAACTCTCCTTAAAAATCCTGGCCTCTCTACAGGGAAATAAGAAGTGGCAACAGGAACAGCAGTTTCTGTCTTCTGTCTTAATGCTCCTTCTGCCAACACAACGAAGGCTGTAGTTTGATACAAATGCAAAAAGGTAAACAGCAGAGGAAGTTGGATAGGAACAAGTAATGAAGCCCCTAGAAAGTACATTAAGAACAAAGCAGGGTTGGAAACAGAATTACTTCCACTATAGCCACTCCCCCACAGAACCAAAAAGTGATTCCACTGTCCCAGAAACTTAATATTCCTGCATCTATAAAACCTATCAAAAAGCATGTCATAACTTACTTTGAGAAATGCAGGAGGCAATTCATCAACTATTACCACATCTTAAGGACTGAGGATGGGTTTAAAAACTCTGTTGCAGCTCTGTCTGAAAACCAAGACGTGATTCAAAAAAACTAACCCACCACACAAAAAACCCCCAATCCAAAACACACGTTACTGCTAATCTCCCTGCACTGAAAATGGTTAACTGCTAAATCCCATAAACCACCTTGCTAAAGAGCACCTCCTTTCAGTACACAAAACAGACTATAAACATACCAGTTTTCAGCTGAATTCACCAGCAGGCCAAGGGAGACAAGAGGAATGTCATAACTCTTCTTTTTAGGGGCAGTGCTTAAACTAGCACAAAGTGACAGTGACAGGACACTCACAAGGTAGTTTTGGCACCACAGTGTGTATGTGGACCTTTTCTTCTTCCACTGTTGGAATCTCAGTGAGAAACAGCAATCTTTATTCCTCAGTAAGAGTATTATATCCTGATAAATTTTAGAACAGAAGTTTCATTGTACTTCTGCATGTGGACAAGCCTTAGCTGAGGTACAGCTTCACAGTCTGTTTGAAACCAGGTAAGTCTCCACTGTCACAAGAAGAGAAGGAGGGCAATCTTGCTCACTTTCATCCTAACCACCTTCTCACCACTAGTATTAGGCCCTTGCGTCACCACACAGTCAGCCAGATCAAGAAGCCAATCTGGCTGAAAGGTAACTGGGGGAAAGGAATGAAAATCATTTGTTTTCAGCTGCATTACATGCCGTATGAACACTAACAATGGCATGAGAAGCAGGAAGAATACATAACCATGGATAGAACCAACTCTTTTACCATCAGTGTAAATCTATCATGAAATGCACCCTGAAAGAGGAAAAAGGAAGGAAACAGAATATGGATAATTATAGTTAGCGCATATTTAGCTATGATAGCAACCAAGGTTCACATACATTAGAGCTGAGATGAGTCTTGACAACACAGAAGTGTCATAAAGACCAAAATTTTTCTCAAGCATAATGGGTATCACAGGAAAATGCACACAGAGAAAGCTGTTTAGTGCATGATAAATGCCAGGAATGTCAGTTCATGACCAGCACAAGTTCAGTCCTGAAAGAAATACTACGTAGCTGGAGCAAATCAGGCTAAGTGTGAGAAGTTTAAGAAGGTGAAGGCAAAAAACTCTTTGCCCTGGAAATTATGATAAAGCCAGTGGAATACTTAACAGATCACAATGAGTCAGGAAAATGAATTTAGCAGTAACACTGTGAATAATCTGATCTAAAGTACATAAATTAGTGACAAAGCTACAGCAGGTAATGCAAATGATGAAAATAAAACACAGAAGCTGGCAAAAATTGTACTTCTGCTGATCAAAAAAAAAAAAAAAAAAAAAGAAAAAAAGGCCAGAGTTATGAAACTGTAAACAAGACTGCATGATTCAAACATTATCTGGAAATTCAGGTCAAAAAACCTGGAAATAGAGACAACCAAGTGTGAGTAACTGAGTACAGCAGCTGTATTCACTGTGACAGTCAACGTCTCACTGCTTTTTAGCAGAAGAAATGTTCATATAACAGAATTTTCTGTCTGTGCGAGAGACACAGACAGACAGAAAATGCTCTCTAAATTTGTCAAAGGCTCAATTTGACATTTTTCTCCTACATAATTTGGGATTTTTCAGACTAATCCAGTTTCCACTGTAATTTCATTTCTATCAAACTAAGTCCCTTGGGTAAACAGTAATCAACTGAGGCACGAGGAAGAAAAATTGTCCATACCTTATTTGTTACAGAAGTTAAATGATGTTTTACAAGCAAAGAAACAGAACTGCAAAAGTCAAAGGGAAATCTCTGGGTTATAAGGCAGCTATACAGAACTCCTGAGAAGTTACCTCTGTCTGTGTCTTGTTCGTATACATTGCTGGAGTAATCACAGATTTTTCAGATTAATCTCTTCATCCTGTTCTCATTTTTCTGGGTACTGAGATGAAGCCAAAACTGAGGAAGAGCAAGGGAGCACAACAGAAACTTAGCCAACATAAGCTGTGTCTACAACACCTGAACACCTACCAAAAATCCACTGAAAAGTTATGACAGGAGTACTTTTGAAGTTTACATCCTCTGTGTCTCAATTCTTCATCAATAAAACAAAAGACAACACAAGCCTTTTAATTTACAGAGTGATGTGAGAAATAATATGTTAATGTTTGGGAAATGTACAGCCTAAGAGTGAAAAGCACCTATCAAGTTTATTAACAGAGTTCTACTCAGTATGGGTTCAGACTGATGTAACAAACACCTTTACAGAATGAATTCCAAAGATAAAATACTGAATGACAATCCAATTCAATTCATCTTCCAGACTGAATGAGTCAATGATCCAATAGGAAGAAGAGTTCATAATTAAAGTGGGGGAAAAAACCCACTGGTTTAATGACCAGTTTCATTCTCGTATTTCCCCATTTTCCACTTCTATGTAAATTTAGAGGAATCTTCTTCAATTACCCATGGCTCAAATGAAAATATCCCCCTTGAAGAGTAAAATGCTTAAATAGATCATGACTTGTGTATTTTTTCCAAGGCTCTTTGCATCATTTGCTTTTCACCGCACACAATTTTTAAGTAACTTCACTGAGCTATCTGATAACTCAACTGAAAAATGAATAATAGAAGTATTTTAAAAATCAAGCTTTTAGTTCTGCTGAGGAATCCACTCTGAAATACTACAAATCCCAAGTCTTGATGAAATAATATATACTATAGCTGAGAAAAATGAACACTTGCATTTATCAAGCATCTGAACAAAAATAAGGTACCTCAAACATCATCCTCATATTTACAAATTCATCAACGCAAAGAAAAAAACCAACCAATTATACACACCCTGTGACAAGTTGTCTGTAAAGAAGACACCTTCTTCCCAGCAAGAAAGCCTCTCCAAGGTATACACCTAACGTCACCAATTTTGGTAAAACAAAACATGTTACCCAGAAGCATTAGCTACCCACAAGTATGAGAGAAATAAAAAAAAAAGTCCAAAGGAAGATATCCACGAAGACAAGTGGGATATCCACTAAAATTCTGAATTCATAAGTAACATTTTCAAGGAAAAATGGCACAAGAAAACACAGAATGAATTAAACAGAAGATATTCAGGAAGGAAAAGCAAAAAGGTAAATGCACAGACACTACTTTTATCATATTGATAAAATCTCACCACAGTGTTTCTTTAAATCAGACTAGTAACACCAGACTAAGCAGGCAAGTTAAGAGCAAAGTACAAAAATCTAAACAAAGAAAATCCTCATTTCTCATTAAGTGAAAACATCTTAAAAACCATGAGAAGTATCTAAACAGAAAACAAACGTTTCCAGAGATTGTGAAAGAAGCAGGTTTTTTATACCTACTGTACCAGTCTACAGAAGTGTACCCCAAAAATAATGTCTTTATAATTCCTATAGATGGAAAAGCCATTGCAGCTGAACAGTTTAAATGTCAGCTTGGTTGTTAAGGTTTCTCCCCTCTCCCCCTGCCATTTCTGGCACAGAAGTCCTAAGAAAAGAACTTAAATTCATCAAATACACTGGAAAAGCTGATTATGTTAAAGAGATATGGAATAAAGAATTCTAGTGGACAACTGTAATTTAGAAGTTAAATGACATACAATGATAAACATATATTTAAAGCAAAATTTTGTTGTTAGAATGATCAGAAGTAAAACTAAAGGGTTAGTCTTCATTATAAGTGTGAACTACCACTATTTATCATATTTTCAGACCCATGAAGAACCACAGTAGCTCATCAACACTAAAAATCCCTCAAACTGTATTTTAGGTTTAGCATAGTGTAAGCACATAAAAGCGTGAAGCAGCTCTCACAGCAGAGATTTTGATTCTCTGCTCTCAACTGTTAGTTACTTGCTGCTGGTCTAGAAAATGTATACAACTTCTGCAACATCTCAATCTTCCTGTGCAATCCTCACACCTACAGAAATATAAAACAAAAACAAACAGCACCATCAAGTGTCACGTACAATTTCCATTTTAGAAAAAGGTGATCTTCACAAGTACCAACTAAGGATCAATCAATACAGTGCATCCGAATCTCCAAATCAAGCTCTCATGTTGGCTACTACTTGTCAACAACAAAACTAAACTAACATGTTGGTCATTCACTATCCTCATGCAAGCTGCCTCCAGGCACCATATCAGTTGCTACTGGTTCTAAATATTCATTCCGTTATCAGGAAAGTGATACAAAAAACCCCAAAGATTCATGACAGGATACATTACCAAACCCTCCTTCATCCAGTCAAAATTCTTAGGATGGTGTAGATAAGTGAAAAACTTCAGTCATACACCTGCTAACCAGAGGCTGATACTGATCATATGGGTTTTTTTCCCATGGCTGAAAACACATCAGCTTACAGCAAAGTTTCACTACCGCTCTGCTACTTGCTGCATCCACTGCCACTGATGAAAATGAAGCTTTTCATTTCACTTCAAAGCTTTTCATTTTATGAAAAAAATTCTGTTTTCCCACTCCTAAAAGATGGAAGGACAGGAAATTATGGCTTCTCAAATGCCATAAGGGGAATTCATGTTTCAAGTTACATCTTCACTAGACACGTTACAAATCGTCAACCACAGCCATCTGACTAAACTGCTACAAGAATAAGAACAGTAAGAGTTTTCAGGCAATCTGGCGGTTATCTTCCTGTCTTAATTACCAGAACTATCATGAAGAAACTCTGACACAGCAAGAGAGCTATAAAGCACTTAAGAAACCTGACATTACTACCTCACCTAGGGAAAAAGTTAGTACATCAGCTTAAAAAAAAATATCCCAGTGCATGTGTGTGTATACACACACACACAATTATAAGCAGTCAGGAAAAGCACCTGGGATTTTAAGTTCCCACTGTGATTAATAAAGCACTGTCTGAAAGACACATGGAGGGCTGTGCAAAACTGGAGCCTGAAACTGTAGAACAAGTCACTGGAGTTTTCACCTTCAAGCTCCGTCAAATTTGTGTCACAATTTAAAAAAACAATAATGGAAATCCTAACAGCTAAAGGATTCAGGAAAATGCATTAAAAGGAAAGGTCAGAGATCACCAAGCAATTAACATTTTATTTCTATATTAGAAATATAAAAAGTGATATAAAATATAGCTTAAACTATAGCTTAAGCTTTTGGTTTATCAAAATTTTGGTCTTTCACCAATCTATTCACCTAAAAATTAAGCTAAGCAGATCCACCTTTCTTATTTAACTTTCAAAGTCATGGACTTTTTCTGTTGAAACTTATTCAATAACACACCAAAATACTTCATTGCTAAAACAGCAGAAAAATTAAACACTAAAAGATGCAAGGCTCATTTACTGAGATGCCAGTATATTTTGACAACAATGTTTATTCTCATCTTACATTAGAGAAGTAGGAGACTTTTCTTCCCCTCACTGTCAATTTTAATTTCTGGACAAGAAAACTTAAGTTTCACCCACAGGCAATACAGGCCTGTCACCACTATCCCACACCACGGTGCTATCAAGGACACTCCCCTCCAAGCAAAAAAGCCTGTCTGGTAACAGAGCAATCTTATCTGGCACACATCACTACTGTTTTTTCTTTACTGAACACAGTTCTAAACAATCTCCTTTTTCTTCTTTCACGATTTCAGAGCATTATAGCTAAGACCACCCTAACACAACAATACCTTTTCCTCTTTCCACACCTAGTCCTGCTGAAGCTAGAGGAAAGGTTAAGCAGCAATTGAGTGACTTAAGGATTGAAGCCTATGAAATTTATAATGTCCATGTTTTGTGCCATTCCATGTTGACATTAAGCTGTTAAAAAAAGTGGTACTTCTCTTAAAGGCCCTTCTAGGAACAATTTTCTATTACTTGAGGTTTGGGTATTTTACATGAAAGCTTAATGAAGTTAGCCCTGAAATTTCCTCCATGTACTTTTCATTATTTTGAAGTACTCATTTGAACAACGCTTCTGTTAAAAAAAAAATACTAGGGAAGTCATTTACACTTTATAGCAGAGAGGAGAAGAGGACATGAGCAAACACTAAGGAGTCACATGTTTGTGTCTTGCCTTCAACATATTCTTGAATCTCAGCTTTAAAAAAAAAAATTGGAAAAAAGGTTTCTTTCTGTGAGAGTTCTCCATTCACAGATGTACATCTTTAAGGAATGATGCAATGTGGAATTCCCCTCTTATGAGTGAATTCATGGCCAAACATTAACTACCGAACAGTATGATTTGCTAAGATGTCCATGCAAAGATCTACATGCAAGAAAATCACATTCTTCTGTTGGTAGTTACATGCACAAGGAAAACAAATCTCAAAACAGGGTTACATACTGGTTTTCTAAGCGGATCAAGGATGCTACAAATAAAAGTTTCCCACAATAGCATTCCTGATAGCTATACATTACTTCTAAAGCAGCCTTCATTTTAACTTCATGAAAAAAGCTGAAGATACCAGCATTTGAAACATGACTAGATCTTAAATCTACATCTCATAGATCTCTTTTGGAGGTGTACTAACACAGAGAAGTTAACCAAAGGCAAGTAATCATTCTCACAGTTAATACTAACTAATCCTTTAAGAAAACCATCAGTAATGTCTCCTTTAGAAAGCAATGAATATACATGTACCCATATGGGTTTTATTCCCATCATTTTAATTTTTATTTGAAAACACATCAACAGCTGGCAACCAAAAAACTTTGATATCAAGCAGATTGAATTCAGCTCTCAAATAAGATGAGTAACTAATGGCTTCTTACAAAATGCAGCAAATATCAGAAAATTCACAACAGAAAATGCAAAAGGAACTGGCTGTGGTGTTAAGCTCCCTTAAAAAAAAAAGGGAAGAAAGATTTTACACTAAGTCACAACTGGCTACTTCAAGACTTTATTTACTTCACTTCTCTATTGTGGGAAAGTTAATAACAGCTCTCCTGTAACCTTACCAACAACTCAATATTTTAAATGATTTTACCAAACCAGATCTACAGAAAGTGCTCAAAGCACCAATGGGCTCAAGCAGACACTGTAATGTCTCAGAAATGCAGCAGTTGACATTTTGAGGGTGCAAAGTCATGACAGAACAGCTTTCTGCCACTGTCTATTCAAGACTCTAAACAAGAAGATCCAAGTCAAAACCTGGCTCTGCCATGAAGTGCAGAGGGAAACTCTTAACCATATTCTCAAGGCATGCTACAGCCTTGAGCATAACAGAGACAGCCAATACAACATAACTGTTTTAAAAAGGTAACTAACTCATTACGAAACTGTAATTCATTATAACAGTGTGAGAACTTCAAAACGTTACTACATACATAAGAGAACAAAAACTACATTTAATACATGAAAAATGTCACTGCGTTTTTCTAACACATGAATCCCAAATAGCTCAAACTTCCCAAGTAGAAAAATCCAAGTCTCACTGGATGCAAGCATATGCTTAATCAAAGATCTTCTTTCCATCCTTTGTCTCTGCTATGTAAAGACTGTTTAACTACCATTTTGCAATACAAACGTTTACCAAACTGCTCTTCCTAAACATAACAACTGCTTGGCAAGACAGCTAAGCAACTGACATTCATCACTACTGGATACTGCAGAATAAGAACCTCTTCAGAAAAATGGGACAAAATAGAGGTTGTGGTGAACATTCTACACTGATGGTAAAGGGCAGGTATAGCAATATAGCTTAATTTTTAATTCTTTTTCATTAGGTTTGTGTCAGGGAGATAGTATGCATAATAAAACTCAGTTATGTAAAAAAAAAAGTTACGTATTTATACTCCACAAACATCGTGTATAAGACAAGTCCACAGCAACAGCACACAGCATTGTGCAAAAGGCAAGGTATTACAACAGAAGATAGACATTATCAAGCTGTGTTCCCAAAACATACCCTCAAGTACAGCTTTAAATTTGAGCTCTAATTTTAAACCAGGGTGATATGGATAATAAAACTGGATGCAGCTGCAGTTTCAAGAGGAGACACATTCATGTTACAAGAAAAACTTAAGATACTTGAACAAGAGAAACCGTGTCCACTGTTCAGATTAATGCTAATGCTAACATCCAGGAAACAATTTTCTAAAGGACACAAAAGCCTTCACATGTACAGCCTTTCAAGTGAACAGAAAACCCAGCAAAGTTTCTTACATCTTCAGACAACCACTTCACACCAGTCTCTGCAAGTGCTGGATAAACAAGTCTACTGGTTTGATTAAACAGTGTTTGTGATTACAAGAAAAAGAATTGAAGTGTAATAGTTTTGGGGGTTTTGCCAGGTTTGGTTTGTTTTTTAAAAAAAAATAAATAAATCACACTTTAAGGGAACAACAGTAAGAGACACCTTTGATTCATTTACTTCACAAAGGAGGCTATCCTGCTCAGGATGTTTTCAAAACATGCCTAGAGTTTTTAGATCTCTCTGGAGATATAAAACAGTATTTCTGGGGACAAAAAAAAAAAAAAAATACTCAGAGTACTGCCTAACACAAAAGTGCTTGCCATTCAAATACCTGAAGTAGGTTCCAAACCTATTTCTAAACCAGAGCAGAAAGGACTGAAGTATATCCCATGGAACTTAATGTATTTTCAATATACACCTGATAGAAACATAATTTTAAAGCCATTTAAAAGTACTTTCTTCAAACTAGTAACTGGATTCCTATTCATTTTTACCCAAAGTTGTATTCATGTTGGAAGTCCTAAACTAATTTCCACTTTAAATGTAGGATGTTTGGAACAAAGGTGTTACAGGTACCTTTACTTTCTTAAAAGTCTATTTAATTTTGTTGAATAGACACTAATCTACTATTTTTGTTTATCCTCGGTCTCACTTGTAAGAATTCCAGAATAGTAATAAAATGCACAAACCTAAAAGTCTGCATTTAGAATAAGAGAGTAGTTGTGCTCGTCTATCTGTGTACAAATGCACCACAATGTGGGAAATAAAATGTTTATGTAAGGGTGACAGCATTCCACAGATACACAAAGAGTAAACAGTTTTCCTACCACTATCCTTATTCATTACCACCCTCCAGATGCAGTCTTCCTGTCAATTCAATGGGCAGAAGTATCACCACAAGGGCAAATTCTGCAAGACTCGCAGCAGCAGCCTGGAAAGATTAAGACAGAGGCTACCCAAAAGAAATACAATTAAGAAAACCTACACAAAAGTAAAAAAAAGGTATTGGAGTGAGAGAAAAAAGTTACTATGATATAATCTTACATTTATTTTTAGCTAATTCCCCCTCCCTCCAAAAAACCATGCTGATACTTAAGTCTCTTCCACTCCAGCTTTATGTTTATGTTTTTCATTCAAAGCTATCATTAAGCATCACCCTTGTCCAGTGTATTGCAATAGAATAATCAATACCTGTATTTCATATGCTCCCCCAAAATTCTTGGTATTAGCTACTGTACTTTGTTGGTTCCAAGAATAAACATTACTTCAACTCAAAGACTCAAAAGCATTATTAAAAACAAAACCAAAAAACTCCAACACCCTCATGCATGACTTAGATTTTGCTGAAATAAACATGTTACTTGATCAGGAACATTTATGGTGGAGAGTCCTGCCAATTTCCCAAAGTAAAACCTTAAAATATCAAGAATAAAGTTAGCTGTCTACAGATTTCAGTCGCCCCTAAATCCTTCTTACTAGGGACACCATTTGAAGTCCATAATCAATAAAGGTCAATCCTCCAAATACTCATCAATAGTCCCTTCCTAAACATAACAATTTTAGTATCCATTTGTCAGGCATTTGAGAAGCTTGCTGAAAAACACAGGTTACCTAGTCCATCTGTCACAACAAGTGTTGCCACTAGTATACTTAACACTGCATATTAATATCTAAATTCAACAACTTTTTAAAAATACAGGCCCCAGTTCTGCAACTAGGTCAGCAAAAGTGGGCCCTGTGCTAGCTTTGAGCCTGTGACTTCAGAGGGTCTTTGGGCTGATACAAACGTCCAGTGATACAAATACAACTGCAGAACTGTGAATATAAATCAAGTTGCACAGAGAACATGAAGACAGCCGAGACAGACACAGTATGTCTACAGTGAGCCTCGGAGTCCTTTGAACATTTAATTACAACAATTCTTTTCTGAAAGATCTTTTTTTTCCTGTAGGGTTGTATGTTGGGTGTTACTGTACATCTTCAAAATACTCAACTGGACTTCTGAGGGAGCAACCTGAAAATGAAACGTGGCATCTTAAAAAGCACCTCCACATTTTTGGATGCTTCTATGAGAACAAAGTCACTTAAGAACAAAATAAATAATTTTCAAAGTGTGTGCTC
Source organism: Strix uralensis (assembly GCF_047716275.1). NCBI lineage: Eukaryota > Metazoa > Chordata > Aves > Strigiformes > Strigidae > Strix > Strix uralensis. The sequence goes on from NC_133973.1 coordinate 41,652,517, forward strand.
TCTGTATACAAACAATGCTGCACAAGGTGGGACAGCACACGTTAACAGAGTGATTACCAACCCCGATAACCCATCCAACTGGTGAAATCCTACGTTTTCTTGAAGACAATAACAGAGAATAACCGTGGCCAAACCGCATGCAACTACCCCTGCAGCACACCCTGGACAAGGGGAGAGGGTTATATCGCCTAAAACAAATCGCAGCAGACAAGCCCCACGACATAACTTCGAGGCGAAGCGGCAGGGTGAACTAGAGAAAGAAGATGCAAAAAGCGACAAACGCTTTTTGTGCATCGAAATAGAGCTGCTGGAAGCCGAGACTAGAGGAGTGGCCTACGTGTTAATAATGTTTACAGCGGGCGTGAACGAGCTGGTGCTGGCGGTTTTCATTGAGACTGTAAGAAAAGCGCCTCAGCAGGGCCTTATTTCCAGGCGTCGCCCGGGCCTACACGGCTCCAATCACTCCACCTCAGTAATGGCGTTCGGTGCGAAGGGAAGCGAGAACCAGGGGAGGCAAAGCTGGGTGCAGCGCTGCGGGGAGCCACCCGGCCCTCCTCACCCGGCGGCACCGGGGGGGGACGGCGGGAGGGGCCGCCCGGCGGCTGGCGGAGCCCCCCGAGGGGCGCCGAGCACTTCCACCCCCCGGCAGTCGGGGAAGAGGATGAGGAGCCGTCAGCCATTTTCCCTTGCCCTCCAAAACACCAGCGATGCAGGGCCACACGCCGGGGGCTGCGAGGGAGGCGCTGCCGCCACCCGCCGCACGTTATCCCCACCCCCCCACCCCCGCCGCCCGCCCCGCGGGGCTCGGCTCGCCCCCTCCTCCCCGCCGCACCCCGCCGTCCCGCACCCCGACCCGGGGACCCCCTCCCCGGAGAGCGTTTCCCTCCGCTCGGCACGGCGGCGGCCGGCTGCAGCGCCAACAGCTCCCCCCGCGCCGCCGCTTGGCCTCGCCGCGTCCCGGCCCCGGCCTCGGCCCCCGGCCCCGCCCGGGCACAGCGCTCCGCCACTCACCCCCGCACGGTTTCCCCTTGTCCCGCGGCTGCTGCTGCGACGACCCGGTGCCCTCCCGGGTGCTGCCGAAGGAGCGCGGCCGGGGACTGCCTCATCCCAGGCAGCCAGCAGGGCAGGGTCTCATGCCAGGCCCCGCGGTCCCGGGCGTGCAGCCGGCTGGCTGAGGGGGCGGCTCCGCTTCCCCGGTTCCCCCCTCGGGCGGGCGCCGTGTACTGCGACGGGAAGAGGGAGGGCGAAGCCGCCACCGCTGCCCGCGCTTCAGATCCCGGTCCTGGCCGCTCCGCTCTCTCCGGCGCCGGCGGCACCGCCGGGGCGTTTTTCCTGCGTCACCAGCTCCTGCCCGGCGGCCCTGGGCTTCGGCTCCGGCTGGGGCTTGGCCGGGGCCTGCGCGCTCCGCTCCGCCCCGTCCGGGGACCGAGCGCACGCGGGGGAGGGGGCGCACACGCACCCCGCGCCTCTCGGCGGGGCCCGGGGCTCGGCTGGGCGGCAGCGGCCGCGGCGCGCGGGGGCAGGCGGGTGGCGGGCAGGCGGGCGGGCAGGAAGGTGGCAGCGGAGGGGCCGGCCCGGGCGGCTGGAGCGCTCTGCGCTGACGGCTCCTGTGCGTGCGGGGGGAGGGGAGGGCGGGGGAGGGGGGAGGGAGGGAGCGAGGCGAGACGCGGCGGCGGCTCCTCGCGCTCCCGGCGGCGGCAGCGGCGGCGCACCTCCGTCTGGCGGGGCCCTGGGCAAGATGGCGGCCCCAGCAGAGCCTTCCGCGCCCGGCCCGCGCCGCAGGCCCCGACCTAGCGCAGCGGCGGCGGCTCCGCCACCCGCGCGGCGTGACGCGCTGCCCGCCCCCGTCCCCCCGGACTGTCACTCACGCCGCGGCGGCGAGGCCCAGGCCGCGGCTCGCCCGCCCGCCCCCACCCCTGTGTGTGCGGCGAGGGAGCGCGCGCGAGGAGGGCGGGGGGGGAGCGCTGGCGGGTGTGCGCGCGCGCGGCCGTTTCACGTCGGTTGGGCTCGAGCGGGTTCCATTGTGACCCGCCGGGCGAAGCGCGCGAGGGCCCGGATAATGACGTCAGCGTGGACACTGCCTTCTGGGCCCGGCCCGGCCCTCCCCTGCCCTGCCCGCCGCGGCCGCCGCGCGGGGCCCCGCCGGGGTGGGGGCGGCAGCTGGGGCCGCTCCGGCGGCGCGTCCCCTTGGGCCCGGTGGTGGCGGGGCTGGCCTTGGTGCGGCGGCGGGTGGTGCCGCTCCGCCTTCGGGTCGCCGTGCGGGAGGACGGGCCGACAAAGCCGAGGCGGGGGCGGGCAGAGGCGGCCTGGCTGCCCGCTTGCGGCCCGGGGTGGGCGGCGGTACCGGGTACGGCCCGCTGGGGCAGTGCGAGCGGGCCCGGCGTGCCCGCTCTCCGCCCGGGGCCGGGAACACCCTGGGCAAGCAGGGGGTGAGGCGGCGTTGTCCAGCGGCTGCGGCTGTCGCACCGGTCAGCTCGGCTGTGGCCCGGCCTTTCCTCGGGCACCGGCCGCCTGTAGGCCTCGGGCCCGCCGCCTGGCAACGGGCTTTGGGCAGGGCCCAAAGGGTGCACGCACCGGTGACTTCATTCCTCATCGAAACGCTGCCTCCCTCAGAACATACCTGGTTAGGGGACACCAGCGTTTTAAAAAGCCAAAGGGATCTTTCGTTGCTCTTGTGTCTTCCTTTGATAGGTTTGCATTTACGTACATGACTATAGAATGAAATCAGTAGAACTCCAAACTATGGAGATGCTTTATACAGCAATCAGGGAGACTTTAAACCTGGATTTAAAATTTGGGAAATATGGGAAAGCATGCCTCGTGGCAGGACAGAAGTTTAGCACACATGGGGAACTTGGGTCTCAGAGAGTACCTGAAATGGTGCTTAATATTTTGTTTGTCAGTATTCCAAGGTCAAAGTCTCATTTTAACAACATCATTCAAGAATTTCAGAGCAGGAAGTGAAAAATACAGTATCCAGCTGAAAACACAGGAGGAATTTAGGTTGCCTGGGTTGGAATTTGCTCAAGAGGCAAGGGCTAACAGCCCTAGCTCTTGTGCAAAATGTTTATCTTTTGAACCATGCAGTGACAAAGACTAAAATACTGGTTGCTCATTGCAGGAGCTGTGAGTGGGTGTTTTTCTAGAGCTCAAAACCAAATGGTGATACCTACTGTCATTTCCTATTTTAACAAAGTTAGAGTTACCCCTTCTTTTGCTAATCACTAGTTGTATTATTTGGGAAGGAAATCTGAAGTACGTCTCTGCATTAACCACTCGGTAAACAAAACAAAGGATGCAGCTGCTTCATCACTACAAATGCAACAGTTTGTCTACTGAAAGAACAATTTTACATGCATTTTCTTTGACAATAGAATGAAGCCATAACCTTGGTGAAAATCTGTGTAAGTGTAATTCTGTTCATGCCTGGGTTAGAAATATGTGTAATAGAAAGAGCAGCCCTTTTATCTCGGTGAGTTTCATGCCTCTGAGCATCCCTTATGGCATCCCTTCTTTTTTTGTCCCCGCTCAGTTACTTTGGGCTTTCCCTCCTATTTCCAATTTATCCAGTTTGTTCTGGGAAAGCATTTAAAATTACTGCACTTAAAATACATTTAACTTCCCTTGCCTGCTGCAGGATTCTCTCTCAAGCTTTTCACTGTTTATGACTTACAGTGGCACGATGGCACCTCAGACAACTGTATATTTTTTGGCACTTCTTATCCTTAAACCGCTGTGTTTATTGATGATCGTTTCTTTTTATTGTTAAGTAGACCCCTGTTTTAATAACAGGCCAAATACTGTGTTCTCACTACTATGGCTTTTTTGGCAGAGCCAAACAGTGACACATCAGTGGATTTTCATAATGTGCGCAATTGTCCACCAACAAATTGACAGTCAGTTCACATAAAAGTAAATGAAAAAAAAAAGATATGAACAATACTTGTGGAAACAATACTGGTACAGCTTGTAGCAAGTATTCCCTCTTGTGAAGAAGGGTTCTTTCAGCCAAAAGAGTAGAAGCTCCGATTAACTTAATTGAAACCTTAGGTTTGGAACAAACTAAGAACCGATTCCTCTTCAGCTTTCCGGGACCTTTGGTGGTATTTTTCTTATTTTAGATTCTACTTTATGTACAGTTTGCAGATGCGTAATGAGATATAAGAGGAATTTTGTATGGGAAAAAAAAATAAAGGACTTCATGTTTATTCTCTTCCTTTTTTAATTTACCTCCTTCCTGTTTTAAAAGTATATTCTGAAGTGCTTTGACAGACCAGCAGTTGCTTGTAGCCGTGCTAATCAAAGGTCATGATAGGCTGAAGTAGACAGCTATTTATGGCACCAAATAAAAGAAGATATTGGGAAGGCAATGGCACTTTGTGGTTACCGAACAAGCAAACTGCACACCAGACTTCTGAGTGGGGAATTCTTCCTGGTCCCCCAAGCAAAAATCTGTGCCTGTCCCTCTTCACTTGGGCTTCCAGAGTTCTCTGGGGCCATTGCCATGGCTCATCTTGTATGACGCTGCTTTGCCTTTGGAAAAGATTGACGCTTCCCCTCCCCCCTGATACTGCAAATAAATGTTACCCGTTTATCTTTGTGCAGCAACTATGGAAACAAAAGGGTATGAGTGAGATAAATTGCTGATTAAAGAATATCCATGGTATGAAGACGGAAGTCAGTAGGCACTCACAAAACTCACTAATTGTTCTAAAATAAGTGTCCACGCAGAGAGCTATGACAGACTAATTTATTCCCCAGTAGTCCTTCCGGTTAATTCCCCTCTGTACACAACCGTCGGTATGATTAGAAATGCTTTTGCAACATTTTTAATTTGGTGTGAAAATGTGGGGAATGGAGGCGTTTCCCTGCAAGCTTCCCAGCTCACGCGCTGCAGTCAGCCTATCAAACAAAAAGTGAAACCAGTTGCAAACTAGCTGGTCATGTTGTTCACTGACTAACTCAAAATGAAGAAGGAAATGTTGCGGTGAAGGAATAATTCAGAATTTATAAAATCTCTATGTTAATGCATGCATTTATCCCCAGTTCTTAAACTGATTAATGCTGCGCTGCTCCATAGACAAAAAATGAAACTTTTAATGTTGGTGATGCAGAGTAGCGCTATGGGACTTTGCAACTGAGTAGCATGAAAGAGCAATAACAGAAGAGAGAAAGCAGAATTTTTCCCCCAGACCCACAAAAGATCATTTTTTTCCTTCCAGTTCAGCCCCTCAGACACTGCATTACATAGCATCTACCAACTCTCAGGAAACAAATAAGCAGCGTAGCAGTTAAGGAAAGTTTCTATCAAAAAGAAAATAAAACACTGCTTGAAAAGCAACCTACTGCCTGGACACTAAGATTTGTTGTAAGGGATCATGTCAAGGATCAATCTTGCAACATTTTCAGTATTTCTGGGCCCAATCCAGTAAATCACTTAAGCACATGTGTAGTGCCCTTGGTTTACATAGTTTTTCATTGACTTATTTGAGCCTGTGTGTAAATGCCAGTAAGGAAAAGAGTACTTTGCACTTGCCCGAGTCTTTGGTTTATACAGCATATATTTTTGATAGTATTTTGGCAATAATGATGTGCAGGTATATGTCATTTTGTACAACACTGATTCGTAGGATGTCATCCCTTTCAGAAAAGAACTATTTTTCAAAATTGTCATGTCTAACATTAAATAATTATATCATAGTGGTCACAGAACATTATATAGATGATTATATTTTCATACTGGTAATAATGAGTCCCAAATACAACACATGAGTGGTGGACAGCGTCTGATATTTTCACACTTGTGTTTGGTGCACATGTTGGTTGGGTAAGGCATGACAAAAATGAAGGATGATTCCAGAGATGTGCAGAGATGTTCCCCATGGGAAATGGGTTTCATCAGGGTACCCCAGGGACCAGCTTTTCCCTAGGGACCAGGAGCACTGAGAGCTCCCCAGGGTGTCCGAGCAGGCTCTGGCAGTCCTTAAATTGATAAGCAAAACCCAATAAAGTTATTCCAATAACAAACAATTAAGATGGGTTGAAAGTGTTTAGCATATGATTACTATGTCTAGACACCATATATTTAGGCTTTTCTATATGGAACAAAACTACAATCCAAATGCAGTAAATTTAGAAATTTAGCTGGTGTTGTACGTATTCCATAACTGAGATGTAATCTCTACCTTCCATACTATCCTGGGTGTAATGAACTCAAGGGTTGGGGGAAGGGTGACCCTGAGGTATCAGACAGTACTTACTATACATATAAGTTAACACTCAAAATTAAGAAAAAAAAAAAAATCCCATGCAAGTAATGTACCAAGAAGTTGCAAAAACTGTTCTGGAATGATGCTATAACTCTTCAGTTACAATTAAAGGTCAATTATGGACATTTCATTTTAGTTTCTCCTGAGATGGCTGCTTTAATTACCGTTCCTCACATCAGTGTAAGACTGCTCTTCATAGTGGTAACTTCTCTCTTTCCAGTTTTCTGATAGTATGAGGTGTTAACAGTGATGTTAGAATGAGCATAATGTCACTCTTGAAAGACTCATAGAAGCAGTTAAATGCAATTTAAGCTCCATACTTACAGGTACAAAAGAATGCATGCTTAGGTAGAAATCATAGAAATTTTATAAGAAAGACCTGTGGTCTCTTATGTTGAAGAAAGAATGGTATCTGATTAGGAACAATTCTTATGATAAGAAAAATATGGTGTGGCATTTTCCTGTTATTCATTTAGTTGTTCAAATAAGGGTTAAACAAATAGCATAAACAGAAATTCTGTGTGTGTCTACCAAATATCACAGAGACTGGTTGTGAAAACTCCCATTTACAGGCCCAAAAGTTTATCTCATCCATCTTTTGGAGAGGGAACAATTTGGAATACTTCTATTTTTCCTGTCTATTTGGTTCCTAGTTGAACTGTCCTCAGATAAACCATGTGGTGTCCATGTGAAAAGCATTCATCTCATAGGATTTGGACAGAATTCAACAAATTCATTTGACAACCATATGGTCCTCTTCATCCACATGAACCTTTAAGAAGTCTGACTTCCTTCCAGCCTTAGGAGTAGAGTGAGGGAGGAAGGGAACTCTTCTTAATACTTGTCAATGTTATTCCTGAATGGGCTAGATAAGAACATTGTCAAAATACTGCAAAAAAATTCTGTAGATTCATGAACTACTGCCATTTCCTCAGTTTTTCTGAATGCATCTCTGCATACAGAGTGTTTGTTATTGCACCAGTATAAACTTGAAGCAGACTGTTGTTCACAAAATTATATCTGTTACATATTATGTGATGGTCATTTTCACTTACACAGTGTTTCTAAACACAAGAGTTACTATGTGTGCAATAGGACTAAAGAAGCTTGTTTTCCTATGTCTGAGCATCTTGTTCCCTTCCAACCCCAGTCCCCCTGCAACCTTGAATTACATCCCTAAAGTGCCTGGTTTATTTTAAATATGCTGGACTGGTCAGGAGCTTAATTAGCTAATAGCAAGCAGGAGGTATAATAACTAAATTTTCTTGCCTTTCCAACAGTGGGCACTTCTTTGGCATTTCTTCCTTCTCTAGCTAACAATCTTCCTAAAATTTGTAGGAATTAACATCTCACTGGAAGCCCTTATCCCTCCTTCAAAGTTTATTGAAATTGGCTGAAAGGCTCAGGGGGAACTGATAGGCAGAGTGACAGCTAGACAACAGGATCATGTGAAACCAATATCATTAAGAAACTGAAAAGTTTCAAAAGAGGGTAGTCTCTGTCAGGAAAAAGGTTACTACTGCAGTTTTGGAATGGAAAAAAAAGACAAAGGTGTGATCAGAGAGAAAGAAACTATAGAAAAAGATTATTTAAGAGTAAACCACAAAATTTGAAACAAGCATGCTAACATGATTTGAACAAAAGTGCAGATCCGTTTCAGATCTTGTATCAATAGTTTTATCCGAGCTTTATAGAATAGCTTGTCAGAAAGGCTTAAGTCTAAAATTATGTACGGGAAGGAAGTTTGTTATTTTCTAAAGCCAGTTTTCTTTTTCTTTCTTGGGATTTTTTTCAGTCTAAAGAGGGATTTAACAGTGCAGCATGCAGAGTAGTAGGATTTGGGAATCTTTAGTTATGTGTCACTCCACTCTTCTTTTTTGCCAGAAGTTTTTCTCGGCTATCTGTATTTTATTGCCAATTACCTGCAAAAATAATGCCCGTTGTCAAAAACTTCTCTAAAAAAATCATTATTTCTCTTTTCATGAAACAGTATAGTAAGTAAATGTCAGTTTACATTGCTGAGTTCTGAAGACTGAGTTTTGATAACTGCAATTGTATTGCTATTCCAGTATCTCGCTGTCACAGGTCACTTCAGAATATAACGCAGATTAACTTTATGCCATGTTGTATTTTATGTAGCTCTACAGCCTTTCTGAGAGATTACATACATTAAAAATATGTTTGATAAATACGCAGTAACTCATACTAGGACTTTTGTAGTTGTAGTGTTATTTTAGCTGGGAGGTTAGTAGTAGTAATAATGTTTGAGCAATAGCACTGTCTCTGTAGCCAGAACGGTGTAAGGCAATAAGCTAGCCAGACCTTGTAAGGAGAGGTAATATCTTTTATTAGATCTGAAAACAGGCTTGTATGCATCAAAGCTTGTCTGTTTTTACTAGACATATCAGTTGGTCTATTGAAACAACATATAAGTAGATCCTTTATCATCCAGTGGCAGTCTGCTTTTTCTCAGCACACTAATTCTTTTCCATTTATTTTTATCCCATTATTTTTGGAAGGTAAATATAATTCAGGATATAAATACATGGAAATAACATCAAGGGGCAAAAGCTAAAGTTTATGCTGTAAACAAAAGTTTATTTCTCTGTGTTTTGCCTTTTTTGAATATTAAGCAAAACACACTTTAAAAGTCCAGTTGACTTGTCACTACTTATATCTTTTGTACTGCTCTCAGTTACAAATTGAGACCAAATGGACAAATCTGATACCAACAAGTTACTTTTCTTTTTGAAATCTTAACTACTGGAATTCTGTAGTTCTTCTGCTTTTAAAGTTATTACTGGTTATTTTGTAAGTTGAGACTCAAATTTCAGATCATAAGGTCTTTTTAACTGTTTGCCTTTCCTTGTGTTTGTACTTCTACATGCGCTTGTAGTAACACATGTTTAGGGGTACTTCTATTTTTTTAAATCTTTAACAGAAAATACAAAACAAAACAAAAATGAACAAAATAATGTATTTTAACTTCCCAGAGACAAAAGTAGTTAGTTCTTTATTTTCTGAAATGGCAGAAAAAAATCTGAAATCATCCATGTTTTGTGCTGATTTTTTTTTCTTTTCTCTGAATAAGACTTTTAGTAGATGAACCAAAATGCCAGCAGTTCTAAAGGATTTTAATTTGTGACTATACATCATTACAAAAGACTAATTCCTTACTCTTCTCAGGTGGGGAGTCCAACTGACGTCCATGGATTAATGCCATTAGTAGTATTCATTTCACCGAGCAACAGTAGACTTTGAAGTTTTCCTTGAACCTTAATTCAAGGAATGTTACAATTATCAAAAACATATGGCCGAAAGACTGCAGCCGATTGCAGTTTAGCACAGATCTAGCCCCTACTTAGTGGACTAAATCCATCATAAGTCTGTCTCTATTTCAAAGGAAATTGAAACTCCTAAGATGTTAAACAGTAGTCTTTTCAGCTGGATACATCTCACCAGGTTGTAACCACCTACAAATGGGGCATCTTGTCAGATGTGGCTGCCTGGCATCCCTGGGCAGTCCGTGGGGAAAGGCAGGCGCTCCCCAAGCACGACTCGCCCCACTCCACTGTCGCCCTCCAGAGCCGCTTTCCTTTCACCCATAGCTGTGGAGAAAGTGTGAATAGCTACATAACTTTCAGTCTGCCACATTAGGTGATACAAAATTTGGGTTCTCAACAAGGTAGGTGTCTGCCCAGAAGCGAGTTTTGCTGCTGCAAGCAAGCTGAGCAAGGAGACCACTAACAAGCGAGTGCTTATGGTCAGGGCCAGGAGGAACCCTTCAACTCACATTTCCCTTAGTCAGCACGCAGACTGCAAGGGTCTTACAAACTGCCTGGGGCCAGAGGAAGAGAAATGTGCTGTTCAGAGCATCTGAAGTATTCAGAGAGCAGATATAATGAGTAATTCATGTAGTGGGGTTGATGACAACCACTTATCTGTTTTACCAGACGTAGATGAGGTACCATGGCAGCTAATGGGAGAGAAAGATAGGGTGAGAAGAGAGATGCAATAATGGGAGTCTGAGCAGAAACAATTGTTTCCAGAGAATGCTTTCTTTAACTTATCCTAAACAATAGGATACACTGTCCAAATATTACCTACGTAGTACTTGAAAACACTCATTCTAATAGCAAACAGCTGTTTGATTCAACTGTGGTTATGCCCTTTGCTTAGTGTTCATGGACATTTGTATGAATCAAGTTTTTGAAATGGCTGAACTTCTGAGTATCTGTCCTGCACATGAAGATACTTACTGTTTGTCTTCAGTCAAGCATTATTTCTCATTTCCCTCCTTCAAGGCTTAATTCGTTGTATCAGGGAGTAGAAATTACAAGATGACCATGGTTTCATGTGTAGTTTGAAAATTCTGGGTCCAATTTGTTCTTGGGAGCTACACACAAATTCATTGTTTGAAGAACTGTTTTAAAATTGTAACCGGACTCAGGGAATGGGGGGCTCATCACACTGCACATGATTTTCAGGTGTAGCACCTTGGAGTTGCCTTAAGGGCACTGAATTTAGATGCTGATGGTGCTTGCAAGAACCAACACATGACAGACTAGCTCAGTCTCATACATGTGAAGAATTCATCAAGATTATACTTAGGTCTTTTTCAATTCCTAGATGTGGCTGATGATACTTTTTTGTTCACTTTTAATAGTAAGCAAAAGTCATCTTGAAAGCCATATAGATGCCCTCAATGGTGAAATTTAGTATCAAGTATTTTAAGTCATATTAGTGCTTCTTACTATCTGGGATTAGTACCTGATTAATTCAGAACCATCTGGGAAAGAGTTTTCTCAAACTCTGTTTCTTAATTTTCTGGAAGAAATATTGTTTTCTAACTCTATGATCTCCTAGTTAAAGACCTGAAAGATAGCTCAGAAATTGAGGATTACTATCGTAACACTACTGAGTTTAACTTGGAGCACATTTACAGACTTCGGATTGTCTTCATATTATACAGAGGAACAGCAGCAGAATTTCACAGAATTTCACAGAATCATCTAGGTTGGAAAGGACCTTGAAGATCATCTAGTCCAACCATTAACCTAGCACTGACAGATCCCAACTACACCATATCCCCAAGCGCCATGTCAGCCTGCCTCTTGAACACCTCCAGGGATGGGGACTCCACCACCTCCCTGGGCAGCCCATTCCAATGCCTAACAACTCCTTCTGTAAAGAAATGCTTCCTAATATCCAGTCTAAACCTTCCCTGGTGCAACTTGAGGCCATTCCCTCTTGTCCTATCACTTGTTACTTCATTAAAGAGACCCATCCCCAGCTCTCTGCAACCTCCTTTCAGGTAGTTGTAGAGGGCGATGAGGTCTCCCCTCAGCCTCCTCTTCTCCAGACTAAACAACCCCACTTCCCTCAGCCGCTCCTCATAAGACCTGTGCTCCAGACCCTTCACCAGCTTCGTTGCCCTTCTCTGGACACGCTCGAGTCATTCAATGTCCTTTTTGTAGTGAGGGACCCAAAACTGAACCCAGTCATCGAGGTGCGGCCTCACCAGTGCCAAGTACAGGGGTAAGATCACTTCCCTGTCCCTGCTGGCCACGCTATTTCTGATACAAGCCAGGATACCATTGGCCTTCTTGGCCACCTGGGCACACTGCTGGCTCATGTTCAGTGGGCTGTCAATCAACACCCCCAGGTCCCTCTCTGACTGACAGCTCTCCAGCCACTCCTCCCCAAGCCTGTAGCACTGCTGGGGGTTGTTGTGGCCGAACTGCTGAACCCGGCATTTGGCCTTATTGAAGCTCATACAGTTGGCCTTAGCCCATCGCTCCAGCCTGTCCAGGTCTCTCTGCAGAGCCTCCCTACCCTCGAGCAGATCAACACTCCCACCCAACTTGGTGTCTCTGTCAAGCAGAGAAACAACAGGAAATGTGTTGTTGCCTTTCTTGTCTTTCTTTCATGTGTTCATGAAAGACCATCTAAATTTCATATTGATAATATTCACTCTCATATTAGCTGGATACAAAAAATATAAAGGAAAAATAAGTTGCCTGTTTTCAATATATACTGATTGGATTCTCTCATCCCACATTCCAGTTTGTTACACCAGAACACAACATGCTGAATTTTGAACATGCTAGAAAACTCTGTCATTCTTGCTAAATCCCTCATTTCTTTATCTGATTAAAGAAAAAATACAAGCTAAAAGTTTTAGCTTTTATAAAAGCTTAAGCTTAATCAATAATACAATTACCTATCTAACTCTTTCCCACATAGCTGTAGTACACTAGCACATTTTCCTCTGTACTGGCACATAGCTCTTAAGGAAGTTTCTCCCACTAAAACCTCCTGTAGAGTAAAGGGGCAAAAAATGACTTACATTAAGTGCATTACTCAGCTTCCATGAATGCACAATTTTAAAACCAACTATCTTGTAAACTAGGGAAAAAAAGTATTATTTCTTTCTATACGTTCACTTAGGAAACTACTTCATATTAACAGGGAAATATTATTTAAAACAAATACAAAACAAAAGTGTATAATCAGCCTTGCAGCTGGTTACAAAGCACTTATTGCTTGATCAGCTCACCCAAGATGTGGAAAATTTTGAAGACAGTAAGCAAATTCTCCCAGATTCTCACCGCGCTAATTAGCTTTGACTTGCTATTCCTTCTGTGTATACAGAGAACTCACTTTGACTTCATAGATATCCCTAGCACTGCAAAATGAAATAATCTATAAATTCTGTTATTTTCTGCAGTAAAAATGGGTGATGTATTTAACATAGGCAAGTTATAGTTAAAAGATCTATCCCACGGTAATAAAAATATGAATTATCAGTGTCAATTTTATTAGAAGTATTAAATAAATATGTAAAACTGTATAATGCAATGGTACAACTACACAGCTGTTCACATAAGAGTAAATGTGAAAAGAAAATACACAGCCTTAAGTCCTTCCCTGTCATACATGTGTATGTAGCTTATTGTTAATTGATTACACACTGTGCATGCTTAATTATAAACTAAGAAATAATTATATAGTGTGGCTTTTCTAGCACCTTAATAATGCATAGATATACAGATTATGGAATATCAGATAAAGATGATAGAATATTTTGCTGCAGATATGAGGCTTGTAGGAAGAGGTATTTTTTTTAACATGCCAACTGTCATGGTTGAAGAATTCAGACAAGCTTTCAGACTTACGAAGCCATTCTTCAGGACTGAAATAAAAGCAACAGATTTCAAAGATCTGGGGGTTGGATCGGATGATCTTTAAAGGTCCCTTCCAACCCAAACCATTCCATGATTCTATGAGTCTATAAGACAAATATGAATTGAGAATGGTTGCTCAGAGTTTAGCAGGTTATGTGCCAACTAGATCATCGCTTAAAAATAAAGGTGATTGGTACCTGTGAAGTATGGGGCATACTTCAAGAGAGGGGAAAATACTTAAAAGAGACAAAGTTTAGGCTTGCTACCTCCTGGGAGAAGAAAGAAAAACTTGTACTTTATAACGTGTAGAGCAGAGAGAGGTTAACGGTGGAGAAGAGAGTTTATAAAATGTCAGAAATATATCTCTGTTAAGTCTCTGGCTTCTGGGATTGTGCAGAGTTATAAATGAGCCCACAGTTCCCAGGTTCATCTTCAAGAGGTTTTTTCTGATGACTGAAGGATTAGGGTGAAATGACCTTTTCGTGAGAAACATTCACCCACTGGCAAGTAGGTGTTTCTTCCTCTATAGGTATTTAGTATGAATTCTTCTTGGGTCTAGACATGATTAGTACACTTTAGACCACAAAGAATTTGCTTCTAATCACATGCTTGGTGGGACTGGAGAATGGTTTGAAGGCTAGGATGTCCATCTTTCCAAGTAAAATCTTCTCCTGTATGGAATGTAAGGACTTAATGATTTTCTGCAGAGATTACAAGGCAGAATGGTATGCAACAGTCAGAAGTGTATCACCAAAGGGAACTCCCCACATAATACTTGAGTGTATCTTCAAAATAATGCTTATTACTTTAAAGAGCTATTTATGCATAAACATGACAGAAAAACAAAGGGTTTGCGTAAAAAAAACTAAATTCCACCACCTGCATTCCTGCTGTATTTTTGCCAGTGATAAAACACAGTGATGAGAAACAGTATCTAACATGAAAAAAGTGCTCATTTATAATAAGAAATGAGATAATGCAGAAGAAAAGTTTATAATAAATGACAAATGCAAAGAGTAAATACTGCTAATACAACCAGGAAGAAGTCTGGTTTTTTTACCCTGGAGAATTCACTCCAAAAACATAAAAGGAAATGCATCAGGTTTTGCCTCTTTATTAATTAAATCATTAATGTGATGAACTTGCAGATGACAGAATTACCTCACTTAAAATATAAAAGCTCAAAATGTAGGGTACTAGGAAGGAATTGAATAACAAACAAGCAAACAAAAAAGAAGTAATTTGTTATAAAATCACCTTGGCTATCACTAACACAGGAAAAGCTAAAAGAAAGAAAAGCATGAGTTATTAAGATTTTCATTAAGGTATTATTTAATTTTGTGAGAAGGGGGACTTCAAGACAGTTGGAGGGTCTTTATTTTTCTTGTTTAGGACATCAAGGTGACAGTTAATTTCCACCTTTTTTGGCTTAATTTTATTTGACTTCTCTAAGGAACTCAGATATGTGCAATTGCTCTGTTAGCCCCCAGCTCCCTCAAGTGTGTTTGAAACCCACAGCCCAAATTGGTCAGGAAGATATATTTACATTAATTACATTAACTCTCCTGTTTATTATACAAATTGCACACTAAAACATCAAGACAACTACTCATTGCCTCTATGTGCTGGGGTACGACTAGCAATCTCCAATTATCCTGATTGGAAAGTGGATGTACATTAGAAAGATCTAAGAAGTTGTCTTAACAGATGGGATCTGGCTTGGGAAGGGGACTCATATTATGTTATGAAAATATAAACATGCTTAATATTTTATGCCATTAGGAGTGCCTTCCATCTTAAACAATAATTTAAATGGTCCTCAACAAATATACAACAAACAGATCGTGAAAATCAAAATCAAACAATAATTAAAATTTTAAAAAATCAGACACTGGATTCATTAATTGCCTCTAGTATGGCTGTAGTATACATGCAGCTGTTTCTCATCCTTAGCTTAAAAGGCCGGTTTAAAATGTAACATTGGGAAAAGAAGAAAAATAAAGAAAAAATGTTAGAAAATAAAAGGTTCACTTCTTTCTTCTGTGTTGACAAGGAGGATACCATATCAAGAGCATTGACTAAGACTTAAAAAATTAAGTTTCTGAGAGTCTAACTGCGAAGATTATTCACTCGCCAAAGCCTGTGGGAAGATTATTCAGCCATGAGTAAACTGTGTCACTGGTACAGTCATATTTCCATATCTTATCTGTGAGGAGCTGGCTTGACTAATGAGCATTTGCAGAAACTGGAATGTGGTACGGAGATACCAGAGTGACTCTTGGGTCTGCAACAGTACTGCCACTGGGTTTTCCTGTCCATGGTGTCTCTCAGGCTCAGGTTGTCCTAGATAATGGAGAGCTGATGACATAAGGAATATATCATGTGGATAATGTTGGTGATATTTTTCCTCTTTTTCATATAACCTAAAAAACATATTATTAGATGACAAGTGGTGAATGATTCCTAAACTGTTGTTAATATAATGTGATTTAAACAAATGATAAAAATAGTGTGATGGTGTTGCTTTACAGGTGCTCATTTATGGTAGTAAGCTTTGTCCAGTGCACATAAATTAGAGTGGACAATTTCAGGCTTGTATTTCTTACATCCCAATTCTTAGAATTGATGTCTTTTAAAATAAACTATTAAGATGCTGTGATTCTATAGACATGTCTTATTTAGTGGTTCTACTGAACCATTGCTGTAAATATCAATTTAGGTGACTAAGTCCCCTGAGTTAAAATTAGGTACTGAGAAACACATTCTGGCTATAAAACCAAAATTAGATGTATTTAAAAGTTTAATAGTGCTTGTATTAAGGATTTAGAATGGTTGTTTTCTTCTGCTTTACTAATTTTTTTTATTCTGTGGGGAGGCTGAATGTTTTGGAAATCTTTGTAGAAAGCTTAGCACTGCAACGATGACTGAGGTTAAGTTACTGGCTCTTCAGGAGTTCTTTTGACTAATCTGTCATGGCCTGCAGATGTGACTTCTTGGGTACAATCTTGAGGACAAAGATTTGGGTTCTGCATTAGGATTACGCTGCCCATCATATTTATCAGCCACATCCAGCACACATCTGAGAACACCCTCTACTCAAAGATGGGAAAAGATCGTTATAAACTTAGCTCTAGAGGGGTTACTCTTCATCCACTGACACATAAAATGAGTACTTTAAATTTTCATTGGTGAGCACTTAAACACATTATTTGCCTTTGTTGAATAATTTTATTAGTGATGTTTTATATTCTCTCTTACGAGGGATAGAGATATTTTTTTGCTTATGTAAAGGGTCTTTTCTTCAAGCATAACAGTCCTTAGCACATGTTAGAAATGGGGTGACAAGTTAGGACAAGAACCAACAATTGTCAATTTCTGCATGTAGTGAAATAACTCCTAACAAATGTCTTTGCTTTTAGGCTGCTTTGGTCTGCTTACAAAGAGCTTTACTTGTCAAGAATTCTAGGTACCTACTCCTCAAGTGGAAAGAATAGCTGGCCTCCAATCTCCCACAGGAAGAGCTGAGAATTAGAAAGACCTTTTAGAGAACTAAGAATGGCTTTAGCTCCTTCAGCAGCTGAACAAGGATTTATAATAAAAGTGCGAACACACGTGCTACAACCCTCAGTGAAAAGCTGTCAGGATAACACAGTATTTTCAATCTAAAAATCAGCTTTTCCAGACAGCCTCCTGCACTTTATAAATGCTTTTGATGTACAAATAATCTCTGGCATAGCTCTTGATAATTCTTGACAAATATTTTTAAATTGTAATCTCCCATTACAGATGAGTATTAAAGATGTGTGCTGGAAGCCTTCTTTTCAGTACATAGCGTACAGCAGTATGGGCAGAGACTGTCTCAAATGAGCCAAAAAATTTTTAGCAGTGAACATTACATGTTGTAGGCAGGTTTGCACCTGGCTGCCTTGACTCTCAACTTCCTTGTGTGCTCAGGTACTGTTGGTGATGGAGGTCTTTATAAATGCACACGATAACAACTACTGCCAGTGCCAGGTCCTCAGCATGAACAGTAACAATTTCTGAGCTTTTTTATTCTCCAGAAGAAATAATCAGTACTTGGGAGACACAGGTTTGTATTTCTAAGGCAGTTCCAGCTGCTGGATGTAAATGCAAGTCACAGAGCTGTAAATCAGACTTTCCTACCCAGAGTGCTGTGAAAGCCAGTACCCCAGCACCTCTCATCTTTCCAAGGAGATCTTATTGCCTCATTCTTCCTGCATGTTCTCCCCCTCCTTCAGTCCTGTTGGCTTCCTTTCACACTTGCCCTTTTCTTCTCTGACCTTCCATGACACAATTACATCTCCCATGCCATTCATCATAACTTTATCTTCCTTTCTCCCCCCTGCCCCATCCCTTGCGCCCTTCTGCCTCCACTACACATGGTTCACTGGGGGGATCCCTTTTCTCTCTTTGATTTCCCTTTCTTCACTCCAGTTGCCCTGGACCTTTAGTTTCTCATGTCATTCTGGCCCCTCTTGCCAAGGGAGGGACTTTGCTGAAAAAGTCTGCCTGTTTGAAACGACGAGAGGTAATAGCTGTTCTGACTCCTGCCTTATAGCATGCTTTAAGAATGTTATATTCTTAGGATGGAGGCACTGAAAACATACATATTGTATATAGTCAGGAGTACATCTAACCCCATTACATGCTCATACCTTGTCTTCTGTCCTGACAGTTTGAACTGAGCAAATTTTCTATTTATCCACATTGCATCATCCCATATGTTCTCTGCCTGGTCTAGCTGCAGTCTCTCCCTGGGCATGTGTACATGCAGCTAGAAGTTGTGGGAGCATAACCCAGTTTCCTGCTGTCCACCCCAGGGAGAAGAGAGGCCAAGCTGTGACCAGAGCGACTGCACAGAGGATTCAGTGAATTCCCAGCCTCACACCTTCCCACTCCTCCCCTGTCCAAGGACTCTCCAACCCTGTCTGTGTTTACTTCTTCCTCCCCTGTGGCATCTTCTTATAGTCTCTGTTCCTCTTTTGCATGCCAGAGAGCATGTTATCTGCAGCCCTCTCATTTTCTCTTTTGTTGCACTGAGCATGCTTAGTCCCTTTCACAGCTCTTATCCTGCCGAGGCAATGAAAGACGGTGCACTCATTGCTTCCCCTCATTCACGCCATCCTTAACAACAACAACAATAATAACAACAACAAAATCCTTTCTGTCCCAGCGTTTTTCTTCTGTGCAGTTTTCAGCTTATTTTCAGTAGGCCTGTGTTTGTCCTTTGTGAGATTGGCTGCACAAAAACTGTAGGTGTAAATTTAGTAAAAGACATCTGAAAACATTACTGCACTCAGCACCATGATTTTTTTTAAATGTAAAGCTGACTGTCCATATCACAGGTTTTGGGTGGTACCTAGCAAGGTTTAAATTTTAAGGTTAGGTTCCTAGATCCTTTTCTAAGTGAGACACTAAAGACAAATACCCATGAAGTTTCTGAAAGGAAGAGGAATCTCAGACTGGTGTGCAGTCCCACTGTAATATTCAACCAGGATTTTTCAGAGCCAGATGAAAGCATGACAAATTGGTGAGGAGAAGGGTCGGTCAGTTGCAAGGGAAAAAAACCCACAAAGTTTGCCCTCCCGGTTACCTTCATGGACTGGCTGACATTCCTGCTGCATGACAAATGTGCAGGCATCATCTTCGCAAGCTGGGAGGAGAAACAGCAAGAATGTGGGAGAAATGAGATGAAGCCAAGAGCGTGATGGAGGGATTTAGGAAATTAACCCCTCCTTTATGGAAGGATCTGGGCTACTGATAGATATCCATAAGGGAAGTGGTGGTAAGGGAACCGAAGATACTACACTAGGTGGGAAACATGTCAGGCGTGCTGAGAGAAGGCAGGACAGCAAGGCATAGGATGAAGGCTCCATAAAAAAACTTGTGTGAGTAAGACATTGCTTGTCTATAAAGACTTACATGACCTTTTTTAGTCCTTCAACATAGACACTGCTGAATCCTCATTGATCAGTTCTCCATACTCTTGTTTTTGTCCTCTTTCTATCTTTTCTGGGCTGTCTGTGATGCTTTAGTGTTAGAGAAGAAAAGTCCAGATTATGGCTTCCACCTTGCAGTATTGCTGCTCAACGTGTTTAATCTGCTACCAGTGCTGACAGTTAGCCCTAAATAGCCAGGGGTGCCAGAAATGGCAAGATAATGGTCAATGACTGTGGTGGTGTGGCAAAAAATGGGGTTCCTGGAGTCTTTCTTCCATGCACTCTTGAGAATCTCTGCATGCTCTCCTGACCAGCTACCTGCATGCTCTTGACAGAGTCATGGTGAGTCATGGGGAACAGTCACCGGGGTTAAAGACCACATATGATAGAATAAAGTATGCCAGCTCCCAAGAAATAGAGACTAAGGAGTAGTCTACAGCAGACAGAGTGAGTTGTGCTGAAGAAGGTTCAGCTGCATTTGGGTCTATTCTACTTTCACTGTATATAACGGATAAGTGGGAAGGCAGATTAGAGTGGATATGCAGTCATCATTAAAGCAAGGCTTGCACATTCATCTTGTGTTCATCTTTAAACAAGAGCGGGCAGCAGGTTTTTTTGATAGCTGTGGTCAACTCTCACACATCTCTGTCTCACCCCTCCTTCTACTCCTGTGTCCTGAGAAAGACACAGCTGTGTACATCTAGAGGAAGCTGGGAAAGGAGAGAGGTTGATCATTAGGCTTTCTAGATCCCTTATTGCCAGGCCCTCAAGAATCTGCCTTGGCAGTTCCTCCTGAGCAGCATTTCTCCAAGATGTCATAGGAAAGCTTTAGATAGGGATGGCAAACCCCTATGGGTATGCATGCAAACACACCAGGTTATGCCTACACAAGCTGAGCTAAAGGATCATTCAGGTTGCAAATTCTGATGTTCAAGGGTTTGGAAATGTCAGAATCATGGTTACCCTTGGCTATGCAAGCCTGGAAAAGTATCAGCTTTGTCTATGCCCTCCCTGAGAGGCTCAGTTCTTTGTTGGCAGGTCCAGTGTATAATGTTCCTTGTGGCTCTGAACGAGTCCATCATGCACGTGCAAAAGGCTTATGAGTCTGTCAAGTCTATGAATGGGCTTTCTTATAGAAAGCAAAATATATTTATGTTAAGTCCACAGTTGCTGATTCCTGATTATCTTTAGACATGTTTAAGCAACATAAATTTGAAGAGGGAAATGGTTAATAGTAGTGAGACTGCTTGTGTTTCAGTATTTTGAAATGGCTGAGGGGTTTGTGGGTTTTTTGTTTGGTTTTATTGGGGTTGGTTTTGCCATGAAAATGGACTTCTACTTTTAATCTGATGTAAAAACTGGAAAATGTTTACCCAAGTCATAGGCAACTGAAAATTAAGTAGTAATGGGCAGTTTTAGGCAATCATAATATAAATATTTAAACTACTTGGCATATATCTGCAAATACATTTATTTACATTGTAAGCTAAATGAATCAAAGTGCCTACTGAAGAAAAGCTTGTAAACATGCAAGTAGCCCATGAGATCTGCAGCAAGCTAGACCAGTGGAACAACAGAAGGTTTTCTTAAACTTATTGGCAATTGGCCCTGAAATAAGAAGCTACAGTCAATAGATTTTAACAGTTTACACATCACGATAGAAAAACAAACAAAGCTTTGCACGGCTATGTGCTCGATTTCCTTGTTTACCGCAAGGCTGTATCTTGAACAGTCACATTTCAGCTCTATTTTTAGGCAACATTTATGGAGAGGAACTGCGATACCCAGAGCTCCTATGAGCTGTGCGTTTCCCAGGGAGACCTCAGGGAGCAGCTGATGTCTTGTTTGCTCTTCCAAAGAGGGTAGCTCCGAGCCCCCTCTTTCCTGCCATGTTCTTCTGAAAAAGGCAAAGGAGGATGTTTCTTCCTCGCACCCCTTGGAATGTGGCAGGGGCACTGTCGTGGGTGAGCAGGGCTGCCAGCACTGACTCTGTGCCACACAACCCTAAAAACAAGCTGCCAAAAGCTGCTGGATGAAACAGAAATTGTATTTTGCAAAATAAGCCCAAGGTTTAATCATTCTTGAGGTAATGTACACAAGAAGGAAATGAAACTCCTCTCTAGAAGAGTGATGTATTTGCTTATTGTCTGAGAAACTAAATATTGTGAAAAGGAAAACAGGGTCTATGAAGTGTTGTATCAGTTTGTTGTGCAGCTCAGACAGTAAACTTGCCTTTCACTAACTATAGATGTAGTGATAGAAGCCATCCCTTGGTGCAAGACTTAAAACCGAATTTAAAATGAAAGGGTTGATGTGATTATACCGTAAGATTCAGTCATATTGAAAATGAAAGCAAAACCCATGAAGGATTCACATGAATCCTTCAAGTGACATTAACCTCATGAAAAATCCACTTTGCTATCATCTGCAAGCGTTCCATGAGCAGGAGGATTTAGTGCTGAGGAAGCACACAGTTTATTTAAACTTCCCTTCCAGCAGCTGTCGATAGGTTTGAAACTTCCCCACGTCCCCTCAGGGGCTTCTGGGTGAAGGTGATGATTTTGGTTCAGGACCTCAGGGGATGTGCACTCTCACCGCCCTGTTAGGAGAGGTAATCTGACTGCCAGGACTTTTATGTGGCATAGCTAACACAAATAAATCAATTTAACAAACACTGCTTTTTCTTTTCCCCTAAATGTGTTCATGGATGCCTGTGGCAGCACTTACAGAGGTCAGGGCGAACAGCTGTTGCCATCATAATTTCCTATTTTCAGTCATACTGACAAAACTGAGGTTTTCTCTCCTCTTGGAAAGACCGACGTCTGATCTCTGCTCAAATTTACGAAATAAATAATAAAACATTGGGTGGTGTCCCTGTGGACATTTAGGAGTGTAAAAAGTGGCAAAGTAGGCTCATCTGAGCTGCTCTAGACTGAGGACAATCACTCCCATGGCACCCGACTCTGCACTGCCTAAAGGCAGCTAAAGGGCCTCTCTGAAGGCAACACATATTCTACCATCTACATTTGGACAGATGACTCTCATCCTTTAGCTTTCATTCCATTTGTCCCTTCAAAGATAGACAAGAGATGATGATGATTATTATTATTATTTTTTACTATTAAGATTATATTGTAATTTTAATACGTTAAATAGAACATGTACCAATACTATAAAATATAATTTAGTATCATTATTATCAATATCTGAAAATGGAACTGGAATAATTTCTAGTATGCTCATCAGCAGAGAACCCATGTTTCAATGCTGAGTCTTTATAATGAAGATAAATAGCATTTAGATATGTTCATAGATGCTTCAGCTTGGGCAAGACTATTTGTTTTTCTGTTTGAAATAGTAACACATTTTTGTTTGTACCTCTTATCTGTACAGTGAGTAAATGTAATACGAATGTCCGTGAAATCTTGGGAATTACATATCAGTCAAAATTCAATGACTACAGAGTTGCACTTTTAAAATTATTTTTGCATGGTGGTTAATCATGTAATGTGAATTCCGGGTCATCCTGAAAGCATTGACAGCTTTTTAGTGGTTTCAGTGGGGCTAGTACTTCAACACAGACACATCCCAGACAGATAAAACAAAACACCCCACAGTAAAATAAAGCAATTACCTTGCTACTAGAAAAATACTATCAACTACAATTAAACTTAGTATGCTGTATGTAGAGGTAATTTCTGCAAAAAATTGGGCAGCTCCTAGCTATTTTTATACCAATTTGGTTATAATAACGTCTTGTAATTGGTATAGAGTCACAGCCGCAGTTTCCCTTTCTTGGTGGTGGTGTAGTTCAAAAGCTGACTGGTTTTGCACCTGACAAGCCAAAGGCATATACATTCTAATCTTGTCCAAAAAGATGATTGTACCAATTTATCTCAATCTTTTCTAAATTGAAGTAGTTACACTGATACACATGCGTGTGTGCAGCTGATGGTGTTCATCTACACTTCTCTTTCAATTAATCTCTCTGGCAGTTGCAGCACATCCTGCCTACCAACCAGTCCTTGCGTGGGCTTGGAAGAAGTTCAAAGACTGTAACTAGAAAAGGACTGGGCTGCAAACAAGACAAAGCAGAACTGAAACTAAAGTCGCAATGTGTTTTGCCTATTGCTCAGACCTCCTTTGCAATGTGATGTCTCACCATGCCCCAGATTAGGAGGCTTGCTGACGGGGACTGTTTGAAGGCTGCTTGATAGACCACATTTTCTAATGCTGTTTAAATACATTGCCCTTTCTAGAGCTGCAGTGCAGAAATAATTATAATTTACCAAATTCTAGCAACAATTTGTCTTTATAGGGCTTGAGCCTAATAACCACCTTTAAACTTCTGCTGATAGTCATTTTCAACTTTCTCCTTAGGATTCAACTTGACCAACATTTAAGCAGACAGATACTGGCACTCCTATAGAATCAATCATAGAATCAGAAAATTATCATAGAATCATTTAGGTTGGAAAAGACTTTTAAAATCATCGAGTCCAACTGTTAACCTAGCACTGCCAAGTCAACCACTAAACCATGTTCCTAAGCGCCACATCTACAAGTCTTTTAAATGCCTCCAGGGATGGTGACTCAACCACTTCCCTCGGCAGCATGTTCCAATGCTTGACAACATTTTCAGTGAAGAAATTTTTCCTAATTTCATCTAAACCTTCCCTGGCACAACTTGAGGCTGTTTCTTCTTGTCCTATCACCTGTTACATGGGAGAAGAGGCTGACACCCACCTCACTACAACCTTTCAGGTAGTTGTAGAGAGCGATAAGGTCTCCCTTGAGCCTCCTTTTTTCCAGGCTAAACAACCCCAGTTCCCTTGGCTGCTCCTCACAAGACTTGTGCTCTAGACCCTTCACCAGCTTCGTTGCCCTTCTCTGGACACGCTCGAGTCATTCAACGTCCTTTTTGTAGTGAGGGGCCCAAAACTGAACACAGTAATCGAGGTGCGGCCTCACCAGTGCCGAGTACAGGGGTAAGATCACTTCCTTAGTCCTGCTGGCCACACTATTTCTGATACAAGCCAGGATGCTGTTGGCCTTCTTGGCCACCTGGGCACACTGCTGGCTCATATTCAGCCAGCTGTCGACCAACACCCCCAGGTCCTTTTCTGCTGGGCAGCTTTCCAGCCACTCTTCCCCAGGCCTGTAGTGTTGCATGGGGTTGTTGTGACCCAAGTGCAGGACCCGACACTTCGCCTCGTTGAACCTCATACAGTTGGCCTCAGCCCATCGCTCCAGCCTGTCCAGATCCCTCTGTAGAGCCTTTCTACCCTCAAGCAGATCAACACTCCCACCCAACTTGGTGTCATTTGCACTTACTGAGAGTGCACTCAATCCCCTCGTCCAGGTCATTGATAAAGATATTAAACAGAACTGGCCCCAATACTGAGCCCCGGGGAACACCACTTGTGACCAGCCACCAGCTGAATTTAACTCCATTCACCACAACTCTTTGAGCTTAGCCCATCCAGCCAGATTTTTACCCAGCAAAGCATACACCCATCCAAGCCATGAACAGCCAGTTTCACCAGAATGCTGTGGGAAATGGTGTCAAAGGCTTTACTAAAGTCCAGGTAGACAACATCCACAGCCTTTCCCTCATCCACTAAGCGGGTCACCTCATCACAAAAGGAGATCAGGTTTGTCAAGCAGGACCTGCCTTTCATAAACCCATGCTGACTGGGCCTGATCACCTGGTTGTCCTGTACGTGATGCGTGATGACACTCAAGATGACCTGCTCCATAACCTTCCCCAGTACCGAGGTCAGACTGACCTGCCTGTAGTTCCCTGGATCCTCCTTGCAGGCCTTCTTATAGATGGGCATCACATTTTCTAATCTCTAGTCAACTGGGACCATCACACTAAGTGGTTCTGCTCACCTCCAGTATCTTGTCCCTGTCCCTGGGCTCCCTGTTTCTTCATGCTACTGTAAATATTTGTGCAGTTGCTTGAGGAACTGATATAGCTGGGGGAAAAAAAAAAAGAAAGAAAAAAGGTTGCTTTCAACCATATCAGTCTTCTGGTACTACTTTGCCATGTGGATATAGAAACATTTTTTCTGGCACGGGGGAGAAGGTAGCATGGATGAGTATGACGGTTGGAGGCAAGGGGAGAGCAGGACGTCTTTCAGTGGCTGTTCTGACTTGGAGTGTTTGTGAAACAGTACAACCTTCAGTTCAACCTTTTATTTCACATGACACTTCCTCCTAAGGAATTCTTCACAATCACCGATATTTGTCATGTTAACTAAGTTCATCTAGTGGCATCTTACCCTGGGAGCTGAGCATGTCTGGGGCTGACTCTCACTGCCTGGGATGCCACACAGGAGTCCTGGCCACTGGGGTTCAACTCACAGTTAGCATCAAATATTCAGCAATAACAAATGGGCAGAAAGACTTTATCGTGGCCTATCTGAAAGACAGGAGTAAACCAAAAGCTTATTTGTGCTTACATGTTCCTGTAATTAAACTACTAGCACACTGAAGTCTTAATCTAATTGAAAGTTCTTTGATTACAGCGCTTAAAAATGTGCCTTCATTACAAACTCAGTAGGCCCACTTAATTTGTAATTATAAACATTAATAAGTGATATAGAAAAATCAGGGCAGCCTGGAGGATTTGGGGATGGTAACTGCTCCTGAAAAGGATACGGATGTGTTGCTCAGGAGTGGAGCTGATCAGAAGCTGCTACCAGGCAACATGTGACTTGAGGAGAACCTCCTGGGATGAGGGGCAGGATCTACCTCATCTCATCTCCTTCTAGAGGGAGAAGAGACTTGCGAGGGCCTCCCCACTCCTGTCTGCTCTGAGCACAGACAGAGCAGCCCCACGGGAAGCAGAGCATGGCCACATGCTCAGGGCTGCTGGTGAACCAAATGTTGGCAAATGACTTCCACAGCAAATTTGGTTAAAAGTCTTTCAGACTGGCTTTATCACATGCACAGATACAAGAGAAATTGGGCCATGTCATTTAACAAAAAAAGGCCCCGGCCCCTGGCTTCATGTTGGTGCTCTTTGGATCAGGACAGAGAAGTCATGATGGTCATGAAAATGACCGTGACAACAGAAGCCTCTCTGACTCGGTGTGATCTTTGTTGCCATACCTGCCTTTTTGTTGAAGCCTTATCTGAGGTCCCCAGGATAGGATTTAAGCTTGACTCAACTAAGCTTTGGCTCTTGCATGTAGTTTTCTCACCAACTACTTTGCGGGTCCACATATGAAAGTAACAGGACAGGAAAAGGGACCACAGACTGGCAACCATTTCAAATTACACAAAGTAATCAAACAAACCTCCTTTTATAATGCCAAGAATGAAAAAAGTGGTGATAAAGCAACAGTTGTTTGAAAAGATTATGAATTCATTGTAAATTAGTATTAAGGGCACTCAGAAAACCACAAACCATTTTGCTAGAAGGAAGGTCTAGTGATCACTGTGTTTCATGGCTCACCTGCCAGCTCTACTAAATTGCCATTTTGAAGGCAGGTGGAATTTGAGACAATGGCCTAGGCAGGGTTTGTAGGCATCCATCTCCTGTCAGTGCAAGCCCTGAAGTAGAAAAGTAGCAGATAAGCATGTAATAGTCTCAGGGCTTTGAATTCTACCTGTTATTCTGTCTTAGAGAAGGTTTCCCATGCTTGGTGGGAACACATCTAGCACATTAAAGGGCAGCACTGGCCTCCTTCAGAGGAAATGCTCTAACGTTTTAAGAGGCTGGGAAGCAGAAGTTCAAGATAATCGATAAAGTTACTGCAGTTGAACATGTTACTTCACATCACCTGAGGTAAGGTAACTTGTTCTGAGCATGCTTCAACTGAAAGACATTGTGCCTTGATAGAAAACCTCTCCCTGGAGATTCAGCCATGGCTGTCCCTGCCCTTTCCCACCCTTTTGGCCTCATCTGTGCTTTCCTGCCCTCCCCATCAGAGCTCCTTTGACACTGACGTGAGTCAGACCAGGGAGCCAAAATAGCAGAAAGAAAATCCCTTCTTCTGAAGGGTGAGTTTTAACTGACTCCCAGCAGCACTGGAGGAGCCCCAGTGTCATTGAGGAGGAGGAGGAGAAAGGGTGGGAATGGGAGCTGGGCACAGCACAGGGGAAGCAGGACTGACTTTTCAGCTGCACTGAGTTGTTAGACAGGCTTTGCTGTAATGTCAAACCACACCTTGAGCTACACCATGCCACCCTTGAGTCTGGCTATGTGAGTGTGTGGGATGGGTTACCAGCAGCTACCTGACAGGCAGTGACATGACCTTCTGCCATTGTTCCATTTTATTGTCATACCGTTAGTGCAATTGCCTTCTCATTCAAGGCTAGCATTCCCTGCAGCCTTAAAGGAAGTGTTCCCATTACCAGGTGAGTCCCATTAGCTGCAGGGGTAGACCTGAAGAGCTTACACCTCTGGGTGCAGGCCAGCCTGCAGCTGGGTTCTTGTCAAATGCAGTCGGGGATGCTAAACTAGAATTACGGAAATATAAAGCACATGCTGAGCATGCATGCCTGTGCAGCAGTGTTACAGAAGAGGCTGAGGTAGAAGGACATTTGGCAACAAGACTGGTCTCTTCTAACTTTAGATCTCTACAGTGTAGATGGCTACACTGATGTAGCTGGCAAGGCTCCCTTTGGAGTCAACAGGAGAGAAGCAAGCCCTTTTAGAATGCAGTTCATCCCATCCTGGTGTGGATAACACATCTAAAGGTGACAAATACTTCTCTGAAATTTTAAATGGGCTAAATTCTCTTTTTAAATGAGAGAGTTGTGTCCTACGAGGTCCTGTTTCTTTCCAGCTGTCTGCAGTGGCTTGCTGGAGCGCACACTTGGCCAGAAGAATCTCACCATTTCTCTCCCAGGACCTGAAGGATGAGGAAACGTGAGCAACATATTTCTCTGTGTTTGCAGAATCATAAACACGCTCTCATTGCAAAGCAATAGCTAAAAATTGCATCAGACTTGGAGGGAAAGGTAGTGATGAAAGAAGGAACTGCATTCCATTCTCTGAAGGACAAAGAACAAAAAGCTTTTGAAAAAAGAAGAAAATTGCCACAAATTCAGCTTTGTTCTGGACTGACACAGATATTTCTATGCAGTGTGATGCTGACCACACAGCTGCTTCATTGCAGCTAAGCCTTGACACCTGTAATGAAGTTTGTTTTGGTTTGTTTTGCCATTAGCATCTTAAAACGTGTTTTTTATTTAGAAAAGTGTTAGCTGGCTCCCTTTAAAGCCAAAGGTAGATGCTATTTGATTTTTATTCTGAACATTAATCTACATTTAGGGCTGTGTAAACCCTCAAGGCATTAATTGTTCAGAAATAGCACTGTACTGTTCATTGTGGAAGCCCAGGCCTCTGTTACAGTGTTTTGCCAGCTATAAGAAACTGCCAACACACCTACGTCTCCTGGGGGTAGAAAGAGGCAAAGTATTCTTCGCTGCCAGAAGAAACCTCTTGTGCAGATAGAGTTACACAAGCAACATAGCCCTTCCATTGATAGTACTCATTTCCTTCAAGGCGGGGTGGTTCTGCTACAGCAGCGAGAAATGAAGGTTTGTCAATTTAACAGTATCTGCAGTAGGAGTATTTTGTCAACAGAGTGCACAGGTTAGACTTTTGTACAGCTGCAGTACCTACTGTGCTTGACCTTGATGTCTGCATATTTTACTTCTTTCAGCAAAGGTTTTGACTGCTGATTTTGACTCACTTCTTCCAGGCCTGTTGGTGATGGGCTATTTAGCATATTGATAGCAATAAACACTCCTCAGAGAGTTTTTTAAACAGTTACACTTCTATCACAGATTGCTAAACTTCCTTTGCATTATTTTATGAATAATACTATATGAAATATTACACAGTCTATTGAAATTACATTTATTCTTAATATGTCTGAGATGCTTATGTAAGTGTAAAATACATGTTTAAGAGCAAGTTCTCCCTCCTTAAATTTGGGGTTCACCTGCTATTTTATTTAAATGAGGGGCCACAGCTGGCCATGGCATAATAACATTTATCTGGTTTTGTAAAACATGCCCTCCTGTATCATTTTTGATAGGAGGTAGGTATACACTCTGACAGCTTCTTTCTCCTTAAGAAGAGTGCATATCTCCTTGACTCTGCTTCCGCTTGGGATGAGAAAACATGCAAAACAATGTTGTCATTTAAGCCAGGCTGCTAATATTTGATCCTCCAAGGGTTAAATAGTGTCACTGCACAGTTTCACTTCCTCTCTGCCAGAGACAGAACTACACTGTATGAAATAATTTGTTTATATTCCTTTCCTATTCCAGACAGACTTACAGAGCACATTAATATGACTACTGCATCAAACACTCACATTCCTTTAGCACAGAGCAATTGAAAATTAATTTTTTGAGACAGTGTTTTTTTTGACCTCTTCTCTAAATGGAAGTGATCCTCAGAAAATTTTGCATTAGATAAGTAGTTGGCCTGGATATAAGCCTTCGCCCTGCAGAAGCATTTTCAAGTGTTTGGAGTGATAAACTCTGTCTCTAGAGACCGGTAATCCAGCAGATTGCTATGATTCTGTCTGTGGCAGATGTGATAGATGTGTAAATTCAGGTATGCATTTCAAGTGAGTAAATTTAGGCTACTATTAAACAATCACTTTGGATAATGTAAAGGAAAATGCTTTTAAGGAAGAAGTTTTATGAAGTCTATATGCCTGTTGGATCATAGATAAATGACTGCTAGAAGAAAAACTCATTGACAGCTCTCAGCAGTAGCATGTGAGACCATGCTATAGATACATTCAGTCTGAAGCACCTGAATGGGGACAAGGTGGGGACAAGAGGGAAAATGGGGGATGTACAAGGCTAATTCCAGACTGTGCTGTAAGATGCTCAGCATTCATGCTCAGGCTGTGCTCTCTACTTGGTTGCACAGGAAATAGTGACAAGATTGGTGACAAACTAGAAGAACATTTTTGAAGTTACTATAAAGAACGGAAGTAGGACAGAAGAATCAAGGGAAAGGTATGGGAAGGGAAAAGAGATGCTGTGGGAAAGGGAGCAGAAAGGAGAATTTCTTCTACTCAACTAACCTTCCTCTTCTCTGTAGTCTTCTTCGGGCAGCCTAGTCTTGCTCAAGGGACAGCTGTACAAGCTGTAATTTGACACAGGTCCTTTGCCTGACCCTTTTGTATTCCCTGCTACCTTATTTCCTCTAGCTGGAATAAGCAGGAAACATGCCTGCAAGGACTATATATGTATTTAAATGGTGCAGATGATGATCCTGTGGAGAGAATGGCCTCACTTCTTGACTCCACTGCTCCACTCCTCTGCCACGGTAGGTCATTTCCATTTGCTGTTTCAATGCTGCTCCTCTCCCGCAGCATGAATTGTCTTCCCTCTGCCTGCCTTGAAATGAAGTCAGGCACATCCGCAGGCCAGGATGGCAGGTTGCCACTCAGGTTTTGCCAGCGGAGGTTTAAAAGGAAGGTGGGCAATTTGTTGTGTGGCAGGACTGAAAAAGGCTCTTCAGCTAGAACATAGGCATTGAAGTAAAAATTTCTTGCAGTGGAGAAATACTTGAATGTTCTTAATTTCAAGGAAAATGTTGGTAGTTTTTGTGGGTTGTTTGCCAAAGATTTATTATGCATGTGTATTCAAATAAAGGCCATGATATTTGCTTAGCAGCAGGAGAACATTAGTGTGTGACAATGCTTTCTTGCATCCATTCCCCAGGGTCTGACCAAAGCAACCTTTCCATGCACTGTGTGAAAAAAAGTACCCGGAGCTAACTTCTCTTAAAGATGACAACTCAAAAGTTTCTTCTGTAGTTTCCTCTAATGCTGTTACTTATCTTCAGACTTATTTTCTTAACTCATTTGCTACAATCTGCCTTACATGTGCACAATCTCAGCCCCTGAGTGGTGCAGAGTTTACAGCCAGGTAGAAATGGAGACACCATCATGTGGCATTAGCTCAGTTCCTCCACCCCGGGAACATGCCTCCAATTCAGGCCGTGCTCAATAGGCACAGATTAAAACTACTGAAGGAAGGAAGGAAAGGTTTGCTCAATGCTGAATAGGAAGTAAATAAGAAAGTCCATACCGCATGATGATTCAATGGATGAGAGAAACCCTGAGGGCTTACAGAGACCCTGTGGAGGAAAAAACAGAGACATGAAAGACTGATGATTGACACTTAGTATTTGAAAGACATATAAACAAATCCTAGTTAAGTCTCTCTGCTAGGTGAATCACTGCCACCAGTATTAAAATGTCAAAAGGTACTAATGTTCAAAATGATTGCTGAGATGGCAGTTCTTTTCTAAATCCCTGTTTTCAGTTGCTCCATATCTTACCTTTGGAAGTGAAATTTCTCCATTAGCCTTGACTTGGAAATGAAAAATTGGGGACTTCAGAAACTCTATTTTAAACACTGCCGCCCAGCATAAAATAGACTCCGTTGTTCTGAAGAATGTGTGGCTGCCTGACATTTTCTAGCAAAGCTGTTGGCTTTATAATTTTCAGTCTTATGATTTTGACAGGTTGGGAAAAATGTGCAAGGAGAAATACTATACAGATATTAAAGCTTAGGAAAAATTGCTCTGTATTTGGCAAAAGTTGAATTTAATTTTTTATATTCAGAAAAAAAGGAATTACTGGTGACACAGATACTCTTAAAGAGTTTTGAAACCATTCTTTTAGCTACAAATAATTATCCAATTTTATTAAAAGTGTTATTTGGAAGCATCATACAGCTCCTGTGTGGGCATGGTAATACAAGGCTTGTACTCTGAGTGAGCGCTGCTCAGACGTGCCTGCTGTGAAGCCCAAAGCCCACCTAACCCACCAGCTGGTTACCTGTGGTTGGGCTTGTAGCACTAGAACTGGGGGGAAAGCAAATACTTGGGGTGTTGTGGAGACAGGACCACAACCTGAGCAGAATTAGTAGCAGGCCTTGTGGTGATCCAGGCTCCAGAGAATGTGCTCACCGTGGCCTGGATAAAATGTCTTCAAGCCAAATTTTAAACAATAAGGATTTTTAAGCTCCATGAATGTTTGGATGGCAGAGAGAAAGTGCCGGTTTTGTGCCTCTGCAGTGGAAATGGCTGCTCGCAAATGATGACTCCATCAACTGAAATTTTTTCCTGGAAACATAGTTATAGGTCAGTATACTGACTGTTATTAACAGAAAAGCGGAACTTTTGTAACAGAGTAGGTATCCCGATTCTAGAGCAGGGATTTTCTATTTGTGACCCACAGGCTCGCTGAACCCCGTAAGCTGAGGGTGAACAATCTTTCCCTGCTCTGCTGAACCTGATTAAAGTGTTTCCAATTAACAGCTCAATAGTAACGGGGGCGGGGGCGGGGGGGGGGGGGGCGGGGCCTGTGAGAGACTGTAAAGGCTGACAGCGGTCTGCTTTTTTAAAGTCTTTAGGAATCATTGCTCTCACAGCAGAGGTGTGTCTTTCAATTATGTTTTAAATGAATCCCTTTTATAAACAGTTAAGGACATGCCATTAGGCAGCCGAAGAGTTCTCCACCTAGGCAGTAACCTCTCACTGGCACAGATTCATTTTATTTCAGCAAAGTACTTAAGTAGATGCTTAACTTTAACCACCTGAACTGTCCCACTGGAGCCACGGAGATGACTCATGGACTAAAGTTAGGCCCCTGCTTGCGTATCTTGCTGACTGTGGGCTTCTGCAGCATCTACTGCCAGATGTTTGGGAGAGGAAATGAAAGAAACCCTGTAGTGGACAGTTAAGGGAATAATTTACTAACAGAGGAAACTTTGTATTGCTTCCAAATATCTGAAATGTGATCTAATGTAACTGTAGATATTTTAGTAGTCCAGACATAGGTTTAAACCATTTTTAGTCCAACTCAGGTCTTGATCTTTTATGTTTATTCCCCTGGTTTCTTCTTTAATGTTCCAGACTATCTACATCATGCTTTATCCACTTTGGGGTTTTGTCCTAATTTATGTATGCATTAATATTCTTCATGCACTTACCATTAAATACTAAATTGCTGGGTAAGAACATGTAATAGAAGAAAGAAAAATGCTATGCTCAGTGGATGTAACCCTGTGTTGTAGAAAGGCTAGAGTAAAAGATGGTACAGTTTCCAGTATACCTCTACTTCTGCAATCCATACACTGGTTTTCTTGTCTTTTTTCCTTTCCAACGTATTAATCTTTCGTCTCGATTGCCTTCCAATAGCTCCTTAAGGGAACACAGCACAATCTCTGCACAAATAGCATAGTGTTGGAATAGTGTTAACAGGACACTTCAGCCTGAAAATCTCACAACAATTTTCTATGCCATAAGCAGCACTCATTACAATAAGGTCTTTCATTCAGATTATACAACCCCACACAATGCCCCACACTGGTCAGCTAATACAGTCAGAGCCCAGTTTTGAACGCAACCCTTCCCACAAATCAACACACAGGAGGGATACCTCCGATGTATTCTCTATAGGGTGAACAAGACAATTGTCACTTGCTAGGACCTTGTGCATTTTGTAGTAGTGCTGTTTGTTTGTCTAGCTATGGAGTTTTGTTTGTCTAGCTATGAAGTCTTAGAGAAAAGTATTGCAGACTTGTGGCAGGCTGACACATTCTCAGAGAGAGCAAGTGAAAGATTTATTAGTGGAATCTCCTTCCCCTCGAACACAGCTTTCTCTGAGGGCTGACACTTTTTTTCTTCCTGGTGCCACCTCCAAGGGCTTTAATTGCCAAGTTATGCAATCCCAAGTGATGGCAATAGAATAAAACTCATCATCTCCTGTCTTTGTCACCAGTGTGGACTTAGCCCAGTGCCTCCTGAAACCACTCTGGACTGTTCATACATCGGTAACCATCTCAGATCTTAGCCGAGTTACTTCCACCGGGCCAAATTGTCTAAGCTGCTGTTCCGTTTGCTGGCAATTTCTGCAGAGCAGTAAGTAGTGCCTGGGTCTGATGTTTATTTTAAACACAGGTTGCTCCAGCACAGGCCTGAGACAGGCTAGCAGAGCACTGTGTAGTAAGTCTCATCTTCCTAACACATGGCCAGGGAATTTTCTGCAGGGGAATGGAGGCCTGCAAGACAGACATTTCTGTGAGCACCAGCTTCATTTTGAAAAGCACTGGAGAAATAGCGCACAAGAGGCCACACTCAAAATATAACCAACTGCTTTAAATTCCTTCTGTATGAGTTCTGCCTTTCCTTAATGTCTATGGGAACTCTGTCAGGCGTTGCCCTTGTGCTACGGTTTCTCCCTTTATATTAGTGTCCAGCAAAGCCTGATCTCCTCATTAACTCAGAAGATGGCATGGCACTGATTTCTAGCCTGAAACAGCAAAGTTATTGTGAGCATGTACCTTATTCTTGACCTTACTTTCATCCTATAGGACAGCTATCTTTAGTTATGTCATATTCTATATGGCAGACGTCTCTTCCTTGCTAACATTAGAGGGAAACAGGCTTGTTGTTTCTCTGAAGTACTAGAGTTAGTTTTAGTTTCTATCCAGAAAAGCCCTTCCAACCGTTTATTCTGTCCAGAGAAAGATCATAGATAGCAATGGATGAAACATTGACTGATATTTTAGAAATTTCCTCCACTGCTGTTGGAGCAG
The DNA here is from genome assembly GCF_047716275.1 of Strix uralensis. Taxonomy (NCBI): domain Eukaryota; kingdom Metazoa; phylum Chordata; class Aves; order Strigiformes; family Strigidae; genus Strix; species Strix uralensis. Next base: position 41,687,533 of record NC_133973.1, read on the forward strand.
AGGAGCCAGGAAGGGAATAAATAGCTACAGTCCTTCAGGCCAACTAGGTAGCCCTAATTGCCTAATAAGTCCTTAGGGTGTATCTTTTTCAGAATTGTTACTCAGCGCGCAGTCTACTTACATGCCTATACAATACGCACAGCCACCGCCAGTGTTGCTCCATACTGAGTCTAGAACAGAATTCAGAACAAAAATGAAGTACTCAGCTGGGCAAGGGAACTCGAAAAGATCATATGCTCTTTTTCTCTGGTGTAGAAGGAGGGTTTCTGCAATAGGTAGTTCCTCTCTTTTGCAGCTTTTGAGCAGGGTTTGAGCAAGGAGCCATCCCTCCTGTAAGGAAGATTGGAAGAGTGATACAGTCAGCCCCTTTAGTCCTGCTCATTGAGTGTGGTACGAGTATTCTAAAAAGCAAGAAATGATTCTGGATTTGGATGGCAAATATTTGACTTGCTGGTAGGCTTAACCACAATAGCTTCCCAACTCCAGGTTCTTTGCTGTAGGCATTGGATATATGACTTTGCTACTTTTTTCACTCGCTCTGTTTTTTTTAACTATTACTGTGTACACTTATGGGTGAATTGTTTCATACATATTTCTGAGAAGAAAATTCATTTTTATAAATGCATGGATGCATATAACAAATTAAACTGGTATATTAAATATAGCAACATCAAAACAGCTCTTATCCAAGTAAAGAGACTACACTACAAAACGCCTTTATTAAAAAAGTGTCTTGTAATGCTCATTTCGTTCTTGTAAACAATGCATCTTTTTAAATGTGGACTGCAAAAATTACACACAATACTTTGGTTCAGGAATCTGCTGGCTGATTTTCTGAATCACTGTTTTTAATATAGGGACTGTGGGTGTCAAAAAAGGGTTCTATATATAATTCTGAAGAGCCATCTCATTCAGTTGCTGCAACTTACTTTACCAGTTTCTCCTGATTCATTTTTTTCTGAATGCTGAGCATTTTAAGAGTAGAGACTGAGCAAAAATGCTCTATATAGATCATTATAGTTTGCAGCTCCGTGACTTCCCAAGAGGTTATTATATCTCAAGCAGTGAGAAACAACTCTCACTGAGTAAGAAATTATTCCATTATGCAGTACTATTCAAGCAATTAGAAATCACACTGTGTACAAAATACTGTATCTCTAGGTAGCAATTTCTGGTGTTGTATCATGCCTACTTAAGTGCGTAGCTACAGCAAAAGAAGTACTGTGTTAACAATACAACCATTTTTAAACCAGTAGACTAACAGATTCAGAAAAACAACACTATACTGTAATTGCAACACACCTTTCCATTGGCTTCAGACTTCTCAATTCCCCATTCCAGAATATCCTGGATTCTTAATTTCCTTGCCATTCATAAGCTTTCCATTTGGTCAAAGAAAGTGAGGTATATTTCTTTGAAACCCATCACAGCAATATTTTATAGCACAGAGAAGTCCACGGGAAGGAAGAGGTAACGTGCACTTTCCTTCCACAGCACTCCTGACTCTAACTGCTCCAAAATGCCCAAAACCTGGTGTTGCATTTTTCTTGGCTAGTACAACAGACTGCCATAAAACTAAGCAGAGCATTTCTAAATATTTCCTTCTGAAGACCTGTAGTCAGCTTTTTTCTTTAGAAAATTAGGTTGTTGAAGCATGGTGTTAAACCCAGCTTTGCAAATTATATAGACATGGGTTAAGAAGGCCAAAGCTTAACAATTACCCAACTCTTAGGGTAGATCTCATTTATAGGCAGAAACAGAAATAGGCTAATTTCTTTTTAAAGTCAGTCAGGATACTTTTATTCATATGAGCTTCATTCGATAAGCTCCCAGGCACTTTACAGTGATATTAATGAAAAAAAGTCTCACGACATGCTGGTGAGGTGTGGAGGTGCAAAAGCATGATTAATACCTATCTAAAATTCACACAGTCAGTGCCAGATGTGACCACAGAAAGAAGAGTTGCCATCTTGAATGATTCTGGGATGTGGCTGCTTAAACAGAAAATGTTTTCTCTAAAGAAGCAGGAGATCCATGGTGTGTGCCGGTCCAGAGTTTGAAAACCACACTCAGCTGTGTAGGGTGGGCACATCCACACTAAACCATTCTAAGGCCCAGAAAGCAGCATGGTGTTACATCAGTGTTTCCTCACAATATAGGAGTGAGGACATGATTCTTGTACTCATCCTTTCATAACTGCTCAATACGTCCAGCAGACAGCCCATCTCCGAAGTCTGAGGTCGGTGCACCCTGCCCTGTGGCTGCGGTGTCCTGCATCCCTGGGGAGGCAGGAGACATGCTATGAGTTAAGTCTTGGTGATCCTTGTCCACAGCTATGCACTTCAGATACTGCTGAGGGACTTCTTACCATACACTGAAATCACCAGGCACACCCGAGAGGCTCAGGAGCAGCTGTGACAGGTGGATGGCTGCAGGACTGGAGGATCCAGTGCTGAAGGGCACAGTCCATGCAGCACTGGATCAGTCTGGCCCAGGAATCCCAAGGTTTCTGGAATCAGTGCGAGTCAATCCCTGACATTGGGCCTCCTCAACATAAAAGCATCCATAAAAGCCCTAGTGTTGGGGGGGGGGGGGGGGGAGGAAAGACTGAGTGTGAGAGAGGTAGGAAAGCACAAACACTTCTGTATGTAATGTCTACATTTCATAAGGCTTTCTGTTACCATGGCAATGAGCATGGTATAAATACCTAGACAGATCTCCCTTGTGGCAGTGCATTCTGCTGCTCCTATGCTGCAGGGCCAGTCTGTGTATAAATGGGCTTCTTCAAAGACTCTCTGGTAAAACTGTCAATGATTTTGTTCAATCTCAGACCAATAGTCCAGTGGGCAAAAGTGCTCTTTCCACTTCATTCACCAGAGCTTACTTTCTGGCCCCTCCAAATAAGCAAATAAATTCTTTTTAAACATAAAGATGGAGGATTACATCCTTATTAATTTGTATTCAGGCTAAAGAATCAATAGGAAGTGCTACATTCTAGCTGTTTTAGTTATATTTGAATTCAGAAACAGCACAAGCATTTCCAATAACAATTTAGCACAATCAAAACTGCTAATGCTGTTGAATTCTGAGTTTTAACAGATACAGGTTAGCCAGTCACAGAGAGCATAGCCTTAAGCTAAGTGCAATAATTAAAAAAAGAGTGCCTATATTTCATAACACAGAAACCCTTCAATTGATTTTTCCAGGATGTGTGCAGTCTTGCATGAGATGCAGACAGAAATAGGTGGATTTTGTCTTAAAATATCAAGTATGATCCTATGTATAGAATCTAAACACCTGATTTTAAAAGGCTTACTGCCTCCTTATTCATTTGGCAGGTATGGTAATGGCAGTGACCAGATTTGCCAGGACATCTCTTTTCCATTCACTCCCTGCTTTTTGAGTGTACAACTGAAAAGAGGAAAATGAAACAGCAGAAAGATATTTATATTCCCTTATATTACATCTGTGCAGGAAGACAAACTACTTCAGATGGGGAAAAAAGCGTGTCTTCATTTTGAAATGAGGTTTGCTCTTACATTGAGGTAGGTAATTCAAACTCATATGCAAGCTAGGACAGGAGAGTTGTTATTTTCCACATAAATTAGCTGGGTAAGTTACATATGGGAATCCCACATAGGTTAATCCAACCTATTGTGTGGAAAACACAATAAAAATGTCAAGCTGCCTGATTTTATCTTATGATAGTTAACAGAAGATCAAGACAAAATGGGAATGAGAGAAATGTGCCTTGAGAGAAATCCACAGTAGGATGAATTTCTTCCTGTAGTCTTCCAGGCCCTGGTAACAAGCGTGTAATATTGAAACAGATGGGGCTGGGAGCAGGAGGAGCGTCAGGGAAAAGCCAGGTGACAGGATGAAAGAAGCCTTCCTGGTACCAACACCGCATCACTTCTGACAAGTTGAAGTTTTCCAGAGTGACACTTATTCTCCCTTTAACTTCTGAATGATACACAGAAGAGGTCGGTAGAGCCCAATTGTGGGGGAGAAGAAAAAAAAGCAAATGCCCTTCTTAGCCTAATTGGGATGGGTTTGCAGCTGATATCATGAAGAGTAATACTTTTGTAATTCCAGTTCCTTGGTCCCCTTAAAATGAGTCTTAACTTTTTCCTCCAGCAAAAATGTTGTTTCTTCCATCTCCTCACACTTCATTTCTAATGCAAAGCATTAAAAGTAACAAGACAGAGCAAGAGAGAGCACCAAAGGATTTTGGAAGAGGAAAATCTGTGTTGTCAGTGAGTGAGAGCTAGTCAAGATGTATGTTTATCACACTGAGCATATTTGAGACAGAGTTCTAATAGAATTGTGCTGTAGTCACATGCTAAAACTGAATAACAGCTTGTACAACTCTTCACACTAAATAATGTCCTGATCCTGCAGTACTTTCAAATTGAAAACTCATCCAAGAACTGAGGAACTGACCTTTCCTTGGACACAGGTGAGGTGATTCATAGAGTAACTGGAGGGGGAAGGGGAAAATGCATGAGTCACTTCTGTTTGTTATATGACAAGCACCTTCTCCTAATTGTTTACTTAACCAACTTTCATTTCCATCTGCTGCACTTTGACCACAATAGTGCATGTATTCCACAGTATGTGGCTTATACTTGCTTCTTAATGGTGAAATAGATTATGGAGACTATTCAGTGGACTCAACTCGGAAAAGGAACAGAAGGTACTTGCTTGTGCTGACAAAACACTTCTCAGCCATTGTCTTGATTCTGATCTGAGACCTACCATCTCAGCTGAAGCCAATGGAGATGCAAAAATGGATGAAAAAATGGTTTCCTGATCATCTGGTTCTTTAAGGCATTAACCATTTCTAATAACGAATATCCCACTCCATTAGACCTGCAGTCTGTCTAGTCCAGCATCCCTTTCTCCAATAACAGCCAAAGCTGGATGCCTAGAAAAGTTTAGAGAAAGAGGGTAAGCATATTCCCAACATTACCCTGTCTCCAGCAGTCTATAGCTCAAGCATTTGCCTGTTCTTATATTCCTGGGACAGATTTCCCATACCAAGATGACATTCTTTTTACAGGAATAAGTATCTGCCTGCAAACTACAAGGACTACAACTGCTCATTGCTTTTGCCCTGTATGTACTTTCACATGCTTTCTTGAAGATCAGACTTTTTGCCAAAGAAGGTGAACACTGCTCTGTAACTCTGAATGTTCAAGAAGTGCTCCTAAGAGACTTACCTCATGCAGGCAGTTTCCCTAGCCGTTTGTCCAATGGCAGAGAAAGGGCTGTCCCTAAGAGCTGAGACCACTGCTTTCATGAATGAAGTACGTACATGTATACGTACTGATAACAGCTCCATCATCCCAGGTGATGTCTGTTAAATTTGGGCGTAGTCCACCAGAATGAAACAAAATTTGTTTGCAAATTGGGATATGCTAATAGGAAAAAGAAAATTTAAAACAATCTAAAAACCACACTACACTTAGGCAAGTATTACAATTTTAAAAGTGTACACTTGGTGAATGATAAATAAAAAATACTAGGAATGAGTTGAAAGGGGTTTTTTAACATTTCCCTTCCACATGAGCAGAATGTTAATTGAGTCCCTGGTGTGCCAATATCAGTTATACACTGAGAGAATTTCTCTAAGAATAGTTTTTAAACTTTTAAGTCAGAACACATGCACTAAGGTGAACATGCTGTTGAGGTAGGAACACCATCACTTTCCTAATAGCAACAGTAAAAATACATATTCTTCCACAAAGTCCTCCCAGTAACTCTGGGAAGCTGCAGGCAGGATATCCTCTGATGTCACATACTCAGATGTGCCAATATCAAGGCCATAAAACCCAGGATGTCCCATGTATGGTCCTGTGTTAGCACCGAAGCCAGACGAAGTTAAGCTTTTGCATATCTATCAGAAACAGAATATGGAGCCCTGGAGTGTGTTAGAGACGGTTTTATAAACAGCAAGAAGGGGAAAGAAATGCAAGTCTTTCCTTTTCTTCATTTGATTTCAGGACTGTGGGTGAGTTGGGGATGCCTTGCCACAGTCTTTACAGTGAGTAAAGGCATTTTTTCCTCTGCTGTTATCACCAAGAGGTCATATCCATGTGACTGCTTTACATTCAGCTGGCACCTCTGATGGTCTTGCCTGCACTCTGTCCACCAGCACTTGAAAGTGGCCTGTAACCTCAGATTAAAGGGATGACTCTAAAGTGCCTGTGCATGCTGCTGCACAATGGATAGCTGCTCCATCAAGTCTTGCCCGTAGGAAGGTTGTGGTAGCCTAGGAGAGTACTCCTACAGGTAGATAAGCACATTCAGAGTAAGAGTTTGGGATGATCTGGGGGAAAAGCCAGGACATCCAGCAGAGAATCTGCGGCAAGCTAAGACTATACCCATGGGAATTAATAAGAAAAACATTTTGCCTAATGCCAGAGGAGATTTTAAAATGGACAGAGAAAAAATAACTATTTTTGCAAGATACTAAAACCTAAAAAAAATAGCAATGATCCTTTTGCAACAGGATCCACAAAAATGTACTCCATAATCCAGGGAAATCTGGTACGGTTCTCTGCTTACTGTGCTGTTATATCCCTTGACATTAAGTATAAAGGCAGCAGTGTATGTGCGCATATGAGTGAGTGTGACAGCACTTGGGAGGATGAGAATGGAGCTTCTTTCTTACTGACTGCCTTTTAATGAACGAAAAATTAGAATCCAAAGCCTTGTCGTGTGATACTGATCTCCATATTTGGCATCTGGGATTGATTCTGCAGGCCTGCTGTGCACGGATCCCCCTCCACATCCCTGCCAGAGCCACAGGCACTGGGAGTGCAGCATCCAGCCCCAGGTGCTGCTGTGCTCCTGCTTCCTGGGGATATCATCTCATGATAGCCAGGAGGAAAAACAAAACAAAAATCCAGTTGGGCAGCTGAGGAATAGGCTTATAGAGTTAAAATTCAGAATAGATGACAGCAATGCCTGACAACAAAACTATTGCATTTGCTAAATATTTAAGCAGATAATGCAAATAATTGCAGCTAAAACCAATTCTTTCTGAGAAAAGAATACGGAGTGATAGGACAGGATACTGTTTGGCTTATGCTAGGCATATTAAATGTATCTTAGCTGGTGTCGATAAGTCTGTCAATCCACAAGAGAGAAAAAAAATGCCTTAAAGGAAATAAGCATAGCAGAAAAAGGGAAATCTGTATTCAGGACGGTGCTCTGGGCACCGGATTGCAGCACTGATGGAGAGAGTAGAGGCGAAAGGGAGAAGCGCATACTCTTCCATGTTGCTGTCCTGATTATCAGGCAAGGTAGCTGAGGGAGTGTGAATTATTTAACTTCAAATAGGTGTGTAAATAACAAGTAAATGTTATCTCTGATCATTTTAAGATTTTTTAATAGTGTTTTTAGACTCAAGAATTGAGAAGCATACAAGGAAGCTGACAATGATATACCTGAAAAAGAGTGCAAAGCAGCTACCTCTGTTATTTCTCATGGATGCTGTATTCAACGCAGTGACATGAAGACAGTCCTTGCCTGAAGGAGTGGCAGGCACTGACAGGGTGGTGTGCTAACGCCACTTCTTTTGTTCTAGCTGAATAAGGTAGCATTTTTAAAAGCATCCAAGTGCAGTTCTGGTTGAGAAGTCATATGTCTGAGTTAGCTCCATGTGGTGCCAGACTTAATAACCCCTGCTGAGAGGCAGGGCCGTGTTCACATGACAGTACAGGCTTCTGGACTGCAGCGGGATAGTAAGCCTTATTTTCAGAGTTACTAAACGCCATACAAAAATAAATATTTAGACATCTACACATACAAATGCACACTTGATAGGCTTATAAAAGTGCTTATGTAGTTTGGCACCTGCTCTTAAGTCAGTGTGAACCTTAAGTAATAAAATCCTTCTAGAAATCCTACTAAGCATGGTGTTTGGTCTTCCACCTACATATTCTATAAGATCCAGCCTGCTGACTGTCTTTGGGGCCTTAAGTACTTGTATGGCTCAGTTCTCTGAAAATGAGATGGAGGGTTCTGTGTCATGTAAATACTTTGATTATTTCTGTTATTTTCAGCCACCTAAAAAAGAGATCAAATCAAAGATAACGCACATAATCTCTAACAGGGCAGCATTTTTACTGATGCTCATATCAGCCTATGGCCAAGACTCACTTCCTTTTCCATTGCTTCAAGACTTTATGCTGTGAGGATTTCAGAAGATGTCCAAGGCAAGGAAAGATACAGAAAGTTGACAACACATCTAGGGCAGCAAGAAGCACAGCTCCTGCGTCAGTACCAGCCACAGTCCATGGTCATAGGCTCAAAAACACTTGGTAGGGCTGGCCATGTTGCTACACAGCCCTGGCACAAAGCAAGCTCACGCAGTATGCCAGTGATGTTGACTCATCAGGTCCTTCAGAAAGCAGTATTTTCTGCAGGAATGGAGGGCAATGTCCTTTGACCTGGCAGGGACATTCATAAGTCATTCTGGAGGCTCCTGGATACTCAATAATGAGGTTTCTGGTGCAACTGCCCAGATTTTCCTTTTAATTCTCTCCTTCTTCTTCTTCTTGTGTTAACTTAGGTAACCTTGGACTTACACACACATCTGCAACAAACTCTAGGCTCAGTCACTGGGCTGTCTGTCAATAACAGTCAGATGACAGCCTGGCCTACTTTATATGTTAACAGCATCTTGCAGCTGAATAAAGGGTTGATTAAGAGCAATCACTGTAGAGCAATCTGTAGAGACTGTTCTACCTGTGACTGATAGGCAGGCTGTGCCCCTTTCTTACTATCTGAGGGATTTGCACTTGACCAGAGTTATAAGTGTATTTATGAATTCCAGGCTTTATTATTGTAATTCCCTATTCTGGCATATACAATTGCCAAGTTTAAAGTGAAAATCGATTCAGAACATCACATCTTCTCAAAGGCGCAGCCTGCAACTAACAATACCTCACCCTTTATACCTTATTCTCTCCTCTGCTGCTACCTTGAATACTGCAAAAAATTGAAAAATCCTATTTTCCTTTCCAGTGCTCTCCAGGGGAGTGGATAATCTACCCAAGGGCTGGCTGCACAGCGTGTCATTTGGATCTCCCACAACAGCTCCAATGGACAACTGTAAAGAGTAAGTTCGTGTCAGCGCAACAACTGGATCATTTAGAAGTGAACAGGAACAAGCTACACATGTTTTGAAGGGAAATTCAAGACAATTTTTGCAGCTCTAGCCCTACTATTTTTGTGAGGGATACCTAAACTCCTATGAAGAGTGCTATAGAGCCACATACTTAGAAAAGGTGAGAGGAAATCGTACGCATACAAAATATGTAGGTATGGACACACATCTCCAAGCATTCTTTAAAAAGCTGCTCAATCTCTCAGGCACAATAATACAATCTTATACTCTGGAAATATCATAAAAAAGTTTGAACTACTTCAGAAAAAATAGAGAGGACTGCTGCAGTGTCAGGATTACTGCAAACGCCACTGGTAATTAAACCACTTTTTTTTCTAAATTTATCCACTTAATAACACAAATGTCTTTCTGCAGCCAGTTGAATTCCAGCTGTATATGCCCCATGCTGAAGGGCAAGGCTGTCAGCATGTGTGGCTCTACGACACGGCACAGTGGGCACATTTCATCTCAGGGGCAAGATGTGGCAAATCTCAAGGGAGCGTTGTATCCCTTCTGCACTGCGGAGTTCACCTAATGCTCTTGTACAGAAAATGTCCCAGGGTTCAGTGCTGTGGCAAGGGGCCAGTGGCTTAGCTATTTGATTAACATAATGGCTAGTGTCTTCCATGAAGAAAAAGTTGTACCCGAGAGGATACAACTGATATCAACTCTGAAATTGTACTTCCAGCCTTGCTCTTGCAAGAGGGAAGTTTCTTCTGTGTTGCCTTACCTGAAAGAGAGCAACTCAGTTGCACAGGCCCCTGAGGGTCCATTGATTATTTTAAAAGGCTCTGTGAAAGGTAATTATGAAAAGATTTGTTACATGGAAGAAATCCTTAGGGATCTGCAAACTTTAAAAAAAGGCTGAAAATCACAGGTTTAGTCTTCTGCCCTCTTCTTCCTTCCTTAAAACCTCTACTGGCAAGGTATGGAAATGCTTTCAATTATCTCCAAAAATGACAGAAGATGAAGGCACTCAGCACCTTGCACAATCAGGTACTTAATGTCCTTACCCTCCCTGGGGCTCTGCCACTGACAGCAAATGAAGTGATAGCTCCTGCTGCTCCCACCAGCCTGGTTCTCTGTGTCATCCACCTACACACACACTCACACATTCATTCTCTCCCTCATAATTTATTCAATCAATTTATTTATTTATGTAGGTCATTTTCAGTAGTAGTTTTATAAATAATGGCGGAAGTGAAAAGAGCAAAAGAGAAACAAAGTTAGGGAGGGAGCTGGCGGCAGGCAGGGAATGGCAGGGGAAATTCTACTCTACTGAAAACAAGGTGTAGACTAGAGGGCTGTTCCTGGTTTTCTCCTCAGGCAGAGCCTGAGCAAATTCCAAGTGACATCAGCTTCACCAACCTTTGCTCGACACTTATTTCACCTGGTCCTCATGCTCTGCTCTCTGGACTTACATGGTCTTCCTGATTGTATTTGAGGCCTTTTAGAGCTCTCCAAAGACTACTTCTGCATTTAGAAACCATTATTTTAGTTTTCTGGGCATTTAATAATTTTGTCATCAATGGGGTTTTAAAGCTTTAATCCACGTGGGTCTTTGCAGTAAAGAACAAGCATATTTACATTGTCTAACCTATGCGTCTGAATTAGATTACCTCCCTTTATTTCATTTTTAGCCACACTCTAAAGAAACTCCCTTTTCTACATTGATTCCACAGGAATTCTAAGGAAACTACCTTCCTGAAGATGTAATCAGACAAGGTGAGATCAACTGATCTTAAGGCTTTCTGTCGTTGAAAGAAGCAGTCTTGTTCCTTCACCTTGCGTGCTTTTTCCTGTCTTTTTCCTCTTCCTCTAATTCCGCCTCTGTGCTGCTCACCCATGCTTCCTTATAGTACTTTTGACACTCACCTGACCCCTTGCTGTGCTGATTCAGCTCACTGAACTGGCAGAAAATAAATCTAAAGAAGTTTAAAAAGGACAGTTTTCTGATGGGTTAATGAGCTGGATCAGCTCAGTGAAGTCAGCCCAAGGGTGAGTCAGGATCATGTAGGAGGGAGTGTGAAGAGGAAGGAGGATTGACCCTTTTCACAGCAGAAAGTGGTCAAAAGAACTCAGTTTGTCTCCCCTAGCAGTATCCCTAGTTGGGAATATATTAGAGATACCTGGAAATGGAGAGAATTTATCCTCACTGTTCTAGCTATGCAGTAATGAATTTATATTTCATTTTCTTTCACTTCTGTGCTCAGCTGGCATGTTCTACCACATTTCATAACATGAGAGTGTTATAGAGACCCCCTTCAAGCACAGCATCTCTACACCCCTAGGAAAATCTCTCTTAGTTTGTTACAGCAAATATGTGTAACACTGAAAACCATTAAGTATCAGCTATGACCAGCCCTGTTATGGAGCCTAGTGGAGGACCATATAAGTGGAGCTAAGAGCAGCATAGTTGTCAGACTGTCAAAGTAATTCCTCTCAGAAATGAAACCTTGGCTGCTCCATCTTTTGATATCTTCACACCAAGACTGGACCCATTCTTCAAGATATGCTACATCAAAGACAAGGTATACTTCATTGAACATGTTATGCTCAGTAACAGGGTTAGTTCAGTGAAACTGAAGGGTCTGTGATATATAGGAGGTCAAAGGAGATAATCTTATAGTCCATAAATCTATAACATACAGACTACACAAAGGAAAAAAAAAGAGATTAAAGCAAGACTTTTTGGGTAATGAGCACAATCAGTTCCCATTGTTCTTCCAAAACAAAGAAGACTTCTCCCTATGACTTTCATCTTGGATTAGTAGTTTGTCCCTACTGATACCACCATCCTTCCTCACTGAACAGGAGGAGAGCTCCCTTTCTTTTGATCTGTGGACATGAGCACCGAACCAGCAATTACAGAAATTGCAGGTGTTCTCTCTGTTTAGAAAAGTAATTTTTGAATGTACATGTGGCATCTCAGCATTCTCCTAGCAATGTACTGGAAATGCTTTTGTCATTTCTGCTTCTCCCATGACAGTAAGAAATTACGTGCTCTGCTCCAGCCTTTCATGCTCAGGCTGTGATGGAAGCACATGCAGTGTGCACACTGCAAAGGGTGCAAGATTACATATTAAGTGGAGACCTCTGAGTCCCTCAAAATGTAATCTCTATTCTGATTACAAAATTTGGGGAAAATACTTCATTTTGGCAAGCCTCTCAGCCTCTCTTCATGGGTTAAGCAGAAATACATTCATTTCCTATGCTCATTATAACTTTTTACATTCAGAATGCATGCAGAAAAAAATAGTCTGAACTACAGATATTAAAGTGGTAGGTGCCTGCCCTAGCAATAGCTTCAATAAAAAGTACCTTCCTGTAAGAGTCTTTAAACCAGAGTCCTTCAGTGGCCTAATCAGTATCCTAGTTAGCTCAGTCACGACAAGTTATGGATCACATTTAAAAGCAGTCTGTCTTCCTCTGACTTCCTCCAGCTTCTTCATTTCTCTAACTTTCTTCCTTTTTCCTATGACTAACATATTTCTTCTCTGAGTCAAAATTTGTCACAAGTACCCATAGTCCAGGACTACTGTAAATAGTGAGTCTGGTTCTGTAGCAAGTTGGTTTCCTGTTGCAGCATTACACACGTTAAGGCAAACCACATCTGTTCAGAGAGGGATCCATTTTAGGAACAGTTTTTTGTAAGTTGTAGAAGATTATCAGTCATCGAGAGAAAGGGCTCAGATGACTCCTTAAAAAATTAGGAGAGTAGGGAAGGCCTTCTGACATACTGAGACACTGGAGTCAGATGGGAGAAATACCATTTGCAGGTTACTCTGATTAGGGGAGTTTATCACTTCAAGATAGTTTGAGAGTGTTTGAAAATGAAAGGGTGCTCTGAAGGGAGGGACTAAACAGACGATTGAAATTGACTGTTGAAAGAGAGGCCTTCCTACCTTGCGGGGTGGGGGGGCGGTGAAGGATGACAGCCCCCATCTTCAGTGCTCTTTGCTACTTCTCCTGCACTTTCTGAATATTGTCATTTATGACTCTTATCATAGGAGAGTATAATGGCCCTGCTCAGGTTCAGCCCTCCCTGCTGTTATGTACCATGTACACAGACACACACCTCCACTACCCGTGTCTGTGCATGTGCACAGGAGCTGTATTCACATCAGCTCTTTTGGGCACCAAGATTAGATGCAGTTCGGAGTGTGTGAAGAGCCTAAGTTCTCCCACACCCAGGCACCCATGTAGAGTACTTACAACTGATAAACGCTTGTCGTGTCATTCACTTGTCCTTTTGCCTCCCTCTTCAAGAGGTGGGTATATAATTACCAGCACAGTGAAGTTCTAGAAACAATTTCTTCATGTAATGTAATGTTACAAACAAAGCATTGATGTAATACAAACATAAGTTGTGAATCACTAACAGACAAACTTTGGGGTAAATTGAAGGGAGAGCTCCAGATGAGGGTTCAGACTCAGCACTCTCTGGAGAAGTCTTCATTGTTTTCTTGTCATATTTTAGACTGATAAATACCTCTTATGCATAGAGATTGGTTGCTCTCTTCTGAATGGATTAACTGCAATTAAGCTAGAACTTCTTTGCACAAATGGGTCTGACCAGCTATTCTGCAGCAGATATTTTGCACTACAGGACCATGTGGTCTCTTTTCTCCTTTTAGAAACAGATTAAGCTAAACTGCAAAAAGACACTCTTCATACAGAATGAAAGGATCTGTGTAGGGAAAGGTGCAGAATAATCATGTTTTAAGTATGTATGTTCACTGATTTCCTAGCAGCTTTCCCATGTACACAAACCCATTCCTAGAGATGTTTTCTTTTTATCTACATTCTAGCAAGCAAATTGCTTTTGGTTTGCATTCCTTGTTTTCCTCCAGAAAATGTTCAGTGGGGCATTAGTGTCACTTGTTCTAAATTCTCACCTCTTGCAGTACTGGTATTTTATGTACTGTACCTCTGACTAGTGCTCTATGAGACGCTAGAGAGAGAAAGAGGGGGTTTTTGTGTATGTCTCTGTAAGTAAGTACATTATACATTTAGGAAAAAAATAATCAAAATTACTTCTGTAAGTTTCTCTCTGCTCCAGAGCAGCCTTAACACAAACTACCTGGTAAGTCTAGGTCATACGCTTGTGCAGAGAACAGGTTTCCAAAGGCCTGTTCCGGAGAGCCCTGATTAGATAATACATAACAGAGAGAAACCGTGGTTTAGAGGACTTTGTTTTCATTTGCAGCTCATTAGAGGCAGCCCAAAGCTAACTTAAGCCTCCTGGCTGGGAGATACTGGAATAAGATAAAACCAGGCGCAGACAAAATAGGACTGTTTACACTTGATACAGATGTACCCTGAGTTCCCGCATGATCAGAAAATAATAAGCCACCGAAGGAAGAAGCACCGTCTTCAAAAGCCTCAAACCCCATCCATTCAAATTGCTGCGACTCAGTACTTGCAGGGGTTCTTGCACTACAAAACTGGTCAAGGGAGGTAGCCCTCTGGCAAAGCGCCCTAAATCTATGAAGGTGACTTTACCCTCCTACAGTTTCAGACTGCAAGAGGTTCAACGAGACCAAACTCTCCTCCTGTTGCAGAGGATCAGACAGCGGCAAGTGGTGAAGGCAGGCCTTCACTTACCTTCCACCTAGATTGTGACAAAAGGGCACTCTTTAGCCAAATTAAGAAGGCCACATTAGGGGGAGAAGAAGGAAGAGTGTGTATGTTTAACTAATTCAATTTCTAAATTAATTTAGTTAAATCAGTATAACTTTTGTGTGTGAGCAAGGCTTATTGCCGGAAAGCTAATTCTAAATAAAAAAAGAACTAGAGCAGTGTCATCGGTTACAAAGGAGACATGGGCTGAAAGTACTGCTGAATTGCATGATGGCTTCTAAAAATACCAGAATGCAAGGATTAAGTACAAGCGAGTTAATAAGGTGTTATACTGCATTCTGAAGGCTGCTTAAAATTAGCTGTGAATGTGCTTTTGCTTGTCCTAAATACACTGCAGAAAGACACCATTTTTTTTTTTTTTTGCATCTCTTTCAGTCTTTCTTTGAGCTGTCATACTCTGGAAAGTCTGGCTCTGTAGGCACTAGAGGGAGAGAGATAGCATTGCTGTTGCGCTTCTTTCCAGTCATGCTTTCAAGCCCGAAGGAACCAATTTTAATAAGTGACGTACAGAGGTGAAGCTCAGTCATTTCCCCATATGATTTATTCAGTGTGCTATGGTGCCATTGTACAGTGCTGTACTTTCTGTTGAAAAGGCATTTTCACAAGAGGTGCCCATTTTCAGGATCAGATCATTTTCTAAAAAACAAACAAAACAGAAGGAGCTACAGCTTTTCTGGCTGAACCTCAACTTAAAATAAAACGTTGCTAGGATTTACTGAGATTCTACTATGTCTTCTGCATTCTACAGCTGTGCAGAAAGGTAACAATTTTTAGCATTTTGCAGACTCACGCAGCACTGCAACAAGCCACAGGCTGTCAATTACCATTGCAACCAGTGGGGCTGGGAACCTTCCAAGTTAAAATGCAAGATGCACGAATTGCGGGCTATATGCAGATCTCAGGATGTGGTCTGTGCCCCACAAAAATCTCACCAACTGCTCAGCCAGGTGCTGCCTGACCCCACATAAAGTGCTGCATATCCCTCTGGCACAACAGGCTGTATTTAGTTAGATGTAAGTAGTTTGTGCTTCCAGGAGAACAAGGATCCGTCACAGAGGTGATTCCACCCTCAACCTACATTGTCTGATCTTCCAAAACTGGCACTGGCTGGAATTGCTGCCTGTGTGAATGCCCCTGTGGCATCTGAGAGCAATCTGCTCCTCTTGCTCATAAGCAAAACATCCTATAATCCACCAGAGGACCAGTATTCCTGCATCACTACAGATGTAACATTCTGCCTTTTCAACTGTAATTTTCTTTCAGTCTTAATGGACAGTGAGTAGTCGCTGGAGTTCACCAAGTCAACCAAGTTTGCAGTCACACAGCTAAACGTGTAATCAGCAATTCAGTCCCCAGAGCCATTCTGGCATCCCCTTTTGTCAAAGCTGACATCTTGGAGCTTTGTGACATAGGTAGAGTTTAAATAAGTTTATCTTAACTGCTACAAAAAGTGCTGGTTTATCCTTTCCAGAAAAAAAAATAAAAAATATCACATTCTAGAAGCTGTGCAAGAAGGAAACTTCTTGGATAGCATCTTAGCCCAGAAACTTCCTTCACATCCAAAGTCTGGGTGGAGAATGGCAGCTCAGGCATAATTGTGTCCCTATGTCTCAGAGTGAGGGTCAGCATTTAAACATTACCTGACCACAGCTGCAGATCTACAAGACATTTACAATTAAGCATGTTCTGGTACCCACCCTTGTCTTTAGGAGAGCATGAGAGTTTGTACTGTCTGAATGTATTAGCCAGCAGCAGTTAAATACAATCGAGCTGTCTACTTCTAAGTTTAGGACAGAATACTTCACAGCAGCAGTCCTTCTCCCACTGGGTATGACTAATCAGATCTACTTCCCTGATATTCTCTCCATCTCTTTAGGTGTTTGCACAGATAAATCCTTTTGGCCACAAGTACTTTCATGTTGAAGTAAGTGCTCACTTTGTATTTTTCCAGTATATGTGTATTTTTTCAAATTCTGTGAGTAACACTCAGAGACTGTTAGACAGGGGGAAATCACAGGTTATAGATGGTATTGTCAAGTTGTTCAAGTCCATGATTGAACAGTGCAATTCATCACTTCATTGCCATGCGCTGGATCAGGGGTTCTTTCTCCTTTGTTAGCTTTCCAAACATGTGGGGTCCAGAAAGGATGTTACTGTTTTGCTCCTATTTCAGAATTACTTGTGAACAAAGCATTTTTTTACTCACAGAAAAAATGCAGCTTGTAGGGTTGAAATAGTAAATTGAGTTGTAATTAACTTAATTACAATAATAATGAAAATACACTCTTTTGAGGATAGCAAGGCCTTTAGTTAGCTTTAGTTCCAGTCTGACAAAGACAAACCAATTTAAAATTTACAGTGGGTATCAACTTTGTTAGTAAAGAAGCCCAAAAAGAAGCTCAGACTAATACGGCTATGTTCAGCGTTTAAAAGATAATCCATTTTGCATTATAAGAAAGGGGACTTTTGTAAATTCAAATAAAATCAAAGATTCTATTTTATGACTTGGAGAATGTTTCTTTTCTTAAGTTGTTCACAACGTATCATTAGAACTGTAGTGTACTTTACTACACAGGGCACAAGAGATTGTCTGTCTCACAGTGGCACACTGTCTCACAAACCATGAGTGACTGAGAGAACTCTCCATCTGTCACTATGTGTTTTCTACCATTCCAAAAAATAGCTGCCAAACTTAATTCTATGAAGAAAGTAGATCAAAAAAAGAGGTGTACCTTATTATTTAAAAACTTATAGGTTGTTGGGTTTTTTTAAATTAGTTCCCTTTGTAGCCCTTTTAATAAACAGAAAAAAAGCAAAGAACTTGTGTCGTAAGCAGCTACGAACCCCCTTCCTCTAACACACACACATACACTTCTGTGAAGAATGCTCTACTGTAGGTACAGTAGCCCTTTACAATTCACAAACCAGCAATTTGTGTCATGAAGTACTGAACTGTCAACAAATAATGTAAACACTAGTAAAGATACAGGCCATAAAATCATTCATGATTAAAAGGTCATCAATATTTTTCAACTGGACTTTTATCATAACATCACAGAAAAAGTCTTATGTTCATGCACGTGCTACAGTGGAAAAGTCTAAATATTTTTTGGCTACTGGTATGTGTTTGATGTATAGTGATGCATGATATCTCATTAGAATTTAAATACATACCTTAGCTTTTATTGAATACAAGGTTGAAGCTCTCTAAGTTCACAATATGCAGAATTGCAATAACTGATAATATGCGTGGGAACTCTCCCACACCATATCTGATCCTCTGATGTCTTCTGAAAGGGATGAAAGATCTCAAACTCTTATTACTCATAATTTATATAGGCATTTGGATATAACATTGCTAAATGTCGCAACACTTTATGAATCAAGTGATTAACAAGAAATCTTTGCACTGTATTTGTGAGCTATTACTTTTTATTATTAAAAGAATGCTTAAATGTCAAGTCCAGGAGATGCCTATGTGATTAAACAGTTCTCTGATTTAAAAAAAATGAGAGTAAGGGAATGACCAAGCTCTAAAGCACACAAACACAGGGTAGCTAGGAGGCTGTCTCATGGAGTGCGATACAGTCTACCTCCTTCCCACTGAATATTTGTCCCGCAGCTCCAAAGAACAGTAAATGTTTAACTTCTCTGGAAATAGAAAGTCATCTGCTGTCCTTCCCATTAGCTTTATAGCATTGTTAGCTCCATGGCTAAATATCAACAGGTTTTGATTGACCAACAAATCCCTATCTGAAGTTAGGCTTCTAGGCTCCCCATTACGGTAACAAAGAGGAGACAATTTAAAATATTTGGCTGCATGCTTGGATAAATACTCATGTACAGAGGGCTGCAATCATGACTGTAGCTATTTCACAAGTGGAGAAGCTGAAGCATGGAGAAGAAATGGCTTGTCTGGAGTTACAAAGTATATTAATAACAACGTTGGAAGGAGAAGCTGATCTGATCCCTCAGCGTCGTCTGCACTGGAAAGATCTGGCAGTACTCCTGGGCTGGGAATGCCCATGCCTTTCTTGAGCACAAACATCCTTCAAGCCAGACTAAACAGTGCATTACAACAGCAGTACACTCCTAATGTAATAGATTGCCATGCTGCTCCTGCAACCTGACAGGCATCTATCACGCAGTAGAGGACACGGTGCATGTGGCCGGAGCTGGCCAGGCTCCACTGCTGGGCAGACCCTGCGAGGGCATCACCCCGACTCCCCAGTGTGCCTACCAGACCTTCCTGGCGGGCACTTCCCCAGTTCCCCTGTGACTCTGTGACCCTGTTCCTGCTCCATGGTGAGATAAGCCAGGTAGAGCCCATCATCAAGCTAAACGTACAGGCCAGCCATGCCCCGCACATCAAGTCACGCAGCTGCACAGGGGTCCCAATGCATGCACAAGACTCACCAAGCCTGGTCTCTTCCCGTTACTACTAGAAAATTTGTCATCGGCCTTAAACAGCAGATGATTGAAACCTGCTGAATTAAGAGAATGAACACAAATGAAAATACAGTAGAAATCTGTATTTAACTAGCCTGAAAAACCCACATGAACACAGCCATCCTTCTCTGCCCCACAAATGGGCACTGCCTACCTCTTAGCAAAAAGCCAACAGGGAAGTGTGACAGTTATCTCAAAACTGTTAAAATGTCACTGCTTTTTAAAAGTGCTCAACAGCAGATTCAGAAGTTTTCATATAATATCATAATCCCAGTAATTAGGCAGTATAGAAACAGAACAACTATAGTTGATCAAATATAAACAGAAAAATAAACCACACCTATCAAATAAAATCAGATTATATTTTATGATGAATTATCCTCTTACACTTGCAAACTGCAAAATTCTGTAACTCACAATGAATCTCCCAGAGCATATAATTCAGTGACACACTGTACCAAAGAACACAATTTGGATTTAGTTTCAGCACTATTCATTGCTTCTGCTTGACTATTCTCCTGAAATGCACCACTGTATTGTACCTGGAGTCTGTTTTGTTATTTGGAGATCTGCATCTGGAGAGTGTTATTTACCTTGAAATAATTTAAGGTAAATAGTAATTTGAAGTAATTTAAGACCTTTTGTTATCTACATGCAACAATTTTGCATATATAATGACTGCAGTCCACAATCAGATATACCATTTTATATATAAGATTTATAAAAATATATATATATAATCGCAGATATATAAGAAACCTAAAGATATATATATATATATAACTGCAGGAACCAACAGCCACAGCCAGAACTGAACCTTCATCGTCCTTCTTTATAACTTGACAAATCCAACTTTGTTCATCACCCTTAGGGAGAACGATATCATTATACAGGGGTTATCTATGGTCTACCCAATGACTGTGCAATGAATCAGGTCCACAGGAAAGCACTGTGCAGGGAGCCCTCTCTCCCCCAGAAGCCTTGTTACTCTTTCCAGCAAACCCACTGCCCCAGCTTTCTCCCTCCCATAGTTTTGCCTTTGTCACCACAATAGACTTCTGAAACCTATTTCTGACACCTGCAAGCTGGGGGTTTGAATTTAGACACAATGCCCATCCTTCTTAGAAGCACTTGCATCAAAGAGTGGTAGCGCTGCCAACCTCAGAAAAGGCAACAAGAAGCAGCAAACGTATATATTTCTTTTTATGCGAGCATTATGAAGGCCCCTCACCTGATTTCTGAACTCCTAATACTCATCTCCAGCTTACTGTTAAAACAACTAATCTTGCCAAGTCTCCCAACAGCATGATTGTTGTGTGCACACAAGTGTAAGCCTTGAGCTTCTGAAGTTCCTCTGCTGCTGCTCCTCCTTTCTTTGAAAACAGCATCAAGAGCTTCTTTCCTATGCAGCCATGTGAGAGGAGAGCTCAGCATAATCCCTGCCACAGCTCTGATTAACCTCTCCTCTCCAAGAGAGGAGAAAGGCAGCCAGCTGAGGATATCCCCCTTCCCCAGCCAAGGCTGAAAAACTCACCAAAACCAGAGCTTCTCCAAGCAAGAACAACTCCAACAGGGGCAAAACACAATTTCCCACTTGCTTTTACATCAACAAAGACTGAGCCTGTGCCACTGAAATCAATAGGAATTATATTATAGACTAAATTGGAAGAGATGGAAAGAAGGGAAAGGAACAATAAAAAAGGCTGTATTTCTAAATTAATAGTTCTTACAGGTAGCCTAATTGCATTCCTGTGAATGTAAGTCAGTATTTTCTTCAACAGTGCAACTAGTTTGCCATAAAATGGGTATGCTGCATTTGTTCATGCATGTAGAGGGGAAAAAAAAAAAAAATTCATATGTCTGGGAAAACCCATCTTTGCAATGGGGAGGCAAGTACTTACAATACATTAAGTGGATAACTTATTTGTATCACAATTATGATCCAGACATTATTTGTCATTCTATCCGTTATAGATTAATTTTTATAAACAGCACAAAGTAGGTATTTCTTTCACCTGCATTGGAAAAAACCCTCCATTAACCTAAAAAAAAATAAAAATTCAAAACTTAGGTCTAAACGCATTTTAGTGAGTTTAGGAGTAACAAAATTCCCACCCACCCCCCGCCCTAAGGCTCACAGGTTCAGCTCGCTGTCGCTGAAGCAGCCTGGGCTGGGTGGCTCACAGCGCAGCAATCCTGTCCCTTCCCACCCAGGGGCTCAGGCCCTGCACTCCCACTGCAGGTGGTGGCTCTTCTCCCCTTGGAGCTGAGGCATCGCCTGGCAGCCCAGACAGCGGCACGAGAGCTGGCCTGCCAGCGCGGAGCTAACACTCAGGCTTGCTCAATACACCGTTTCATGCTCTTTTATGCTCCGCAGAGGCTGTGGGAGAGCTTGCCTGCCAGCAAAGCTGCTCCTTGTCAGTTGGCAACCATCTCGTAACCTGCAGCAAGAAACACTTGGAACATAACTGACTATTCTTGTCGCTGGCATAGGTACCTGTTATTATTATTATTAATCTGTTGATTACACACTTCCGAGGCTGAAAAATGTTTCCTTTTACTTTTTACTTTCCCCTCGGGAAAGACATGAGTTAAGAGGTTTTTAGAAGTCTACATTTAATACAAAACAAGTAGGACCCTTTCTTCTTTTTATTAAACTTTGGAGAAGTTTGGATATTGTCTACGATGTGCCTATTTCAGGGATTTCTTTGTAATCATAAGGCAAGAATTTATGATTTAACACTTGAGTGAATCATGACACAAAACACTCAGGATTTATACTGTTCCTTTCCTTAAGAGTCCACTTTGGTAACCAGCACACAAAAAATCCATCTTCAGTTGTTTACTGACCTTCCCTCTCCTCTCCCTTCAGAAGTGTCAGTTAATCTGGAAGACATAAATATGGAAGTTTCCGTGGTTTTGTGGTTATCACCAGATGCCACCGACCACTGTGCTGCTCACTGCTCCTTTTCCTAGCTGTAACAGTGACTTTAAAGGAGGGCGTGTAGCTACCTCTAGTCTCGATCGCCGCATCGCTCCGCACCCTTCCCAAACGCTTCGCATTTCCCAAGTCATTAGGAAGGGATTAGCCAACCCAGCGCCTAACGCTGGCCGTTCTTTCCTTGACTGCCTGAAGAACCGCATCAAGGGCTCTTTGAGACGCTAAATCTGTCCTCTGATTCTCCTTCACCCCTTGTTTCATTAACGCGGCCAGACACAATGGGAGAGGCACCCCTGTCCCTTCCCCGCCACCCCCCCGCCGTTATCTTCTACGGATGTGTCAATGGGGCGCTGCCGGGAAGCACTTCAGGGCAGGCAGCCGCCTCCGGCCCCTGTCCCCAGCGCTCCCTCCCGAGCACGCCGCCATTTCCCCTCCCGACCGCGCCTCCCCCACGACGAGGCAGCCAGGGTCGGCCCCTCCAGCCTCCCGCCCGCCGCCACCGCCGCTACCACAGCGGCGCAGGGCCCGCCGCCGCCGGCCGCCCTCCCCCGACACCCCCCAGCGGCCTCAGGCCCGGCGGCCCGGGCCACGCGCCATCCCGCCCCCCGGCCCCGCGCGCTGCCCCTCTGGGGGTGGCGACGCCCCGCCCCGACGGCTCTCGCGGCCGGCGCGCGCGCCCCCCGCCGGCCCCCCCGTTAGGTTTTCCCGGACAGGTTCTCTTTCCGGTCCGCCACAGCTGTTCGCTTCCGGTTCCGTGCCCCCAACATGGCGGCGGCCCCTGCGCCAAGCAGGGTCTGAGCGCTGCGGAGCCCCCTCGGTGCCGCCGCCCGCCCCAGCGCCGGGGCCCGCGCCCGCCCCCGGCCTCCCCGCTGCCTCCGTGCGGGGCGAGTCGGGCCGGGTGCCGGTGCCGCCGGGAGCGCCGGCCGCCCCGGGCCGCTGAGCGGTTCCTGCCCGGGGTTGAGGCGCTGCCGCCGCCGCCGCCATGGCGCCGGTGCAGCTGGAGAGCAACCAGCTGGTGCCGGCCGGCGGGGGCCCCGCGTCAGCCCCGGCCCCGCCGGCCCCCGGAGCCGTGACAGCCGCCGCCAGCCCCGGCTACCGGCTCAGCACCCTCATCGACTTCCTCCTGCACCGGACCTACGCCGAGCTCACCGTGCTGGCCGACCTGTGAGTGCCCCAAATTCTCCCCGGCCCGCTGCGCTCCGCGCCCGCCCCTGCCCGGCCGCCTGGGCTCGCAGCGGTGCCGCCTCCCAGCAGCCCGGGAGGACGAGGAGGCCTGGCCGGGGATCTGTCTCGGAGCCCGGCCGGGGCTGGAGTGGGGGGAGGTGGTTGCTCCTTCTCCCACCCCAGGGAAATGCCCTGTTCGTGCAGGTTTGTCTCTGCATTGGGGTGTATTCAGAGGCCTAGCAAAAGCTGCTGAGTGAGTGGTGTGTCTTAAAGAGGGAAAATGATTGTGGGGAATGCAGGGCAGCTGAATGCGTGTGGTCTGGTGAAGTGTGAAGTTCGCCTCCAAGTTACTGTCAGAAAACCCAACTGTAGTGTTTGTACTGTTAGCAAAATACATGAAGCTGAAATGTGAGAAACTGAGACATTTTCAGATGCTGCAACTCCTTGAGTTACCTGCGTACTTTTTAAAATACCATTTGATTATTCTGGGGAAATAAGTTATTTACATTTACTTTATGATCTGCTGAGCTGGTGGTGTTGTGTTTGAAGTGGCAAAACAAAGGAATGTTTTTGGGCCAAGAAACACTTTCCTGAAAGCATTTGGATTCTGAACAAACCAGTTTTCCTTTTTCTTTGTTTAACCTTAGAGGTTCTTGTGGGGAACCTGTATGTTTTAAGAAGTGACATACAGAACAAATGGAAAAAAATAGGTAGAGTTCTTATAAAATACCATATCTGTTAAAGATGCAAACAGACCTTTGCTTGACTTGGGGTTAAAAGTGTTCAAACTCTGGGAAGGATGAGGAGTTTTAGAATATTAGTTTGCTTTGGAAGAATTTACAAAATATCAGTCAAGAAGTCTTTCCTGTATGTTTGTGGTATGTGTAGACAGTACTTAATACTGTATGCGTTCTTGTAGGAGCATGTGCCTGTGACGTCTTTTATTCTTGTTTTAAGGTGTAGAACAGGTCCTTTTAGCTTAAGTACATAATTAAGGTACAAAATAAAATGGGTGGTGCACACAACACATAGGGAATGCTTTGGGCACTTTGATTCACCAGGTAGCTTATAAGCTATGTGATGTCCCCTCCAAAAGCAGAGTGAGCTAGATTTTTCCACTGTATTTCCCCATAAAGTATGAATCTGGCTAGTAGAAAGCCTGACTGGAAAGTATTCTTCATCTTCCCTCCAAGAACATGATTTCTCATTCTTTTACCAGGACCAGCCTAGTCCCAGAATAAAAAAAATAACTTTTTAATGACACGCCTGCGATACGTGTAGAACACTACAGAAATACAGTCCTCTCTCTGGAGTAGTATCTATCACACAGGTTGTTGATAAAGTTCTGAACTATGGCATTTCTCCACTTGTAGATTGATTAAAAAGGGAAGAGAAGCTTATTTCAGGCAAGTCAGGAAACAGTGAATTTTAACACCTGCTGCAGATGTTCTAGGATTGCTATGGTGAATTCGTTAACTCTAGTCATGGATGCTAGAGTTATCAATTACAAAGCACAGGCAGGTATACTATGTGGCTCACTAGATGAGCAGAAATCTTGGGATTTTGGCAACCTTCGTCAAGCTTTTAAATTAATTTGACCAGTTCCAGCTTACCTGGTACAGACCAGTGGCAGGTGCCCTGTGGTGCTATTAGACACCTGATTTTATCTTTTTTTACCCCCTCAACTAGGCTACTTTCTAGAGCTGTCAAGCTACTTCCTTTATCAAATATATAATTTCATTGTATTTAGGAAACATTTACAATCATAGAAATTTTGAAATGCTCTTTATAGGTATGTAGAAGTTGTTCTTGTCCTCACTTGAAGGTGACTAACAAAATTTCTAGTAGTCTGAAATGTAATAGAAAAATATATAACACACATTTCTTTTTTTTTTTTTTTTCTTTTTAATATAGATTACCAAGAAAGACTGATATGGAAAGGTGAGTTACAATAAGACAATCTGTAAGTTATGTTAAAATATAGAACTTTGTTTAGGATGTTAAGATTAATACAGAACTGATTAAATAAAACATTTTCCTCCTAAATTTAGATTTTATGCAAGAAGATAAGCCTTGTCTGTCTTGCTGTCACTATAGTTTCAAGATTTTTCTCAGCATCAATGGCAATAATAGTTTTGGTTTTGTTGTTGTTTGGGCTTTTTTCTTTTTTTGTTGCACTGTTCAGTAATATACTGTTGCTGTTATAATAGGTGGACTGTGTTAAGGGCATTTTTCTCTTCATAAGTCTTGAAGCAATGAAGTGACAGTAAAGCTGATGTGACAGGGAACTGGAGAACCTAAATAGATTCTAGTTAGTGTGATAAAGAAACTTTTTGTTCAGAAGAAGCAGTTCAACAATGAAAACAATGTAAAAACCTCTTCTGCTTTTTTGCATGTTACCTGCTCTTTCTTGTCATGAGAACTGTTTTCTGCTTCTGTTCTATGTGTTTTTGAAGTGCAAAGATTATTAGAGAACAAATGTAAGAGACCAGAACAGGTCTTCTCCCCCACTGCCAACTCCCACCCCACTCCCCGAGATGAAAGAACTTGATTTACTTTTTTGTTTCTTTGAATAAATTTTATGGAATCTGTCAGAAAATTGTTTCCTTTATTTGTGTTGACATGCTAATTAACCTAGTTTTCTTTGGAGACATATAGCAGCCATGATATTCCTAAAAATGTTAATAAAGAATTCTGTGTACCAGTTTGATCATTAATTCAGTTATCAAATCTTCTAAAATTCTCATAACAAGTTGTGGAATTAATCCCATTTTCAGGGAATTGTAACCTGGGATGATTTCTTGTGGCCCTTTCCCTTATGCATAATATTTTATGAAGAGAAACAATCTGTTTTTTGTTGGTATGGGGTGTTGTTGTTTTTTAATTATCACTTTATTTGCTGTGGAAATTACATTCAACTTTGGTCCACAGCTCCCTCATACTGGTGGGGGGCTTCTCCCACCTAGATGTCTAGCATTTCTTGGAATCTGCTTTGTGGGGCACACATGTCTGGAGCAACAATTTATGCCCTAGGAGTTTACAGATAAAAGAAAATAAGACAACCTTCAACAGTTACAAAGAATGTCCTGCAGTTGAAATGGTCTTGAAATTAAATGTTCACATCCTTGTTAACTTTGACTTACAACTCTTTTTGGTGAAATGGGTTGCCAGCTCTTGGAGGAAATGTGTGGGGAATGTAGTATTATTATCCAGATTATTCCATTTTTCCTAACTTTGAGAGCTGTAATGACAGCAGTAGTTGGGCTTCAAGCTCTGTTTCTTGAAGCTAGCCTGGTGACATTGCATACATCCTTTGGTGAAGATGTGAGGGTATTATCCTCTAAAAAAGTTCACATAAAATCTGAGGTTCATTACTACGGTGCCTAGCTAAAAAATGCTGTGATAAGAAAAACTGATAGGAAATTATGCTTCGCAGTATAAGATGGCTCTTCTTTGTAAAGGGTCATTTATTAGCTATCAATGGTAGGAATAAATAACTTTTGCAACAAGAAAGAAATGGTTGGATAAAAAAAACCATTAGTACTGTGGTGTAAAATTAATAGTGCTAAGTTCTGGG
The DNA here is from genome assembly GCF_047716275.1 of Strix uralensis. Taxonomy (NCBI): domain Eukaryota; kingdom Metazoa; phylum Chordata; class Aves; order Strigiformes; family Strigidae; genus Strix; species Strix uralensis. Next base: position 41,714,485 of record NC_133973.1, read on the forward strand.
AGAAATCCAGGGGCTTGCTTCTTAATAATGGAGACCTTTTTTTGCTCAGTATTCTTTATCTTTTCCTTTTTATCCTCCAATACAGCATAATATGTGGGAAACTTTTATCTAAATACAGTAATGGCTGTGTAAGATTTAACTGGAACTTGGATTATAATGACTTTACAAGGCCCTATCTTCTGTTGTGGGGAAATGGAAAGTAAAACCTTACACCCGCGTTCCTGAATAAACAGTTCCCGCTGAGAAGTATTTAAAAGAGAATTATTGTTAAAATACTTCCAAGAACTATATAAACATACTGTTTTCCTAAAAACAGGCAGTTTTCCTACTGGTTTTGCAGTAGTTGGTGAACAAGACTGTTACTTCTCAAACTTACAACAAAGACTCTATCATCTACACAAGATTAAAAAAAAAGGATTCAGGACTGTTGTAAAAACATGTTACTCATGACTTGAACAATAGTGCAATTACACACCTAATTTTTGTGAAACATTGAGTTCCATTCTTTTCTAATGACAAAATGGTTTTTTACTCCTTTCATAAACACGGATAATAATTTTGGTTAGAATGGTACTTTGGAGATACCTCATCCAACCCTCTGCTTGAAGTAAGAGACAGTTTGAAAGTTGGTTCAGGTTGCTTAGGATCATGTCCAGTTAAGTTTTAAATATCTTCAGGGATGGAAATCCTGCAACCTTTCTGGGCAATCTACTTCAGTCTTTGACCGCCTCACTGTGTGCTTCTTTGTTTTCCTAATGTCTAACTAGTTTTTCACTGTTTTAGTTTGTGGCTGTTGTCCCTCAGCCTTTTGCACTTTTGAGAAGAGCCTGGTTTCATCTTCTCTATACCACCCCTTTAGATATTTGAAGATGGCAGTAGGATCTCACCACAGCTTTCTCTTCTTAAACAGAAGCAAACACAGCTTCCTCAGCCCCTCCTTGTACGTCATGTGTTCCAGCCCCTAGCCCACTTTTGTACAGCAGTATCTTTCTTGGCGAGGGACCATAAAACTACATGTAGTGCTTCAGATGTAGTCTCACAAATGCTGACTCGAGGTGAATAAAGACATTCCTTGACCTAGGCTGCACTAGTGCTAATACAGCTGTTGTTGTTGGAAGGGCACATTGCTGATACCTGTTCACCTGTCCACCAGGACCCCCAGGTCCACTTCTGCAGCGCTGCTCCCCAGCTGCTGCTTAGTACCCAGCCTGTGCTTTACATGAGATTGTTTGGTTCCAGTTGCAGGACTTTGCAGGTGGTTTTGCTGAACTTCTTGAGGTTCCTGTCAGCCAGTTCCTCCAGCCAGCTGAGGTCCCTCTGCTCTCACCAGCTTGGCATCACCTGCAAACTTCCGAAGAGTTCATGCCTTCACATCGTGGAGGTGTTAAATTGTACTGATCCTTAAGGAACACCACTAGTAATCAACATTAAAGAAATTCAGCTGGTGGCCAGTCACAGACTATTATTCCTGACAGTCCAGCCAGTTGTTCACCTACCTGTAGTCCACCCTCCCATGTCATATCTCACCAGCTTGGCTACAAGGATACTGTGGGAGATCTTGCCAAAAGCTGTGCAAAAGTCATTGTAAATGCATCTTCTGTTCTCCCTTTGATCAGAGCTGTTCATCCTGTAGAAGGCAATTGAGTTGATCAGGGATGGTTTGCCCTTGGTAAATCTGTGCTGACTGTTCCCAGGCTATTTTCATGTTCATTATTTATCTGGATGTAGCTTTTAGAATGATTTGTTCCTTTATTTTTCTTCTTAACTGAGTTTAAGCCAACTGGCCTATAGGTCCCTAGATCTTTCTTGGCCTTCTTGAAGAAAGGCATGATGTTTCCCTTTTTCCAGTCAACAAGACCTTTGATCACTGTGGCCTTTTGAAAATTATAGCAACTTTACAGTGGCATGGGTCAGTTCACTCAGCATCTTTGGATGCATGTCAAGCTTGCTTAAGTGGTCTTTAACTTGATACTCTTCTACTGTAGCTAATTCTTTACTCCCCCAGCCTCAGCCACTAGTCTGAAGGATCTGAAATCCCTGAGATCGGAACTTACTAGGAAAGGCCAAGGTAAAGAACGCACTGAGTACCATGGTCATTAGAAAGCTTTTTTATGTGCGTTGCTTTTATAGGCCTTGTAAATGTACTCTTTTCTTAAGTTTCATCTTGCTTGAATAAAAATTTTTGTGCAGCCCAACATAAGGTCCTGTATCTATGATGAAGGACAAAGGGACCAGCAAAATTGAAAGACTTTGGGCTCTTAGTAGAGAAGTAGATGGATGTGAATTCCCAATGCAATTGTCATTCAGGGATGGTGGTGGTGGTTCTGAAAGCAGAATTCTGTCAAGCAGAAGTAACAAGTCTTCTGTAACTTCACACATGTGGTATTAATGGTACAGTTACTGGAACACTGTGTCTAGTTTTATCAATCACTTTCTTTATTAAATTGCTTTTATCTTTTTTGGGAGGCAGCGGGTGTCTACCTTTGACTTCTGGTCACAGAACATCAGTTCCAACTTTTCTTGCTATCGTGCTGTTTTCACCACAGAAGTTTGATTGACATAACTACTAGATTTTAGGATCTTCTGTATGGAGTTTGTCTGAGAGATTACTGACTTTCTGAAATTTCACTGTAGACATCTTTCAAATCCCATAAAATTTTTCTGTATCTTTCAGAATTCTCAACACCTTGTTTTCATGGTGTGGTTACTATTAGAGCATTATGTATTTATATTGTCCACCATTTGAAATGTTAGCATCAGGCTGAATGCCATTCTAAAACATATGCTCTAGAATGCAGAGAAGTTATTGGCTTAATGCCCAAGCTCTTGGATGGGGTTTGTAGTATATAATGCGAGAAACTGGACCAGATGGTATTAGTTGTGCTTCTGGCCTAAATGTTCATCTGCCACAAGCAGATTATGCTTTACTTATTGCACAAAAGAGTTAACCTCATTACCCCAACACTTTCAGCAGAAACAAGCTTTATCTATATTATGTGTTTTACAGATTAGGATCAGAAGGAGGCGCAATTTCTGTTTAGTAGAGACCAGTATCTGTTGCACTGATTAATGTTCTTTTTGTCCACGTGCTTTTGTTACTTTAGAAAACCGTATCAGGAACACATCTTGGGTTTGGTTTTTTTTCAAAGTAACTAGAAAACCATGGTGAAATTAGTGAACTGAACGTGTAGAAAGGGAGGAAAACCTCTATAAACAGTAGGTGAAATGGTATTTCAGAGTGTATGGTATTACAGATCTACATTGTAGATCTGCATGTGTTGTCTAATGCATCTACAATGTAGATGTGTAATGAAGGGGGAAAATCTGGGTATGCCCCTATTATGTTCTTTTACAAAAAATAACTTGTGAGACGTGCAGACATACACTGCCTCATTTTGACTATTTCGTACAAAGCACAGTGGAAGGAATATTGACTATCAGTAATTTCTCCTTATCCCAGTTTCTTTGCAAGGCAGGAATGGAGAGGAAAGTAAAAGGGTGGGGGGTTTTTGTAGTCTTCCCCACCACCACCCTGTTTCCTGGCAAAATGGTAGCATATAACATACTGCGTAAAGACATCTTAAAATTACTAGAGTGGTACTTTGTTTAGTGTCTGATTCATATTTTTTAGTGAATGTCAGTTTAATGTTACTGCCAGGTCCTGTAACCCTTAGGTATATTGCCTTGTCTATTTTAAAATTAATCATAAACCCTGGGGAAATCCCATAAAAGGTATAAAAATAATTCAGTTGAGTTCACTATGGAATCGTTTCTCTGAAAATCAGTGATTAATTCATGTGAGTACGCTTTTTTGTTTCTCCAGACAGTCTTGGTTGGTTAGAATCCATGTAAGTTGTTAGCATTTAGGTATTTAGAACAGGGAGCTCTTTTTTTCCCATGTTCTAATCAGACAAGCCATATATTTGTGATGCCTCTATTAACACAATTAGAAGTTATCATTACAGCTTTTTTTTTATTGGCACAGAGTTAAATTGCAGCTTTATTGTGTATCTGAGCACTAGCTTAACATACATCTGTTTTTTTCCAGAAAAATAGAAATAGTGCAGTTTGCAAGTCGCACTCGTCAACTGTTTGTTCGTTTGTTAGCCTTAGTCAAATGGGCTAATAATGCTGGAAAGGTGGAAAAATGTGCGGTAAGTTAGCAACAGAGTTTGGTATGAAATAATCTCTAAGTGATGGGATTTTGGTACACCCTAACTTTCCCTTACTATAGAAATTGGAAAAAAAAAAACCCTAGTTCATAGGCAAATGAATATTAAGTTATAACAAATTTCTTCCTATTTAGAAATTGTATAATCTTGTCTTTTAACAGTTCATGTTCCTAAAAACTCATCAGTGGCAAAAACATGAAAGGCTTGTCTGCATATAGTTTCAGGAGTGCTTTGGGATTAGGTGATAGGACAGGGAAGATGGTGATCTCAGTGTGTTAGTTCTTATTATCACTTTCATCCTGCTCTTGGTTAAATAAGAATAAAGTCCAGAATGTTGCAAAAAACAAGCCCTGAGTGATTACAAACAAGTATGGTTGCATTCCAGTAGCAATCATCAGATAAAGGGCTGTGAGGCTTTACAGATCCTCCACAGCATCAGAAGTGTGGCATGCACATTTAAAGTGTACTTGCATATGAATGTAAGAAATGGCCAGAATGTTCATTCTTTCTTTGCTTTATAGATGTGATCACTTTAATTGGAGGTGACAGATAAAATCACCTCAGCCTTGTGCACTAGGTGAACTGAATAAAAAGGGGCATTGATTTGTGCAGGTTTTGGACACACCTTCTTTTTTTTTTTTTTTTTTCCTTGTCCGCTACAGATGATATCAAGTTTTTTAGATCAGCAAGCCATTCTGTTTGTGGACACTGCTGATCGTCTGGCATCGCTAGCTAGAGATGCTTTGGTTCATGCTCGTCTGCCGAGTTTTGCTATCCCGTATGCTATTGATGTTCTGACAACTGGATCATACCCACGGCTGCCTACCTGCATTAGGGTAAATAATGCTACCATGTGTCGAGTGTCGGGGGGAAATCCCCTGCACGGTATCAAATGCACGTTAATGAAACTGATTGTCTATGAGCAAATGGAACTGTAGTTTAATACAAGCCTAGTGCCAAGTGTTTGTAGTGTCTCTTTCTCATGCAGAGCGCTTCAGATTTGAACAAGTTAAGCTTTCTCAGTAACACGTTCTCTCCATTTAGACTAGTTCTGCTCTAGGATGAGTATAGTAGCAACTGTTCTTCCTTGGTTCCTTAAGTATTTGCAGGTAATAAGCCACCATCCTAGAAAAATGAAGTGTGAAAAGGAGATGCTGACATCTGTTGTTCTCAGAGGTTTTGCCTGTGTTTGAAAATGTACTGAAATACTTAACAGCTCTCCTTAAGGCTGCTGCCTTTTCTTGCTGTTAAAATATAGAATAACTGGATTTGGTGAAATAATATAAACAGTAGTACCTGTGACAGATCTATAGCTACAGATAAGGAATGGCTTTCAAATCTTAGTATTTAAAAACAAGTTTAGTCTGATGTAAGGCCCTGAATTTATTTAATTGATCCAAGTTGAGCAGTTCTGTTTGGTGGTTAGTCTCAGGTAAAACGTGATCAAGTAGAAAACAAATCTGAGTGTAAGATACAAAATTTCACTCTGTGTAATGGCCTGTAGCATTTATATTTTCAGACTTCTAGTCTGGTTTGTTTCACCGTTGCTACAGTCAATGTATTATACATGTCTGAGATATGTAGACTTGGTTGTGTTTATTTTAACAGGATAAAATAATCCCTCCTGACCCAATAACAAAGAGTGAGAAGCAAACCACACTTCATCAACTAAATCAGATTCTTCGACATCGACTAGTTACTACAGATCTCCCTCCACAGCTGGCAAATCTTACAGTTGGTAAGAATTACTTTTTGAAGAATACATTATTGCAGGCTGATTTTAAATTGTTGCTTTAGTGCTAAAGCAAAGCTAAAAGATAGCTTAAGTGAGACCGTTGGGCATCTGTTAAGACTGAGATCCTGTTTCTGTATAGTATCAAAATACATGCTTTCCCCTTTTGAAAAATGAGGGCACTGGTAGTATTGCTGAAATATTATTTATTTTCAAGAAGAAATCCTGTGCAAGTAATGGCAAAAGGTTGTAGACGTTGTCTTGCTCTTTTTGCAAATGTGTTATGAAAGAGCCTTAGGCGTAACAATGTAACTGCTTTATCTTAAGTTAAGGTTAACATGCAATTTAATTAAAAGTGTTAGGTCTTTCTGTAGAAGCTCTTTGAACTTTATCTTAAACAAGTCAATCTAATGTTGCTTTTTTAATCTGTTTTGATATTCATCTTCATGCATAAAATTTGTTCGTATTTATGCATGCCTTTTGTTCTGTGGCTCGCTGCAGTGCCAGATCTCTCAATCTGTTTTCAGATATCTGTTGTCATTTAGACATTAAGATGACTTTTCTTACAGGAACTGGACTAGCCATGTGTAAACCATACCCCCACAGACCTAGATCAAAGATGTTTCTGTAAAATCTTAGTAGTAGTTTTCACTGGTTCCTATTGCAAGTGTTCGCATATCAGTATTAGAGCCATTTTTGTCTAATGTAAATGGATATATGTCTGAGCACTGCAGATTTTTCAGTTAACTAAATATTTCAATGACTCTCAGTTTCTGGTTTGGGTTTTGGTTTGTTTTAAGAACATGTTTGGCATACTTTTGAAAATGAAACTTTGTGAGTTAAAATGGTTAAAATTTCTGTAGGAATATTTCTCTGTATAAAATTGTAAAGGCATATGGCATATTTTGTTAAGTGATTAAGAAGGTTGACCTGCAGGTTTTAGTAAGTACTAAACTGATTGCTCTGCCACTCATTCTCTTTATGACCTTGCTTACATAATTTTGACAGTCTTTGTTCCCAGTTGTTGAAACTGATAGCAGTGTTCGCAAAGGTGTGAGGATATATATGTCAATTAGATAACTAGTGTACATAATCTTTGCTTGTGTGCATATTATAAATTATGCAAAATATTATCTTCCTTGCATGAAAACAGAGTTATAATACTTTAATGTTAAATAAATGGTTTGCAGTGAGATGTGTTTCCAGAGCTGGGCTGAGATCGTGTTCTGAACCTCTTTTGAATATTGCTTAAAGTATTCATTGTTGATACAGCAATGAATTGGAAAAACTAAGCCAGACCTTTTGTTTGTCTAATTTGTCAGGGTAGTAGTCAGCTTAGTGTTACTCTGTTATATAGTAGCACAAGTGTTAGCAAGTTACTGTGGCTAAAGTACTGCTGTTCAGGACAATTTGGTATGTCTGTCTGTGCTGCTTATTTACACTGGTTCTGATGCAGAAACCATAGGGAAGTAATCCATTGTGAGTGCCAGGAGCTAACTACTACACTGATATTTTGAGGCGTCTTAGGAGACTGAGTGGAAAAAAAACTTTTTTTTTTTTTCCTTAGCCAATGGTCGTGTGAAGTTCCGAGTTGAGGGTGAGTTTGAGGCCACCTTGACAGTGATGGGTGATGACCCTGACATCCCCTGGCGCCTTCTCAAACTGGAAATTTTGGTTGAAGACAAGGAAACTGGTGGTAAAAAAAAAAATCAAAGCTTTACACTTTCTTTTTTTTAACATGATGTTCATCTCTGGTGTTGATAAGTTTTGTTTATACTGGGTCTCTTGCGTATCACAGCCTAAGATAATGAAGCTGTATATACTTGTCCTGTTTTCACCTTGCTCTATATGCTTTTAATACCTTAACAATGGTAGACTGTGACAGTGTAGCAGACTGACTGAAATTTCCAGAGTAAACGAAGGATTTTGTTGTTTTGTTAGAAATTCTGGTATGGAAATTGCTCAGACAGTTGTATCCTAATTTTTCTTATTATTTATTTATTTATTTATTTCAAATTCCTAGTCTCCTGATGTCTAATGTAAGTTATTTTTAATTCATGAAAGATGGTCGAGCCTTGGTTCACAGCATGCAGATCAACTTCATCCATCAGTTGGTCCAGTCGCGGCTGTTTGCTGATGAAAAGCCACTTCAGGATATGTACAGCTGTCTGCGTATCCTTGTGAAAGTTGCTTCTGAATAAGCTGTTTAATGTGGCCTTGCTCTTCCTAGTAGCTGGAGGTCAAGAAAGATGGACTTCCTGTTGAGCTACGGGGAAATGTCTGTACGTGGAGTAAAAATTATGGCCTTGGAAACAGTTATTCTCAGGTGCCAGCATGTAAAATTTGATGGTACACATTTAATCAGCAAAGGTAGAAGTGAGGTACTGTCCTGGTTTTGGTTGAGATAGAGCTAATTTTTCTTCTTAGTAGCTAGAATAGTGCTGTGTTTTGTATTCAGTATGGGATTTGTTATAAGAATGTTGGTAAGACACTGATGTTTTTATTTTTTGCTAAGAAATCAAGGACTTTTCAGCTTCCCATGTCCTGCTAATGTGCAGGTGCACAAGAAGTTGGGCTGGGAGAGAGCAGAGCCAGAGCAGCGGACCCAAACTGGCCAATGGAATATTCAATGTCATAGAACATCCTGCTCGGTATATAAACTGGGGGGAGTTGACTGGGAGAGGTAGATCACTGCTTGGGCATCCATCAGGTGGTGAGCAATTGCACTGTGCATCACTTGTCTTTTCTTGGGTTTCATTTCTCTCTCTTTTTGTTATATTTTTTCATTACTATTATTATATTTTATTACTACTATTGTTACTATTTTAGTTTATTTATTAAACTGTTCTTATCTCAACCCCTGAGTTTTACTTTTTTTTGATTGTCCTCCTCATCCCACTGGGAAGGGGGAGAAGTGAGTGAGTAGAATATTAAAAGGAGATATAGCATGTGCAGGAAGTAGCGCAGTGATTTTCTATATGCTAAGGGCAAATTGCTTGACAGTGTGAAATGGTTTTCAGTGAAACAGTTTCTGCAGAAACAAACAGAATCATGTTATTTTAGGGTGACCATGGGGCATGGGGTTAGTGGTACCTATAGGGTGAATTGAATTTCTTTTTTAGTAACCTTCTCCCTAAAAGATGATCAGAGTTAATAATCTATAAAACAAAGCTATTGTGTCACTCTTGTCTAAGGCCCTGCTCTAAATAAGAGGTTTTTTAAAAAAAATTTAAAAAAGAAAAGAGAAATATTTGATGCTGTTTGTATGTCTTTATCTCTGGATTAGTACATTAGTGTGTTTTCAGACAGCATTTTGTCTGATGTTTGTGACAAGTGGATTTATGTAGTGTACGTACTTTTTGGAGGTCTTATAATTTTCTTAACTCAGTTCATTAGACTCCTTCTGCTTAGCACTTCAGTTGGAAGTCTTGCATTCACAAACACTAATGCTGATTCGAGAGCGCTGGGGTGACCTTGTGCAAGTGGAGCGATATCATGCAGGGAAATGTCTCTCGCTCTCTGTTTGGAAGTAAGTTAATTTTAAAAGGGTGGTTAACAAACAATAAATGAAATAATAGGAGGGTTTTCATTTACTAAGCTTGAGCCAGAATTTTCAGAATTGTACTTTCTTTTTGATGTGAGACTTCTAAATTCTTGTAAAGTACCTAAACATGTTGCTTAAATTGTAGACAAGTGAGGGAAGTATGTTAATGTACAGGGGAACAGTGGATACAGTTATAAATCAGCTTGTATTTGTGTGAGTATCTAAATAAATTAATTAGTTCCTTGTCAGTCTTTTACTATATTTACTGCTTGACTTGCACTAGATATAATTCAAAAAAGCAATCCACATGCTCTTCTGGTTGTGTTGAATTTGCAGCTGTCTAAAACTTCTTTATGTAGTTACAGTTTACCGACAGTTCTGCATTAAAATGTAAACTAAAATAAATGCTTTTTTCAGTTCAGCTGACATAATCTTATTTTTAACCAGAGCTCTCAGAGTCAAGGATTAGCTACTGAAAATCATATTTTCTGCTATTCCAGTTACATGGTTTAATTATTCTCTTTATTTTAAGTCAACAGGTGCTTGGCAGGAAAACAGGGACTGCATCTGTTCATAAGGTCACTATTAAGATTGATGAGACTGATGTCTCAAAACCCTTACAAATATCTCATGAGCCTCCACTGCCAGCCTGTGATTCCAAACTGATGGAAAGAGCTATGAAGGTAAAGGTTTGCTTTGCAGTAGGCATCTGGTTTTATAAATCAAAAACTTAAAAATACTTTTCATTGTAAGCTTGTTTCACTTTTTTTTCTATTTAAAGAGCTGTTTCTAAGATTTCTAGTAAGCAGTTACTCCAGACTGTGTTGTGTTTATGTTGGGACCTAAAATTGTTGTTACAAATTACTGGCCTTGCCTTCATCTTAAAAATTACACCTACTTCACAGTGCGTTATATACCACTTACAAGAGAATGCTGAGGCTGAGGGGAAAAACAACAGCAAAGTTTCAGTTAGGGTTAGTGTTTGGCTTGAAATGCTTTAGAGAGAGCCAGTTCTTCACCTTCCTGTCTTGGAGATGCTGTGTAAACTTCCTCTGCTTCCCCATGTCGCTTGAATTGGCTACCCAGCGGTGCTATTCACCTTAGAAAATCTTACATTATGATTTGGAAATCTTGTCCAAAAGACCTAATGTGGTTTGCTTGTTACAAGTGTTAGGTAACACTTGGGTTTAGTTTATCACTAACCAGATTGTGTCATGTGGCGTATTTGAATGTGCCTTTCTATTCAAATTCCTATATATTAAAGGTGTGATTTGTTCAAATGATCCAAAACGAGTAACTGCAGTCAACTTCCTACTTGGATAAGGCTTCACTGGTGATAATTCTAGATCTTGGTTAATGATATCTAAGAGAAACTGCATTCTAGGTTTTATAATAAGTCTTCTGTAAGTTCCTCAGCAAGTCTGGCTGTGATATATCAGGATGTACGTTTGTCACTATTTCTTACAGTGTTTGGGTTTTTTAAGAGAGTTTATTAACTGGAGTGAATGGTATAGTTTTCAAACTTTCAGTACAGTTTTTCCACAGGGAAAAACTCACCAGCTCAGATTCTTCACCTGTCTTTACAGAACTTTCTACTGTTGACAGCCTTCACCTACTGTACATACTTTGTATTTGAGCCTCTTGGCCCATCTTGTTTACCAAGTTTGACAGACAAGTCTCTGTATGTTGGATGTCAAGAACTTCATATGTTAGGGCTATAGAGGAATGTGGGAAACTTAGTGGAGCATAGTAGCCTTCCACTCTACTGCTAGAGTATAAATTCTACTATTAGTATAGTAAATATGTACCAAATTTACTTACTTAATAGCCTGAATTAGCATATTTAGGCCACTAAATATACAGTTAATTTGGCGAAGATACTGTATTTATGCCTAAATCCAGGAAAATATGCTTTATTTAGACCATATGCTGAAGTTCTACTGGAGCTGACGCAATCCTAAACTCATTGAACCAGGTCTACAGACTGTAGATTAAGCTATGAGGCCACTGTAAATTTGAGATTTATCAAAGTCAGTGCTGAGTCCCTTTATAATTACTTGCTCTAAGCTTAAAAATTTTATCAGCTATGTATACGCTGCTGTTCTAGTGTTTGAATAATGATCTCAGCTGTAATGACGTAGACAGCACACTGTTTCTGTTTATTTAAGATACTATATAAAACAGTGGCACGAACAAATATGTTTGTCTAAGCAGGTTATTATACATTAACCTACTGAAAATTGGCTGTAGCTGTAGAACCTGTAGCCACTTGTTTGTGAGGAAGATTTAACCCATAGCAGCTGTTGAGTTGAAATGCTCTTGTGGGTGGATAAACACTTGATTTTTAAGGCCTTGGCTTGGAAAGCTTGTCTCCGGGGGAAGGTCATTCTGGTATATATGAAGGCATGTACTGAAATTCTGTATAATTCTGTTCCAGTATAAACCTCTTCTGCATTTATCTCTTATGCTAGAATAAAATTTGAGTTTAATTCGCCTTGAACGGTTTTCAAAGCAATGTGAGGTTAACTAGAAAAAAGTTCTGAAGTAATCTGTAGCTTTGCTTATGCAAAATATGTAAATAATATGACTGCAATGTGAATGGCTATAAATGCAAATGCTTTAATTTAGGTTGCACAAGTAAACTACAGTGAATATAAGTAGTGGCATAAGCTTCAGCACTGGCAGTGCACAGCCTCTAGATGTTCTAGATGCAGGGCTCTAGATACTCCTGAGTTCAGTAAGGTTGCTCATATTCAGTGTCTGCCACAGCATTTTCACTGCATTGTTACCTCATCAGCAGGACTAAAACTAGTGTGTTGTATTTCAATGTACAGCTACATATGTGTCTGTGTAGAGGCAACTGTATTCTAATAGAGCGTTGGTTTGCAGGGTTTTGTGGGTCTTCTTTTCGTTAGCTTAAACTAGCTATGAACGGATGCATGCTAAGCTGCAAAATACCCCAGCCTTGATCCAGAATGAGTAGGTCTGCACAGAGAGTGGTAACAGCATAGTTTGTGAAACTTCTTTTCTTTTACATTTTCTTCTAGTCTTTTCTCAAAAACCCTCCCACTGCCTGCTGCACAGACCGAATCTGATGTTAGTTTGCTGTATTTTATAGTGATCCAAATACTCAAGTTAATAGTTCATTTGCTTCACCACAGTTCTAAGCAAATTCTTTCTGAAGTGATTGTTTCAAGTAGCTTTGTTCCAGCGTGCTAATGCATAAAGTCTACACAGAAAATTTGAATTTGCTCAAGTATGTTCCTTTTTTACAGATTGACCACCTATCAATAGAAAAACTCCTAATAGACAGCGTCCATGCAAGATCTCATCAAAAACTCCAGGAGCTAAAAGCCATTCTTAAGAGCTACAACGTTAATGACAATTGTATGTGTTTTCTACTGAAGTTTGTTTCAAGTTAATTTCCATTTGTGCCTAGGAATGGTTTCCTTTTTTCTTGGTGTTTCTTGTTTTCATTAATTTAAATAAAAAATATGAAAAAGTAAAGGGAGATGTGTTCAGAATTAAAAAGACTTAGCTTTAAATTATTCTTCATTGACAATTGTAAAATACTCATACCAGTAAATACAATATAATAGATGAAGCTGGTAGAGCATTGTAGTCTGGGCTGAAGGTTTAAAAATGGTCTACTGTAGAACTTGTACATGTTCAGAATTGAAAGCAAATCTTGCACTGTCTTGAGCTAGCTTTGGATCAGACTTTGCTTAAACTGTTGCTGAAACTACTAGAATTTGAATTGAGCTTATAATCGTGAAGCAGTGAATTAAAAGATGCTTAAGGATTAATAATTTTCTTCAAATTTGATCTCTTTTCTCAGTAGTTTGTTACTAGCACTGTTTTCACAGAGAAATTCTTATATTTGGTTCACTCTTTACGTTAACAGTGTAATAATGTGCAAGTGAAGATTGCTTCTATAAATACAAACAGGTTTTTTGATTATAATGGGCTAAGTTTTAATATGATGAATTTGAATTTTGTGTCAAATTATTAACATCAATTTTTGTTTAGCATTCATCGAGACGGCTCTTCCAACTCTTGTAATTCCAATTTTGGAACCATGTGGTCGATCAGAGTGCCTGCATGTGTTTGTTGATCTCCACTCTGGAATGTTTCAACTGATGCTGTATGGTGTTGGTAAGTAGGTGCAAAACCAGGTTCTATTTAATATCTTGCAAGAATCCTGCATTCTGAGGTAATTTTGTATGAACAGTTCTGTCAGATCTGTGAAATTCTGTAAGTAAATAAGGGTAATGCAAATGAATTTGGGTCATCACCTAGGCATCTGAGTTTGAGGAACAGAGAAGTATATCTTTGTGCTTAAGAGTCACAGTTCAGTTAGGCATGTTTTAAGGGGACAACAGACTAAATATTGTTAGGCCTCATTGCAGTGCATATTCTTTGACTGGGTTGTGCTATTAATGGATGCAGTCATTTTGTGTGGACCCGATTGACAATTGTGTTATGTGACCTTCTACAGCTTGAGTTACTGTCCAAGTCTTAACTTCAGGTTTCAGATTACCTAAGAAAAGAAGGAAAGTGATTTCTTTCAGTTTATTTGCCTAATAACATACTACTGTGGTTTTACAAGCATTATGAATCATTTGTTGTGTATCTTAATCTCTTCACAATGAACCAGTGTGGAGAAGACAAGGGACAGCAACTACAAGTTGCACCAGGAGAGGTTTCATCTCAATATAAGAAAGAAATTTTTTACAGTGAAAACAATCAATCACTGAAGCAGCCCCCTCAGGGATGGTTTTCAAGATGCGATTGGACAGTGTATTAGATAATCTTATCTAGTCTCCCTTTCCTGTGCAAGGTTAGACCAGTTGATCTTTCAAGGTCCCTTCCAACCTGGGCGATTCTGTGATTGTTAAATTAGATGAGACACTTTCATTAAAAGGTCAAAATTTTCTTTGAAGAGGAGATCTTAAGACCATTCACTCACCTAATGTTCTTGCAGATCAACTGACACTCGATGACATAGAGAAGTCTGTTAATGATGATATGAAGCGTATCATTCCTTGGCTTCAGCAGCTCAAGTAAGTGACTTGAGTGATTCACTTAGTTTGCATAGAATGAATTACCATATTTGTATTTTGGTCAATCACACTTGCATGGCTTTCTGTTTTACCACAGTAGGAGATATACTTTCTCGCTGTTCTAAGCAACCTTGAGTATTTGCCATCTCCTCTAAATGGGTGGAGGAAATTCTGCTTTTGCTTGGAGTTGATTCCCTAGTCCTCCTTTAGTCTGTCCCCTTACACGGTAGCCTAATGCATTGCTATGCACACACTCTGCATGAAGTCTTTTCACTTTAATTCAGTAGCAGACCACTTGCTTCCTGAGGATCTCATTTTGTGTTCCTGTTCATTTTCTATCTCCTTTATTCCACTCTGTTTCTACAGCTGAACTGTGCTTGTTTCTCAGCAACAGCAATCTCCCTTCTCACAATACAGAGGAAAAACCAGGAAGTGGCCTAGGATGATTTAAATAATATCTATTCTAACACTTCAGCCCTTGCTGATTTAAACTTCTAATCTTTCTTCCATAAAACCCTGAGATTTAAGCACAAGATATATTTGACTCCCATAAGAGGTTGTAGGAAATAATACAAATACAGTTTGCATCTGCATGAAAACTACGTTCCACCTGCTCTGTCATTTTGGAAATTCCCAGTACTCCAAGCTGATTGCAGGGTGAAACCTCTATTTGAGGCATTTTGCTTCTAAAAGAAGCATGATGACGCATGAAGCTCTGGCACCCTGGAGAAAACTAATCAACCTCCCTTTGTTATAAATAATGTACTCGAGATAATGGCTTGGGTAGTGCTGCAGTTTTTGAGGAAGCTAGGCAGTCCCACGAAATGTCTTTTAGGACAGCTATATGTAACATGCATCTACGAGAATAAATGTGTGTCGTGATGGAGAGATGCTGAGCACCCACACTTTTCCATTGCTGTTTTCAGTAGAAGTTTGACTGAAAAAACCAAGCCACACATTTCTGAGCTCCTTTCAAGCCTAGCTAGGCTTTCTGGCCTTGCCACTATAGCCAGAATCCACTGGAGTAGGACAAAGATTAATTCCAAACAATAGAATAAATTTGGTGTCTTGCATGTGGTTCTCCATGTCCAAACTTACTTGGGTGATTGAGTTGTTTATAACATAACTCGGAGTGGTGCCCAGCTTTGGTGACTTTTTTTACTGTATTGCTTACCAGCATATGGGAGCAAAGATTTTCTTTTCTATAGCAAAAAATAATCAAAGATTCCAAATCGTAAAATAACTGTAATCTGCATGGGTTTTAATTTATCCCTTCTTTTTTATACTGTAATTTCATATTGTGGTGTATAAAAATTTATTTATTTATTCCTTTAGGGAATAATTTCAGGGCTTTTCTTCTTAAATTAACAGCTGTCTGTTACTCAAGCTGAAGACAATATGTAAAGATAGTAATAAGAATAGAAAAACTCTCTGTATATAACCTGTGGAGCAGTGATAGATGTTGAATTAGAATGTGACTAGCTTAATTTGACACTAACAGCAGTCTCAGGGTACTAATACCTTTGTTTCAATGTAAGGTTCTGGCTTGGACAGCAACGTTGCAAACAGTCTATAAAGCATCTGCCTACAGTGAGCAGTGAAACTCTTCAACTAGCTAATTATGCTAGCCATCCAGTGGGAAACCTTTCCAAACACAAATTGTTTATCAAACTCACTCGCCTTCCACAGTACTACATTGTAAGTAACTGAAAAATGCTTCTATCTTTTGCTCCCAGTCATGGATGTCCCAGACAGTTTGTTGTGCTGTTAACTCTAGCATTAGGAACCAAGTAATTGATGTAATCCTTGACTCTCCCCTCTCCCTCCCTTCTTTCATTCAGCAGGTTTGTTAAGCAGTCAGGCTTATAGAGAGGAGGGGACATAAAGGTTTATTATTCAGCAACCTTCCCATTCTCTTTATGTTTCCTGAAAGTTTAGTCTTCCTTCTCTTCTTGAATCCCTTTCCTAGCCACAGTATTAGTATCTTGAAAAAGACTAATGTCTTTTCTTTGAGGGGGAGAGGATAGGAACTGGTGTAGACGTATTCTTAGCTTGAGGGTCTTCTCAATTTGTTGTTTTGTCTAAATATAGGTTGTAGAGATGTTTGATGTTCCTGGCAACCCTACAGAACTAGAGTACAAGTACCATTTTCTCTCTGTGAGCTATGCTGAAGGGGATGACAGCCCTGCTACTGCACTTTTACTACAGCAGTTCAAACCAAACATTGAAGAGTTGGTACTAGACACAAAAAGTGGGAAACAAATGAAAAGTGGTGTCAAGCGCAAGGTATGTGCTTCAAGAGCCATTGGGCTAATTATAAAGCGTGAAAGCTAAACACATGTTCTGAGCATCAATACCAGCTTCAGTAGTGTTGTTTGGAAGTTTGTATGGCTGACATCTTGTATTGTGGCTTGGTTCTCTGGACTGCTTCCCTAAGGAGATGTTGGGAAACTATTTTACAACAGTTGTCTTTTCATTCATGCCAGGCCTTCTCAGCTGCTCTGAAGAGCCATGGCAGAGCACTGTGCTGAGGTGGCTAGAGTAGCTTGTATATGGAGCACTGGTATCTGCAGTGATATGCTTTGTGCCATGTAGGTGTAGTCTTTGAAAGACTTGCAGGGGCTGGTAAGAGTTGCTTCTTGGGGTCAGGCTGACACGGCTTAGTGATACTTAAATAATATTTTAAGGAAGGATGTAATTATAAAATTAATTTAACTGAATTGCTTCAGTCCTTAAGTGGACCAGACCGTTTTGGGAGTTTGTGCTCAGGGTGTGATTCATTTGAAACTTGGATGAATGAGATTATTCTCTGACATGTTTTCAAAACATTTACTCCAAATGTGCAAGTACATTTGTCTTTATTTTAATTCTAGTTATCTGGTGATCCATGTTCCATAGAACCTAAGAAACCAAAACGGTCGGGAGAAATGTGTGCCTTCAATAAAGTGCTAGCTCATATTGTAGCCATGTGTGATACAAACATGCCATTTATAGGGCTTCGTATGGAGGTATGTATTTAAAAATATTTTGTTTCCTTCTTCCCTTCTACTACTCCTGATTCTCTTGTCTAGATGCAGCTATTTGGCAAACTTGTGGTCGTGTGTTCGCTTTGGAGTTCCGCCACCAGATGAGCCTGGGTGACTTGATGCCCTACACTGGGTTGCTCTAGTCTTGTTAGAGCTCGGTCTATAATACCAGGCACTGCAAAAAGCTTAGGGAAAAGGGAAAATGAGAGTATGAAAGACACGCTTATGGGAGCGGGTGGGAGACTGCTTTATACCAGATTGGACAGACTGGTTTTTGGCTTTCCAGTGCTTGAGTATGTGAAACATCTGTCACCCTTCAAGAAAAAAAAATCCTTGAAAAAGTTAGTTATTTTGCTTGACTTTTTGCTTGGGATAACATTTTTCTTCTTCATCCCTAGTTATCTAATATGGACATTCCTCACCAAGGAGTACAAGTAGAAGGAGATGGCTTCAGCCATGCAATACGTTTATTAAAGTAAGAGGATATGGTCCTGTATTTCATTTATTACTGTACTTACATTTGAGAGGAAAAAAAGGATTGTCTGGAGATTAACACAAAAAATATTGGGATGGGGGGAGATTTTTAGTTTGGGGTTTTTTGGTTGTTTTTTTTAAATTATTGTGTGTCTTGCACTCTCATGTGAAGCAGTGCTGGTGAAAGAGGAAAATAAGAGTAGACATAGAGCCAGCTATAACTTGTTTTCTTCATTAGCCTACACTGGGGAGCTCTGAAAGCAGTCTGACAGTACTCAATCCTAAAATCCAGGCAACTGCAATTTTAGATCAGATCAGAGGCCTGCATATACTCCATATGTTATTTGACAAATACCAGTATGTGATACTGCAGAGGAAAACACAAAGAATCCCAGAAAAGATGATTGCATGGTAAAAAAACTTGTAGAGGAAACATCTGAGAATGTACAGTAATTTAAGAGTGAAAGGGACCTGTGGAGGTCATCTGGTCCAACCTTTTGCTCAGAGCAGGGCTGATCAGCGGCATTTTCCAATCTCTAAGAACTTTTGTGCCCTCCCCGGCCAGAGCAATCTCAAATTCTGGCTAGAGGGGAGTAGTCACTTGATTGCCTGGCTAATACAGCCTGGGATGCAATGTTCTGTCATTGCTGCAAGGGCACACTGCTGACTCCTGTTCAGTCTGTCTCCCAGGCCCCCAAGTTGTTTTTCTGCAGAGCTGCTGCCCAGCCAGTCAGTCCCCACTGTGTGCTGTTGCTTGAGGTTATTCAGGCCTAAGTGCAGGAGTTTGCATTTGTTTTCACTGAAGTTTGTGAGGTTCCTGTTAACTCATTCCTCCAGCCATTTGTGGTCTCTCTGAACGGCAACCCCGTCCTCCAGCAAGTTACGTGCTCCCTTCGGTTTGGCGTCATCTGCAAACTTGCTATTCCTTTGCATTGTGTAGGTTATTGAAATTGTTAAATAGTATTGGCCTCTCTGTTAACCCTGAGGAATGTTGGCCACAACCAGCCACTAATTGGACCTGCAACTATTGACCATGGTGCTTTCTACTTGGCAGTCCACTTCACACTTCTTGGAGCCTACTTCAAGCCTCACCTGTTAAACTTCGGATTGTGTTATGAAGCAGAACAGATTATATCAGTTTCAAATGTAAAAAAACCAAACCCCAAAGACACCTTCTAGAGTAAAACCTTCTTAACCTCTTTTATGGTGCAGAAATGTATAGTGATACAAAGGCATCAGTCTCTAAATGCATCAGGCCCTACCTTTTTAACTTTGCATATGAGCAGAGTAGTACTGAGAACTTGTGAGCTGAAGTTCAGGGTGGTACATGAAATTTTTGGGTAGGTTCTCAAAGGATTTGGAAAAAAGTTTGGCATGTTTTTACTTAAGCTTCATTTGTTCTGTCCCCTGAGCTCAATTCTCACATTGGGATATGAATAAATTAGTGCGTACTAAGGTAACTGCCAGGTTGTTCATTGCATTTAGAGTGAGATTGTTCTAGGAGACGAACTGATTCGTGAGTTCGGGTTGCCCCAGAACTTATTATTTTAATCTTTTTTGGCTTGTTTCTCTGTACAAAAGCTTTAATTTGGAGTGCTCTCACTTCACCAGGAGATCTGGGCAATTCAACAGATCCCTTAACAGTCTGTAATTTGCAGGTGTTGAATCCATATAAAAATTGGTCTTAACTCGGAGTGCTTTTCTAACACACTTATTATAGTCCTTAAAGAGGAATAGGATATCTTGCTGTGCAGTCCAGCTGTCTTTGCTGTTGATTTGTTCATTCTTTCATGTCCAGACTTGGGAGTCCTTCAGGAAATGTTAGAAGGTAGTATTTTTAGTTTTGGAACTCTACTGTGTGCAATTGAGATTTTTTTTTTTTTTTTTTTTATCATGAATAGAATTCCTCCCTGTAAAGGTGTAAACGAGGAAACGCAGAAGGCTCTGGACCGATCTCTTCTTGATTGCACTTTCCGGTTACAAGGTAGAAATAATCGCACGTGGGTGGCTGAGCTGGTGTTTGCGAACTGTCCACTTAATAGCACTTCATCCAGGGAGCAAGGTAAGTTTTATTTAGGAAGACTGGTACATTTTGTTTCTTTGTGGTTTAGATTGTCTGGTACAGTAGTTCTAATGTTTTGGTGTTCCTGGACAGCTGTCTGCTCTTAAGACTTGTAGTAAACCCCAGTGTACCTGAATCAAAATTTTGACTGCTGAGTTGATGCACTGTTATTATTTAAATATGCTTCCTGGTCACTTACTGCAGTTCACTCATAGTCTGTAAACCACAGTTTAGGAACCACTAGTTTAATCAGTATTTGTCATCTGCTAACACTGCAGGACCAACCCGTCATGTTTACCTGACATATGAAAACCAGCTATCTGAACCAGTTGGAGGTCGCAAAGTTGTTGAGATGTTCCTTAATGACTGGAACAGTATCGCTCGGCTGTATGAATGTGTCCTGGAGTTTGCACGATCATTACCAGGTGCAGAAATCACCTCCTTTTCATTAAAATTATGTGTTCACAGATTACTATGGTTTTCTCACTTTAATGCTTTTCCCTCCTCTCTTCAAAGACATACCCAACCACTTAAACATTTTTTCAGAAGTTCGTATCTACAATTACCGAAAACTTATCCTTTGTTATGGAACTACCAAGGGGAGCTCAGTAAGTAACTCCTAAGTGCACTTAAAATGTGTGTTTGAAAACAGAATGGGTAGGCTTAGAGTTCTCAGAATTGTGCTACAAAGTATTTTGTTATATTACATTATTGAAAAGAGGGTGTCAGATTGCTAATTTGCCAGGTTACTAGATGTTCAGGATTTTTGAGAATTTGTTTAAGATGCTTTAAGTTGTGGGAAGGACAGTTGTGTGCTCCTCACTGATGAAAGCTGATGTGGCAACCTTTTTCTGACAAACCAGTTGCTACTCATCATTGCTGTACTGGGATATATGGATGTATGTAAGCTGAATCCTAATTCTGCCTCAGAAGAAAGGACTCTGAAGTTTTAAATGTAATACTGTGCTTTCAAATGAGGTGGTCCTTAATTATTTTGTAGCAGTGCTGTTCACTTGTTCAGAACTCTAGCTTACTCTGTAGCATTTGAATTTACACCTTATTAATTACTTTGATAACTGGCTGAGTACTTGCTCACAACCTTGCCTTAAATGCGAGGTAGAAGAGGAAGTAAGTGCATGTTTATTACCGATGTGTTTTTTGTGTGTAGCTGATGCACTTGAAATTTGCTTCCTGGAAGGTTTTTGTATTCTTGTTCCAAGCTGAATTTTCAAGAGTATTTCTATGAGTATTTCTATTGGGATAGTTAATAAGTAGCAAGAGTAGCAGTGTGGGTTCTGCATGTCGGTTCCTTACATATGAGCATATCCAATTCTCATTTTTGTGTGATATGACTGAGAAAACCAGTCCACTTCCCGCAACTCATTAATCAGTTCTCTGCAGCATGAATCTCTCTAGTTTAATCTCACCTTTGTCAGAAAAGGCTTTTTTTCTTTTTGATTGACTTGCTAAAAATAATTCCTTAGTTTTGTGGTTGCCCACAATCCAGATAGCTAAATGGATGTTAGAGCTAACCGCTTTTTTTTTTTTCCCACAACCTTAGCAACTTTTGAGGAAGGTGAGTTAGGAATCTGTTGAGGTTTGATGAAAAATGGGGAAAAAAATAAAGCAGACCAGTTTTCTTGTTATAACCTCGTAGTTGTTCTAGTTTCAAGACCATTTTATGCTCTTGACATTGCAGATCAGCATTCAGTGGAACTCCATACTCCAGAAGTTCCACATTTCACTGGGAACTGTCGGCCCAAACTCAGGTTGCAGTAACTGTCACAACACAATTCTGCACCAGCTCCAGGAGATGTTTAATAAAACACCAAATGTGGTGCAGTTGTTACAGGTAATGTTTTTAAAACTACTCTCAAGAAAAGCACAAGATAATAAGAGCCGAATTCTGATTAAACTGTTCTCTTCAAAATTACATGTGTGTGTTATGATTGTTTATGGATGTCATTGGCAGAAGGTGGCTTGGGAAAGATTGTATCCCCTCTGTGCCCCATTCTCCCTGAACTTTACTTAAAGGTAGGCTACCTGATCTCTCAATATTTGTTCTCTCTTAGGTTTTGTTTGACACTCAGGCTCCATTAAATGCCATCAACAAACTTCCAACTGTGCCCATGCTGGGTCTGACTCAACGCACCAACACTGCCTATCAGTGTTTCTCAATTCTGCCACAGTCGCCCACGCATATCAGGCTGGCTTTTAGGAATATGTACTGCATCGACATCTACTGCCGGAGTCGTGGTGTTGTAGCGATACGTGATGGGGCGTACAGTCTCTTTGACAACAGCAAAATAGTTGAAGGTTTTTACCCTGCACCTGGATTAAAGGTGACCGTTCCTATGTTTTCTGACACATTGTAAATAAATGAACTTCTAACTTGAGGTGTGGAAAGAGCTTTTGTGATGAGCTGCAATCCTTCCAAAATTCTGAGCACAGAAGGAATTCTCTGATTTATCAGTAGATTTGTTAATTATTTTGAATTAAAACATTTCCTTTAAGAAAGCTAGCATCAAATGTCAGGGGTTGTTTTTTCTTATCTGTGTAATAAAATAATGTAGAGGCTACTTCAGGCATCCTTTTGTTAAAACTTGCTGAAGCTTTGTGGCTAGGCTAGATGTATTCTCCAGGATTAACAACTGCTCCTCACAAACTATGTTGTGTGGCAAGACAGTGCTCATACATTGTACATGAGGAAATGCTCCATGTCAGATGATTCTAGACAGAAACTTCTCTTTTAAAATAGTTTCCATCAGCAGGAGCCTGTGGCTTTGCTTCTGAATACAGTGCTCATTCACTCTTCTTGAAAAATTAATCTCTGCACACTGACAGAAAACCTTAGCCAAGGGCAGCTTGTACCAGTACTAGTTATACTGAAATATTGGAAAGTGGCACCCATTGTGAAACAGGATAGTTTGCTAATTTTTCCTTCTGACAGTTGCAACTGAACACTGATTCTCTGATACTGCATTTAGCTGATCCTAAACATCTACCTCTTTCACAAATTCCAAGCGGAAGGCAAGTGGGAAGAGGAAGGGGACTGTAGATACCAGTGGAAAATACAAGAGAATGAAATTGGGAAGGTAGAGGAGGAAGTACTTCAGGAGGGTTGACAGATTCCTCTGGATACAAGAGAATGCTATGGAGGAGGTGACCTGGGCATTCTTACCCAAACAGGGCAGTTGTAAGTGTGATACAACCCAGTAGGTTCTGGGTACTGATGAGTTGTTCTAGAACAGCTATTTCCAGGTGTAGGCTTTTCCATAATATTAAGAAAGAAAAAAGAAAAATGTGCTTATTTCAATGAACTAGAGATATTTTGTGTTAATGAGCAAGGTTTTTTTGTTTGGTGGTGATGCAAGACCCCTTTTCTAAAAGAAAAAGGGAATTAAGTTTAAATATCCCTTGAGAAGCTCTGTTTATGACTTGCTGTCATAATCTAGAAATCTGCCTGTTTCTTATGTGTGATAAAGATAGTATTAAAGCTCAGCAGATACTGTGCTTATTTATTTATGTAATAAAATTTAAATGGGGAAATTGTTAACAACTGATTTTTCCACAGACATTCCTGAACATGTTTGTTGACAGCAATCAGGATGCACGAAGACGATCTGTAAATGAAGATGATAACCCACCTTCTCCTATTGGAGGAGATATGATGGATTCTTTGATATCGCAGCTTCAACCCCAGCAGCCACCACAGCAACCACAACAACAGGTACCCTCCAGGCAAATTAAGAAATGTTTATTGTCTTCCACAACTGTAGGTTTCTAAGAACTTGTGTTCTAAAAGGACTAGCATTAGAAAATGGAAAGGGAGACTATAAAACTGCTCTGCTGTGGAATTCCCCTTGGGGCAAAACGTATTAGTTTATTTTGCCATTTCTCATTCCAGTGTAAACAGCCCATAGCATATGAACAGTAGCTTTGGAAGGTCACATGAGACTTATTGCCTTAGAAGCAAAGGACTGAAGGAGGCTAAATGACTGTTTAAGATAAAAGATGGGAGGGGGAGTCCAGAGGCTTTGCTGTTACAAGGTCGCAGATAAAAAGGAATGAGGTACAGAGGTATTATATCTTGAGGGGAAACTGCAAAAAGTCACTGAAAAAAATAGTGAGCACTGCACAAGGTGAAACAGAGAATCAGACTTCTATGTTGATGAACCTGTAAGATTTCATAGCTGGGGACCAAACTCTCCCCTGCACATACAGTTATAGTGTGTGTGTGTGTGTGTATATATATATATAGTTTTAGTTCTAGTATAAAATAATAAAAAATTTTTGTTGTCCTGTGTTGACAATTTCAGCCATTTGCAAAACAGGCAGGAGCATCAGGAGCATATCCTCTTACTTCACCACCCACCTCCTATCACAACACAGTGACGCCATCTCCATCTATGATGCACACACAGTCACCAGGTAAGATGGCTGAGAGTCTGTGTGCTAATCATGTGCTGAAGGTATATACGCAGCTCTTTGTGCATGCATGCTTTTTCTATTATTTGAGCTGTGTTTAGCTCCAAGTTAGCCAAGAGAATGCACCTTATATTGTGGGAAAATAGGAAAGTCAAGTCCTGCCGTGCGTGTTTTGGAAAGTACATTTTGAAGCTAAAAAAAAAATTTCATGAAACTGTCATCTTTAGCTGGGTAATATTTGGGACTGTTTCATTCTTACAGCAACTTGCTCAGGTCAAAATCTGTTAATTTTAAATATCTGCTTCTTCAGAAAAGCTTTTCATCACCAAAGCTCTGCTTTTCACTCCCAGTTGTTATAGCGCAACAGCTGAAAATATTTAAATTTGGGGAAGGGCTGGCCAGGGGGGAAATGCCATTCTTCAAGCCAAATATCTTGGAAAGTTTCCTTTGTGTGGTGAATCAATCTGGAAAATATAACACTCATGCAGTGTACTAAATGAAGCCTTTGAGTGCAAAAACAAAGTCTCATGAATCTTGTTTGTTGTCTCCCTAAAAAGGAGATAGCTGTAGCAGTTGATAGAAAAAAATTATAAGAGAAGTGTGAAATGTGTATGTTGAGTGATGTGGTGTCTTTGATTAGGAAATTTGCATGCTGCAAGCTCACCTAGTGGAGCTTTAAGAGCACCATCACCAGCATCCTTTGGTCCAACTCCTTCACCTTCCTCTCTTGGAATCACAATGGGACAAACAGCTAACTTTGCCAGCCCACATGGTGAGTTCTTTACTGGCAGGTGTATATATAGTGACAGGGAGGGCACATTTGCTTCTTGAAATTGAGTCTTCTGGAGCAGACCTAAGTTAATTGAGAAAAATTCGTGTTCTGTAATTGGCTCAAGTAGCTGTTTTCATACATGTGGGTGTAACTCTTAACAGTAGTCAAAAGTAGCTGCATGGCATGTTGAGGTGTTCCTAACAATTTAAAAATTGACTATCAGTCACTTTCCAGCCTACTAATGTGGGAAAATTCCATGTGGTCTTGTAGCAGAACAATGGTTGCAGCTTTTAATGACCATTGTCTGTTGTTAGATTACTTAATGTATTTTCACTGCTTACATTTCCTGGGAAAATAACTGGAACAGGTTAGAAATTCAAATACTTGCAATTTGGAAACATTGTCAAAGTCTTGCTGGTTTGACATACCTATATGTGAGCAACATGCCTTTTGGTTGTTTCCTTTATTAAGTTTTTTTTGAAAGCTGCCAAAACAATTGTTTATTGTAATCACAGTGCATTGGAAACCATTCCATAGGTCACAGTAAATGAACAGTTCAGATTATAATTTTAGCACACTATTTTAACTGTCAAGATGAACAATGTGAGATAGATATACAACAGACTGTTTAAGAAGCTTGTTCTGATCAGTGGAGTGCAAAACTAAAGATACCTTTGTGGAGATAACCGCAAGATACTGAATAGATAAGGAACAGTCTAGCTAAGGCTTTCCTTTGCTAAGAAGCAGTAGAAGTCCAAGTCTATAGGCAAGAGCTCTTTTTAGTTTAGACCTTGCTACGTGTTGAACATGCCAATTTGCCTTAACATTCAATTTCATTTTACTTTTTAAAAAATACAACCAGAAGACCCTTGAATCTTTATCTTGCTTTCCCCCCCGCCCCCTTATGTGTTTTATATGGTTGTAAAATGTAGTCTAAAGGCTTGCAGATGCTTTCATGCTTTACAGATTTTGGTAGGCCTTTTTTAGATCTCTAGATTAGAAAACATCATACTTTTTTAAAAAATAATAACAGTCTTGTAACATCTGTAGGTACCATAGACCCAAGCTCACCATACACCATGATGTCACCCAGTCAGCGTGCAGGAAACTGGCCAGGATCTCCCCAGGTCTCTGGTCCATCACCAGCAGCACGGATGCCTGGAATGTCACCAGTCAACCCCTCCCTTCATTCACCTGTCCCAGATGCCTCACATTCCCCACGAGCTGGAACAAGTAGGCTTCTTTATCAGTGTTATGACTGTGAAACACTCACGTTTAACATTTCTAGTTCTGTTCTTTTTAGTAGTTTTGTATGTAAGCCTAACAGTCCACTGCCCTTGTGCAGTAAAGTATCGAAGGAAATGAAGCCTTTGTTCTGTCCAGGTTCAAATCTTCTATAACAAATTGGTAAACGAGTTAAATCATACAGCATAAACTTCAGCAGCATTGATACCTCCCGGCGCACTGCAGAAATTAGTCTTAAACTATTGAGCTCCGTGACTGAGAGAAAATTCTTCGGAATGAAAGCAATGATAAGCATATTTGGCTACCCAAATACTAACTTTTCACATCATAGAGTTGTAATGCAGCTCTTGCACAACTGATTTAGCCATCTTTTACATTTCATTGAGTTTGTTGTACAAACCTGCTGTCTGCTGGCATGCTGCAGGAAAAGGAAAAGGGAGTAGGATTTTAATGTTACTGAGACTCTTTGCATGGGTGGAGGGTTGAAACTCTAGTTCTTTGACTTTGTCTATCTGTTGCATATCACTAGGCAGCCAAATTCTAAAGAAAGAAGGACTAAGCTTTGGCCCAGAGAACTCATTGTATACCGACAACAAATAAAGCAAACGTGTATCTTATGTTTCAGCTTAAATCCTTCCTTACTGCACGTACTGTTCCCATATCAATAGGTTCCCAAGCAATGCCAACGAGCATGCCTCCACCTCGTAAACTACCTCAGCGCTCTTGGGCTGCATCCATACCTACAATCCTCACCCACAGTGCCTTGAATATTCTGCTGTTGCCCTCTCCTACCCCTGGGCTTGTGCCGGGGCTAGCTGGCAGCTATCTTTGCTCCCCTCTTGAGCGATTCCTTGGATCAGTTATTATGAGAAGGCATCTTCAGAGGATCATACAACAGGAAACGGTATGGTTTTGGTTGTTTTAGTATTGACTTGCGAGTATGACTTCACAACAGTTCTGTTCCATGCTTCTGTACTCCATGTCTTTCAAATCAGGCACAAACTGAAATGCTTCAAATATATAAGTATTTGCAGTTGGACTTGTGCTATACTTCTGAATCTTGCTGTCTAAAGTGTCAAAATTTAGAAAAAACATTTAGTTCCGCTTCTTTTCCACAAGTTAGGAGTGGAAAGCTCCTAACTTGATGAAATTTGTGCAATCAAATTGTAACATTTGATAAATGATATGATAGCAAGGCTATGGCCAGATTTTCAGATGCCATGGCTTCTGTGAGTTTAGCACATCCACTGGGAGTTAATTAGTACAGCTATAGGGTTGCTATGGATGCCACTACTTGGCAGGAGTGCCCAATAAAGTAGTTACTAGTTGACAATAACTGAACTACTTAGTCATGAATGTTTAGGGTTTGGGAGAGACAGTGTGTGCCTCTTCACTTCTTTGGCATTGATTCAGTGACAGAGAAAGAAGCCAAATCTTGCATAAGCTTCATTCTCAAATCAGTTTTACCTGTATACAAATACTGTGTTTCTTCCTGGAAAGAGGGCAGATTGATCACTACAGTCTTGGGAGTGAATGTGTGTGTGTGTGTGTGTGTTCATGCTATTTAACAAATGACTGATTGAATGTGATGCTTCTTCTTATGCAGCTACAGTTAATAAACTCCAATGAACCAGGTGTAATTATGTTTAAGACGGAGGCACTGAAGTGCAGGGTTGCTCTCAATCCCAAAACCAACCAGACTTTGCAACTGAAAGTAACACCTGAGAATACAGGACAATGGAAATCGGAGGAGTTACAAGTTTTGGAGAAATTCTTTGAAACGAGGGTATGTACTCAAATCATTAATGTTTAGATTTTTGTGCATTGTTTTTAATTTCTGGTGGTGTTTTGAGTGGTACTGGTGACTTTCGTTGGCATGTGTAAGGGCTGCAAAATATAAAATTAACAGCTGTGCATGCTGGTTACTATATTAAAAGATACAGCTATTATCTAAATAGGCGGTACTAAATAGTGTCTTTCTTCAGGTTGCAGGACCACCCTTTAAAGCAAACACCCTGATAGCCTTCACAAAATTACTAGGAGCTCCAACGCATATCCTCAGGGACTGCGTACACATCATGAAACTTGAGCTGGTAAGATCTGTTTAGTTCACCCAACTTTGGTTATTATATTTTTATAAAAGGTGCTGTATCTTTATAAACTCACAAATTACTCTATATATATGTTATTTAGTGTTAATAAAGAGGTTCTTTACTTCTAGTTCCCCTGGAAACTCTCAAAATTTCTCCTTTAAACTGATGATTTTGAGAAACTGCAGGCATGTTACTGCACAATAGGCACATGCATAGGCTGACTGCAATCTTTCTGATTCTATTCTTGTTTACCCTGTGGTCAATTCTTTCAGAGTTTTTCTGACTTATGCTAAACCTGGCAACATCTGCAAGTTTAGCTAGAGAGGCACATTCTACTTTCTAACACTTCCCTAGTTCATAGCTGTGTATGTCACTGACGTGAGGCCTTTGCTCTTCTTTCTCTGTGCTGCTCTTTCGAAACAGTTCCCTGATCAGGCAAGTCAGCTGAAATGGAATGTGCAGTTTTGTTTAACAATTCCTCCCAGTGCACCGCCAATTGCGCCTCCAGGAACACCTGCTGTTGTGCTGAAATCCAAAATGTTGTTTTTTGTAAGTAGAGCTATCTGTTTTAAAATTTTGTGGGCTGCGTGTCAGGGGTTAGTAGCAAAACATAAGCATGCTATATCTGACAACTGTAATAGCTAAAAATGTTCTGCAGTTTGGAAGCCTAGATTTGCGTGCATCTTTGTTGTAATGAGTTCAGTTAGTGTTCCTATTCTCCCTCCTATAAAAGCACAGCAACTCTTTCCATTTGGTGTTCTTGAAGAGATGTTGACAACATATAAACCTCAGTTCCCTCTGGTCTGTGGGTATCTTCGAATGCTCAACTTCTGGGTGTTTTGTTCTTCTTTGAAGCACTAACCACCTAGATCAGATGATACACACATCAGTAGTGCTGGGAAAGGATAGCAGGAATGAGATGTTTAGAACAAATCTATATTAGTGTAATCTCTGAGGCAATGCTCACTGTAGGGTGCTTTTGAAAAGAATATAGTCCACACCTGGCTGATAACTTCTCTGTTACAGAATTGATGTGTGAAAACTGAGGGGGTGGAAGTGCATGCTGTCTGTAGGCCTAGAGTGTTTAACTGTATCAGAAGTTGGGCTGAAATACGTGGTCATTCAATTTAACACACTTTTTTCCCCGCAGCTCCAGCTAACACAGAAAACAACAGTCCCCCAGGAAGCTGTTAGTATTATTGTTCCAATTATTTATGATATGGCTTCGGGTACAACGCAACAGGCTGACATTCCCAGGCAGCAGAACTCTTCTGTTGCTGCTCCAATGATGGTTAGCAATATTCTAAAGAGGTTTGCTGAACTGAATTCACCACGACCAGGTACTGTACATGTCCAGTAGATATATTCTCTTCACCCAGACATCTGTGACAAATCTCCAGTGTAAAACTAAACCTCTCTTAAGTCTGAATTCTTCTTGGTTTCTATCATACTTCTTTAGTGATTATAAACTCCTGATGTGACAGGCAATACATAACTTAATAGCAAGTACTGCCAACACAGCAGAAGGTTACACTGATGATTCAGGCTGGATTTTGCTGTTCTGCCCAAGTCATAGAATGCTCCTCTTGTTGGCCCAACTCTTGCTGCACAGTAGGAGTCATATTTTTTAACAAATGGGCCCAGAATGAGTCACAAGAAATATGCTATGGTCAAGTGTCAGTTTTCATGGTTAATTATGAAGTTATTGAGCTTAACAGTAGAATATAAAGGGATGTTAAAATAGTTATCAGAACTTGTCCACGTGCTGTGAATGATTAAAAAGTAATTGGAGTGATTGTATACTCCTTTGTCAGTGTGTACGCTAACAGAGGTGCATACAGTTCTGTCCACCAAACGTGCTGTGAAGTGTTTGAGCTAAATAGGTTGTTCTGAATGTTCATCGGCCCGTAGGTAGTGCACTGTGAGCAACGTTGTGCTTTGCTTTCCCTCTTGTCTGTCATGCTTTTGTTTGTTTGGTTTTTTTAAATATCTGAAACATTGAACAACAGTAGCAGGTTCTTTGGGCAGCATGTTGTCTGTAAGCAGTGGTTTGGGCTCCTAATACACAGATGGCTCATAAGAACAATAACTTTAGTTCTACTGTAGTTACATACTGAAGAACAAAGTCTTTTTCCAATAACCCAGTGGATAGATTGAAGTTGTGAATCCAGAGGTTGAATTCTACTTCTATTCTGTATAATTATTCATCTTGTTGTTATGCGGTAATTTTGACTATGCTTGATGGTTTATTTCGATTGCTAGAACATGAGCAATGTTTATCTTAAATTGGTGTGGATATGCATACATTTCTGAAAATTGTGATGAGATTTAAATTAACATACATTTTCTGTTTAACATATAGTAATAGTTTAGGTAAACAGGAGAGAGAATAGCCTTGAGGGTGTGTGGGGATTACCTGTAAGAGTTCTGTATGTGGTACAGAACTGTTGTTTGTATAGCACGTTTATTTCAAGATACGTTACGTAAACTTCAGGTGTTTCTTCTGGAAGGTGCTTCCCCCCTGAGTTCCCCTAGTGTGGGGAAGGGTAGATAATTGTTTTCCTGTTTATTATTGCACTAAGTTGTGTTTTAAGGTAAACCCTCCACAAAATACCGCAACATAGGGAGCTGCTCTGGAGTATCCCAGGTGAGATGTTGTCCTATGATCATTAGGTAGATCAGGATAGACAATTTTTTTTTGGCACACAAGTTTTGAAGTATTTTAGGAATGCGGTACAGGGAGCAGAGTATAGCCAGGGGAAAAACTGCATATAAAAAGAGCTTGTGGCCCCAAGCGGAACCTTATCCAGGCAAAGAAGAATGTAGCTAGCTGAGCAGAAGACATTTCTAGTAGTCTTTCCTCTGACTTCTGAAAGAAAGAATGAGTCTGTATGGATTGATTTATTTATTACCACCACCCAGCCAAATTAGGATCTTTCCTGAAGACACTTGAAATGCAATTTCCTGTGTTCTCACTGTCAAAACTTACATTATTATATCTGATAAAAGAGAATAAGATACCTTCTTTTCTTTGCCAATGAAAGGTGAGAGATAGGAAAGCCAACAGATGAAAGTAGATAGTTGTGAGACTTCTTTTACAACAGCAGTACATGGGAGATCCCAGATGTGTATCCTTCCTCTTCTGATGTTACTGTGCTGTACCCGGGATTTTCCTACCTGTGTTAGCTCTTCTGCTGCACTAATTGCAATTTGCTTGGTTAAGTGAATTTTTCATTGTTTCAGTCAGAAAGGACCAGGGCTTCCCATCATGCACGTATGATATTACTGGCACTTTCATTGTAACCCGTAATCAGTGTTGCCTCGTTTTGGCTGTATCTTTTTTACCTTTCTCTCTTTGTGAGGAAGTATTTTGTATTCAGCTTAATTTTCCTCTTAATAAAATGGTAGTGCCTGAAAAGTAAGTTTTTTTGGAAGAGTTTTCTTTTCAGATCTGTGGGCAAACACATTCTGCTGTGTTTAACAGTAAAATGTTGACTCATTGTGAGTATGCTGTCTTTCTGAGATCACTTTACCTATGCCTCCATGGGAAAAAAATATTTTATTTTGGGGAAGTAATCATATGAACTGAGATGGAATCAGTGCCCTGGAATAATAGCATTAAACTTGAGCTGTAAGTCTACAACCTGTGTTATGTAGTGGAAATCAGTCTGGTAAGGAAATGAAGGTCCCTACAGATGCTGGAGGTGACCCTTAGAGAGGAGATCAAGGGACTTGTGATATTTCTGAAGGCACTTCGTGACTAAGCATTTTTCAGTGTCTGAATTTCAGTGATGCAGTGGATGGTATTTAGCCCAGATTTGTAGCTTTGATATGATAATGACTTGCCCAGAATAATCTTGGGAATCCCTAGTTGGGCAGTTAGGATTAAGGCATCCCAACAGGCTCTGCTCTTATCTCTTTGCTCACACTGTTGCTCCTTCAGCAACAGAATTCAATGTCTTCCAATTGATGTTTTTTGAAATATGCAGGAAAAGTTCATCCCACAGTGACCAGGGTACAATAGTGGCTATTAATTGTGTTCTCTTACCAGGAAACAGTAGATGAAAGTCACAGCTGCCTAGTACTTCACCTTTTGTTGTTCTCATTAAACCCTTTTATTCTATTGGTTTAAACTTTTTTAAGCTATTTCAGAATGGGGGGGGGGGGGGGGGGGGGTGTTTGTCCAAAAAATGCTGGTATTCAAAACAGCTGTTGCTGTTTTTTTCTCTCTGTATTAGATCTCAGCTGTTTGAAACAAAAGTCCATTTGCTCTGTGTTTTATTTTGCAGTTTAGATGTCAAGGGTAGAGCCAGAGCAATTTGGTTGAAAGGAACAGATTTCTGACTTTTGCCCAGTCTTGGAATTGGAAATGTTTCCAAAACTAGGCTTAGACCAGAAAACATCTTCCAGCTGTTTCAGACTTGAGTCTTGAAATGTTTAGTTTCTGCTCTTAATCAATACAAATAGAAGTTGAAAAAGTGTTTTTTTTTCTTTATAAGATGTAGTGCTTCTAATTAATAACATACAGAAAAATTCAGATTGCAGTGCCATGTAAGATAAATTCTAGTATCAAGTCAATCTGACGTTCAAAAGCAATTAAAAGTTAAGAGCTTCTTGCAATTTCACGACCAACAAGCAAGAGCGGTGTTGCTGGGAAAGCCGGAGCTGCTTCACTTAAAATCATGCCAAATCCTGACGTCCCTGGAGGTCGCTGGGATTGGCGAGTCGCAGTCACCGTGTACCGTCACCCCCTGCCCGTACAGGGTACGGGCTAGTGGCCGGGCTAGTGGCCGTGCCGGCGGGGTCGGAGTCGGCATAGGGCGCTGCCTCGGGAGCTTGTTAGAGTGAAGGCCTGTCTGTGGCGTGATGCTAACCTGTCTCTTTTCCCTGTTCCAGGTGAATGCACAATATTTGCAGCCGTTCGTGATTTGATGGTTAATCTTACGCTGCCCCCTGGTGGGCGTCCCTAGACACTTTTAAAAGAAGGCTGAAAGTGAGACAAAACAGCAAAAAAAAAAAAAATAAAAAAAATAAAAATAAAGCCTTCGGTTAAAAGAGGACGTTTTAATTTACCTTTTTTTTTTAAGAGCTAACTATAATAAACTGGCAAACTTTCAGGGATGCACTTTCATCAAATGAGTATCACCACGACTTTTGTATAGTGCTGTTGTATAGTGTGTTTTAATGGGAGACACTTCAGACTAGGTAATAGATTGAAGTATCAGCTTGCTGGTAATAGATTTAATATTCTGTTTTATACTATAAAGATTATGAAAATGCCAAACTTGTTTGTTTTTCTGTTTTTCTTATGTTTTGGTGTAATAGTCTTTTTTTAAGGCAGGTCTGTCATTTTTGAATACTGTAAAACTGTGACAAACTTTATATTGAAGCTGTATTTTAATATGACTGCTTTGAATCCTTAAACAATTTATTTGGGCTTGTTGTAAACATGTCCCCACAAAGCAATATTTAATAAACTGGATTAAAAAATCTTAAACTGGATGTTGTATAATCTTAAACTTTATTCCTCTCCACTGTAGCCTCTGGCCACTTCTCTTGTATTCACACTTACTTGGCTGTCTCTGTATGTGGTCTTGTTTCTGCACACACACATGTGCTGCTAACTTAAAAAAAAAAAAACCACAAGGTTTGGGGTGTGGTGGGTTTTTTTATTTATTTATTCTGTGGGTTGGTTTGATTTGTTCCAAGTCATAGGAGGACAGAGTTTGTACATTTTCCTGATTATATAAATAACCAGTAATTACTTAGAACAATGCTTCATTTCTTACGGTCATACGGAACTACATCTGTTCTGTCCCAAAAGCAAAGTTAGGTGGAAGAAAGCACCTTTTTACGTCTGATCTGGAGTTTGTAGTTACAGGCACCTCTGTAATAATAGACTCTTACTTGTCTTATTGTAAAGGCAGGTAGAGTAGAAGCTTGAGCTGTGTACCATGAAATTGGAGAGGCTGACCCAAAAAAGAAACAACCTGACATTCAACTTTTTGAATTGGATATATGTAGATAACTTTCTCACTGATGACTGAAGGCTCCTGTAATTGAATAAAATTTCCATCCTTAGGAATTACTCTGTCATTTAACTATTTGTCCTCATGGATCAGTATTCTCAAATATTTTTTTCCTGACTTCCTGCAAGAGTAGCTTTCTGCGATGCTGCCTCACTCCCTTTGCCAAGTTCTGTCAGCTCCCTGCTCAGCTGAAGGATGTTTTAAACTAATTTCAAAAATCTTTTGCTGGATGTATTCTAGCCTGCCTTGCTGGCTTTAAGGCTGCGTGTTGCCCCAACTGTCACAATGCTTCTTTCCCTATGAATGAATAAGTCTACTTCTAATGGCAAGAGCTTTGAAATAATCTTTTGGTTGGTGTCCACTTCAGCTTTCAGCCTTGAACCTGTGTCTTTGGGTATTGGTACTGTATCAGTACTTCTCTAACCTGTGTCTGTCTTAACAGATGGTTATACAGTTTCTGCCTCTGAAATACAAAACACATCCACTGGAGTGAAAACCCTGGCAATCTTTAAATGCTGCTGCTGCTCAATTGGAAAGATTTTGCATTTCTATCCCCAACTAAACCGATGTTTTAAAATTGAGAGGTGATACAAGTATGCCTGAAAAAGACTGGCTATTATTCTGGCTACTCATCTGGATTCAAGGTCTGAGCATTCCCACACCTAAAAGCAGCTTTCTGATACACGGAGAAGTGTCTGCTGTTCTTTGTGCTAAGGGGCAGGTGAGTGTGATGGTGGGCAAAGGTGCCCTCCCCGCCCCTCGAGAGCTTCAGCACTTGAAAGTAAAAGCAGGGGGAGTTCTCCCCACAGGGCAGAGAAAACAAAATACATAGACTAGTGACAGGTAGTTATGAACTGACATTCCCAATCTGAGATTATGGGAAGACTGAATTTTGTTTTATATTATACACACCACTTCTCAATATCCACCACATTTTAAGCCTTTCTCCTAAATAATTACATTCTTTAGGAAAACACTACTAGTAAGAGGAAGCATTTCACACTGATCAGTGACACTTGTTCTTTTCAAAGAAAAGACTGTGTGTATTTACAAGTGCAGTTTTAAGTTTAGTTTTTTATGTGTTCAGTCTAGTTTTCTGGTAGCCAGATGTTATATCCACCTGCTGCACTGGGACTATTTATAGATTTTCATTCTTACAGGAGATTTGGTTGTCCCATTTATTTCATTAAAAGTGCTGCAGTGACCACATCCTGCAGTACCTTGTTTCTGATAAATCTGCCTGTGGGACAAGTGTGAGAGAAATGGAATTATACAGAGAAAAATAACAGGTCTGAACTGATCCACAGATCTGGCATAGCAATGTTAGCCAGCATCAAATGGGAACACAACGTTTTAATTACCCAAAAAATAGACTTCGGGGCTTTCTGGACGACAAATAATCATGTTAATACTGATCACGTTAAAGGTTTTCTTAATATAGAAAAGAGGGGAGAGGCTTTCCTGAGCCCTGCAAAGACTCAGACAAGGAGTTGAATCAAGGTGAGTTTTGGGGTTTTTTTTTTTTTTGCTTGAAACTAGGTTTAAATTACTTTCTATCCTTTCACATTTGAGTGTCCTGCAGGTTGCCTTTGAGACTGCAAATGTTTTAACTCCATTTACAAAGACTGTAGGAAACAAGTTCTGATAATAAGTACCTGAGACAAAACAAAAGTCCATAAAACTAGAAGCTGTTTTTCTTTCAAGAGATATAGTATGTCTCTACTAAGCATGTGCTCAGTTTCATCTATTAGTTCGAACTTACTTTAGTTAGCGGGCATTTTAAAGCAAAATCTTCTGTATGAAAAGTAGCAGATAGACTACTAGGAGAATATTTGGGTCATTTTAATCAGATTTATGATTAAAATGTCAAAGGTGTCACTTCAGAACTTGTGCTATACTAGTTATTTTAGCTCAAGTGGTTATAGTTGTTCCCCTGGCCCAAATTTTCCATGTACCACAATTTCAAATGTTTTTAAGGTAAGAATGCATTTCAATAAATTAATGTTTAATTGAAATGTACTAAGCATACATAGCATCTAGACTGTAGTTACAAAGCTGCAACCCCTGTGTAATCCCATAACAGCAATATAATTGAGTTTCGTGTTTAAATTAAATCACATTGACTTAAAATATGCTAGGCTTTTCCTGAGACGCTCCAACAGCCAGTGGTGGTTTGGCATTCAGTGGGTAGATCATAAATTTTTTGCGAATGTTTTTAAGACTTAACTTTGCCTCCAGGAGCATCACAAGCCTGGGAAGCAGTGCTGTGCTGCCCCTTTCCTGCATGACGCTCTCCCTGTGTACTCCCAGCCCCTCATGTTCTTCCACAGCAGTAATTAACTTCTTTGGGAAATGACTCTGCGTAATAAGTTTTACAGGAAATGTCCGGCTGCTGCTCCAAAAGATAAGAGATGCTGAGTGAGGAGGGGTTGTACTTGTGTTGGTTGGAGGCTGTGCAGAGCAGCATGGATGCAGAACACTACAGCAGCTTAAGCACGGACAGCTTGAATTCCTGCCCCTAGAAATGGAGTTTGGAGGAGCCTCAGGAGGCGGTGGAGGCAGAGCCCCCCCTCCCCAAGCAGGACCCTTCCCTTGCACTTGGCTGGAGAGCTGCTGCACACAGCCAGGAGTGACTGGCATAAGTGACTGCTGTGGGGAAAATCGGTCTCTGCTATGTGAAATAGGGCTCTCACGGGGGTGAAAACGCATGTTTCAGCTTATCATTGACTGGTTTTACTCCTCCTGTGATTCCCCACCACCACACATGTTTTTAAAAGGCCATTTTCAAGGCTGCAAAGGCCAGAGCAGGGGACTTTCAGATGCACTTGAGGCTTTCTTTCAGAGAACAGAGGCTAAAAGGGGAATTTGTCAGAAACTACAAAAAAGTGGTGTGCTAATAGGCCAGTCTGAGGTGGAGAAGGGTTTTGCTGACATCCATGCTATGTGTTAGAGCAGACAGCTCCCAGGGCAGAGCGGGTCCAGGTGAGAAGGGGTCCCCTCCCTCTTCTCTGCCATGCCTGGGGATGTGCCTGCCCCCCTGATGTCTAACCCCTCTCAGGGTCGCTGCAGCTAATCAAAAATAAATGAGGAGTCCTGCCCTACCCCGAGGAAACCTGCACTGTGGCCTTGAAGCACTCGCATCTCCGCATTGCCCCAACTGGGTGTATATGGGCAGGGAAGTCCAGTGCCAAGCCCCAGCTCTCGCCTGCAGCCCCCCACCTGGCTGGTGCCCTGCTGGCAGGGGCCCTGTAGGCCATGACTGGCCTCCCAGCAGTCTGCTCCTTTCTGCAACTTTATTTTTGAGGCTTCCTCCATGATGAATACAGTCTTGAAAGCAGCTGGCAGCTTGCAAAGCAGTAGGCAAACTCTAAGTGCTGCATTTAAGAGAGACAGAGAAAAGTGCTCCCATCCTTTGAAGCTGATTTTGCAGCAGAGGGAGGGAGGGGGTGGCCAGGGGACTGCAGGCCAGCCGGGGGCCTGCTGTGCTTTCAGCACAGATCTGTGCAAAGCGAGAATGGAACCAGCCTGGCACAGGGCTGGGAGCTGCTGGTGGTGTCTCTGGTGCAGCTCTGTACAGGAGCTTCTGCCTTGCTCCTTGAGGTTACATAGAATAGACTAGACTATTTCAGCTGGAAGGGAGCTGCAACGATCATCTAGCCGAACTGCCTGACCACTTCAGTGATGACCAAGTTAAAGCATGTTATTAAGGGCATTTTCTCCAACTGTCTCTTAAACATCAACAGGCTTGGGGCATCAACCACCTCTCTAGGAAGCCGGTTCCAGTGTTTGACCTCCCTCTTGGTAAAGAAATACTTCCTAATGTCCAGTCTAAACCTCCCCAGTGCAGCTTTGAACCATTCCCACACATCCTGTCACTAGGATACCAGGGAGAAGAAATCAACACCTCCCTCCCCACTTCCCCTCCTGGGGAAGCTGTAGAGAGCAATGAGATTGTCACAGCCTCCTTTTCTCTGAACTAGACAAGCCAAAGTCCTTAGCTGCTCCTCACAGGACATGCATTCCAGCCCTTCCACCAGCTTTATTGCCCTCCTCTGGACACATTCAAGGACCTTCACATCCTCCTTAAATGGTGGGACCCAGAACGGCACACAGTATTCCAACTGAGGCTACACCAATGCTGAATACAGCGGGATAATCACCTCCTTTGACCAGCTGGTTATGCTGCATTTGATGCACCCCAGAATGCAGTTTGCCCTCTTGGCTGCCAGGGCACGCTGCTGTCTCATACTGAGCCTCCTGCCAACCAGCACCCCCAGATCCCTTGATGCAGGGCTGCTCTCCAGCCACTTCTCTCCCATTTTATACTTGTTATCAGGCCTCTGCTCGTGAAGTGCTGTAATGTTGTAGGAACACAGCATGATTTTCATGCACAGCTGAGAAGCCGCGTTGTTCACTGTGTACCTCCACAGAAGCAATTTCACAATACTGAACGATATTGCTGTTACCACACACTGGTACTATTAAATAAAAGCTAACTCTTTGACTTGCCGATCTGTTAAAACATCATCTAGCAGGACAGACTAGATCTTGTTTAATTACATCTGTCTTCTGTCCTCCCATTAAAAGCTGCAAGGAAAAGAAGTGTTTGTATACATGTGCCGTCAACGAACTATGCCTTAACTATTTGGACAGCCTGCAAAGCTGGCTGTTTCCTAGGGATTTAGCTATGTTAAAATAGCTATTTTAATAACATTACTGTGTGAAAACTGAAGTGTAACTTCAAATACTACTGAGACAGCCTGCCCCCACCACTGGAGCAGGCTGGTTGAGCCCATCTTAGCTACAAGTCCTGCTTAGCTGTCACCTCGGTGCCCAGAGGAGAGTTGCCAGCTACCAGCTGAGACCTAACCTGCGTTTGAACCTAGCTCTACCCTTTCCACCTACTCTGCACTCTTGGGTTCAAGTTTTCCAGTTCAGCTCTCAGTTAACATGTCAGGACACCATATGAGAAGCCATTTGCTGAGCGGCTCTCCCAACAGCACCCTCCTGGCAGCTGCTGCCATGGAAAAACACCTCCTGTGTTCTCCACTCTGTTGCGCTGCACCAGCAGGGATGCAGGAGTTGGCTGCAGAAATCAAACTGCAGACCTCGGCTTTTGCCAGGCAGCTCTTGGGGACCCACAGCAGTCACGCTATTGCATTTTCCACTTAGCAGGAGTCTCCAAAGAGTGCGCTCCATTTGAGCATGTTTTCCCCTGCTAAATAAGTTCCCCAGGTAGCAAACTCGTGCTCGGTCTGCAAGAACCTGCAGGCTAGCCAGCTTCCCAGCTCTGTGTGGGACTGCTCCGCCTAGCTCTCAGCAAGCTGAATTTGCCCAGGGCAGGTGTGGATGCCTGTGGGTGTGAGTCAGTCAGGGCCATTTGTTTGAAGGGCCCAGGCTGGGTCCTGTCCCTCTCATGTAGCAGTGTAGGTGCAGTCCCTCACCTTCACGGAGGTCCATGCTGAATGCACAGGCATATCATGTGTGTTCGGGGTAGCTCTGGATGCTTGGAAATGATAATTCCTTTTGATTTCTGTGGGCTGGAATTTGCCTTGGGAGCAACTGTTGTGCTTGATAATGCCTTTTCTTTCATGGTTTCTCACAAATGGGGACCAGAGCAAGCTTTAGAAATAAATTTATTCTTTTCTATGCTCCAGGTGCCAAGGTCTATACATAGTTGATCACAGTCAACTTGAACTCATCTTAGATTTGAAAGCACACTCGTTGGTCCTGAAATCAGGTTTTCAAGTCCGTTTCCTCTACAAACTTCTGCATTTGTTTTTCTGCATTTGTTTTGTTGCAGATGGGTGCTTTGAAAAAAAAAAGTTTGCCTACACACCCCCCACTTCTTGCTTGCTGCACAGTTTGGCGCAGTATGGTACCATCCACATTCAACTCTTACTGGAGAGTCAGCTGCTCAGACAAGGAAAGATTAAAGTTTGAAGGAATCAACCTTTTATTCAAACATGGTGTTGACTAGCAAACAGCACATTCTGGGCTTGCTGGAAGAGGATTATTCCAGTTTGTTTCATTTACTTCAGATGATACGACCTTGAAACGTCAGTGGCATTCACAGTCTGGTAGTGATGCTGGACAGAATATGCAGCTGAAGCCCAAGGTGACCCATCAGCGTGTGGGTTTTGTTGTGCAGGTTTACCTAGCTTGTGGGCAGATTAAAATTTTTGGACCAGTTTAATGGGGCATAACAGCACTCCTCCATCTTTTTATCTTTTACAACTGCCTCAGAGACAGACATCAGCAGAAAGACACAGAGGTCATCCTGACCAGAGTATTTCCAAAGAGTCCGCTTTTATTTCATAATCTGTAGTACTGTACAGCCCTACACTGTGCAGGTATTTGTGGGCAGTGATACCAGTGCTGGGCACAGCACAGTCACGGCCCTGCAGCGGCACTGCTGCTGCTCTTCTCCTGGGGGGACTGGACATCTCAATGAACTGACGCGTTCTGCAGAAATCAGAGTTTATTCCTGGCTGAAGGGGTTTGGGAGGGGGACCCAAGATTCACTGTGCATGTTGCAGAAGGTGCCAGAGGTCTGACTGCTCATACAGCTATAAAAAGAAGGTAGAAAAAGGGGTTCTGCTTTGCATTTCATGAGAAATATAGGGCTGGCAGTGGCCTCCTGAGTCTCCAAAATCAGATCCATTGCAAGCAATCACACTGTTTATAAACTTGGCAGGCTCCATCTTAAAGTTACATGCTTTTGCCTAAACTCGCAAGTCCTCTCAGCATCCCCTGAGAGTGAGGATTTTGGAGATCCTCACTGCTCTGAGCCTTGGTGCACTACAGAGATTATGTCAGCCACAGAAAGCTATGAGAATGAGGCGATATTTGTAAGCGTCCAAGGAAAAAAATTGCCCTTTTTCTATCCTGTTTCTGTGCTCCAGTCCCTTTGGGCAGAGTTAGGACCACAATCAGGCAGCAGCTGTTAAATCATGATTTTAGAAGCATCTTGATTCGTTCTCCTGTGAGAACAACAACAACAACAAAATTTACCCAGCCACATTTCTCTTTCAAAGACCTATCTTAAAGTCAGGGAGGAGTGGAGGGAGCTGAAGGGAGGAGTGCAGCACAGACTGGCCCAGAGGTGCTCAGCAGCCTGCAGAGGACCCACCACCAACTGGGTAGAGGGACTGTCCCTGGCTGCTTCCCTCTTTCCCCATGGCCGCTCTCCCAGCCCAGGTGCTGGGACACCATTCCTGCAACTGGGAAGGAGCGGGAATGTCTCTCTTGGGCTGGCATTGCCTGTTCTGTTCTGCTCTTTGTTGCCTCGGACAGCTTCAGTCATCGGATTGGGTTGTCCATGCGCAGGAGGAAGAAGATCCATGAGGCGAGTTGGAAGAAGAGTTGGGAGGGTGCTTGATCTCCGTGCAAGCAAATGAAAGAGAGCAGGAATTAATAAAGGAGAGACGTCAAGAGGTCTAGAAGAGCAGGAGAGGCTGTCTGAGAAGGTACTTCAACTCTTTCCATTGAAGTCGGTTTATAATTTTAGAGAGGTTAGTTTAAGGAAAGCAACGGGCAGATAGCTCTGTAGGATTCGTTGTTTGACCTTAAAGAAAATATTTGCTGATGAAGGCCTGAACAAGCAAAGGCAGATTTTTAGGTTGCCATGTGACAAATTTGAAGTCCCTCCAAAAGGGATCAGAAATGTTCTCCATCTTTTCACAACTCTCTTGTTTGAGTCCAGCTTGGCAATTTTTCAGAGAACACCTCACACATTTTCCTTTGACTCCATTGTTGGCATTTGTGAGCTGCTCTCTCGCTCCTCAGTGCAGTTATGCAGCGCTCTCAGACACTTCTTACCTGCCTCTGCCAGCAGCAGGGCTCCTCAGTTAACCAAACTAACCAATTAAATTCCAAAAAAGCAATTTTAAAAAGAATTTATTTTTCTCAGCTTTTTTTCCCCATCCCACAGTTTCTTGGAGCTTTTTGTGCTACAGTCAAGATTTTGCATGCACCACGCTATGACTCCGGAGGACTTAAGTTATCAAAGCTTATACAAGGAAATGGTTTAAAAAAATAATAAAGCCAACTTGTCATTATCAGGTTTTGGAACAAATGTAATTGTGTGAAAGCCTGTTTATGTCTAAATAGGTTGATCTAACGCTATGAGGAAATTTTAAGACTTTTACATTTTTAAACAGTTAAAAAGTTTAAAATTGAATTATTACAAAATTAATCTCTTATGTAAATTCTAATTCCAGTGAAGAAAGCTGAGACGGGGGTACTGGGTTTTGGGATTGGATTTTGTAGTTTGGGGGTTT
Organism: Strix uralensis; assembly: GCF_047716275.1. Classification (NCBI taxonomy): domain Eukaryota; kingdom Metazoa; phylum Chordata; class Aves; order Strigiformes; family Strigidae; genus Strix; species Strix uralensis. Next base: position 41,757,407 of record NC_133973.1, read on the forward strand.
TTTTTCAATGTGAACATCATTGTGCTTTTGCAAATCTGAATATAGCAACATTGTACTAATCAACAACAACGAACAGAAAGTGAGACTGACCAGTCTGTTATCGTTGTTTTACTTCAGTGCTTTTCATACCTTAGTTTTTAAGGAAAGACATCAAAATCTTACTCTGATTCTGTTTGATTTTCCAAATTTTCCTTCCCATTTGAGTTGCACAGGCATTTAAATAAATAAATAAATGAAGGTAACGTCCTCCATTCCATCCCATCCCAAACCTTTGTCGGGATGCCCCAGCTTTTAAAACATGCAGGATTAGCCTGGTTCAGGGACTGGCAGAGCGCATGTTAAAGCTGACGAAATTAAGATCATGCAAGCCATGCAGGAACAGACCAGCCCTGGAGAATTAATTCACATGGTCCTCTTGAGCGAGGGCTGTCCTGAGGAGCCTGCTTCTGGCTGGCACTCGTGGGAGCGCGCCGGAGGAGACCTTCCTCAGCAGGAACAGTCCTTCCTCTGGACCCGAGACAGCACAGGGCCTTTTTGAACAACATAAACATTTTGACTGTGGGAAAGACTTTTTTCTTTTCTTTTTTTTCCTAATAAAAATGTGGCTCTGGACCTAGGTTGAAAGGAAGATGTGGTTAACCCTTTAGTTTCCAGCTGTGGAAGAATGCTTAACACCTTCTTTTTAACACTATTTTTATGTGAACCCACCTGCTGGACCTCGCAACGTTGTCCCATATTTGGCTGTGTTTGACTGCTTTGATAATGTTTTGCCCAGAGAAACTGGGTCATTAGTTTCTTTCCTCTGCATTAGTTTTTTTCCTCTATTTCATTCTTGCACCTTGAAGTCTTTGGGCAGAAGCTGACGTGGGAGCCTTAGGGAAAAAAAAAAAAAGCAAATAATAGCTGTGGTTCAGCTGTGAACTGCTGCCCACGTCGGTAATTTCTGACCTTTAATTTTGGATATACACTTACAAAAACTGTGCTGTCAGAACTCCGTTTTCCTGCTCTACATAAGACTGGTTTTGACAGTCTCTGCTATTGTCTGGCTAACATCTTCCTCCAGCCCTTCTCCCTGCACAGCTCTGGGTTGTTTTCCTCCATAGATCAGGAGTTAAAATAAAGCTTTTAGCAAATGCAGCATTTCCTCCTCCTCCACTCTTCTATTGTCATAGATGATTTGATAGAACAAATCTAATTTTACCTTTAGCAAGCAGGATATTTTTGATTGGGTTTTTTTCTTGTTATTTCAAACAGCAATTCTTATAATGACAGTGGAAGTGTTCTTTTAAATGAAGTGTTGGTTTTTCTGAGGAAAAACATCCTCCAGCCTGGCTTTCTCTGGTTCCACGTGTTTTTTCTTAAAATTTGTAGTGGGTTTTCAGTTTATAGAAGTACTTTTAACCTCATGGTTACTTGGGACATACATGGATCCATATGAAAATTAATATTTTTCCCTTTAATACAGTTACTTGCTCTCTGGCTCTGCTGTATACTCAGTAAGGACACAGAATGGAATGGAATATTTTCAGCATTTCAAAACCAAGATTTTTGTATTGGAGGGGTTTTCCGCTTTTGTTCTCCTTGTCCACTTTGAGGAAGAGTGCCCACCCTGTGCATGCTCCCCTCCATCCATCCTTCCCTGTCCTGACCATCAGTTGCCAAAATCTGGCATTTCATAGACTTTAATCTGAGAACTTATGTTTCACTTCACAGAGTATCTTTGTAAATTTGTTTCTGACATGGAAACTTAAGTTATTTTCCCCATACTCTCAGCATCAAAAAAATCCTTCCAGTCTTTCAGTGTTGGACACAGCAGAAATTTTATTGTCTCTGTTCAAACTCTCATGGAGCATGGAGATGCAGTCCAGCGCTGCCCCCCAGCACATATACATTGCATAGGCTTATTGCTGCTCCCAGGAATTGCCCTGGTAGCGGGAGTTTCTCAGGCCCGGAGCAGGTTTGCCAGGTCCAAGCAGGTGTTCCTCAGAGCCGGTGTCCCCAGCAGCCTCACTGCTTTCAAGGGCAACTTGATTACAAGGCTGCAAACTGATTTTCTTTTTCAGCGCCGTAGCATAAAAGAAAACTTTGCAATCCCGGGCAGTTAGTTTCTCTTGACCATGAACATCAGATGGCAGCTAATTAAATGTTAGTTTTTTGATGAGCGCAGCAGCAGCAGCAAGTTCAGGCGACCTCAGCAGCCTTGTGCCCACCTTTCCCAGTTGTGCAGGCAGGTGGGGGAGCTGCTGGGGAGGGCTCAGGCCGTCCTGGGGCAGGTGCTGGGGGACACAGCTGAAAATGGGGCAAGGGCAGCTGAGATTGCCTTCCTGCTCTGGTCGGGGGGCTCCACCTGACACGGTACGTTTGATTATGGGTGTAAATGACAAAGTGAGAGGACAAATGAGCTGTGCCATGGGCGGCCGGGTCAGCGCTGCAGCAAAGCGGTGTCGTCTGCGGTTGGTCTGACTTTGGTGGGCTGACGAACAACTGCGTCTTTCACACCATGTCCTGAATCTTACCTAGCCTCCACTTTCACAATAGCATGTGTGAAAATGCCGGCTTTTCAGATGGAAAAGTCCCAGAAGCTGACCCATCACCACCTGAGTGGTTTTTAACACTGGGAGGTGTTAAACAACCTGTCATCACTGTAACCTGTTTGTTTCAGGTGTTTCCTGTATCTTTTTCTTTTCTAGATCCCCACTCTGATTCGTAGCTTTTAAAATAATTTAACCACCGTTATTTTTTGCAGTTCATGGGAGAGTCCAAGATCAGAAATATTTACCTCTGGCTAGAGGATACAGAGTTTCACATTAGACATATCAGGAAAATGAGGGACTTTATGTGGTAATACTTCATTCCATCAGGATATTTTTGTCCATTTGTTCTACTCCAACGCTCACAAGAGATGCAGATTAAAAAGAACTATTTGAAGGACAGGAATGCAGAGGCTACAATGCTTTGAAAAATAGAAGCATGAGCAAAACCAAATTTTAACAGAGACTGGAGAGGAAGAGTTTAAGGAGAAAAAAAATGAAGGTAAGAATATAAATTTTTTTATTTTCTAGCTAAAGTTATGTTGCATGTTACAGAGAAGTTCACAAAAGAATTTGGCAGGCAATAGGATTTAAAGACTTAAGCTTTTTAGATATTTTTTTTCCCCCTCTGCCAAATAGTTAATTTAGGCCACAACAACCAATGACTCCTACACAGTGCTGGAAATGATAGCAACCAGGACTTGTTTTACCACTGTCAAAAACCTGAATATTTCAGCAGCTGTGGAATTTGTTAATCAGGTCAGGGGCATCAAAATGGCCAAATATAGGGTGGAAAGAAGTTAAAGTGATTTCTGTGTAGATGAACTCCTGGGAACCTCTGGGATAACGGGGGGGGGGGAAAAAAAAAAAAAAGAAAAAAGAAAAGTGAGCAAAATGAGCAGAGGAGGAACTAAAATGCAGAATGGTTGGTTGTGATGTTTAAATCTAGACTGTCTGCTCAAGATGAGGAAGCCGGGCTCATGACGATGATCATGACTCCTATTGCGACATGTCAGAGGCCGCTTTCCCAAGCGAGTTCCTGGGATGGAGCAGCTTGTCCAGCAGTGAGCTCCTCTTTGGGCACACAGGAGACTCCAGCTCTGCCTTGAGGTGGCAGAGAAGACAGACTTTGAGGGAGCACTGCCCTGAAACGACTTTCTAAAGTTTCAGGCTTTCCACTGCCGTTTGGGCAAGTTGTTTCTCAGCAGGACCATGGGGAAGCGTGGGGAGGCAGAAGTGGGCTGGGGGCTGCCTGCACCCAGCAGCGCGGGCGCCCTGAGGGGCTGCTGGCAGCTTGTGCCCATGGGATCCCTAAAAGTCAGAGAAGAGGACGGAGGGGGCTGGAGACCACAGGCTTGGCACATGTCCTGCGGCATCAGCAGCTGCCTGCAGGCGATATCATTTCTTTCAGTTTTGTGCCTGGCCCCTGTGACTTCCTCTGTATTCCCTTTAGTACTGACTCTTCCATTCCCTTGTATAAAAAACAGTAGTTGGGGGACAAAGGCAAGATTGAAGTGACCACTGTGCTGCAGGTTAACACTGAGGCCATATGCTTTGACAGTGCTATTAGTGTCCTGGCATGCTTGTTTTCCTGATTTGCTTGGTCTTATTTTTGGTACACTTATTTTGCTTTTCTCTAAAAGTAACACACATCAAAGCCAGGTTCTGGTAGTCAGCATCACCTTTGGGATGACAGTGGTACGGGCACAGTTTTCCTGTAGATGTTTTTACTGGATATCTTTTTAGGTGGATGTATTCCTATTAGCCTTATGAGTTTATAAATCCTCATTTTTACAAAATATTGACCATACTTTTTTAAAAAAACATGGAAAGTATGTAAAAATATTTTCACTTTTTAATAAAAGTAATGTTTTAAATGTTTTAATAGGGGGAGGAAACCTCTTCCAATGTTTCGCTTCTAAAGACCAATGTAACTGTGTGTGCATGTGCACAGAAGAGATCAAAACCAACTCATATAGAGAGAGTGCTTATCTTAGGTTTTGCATTTTTCAGTTATGCCTTCTCACCCCATCCACTTCTCTGCATGACAGACAGTTGACTGTACTTCGTTTTTCTAGCACATTTTCCTTTCAGGTTACCCAGAGCTACTCTGACCATTTGGGTGCCACCAGGCTTCCCTTGGAAATAAGACCACATTCAGCCATGAAACAGAGCTCTCTGCTCCCAAGGATATATATAATAACCTGAAAATTTCCAGAGGGCAGAGCTGCACGTTCACCAGCTAACCATGCTAACTCACCTGTCTGCAAAGCTGATGACTTTCTCAGGGTTGGCTGCCCTGGTTAGAGGTGCTCCAGCAGCTCTGGAGGTGGCAGCTCAGCTATGGGAAGCACTGTCAGGGGAGTCTGGCTGCCTCCTCTTGGCTCTGTCAACTAGCTGAAACATTTGAGATAGACAGGTCGATTGAAAATAATTGGTACGGCTTTTTTTATGTATTTTTTCCTCCTTTTTTTGCTGCAGCAGAGACTAAGAGTGACAGAAATAGGAGTTGAGAGCTGTCTGATCACTTAAAGGTTTTTTTCTTTCCAAGCTGATGCTGTACATTAGTCAAGATTTTGATTGATGACCTACTGTAGGATGTAGTTAAGAGCTCCCATTTAGCTCCGCTGTGTTCCAAATGCTGTAATTGATTACACAGGTATTGCGACAGACTTTTTTTTTTATCAATTCCTTGGGTACTTTGACCATGGCATTTTAAGGAAGTACTTAAAATAAGGGGTTGATCAGGTAAGTAGGTAGGCAGCACTGAAGTCTTTCAAGTCAGTGACCTTACAGCGTTGGCTAGAAGCTACCAGCTAAATTACTATGAATTTATCTTAGCCATACTGCTTCTATCCTCGTTGCCTAATGGAAAGCATATGCTCACTAGATTAAGGGCATGTAAATTTGTCATCATGAATTCATGCACTGGAGCATAATTACAGTGGAATTTGACTGCCTTTATAAAAACATTTGGTGCAACCATGAATTTTATTTCCCTTATGAAGCATTCTACATATTTTATGATGCGTATTCATGCCAAGAACTTATGTACTTTTTGTGATGTTGGGTGACATTGATGGCATTACTAAATTTGATTGCCAGAGTTTGTTAGTGTGAAGCTGTTCTTCAGCAATGGAAGAATCTCTTCAAACTCTGAAAGCACACTGGCAAGGTAAGTCCCTATTTAAGGATGGGGTTTATATTCTAAAAGCTGTCTTCAACCACTCTTGAGTATACATGCAGTTTAGCATGCCTTTTTGACATATTCTAGAGAAGAATTCCTGATAATTTTGTTATAGATGTCTATCAGACTCTCTACAGTTTCAGAGCACTGCTTATCCTGTTCCTGGTTTTAGACAGCCCTTCAGCAGACCCACCTCCTGCCTGTCATAGACAGACACCATCTGTAGCAGTTGATTTTCCAGCAGGTCAGGTAGGAGAGTGCACTGGAGCAGGCTATTTGTATGTGTGGCTTGATGTCATCAGTCAGTTTCTGCTCTGTTTATTTGAGAGGAATGTGGTCACTTGGGCTTTCTGTACCCTGTACCTCATCATTGGTCAGGCAGGACACACGTTGCCCAAGTCTGAGTAGAAAGAAGAGCGCAGTGATTTCACAGCAGTCGCATTGTGCCAGAGCACGAGTCTCTGAGAAGTGTGGGAAGTGTAATATCTGCTAGTGCTCCACTGACTACCTGAGATGTTTAAAAAAAAAAAAAAAAAAGGAACAGAAGCTGAGGGACCCAAATTTGTCACTGGACCCGGAGATTGCAGTCATTTACAGCAAGACCAAAGACTTTCCCAGGAGTGGTCCCAGTTCAGAGACCTGCTGTGGTTTGTGGTTGCAAGCAGGGCCTGGAGAGGGTTTGGCACCAGCAGTGCCAGCGTCTGTGCTAGCTCTGCACAAAGGTGCTTGTGGGAGTCTTTGGTCTCTGTTCCAGTGACACACCACATGCCAGCCCTGCTCCTGCAGGGACACAGCTTCTGTGTACACTGGCTAGCTTTCACTCACTTTTCCATCCTTCACACCGTGAGCTGCAGAAGCCTTTTATAGTTTAGTGCCTTGCAAGTAACTGTAGTTCCTCTATAGCAACACCTTGTAGTAGTGGCAGAACAGGACAGGAAATAAACTTCTAGGTTCCCCATTCATTCCAGCAGAACAAAAGAAACTGGATTTGAAATCCTATACTTCCATCTTCTTTGATCTGCCTCCTTTTCTGTCCTGCAATACTTGTGTGGATCCCCTCTCCCACCTCTACAAAGATGAAAATTCTTAAGAATATGGTTCAGGAATATTAATAATATGGTTCAGGCCTGCAGAGGAGAAAATAAATAATACAGGACAGTCCCCAACCCTTACTTGAGCATGAGATTTAATTTTTTCTACAGAATACTTGTGAATTTTAGCTCAAAGCACCCACTTCACCACAGCCAAAAAAGTGCATCAATACAGGATTCAAGATTTCATTGGTCCTGTGGGTTTTTTTTGTTTTGAGACAGATGCTTATCTCCTTACTAGACTCTGGCAGAGTCCTTGTTACCTGCATTAATCCCAGCAATCACTTGCAAGGTTGCTCAGCATTTGCATTTCAACATGGTTTCTTCATTTTCACTTCCTTCCGCCCCTCCCCGCCCCCCCCCCCCCCCCAAAACCTGAACACAACATTTACACATTTCAGATCTGCTTTAGGCTTTCCTTGCCTGTGTGTTGCAACAGCAGTGCATTGGCTGGAAGAACTCTGAAAGCTGCTACGCCTGCCACAGAGAAGTCTGGAAAGTTGAGGCATACGCAAAACCTAGATTACACCTCCCTTCTGCCAAGTTTAGACTTTGGGGTATTATCCAGAAAAAGCAGCACACTGGCTCTTGAAAGAACCCTTTATTTTATGGCTTATTTTCTTTTTTCGGTCTAAATATCAAAAGCAATGCTCAGGCTTCAATTCTGACTTGGAAATCTCTCCTTTTTCAGAAATGTCAGAGCTTCATGAGAACAGCCACCTGGCCTCTAGGTACTCCCCAGTCCAAGTACTGGACAATATATGACTAAGGTCTGAAGCAGACCCGATCAAATACATCTCACTCTTTTTGCCAGAGGGTAAGCTCCCCAAGTAAAATCTCTCAACTGTGGGCTTCTGCTCTCACTGCTGTCTTCCTTCACAGAGCTTCACATGACAGTTTCATTGTTTTCCTGGTAGCACTGTACACAAAACCTATGATTTCTGCCGTATCACATAAATCTTTTTACAATTTATAGTCTTGGGATGATTAAATTTAAAGGGAATGATCAATAGCATGTCTAATGGTGTTGACAGCACTTTCATTCTAATTAACTGAATTTTAAGCACAAAAGGCTATTCCTGGCTCAGGGATCAGTACTGTAATTGCCTGTTTGATTAGCAGTTAAAGACCAGTACTGTAGTACAATATAATGTGTCTTGCTTACCTAGTTCAAACTAAAACACAGTAGCTTTAGAGTGGTTCAAAAAGCAGCTTGTGCTGTCAAAGCAACTGGTATTTAAAAAATAGCACACATTAGAGTGCTCAAAAGCACCTTCAGTGACAGCTGGGAGTCTACAGCCATGACAATGAACAAACGTGGTACTAACAAGAGAAGTGGGAATTCAAATGTGTCCTTCAAAGTAGTCCAAGACTAGCTTTAAAAAGTAAAATTAGAGCCTACAGCAGCAGCAAGCAGCTGGAATAGAGCTGACAGGACAACCATCTCAACAGCAGGTCATGCATTTAAGAATAAACTCTATACTGCCAACTTCAGACTGATTACAGTATAGCTACGCAGGTATACCTGGCACACAGACGTTAAAGACTTACAACTAATTATACAGTCACTTTAAACAACTAGCTCCTGTAAAACTCTGCACCAGTATCTGAAGTGGACTACTAATCTACTTAATTCAGAGGTTAAATCAAACTATGAATGCATTAATTCAATATAGACGAAGCAAATTCTCACTAAAAAGTCTACAGCATGACTAATTTTCACTTTGTTTAAAATTAAGAACCCACAGCCGAGACAGCCTAATCCTGCAAAAGCACTGGGAGTCCTAGTACTAGGTAGTAGATGTGCAACATGTTTTATCCCTTTTCTTTTTTTTCTTCCTCCTTAAAAGGCCTTGCTGAAACACTCTCTACAAAGCTGCAATCTGAGCTACTTATTGCTGATAAAAGCAGGTGAGCTCTCTCAAACTTTCCAATTCTACAGTGCTTAGCCTGTCAGAATCACAATGTAGTATATTTTTACCCCAGAGATACTGTTCTTCCGTACGACAGAACTTCTCTGAGAGGTTCTTCAGAAAAAGTCTGTCACAATAATGCTTCCTGTTTACTTTAAATGAATTACAGCAGCTTTACTCTTGTGGCAGAGCTGAGCTTCTCATTGCTAATACATATGGTCACTTTAGCACATTCTGTGATCTCTCTACGTTGTAGCAAAGATGGTGCAATTGACCAGAAAGTTCGGGCAACAAGTCTCAGAAATGGAGCTTAAGCATCTCCTTAAGGAATACGGGAATTAATTTTAAAAGACTTAATAACTGTAAATCGGTAATTAGAAATTCCAAAGGGTGATTTGAAATATCAGGGAACCTATTGCGGCATTGTTTTTTAAAGAGAATCTTAATATTTTAAATCGCTTTGTAGTGTTTAGGACAAGCAGAATCCCATAAAGTCGCTTATTCTATTTCAACTATTTTATGTCCAAGACAGCTGCAAACAACGCAAGCTTCGAAATATTCCCAGAGCATTTACCTTTCTTTGCCTTACTTTGTTTGTTAACCTTTCACTGCAAACTGGTCCCTGCAATCTGACAGTAACCTGACAGTGGTCATTCTTCCTCCTGCCACATACATAATTTTTTTTCAGGTATAGTTTAGTTGGAAAGATTCTACTATTAATGTACAACCGCCTTTCTGACCATAGATCATGCTTCCTGCTGGAATTCTGGGATACTGTCTTCCATATTAACTGATCTCAAAACAGTCAAAAAAATTTAAAATAACATATAGACAATCATGTAATAGTTTACTTAAAACATTAGGGTTCATACCTAACAGGATGAGAATGCTATATTTTAATTGTTTTCATAATAAAGTTGTACAGCTTCATCAAATGGATTTGATTCTCATGGAAACACTGCAAGTGTGTTACAGAATGTTCAATAATCAGACTACACATTCTTGTCAGAGAAACTGGCAGCGCAACTTCCTATCTATTGATCTTAATCACCCAGATTAAGTGCCATTAAAAGAAATTTCAGATTATTGTAACATACACTGGATTTCCTGGACTTGGGCAGAGCTGCAGCACGTTACTCAATTCAACATGAAACACTGTCCAGGATCTCCAAGACATGAACAACTTCAACCCCTCCAAGTCTGACATTCCCAGTAAATGAGACAAATCAGTAAGCAGAACTTTTCTAGAAGTGGAACAAATATCTCCTAACAGGAGGGGAAGTTAAGCACATTAGAGGACAACAAGATGAAAAAGTCGTTCCCATTCACATTGCTGTAGTCTGGTCGAATTCCTTTTACCACAAGAGCAAATGGGTATCTAAAAAGTAGATAGTTCTAAAAAAGATTCAAGCCAGAGATTAATCACTTGTTTTAACCACACACACTATTAGAGTGAGTGTAGTTAAACTATTAGGTTTAGATAAATTAATCCATACAAGATGATCTTCCAACATTTGCTTTTGAAAGACAGTTAAAATTAAACTGTTATAGACTTAGGCCCACTGTCACATATAGGAGGCTGCTGGCACCTACTCTGTTCAGCTGAGCAAATACTAAATGGAAGGAGCCACACCTATGAAGCCACAGAGAATAAATGCATTCAAGAACAACTGTTCTTTGTTTTATTGAATGGTTGAAGCAGGACTATAATTCAAGTATATTTAAATCAAGTGTTGGTCCACTCTTATCATCAAAAAGAATTTTTTTTTAGAATAACATCAACACAAATGGAAGGAATATGAAGCATCATAATAGGAACTTTCAACTGTATGTGATGTTAGACCGTGATCAGACTGGTGCTACTTCAATATTTATAGACTCTCCACTGTATAGACCAGTCACACCAGTGTTATTTACCTCCAAATCATTGAAGTTCTGTGTAAAGGTTCCTTCTGTCTACAGCTCACGTCTGAGCCATCAACATGAGATCAAAATGCCACTTGTGCCACTAGAATCGTAGTCATGTAGAAATATTTTTATATTTAGTATTTTACTAAAGAATAATTACTATCCTCTCTGAAGTTACATATAGCCATTATAAATTTTTACATCAAACATTTACAACTGGTTCATAATATACAACACAACAATTTAGCTATAATTTCTAATCTTCCAGTGTAAAAGTTTCAAACAACATGTTGCTAAGATAATTTCAATTTATCTGTTTTGCACACAGTCACAGGCAGTACAGGGCATTTCAAAAACTCATGTTACATAATTAAAAAAATGGAATGATGTTACTTCAATAACAATTACTTTGGGGATTGTTGGTGGTGTTTTTTTTTTTTAAACAAGCAGATTTCAATTTCTAAATCCCATCTGGTGCTACTACTAACATTTAAAATAGGCTTGAGAGGGAAAAAAATACTTAGAAATAAATACACCTTTAAAAAAATTCCACAGTTAACCATGTCAGAATGTTTTCCACACAGTTTAAAGGAGACCTTACTCTTCATCATTTTCTTGCGCTGAAATACAGTGGAGCTCAATCCATTCTTATCTTCTGATTTGTCATCCTATAAATAATGCTGTCATACCCAGGATCCATGTTCCAGAGGTTGTAGGAGATAACTATCACAGCTAAAGCAAGACCTATCATCATCCACAGAATAATGTTGAAGATTACAGAGTAGTTGTAGTTATATGGATAGGCAAGGTTATATGGATTTTCTGTTTCGCTCTGTAATAAAGAAAATGTGTATTACTTTAAAGTTCGCTTGCATACAAAACACATTCTGACTACATCGAAAATCTGAGCAATCTAAATAGGAGAGATGGGTTTTTGCTAGACAATTCTGATGCTGGGGCACAAAATGCAGAAGTGACTATGTGACTGACATTAATGGAATCCAAAGGAATGGGCTGACAGGAGCCTCATGAAATCCAGTTAGGACGAACACAAAGTCCTGCACTTGGGACAGAATAACCCTGTGTGACAGGACTGACCAGCTGGGCAGCAGCTCTGCAGAGAGGGACCTGGAGGTCCTGGTGGACAAGGTGAACAGGAGTCAGCAGTGCACCTCTGCAATGATGCAAAGCAAATGCATCCTAGACTACATCTGGAGTGTAGACAGCAAGTCAAGGAAATCAATTTTTTCCCCACCCAGAAGGCAGGACTTGCATGCACTACTGTACTGGGAAGAAAACAGCAGAAATGCAAATTCTAACAAGACATAAGGCAAAAAGTTTTCACGGTGAAAGTGGCTAAAACTTTGGAACAAGCTGTCCAGACAGGCTGTGGGACTTCTAGCCATCAACTTCACAAGAACTTGGCTGGACAAGGACCTGAGCAGCCTGATCCAACTCCTAAATTAATTCTGCTTTGAGCAGTAGGTTGGACTAGGTGACCTCTAGAGGCCCTCTTCAACCTGAATTACAATATGATTAAGTGAAGATCAAGACAGGTAAGCTGACCTCTTTGCACCCATGAGTAAACCATAGTCAGTATTCTGGTCCTTAAAAAAGAATTATGCTCAAATGAAGAAGTGTTGCAGTTTGGATTACTTTTAATAAATGAGATATAGAAAAATGTGCATCTACTACCTGTGAAGACTGGAGAATGGAGCGAGTCTTCCTCGTGAGGGGAGAATTAAATGCCTTCACAGCTACCACTTCTACTACTGCATTCCCACTATACAGATTAAACATCTCATCTGCAAACTGAAAAAGCAAAAGTGATTTATTTTAAAACCTACACTGTAGCCAGGAATTAAGTAGAGTTTTGTTAGCAAGATGTACTAAACCATAAGATTTCAGCTTCAGGAATAATTATGGAAAGTTGTAAAAATTTACACTATTTTAGAATTCCATTAAGAAACTGCCAACTTTCACCTGGTTTACAGTATCTCTTTAAAACCCCTCAACCACTGTTCAGCAGACTGCACCTTATAACTGCTCTCTGGGCTGAACCTCATTCTTTCATCCCTTTTACAAAAGGCCAATCACCATATAGTTTCCCAATTGTACGTCCGTCGGTTTCAACAAAATATTTAGGTTCTCAACCTTCCACTGGAAAATTATGAACATGAATATTTTAATCTGGTCCAGAGACTAATATGTCTAGTATTTAAATATATTTGCTTAACTGCAAAGAGGCCGAAGAGTAATGTTTAGAGAAAATAGTTATTTCGTTTAGCAAATTCATGCTTTTACACTTTTCCATCATGCTTTTGAAACTCTCAAAAGTGACTGGGCTTAATAAAGATTTTATCTAATGATTACATAAGACCTGCTAAAGAATTACTATCTTGAGCACACTGAGAGATGAACAGTATTATTTTAGAGGCTTGGAAATTTAGATTTATACAGCTTTGTGGGCAAGGGGAAACTAACCACTGTACCCTGGGGTAAAGATATTTCCACATTTCTTAGAGCCAGTTTTTGAGGCATACTGGTGGTTTTAAATGCAAGATATTTATTTAGAAAAAAACAACTTATCAAGTCATGTTGATACATGGTTTCAATATATTCCTACTCCTTTATGTGAAATATCTAAACACATTGTAGAATCATGTCAACACTTTCCAGAGTGATGAATTGTACCATTCAATAACTGAACTACATTTTAAAAACCAAACAGCAAAAACAAGCATCAGGCAAGTCATCACTAATGAAGTGACAATTCAAAGAAGAAGACAGTCGATAAACTAACTCCCTTGTAGTTAACACAAAAAATTTTTTCCTTAGTATTCCTGTGAGTTTTGTTCACTAGGTAGTAAGTATACCTTTTGCAAAGAGTCTGCAAGAATTTGAGAAGCATCCTTGAACTGCTGAGAGTCTTCCCCATACCGTTTTCCAACCTCTTCCAAACCAGCCAGTTCCAGAGAGTACAGGTCCGGAGAGTGATCTTTGGCTAAGTGCTTGTGTCGAGACAGCTTTGGCACATCATTGAGGGCAGAAAGAAATTAATTCATAAACAGGTTACTTTAAAGACACATTTCACAAAATCTGTTTGCTGGAATTAATCCAGCCTCACTTTCCACAGTCATATTCCATATTGATTAAAAAGTGGAATTTCTTGCCAACTTAACTAGATGTCCAGAATTGTTTCTACAGAAGAAAGTGGATGATCATCATGTAGCATCTATTCCTAACATGAGGTTATATACATGTAGTATAGAGCTCTACTAAAAAGAAACATTATACTTACTCACATCAGAATCCTCGTTCTGTACTTGTCATAAAAACAAAACTTGGAGAAAAAAAAATACATAACTACAGTACTTAGATATTACTGTTCCCTTCGCCAAAGCTGGCCCTTGCAAAACTTGAGTGTAGGTTGCAACTTCTACCTTGCTCTTGCCCATGTACAAAAGTAGTTTACTTAAGGAGTATCATCCCATTGTCATAAAATCCAACCAACATAATCCAAATTATCTCAAAGGAGAGTAGTGATGTTCTTGCACTTCTACAGGTGTGAAGCTGCAGTACTGACATCTGCCTGCACAAGACAGCAGTCTCTGAAAGCAAGAAATTGAATCTGTTCCTATCTTCCCATCTACTTTAACTACAGCGTTTCTAGTCTGCAAGACAAAACCAAGTTGTTCTACCTCATTTTCTCAAGAGCCCCATTTCTCTCCACCAGCCCTTCACCAAATGTGAACTTCAGAGTTTTTCATGACTGTTTCTTTCACTTTAAGTAGATGAGGATTGCAGCTTAAAGGACACATTCCCACCCCCCCAAAAAAAACAACCCCCAAAACAAACCCTAAACCACAGCAACAAGACAGTAGTTTCTTAGTAAAAAGATCATAAGAATTAAAAGCTCACCCCTCCATTGGAATATTTCTATCACCATCACTATTCACGCTACAGAAGTCACTTCAGTCTTTTCAGATAAAATGTTACGGTGATATTTTGAAGTAAAATGGTAGACAGGGCAAAGAACATCATCTTCTTAACTACCATTATACTTCTCAAATAAGAAAATAAGGAAAGCCCTGGCAAATTCTTCACTGAGTACTTCCTGTGTCTTTGGGTATGGAGAAATAGCAGCTCAGAATTCCCCATTCTCACTGAACACAATACAGAAGAAACTACAGATGATTAAGGTTTTCATTTTCTTCTGCCCATGACAGGGCTCATACAAGTAGCTTGAGAAAGCATTATTTAAACTGATGCAACCCGCTGATGACACGCTTGAATATATATCACTAGTTGCCAAGTACCCTGGCCATGGCTCCTCTGCCTTTAAAGATCTCTGAAGTTTGTGACACAAGATGGAGAGAGTGTTTCAAAAAAAAAAAACTTACCAGGCTTGCAATATCATGTAGGACTTGTAGTTCTGACAGAAAAAGCAAGTCAACCTGGGGGAAGTGGCAGAAAGAAAGATGAAATCAAAGTTAGGGAAGTCTCATTTTGTTGCAAGTCTCAGTATTTTATAACAGGTTATGTCTGTTACAGCATCAGAACATGCTAGAATGAAATTACTCTTTCAATAAAGTTACTTACAAAAAAACCTTGAAACTTAGTTCCTAGAATTCAGTTAAAAAAAATTAGAGTGGGCTCTCCTAGGCAAAGCAAGGGTTAAAAAAAAAAGGAGAAAAAAAAAAGAAAATAAAAGCACCAGCTAACTAAGAATATTGGAAAAAAAACCGTAAATGTTCCCACTGATTAAAGTTTTTTACCTCATTGTTTCTGCTGAGGGAGTTGAGAGGAAGGGAGCTGAGAATGGAGTTGTCCTGGAATAAACGGTTTCGCAGTTGGCGCAGTGTGACAGAAAGATCTTCAAATACAGAGTTTGCCTTGCCCACCATGTACACTCTCTGCAGGAATAGCCATTGTTTAATAACAACAGAGGTTAGTTTTTAGCTCTTCCAGTCACACATTAATAATCAATCATACTTGCAATCTGTCTCCAATGCAAAATATTTCATATAACCAATTGGTTTTGCTCCAGCCACACAAGTGGAAAGAGGTTTACTATTTAGAACATCTGGAATCAGAAGTGAAGCAACACTCACTTCCTCACTGGGGGCCAGCTGCAAGACCACGGGAGTTTCCTCAGAGAACAAAGTATGAATAGCGTTCGCAACACTGTCGAGACTGAAAGGAACAGCCTGGAAGACAAAGTCCAGTTAGATTTTTGGGTAAAACAGGGCCTAATCATATAAAAGGAGATAATTTGCTTAACTACAGAAGTCTGGAAAAATAGGACAACCTCTTTTTCAGCAGAGAGTATATTTTCAAAGTGATAATAGCAAATAATAGGAGCCAATGTGCAAAACATCAACTGTGTATCTATGAGCAGACAATTTATTTGTATATATCGCAGACACGATCCATTTTTAAGAACTCCAAGGGGCCACGATTGTGTAATTAAGAGGCTTACTTAAGAGTATAGCCCTGTTTATCAGTAAAGCAAGACCAACAAATACAGAGGCAACACAAAAGGGGAAACCAATCTTAGAGCAAATGGGAAGTTATGAACCACAAAAAACTGATGAATGAAAATATACCAGAAGAAAGACCAACTGCTGAAACACCATGGGAAAGAGCCATATAAAAAATTACTAAGAATAAAAGAAATCCTAGCACCGTATAGTGCCATTACTGGCAAGCTAATAAACCTGTTAGTTTTTCTAAACTTTTATTTCTGGGTTTCATCTAAAAAGAAGCAGAATGGTACATTGCCATTCACTAGTTAAAGAGCATAAAAATATTTTTTCTAATAATTTTAGTAAATCTGTAAGCTAAGATAATTTATACCCAAAGGTCCTGAACATGGACTCAGTGGTGATCATTTGAAACTGTTCTTGAGTATCAGAGAACCAGTACTTTGCCACCATAAATGTGGGACAGCCCTTTGAAGCCATGGCAGCAGTTAACTGAACCAATTAAAGTTTAGGAATACGAATTCCTATTAACACAAAATAAAGAAAATATGCATTATGTACATGTCAGAACTTTACCAAAGTTACAAATGCAAATACAGCTAAAGACTACTTCAAGTACATTTAAGGTTTCCTCAAGTTAGCAATGACTACACAGTCAGGTGCAGACAATCCTAAATCAGTTTTGGTCCAGATACCATTTCAGCAATGCCAACACATAACTGTGCCTGAACTAGTGAGCTGTGCCTGAAAGCTGACATGAAAGCAGATCTGTGTTCAGCTGAATTTGACCCGAGTTCAGTATAAAGCCACATAACATTCCAACTAAACGCTGATATTCTAGAATAGATCAAAAGACTACCTGATAGCTGTAAAAGTAATTTCATAGGGAAATCATCACCTCCTCTTGGGGTGTGCAACAGGGTGTCAATATTAAACAAAACACTATTCAACACTGTCATTGATGATTCCATGGTTTATTCCACCAAAATAATAAAATGATAAATAATAATTCTTAACAGGAGCACAGCAGTCTCACAGAGACAAAACGCATGGTAAACTGGTGCAAAACAAAGTTTTCCAAGATAGGCAGAAGAAGAGTTAACTAACTAGAAATAACCTGAAAAACAACTTATTTGAAAAGGGTTTGTGGGTTCATGCTGGACAAAGAACAGCTCAACATGAAGAACTGGTCAAACATCGCAGTAAAATAGATTAAAGCAGACAATGCATTTATAAAGGAGAAGTGAGTAGACACTGGTCAGTTACCAATATTTTGTAAGTTACTGTGTTCCTGTTAAGATGTGTATGGACAAAATCGTATGACAACAAAAGAGGCAACAATCATAAATTTAAAACCAGAAAATTCTATCTCAATGCAAGAAAAGTGTTTTTTTTACTGAAAGGGTGGTCAAATACTGGCACAGACTGCCCAGAGAAGTTGTGGAGTAAAGTACTCAAAACCCAACTGGACACAGTTCTGGTCAGCCTGCTCTAGCTGACCCTGCTTGTTCAGAGGGTTTAACTAGATGATTTCAAGAGGTCCCTCCCAACCGAAATGATTCTGTGATACTGTGACAAGTGTGAGAAAAGAGCCTCAACAAAGACAGAGAGTGACAGGTAAATGTAATGTTGTTTGCTGTTATTCTTTTTGATACACTATAATCAAATTGTGTCTCAAAGTGCTGCATTTCACAGTCAAGTACTTGAGGAAAACTCAAAGACTGCTTAGAGGGTGATACAGTACATCAAAGAATCAACATCGTATAAAATGCTATCACACACACTCAGCTGAAGAAAAAAAAAGTAGGAGTTAGTGATTCAGACTATGAATCAATAAGTTAACATGGGAAGCAGCAGACTGTCTGCCTCTTGGTACAAACATATTAAAACTAGACGCCTTTCAAGGAGAACATGCTTTGGTCAAACAAGTTACTGAACTCAACACAGGAGGCCCCAGGCAATCTTAAGGGCCTCTCACCTTGTACAGCAGTCTGACTGGATTATTTATCTATACAGCCTGACCCATCGTTCTAGGGGGGTATGTGAACCTCAAGTGAAGTAAGAAATAAGTGAATGTCAAGGACTACACTAGAGTCATGTACTTCTCATTAGATCATAAGTCACAGAAATTGCACAACAGTTCCAAACGTGGATACTCACATTCTCAATAGGATAAGAAATCCCTTTGACAGGCAACGTCAACTTGTCTACTCCCTTCACTGTCACCAGCACAGTAGCTCGTGGTCTGTGAAACAGATCACCCACTGCAAGCCCAGGCCAGGAAAGCTCCTATGACAAAATAGTAAAAAAAACCTTGTTTCACAGGGAGAAAGAGATGAGCCCTCCCCCACCATTACAGCAAAATAACTTACTATCTTAATATCTCTGTGCAGAACAGCCTACTGGAAATTTCATGGCAAAGTAAGTTAACACCAGAATGCTTTCATCTTGAATAATGCTGTTTCAACTTAACCGTGAAAAAACTGTTTAAAACTTGCCAGTAACTTCATAGCAAAGGCTACACTGAGAGAAGTTTATACATATTGGATATACCAACAGTTATTACCCACAATTAAATTAGAAATATCATAGTCTATATTTAATAAGTGAAGGCTAAATTTAAAAAACAAAACCAAAACCAAACCCTTTCAAAAACACCATTGAAACAGGTTTAGGCACACTAAAACACTAATATCTTGATATTTTCAATACCAGAAAGAAATAGGGGGAAAAAAGGAAGGGGGGGGTGTCACTCATACCAACAACCTACTAATCTAAAACTTACAAATTCATACAGAAACATAAAAAGATTCCTTAGTAGCTTACTACAGTTCTGTATCGGTAACAGCACAGTGAAGGCTACCTGGCTGGTTTACTCAGGCACAAAATACAAATTCATCTATTTGGAATGAACTCAAACAGATTTCTCCATTTGTGTAAAAGTCCTAACTGCTTAAGTTTCATAAAACCAACTTATTTGGACTTTAGAATTAAATGTCATTGACATTATGATCTCTATCACCTCCAAGAAACAAAATTAAAACCTTTTAAAGCATCATCAGGGTCAAAAAAGGGGATTAGTTTTATCCTGCCTTAACAGGGGAGGAATGTTTTTGAGAATCCCCAATGTAATGCAGTAAGAACTCTAAATTCTCTACAGTGCCCCTACTGCACTGACAGTTTATGTTCCTAGACTACAGCCTTGAGGTAAACTGCTGTGGCATTTCCCACAAACTGCAAAATGAGTGTTTGGACCCTGCAGTATTCCCCATACCAGGGCTGGAAGCTGCCTACACTGCAATTTCTGCCTTAGTGACAACTTTCAGTTTCAGGGCTTAACTGAATAATTTACACACTTCCTTCCCTGCCTACTTCTAGGATTTGAAATAATACTAACAGAGAACTATTTCTAAAGGATGGTACAGACCCATCACAGCAAATGAATTCCAAGCTTTGGCACAGACACAGAGCGAGTACTGAAACACTCACTCCATGATAACCATGTCGTACCTCCAGATGACCAACATGCCAAGTCAAGTGTTCAAAATGGGCCAAACTCCACTGTTTTGCTGGGTGTCTTTACATGCAATGCACACACTACCATCTGATGTATTGTTTTTTCTTGATAAAATAATCAAAATATACTTCTTAGGAATACCACTCAAGAGTTTCTTACTTGATTAATGACAAAAAAGAATTATTAATTGACAGCAAGATATTTTCAGACAAATTCTAAAACACAGGCTAAACAGACCTGCATTCAAATGAGACTCTTGCCTAGCTGAAACACGGAAGAAATGGGAAACAGCCTCCCTCACCAGCACTGTGAGAATATCCCAGCTTGTAGCTTTGAGTATCCGGCTGCACAGACACTGCTAGAGATGCCTGGCTATTACGCTTTCACGTACTGCTTCAACAGCTGCTCATCCCTGCTGAAGCCCAGCAAAATTTCAGCAGGCAAGATGGAATCAATCCAAGGGCTCCTACACATGTGCCCCACTTTAAACATCACTAAAGCTATATTCAAAAACCTGATTTGGGAAAACACTACTGCAAATTAGGTTTTCAAGTCTTTGGATTACTTCCTAAGTATTTAGTCTACTTGTTCTTATTAACTATGCTCAGCAGACAAGCTTGCTGACCTGACAAAATGCCAGCCTAGCCAAGCCATTGCTCACAGTCTTCAGAGTACCCAAGAGCAGAGCCCTACGGATAGCTCCTAGGTAAGAAATGACAGGGTTTCCACCGATTCTCAGTATGTGACCACAGATGGGGGGATACAGCATGTAGTTAGGTCTCAGAGGAACTGAAGAACAGCACTACAAAGACTCCACGGGTTTGCTTCCTTCTATAGCTGATGATTCAAATTAGCCAGCTAGCACAGCCTTTTGCTGCTCATATGACTGACATAGCTCTATGCTTGGAAACCAGACTCTGACAAGTCATACATTCCTCAAGACAAACACGATGATATTTTATATATTCAAGCCCATGACAGGAAGATTTGCATGTTAAGTGAGCAGGTCTGTAGTTTTAGAGGCATTTCAAAATCAAGACCTGAAACATACATCTTCAACAGAAAAGCCCATGGATAATGCAGCTACATCTGGGATCCGCTCGCCAGGAATGGGCCAACTTCCATCTCGAAACACAACTGACTGAGGTGATCGTAAGACACTAAACTCATCACCGCATACACCTAAAAAACAAACATAAAAGGCTGTCAGAGTTCTTGCAATCTTTCTCTTACATAACACAGAAAAAGAGCATATGAGAGCTTTCATTCCTTCTTCCTCCCTCTCGTGCCTGTCAGTTTACGTAACACAAGCAGTGAGAACCGATCGTTTTAATGCTCTGGAATACAAAATAAGGCTTCTATATGGCAATGACTAAGGATGGACAAATCCACATTATCAAAAGCAGGACAATTATTCAAGCAGCAGCACAGTACACTTCTGCATACGCACTAGCACGTTGTGAGTAGTGCTACAATTCAGAACTGGTAAAGCTAACTCTCAGCAGAGCCAGGTGGACTCCAAAATCCCATTAGCTCACAAGCAGCTATGCACCAACACGGCTCTGTGTGCTTCCAGGACTGCCTGGCATAACACCTCTTCTCATGCAGACAACAGCCTGAGACACTGAACCCAGAGCCAGGAGGATCAGCAGAGTTTCTCAGTGCTGGCTTAAACAGAACACTGTCAGGAACAATCTGGCTTCTGCAGAACAGCTCCAGTGCCTCTGCTCTGCCTTCTCAGCCACATGACGTTGTAAATCCTTCTTCTTCCTTGGATGTGGTACCGGACCCAAGCTGATTGTGTGAAGCCACAACCTGCAATACTTCTCGTGTCAGGTTTTCATTCATTCGGGATCCCCCTTCACTCTCTTCCCCATTACCTTGAATAGCAAAGCTGACTAACAGCATATTTCTAAACTGTATTATGATGACAGTAATTTACTGTGTAATAAAGTCAGAAAGGACTCCACAGAAATAAGGGATGAGCTTATCTCAAGCTAGCTTCCTATTTTTAAGTCACTTAAGCATAACTGCAATACTGTGTACACAAACATTTATCTAAATAAATTTTAAAACGTGTTTGGAGTATATAAGCAGTAACATGCACAATGCAAAATTTCAGGCATATTTCCCCCTTCAGCAATCTGTGTAGGTTTCTAACAGAACTAATCTGACACAGGACACGAGAAAATCAAGAGAGCACTAAATATTTGCAGGCCATCTAAGCTGAAGTTCTAATTATACAATCAGTCTGACTGCATACTTCAAAATTACATGAACAAGATAACCATCTAAAGAAAATAAAAGTATTTATTTATATGATCACAGAAGATTAGTTACCAGTCCAAGCAGCTACATACAACAGTTTTCCAGGGCATCTGCAAATCTAAAGGCTATTTACAAAATTAATGCAATAGTAAACTGATGTGTTCTGCAGTTATAATCTTCCCTAACATTACTTTAGCCAATGTGACCTTGAAGATGCTGTTTTAAAGCCTGGGTTATGATCATGCATACAAATGTTGACAGTAAATCAGAGCTATGTTATGATAAACATAATAAAGGAACAAAGCACTGCGATGCAGGTCAGGGAAGGGTGGCAAAAGCAAGGAAACAGGCCAAACCAACAGATGCATATGGAGCAGATTCAAGCATTTTTTGTTTTAAACTGATATGAGTTCATTGGATGGCCTGCTGTCAATTTTTAACGGTGCAACAACCTGCATTTTCAAGGACAGAAATGTTTCTGGATCAATTTGTTTAAAAAGGATTTTACAAAATTGCTACAAATATTTTTGCTCAGTCTGTAGGATTTCACATGTTGCTCTCCACAAGGCTGTAAGACAGTCACACACGTGATTTAGGACAAGTTGGTTTACTTAGGACAAGATTGCTTAGACTGATAAAATCAGAGCATTACCCTCTTCAATTAAATTTGCCTTTTTAGACTTGTTTAAGATCTCAGTGATTAAAACTGAATCTGAACTTGGGAACACAAGCCAGACACACTATAATTTCTTGAGCACAGAACCCCACTTACGCCACATAAGCAGTGAAGTCTGCAGAGTAAATTCTGCGATGCAGTTAGTCCTGTATACTGTTATCCACCCACCTACAGAAAACTTAACTAAGCTCCAACCTTGCCGAAGCTGTACCTCAGGAGAACTTCGGCCCTCAAAAGCCTTTGTGAGCCGGGACTGAAGAACGAAGGTATATTGAGAGAAAACTATTTATGGTGCCTGGAAGCCTTAGGTGCAGGTCGCAAGCCTGACTCGCAGCGGATGACAGAAAGCCGCCAGCGACCACAAAAGCAGCTCGGCAAAACATGAAAATCCGCTCAAAGTAACAAAACGATGCGTACCCATACATGCCCCCCCCAGGGCCCTTGGCTAGAGGGAGAGGGAAGTCTCCGGGCGAAGGCTCTGGGGGAGCCGGGATGGGGGGGAGCAGGGAGCTGCAGCCAGGGGACAGCCCCCCGCTCTCACCTCTCCGTCCTGAGGCTGGTGGGCAGGCACCCGCCTGCCCCCCTCCCGAGCACTACCCAGCGGGGGGACGCCCCGGGGCTATGAGGGGGGTGGGGGGCCCGGCCGGGGCTCTCCCTCCGAGGGCGCCCCAGAGCCCGCCCAGGGCCGCGCGCTCCCCAGGTCAGCCCTCCCCGCGAGGTTCGCGCCCCTCCCTCCTCCCCCACCCCCAGCTCGCGCGCTCCCTTCCCCCGCCCCGCAACCGCTCGCGCGCCCCTTTCCCACCGCTGCGGCCGCCCCTTCCCCCGCAACGTCCCTCCGCAGCGGCTCCGCAGCCCCCCCCACCCGCCGCGGCGGCTGGCCAGGCCAGCGGCTCCCCCACACTGGCTCGACCCCGCTCGCTCACCGGCGAGACAAGCCGATGTCACCAGCACCGCCACCTCCAGGGCCCAGCGAGCCCCGCCGAGCCGCCCCATGTCCGCCGCGGTGCCCACCGCCGCGCTGCCAGACGCCGCTGGGGAAACGCCGGGCCGGACCGGGCCGCACCGTCGGACGGAGAACCCCCGGCGCCCCGCCCACTAGGGAGCGCTGACGGACAACCGCCGAAGCCAATCTGCTGGTGAGATTCGGGCCGGCTGGGCGGGACTCTGCAGGAGTGACTGACGGAACTGACCATTCGCCGGTGAAGCCCACCCCCACCTTGTCACGGGGCTGACCGGTCAGCTGAGAGGCTGTCCGTCGGGGGGCAGAGTCTTAGCTTGAGTGGCGTTTCCAGTTAGCCAATCAGATCGTGAGAGATCTCTGCACCATTTTCCTCTCCGCACCGTAAATTTAGAGGGCAGCGGTGAGGAGGCGGAGCCTCGCTGGAGTGAGTTGACGGCTGTTTCGGCCAATCGAAGTGCGAGAGATCCGGGCCTTGCCCCTCCCAGCGCTCAGCCGTACGACCGCGATAGCGTCCGACGGAGGCAGGTTGGATCGAGCAGCTTCAGTGCGGGGGCGGGAAGGAGCTCTGATTGACAGCTAAATGCACCATTCAGCGAGGAAGGACGCCTGCTCCACCTTCTTCGCACCTGTGTAGTGCGGGATTCTCTGACTGTGAGGCCTTGGCCTTGGCCTTGGCCCTGGCCCTCGTCCTGACCCTCAGTCTCAGTGACTGTGGCAGTGCTAGGTGTCCCTGCTCATCCCCTGTGCCCCTCTGGCAGTGTACCTGGTGTACCTGAGGAGGCACAGAGGGTAGGGTAAGAGTCCATGTTAAGGGGGGGACTAGTCCCTCTATTGAGGGGGCTTGTTTCAGGGGTGAAGGGGGTCTGTTGTTGGTTTTTGGTTTTGTTTTTCTTTTCAGTAGGGTTGAAATAATAGGTCTGTGTGTTTACACCTGACACCTGCCTCAGCACTTCACCCCCAAAAGGCAAAGCAAAGGAGCTGAATCAGTGAGTTGGGCACCTCTGTATAATTTGTGGTTTGGATATTTATGGGGGAAACAGCCTTCAAGATCTTAATTGGGCCCATTAAGCTGGTGAAGGAGGGGGGCCAAGATGAAGTGTTTGTCTGGAAAATCCCTGCCCACTCCCCTGAAGGTTTGTTGTTGAGAACAGTTACAATAGCATACAGACGCTCTGCCCCAGCCGTGCTCATTTCTCTCCAGCTATTCTTGCTTGTAATAGAAACCGGCAGCTGGGTGCATGCTGTTCAGTGTATGTATAGTATTCCTGTAATACGCCATGACCAAGCAAGTTGTGAGTACTTCTTGAGGTCTTTGTACACTATTAGGCTCAGGGGTCTCGATGAGACGCTCTGCAAGTTGAGGCAGAGAAAACTGGGCTTTGAGAGTGAATTCTCATGTATAGGAGGTTAAGACCTCCATTTCATTGTGGAGAACATTCTGTAAGATTGTCATTTCTGTCCTGTATTCCTCAGAAAGCAATATGTGTAAGTTCACAGGAAATCCAGCAGTGCTAGGGAGTATTTTGTCTGCTTTTCTGGAACAGCACAACTGTGTCACATCCACATGATAAGACTGTATTTATGCACTGAACGTGCCAGAGATTACCAGCCATACAGCTATCTGACTAGAGCTATTCTGCTATGTATTTAGAAATTCAGCCAACTATAGAAATACTTTGAAAATCTGCCTGAGCAACATTTCTGTCCCAAAAAATGGGCTGTGTCTAGGAAACTTAGTGAATGAGTTGGGGAACGGCAGGTAGTAAAATGAAAGTGTGTGTACAACAATTAAACAGTATTTAAGAGAGTAAAGTTCTATCCGTGGATCTGCCACATCATAGTGTGTGATGATGGGCAAATCACTTAAACCCAGCTTTTCATAGGTGGCAATAAAAGTCTGAGATGATTTTCATAAATGGAGAGGAGCAACTGCTCCCACTGTTGTCAGGTGGAAACTATATTTTGATTACAAAAACTGTGCTATGGCAAATGTGTAGAGTACTCTAAAATTCAGCAGCCAGGCAAGTTATGAGCACTTCAAATTAATACTCACTTATTCTTTACTCTCTATTGTGCATTACAAAACCAATGCTGCATAACAGATTTTGTAAAAGAAATACAAATAAATGATTGTGAGATTACCTGTATACTGTAGCAAAGAGTATAATCAAAATAGTTGCTTCCTTATTGACTCTTCTGCCTTCAGAACAGGATTATAAGAGCATACAGGAGACAAGGCCTGGATCACTGAACAACAAAGATATTGAATGATTGCTTTTTCAATGAGCCCAGCCTGTTTGTGCACTGAGCAAGGTGGGACAATATTAAAAAAATATTATCCTATCTTGTAGGCTGACTGTGATACCACAACATGTATGCCCATATGTTCCGGATTAAGGTTATGTGGATTACCTTATTTTTGGCATTTACTGGCTCTTGGATGCTTGACTTTGCAAGTGTGCAGTGCTATTTACTCTGTATATTTTCATGTCATTTCATAAAGTTTTACCTATTTGGGAAAATATGCTTTCTGCATTAAGATGCTTGTAGTCTGAAGTGGGTGATCATAGGGCTTCAAATACGGGTATACGCTGGGTTGCCTTGTCACAGCAGCAGCTGTAGAGCTGCATGGTCCCCCTTACCCTTCCTCCCCCTTCAGATTGGATCTACACCGAAAATGTGCATAGAAGGCAAGAAGGGTGGCTCAAAGCAGTGGGTGGACGTGATGGTGTTTTAGATGGGAATGTAGCAGAAAGTGCAGAGCAGGGAAAGGAGCATGTGAGGGAAGAAGTTTCTCCATCTAAATCAACAATTTCTGACAAATATGATGTGTAAAAGAAGGGGGCAGGGTGAATAAGACTATTTTAAAGAAGTTGTTTCTCATATATCTGTTACTATGTCTGTGTTTCATATCTATGCATGTTAGCAATCATTTCAAATTTTGTTATGATTATCTTGACACTGTTTTCCATAAAGCATTCACTCTGGAAGTCATGCTACAACCAAATGTGTCATCTTATTTTTTCATATTTGCAGCGGGAATTGTATTTTTGAGACTTCAGGGTTCACATTCCCCTTTTCTTCTGAACTCCTGATGCTAGAAATACTGTAATTTAATTCTAGAAATAGAAGAGAAATCAGAGTTCTGCATTTGGATATTCTTATATTCCTTCTCTGCTACTTGAATTGCTTTTCTTCTTGAAATCACGATAGAAACAAGGTTTGTGAAGAATTCTCTCCTCTATCTTATGTTTTCCTGTTCTCATCTTGGTTTCTTCTTTGGGAAAATAATAAATAGAAGCAATAAATTTTATTATGAAACAGTCAAGTCTCACTAGCTCTGTACACTGGTTTTCAGTGCTCAGTGGGTATATCTGTATGTCAGTGAAGCCCAGTATAAGAGAATAAAACCATCCCTTTACAGGCTGGCAGAGTTCTAGCTATTTTCTCTAGGCTTAATTTAGATCCCAGCTGTGCTTTGAAGAGAGTGAGTTTTCTAATCCTGTAAGCAATACTTGTGACAAAATCTACACGCAGTAAAATTATTCTATTAAACTGATTTCAATCTGAGCTTCTGCTCAGGGCAAGTAAAAAAAATGAGACAACATGCACATTAGGTCAGAAATAATTTTTATAAAGCCATGTACTGCTCGTAGCAGTCACAAAATCAAAGTGCCAGCTGTAGGCAAGATACCAGTATTCATTGGCTCTTTTAGTAGTGTGCTGTGCAAAAATGTCTTCAGCAGGAATTGCTCCTGTGGTGTTTGAATGCTGCCTTTGCCTCGAGCTCTGTCTGTACTAACAGGGTTGTGGATGAAATGATGGTAGAAGAGGGGATATGAGGAAAAGGCTAAGTCAAAGAGGCAGCCATTTGTCTGTACTGGACTAGTGTGTTATCATTTGGTTTCATTGTATCACTACTAAATCTAGTGTAGTTGCTAGCAGAAGTAACTGTCTCAACCATTATTTCCAAAATGGTGCTTTAATTGGAGGATGTTTGCCTAGCTGCTGCAAACACCAGGCCAGTCATATCCTCCAGGAAAGAATGAATTCCCAGTGCCAGGTACCATTCGGAGTTGCCAGGTCCAAAAGCACACGGGCTGAGCAATATCCCTTTTGGTACTAGGCCTTACAGTCTCACAGAAAAATTATGTACAGAAGCTAAGCTTTTAAAATAAAATCGAGAAGATAAACCACTGTTTTCTGTGATGCCTGCTGACCTTGACACGCTAACAGAACATGTGCTTAACACAGTACAGTTAGTTGGACACTCCCTGTCGTGGTGTGCTGGAGGAACAGGACAAGTTCAAAAGACTCTCTGTTGGGCAGTTAGTTTTGGGGCCGCTGACTTACTGGGAGACTGGGAGGTGAGAGACAAAATGATTGTACCTGGCTTGGCGATTTGGTTGCAACTGACAGACAGGTCTCATGTGAAAAGTTGTTAGTCCTTGCCACTGAATTGCTTTGTGGTCTCAGCTCTCCTGTCCCCATTTGCAGACTCCATCTGTGTAAGCAGAAACAGTTGCTGTTCCTGCAGATGTAGACATGAAGGCTAAATTAATCAAAGGCAGCTCAAATAATTTCTAAATTACTGAAAAAAAAAAAAAAAAAAAAACAAAAAAAACAAGAAAACAAGAAGAAAAGGAAAAAAAAAATCAAAAAAACTTGTCACTGAGCTAAATCTTAGGCTGTGTCAGAGCCCATTTCATGAAGACTCACATAAACAAAAGTAATGCTGTCCTCTCTAAAAGCTAGAGATGTCTTCTATACCTCTTTGTGAAAGGAAGGAAAGTGCCTTTCTCTTTTACTTGTGTCAGTCAATAGCTGACTTGGTGGTCTTAAAGAAGATTGCTGGCTTTCTCATCTGTGCGACTGAGCTATAGTTAAGTACTCCAAATACGCATGAGAAGTCCATTTCAGGGTTCTTTTTGATAGATTCTATACACACATCATATAAAGAGAACTATACATCTTTTTTGTGTATCAGTACAAATGTCGCAATGTCAGAATTGTGATCTTGTGATGCAGCTCCTGTAGACTCTTGACATTTTCTAACAGTTCTCTCCACGGCCTTGTTTATGTCTTTCCTAGCACCTAGGGGCTCACTGGAGGTGAGAATGCCACTGTACTCATGTTTTGTAGAAGGCAGTCCCCATCCTGCAGAGTTTGCAGTCTGAGTAGCAGTAGTGGCTAGCACAGAGTATCGATGAGGTGACTGACTCACCTGAGCTCCTGCAGCAGACCAGTGGAAGAATGAGGATGACCTTGTCTCTCCTGTCTGTACTTCAGCCCATGTTGCCTTCTCAGCCCCTGAGGGAACCTCTGCTTTCAGTGATCATAGCTGATTTTTAGAAATGTATTTTACAAACATTTTGTTCTTGTATACAGCTCTGCAGTCCGGTAAGAATATAGTTTTGATGTCACAGTTCTGAGGAGGATGGTCATCTGTATCCACACAGAAGAGATGACTTAATTTCAGTAGTTTCAAAGTCACATTAATCACTATCTTTTAATTATGTTACCTTAATCAAAACATATTTTTAATGTGCTGTTTTAATGTCGTTGAAGGTAGGGGGAGAGTATGGTTTTAAGGATATTTGATATGATTAAAGGTACACAGCTTCTCTATGTTGAGGTTGTAGCACTAATGAGGAAGGAAGCCCGGGAGAAAGAAACCCAGTCTTTTCCTGAAATTGTGGAGAGAAATTAAGTTATGTGCGTGCGTGATGCATATGAATTATAGTTGATTTGTTCATTATATTTTCATTTCACGTTTCTTCATAATTTTAGCAGTAAGGACTTAAGCAAAGCAAAGATTTGCCAGCGGCCTTGGGTAGGTATTTTGAAGGAGCCTCCCTGGATCGTGAGCACTTTGGGCACCATCTGGTGGTGGGAAATACGGCTGCAGCGTCGCTGGGTGTGTAGTCTCACGCTCAAACCGAAAGTTAAATGAAACGCAGCCTCTCGGGGACACTTCATCTGGTGTCCCCTCTATAGGTTCCTGTTCTGTCCCACTACGAAGCCTTTCTAGTAAACAGTGGCCAAGAGCATCACTGAAGTGGATGACAGAAATTGAGTCAGAACAAGGAAACACAAGCATTTGGTGGGAAATGGGGTGCAATAGGCTGTTTCCTTCCAGGTCAGTGGAGAATTTAAGTTATTCTGTTCCACTTGTTTGAGCTTACATGGTTTCATAAGAGGTAAGAAGGTCATTCACAACAATTTATTAGCTTATTAGGGGGAACTTGCCTTCAGTAATGCCTGGCTAAATTTTACAGACAATCTGCAAAATCTCATAAGGTGCACCGTGGGGGGCTTAGCACATTTTAGCTGACAACACTTAAAGCATCTCTGTTGCTAATTCTTGTTAAAGACCAAAGCTGGTACCTTAGTCATCCAAAAGCTAAAAGAATAAGTTAGTTTTTGTTTGACATACAGCCATTCTTAGAGGTTCTGAGCACATTCTAGAAAGGCCTTGAATCCTTCCTATATCCTTTCAGTCATGGCTGGAGAGGAAAAGTTGTAAAGCAGGAGAGAGGCTTTGGTCATATGCAGTAGGGAAACACTGCTAATCCTCTTCTCCCCAAAAGCCTCTGTCCTACCACAGTTCTCTCTGGTCTCTCACCTGCAACTTTGATATTTGGGGTTTTTTTCTACAATTTCCCCCAATTTCCAAAAAACTCTAGAGGCTAACCAGCTGGAGAGCAGACACTGGGGTGTTGGGTGACTGGTTTAGTTACTGTGAAATGGCATTTCTCCATCCTGCCCTATATGCAGAATATACACAATTTGCCAAGAGCGTTAACCCATCTGTGGCACAACTGCCTAATATTAACATCAAAACCCAACCTGAGTTTGTAGGTGTAGGCATGTCAGCCACTTGTCACACAATAAATTGGGGAGTGGCTCTCCAGCAGGTCAGCAACTCAGCAGTAACTACCTGCGTGCGTACTCATACACAGCTGTGAGAGCAGGGCTGGGTGCTTTGGCTCCATTTCGGTGAAGGGTAAAGCTAATTTACACTTTCTCCATAGCTAGTAGGTTTAAGAGTTGGCTTCTGAAATCTGCCTTTATCACTTCTCCAACTGAGAAGGACAAACATGGTCTTTTATACTTTTGGTTAATGAGGCCTCTCTGCTCTGACCTCTTGTGTTTTGCAGCCCCACAAACCTAATATCCTGTTGTGACTACTCAGCCTTTCTGGAAATGCACCTCTTCTTCCAGTTTGAGAAGATTTAAGATATGGTGAGAGAGAGAGAGTTAAATTTGACATTCTTTTCCCTATGCTTGAAGAGATTTAATTGCAGTTCACCCAGGGGAGAAGCCACTACCAGCAGATAAACACCTTAGCTTGCTATTTCTACTAAAATGGTTAACAATGGAGTAGTTAAGACTTAAAATATAATTTGTTGTCATTAAGCTTTTATGTTATCTCCATCCTGAGCTCAATAGAAACTCTTGTTGAAGAGTCCAGGTGCTTTAGATATGTCCTATATTTTGAAGGTAATCATTGCAACCATTAGTGTGAAGATTGCTGAGCTAAGCTTAGAACTTCTTGCTTTTGAAAGGCGTGATGATGTTTCTATTCTCCCCAAGTTTGGTTATCCCCTCTCTATATCGCATTGACTGTGGGTCTCAGTTCACTGTGTGGTTATTCTGACCCAGCTCTTTTGTGGAGTTAGTTTTCTTAAACTTTAGGAAGCTGAACTGACTTGTTGAGAGGTGAGATGAGTATCAAAGCTAGGGCAAGGAAAGAAGCAGGAGCACGTGGATAGGAGGCGGGGAAGTGGGGTCCTCCGTTCTGGTGCCCCAATAGCATTTGGTTAGTGCAGACTGCATTGTGCCTCTTGGCCTTATGTCTAAGGTCAGGGGCCGTGATTAAACAGTCATTTTAATCCAGTTGCTGCTGTTGTCAGAAAAATTCCTGGTTCCCTCCCTTTGTTTGTGCTGTCTCTCTTGTGCTAAAGCTCAAGTCAAGGGAGCTTTTCTTCCTCTGAGGTGGGTCACTCCTCAGTGAGACCAGCTCTGTGAGCCAGGTTGTGGTGTGGCCATACAAACATCAACATTGCTGCGAGTAGTGAGACAGGAGCCACTGGCTGGAGGTGGGACTGTCTCAGCACTAGCACAGATTCATACCTGAATTAAGTGACTTTAAGCCAGATTTTTCTTTCCTGTGCCCTTCAAATCAGGCTTCCAAATGAGACACTTAAATACAAAGAAGCTGACCGTTCTCCTATTAATCACACTTTCCTTAGTGGTGACTTAATGTTTGGGAAAATCAGGCCAGTTCTACTCATACACAGTTGCGCTGTGTCCTGGGTCTCATTTGTTACTGATACTTGTTGTAGGAGGAGATAGCGTGCTTGAGAGCTGAAGGGATGGCAGTATAATAGTTAACATCTGTAAGGTCAAACAGTGAACCTAAGGGAGATAATGTTTTTAGTAATATACCATATGAGAAAATGACCCTTTTCCCGTTGCATCTTACCTCATGGAATTTGAAACCACAGTGTAGCTACATACACCTTTGGGAGGGTAAAGAAGGATTCAGCATTTCAACTGTAAGCCACAGAAAGGCTTTTCAATCTTGCAATATCTTCATCTCATTTAACAATTTCTGTAAGTAAGTTTTGGTCTTGCTTTGGGTACTTCTTTCCCTAGTGGTCTTCCAAACTGATTATAGACTTGTTCGGCTGATTCCCATCTCCTGGTTTTCTGTCTGTCATTGGGTTATTGGAGAGCTGTTGTCAGATTTAAAATAACCATTGTGGGGGTCCCCTGTGTTTAAAAGAGAAAAAAATATCTGTTCATAAAGTGAAAGAAATGGGTCAAAAGGGTTCTGAGCTGTGGATGGGGAAGCAGCCTTAGCAATGGAAAATGCAGGTCTTTACCTGAGCAGTTGTGTGAAAGAGCTCTCCTAGCCAGTGTGGACTTGGGATAAGACAGATAACCTCAACGGGGTTGAATGAAGTTTACCTTTTAGTGTCTTGAAATGAAATACAAAGGTGATGCATGAAGTGTATTATTCTCATAAGCCTCTATGAAATGTCAAACAAAAATGTCTTTCATATAATGGTGCAGCAGAAGCTGAGAATCATGCAGGAAGAAAGAGAGCCTTGAAGTAAACAATTTGGTTACTGGAACTGTTGGAATGGAAAAGAAAAAAATGTAACCTGGAATAGTGGATGAGGGGATTTTTTTAAAAAAACAAACAAAAAAAACACCACTGAAAATCCATATGACCTACTTTGGTCTAAAGATGCTTCAGTCTAAAGATGCTTTAGACTGACTCCTCTGATTAAATTTTGCTTGTTCTATTTCTTAAAAAAACCCCACCACAATAAGACCTATAAAAACAAGGACCTGTTGATAGAAAGTTGCTTTCCAGGGGACCCTACTACACAGGCACTGTATACTATTTTTATGTATATTAATCATGTAACAGAGAATGTCTGTTGTACAGTTGCAGGATTCAGTGTCTTTTTTTTCTTGAATTCCTATACTGTCTGTTCTTGGAGCACACTAAAAATATTTACCTCCTTATAAACCATTCAAAATCTATATGAAGCCCAAAGTACTGCTACATCCATTAGGAACAGGGTAGAAATATCAGCAGCAATGTTCAGCCAGGGCTGACAGTCTATGATGCCATAGACACCTGCCTGAAGGGAATAAATGAGGTCAGAACAATGGATCTGAAGCATGTCACAGAAATTCTGGTGTTGAAGAGGTTTTATAATTGCCTGGTGAAGTTGAAGAACTACTCAAGTAAGAAGAAATTTCTAGCTGAAGTTAACATAGTAGTGGTGGTGTGAGGGGTGGCTGGGGGACTGCAGCCTGAGTACACAGAGCAGAGCAAAGTACTTCTGCTATGTTTCTATGCCACCATGCAAGAACTCTGGATTTTCAACCAATTCCAATTTCTTTCTTCCATGTAAAGTGGCAAGGTCTTGCTCTTACCTCTAGTAACACATAGAGGGCTGTATTCTTTGGCAATTCTGTTGCTGAGATCTCAGTGTAGTCCCTCCCACTAATGGCCCACCAGCAGGTTGGTAGTAGTCATAAAAGAGCTTTACAGTATTTCCCTGAAGCAGCTCAGCTTGCCACTGCTGCTTGCCCCAGCCTGTGTTTTTACTGACAAC
Organism: Strix uralensis; assembly: GCF_047716275.1. Taxonomy (NCBI): domain Eukaryota; kingdom Metazoa; phylum Chordata; class Aves; order Strigiformes; family Strigidae; genus Strix; species Strix uralensis. Next base: position 41,791,087 of record NC_133973.1, read on the forward strand.
AGTCTCTTAAGAATCAAAATGTAACTTTCTCCTGACATTGAACAAGGAACTTTGTTCAAGTAAGGTTGCCCCCAAAGCTACGCTGTCTCTTTCATTGGAAAACTTCTGCCTTGAACATTCTTGTGTCTATAAACACAGCATTCCAGCGTAGTGATGCTGTGGTGACACTGCATTGCACTGTACTGCGTTTGGCTGTTAAAAAGGGACGTTGTAGTGTGGATAAATCACAGTACTTGTCCCAAACACAAGAGCTCATAAAATTCTTGCTATGATGTCTTAGGCCAATGCTCTGGAACACCGCAGTGATTTTTAAAAGCTGTTGTGGTATTAGTTAATCTATAAATTACTTGTTCTGAGATGGCATTTTTGTAAAACTTATGTAATAAAAATTAAATAATGATAATGTTTTTTAAAAGAGAGGTATTAAAAGTGCCCTGTTCTGCAGACCAAAGCATAATGTGTTGGGCAGCATCAAAGCATTAAACAAGATGGTTTGCATCATTAACACTAAATGAAATGGCTTAACAAGCCAATAAATGATGAGAATAAAACAAAGTTATCACACAATGCAGTTTTTGAAAGTGCCAGAAACAAATTTTCTGAAGCAAATAATTTTCCAATAAAACTAGATGGAATTTAAAGGAACATGCTTTTCTGATTACTGAATGCGAGATCAAATATCACAGTTAAATACTGTTTTGCATATTCAGCATACTGTATGTATGGTCTTCATAGCCTAGTGAAGTAGAAAGGAAGAGTGAGCATTATTTTTCTTATTTTGTAAACCAGGAAAATAAAGGAATTACATCAGGAAGATTGGAAAATTCTTGCCTCATTCTGAAATCCATATGGTAGTTAAACATTTAAGTCATGCTTTTTCTTTTTTTTCTAAGTCTGCAGAAAGTCTTTACACATTACATTCCATAAACAAGGCTATGAACAGAACAGTACTTATAAAAGTGTGGGCCATTTCCGAACCTATAACATTCCTCTATGGAAATTGCAATTTTTACAGTGTGATATATATGTGTATTAGACTTTACAGTCACAGACAAGAATATAAGGTTCATGCTCCACAAAGCTTCATCTAGGGCAAGGATGGGAAATATTAGCTGTTGACGGGCTGTGACCTGTGACTTGATCTCATGTTGTGGGATTCTCCTCATTTTTAGATAAGGTGAGTGGTAATGAGACTGGTCTCTTTGCCAACAAGGAAGATGTTTCCCACCCTTGGGCTAACATGAAGTTGGTCGGATTAACATGCTTCTCAGTTCTACTTCTTATCTGCATGCATAGCTACTGTCCTGGGAGCTAAATAATTTTAAGATCCAAAGTTTATTACTCTTGCTTTGGAAGATATTTTTCCCTGTGCCTCTTTAGAGTATGGGATGACACAGATGAACCTGAGAGATTTTATCAAACTCATTACTGCAGAACCTGCGCACAGCGTTCTGAGATGAGAATATATCTAAGTATACTAATTCTGTCCTTTTGACATTCTGTAGTCTTGTGCTTTTAAAACAAACTCTTGACATATGCGCATGCCCACCAAATTCAGCCACGGTAGCGCCAGACCTTCTTCAATGACTTCAGTGGGTTATAATTAGCATTCTACTTCTATATACCATTTTCTCTTCCAAACTCTGATTCAGGAAAACACTTGTGTAATTATGAGCATCTGTTGAAGTCCATGGTATAACCCCACAACATCTTCTCTGTAAGCAGGAGAGTGGGGAATATTTCTTTCTTTACAAAAGTAATTTTCTGGGGAAGGAAAAAAAAAAGGATTTTGGTTCATTCCTAGAAGAGAAAAATGGGAGTAGATTGGGTATGGTGGTTTCTTGGGTCATGTAGCTATAAATCCCTTAAAAGAAGTAGCAAGAAAGATTCATGGGAAGTTTGTGGATTATACTTGCCTTCAGTTAATTTTTATTTTATATTTAACTTTACATGAAATACCTGCTTAATGTTTTGCTGAACTGGTGTTTCTATCAGATATTATTTCTCTCTCAACACATTTCATTGAAAGGAATTTTGAGACAAACCCCTCATAATTCCCCAAACTCCTCCAAACACTGCTCTTACATGATTTGACTGATTTTGATTGCTCATCACCTACTTTTCACAGCAACCCCCACCCTTCTTTACTGATGGCCCAGAGAATGCACCAGAGATCTCTCCCCTGACAGAAACAGAACTTAGAAAATAATGACTGAAAATTCTTCCCTCGCTCTAGCTGATATTGAGTGGGGCAGTGGGCGGCTCCATTCCTCCTCTGGAAAGTGACTCTTACAGAAGTAGAATCTCAATGGGGAGAGTTTGGGGGTTACTTCTCTTGCAGCAGGAAAAACCCCCATGGTAGTGGTGACTTTCCTTGCAGAGAAGCCCCAGTAGAAACTGCCTGTTCCCCATGGATGGGTTCAGGCAACATTTGTTTTTTCTTCCTTGTGTCTTGCTCTGAACTGTAATCATGATGGCAAGCACTTTTTTCCTCTTTGCTTATGAGAGTGAGGCTGTGGTCTTTCTCTGAGGGGCCTAAGAAACATATAGTTGGATTTGGGCAAGGCTAGGGGCTTGTCTGTGATGGATGTTCCTTGCAGCTGAGCGTAATGATGCTCCATTCTGTAAGGTCTAGGTCATGGATACAAGCAGCAAGATTTCAAACAAATAGAACGGGCTACAAGCAAAATTAAAACTAATATGAAAAATAAAGCTTTAAAAAACAGTTTTCCACATAAAATCTGGTAATTTACTGTGTTTTATAATCTTTTAATTAATGTTTTCTCAAAGACACATCACAGACCTACACCACCAACCCCTATAGCAATGGCATTTTCCTTCTGATTACAGGGGCGCTTTGAGTCAGGCCCTAAATGCTTTGAACCTGTTCTTGCCTGTCTTTAAAATCAAATGATGTATTGGTTGTTAAAATGAAGAACAAAACAACTGGGACATTTGGAGGTCCCTTTCCACCCTGAGCTAACTGTTCAGAGGTGCTCAGCTCCTGCTGGTGCCTGTCCATTGTGGTCATTGCTTTCATTGCAATGTCCTCACTCTCATCATATTTCAGTGTGATTTCTCCATTGGTGGGTGCAGTTGAGCTTGATTTTCTAAATGCTTTTAGGATCTTGGAGCTTTGTTGGACAGCCTTCAACGGTATGTATGTGACAGCATGAGCATCTGGAGGGTTTGTGCGCAGATAAAGCATCTGTGATGTTGGGAAATCACTGTACTGTTTTTGCCAGACTGAAGTTGAAATGTCCATACCTAATTGAATGGCAGCATTTGAATCACAAACTGGAACTTTCCATGCTACAAACACACACATGGATCTTACGGCAGAAAGAATAGTTTCCAAATCAACACAGGGAAATTATGCAGCTAACTCCCTAGCACAATTAGAGAGTACTAAAGGCATGTGAAAACAAAAGTCATTTTTAAAGCTAACAAAATAATCACAGGTTGAGGTTTTCCACAGCTTTATAAAATAAAGCCAAGGATCTTTTCAGTGCCAGGTAAAAGTTTCAGTCCATAAAGAGCAGCTGTGTTGTGCTACTTTACACAAAACAAATAAGCCAGTAAAGTTTTACAGGACATGGGTATACTAGACTCAACATGCCTAACAAAGAGGCCCGATGAAAGAAAAAAATTATTTTGTTACCTAAAAGAACTTGTGTGTTTCTGTGCTCTAGAGAAGGTGATTTAAGGGCTGATGTCTTCTTGGTTATGCTGCAAGTTCAATGCTCTGAGAGACAATGTAACTGGAGAGACTGCATGTCAGCTGGCAGATGAAGCTGATGTAATTAAATTCAGGTCATCATAATGTAAAAAGAGTTTCATTGAGATAAATAGTGTTTGCATACCTCAGCCTTGCTGATTGTTGATTGCACACCCCCTAAAGTGCTAAATCCAGCCTTTGTTCTGTCTGGAGGTGTGTGGAGTGACTGAAAAGGCAGTAATACTTAAAAATTGGACACCCTTTGTGAATTAGCAATTGTTTGCCCATAAATGATCCAGAGGAGCTTTCTGCAAAGTTCCTGGCACTTACCAGGTTCTGTCCACAAAATATTTCAGTTTGGACCTGTTTGGTAGAAATGGGATATGTGGGCAACAATTGCAGGAGCTGTGGCTAAAATATGAGTTTACCTTAACTTTAGCATTGGCAGCACTCCTGCATTTAGGATGGAAAAAGTGGGAAACTCCAAGGTCTATCTAGCTGTTCTGAGGGCTAAACAACAATCAGGGCTCATTCTCAAACTCCTTGTCGCTTTTGGGCTGGTCAGTCTGGCAATGGGGAATTCTCAACACGTCAAGGGAAATGCAGCTGGAGAGAGGGAGAAACTCCACTCTCTTGGCGCTTATCTGGCTCCAGCCCTTCAGGGACCTTGTCCAGTTCTCGCAAATTCAAGCGCCCTGTGATGAGTGAGCTTGGGAATGGGCCAGGGCTGCCTAGCATCCCATCCCTTCTCCTGGGCTCAACATATCTTGGCACAGGGAGCAATCTGGCCCCCTCCTCAGAAAGCTCATGTCACTTCTTCCATGTCCTGGGTTGGCTAAGTCCCTCCCAAGTGAGCAGGCGGGTCAGCTTCGCACAGTGCAAGCCATTTTCACTTGGTTTCTCAGAGAGAGACTGTGTTTCAGCTGAATTCAAAGCAGCTGGACAGTCGGGAAAAAACATTTCTCCTTGTCCCTTGTGTCTGTCTAGCTCTGGCAGCCAGTGTTTTAGCACATTATTATCTTTTAATTCCCATAGTTATTGGGCATTGTCCAATTCATAAAATGCAGGCCTGTTTGGATCTGGGGTAAGTATGGTGAAAACATGAAGAAAAACAGCAGAGGGGAAAGGTTCTCATTTTGCTAAACTGTAGGTAGTTATTTCAGGTTTGGAATAAAGGTTTCGGTTGATTCTTTTGCTATCCAAGTGTCGTGGACAAAAAAGCAGTCTTGAGTTGGGGAATTTCACAGAATTTAGTTTATTGCAGTTACTGTAAACTTTTAATCCTTTATTCCAGTATTGAGAAATAAAGAAGACAAACACCTAGGGAAAATACCACTTCCCTCTGTGAAACCTCTCCCCCTCTTCCCCATCCCCAGTCCTGTCACTGCACGTCATGCTTTGTCCCTTTGATGAGACAATGGACATCACAACAGAAGGTGGTCAGTGCGTGTTTTTTTCTTTTCTTCCACTGCTCCTTGTTTCTTACTCAAATGCTCTGATGAGGTTCCTCCACGGGCCACAGTTGCCTCAGAGGTGTACCTGCTCCAGAGACTCCTTACCCCTGCTCAAGCCTCTCCTCTTGCTCTGCCCCCACTTTACATGGGATCAGGCTCCTCCTGTCCCTCCTTTTTCTCCATCATCTCCCCTGCTCTGGTGTCTCTCTTGCCCCTGGTTGGGCACCTCTTGTTCTGTGCCTGCTCTGGCATCCCTCCTTCTCTGGAATCTGTTCTTGTTTAGTGGTTACCACCATTCTTAAAATGCTTTTGCAGAGGCACCATATGCTCCTCTCATTGGTTCTGTCTTGGTGTACAAGTGGGTCAGTGTTCGTTGCAGAGCCAGCTGGAAACGGCTGTGACCAGCACAGGGCAGCCCCTCATCTCTTCCTACACAGGTCACCCCTGCAGCCCCTTCTCCTACCAAACCCTTGCAGTTATGCCCAATATAGCGAGTCATTCCAATTATCTCTAATGTATATTACACTGATCTCTGTGAGCACATTCATTCTCTTGACTTCAAGTGCATCTGGCTATGCTGCTCAGCACCTTTCAAGGTGAGCCCTGAGTGAAAACAATTATGATTGTAGCAATTCAGTCTAATAATTTATCTTGCATGTACACATACCTATACACTTTATTTGCTGGTAAAGAAGCCTGGGACCCATAAATAAGAGCAAATAGAATATGTAAAGCAGTTTAACACAAATATGAGTATTTTTGAGATTTGGGGAAACATGGCTAATTTTCAACATTAATTTTTCACAATCCTCTAGGTTTTGCATCTGTTCCTGAATTTAAAAGGCAGTGAACATCACTGACATTTCTAATTTAAACAACAATCAGAAATGTATCATACAGGTATATGTGTTAATACACACATATAAAAGACCAGTTTATAAGGTGAAACTCTGGGATATTTGATCAAATCAGACTTGAATCTCTATGTTGAACACAAACCAAATTGCTAGGTCCATATCTACATAAGCACCTAAACTATTTCTGGGTGATGAGGTACCTTGGTGCCAGACATACATTCAGAAACCCTGTGACCTGCTCTCATCTCCAGTTGCTGAAAGTCTGCTTGTAAGTTCAAGTGGTCCTGCCCAGTGTCCTCTTTTCTCCCTGCTGCTTGCACAGCCTGGGGCATGGCTGTATTGACAAGGAAAACGGAGTCTGTGCAGACCTTAATTTTGAGAAACAGCCATAAGCTATATATATATATATATGCCCCACATGCTCTTTATTTTATAGCTATATATTTCAAAGCTTTTATTGTTCAGAGGTAGGTATAAAAAGTTAGACCTGCAGGAGGGCATAAGCCACCTATAGGCACTTTAGGTGATAAAGTCCGATATTTAGAGCCTCAGCCAGAAACTTACTGAAATGACATTGCTTATTCACCACACCGCTCTGGTCCTGCACATGGCACTGGTGTTCGCCTCACTCTCCCTGCCTCTGTGGGCAGCCAGGGTACACCAGGCACCCCAGGCAGTCACTAAACCACTGTACCCTTCCCTGGACATCACCCTTAAAACTACTGACCAGTAATGCTGTACCTCTTGAGCTACCTGACACTAACTCACAGCATTAGCTATGCCACTTTAAAGTGGAGTTCAGTAGCTGCTGGAATTTCTGAATGTGATCACCTGAGCAGTCTAAAACCCAAAATCCTTTACCTTAGAAACAAAATGTACAGGAGTATGTATATATGTATATATGGTTTTTTAAATTCCTATAGGTTTTTTTTCTGCTGTGGTGGAGGCAGTTGCATGCAAAGCTAGCACAGCTCTATTGTCCAAAAATAGCCCTACCCATGCTGTTACTTATTTTAGGAACACATATGGCCGCTCTTTCTTTAGCAGCTGAACATCTCGCAGTCCCTGTGAGACTTCTTTGCTATTGTCTCCCATTTTACACTCGGGGGACTGAGATACAGAGATGGGGTGACTTTGCATTCCCCATGAGGAGTTCTGCAGACAAGTACAGCACTTGTGCCGCTGGTAGGATAAGGAATCGACCCAGGGCTTCCTGAGTCTGAAATTGCTGCTTAACAGCTTGACCACGCTTTTTCCATGACAAACCATTCTTTCATTTTAAAGAAACATCACAGATAGCCAGAAGCTGCCTTCTGATTAATTTTTACCATAATGTGTAGGAGCAAAACCAACTTTAACAGATGTATTGGAGTAAAAGCATTCTAGTTGCCCTGGTTACTTTCAGTTTAGAGAGTAACAGACCCTTCATGACTAAGAAGTAATAGGCCAATAATTCTTGTTCCTTCCCTACTCCATACACATTTGCAGCTGAATACATATAAACACTTTAACCCTAGTTGAAAAACCTTCATCCCATCTTGAGCTTCCCATCTTCACCCTTGCTCCAAAAATTGTGTTCTACCTTAAGCAGTCTGATTTGCAGGGCTGTAGTCCTAATGAAGTACAAGACTGTCCAGAGTTTTTGACCTCCACTTCCCCCTCCTTCAAGGTACAAGGGGCCCCTGAGCTCTTGTACAATTCACTGCCCCTGTGTCACGTTTATTTTCTAGCAGGACAGCTGCAGAGCTCTCAACTGAGCAAGACCCATTGGCGTGCACATGCATTTTTCCATTAGCTTTCTATGAGAAAAGTGCAGCTTTGGTTGGCAAGTGCTGGCCAGAGGCCTGGTGCTCCAATTCCCTCCCTCTGTGCACGAGAGGCCTGGCCTGCAGCCACATTCTCACATTCCCCAGGCAAGGGAGGACTACTGACCTGGGAGAAAACGCTGGCTGCAGACCTGGCTTCCAATGCCTTTTCCATGAGAGAAGATCACTTGAGGCCAGGTCATTCCTATTCTGTATTAGAAATAAGATCTAGAAAGTACAGTTTTATTTATTTACAAACGGTCTAAAATAGAATCCCTTGGATATGTGTAGCACTCCCATCTCTGGATCAGAAAACACTTTGTAAAGCATTGAATTAATTAAGCTTAAGAAACACTCAAGGGATACAGAAGTATTATAACCCATATTTTAAAGATGACAAAATGGAAACAGAAAGAGGATAAGGCACTGGTGTGAGAATGCAGGCTGAGTCACTTGTAAACTCAAAAATTAAACTTAAATTTAAAATTTTATATCGTTTCCTGCTTGCAACTAGAATTGGCTAGAAAATGGTGGTTTTCATCTGTGAAAGCCTGTGCCCCTTTCTATTGTAAATAAATAATAAACATTTTTAATCAGAACATTTTCTAGGCTGGATTACATCTAAAATTTTCTTTGATGGTCCTCATAAACATCATTCAGTTATTTGGTATGCATAAATCTGAAGTGTGTGTTCTTGGCTAGGTGCTGAGAGGAGAGTTGGAGGTACAACTTCCCCCAGTTCTAAATAATAGGACCGTGTTCCTGGTAATAAAACCAAACCAGATAAAAGTTTATGTAGGTCCAGAAAATTCAATTAACATCTGTCAGTGGTGAATATAAGAACAGTGGATGCTTATTTTCTCTTATATACCTTTGAATTCTAACTTGCTTACTTCCCAAGAGGTACCCTCTCCTAAAGACTTTCCTTCTTTGCTCATGCTGATTTTGAGAATTAAACTAAGCTCTTTTTGGCTTGCTTATCATTGGTGGTAGTAAAAATCCCCAGGGGTATATAAATTAAAGCTAGAAAATAGAAGTAGGTTTCCAGTCATCCAAATAGTGAGGTTCTAGAAAAGTGTCCCAGGAAGAGTGGTGGTGGCAAACAATTTAGCTTATTATCAGACTATGCTTGGTAATCTTACGAAAGAGATTTTGTAATGTAGTTCCTATGATAAAGGACCTCAAATTCAATGACCCATGAGAATTTTCTGCTCCAATGTTATTAACAGAAAATGTTACTGATAAAGCAGGACCCAGGGTAGAAGTTAGCTCATTTTCTCAGATCGGAGTTTTCTCAAGTGAGTTGGGGGTGCAGTGGTGAGCACCTGCTCTTGTCTATAAAGTGAATAGATACATGCTACATCTAAACCATGGGATCCAAGGGAGAGTCCTAAGTTCTAGCTCTGAATGAGCCCCCTGGCGATGCCTGGACTACATGTGGAGGGGAGATATGGAAGCTCACCTCCCTCCCCAAGACTTATGTGAGCCCTGGCTTCCGTGGGCAATGGGGCAGGGATGTATTCGTGGTGCTCTCCAAGAGGTCCCATGAGACCAGCTGGGGAATCACAGCACGCACTTCAGCCATGAAGCTCCCTTTCCCTGTTGTTTTGGTGCATGAGGAATGTACCATTTTTGTATAGTCTCTTTTCTGTACTGCTTTTATACTTGAAGTGTTCTCACTTTTTTGAAACCCATATAGAACAGCAGTCAGGTTAACATCAGGGGGCCTTGAGCAATATATGCATTGGAGAAGTTAGGTTCAGTTTCCAAGAGCAAAGTTTAAGATTAAAGAGAACAACGTAAGGAACAATGATGTTTGAATTTTTAAATATTAATATTGCCTTAGAGATCTTTCTTTTCATTTTAGTAATTAATTGATGTCCTGCCACTAATGTGTATATGGAAATAAAGCACATATCAAAGTAAAGATTAGGAGATTATTACCTGTTTTAACATACAGTGCTGAAAGTATTAATTTCAGCTAAAAACACTGCTACTCTTCTCACCTTCATTAGCTTTGTTCATTTGACTTAGCCTAATGTTACAATGAAGTTACTCCATGCAAATGACATCATTCTATAATCAGACTTTTATACTTTAAAATTTATTTCAGTTAACTGTTGGAAAAAGGCTTTTTAGTGTCTTCTTTAACTGTGGAAATATTTCGTTCACGCTGAACTATAGATCTCAATTAGAAGAAAAAGTGTTGCCGAATGAGTTGGACTGTGGGCTAGACCCAACCTGTAAAATACGAATTTGAATCCAGTTTTTGAATGCTAGAAAGTGTTACATTCCTGTCTCTCTTCATACAAATTGCATTAGTTTGGAGCTCTTCAAGGGAAAAAATGCTACTCATTGTGAAAGGTATCAGAATCTGGCCTGAGTGATCAGGCTTCAGAATCTGATCCAATGTGTTAGAAAAATAGATGCCATGTAAAATGCAGTGCTAGGTTTAAATATGCCAAAGTTTTGAGAGTTTTAGTGTAATGTTTGGGGTTTGAATCTAACCCTATGGGTCCATTAGTAAATGTTTTTACTTTTCAGTTTCAGGACCTTCTGTGTTGTGGCGAAGGGTAGGTGAAGGTAAAAAATGACCTGTATTAATCTAAAGTTCAAAGCCTGAAATCCACAAGTAGGGGAGAGCAAAGATGTAGTTTTCTCCATGGTAACATGGATGTGTATGCACCTTTTCATCTGTGAAATAGAGAATGGCTTTAAATGCTTTGGAGAATCCTCCCTACTTTGGGAACATTTGGGCTTTCTTTTTGGAACAGTGAGCACAGATCAGTTGATTGAACCATATTCCACCATTTCTCATTGTTAACCCTTCATAAGTTCAATTCATCTTGGGGGTGGAGAAGCATCTCCCTCTGAGTCACTTGACACTTTTTTCCCAGCTGGTTGCTTATGTAGCTGAATGCTCCAAAAGTAAATATAATTTCTCTAGCTAGCTGATCTTTCCCTGAGCAAGATCACAGGAGGGACCATGCTGTTACTCTACGTCCTGAAGCTCAGTGAAATATCCTTTTATCATATGGTGAGGACGCGATCATCAACACTTCATCTTATTTTGCAAATAATCCCACCTCTTATGTGCAACTTTCTCTGAAACTAAAGCAATTGTTGATATGCAACTTGGCAATTTGCATGGTGGAAAGCAATAAAGACACTGCTAAATTTGGATGCAAAGTTTGTGTTATATATACTGTATAGTGAAACAAACATACAGTTCTTTAAGTGCTCTGTTTTCTTTTGTTCTGTAAGGTCTTGAGGCACAGTACTGCATGCTAAAGAACCCCAACAGTTTGTGTGCAAGATGCATTTGTTACAAGTTTATTTATACTGGGTAAATGTGGTGGTGCTTTTGCAGTTACTTGTAGTTGCTTAATTTTTCTGTAAACCAGGGGATCTGTAAAAATAGCAGCTCACCTACATGGGGCAGCCCAGCAAGAGCAAGATGATCTTCCATTCAGGGTATCTGATGGCTTTTTTGCTCAAATACCCCTGCAGTCTACTGGAATGTAAGCTTGGCTGGTATTCATGCCCCTTCTGGCAGAGATGCTATCACAAAAGCTTTGTTTCTAGCAGCATTAGTTGCAATGCTGCCTTGTAGCCTCTTCCCTGAGGCTCACACTCCCTTTCATTATGTCCCACCAAGTACCTTCTTGAAAATCCTGGTTGTGCTACTGTTGATTCCTTATTCTGAATGAGACCAAGTGAAGTTGCTAGCCAGGGGGAAGCCTGTGTTCCTGGAGTGGTCCTGAGACTAAACACCCCTGCAGCACCGTCAGCTGATGACAAAAGCCCTGGCATGGACAATGCCTTGGATTATTCCTCATTTATGTCAAATCTGTTCCAAGAGATGTCTGGCTCCCCCAACACACTCTGGGAGCCAACCACTTCTTGGAGAGTCATTTCAATAAAGCCACCATCATCTCTTTCGAAGGGAATATTCCAGCTCATTGGCTTTTTGATTTGAGAATTCAGCTGTTACTTCTGGATTCTCTGCCTTCAAAGAGCTATGGGAGAGGGGCTGGTACATCACGTATAGAGATAAAAAGGGGGGCATTCATATTCTTCAGCTGTAAGTCTTTTAATAAACCACCATCACATGCTTTCATATTACTTTGCCATTTTTGTCCTATTTTCTGCTTCTTATGTATGTAGCTAAGTGCCAAAGCTCCAGAAAAAATAGTTCACTTATATCAAATCTGATCCTCCCATGTACTGAGCAGTTATTAGCTTACAGGCATTTTTCCAATATCACCAAAAGAGATTAATGTAGGGATATTAGACTTAGGTGTTTTAGTAGCAGCTATCACAGTAATATCCAAGGCCCCAATAATGAAGACATTACAGGTGAAGCAGGTAGTAAGTCTTTCACTTAAGCTCAGCTGACACTTTCCACTGTAACCCTTTTTTCAGACTTTTTACTAAACTTTATTTCTTCAGGTTGCAGTTTTCTGTTCTACATACCCTAAGTTGATTATAATTTTTTGTGGGAGGGAGACAGGGATGATGAAGTTTCATATAAGATAATTTAGCCATTTTTCAAAATAAGGCTGGCTATAAAACTTCATTTTTTCCATCAAACATCTTATGTTCAGTTTATATAAGAAACTCAGTGCATCCATGCATCCATAGCAGGGACACAGTATTAAATGGGGGAGATCCTTCCTGTGGCAAGGTGCACTTTTTTATTTTGCTGTAACAAAGAGTCATATTTGGCCAACTCATGAGCCCCTAAATATTTTGTATTTCTGATCTGGGGTGTTCTGGAGTGTGAAAGGAGATGCAAAGCTGAATTTTTCATGTAAAATGTCCTGTGAAATTACTTTGCGTTTTCTATTGTTGGGGGAAGTTTTTTCTTCCTGATGGAAACTCTTGGCCTCTGATGTCCAGAAGATAAGGTAGATGAGAATTAGAGGAGAATGTAGAATATAGAGATGTCAAATTTTTAACTTACATCAGAATCAATGCTTGAAAGCAGTGTTTGAATATATGTGATGTAATATTTGAAAGTAAGGTGTCATTTAATATTTATTCATTAAAAATATGAAGGATTTTACTGCTTTTCAAGGATGGAATATACCCCACTGAATTAGTGGCAGATCTGAAAAAATAAAACCAAAGGTGGTATTATGATGAATTACAGTTTATCAAATACCTGGGGCGGAAATATTCAGGAAACCCAGCATCGTCTGATCAACTAGAAAGATGACTGCAGCTGAATGTTTTTAGGGCTATCTAGGGAGAAAGGAAAAGGAAAGAGCAGAGGTCATTAAAAGTCCTCTTTACACTATAGTTGCTTCATTTGTAAATATGAGCAAAACCCTAGGTTGCGTCAGGGTTGCCTTTGTCCCATCTGCCCCCTCACCAAAGAAGAATTCGTTGCATTACATGGAGGCACTCCTCTTGGGTGTCATAGTCAAAAAGATATTTCCGTCTGAATGTATCATCTCTTGCTGCTTTTTCTACTGATTTACATCTCCATTGGCAAGCACGTTTCCAAAAGAAAGCTTGGTGCCTTTTAGCTTCCACAGGTAGGACTGCTTCTTCATTCTGAGATGAGCCCCCGTCAGAGGCCATGAGCTGCTTCTTCAGTTGTTGGCTGCCATCTTCCATGTGCAAAACACCAGAGTTCATGCATGGCCATCCAGCTGAAATCTGCTTAATGACTCAATCTGTGCATGAACGTTTCTGGCGTAGTTGTAAAATGGCCTGTCTTTGCAAATGCACTGTATGTATTTGTTTACTTGGCACAACACAATGCCACACAGAGACACCCAAAGTGGTTTCCAGTGGGGCTAATTGGGCCAGGTGGAGCATTGCAGTAATACAGCGATACTGCCCCTATTTCCACACTAGCTCTCCTAAAACTGGTTTGGTAGGTCTGTGGGGCATCGTGTTGTGCAGCGCACTCAGGCCCCTGGAGTTCCACAGAGTGGCTGGATTAGCAAGAAAGGGACCTTTAAAAGACTCATGACCTCCTGCAGGTGGTGGGGAGTGTGAGGGGTACCTCCTTCTGTCAGAAATTCTCTCTTGGCAGGCCTGACCTGGGGAAGAAGAGTGTAAATTCTGCCTGCCAAAGTCCTGTGCAGAGAGAAGTAGCTTTTGTTTCTGCTGAGCACTCCAGGAGAGGTTGTATGATAAAAATCATTGGGGGCGGGGGGGGGGGGGGGGGGTGTCCCTGTGGAGCTGTGTAGGGTGCCAGTGTATCTACTGGCCACCTTCGGCATGCCCTCCTCCTCCTTGGCTAGCCTCAGTCACTGTGCAGGTCGTTGCTTGCCGGTCCTTTGTTAGACTCTGCCTGGCTGCTAGACAGGGGTTCATGACGATGGAGAGCAAGGGATTTCAGCACATTCTGTGCAGGGCCACTCCTTAACACAGACAGATGTTGCAGTGGGGAGGGCAGGAGGATAATCTGACTATTAATCTCCTGCACACTCTCACTGTGCTGTCTGAGGTCTGAAACAACTAGTAGACAAGATCTCCATTTCACAAGGGGATTACTCACTTTTATTAAGGGAAACAGTCAGTTTTCTGGCAATCAAATGCAGTCTGACATTTTCACTTCCTCTTTTACTGCTTTATTTACAAGGAGAGATCATTCTGGCTTTCAGAGCTGAAGGCTACGGCATCAAAGAAAGTGAGTTGTACTCTCCACGGTTTTGCAGTCTAACAGTTAAAAGTGAGTTATAGTTTTTTTAAATAAAACAGATGCTGCTATAAGGTTGAAAACAGAAGCTGATTTAGATGCATGCTTCCTCAGATAACGAACTGCTCTTCTGTAGATGTCTGTCTCTGGTACCTGAAGCTGGGACTCTCAGAAATCACGTGCATTGGAAACTTGGCGAGGTAGAAGTAATGCTTCTCCTGGACTCTATAGTCATAAATGGTACTTTCAGTACATAGTAGCTTTTTTATTTCAATGTTTTTAAAACTGATTTGTTCATAATATTTTGTGTGTCTTAAGCTATTACCCCTGCCTTTAATTCCACATGCATTGCTCCCCTGAAAATAAGAAAATGTAAAAGTCAGTGCTGTGCTGTAATGGAGAAGTGTTAACTGAGTGTTAATGAGCTGCCACTTGTCTCCAAGCCATCTCTGTAAGCCAGCACAGTAAAACAGAACTTAAAGGCTATCAAGTCCATTGCATGGCTGCCAGTCCTGACCATGTTTTGCAGTGAAGTAGATGTCCTTATTATCTAGGTGCCAGTTAAATGCTGCCAGCTTAATATGTGCATGGGAGAAGTTGCTTTTCTGTGTCTGGAGTTATTATTTTACTGTTCACACCTCAGCTAGGCACCAGTCCTCATCCAGTTCACATCTGCAAACTGAAGAATAGTAGAAGCTTTTGGTTCAAGAGAAGATAGCAACAAGTGCAGCGACCACTGCATGCTTGATGTGAAGCATCTACAGAACACAAGGAGAGAATGGCTGGCATATGATGGTGGCTAACAGCCTTCAAACACACCTAAAAAGCTCTTTTAGCTCAGTGTAGCAGAAACATGCTTCAGCTAAAAAAGAGCCATGGAAATTCTGGAAACGATGATTGGGAAATTAAACAGAAGCCCCATTTACAAGCAGTGGCCCCTCACATC
The DNA here is from genome assembly GCF_047716275.1 of Strix uralensis. NCBI lineage: Eukaryota > Metazoa > Chordata > Aves > Strigiformes > Strigidae > Strix > Strix uralensis. Next base: position 41,806,525 of record NC_133973.1, read on the forward strand.
ATGCTACTGACTGCCATGTTCACAGCACAGCCATTCTGCAAAGTACTATTGAAGGCAACCATATCTATATTCTTGTGAATATCTTTTCTCTTCACCTTTTTAATCAAAGTGGGAAAGGTGGTAGTAGTAACTTCACCAGACAGTAAAAAAATAATTTAAGGAGAGGCAGCAAAAGAAAGGAGAGCCAAACAAGTTGCTGTTCCTGGCAGCAGAAATTAGGTAGTCATTGAGCTGGATGGTAGTAATTGCCCCTGGATCTCGTTGCAATACCTCCTCTTCCTTTTTCTGAACAGTGCTCATCTAACATAGCGATAAGCACGTTTGAAGAACCTACATAGGATAAAATTCTCTTTCTTTCAGTCAGAAAAAAATGAAGACGCTAACTCTTTGGACTCTTCTCTTTGGGGAAGAGTAGCCAAAATGCAGACATTTGGTGAATTTGATATACAGAGCTGTGTCAGTTTTGTTGTGGGCATCACTCATAACTGCATCATTGCACTGGGTGGACTGTGGGTATGTGGTGGTGCAGACGTACTCAATCTGTTTTCACCCATAACCATGCTAGTAGAGGAAGATCAGGTGAAGATGCATGAGCCAGCTATATCTGTGCCACCTCGTGTCCAGAAGCAGTACTGTCTGGCTGAGAGGTGAAGAGTATTTGCCTGGGCTCAGTGCCTTGAAAATACAACTCTACTGGTTAGCTGTGTAAGGATACAGCACACCATATATATGCATCATAACATCTCAGGTCTTTAGCATCTTGGAGATTGCTGTCCTATGCTCTGTTATGCTGCGTGAATATGACTATTAAAGTACCAGGGGGAGCTGAAGGAATTTGTATTTGGACAGTAAGCTGGATGGATCAGGAGCTGAGCTGTGTCACGTGTGAGCTGACTTCTCCAAGCCACTCTGAGTAAGCAGATGTGGGATGTCTGCCTAGACTTCATGACTCTGTAAGTAGCCTTTCTGGCTCCATGCCTAATTTAATTGGCAAATTTTATTCTGGAGGTAGTGTTTTTTTCTTAGTTCACTACAGGTAGCCAGCAGACAACTTGCTAGTTAATACGCCTTTGATGCTACATTGCTAGCAATAATACTATTGTACAGTTTTACCTCTCTTCAGTGAAGTAGTTAAGCACATATGTAACTAATATTGAATATTTAAACTTACATATGTAGTAGAGTGTTTATTCAGACCTTGTTATAAAGCTTGTTTTTTTCTCAGTTTCTTGCTGCATATCCAGCAAGATAATAAGCTAGATTCAAACACTTTGAGTACACTTCCATGGAAAGGAGCTTTGAAAGACAAGTTGCAAAATCTGAGATATAAAATCCTAAATAAACATAATCGCTGAAATTCATCTTTTCCATCAGGAATGGATAAGGTACTTTACCAGTTTGGGTTGAGAAAACAACACCCCATTATGAAGTCTTCCCAGAAAATGAAGGGTTAATCTTCTTTTCCCCTTCTAAGGAAAAAATAATTCCAGCCTGAAGAACCAGTTTTTAATTCTGTGTCAATCAGAGATTTCCTACGGAAAACAATGATTGAAGATTTCTTGTACACACACCGGAGAAATTGGTATCATCTGGAGGATAGTAAATGAAATATATTTATCTGCCTTTCAGCCCTTTGGGCTATGATTTTTCCTTACCATCAAACTATAATTCACAAATGGTTTAAGAATATAAAATAGTTAAGAGTGTGATTTGGGAAAATATTTAAGTACCTGTATGCATCGTATTGAAAACAGCTGATTTATACCCGTGCTTGGACGTTGTTCTGAATTAGGGCCTCAGGCTCATTTACATAGGCCATTCAACTCAATTAGTTCAAATTCACTTAAAGTATAAATTGAAAATGGATTAAGCTTTATACAAAGCTGAATTAAGACTACTTTAATTTTGAAAAGTCTTTACAGGGTTAAATGCACTTTAACTAATCTGCTTTAAATTAAGCCTTTAGTTAACTTGGATTAATTGTCCTGAATATCTTTGTGAAGACCAGCTCAGAATTAGGATCCAATCCTACAAATAGAGAAATACTTCAAATTAAAGGAATTATTACCATGCTTAAAGTTAAGGATGCGTGTAATGTTAGGTATGTGGTAAGGTCCACACATGCTTTAAGAGCCATGCACATCTCTGCAGCACACAGTGACTTGAGACCAACTCAAATGTCTGATTATGAGTGAGTTTTCACCATGATTGATCAGTTTGTCTAGTAGCAGCAAAGAACATATAGTCAGGTTGCATGCTTTCTTTATCGTTTTTACACATGTACAAATAGTTGGGGGACACAGAGCATTTGGTATCATCTCCAACCTCATTCAAACTGGACCTGGAAAGCTATACTAGAATATTTGCTGTATGTTAATTTTGTATTTCCTTCTGATGTTCTGATGTTTGTGATAGTAGAACATTTAATTTCCACATCCTTACTAGTGATTAGTTTGTTTAAAATCATTTTAAAAACCCCAACATTGTGCCTATGCTCTTGATATGATTGATATATTCTTGGCCTGTTTAATTAGTTCAAGGGAAAGGATGACGTCTGCTTTCATTCAAGTCAAACAGTCAAATATGAAGTGTTTCTACTGAAAATGTCCTGATAGAAGGATTCCTGTGAATAATTCTTGGTCCACAGTTTGTCAGGGAGGAGCTGACATCTAAGAATTTGCTGCTGCTTAGTTTTGCTTTGAACATTAACACGACATATTCATGTTTAGTCTTAAAAGGGACATCAGTTCTGCAGTCAGGTGTCCTAAGCAAATAATTCTTTCCTAATTCCAACAGGTGACATAGGAGTCCAGTGAATTAATTTGTTTGCTGGAGTTGGGGGGAAGCTTCCCTTTCCCTCCTTCAGGAACAGTAGAGAGGATGAGGACTCATTCTCTGCACCCATCTGAGGAGCCCTGTGCCTTGAAACGGGAGAATGTGTACCTGTTCTCAGCAATGCATCTCCCTGACTTTCAGGTTTGGGCTCCTCAATGTTCTCCACATGTTCCTTGCATACCCTGGAAAAGTGGGAAGCTCATAGCCATCTTTAGGAAATCATTTCCCCTGCTCTCCAGGTGACAGAGAGCTGGTGCACTAATCTCAAGGCAAGAAAGTTTGCCATCCATTGCTTTTGACTGCTCTTGATCTTTGTGGCAAAGTGGACTCTGGCTCTCTTGCTTGAGGCGGCCCAGCCTTGCAGTGCACATGCTGCAAAGCAGTTAGTGCCTGTAAATGGAGATGGAGGGGGAGCTGTGGGATAGGACTGGCAGGCCAGGGAAAGAGAGAGCCCCAGCGCCTCCCAGCAGTGAGCTCCAGCAGGGTGGCAAGCTCTCTGCCAAACTGGGAAAGGTGCATACTGCATGGCCTCTGGACTCACTGGATATGTCTGCCGCCTCTTGAAAGGGACCCTGTGCAGGCTTATGTGGTCAGATTTACCTGTTAGCGCTGCGGGTGAAGCTGGAAGCATAGCCTCCGGAGGGGTGGGAGGGTGCCCTGCAGCACTGTATCTCCAGGTGCTAGAGGCCTGTTACCCCACTGGACAGACCCAAACAGGCTGCCTTTGGGTTGCCCACAGCACTCTGCACATCTTCCGTGGTTTGCCTGTGAAGTAGCCACACACAGGGAGAGCTAGAGGCCAGGAGAGCTAGAGGTCAGGAGAACACACCATGCTCTCGGCTGCACCTGAGGGCAGCCACCAACAGCTACAGTCCTACAGTCCCCAGGGAGGGGAGCGGGACAGGTCAGGCCTTGCAGACCGATGGTTTTCTGCAGGTTCTGACAGTGACGCTGTCTCAGTTTGCTTTCAGCATATAGGTTTTAGGTTGTCCTTGCAATGAAAAGGCTAGAAGCTCAATTAAAATCTAAATGGAGATGCCAGAGCACAGTTGCATAGGAACGATTTTCACAATTATGGGACTGAAGAATATATATATAACACTCATTATCAGAAACTGTAGTTAGCTGTAGTCTCAGTTAAGCTGTCTGGAGTATTTAAAGTCCTGTTCTGGCTGACAAATGCAGTGCAACACTGTCTCTCCAGCACCTGATGCACTTGATGTGCTGCATGGGAGGGACTCTCGCTGGAGGCTGCTATCCCTCTGGGTTGTTTGGGTGATTCTTTCCTTTTCTGCCTGCAGTTTTAGTGAGCTCAACGCAGCGTTGACAATACAGAGGTTGTAGGCAGAGAAACCCACGCAGGGCAGACGGGAGCAAGGAGGAATAGAGAGAAGGAAAAGTCATCACCATCTCTTTGAGGTAAAAGAGAGGAGGATCTGTGGTATCTCACTGCCTAGTAAGAGACAAGATCTCGCTCTGGTTGGTCTTTGTTGTGTGGCTGCCAATGCTGCACCAACTGTAATGGGAAAGATCTTGTCTTTGCTCCTGCAGTGAAGAGGCAGGCCCGCTCCTGATTCAGTGAAGCTCAGTATTTTCTTTCCGGGGTGAGGAGGGAATGAGGAGAGCAAAAGGCAGTTTGCTGCAGCATGTGTCATGTATGGCCTAACTACTGAGAACCACCATCATGAGCACCTCCTCCTGTAACTGCTTACAGCTGCAGAGGCAAAAAACCCCCAACTATTACTTCTAATACCTGACAGATCACAGACCTACCCGAATTTGCACAAGGTTCGTAAGAATTTTGTAGGCAGATATCGGCAGGAAAGGTATTACGAAGTGTTTTGGTTTATGCTTTCTCAACGAGAACATATATATATTTGTATATATATATATTTATGGTCCTGACTGATAAACAGTGCACATTTTTTCAAAGTGAAAGTTTTCAGGATATGTAACAAAATCTGAAGCTCTACTTTGAGAATCTGTATTGCTAAGCCACTTAGTGCTGAAAAAACATGGAGCGATATCCCACTTACAGGTGATAGTAAGGAGATTATAATGTTTCTGAATTCTAAAGCCTACCGAATTCCCACCCCACAACCTTCTAGGCCATATGTATTTAACTTGGCTTACTTAAATGGCATTACACAAAGCTACAATTTGCTACATTACTTCTTTAAAAAGCCTGAAATGCTCACTTTTTTTTTGCTCTCTAAGCGAGAAACAGTTTTACACTTGTGGATTTTGAAGGCCTTTTATGAAATTGATGGTATAGGAGAAAAGATTATTTTTATAAAGCCAGGGTCCCTTGTGTTGCTCTGGTTTTGATTAGTCTCTGTACTTTGAGACAGACTTCATGGTGAGTGACTTGTTTAAATGCTACTTAGTTTTTAATATTTCATTTGTTGCCTTTAGAGAAAGTGAGATGTCCATAGGAACTACTGTTAACATCCTTTACTGTGCTCCCAAAGGTTGCCTTCTATAAGAGAGCTTATTGATTGTGACTCTTTGAAGGAGAATTGGGCAAAAATAATCCTTCTTGACAGGATTTCTTCTTGGGATGGGACCTGAGAGGGGACAGTTTAACAAAAATAGCAAACACAGTTACAAATGAAACAGAATTTATTTCAATCTCATGAAGGAATTTCATGGATTTCGCTGGTTCTAATAATACATCACCTTGCTGTGCAAAGTCTGCTTTCCACTGCAGGATGGTAGAGGAAAAGCTTTTTTCATACCAGGAGCCTTTTACATCAGCAAACGGACACTATTACATTCCTTAAGAATTAGTGTTTCCGTGGGTTGATGCAGGAAAGAGGGGAATTAGAGTTCTGTATCTAAGAACAAGGTCTACTTTCGTGAATCACAAATTGTGGTAGATTGGCAGAACTGGCCTGTGAAGCAGAGGCACAATGTTCAGAGCATTACATTCATTTTCATATGTCACTATGTGTCTGCACTGAAGATTGTCTTCAGGGATCTGTTCAACGTAGACAGAGTTCTTCCTTCAAAAACACACACTAAAAATAGTGGCAGGTACGAGAGGGTTTTTTTTCTTCAAAGGACACAGAGGACTGCCAGAATGGTTAACAAAGCCAAATCCCCTGAGACAAAAAGAGACACAGCTTTCTAATTTCTTAACACAATGTGCATTTCTGGAACAGCAAAATCAGGAGACACTGCAGAATTAAAGTTCTGACCTCTGGGTCCGAGAGGCAGCTGGTCCTGAGCTAGGTTAGCACTATTAAAATGATTTTCCTAGGCTTATAAATACTACCATAGATCTTAACCTCCTTCCCTCTACCCTTTTCAAATATCTGCAATAGATAGTACAGGAAAACTGCCGCAAGTACCAAGCTATTTTAAGCCTTTTGTGACACCCACAGTGAGGAAGAGAGGAGGAAATCCAGGCAAATGTGGAGGTGTAGTTTCCTCAAGTTCAGTTTATGCAGCTTCTGTGAGAATTAAACACAGCTGTGAAGAGAAGAACGGACAACTCAAAATATCAGTCCTGAGCCCTGGACAGGGTTCAGTCTCTATGTTTGACTCCACAGTGCTGTATATAGGTGAACTTGAGCACTGCTGGAGTTGTGCTGTAGTAACCACTGTTTCCCCAGTGCAGATCACAAAAAGGTGATAATAACAGTGGCAAGCCATTAATTATAGGCTCTGAGCTACAGAGTTTTCAAGGATTATTCTCCCCGTGCAAAAGACTCCGAGTGAAAAAACTGTGGCATGTGGGTTCCTCACATTGTCCTTCCCATGCAAGGATCAGTTTCCAGAAGTTCCATGAGCGGTATGAAGAAATCCATACTTCAGAGGGCTTGAGAGATAAGATGTGTGGCATCTTCTTCATAAGCCAATATTTATTACTGGAACCATACACCATTAACTTAGTTTATTGCAGTCCTACCTACTGCAGGCTCTGCTAAAGCAGATTTTTTTATTAAAAAGCATTTTTCTGGGCACTTGTGTTTTAGGTAAGAAACTGTCCAGTGAACATCGCTGAAAAGTTACCGTAAACATGAGTCATTCCCACAGATCTAGTAAGTGCAGAGATTTCCAAACCCAGGCCTGCAGAGGTTTTTTAAGGTAAATGTTTGCCTCTCATTTGCATCAAGTTTGGTTAATTTTTACTCTCCCTTTGCATCTCAGCACAATGGGGGGAAGCAGATGCTGTGCATGTATCTGAGGTCTTTTTATTCTAGGCACACCAAAGAGAAAAAAAAATTATTAATGTTAAAAAGGACAGCTCCCTTCCAGCAAAGGCTTCAGCATGCCATCATGTCTCTGTTCTTGCTCAGGAAGTACTTGCTTCACCTGCCTTCACATAATCCATTTTTAAGTTGTTTCATGAAATCTCAGATCTTATTTCTTTCTGATTCTTTGGAATTTCTCCCACTCATTTCTTCAGTAACTCACAGTGCTTTTCCTCCAAGGTCAGTTTGTTTATTTTGGATAAATAACATACAGCTATTCTGTCCCCAAAGTTCTGTCCCATTTAACCTTTTTTCTCTCCATTATAACTTCCTTCATTTCAGCTTTAAATCACTCCCCAAATCCTGTGGAAAAGTCTGTTGCAAAGAGAAAAAGGAATAGTTTGTTCACCAAATCTGGGCTGGAATGGGCAGGATATAAGGGTTTTAAATTGTAGCAGCAGAGACTTCCTCCCAGCCTCATGCTAAGAGGTCAGAATAGCAAGCATTACAGTAGATTACTTAGGGAGGTAGGTCTTAAAGAGAGAATAAGCAAACATGTCAGAAATGTTTGTAATTTTGCCTCCTGGTTCAAGTATAGATCTCTTGTGGTCTTTTCCTCAGCCCTATTTTCTGTAAATCCATAATTCATCCAGAAATTCTTCTCAACTTCTTCTCATCTGCTCTAACTTCTTTTTTTCTAGCTTTTTCCCCATACCTTGTTGACTGTACAGTGAATGTTTGTGCCATAGTGGCTGTGTCTATATAGTCATATGGAGTTATTATTAGAAATCCTTGTACAGCACTAATACTTCTGATACAAAGCATTTATATCTGTGAATAGTAGATCTTTGATTGATCAAGACAATGACAAGATATGTTACGGAAAGAAGAAAGTTTCTTTTGGTGGAGATATTTCTGGTTTTTTATAAAATATTTGAAACTTTTCATCACTGGCAATAAAATTCTAATCTACTTCTCTGTTAAAAAAAGCATTTTTAAAAGAACAAATTAAAATCCTTTTTTACCTTCCACTGACAGAACCAATCCCTTTATATACACTTTTCTTGAAATGAAGTTATTGCTTCAACATTTCTCATATTCTGGAGTCTTCCCTTAAAGCTTCAGAGTGTTTATGATGAAAATAATACTAGAATTATACTGAAGTATCAGAAGAGCAAGCAGTGAATATTTTATATGCATATGAGTAATTTTTAAATTGTTACTTGTACATTGTATGGCAGTATTGTATGACAATATTGTATGACAATATGGTATGATGATGTATAATATTGTATAACAATAGTTAAATGTATTGTATTTTGCTCTGTTATTTTATTGCAGTTACAGAAGATTTGTGTAAAGATGATAATACCTATTTGATCCTTGCATTTTCATCCTCTTTGTGCACCATATATTGTGCAAAACCTATTTGTCCCTGCTGTCACTTATAGTTGGCATTGAATATAATCCTTACTTCACTGAAAATAAGAATTTTTGCTCACTTTTATTCAGATGTTTAAAATCTGTTTTCATTTGGACTCAGGATGAAAACTGAACTGAAATGAATTTCTCAGTGGGATGGAATGTCCTAAAATATTTCAGTTTGAAGTGCTCTGTTTCCAAAAGTCCTCTCAAAAAGTTTTGATATTCCTGGTCTGAAATGCTTGGTTTGCACTTGGTGAAGGAAGAGGATCAGTTGCCACTTAGTGCACTGTGACAGTAATTTCAGTCTGTCTGGAAACTGTGGTGCCCCATGGGACATGTAGTTCAGGTATCAGATGCTCACATTCTCTGTTAACCACCTGGCTCTTGAAGGGACAGTCTGTACCTGCCTGCAGTGCTGCAGTCTCTAATGCAGTGCAAAATCAATGTCACATTTCACCTTCCAGTGTGGAAAATGTAGCCTGGCTGACCAGTAACAGTGTGATGTGTGGTGGCCTGTCTGGGTCAGGGAACCATTCTAGGTTAAAAATTTGTATTTTTTTCTTGAATTTCTTATTTTTAACTCATACTAGTTCTTCAGTCTGGTTCACAGCATGGCCCATGAGCAGCTGTTCTAGCACAGTCAAGATGTAGCAGCAGCTACATGATGTGCAGGTGCAGGGGCTGCCTGCATTGGCACTGAGGCTGAAGGAAATGGTCATCAAACTATGGCAAGGGTTTCCTTTTCTCCTGGACTTTGCTCCAGCCATGAGGGAACTGGGTAGAATGGTGAGCTAATGGGCAGTCTTCTGCTAAGCTTATGCCTAAAACCATGCCCAGCTGCCAAGAATAAGACCTGACACCGCACTGGCAGGGTAAGTTCCCAGCAGGTTGTTTGTATACTTTGTAGGGGGATGGAGGGAAGTTAACCTGAACTTGAACAAAGGCTAGAGGAAGTTCTAAAAGATGGCAAAAAATAAATAAATGACAACTTTTGTGTCATACCTAATCCCATCCTGTGTCTTGACTGGACCTAGGAGCTAAGAGAGGTGGTGATGGTTGTCTTGATTTAGCCACATTCTTGACACCTTGCAAGACACATTCCCTCTCACCAAGTAAGAGGGTGTGCTGCACGAGGCACAGAAAAGCATACATATAGTACCAGCAAGCTTCCTGATCCTGTGGTGGATGTGATATCAGTGTTTCCTTGAGGTCTATGTAGTGAACTAAGTGCACAAGAACAATGCCATCTCTAAACTCTCTGCAGAGGATGGTATTTCTCTCATCTTGCTTTCCTTTTGCTTCTCAGTGTTGGCTGACACCTGTGGAGCCGAGATGATCATCCCACAGAGGCAGAGGGAACTGAAGATAGAGACTGTGCTCCTAGTCCTTGCCTGTGTTCTCACCAAAGGGTGGGAAGCAGAGAAAGTGAAAAGCCTCACAGAGAAGCAGCAATAAGGAATTGCCTTAGAAAAGCCAACTCTTTGAAGTCTGGAAGTTTAGCAAATATTTGGTTTTGTACCTTGAGGCCAGCAGTATTTTAAATGTTTTTCTTACCCTTAGGCCAAAGGAGTTTGTGCTTTGATTTAAGCATTCATTCTGGTCTGTATTTAAGCCACTGCAGAGTAAACTATCACACAAGTAGGGCTCTCGAAAATGCTCATTGTGCATCCACCCTCTGGCTTCTATTTTATCACAAGCGATGAAGGATTGAAATTTAATAACAGATAAGCTGTACAGCTGTCCCAGAGGTTTAGCACTGTCACCTGGGCTCTGAGTGTCTGGTAAAGGACTTTTGCATGTTTCTCTAAGGCTTGGAAAGCCTACTTCACTGTGCAGCAGTCAAGAAGCAGCGTAGATGAGCTCCACAGGGAGCCTCCTCCAGACCTTCACAGCCAAGACAAATTGCTATGAAGAGAAGCCTCTGGAAAAAGGAAGTCTTTTCCAGCCAAATGGATCCCATCAAACAGTAACATATTTGGCCATTCTACCGAGTCCTTCTTCAAACCTGAAAAGTGAGAACATCCGCTTCTCATGCACAGTCCATCTGCCTTTCTGAGGAGCTCTGGAGCAATGACTATGGGCTGCAGCCTGTGAGATGCCCTGGGGTTTATTGGCCTTAGAGAAATCCCATGGACTTCAGCTGTGATGTCAAGTGAGTGCTGTGTTTTCAAAACCCTTTGCAAAGGAACCTCTGCATTCCTAGGATGGTAGCCTTGTCTAATGATTATAATAATACCCATGTGTCAAAACTGAAGTGCTTTATAGGTCATCTATCACCAGTGACTGTATGACTGAGTCTCTTCCTGTATCACAGCATGCCCATTTGTAAAACGGATAATATTTAGTTACATCAGAGAATGGTTTCGTGGCACTGATAAAATGTTTTCAAGCAGTGCAGAATCTTTAAAAAGAAAGATTGCTCTTTTCATTATTAAGCTGTGTATCAACAATTATTCCAGTTCTTTACACAAAAAAAAAGCTATCACTTCTGTACCACAGTTGTCAAAGCTTCAATATAAAGGCAAGGCTGGAAGAGTTTATCTCTCCTTCCATGGTGAATGGAGTAATAGGAATGTTACTATATGCCTGGCATTCGGTCTAGCCACAGTCAGATTGCCATCTAATTTTGAGAAAAGCAGATTTAGTTTTGTGAGATGAAGTGCTCTCTGGCAGATACCATATTCCCTAGCTCTTATTGACTGCTTGCTCACAAACTGCACTTCAAGCATCATACACAGCTAGGGTTTTTTTATAAATGATCAGGAAACTATCAGAGGAAGAAAGGGTTGCTTCATTGGGAGGACTTTGCTCAAAAGTGCCCAAATCTTTCTCTCCCCTTCCCCTGAAATTTTTAGTTGAAATTAGTATTTGACTGCATGTGGTCATTCTTTGCCCTCGTCAGAGCTGAAAAGTTGCACTCAAGTAACTATGTCAGTGGTAAGGGTGACTTTCACCAGTGTTGTCTTATCTGTAAAAAATAGCATTGTAGATGTAGTTATATGTAAATAATAAGTGGCATAATTGTTCCTTGTCCCATAAGGGAACATCTCTACCAGAACAAACCACATCTGAATACCAGTGCGACCGTATCTCCAGTAAGGAGAATGTACTGTTTTTCAGGTCTCTTACATTAACTGAGGGAAACTGGGAAGCAAGGGGAATCATTGTGCAGTGGTGAAGCCTTTCACCATCGCAAGACTGAGATTAAGCACTACACCAGCTAGTATTGATGTTGTATCCCTTTTAAACCCATGCAACTGGTAAATCACAGCTGGTGTTATACCATTTGAAAGTAAGTGCAGATGAACCCTTCAATTGTTTTCAAAACAATTAACAGTAATAAATTTTTTAACCTAAGCGGTTGCTGGCTTAAGTTAAACGGATACCAGCCATTCTTGAATTGGGTTTGAAAGTGCCTGTACTAGCTAGAAAAGCCAATGTTTGGCTTTTTTAGACCACTGACGAAGATTTGTTTGGGAACCACAGTGAGACATGATGCTTTTAAAAAAACAGACAAATACAGATGTAGAATGTAGCACGAACCGTCCAAAGCATTCAGGCTAAGCACTTAAGCAACCGGATAAACTGAGAAGCTATTTCTGAGCATATACACCAGCTGTGGGCGTGTTGCTGTATGTATGGATTTGGAGACTGCTGACATAGCCAAGACAGAAGAAAATACTGTTCTTTGGAGTTAGCTCACCAGGAATTGAAGAAAATGGAAAGGCACTGATTACAACACCTTACTTTACCAGTGCCAGTTTTCAGTCTTTATATATATGCTTTATGAATTGTCATTTTGCAGGCTTCTCTAGCTGTCTGTGCCTGTAGCCATACTTTTCTTCTATGGTGTATGGTTCTGCTTCTCTTTTTTTCTTGCTGACCTGCAGCAATTCTAATGTGCGCAGGACAGCAGTCCCATGATTTGGAGGTTACATCTGCTGCCCATGAAACTTTGGGACCACGGGATCTGTCCTGTACTGAAAGATGAATTTGGAAGGTAATTGGCTAACAATTGATTGTTAAACAGTGTTCAAAAGCTATACACACCATTTTATGTCAATGTTAAAATAGTCAAGTACAGATTTCTTGCTGTGGCTTTCCTTAGCCTCAGTCACTTGTTTTAGGGCAATTCAGAGGCATTACCTGGTCTTCTAATGCCAATAACCCAGAGCTTCTGAATGTAAAGACGTCGCTTGCAGTCTCAGATACCAGCAAATATTACATTTATAGCATGTGTCTCACCAGAGTTTCCTTTCTTCCCTACAATTATTTGAAGGCTGTAAGCCAACTCCAACACCCACAGTGAACTTATTTAAATCAAGATTTATATCACCAGGAAGGAAATCTTGGTTTAAATAATAGATTTTATCTCTTTTTTGCAGTTGTAAGTCATGCTGGTTATTTTTTGAAAGAAAAGTTAGTTTTCATGGTTGGTAACCATTAACACCTTGATATATAACAAGAGATAGTACTCAGTGAGGTCTTTCTTCTTGTTAACCAGAAGTATTTATCTATGCACATTCATTATGATGATAAATTAAGAATCACTTTATCAGATTCTTAATTTTCTCATATTTTTAATTGGCAAACGAAGGATGGTTCATTTATTTCCAGATTTTCTCTTGTTTTTATGAATCTATGTTTGAATGAAAACTAGAATTCAATCAGAATTTCTGAAAATATCCTAATATTCTCTGTTACTTAAATAAACTACCTTAAATGATATCTCATAAGAAAATGAAAAAAACAGACATGCTTTTCTAAGTTTAAAAGTAACTAACTGGTTTGTTGCTATTAATAACTAAGTAAGCTATCTGTCACTGGAGTAAGTCGTAGCTGAGAAAATGCAGAACTCATTGTACCCATTTTTATTCATAGATTGGAGAAGAAAAAACAAGTCCTCCTCTTTTTTAAAATTCTTTATGGTTTCTCAACTTGAAATGAACTTGTTGAATAGAACTAAGTGGATAAAATAATTAAATATTCTGTATGTGCAAAGAGGCTACTGCTTCCAAATCTGGTTTTCTGCTTCATCAAATGCTTGTCCTAGGGAATCCATGTAGTTCACCTGACTAGAACTTCAGCAGTAACATGTTGCTGAAAGTTACTTTAATAAATGATATAATTTTAGGTCTTGATATAAGTTGTTTAAATTTCACATTTCATTTAAATAACTTTATTTCATGTAATGTTGTGTTGTTTAGTTTTCAAGTGATCGGGTTTTTTGTCTGCTGTGTCAACTACCAGGGAGAGTAAAAAAGGCAGGGTCTTGTGTTCTGCATAGCCCCACTAATTTAATTCAAGTTATGCAGGTTGTGAATTGGCACAAAGTTTGTGTTCTCAAAAACAGCAAACTGCATTAAAATGACCTGGAAACCTCATTCTCCAGATGGAGGAGGGTATTTTCAGCTCCAGCACTTACAGGGGAAGGAAACCAGCCGCAGCTGCTCTGAGAGATTTTCAACCTAAGGGTTTCGCTGTTCCAGGGTGGTGTCCCAGGAGGAGGATGGGGCTTAAAAGGGAAGACAGAAACTGCTCTGCTCTGAATGAACACTATGTGCAGCAGGCTACCACGTGATCCATAGCGTTACATGCCCTATAGGAGCAGTTGTCTTCCAGCTGGTGTTACCTAGCGTGGCAGGTATTCTGTATCATGCAGCAGGGAAGATGCTATGCATCTTTTCTGCTACCATTGCTGCTGCATTTGGCTTTGGAGCAGGAAGATGTCCCCATCTCCTTGCTCTTTCTGAGACTGCAAACATGGGGCACATACACAGCACCTCCAAAAAGGAGCAACAAGAACTAATTCTAGGGACAGTCTTCTGCAAAGCTTGTTGTTGCACTTCAATGTGGTGGGCTCTGTGGTCCTTGCCCAGCTCTTAGAGCACTGACCATTGCACCCCTTGTGGCTCATAAACTTATCTTTCAAAACAGAAGAGTTTACTTCATTGCTGTCTGTGTATTTTGGACAGACAAGCACTTTTTCAAGAAAGATCTAGAGAAATATTTCTTTATTGGCGGCTGCAGCACATGAACACAACTGAGCACAACATGCTGCTAGTATTTCCTGGCCTGACCAGGAATCCTCCAGGCTGAGAAATACCCATCTCCAGCAGGAGCAGCATCTAGCATCATCCCTGCTCAAGATCTTTTTTTCCACTGTATAACAGCATAAAGAAGGGGATGGAGGTCATAGCAGCAAATAACCGTTGAGGCATAGGGCATTTCCAGGGGAATTAATGGCTGGCTGGGGTTAATGGCCCTCCAGTTTGCTTTGGGCTATCAACTCTCCAGCTAGTCATTAATCCCTAGGAAATGCCCTGTGACTCAGTTGCTATTGCTTAGGCAGGTAGTGTGAATCAACAATATTCTGCATCTTCTCTAGGTATTTAAGACAAGAATAGAAAGTAATAAATATGCTTTTATTATGAAAATCTGCTGTATTTGCATCCAGAAACCTTCAGTTCTCCCTCTTAACATTGATCAAATGTACTGAAAAAGGATTCTTCATCAGTGAAGTGATGTCATAGGGTAGCAGGATACAAACCAAAATGGCTCACCTCTTCACTCCAAGGTATTTTCACTTTAGCTTTTCCACCTCCAGCAGCCCATTTGCAGGTTGCTTTATACCTTCACCTCAGTGGATTTTAAAACATGGACAGTTCTTCACATTAACTAGTAGGAAGTCACTTAGCAGGTAGCTAAGTATTATGTTCTAGACAGGGGCTGCTGAGCAAGAGTCCCACTTACACCATCTGTCTGCTTTGCTGTCAGATGGGCCTAAAAGTGTTACAACATTAGCAGAAAAATCCTTTGAGACAGGTGAAAAGGAAGATGAGGAGTGATATGCCTCTCTGAACACGTGTCTTTGCTGCAAAAAAGGAAATTATCTGAATAGATATAATGAAGACTCTGAGTTGTTTGTAGAGCAGGTGATATATAGGTACAAGAAAAGGACATGATACCTCTTCATTGGGAGAAACACTTTATATTTTGGCTCTTCACCTGTCATTTATTTATCACAATTTTGAGTTGTGCATTGCAGGTGATAGACACAACACACCCTGAGCTTCACTGTAAAATGCAGTCACCTTCTGCCTGAGGTAAGCTGAATTCGAAACCTTATATGTGCATATTCTAATTCTGGCATGCACAAATTCTGTATATAACTTACCATGATATGAAATTCCATAACGTTGCTATGGAAGAGTTCTGATTTTATACTAGCCACACACACTGCGAAAATCAAACTTTTTTTCCCCATCGCTCTTATTTATAAGAAGATAGTTTCTAGCTGGATCTGTACCCATCCTTGTGTAGATGGGTCCTAATAAGTTCTGTGGGTTTGTTCAGAGACCACTTATTTCATCTTAGGTGTGGCATCTGCAGGCATCCCCCTCGTCCCTGAGCTGAGTAGTGGTACACCTCAAAGCAGCAAAGCAGCGGAGCTGACTCACTCCCAGACCAGAAACTGACTGGCTTGATCTGAATGCATGTCAAAAAGAATTCAGAGGAAGCTAGTTACACACAGATGGGTGCTGGGAAAAGTGTTCTCAGACATGCTCTGAACCACCTCCAAATCCTGTGCTGGGGTAGAAGACTGAGTGATGCAAATACCTCCTTAAGAGTGAAAAGCAGACGTCAGGTCTACCTCATTTGAAAAGGATGTAGAAAATCTGTTCTTTTTTGTTCCCAGCACACTGGGAACGGTTGCCCAGTGTTGTTCTCTGCAGGCCAATTGCTTGCTTGTCTGAGCAGACAATCCTCAGATCAAATCAGGTTTTTTTTTCCATTCGTAGGCTGATCTAGGAGAACAGCATTGCTCACTGTCTTTTTTGGCAGAGGTTCCAAGCCAGGCTCTGACAGCCTGGGTCTGGCTCACTGTTGGGTGCTGTATAAAGCAGACAGATCCTAAGACAAAGTGTTCCCTGTCCAGTGCCTTGTGCCGCTTCTGTGGAGGGGTTGCAGGCCACCAGGCCTCCGGGAATGCTGTTCTTCAGGACCTGCCAGCACATTATTACCTGCATCATGATCAAGTCCTCCACCTCCACCAGCCCAAGGCATTTAAAAACACTCTTGTGTGTTTCGAAAGCCTCATATAACTTCTCTGATACTGCTACAGCCTACAGCAGTTGAGGGAGCTGGGAAAGGAGGAAAGTGAAGCCAAAGAAGTTACATATGCACAAAGAAAGTTGAATTCTGATGCAAGAGATACTGGACATATATCTTACAATAATTTGTCTCAGATACCAGCAGCTTTGATATAAGTCCATGGTCCCCCAAACTGAGGTGGACAGACTACTGCTGTTTATGAGGCCATGCACAACCACATCCCTGTTACCACGTTTTTACATAGGGTGTTCATAAAAAGCAATGTCTGGTAGACTCTGAGAATATCAGAAATTTGGTACTGGTCTGTAGTAAAGATTTTCTGCAAGCACACAGAATATACTATTCATGACCCTGTTGGGAGTCCAGTAGTACCTTGTTTAATTTCCTGATATCACACTTTCACAGTGGGCCCATACGCAGAGGAGATCATCTTGTAAAAGAAAACTTCTTTAAAAAAAAAACAAAAACCAAAACAACCAGCACTAATATCCCCAGTGGTTTCCACATGCTCAATGGTGGACTCACCTTGAGTTCTGTGAAATTAGCTGTTGTGCTGGCAGCATGGGCAATGATCCTCTGAAGAACCTCTTTATGGTTGCCTTTGCATCTTGTACATTCAATGGGAAAACCCACATCAACATAGAAATGGTTTCTTTTTCTGTATTTTGCTATGTGTTTTAGTAACTGTTTAAGAAGCATCAATTCCTCTACCTTTTTCTTTTGAGGTTTGCATCTCTTCATCTGTTGCTGTCATCTTGCACTTGTAAATGCACCAGGGTCTTACAAATCTGTGTGGTTTTGGAAAGGAAGAATATTCTTTGCATACTACCCTAATAAGCCTAGGTGAGCTGCTTGCTCTGCCTATACCACAGGAGAATCCTTGGGGGCAAATGTATGGCTGTGATACAGGCCAGAACTTGAACTGTAAATAAGGAAGGAGCTGGAGCAGTCGATGGCCAGCAAAGTAACAGCTCCAAGTTGTTTCCTTGGGCCCTGTCTCTTGCAAGGCAGCACTGATGACTGTGATTTTGGGGACCCAGGATGTAAGGAAAGAAGCTGGGATCCATAGCTGGCTCCTGTTGCGCCTTTGGCAAGGTCCCTTGGCTGACTCCTTGGGACAGGCAATAGTAAGCAATGGTGCATTCTCCCTTTCTTTCAAAACCATCATTTCTTCATGAGGTGCAGGTAGAAGTAGAGCAGTATTGTTTTCCCAAGCCTATTGCTCTGGGTAGGGACATCTTCTTGCTCCAGACCCTCTGTCCATGTGTAGAGGATCTCACGATGGCATATGGTGTATGGAGTAAGTATCAAATCCACAGCCTTTCTGCTGGCACAGTGGGCTCTTCCAGTCCACCTTATATTTTTCTGCAATATTACAGCTTCAGTAGTTACAAATGTGTGCTGTATGTGTTTTGAGGAGGTGATTCCAGGACAAATCATAGAAGAAAGGCACTGGCTGTTAGCAGTTCACTGGGTTTACCACTTTTCACCTCTACTCCCTTATATAAACAGCAAAGCTTTAGCTTTTCTTTCATATCGGAACATAAGAGTACTTTCATTTTTTAGAAATAAATTATTTAAAATTTCTCTGCAGTCAGCATTTTCACTAACTTAATAAAATATAATTTTCTCTCTGCAACTCTCAAATCAAAAGCTGTTCCTTTGCCCTGTATTCCTGAGCTCTAAGTTTTAAATAAAAATGAACGTATTGAATTGGAAGGATTGTGGAGCTGAATCTTACTACAAGGCTTAGACCAACACATACATCATTTTAATACCTGGAAATGTGTGGTTTTATTTTATCAGTTACATAACGGTACATTATTAGCTGTTCCATTTCTGTGGGGCTAGACTGGGATACATTTATGAAATTCCTTAAGGTGACCTGGAAAAAACAAAATATAACGGACTAAAATGTAATGCTTGGTGCCAGAAACAGCAAATTAGTACACAGATCTGAATCTGAGAGTTTAAAAAAAAAAAACATTCTATTTAGAGATACAATGAGTGAATATTGATGTTGTGTTAAAAACGTGTGCATATTGCCCCGACTCTGCTGTCGGGCTCACAACACCCTCCAAATATGTGCTCTCAGATTGCAGCCGTAAGTACATTTTGAGCAGATAGTCTTTCATGTGAAAAAAGAAAGGCAAGGAGACAGATTTGGGTTTCTGTTTATTTAAAAAAAGCTACAAAAATATGTTTCTATAGAAGCCATATGAATTTTATTCCTACACGGTCCCCTCCCATGCATCGCCTGGGCTATAGACAAAGGGCCATGTTGCTTAGCAACCCGCCTAAAGCTCATCAACACAGCCTCGGTATTAATATTTATCCCCCCCTTAAAAAAAGCCTTACTCTAAAATTTGAAATGGGATCTGTCCTCCCTCTCTTTTGTGCAATTAAAGTAATACTGCTCACTTTTTCCAATTAATGGTACTGGCTAAACTAAACAACTTCTGCCAGGCAGGCCAAACCCAGCTCTTGGGTAACCGACTAAAATAAAAGTTATATCGGGGATGAATTTCTGTAGCCCAGTGTGTCTTCTGCTATCAGTGTTTTGTAGTTTCTCTTTCCTTTAGATAATCTAAATCCATATTTTCCATCTTCCCAGTCTTTTTTTCTGAGTACTCTCCCTCTATGCCCATATTGAGGGGCTCCCTCCTGGCTGCATGTTCCTCACTGCCTCCAGTAGCTCTGGACTTCTTGGTGGGACACTGGGGGTGTAGCAGGGGTTCCCCTGCAGCCACCAAGTGCACCCAGACAGCAGGGAAGGTGCTGAACAAACCAGGGTGAAAAAAATCCAGTAAACAAAACTAAAAGCTCAACTATCTAGGCTAGGACTAAACAAGACCCAGCTGTTACTTGGCAAAATACTTCTCTGCACCACCAAGAGCCCTTTGCATTACATGAGTCACATTTATAGCCCATTTTTGAGAATTTCAGTGGAATGTAATTAGCACATAGGCCGAAAACAGGAGTGAATGAAAATGTCTCTGGAGGGAGCAAAGGAAATTATTCAATGCCATGGAAATATTCTGCTTCGGCTCTGGTTTTCTGTTTGTGTTAAATGGCCATGAGATCCAGGAATATTAATTTTTCTGCCCTTCAGCCTTTCCAGACAAGTACCATCACAGGATGCAGAAATACAGATCTGAGTCTACCAGGCAGCATATACTCCTGTCATTGTATCAGAACACTGTGGTTATGTTGGGACTTGGTGTGAAAAAGAGGAGCAGAAGGAAGTCAGCTGGAACTACTAAGCACTGCTGAAAAAAGGGCATTTACACAAGTGCTTGGGCTTGGTGCTTGAAGTTTTGGTCCCGTTTGCTTTCTTCAAAATCTTGGCCACAAAATGTGATGCTCGGCAAGGCACAGATTCTTTCTGGAGTAAGCTGGGATGTATGAGACTGCCTGCCAAGGCCACTGAAGGATGAGAAAAGAACTGTGATTCTGGAAGCAATTTCTTTACAAAATCATTTTCCTTTGGAGGTGGAGAGGAAATTATTTTAAGGTCAGGAGCAGATGTGTATGGAAAGCTAATTGCAAATGTGATAAAGGAAGAGAGGCTTAGGGTCCTTCCAACAGAAGCAGCAACTGTGTGAACAGCAGGCAATATTGACTTCAGGCTCCAGCAGTGTCTTAATACTATGTATATTCTTTTTTTTTTTCCTTAGCTTCTCCCCCTTCTCTCATGCTGGGCAATAGTAAGAACTGTTTGCTAATATCAGTGAGACAGGAGTCCGTAAACACTTATGTTTGTTAGGCTAAATGAGAATGGGGATAACATCATGCAGACGCCTCACAGCCAGTTCCCGTCTGTCCTTCCTATCTGTGAATACAGAGCACATCTCAGGCCCATGCTTCCCCTGGAAGGTCACATCAAGACCTGTCACGTAGACTTTTCTCTGCCGGTAAACTCATGCAGGGTTGTTCTTTAGAATAGTGTTAATTCCACCTGGCCAGATCCTCAGCTGGAGCCAGTCAATACATCCATTGCTTTCATCATCTACACTGCCTGTGACAGCTGGGAATGATCGGTTCTTTATATGTAAAAACTTTCTTTCTTAGAAGTCCTGAAATCTGGAAGCTTCTTACTTTTGATTGGATTAGCCTCCATTCGAAAGAAAATCAGCTTTCAACCTCTATAAATTGGAGCTCCTTTCGATTCCCCTTGTTTTTCACTGCTTTTGCCCTTGTGAATCTCCTTTAGGATTACTCCTGACTTATATTGATATAAGAACAAGAAGATACAGGACCACTAAGTGCAATTAGAACCAAAATGTGTGTATCAGTTTAGGTGTAAATAGATCTCAACACAGTGGGTACAAATACAGGAAAGGAGAGAGGGGGATAGGGCAGATGTGAGCAAGGTGAGTGGCAGCTATACAAGGGGCTATGCCATTTAGTAAACAGAAGCACTGCAACACCTGCATCTCCTCTTTCGCCAGTTGTTGATGATATAGCCTCACCTTTGCTAACTCTCACATCACTCAGGCTATAAGCAGACACCATCTTTTGGATCCCATTGTGTCAGTGAGCAAGTACTCTTTAACACCTCTCTGATAGACTTTAAATCCCTTCTTGACAGGTCTGGCAGGAAAACAGCTTGCATAAACTTCCCGCATTTTACTTTAGGCGAAATAAGTAGGCAGCTCAGCCTGACCTTTCCTGCTGTGGGATAGAAAGTGTACACATGGGCTACTCCTTCAGCACATCTAGGAAGACGACACTCTGGTGGGAAGGCAGACCTGAGGGTAACGATGCCTCCCAGAGATTTTACTACATGCAGAAGAGACTGGCTGGTTGTCACTGTAGACACCCCGTTAATGCTGCCTTTATGCCCAAACAGCTATAGCATCTTGAGAAGTGGCAGAACAGCACTTCCAAGGGTAACTAGTGTCATTAGTTTTGTCCTGCTAAGTTTACCTCTTTAAATGACACATTACAGAGCTGTTGCTTTTCATTTACTCGCTCCCTCCCCCCCTTTTTTTTGTCAGGAGCTAGTGCTGCTGTTCATCCTAATCTCCTGAGCAGATTCTCATCTTCTCTGTGACAGAAGCTCCTTTTGTGTCCTGGGCATTTACTTTTGAATTTTTTTAATTTAAGTGCTGGTGAGAAGCAGAAGGAATTGCTGTGTGATCCTGCCTTTAATCCCAAAGGCAGGATCTAGCCTGGGTAGGGAAAGTGCAAATTTCCTTGCCTTTCCTTGCTCTCTCTCAAAGGCACACCTGAGGCAGCACTGAACTTGTTTGCTCTTCTGGAAGCCCAACTGGGATATTATGTTTTCGAGTAAGGTCCATGCTATGCCTGCTGCCAGACTGACTGCATTCAGAGGCCACCAGACAGTCAGGATAGCCATCTGCTGACTCTGCTGGGCTTGAGCCAGGAACCAAGGAAGAGATCCTACTTGTCCACTGCATGATGCTCATTTTCACCTCATCTGGCTTCCAAAGAGCTGAAACCTTTTGTGTTTGAAAACCTTTCCATGTTATGGTGATCTCCCTTCCTCAGCATTCCCACATTCTCTGGTTTTCAGTTAGCCAGTATCCTCAGCTTTTCTTTTCTTTGGTTCTGAGCTTTTAAAATCAGTTGTGTAGAGTGGAGGGAGGTTTTTTGTCCCAAAGAAACAATGCTTAACATGTGTAAAATGCTTTTCACCTTTCATGCAAACTCAGTTAACTAATTAATCCTTGCAATATCCCTGGGAGGAAAGTAAACGTTATCTCACTTTTACACATGGGGAAACTAAGGCAGAAAGGTGAAGTGAATTGCTCAAGGCCAGTGAAAGAATTAGTGCTGCAGTCAGGTTTATAAACACTGGAGTTTTCTGGCTCCTAGTTCTGCATGCAGGCAATTAGACCAAGTCTCCAATGGATAAAACAGGCTACAAGGCATGACCTTCCCCTTGAAACAATCACGTTGCTCTGGGGTCTGCAGAGAGGCTGAGGTTCAGAGCCAGGGAGAGGAGAGGTGGGGGCAAGCACTGTCCCGGTTTGACCCCCAGTCCCTTTCTAACTGTGCTTCATCACTGCCCCAAAGAAAAAGACGAGCTGCATAACATGTACAGCAAGTGGAGATGCAGAATGTAGCAGGAGTTGAAAGGAATGCTTCAGCAGCTGTGGCAAACCAGGGTCTGTAATTTGGAAGCAGTGTGGATGACATGAGCCCGGCGTCTCCAACAAATGAGTCTCCATACGATGGAGATATGATGTGCTATGCCTCTCATCCAGGGGAATAAATAAGAATATTCCTCTGCCTACATTATGGGTTTTCCATCTCAGGAGAGGGTGTGAGCAACTTTTCTGGTAAGTATTTTGTGCTGGTACTGTGCTCATTGTGCTTAAAACAGTTCCACTTGTTTCAGAATTACACTGAGCAAGAGAGGGAGCAGCCTTATTACGGTACTAGACAAGGAGCCAGATTCTGGTATCAGTGACAACGGTGCAAACAGAGAAGCTGTTTCAACTTCAGAGGACCTGCCCAAGCTTTCTGCTGCTGTATCTGAGCACTGAACTGGCCAAAAATATCTGTCTCTGGACCAGCTGAGAGAGGAAAATTGGAGCATCTGTGCAGCACACAGCAAGGAAACTTTGTTATGTCATCAGCCAGCACTATCAAAGGCACTGCTCTAGGGAAGCTTGCACCAGCGCTTCAGTCTTGCTATTAATAATGAGTATTCCTGCTTTTTCTGAGAAGGAGGATTGGTGACTGAGGAATTAAAACTGCCTTTCCAAACTCACCAAACTTTTCTTCTATTTAGGGAGTCCATGCTTTAAAACGATACAAAAAGAGCACCAAAAATATGGCAAGTGAGTGCCAATTATTTTTATTTCTGCACTGAAGCAAATTGTGCCAAGCATTTTGTGAGAGAAGGACAAGAGAGGACAATCCATCAGTGCAGAGTACATCAACGTATTAAAAAAATGCAAGTAGTGAGGAAAGCTTTTAATTTGAATGATATCAGTGCCCACAAGCACGACAATAATTAAAGGTCTGCCAGCATGGCTATTATACATTCTGGTTTAGTGCATTTAATATCTCAGCTGCTTCAAATCACATCAGCCTGATGGCTGGCAAGCATGTTTCCACTCTGGATGCAAATCAAACTCTCACACACCATTCTGAAGCCTCACTTTAAAGGTAGGACTTTTTTGCATCAGGACAGGACAGGCTGTCCTTCGTCCTTGCAGTTCTGTGATGATGGTACATTTCCACTGCCCAAGAAAAAGGAGAATTAATTATTCTCCTTAGGGTTAGACCTAAGTGATATTGTACCCTACTTCAGAGCAATTTTTCTACCTCTCAAAACTTTCCTTCTCCCCTGGCAGGTGTATGTTCTGTGAACTGACTGGGATGATCCCTCCCTTTAGGGTTGTAATGAGGGTAAGCGAAGGGATGTAGTCCTTCCCTCCTCTCCAGCCCTAAGCTAGTGGCTGACAGGACATATTGAGCTACATTGCATTCAGCTCGCTGTTGGTGGGCTTACTGCTAGACTGCAGCCATCTCTGATGGAACAGGTGGGCAACCGAGTGTTTTTCCTTTGTCTTCTGGTGCTTCATGCTGCGCTATTCCTGCAGAGCCACAGGACCTCCTCAGGAAGCGCAGCCTGGAGCAGCACTGGCACAGAACCAAGGTGAATGGAAACAGACGATCTCTTTTGCAAATTTACAACACTCCCAAAAACAAGCCAACAACTTACTTTATTTTCATTTCAGGGGGGAGGAAGGAAAAAAAAAAAGAGAGAGACTAACAAGCAATGTGACTAGCATCACCCTGAATACTCACTCCGCTTACATGTCTCCCGCTTGCCTTCACTCTGCCTGCTTTCTCTTTCAGCCCATAACCTCAGGAGGGCAGGAGCTGTCTCTCACTGGGTGTTTATGCAGATCTGAGCACAATGGGGCCTTGATCCTCCCTGGGTCCTTCTGATGCTACTGCAGTACAGCTGATGAGGATGTTTTAGACCGAGATGGCTGCTAGCTTCAACTCATAAGAGATTGAAAGTGCCCTGAAGGTCAGGGGGGAGGTGACACATCCTGTGACCTTGGGAACATTAAGTAGTCGAACAATTAGCTGGCTGGAGGTCAGCAGGGAGAGTTTTGGATCTGAAGCCACCAAGCAAAAGTGCGACCCTCTTAGGATTGAAAAGTGAAGAGTTCAAGGGGGTACAGGGGGGAGAGTGGGAGGTCAAATGAAGGAGGGAGAGATAGATAGATAGATAGATAGATAGATAGATAGATAGATAGATAGATAGATAGTTTTAAAAAAAAATCTCATGGCAGTTTTCCTTGCCAGTTTAGCATCTGCTGTTTTACCAACTCAGTCTCTTGGAAATCACATTTGAGCAGTTTTTCCCCTTAAGAGACATGGTAAACAATGGTGCATGCACTTCTAGACCATTACAAATGCAAGGTAAAGTATAAAAATATTTCAAGCAAATGTTTCATTGTGTATTTGCAGTGGACCAGGAGAGGATGCTTCACAGGTTTGTATCACATCAGCTGAGGAGCAGGAACCCCCTCTTTTAGGCGTCAAGTGTTTCTTATGCTGTGCTAATTTCATCACTCAGGGCTGCTCTGTTTTGAGGGTGCTGTCACGTGTGGATTCACTCCTTGCAGAGGAGCTGCGAATTCATACTGCAGCCTTTCCTTCACTGGGGACATTAATACAGCTCTGTCTGGCCCTTTGCATACACATTTTGGAGTCTTATTAACTTTAAAGCCTTTCATACCCTGCCAAATTGTTCAAAAGTTATTAAGAATGGGTGTCTACCTTAGTAATTCAGTGTGCTGGAGGGGTTCTTGGTATAAATTCTCCTTGTGTCCTTACTTTGGGTCTTGCTGTTGCATTCAGGCATCCATCTGATCACAGCAGTGACCAGCTCAGGGCCACGTCCCACCTGTTGGACACAAGGTTGGCGTCTTGCACTGGTGTACCACCCAGGGTGGTCCTCTTGCAGATTAGACAGGAGGTCTGACAGCTCTTAGTGCTCTGAATTTGTGTGGTGCGTTGCACCACAGACTGCACTGGCACAGACTTCATGGCTGGTGAAGATGTGACGTGACCGTGTGGTTTTGGAACCATAATGGGAGGCACCAAAATGAGCTAGAGTCCTTCCCACCTAACATGACTCCAGTTGGTTATGTCGATGTGTCCACAGAGCATTTGAAATCAGGTAAGCCTTGTCTCCAGAAGACACAAAACTAAAAAAAAAACCAGCCCTGATCGAGTGCTGTTGGCTGGATTTGGTTGTTAGCTATAATGAATAGCTTGAAACAGCATCAGTTTTAGTGACTATGTTGTTAATTTTAATAAGAGTTTTGTTTTATGCTGATCCCCGTAATGATTAGTTTAAATATTGCTGTCTGCTATTAATTGGTGACTGTGCCGTCTGCCTGGCTACATCCTGCCAATGCAGAGTGTGTGACGTGGTGCTGGCTCCCTCCAGGACATCCTGCCAAACACAGCCCGAGTGTAGGCAGGCTTTTACAAAGAGATGCAGTCTGAAAGGAAACCAGATCAAACACACTTTAATTTGCATTGTGCCCCTACCCACAGGATCCTGCTCCCCAAACCTGGGCAGCATTTGCAGTTATCACTGTTCTCCAGTGTTGTATCGCGCTGGCCCAGGCCCATACCTCCTACTCCTTTCCATTCCTTACTTGCATCCAGTGTGCTGGGAGCTACCTGCTGGCTTTTGTACATTGGAGATGCCTTAAGCCTGCTTTCCATGAGTCCTGCTCCTCTTCCACAACATCCAGCTCTCATCATGCAGGCTCTGATGGAAGCTCCTTTCCCCCTGTGATGCCTGGTGGCCATAGGAGCACACCAGATTGCTAGTTAATATCTGGGGAGAGTTGAGTGCGAAACTTGATTTGGGGAATCCAATGCATCCAAAACCAGTGTCTGGATTAGAGCACCTGGAAAAGGCTGTCTAGTTAAAAACTTCAAGCACATGGAGTAAGCTGGACACCAAGTTGGCCTACCTCCAGCTAGATGATGCTGACTGGAAGTGTGGCAAATCCTACTCTATCTGCCCTACTGTAAGGGTTTTGACAAGATGCTACCCCATAACCTTGGTTGTTTCATCTGTGTGGGCATCCAAATGGTTTTGGAGACAGTTCCATGTTCCTTTGTCCTGCCAAACATGTCACTGCTCTGCAGCCACTCTCTGTAATGGAACATTTTTCTGCCAGTCCCCAGAGGTCACACTGTCCAGTGGGCAGCATCGTCAAAACCAGCAGAGGGCCAACACAGGGTACAGTGTGAACACCAGGTCCTGTCATTGCCTGACACCCTCCTGATGCATCCCATGCCAGTGTTCATGAGAGTGCTGTCCTGGCTGGGCAAGATCTGCACGGGGGAGAGGAAACACACGGTGTAAACGTTTGGCAAAGCCTGAGCCCACAAGGATGACACGGACACGCTCCATCAGCATCCCTCGCTATCTCAGCCACATTGCTTAGGTCCTCTGGGCCAACAGAAGTGTCGGTGATCTCCAAAACCTCCCTCAGCACAGAGTTTATCGCTGCAGTCTCAGGCAGGGTGCTAAGGAGCCTCTGGTTCAGGCTGTGTGTGGGAAGCAGTGGGGGGGGCTGAGGAGGAACCGGAGCGTAAGACAGATGGCATGGGAGGGGATTTATCCCAAAAGGAGAGATGTATTAGAGCAGCCTGAGAGGGGATCACAGCAGCAAGAGCAATAATGCAGCTTTTTTTACTACAGAATAAAAAGAGGGAGTTAGATTGACATGCAGATATCAGTGCTGGCAGATATGGTTCCCAGGGAGTTTCCAGCAGTGCTATTAATAAATAACAATTTTTATTATATGCTTTGCACTTCAGAACCATTCTGATTCTCACTGCTTGCTTGCTTTATTTTTGAAGGAACACTGCCACAAGAGTGGCGCTTGGGCATTTGGGCACCCATCTTTCTAATGCATAAATTTACTCTTGTCTTTTTGTACCTGCAGGTTGCCAGTTGGGGGTGGACAGTACATTTTGGGGGTAACTTCTATATCTTTCAGCATTTGGACATTGCATTTACTTACACCCAGCATCAGAGATAGGCTGTTTGAGGAAGTACTAGGGGTTGGGGAAGCTGGAAGGTGCAGATTCTTCTGGTTCCTGGGTGATATGGGGATTTTTATACTTACTTTAGGCATAAAATAGAATAACCCCCGGGCCAGGTTAGGCCAGTCCCATCCCTGTCTGGTCTATGTCTCCCCATAGAACATCAAATCTCCCCAGTAGCTTCCCATTCTGCAGGATAAAATAGGTGACTGATGCACATGGACATCTTTGAATTAGCGCACCTTTGTCTTTCCGGTTCGTTTTTACTCCTGGCGTTGCTGATACCCAAATTTGACATTTGGGAGCAGGGACGTGAATGAAGCAGCATAACCAGAGGTTCTACTCTTGGGAAATGTCTGGGGAGTTGCAGAAAAACAAATCTAAGCCCCAGTAAATCTTACCTGAATGCTGGCATCAAAGTCATGACAGGACACCACATTTGTGAATTACATGCTTGTGATCACAGAGTAACTTCCATTATTTTAAATGTAATGGTGAAGCCAAAGGGCAGCACAGAAGAGGAATGGGAAATTGATCATCTCTTCTGGACGGATCCCACTGTCTTCCAAAATCTATGTGCACCGCCCAGATACTACAGTGATAAATGCTTTGGAGACATTTATACATTAGATGAGACTCTTGTTTAGGACACAGTGGTTGAATTCTGAAGTTATGCCTTTGGAGTTTATGACTTGCACTGAGTTTTCTGACCAGCACAGTTTATTCTTTTTTTCAGGGATTTTGCTCCAACAAATAGCTCTAAAAGCAAGAAGGCTTAAAAATTCACAGATTAAGATTTTGTTGCACTGATGGTTTTATTTCTTAAATCCTTTTATTTCTAAAGGTCACTAAATAAAAATTCAGATAATCTAAGATCACTTTCCTATCGGACAGGCATGTTCAAATATTTGATACACAAGTTAAAGTACACAAGCACTATCTTTAGATCAGCCTCTTCATGCCTAAAGCTGTATAATCTACACCTCTGTTTCATGTTTTGAAAAAAAATTCCATATTTGTTTTTTCACAGATGAGCAGAAGCTTATACTGAAGTCCAGACCTTTGCAACATGCTCTCCAGCCCAACTTTCATCCAACTGTACCCAAGATTAAAATGCTATTTGCTAGCTCCCTGAGGACGTCTTGTATATTTTCTCCCACAGGGCTGGAAAGCCATCCAGTCAGTGATGTGGCAGGCTTGGAGGAGCTGAAACAGAGCCCTCTCCAACCAAGACCCAGGCTTCACACCATACACCATTTTGGGACCCACCTCCCAGCTAGAGATCTAGACAAACTGCCAAGACCCTTGGGGAAATAGTTATGCTAAAGCAATATAAAAGTCTAATCCTCAAATTCCTGACATTTTGTTGGATAATGGCACCATTACAGTGTAGATTAAAAAGCATTTGTTACCTTTATTGTTTATTTTATGGGCTAGATGAATGTCACTATGTCAGTTATTTTGCCAAATTGAACCGTCAGTTCAAAACTCCAAAACAGGCATGTGAAAAATGTCCAGTAGAGTATTTTCTATCTAAGATTAAGTTCTACCCTATCATCCAGGGTTAATTTAGGACCATTAATGATGCGTGGGTTGGACATAAGTTTTCAGGCATGTATTATTTTATTACCTGATCTCATAATTAAAATGTCACTTATCAAGGGACAAATTTTAATGAAGTTAAAAGCACCTTGATGACATATTATTATTTGACCTGTTATATAAGAGGATTATTTCTTGCCTGTTACTGATTGAGTTTCTTTGACAGCATGAAAATCACTGTTTTTCAATTAGCTTTTTCTTCATAGAAGGTCCAAGACCATACACTACATCCGTCTTATTACCTCCAAGACCCCCTCTCGCTGAGGTACACTGAGAAGACCCTCTGTTTTTTCACTTTGAGCTCATCAGCTTGTTCAGCTGCTAAAGAAAGGGTAAATGGTTTTTGTCTGCAACAAAATGTGTGCAAAGAGGGTCAGGAGGAAAAAGCTATAATTACAATGATATCTGCTGAAGGTCATTCAAACTGAGCTCAGTTCAGCTGGGACTGGAGGAACTGACTTCGAAGACAATAGAAAAATGTAAATTTCAACAAAGTGACAGCTAGGAGGGTGACAAAATAACCAACAACACGCTTCTGAAGTATGTAAATACCACTGGAAAGAGGTGAATCCGGCATGGTGCAAGATGCTCTAGTGAAGGATAACATGGAGGAACTAGAAAAGCACTGGTTTACTAGCAGATGCTTCATGCTGGTGCCACTGAGGCAACAGATGAGTGAGGGTGGGCGTGAAGGGGTTTGCTGCTGCTCGGATAGTCACAAACTGGATGGATCATTGCCATTCCAGAATCTGAAGCCTGGCAATCAGTTTTATTCAGGTATGTGCTCAAAGCATTCGTTGTGAGTTTACTGAAAAGAGAACCTGACATAATTCACCAGGATTTCACCAGTATTGCTAAGGCCCAGCTAGCTTGCTTGCTTGCAGCAGTAGCAGGCTGCGCTAGATGCTTTCTAGCATCTAGAAGCTACATGGGGCAAGAAGGGATGAGGCAGTTCCTTATAGCAACGCACATTCCTACACTCCCCTCTTAGACTCATCCTGGCGGAGATCACTCTCAGCTTCTTCTGAAGATGCTAATAAGAATTCATTGGTTCTTGTGAAAGGAACCAAGGTCAAAATATAGTATTTTTTAGGGTGAAGCAGGAACAGTGGAGTTAATTCTAAGGAGATTAAATGTAAGACTAACTAACAACAAGAACAACAGAATTCCCTCTGGAGAGTCCTGATAAATTTCAAGATAGTCTCTGAAGAGTAGAAGTTCTGTCATTTCAGACTCTTAAAACATATACAACAAAGCACTAGTGGAAATTAAGAGGAAAAAATGCTGCCAGGGACAGAAGATGGAGTAGATGATCTATGTTCTCTTTTATCTCAGTTTATGATCTTGAGACTAGGCGGACTGTATTACAGTTACATAACCTCCAAATTACAAAGGTGTACATTATACACCTTTGGTCCACTTTAGGAAGGAATGGATGTAACAACTTTGACCATCCTTAAGTGCGATAAGGCATTAAATACTGCTACTGCTGCCTTCAGTCTCATAGCAGTGGTGGGTTCTTTTTGATGCCACCATCCTACCCCAGACTGGATGTACATCCTTTCTAAGAGGTGCAGAGATAACCTGGCTTTTGCCCCATGACCAGTGGTTCCCAGAGTTTTGTTTCTTTAGTAGATGGAGCATTACAGTAGGGAATCATGTAACAAAAGTCTTTTGCAGTGCATTAAGAACTTCTGTGTCTATCTGACACAGTGGCAACAGCATAAATTCAGAAATTTTCTGTGTTTATTCTGGATCAGAGTTCAGCCTGGGGGTGAGCACTACCTCAGTCTAACCTGTGCTGCAACTTGCAGGAAAATCCCTGACCACCAGATGCCCCAGCCCCTGGGACAATTCAGCCCCCTGGTCCCCTGAGAAGTGAGTGTCAGACTGTACGTCTCCCACTCCTCCCATCTCCCCTGAAAGCACAGAGTCCTCTAAGCCTCAGTGACACCCACGAGGCAGGCTCTGTAACGGTTTCTCACTGCCAAGTAAAATGTACCCAGGGTGATGGAGGAGCAGTGAGGAGTGGGAACACACTGCTGCAGGATGCTCTGAGCTCTGGTAACTCCAGGGGCACAGGCTGCATTCAGCTCAAATCGGCTTATTACTCCAACCCTGAAGTGCCAGAACACTCATCCCAGTGTAGCCCCTCGTCTGCTGGTGCCAGGCAGAATCACTGCAGCCTCCAAGATCGGCAGGATCTCAGCCGCAGATATGAAATCCCTCTGCGTGGCTGCACACAAAGATTTGGTGGGCTGCAGCTGGCCACAAGCCAGGCTTCCCCTCTGCTTACCAGCCCCACTTTGACCTCACCTAGGCTAAGCTCAAGCTATTTTGCTTCTACATGTCTCCTCTGCTCACATAATATGGCAAAATTTGGATGCTATGTTATCCACAGTAATACAAAGTTTGATAAAAGACCTCACCCTGTGTTCTAGTTCCTTTCAGAGCCCTGAGACCTATATTGCACAAAAAAGAGCAAAGGCAGGGAACAACCTACAGCCACTTATTACACATTATGGATTTCTTTCCATTGTGAAAAACACTCCCTTTTTCAAAAAGCCACCTTCCACTCCCTCCCTCACAGCTATTGATTCCATAGACCAAAACAATAATGTGCACCTTGCTGCAGTGAACTTATGAATGTCTAATTTTGAATGAGAAAATGTCACAGACCTCCACTCACAGGCAGGACTTTGAACTGAAATGTATATCCTGTCTCTTCATCCGTGGTTTCCTGCAGGGGTACATTTACTCCCTCCAAAATTCGCTATTAATTTAAGCATTGTTAATGATACCCAGCCTCTTGCTGGCAGAAAGAGGAGGATGCAATTGTCCATTTTGGTTCCCAGGAGGTCCTTGAATGGCTGTGACAAGCACCAATAATAGGACTTAGATAAAAAGAGAAGTTGCTAACTTTGTCCCAATGAATCACAGTTATAATTTCCTTGAAAGATGAAAGGATTGTTAAACTGACTGGGAATACAAAGCAACTCTCTTCAGGTTGAACTGAATCATCTTTGCCCATTTCAACTGTATTGTTCCTTTTCTTATCTGCGTATGGTAGAGTCCTAACATTTCTTGCAAGTAGATTACTCTCAAACCCATGCCTTAAGTGACACAGATGCTGGTTTGTACGAGCTTTAGGTGCATTGAGAATCTGATCTTTGAAAATATTTAGATGCATAAAGATGCAGAGATGACTAGTGACATTTTTCTCAAATGCCCAAGGTTACAAATTCTCCTGAACTATCATTTCCAATACATGAAAATTAAACTGTCAGTAAGATTCTGACCACAGTCGCTCTCATAGTGGGCTGTACCATTTTATGAGAAAGTTTTTATAATATTATATTCTTATTACACGTTACTGCATAAGTCTAGATTTTGACCCATTTAAAATGGCAAGATTCCTATCAGAAAATAAACTCCTCCAAATTATAGGCCTTTACAATAGGACCGCTGTTTCTTTTAGCTTACCATAAAGGTTAATTCTGCTGAATATAAAGAACCTGTGTTTGTGGACAGGGACAAATTTCCCCTTAACAACCCCAACAATTCTTATTTTATAATGATTAGAAGTTATTAACAGAGCTTATTAAAGACATAGATAAATTCTGGATTCGTTGCTACTTTCTATCTATTTTCAGCTTCAGACAAGGACATTCTTGGCGTGGCAGCTTTCAGTCATGCAGGATGTATCACCAGAGAATGCTGACAGGGGAAATTGCCAGTGTAGGAAATTATTTTTCCCCAGGGAGGGGAAGCCAAGAAAAGAAGTCCACGTTTTGGGTCTTTGCAATAGTAGAGCAAGGGAAGACTTGCACTGGGGTAGAGAAACTAAATGAGACCTTAAAAGAAACAGGCTAAGGGCTCTTCTTCTTGAGGTGCAGAGAAAATTTGTAGCCTCTACATATCAGAATTAAGGACCTAAGAAATTGTCAGGCAAGAGCTTGGAAAAAGAAGGAGAAAATGGGGTAAACAGATGTCAATGCAGGATAGTGAGTCGGTTTAACTGTTGGGGAAGTAAAATGTGGGAGGTATTCCTGGGATAAGAAGCACTTGAAGCCAGAGAAATTCACTATGATGTGAGATTGGAGCCTGTATTGTTTTGTGTTCCCATGAAAAACACACGATCGAAGCAAACTGCTGTAGCCAGTCTTACTTCATGGATAAGTTCTTTGTATTTAATTGTTTATTTCACTAGTTGAAGACACATTTTCTTTCTCTGACATTTGTATGGGATTGTCACCATGTTAAAAAGTTGTATGGATTTCCAAGAGAAGGCTGCACGTGCATGTGCACATTGTGTTTATGGGTAGGTACACTTATCTGGATTAATTTTGTTATCATGCAGACTTAATTCAAAATACATTGGAGGAAGACATTATTCAACAACTAATAGATGTTATACCATCAACATATTCTAATGGACTGATTAGCAATTTTATTGTATTCAATTTGCAGTGTGGCAATTCCGTGTCAGGTGGAAGAGCTATCAAAATGAAAAACTGCATTAAAATTAAAAACCAATAGTCCAAGTTTCAGTCTGAATGAGCTTCCTGGTGGAATGATGAAGTGCAGTTATCCGTGAGTCTGCCCTGGATACCCAGTAAAAATAGGCCATGGAAATCCTTGGATAAAGGTGGATAAATTAGTTGTTTCTGCTATTTCACACACAAAATTAGTAAATATGTCACTGGGGTTTTAGGGTTTGTTTTTTTTAATCCTATTTGTTCCCTCATGAGAATAACACTGAAGAATCACAATCCTGCACACTTCTGTTTGGAGGACTTTTTGTCCTGCATTCAAAAACTGTCTGGTTTGTCTACTGCGTTCTAAAATACAAGGATGGAAGCAATAGTTTGCTGTCCTCTGCCTCTCATTTTCACACCTATAAAGCAGCCACCTCTTCACTCACTGGCAAAAAAAAAATGCTGAAAATACAGCCAAACTGCCCTTCCTCTTAGAGCATTGGTGCTTCTGTCACTGGGGAAAACATTAGGATTTTTCATGTAACCTGCTCAATCCTTCACAGCGCCTAGGCAAAGGCTTGGGTCTTGAAGGGAATGGGTAACAGCACATTTGTACACCCAAATGCAGGAGGGAAGCCTCTTCCCTCCTGAACGTCTCCAGAGCCCCCGCATTGTCGGTGGTGGCCCTCATGGCACGGTGGCTCCTGTGGCAAGGCTGGCGTAAGGGACTCCCCTGTCCCCATGTCCTCACAGCTTGCTTCCACCTTGTTTGCACCGACACAACTGTTTGTGAAGCTGCACTTTGACATCTTGGGTCACCAAGATGATCCAGTTAAAAATAGCTCTGCCAAAGAAAGAAGTGAGAAGAGGGATTTGCAGCAGGTGCAGACACCGCTGCCATCCTCTGCCCTTCTCCCTTTCTGGTGGAATGTCTTGGTCCCTAGCAGAGGCACTGGCAAGTCTCTGTGGCTGTAGAACCGCCAGCCCTGGATGCTAAGGTGAAACAAAAATTGACAGCAACTTAAATTAGCACTCGAGCTGTAACCTCAAAGTGCAACTTTGCCATCAGCTTAGCTGAACTAATGACTAATGGACTAAAGAAAAGGAAAGAGCCCGTTTCTCTCAGCCATGTGCTCCTGCCACCTCATCACAGGGTGGGACAAGTCTCCTTCCTGACCTGGTGAAAAAGGATCTTTTTCTCCTTTAGCCAGGTGAGCCTTCAGCTCCACCAGAGCCCAGCTCCCAGTCCCTGTGCCACTGAGGGCTCAGCAACACCAGTGGTGGGGGGGAGCACTGGGAACATGCAGCCTTTGGGTGGGAAGGTGATCTTAGGTCCACTTGCAGGGCTGTGCCTTGAGAAAGTTGTGGAGACAACACTCATCCCACTCGGCGAGTTCCCCTGAGTGACAGTGTCTGCCAGCAGAAGGCCAGGGCAGACAGCTGTGACAAGAACTGCCTCAGTCCTGGCCATTACACCCGTTGGGGGCGATAAGGAGGACTCCCAGGCACACACATGAGGTTCAGGGAGTGTTTGTGTAGCCAAACTTTTTCACCGTATGTTTTTGCAAACACATACCCTTTTGGCACTTTATCTCGTAAAGGCAGTGGAGAAGCACCCGGCTTGACACGGCTGTGACTTCTAGGAATGAAAAGCTTTTGGAACGGATGCCTGGATGAGCGCTGCTGAGCCGGGCTCCCCGCAGCCTGCTGAAGGCAGTGCGAGGTGCTGCCCAGGGCGAGCGACTTTACACCCCCTTAGCGCAAAGAGCAAATCGCGGTAGAGGGTGCAGTGCAGTGAGACATCAGGTCCTCTGCGCTTGGGGAAAGCCTCAAATGAGGAGGGAGGTGGCACGTCTGAACAAACACAGTCTTGTTACAGTCCTATTTCTGCAAAAGAGATGAACTGACTAAAGCAGAAGCTGCAACAAACTGCAGGACAAATTCTGTGAGCCAAAGTACACTGAATGTCATGTGACATCCTTTTAAATCTTATTTGGAACTAAAATATCCTCTTTTTCTTTTCCTCCCAACGAAAAACATGTTCTATTGTTACTTAAATAGCATATATTTCTGTAATAGCCTTTTAATGCAGAGCTGTTTTTCTTTAGGGCCTTGAATTTATGCAAATGAAAAGAGCTGAAGTATAAAGGAAGCACAGTAGTCTGGAAAAAACGGAGGGGCGAGTGACTGTAAAGATCAACTGGCAAAGCAAGCTTATTAGGCTTTTGGGGGAGGAAGTGGGGGTTATTAAATGCCTAGTGTCTCATCCTATGTGAATATAACTACCTTATTACAGCAGCTCTGCAGAAGTCAGAATATGTGAAGGAAGCAACCTCCACTGAGATAAGTGATACAAATCAGAACATTTCCATTCCCTCAGCTGTGATGCCATCCAACTCCAAAAGCACTGTTTAAATATGAATGGCATCCTGTTTATGTGCGTATTAACAATATGTATACCCGTAAATGTTTGCAGAAATGCAAATACTGCTCTGCACACAAGTCACTCCCACCGAGGCTGCCTAGAAAAACAGCACCAGGCCACAAATTGGTAACAATAAGTACAGCTGAAGCCAATAATGAGGTAAAATACATATGCATGTGTGAGGGGTGTGAAACCTTGGCTCTGAATCACATGCCTCTTAATGTCTGGTGATAACAATTCCCTGGTGCCTCTCCCCCTCTATCCTCAGTTGCACGTGTGATGGGGGATCCCCCCTTCTGCTTCCAACACCTCGGATGGATGGGTGTCCGTTTTACGTGACTTGTTGCCAGAGCAGATGGACTAGGGCTTTGTCACACATGCACAGGTTTAAGCAAATACGGTGATTATGCTGAAACTTGCTTAAAATGAAAATGCCACTGAAATGTAGGAAAGGGTAAACAAATGGAAAGCCCACACTGCAGCATTAAGTGGATACATCCTGTCTGATCAATGAATGCATTAACACTGCCCAGTTTACAGCAATGTCCTACATGCACACTTTCAAGTAAGAGCTCAAGGAGAGAATTCCCAGTATGGAAATTTATGAGTTTATATACTTAGATATTTCTGTGACATTATCACTGGGAGGGTCATGGAAGGTCCCCATGACATTTCTGTATGTGGGATGTGTTTTTTCCAACTCATCTGCTGTTTTAGTCTAGTGTCCCTAGCTGTGCTGGAAATTCTGACTAGATAGATTTTGTTCCAGTCAAGAGCCCTCCAAAGCATTATTT
The DNA here is from genome assembly GCF_047716275.1 of Strix uralensis. Taxonomy (NCBI): domain Eukaryota; kingdom Metazoa; phylum Chordata; class Aves; order Strigiformes; family Strigidae; genus Strix; species Strix uralensis. Next base: position 41,843,471 of record NC_133973.1, read on the forward strand.
GTGAACATTCATTCAGAGAAAACCTTAAGATTTGCCTATAGCTGTTTTTCACCAGCATCTGCAGCGATATCACTGCATTTGCCAGAACATTGGAAAACACAAGCCTTGCAAGGGCTCATGTGAAAGTGTCTGCATGCAAGTTCACAAAGGAGTTTTTTTCTTCCCCTAATCACTTTTGCTGGTTTTGCCATAGAAAGGGTAAAAAGTGATACTCAGCAAGCATGCTCGGCAGGGGATTTCTTCATATCACATATCTCTGAATTCTCACCACCTCCCATACTGCAGCATATGACTAGTCCTACGCCTTCATGCCAAGTTTCTGCTAAAGTTCACCCAGCCTTCAGAAACCAGGTTGGAAACAGGTCGTTAGGCCACTTTCATAATGGTGAGAAAAGTGTCCAGCTTTTTGGTTTAGCCGGAGAAAGTTAACCAGGAAAAGTCTTCTGAGTGACATTTCTCTGGAGAACTCCCTAAAATCACTTACATCCTGAGCATGGGTAATCTCAGACAGAAAGCTGAACTTCTGAACAGCCAGAAGCTTTTTGTGCAAAGAGAGAAATTAAACTATTTGCAGTTAAACTCCAACAGTTACAATCCAAAACAGTTATGGAGGATGCAAACAGATGTAACACTTTTTAATTAGTCTTTGTCAGCATTAGTTTGTATTTGGTCTCTGTACAACAGGCCACCATCTCACCTGCAAAGACGAATCTTTTGGTCTTTGCAGTGTCATGAATCTATTTGCTGTAACTTTTACTGTTTGCTTCTGAAATTTTAGTGAACTGGAAATTTGGGGGGGGGGGGGTGAGTTTTTTTCCTGAATTGTTATCTTACTACCTTGCATTCAGAAAACTTCCAAATTGTGCATATCACCTGAGAACACAATTAATAATTGTATGATCTATCATGGGGATTTCACTGTCATTTTGACAAAGGAGATATTAAGCTCTGCCAGGCTGTAGTACTTACTGAGAGGGTCTGATGTATTAGCAGGTGCAGAGTACTACCCTTGCTTTCTTCCCCACTGTTTCTCAACTCAACCTCGAAAAGGTCCAACCAAGTTGCTGTGAATCAGACAAAATGCCCATGCAGTTGAATGGGAGTTTTGCTCAAGAACGGTAGGATCAAACATTGAAATTATGCAGACCAACACTACTTAGGATTCAGAGGTCTGTCCAGCTCTAATGGGGGGCAGATATTACAGTTAAGATGCTGCACTGTAAAGAGAGATAGGTAAGTCTACCTTTACCCTGGAAGCCACATGCTGCAGATATTTTCTTTATTCTCATATACCTATGCTTCATAACCCTGCTATAGCCTATATCTTATACATTATGCAGTAGCTTGGCTATATGGTGTTTTTCCTTGTGTTGAAAGAGGCAGCCCCTAGAAATTTACGGTAAACATGAATGCTCAGGGAGGAACTCCCCAAGTGGGGCTTTAAGGATGTGATAATACTGGGAGCATTCACTCTCTCTGTTATTATCACAGATTGTGTTCAGGTGCTTTTCTCCTTGCCTAAGTATAGTGATGGGTTTGATGCAAAGTAGTAACAGAACATGTGCAGGATTGCGTGGTACCTGACATCATGGAGGTGCACAAGATGGGGTGAGAGGGCAGTGTTCAACATATTTACCAACCACTGGTTAGCCTCGAGCAAGGTAAAATGTGTCAGTATCCTGAGTCAGATCCTTTCCCAGCTAACTCCTCTCATCTTCCATTTGTCCTTGGCCCATGGAGCCAATTTCGCTGCTAGCCAAACTATATCCCTAAGGATGCTTCCCCTCTCTGAACACCTGCATCACCTGTTCACTCTGTAATCCCACTTGCTGAGGCATCATGTTTGGTGCTTTTATGGGGATGGTGACAGCAACAACAGTATTTTCTGCCCCCAAGCCTTGAACATCCACCAAAACCAGAGCCGCTGTATGAGGTTGGGGAGCTGAGGGTGTCACAGATTCACCAGCTGGGAGAAAAGCTGTACTCACACCCAAAGCTGAGCCTACCTGATAAGGCAGGAGTTGGGCTACTGGTTCATCATGGTAGGGCCAGGATCCTGCGCTTGCCCATTCTGACAACAGGACATGCAAGCATGAGTAGGTCACTGCTCTTTGGGATGGGCAGAGCCTGCTTGACCAAGCGCTGCTGAATTAGGGGACAGCCACCTCTCATACTGCCACTATCATTGTCATCCTGCCCAAAACCTCACTAAATTTCCCAGCAGCCTGGCTGCATCCTTGGCCAGGAACGCAGCAGGTAACAGCTGCAATGAATCTGTCTCCAAACACGTACAGGACTTGATCAGTGTATCAATTTATAGCAAAGCCCTGCTCTGAGGTTTATCTTCACTTTTTTTTTTTTTTTCCCCATAACTAGCAGTATCTGATCAGTTTGAGTTTGCTGATTTCCTGCCATTGTGGGGTGGTTTTTTTCAATTAAAATGAGCTTAGGTTCTTTGGGGCACTTGGCAAGAAAGATTTCTAGATTCCTTGGGAGAATGGACCTTTTCCAAACTCTTTTCTCAAGTCTTGGTCACAGATGGAGTTTGGCTTCTATTTTATTAACCAACAAATGTGGCTGGTGGGACATGGCAAGTAGTGCCGTGATCCTCTAGATAGGGTTGCCGTGGGTGGCTGTAAGGTACAGCTGGATCTGTGCCAACAGCACCAGCACAGCACAACGTGCCCTGTGTCCTGCTTTGTTCTTTAATTCTCTGGAAGAAAGTAAACTCTCTTGCCACTGCATCTAGTTAATTGTATTGATTGCTTTCATGTGGTGTTATTTCATCTCTTTCACTGCAAATTTTTATCCCAACTTGGGGTATGGCTAAAATTCTGAAAGCTGGAGTGATTTAATTACAGCTGTATAGGCAGTAAATGAGAGCGTGCTCTCAGTCATAACCCCTGCAGTTGGGACGATAAAAGAATTTCCATTATCCCCTTCTTTTCCATCTCAGGAAAGTCTGAATAAAATCTTTCACTCTCTTTGAATAGTTGTAATTAAATCACTACAGCTTTCAGGATTTTAGCTGTACCCCAAGTTGGGGGGAAGTCTCTGCAGATAGATAGCATTTTTACCTCTGAAAGCTACTGTCATCGGACTAAGAAAAAGCTTCTAAAAACTAAAATGATCAATATACAATATACACTGGCATAATTTCACTCTTATGGAACAGCTACATGAAATACTGAATCTAATTGTTCCCTTGAAAACCAGTATTATACATTTATGTCTAGGCTGTAATCAAGCCACATCTTCAGGTAACATGTTATGACTTTAAAGGCTCGATCCAGTTGTCAAATATCTGGCAAACATGCTATGATTAAGAAATAAAAAGTATTTGTTTACTTTCATCTGAACACCTCTACTTTCTCCTCTCCCTGTGTTACATGCTAAAGAAATTGCAACTCAGCTATCAGTTTAACCTCTCAAATTTTAGGGTTAAAAGCTGTTTTCCAGTGGCTACAAGCTTCTGTAAAATGGTATTTATTCAGCCTTTGTCTTTCCAGTGTGGCAAGAGGTGGGAACAGCCATCTGGGGGTGTGCTGGCCTGGAAGGTACCAGTGCCTGCACACCTGTCCTGGTGATCCATGCGTGGTCGTGTCCCGCAGCGCCCCTCAGGTCGCCTGGGGAGGTCACCAAGACTGGGCTCTGCCTTGTTTGCCTGTTTGTTTTATCCTAAATGGAGAGAAGCTGGTAAGAGTCACATATTGCTGAGGGCTGTTGAGCTGCTGCTAGTTCAGCCTTGCCATGGAGCCACTCTGCCTACCTCTGCCATGATTAGTTTATTATCCCAACACAGTATATTGTTACTAGGACTGGAATATGGCCATGCTAACTTTATTTCTTTCATTAAACTAAACAAATGAGACTCAAAAGATACATTAGGATCCAAAAGGAGCATTACCATTTTTTAGCCAGTTTTTCTTACCACTGCTGTAAAAGTATGAGGAGATGCATTGTAGGACTATAGTTTAAAACTGTGCCAGCAGAAGAATTTAGATGTTGTCCAAAATTAACAAATCCAAGCTGCTATTTCTCCCAGAGGTTAGATGGTATAATTTTATTTTCGTTTCCAGCATGCCTAGGTAGCACCTTCTATAAACTCTGCTGCCAAGGAAAATCTTGAAACATTTTAGTTGTTATTAAACTTAATTTTAGAGACAATTACCAAAGCATGATTAGCACATATAGCAGGGTGAGGGGATAGTGCACTTTTATTGGACAGCTAGGAGCCAGTGCTTATTTTTCCCAGATTACAAGGACCCTGGGTCTCGGTCTTGCAGATGTGTCCATGAACACCTTTGTTGCCAACAACCTGTTGGCTTTCCTCTGTGGGGTGTCTTGTGTGTGCCTAAGTGTCTGCAGAATTTGGGCTGTGGTACGTAATGGTCTGACAGAGGGAAAGCACTACTTGCTTCAGGTGCACCGGCAGGTGAGGACAAGGGGCAGAAGAAGAGCAAAACTCTCCATGGGGCTGTGTGTGTCCAGGCAGATGTCGCCTCAGTTCAGCACTAGGAGAGCCAGAGTGGTAAAAGCCATCCTCATTCCCTAAGCCAGCACAGAAGGCAGTTGGCCCCTTTATTTCATTAGCAGCACACTTATTAATACTCCTTTGAACTAAGGCAAGGTGGAAAATGAAGATTGCGTGTGGGCACCAGGCTGCCAAACCCATAGATGAAAGGTCTGCTCCTGCCCTCCCTGCTTGCACCCAGCCCACAGTGGACCTGGGCCACTGGCAGTTTCAGAAATGCCCAGTTACCTCCTGACATTTGCTGCCGATATCATCTTCAGGGGATGTTCACTGTGTACTCTTCAAAGATCTGGGGACCATTTTACCCTGCCAGCTGTGCACTGGGAGGCCTCTGTGCATATGCATGAGTGTAGCATGCACAGAGGCTGCTGCAGCTTGCCTGGAAGGGCACTGGCGGCTCCATCAACAGTAGGGACCAAGCCATGTGGCACCAAACTTAGCTGAAGAAAGGAGCAAAGGGAAAGGGGAATAAATACCTTTGGAAAGCTGTTCTTACATGTGAGGAAACAGATGACGATGCTTCTGATGCTAGCTGTGCTGTTCACAGATCTGTTTCCATTTAAAGTTTTCAGTTAGGTAGGTTGAGCAGTTACTCCCCTCCTGAGAAAAAAAAGGTTAATCTCAAACTTAATTTCAGCTCCAGCCCCAAAATGGTATCTTGTGACAGCTCATGAATGACCAAAGCATTACTTCTTGTCACAGTACCAGAAGGGCAGGAGGATGGTAAATTGAGATTCAGTTTCTAATTGCCAAAATGTTTTCCCCTCTACTTACCCTGTTTTGACAATGAGTGGTTTATGTCAGTTGAAAGGGGTCTGAAGATACGTCAGCATCTTACTTTTTTCTGTCCAACCAACTGTGTTGGCAAGTCAATTTATGAAGACTAAATTATAAGCAGTAGGCCAGAGACGGAAAAGTCTTTATTAGATAAAATACACTATGCAGGGTATAGCTCTCTGCCTGAGAACTTATCTGATGCCAGGCTGGCAGTATTCTTGCCCAATGGAAATTATTAGTCTTTGAGAAGGGTATGTAGTGAAACACATTAAAAATGGCAGTACAAAAGACATCTGACTGCTCATCAGTTATCACAGGTAGTTACACCACACTGTCTGACAACTGTGGAGGAAACCCACCTGAACTGGAGATGTGCCAGCCTTTAGGATAAATCACAGAGCAGATCTGATGACAGTGCCATAGGTGGATGTGACTAATCATAGAAGTAGCTATGCAGGGTGACACCGGCATAATTAGTTTTCAAAACTCTCAGAGGTCACTGCGTGTACATATACAATTTTATCCAATTAACTAAAATTAGTTTTGTACGTTGCGTGCCAGGGGTGTTTGTAAGGCTCTAGGTGTAAAGACTGGAATGGTGATCACTCTGGTTCAGCAGGCTGTTAGGGTTTGAAGCCCTGATTCAGCATGGTACTTCAACACATGCATAAATTTAAGCATTTGAGAAGTCCTGTTGCTGACAGTGGGACTATTTACGTGCTTCAAGCTGAATAACTGCTTAAATGTTTTGATGAATATGACAACACTGAATAAATGTGGTACAGGTCTAGAGCTTTTAAATGTCATGTCAGGCAGAGCAAACACCGTTAACAAACACCAAGTTCCTGTCAAAAGGGTACCCTGCTTCTCCAGGGTGAGGGAAATTTTGAAGTGGTGCTGCTGTGTGGGAGCAAACTCAGATCTGACTGTAACTCACTGCACACTTACCTTTCCTTGCTGCAGAGACTGCCTCATCTCTTCTTTGGTAGCAGCTTTGTATTACTTCTCCTTGTAACAAACAAAACCCAAAAAGTAGCTCACAATCTAAGCTCAAATTCTAGTGATTCTTGTGCAGTTTCATTCAAATTAGGGGCCATCAACATGTCCAAGATGTATTGATCCGCTGAGGAACCTCGAAGGCTGCAAAATCCAATGACAATTCATTTTTTGTTTCAACAGATCGAGCCAGAAGCCAGGGAGGGGCAGGGGTGGAACATTTCCATGGTTGATATTGCATTCATGAATCCAGCCCTTTGTTCGTCTGGGGGCTGCACGCTGACAAATGTGCTGTTTCCTGAAAGCCGTAACATCTTTGTCCAGTGTCCAGGTGCAGGAAGTAGGGTACAGACTGGGGTAGTCTGTTTCTAAAAAGGATTTTTTTTAAATCATTTTAAGATGAAGAAAGCAACCCAAAATCTCAAGACATGCTTAAGATCAAAAGGACTCCAGCTCAAGAAAATATCAGAGCCTCTTTTCATTCCACGGCTAGCCATCTTTCTCCACTAATGAAGCCTGGTTGAATCAGCTATTATCTGTCCTTTTTCATAGGCTCTGCCTTGTTTTTTCTTTCTGAAATCTTCTTTATGGTCATTAAGTCCACTGCAAGCTACAGATTAGGTAGTTGCATGTGTATTGAGATACCATGTCAGCCTTCTCCTTGGCTGTGATCGACAGAAGGCCAGTTTCATGGCACTGGCAATTAGTGAAGAATGGTAATACCCTGAATGCTGGTTCTCATATATCGTTGCATTAGATCACTCTACCCTTGAATTGCCTCAAGACCCAAGCTAAAACCCAGTCAGCCTATCAGTTTCATACAGCAGTTCCCAGCTTCAGAATCAATAGGAGGTAAGCAGACGGTAGTAGGGTCCCATGGAATTTGACAGCTTAGTACTGAAGCACAGTGCACACAAGATGTGGGACTTGGCTTGCAATAAAAGTCACTTTTTCAGTGGGGTGTTAAGGCTCAAAAAATAAAGGAAAAATACTCAAGATAGACCTAGTCTTTTTTTTATAGAACAAAAGATTCTCTTGAGGTGTTTTAAATAAGAATGGAGGAGATTAGAAACAAAAGACTAGAACACAAGTCTTAGACATTAGCTTAGACACTGCTCATAAAACTATAGAGGAAAAGCTGTCTTCTCTCTTCTCCTTAGTCTGATCACCTGTACTGCAGAAAGACATTTGTCTGACTGTCTCCTGCCTCAAACCCCATGAGCACTATCTACAGTAACCTACAGAGTACTGAGTCGATGTTTGAGCTCTCCAACACTTGGACCAACAAACAAGTGTCTTAATTACTGATTTATAAAGTCCTTTTTTTTTTTCTCCAGTAAAAATGGATGTTTAGGTGTCTCTGTTGAGTGCAATAGCTCTGCCAGGACATGGAGAGCACATCCCTCTGGACCACCTGGTGGCTAGGAGCTGCACCTGGCAAGGAGAAGAGCCAGGTTATAATATTTATTTCAAAATAAGTAGATTAGGCTTGTATACCTGAGTGTCCCACACTCTGGGATTGTGCTTTACCCCTTGAACCACCACAGACCAAAGACCACTCCCCAAAAAATAACAAGATGGCTTGGTTATGCCAAAATTTCAACATTCCCTCTTCTTTTTTTTTAATTAGGTCATAACTATTTCTCAAATTCAACTTGAAATGGAAAATGGTTTCCTTTGATCTGACAATCCATTCTTCTGCAGATACATTATATATATTTTTTTTTTAACAGAAAAAAATAGGCCTACAGAGAAGTGGCTAATATGTTTTTACAGCTGTACCTATTAAAGGACCCATTCACAGCCCAAGTCGGATCCAGCATGCAGTGAAGTTGACACGAAGCCACTGAATTAAATGGGCCTTGGACAAGCCATGAAACTCCCTGCAGATAGCATGTAACTGGGTATCAGAAATAAAATATAACCAATGGCAAGTCACTGCAAATGATAAAATCAAAACCAAACATGTTCTTGTGTTTTGTCACACTACTGTTTCGCCACTTAGTTTTCTGACCAACCTAGAGGAACAGACTGTGTTAGATGTCAGGAAGAGATGGGCTGTAACTCCTGTTAAACCAGGTGTGCTGGGCAGTAGTTATTTAACTGTCATGGCTAGCTGTGACAGTTACAACTTTCTCAAATACCTTCTCTGGAGGAAACCATGCATACAGTCCTTGTGTCCTCAGCAAGCAAGGACACCACCACTGGACACATAGGGAGGGAAGGGACGGTGTCTCACAGCAGTCGAAGGAGCACAGCTGGTGAGGAAGGGCTGAGGGCAATCTTCTGCCAAACAGAGGGGCTGCCCTCCCACTCTGCTCCCTGGGACTCCCCTTAGCCACCCTTGGTGGAAGGCATAGCTGTATGCCTCTGCCAGGCTGGGATTATGGTGGCCCTAGTTGTAGTTTAAAAACTTCAGGGTTTAGGGTAGTTTGAAGGTTGGAGTTTTTTTAATTGTAGTGTACTCTACAGCTGCTCCTGGACTTTGCTCCTCTGCCTTTCAGCGGCATACCATAGAGTGCCCTAGGACACTGATTACTTGGGAGGTTGACAGGCAATCCTCGGTGACTCCTGCTGCAGTGGTTTACGAAGTAACTGCCCACAGCTTTCCACTGTGGCAGTCAGTTTAAGTTTTGGTTCTTTCATGGAAGGAGTTGAGGCGTCTCTGCCCATGTTGAAGTCTGAGATGAGAGCGACCCTGGGAGGGGAAGGGATAGATGGGAATAGTTTCCACTGCTGAGCGAGATTCTCCACAACTCGCCTGTCAATGGCTGTGGTGAGTCTCACAGCACTCTTGGGCACTACATGAGGTATCACTGTTCTGGTCTTATGAACCGGAATGTTGCAGTGAGAGGGGCCAGTGTTGTGATCAGACCTAAACTCTGCATTGCTCTGTTCCAGCTCCTGTACCACTTCTGCTAGCAAGGGACCATCTCCAGAGAAGAGCTGAGCATTTGCAGCATGCCTGGAAATCCCCAGGCACTTCACACACTCACTACACATCAGGGTTTAGGTCTATACAAATAAGGGCATTTCTTTGTAAAAGGCAGGGACCTTCAGTACGTCAGAATCATGTCCCTGTTTGATCTCCGCTTATTTATCTAGCATGCTTTGAGGTTGTTTGGGGGTTTTTTTCAACAAAAGTGAGGCTTATGGACATATACTTTGTGCCAGTATATAAATCAGTGGCTCTGCTAAGGAAACGCTCTCCTCTAAATCCCGTGCTGAATCTCTCATGCTGCCTGAGTCATCAACTGTCATTCCTGAGGGATTCTCCCAGGCAGGGCAGTAAACCACCCAACGACTGAGCACCTTCTTGAAGGTATAGTTGTTATTGTTCATTTTACCTAAATCGCTCAACAGCACTTATTTTTCTCCATTCAGCAAGGAAAATTAGGAAATATTACATTTACTGACTGTAAACTCAGGAATTTGCAACTTTCATGTCATGTGCCCATTTCACTCAGGGCATGGGGCACCCTGAAGGCAGAACAAAGGGCATTTCTCCATTTGACCTAGTCTATTTTCCTTTCTTAATCCCCAGGGCTTTGTTCTTCTATTCCCCTTCTCTTCCACTGAAAACCATACATTTTGTTCAGTGTGGTGTTTTTCCAGTCTAAGGATACCATCAAGGATACTATAGTAACTCATTCATGCACCTCTTCTGCCTTAAATCCTTCTTCCACCCTTCAAGGAAGAGGAAAACAGAGCCAAGATGGAGCCCAGCAACATGCCGGCAAATGAACAAATTTTGAATACGTTCACTGGCCACCGTTCGTTTTCTGCCCCGCAGCCATCTGCATCACTTATTTTTCCTTCTAGTGGGTTGCCATGACGTCATGCACCCACACAGCCGTTGTCATTTCATTGGTCTTGAGCACATACACTTCTGAGGTACTGAAGGAGTTAAATGCAGGAACTCGTATCTTGCAGGACAGGCTGCTACGGTGGGAGAAGATGATCTGCTATGCGTGCAGTTGCCATTAGATGTCTCTAGCCCCTCGATCTTGGAAACGGAGGCGGTCAAGCATGACAGTCGGTGGTTGGTAGCAGAAGATGGAATTGGAAAGTGGTCATTAATCCTCCTAGTTAGCAAGCAAGGGCTGATATAAAGTGTCCAACCACTTGGGAAGGAGCTCTTGGACTGCAAACTAAACTTCTTATAAATCAAGGTCCTCTCTGACCTCTGGTAGGCCTGGACTTTCTGAAAGAAGTGGTCTAGTGCTCCAGTGGAAACTGAGGCAAGCATGCTGAGATCAGGACGCTCTGCATGTCATAAACATGGGCCTACAGAATTTGCTTCTCAGTTGCTGAGGAGGCTGCAGTTATTTTCCTCAGTTTAGTTGGCTTATTTAAACAACACAATAGATTTTCCCTGTGCGATTAACAGGGATTTTTCAAAATAAGATAGCTTACATTTCCAAAAATACTTACCAAGCCAAGCAAATCTAAGCAAAGCCAAGCTTCTATTATCTTAGTTGGGGCTGGAGTAGACCTTTAATATGGATCAGTTTGCTATTTCCATTTTCTATATGAATAAAACAACCTAGAGCAATATGAAATAACTTGTCATGGCTACCACGCAAGTTTAATGGCAGAGATGGAATTTGACTAAATGCTCAGGCTGCTCAGTTTGGCTCTTTCTAATTTTTTCATGCAGTTGTTTGCAGAAGAGAATTACATATGTGTTCTTTGCTGTGGGCTCGCTGAAAGTAATTAAGAATGGCAATAGGTGTTAAGATGAATGAAGGTCTCGAAGGTAAAAAGTCATGGATAGGAAAAACTGCAAATTACATTAATTGTGATCAATTAGAGAAAACTCCCCCCTCCCCCTCTTCTCTGAGCAAAAGAGTTTTGGAGAACTTGACTCATGAACTATGTCTGGTGCTCAGCAAAACCTCATGCACCCAAAGCTAACTGAAAGAGTCAAAGCGGCAACACTAGACCAGCAGCAGACGTAAGAATGGCTCCACCACCTCAAAGCAGAAGTCTGTTTCCTCCAAAGTGCCCAAAAGTGGAGGCTTGGGGGTGGGTGTAAGTCCATGGCAAAGATCTGCTCCCTCCCAGAAGGCTCTCCTCCTCCTCCTCTGCCTGCCGCTGGTGCCCGGCTATGCTCAGGCAAAGGGAAGGCTCACACCAGTGCTGCCCCTGGGCATTCGTATTTTACGTGCTCTTGCCATTCGCCTGGGCACCCCAGCCCTTACTCGCGTGACCACTGCAGGCACTGGCAGACCTGCCAAGGACAGGTCTCTCACGGGCAGGTTCAGGCCAGTCATGCTGTGTTTGGCAGCACCAAACTTTAAATCACTAGCCACAAACAGCTGCAGGGCCACATAAATAAATAATAATTTCAAAATTTTCCAATAGTTGCTGAACTTCTTATAAAAAAGAGTTAACGAAGATGAATGAAGCAAATTCTAAGTGTTTGAGATTTATGGTCTATGCGATGACCTTCCTTTGAAACAGTGTCAGTGTCATTCCCCTTGCTGGCTGAGTGCACACACACACACACACACACACACACACACTGTCTCTGCAGCTCTCCCAGCGCATTTCTGTCTGGTTTTATTTTTTCTCCACCCTGATGTATAAGGATGTGCCTTATCTTCATGGCTTGGGGAACACATCGGACTTTCAATAAACATACACAATGTAGTTCCTTTTTTTTCCAAGAGTCAAAAGGAAAAGGCTCCTCCCCACAAGATAAACAACCCCCCCACCCATTCCCTCAAGCAGATACATAGGGGAAGAGATGACTGGCTTCACATTGTGCCCTTTACGTCTCCAGGCTGTTGCCTTCTGCAGTGGAGAGCTCCATTGATGAGGGCCATCTCTTGAGAGTGCCCTGCTATGGGTCACCCCAGGTGAGGTCTGGGACTCTCAGAGCCAGCTGTACCTGATGCCTGGCTTCTCCCTTACCCTTTTGCCAGAGAGACTGACATTTTCCACCAGGACAATATAACACCCAAGGAGCCAGGCATTACAGAACACATTCCATGGTCTGCCGGAGTTGATCCTGCTCCTGTTGAACTGATACCAACTGATTCCTATTGCTGATGGCTGAAATGTCTTTTAAACTAATAGTGTGGCATGGTTTTGATTTTTAAAAAAAAAAAAAAAAAGTCCATTGACCTAAAGACCTTGAAACTTGTCCAATTTGCCTTACAACCTGACCCCAAGACCGTTAAAAGTCAGTTTAAAGTCCCCCTTTGATTTCATCGAACTTTAGATTGGCCCTTGGAAAATGTTTCAATTAATCTTTGCCATGTTTATAATGAAATCTAAATTCATGTTAGTTTTGTGCAGTTCCCATTTTTATAATAAATGTTCTTCACCACCTTGTTTCCAACAAAGAGATGTGCTCAGGCCCTACAGACCAAGTAGAGCCTTAGATAGAAGGTAAATCAGTAGCCACATGGGACTTAACATTTTTGAAGGATGCCACAGTGATGTCAAAACCATGGTGGTTATTTATCAGAAGGTCCCCAAATCACTTTTCACCACAGGACAGTCTGCTTACCCCTTTACCTTACAGTCCCATTATTGGGGAGCAACACTGAGCTCACTGCCTTGGTTACTCAAGGAGGGAAGAAAGAATTGCATTGCAGTGAGAAAAGCCTATGTGGCCAAACTACAGGCAATGACACATTCATCCAGGGTCAGTCACGGAAAAAAGAAACCACATGAGAACCAGTTGCCACCAGTCAACTGGTAGAAGTCTACATGACTACTCTTAGGCTGCAGCAAATGTGAGGTCATTCATATTAGCATAGATCTCACTTGTCTTCCATGGAGGATGCAGAGATCTCAAATTATCCCACATGTGCCACTGAGCGAATCGGCAGGGACAGTTGCCATGGATCAGCAGACACCTGATAATTTGTTACCCAGCAGTAAGTTCTTCATGTGTTCAAACCTGCAATCTCCCTTGGGACTGAAAGGGGCTCTGCAATGTTTTGGGGTGTGCCAGGCTTTCTGTCTAGCACTCAGATGTTGTTTACCTCTTTCTAGTGCCCTTCTATTGTTATTTATTTTTAAGAATGCAGTCAGAATTGCAGTTCCTGCTATTTTTTATTAACTGCCATTTCTTGCTATTCACCTGCTGACTGGAGTGATTATTTCAGAACATCCTTAGCGCTTGCCCCTCTCTTCACTCCAGTTTGAGAACTATCGCTTTTGGGGCTGCTCAGTTCTGGAATGGCTCTGTGTTTGGTGGTATCTCCAAGCAAGGATAAATCACTCCCTGGGCTGTGAAAACTCTTCCTTCAAAACACCAATATTAATGAGGCTCCAGCCCTTATCTTTTGTATTGCAGCTGCTTCTCTCCCTCATCCCACCAGAAATGTTTAAAACAACCAGAACCAAGAGAGCTTAAATTAGCTTTCAAGGACACAAACTCTACGTCATATGCACTTCCATTCAATTTTGTTTACGTTCTCAACACTGTTGGCTCAATTATATCCCTGTATTCCCATCTAGTGCTTATTCAGGATCAGTCTGCAAAGTACATCTTCTGATGACAACTTGGGTTTCCCATCTGTAGTCCACAAAGGACCGTGATGTGAAGGTGGTAACTGGTTTTGGTGCCTTCTAGAATAAAACCTTGCACAGGTGGAAGCCACAGGACGTGTCAGCCTCTCAGCATATCTGAGCAGAAAGGCAGGCTGGATAGCACATAGCGTATGGGAGACCTGGAGAAGTTGATTTAGTGGAAGTCTAGCTTCCACGGCAACCAGCAGCAGTGTCACGTCCTTGGGGTATGTACTGCCAAGGAATCTTCTGCTGACATGATGCTCAGACCTCACTATCACACAGCAGTCTTCTGAGGGGTAAAGCAGTGTGGCACTCGAGTTGACATTGTCATCCTTCTGTTTTGGTGTGTCATTTCAGTCCTGTGTGCCATGTCCAGCCTGGGTTTGCACAGCATTAATAGTGCATGCTAATAATTAAAGGATAATGGTCTGCATGTTCTGCAGAAGGATGACTGAATACACTGGAGTCCCTTCCTGAACTGCAGTTTGGGTGCCTATCCTGAATTAACACAGATAAGCCCAGCTGAATAAAAATTCCTTTTACTCAGGGTTTAAGGCCCCGTTTCTTGAGGAGATAGACAAATGTCTACTAAAAAGCCAAAGCTATCCCAAAAAAAAGCTTATCCCAAAGTATAAGCGATCTTGGCCAGTAGTACACAGCAAAATCTAGCTTTAATAAATGTATGGTATTCCTTACAAATGCCAAAATGTTGTGTTGTTGTGTTTTGTTGTGTTGTGTTGTGTTGTGTTGTGTTGTGTTGTGTTGTGTTGTGTTAGAGAAGTTCTTTTGAGAAAAGAATGGGCTTGATATAAGTCAGATCCTTATGACTAACTCAGGGTGGTTAAAACAACAACAAAAAAAAACCCCTATAAAGCAATAATTAGAAGGACAAGCAGGAACAGGGAGCAAAAGCAAATGCAAACCATACAGAGCCTTGGAAAATACAAGAAAGCACAAAAAGCCTATAAATACTTGTGTCAATAAAGCAAGCCACTGGCCCTCATTTAATTAGCAATTTTTATTAACAGTGGTTTGTTGACTAGTGTAGTGTTTACCTAGGGCCTGCATAAAAAGCATTACAATCAGGAGATAGTGGCATTTTAATCCCCCTATTCCCAGTGTGGAAATGAAAGCGCTAAACTGGTCATTTGTGTCCATCAATAGACCAGGGGCAGAGAGATCACCAATCTTTGTATTTTCTTTGGGGGGTGGTATGCAGGGGGGTATACCCATGGGCCCAGCTAAGCTGCAGCTTGCAGAGAGGCAGGAAGTAAAATTGTTTTGGCCGATGTTTCATCTGTTGCACACGGATTCATAAGACCACGACCAGCAAAGCAATTGCTGGTTCCCAAATCCATCTCTTCCCTCCAGTGGTGTAGCAGGATGTGAGCTGGAGATCACATATATTATTTTCAATATTTGAACTCAAAACCCATTAATTAGAAATCTAGAGTCTAGTTTCCATCTAAAATGTAAACTTCCATTCCAGCAAGGCAAGTCCAGTGGAGACTTTGGATTGGAGGGAGGGGGCCAGGACCACCTCACCAGTTTATTTACCGCAGTGCTGAGTCCTGGAGTTATCCTCCTCACTCTCTGTTGGCAAAATAGGAAACAAGATGGTCCATGATTTTTTTTTTCAGAAGTAAGGTCCTCTCTGGAATTCAGAAAACATTGTTTTGTGTCCCATTTCTGCTTCCCTTAATCTGAGGTTGGGCAGGGACTGAGCCAAATCCAGAAATGGCTTTAAAGAGTCAAAATGAAGTGTTAGATGGGGTTGTTTAGAGTGACCCCAAGGGATCAGTGCACCGCTGAGGCTTGCTGGCCCCTTTCCACTCTTTCTTAGTGCCCTATGCCTGCTCAGAAAGGCCTGCACTGCTGCGGGCTGGTGGCAGGGAGATGGTGACACTGGCCCTGGAGACAGGGAGGGCTTCTCCTCCATCCCTTCTGTCCCAATAGAGCTATGTAGGGGAAGCTAGCTGGAGAAATGTGGCCAGCTGGTGTAGGTAGGGACTACAATATTGTCTGCAGTCCTGGCTTAGACCCAGACGTGGGTCACCCCCATCACTGCTGGACCCTCAGCCTGCTGTGTGGACTCGAGGTATTTGTGCAGGGAAGGCTGGGGTGGCAGGAATGCTACCTATCTGGTACATTACATCCAACCCCTAATTACAGCCAGAGACTTCCAAGTCAGATGCCGGTAGCTAAATGGGTGTGGACCGAAATCCTCTTCCTGGTGAGTTGGACAGGCTTCCAGGAGGCTGGCGTGCAGCCAGGACAAGGTAAGGCAGCCAGTCCCCTGCCAGGCAGCTGACACATCGCGGGGGATTTCTTGTGCCTATTCCATCCCAGCTCTCCTCCTGTCACGCCACAGCTCACAGAAGTCGGGCTTTCTGGCCAAGTTCAGGAAGGCCCCACCAGCATGTGCTGGGCTGAGTCCACCAGCAGAGCCAGAGCAGCTCCCAGCTTCACCCCAGGCTGTGCGCTCGCAGGCGGTGCAGCCCAAGAGCCACGGCTTGGTAGCCACTGGCAGAGCCCAGCCATGCCTTTAACCCACCCGGAGCAGGTGTGCATCCTGCCCCTCTATGCAAGGTCACCCTCTAGTTGATGCAGACACTTTTCCGCTTCCTCAAATAGCACAACTAACTATCCCACCTCAGCCCGCTGCAGCGGGCAGTGAAAATGTGGAGCTTTTTTTCCAGCTTACATTTTCCTCAAAAATGAAGGAGACTTGAGCTGTGCCATGCTGCTGAAGAAGGAGTCAGGATCTCCAGCTTGCTGCCTCTGTGGCTGTGCTGGGTGTGAAGCATACCTGACAGCTGATGGCATTAATGACCTTTATCTCCAGGAGCAAGGAGAGGAGGGATAACTCACAAGTGGCTTTAATGGGTGAACATAAATATAACGGGAGACCCGCATTCATATAATTATCTGTCTAATCCATCCAGCTGTCGTACACACACTTTATTGATTATACACACACACACACACACACATAACATATATCTGCAATATGTATATATATTTGCAAAATGCTTAACAAATCATCCACGGACTGGAAGATTTATCCTACTTGTCACGACTGTTCAGGCTGCCATTTCCATTATAGCTATTCTTTTCCAGTGTGCCTAACTTTCTTCAGTGTGGCACTTTTATGCTGGCATTTAAACATTGTGTTTCAGCAAAGTTTGAAAGGAAAAATATGAAGAGATCTTGTTCAACCACTTTTAGGTTCAGTAAAAATGAAAAATTACTTTCCCCACATTTTTGTGTTAATAACAAACTCCTCTGCTCAGCCTGACTGATGATGAGACAATTTACCTGGGAGGCATTGCAAGTCTCTCAGCAAAACAAAGCAAAAAACTTCTGTAACTCTCCCTGGTCCTCGCTGCCTCAGGGGAAGGGAAAATAAAGCAAGACTATTTCCTTCCAGGGGAAGGAAAAAAAAATGTATGCAGAAAAAGAAAAACCTTTATGTTAGGGTCTGTCGGCACTATTTGTAAATATTCTCCAAGCTTGAAGCTTTCTCCTTCCTTCTTTTTAATAATAAAAAATGTGGGGAGAGGTTTTGTCTTTTTCCATGAGAAGAATTGAGTTGCTTTGTTGCAGATGGGGATGCCATTGCCCTGATAACCCACTCCTGCAGAGTGGTGTTGCCAGACAAACAGGAGAGCTGCAAGGAGTGTGAGAGGACAGCAACACTTCCCCAGGTCACTGCCTGCCAGGTAGGACCCACACGACTCCCACAGTAACTGTCCTCAGAAAATAAAGGGAACTTTTGCCCTCCTTCTCTCCCTCTGGCACAAACAAACAAGCAACAAAATAAAGGCCCTAAACTGAAATTTTGAGGTGGCATATTTTTAAAAGGTTAGACTATATATAAAATGAAAGAAACATTGATCTGGGTGTTGTATTTCTTTTCTGTTACTGTTATCATAGAGTCATAGAACCATAGAATGGTTTGGGTCAGAAGGGACCTTAAAGATCATCTAGTTCCAACCCCCCTGCCATGGGCAGGGACACTTTCCGCTAGACCAGGTTGCTCAAAGCCCTGTCCAACCTGGCCCTGAACACTTCCACAGAGGGGGCAGCCACAGCTTCTCTGGGCAACCTGTTCCAGTGCTGCACCACCCTCACAGTAAAGAATTTCTTCCTTATATCTAATCTAAATCTACACTCTGTTAGTCTAAAACTGTTACTCCTTGTCCTATCACTACACTCCCTGATAAAGAGTCCCTCCCCATCTTTCCTGTAGGCCCCCTTTAAGTACTGGAAGGCCACTCTGTCTCCCTGGAGCTTTTGCTTCTCCAGGCTGAACAACCCCAACTCTCTCAGCCTGTCCTCATAGGGGAGGTGCTCCATCCCCCTGATCATCTTTGTGGCCTCCGCTGGACCCACTCAAGCAGGTCCATGTCTTTCTTACACTGGAGGCCCCAGAGCTGAACACAGCACTCCAGGTGGGGGTATCAGAAGAGCAGAGTAGAGGGGGAGAATCACCTCCCTCGACCTGCTGGCCACACTTCCCCTGATGCAGCCCAGGATACGGTTGGCTTTCTGGGCTGTGAGCGCACATTGCTTGCTCATAGTCAGTTTTCCATCCACTAACACCCCCAAGTCCTCCTCCGTAGGGCTGCTCTCAATCCACTCAGTGCCCAGCCTGTATTTGTGCTTGGAGTTGCCCCAGCCCATGTGCAGGACCTTGCACTTGGCCTTGTTGAACTTCATGAGGTTTGCACAGACTCACCTCTGAAGTCTGACAAGGTCCCTCTGGATGGCAACAGAACAGATATCAATAGAAATGTGTGGAAGTAGGGGTGATCTTAAAAGCAAACAGAACCTGCAGAGTGCTGGTCTCTGCTCTGTCTTGTGCAGGAGCTCAGAGGGATACTTAGGCAGTCTGGATGGTCTGGAGAGCTTCAAATCCAAAAGGTGTAAATGGGAAAGCACTACAGGTGTGCCAGTGGCCAAGATAACATTGTCTTAGAGCCTTAACTCTTGCATTTCCTGACTTAAAGTTTGCAAGATAATTGTGAGGGCCTAATGATTCTATTGACATAGTTTTTGGCAGGGCAGGGAAGGGAAGGGAAAAGGAAGAAGGATGAAGGAGGAATATAATAATAATATAATAGTAACTGGTGACAGTAACCAGGCTTTATTACAAAAAGGATATGAAATCCACCTTCTGCACATGGAGCCAAGGTGTAGACTGCTTCTGAAATGAATCTTGGCCTAAATGCCCCAAAACCCTGGAAGTGTGGCAGCACACCCAGGAAAGAAAGACTTTTCTGATGTTTAACCATGGCCCACTGTGCTGTGGCAGCACCGCAGGGCTGGCATCCTTAGCAGTGGGCTCTGCAGTGGAGGTGAGGTTGGCTACCATTGGCTCTTTTGTTTAAGAAAAATCTGACCTTTTTATTCTGTAACAGTCCCTGACCCTCATCCCCCCATTTGCCATGACACCCCACTCTTCTGTAGCCAAAAGCCAGATATGCCAAAACAATACTTGTAAGGCACGAGCTGTTGAGCCAAAGTTTGCTGAGGCTGAGCAGTTATTTCTAAGAGTGGGATCACTGCATGCATGTCCTGTGCTTGTTCTCCCTGTACAGCTGTGGCCAGCTGCTGATGGAGACAAGATGATGGGATAGAATAGAATAGAATAGAATAGAATAGAATAGAATAGAATAGAATAGAATAGAATAGAATAGAATAGAATAGAATAGAAAATTTCAGTTGGAAGGGACCTACAATGATCATCTTGTCCAACTGTGTGACCAATTCAGACAGATCTTTGATCTGAGCTGACACAGATCTTATCTTGGTCTTATCTTCTGATATGTTATCTGTAAAACTTAGTTCCTCTCTGTTTAGGCATATTATGACACACAAGGTGCCTGCCCAGTGCTTTTTAATTGTGTTGGAAAGCTGTGAAATTCCCTAAACTCTTACCTGGGAAAAACACGGCGACAGTACTGCTGCAGCCCCATGTGCCAGGAGGCTGCCTGCGTGGCTGTGCCAGTGGAGATCAGAGTGACCGGGAGGCTGCGCTTCACACCAGGCTGCAGATGCTGGAAGCAAGGCTGGGGAAAAGGAGGTCTGGGGGCTTTGAAGGCAGCGTGATATCGGTGTAGAAGGTATGTGAGAGCTGAAGTTGGATCGATAGTGAATTTGGGCTTTGCTGGTGATTGCTAGATTTTGAAGGATTGCCCTGATAAGAAAGGTGTTTCTGTAAGCAGGAACAGATTGGATTTTTTTTTTTAATAATTGGGCTTTCCTAGCTTGAACATATATGTCAGTCTTTCTGTGGTGTAAATTAGTCTCAGCTGATGATTTAGACCCACCGATGGTCTGTTCACATATCCTTTTGTTCCTTACTAACTTGTTTACGGCTTGAGTTATACTTCCCACCCAGGACTGTGTTGAGCTTGAAGTGAGGCCCAGCAGGCTGTGGGATTTGCTGGAATACAGCCATTTCTCACGCAGCTGCAGCCAGAGGCTGAAGGTCCCAAGCCGAAACACCGCAGCCAGGGTGTGGCGATTGAGCAGTTTGGCACGGGTGGATGGGGTGGAGCGGCTGCCTGGTCATGGGGCTGGCACAGGCTGGGACAGCAAGGAGGAGGGCCAGCACCGGTCTCATCAGGGCTTCTGCCCCACCTGCGATGCTGCGTGCTGCAGCGGTGAAACCCTGGGGTTAGAGATGGCCGCCCAAAAAGCTGGCATCGCCTGGTTGTCCCTGGTGCGAGAGCAGCGTTGTCAAGGAGGGTGCAAGTCCCTTCATGCCGCTTGGCTACTGAACCGCAGCCCTCTTCCGAAACAGCACTCCCTCACCACTGGGGCTGGGGGGGTCAGTCAGCCCTGCCAGCCTGAGCAGCACAAAGCGGTGGCTCCCGAGGGCCAACAGCCGCCAGGGATAGAGCAGGGAGAGCCAAGGGCTGGGGAGATGAAGCAGTACCTCTCAGGTCCCGGGGCTCCCTGCTGCATGCCCAGCAAGGTCCCTGAGCACGCAAGAGCCTGGTGCCAGCAGCCCCCCTTCCTGGCTGTGGGATTTGGGACTGCCCAGCAGCCCATCTTGCATGCCCCAGCGCTGGCCACGTACATAATCCCAGGGCAGGATCCATGCTTGAACTGCACGTGAACCGTAAATCCCCACTCCTAAGGCTGAGGGCAGTTCCCACTGGCACGCCTGCTGCGGCGGCTCAGCCTGGTCCCAAGCACTGCCGCCCAGAGCAGCTGTCTCGTTTAAATTGCTTTATAAATGGGCCAAGGAACCCTGGCTCCAGCCTTCAGCTGAGTAATAAATACACAATAAAGCAGCCTCAGTGGCTGGGGGAGGCCAAACGATCAACACTTCCAAAACAGGGAGGATGCTCTTACTGAAAGGAGGTCGGCTTTTGTAATGTTTTAGCCCTTTTCTGCCCCTTCTAAGGATCCCTCCTGGAGGAGATGGAATAGAGGCTATGTTTAGCCAGCTGTATGCCCAGATGGTCACAACGCTTATGAACACCATCCCCTAGGAATAATTGTATTAAGTCTTCCTTGGATTTTATACTCTTGGGGTTTAAAAAAAAAAAAAACAACAACAAAACAAACAATTCTCTCTAGAATTAATGGTTTAGCACTTCTGCGTTTAGTGTATTAAGAAAGCAGCCAGTGCCCAACAGGTCTTTGTAGCCACCTTCAAACACGAGACATCACACAGAACTGTGACTTCTTAATGAAAAGCTGGGAAGTATGTAATTGTGGCTGAGGTAGGACGTGCTGACGTGCCAGAAAGGACATTTGAACCCTGTTATACCAGTATGCCTGCATGGGTTAAACTCTGTACTCACCAGCCGTGCGAGGAGCTCTTCTTTGCACAGACAAGAAGAGCCAGTGAACAGTTTTCAGCCTCCTGTTAAGCACAGCACATGGGAATGAATGTATGCTCTCTTTAGCTTGCAAATTTTACATCACCTATTGCATTTCCACTCACTTCTTTCTTTGGGGAGAAAGAAAAGAAAGCAACCAAAGAAAAGAAAGCAACAAACAAGAGAAATCAATGAACCATGGCAGAGCACTCTGCTGCGCACACACTTCACACCCGCCTTGGGAGAAGGCAGGGAAGGGCGGGGGGACAAGGGGATGAATGAAGGCAACACCACACAGTTCATTTCAGGAATGTGCTGAAAGACGAGAGCGGTGACAGTAATGTAAAAACTTTTCAAGGAGACCATTTGGAAGGGTATGTAAGTTTTAAAAGCTAGTGTGCACTTTCCTGGTACATCCCATTGGAAGATCATGAAGTGCTTGGCAAGCAATGTAATCCCACAGCACTGCCCTCCCGTTACCAGACTCCTGCCTGATGACATACCCACTTTACGGGCAGGGACACTGAGGCACAGAGAGGTTATCCAGTTTCTGCAAGGAGAAAACAACTTATATTAGGGAAAGATAGATAACACCTGTGATTGCAGAGATCTGACCTTGATAGTCAGGGGTTCTTGCCCAAAGATTTACATTTCTACTTACTATTACATTGTTGAAAAAGCCAAGAATAATGAAGGATCTGTAAACCATCCACCCAACACACTAGGGTCACCAACACTTCCCTGCACCCCATTGCAAACTGTAGTAAATGACCTTCAGGCCTAAGTGTTATATTCCATAAGAAGGATCGGGAAAGGCCATGACTAGTGGTCTGGGTCCTTGTCATGACAGAGAATGTACAAAATGGCTGAAACAGAAATGGAGGCTGCTACTAGCCTATCACTGCTGGTCCAGTGAGGTCCAAATGCTGCAAGTAAAGCTTTCCAAAGGTGTCCTGTATGGAGAGCATGGGGAATTAAATCCATGCTTCCCCAAAGACATAGCAGCCTACATATCATACCACAGGCAAAACCAGCTGTTACTGGTCTGGGAGACCCCAGCAGAAACCAGATGTGCAGTGTCAGAAGAAAGGGAGCATTGCTCTCCACCTAGTGTTTGGCAGTTGACTTCTGAAAATTAGCTGCTGCAGAACCACTCAGGCTTGGGCGCGACCATCCCTCAGCCCTGAAATGCTGCTCTGGCGGCTGGGAACAAGAAGGCTGCAGCAATGTCCTGGCTGTAGCCTGTTATTCCCTGCCATGGCCCTTGTTTGGAGGCCACCAGCACGCTTGGCAGAGTATGAGCATGTGATTCCTGCTCAGCCACTCCATTCCTCAAGACCCTGGCAAAATCGCTTCTCTGCCCCTCTCTGCTCCTGCAGCACTGCAGGGAGACGTGGCAAACCCACTAATTGAGGCCCCTGGCATTATCCTCCTACCACACAGGATTCCTGTCTCTAAAATGGAGCAGGGATGAGATTAGCATCTTCTTCTCCCTCTCTTGCTACACTAGCTTTTGACAGACAGGTAGATGGGGGAGTAGAAAATGGTGTATGGGTAGAGCTGTGAGTTTTGATAGAAATTGTCATCAGCCTGATAGCAGAAGCATCAGGTGGGGACAAGGTGGCTCTGACCTGCTGTGAGGGTGAAGGAGAGGGTGGCAGAGGAGCACAACACAATGTGAAGGGGCTTTATCTCAGCACAGCCCATGGAGTGAATGGGGATAACTAACCTCTGCCTCTGCCTGCACCCTAACCTTGTAACACACAAAACCCTAGAAAATCACGTCACACAATTCATCCTACTGAAATCGCTACCACAGCCTGCAGGATCAGGCACGTACTTTAAGCCCATTTAATGTATCATTCAGTAATAAACCCGGTCGTTTTCACTTGTCTTTTAGAAGATACATTTTCTCATTATATATGCACCAAGTAGAGGCTAAAGATCCAGAAACTACAGCTACGGAGTTTTGGCGTTCCCTCTCATCAGTTTGGTTAATTGCTCGTTTCATTTACTAGCTGGGTTTTAACTTTCCTATGGATCACTTGGCTCTTGAAATTCCATAAGTACCGAAAGTCAGCAAATTTTGGAAAGTGTTCTCTGGAGGAAAGTCCTGGAACTCTTACAACAGGCATAATTTTCATTTGTGCAGATTTAGTGCTCTCACAGAATAAATAAGCATTAACTATCCCACAATTGCTGCAAAATGCAGCAGGTTTGTAGCCTGCCCTGTGCTGTACTAGAAGCCTAAGCATTTTACCTTGCAGGCTAAATGCCTCTATGAACAAAAATTGCAATCATTACTCAGCAGATACCTTCCAGCTGAAACCTCACTCAGGAATAGCTATGTCTGGCTTTAATACGTGTAACACCAGGACAGTGGTGTTTGCATTTAAACGCTAACTTTTGTGTGAGGGGAATCATGAGGAACAAAGGTAAATTTTTATTAACCCTTCTAGCCACTGGGTGCCACTAGTGATTTGTTACCTTAACAGAATAGCAGCAATCCACACATAAACTGTTGCAATAAACTGTTAATGCATAGGGAGTTCACCCTCAGCCTATTCAATTTATTTAAAAAGCTTCCACCCTGTATGTCTCTGAATTTCCTCTGTTCTAATTCTCAGTGACTGTATTTCAGTGTCGGGGTATCGTTTAAGGTGCTGATTTAGAGGCTGTGTGCCCAGCTCTTAGAAAGCCTGATGAAGCAAGCAAAGCACTCGAGCTTACGCTTACCTTTAAAACAACTAAGTAGAGCCTTTGCAATCAGTGAAACTGTTCACATGCTTACAGCTAAGCATATATTTCACTGGATTAGTGCATAAAGTGACTGGAACTGAAGACATGGTCAGCAAAGAAACCCTCTGAGCTATTGCCTTTGCTGCTGGTTATCTTCCCCAAATTCATCCTTTGCAATGTAGACGCAATTCCATACTTTCACATACATATAACTACTGCTATTAATTCCTAGCAGGGGACAGCATCAGACCCCTGGTTTTAATGGTCTGCTTTTCATCTCTGTAATCCCCATCCCATCTCTCATTCTGCTTTTCACTTCAAAATATCCTTGCCTGCCTCCCCCTCCTCCATCCTTATTGTTCTGATGTTCCCTGCCACGATTTCTCCAAAGGCAGGATGGCGAGGCAGTTCAGTAAGAACAATCCATTTCCACAAATAGACCCGTACAGGTTGAAGTATGCACACGAGTTTACGCTACACCTGAAAACATACAGGGCAAAATAAACCCCAGGGATCTATTTGAATGTTGTACCTACAGAGAGGTGTCCACTGTTTTTTTCCTCTAATTTAAATTAAAGTGATACAAATTCTGTGTAGGGACAAGTCTTAAATGGCCAGTGCAGGTGCGCATTAAACCCCAACAAGCCAGGCTCAAATTGAAGCTGGGCGCTTGAATAAGAACTGCGATGGAGGAACAGGTTGCTGGGGGGTAATGAACTACCACATGTCAACTGCGTTGGGGTAATTTTCCTGGTTGCAAATGCCCTAAACCTGCAATGCCCACAGCGAATGCAATGCACCCTGTGTGTCTGCCAGCCCTGCTTCACACATCTCCAGGGTGAGAGCAGGCACACAGGCATCGTATTAGACTGGCTGACGTGCTGTAGATCCACACGCCGGTACATCTCATGATAAAAAATGCCTGCAGATCCCAGTTCACCTTCTTCCTTCTTTTCCCCAGTCCCAGGCATATCCGAAGTCCACCAACGGCTCCGCTCACCCTTCCTGCGGCTCCCCCTCCCCTTCCCACTGCTGCTCCAGCCGCAGGGGCTGGCTGCTCCCACGCTCCCATTTGTATGTCACTCACGCGGCTCTCCCCACTTAGAGCTGTCTTCTGTTTCCTGCTGCCAAGAACCATCTCTATTTGAACCTCCCTTTCAAACCCATGATTACCAGAAGCCTTCCTCGCATCTCGTCTCTCTTCGGCTCTTCCTTACTATTCGCTTCTTGGTCCGCATTTTATTTTTGTCTGCAAGTGAGTGCTCTGGGGCAGGGAAGCCCCACGTGTACTCACTGCGCTGCAGAAATGATGTGACAGCATGCTCCTCGCTGTGCAGAAGTGGCCTGGAGAAAAGGGCACCTCATCGCCTGGGGGTGGACAGGACAGCGCCGTGATGAATTTTTAACTGTTATGCCCGATTCTTTGGTCAGGAATACTCCCATGTCTTCTTCCGACCAGTGAGGCAGCCTCCTGCATCAAGAGTAAGGGAGAACAGGAGCAGAGGTGTCACACAGCTGATCTGCTCTCCTCTGGGCCATCTTCTGGCATGGGTTGGAGACCAGGCTCAGAGCAGTTTGGTGTGGCAGGCTACAGAGGAGCATTTTAACAGGAAGCTGTGGGTACAGAGAGATTGTACAACTGAGTTTCATTTTCAAGTAGCTGTACTGGGTAAGTGGGGCAAGGACGTAGATAGGTAGGATGCACGGCTAAGGCCAAGTCCATGGACTATGTTCAATTACTCATGCTCAGTAGGACTCCCTTTTTAATTAATTAAGGTTTTTCTCCTTCAGACATTTTAAAAATTACTCAAACGGTTCTTCTAGCTACAGGTGTCACATGAAAGAAGGGTTGCACAAAATCACCACTTAATTAAATAAACATCTCTCCGGCCAATGACCCTTCTCCAAACTTGGAACCTCCTTGCCATCATTACAGCCCCACATAAACCATAGCAGTTAGCAGTCTGCTTCGGGATTACAGTGTTCCTAGCAAGAGAAATTGCTCCTGAGATCATTTAACCTCCCCGGGGAGATGACAGGAAGGAATTAATCTTCCGCTGCTAATCCGCCCTGTGCTGCTGGATCAAAAATTGGCATCGATGGGGGTGCCTGCGTAGGGGAGCCTGCAGTGGCATTTACCATCCGTACATACTCCCTCCCACCTCCTCCCCAGTGCGGCTGAGGAATCAGGGGGCAGCTATTTCAGGAAGTCTACGTAACGTACTATTAAACAATTTGTGCTGGCTGGGAAGGAGGTTTAGTTTCTAGCATTGCTCTCCAGTCCTATATATGCCAGCAAGGTGATTGTTGCAGAAAAGCTTTCACTTCAGTCCCAGGAATCAGACTCCTCATTAGTTTTGCTGCTATTTGCAATCTTTTTTATTTTATATTTATTTGGGGTTGTTCATTATTATTATTATCTTTATTAATAATTTTAATATATTATTCACAGGTGCCCAGGTACATCAGTTTTTTATTCCCCAGAGTGCTTGTAGGAAACAAAATGCACTGTCATGACCCCGTGCCTGTGAGAGTCTTTATGTAGGAAGCAGCTCTGCAACTGGTTTGGAAATGTCCCTTTTATTGTTTTCCTGGTGAGCACAATGGATCCAAGGAACAATTCAATATGTTTGTGGACAATCTACAAGCAGAGGGAGGGTTCCGGTTTATAAAGCTGAGGTGGGGTTGGTCCTGGAACAGGGACAATACCTTGGGATACAGTGCCCAACCGTATGGTGTGAATAGCAAGTAGCAAATGCCCTTAGCGACTGGCTTGTGAAAAAAAATTAATTTGCTAAAGAGCATTGGTACGAAGTCTCCTTGAAGAGTTGTAAATCACAAGCCTGTACAAAGGGAAACCTGCTCCTGCATAGTCTGTGAGCAGGGACAGACTATCACGATGGATCGGACTATTCTTAATGAGCCTGAACTTAATAAAAGGAGCTCAGAAAATTGTAGCCTCATCCAAATCAAAGACCAAGATCCCACTGATGCTGGCAGAGGCAGGATGGGACCCAACAGGCAGATTTTTTTCACAGTAGAGGATAGCTGCCTGTTTCCTTCTCTGCAGCATTCAGGTTTTCAGCCTGGGTCCAGCTGTCTCCGCTGAGACCTTGTGCTCCCACAGCTCCCACCTCACCAGGCAGCAGGACCAAGATGTGGGAGCAGGATGCCCAGCCCAGACCCTTTCCCTGGCACAGAAGATGCTGTGGATAGGAAAGCCAAGCCCAGAGCAGGACACAGCAGCAGCAAGGGCTCTCGGGAAAGCTCTCACCGACCGGGGTAGGGGGCTGCCCGGCATGGGAGCAAAGTCAGACCCTTCTATTGCTAAACCCAACCCTGACACAGGCTCTTTTCTCCCCTGACTGATCCCAACACTTGCAAAGGGCAGGTTTTCTTTTCACTAGCACACCACCAAATGGGATTTGCAACAAGGAGGTGTGAGGGATAACAGCCCATCCCTCATACCCGACAGAGCCTGCAGGCTTCTCTTGCTGCTTTCAAGTTTCCCCTGCATTAATCCCCACAATAACACACAATCACCAGGAAAACCTTGGGAAATAGGGGGCAGGGGGATATGGACGCTTTTCAGAGAGAGATGTATAAAAGGAAGCAAAGAATATCACAGTGGAAATACATAGGTTATTTGCTCTTCCATTTTTTGTCAAATGGTGATTAGAAGAGAAAATGGTCCTTCTGTACCAGTCAGGAAAGGAAGAAACATGTTCCACTTCTCTCAACAACAACAACAAAAAAAAAACCCAGTGAAATAAGACTGATGTTATTTCTCTAACCCAGAGAAACAAAGCAGTCTTCAGCAGTTTGTGAAGGTTTGTGAAGGTGCCCTTGCAGTTATTGCCCTAAACACTGAAGAAAGTTTGTTTCCCAAATGTGCAGGGTGGCACAGATGACCCCTTCGAGATGCTTGTCAGTTCCTGAGTATCCCCAGCTACCTAAACCTGCCTCCAGTGTCTCTCACCTGCGGTTTTGGAAAGTTTTCTGTAGGTGTCCTGCTGACTGTGCAGCTCTCTGAAGCTGCTCCCCCACCTCTCTGAAGATGTCACTGAGCCTCACCAGTGCTGGTCCTGATGTGGCTTGCTCTCACTGTACCCTCCAGATGCTGACACTGGAGGAAACTAGGGCTCCCTCTGAACAGATCTTTTGTCTTCCCTGTTCCACTGTAGGAAGCTGCAGGTAGCAGCCAGGTTATACAGAAATATACTTGTGGAGAGCACCAACTTTGATGTTCTTTATTTCCTTATTGTATTCTAAAACAAAAGATAGCTCAGATCCAGTATATTTCTATCAGTTTTGCATTTTGTTTAAAGGAGAGCACATCTAGGTACGCCAATGCAAGTCCAAAGAGCCTACTAATGCGTGAGCTGGGGTAATGAGCTCAACAAAACTTGGGCAAGTCACCGAACTGGTGTGGCAGGCAGGCAGGCGCTGGACTGGAGCTGCCTGGTCAATGCACAGCAACAAATGGGTCAGGACTCCCGAATGGCTGTGTCACCCCTGCAGGCTCCAGCACCACACTTCAGCAAGTCCTGGTGCCTGGCCATGGCCTGCCTTGGTTTTGTAGGGGCTGATGACATGCACCAAGCACAATAGGTCTGCTCTAATACAATTTCACACAAGGAATCGTTCAGGCTAGCAGTAGCAAAAGACACAGACATCTCCTTTTGACAGACAATTGTGTTCCCCATCTAACACAATACGGTTAAAAACAAACAACCAACCCAGTACAAAATATAAGTAGCTGCAGCAGAATGTATATTTCATTTTTATATTAAAAACTACTTACAGTGATAGATGATAGCACAGTACCATCCAGAAACCGGCTGCCTATATTATGCATTATATCAATATTTATTTTAATCCCAAAGAACTGTAGTTTGGGGACTTTTACTAAAATAGACACTGTAAATGGTATCCTGATGGATTATGTTTTGCTCAAAAGTAACTTTACTTGGACACCTCTGAATTCTGTTTGTCACTTATTCTTCTCTGAGTTTTTCAGCATGCTGAAAAAAGAAATGATAGAATAAAAATAGAGCTAGCTGTGTATCTGTGATGAGAATTATCTTCCCTGGCAATAGAGCGCAATTGGTCTCCAATCATAATTACTGCCTTTTTACTCTCTAACAATAGATCTGAAATTGTGTTTCAGGGATATGGTGCTTTCCTTTATAGAGCCTTTGCTATGTGAGTCTCTATGTCAAGGGGCTGTGCTTTTTCCCTCCCCCACCTCAAACCTTTCCCAATACTAATAATGTACCGCCTAAGCAAATAGCATACACATATAGCATATTGCTATATGCAGAGCATATCGCCTAAGCACATAACCCAAGCTGAGGCTCTGCCAACGCTGCTGACGGTGCTAACTCCACTGGGAGCGACGGGAGCCAAGGCAGAGCTGAGCACAGCCAGCAGCAGCCAGAGCCCTGCGTGCACGGGAGCTCACGCTGGCTCGGAGGGACCCGGCACTCGCAGTACTCCAAGGCCTCTTCTCTAGAATAGTCAGGGGCTCAGCATTTGCAAGCCTGGCCCTCAAAGACCGTAAATAAGGACATTTTGCTATGTTGTTAACCTGCAATATTTTTTCTACTGTTCTTCCCTCACAGAACCAGAGACAAGGTATCATGGAAAACACCACTCGGGAGTTATCAAAAAGAAACATGGACAATTTTCATTCCTTGAAAACATGTTTATATTTTTGCATCTTTTTTAATGCATAGTTACCCCTTTCAATGGGTGGCATGGCTAAAATGTAGCATTCATTTCTATTATAAATTGGAAACAGTGAGTTACTTCTTTGGTGCAGCCCTGTTTATTTAAAAAGGCTTGATTCCTAGAATGCAGGAGGAATCAAGCAAGAGGAGGCGATTTCTTTGCCTACAGCTTCAACTTTTTTCTGGAAGCACTTTAACCCCAGAGCACTTTCTCTGAGCATTTTCTCCTGCTACAAGTGGTGCTATGTTTACTGCTTGCTTGCTGATCCTGAAGCTGTCCATGTGGTTTCTCTTACCTACCATACATACAGGCATCTTCTTCTACCTATTTCCATAGCTACACATTTCAGTTTAATCGATCTCTTAAATGAAAGATGGTGGGTACACACTTCATTTTCCCTATAACTGTATCACCCAGGTTAATGATAATATTTAAGACCCAGTGCCATGTTGGGGATACTAAAATCAATGATCATTACTTTGTTATTGCTGTTACCGCAATGATCCAGCATCATTCAGCCCAAATCCTCCTGGGAGAACAATTCAGAGGGAAGCGGCCACTACTGTATGCTTCACCCAGTCTGTGCTCCCCTCTCCTCTCCAAGATGTCTCCTATACATAGTGCAGTACCAACACCCTCACTGCTCCTTGATGAGGCCTGAGCCCTGAGACTGCGCCTTCATGGGGAGCTAGGGCAGGACTGGGATATCATCTCCTCCTCCAGCACTGGAGGAGGCAGGGCCCACCGTGACTACAGCTGCATAGCCAGGAGATCCCAAATGCCCCTGTTGCAGGGAGTGAGTCTGAGGCAGATGCCTGTGGTGGGACACCATTTTGGTTTGGGTAGTTTGCAGCAGACCCAGAACAAGCTCGGCCCCTGTATGAAAGCCTTCATCATCTTCAGACTACTGGCTCCAGCAGTGAGCATTTCTAAAACTCTCGAGTTGAAAAGATGTCTAATCTCCTAGCAAATCTAAAAAAATCAATCTCGCCTCAGAAATGAGTTTACTAAAATGTTATGATGCTTTTAGTATTGACATTAAACTGTAGCCAGATTTTACTGGGAGGTGCTCAGTAGTGACGAGGCTTTTTCCGCACTTGCATTATTTAAAGGTTAACAATAGAAGGGCATATTACTTAAGATATAGGACAGTATATATATGTAAGGTTAATGATTCTTCAAATAGCAAGCCCTGAAAAGGACTGTGCAGGTGTTGCCTAAGGAACGACATAAACATCAACCAATTATTTTTACGTTTTTCTTTCTTAATGTAAGCTGCAGCAGCTGGGTCCCGTATGAATATGTCATGACAGATGACAGTGATATGAGCAGATGAACCCCAAGGCAACCCACTATCCTGTCAAGGAGAAGGAAAAGCTGGGTCCCCTAAATATGCATAGGCTGTGTCACTGACAGCAATTTAATGTTGTGGTCAGGCACCTGGAGTCTATATTCTTCCCCAAGAAGCAGGTTTTAAAGTATTTTTAGACATGAATACCATTAAAGTTTGTCTTCAGTAAGAATCGCTGACAAAGGAGAGCCCAGTCTTCCACAGCCTGGTGAAATTTCACATTTTTTTGAATCTGGCATTTAAAATGATGCTTAGCTAAGCCCTGCCAGCCTTCTTACCTTACCTGTCCCATATAGGCTAAGGTCTATAGTGACATTAAGCTGTCAAGAGAGAGGAAAAAAAGGTTACCAGAATGATTTGTCATAAATGTTTACATTCTTGTAATTCCGCTTACACCTGTGTTTTGTCTGGCTCTGGCCACGTGATTCAAAACACTGAAGATGGAGGCAAATACAGTTTCTTCCTTTAAGGTGAGGCCAGAAACATTTTCAGCGTCAGCAGGGTGCAAAACGAGTGGCTAATCCATCACCTCCATTAGGAGCTGTATAAACAAACTGGCCACCCTGTGATGCTGATAACTTACAGCCTGTTGCTCGAAAGCTTGGATCAGTTCCTCTTCTGGCTTGCACCACAAAAAAGGCACGGTGATTATTGCAGAGGTGTGTATGACAGTGCAAAGGAAGGGTCGAATCTCAGTTCTGGTGCCTCTGTAATGGGAGGAATTCAGAGTCTGGTTCAAATATTAAATCCTTCCTTTTCCACATCCTGTTTTCGGTTGTGTTCTCCATTTGAATTACCTTCTCTGCTTGCAAGCAGTGACCAAACGCTTTCTGTGGCCTTTTGAAGGGATGTCAGTGATTTCTTATGGCAGGGATTCATATTAGGGGAAACTGTGTGTATAGTAGCTAAAATAAACTGTGGTCAATCAGATAAAAGGGAGGATGTCAGTATTGAGGCCATAGTTAAAGCTGGTTTGGAATTTTCAGCCAAAACTGGAATCAAATCCCTCTGTATCAAACTTTCCTGATTGAGTTTAATCTCCAGATTTTAGAGACTAGTTTTTGCATAAAGCAGGGAGGGGTTAAAACATTATTGTCTGTCATATCTATTAACTTCTAAATGATGCTCATTTTCTTTCACATTTATTTCTAAATAATTGTAGATACCAAGCTTTACAGATGGAAGATCTGATGACACCCCAAGGTTTCTATTGCTTTGTACCTTGGAAATTTCAGGCACAGCAAATCATTCCTCCTGCTCCGGGTGGCAGATCTGAGTTATGCTGAGTTTAGCCAAGAGGACTGGTTGGGTTTGCCAGCAATGTGAGTTTAAAAGCCTTCTGCCTTTTGCATTGCTCACCTGATAATAGAAATTAGGGAAGTGGATTTTCAAGGTAACAGGGGCGTGAGATGAGTGGGATAAGCGTGCATGCGTGCGGACATGATGTGACGAGCAAGTGGCTGAGCGCTGGGTGTGTGTAAGTGGTTAAGCCTTGCTAAGCCCCAAGTGCTCCAGCTCTCTGCAGCAGAGGAGGAAAGGACTAAGCCTGGCCCCGGGCCCTGAGGTATTGCACCAGATCAGCAGTGCTTGAGCAGCTCTCCTTGCGGATGTCTCGCCCGTGTCACCTTCCACTCTTCCACACTCAGCTCGTGCCAAAGTTGCTGCATCTCTGTGATGGTGCATGCCAGCCCTGACTGCACCACAAAGCTGAGGCAAGAGTGAGGGGCTCCCTCTGAGGGCTGCTCCCACAGGGGTACAGAATCCTGGGCTTTTACACCCACCCCGGGGAACCCAGCCCTGTTTCTGCCCCCTCGGTTTCTCCCCCCAGCATATTGGTTAGCTGCACCATGGTCAGGTCAGCTCAGCTGGCGGGGACAGAAGGGACGCAGAGCAGCTGCAGCAGTGGGGTGGTGTGGGGCAGCATGGGAGGGGAGGGAGAGCTTATGTGAGAGACATTCAGGTGAGAGGGGCTGCCCAGGCTTTGTCAGCACACAGTTCCTGTTTCTCCCTGCTCAGGTCCAGATTGGCTAGACAACCAGTTTTCCCACATCTCCCTCCCCCTTGGAGCTTGTCGGTCCTGCAAACCCTCAGAGCACATTACAGACAAGCCCCCACCTGCACTTCAATATCTTTACCACCCCTCCTCATGCTGCCCTCCTTACTATCCCATATATATCCCCTTTCTCCTTCCCTGCTCCCTTGCCAACTTCGTTTTTTTCTCGTTGCCCATAATATATCAATTCATATGGCTATCTCCAGTGATTCTGTATAAACAAGCAGTGAAAGAGCTAGCCAAAGAGTCAGAAAACAGAAGAAAAGGGTTAGTCCAGGCTGTAGGAACAACAGAATATAGGATTCATCCAGGACATGGTCTGGAAAAGAAGACAGAGAAGGGGAGTCAGGTAAAGAGGTCATACAAAAAGCGAGGTGATATGTGAAGATTTAGGGCCTTGCAAGACACTATGGGAAGAACAGAGATGAAAATACATGAGCTACCCATGCCATCTGTCAATGTTTGCACAGAAATCCCACCAAACCAAAAATATTGTTAAAAATCCGTTAAAGTTGCTCATGGCACATCCCACCAACAAAAAACATTAGAAAGCCATGAAGTCCCTAGCCAAGCCTTCACTCAGGTTTTGAAGCCCTTAACCGCAGTTTCACCTTCAGCACACCACCTCCACCGACTTCTAGAACCCACAGGCTTCCTCCCTCCCTTCCCACTCGAAACCTTTAACCTGAACCCTGCACGCAAACCTCTCCTGCTGAGAAAACAAAATGCAACACCGTACTTCCTCGGTGCACCGCCTAACTCACACACTAGCACAGGAAGCAGGTGAGAACTTCTCAAAACCATCCACTCTCCTACAATCGATTCCCACTTACAAGCAAACAAAAGATTTGCATCATCCACGATCCTCTTACATAGCACCTTCCACCAGCTGCTAAGACCATATACCCTGAACCCCAGCTGCTTCACAGACACTGCCGTCCACACCATTGCTCCTCTTGCAATCCATGCCGCACAGTTTGAGCTTACGGTTACGCAGCTTGTGTGGGGACGGAGGGAGGAGGCGTGTGTGTTGTGGGTGGTGGATGTGGCTGACGTAATGTGGAGAAGGTGAAATCACACTCACAGATTGCGAGAGCTGGCTGAGGACTACACTGGCAAGGTCACTGATTATTTATACGGCTCTGGTAGTTCCTGGTATAGGTGAGACACTTCTGTTTTCTCTTTTCAATAAATTTTGAGGGAAGACAAGAGCAGCAGTAAGGAGTGACCATGAAAACGTAACAAAATAATATTTTGTTGTCATTCTTTCCAAATTGTTGTTTTGTTGACACCTTAAGGTCACGACTAGTGGCTTCACTAAGTCTTTCCCCCTCCCACTTCTCTCCCCATGTTGGTGTGAATACATAGGAGTGGGTTTTTGCCATTATGCTGTGCATTGACTAGGACATGGCCCTAGCACCCCACGAAGCTCTGGGCTGCTGCAGGATTGGGTAGGAGGAGCAGATGGCCTTAGAGAGTGCCATCCTTGGTTAAACAACAGAAATCAACTGTACTTAGCAAAGGTAGCAAAGTAAATTATTCTAAAATGGGTAAACTCATCGTGCAGAAACAGTAGAAAATACCTTCAAGTGCACCCTCTGCTCACAGTTTTCACCATCCTCCAACACTACTCTGTACCTGCCTGTCTTAGCATTTTTATCCATTTATAATTAAACTAGGATATTTTTTTTTAATAGCTGTTGATCGCAAGTGCACCTGCTTTTGTGTACGGGGTGTAGCTGAGTGCCCAGAAATTAAGGCTTTCTTAATCAGTGGCTGTTTCTGAAAGTGTCCCCATAAGATACCTATCCAGTGCACTGGACTCTGTCTTTAGAGTACTTACAGCGTGGGGAGGGAGCAAGAGCACCATTTTTCTCCTGATGTCAGTACCTGTAATGAGCATCGCTATCCCAGTGGTATCACAGTTCAAAATGTGCATGACCCCAGCTGACTAGGGGCCAGTCAGTGCAATACAGGCATGAGCGATACCTGTCTGGGAGCCGTCCCGTTGCCTCACTGTGCTGTGCAATGCCCAGCCTTGCTGCACCTTCACCTCCCCTCCGCCTCCCCCGAACTCCCCACCCTTTTCCTCAGAACTGCAGGATACCTTCGCCATCTGAGTAGCAGGGAGCTGCAGGAGCTCTGCACCCTCCATACAAGTCTTCCTTCCCCCAGTGGCATGCCAAAGCAGACGGAACCCCAAGAGTGTCTGCGGCTCCCAGGAAGCGAATGAGTGAAAGAAGTGGCAGGGGGGTGGTGTTGGGATAAGCACTCCTATACCTTGGGAAAAGGCAGGGTGAGAAAAGAAGCCTCTGTCCATCTTGCAAGATACCTTGGGATTAAAGTAGCCTAGTTATAGGGCTTGGTCCCCCAGGTGAGATCACATCAGCTAGGAGAGAGGGAAACGGATAAATACATCCTCTTCCACCCATAGCATTTTGTGATGGGAGATCATGATCCTCTTTGCACTACTATAAAAGAATCAAACGGTATGATATATCACTATTTAGTAGAGTACAGTCTTAAATCGTTGGCAGCAGCTAGAGAGGTAAGAGCAGAGCTCATTTAAACAGAAGGAGCAAAAGCCCCTGCTTGAAATCCGGCAGCAGGGCGGGCTGGCCAAGCGCTCTCCTCTGGCAGCCAGATTGATGCTTCCAGCCAGACGTTCCGAGGAGCGCTTCCCAGCAAATCACAAGGCTCCGAGAGAATCTCTTTGCTCATCAAACACGTGGCTTTTCTGCCAAGGTTTCCCCAAAAGATGCCAGCTGTGATTATATTGGCTACCCGGTTCAGCTTAGCTCATTTAACAGAACCCGTAAGTTTAAAAAATCTGGACATGAACTTAGTGCACAGGTTAGAAATGACCCCATGTAAGAGCTGATTTGATATCCTCTGAGAGACAACGTGAATCTTTCTGGTGACCGGCATACTTATGTCTGCGGATTGTGAGAGGCTTTGAATCAAGCCAAGAAACCCTGCATCTGCTAAACGTTGCTTACAAGGTGCCAAGTATTGCTGGGGCACCGTTGGTGTTACGGGGGCTGGGCCCCTACGCACGGCACAGGGAGGCTCCACCGTTTTGGGGTCCGTGTCTGACCAGGCCTCCCAGTTGCATCGGGGGGCCCGACATGATGGCAGTCGAGGAGTGGACCAGATGAGAGCGTCTGAACCAGATGCCTGGCGAGGTTGCTGGTGCAGGGAACACCGACAGATGAAGTAAAAGAAAGTAAAATAAAATAAAATAAAACAATAACATAAAGCCACGTAACACCAAATAAAATAATAAAATGAAATCGCTTGCGTGCTGGGAGGGTTTCCCATCCGTCAGGAAAACCTTTCTCCAACAGGAGGAGCTCTTCGCTTTGGTGAGACGATGTCAAAGGAGTGGCCACAGTTTTATTCCAAACCCCCTCCTCCTCCTCCCCCTTCCCCTCCCGCCCCCGTTTTATACGAGAGCGGCAGCTTAATTGATTTGATAACAAAATAAACAGCAGCCGAGGGCTGCCCGCGGGAAACGGCAGAGCAAAGTGATGGATGCCCGTCGTGCAGCCCATCGCGACTTTCCCCGGCCGCCACCCCCCGTCCCGGGGAAGCGGGGGGGGTGCGGAACGCCCCCGTGCACCCCCGTACCCCTATTCCCCACGCCTGGCACTCCGCGGGGTTGGAGCTTGCGAAGCCGTGCGGTGCCGGTAGCAAGGCTTTCCCGGGAGTAGGAGCGGGGGGGTGCCGTGCCAAGGGGATGGCAGAAAGCGAAAGGGAGGTCAAGTCAAGCCCTAGGGCTCCTGAGCGGAGCGAAGGGTCAGAGCCTGGACTTGCCCCCAGCGCTACCTGCGGGGGATTGTTTCAGGGTGCTTGGGTCCCCTTGCTGCGGGGAAACTTCGGGGGTCGGGGGGGATAACGGACAGCACTGCCCGCACGTCTCATTTGTCGGGGTGGGGGGGTCCTACCCGAGCTTGCAGGGTAACTCTTGCCTTCAGGGCGGTCGCTGCCGTCGCCTTAAACGTCCTAGAGGAGCCCAAAGTCCCCGTGGGAGAAGCTGCCTCCTGCCCGCGGGTCGCCCTCTAAGCCCCGATCCCTCTAAATAGGGGCGCCGTGGGGCTCGCAGCCGGCTTCGCATCTCCCACCTGATTTCCCACCCATGCAGCAACCCCCCCCTCCCCCGCCCCCCCCGCAGCCGCCCCAAGCGACGGCAGCTAACTTTGTAGCACAAATTAAACTGCTCGGCGTTAGGGCGCTTCGCTGTATTTCTGGGAACCGACGCGCCGAGCGCATTAGGGAAGGAGCCCCCGCTTAAAGGTTGCCACGGAGGGAGGGAAACCGCCGTGGGGGCTGAGCTTGCCCGCGGGACATGCTGTGACGGGGAAAAGTGGGTCCCGAGCAGCCGGCAGCCGCAGCAGCAGGAGGAGGAGGAGAAAAAGCTGCCGAAATAACTGCGCTAAGCAGTGCTCGGCGACAGCCGTCCCCTCCCGCGGGGACTGGCCGCGACCCTCGCCCCACGCTGGCCCTCGGGAGCCCGCCCCTGCCGCGGGAGGGTCACACCGCGTGCGTGTGTGTGTGTCCCCACGCCATCCGGTGTCCCTTTGGGCAACCGCAGCGCCGCTTGGAGCCCGGTGACCTTGGCCGGGGGCTGGCGGGATCCCCCGCGGCCGCCCACGCGTGTGCGCGCCGCCAGGCGGGGCGGCCGGGTGCGGGCTGAGCGGGCGGGCGGCGGCAGAGGCGCTGATCTGCTCTCGGCTGCAGGGATTAGCGTGGAGTTTCCAGCGCCTTGTCCGCAGTTTCAAGCTTGTTTTTCTTCCTAATTATTTTTTAAAGACTCGATGACTTCTCTGCGTGGCTTGGTTTTTGTTTGGGGTTTTTTGTTGTTGTTGTTGGTTGGAGGGGTTTTTTTTTGTTTCTGGTTTTGTCTGCTCTGCGCTGCAATGGGGATTTTGAGCTGTAGAACCCGAAACCAGGAACCGTGACTAATTTCGGGGTGTATTTCTTCAGTGCATTCATTTTAAGACAGTAAAACTAAAAAGATGGAGTGGAGGGGCTATGAATCGGAGAGAGGTGGGAGCACGCTGCTGGGGTGAAGTCTGATACCCCCCGAGCCACGTACAGTCCGCTCAGTGGGGGGGGCGGGGGGGGACGCGACACACGCAGCAGGTAACGAGCGGATCGCCGCATGATTTAGAGCGATGATGAGGTTTATCATTTGAACACTGATGAATTCAGGGAACATGAGAGCTGCAATTGACATTCCTAAAAACAATTAAACCGGTGGGGAGTGCTGCTGGAAAATCGATACGGCCCAACCTAATACGGTTTGACTATAAACAGATTCCTACTGTAGCAATAAACCATGAAGTGAGTGTGAAGTACCGCGATTCCCCGGCTGAAAAGAGGTCTTTTCCCTTCAGCGCCCCAAAACACACCTCACCTCCCCCTCGCCCTCGGCAATGCTCCCGCGGCGTGTCCCGGTGAGCCGGGGCGACGGTACCAAATACCCTCGTGAAATTCTCCGGCAGCAAACGTTCGTAACCCCGAGGCGAGGTCGGGGGAGGTATTTAAATAGCTTCCCGAATAAGTAGCGAGCGCCTTTGGTCTAGGACGAAAATAAACTGGGAGTTAAGCTTTAAATATCCAGGCTTGATTTAAGAGCAAGATGCGCTCGGCTGAGTGCGCTCTCGGGGTGGCCCCCGAGGGGGGGCCGGGGAAGGGAAGGGGAAAGGGATGGAAAGGGGGAAGGAGGAGGAAGGGAAGGGGAAAGGGAAGGGATGGAAAGGGGGAGGGAGAAGGAAGGGAAGGGGAAAGGGAAGGGATGGAAAGGGGGAAGGAGGAGGAAGGGAAGGAAGGGGAAGGAGGCCCGCGGCCGCCGGGCCCCGCTCGGGCTGCGCCGCCCCCGCTGGTGGCCGCTGAGCGCGGCGGGGACGTTTCCTGAGCCCGGAGGCGGCGGCCCCGTCGGAGCAAGGGGGGATGGGGGGGTGGGGTGTAGGGGACCCCTCCCGCCGCCGCGGCCCCGCACTGCGAGGCGGTTTCCAACAGGGGGCGAGGGGAGCCCGACTCCGCGGCCGCGCTGGAGCCCCCACGGGAGCACGGTCGGCAAGGGGGCCCGCCGGCAGCCCCCCCCCCCCCGGCCCCCTCCCCCACATACACAACCCCGCGCCAGCGGCGGCTCCCGCTGGCGAGAGGCCCGCCCTTCCCCGGCGGCTGCGGGGGGAGAAGGGGAAACCGGCGCCCGGCTAACCCCGGGGGCGTTTGCGGCGCTGGCTTTTATTTCGGCTTTGGCTGGCGAGCGGAGCGCTGCGGCCGGGGCCGCCGAGCCCCGCTGTGCCCGCGGCTTGGCAGGGACAGGCAGCGCTGGCTGCCAGCGCCGCCCGCCCGCCCAGAGCGGCCACCGGGCGGTTTGCAAAGCAGCGGCCGCACGCCGGGGGCCCTCCCCTGCGGCCGGGAGTCGGGGAGCAGGGGGCGGGGGGCGGCCAGGCCCCGCCGGGGAGGCCCGTCAGAGCCCGGGGGCCGCCGCCGTGCGCCGGCCGGGGGCGGAAAGCGGCCGCTTCCCGCCGAGCAGCCGCTCTCCGCCGGCTGCGAGGGAAACAGGATCCCGCTGCCGTGCGCTGCACGGGGGCCTGTTCCTGGCAGCCGCCGGCTTCCCGGTGCCTTCACGGAAGAGGATACAAGTTGAATATTGTTTGCACGGCCGGGACAAAATATCCAGGGCTGACGGAGGGGGGAGGGGGGGGAGGGATTGTGTTCGTCCGCCCGTGATGAATAATCCGGGCCGGCCTCCCGGCTGTGGCGGCCAAATCGCTCTCGGATCTGCCAAGAGATCAGCCGCTACCTCTGCCCGCGCCTCGGGCGCTGTTGGCCTTTCCCCGGCCGGCTCTGGCAGCACGCACCCCGCAGCCGCCCGGCGCACGGCGCTGCCTCCGCCGGGGCCACCCCCCCGGGGCCACCCCCCCGGGGCCACCCGCCCGAGGATCGGAGAGCAGCCGCAGCATCGGCCTGGGACGGAGCGCGGAAGGGGGACAGGGGGTGGGGGGGGAAGATAAAGCGTGGCAGCGAAGGAGGAGCGGGGCGGGGGGGGGGTGTCCCCGAGGTGGGGGGGGTCCCCGAGGTGAGGGGGGTCCCTGGGGCGGGGATGCCCGGCGGCAGGTGGAGCCCCCGCCGCTGCCCCGCGGTGCCCCCTGCCCCGGGCTGTGCGGCGCGGGGGCGACTGATCCTCACCCCCCCCGCCCAGCCGCCCCCCGCCTCCCCCCATCCCCGGGCCGTCTGGTGGGAACAAACACACGCTGTTCCGGGCCGGGGCCACGCAGCTGGCCCGGCGGTGGCGGCGGAGCGCTGCCAAAGGGGCCGCGGGGAACGTCCCCGGGTTTCCCGCAAGCGCACACCCGCGGCCGCCCGGGCACGGCGCTGGGGCCGCCCCGCGGAGCCGCCCCGGGCGTTTGCGGCGGAGGCTCCGCGCGTGGGCGTGGGTGTGGGTGCGCGCGGGTGGCGCGTGCCCGGGGAGCAGCCGCGGCCGGCGCGCGGCCGGCCCCGTGTGCGGAAGCGTGCGGCGGCGAGTGGCTGGCGCGACGTTGCGCGCGGGGGACCGGGAGCGGGCTGCCGGGGAGGCGGCGGGCGTGTGCCTGCGTGGGAAACCCCCCGCGCCGGTGTGCGTGCGTGCGGCCGCGAGCGAGGGGACGCGTGGCTGTGCGCGAGCCGCTCGGCGTGTGTCCCGGGCGAGGGCGGGCTGCCGGAGTGCCAGAGCTGGCGTGCTTCCCCCCACGGGAGAGAGGCAGCGAGTGTGCGTGGGAACCAAGCTGCGCGTGACACGGGACGTGTGCGTGGCACGGCGCGACCCAGGAGAGGCCGTGCCTGCGCGGTGTGTGCGTGTGGCACCCGGGGCGTGTGCGTGACACGGTGTGCGAGAGGCGGCGTGACTCAGCGTGCGCGCGTGCGAGTGCACGCGTGGGCGAGAGC
This sequence comes from Strix uralensis, assembly GCF_047716275.1. Classification (NCBI taxonomy): domain Eukaryota; kingdom Metazoa; phylum Chordata; class Aves; order Strigiformes; family Strigidae; genus Strix; species Strix uralensis. The sequence goes on from NC_133973.1 coordinate 41,884,966, forward strand.
TGCCGAGCGGCGCGGGGGGCGGGCGCGCCGCGGGGCCAAGGGCGCCGGGCAGAAGCTCTGCCCCGCTGCGGTGCCTGCGCCCTGCCTCGGCGGCCCCCGCTCCCGGGACCGCCCGCCGAGGCTGCTTCCCTGCCCGGGCGGCCCCGTCCCGTCGCCGGACGGAGCCCCCCGGGCCCATCCGCTTCCGCGCACGGCAGCGCGGCCGGCGCCCGCCGGGGGAGGGAGCTCCCGGGGCAAGAGCCGTGGCTGGGCGGGCAGCGGGCCACGGAGGGGGAGGGACCCCACGCCCTTCCCCTCCCGCGCAGCGCCGAGGGCCGCTCTGCCCGTCCCCACCTTGTTTATGCGCGGCAGGAACTGGGATTTTCCATCTGCGTGGTCGTGACCTCCGCGCAAGGCTCGCAGGCACCGGCCCTCCGGAGCGGGGATGGGCTGCCGGGGCGGCGGGACCTGCCGCCGCCCCCCCGGCGGATGAGGCGGGCTGCTCCTCGCACAGGCTGCCGGTGTGAAAAGGGGACGATGGCAACGGCGGGGGGAAGGGATGGAGCTGGCGGTGGGAGGCCCTGGAGACCTGCCCTTCCCGGGGAACCCTGCCAGCCCCGTCCTGCCTCTGCACGTCCAACTACTTCGGCATAAGTTTGCTCTTCCCTGCCCCGGCCCGATCCCTCCTGCCGGGGACAGCACAGGCCCTTAAAGGGGTTTCAGTTAAAGGGGTTTGGGGGGAGGGGGGAGGGATCCCCAGCTTCCTTGCTCCGCAGGGAGCAGGCAACCCCTCTGTTGGAGCACTGCCGGGAGAAGTGCCTCCAGCTCGGCGTGGGGGTCCACTCCCGCTCCGCTGGATCCCAGAAACACGCCAAATCCATGGAAAAGATGCTGCTCCGGCGCGGGTGCCAGTCCCCGCTTGCGGCTGTGTGACCCTCGCCCGCGGGCGGTGGCGGGGACGACGGGACACACGAGACACGGACTGTGGTCCTGCTTGCCCTGGCAGAGAGGGGGGCTGCCGCGGGGGGGCGGATGCGGGATGCAGGCCGGGGCGTGGGGCGGCTGCGCTCCCCCGAGAGCCATGTCCCCGCCGCCAGCGCCGTGCGGCAGCGCCGAGGAGCCGGGCAGCCCCCGGCGGCTCCGGGCCTCGGATCCGCCCGTCCTCGCCCGCTCCCGGAGACGGGCGAGCCGGCGCTGCCCCGCCGCTAGGTTCACCCCCGGCGGGGCGGGCGGGGGTCCCTCGGGAAGCGGCCGGGGCGGGCGGGCTTCGCCTGGAAGCGGCACGGAAAGGACGCAGCGAGGGAGCAATGGCTCTCCTCCTCCGGCGCTGTAAAGCAGAGGCTGGCTCCGTCTGAGCAGCCGGCAGCGCTGAGAGCTGATTTACAGGTAGGGGTGAAACGTGCTCGGAAAACCTCGTGACACTTTCCTCCGGTGGATTCAAATAATATATAAAGACCGTGAGGTGGCGATCTCCCGGGTAGCTCCTAGGATGCGTGGCGTTGTTGTTAACACATGTTTCAATTTTGGATTGAGACTGTCAATTACCCGCTGAGCTGCGAGTCTTAGCCTCGGGCGGGCTGGGAAGAGGGGACGGGTGTATTTATTAACCTCTCAAGCCTGGCGGAGCTGCGCTTCCAGCCTCTCGCTCGGGTATTCTCGCACCTAGCCCCCATCCCAGCCGGTGCCACCCGGGCTGCTCCGTGCCTGTGGCAGCCGCGCGTTGCCTCCCACGGCCCCTCGGGAGGAGGCTTTCAGCTCCCACGCCAGCGCAGCGCCGCGGGGAGCCTCACAGCTGCGGGGGGAAGGCGGCTCGCCTCGGCCGAGCCAGGAGCGGCTCTCTTGGCCAAAACGGCCCCGGACGGAGCCGGGAAATGCACGGGCAGTGTTTCCCCGCTTCCCAAACGCGCTCTCTTTCTCGGTCGGAAAAACAGGCCAGCACTGCTTGGCATATCCGATTGGGTTTAGTTTGCTTTTTTTGTTTTTCCCCCCCAAGCGGAAGAGACCCCCGTCTCCCCCGGAGCAGAAGCCAACAGCCCCGAAAGCCCGCTCCAGAGGCAGAAGCGGAAGGGCTGACAATTAACATTTCATCTGGTAGCAGAGATCTGCAGGCAGATCGCTCGGGAAGATCATCGCCACCCCCACCCCCACCCGCGGCGCGCCCTCGCCGCATCGCTCGGTGGCTGCTGAGCCCTCAGCGCCGTGTTCCGAGGGGGTTTCTTTCTGAAGGCGCCCACCCGCCGCCCCCGGCCCTGCCTCACACCGGCCCGGGGACGCTCCGCCGGAGCAGCCCAGAGAGGCCCTCCCGGAGCAGCCCGGGACACACCCCCCCCCCACCGCGGTTTGCCCTATTTGCGCCTCTGTCGCTTCCCCTCCCGTCACCTGAAAATCGGCCACCCTAAGTCGCTAAACGCAGCGCCTCTGCCGCTCACTTTCCCTTTCCGTGCCCCCCTCCCTCGCCGCCCCCAGCTCCCAAACTTCGCGGGCCGGGGTCGGGGCCCGGGCCCCCCCCACGCCTCTCCGTGCGGGGAGCCGCGAGTGCGCCTCTCCGCACCAAGCCTCCGTGACGAGAAAGGCATCGTAGGCAGCCTATAAATAATTTCCATTATGTTCAGCTGACAGCGCGAGGCGATTAATTTTAATAGCTGTATATTTGCCTGTTTCTCCTAATGCTCTGTAATGAGATGAGAAGCCATCCAACCCCAGATGGCTCCAGCCGCCTCGTTATTTATTTATTTTGCGTGTGCGTGCGCGCCTCTGTGTGTGTGTGTGCAAAAGAGGGGAGGGGGGGGCACAGGTTCCTGCGGGGCCGGCAGCCCCCCCCCCCGAGCTGCCCGCGCCCCCGATGCTGCCCGCGGGCCGTGGGAGCCATCATGACACTGCACATTCAGCCACCGGGGGCCGGCCACTCGTGGGCACCTCCGCGGGCGTGGGGCCGGGGGCGGAGGGGCCGCCCCCCCATCCCCCCCCCCCGCTGGGTATTTGGGGGATATTTATTTATTTCTTCTCTCCGGTCGCGCAGAGCGTGACTGCGGGAGCGCCGGGGGCCGATCGGCGCGGGAGTTAAATGCAGCGGATCGATGTCGTTCGGGGTGAGGGGAGGGCGAAGGGGACCACGGATCAAAGCCCATCCTATTAACCTAAATTTCGGCTCTGCGTGGCCTGCGGTCCGGGGGCCGGCGGGAGGGGAGCGCTTTGTGGGAAGCCGGGAAAGCAAACACGCCGCCCGCCGCCGGCACCAGCCAGCGACGTGGTGGTGTGTGTGGCGGTGTGACAAAGCCTCGCCGCGCTGAGCAAGCTGTCCCTCAGCCCAGGCGGCGGGCGGGGGAAGGGGGGGGATGAAGGGAGATTTCGAAATGTAGGAACGGCACAACGAGTCCCAGATTTGGGGATTGCAAGGGAGGGGGGAGGGGGGGGGGTGGTGTCATTCCGTGGTAGGACGAGGCTGCTTAACCAGGTGGAACAGCACCGAGGCGAGCACCTGTGTCTTTTTCTAAAAGGCGTGTACTGATAATTACGAGAGTTAATTGCATTGCTTTGAAGGTCATTTGAAGTTACGGGGCTGTGTTTTCTTTTCAGACTAGCAGACAATGCCCGTGCACTGTTTTAAATGTAAATCAGAGGGTATCCGCATAAACCTGTATTGTAGGATCGAGGCGTAATGGATTCACTCCGGCTGTGCCTGAGCTCGCCACAATACAGCTGAGCCGCCGAGCTGGGAGCGCGCCGGGGTTTCTCTGCGGAAACGCAGTTGCCGAAGAACATGAAAAGCATTAAATCGTGACGGGAAGGGGGCGGCGGCGGCGGCGGCGGGGGGGGGGGGCTCGGGACCGGCGAATGCGTTGCGGCGGCGCAGTCACCCGTCGCTAGCAGCCGGGAAGTTTCTCACCCCAAAAGAGGCACAGGGCTGGCGTGACACGCACCGGGGCACTGGCGGGGACGGCCCCGGCATCGGTCCTCCCGCGGGCGGAGGGGGCACCGTCCCTCGTGCCCCACCACCCCCACCTCGGGCACGGCCGTTCCCAAAGGCTGCTTGGTCCTGGGGGGGGCGGGGGAGAGGGGCCGCTCCCCGGCCTGGCTCGGGCACCTCGTCCCCGCCGTCCCCACCCCCTCCCCGGGGAGGGGCGAGCCCCAGCCCGGCCCGGCCCGATCCGGAGGAATGTGGCACAAGGGGGACCGGCCCGCAGCCAGTCCCCGCTGCCTCTGAGCCTTCATTAATCGCGACGCCCGGGGCCCGGGTGTCCCGCCGAGCTGACCTGCCAGCCGATTAGCCTGACGGCCCGGGGCACGGCTCTCCCCGGCGGCGCTGCCGGCCTGCCCGGGCCCCGCGGCCCCGCTCCGGCACCTGCAGGCGGCTCCGCCGGAGGCGAGGACGTGCAGCACCGAGGCCGCAGAGCGCCTTTCTTCCCTTCCCCCTTTCCCCGCTAATAACAGGGCATCGCTCATAAGACGGTCTCGCCGCACGGAACAAACGCTCATTGATTTCCACCGCCGGGCTGCGGAGGGATGCGGGGCGCCCGGGAAGAAGACCCCAGCCGCGCTCCCGGCCCCGCACCCGAGACGGGGGCGGGGAGCAGGGCACGAACCGGGGAGATACCCGACGGCATCCCAGACGGGGGGGGGGGGTGTGTGTGTGTGTGTGTGCTCCCCGGGCGCACAGCGCACGTCCCCGGGGCCGCCTGAGGGGAGGACGCTGCTCTCCCCGAAGAGGTGCCGCTGAGTCGGGGCCGCCTCCCGGCGGGGGGGGCGGGGCAGCCGGTCGGAGCGGCCGCGGGGCGAGCGGCGGCCGAGGGAGAAGCGGGTGGGGGGCGGCCGCGGTCCGTCCCTTCCTGCGACACCGGGCCACCCTCGTGCAGATCGCGCCGTGTCACCTCCCTGATGGCAACCGCCACCCGCCTCTCCAGAAGAGTCGTCAGCCCGGTACCGCCGCTTCCCCCGTTGTCCACGGCAACCGGCGTATCTGATTGAACCTCGTTGTAGGCAGTGACACCCGCGTAATGGATCATCCTGTCAGTGCTTTTTTATCACAGGCATTTATTTTGGTCACGGCTGGTGATAACTTTGGTGTTTATCCCTTGTGTCGTTACGGGCCCGGCCGCGATCTCCTTTCCGCCCCCCCCCTCCCCGAAGGGCAAGCGGCGCGGGGGGGACACCGGCTGCTCCGGGGCAGCGGGGACCGCGGCTCTCTCCGCTCCCCCGCGAGGGGCACCCCCTCCCCACCCCCCTGGGCTCCCGCGGCCCCGGCTGGGGACGGATCGATCTGTTTGGTGTGGTTCGGTTCGGTTTGGTGTGGTTTTCGGCCCTCCCCCGCTCGCCCCGGCCTCCCCGGGGCCGGGTTATCTTGGGTCATGCGGCGGCGCTGGCGCGGAGCGGCGGGCGCGGTAAGAGGCTCCGGCGGAGCCCTGGTGCAGGAGGGAGCCGGGGGAAGAAAGTGCCGTCCGCAGCTCTCCATCAATCCAGACACTTCAAAAGTAAATAAAGCAGGGCAGGGAAGGGCCTCCGGGGAAGGGAGAGAAGAGGCCTCTGACAGGCGATTGTCCAGGGCGGAGCCAGGGCTATTTCCAGCCCGGGAATAACAACACTTGGGCTGCGGTGGCTCCGACCCGCGTGTCCAGGAAAGACCGGATCGGCGTGTTTGTTTTGCTTTTAATTATTATTTTGACGGCAGGCTGGCGCAACGCTGGCAAACAATGACCCCAAGCCGTCCGAGAGGGGTACCGGGGGGGCAGCGCCGCCCCAGCCCGGGAGGGGGGGGAAGCGCCCAGCGAGGGGGCAGGCGCGGAGCCAGGTTTGCTGCCCCCACCGGGGGCCGGGGCCGCGGGGCCGGGAGGAGCCCGCTGGGGCAGCGGGCCGGGCCGGGGGCGGCCGGGAGGCGGCCCCGCAGCCCCGCAGGGAAGCAGCGGGAGGCGGCGCGGCGGGCGGGGGGGGGGGCTGGTGGGAAGCCGGGCCGGGGCCCGCGGAGGGGGGGGGGAGGCGAGGCCGCCGCGCTTATCTGGGTCACTGGGGTTAGAGGGAGCAGCTGATAGGAACTGAGGGGCTGAGCTCCCGCTGCTGCAGAGATAGAGCCGCGATACGGGCCAGGCAGGCACCGAGCTGGAGGAAGGGCGGGAGGGAGGGAGGGAGGAGGAGGCGGCGGCTCGTTCCGGCTCCCGAGCTGAGCCCAGGTGCGCTGTGGTTTCCCTGCGCTCAGCGCCGTGCTCGGCAGCCCCCCTCCCCTCGCTCCCCATCCCCCGTCCTTCTCCCCCCCCCCTCGTCCCCCTCCAACATTTAACCCTTTCCCACCTCCGCGGGGCTGGAGGCTGAGGCGTGCGCTGGCCCGGCCGCGTCCCCTGCGGTTCCCCACTCCCTCCGTGGCAGAGACTGATCGCGGTAGGGAAAAAACGGGGGGTGGGGGGGTGGGGAGAGGCTGGCCTTGTGGCGTCGAGCACCGCCCTCGGGCAGCTCCCGGGACCCGGCTTTGTACGCACATACACACAGAGGCAGGCAGGCAGGCACACACACATAGACACACACACATACACACACACCCAGCTGCGCCGAGCCCCGGGGCCAGCCCCCGCCTGCCGCCGCCGCTGCCAGCGCGGCCGATCTCGGTTACAGTCAGCCACCCAGCGGGGTTTGCTGCTGCAGCCGCCGCCTTCTTCCCCCTCCCCGGTCCCCGCCGCCCTTTTCCTTCCTGCTCGGGCTGGGCTGCCCCGGAGCTCCCCCGGCTCGGCGGCGGCGGCGGCCAGTCCCCGCTCCCGGGCCGCTGCCGGCGGGGAGGCGGATGCGGAGCGGCCGGGAAGGGGAAGGGCTCGGGCTCTCCGAGCGCCCCCATCGCGCGCCCAGCCCTTTAATCAATTTCACCCTATTAATTATTAATTTTACGCCAGTCAAGCTCGCCCAGAAGGAGCGAGGAGGGGGGGAGGGGAGGCTGATGTCAGCCGGAGGCGGCGGCGGGGCCGGGTGCCAGGCTCCCCGCGCAGCCCCGGCCCAGCAACTTTCGGCTCCGCTGGCTCGGGCAGCTCCGCTCGCCGAGAGCCGGGGGAGGCAGCGATTCCCATTCCGGTGGATGATGCGCCCCCCACCCCCCCCCGCACACACACACATCCACACACCCTCTCCCTCTCTCTTTTCCGCTCCCTCCCCTTCTCTCCCCGCCCGCCCCCCGTGTAGACACATCCATACAAGGGCCCATCGCATCGTAGCGATGATGGATCGTGCCTAGCGGGGGTGATTTGGTGTTGATCGCATATTATCACGGGCAGGTTGGACTGGTTGCTGATGGACGGCTTTCTAGCAAGCCGCTCCTTCCGACGCTCGGGGAAGCAGCTCGATCGAAAAAGCAGCTTGCTTTTAACTCCTTCTCTCACCAGCACGCGTAGGGCAAAGCTTAGCATCTGTCACAACAGCTCTCCGGGTAGCACTTTTCCCTCCTCCCACTCCATTTGCGCCTCGGCAGCCCCGCCGCCGGCTGGCTCTCTCCAGCACCGGGCGGGCACCGGGCACGGCTGGGGGGGGCTGACGGCGAGGGCCACCCCAGCTCTTCCGCGGGCGAGCTGCCTGCCGGGCGGTGTCGTGCCTCCGCGGAAGGGGATGCCCGTGGGGGTCCCCATACCCGCCCGGGGACAGCCCCAAGCCCACCGCCCCAGCTTGCTCCCCCGCCTTGGGGGGGGGGGGGGGGGCTGCTCCCTCGCCTCCTCATCGCCTTTTTTTTTTTTTAATGTAAATGCATGCAGATACAAAGGCGGTTTCGTAATGCCTCCCGTCTGCGAAGGCCGGAGACCTCGGCTAACCTTTCGAAAAACTGATGGCAAGTGCCTGTTAACAGCCCGTAGTGACCGCACGGGGCACCGGGGGCGGGTCATCACTTCAGGGACAGGCAGCGAGGTGGCAGCCATGGATCCCGGGCGAAAGGCCTGCTCGCAGCCTGCCTCCCCAGAAACGCTTCGTGCTAGCGCTTATTCTCTGGCGAGAGAGGAGGGCGGTGGAGGGGAGGCTTAACCCTTTCGCTCCGCGCCGCCAGCCACCCGCCCCGAGCCGCGCCGGCCAGCCCGGGGCCCCGGGCAGCCTCCGCCGGGGCCAGGAACCAGGTCGGGCACTGGCCCGGGACAAACTGCCCCTTCCCCACGTGATGGTGCCCGACGGGGAGCCCCGATTTGCATTTTTCTTTTTTTTTATTTTTCTTTCATCTTTTTTTTTTTTTTTTTTTTTTTACACAAGGCTCGAAGGAGATGGTGCAGGGAGCTGCCTCCTTATCTCGCTCTTCGTTGCCGAGTTAACTCCTTCCTGCAGCCTCAGCACAGGTTCCTCGGGCCGGGGATTGTTTTCTGTTTGGAAACCGGAGAAGGGGGGAGGCTACCGGCAGGGAAGCAATAGCTCGCTCTCTCTGGAGAGCTGCTCTCCAACAGGCAGCGCCTTGAAATCTATTTAAAGAGAGGGAAAGGCGGGGGGGGGGGGGGGGGGGGGGGGGGAGAACAAAGGGGGAGGAGGAGGAGGGGGCCGAACCAGAGCCAGCCAGAGAGGGAGAAAGCGATGGATCAGCCGGTTTGCAGTGTACATCAAGCTATCACATCTGTATATGCTCCGATCGATGAAAAGGATGGATAATATTTGTCAGCTGCAGACCTTTTTCTTCTCACTTCCTAGGGAAAGGACGGGGGGGGGGGGTGGAGGAAGAGAGGTAATAGGGAGCTTCAAGGCCAGAGGCACTTCCTGATACAGCCACATAGAAAAGAAAGACTGGGTATTATTATTATTAATTATTTTTATTATACTACAGCAGCAAAAGGGACGATCAGGGGACCGTGCAGCCCTCTCTGCCCGCTTCTTCACGCTCCTACTCCTTTCTTGCCCCCCCCTCCATTTTTTCGTTCCTTTTTCTTCTTTTTTTTTTTGTTGAAACTCAGCTGCTTTCTTGCAGGGCTACGAAGATTTAACCCTTTGCCCGCGGAGGCTTGAGGTGGGTGAACACAAAAGCAGATCGCGAAAGCCTTGGACTGGAAGAAAAAAAAAACCAACACGCGCCCAGCGAGAAGTCAGTAAAACGCACCGTTACACACAGAGCGACGTGGTTTGGCTCTAGGGAAGACGAGGGGGGAAAAAAAAAAGCGCGAGAGAGACGTAGCTTCTCTCTCCACCGCCCCCCAGCTCTGCCAGCCCCTCGCCTGGTGCCTGCAGTTGCACTCTGAGTAAATAGTTCCCACACATGGTCCACATTTTGCACAGCAGCAGCGTGTTTCCTCTCGGTCTCTCGTTGCTCTCTCCGAGCAAAGAAAAAAAAGAAGAGAGCGAGGTTTAGAGGAAGTTAAAAATCAGGCGAGCTGAGAAAAGACTCTGTGTTACACACATCCTGAATGAAAGCGAAAGCCCAGCGTTTCGGCCCTCTGAGCGCCAAGCTCTCACCTCCTCAGTAATGTCACCACCATCCATGTTGGACATATCCCAGTCATGACTTACACCCGCCGAGACGGGCTCTCGGCCGCTCACAATGGCCGGCCCGGCCGCGGAGCCCGCCGGGGGGGCCCAGCTGCCCGCTCCCTGCCCGCCCGCTGCCTGCCCGCTGCCGGCGCGGCGGGCCGGGCTGCAGCTGCCCGGGGGGAGCGGGGCGCCCCGGGGCAGCCGGGCTCCCGCCCCGCCGCCGGGGCATTCCTCGTCCCTGGAGACGGGGGAGCCCGGCAGCCACCCCGGGCGATATCCCAACCCGCCCGGCGTTTGCTTTCCCAGAGCACCGAGCGTCCCCGGAGGGGCGGCAGGGAGAGGGGTGCTGGTGTGCCGGGCAGGCCCCCCCGAGGGTCCCGGCCTCCCCCTCCGGGCCTGGCCGCCCCGCTCCCGGGGAGCTGGCAGCCGGGGTGCCGGAGCGGCGTGCGCCGTTGGGAAGCCATTCTCCGGCGCCCTCCTTTTTCTTCCCCGTCCAGGCCCCGGCTCTGTCCCCGCCCGCCCCTGAGCCGGGATCAGCCAGATGATCCTCCGGCCGTCGGCTGAGGGGCAGCCGCTCCGCGGGTAGCGTTAGGGCTCGGCCACTCCGCGCTCCCGTGGCCTCGCCGCGCCTCTCTCCCGCCGTGGCGGCCCCTCCGGAGCCCGGTGCCCCATCAGCTCTCGCTGTGTGATATTTAAAAGAAGGGTTGCATTCTCCCCAATGGAAGCCCACTCGTTTCCTTGTTGCCAGGAACAAAGCGTACATTCAGAGGGGTGGCTGTTGACGGCTCCCTCTGTATAGCACTGGAAAGCGGGTGGCCTTTGGTTACTGGCAAGGAAAATTCTAATCAGGGTGCTTGTAAGCGGGGCTTTATAGAAGCTTAGTTACAAAAGGCTTACACCAGAGTAATGCAATAACTATAATAACAGCCAGGGAGCCCTAAAGAGGGTGGAATGTGCTTGTGTCTGGATGATTTTCCCCGCTAGCACAGAGAGGGACTGTTTACCGCGAGTGCCATTAAGTATCGCTGGAAACTCACCAACCGCAGACTTATTTCAGTATATACTTTATTGTTGTATCTGCGCTAAAAGCAGCTTGCTTCGGACGACTTTTAGATCGTCCTAGAGGAGCAGGGGAGAGAGGCCGCCCTCGGGTGTCGGAGGAGGCTGGGAGCGGAGGGGCAGCGCCAAGGGTGAGGCGGGAGCTGCGAGCCGGGGCCCGGCCCGGGCGGGCGGACCGGAGCGTGTCCCGCCGAACAAAGCGGCGGGGCGGAACGGGCCCCCCGCGCCCCGCGGCACAAAGCCGTCGGGCCCACGCCCCCGGGGGTGCGCAGCGACCTCGCCTCCGCGGCCGATAAAGGCGAGGGGGGGGGCCCGGGGCGGTCACCGGGGGGTCGGGGTGAGCATCGCCCTCCCGCCGCTCCGGCCGGCGGTGCGGGGCGCCCGGGGCGGCGGTGACCCCGCTGCTCCGGCTCAGCCCGGCTCCGGCTCGGCGCGGCTAATGGGATCAGCCGCTGCCCTCCGCCACCGCCGACGCGTGTTGATTTTTCCAGCCCGCCGCCGCCTCTCCGCCCGGCCCCGCTGCCCGCCGCCCCCCAGCCAGACCCCGCTACCGCTTGGCCGCCGGCGAGAGGCCGCGGCTCCGGAGGGCAGGAAAAGGCTCGGCCGGGGAGCCAGGGCGGCCACCCCGCCCCGCCGCGATGCCGGGGCACAGCGGCGGCGGGCGCGGGAGGCGCCCCGGGAGACCGCGCCGGCCCCGGGCGGGACGCGTCAGGCGGCCACGGCTCCACCGCCACCCCCAATCACCCCCCAATCCCCTCCCCTCCGGCAACCCCGAGCAGACTTTGCAGCGCTTTATTTTAACGGAACAACGGAGCGCGGCGAGCAAACTGCTGCTCCGCGCAGGGCAAGAAAAATGGGTTTTTAATAGGCGAGGTCGGCGTGCTTGGCAGCCGGCCACCGCGGCCGGGGAAATAAACAAACAGAGGAGCTGCGACTTCAGGTCGGAGCAGAACTGGCGCTCCCGGCGAGGGGAGCCCGCGGCACGATCCGCGGGGCCAGCCCCCAGCCGCGCACGGAGCCGTGGCGGGGAGCATCCACGGCCCCCCCGGGCCCCCCCACCTCGCCCCTCTCCGCGGCTCCGGGGACGGCGCGCCGGCTTGCCGCGGCCCCGGGCCAGAAGCGGGGCCGGGCATAAGCTGCCGCCCGGGGCTGGCGGGCGCGGTGCCGCCGGGCTGGCAGCGGGCGGAGGGCAGCTGGCCGCCCTCCTTGATCGCGCCCCGGCGCTGCTGCACGCCCTAACCGCTGCCGTGCGGCACGGCCGGCCCCGGGGAGGCGGGGGGGGGGGGGGGGGAAGCGGAGCCGCCCGATCGCGAAGCGGCGGGCCGGCGGGTTTCCAGTGGTGCTCGCGGAGCTCCGGCTCCGCCGCCGGGTCCGGCAGGGCCCGGGGGTGCCGGCCCCGCTGGCCGCACCGCGCTCCCGCGCTCGCCGCCCGCTCCGGGCTCGGTGCCGAGCGCTCCTGGCTGCCGCGCCTCAGCCTCCCCGCTGCCTCCCGCCGCCGCCTCGCTCGCTCCCGGCTCCGCGGGCGGCAGGGCAGCGCGGATCCCGCGGCCTCCCCAGCGGCACTGGCCGCCTTGCGTCCTCGGGTGGGTGGGGGAGGCCTGGGGGGGGGGGGGGGGTCCAGTTGCCCCCCTCGCCAGCAGCCCAGCTCCCTCCCCTTTGCAGTGCTGTCCCTGCAGGCCCACGCGGGGCGAGAGGCAGCCCCCACCCGAGCAGGGAGTGTGCAGCCCCCCTGCCCGAGTGGGACTCGGCGGGCACAGCTGTCTCTCCAGCACCGACCGACGAACCGGGCCGGGGGAGCCCCGCCGCCCCGGAGGGGGAGGGAGGGACTGGCCCGGTGTGCCCTCAGGAGAGGAGGGCGAAGGGAGCCCTGGCAGGAGAGCCGAGAGCGAAGTCCAAGCCTGGGGAAGCTGGACGAGAGCTGGGGGAGAGGCCGGCAACTCCCGCCCCGACGGTCACAGCCCTTTCCCGGCGCAGCGGGGGGCAGGGGAGCACAGCCCGGGCTGGGGCCCCGGCACGCCGGGAGGAGGCGCGGGGGCGAGCCGCGCACCCCAGGCTCCCCCGGGGCCGCGGCCTGGGCTCCTCAGCTCAGCTCCACCGTCATCGTCCCGGCCACACCGCGGCAGAGGGCAGGGCCCCCCCGGCCCCGGCGGCCCCCCCAGCGCAGGGCTCGCAGCTGGGCGCGGAGACAAGGGGGGCTGCGAGCGGGCCGGGCGCCGGGCCGGGCGGCGGCGGCGGCTGTCAGCGGCGCTCCCGCTCCTCGGCGCCCGGGCAGCTGCCAGCTTTTTGGCAGATCGCTCTGCAGACGTCTCCCAAGGACTCCTGCAAGGGCTGAGAGGGGTCACGGGGAATGGCTGAAGAGTGCGGGAGGCCGGGCTAGCGGAGGGCGGCTCAGCCGAGCCACGGAGAGTGGGAACTGGCCAGGCTGGAGGAAGGGGAGCGGTGCAAAGAGCCGGGGAGGGGGGGACACGAATGGCAAAGCCACCAGCCTGCAAAACGCTGAGTTGGCAACATGCCGAGAAGCTGGGGAGCACTGCAGTCCCGAGAGCCAGCGAAGGGGCGATGAAAAATCAGCCTGAAAGGGGCAAAGACTGTCTCTTACAGACCTGGAGTGACCTATCGCTTAAAAAATCTGGCTTCCCCTTCTAGCTCCAGGGTGTACCTGCAGGGTAGTCTCTGCCTCTCTGTCTCCCGTCCCATTATTCCAGCACAGTCTAATCCTTGTGTTGTGACCTACAGCAGCGCTCTGATTTATTTTTAATGCGTTCCGATTCCTGTTCCGTTGTCAAGAGATGCATTGAGATTCATTTTCCATCCCCTGCTTTTCAGACTTCTGTTCTGCTGGAAGGACCCGCCAATAGAGTTTAATTCGATTTGATATGATTTAATGAACACCTTTATCTTTTGTTTTTAGCAGGAGGATAAAGAATACAACCGCGTTCAGCTTTTGCTAAATCAGACACGTTTCCCACCGAAATCCTATCTGGTTACACACACTCACTGTAACATTTCATTAACAACCCCCTTGATATATTGATTTTTAATATTTGTATTAAATGTTGTGTAAAATTGAACTCAGGCGTTAGAAGAGATTGTGCAAGTCACAAGACATGACTCCTACTTAATTGTTATTTTTTTCGGTCCTGGAACAACAGTTGAAAAGAGGCCAGCGGGGGGGGGGGGGGGGGGGGAATATTCTCCACGGGGGGAGAATAAAGAGCAGTGCCCGGGAAAGCGCGGGGGAGATAGGGAGAAAGCGCAGCCCCTCGGGACGGCGAGCAGCAGGGCCCGGCCGCTCCCCCCGCCGTGCCTCCCAGCCCCCGCCGGGGCCACCCCCGCCCGCCCCAGCGCCCCGGGTCCCGGCGGCCCACCGGCTCCCCGCTCCTTCCCCTGCTCTCCTGGCTCGCTCGCTCCGCGTCACCTCCCTCCCTCCTGTTCCATATGGTTTCTCCCCTCCTCCTCCTCCTCTTTTCCCCCCTCCATGTTGTCTCCGTGACTCTCCCCGCTCCATGTTACGGCCCCGGGGGAGCGTTTCCCCGCCGCGGCGTGGAGGGGCCCCGCAGCGCGGCCCGGCTCGGCCCGGCCGGGATACCTGAGGGGCTCAGCCGGGCCAGCACGCAGCGCGGAGGGGCGAGGGGACGGTGGGTGAAGAAAACAGCAGGGGAAGTCTGGGGATCAGGAGAGGGCCGTGAGGAGGGGTGCCAGCCAAAACTCCCGGCCAGAGAGTTTCCCGGGTGTGCGGGAGAAGAGCTTGAAGAAGTTCATCTCCCCCACGCTCCCCCCTTCTTGTTTTCTTTCTCTCCCCCCTTCTCCCTTCCTCCCCCCACTCCCCCCCCCCCCAGGAATACGTGACATTCAGAGATCAACATATTTCACCTGCAGCAAAAAAAACCTCGCGAGCTATAAACTAGCGGCTGATCCTCCGCTTAGACTAGTGTTTAGCCGTTCATGCATCATGAGTGTCAAATAAATGCCTGATTGAGGCCCTCAGCGGAGGAATTAGCTTTCCTTGTGCTGGAAATGCATAATAGCGAAAGTGCTGAGGCATCCTCCCCGGAGTTCGCTCGGGCTCCGCTCCCCGCGCTCCTCGTTTCGGCAGCTTTCCCTCCCGCACCCCGGCTCCGTCCCCCCGCGCCCCCCGCCCATCGCCCGCCCTTATCAGCACGCCCAGCTGGCCAGGGGCGAGGGGAGCTCTCCGGGGGGGTCTCGGCCCGAGGGGGCCGGGATGGGGGCTGAGGGAGCAGTCGAGCATCCCTCCCGCTGCCCGGGTCCCGGCGCTGCCCCGGCGGCGCTGCGGGGGCTCCGCGGGGAGCACTGCCTCGGGCCGAGGCGGCGGACGCGGGGAGCTCCCCTCAACGGGGGGGGGTGTCCCCTCAACGAGCGGCTTGTCGCTTGGCCACCCTTCCGCGCCGGGGGCCTCATCCTGCCCACGGGTACGACCCAGTTCCGAAGTTTGGTGACGAAGCCGCGGGGGGGTGAGTGGGGGGCAGCGTTCGGGTGCGCTGCCCTGGCCCCTCTACGCGGCTCTGCGGGGGGGTGGGTCGCTGCCCGGACGGGGCCCAAGTCCCCCCGGGCCGGGGATGCCGCCGGCGCTGGGCGGGCGGCCGAGGCACACAGGGGTTAACCGCGCCGCGGCCGGGAAGAGCAGTTAAAGTGCACGGGCTGCAGATGCTTTTCAGGCCTCGGTGTCTACCGTTTTAAATTAAAAAAATGCACCCGGCCCGACCATGCACCAGTGACCTGCAATTTCCCCTTCTTTTCAAACTGAAATATGGCCAAACTATCTTCAAGTTAACTTAGGGGCTAGGGACGGAGGCGGGGGAGGTTGAGGCGGGTGGGGGGTGGGGGGGAGGAGGAAATCGCTCTGGGTTGAGATCTCTGTGTCAAGTTTCATCCCCTCCTGACATTTCTGGCTCGGCGCCAAAGTCCTGAAAATGGAAAATTGGGGAAGGGCGGGCGGGGGGGTGGAAGGAGGAGGAGGGGGGGGAGCGGGCCAGAGCTCTCGGCGGAGCGGCAGTAGCGAGAGGCTGCGGCCAAGAGGGATGCGTGAGCGAGCCCGTCTGAGCGGAGCGCGGCGGCATCTTCCGCCATCCGTTCCGCCGCCCAGGCGCGTGGGGAGCCGCCGGCCGCTGCCATTGTTACCGGCGGGCGATGCGGGGACCGGAGCCGCCGCTCCGGCGAGAGATAAATAGCCCCTGACAGCGCCTCTTCGCACCCGCAGCTCGGCAGATCGCGCTCGGCGGACGGCCGCAGGTCTGTGTCGCTCCCTTTCGCGGGAGTCCCTTTAAATCACCACTGCCCCCCCCCCCCCCGTCCCTCTCCCGGGGGATGCTGCCGACCTTCCTTCCCCCCCCCGCCGGCTCCGCACGCCCTACCCCGCTCGCTCCCCCTCCCGCAGCCCGTTGCGGCCCCGCTGCCACGGCTCGGCACGGCTCGGAGCCACCGGCCCGGCGCGGAGCCCCGCCGGGGGCGGGGAGGGGGGGGGGCGGGTGGTGGAAAAGTCTGTACTGAAATACTTTCGGTAGGCTGCGCCTTTGCCAGGAGGGGTCTTAGTGCCGGGTCTTTTGTCTTGGGGCCTTCGGCTGCATCCCCCGGGGTGGCTGGCAGCTCTCCCGGGAAGAGCCGCCGGGGAAAGCGCCGCGGCACCCCGGGTTGCCGCCGCGGGCAGCAGCGCCTCGGCCCCCCGCTACCAGCGCCCGGCCGGCACTTCTGCAGACTCGCCCGCCTCCCGATTTCCCTCTCCTGCCGCAGGAGCCGCGGGGCTGGGGCCGAGCCCTGCCCTCCGCAGCCCCGTCCTGCCCGCGCCGCCCCTTCGCGTGGTGAGCGTGACAGTGGCCCAAGGCGGGGGGTCCCTCGCCAGCCCTGGTGCTCCCCTCCACCGGTCATCCCGGAAAGGGGGCCGGGGGGGAACTCCGGTAGCCAAAGCGCTACTTTCCAGCTGCCCCCCCCCCCCCCCAGCTCCCCGCGCCCGGCAGCGCCGGGGTGAAGGGGCCAGGTATGCGCGTTCCAGAGCCCGGTGGCACTTCCCCGGGCTGCCTTCCCCCGGGACACCGGCGAGCGCCACGTCCCCGCGGGCGCTTGCGAGCGGCCCCGGTGTGAGGCGAGCCCGCACTTTATTTTTTCCAGCGTCCCTTTCCTCACCCCCCGCCCCAGCCGAGGCCGGGCCGGTGGTGGGGGGTGTGTGTGTGGGGGGGTGTGTGCCAGAGGAGGTTATCGCCAGCCCGAAACATTATTTCCAGGCCGCGGGAGTCTCTCCCAGGTGGAGCCGGTGAGGGCGGCCGGTACCCGGGGAGACAAAGGCGGGAGCACGGGCTGCGACCGGAGCCCCGCGGCACAGAGAAGCAGCGGCTCGGCTCGGCCTGGCTCGGCCCCCCCGCCGACGGCGGGGCTCGGCCGGGGCCGGGGGTGCTGCCGCCGCCCGGGGGAGCGCGGGCCGGGCTTTCAGAGCGCGTCTTTCCAGATACATTGAATTGCACTTTTAGGCAATTGTTTTCCCTTTCCACTTGTTTGTCTCCTGCTAGCCTTGTAAACTGCCTCATGATTTATTACCTAGGCTAAGTGCTTAATTTGTGAATATGAAACAGATTAAAAGGAGATCGGCGTATTTTAGCAGGCAGGCCAGAGCAAAGCCCGGCAGCTGTTTCGAGTTTGTAGGCATCTCCAACCTCGTGTTAAGCAGGCTAGCCTGCTAGTGATCAAGGGGGTATCCCCGGGCTCTCTCCGAGAGGCCCCACCGCCGCCGGCTCCCCGTGCGCACGGCTGGGGCGGAGACCGGCCGCGGGGTGGGCGCTGCTGGGTTTTCTTTGGGGGCACACACACACACACCCCGATGCCGTCCCGTCAAAGGGGCTGGGATTCAGGACCCGCGGCGTCCCCGCCGAAGGCGGGATCTGCCGGCGGAGGGCCCAGCAGGCACGCAGAGGGTTAACGACGACTCTGCCCTCTCCTTCAAAGGACTCATTCGAGATAGAGTAAATACGGTCGGGGCGGGGGGGGGGGTGCCGCTCAGGCCACATGATGCAAAAGTAAGACAAGCACACTCCGGAGAACAAAGGCTTCCTACCCCCTTCCTCCCCCTCCCCCCCAAATCTGTCTTAATTCTGCAAGTAAACTTGAGCAGCTATAAAACAAAGGGGAACGATGGAAGTTATAGCCAAGGGACAATCAAAATAAATACCTTTGATTCAGTCCAAGCACGCACTCGGTATTTTCTGGAGCCCCCCCCCTACCCTCGGCCAGGCGGGACATCGCGGGCTCTCCCCGCGGCAGGGCTGGCGTGCACCGCCGGGGCTGTGGCTCGGGCCGGTTTAGGCCACGTCCCGCCGCCCCGGGAGAGGCAGGTCGGGCCGCGCCGTCGGGCTGGGGGCCGGCAGCAGCGGGGCCGGGCTGCCCCGGGTGTCCCACGGGGCCAGCTGGCCGGGAGACGTCCCGGTAAGACGCGCCCGGGTCCCCGAGGAGGCCGTGGGGCTGGGAGCGATGTCTGGCTCCACAGTGAGCTGTGCCCCGGCCCCGCGGGAGCCCGACTGGGGCCAACCAGGGTGGTTTGCCCCCCGACCCGGTGGTGGCCCCAGCCCCGGGTCATGCAAGTGACACCTCCCAGCCCGCGACCCCCTGCTCCCGACTGCCCTGCATTTGCAGAGCAGGCGAGCTACTTTCATGCTTGTCACCAACACCCTGGAGCAATTCCCAGCCCCAACGCCCCACAGAGCCTGCCTTCTCCTTCTGCCCGTCCCCCCCCCCCCCCCCCCGTCGTCCCCCCCATCCCCCCCCACCCGTCTTGGCCCTTGGAGGAGGTTTTAACGCATCAGGGACGGCAGAGGAAGTGAAGGGGGAGAGCAGCAAGCCAGCAGCCTGTGCAGCGAGCAGACAGTGAGGCCTGCCGAGTACAAAGCACTTCTGCTAAGCTGAAAAGAGGCAAAAATCTATAACGTGCCCTGTACCTTTGAGCGCCACGTAAGAACTGGGAGTGAGAGCACTGTGCCAGTCCCGCTGGAGCACAGCAGACAGGGCTGGCTAGGAGGTAAATGACTCACGTGCCCTCATTGCACTGCAAGCGGTTGCGCTGGTGCTGCAGACGTGACTGGTGTCGGAGCTGTGGAAGGAGCGAGAGACTCTGGGCAGACCATGGGGACGAGGTGTGGTGTGGCACATGTTTGGGCAGGCTGAGCCCTGGGTCCGCCGGGGAGCAGGAGAGCAAAAGACCATGCAGACAGCATTCAGAAAGATCCCTCTGTGTCTGTGTGTGTGAAGATGTCAGAGTGTCTGCAGAAAGCTGAATATAAACTGTGGCTGGGAGGCAGTCCTGTAGGTACATGGGAGAGAGGGCTCGGGGACACCCCCTCCCATGGCAAGGAAGCACCTGAAGGAAGAGCACAAGAATGAGACAATAGTGGATACATGTGTGTATGTGTGTCTATGCAACCATTTCGGGTTGGCTTGAGACAAGGTCCTTCTTCCGTATTTGGGGCAAGGTTTGTGGCAAACCAGTGCTGGAGCCCATTTCCCAGGGGCCTGATGGGGTTTGGGTGTAGTTGATGGGTCCCTGCCTTGTGACAGGAGAGATGCTGCATAGGCATTGGACGCCACTGCTGTTTCTAGCCCTGGGCCTTGGTGTTCACAGGTAGGACTGAAACTTTTGAGCAACCTGAAGAGCAGTAGGCAAAAATGGCCCCAGGGTCTCTGCACCTCCCTGTAGGTTCTGCACAGAGCTGTTCTCTCGCTAGGTGCCTCCAACATTGTAGCAGGGAGAGAAAAACACAGGCTTGTGTCATGGTGATAAGATACAGCGCTTTTCTCTTCAAGCAGTGTACATAACAAGAAACCGGAAAAAAAGACAGTGGCAACGGAAAAGGAAAAAAACCCTTTCCAACTTGCTGGCTTGGCCTTTGCAGTTATCCCTACCTCAGGGAGGACTATGGCCACAGCGTTAAGCCTTGGTTACACTGCTGAAATTCACCATGCTAAAAGTCACCTGGTCCCTCGAGCACTCTTGTAAAGCACGCCAGGTCCCCACAGAAAATGGTTTGCATGTGCTTAAAACTATGTGAATTGGATTTGCTTCCAACAGTGCATAATGCCTGTTTCAACCTGATCCTGTCTGGCTTTCACTGAATTAACGCCTGGATGGATCTAAGTCCAAATGTCTCAGACCAAAGTGGTTCAGATAGTCCTCCTGCTGCTGTCCCTTGCTGCCCCGAAGGCATTTTAAAATCTCCTTGGAAGTGCTCTTATGTGGCATGCTAAGCCTCAGAAACAAAGCAGTGGAGAATGCTACTAAAGCAGAACCGGCAAACCCTGATGGCTTGGAGCAGTTGGCAGGTTCACAGGAAGGTGTGAAAGCTGCTTCAGTTTGGAGCACAGGTGCACCCCAGGCTCCTCTCATAGTCCCAGCCCTCTCCTGCCAGCAATAGTGGGCTGCAGGTGCCCCATCCCTGCCAGCCTGCAGGCCTCCTCGCAGCCGGGCTTACAGTTTTGACGTTCGCCCAGTAACAGTTTGTTAAGTCGCAACATCTCTTTTTCACCGCTTCCTAACATCTCGCTGCCTCCAGAAGGCTCCTGAAAAGGGGAAAAATTATTTCAAAAGTCCTGTCACTGGAAACTCTTAAAGACCTCTACATGACCACCGAAACGATGTCTTCATATTCTTATAACCTGTTTATGCTCCCTGTCTGGGCTCTGTTTAGATTTGTAAGCTCTTCAGGGTATGGCTCTGCCTTGCATCCTCTAACGTACTGTGCCTGTCATCTAAACGCAAAACAGCGGGGAGAAGTTTTGGACTAGGATAAGGCTCAGGATGCGTAGAGATAAATAGAGGGATCGACATGCGCTGAATTTCAGTGGTACTTTATCTTTCCAGGTTCGCAAGTATTGTGTTACCTGACAGCAGCTTTAGTGTGCTGGGCACTCTGTAGGCGCAGAAAGCAGATCGTTCCTGCCTGCCCCAAAACCAGAAGCAAAACTATAAAAACTACAACAGCAGATGACCAGGAGAGCAATGCCAGTGGTGCAGGGAGGCAGGCAAGCTCCTGGCTTCAGCCATGGGCTCCTTTGCCACGGCTCTCTGAGGTCACTGCTCCCCAAGTCTGTGTCCTGCAGTTGGAAGAGAACAGTGTGCGTTTGTATGTGTGTGTTCATGTGAGTGTAATTTTGTTTCACATAATGTGGGTTACCTTTCTTTTAGTGGCAAATCGGTTCAGGGGTTTAGATAAAAGAGATCCTACAGCTGTTCCGTCCCTGGGAAGGGGCAGGCATGTCTTCTGTCGCTTTCTCTTCTCCTTTTTCCGAGCAGTCCCAACACTCTTTTTCCTAGCACAGTATCCAACCTCACCTTGAGAGCCTACCCGCTCTCAGGGTGAAGTGCTCTCACATGGGGAACAGGGGGAAAACGCAAGGAGTAAGGCACAGCAGGCGAGATGCTGCTTGGATGAATGGGAGGAGAAGGGAACCGGTGTGTAGGGCATAGAAGTACCCCCCAACAACATTGCACTGGGTGGTGCTAATGGTGGGGTTGCACCCCCACAGCCCCCCAGGAAATCCCCCTGCCAGGGAGATCAGGTGTGCCATAGGTGCAGGGCAGCTAATGGGCTACCTTCTTCTGAACCCCGGTAGTACTGCTTGGCTTTACAAAGCGTGAAGGCAACCTAGTCGGGAAAGAGAGCTCCATTGATTTAAATGCAAAATTACCCTCCCGCAGCTCTAATTTCCCAGGCGAGGGCCACGCAGGCTCTGAAAACATGAAAGTTGTTGATGTATTGGTTCAATTAATTTTTAAAAGAAGTTTGAATGCCATTTGTTTCAAATTTGATAGGAAAGTGTTGTAGATTTTTGCAAGCAAAGACCGAGGTGAGCGCGGATAGGGTGTGTATTTCGCATAGCCTTGAAAAGAGAGCTTAAACGAGGCATTCATTTAGTACCAGGCCTCCATGCAGGGATGAGTGAGACCCGTGGTGAAAGAAAAAGACCTGAGCATCTGTATTTGCTAAGTGGCACCGGCAGCAGTCAGCCAGCTCGCAGAGAAGAGCAGACGTGCGGGTGTGAGGCCCAGTGGAGGCTGCTGGGTCCCTGGTGCTTTTTAAAAGGAAATAATAGCTTGTGGGGGAACCCTTTCTGGTGGCCTTGGCTCCCGTGACCCCCCTCTGATGTATGATATTTAAACAAGGAAATGTCAATATTGGTTTTCCACATACAGCCTCGTTCTGCTCTCCATGAAAACTAATGACAAACCCCTTGGAGGGTTAGAGGAGAGCAGACCCCAAAACAGTCGCCCAGACCCACATACTGTTGGCTGCAGCAGCCTGGAAAGAAGAAAGAGCAGGTCGTCACGAGTGGCTGGGCGATGTGCGCTTGCAGGTAAATTAGAAAGAAGAAAAGCAATCCCATCCTGCAGTGCCTCAAAGCTGCAGGTCTGATGTTTTGAATGATTATTGCTTTTTAAAATTATAAATTGCATTTTGGTACAGCGAGTGAGGATAATGTGCTGCTTACTAGAATTAAGTGCAACTCAAGGGTGTTTTGTTATAACAAAGGTGACTTCTCTGTGCTCGCTTTTTCATGGTTGGGGCTAAGGAAGAATTTGATTTGAACCCGATGGCTATCTAGCAGTGGTTTTGGAAAGGAGTGATGCCAATTGTACAAGAACATATCTGTAAACTGGGCCATCAGATATATCTTCTGATATATGTGTCCTCTGAGGTAGGAAAGTGTAAGTCATAGGAAGAGAGGGCAAGTGTGTTTGACTCATAGTAAAACGAGGGCATGTGGAAAGTATAGACGAAGGGAGGGCTGCCACTACTAGGACGTGAAGGCTGTGCCATGTGTCATGGGAAAAATAATTTTATTGTGGATAATTTAAGCTTAAAGGGGTAGTTGTGGTGTAACTGCATGGCACAGAAGGTGAGGTGGGGCATATACGCAAAAGCAATTTAACCCTTAATCCTGTGCTGCCCTCGTCTTGGTGTTGGTTTATGCAGGTTGGGCCTCTCCGGGTGTTTCTGTAGCAGCTTCAAGGTCCTCTAACATAACGTGAACTTCATCATAGTTCACCCCAGGGTAAACAGTGTAGCTACACAGGCTTTACACTGTATTGGCACCATGTCCCTGGGGGCAGTAGCAGAATAAGTGGTGTACGAGTCCCTTATTCAGCTCTGTGCAGATGAAGAATTACTCCTATGTGGGGAACAGCTTTCCTGGGCAGGTCGTAGCTGCTTTCCCACTAGAAGGTGCCCATGGTGCGGGCCCACTATGGCCACCCGGTCTCCAGCATGTGCCATGACCTCTGTTAGGGCAGAGATGTCGGTGGGAACAGCCTGGGGAGCTGAGTGAGCTAGAAGACGCTGTGGGCCAGTCTGATTGCCTTCGGTGGGAGAAGTACCTGTGGTCTGATGCATGACCATGATGTCATGATTAATGTGAATCTCCAACTGGGACTATGGAAAAAGATCTATTGTTTGGGAGGAAAAAAAATAAAGGACTGTTGCTCAGCTATGAGTCCTGCTACAAAGCACAGGGACTGTGTATAAAGCTGAGGCCCAGCCGTTTCCAAGACTATGTCTGTCCTACATGATTTTCTGCTTTTGAGGATACACATGATATGGAGGGAGATCTTTGGGGCACAGACTGTTTCACCCTTGTTACACGAGGCCCAGCACAGTGCAGTCCTAGCTACAGCTGAGGTTTTTGGGAGCCAGTCTCACCCAAATATTCCAGGGCATCTCAGCTACAACTTAGGCCACCTCTCATGCAGAACAGAGTCCAGGCTTGCAGCACCCAGTGCGATGGCACTCACTGCATGCAGTGTTTCCTGATGTAGCTCGGGAAGATCGGAAACTGGGAAGGTACTGGAGCAGTGCAGTTAGTGCTTCTGTAACACATGGACCTTGGTCCTCCGAGATCCCACCATTCCACGCTGCCATTGCACAGGGAGGCTACCTCAGAAGCTGAGATAGATAGACTGAAGGATGGATGGGCATCACCAGGATGGGCAGAGGAAGGGCAGCTCCTATTTCTTTATCAGAGGACATGTTTTCATCCGGTATGTAGTGGGAGAGCTCTACCCTGCTTAATGTCTGTCTTCTGGAGCAGACGTTCAGGTGAGGGTGGATGAGGAATGGGCTCATGTGTGAAAGCAAACTGTTTGCCGTGGCTGAAGAAGACCTCATGGAAGCTGTCTGTGAACTATCTGGGGAGGAGTGTCTCAAAACTGAGCCCCACCATGACCACTGAAAGGAAATTAACTACCCCAAGTCTTGCTGGAACTTAATTGGAGCTTTGGCATGGCAAGAGAGGAAGAGGGAAAAGAGGGAATGGTGTAGTGGAGCTCTGTCTACGCGCAGAGCTCTCTGTTAGTGCACAGCCAGGGCTAGTGCCATTGTGAGAATATGCAGCAGTAGCTTCTTACAGACAAAAGAAAAAAAATATGAAGCCCTACTGAAGGCTAGGGCTGGTGGAGCACTGAAAAAGCCCCAGCTAGAAAAACTAAGCTGGCTCTGCAGTTTGGTCAAGCAACGCTCAGCGTTGTGAATTTGATGAACAACACCAGTCTGCACGAAGACAGGCGACTTTTTAAATGGGGTTTTAATAAAGTCAGTATTGCTAAGGCTATCTATAAAGGTAATCTGCATAGGGTTTTAAACAAGTAAACTTAATGATGCCATTAACGCTTCTGACATGAATGAGACCGTTGCTGGAATACTGTGTCCAGCTCTGTTGTGGTGTTTGCATGTTAAAAGTGTATTGGCAAATTATTACGGGATCAGAAAAGAGCTACAAGAGTGATTCAGGGTCTGGGAATCACATCTTATTGCAAAAGACTAAAGAAATCCCATCTATTAATTTATCCAAGAGGAGGCTATGACTTGGTTTGATCATAGTCTTTAAGTGCCCTAAGTGTCTCTATGGGGAGATTTCTGATAGTAGAGATCTCTTTAATGTGGCAGACAAAGGCATAATGAGATCCTATGTTGGAAAATGAAGCTCTATGAATTCTGAACAGAAATAGGTGCTTTTTTTTTTTTTTTTTTTTTTAAACCAGTGAGGGGACATAACCACTGGAACAACTAAGGCAAGCAGTGGGTTTTCTGTTACTTAAAAATCTTCAGAGCAAGATTGGATGCCAGGTTAAAAGCTCAGCCAGAATTTATGAGTCTGATACAAGAACGTCTGGCTGAAATTCACTGGCCCATGATATGTAGCAGGTCAGACCAGCTGATCATAACGGTCCGTTCTTGGTTTAAAAAAATGTATGAATTAGGTATTTAAAGTCCCCTGAGCCCCGATATTACTGGAGGTCTTGAAGGAATGCATTATAAGCTGTCATCATTTAATTGTAAGCAAGCAGGGGGATTGCTTTTTTTTTCATTAATAAAACTTCTTTTCCAAGAGCTTATTAGGCACCAGAGTTAAGCAGCTGTTAACAAGCATGACAACATTTTAAAAACAGTTCAAATAATTCTTCTTCTCCTGTTTGCTCAGCTTTGTTTTGCAGTGGCATAATTTCATTAATGCCACATCTACCAGTGCTTCTCTAGACGAAACTGCAAATTCCAGCAAAATAAAAAAAGCAACCTGTGCACGTAGGGTAGCCCCCTTACTCCACGCCCTCCTTCACATGCATCCCTTCGTCTCACAGATGCGTTGCAGGCTTCGCACCGTGCATGAGCAGAGCAGGGAAGAAGTCTGTCCGTTTTCTAGTGCAGGCCCCTCGGATAGGTGGGAATCCATTGTCTGTCACAGGAGCACTTGGCCTGCAGAGCTCCTGGCTTGTCTGAATGAATGGCAGGGAAAGGGGAAAAAGGTATTAAGGAGACACCTGGTATTCCTGAAATTACGCAAGCTATTAACCTCCTTAAAGTTGCATAAAATGGCCTCCAGCGAATGGTCAGAATGTTTTTCTTAGACTGGAGGAGTAGTTTTAAGGCAGCACAAACTTTCTTAATATCTCCTCGAGGGGGGGGGGGGGGGAAGTAACAAAAAATCCCAGCAGTGGCTCTCAGGAGCCTTGAAAATCATATCCACGGTTGCGTGGACATACTAAACCTGTGATACGTTCAGTGCCTCGTTAGTCTCAGTTGTCAAAACTGAAACAAGAGGTGGTGAGGAGCGCAGCAAAAGATGGAGTTTCAAGTCGCTCGGGGACTGCGCTGCCGTCGGCGGGAGTTGCTCACCCCCTCCCTCCGCCTCCGCTCCCCAACCCCGCAGCGTTTGATGTGCAGGCGGGGAACCGGCGGGACGAGGCCCCGGGGCCCAGCGAGCTGCTGGCCGGGACGGCCGGGGCGCCGCCACCCCCGGGGCGCCGCCACCCCCGGGGGGCGGGCGGGGAGGTCGGCGGGGAGCCGAGCGGCGGGAGGGGGGAAGGTGAACCCGGAGCCGAGCGGGGCACAAACCCATTAGTCGCACATAACTTGGGAAGACGCTTGGCCTCGCCATGACAACCGGCGGCCCGGGCTGCTCCCACGTCCCGCCGCCTCCCGCGGGAGCCCCTTTCGGTCCCCTTTCCCGGCGTTTGGGGAATGCGGGGCTGCAGAGGCGAGCCCGGTGCCGGTCACAAAAGGGGATGAAAGGAGCTCTGTGGTTCACTTTACACGTCCGAGAGGCGTTTTCATGCTCCGTAACGAGAAGCGATCATTCCGAGGAAGTTCAGATCAAAGGGGAGAGCATCCCGGGCATTTGCATAATTGCCGGATTTCGGAGCACGGGCAGCCGAGCGGCGGCTGCCCAACCTGGGCACGGCACCGGGGGCCGCTCCTCGCCTTGTCCGGGGGCCCCGGGGAGGCCCGGAGAGAGGGGAGGCTGCAGACCGTGCCCCCGCGGGGAGACAGCGAGGCCTGCCCCGGGAGCGGGGGGGATACGGGGGCCGCGGCCGGGGTGCTGGGGCACGACTCCGGTGCCCGACGGCAGGCAGCCCCCGGGGGCTCCGAAGGGCGAGAACCCCCCCCGGTGCGCGGCCAAGCGGTGTCCGGGTCCGGGGGGGCCGTGCCCCCCGCCCCCCCCCCGCTGCCGCCGTTGTTGCGGGGGGGGGGGGGGGGGGCAGTGGGGGCCGGCTCCCTGCTCCCACCCGGCGACGTCTGCGCCGCGGAGCCAGCACGTCGCCTCCCCGGGCGGCTGGCGGGCGGCTCCCGGCCCGGCGGCTCGCACCGCCACCAGCGAGCGGGGATAAAGGGATTAAACGGCACGTTCGCTCCGCCGAGAGGTGTGTGTGGTGGGGGGAGCTCCAGCCTCCCGCTCCCCCCGTACGCCTTCCCCCGCCGCCTGCACCCCCGGCCGGCCCCGGCAGCGGGGAGGCACCGGGCGCGCCCGCCGTGGCTCATTGTTCCCGTAACCAGCCGGGGCTGCTGCCGCAGGCGGCCGCGGTGCTCGAGGCGACGGGGCTTGCCGCTGCTGCTACCGGGGAGGGGATGCCCGGGGACACCCTTTTCAGCCATTTTAAAGCGGCGGCAAAGCTGGCGCCTCGCCGCGGGTGTCCCGCCCCCCCCCCCCCCCCCCCCCCGGGTCTCTCTGCGGGGCTCCGTCCCGCCGCCCCGAAACCGACATCGCCCGCACACGCCCCGCGCCTGCCGTCCCCGGGGGAAACCCCACCCCGCCGCTCTGCGGGGACCCCGCGCCCCGTCCTGGGGATGTGGCCAACCCCGGCCCCGGCTCCCGCTGCTCCCGCTGCCCCGGACCCGAGTCACGGTCCAGCCCGTCCCCGCCCAAGCCGCCAGCCCGGGGTGCAGCCGGCCCCTGCCCCAGCCCCGGCTCGGGGTGCAGCCGGCCCCAGGCCGAGGTGCAGCTTCCCCGGAGGGGGTGGGGGGAGCGCGTCTTCCCTCCGCATGGCCGGGCCCGGGCGGGCTGGCCGGGCGCCAGGGAGGTGAGGTTAGCCTCGGAGCTGGCTGGCGGATGGCATGTTATTGTGAAAAGCGAGCGGGGAAGGCAAATAGGAGCATGGCACCGTATAGGCTCGCCACGTGACCGAAATGTGTTTATCTCGCCCCGGAGAAGCCGGGCTGCCTGCGGGGGCCAACCTTGCCTTCATGGCACAGCCACAGCTCCCGTGGCTGGGCCCTGCGAGGGAGCCGAGACCACTTCTGTTTGCTTTTGCTGTCGCTTCGGCTCTTATCATTTGCCTTGTCATTCAGCGTCAACCTCTCCCGGACTCCCTCCCCACGCACCCACCCCCCCCGCCGCCTTCCCCAGGGTCAGTCGGGAGAAGACTGGGAATCCATCTGAGGAGACGGTGGAAGAAGGGTCGGATGGAGATGGGCTGGGACGGGGGGGGGGGGAAGATAAAAGCAGCTGCATGCAGAACAAAGGTGCTGGAGGGTGGCTTTTGGTGGTAGAGCAGAACCTCGTAAATGGGAGATTTCCGTTCGCAAGACTCCGCTTGCACAGTTTCTGTCCTGCCCTTGAACTGACAAGTGAATATCTGCATCGCAACCAGAAAGTAAATCACACCGAGCCTGGCTCGGGGAGGGAGCGCACAACCCTTCGTTCGGTTGCTAAGTGCGAAAAAGTGGACGATTTCAGCTTTCCAGCGCTGCCCCGCTTCCCCGGTACAATATTTACTTTGGGAGCCCGGCGAAAGGCGCTCGGTGTTTATTACGGCGAGCGGCGGAGCTAGCTCGCCTTTGCGTGATTAAGAGCGAGCGGAGGAGCGGCCGTGGTGCGGAATATCAAAGCGAGACCGCCTTGGCAGGGCTCCCAGGCAGGGCTTTGCTGGCACCCGCGGGATTCCGCGGGGCAGGGCGAGCGCGGCCCGGGCGGCGGCGGCGGCTGCCGCTCCCCGCTCCCCGCCGCCGGGGCTCGGGGGGAGCCCGCGGCCCTTCGCGGGAGGCCGAAGGCAAACGCCGTTCCTGCCGTGGGCTCCGCTTTAACGAGGCGCAGCGGCCGGGCCCGGTGCTCGGCGGACTCGGCCGCGGCCGGCCGGCCAGTAATCTCGTTAGTGCCGCCGCGTTTGGGGAGAAAAGCGCCCGACGTCCCCGCCCGGCCCGGGAGAGCAGACAAAGGTCTGCGAGGCAAGGCTCCGCGGCCGTGCCACGGCGGGCCGGCCTCGTTAATGTTCAATCGGGAGCGGGGGAGCCGCGCCGGGGGGGCGCCGACCCCCGGCCGCCGACCCCCGCGGAGGGCGGCCCCGCGCAACGCGCCGCTCCGCCGTGCCCCGCCGGGATATTTTCTCCGTGGAAGTTATGCTAAAACAACATTTGTGTGCACGTTAATGATTTATTTATGTGGCTAATAACGCTCACATTCTCGCTGATATTTGTCTAGGCGAAAGACCAGCTGCGAAAAGCCCCGCAGCTGTAGCCAGTGCTAGAACAGAGTGCCTTGGAACCAGAAATCAATGCTCCTGAAATGAACAAGTGGACAACTTATTAGGCTCAGTCACTCCACACGCCGTCCCCTGATAACGAATAGATGAAGTAGGCGCTGGAGAAAGGACGCGTCTGGGAAGGCCACTCGTGCCCAGTCCTCCACGGCCAGGCCGGGTAACTCCGCGGGGCGCCGCCGGCCGCACGGACAGCCCCGGGCAGGGCAAGGGCTGCGACACGGCACTGGCGGGCTGCCTGGGGTTAGATGGCGATAAATACGGCGAGCGCCCGGGAGAACGGCTCCAGGAGTCATTGGTAAAGGTGTCCGGTTTCCCTGCTGCTCCAGAAAGCACAACCGACAGGTTCAGCGAGATCACGTAATCGTGGCGTCTCTGCCTAGAAACAGTCGCGCTAATTTTGCATTTTTACCATCCACGGGGAGGAAAAATACCTGTCCTCCCGCAATGCAAATCCTTACGCAAATAGATCTGCGGGCACAGAGGGAGCCGCTGCCACCCTGACCTCCCAGCCACGAGCCGCTGGCCCCGGATCCGGAGCGGCCGGCTGGCAGCAGGACGCTCCGAAAGCACACGGGATCGTGCGAACTCCTCGGCAGCCCCTCGCAACTCGTTGCTGGCTGAGAAAAGTCCGAGCAGGAGCCTGCGGTTAATCTCCGAGGCCTTCGTGCATCCCTGGCGAGCAGCGCCCCAGCGCTAAGTGCAATTAACATAACAGACACTAAAATAGGAGAGAGTAGCGCTGAATTTAATTTACAGGCTTAAAAAAAAAAAGGGGGGGGGGGGGAAACAATCTTAGCACTTGGAACGGTCTGGTGATGAAGGCGGGGAGCGAGGTGGAAGGCGGGGGGGCAGCCCTCCTTCCTCGGAGAGGGACCGCGGCCAATTCCCGCGGACCCGCTCCGGGAGCCGGGACCACCTTCGTGCTCGCAGCACCGTAAAACACTTCTAGACAGGTAAACTCTCCGACGGGGATGCCTCCCGCCGCGCCGCCCCAGCGCGGCCCCCCCCGGCCTCCGGCGGGCGCTCCCGCGGCGGCGGGGGCAGCCGCAGCGCGACCAGGTCGCCGACGCGGGCAGGCACCTCCCGGAGCCTCCTTCCTGCCCCCCCGACACGCACCCCCCGATCCGGCTCGCTTTCCTGCCTGGGGGGAGAAGGAGGAAATAGATGGGGGGGGGAAGAAGTGGCCGGGGAACCCCCTCCCCGCTTTTCCTCACATCCCTCCCTCTCCCCCCCCCCCCCCCCCGCCTCCTGCAAACTGCCTTCCATTAGCCGCAGAAGTTCACAAAAGAGCGAGTAATAAGAGAGGGAGATCGAGGTTTCCGAGAAAAGGGAGAGGCGAAAATAGCGAGGTAGAGATAAAAAAAGAAAAAAAAATAAAATCGTCGCAACCGAGGGACCCACCGATCGGCTGGGAAGCTGGTGGTATCCGGCCCGGGGAGAGGGGGGGAAGGAAGGGAGAAAAGAGGGCTTTAAAAAACTGGAAGGCAAAAGCTGTTGGGGAGGAAGTGTAAGCCGAGAGGGAGGCTGGGGGAGGGGAGAGAGCGCCATCTTTTCATGTCACAGTCACAGAGACAGCGCTGCGCTCGGCCACAGCGTCTCGGTTTCTTTTTAACAGCGGAAAACGTGCGATTAGCAGGCAGACGGGCGGAGACTACCAGCCCTGCGCGCACACACAGCCCGCAGCTCTGTCTCCGCGCCGTGTAATCCCAGCGCTCAGCCCTGCTGCACCCCCTCATTAAAAACCCGGAGATTTCCTCCTCCTCCTCCTCCGCCGCTCTCCGAGGAAAACAACGCCTGCCACCGCCTGAACCCGGGCAGCACCGCCCGCCCGGGGGCCGCCCGGGGCTCCCCGCCGCCCGGCCCGGTGGGCAGCGCCGTCCCCGCCGCTCGGTCCCGGCCTCCCCGCGGGAGGCTGACGCTCACCCCCCATCCCAGGAGGCCGCCCCCCCCGGGGGACACACACACGGCGTGTGGGGGGACGGCCCTGTCTGCAGCCCCCCGTCTCCAGTCCCCAGGGGCTGCTGCTCCCCCGCTGCCGGGGCCGCTGCTCGCCCCCCCGCGCCCTCCCTTTCTCCTTCCCGAGGGCCAGGGCGGGGTGTGCCGAGCCGGAGCTCCCCGCGCTGGGGCCGGCGGCGGGGAACAGCGCCGGGGCTCCCCCGGGAGCCGGCGATCCCGCGGCGGAGCCGGGCACCGGCCGCCCACGGCCCCATGAACGGCGCTTTATTCCGCAGCGCTCAAACCCCTCATTGTGTTGGGCAGAATCACCTGCCTCCTCCGGAGCCGGGAGATTAATTTAATGCGATACAGAGCGCGCTCCGTCCCGGCCCCTCCTCGGCGGGGAGATCTCCGCCGGGCGCGGGGGGGGCAGGGGGGGGACACGGCACGGCACGGCGAGGCGGTTTGGCATCCTCCGAGCACCGGCTCTCCCGGCGGCGCCCGGGGAAACCTTCCCCGCCCGGTAGCGTTGGCGGCGGCGGCAGCTCCGATCGGAGCCGCACAAGCAGCCGCCGCGCAGACCTGCTCGGTGCCCGGTGGGGGGCGGGGGGCGGCGGGGGGGGGGCTGCGAGGCGGGCGGGGGCCGAGCCGTGCCTGGCGAGGGGATTTGCTGGGTCGTTGGCTGCGCCTGGGGAAAGGCGGGCGGGGGGGGGCGGGTTGGCTGCGCCTAGCGATGGGGGATTTGAGAGGGAAGGGGAGGGGGTGGCTGGGCTCGGTGGAGGGGGGGGGCTGGCTGCCGCGACTGCTGGGGACGGCGGCTGTTATTATTGTTATTACTGTTATTGTTATTTTTAGGGGGCGGCGGTGGTGGGAGAGGGTGGGGGTGGGGCGGGCCGCGCTCGGCGGGGGGCGATGTGGAGGGGGGGCCGCCGGCTGCGCCCGCGGAGGGGGCATGAGGTGAGGGCGGTGGGAGAAGCGTCTCCTCTGTTTCTAATAAAGGAAACGACTTTTATTGAACGATAAATGCAGGGGAACGAAAGTCGTGTGGGTGCGCCTGGTGGGGGCGATTGATTTGGCGGAGGGAAGCGGGGGGCGGCTGCCCGTGCCGGTGCGGGGTGTTTGGGGCGGGGGGCGCGCAGCGGCGAGGGGCCGGCTGGCCTCGGCTGCTCCTGCCCGGGGGGGATCTCGGGGAGGGGGCGTCGGCCGCCCCGGTGGAAAGGGGCGAGGGCTCCCCCTGGTCGGGGGGGCTGGAGAGAGGGAGAGCGGGATGCTCACGGTGGGGGGTCCGGAGGGGGGGGGGGGCGTAGGCCGTGGGGTGGTGCCGCCTGCCCTTCTCGGGCAGGGGGGGCTGAGGGGGAGGTGTCGGCTGCGCCTTGCCAGTTGGGATTTGATAGGGGCGGTAGGAGACACGTCTCCTGTTTCTAATAAAGGAATCGGCTTTTATTGAAGGATAAATGCAGAGAACCAAAGTCGTGTGGGCTGCAGCCGCCGAGCTTCGTTAGCTGCCGATGTGACTGTGAAGATAAAACGCTCCACAGTAACTCGAGCGCGAAGAGCTCCGGGGATGGGGACGGGCTCTCCCCGCCGGCCCCGGCCCCGGCCCCGGTTCTCTGCCCCCGCCGTGCCCCTCGGCCCTGGCCCCGCGGCGGAAGGTGCCCGGGGAGCCTCAGACCGTGCTAACGGCTCGGCCTTGGGACTTCGCCAAGTTTCTCTGACTTAGGGGAACTCTGGGGATGAGTAATCGCGCCAGGCTAGGGTTTGGGAGGGTGGTGTTTTTTTTTTTTTTTTCGCTCGCTCGCTCTCTTCTTCCTTTTTCCCCTTGTCATCAGCTGCTGACCCACTCACTTCGAGAGCACGGCACCGACGGGTTTCTGAGAAGGCGGCGGGAGGAGACGGGGGATGCGGCGAGCCCGGGGAAGCCCCCCCACCGTCTCGGCTCCCCGCCGAGCCACCCGGGCTCCACTCCGGCCCCGAGCACGTCGGGGCTGCGCGGGGTCCCCGCTATCCCGGCTCCCGTGCGGGGGCCCTGGATGCGGCTTTGCCGGGGGACGAGGGGACGCCTGCCCACCCATTCCACACATGCCCACTCCGCTGCCTCGCATGGAGGCCCGTGCGGAGGTTTTCCCAGGCCAGCGAGGACACGGCGCGGCCGCGCCTTGCCCTCGAGGAGGTGTCGGGAAGCCTTTTGCTACTCGGCATCTCGGCTTATCGCAGGTGACGACGGCTTAAGGACGGGAGGGGAAAACTCCGGTCCTGGTGTGGGGGGGGGCAGGCCCCGGGGACGGGGAAGCAGCGCGTAGCCCAGGCCGTGGCGGGCGTGGGCGCGCCGAGCCCCGTTGCCCGGGGGAGCGGCGCCCGCATCCTGCCCGCGGGCCCCGGGGCGGGCGCGGCGGAGCCTTGCCCGATGCCGCGGAGGGCCGGGGCAGCGCTGTGCCCGCCCGCGGCCTCCGCCTGTGCCTGCCGGGTGGCGGGGCGCGGCGGCGGCCGCGGGGTAGGAAGCGGCGGGGGCGGGGGGGCTCAGGGAAGGGGGGGGGGGGGGGGGGGAAGCAGAAGCGACTCGACGCCGAGCGCGGCTGCCGTCAGCGGATCCTGCAGCTTGGCCGGTGGGGGAGCATCGGCGCCCCCGCCGCGCCGCCCCGATGCCGTCGGGGGTGCTGCAGCGAAACGACCTGGAAAAGGCAGCCTGGCTTGTGGCTCAGCCTCACCCGCTGCGGCGTGTGGTGCCGGCGTGGGGCCCTCCTCAGCACAGCTCCCGGCCCGCTTTACGGGCAACGAGGGGCCGGTAAGGCGGGCCGCGTCCCCCGCCTGCGACGGGGGCGGCGGGCGGGCACGGCCGGGGAGCGCCGCGGAGCTAATCTCGGCGCCTGGCAGGTTTCAGTCCTCTGATTACCTGAGTGATTCGGCTTCCGAGAGGCGGGCTAGGAAGCGGCTGCTGCCCTGGTTTGGGTACCGTGGTGGAGGAAGGCGGGGGGGACACGGCGTAGGGAGATGAAGTGAGGACGGGGTGTTAAATGGCATTTCTAAACGGAAAATACTTTTATTTTCCCATGTTTTTTTGAGGCTGCTTTCGAAATGAACATTTTCTGCGATAAGAGGTGACCGATCAGAATCGCTGGGGGGAGGTTGTAAGCAGACGTTTTGCCCCAGCTTACTGTTATCTTATCTTTCACACTTGCAGGGCGAAAAAGTGGCTTATCTTTATACCCACCCCCCTCTCGCCTTAATTGCTAAAAACACTGTGAAGTGTTAAGTACAGGACTAAAGAATCTCTCCGCGTGTCTGCCATGCGAGTGGAGGAAAAAAAAAAAAAAAAAAGGATCCGATTTGAAAAATTAGGGGCTTTTCTCTGGAAAAGTACACACGTGTACACACCGAGAGCCCCTCCCTGCCCCCGCTCCGCTGCCGCTTTGATGTTGCAGGCTCTCATTTCATATGTATGCACCCCGGCGAGCCACCCGCCGCTGCCGGGCTTCCAGCCGGGGCGCAAATCCCGCTCCGCACGCCGGCGAGCCCGGGGGCCGCGCCGCGGGGCGCGGGCGCGGAGGGCGGCGGAGGCCTCCGCTATCACCTCTGGGGCGGAGTGAATAACCCCAGTGTTTATGAACCCGGGCGCGGAATTGGTATTCAGCGCCGAGCCACGGAATCGTCTCCTCGCTTTCTCTCCCCACCCCCTCCGAAACAAAACACAACACAAAAACAAAACCAGAAGGAGGACGGAGGTGATTCATCGACTGTATCCAATTATTAACATACAAGCTGTAGTCTGCACAAACACACCTTCAAACCATGGCGGTTCCCCCGGCCGTCGTATTATATTTAAACTCGGGAGCGTGGTGGTGGCTGCCGTGCCTCCGCCGAGCCGCCGCTCGCTGCCGCTCCTCCCAGGCCGCCGAGGGACGGCGACGGCGGACGGGGCGCAGCCCGCGCCCCCCGGGGCTGGGGGAACCCCACCGGGAAAAGGGGACGCAGCCCCCGGCTCCCGCGTATCCCCTTCCGTGGCGAAGGCTCGACCTCGCCCGCACGGCCCTGCGGCCGGGGCCGGGGTTTTGTCTGGCTTCGGTTCCTGCCCTCCCCCGGCGCCCTCCCCGCCGCGCCGCCCGCTGCCCCCCGCCGGGCTGGAGTGGGGAGGGGGTGGGGGGGGTGAGGGGCGAGGAAAGCGACAACCCCGCCGGCGCTATTTTTACTCCTCTCCAGACTTGTGCGGCGCACGCCCCCTCCCCTGCAGGGCCTTGCCTGGCGGCGGCATCTCCCCGCTGGCAGGAGCGGCCGGGGCTGCCGCCGGCCCGCCTTCCCCCTCCGCCCGCCCGGCCGGGCCGCCCGCCCCCCCGCGGCCCGCCCCGGCCCCTGCGCCCGGGGCAGCGCCCCGCAGCAGCCCTCTGCCCGAGGGGACGGGGCGGGGGGGACCGGCCGGGGCCACGGGCGCGCCGCAAGCAGACAAAATGGCCGAGGTATGGAAGCGGGAGAGGTGGAGGGGGCAGCTCGCAGCCGGCCTGCCCTCCTCCCGCAGCGGCGGGCTGCTCCCCCGCTTCCCCGGGCCGGGGTGGGGGCCGTGCCTCCCGCCCGTGCCCCCGCGGCCGCCCCGGTGGGCTCGGCGCTGCGCCTTCCCCACCGAGCTCTGCCCGGGCCCGGCGAGTGCTCCCCCGGCCGAGCCCACCGGGCGACGGGCGGCAGGCCGAGTTCCCCGGACAGATGCCTGCCTGTCCTCCCTCCCGGGCTGCCCGCTCCGAGCGGCAAAGCGGGGCCCGCGAGGGCCGCGGGCACCTCCGCTCTTTTGTGGAGCGGGGAGCGGGTGCGGAGCAAAAGCAAACACAACCGGAGAGATTTGTCATTCGCCTTTGTAAGAAAGATAGCGGCACTTAGTCCGTGAACCGAGCGCGTCTCGGGCTCTTCTGGGGCGAGGGAGGGAAAATAATGGATCTCCTGTCAACAGAGTAGCCCTGAACTACGAAGTAAAATTATAGTACTTCTGCTATGCAAAAACCCCTTGATTGCACGGGGAGTTCGCATGGCGGTGTAACAATATGCTGGCACCGTGTCAGGTCTGAAAGCGCTGCAGACCCTGTATAACGCCAATTGAGGCTTGTCTTGTTTTGTTATTCAGATTTCTACACTTCCATTAAAAACAGCCTTACAATAAGCAATGATAAAGGTCTGATTTAAGACACACTCAAGCAGGGCAATTCAGAGCTTAGGACAGTGATCTGTTATTTATAGGCTTTTCCTAGCACTCATCACCAGGCTGTCTGAGCACCTCGCTCGCATTAATTCATTTTCCCTTCGCAGCGCCCATCTCCCCTCTCTCTCATTTCCCGTGCCCGGGAGACCCGCGTGCTCCGGTTGCCGTTCCGTGGGCAGGGGAGCGGGGTCTGGAGGGGGTCGGGGGCCCGGCCTCGCTGCTCCTGAGCTTTAACCCCCAACTTTCTGAGGTGCGCGGGCCGGGGGCGGGGGGGGGGGGGGGGGGGGGGGAAGCTTCCAATTAGAGGCGGCGCTGGAGGTAAATGAGAGCCGGCGTAAAGCCATCCCACTTGGAAGCCTCCTGCGAGAAGCCCATTCTGCCATTAACAATGGATTTGTCTTTACGAGGAGGTTAAGTACTTCGCATTATCGGAGCAGCAGTTTCTGCGAGCGCATCCTCGCCCGGCTCCTCGGTGGCAGAAGCCGCCGCAGCAGCGCCGAGCCCCGAGCATCTGTGCGCGGAGCTCCCCCCACCCCCCCGCTCCCGGGGAGAGAGCGGTGTGTGCAGCGGTCTGACCCGGGGGTCAGCTCCCTCCGGGGGGGGGGGGAGGCGGGGGGAGGCGGCCCGGGAATCCTCAAGGCAAGAGCATGCTCTGAATTTTCCGGGGTTAGCTCGGCGGTGCCCGCCGCACCCGCGGCAGGCGCGCAGCCGGGCCGAGCCAGGCCGCGGGAGGAGCGAACTGAAGCCCCAATGTCCTCGCCGGGAGCCGCCAGCCTCCCGCTGCAAAGCTCGGGGACCCGGGGAACAAAAAAGGCACAGAGGCGAACAAGCGCGGGTCTGTTCCTCCCCGCCGCGGAGGAAACTGCGTTCACAAAGAAAGAAAGTTTAACTACGGTTAAAAATAAAAGTGGAGCGAGTTTACCCCGAGATAACTTGAAGTCATTACAGAGAGAAAAAAAAAAAAAACACCCAACCAAAAAACCCAGCCCCAACCACCCAGCCCCACGCTGTAGGCGCACACATGTGATCCGGAGTTTGCAGCCCGGGGGAAGGGAAGCGGGCGACTGTTGTGATGCAAGTGCGGGCCGGTGGCACCGCGGCTCCAGACCTGCGGGGAGAGACAAAGCCCAGCTCAATGCAGCCGTAAGGCCGCGGCTGTGGCCACCTCGCCGGGAGACGTGCTAGTTCTGCTTTCCTACCGAAAGAAGCAATTTTAATGAGGTTTTCCCTAGGAAAGGGAAAAAAAAAAAAAGAAAACCAAACCAACAGAGGCCATTCCTCCAGCTGTGTGCCTGTAACTCACGTGTGTTCAGTCTAATAACTTTTAATGTCTAGCCCTAAAACATCTTTATAAAAAATAGCTTTACAGCGTAATAGGCCAGGTGTCCTTCTGCTTGTTATCGGAGATTAAAAAAACGTGTGGGAGCCTTTTCGGATGCGTGGCCCACCGCACCGGGGTGAAAGCCGGCCGCTGCCCAGGGCCGTGTGCCCCGCTGGCCGGTACGGTGGGACCGCAGGCCAGCCGCCGCGCCCGGTGGCTCCCCGGGCTCCCCTGTGAGGAAGTCGAGCGGTGCGGCTGGAGTTTCGGGTTTCAGACGGTGGATATTTCACTTCTGCTTTGAGACAGGCCAGTTTTTAAAGAGAGACGTGGCGAAAACCCAAAGCCCCGTGATGGCAGTTTCATGAAATGCCAACCCTCTGGCCTTGACCCGGCTGTGTGCGTATGTGTGTAGGGGGGGTGCACACCGTGTCCCCCCTCCCCGAGCATCTGGCGACCCCCGCATTTTCTTTTCCAGAGATGGCTCAGATTCTCGATTAAAAACTTCTGGATTTTTTTTTTTGGGGGGGGGGGAGGGGGGTGTTTGTTAGGGACAACTTTGGGGAACTCCTGCTTTTCCATCTTCAGAGGTCATCAGCAGCGGCGGCGAGCAGGCAGGCAGCCCCGGCAGCCCTGCTCCGGCGCTGAACGCTCACCGCCCTGCTTGCTGCCTGTGTGCTGTCGGCGAGGAAAGCTCTTGCAGCTCGCAGCGTCTCCGCAGCCTTTTAGCGCAGGGTCCTCCTGAACGCGGCGATTAAAATCCCTCCCGGGGCCAACTGTCCGCGTTAATCGCCCGGCGTTCGGCTGGCAGTCGCTCCCACACGGAGCGGCGGCGGGAAGAGCTCGATGCGGCGCCGGGGTGGCAAAAACTCCCGTTTCCCCGGCGGGAAGGCGTCGGGCGGTGCGGGGGAGCTGTGGAGCCCAGGGCCCGCCCGGCCCGGGGGCCGCGGCCGCCGCGGGGCCGCCCCGGGAGCCGCCGCGCTGCCCCGGGAGCCTCCGCGCCGCGGGACCAAGCCCGGGAGTATCGGCGGGGATGGGCGTTATGAACGTGAAATTTACGAGTCGAGCTCGCCGAGCCAAAAGTTGCCTTGCCAAAGTAAATAGATGCAGCCGATAACTACCAACCCGGAGATTAAAGGGCTCCTCAACCCGGGCAGAAATCTTCAAGCAGCCGTAGAAATGCCAGCGAGGGAAACGGCGCTTCGGTCGCCACCCCAGCCCGGGTTGCCACTCCGCTCACACGCGGTAAAAAGCGCGTTAAGGGCTGCCAAAGCCGGATCAGGCGAAAACGCGCTTTAATACACCCCCCCCCCCCCCCCCGCCCCGCGCAATGCAGACGTTGACAAACGAGTGGCTTTTTTTCCATCCCGATTCCGAGCTCGCAGAAGCGGAGCGGGGGGAAGCGCGGAAACCAGCGCGGCCGAGCCGCGGACCACGCGAAGTTGTGGGCGGCGGGTGGGACCAGAGAGGGGCCCTGGGGCCGGGCGGTGGAGGAAATCCCCCCCCTCCCCCGCCACGGGTGGGAGGCTACGGGTGACACGGTCCCTGCGCGCTGTGACCCCTGCGGGGGCTTAGGATGGCTGCGAGCCCTCGGCGGGTTCTGGGGCGGCGGGGATGCCCTTGCGCGACGGGGGGAACCCGGGTCTGGGTGGGGGCGCGGGCTGCACCGCCGGGGGGGGGATCCCGGGCGCCGCGGCGCGGCGGGGGGAGCGGGGAGGGAGGGCCGGGGGCGTCCGGCGGAGGGGCCGGGGGCGAGCGGGGCGGCGGGGGGGCGGCAGCGCGGCGCGACCGGCCGCGGAGCCTCGCAACGATGTCTGGCAGCGCCGCCGCCGCCGCCGCCGGGGTTTTGACAGCTTGGCGGAGCGGAGTGAGCGGAGCTTTATGGTAATTGCGGTTCTCCACTGGCCTTCTGGGTAGCGAGCGAGGGGAGTATCAGCGGGGCGGGGGGGCGGCTCTTCTCTCCCTGCCGGCCGGGGAGCGCGGAGTCGTCCCCCCCCGTCACCCCCCCCCGGGGCGCCGCAGCTTGGCAGCGACCTGTGCCAGCCCGGGGGAGCGGGCGAGGCGAGGCGAGGGGAGCTGGCGGCGCGGCGGGGGGGGCAAATCAATTAGTCAGGGCAAGGGGGGAGGGCGGGGGGGAGCGGGCGAGCGGCCGGGCGAGCCCTGCCTCGGCAGGGAAACGCAGCCAGGGGAGGGGGAAACTTGCAGAGGGAAAAAGCGGTGGCGGCGCTGCTGCTGCTGCCGCTGCCGCTGCTGCTGGCGGCGGCTCCCTCGGTGCAGCGCCTGCCCGGGGGGAGGGGAAGGGAGGGGAGGCGGTGGCTGGAGGAGGAGGAGGAGGAGGAGGAGGAGGAGGAGGGAGAGAGGGAGGGGGGATGCGAGGGGAGCGCAGCGTGCAGCAGACGGAGCCCGGTCTCCCAGCGGCAAGGTGAGGAAGAGCGGCTTTCCCGGCGGACTAAAGAGGGGAGGGGGGGGGGGGGGGGAGAGGAAGAAAAAGAGAGAGAGAGAGGAGGAGAAGAGGAGGAGGAGAATTAAATCCCCAGCCACACACACACAAAGCCGCGGCGGCCAGGGCACGGGAGACGGCGGCGCGGGCGAGATGTGGGGAGCGCCGCGCTCGCCAGCGCAGGAACTTCGCCCGGAGCAAGCCAGCAACATGGCGCTGCCAAACCAGAGCCGGCAGCCGGAATGAGCATCGCAGGCTGCCGCTCCCGCTGCTGAGCCCAGCCGAGCCGAGAAGCAAAGCCCTTCCCGCGGGCACCTGCCCCGTCGGCGCCGGCCGCGCTACTGCCCCCCCCCCCCCCCCCCCCCCCCCCCTCCGCGCCCTGCAGCTCCCAGCCTTCCCGCACCCCTTCCCTGGCCCGCCCGCGCCGGGGCAAGCCGCGGCACACGCACCCACGGAGAGGGGGCGGGGGATCGGGAAACTTTTCTCGCCTCTCCACCCACCCCCACCCCCGACGGGGCTGCCCTTTCCCGGGAGAGCGGCAGGGCGAGGCGACGGTGCGGGGACCCGCGGCGCGGACGGCGCACGCCGCAGCCCCGCGGCGCGGCAGGAAGGTCAGTGCTCCGCGCCGCGAACACCTCCCGTGCGGGAGGGCCGCCGCCACCGCCGGGTCCTGCGGGGACGGGGCGGCCGCGGGGCTCCCCTCGCCCAGCCGCGGGGACGGCGGCGGCGCCGCGGCCGAAAGTTACGGCACGGGGCAGCAGGGCTCGGGCGGGAGCGGCGGGCAGGCGGCGGCGCGGGGGGGAGGAGAGGGGTCCCCTCCTGCGGGGCTGCGGTGGCGGAGGGGAAGTTTGGAGGCAGTTACTCGTAAAGATGACTGTTTGGGGCGGCCCGGGGGTGGGTGGGGGGGAAGCTGCCGGTCGCGTTGTCGGCTCCGGTGCGGGGTGGCGGCGCTGGTGGTGGTGTCCCCGTCGTCTCGCACTTCGCGATCGGGAAGGCGCCGGGGCAGCGGCGGCGCGGGGCTCCCGGGGGACGCCGCTGCCGACCCGCGGAGCGGGGACGGCTTCCGCCCCGGGCGGGCCGGTCGCCGCGCTCTCCGCCGC
Source organism: Strix uralensis (assembly GCF_047716275.1). NCBI lineage: Eukaryota > Metazoa > Chordata > Aves > Strigiformes > Strigidae > Strix > Strix uralensis. The sequence goes on from NC_133973.1 coordinate 41,925,667, forward strand.
GGGCAGCGGGCGGCCCGGGGGCGGCGGGCAGGTGAGCGGCGGGGAGGTCCCGCCGCGGGCCGCCTTCTCCTCGCCGGGAGCGCCTGGGGCGCCGCTTCCCCCCCCCCGCGCCCCGGCGGGGCGGGCGCCGCCGCGCACGTGGGGCAGGGCGGCCCGGGGCTTTCCCGTGCGCGGAGCTGTGCTGGCGTGAGGTCCGGCGTGACACGGAAGTTTAGTCAGCCCTAAAATGTAGTTTGGAGTTGGGAGAACGAGCCGGAGGGAGGCTCGGGGCTTGCCATCAAAGGGCCGGCCGGAGGGGGCTGGCCGGGTGGGGAGGCAGCGGAGGCTGCTTTGTGAAGCCGGGGCCAAGTGGGGCGGCTCTGCGCAGCATATGAGGCATGCATTTGATGTTCGCGGAGCGAGTCCGGGGGCGAGGGCTGCGGAGCCTTCACGTTCCTCTTTCTTGCTCGATGTTTGTGTGTGTGTGTTGTGTTCCCCCCCCCCCCCCCCCTTCCTCCCTCTCTCGTTTCCGCGATGTCTGTCGGATCCCGGGTTTGGTGATCGCGGAGGGGGGCGAGAGGGAGGCGAAGAGCACCTCCCCCTCTCCCCCGGCAAAAAAAAATAAAAAAAGCGCCCCGACCGTAGTGAGCGGTGTAAAAACTGACAAAGTGTGGGGACTGGCTTTAATGGTATCGCCTCGGAGCTCCTCGCAGCATTAATTCCCACTAATGAATCTTTTCCAGAAACTCCGTTCATTGCTTTCATCTGCTCTTTGGAGCCTGCAGCTTTTGTATTCGTGTTTGTATTAAAAGGGGGGGGGGCGGGGGGAGCCCAGCCCGCACCACGTAGCCCCGTAGCAAAGCCCGGATTTTCCAAAGGTTTCTATTAACTTTTTTTTTTTTTCCCCTCCCCGTCACCTCCCCGTGGCCCTACTGCGGGGGGCGGCCGGGGAGAGCCGTTCCCGGCCAGGGCCGCTTGGGAACAAAGCTGGGGGCGAGAGCGGGCGGGCGGTGCGGGGTCTCGGTCCCCGGGGCAACCCCGCCGGTGGCTCCGCCGCCCCCCGCGCTGCCCCCTCCTCGCCCGCGCTTCTCCCGCAGCTTTGTGCGCGCCGCTGCCCGACGAACCGCTTCCTCCGGCCGCCGCTCTCGCCTACTTTCGTCCCCGAGAGGTTGGTGCTTGCCTGTCTGTCTGGAGCCCGGTGCCGCCGCGCTTGCGACACACCGGTTCATTTCCTTTCGGTTCTGCTCTCGGAGCCGCTGGGTGTTGTTTTTTTTTTTTCCTACCCTTTTTTTTTTTTTTTTTCTTCCTGAGAGGTAGCCAGCGCAGCGCTCACCCTAATTGCTTTTAGGAGGATTACGAGCAAATTCCTCTCCCCCCCCCCTCCAACCCCGCGCCTTCCCCCCCCCCCCCCCCCCCCCCCCGCCCCGGGTTGCCTTCGCGCGCCGGGGTTGCAGTTTATCCCTGGTGCAGTTCTTTGAATTGCTGTCACAAATAGGTGACTCAGAGTTAATTAGGAAGTATGCACCGGATCAATGGGCTGCACAGCTCATTAGTTATTCCCCAGCCTTTTGCAGCGTTGGACCTCCGGCTCCTCGCCCCGTACACCTCTTTAATACGCAACCCGGAGGGCTGGCAGGGACCAGGGAGCGCTTCGGGTGAGGGGGGCTGGGTGCGAAGGGGCGTGATGAATACGGACATTGAAGTTTCCAGGTTGGGAGGTTGCGTGTGGATGAGCGGTCGGGTCCCCTCTTCCTCCCTCCCCCCTCCCGCCCCGCTCCAGCCCCTCCCGCCCCGGCTATCAAACCTGCCTTCCCGCACGGGCGTGGTGGGCCCTCGCCCGCCCCGAGGTCGGAGGGACCAGCCCGGAATGTTACCAAAAACAAACAGGCACCAAAAAAAAAAAAAAAAAGTGTGTGTGTGTTTATTGGAGCGTACGCTGAGAGAGCAGACAAAATCTCATTTGTCAGGCATGAAGGTGGGCTGTGTGGAAGGCTATAAATATACCGGGGAGGATTGTATCGCGGTCACTTTTCTGTTCTTCGCCATTTCTAAGGTGAGTGGCGGAGGCTGAGGGACCGGGCAGGGGCTTCTCCTGGTATTGTTTGTCCGTCTGTGATAGATCGGTCTAGACAGCCGCTCAGGCTCCCTGCGAGCTCAGGAACCGGAGCCTGAAAGGGAGAGTGGGGGAGTCGGAGAGGAAAAGGTCACCGCGATATTTTTTTTTTTTTTTTTTTTTTGGTGTGTGACGGTGGTTGTTAACCCTTAAAGCCGAGAGGGGATCGGGACCGGCTGCTCCGGCCTGGAAGGATGCGGGAGCAGGAGCGGTCGCAGGGATGCTGCCGGGGCGGGGGGGACGGACGGGGCAGTGCGCCCCGGGCCCCCGGCGCTGTCCCGTCCATCTGATGGCTTTATAAGAGCCGTTTCCCACAACAGGAAAAGAGTTCACGAGGCGAGCTCCAGATTATTTCGTTCCCAGGAGTCTCCTCTCTCTGGAAACTCCGAGGAGCTCTCGGAGCCGGGGTCGGGCGGCCGCGGGGCCGGGGAAGCCGCCGCCCCTCCGGCTCGGGAGCGGTGGGGCCCCGGGGGTGGCCGGGCGGGCGAGCCCCGACGGCGGGGCATCCCCGGCGGCTCTCCGCCTCCCCCGGCCCCGCCGTGCCCCCCCTTCCCTCGGGCTGCGGTGGAAACCCCGCGGCGGAGGTTCCCGGTCCCGCGGGGGGCGAGGGGGGGGGCGCGGAGAGCGGCCGTCTCCAGGTCCCGTCAACTTCTCCCCCCGGCGGCTCGGCGCCTTTCGCCCCACGGGGCCCGCGTGTGTGCTCCCGCCGTGGGGCAGCCCCCGGGCTCGTGTCCGTGCGCGCAGGAGCTGGGCGTACCCGCCTCGGGGTGTTCGGGAGCCCACGGGGGTACGCACGCCTCGTGGAGCGCAGGGCAGGCGGGGAGGGGGCCTCTGCACTGGGGCTCGGGCGGGCCGGGGGATATTTGCAGCTCCCGGGTGCGTGTGCGCTTCCTTTTGTACTGAGACGGCCTCGGTGGATGAGATGCGATCGTGGCGTGCAAGCCTGGGCGGTACAGATTAAAAGCAGTTACGGCTTTAGAGCGCTAGATAAAAGCTGGTTTTGTTGGATTCGCCTGCAGCGCAGACCATTGCCATTCCTCTTTGTCTGAGCCCTGGTTCCGGGCGCTACAGCCTTATTGGAAATGCTCCCGAGCAGTCCGCGCAGCCAGGGCAGCAGGCAGCTCAGCGCTTATTTACACGTCACATCTAAATACATCTCTAATTAGATAGAAGCAATGCCGGAAATGGCAGATTTGTTGCATATCTAATAGGGACCAGTGCAAACAGACTCAGCAGGGTTTCCCTCTCTTCTTCACCCCCCCCCACGCCCCCCAAAAAGACCAGCAAGACCAAGCTAGTAATCTGAGACCCCACAGCAATGACTTCTCCCATTTGAGCTCATTAAGAACCACATTGGCTAATGTCTCTATTCTAATATTTAAAGCAATACTTAGGACGTGTGAACTGAATGCCCAAATATGGACTGGGTCTTGAAACAATACTGGTGCCTTGGCTTTATTCCTGAGCTGGTGGACAATCCAGGCTCCGTGTCACGCACAGTATCTGCCTTTACCAGGGTGTGCCGAGAGCTGCGGCTTCTCAGGCGGCTCGAAATTGTCGTCCCTTTTCCCTCCTCTTCCCCCAGGCCATGATAATTCACTTTTTTTAAGGTTGATAAAGAAGCTGAGGTCCCCTAACAGGGATGCCAGAGGCAAGGCGACTGAGCTCTGGGGGCTCCTGTGCAGTCCGCCCAAGCAAACTTTGTGGATCTGTGCAGCTGTGAGACCGCACAGAGTTGTTGACATGCTTTCGGGTCTCCGTTTGTGGAGAAAATGGACTCGGGCCACTGCAGCCCAAAATAATGAGTGCTGCGCATACCAAAGTAGTCTTAGCAATCTGTGGCTGTCGTTTAAAAGGTCTCTCAACTTTGACCAGTGAGTGGCCTCTGCGGAGATGGGCAAAAGGCCTGCTCCAGCTCAGGTCGTAGCTTTGGCAGGCACGTTGCCCTGGGAGTAAATGTGACTCGGAGTAAATTCATGCTGGGCATAGAGGAGAAGCGGGCTCTGATTTCTGCACGTCTTGACAAAGGTGTGGGCTCTTGCCGGGACTCTGCAGCGTAGTTGGGTTGCACAGGTGATATGCGATACGCTATCTTTCCCCTGAACACCGCAATGGATCACGTTTTAGTGCGGGCTCAGAGAGAGCAGCATGAAGCCGAGTTTAATACTTCCTCCTTAGGCTGGTGTCGCTTTAGAAGTAATGGATGGCCAGAGCGGGCCTGCTCCCCTCATTCTTGGTTTTTGCAATAACCGGAGCGGCAGAGTTGAGCCGGCTGGCTGGGGGAGCCGGCCTAATCCCTTGTAACCATGCCGAGCAGCTCTCGCTGCCTGTGCCGCTGCCTGTGCCGCTGCCTGTGCCTCTGCCTGTGCCTGCGCGTGCAGGAGGCAGCGCGGCGGCCTGGGCTGCAGGCAGGGGGAGTTCCCCGGCCCATGAGCAGCTCCCGTTAATCCTCGTGTCCTTCCAGGGAACCGGCTTACAGCAGTCGCTGCTCCGGAGCGACCTTTCCCTCCGACCCAAGGCGCTCAGGTCCCGAGGCTGCAGCGGGCAGGGGCGTCTCTCCCGGGGGAGCATGTCTTTGGTGGGGGGGATGGTCTGCAGCGCGGGCAGCCAGCGCTCCTTTGAATGGCCAAGCAGACGAGGTGGGGACGGAAAGGAGGAGGCCAAGAACTCCTTGCAAATGTGGATTTAGGAAAGTTCTGCTGCTTTCCAGCAGGGAATTCATTTTTCCTTGTTTGCTGGACAGCAGTTCTTGGCTGAGCGGAGATTTTTTTCCCCTCCTCTCTTTCACTGCTGGAAAAGTTAGCGAGTGAAAGCATGCTTCAGTACCCGCCCGCCCGTTTTCCTAAACTGTTGTCTGAATTATTTGGGACTCTCCCTCCGCACGCAAACGCTCCTCGCACCCCAAACCTACCTCGTGAGGTAATAGATTCGGTGCCGTGTGATTAGACATGCAAGGAAGTCCGCTTGGAGAAGATCCTGACAGCATGAAATATAATTTGTGATCTGAAAGACAGTTTCCAGTATAATCTCATTATGCACCACAGACTCCCGGTGTTATTTTGTAGAAGGCGGACAATGATCAATTTACATTGACCTGGGGCTGGGCGAGCTTTTAGATGGTAATTGCCATATTGATTTGCATGCAAAAAGAAGACCTGCTAAAATTAAAGACCGGAAGCTAAATTAAACTAAATTTATTGTCTAGGTGCAAACTAAAAGACTTGTTAAAGTCTAGGGTAGACTTGGAAAGCTATGAAATTCAGAGAAAAATGATTCTCATCCTGATCGCTCCGGAAAATGAATCTACATGACGAGACCAGGGCTGCAAAGACCCCATTGTGAGCGGAGGCACACAAGCCGGGGCTGTTCCGTGTAAGCCCCGACTCTCTAAACAATCGGAGAATAAAATATCTCCTCTGTCCAATGAAAATCTCGGCCTGAATGTTGGGATTGTCGTGCTAAGGAAAACAAAGCTTTATTTGGATAAGACAATTAAAGTGGAAAGCGCAGAATCCACCAGCCACGCTGGGAATGGCTCGTATAAAGAGCTGAGTGTGTTCAATAGAGCGCTAGGGAGAGGGGGAGGCTCGGGGCTGCGCTCCGCGGCCGAGCCTGCACCGGGAAAGCCTGGCATTGTGCTTCCTCCGCCTGCTCCTCGGCCAGGAGGGGCGAGAGCGCTCCCAGCCAAACGCGCTCTCCTTTCCGTGGCTCCCACTGCCCTCGAAGCGATCTCCCACGGCCTGGAGCTGTGTCGGCGCAGCTCTGCGGCGGGCTCGTTCCCGGTGCACCTCTGTGCGGCCCACGGTGGTTGCAGTATGCCAGCACTGCCAGCCAGCCCGTTCTCTCTCAGAGCGTGTTTTGCTTTTCATTTTCAGCTGGAGTAGCTCTTGCTCTTACCCCCGTGTGTTTGTTCATTTAATGGTCAGGAATACCTCACCTAGGGGCCTTGTACGTCTCAGTATTTGCATATTACAAAACATTTGGGCCTGTATCCTCAGTTATAAAAGTCAGATCTCCTCCTCCACGGGAGTATTGGAGTAGCTGGTGCCTGGCACAGTTGATAGCAGAAGTACGCCTGTATTTGTAGCAGACCCCACGCCTGGGGCAGCCCAACGGCTGTCCTTGTGCTTGTGTGGGCCAGGTGCTGTGGGGCTGCCTGTCCCTCCCCCACTTCTGTGTTTCCCCCATGCTCCCCAGGAGTGGGGCAGCATTGTAGCCGGGGGTCTCCTGGAGGGGGTGGGAGAGCTCTGTGGGGCTCATATAGCCACAGCTTGAGCGTAGCATTTGTGCATGGTGGCAGGTAGGGAGAGAGAAGTGAAATCAAAGCTGGAGGGGCGTCTTCTCAGCTCTCCTTGAAATTCACAGAGAACTCGATAATGGCAGGAGAAGGGATGGGCTGAGCTCCTCTTCTTTCTCAGTGTAAATTCCCTCCCTCAGCCAGACTTTCTCCATGTGAAAGCTCCTGGCTATGGAGAGATCCTACGGGATCCCTGATCCCCAGGCAATCCCCTTTGCTCCCACGCCCCGGCATGCTGGGTTGGGCTCTAAGCCTCTCCGGCTTGCCCACAGCAGTAGGAGGCTGAGCAGGGCGTTGGGGGAAGCCCTTCCCACAGGCTGCAGGTCCCCCTGGCTCATCTTGCTCTGGCCTGGTCGTGCACCCCGTGAGGTGTTTTCCTTTCCTCCCGTTTCAGTAGCCAAGCACAAAGTGGATTAGCAAAGCCCCGTGCAGAATTAAGCAGCCCGGTGCAAAGTTATGCTGAGCTCCGCCTGCCTGGAGGATTTACCGGCCTTCTTCCCCCCGTGGACCTCCTGTGCCGTGCTTTGCTGCGCCAGGGCAGCCCAGGGCCAGCAGGGAGGGGTGGGTGGATGCTTCCCAGGGGCTCCATGCCACGGTGGGCAAGGAGAGAGATAGCTCTGGCTAAAGTTGGGAGCAGCAGGGGAAGCCGGAACAATACTTGCAAGCAGGAAGTGATCTCCCCGGGTAAACGTTTTAATGGAAGTGTAACCTGGCATTGCAGAAAAACCCAACCCAGGGCGGCTGCTGCCAGCTGGGGAGGATGCAGGGCTCGGGGAGATGCGTGGGAGGCCGTGCCGTGCCGTGCCGCGCTGTGCCGTGCCGCGCCAGGGGCGCCCACGGCGGAGCCATGCGTGCGGAGCTGGGGGCGGCTGCGGCGAGGCCTGCCCTGAGCAGGCGGCTGAAGGTTGTCTTATTTTAGCTACAGAAATATCTCTCTAGATCCGTTACTGCGAGATCTCGTTCGCAATAAACTGTATTGGCTCTCCTCTTTATACAAATTGCTGGTATGAAAGAAAACCCAGCCTATATGCATGGAGGCAGGCATGAGCTAGTGAGATCAGGTTTCCTACTGAGCTCCCGGAGGAGAAGTCAGCATTTGATTGAAGCTACACTTGGTTCTTGGTTCCCAGGGGACAGCAGCCCTGAAACACGAGAGCCCTCCCTCCTTTTTTTCCCCCTTCTCTCTCTTCTTCCTCTAAAAGCCTTTGTGCTGAAAGAGCCTCAGTAGGCACGAATCGCCGGTCTCTCACAAGAGTGTGTTGCAGCCTTTGCTGACATTGTTTTGTTAGCAGTGGTTTTTACCAGGCCAGCAGATTTCTAGCTACGTATAGGCAATGAATAGTCGATGATACTGACCTGCGAGTATGTACTGGCATCATTTGTCGGTGAATCCGATTCGGAAGTCAATTGGAGACGTATCGCGTTGATGTGCAGCACCGTACCTGCTTGGGGAGCGTTGCCCTTTGGCAGGAGTCAGGCCAAGATGGAGATGCGCTTCCAGTAAAATCAGTTCTTTTCCCTTGCTGATGCCAGCTCCCAAACTGCATATACGCACCTGGAAAGCGTGCTTCCAGCTCCCCTGGCCTCTTCAGGAGTTCGTGCGGTACACGAATTTCGGAGAAAGTTGCCGTGTCCTGGTTTTCCCTTAGGGATATGCAATTTGGGTACTGCTAGGAGTCAAACTGGGCAAGGAAAGGTTTCCTCGAGTTGATTTATTTTTCCCTTGCTTCTCTTCAGTAAATTCCACCTCCCCTCTAACTTTGCTGCTGATACAAAAATAAGTGAGGGCAGGGAAGGAGGTATGGGCATTTACACTCAAATTCCAGCTGTGCCCAACAAAAGGCCCGCGGAGAGTGCTCAGCACACTCCTTTGCTGCCAGACGGTTGTATCGTGAGTGAAGCTGGACTCGTGTTTTAGGTTATCGAGGGGGTTTCTTTCTTTTTTTTTCTCGGGAGGGAAAAGGGCTGAAGGTGGAAGCTGGTCTCTGCCGCCGACGGCGCGGCGGGGCTGGGGTCATTGCCCGGGGCAGGGCCGGCGGCGGGAGGTTTGCTGCGGGTGCTGCGGCGGGGGTGCAGAGCAGGGGGTACGGGGGGGGGGGCGGCCTTCCCGGGGTTGGGGGGGTGTGGGGGGGGCTGCTGGGGGGCGCGCCGTGTGCTCGCCGTGTGCCGCCGCGCAGCTGCAGGCGCGGCTTTCCCCGCTACCGCGGGGCTCCCCCTCGCCCTTCCTAAAAGCCAGACCGAGAAGGGAGCTCAGCTTCTGATCAGGGTTTTCGTCGGGCGGGAGAGCGGGCTGGAAACCCCTCTCCGCTGTGGGGGAGCCCCGCAGCGCTCGGGACCCTACCAGCATCGGCCTGGTGGAGCAAACACCCCCCCACACCCCCTCCCCGGAGACGCCCGGCTCCGCCTGACCAACCGCCGGGAAGAAGCACGTTTCTGGCCCCGGGGCGGGGGGAGGTGGGCAGAGGGTGTTCCTTGTTTCGAGTAAACCAGCTGCAGTAGTTGATGGTAAAGCAGCGAAGGCAGACACAATGCTGCTGTTGTTGGTTTGATCTCTAACTGGGGATTGTTAGTCTGGATTTAACTCTGTGGCGGGCGGGGGGGGGGAGGCGAAGGCTGTTTACAGCCAGTGCAAATAATGTGACAGCTGTTGGAGCGCGAAGAGCCCGCGCCTCGCCGGCACTCGCACACAAAAGCTCTGGCTGCGGCCGGAGCAGCCCCGGTGCCGCCCCGCCGCTCCCGGAGGCACCGCCCGCCGCTGCGGGGCCCGGCGGGGCGCCCCGAGGCCCGGCGGGCATCCATCCATCCCGGGCGGCGGCAGGGCGCCCAGCCTCGCTGCCCCGCCGCCGGCGCCGCTTCAGTAAATGCCGCTGGGCGGGGAGAAGCCGCCGCGCCCCCCCCCCGCTTGATTTACAAGCGCAGGGAGGCTGCGGGAGAGGCGCCCGGCTCCGCGGCCGAGCCCCGCCGGCTTCGGCGCTGGGAAATCCCTCCCGGCGGCGCGTTTGCGGCGGCCCCGGTGAATTTGCGGGAGCGGCAGGAGAAACGTCCCGGGAGCCCTGCGGGAGGAGAGGGACAGCCCCGCTCCGCTCCGGGCCGCTGCTGGCCTCGGGCAGGGCAGGGCGCGCTGCGGTGGGTGTTTGCCCTCCCGAGCATGTGCTGGCGGAGGAGAAGTTGTGATCTCTTGAGACGCAGCCCCCATAACCCGGATGCGCAGGCACCCCTGGAGCAGGTCCTCGGTGAAAGACTCCTCCTGCGTAAATAGCCCGAGCGGCTATTTTCTCCTCAAAGCCTCTGCATCTGAGGCCCTGGGTGTTTGCCTTTTGAGCACAGGATATAAAATGCTGCCTGTTTTTGAAGTTTGCTCCGGTACCCAAAGTGATCTCCCGGCCCTTTCAGGAGAGCCTCTGGAAAGTCGAGGGAACTTGGAGAACTGGGTTCCGGCCTATATTTGTACCTGACACAGTTTTGCTACCTGTGAGAATCGCTGTGTTTTATATAGTAAGTGACCTCCACATAATATTGTCTTCTTGTCGAGGTGGCTCTGGGGTGGAAAGCGGGTAGGAAGGGGAGATACTTACTTCCTCCCCCGCCCCCCTTTTTGTAATTCTGGTCGATGGTTTGCCTTTATCTGTTTCTCTTCAGTCGATCTATTTTTTTTCTTTCTCTTTTGGCCTTGACCGTCCCCTTGGTCCTTTATGGATTACACTGTGCTATTAGTGGCGAAAGCGCGGCAGCAGTCATTCAACAATTTTAGCATCAATTCCTATAAACTGGTGTTTTATATGACATGTGCCATTTTTCTGCAAGAATACTGCTTGCGAAACTAGTTTTGCCTTGGAGCAAAGGCGGAAAGATAAACAAGCCTGCATAGCCAAAACACTGGCAATCTCTGCCTCCTTCCAAATCTTTTAAAGTCACGGAGTAATATTTTCAGGATTATGCTGCTGCCTCTGAGGAGGGAATGTCGCTGGCGTTAAAAAAAAAAAAAAGGGGGGGAAAAAAGCTAATGCAAATTAGAGAAAAATAATTTTCTTTCAGCGATATGCAATGTATTAGTCACTTGTTATCATGCTTAGAGGCAGACCTCATTTGCGCGTCTGCCAACTCGTTCACATCTGCTCTGAGCTGTTCAGGGCATTTTAACCTTGGCGGTGTCGTGTCGTAGTCCCACGGATCAAGAACGAGTAATTAAAGCTCTAAGCAGCAGCAAAAAATTCATAGCCGCCCATCTGCATCGCCGTTGATTCGCTGCTTTGTTTCGGCGCGGAGGGCCGGGATGGGAAGGCAGGGCCGGCGGCGGCCCCCGCGCTGCCCTCCTCCCCGGCGGGGCACCGCCGCCACCGGCAACTTCTTTGCTCTTTTTTTTCTTGCAATTTTTCACGGAAAAACCGAGCGTTGTTTGTCGGGTTTCCTTTTTTGTTGTTTGTTTTTTTTTTTTTTTTTTTTTTTTCCCCCCCCGCACTGCCGAGCCGGTCGGTGCGCGGCGCTGGCTGCGCCCGCCCTGGACGCGCGATTCTTCTCAAGGTGCGGAGAGGTGATGTGAGGTTGGGACACAGAGTTGTGGAAACGTTTGCTGAGGTGTTTCTAACGCCGCTTCCGTAACCGAGGGGTCGCCAGCGCTTTCCAGAAGTGCTCGGGAAAGCTTTTTCCCATCGAGGAGAAACGTTAGCGCCGTAAACCCCACATAAACTTTGGGGCGAGGCTAATTTTTATGCATTGTTTAGCAGAAAGAGAGCTGTTTGTTTGTTGTTGGGAGGAGGAGGAGGAGAAAAAAAAAAAAAAAGAAAAAGCCCCAACTTCCCAAGCACTTTTTCTTTCCACGCGGCCGCCGAAGGTCCCTGTGCACCGGGAACCGGCCCTGGCACGGCTGTGCAGACAAAGCCCTGCGGGGAGCGGGAGGCTTTCAGGCCGGCCGAGCTAGGTAAAGCGAGAGACAGAGGCACCTAAGTTTAATATTTCGCTGTTGTGCGCCGGCCATTTGCTGCATGAGGCGCGGAGCCGCCGTTCCCCGGCGGGGCTGCCGGGGGCGGGGGGGGGTTGGGGAGAGCGGAGGGAGCCGCTCCTCATCCATCAGCCCCTCGAAGCTGTTGCTCCGTAAATGAGGGAACCACAGGCCCTGTCAGCCGCAATTATGCAAAATGAAGTCGTCCGTGATCAATATCTCCCAACGTCCCCGACGGATGCGTGGGGGGGCCGCCCCCGCCCGGCGTGCCGCGGCGGCTCCGCGCCGGGGAGCGGTGCGCCGGGGTGGCCGGAGGGAAACCAAGGGCGTACGTCCCATTAATCACTCCACCCCCCGGGGGTGCGGCGGGGGCCGGGGGAAGGAAACGGGCCGTGCTCCGGTATTTCTGCAAGGATAACGTTGCGGAAGTGAGCGCGGGCTTTCGCCCAACTCTCGCTCGCAGGAGCGCCGAGACTTTTGTATACAATAGGGGGGGACGGGGAGTCTCCCCCCCCCCCCGCCCCCTAAGTTTCCCGAGCTATCAGACGGGGAGGGGGGGCACGGCGGGGCTCGGCGGAGCCCGGTGAATGGCGAGCCCGTGGCGCTGCGCTCGCCCAGCCTCCCGCGGCCGAACAATGGGGGACGGGCGGGGGGAAGGGGCTGGCTTGGTGGTATTTTTCTTTTTTCTTTTCTTCCCTTTTTTTTCTTTTTCCCTCCCCTCTCTCTTTTCTTTCTATCCCCCTCCTGAAAAGCAAAAGCCACACGGAATAAAGGCAACAATGAAAGGCTCCCGGGATGCCGAGTGCGCGGCGGGTTAATGGGGTGGGGGCGCGCAGGCCTGCGCTCTCCCTTCCCCGCGCCGGGAATGCGGCCTTAAATTACCTGAAACGCACATTTGTGCCCGGCCCGCGGTGCGTGGGTGTGCGTGCGTGTGTGTGTGTGTGTGTCCCTCTCCCGCTGCTGCCGCCGCTCCTCCTTCGCAGCCCGGGCTCGGCTGCTGCCTGTTGTCTCTGGCAGCAGCAGCGGAAACCTCGCTCCCGTGCGTGTGTGTGCGAGTGTGGGTGTGTGCGAGTGTGTGTGTGTGTGTGTCTAAAATGGCGCGGGCGGCCTGGGTAGGGAGATTGCCGCGGCGGGTGGGCGAGGGAGGGAGGCCGGGCTCTCGCCGGGGGGCCCCGTCTGCGCGGGGGCCCGGGGGTTTCTGCGGCAGAGCCGGTTCGCGGCTCTCTCTTCGCCTGGCCCCCGCCAGCCCTGTTCCCGGCACGGCCGGAGCGGCGGCAGGCTGAGCCGCCGGGCTGCCCGGCGCGGCGGGCAGGGGAGGAAGCCCCTGGCCCCCCCTCTCGCCCCTCCGGAGAGAGCAGCCTGCCCCCCCCCCCCCCCCTCCGCCGTGCGCTGGGGGACGGAGGCATCGCCCACGCCGGCGAGGGGGGGTCGCGGGGTCGGGCGGCGGTGCGGGGTTGCTGGTGCGGCGGACGGGGTCGGTGTTTCCCGCGAATCCCCGTGAAATCCTTCATGCAGCGATGCCTCAAAGTTGGGTACCAGCCGCCTCGCCTCCTCCCGGGGTGTGTAGCCTTTGAGCCTTTCTATCGCACCCCCTCGATGCGATTTCACTGGGCGGAGGGGGGGGAAATGGGAGCGAGGGCCTTCGCCCTGCAATTGTCCCGTAACCTTCAGGTGTGGGCATCGCCGTGTGCCGGAGCAGCTTTGGCCCCCCGGAGGCGTGTGTCTGGGGGTCCGGGGCTTCCCCCGGGGCTCCGCGGCAGGCAGTGCCGTCTGGGCTCTGGGGGAAGGCGGCCAGGGTTATTTGAAGGATCGCCAGCCATTTTAACTTTCCCTTATTGGCCTCCTCCCCCGCCCCCTTCCCCAGTTCCTAGGCTTATTATTAATTGAAAACTTTTTTTTTTCCCTTTTTGGCTGCCGCCGGCGCTGAGAGCGATGCAATGATTCGCCTCGCAGCATATGGGAAAGGGGGAAAGCGCCGCTGCCGCTACGGCGCAGCGCCTGTCTGTGCAGGGTCCAAGGCGTGACAGACGGCGCGGGGGGGCTCGGGGGCCGCCTCTCCCTCGGGCCGCCCCCGCCGGGGGGGCCGCCCCCGCCGGAGCCCCGCTGCGGGCGGAGGAGGGCGGGGGGTTGGGGGGTGGTAGTGGGGTGTCTCCGTCGGGCCGGTGCCCGGCGGCGGGGAGGGAGGATGCCCCGCCGGTGCCGGTGCTGGTTCGGCGGCCCTGCCTGCCCTCGGACGGCTCCGACGTGCAGTGTTTACACGGTAGAAAGTCCCGGTCGCCGTCCGACACGTGACGGTGTGGGAGCCGCGGAGGGGACACACACACCACACACACACACACACACACGGGGACGACGGTGGGGGGCGGCTGCGGCAGGAGCCTTAAAATAGACGCCGAGCCCCTTGCGCTGCCTGCACGCTGCCTAAACCGAAATGCAGTACTGTCGTGCATGACTCAATATGTATTTTAAATCGGTTTAGCGATCTCGCTGGCGCATTGTGCTTAGCTTTATGGTTAAATGAAATGCCACACGTCCCGGGTAAAGGTCAAACTTCTTCTCTAATCCGCGGATCCGTGCGGCGGCTACTTAGTCTGCAGCTTCCTCCTCTGGTTTACAAAACGTGTCACTAGCGGTGATGCCGTGTGGAGATTGCAAAAAATAACCCACGCTGGGTTTTTTTTTTTTTTAAAGCGCAGCCACCCCTGTTCTTTAAACACTCTGTCTAATATTAGATCGCTGGGTGCTGCCAGAGCTTTATACGGCGCATTTATACGGTGCAGCAATACAGTGTCTTTAAAGTCTCCTTCTTAGCCGTGGCACAGGTCGTTGTTTTTTATAAGTCGTAAATATGTAAGTTGGAGGTACAAGATAAACGAGGTACCTAAACACATTCATAAGCAACTGCCCGTATTTAAGCTTATAAATACCGTACGAGGCTGCCCTTTAAATCAAGCTCCAGATGAACGGGTTGAGGGTTAATCGAAGTAGATCGCTACGAGTCCCCGATTGCTTTTCACTCGTCTCGCAGGGATTTTCACAAATCTAGAAATGATCCTTTCAGTGGCCTGGAACCGGTGTGTGTGTGTGTGTGTGTGTGAGAGAGAGGGGTGGTAGGGATCAGAGCCGGGTAATTTATTGCCTCGTTTTTAATTTCCAAAAGGCCGGGTTGTTTGCCGAAGCGCCCTGCCTGCCGCTCCGTCGGTGCCACCGGCACTCGCAGATCTTTTTTTTTTTTTTTTTTCTCTTCCTTACCCCTCGCAGCCCTCCCTGCCGGCTGCCGTTGCGCTGCTGCTGCTGCCGGCTCTGTGGCTTGTGCAGTGGAAACTGGCGGGCTGCCAGGCGGAGCTCGGAGGTGGAAAAGAGTAAAGGCGCCAAAAGGGAACTCGTGCGCCGCTGCAATTCTCCTCCCGCCCCGCTTCCTGGCTCGCTGCAGCCGCCGACCCCGCCGGGCTTTCTCCATCCACCCATTCCACCCCCCCCCCCCCCCCCCCCGTCGTTTCCCCGCCGAGACTTTCACCTCGCACACTCGCCGCCGGGCACCCCGGGGCCGGGGGGGCGAGAGGCGGCTGCCCCGGCCCGGGCTGCGTTGCCCTCCCCTCCTCTTTCCCCCGGAGGCACGGAGAAGCGGCGGCGTCTTCCTCCTCCTCCTCCTCTTTCCCCTCCTCCCCGCGGGCATCGGGTTTTTCTCGTTTCCACGCCAGGAGCGTGTTAACAAAACTTTGCTGCTGCTGGCGTCAATGGCTGCCAAAAGTCTGTTGACGTTGCGAGGGAGACCCAAACGTTTCCCTTTTTAATCAGCTGCCCAAACAGCGCGGTGTGAGTCCCTGCTGCCGCGGCGGCGCGGAGCGCGGGCAGCGCGGGCCGGGGGTGTTCCCGGCTCGGCATGGCTCGGCTCGGCTCGGCGGGGCCCCGCTCGGCACCACGCCGGGAAGCAGGTTAGTGCTTGCTGGCGCTTTTCACAACTGGTTTCACACGGCAGCATCGCTGCGGAACCGCCTGTGCGTTGCGAGTCGTACCCGTCCCCCCCGCCCCCCCCCCCCCCTCCCTCCTCCGTGCATCACCGTCTATATTTAGCCGCAAATGGCTTTATCGGCCAGACACCTCCCGGAGGAAATGCCGTGCGCTCTCCGGCGGCCGAGCCCCGCTCCGCGCCCCGCCGCGCTGCGCAGCGGGAGCGGCCAGGGCGGGGGGGGGGGGGGGGGCTGGGGCGCCCTGGGGCGCCCTGACAGGGGGGGGTGGGGTGGGGGGGCCCGCGGTGGCCCGGCGGGTGGAGGAGGAGCAGGGAGGGAGAGACGTGTCCTCGGTTTCCTCGGTGCGCTGGGGCGCTCGAGCCCCCGCCGTTGGGTTGCATAACGGGGCCGGCTACGCCTGCCCCCGCGGAAGCTGGGTATAAGTAGGAGTGGTGCCCCCCACCCCCCCGTTGCCCCCCCCAACCCCTCAACGCTGAGGGCTTGCAGAACTGCCGGTGTTTGGCCGAGCCGCTGGAGTCCCCGGCGAGCCGCCGGCCCCGACGGGGCGGCCGCTTGCGGGGAGAGAGAGGAGGAGGAGGGAAGGGGCGTGTGAAGAGTTAAAAGTCTGCTGCTTGTTGCAATGAAATTATGGCTGGCAGTGGCGCCGCTGCTCGTTCAGCAGACCTCCACTTTTAAACAGTTCACAAGAAGTTCATCAGGGCGGCGATTACAGCGGCACCCACGCGTGCCCCCGGGGCGGCCTCGGGGAAGGGGCTGGCAGCCGTCGGGGCGCGGGCCCTGACCCACCCGGCTCAGGGACATCCCACCGCCTCCCCGCGCCCGGCCGGGCTCTGCCCTGCTCCGGCCGTGCCGCACGGTGGGACGTGGGGCCTCCAGCTGACCAGCCCTGGCCCGGGAAGCTCTCAGCCGCCCGTGCAACTTCGGCCTTTCGCCATCTGCACGCGTCAGGGGATTGACGGGCTCTAATTCAGGCACCTCGCCTTATCTTAATGATACACTTCCAGCGAGGAAACCAGGCGGCCCCTCCGAGAAGCGGTGTGGGTTGGCCTCCTGTGCCCCCCAAGGAAAGCGGGGCGTGGGGCTGTGTGCCGCTGAGGCCCGTCTCCTCCGAGCCGGCCTCTGTCCCTCCTGGACGAGGCAGCGCACAGGGCGGCTACTAACCTTATGTAAAACCCTAAATCACTCTCTCCATGCTGCTGCTGCCTCTATTGAAAACATTACGAGCGGCGCATCTGGAAACCAGTAAATCTGTCCAGAAACCGTCTTTCCAGTGAAATAACTCCTTTTGAATGATAGCACGATATCTAATCTCCACGGATTTTTGTTTCCTCGCAGCGATTTTTGCGGACTTCATTAGGGAAAGCTAACCGTTCTGGAGAGAGGAGGGTCAACACGCCGTTTCATTAATATACATTTGTTCCAGACGTGGAGTTTTGCACAAAAGGCCTCTCTGAGGGGAGAAGAAAGTGTTGGGGAACAAGGCTTTCCTGCCGTTTCAGTTCTTAAACCTCTCTGAACCTGTGTGAAGTATTGTGTTAAAGGCCGAATCTGGGCTTCTTCCCCATTAAATGCCAAAGTGATCATTTGCATATTTTGTAGCCTGACAAAGGAAATGAGTTTGCTGGGGAAGCATGGATGCTTTGGGAGACGTTAGGCATTAAACTCCCAGTGGTCAATCGCCCGTTACTGGTTTGTGTGTGCGTGTGTGTAAAAGGAGTATCATGCCTCACGCTTAAAGGCTTCTATTTTTGTGAGAGAGGAAGAGCTGAGGGATATCCTGTGCATTAAAGGCTCCCCCTACTTATTAACCCAGCATTTAGCAGCAGGATGCAGGCTGAAGCTCAGTCAAAAGAAACGACTCAACCTCCGAAGAGCAATTAAAATCTTGCACTGGAATAAATCATGCGCCGCGATAATCCTGTTAATAAAACGCAGCTTGTCCTGACACTTCGCTCATGCAGCAAACTAGAATTTAATGTGAGCGGAGGTGGCGTTAGGCGAGGTAGAGGGGAGGACAAGCCTTTCCCTCTCCGCCGCTGGACGCGAAAATGCGGTTACCTTTCACCTGCCTCTCTGGCTGCACACGGCGCCGATCCTCTTGGACTGCTAATACTTCTCCAGCGAGTCCGCTAATGATTTCTTTCCCTGGAGTGAGCAGGCATCATTGAATTACTGAAAGCACTCTCAGCAGCAGCAGCAGCAGCAGCAGCAGCAGCAGCAGCAGCAGCTCCGATGCAGAAGCCACCAGGGCTTGGTGCTTAATCAAATCAAGGGGTGGGGAGCTGCCAACCCACTTACTATTTTTAACCCCTTTCTCCAAGTTAGTCATGTGCAGACGCTAAAGGGGAGGTTTTTATTTAGAACCCTTCTGTAACAGCGTCTCTTCGTGTGAAAGCTTTATCAGCAATCAGCGTAGCTAATACACACGGTATGTGGCTGTTCTTGCGATGCGCTCTTGTGAGTTCCTAATGCAGGGCTTTCGGGAGCGCCTGGGGGTAGTTTTGCACGTTCCCCCAGCCCGTGGGGTCTCCCTCCTTGGTTCAGCCTGTGTGAGATGAAGTTTTGGGCATTGGTGTATACTTGGCCGGCTGAGTCATTTCTTGTGGAAATGAAATGCAGTGGAGAAACTTTTATTTGTTGGTAGCCTGGAATGATTCTTAATTTTCTGGATCTGCGCTGGGGAAAAGATCCATCTCCTCTGACCTATAAATGCCCTCAATTTGCTCCTTTATTGCAGGGTATCTCCCTTAGTGGTTAACGTAGGCAGCTCACTCCCCGCACCAATCCTGCATTCATTATTAATTACCCGGAGGGAGGCTGGCTGCTCCACTGTGATGTTTGCACTTCCTCCTAGACAAATCTGCTCAACTTCCTTTTTTTCCTTTTTCTTTCTTTTTTTTTTTTTTTTTTTCAATAGAATATAAAACCGTGAAGAAAAGCGTCGATTTTTAAGAAGACGTCATGCTTTCTGCAACTCCCCTGTATGGCAACGTTCATAGCTGGATGAGCAATGAAAGGGTCCGCATGTGTGGAATTAATGAAGACAGGTAAATATTTAAGCTTCTGGCAAGTTAAACCACACTGTAATTCTGCAGCGTGAGGTCTTGGAGTTTGCTCGTTTCCCTAGTACTGGAGCAGATAGCTGCCGCCTTGCATCGAGATCAGCCCAGCTTGGAGGGAGGGCACGCGGGGAGAAACAAGACGTGCCTGGGAGCCGTAGAGCAGCCACTGATTTACTATTTAACAGGCAACCTGGGTCAGTGAAGCGGGGACGCCCTTTAAAGAGATTACTCCCCAAAGCAGCCTTTAAACGCACTTTTACAATTAATTTATTATTTTGTATTTGTGAAGGGGAATTAAACCAAACAGTGCACGTGTTTTTGCTGTGACTCTCTACGGCAGAGGGGCTCCTGCTGGCGACTTGACGTTGCCTGCCTTCGGACCCAGCTTGTCCTGTGAAATAGAAACAGCAGCTTTTCTGTCTCCCACAAGCGGATTGCTCTTCCTCCCCATCTTTTTTCCTGCTGAATATCATTCATTCAGTGATTAAAATTAGTCTTTAATAATTTTCAATGGGGCGATGCAGGCACTGGCTGGTGTCCTCTTCCCTTAAACTCCAGCTTTTTAAAAAGTGAAATGCCACTGAACAGAAGCTGCAGGTACACCTGTGGTTCTCTGTGCCAATTTTGTGTGGTTTTAGTGTTTTTTCCATCTTCTCTTTGAGCCTGTGTTCTCACTGTTGTGTGAAAAGCCTCTGAGAAACTGGGGAAAGTTTTTGGTCTTTGCAGGGAATACTATCTGCGAACATAAACTGAAGGAAAGCAACCAAACGTCTCACCTTGCTTTTGCTCCCTCCTCCCCACTTTCCTCCCAGTTATTTAGGGATAATAATTCTACGTGCTACTTGCAGGAAAGGTGAATCTTTTAAAAACAAATACATTAAAATTGCATTTCTGCTTTAAGGTGATGATGTGCCTTTAAGCACGTTGATTGAAAGGAGTTCTTTTGGGTAATGCTGAAACTTTCCTTCTGCTGCATGTCAGTGATTTTTATCCCTGGGATTTGAAATTTGGCACTAAGGTATATTCTTTATCGGTGCTTTCTGTGATAACAAGTCCCAGTGCTGCAACACTGGTATGGCACAGATGTGCAGCTCCCTCTTTAGCATGGAACAGCTGACGTTCATATGATACTAGCGTGTGTGTTTTGATTCTATCCTTGACAGCGTTTATGGGTGGTACATGAACAGGGTATGTTTAAAATGGGGTATTGTCTCCTTGGAAAAAGAAAAAATCACTTGCGTTGGAAGAGGCTGCTCTGAGATATGCTTGGTGTGTTGTTGGTGTCAAAACCCTCTATGCTTATTTTCAAACGGTCCTAGTTTTCTAAAGGAGTCGCTGTGCATGGGTACGCAGAAAGATAAATACAGTATATGGGACTTCTCTAGGGGAATCAAAATATGGAGGTGATATAATCTTGTACTGATCTGAGATGCGCAGGATGTTTTCAAATAGAAAGCTTCTGTTTTTTAATAGGAAAATTCCCGTTAACGATGGCGATGCACCGAAAAGCAGACTGGAGTTGAGGGAGGAAAATCACCTGAATCACAGTGTGGTAAGAAGTTAATAGCTTCATGCTGCAGCTGAATCTGTGCCTGTCCTCCCCACCCCGACTCCTACCCTTGGGTGTTATTACACGATCCATTTGGAGAAATGATTAAAACACCTTTCTGTTGTACCTCTACCTGGGCTTGGGCACATGCGAGTTGTTTCTGTGAAACAGTGAAATGGGGCTTTGTTTATTTATCTTGTTAATCTCTTGATGCTGACTTTGTAGTGTGTGTTGTTGTATGATGTCATATTTTTACTTTAAGCGCTCTTGTGAATGTCACGCAGCATACCAGCATGTGTAACAAGAATAGTTCATGTAAGCGTTAAGTACATCAACGTTTCAGCAAAGTTGGTGGTTTTCTCTTTCTTTTGAGTGTATGTGGGGAACAAATTTGACAGTGGACCTTTCTTCGTGCTGCGTCCTCAGACGCCTGGCCCCATGAATCTTGCTGCAGTGGCAGAGCTGTGGTGGAGGGAGAGGTCCTGGAGGAGGAGGAGGCGGAGAGGCTCTCTGCCCTTCTCTTCCCACTCTCCATGCCACAGCCTACTTTCCCTTGCTCTGGCAGGGCTGGGGCTGAGGAGCCGGTTGCCGCACGAGAGCAGTGCCACCGAGCATCGTCTCTGTGCCACTTCTGGCTGCTTGGACTGTGGGTCTCCACCTCTTTGTTTCTAGCTGATGAATTTTGGATCCGGAGAGATTTGTATTGACTTTTGCAGTGATATGTATTGCTCTGTAGGTTCCTGTTCTCCCATTTTCCAGCAGGATCAGCCTCTGTATGTTTTCACAACAAACAGTGTGTTTGCATTGGTATTGTTTGTCTTCCAAAATGCTGATGTATTTGTAGCTTGAGCGGTAGTCATGTTAGTGAAATGTGAGAGTAACATACTTCTTGTTCTGTAAAGGTGGATGCGACTACAGCCCATCGCATTGACAGTCTTGCAGCTCTGAGTATGGACAGGTCTGGACTCATGCGAGAAGGACTCAGAGTCCCCAGTAGTATTGTCTATTCCAGCTTGTGCGGACTCGGCTCGGAAAAATCACGGGATGCTACGAGTTCAATAGCCGGGCTTGGATTTACTCCTGAAAGAAATCCAGAGATACAGTTTAAGTCTAATCCACCCGAAGCGGTAGAAAACGCAGCTGTCTCTGGAAAAGCCCCGAACGGGTTCAGCGCTATATACAAAACACCACCTGGAATACAAAAAAACTCTGTCCCGACGGGGGAGACGCTGGGTTTGGACCGAGCTGCGGGTGACAAGCAGAGTCCCCTCGGTGTCAATGGTGCTAGTTACCTAAGGCTCCCCTGGGTAAACCCCTATATGGAGGGCGCAACGCCCACCATATACCCTTTCCTTGACTCACCAAATAAGTATTCGTTGAACATGTACAAGGCATTGCTACCTCAGCAGTCCACCTACAGCTTACCGCAGCACCTGGCTTACTCACCCGTATGTACAAACGGTGAACGTTTTTTATACCTGCCTCCTTCCCACTACGTTGCTCCCCACATCCCTTCGTCGCTGGCATCGCCCATGAGGCTCTCAACTGCTTCGGCTTCACCGGCGATCCCGCCTTTGGTGCACTGTCCGGATAAGAGCTTGTCGTGGAAGATGGGTGTCAGCCCTGGCAACCCTGTTGACGCGCATGCCTACCCCCACATCCAGAGCAGCAAGCAGCCCCGGGTCCCTGCCGCCAAGCCGGCCCCTGCCAACATGCCAGCAGACCCTGCGCTCCTCCTGCCTCACTCGCCCCGGCCGTCCCCCCGCCTCCCCCTGCCCGCCCAGGTGGGAGACGCCTATGCCGATTTCCACAAACACTTCCCCAGGATCACCACATCCCCCTCCTCCGCCGTTACCCTCCCAAAGCCCTACGTGAATGTTGGCGGTGAATTTCCACCCTCCCGCCTCTCCAATGGGAAGCTTCCCAAAGGCAGCGATGCCGGGGAGGCACCCCCGCCAGCCGCCCCCCACGCACGGAAAGCTGGCCATGACCGGAAAGATGGCAGGTCCCCCCCACTCCTGGAAAAGCAGACCCCGACCAAAGACGTCACCGACAAACCGCTGGACTTGTCGGCGAAAGTCGTTGACGCGGAAACCGCTGGCAAGTCGGACCACAGTAAGAAAATGATGCCGACGGTGCTGGTGCATGGCAGGGCGGGAGGGGGGACTCACTTGCCCGGCAGCGACATCGTTCAGAAAGAAACCATTTCTCCTGGGAATGGCTGCCCCATCTACAGGCCTGAAATTATCAGCACGGCACCATCCTCCTGGATCGTTCCTGGTCCCAGCCCCGGTGAGGAGAGCGGGAAGAGCGTCCAGTTGAAAAACAAGGCGCTGGACTGGGTGATCCCGCAGCAGCGGAGCTCCTCCTGCCCCAGGATGGGTGGCACGGAGGCGGCAGTTGGCAGCGTTTCGGGGACGGTGTTGGCAGGGGGGCGGCCGGCGTCGGCGTCGCCGGCTCCCAACGCCAACATAGATTGTGCCAAGACGGCCAGGAGCTCTGCGGAGAGCACCCCTTCAGTCATACAGCATGTCGGGCAGCCCGTCGCCACCCCTGCAAAACACAGCAATAAGGTGGCCAAGTCCTGCGGCCAGGAAGCCAACTTCAAGGCGAGCGAGACCGCCCTGGCCTCCAGCCCCATATTCCTGCCGCCCAACGAGGCGTTTCGCTCCCCGCCTCTGCCCTACCCCAGGAGTTACCTCCCGTACCCGGTGCCGGAGGGGATAGCCATCAGCCCTCTCTCCCTCCATGCGAAAGGACACGTGTATCCGCACCCTGTCTTGCTGCCCAACGGCAGCCTCTACCCCGGCCACTTGGCTCCCAAACCCGGCCTCCCTTACAGCCTGCCGGCGGGGCGGGGGGAGTTCATGACCTACCAGGATGCGCTGGGGATGGGGATGGTGCACCCCATGCTACTGCAGCATTCGGCTTTGGAGATCAACAAGGAGGAGAAGGCGGAGAGGAGGTCGCGGTCGCACGAGAGGGTCCGCTACGAGGATCCGGCTCTGCGGGGCCGGTTGCCAGAGCTCCTGGAGAGCAGTGGGAAGATGCATTTCGAAGTACCTGGTGACAAGAGTGTGAAATTGCACCAGAGCTCTGGCCACGGTAAAAACTCGGCCAAAAGTGACAAACACCTCTTCCCCGATCTTCTGCGAGACGAGCAAGAGGCTAAAAGCGAAGCAAACATAATGAAAGCCAGCTTTGCTGCAGAAAGCAGTAATCAGGCTAATGACCCTACAAAGCACAAGGTAGAGCAGGCGTCGCAGCACAGAGATTTTATTGTAATGAGAGAGGAGTTTGGAAGAAATAATGATCTTCATGAAACCTATAATTTCAAGCAAGCCCAGAGTTCATCGGTTTTTGGCGTAAGGAAAGAAGAGTTATCTGTGAACCAGCCTAAAGAGAGAGTGACGGTCCAGCCTTCGCCCGCTTTCTTGGAAAGCGCTCATGAGAGTGATGCTCCAGCTCTGGCTTTTGGCAAGGTGCAGGAGGACGCAAAGCCATTCTGCATGGGGACCGCGCCACCGAGCATCGACGCCAACCAGACCTATACCAAAGACGGAGCTGACGACGCAGAATCTGCTGATGGCAAAATATTGAAACCCAAGCCGTCTAAGTTGGCCAAGAGGATCGCAAACTCTGCTGGTTACGTAGGTGATCGATTCAAGTGTGTGACGACCGAACTGTACGCAGACTCCAGCCAGCTCAGCCGGGAGCAGCGGGCGTTGCAGGTGAGTCTGCGCGATCCAACGACCGCCGCGCTTTTTGTCATTATTTCTCTGTTGCAAGTCACAGTCAAGTTTTAAAGTTGAGAGAAGCAACGCAGGTGGGGAAATCAGAAACTTTTTTGTTAGGGCATACTTGCCAGAATCGGTTTTAATAGCAAAGTAAGTTTGTTAATGAGAGTGAGGCAATGTAAAGAATAGTATGTATGGCTTTTACGTATGTACGCGCTAGTAAGCTTTAAAGGGCTTTTACTAAGATCTGATAAAAATGTTAATGTACATATGAAATGTTTTGTGCACTTACGGAGGGGAGTCGGACAGGCATGCATGTTACCTTGGCGCTTGCGATGGCTGTAATTTCTCAGCTGGCCTGTAGTGCCAGCTAGCAAAGCGTACCCAGAAGTTGTGATTAGTATGCCAAACGTGCTGTTTGATGGAGAGGAGTCGCAGCCATGTATTAGCGGGTCTCAGGCAACGTTTGCGCCAAGCAAACGCATAGGGAAGAGTAGGAGCGGTATTGAGGTTGATGCTGAGGGATGACAGACAGATACTGTATAGGAATATCCTTAAGGTATTTTACTTTTAATGAAGGGATGAGTTAAACCAAATTGTTTTGCATTGTTAAGAAAAGAATTGGTTTATGCTTATAAAAATGGATGAAATTATCTAAATGATCCATTGAGTGCCCATTTTAATTACATAGATGGAAGGATTACAAGAGGACAGTATTTTATGTCTACCTGCTGCTTACTGTGAGGTCAGTTCTTCAAATTTTTATTACTAGACTCTTACATAAACCTTTGAGTTAAATTTCATTTCCAAATACACAAAGGGAAGTTTGTGGGCCATGGTCGTCTTTATTCATTGTACAGTTTTGTGTTGTTTGTTTTTTTTTTGTTTTGTTTTTGTTTTTGTCTCTTTTTTACCTCCAAAATGGAATGTTTTTGTTTTATATACAATATACATTTATATATATCTTTTTTATATATATATATATACACTTACATATGAAAGAATTGTGTGGCTATTTGCATATAGATGCTAGAATACTGTTTTACAAGTCAGGTGTGTTAAACTCCTCCCCTAGCTCTCTATCTGAAACCTTGGTTCTGAGCCGATTTTTCTTTGGAAATGCTTTCATATAAGGTAAGGTAAATGAAGTAGCTTTTATCGCAAGACTTTTTTTTTCATATCAATTCTCTTTCTAGCGTGCAATGATGCGCTTCTCAGAGTTGGAGATGAAAGAGAGAGAAGGCCAAACAGCTACCAAAGACTCAGAGGTCTGCAGATTCAGCCAGGCAGACTGGGAAAACTTGAAAGGAAACAGTGAAAAGAAGCCAAAGTCTGTCGCTCTGGAAGATGCCATTGCTGACCAAAATGACAATGACAGATGTAAGCGAATTTAGATGGCTTTCTGAAGCGCGTACGTGTCTCTGTGCCGTGGCAACTTGCAGCAAAGCTGCGCGGGCAGTGTAATCTTTGTGTTCTCCTGGTGTTGTTGGTTAAAGTCACTGACCTCAGCCTCTGCAGGTACAGAGCTGCCACGGCTTGTGCTTTCTGTGCTTGTTTTGGGGTCTGTAAGTTACAGGTTACAGTTGTACCTGCTTTTCAGGAGGTAGTTAACTGTCACCAAAATTAGTCTTAGAGAGATTGTCCTTTTAATTGATGGGATACCACATCAAGCAGTGAAAGCAAAGGTCCAAGGTTATATTTTAAATGCAGAAAGGAGATGGGGGAAGAGAGAGAGGCAAGAAGGGATTCGGCTTCCTGTAGTTGGTGCAGTGCTGGGAGATGCCAATATTGCAGCTTGCAGGCAAAGCAAGGATGGAGGACAGAAGGGTGATGGGGAGTGGGAAAGGAGGTGATCTGCCAGGCTGACTTATCCATAAAAGCTGGCTGTAAGACTCCAAACGATGAGAAGCTAGTTTGCCTGGGTGACTTCTTGCTGTAGTGGCCGGGGAGGGTGCATGCGACTGGCCAACACAGGTCCTCACAGGTAGGTGGGGGGCTGCAAAATTCCCCAGCTGTTCCCTCTAGGCTGTGACAAGGTGTTAGAGGACTACGGAAAATGTGTGCTAGCAACATTGTCCTAAAAGCAAGATGAAGTCACTTTTTTTTTTTGAACTCCTGATAAGCACGTGACTTCCATCAGTTTTCCAGTCTTTTACATATATAATTAAGGAATGGATCAGTTCCTCCTGCTGCTACTTTGTTTTGAACAACTTGGAAAAAAAATCTGTGTTGAAAGCATTGCAAAACAAGAGGAAACACACTGTGTACTGCATCGTGTGTGTGTGTGCGCGCGCGCGCATGCCCATGTGCACTGTGTAAGTCGGTGGTTAAGTGTGCTCTTCCATAGGTAGAGATTCATGAGTAGGGCTAGTAGAAATTTTCATTCAGGTAATTTAGTAACTTTGAATTATTGTTCTGGTCTTTGGTTAATGCTTTTGGCAGGGAGCATGCTGGTCAATCGTACTTGCTCGGTTACTTACCTAAATCAAGTTACTCTGGTATTGCTGTCACTGAAATAACAGCCTCAACAAAAATCAGCCTGGCAAAATAGCAAGGGGAAGTTTTAATTGTGGAAGAGGAGGAGGTACAACTGTGGGGAGAGGCAGGCTGAGCAGCTGGGAGCTGAGCAGGCTTTCCCGTCTCCAAGCTATATTGAGGCATCTTCGGGGAGGAAGGCACTGCTGCCTTTGCAGTCCCTGTGCTAAAGCCGAGAGCTCGGTAGGCAGCCGCCCCGGCACTCCCCCTTGCAGCCTCCCTTGCTCCTCAAGAGAGCTCAGGGTGCCCTGGTGATGCCCTCTGTTAAATCCCACCCTGGGTGTGCTGGAAAGTGTAAAGAGCAGCAGCAGCAGAGGGGTCTTGCCAGCTTGTTCTGGCTGCAGGGCAGGGTGGGCTGTGGAGTCAGGGATGGGCCCAGGGGAGCGAGTGAGAGTCTGCTCGGGGACCTGGGGCATGCTGCTCCGGGACGGGGGGACTGCGGGGAGGAAGAGTATTAGAGCATGATTGTTTGCTGAAAACACCCCCTCCCCCCATCCTTGCAAAAGGCTGATATGGTGTGTCCTTAAATTCATCATTTAATGAGGTCTCTGGCACTTGAATCTGCTGGCTAAAATGTGTTTGAGACTATTAAATAACTGTTGGAAGCAAGGAAATTATGGTCAGTCTTATATTAGTTTGTTCCTCTCCTCTACTAATTAGCTCTGTCTTAACAGGCTATTTCAGAGTTTGGCCAAATGTCTGAACTCCTAAAAGCACAGATCTGTTCTGCTAAGGGATCTCCTCTTCTGTATGCCCGCCTGTACAGCAGCAAATACTTACCGGTACAGATTCAGGTCTCAGTAAAAGTTTTTTATCGTGGTGGTTCACCTCCTGCCCCTTGGGATAGCAGCTGATAAATCAGGAAGCTGAGTTTCGCACTTCTTGAATGCCTCCAGTGTAGTGGCTTGGGCTCTGGTGGGGCTTGAGCCACCAACGGTCTTGATCCATCTCTTGCCGAGCGACTGGCAAAGGGGCAACGTGCTCTGCCTGCTCTTCCCCTTCATTTATCATCAGCGGGAGCCAGGGCTACTCATCTCTTGCCTTCCCTTTCCCTCCAGTTTCTAACCACACTGTTGGTGCGTTTGGCTTTAAAGCTCTCGAATGGGAACTAACTGATGGTTTGCAACCTCTTCCGTTTCCCTTTCTGCCTCCTGCAAGCGATCTTACTGCTGAAAAGACGTTTCACCTTGTTTTACATAGCATTCATCCAGTGCCGGCTAAAAGCAAAGCGGCGTGCCTTTATGTGCACGAGCGGGGAGTTTAGGAGCAAAACTGGCGAGCTGTTAGGCGTGACCCCTGCTTCAAGCCCTTCACCTGCCCGATGTCAGTGGGGAAGAGGAAAACCGCAACCGAAACTGGTTGTGTCACGGAGCCGGTTTGCAGGGCTCCTTCATGGCTGCCTGGCGCGGAGCGCAGGAGCCAGTCGGGGCCTGGCAGCTGCTCGTCCCCTCGGCTTCTCTAAATCTACCAGTGCGACGGCGACAACAACAACAAAAGGCTAAATAACACAGGCAGGTGATGCTTACGGAGGGATCTGATGGGATGGAAACTCCTTTTTTTAGCTTGCTCTGGGACTTGCTCATTTTCCTTGCTGTATAGCATGTGTACGCACTTTTTTGGAAACAAATGAAGGCACAATATCTGATTCCTTAAACTTTTCCTCTGACTTGGCGGTGCATGGCTTTGCCGTATCGAGAGTCTTCTTAAGCTCTGTCATGCCTTCTGGAGAAGGGTAAAAAAGGTGGTGTTTTTTTTTTTTTGTCTTTTTTGTTTTGTTTTGTTTTAATTAAAAAAGGCCTGATTTAAGGGAGGTAGCCATGTTAGCTAATTAATGAGCAATTAAAGCCGAGGAGTAAACTAGAAGTGCTTTAATTCTCTCCCATCTCATTTAGGTTTTGCCGGGCATTCTGAGAGCAGCCACGAAGCTGCTTTGTTGCCAAGGTGACTTGTAAATGTTGCTGAGGCGATGCTGCTCTGGTGCATTTTCATAGCACAAACATGATAAATTATGGGATGCATATGTCATGAGTCATAGGATTGTTCAGAGATCAAGTGATTTAAGCTATTGGCACGGACACGCGCATCAATACGGGCATGTGATGATCGCATGTCGGTTCATAACAAAGCTCTTCTAGCGGTATTGAAAATCATGCGTGTGCAAGATTGAATAAATTCTACAAGCTGTGAATTTCTTGATTGGGAAGCGTGATTTTACCTGTTTATCTAATTTTCTAGGAGGAAGACGCTACCCGTTTTAGCTTTAGCTGGGAAAAATAAAACCTGGTATGTTAAAAGCCGGATCTTAAGGCATGAGGTCATGGGGAAAAAGTTAAAGCAGTTTCTACGTGTGAAAGTGAATGGTGTAATGTGCCAAAGCCTTTAGAGGTGATCTTCAGCATCTGGGTGAGGTGCTGGTGTCCCTTTGCATGGTAATCCCCTGCTTTTCTTTTCTGGCTGGGCTGCGTGTATATCTGAACAAATGAAAGATGGAGACAGTAAACATGTCCTTTGCCCTGGTCAGTTATTACCTTCTTGCCACAGGACATAGTGCAAAAAAAAAAAAAAAAAAAAAGAAGAGAAAACAACAAAAGTCTATCCGGGGAGAATGGCAGTTGCTTGTTTGTGCAGTGGGGTAGGCTTGGGCAGAAGGAAACAAATGTCAAAAGCTCCCAAGCGGAGGTACTTGGAAAAATGAAATCATCTGGGTTCCCTCTGCCCCATGGGATGCTCAGAACTAGATGCTGAAGGTGACTTACGGAATTTCTTGCTGTTGCTGTGATCTCCATGCTGAATACTAGGTTTTAGCATTTGGATAGTCATTACCGACCTTGGATGAATAAAGGGTGTCTTGCATAAGTGAGCGCAATGAGAGGTTGCTCCAGGGAACAGGAAAGGCTGTTTTTAGCTGCCATGTTATTTGAACAAAAGAATTGCAGCTTAAACACTAAGATGTGTTTCCTTGTTTGCATTGCATGGGAGGGCCTGATCTCAAGCAGCTGACAGCAACAGGAAGATGGAAAAATGAAGGAAAGTTTTTTTGGGTAGCATGTTTGTGTATGCGTGTAACTGTTGCTTGTGAGATTGTAACCCGTGCACTAAGGAGATATTGCTTCAGGCAGGAACCATATGGGAAGAAGCATCTTCTTAATTCTTCCTTGTTTCTAGTTGGGTAAGACAGTGAGAAATGGTTTGAGTTGTTGGTGCTGGTTCTCACAGCTGGTGTGAGATTGGCAAATGCTGGAGGCTCGAGGAAGGAACACGTTTAGGAGTTTAATCTCCTTACTCATAGAGGTGTGTTGCTATGAGAACTCAGCATTTATCCTGTGTTTCTGGCTATCTCGTCACTGTTTGAATAATGATGATATGAAAACTCCAAGTATTTTGTTGTTGTTTTCTTCCTCAGGCGGAGAAAAGGATGTTGTAGATACATGGAGGGGGGGATCAAAAGCAAATAAATTCTCCTTGTCCTTGTTGGGCATGCACGATATGCTTATGTTGCTGTGCCTCACGTTGACATTTATATCTTAATTTGGGGAGACATTGCGTCTGATTTGGGATTGCTTGCAAAACAGTTTGAGGACAGAGTGGAATCCGGTGGTAAAATATTAATGGAGCCTGCGCTCCATGAGGCAGTTGCCACTGTGCCAAGGGGAAAAACCTCTGGGCATGCGATGTGTCTGTGCAAGCTGCGTAGAGAGCCTGACAACCTGTGGCTTATGCCGTGTCCCGAACAGCAACTGACCTTTGTTCTTTTGTGGTGAAAATCCAGCTGTAGAAGAAGCGGGGAGCATCGGTGGCAGAGCAGATAGGCAAGGATGTGTCCCGCGCAGCTCCCTGGTTTCGCTGTCACTGTCTTCCCATGTCGATGCAGGATGATTACACAACCCAGATTAATGTGCGGAGATGTCACTTCTCTAATGGTCTTAACTGCATCTAGCGAGACGGATTTCAGAGACGTGTGTGCAGCGGGCAGTCCTTGAGAGGGATTTCTGGCTCAGCAGCCGAGGAGACGTAGCTCTGGTCGCCTGAGGGGTCCCCCTCGGATGTGACTGGAGAGCACGGAGGCAAAGGTGTTGCAGAGCCGCTGGCAGCAAGGGCTTTTTGGATAAACTTCAGTAGGTGTGTGCTGTTCTCCTTGGCATGTGGAGCTCTGGAGAAACGCCGACAGTGACAAGCTGTTAGGGAGGTTACAGCAAATGTCTCTCCCCGCCTTTTTATTTTTTAGCATGGACGATCTGAGCGAGCAGCACTCGGCATCCCTCTGCCAAGTCCTCCTGCAGACAGAGAAGGAATTAATCTGCAGCGGGTTGCTTTCAGTGGTGGCAGTCTGGAATTAGCTTGCTGTTTCCTGCAAGCCCCAAAGATTAAGACCATCAACTCCCCCCTACAGCCTGCTACTTCCTCTGACCCTGCGAAAGCTTCTTTGGGAATTGGTCAGGATGTGCCTGCCTTTTCTCAGGCCAGACAGTGTCAGGAGCAGGAAAGCTGTCCTGATCTAGCGACTCTCGGTGTGAACCGTGGCGTGTGGCTGCTGGTACTGCTGGAGACACGAAGTCTATAAACAGCAGGAGTGTGGTGGCGAGTGCCTTCACCTGATCTGTTCGGGGAAACTGAGCATATAAGTATAATGTTTCCTTATGAAAGGGGGAAAAAATAGTAGATTGCATTAAAAATGTAAAACGAAATCCAATAGAAGCATTTCTAAAGTGATGCTTAAAATGTGGCTGGTCCAGCTTCTTTTATGCTGTGTGAAACAGGACTGCCGGTGTTGTGGGTGTGGTTATAGGGTACAGCTGTTGGGCAGCATCTTCATGCCAGATGTGCAAGCATAGGATGTTGCCAGATTCTTTCTGGTTCGGGGGGACACTGGTGATTTAGAGGCATAGTCATGCTAAGCTGAGATACCTGTTTTCTGGAACATGTCAGCATTGCTGGCTGGAAGAAGTGTGACAAACTGTGTTTTAAAGTCTTGAAGGGAGCAGGTGTTGGCCAGACGGCCTTGTGGAGAGGAGCACCGCCAAATAGCAGAATGGCCCGAGCGTCCCACTCGCCTGGAAAAAGTCAACTTTTTTTTGATTTTTCTTGGCCAAATATCTTCTGCTGTTTTATAAAGCAGTCCTGCAGGCAGCTTCCCAAGCAGCATAAAAATTATGCTGGGGTGTCTTCTGGTGCCCACAAACATCTCCAGAACCCTAGGTACTACTTGGAGCCATTTCCAAGATGTGGTGAAGAAAAAAATCTTGTCAGAGAAGTCTTTTTTTTCCCCCCTCAACCTTCCATTGCTGACAACAGGTATTTTAAGGACGGTCATGAAACCAGAAGGTGTTGGCAGAAGTGTAGGAAGGTGCTCTCAAGATAAGGTAGGATAGAGTTGGGCTGCATCCAGAGGCTGCCAGTGCCTGGATGCTGGTGTGATGGGCCTCAGGGGGGACAGGAAGGGAGACGGGGCTGCAGGGGAGAAATGCCTGCCCTGGAGAGGGGGAATAGCAGAAGTTGAAGGCCAGGCTGTATGGGGGAGGAGGCTGAGTAAGGACAGGGAGAATCAGGGGGAGGGAAGGGAAATAGAGCTGTCGGGAGTCCAGGTAGGAAACCAGCAGATGTATTGCAGGAAGGGAAGGCAAGGAGGGCTAGGAGGAGGAAGAAGAAAAGGGACGCTGAGCTGTAAGGAAGTAGGATGGAGCATACAGACAGATTGCTGTACAGCGACAGACATGCAGAAAGAGTATTGGTCAGCCAGGAGGGCTAAAACGCGTGGGAACACCAACTTGTTTGTGAGAATTGTAAATAGGAAGCTGATTAACCGTGTTGCAGTCTGTACCTCATGTCTGCCTAACCGTGCCTCGGCTAGTTTGGTTAAACCCAAGGAAAAAAACCTATTCGAGATGATGATTAAGTGTAATTTTAAGTCAAGCATCCGTTTAGAATTGCTTAAGCTGTCTCTAAATTTGGGGGAACAGTACTGGAGAGGGGAAGCTGAAGTTAGGGCGAGCATGGCAACGTGGGTGTTTTTGTGGCTAATTTGTCAGACTAGTTTTAGTAAGCTTTTCAGAGCTCACCCGCACGCTGCTGCTGGAAATACTCCCTGAAAAAATTGAGGTCTTTTTTAAAAGGAGGTGACAAAGATCACGTGATGTACAGTGACTGGCTGGTTTCTTGAAGTGAGGAAGCCTTTTTATAACCTTGGATTCAAGTAGTGCTTTTTGCAAAATATCACAGCTATTCTTAGTGGTATTCCCGTGTACGTGTGTGCGTGCTCCGTATCCCATTTATATCTCTAGAAGAAGGAATGAATGCTTTTAAGTCAGACTCTGCAATTCAATGCGAGAAGTTAGGGAAGGATTAGGAATTAGTGAAAGACTAATACTTTATTATCGTCAGAAGGTATTTTTGAAAACAAAGTCATTGCAAAGTGGAGCTTGGATTATTGCTGTGGTTTGGGGGGGCAAGGTTGCTTTCTGAAAAGGGTCTGTGCTTTTGATATCTAAAGATGTTTATTTAAAAAAGCGTATTGTGAGGTTTCTATGGATACAAGTATTGTGAATATTGTACTTGTTAAATTGACGTAAAAACAACAAGGTGTTGTATTTTTGGGGGTTTTGTACTTAACTGTTGAGAAAACTGCTCCCTTAGGCTGACCAGAGGAGACTTGTTCTGAAGTACAATTTTGTGTTTATTTGCATGCCTCATGAGCCATAAATCATGATGGAGTTGAGATTGAAGAGATCAGAGAACATAGCTTTCTCACAATGAATTGTTTTGTATTTACTAGGTCTTGTGGTGTTTGTTTTTTTTTATTTTTAGGTAACTTTACTAGTACAGAAAACAACCAAGGTCACTTTCTTGAAACTCCAGAGGAAAAAGATCTCTCAAATGAGAAATGTTATTTAGAGAGACATTCTATATATGAAAAAGCGGAAGACCAGCCAACAGAAGATATTGGCCAACATCCATGTCCACGTCTGGACAGGAAGCGTAAACACTCTGGTGAGAGAGTGCAAAATGATGGCAGCCAAAATGAAAACTTTGTGGACGAACTGCAGGATGAACTTATATCAAAAGCAAAAAAGAAGAAGAGCTCCAAAGGTAAGACAGCATTTTGCTTTGGTTTCTCTCAAGGAATGTCTTGTGAAAGGAACGTCCCTTTGGCTTAAATGTGTTTCCATTTTTGAACTTGATAGTTACTAATGTGAGCACTGTCATTTCACTTAAAATTATATATATGTATATATATGTATGTATATATATGTGTATATATATATATGTATATATAAAAAACTTGGTATATAAGGGTAAAGCACTAGTCGTTGGACACTGTAGCCACAGCAGTGCAAGTTACTGTAGTGCATGTAACCCTTAATGAGCGAACCTTTAAAATGCATAGTGTGGTGGTAAAGCTGAGACTATATGCCCCGAAAGTGAAATGTAGCTTTTGTTTTAAGTTGAGGGGGCTTTTTGATTAATTTTTAGTTATTTTTCCATTAGATGACTGGCCTGAGAGGGAAATGACAAACAATTCCTCTAACCACTTAGAAGAGCCCAATTGTAATGAGGTGACCAACCTGAAGGTGTGCATTGAATTAACAGGGCTCCATCCCAAAAAGCAGCGTCACCTGCAGCATCTTAGGGAACTATGGGAGCAGCAGGTGTCACCAGAGAGATCCCCGTCCGGCAAGTTGGGCCGGCAAAGCAGGAAAGATTTAGCTGAGGCTGTTCAGCCAGAGGCCACTGCAAAGGTCAAAGACTTCACAGAAGAAAGGCACACCAAGAAAAGGTCAGAGGCCAAAAGCAATAGAAGTTGGTCTGAAGAGTCCCTCAAAACAAGTGACAATGAACAAGGTATGCAGAGACTACTAGGGAAACCAGCTGGCTTTAGCATTTACAGTGACGCATGCTGCCACCGATGTTAAGGAACTGTCGAGAGCATTTTTTTTTTTCAATTATATATATATATTTCTGTAGATGTCCATTTGTATAAGGACTGACACCTGCTCTTTAAGAATTGCACCGTAGCTGATATTTGGCAGACAAGAAAATGTGTTTGTGTATGTGTGTGTAACTATGTGTTTGTGCGTGTGTGTGTGTGTGTGTGTGTGTGTGTGTTTTGGCTTTAAATACTCTTTCATAGATAACGTGAAGATGAAGTTAATGTCTCTAGAGGAGAGCTGGGGGGGGGGTGTACAACGCAGGCATGCTTCTGGGTGAGGGAGGGAGCAAACAGGCTGCTAGTTGGTGTAAGAGTGTTTAACCACATATAGGGTTTGAGGGGCTGTGACCCTCTGAAACAGCATCAGCACAGCTAGCAGCTCTTGATCTCGGGAACCCAACGCCTCCAGCACCCTCAGCACTGCTGGGTTTCCCTGCCTTTCCCAGGGCATATGCTCAAGAGCAAAGCTCCTCCTCCTCCCGAAAAGGATGCCTTGCTGGTTCGTCCTGAGCATGTCCTGTAAACCCCTGTGGCCCCACTCCCCAGCCCCTTGGCAGAGATCTTCCCAGTGGCTCTCTCCTAAGGGGTTGTTTCCTCAAAGCACATCAGCTTTTCTTGACCTGTTTCTGGCTGCTTCTTTCCCCCTCACTCCTCTTCCTCCTTTTCCCCATCCTCTTCACCCTTTTCTGGTTATTTCCTATCCTGGAGGGAGAGCCCATGGAGGCAATCTGCCAGATTTTCCTTGGGATAGACAGATCACTCTCCTGTCCCTGCTGTCCTCAGCCCCCAGGCACGTTGTCTGCTCTGCTGCTTTTCCCCTTCCCTATGATGTTTGCTGCCGTAGCTTGGTTGGAGGACCGGTGGGGAAGGGCAGCACGCAGCCCACGTGGCCGATCCCGTCCCCCTCATGTGTCCCCTGCACCTCGTCGTGAGTCCCTGTCTCCTGGGCACAGCAGAGAGCCCTTATCTCCTCTTTCGGCTTTTCAGGTAGAAGGTTGCAAATACTTTTGTTTTATTCCTTGGTTTCCTCTTACCCTTCCAAGTCCTCTGCCTGCTTTTGAGGAAAGTCTCTTTCTTGGAGGGGAAGCTCTGAGTTGGGACGTTTGGGCTCTTTCCTCCTTCACAGACCTGGGAGCTTCATCAAGCTGGTAGACATTCACCCTCCAGCTGGCCTGACTTGTAGTTTATCTGAGATCCCTTCAAAAGAGAGAAGCATGAGGAGAGTGGATCCTCTTGTCCCATGTTGTGGAAAGGACCATGTCCAGGCCATCCTGCACCAGTGACAGTTTTCCTGGGTAGCATCACCAAAATGGTCACAGGCAAAAGTATCGGCTTCCGTTCTGTCCTAAAGCTCCTCACCCATCTTTCCCCTCAGTAGGATTATTTGAGGGCAGAAAACCCCAAACTTTGATGCTTATTGATGGGGAATGTTCTCCAAAAGGATTCGTGGAGCAGGAGATCAAAACTTAGTTTAAAAGGAGCTTTGACTCTTACTCGCTTGCTTTATGTGCTGCCTTGGCGAGCATGGTGTTGGCTCAAACATCCCTGCCCATCACCTGCTCTGCTTTGTACTTTCAGAAAGAGATACCTTGTAGAGATTAAACGAGGGTCACTAACAAGAAGCTGCATTGTGTAAGGATTCTCTAGCTTTCCCTTGCAGTGCTTCCTGTGGCAGTGACAGGCTTCTCTAACGCATGACCTCGGGAAAGAAGAATAGGTGTCTTCTGATTTAGGCACAGTTTCTGAAGGCATTCAGATTCAGTTGCCCCATGGCTATGAAAAACATCTTGGTTTTGGAAGATGCTATAAAACCATAAACCTGACTAAATTATGCCTCACCGTTCATTGTGCAGAGGCACTGGAGATTGTTCAGATCACTTTGCTAATGCTCCTCCAGCCCTGCTGAAGTGTAAAACTTTGAATCTCCTTTTTCGTAGTTCACTAGGACAAGGACATTTTTCCCCATTGTGCAACAGAACGTTCTCTGCATGACAGTCACATGGGGGTGGAGACTTCCAGCTTGTCTTTCTTGCCTGGGATTAATCCTCAAACTTTTCTTAAACAAGCAGATACTGTGAATATGAGAATATACCCTGTCGCTTGCAGCTTTTTTTTTTTTTACTCTGGGGCTGGGAACAGCTGTTCCCAGTGCCCAAGCACTACCTGTGAATGTGGCAGTCGCTGTTGTGGAGTAGGCTGGTTGTATCCCAAGAATCAGGCTGTAACAGGGCATTGACATCTGCCCCTATGCCTGTGAAGCCTTAGGCTAACAGCAGGGTGATTTGCCACCTGTGCCTGCAAATCTCCAGGAAGATGGAGGGTGCTGACCTCTGGGCTTGTTGCTCTAGTCTTGCTCAACCCGGGATTTTAGTCTGGGAGGAGTCATGTGTTACACTGCAAGCTGCCACTGGGCTGTCACCCCTATGTCCCCTGGTCAGTGCCTGCTGGCTGGGTGACCAAGCGGTGACTGCTGGAAATGTTCCCCTGGTGACTCCTTGGCTGTCGCCTCCTTGCAGCCTCACTTGTGGGTCAGAACCACGAGAGCTTGCCTGAAATAATTTCAAGGCCCTCCCTGCCTCATCCTACTCACGAGGTGATGTTGCCCGTGCTGGCTTTCTGGGGTGCAGCACGTTGTGAGCGTGGGGATGCCTGCAACCTCAAGGCATTGTGCCACTCATGTGGACCCGTGGATAAGGTGGGAGCCACGGTTTCTGCTGGGGCCCCAGCTGAGCAATAACCTCCTGGCGCTGCTGGCGGTGCGGTAGCCAGCTCTTCTGACAGTCCCGCAGGGAGCCGCAGCCGCTCACCCGGCGTGAGGAGAAAACCCGGGCAGCTGGGAAACAGAAGCCCCAGGGAGAGGAGCCGGGAGGATCTCTCTCACCCACTGGGAAAGCCACTGCCTGCCCCTCGGAGCCACCTCGGGTTGCAGGCAGCGTGGCGGCCGCTGGCTTGGCAGGCAGGAGGAGGCAGCTGCCAGGGTGGGAGCTGAACAAGCGAGCATTCAGGTGACGCCGCAGCAGCTGCTCTTCCGTGTGGACCTCTCTGCAGCTCACTCTGCGGGAAGGGAGGCAAGTCCTGCTCTGAGTCAGACTCACCACAACCCACATCAGTTGGAGGCCTGGGTTTTTTTGGGATTTTGGTTTGGTTTTGTTTTTTTCCATGGATATTTGGGGATATTCCTGCTCACTCTTGTTTTTCTTCTCCCTTCATGTATGTAGTGGTCAGAGAGATGGGGTGGGATTCCAGGATTAATCGCTTGCCTTTTTTCTGCCCATGTTGTCTTGCATTTCCCAGGCTGATGCTTGGCTTCTTCTGGATAGCGCTGGCCTCTTGCAACATTATTGATCCCGAAGCTCCTGGACATAGTGTTGCTACTTTCGATCTCTTGGTTGCAGTGGATGTTTAGCCTGGTGCCTGTTGTCACCACTGTGGAGGTCAAAGTGGAGCACAGAGTTTACGTGGAGCTTGCAGGCTGGAGTACACAATTTTTGTGGTGATTAAATTTCTGCTTTTATTGCTTCGGCATTCCTGTGTGGGAGAGGCTACAGTTCTTTGAGATAGACTTCTCTTCCCATGTTTTTTTCCTCCATCCGTTTGGTATTTCTGTCCTTCTTTAGACCTGTGAATTTTTTTCTTTCTATTCTAGTTTTTCTACATGCAGCAGTTTCTTAGTTCCCTTTGCACACACCAGACCTCATCACTGCTGCTTTCCACCTTCACCATTTTTTTAGTAAGTGATTAAGTAGATAACAATGATACTTCTGTATTGGAATTGGGCTTTTCACATGCTACTCCAATTAGGTTAGTTGGGAACAGGAGAATTAAACAGTCCTTACTTCATGCTGTCTGCAGAGTTCGAAAGACAGCCTTGCATCCATAGGCTCAGCCTACGACTAGGCGCCTTCCTTCAGGATTGCAAAGCCTAAAAAACTTGCTGGATTTTTGCTGAACAATCTGCACATCATGTGTCCCGTAAATTCCCTGACATCTGCTTGGCAAGCCGTGGTATGCATCTTTTTCTACAAAGTGGCTCGAAAGAACCGAGGGATTTCTGTTTTCATCTTTAATCTAGAAAGCCTTCTGCAAGTTGCTTTCACAGATCTATTTAAAGGGAGACAAAAGTGTGAAGCTGCCCACCAAGAGGATTCTAGATTTTATTTTCTTTTTTACTGACTGGCTCTGGATTGAGTCTCTTTAAATAAAGGTCTCTTCTCTGAGCAGCTGCCTTATTTGCTCCTGCCATCTCTTCTGTTCTGAAAGTAGCATCACTTCAGAGACTTCTCGGAGCAAAGGAGTCTCTTTCAAGTGCTCAGGGTTTTTTCCGCACCTTCTCTCAGTGGTGTGGTATTGTTTGGCTGAAGTGTCCCTTCCTTTCCAGCAACCTTTAATTTTTCTGCAGAGGAGTTGGTTCTGAGGTCACCTCAATTCTCTTCCCAAGGGAAATTCAGACTATAAAAAGTCAACTTTCCTGTCCTTGTTTTGTTGTAAACCTGCTTGCACTCTGGGGGAAAAAAAAAGTAACCATGCTTTTTGCATGTGGCCCAGATTGTGGGATCCAGCTTGTTAGAGCTAACCCCTGGAGAAAACCCAGCCCTACCAGTATCCTGCCACGGGCGGCAGAGCACTGGCCTCAGTTCCCCGATGTCTCAGGGCTTTCTGGTCTCACAGAAAGACTCACGTCTGGACAGAGTCCTCAGAAGAACACAGCCCATTGCTTTTCCTGTAGAATCCTCGTGCTTTTTGATAGAGAGTTTGCACAGGGCTTCTGTAGGGACAGCTCCTTAAGTAGCCTTTCTTCTCTTGTTTTGTTTTTTACGTAAAAATGCTGCCAAGGAGATGTTCCCCATCTTACTGCCATCTTGGGGCTAAGCTCAACATTCCCCCCCCTGCCCTGTGCTGTCCCATTAAGACTTCATCCATGCTCCCGCCTCTCTTGCTTTCCCCTCC
This sequence comes from Strix uralensis, assembly GCF_047716275.1. Lineage (NCBI taxonomy): Eukaryota > Metazoa > Chordata > Aves > Strigiformes > Strigidae > Strix > Strix uralensis. The sequence goes on from NC_133973.1 coordinate 41,964,720, forward strand.
TCCCCCGCCATCGCTGTATCTGCCCTGCGACCACACCTAGCCAAGGGCGGACAAGCCCGGCCAGGCCCAGGCTGCCGGAGGAGTTGGTTCCCCTTCAGATAAAGCTGTTCCAGGTAAGGAGGCGAGTTTTTCCCCCAGCGAGGCGGTGCCATGGCAGCTTTCCGCTCTGCCTGCGGCGGCTGGGCTGCAGCAGCACCAAGCTGGCACGGCATGGCACAGCACCCTATACGGCCTTCGTGGTGCCCCGGCACCCGGAGTGGGGCAGTTTATTTAGCAGATTTTTATCAGAGCATTACGACTGTTAACGTAACGTTAACTGGCAAGATGCTATTTACATTTGAATGTGGAACACTTAAAATATTAATGATTTGAAAATGTAATTGGTAGATCTCTTAAACAGTTGAGGAGCTTGTGTTAAGTGCTAGCAATGTGTTTTCCATGGGCAATGTGTAATGCCTTTCCTTCCCATTTAGGCTTGCCCGTATTCCCAGTGTCTCCGCACATGAAGAGCCTTTCATCCACCAATGCAAACAGCAAAAGGCAGGCTCAGCCAAGCTGTACTCCAGCCTCGAGGTTGGCTGCCAAACAGCAGAAAATTAAAGAAAGCCGGAAGACAGATGGGCTGTACACAGACGAAGAGGAGGATTTCCAACATGCATCTCTGCTGCAGAAATACAGCGAGTGTGAGAAGCCATCAGGGAAACGTCAGTGTAAAACAAAACACTTGGCACTGCAGGAGAGGAGAAGGAGGTCATCTCTGACAGGGGATGACACCACAGATATCGAAAATGCTGAAGATAAGGTATCTTTATTTAGACTTAATTGTCCACCAGCCTCTCAGAAGGCAGAGCCAGCCTGCTTAAAACTAATGCGCTGTCATGCATGCAGGGTAGCGGGTATTGCATTCACATTTGTCTGTGGATGCTTTGCACATTTTGTACTTGCTTTTCTTAACCCGAGTTAAAGGCACTGTTGCAGGGGGTCAGGCATCTTGCATTTAAAAGCTGTAGCAGGTCTTTCTCAAAAAATTAAATACAAGTAGAAGAGTGTAATTTTTGCTGGCAACATATAATCCCATTGCTGTATTGTGAAAACGGGGATTAAAAAAAACCCCACAATAATGGTTTTGACAGGTCACGGTAACGAGGAGAGTCAGGAAGCGACCAGAGCCTACTTCAGACTGTGACTCCTCGCCAGCCAAGTCATACGAGCAGAAGCTGTATGATCGCCTGCAGCAGACTCCCTCATTACTACCCGTCTCACAGCCCTCGCAGCTGCCGATCGCAAGCCCCCCTCAGGAGACCACCCCGAGCCGGCCCATGCCACCCGAAGCGCGGAGGCTTATTGTCAATAAGAATGCGGGGGAAACGCTGCTGCAGCGGGCGGCACGCCTTGGGTACGAGGTAAGGGTCCCTCAGCGCCCTGCGGGATGATGGATTTTTTTGTTTCGAAAGTTAAAACCCTCTCTCCAGGTTTATAGATTAAAATTTTGCGAAGCAGCAGCTTTGTGAGTTTGGTTGTTGAAATTTGCAGGCCCCTTCCTCCTCCCCTGCTGCATTCCCTTCCCCAGTGAGCAGGGTCTGGGGGCAGGTCTCTGTGGGAATGAGTCCCCACTGCTGCGGGGTCAGCTGGTGGGGATGCAGGGGACGAAGCATCCCGCGTGAACGAGCAAAGGGTAAAGTTTTATCGGTAACCCTTGCTTCCGTTTAAGCATAAACCATCTGCAAACAGAATTAATGTCTTTTTTTTTTTTTAAAGTCTTTATGGTGATCTTTAGTGAGCTGTATGATTTTTGCTTTTGTTATTTGTGAAGAGCCTGTAGTTTAGGAAGAGGGTTTTATTTTTGTTCTTTTCTCCAAGGAATATCTGGTATGTGACACAGGATGTAACGCTTGGAGTGTCCTCTTGCATGATCAGATGCATCGTAGGAGCACTCTGCATGCTTTATGCTTGGAGTCTGGAGCTGCTCAGCGTAGCTGGAACAATGTTGTCTAATGAAACGGCCCCCCTGTTGCTACAAAAATCAGAAACCAATGAATCTCCTAGCTCTGGTGTTTTGAAGCACGCTTTTATTGGGGAAATATGGGCATGTAGGTATGAGCATCGTTGTTGCTCAACTTCAGATCTTGCGACGAGGTGTTTCATTGCAGAGAGAGATTGCTGCCTTTGTCATGGCTGCAGGGTTTGCCTTGGTGGTGAGAGGACTGCTTGGACCTCAGAGCTGGGCTTGAGGCTCGTCCTGGAAGGTGGCATCAGCCCGGGCCCAGGTGGGGTCTACCCAGCCTCAGGAGTTTCTTGAAGCGCTGAAGAGGCCTTTCCGTAACTGGAGAGCTTTGTGTGGAGAGAGGCCTTCTCCAGCTCTGGAAGGCAGCAGGGTTTCTTGGAAAGGTTTTGTTTACCCTAGACAAAGGCTTCTTATAACCCAGAGCACTTCAGCTCTAGCTAGGAGGAGAAGTGGTTGTTACAACGTTGCTATGGTGATCTCCATAATTTAAATGATTTAATTTCTTACGGACCTAAAATTTCCTATGGATCCAAAATTAAAATGTGTTGTAGTGTGTGCTCCAAGCTATTGGTGTGTATTTTCTTCCTTCGTGGTGTCTGTTGGGGTGAGTACACTTAGATGCTTTGCTTTCTGTTCCTGGTGTGCTCCACTGAGCACAGCTCAATGGGAGCAGCTCTGAAACTCAGTGATGGGCTGAGGTCTTGCTTAAGCAGGGCCAAGGGATCTCTGCTTTGTCGATAGCGGGAACTCTCTGCAGCATTGGCCATTAGTGGCTGGTTGCAGAAAACAGGCGATGTCTGGGCTCACCAGGGTGGAGGTCCTGGGTCCCTGAGGTAACCATGTGTACTCACCATGCCTTACCATCATCAGCTGATTGGGGATTTTGATCTTCTGACTTGCATTCACCCAAAAGTTAAAGTGACCACCACATTTTTAATAGGCTTAAATATCATGATTGTTTGACTTGATTGTTCATCCAGCATTGACAGTGCAACAGTGGGTCCTGTTGTTGGGGGAGTGCAGGGCAGAGGGGAGAGCCTGGTCCGTGTGCCCAAGCTGCTGCCGGGGTCTGGCATTGTCTGTGTCTTTCAAGGCTCAGAGCGGTGGGTGGCTGTGCACCCTGTCAGGGCTCATTTGGCCTGTGGTGAGCTGTGATAGTGTGGTCAGCCATGGAAGCTCTGTAGCTGTGATGCTTTTCTTGCTAGTGACCAGACTACCGCAGTTAGTAGAAAGCTGAATTTCCTCTGTCTCCAGAAAAATTCAATGGTCAAGTAGTTACAAATTCCTCTATTTTAAAGAAAAAAAAAAAGTCTCTGGGTCAAGGTAATTTGCTGGTCTGTGACCTGTGGCAGCTGCACATGTCTGTTTTCTGCTGTCCCCTTTAGCGGGGCAGCAACCTTTGGTGGCTGCAGCATGATGGCTGTGGGCTGATGCTGAAGCAGGAGTGCTGGGTGCTCATGGGTACATGGGGGCTTCTCACGGCTGCTGCATGGCAGCAGGCAGCCCTGCGGCCCCTTGCCAGTTTGGTGGCAGGGGAGGTGGACGAGTTTGCATCACCAGGGCCACAGCCTGCAAAGGGACGCTGAGTGCTGATGCAGGACTTGGAGCTGGAGGTGGCTGGCAGTGCGGGGCAGCAGTGAGCCCTGAGGGCAGCAGGAATGTTGCATGGGGCAGAGCCGCACTGACAGCTCTGCCCTGAGACCGGATAAGCTCGTGCCTGCTCTTGGCAGCCTGCCTCCCTTTGCAGCAGGGATGCCCTGCGGCCGTGCAGAGATCCTACCCAAACCCAGAGGCAGCGCTGGCACCTTTGGCATGCAAAGGTGCTGGCAAAGCTGTATGTATCGCTCCTGGACCCATGGGGAGCCCAAATGCTGCTAGCTCACATGCCTCTGCCCCACTCTCAATCACATGGAACGGATGTGCTGCATATAGTTGCGGGAAGGACACAAGCAGTTATGATTTTGCGTGTAAAAGCTGACACGAGGGTGAAGTGTCGAAGGACAAATGCGGCTTGTGTCTGGTCAGATAAATTGCAGGGCTGCAGCCAACAAGGCTACTTTAAGACAGTGCGGCAAACAGTCTTCGGCTCTGGAAATCCATATGGTCTGAGGAAAACCCTGCCGAAGCTGGTGGAAAGCTTTGCCTTTTTTCACTAGGCTTGTGCGCCAGGCCTTGCTTCATCAGGGTATTAGCAACCCATCCCAGTGTATGGGCACTCTGAAATCCATTCTGTTTTCCCCATTTGAAACAAATGACTTGAGATAATAGTAGTCTTAAAACTGTAATTTACTTTTTGTGAAGGGGGAATTATAGGGAGCGTAAAGTCTTTTTGGGAAAAAAATTACAAAAGGCTTGCGTAATGAATTTGATGGGAGAGGAAACACTGGCTGTCTTTGTGCTGTTTGTTGCTTTTTGGTGTGTGTCTGGACTTGGAAAGTTCTCTGGTGAATTTGGAATTAAATCCTGCCTGGAAAGGCAGTGAAAGTAGAGGAATGTGTGGTGTGTGATAGGGGTAGGGGAAAGATGGTGTTTCCAGGGGGTTTAAACACTCATGAAGACAAGGCTTCTCCAGGCAGGGGGAGTAGGTTTACCCTGGGGATGCCTCGCACGAGGGTCTGGTCCTGGGTGGCACTGCTGCAGGATCAGGAGCTCTCAAGCATCATCCTGCCCTTTTACAGGAGCTCCTGAGAATCATCCTGCCTTTGCACAGATCCCCTTGGGCTCCCTCACCCTGCCTGAGAACAAGCATCACTTCTGGGGTCTGGCACGGCGCTGCAGGAAAGCCTTACGGCTCAGTTTATAATGCCTCACCCAAGGCCAAGGGCCTTGTCCAAGGGTGGAGGGGACTAGTGCTTCTCGGTGGCAGCATGTGTGCCCAGGGCGTGGAGGATGCTCAGGGGGATGCTGACCCCTTCCCTTGGAAAAGGGGCAGAAGCTGCTGTAGAGCACAGGTGGGAGAGACTAAAGCGAAGGGCACCTCTTTGTAGATGAGGATGGAGCATGCATATTTGCATGCGCCTTTTAACGTTGCTGTTTGCAATTTGGCTAACAAACTGCAGGCAGCTGAAGCGACAGTAGCACATATCTTGGCTGTGATGTGCTAGCTTGACTCTTTGGATTCACTGCGAGTGATTTTCACATTGCTGGTTTAAACAGAGCACCTGAACAGGCATTAAATTGCCCCGTGGCACTTTCACAGCCTTTCTCTAACATTAGCAAGAGATGCTTATGAAACTGAAAGTGTGTTTGTGGCACCACATGTTCCTATATTCGGCAGTGATGGCTAATTTTTTTGTAAATTGAATAAATCATGTTAAAAAAAGTTAATGAGGCATTTAATTAATTAACAATGTAGAGTTTTATGGTCTTTATGGTTACATTTTGTGGTTAATGACATTCTTCTTATAGCCTCTTAACACAGAATTGCCCGACAAAATTAGCCTTTTTGTCCAGTAGTAGGTATTCCGCCGTAGGACGAGCCTTTCCTTTCTACAAAAATAGATGAAAGGTCTTTTATTTTGAGTTGCACAATCTATTTAAATGGTAACTGCATGCTAAAAGTGGAGCTGAATACAGCAGCCGCTTCTGCTACCTATATCCATCTGCTAATTTGCCTGGCAGGGTGGTCTGGTTTTGAAGGAAAATTCATACCTCTGGGGTATAATTTTGCACAGGCCTTTCTTACGGGCTTGAGCGAGTTGCAGGGTAAAGAGCATCTGTTCTGGAACGATTTTTGGCCTTTGGGCTGATTAGCAGAAACATTAAGAGCCCCTGTTCGGTGAGAGGTGGGACTGTGGGGATCCCGGGTTAAACCGGTGGGTGCATCGGGTGTAGGCGGCGGACTGCTCTGTCCCGGTGGCAGGTGAGGAGGGGGATGCTCTGGCACCTGGGACGGGCAGCTGATTAGCTCCCCGCTTTAGCCTGGTTAGTGAGGGCCTGCTAAAAGAGCAGCTTCATGCTGTATCCTGGATACCAGCTCTCGGGTCAGGTATACCCAGAGCACAGATTATTGCGGGCTTTCTGGTAGATTTTGAAACGGGAACAATAAATGCATTGCACCTGGCAGTTGTTTTATTCTCTTGTTTTGGCAAAGCAAACACCCCCCCCTCCCCTCCACACGGTATCTGGTTTTGCAAGGATGTCATTCAGCCTTCGAGAGGAGCAAATGCAAAATTAATGGCTTGCCACTAACCTGGGAACGTGGGGGCTATTTTATACATACAGCATCACTTAGAAATGTGTTTGTTTTTTTCCTTTTGCATCTGACACAAATCGAGGAAGACTCTCACCATCCTAAATTTTTGGTTGAGTGATGGAGCAGTCATTGTTTCAAGGCCGCATGACAGCGTAGAGCTGAGTCTGGCCTAGGCTTTCAACCGTGGTATATCTGACTGTAAGATGAATTGTGTTAAATTCACATGGCTTCCCACGGCGCGGGGCTCGTTATTGGAACCTGGCGCCTGGCTTTAGTTCTGCATGCAGAAAACCAGGGTGGGTGAAAATGGGATTTCCCTGATCTTGATAGAGCCGGGCTTTTTTTTGTTTGCCAATAGCAAACCGTCCTTTGTGTGTCTTAAATGTGTTTTGTTTCAGGTCATGCGCTTTTTTCTTTTTAAAATCAAACTGACGTCGGCTGTGCTGCTGTTGTGCTTGCAGAATTTTCTGCTAAAAAATGCAGATGTAAGAGTAAAAACCTTCCCGCTAGCTTTACGCGTGGAAGTTTTGAGAAGTGGAAAGCTATGAGTTTTGTCTGTGGAATTTGCATGTTCCCCCTCTGCGATGATTCCTGATGTTAGGGGCTGCAGGAAGGTCCCTGTGGGGCGCAGAGCTCTTGGTGCTGCCTCGCGTAAGCTAGTCCGCTCGTGGGAAGTCATGGTCTCTGCTATGTCTCCTGAAGAAATGGGACTTTAAACAGCTCCCCCTTTTCTTTTCCTTTTGACTGACCTGTCTCAAAGAGAGTAACATAGGCATATCATAGGGATTTTGTGGTTTTGCCTTTTTCTGCCCCCACCTTTTCCTTCAAGAAGAGAAATCTGCGCATCTCCGCAGCCAGAAATAACTCGATGTATCTGTTTTTCCTCCTATTTCCAGGAAGTGGTTCTGTATTGTTTGGAAAACAAGGTGTGTGATGTGAATCATCGTGACAACGCGGGTTACTGTGCCCTGCATGAGGCCTGTGCCAGAGGCTGGCTGAGCATCGTGCGGCATCTCCTCGAGTACGGGGCTGACGTCAACTGCAGCGCTCAGGATGGAACGAGGTGAGCAGCACCCCCGGCCCAACATCGGGTGGTCGCTGCCACCAGGCAGCGGTTTCTTTGTGGCCACGATGGTGGGAGGAAGCGGCTCTTCCCTCTGTCTTTATGCCTCTCCTTTATCCTCCCCTTGTCCCCCAAAGCAGGTAACGCTGCCAAGGTCCTCTTGCACGGTGTCCTCCTTATTGCTGATCCTTGGGCAGGAGCGTGCAGGACTCGGTGACCTCTTCTGCTCTCTGGTTAACAACATGGTGGGGGCACATTTTTGTTGTGACTCGAGTTCAGTGTAATTTTTTTCTCTTCTGGGAATTTTAAGAAGTTGTGCCTTATGTTTTTTTAAAGAGCTTGTGAAATTGCCAGCTGCAGGGCAGGAAGAGCTGATACTTGAGCTGCAGCCCTGCTCATATGCGCTTTGAGTTGTGCCGAAAGAGCGGGCTTTGCCTTGTTAGCAGGGTTACTTTTAAAAGCACTTAAGGCTTTTGCAACAATTGGGTGTGCGAGTTCTATATATGCTGTATAAAAATGTTGTTTTGCTGAACTGTTAAACTATCTGCTCATTTGATAGTTTGGATTTTTTTTTTTTTAATCCCGAATTAGCCTTTTTTAGTTTCCTTCACAGAATAGTGGGGGTACTTAGTCCCTGTGCTCTCAGAATAGATAGTGAGCTTTTCTGTTTTGTTTTGTGGAGATAGAAATGATGCTCAGCACCTTTGTTAAGCTTCTTGTGCATCTTCTAAAGTACCTCTTTGACCACCGCTGCGGGGTTGACCTTTGGGGTAACTTGTCCTCAGCATATGCAGAACATTATCCAGTCTATGCATTTTGGGGATGGGTCACTTTGTGTTCTGCGAAGGTGTTCCCCGCTCCCCCCCCCCCCCGCCCCCAGCTTGTTATCTTAAATGGTTTATCGAATTCACTATCACCATCCAAATAGCCTGGGAGGTAAAATTAGCATAACTAAGAGTCTGCCTCTTTTGTTTTTAAGCTCTTTATTTATTAACTTGGGAAGGGAAGAGTCAGGAAAACAAAAGTCCCAAGAGGGCCAGTTAGGATGGTCCATTAGTTGTTCATGATAGTCGGACGTTACCGGCCCATCACAGCTCAAAGGAATCGTTTCTGGAGAAACATTAAAACTTTGGCTGGGTTGTCAGATTCCTTCTCCATCTCCCACTTCTTTGTAAGAAGTCTCAGCTTTCTGGGCTGATGAACAGCCCCGCATTTTCTGCTGTCTCCAGCTTTAATATGTGATCTGTGCAACATTGGCGAGTTGCCGTAGAAAGAATCCTAAATTATTTTTGTCTCACTTGATGGAATAACCTATATAGAAAATTAACCCCAGGAAGTTTCTGACCAGTCTTAATCACCCACCAGTTCAGAGTCCACCTTTGATTTCGATTCACAGATGGAGCGGATTTTCAAGAAAGAAACTTGGCTTGTGTACACTGAAAAGTTGTTTTGGGGAAAATGCATTTTAGAAATGAACATGATAATGATCTGATCATAGACGGTAATGTCAGAACTCGGCTTGCGGTTCCCTTTCTTTTCTGATGGCAGACTTATTTTTTGTTTGAAAAGCTGCCCAACGGGCAGCATGAATCCAAAACACATCTAACATACAGATGAAAGATGGTGTAGCTGCCCGAAGTTGGGCAGGACGGAGAGCAGATGCTTCTGTAAGGAACTTCTGATGGGTGTTTACTCACTGCCTTTTGGTAGGGCCAGACTTCTGTGTCTCTGTAATCATGACATTCATAAGACAAATCCCGTTTCTCTCTTGAAGTCTCAATAAATTTTTTTCCTTTAACTCTTAGGAGGAAAGAAGTGTCAGTCTTCCTCAACTGTGAATGCTTTTTAAATTAGAATTCCTGAACACTTTACCCCTTGGAAAGATACTAAAACCTTAAAACCAAAAAACCCCAAACAAATCCACCATCAAAGACTTTTCCCCCTTCCCTGATTTTTTAATTATACTGAATATGCCTTATTGTCCCTGCCACCACCTCAGAAGCCCAGTAGCCAAAGATATTTTTGGTTGTGCTGGAAGCTCTCAAGTCTCCAGACAGTAACAGTGGATGTGTTTAGTTCTGTTCAGCCAGTTAGCATAAATCTGCATAGAGGAGTGATGTAACTGCATGAGCTGTGATGTAACTGCGTACACGGTGTTTGTTAGTGTGGCAGCCTGGGGTTTCTTTCACTTGGATCCCAGCTGCCTGAAGCTTCGGTCTAAGGTAGTTGCTGCCTACTGTCTCTGTGGTCAACTTTTTGGAGAACACTCTGAAAAGTTGTGACAGTGAGAATACGGCTTCAGGCTGAACAAAATGTCCATATGAATGTGAAGGATGTAGGAAAGTTCTGCAGAGTCTATGCATCTTTCCTTTCAGTCCTGTCTGAAGTGCTGCAGGTGCTCCAATCAATGTGGTGGTTTTGTATGTGTGTGTTTAAAGTTTTGAAAGTGAAGCAAAGACCTGATCCTCATGCTTATGTGTTGCCTTTTATGTACCTATGAAGCCAGTCTGTCATGAGTTCAGCAGATAAGGTAGGCTCTCAGCCTCTGGTTCCTGATACTATCAGAAATCTTGGTGAAGCCAAAAACAAAGTGCCAGACTGTAGTGGCAGGGAAGGAGGGGAGGGCATTTGTGGGGGTGTAGGTATGGTGTAGTCCTTCCCTTCACCCTCAGCTCAGCACTGGGGCCCTGCTTGCACACCTTCCGCTGCCTGTAGTGCACGATGTCCCTCTGTCTGACCTATTCACAGCACATCTTGGCCGGGCAATAGGGCTGTCTTCTATGTTTTTCACCTTAAACTCCATGCTGATCGCGGGTCTCCAAATGCAGCGCCTGCAGACCCTGAATACACAAGCACTCTGCTGCTGAATTAGTGGCTAATCAAAGATTATTGTAGAACCAGGCCAGATCTTTAAGACCTGTCTCAGAGGTGCCACAGTCACTAAGGGCTCTTAATCGTCTTACCCATAAATAATAATAGACCGTGCTTAAGAGGTGAAGCGCTTTCCTTCCCTGACAGGACCCGGGTAAGTGCAGTAGCTCAACAAGGGGCATTCAAGGACCAGTGCCTGACATTAGCAAGGATGGTTGCCGGTGTATTTGGTCTTATCAACTTGTTCTTCCTCTTCCCTCCGCAGCATGCCCTAGCTGAACCTGCACTGCTTTAAAAACGAAGATGCATGCCTAAAATACAGGCATCTCCTGCCTGTTTGCGAGGCCTCTCCATTGCTTCAGAGTTTGCTCTCTAGATTTGCTCTCCACAGCCAGTTTTGCTTTATCCTCCTCTCTGGCGGCTGATGAGCTCAGCCTTTTTTATTTTTTCCCTGGGAGGCCCATGCCAAGATGGCTCTCTTCCTGTGTCCTTTCAGCTGGTCTTGGCAGAGCCATACCCTCCAGCAGCTAATTGCGTTAAAGAAGAGGCAGCCGGTGTAGCTGCCCTCCTGCAACTTGGTGCCTTGCCTCTTCCGTGGGGCAGTGTTGCATAATAGAGTAGATGGAAGTAAAAATAAAACACCAAGATATGGTATTCCTCGGCAAGTTACGAGACCTCTTATTGCAGCGAGGAAAATTCTGATGGTGCCTGAAAGGCTGAGAGCAAACCCTGACTGGTCTAAGTAGTTTATAATTTTGGTGGTGGAATGATAAACCCCCAGTGAAATGTTTTCCTACTCCAGTAGCGGTAAAAATAGTAGGAAGAATGCGACAGTACACAAGAGAGGGTTGAGATGTGTGTCTCCTGTAGGATATTGCAGCTCTCGAATGTCCCCAGATCCTTCTGGGGCCTTTCGAAGGGTTTGTTTTAGAAACAAGCTGTACTACCATTAACTGTACCATTAGGGACAGAGAGTGTTTATTTCCACGATGCTCAGGGCGGAAAAGATTATATGGGCAAAGCAGCCCAGTAGAGGACTCCCAGGGATCCTTTTTTTTCACATCTGAAAAAGTTGCTGACTCCAGTAGCCACTTTTGCATCCTACATAGAGGATGGTTAAACTCTGCCAAGACTGAAAAATACTCCCTCCTCTGCCAGCCCTGGTGGGAGAAGCAAACAAGTAGCTGTGCCTTTGCATGGTCCCGCTCGTGAGCTTGCCAAGAAGTTGTGCTAGCCAGTAAAAGAGTCTGTCAGCACTCTGTTATTGCCTTTTTTCCCCTGCCTTATCTATGGGGAATCTCCTTCCCCCCCCTCCCCTCCCTGCCAGTGTTTTCTTTCCTTCCTTTGCTTCCTTCTATTTATTGTTCTTCCTTCTTCCGTGTGGCTTTACTGCGCCTTTCCTTCCCCTTGCCTCTGTAAAGTCCCTTTTCATGCCCAGAGCGGCCTCCCTATGCTCTGGCAGGCAACAAAGATGGGTCTGCCTGCCCTGCTGCCTGCTCTGCTGCTTGCCCCTGTCTGCACCACCACGCCAGGATGGGTAACACGTGGAAAGGGAGAGGGGGTCCCATCCCGGGGTTACAGCCCATGTGCTGTAATTTTTCCTTCCTGGGGAACGCCCAGGCACCCTTTATAAACTTGTCTGGGTGTTGTTAAATTGATTGAAACACTGGGTGGTGATGCTGTTTTCAATAAGTTAAGGGATCATCTTGAATTCATTACTGCTTCAAAAGCCACTTAGGTAAGTCAGTTTGAAAAAAAAAAAAAAAGGCAAACAAGAAAACCCACAAACCAATAAACCCACAACACTCTCCACCCTCCCCAAAGCCAGAGAATCTTAATTCTGAAATAAAATGGAAACCAGTTCAAAATTAAAGACTCCAGTAAAGTGAGGGAGTGGGGGAGAAAAAGCATCCCCAGCATTTGGCAGCAGCCGTAACTCTCATCTGTTCCTGGTGCCTTTCAGCCAGGGATGCTTCATGCCCAGGGAGGGACAGGAGGTTTTGCAGTGAGGCTGATCTTTCCTGCTGTGGATGCTCGGAGTGTCATGACCCAACAGCTCAGGCCTCAGATGCTTGCTGACAGCCAGAAACACCCGATATATCTTAAGCTTCCGTGTCAGCACCCCTATTATTTGTTACCTCTTGTGTTGGTATCGCCTGGGATATGTAGCACCGGCCGGGTCCTGGATGCACTGGGGGCTGCGTAGACACGCGATGCTGCAGGAGTCCCTGTGTGGACCCGGGGAATGCTGGTGTCTCCAGCACCGTATGTCTCAAGAGCATCAGATAGTTTCAGTCTTGTGTTAGAGTCTTCCCTGAGAAACTGAGAAGGGATATCCTGACCCTTTGCAAGTGATCCTCACGGACCTCTCTGGTCTTAAAACTTGAAAGTGGCTTTCCAGAGAGCGGCACATCAGGCTTTGAAGCCACGCACATGTTGTGCTCTCTGGTGCCAGGGGTCTAAGAGGTAGCTCAGCAGCTTGAGGATCACCTGCTTGTTTTCTGTGTTGGTGACCTGGGGTGTGCAGGAGGCAGGCATTGTGGGATAAGCCATCTCTCCATCCGCAAACTTTCCAAGTGCACCTCCTCATGTCAATATAGTGTCCATATGCCAAAACCAAAACTGCATTCAGCTTTGCAGCAAGATGGGGGCAAGCGAGAGTGCTTCACATGTGAGAGATGTTAATCACCCTAAGTCACAGCCTACTCCAAGTAGGAGTAAACACACCTGGAACATACTTCTTTTTGAGATGGATTTGAGTCCCTCTCCTACCAGCAGCGCTATGTGATAGATGGGAAAACAGTGGTGTGCCTTCCTCTTTTGACTGGTTTAATCTGCTTCTCCTCTGCCCTGAGCTCACATGGATGCCAGCCCATACCAAAGCGGTGATGACGTAGAGGGGACATGGCTGCGTGTGGCAGAAGGGACGTGGCCTCCTTGCAGAGGGAGTTTCAGCCGTGGTTGTTAGCTGAGCATTGCTCGGCAGATTAGTAGACGGAGTTTGCTTGTCTGTGCTTCCAGATGACTTCTCCTTGTAATGTCATTCTGAAAGCTTTCCTGGAGGGCAATACGTGATCCTAGTTAAAGTCCTTCCTTACTTCTCTTGCCTTTAACAAGGCTTTCAAGCTCTCAAAAGCTTGTTGGAGGGCAGTGGTGTTGACAGCCTAAAGGAGGAGGTGTGTAGAGTTGAGCTGAACTGCCATGATCACTGGCAGTTCATCTGCTCATCGCCGTCTAAGGAAAAGATGGGATTTTAACACATCTTCATTAGTCTGAAGGGTAATATGTTCTACTTCCAGACAACTCCCCGTTACGTATAATCAATTTTAAAGGCAAAAGTTAATGCGATTTATAATTAGCGATAAGGAATTCTAAACCTGGAATTGCAGGCATGCGTATTAATGAATAATCCTTCTGTAGGCTCACAAAATCTATGTCTGAGCTTGTATAGATTGCTCATGCCATGTAAAATGTGTTAACTTCTGGGTGGACTAAACTTAAAATAACATGTTTTTCTATTCTCCAAGTAGAAGGGTTGAATTGTGCTGCAAATATATTCACAAGTACTATTTAAAGAGGATATAGTGCAGAAGTTTAATTCCCAGCAAATTTTCATAACTTATTTCTGTGTACATAATTTAGGAGCTTTGGGTAACTGATTTCCGTGCTTGCCCAGAGGCAGGCTGAATGAGCCTTACTCCACAACACACTGTTAAATTGGCAGAGATTTGGAACGGTAGAGTGACTTGCAGCAAAATTATGTTTGTGAGGCTTCATGCAAACTCCTGCTTTCTGTTACAGTGGTGTAATTATTTTACTAGCCCTCGAAATACGTACGACAATGAATAGATGTAACAGAAATATCTGCCCCGAGCAGTCCAACTGTGAAAAGACAAGAAGGGAGGGGATGATGTGCAAGTAAAACTGACAATGAGGTGATTGGCAGCTGTATTAATAGTGTTATTTGCTATAAATAACTTTGATCCGAAGAAGTTTCTTTTCAAACACATTTGTTTAATACGATTGAGTCAAAATGTAACACCATGATGTTTTTTATTTCTCCCTAGACCAATCCATGATGCAGTTGAAAACGATCACTTGGAAATTGTCCGCCTGTTACTGTCTTATGGTGCTGATCCAACGCTTGCGACCTACTCTGGGAGGACCATCGTGAAAATGACCCACAGTGAGCTCATGGAGACCTTCCTCACAGGTCTGTGGCCACGTTGCATGGGGCTTTGATGGTCATGGCAAATGGGGGGCCGTTCCCTGGCCCCCCAAAGTCCCTGCCGCCTGGCAGGGATGGCTCCACGCCAAGGAGCGTTAGGGTAGGCTGCAGTAGCTCCCTCTCTGCCTGCAAAAACCTGGTGGCTGCAGGTAGGAAGCATAGCCATGCATGGGGGCTCCTTCTGATCGAAACTCTTAATAAGTCATGAGGATTATGCCAGTGTCAGATCTGATAGGTAGGTAGGTCAGCAGGCTGTTTCAGTGCCTTAAGTTTTCTTCTTGAAGTGGAAACAAGAAACTTGCCAAAGTGAATAGCTGTTTGTTAAATATAATTATGTTTCCCATGGTCTTGCTTTTTATCCTTCTAGGAGCTGTTACTTTGCAAATTCTGTCTCATTTTGTATCTGAAATGTTCTAAAACTGTATTAAAGGCACTTGTCTTTAAACATGTCCATGTTCTAACATGGTTTTAGGTTTTTTTCCTGTTAGTTTTTATAAAGACATTTTTATTTCCTAATAACTTATCTCTGAAGATGTTTGCAGTGTTCACAGTCAGTGAGTTTAAGTACTTATCCACTTACCTGTTTAAATGGTGCAGTGTAGAAAGCACAGTAAAGTCGAGTATCTTGGACTTCTTAGAGTCTTGAATCCCAGTATCTTTTCATCAACTCAACTAGCAAATCTCCTAAATTATATCTGTAGAAAAGAATTAGATCTTCTGAACGTATCTGTGTGGAAAAACCTTTTCCATCAGTTTCTTTGGGGTCGCTGTTTCACCCCCAATTTGGTGTCCAGAATAACTAGGCAGGCTAAAAGTGTGTTACACACTATCTTTCACAAAAATAAAATTCCACCCTCAGTTTATGAAGCTTAAGGTTGGGTCTGTCCCTGTTAGACCTTGGTTGATTTTTTGATGTGGTGGGTCATTATTAGATGCGATGGGAGATAAAAGTGAATTCCAGGAATATTTGCGAGAGTGACGTATGTGTATATGCTGTTGTTTGTAGCATGTGCATCAGGAATACGGTGTGGGTTTTTTTGATGGAAGATATGGAGGATACATAGTGAGGCTGTATTACACACAGTCTGCTAAACTTGCCAGCTTTTTGTTCTCATCAGTATGTTTTTGTTGTTGTTTTTTCCTCTCCAGAGTATTTAACTGACCTGCAAGGTCGAAGTGTTGATGACCCTGGTTTGTACTGGGATTTCTATGGCAGCTCTGTGTGCGGTGAGCAAATGTTACCCTTTATTTCTTTGTATGCGGAGACTTTCAAAACATGTGGCACGTGGGGGTGGGGGCTGTTTTGTTTTTATGGTAGAGGAAGCTAGGAAGGAAGCAAACTGATTTTATTTACAGATCACGTTATTGGAAGAAAAAGCAAGACCTGCAACAGTCTCTTCAGTGCTGACTTGGCACCTGTATTCAATTTTATTTAGATCCAAAAGACGAATCTGGATTTGACATCTTGGCAAATCCTCCTGGCCCAGGTGATGAAGATGAAGATGGCTTTAGCGATGTGTTTGAATTTGAATTTTCGGATGAGCCTCCCTTGCCGTGTTACAACATTCAAGTGTGTCTCTCTCAGGGGTAAGAACAAATGCAGGGTTTGGGGTAAAAATAGCTGAGATGATCTGCTTGGGATGGCAGCAGTTTGTGTCTGTGGGGAAATGCATTTGCATTTATCTAACGTAAATGAGAGAGCGATACCGTAACTGCCAGGCTTTTTAGAAATAAGCTAATAGGAAGTGAGAGGGGGAAAGGGCTGTGTTTTGAGTGCCATACTCCTGAGCTGAACACATGACGTTTGAACAGAGATTCCTTCCCTCATCCCAGGCAAGCATCTTGGTATAACATCCCAAAATACAAGTGCTTCTAGCACTTAAATTTGGATACCATGTTTGTAAGGTGTTCTTAATTTTACTTAATGGGCTCTTCTGTTTTGCTGAGTGGACATGCTTTTGTGGATGACAAAATGACACCATTACTGCTGTTCTAGACTTTGCAGCAAAACTGGTTTAAAGCCCTGAGTCATGTCAAACAAATAAACATCTAGAAGAAGATACTATGATACTTGATAATAAACAAAGACCTGGAAAATTTTATCATCAGTTATATTCAAGATAAAAATTAGTTTCGTAAACAGTTACCGTTTGTCATTTGCACCAGTTTGATGACAGCTGTTGGGAAAATAGTTTTAAATATTAATCATGCTGGAGTGTGGATTTTAGCATGTTTTTATTATTTGGGTGATGGATGTAAGTTAAGTTCTCTGAAGTGGACAAGTACAAAGATTGAATTAAAAAATTGTATTCTTAATCTGAGAAAAACCCCCTCTGTTGACTTGTATTTAGTACGGAGACCTCTGCAAGTAGAGGTGCTGAAATTTCTGATTGTAACTCTAGGCCATTTCATAACTTGCTAAATGGGAGTTGGGCTCAGCCCGGCGAACCTTTAACCATGTGAGCAGCCGTCGGGATGGCTGCTGACCTGTGCGTGCGCTCACAAACCCTGGGTTTGTAGGCTCCAGTGCCCCTGCACGCCTGGTCCCCCTCCTTCCCCAAAGCTGCTGGCAGCAGTACTATGAGTAAATATGTATGCGCCTGCACATCTGTTATATTTGACCCCCTGGGCAATGGCATTGATTTCAGGGGGTTTGTTTGTGCGGGTACAGTCGGGGAGGGTTTGTCACACAGCAATATGGTGAAGAGTCAAGAAGCTGGTGACTTAATGTCAGTTATTGGAGCCTCTTTCTCCTTCACTTCCACAGACCACGAAACTGGCTTTTGCTCTCGGACGTGGTGAAGAGGCTAAAAATGTCATCTCGCATCTTCCGCTGCAACTTCCCCAATCTGGAAGTTGTCACCATTACGGAGGCAGAGTTTTACAAACAGACTTCC
This sequence comes from Strix uralensis, assembly GCF_047716275.1. NCBI lineage: Eukaryota > Metazoa > Chordata > Aves > Strigiformes > Strigidae > Strix > Strix uralensis. Next base: position 41,981,979 of record NC_133973.1, read on the forward strand.
CTCAGCCAGTTGTTCTGTTGCGCTACGGACCTTGAAGCTTTTAACCCGGAGAGCAAAGAGCTGTTGGACTTGGTAGAGTTTACAAGCGAACTCAAGACTTTGCTCGGCTCCTCGCTTCACTGGTTGCATCCGCACGAGGAACCTCCCTTCGACATCCTCTGGTGAACCATCAGGCCGTTTAATGTACAGTGCTCTATACAGTTACTTCTTTATGTATATGTGTTCAAATGCAATTGTTTCTGTAAAGAAAGGACACTATTAAATATGAAAATATCTTTCCTTTATATAAGAGATCTGAATTCCAGTTGGATGGATTTTGGAAGAATTTTTTTTTAACTTCAATCAGTTTTTACAAAATTGTTATATAATGTTTCTTTAAATGCACACAGGCTTTGGGATAAGTTTGTTATTACTCGGAACACATTTTTTTTTTAAAGAACACACCCACACATTGACTTTGTTTCATACAAAGCACTGATTACACAGAACATACTTTTCTAGGTGATGTGATCAAAGTCATGTGGCTTGTTTGGGAGATAGAATTCAGTAAGGCACTTGGTGATATTATTTTTGTTTTTTTGTTTACAGAATTACCTGCTTTGGCCAGGTAAGCACTATTGAATATAATTCAATAGTTTGTAATATAAATTAAACCATATCCATACGCATCAACTAATTGTAAGAACTTTTATATCCTAATTTAAAAGCTGTGAAATTTAGTTTTCACACATCAAACCGGATTGTTTATATATGTTTAAACATTTTATGCTCTTTATTTAAAGAAGACTTTGAACTATTTTTTCTGTACCTTGTAAAATATTGAAAAACTAACATATGTTGAAGTTGCTTGAAACTGTACATAAACTAAATTTTCTGAATTGTGTGTTTATGTTTGAGATCTGTGTTTTAACTTTGTAAGTAAATCTCCTGCCTTTGTATTTATATTTTACAAAAATTTTCTTAAAGGCAATAAAACTGTTGAGAAATGAAGGGGCTAAAGTGACTCCCATTAATTCCGTGCCTGGTTGCGAAATGAGCTCCGACTCATTAATGTTTATGAAAGGAGGCTCCACAAGCCGTTCCTGAAGCGAAGCAGAGCTGGCACAGGTGCCAGCAAGCAGCTGATGAAATCTGAGGTAGAATCTGCATTGGCTTTCTAAATTCAAGGTTACAAGAAAACATCAGACAGGCACCTTTTGTAGGACAGAGGTTTAAAAGTGGCATTCACAATACTTTCTGCATTGCCTTTTAGTTAAAGAATTGTGAATAGGTTCAATTATTTTTCCTCCTTTGTCATCATTTTAAGTTGAATCGACTGAATTCTCTTTTCAGTGGTGTCTGCAGAGGGGAGGAAAACAGTACCAGGGTAAATGCTTTAGTTGTAATGTGGAGCATTAAGGCTATGGAGCACCCTTGGCGGGGATCTGAAGGGACAGTGAACAGAATGACACTTTTACACAGCTTGTGAACTTGCATCTTAAGAGGCTGGGCTCCCAGGGCTTGGGCAGGCCCTCTCCCAAGGGACTGGGTCTGCCTTTTCCCTGTGGAAAGAAGTTTCTACTGTGAACCCAAAGTCTTTGCTTTGGGGCTGTTTTTAACAGTAGTATGTCCTGTGACAGCCAAATGCTTCAGCTGAGACGTTTAAATCATGCTGGTCTCCTGATGAGGGCCCAGACACCCACCAAAAGGATCTCGAGCAGAGCACCAGGTCCTTCTGAGAAAAGCATCTGGGAAGAAGTTTCTCCTTCTGGAGCAGTAAGGCTCAGAGGTTTTCATTAATGGACAGTCTACTGCAGGTTAAATCTGTGCTCTTGGGGGAGCTTAAGAAAGGGTGTGAATTACCCTCATCCTGAAGGTAAGGGAGAAGGACACCTCATTCCTGAAGGTGTCCCAGAGGGAAAGATGGAGAGCTGATGCCTTGTGATGTGTTGCCATCTTTTGCCAAACATTTGTGCTGCGTGGCTTACAGTGGGGCTGCTTCTGGGGGTAAGGTGGTTTTGTAGCTGAGCCAAGAGGTGGGAGAGGGGCCCAACAGCTGTCTGCTGCTGACAGCCGAAATCCCATTTCAACACAGGACAGGGAATTTTTAGTCCTAATACAACCACTGACATCTTTCTCCAGACTTTGGATAAGAAGGATAATGGTCTTTCCTGTACAGCTTACACACACCCTGGGTTTCCTTTTAAGCCAGCCTTCAGCTTTGCAAGGAACTGAAACACGGACATCCCTACTCTCCAGTGCCGGCTGTTTTTACACCCTGATTTTCCCAGAAAGCAGAGGTAGGCCAGAAAAACTAAGGCAAGGGAGAACGTTAAAAGCAATTGTTACAGACACCTTTATCTGATCAGCTGTGTAATGCTTGGATGGTTTGAACTGAGCATAAATCAGCTTCGTACCACTTCCAGGGGCGCGTGGCAGATACCTCACTTCTCGCCATGCCCCGCAGGCAAGCAAGATTGACGTGGCTTCCTCTTACGTCCAGCTCCTCCTCAAATGATCTTGAGCACGTGCTCCCCAAACGTCTCCGCTTAGTCAGCTTTCCACTATCTCCAACGAGTACAGTTGGGCCTTCTCCATGCTGGCGCTTGCATCTGTGCTCAAATACAGTAACAGCCTCATGCTGTTGTAACGCAAGCGTGTGCCTGCCCTGGGGCCTGTCTGTGCTCTAAAAATAGGGCCCTGGCGGGGAACACCTGGTCACAGTGCTGTCCCTTGACATAACACAACCATTTTATCTACTAGGGTGTACTTTTTTAAAGAGACTGCTGTGCGAGGGTGCTTGAGACGGCATGGAGGGTTTGGCAAAGGAGGAGGGCAGAGTCCTGTGCTGCTGGGTGCACGAGGCTGGCTTGGCTGACCCTATTCTGTGCAGTTTGGGAGAGACTCTCACAGGAGAGGCTGGCTGCATGTGGTTTTGCAGTAGGCAAGCCCAGGGAATAATTTGCCCTGAGGAAAGGAGAAATGGCAGCATGCCAGCAGGGAGCGAACTCTGTGAGAGCGAGTGTAGGCATGGGAGTTGAAACGCTGGTCGCCTTGCCAGCACCAGGACTGGCTGAATCCTGCATGGTGCAGAGCCAAGGGACTGAGCTATCTCCAACCAGCATGGCAGGGCAGGGCTGGGAGGGGGCTGATGTTCAGCATTTCAGCTTCTGGACTCACACTGCTCTCCTTTAAAGCACTTTCCTGTACATCCTCTTGTGGGCCAAAGATACTCACTTCACACCACTGGCATTGTTCCAGGTTAGTTAAAAATAAGGAAACAGAAACGCAGCCTTTGGGGATGGTAAAACCCTGCCAATCCCATGTCCTGCCTTCTGCAAGGTGAAAGTGCAGTGTTGATGCTGTTGGGGCCTAAGACAAGGCGTTTCCTTGAATTTCCCCTGCTTATCACTTGGATTTGCCTGACTGGGAGGTTGTGCTGCCCCGTGGAGGTGTTGGAGAATCGGTGGAATATGGAAAAAACCCCATCTCCAGCTAGAGCAGACAGGTGAGCCTCATCGAAGGGAGTTTTATTTGACAAACTTTTACTTGGTGCTGGCTGGGAAATCCCAGGAAATAATACCTGGCTCCAGGCTGACTGCCTGGTGGGACTGGGGAGGAGGGGAGCCACAGCACGGTCAGTGCTGTGAGGTTTCACCCAAGATAAGCAGTGCTGCTGAGGACTGCAAAAAATTAAACTCCTCCTTTCCCTTCTTGCCTTACCCAAGAGGACTGGGTTCTGCATCGTGGGGTCAACGCTGGGAGTTTCTCATTTGGGTTATTTTTCCCTCTGGACACTTTTCTCTTTTCTTCTGCTTTGCTGTTGTCTCCCCCTTTTGCTCTGGTGGTCTAGCTGGAGACTTGTACCAAATACACTGATACAGTGAGTGGCAAGCAAGGGCCGGAGGCATTTGGTCCTTGTTTGTGCTCTTTGGGGAGCAATCTGCTAAAGGGAGTGCTCAGATGCCTGCTGGAAGCCTGACCCAGCTTCTAGTTTACAGGATCACAGGAGCAGAATGGAAATTGTCTTAAAAACTGTTCCCAGGGGCCAAGCTCACTCCATGAATCAAAGAGTTTGAAGCTGACTCCTCCCTTCATTTCTGTGCTAAATAACGAAACTATAGATGAGACCCATCATTTGTGCATTAATATGAACAAGGTGTCGGAATGGTAAATGCAGGCAGCTGCCATTCCCAGGCTCTGCAGGGCTGCTGGTAAACATTCAGTATCATTTCTTCAGTTTGTACAGGAAAAAGGCACACATTGTTACTTTAAACTTGTACAGATGCAAGCTAACTGAAAAAAACAGTATCATATCTGTTTAAAATTGTTTGCAGAACATCATATTTTCATTTCAATATGGGTCCAGTGTTGGTAGGAGAGGGCTTGGCACCACTACACAAGACAGAAGAGCTGAATGCCACAGTCATGACGACATATATTAGGTCTTTTCTCAATGTGCTTATTCACCGTTGTGTTTCTGCTAGAAGGAGGGGCAGAAGAAAATGATTGGAATCCCACAAGTTTCACTTTGTGAGCTTGTAGCGTTGTCAGGGGAAAAAAATCCCCAAGGAGATCTGAAGAAGAGGAGGTTCTCTTTAAGTACCATGTCTAGATGTCCACACTGTCTTCCCACCTACATCAGTCTTGCTAGTTCTGCATTTCACGCATTAGTGTGCTTTGCATGGGTTCACCATGATTGCAGAGTGAAGAGATTGTGTTTTCCTACAAGTTAAGTGTAATGGGTCATTAGGAGCTGCTTGTTTCTGGTTTGCCAGCCCCAAAGCAAACCTTGTCGACACCATGTGCACATTTTGCTTCAGCAGACCAACGTGACTGTAGACGGTTGCTCTCTTGAGCCAGGTATGAACCACAAATCTGCCACTAAATAGATTTTCCTTTTGTTGTCACATTAATTTGCAACTCATTAATAGTGACAGCAGTGAGGTACTGCACTGATGCAGATTTGCATATTCATGACCAACTTATTATTAAACAAATAAGATTTCCCTAGCTTAGGAAGCACCCAGAGTAATGCCACATTGTGCATTATATCAGCCTGGATGTTTTATTCTCTCTTTAATATGTTAATAGATGCAAGGGGTGCTCTTTTTTTTTAAGTAAATGTGCATCTATAAAATAACATGTAATTTAAAATATCAGAATCGTTTAAATAGTAATCCATTAACAAACCTGCCAATAATTGAGCAGGAATACCTATTTAATGTACAAATCAATTAATCAATTCTAACTTCTGGCTTTGTTGCCTGATGACCATAACACAGGCAGCACCAGCAGGGCACAACCAAGTCACTGTACCAGCAAGGTGAGCGAGGGGCAGACAGTTTTATGGTTTGTTACAGTCAAATTGTTTGGTTTTCATAGTTGCTTTTGTTTCTTTCCCCCAGAGGAGTGGTGGGAGAGGAAGTGAAGACTGTGCCTGATGCCATACCTGCTGCTGCCCTCTCATCTTACTTGAACCTCTCTGGTCTTGCTGAGGGAAATGTGGTCATCGTGGCTCTGCAGGCCCCCCCCCGCCCCCCCCCTCCCCCCTCCGGCTCCCCCTTATCTTGGCTGGCAGGCGCTCCCTGTGGGTATCGCCTTGACACCAACCATAGCTCAGCCCTGGGGTGGCAGAGGGCAGCTCTCTGGCCCGGTGCAGTGGGGAAGGTGCATCCCTGTGCCAAAGAAACCAAGGGGAAAAGCCCTTGGAGTTCAATAGCTGCTCAAAATCTACAGGCAGGAGGAACGGGAGGTGTGAATTGCGGGGCTGTCCTGCAGGCAGGCATTTTAGTTCACTTGCTGGTAATGGTGAAGGTCCTTTGCCCACAAAGTAGCACAACTTTTTTCTATTGGGCTATTCAAGACTAGCTGGTATGCATATGAAAACCCTCCTCAGCTCCCTGCTGCATCCATATTTTTCATTCCTTTCTGGCTCTTTTAACAATTTGTAGGGTACTGGGTGTAATTACATGTGTGGGAACCAGCTGGTTATTGCAAAGTTCCCCTCAGTCCTCAAGTTTTTTTTCCTGGCTTGACTTTCCCGAGGGCTTTGACGGCGTTGCCTAACCGTGAGCCCAAATGTGGTTCTTACCCCATCCTGCTGTTTGCTTATGAGTCACAAGCCACCCCTTTGAACCACTGGCCTGTGCTTACAGCCTCCCCAGGCTCAGGAGCTCCTGTTGCTGGCTAATTGCAAAGGTTGTATGGCCCTGAAGAGACACAGCTATAACTGAGGATGGTGAAACGCAGCCGTAAGTCACCCCAAAGACTGTATCCCTGCAGGTGCAGAGCAGGGTGAGGCTGTTTTTAAAACCTGTATACAGCAACCTCCCAGTGCCCTTCTCCAACGGGATAATTTAATTTTCTGATGTGGGGTCTGTCCTTATCTTCATCACTTCTCTCAAGTCCTTCGCTGGCACAATGAGGGGTGCCAATGGGGCCATATCCCGATTTCCACTGTTCCATGGCTGCAGCCATTTTCATGCACTGAGGATGTAGAGGGTTAGGCAGCACATGTGGCAGATGCTTATGATGTCAGAGACAGTGTTTAGTATTTGTAGCTGTCAAAATTTCAAGGAAAAGACTCCCTAATGAAAACCCTTTTCTGATATGCCATAAAGCTCCTGTTTAAGTAAAGCCTACACTAAGGCAAGTCCTGACAGGCCTCCTGAAATGAAAAGGGCAGATTATTTAACAGCTGATCAACACTAATAACCCTTGGCAAATACAGTATGCAAATTTAGCACTGGAGCCAACATGTGCCAAAGGGACTCTTCTCTGACAGCCTGGCCTGGCTGCTCTCAAACCGCTGCCGTTAATCACAGAGCCCAGCTCTGGGAATGGGGAGACCTGGGCTGCAACTGCCACGTGTTAGGTCAGTGGTCTGTGGGTGCTTGTTTAGGAGAAGTTCCTCCACCACCACAGGAATCTAATGAGCGTTTGGTATCTGACTGCTCAGTGGGGCCAGGCTTGGGCTCCCTTGCTGAGATGCTGAAATTGGTGGCATAAAGCACTGAGGGAACTGAAGCAAATGGTTTGAAGCTGAGTATCTTACCCCCAACCCCCTGTAACATCTTAGGGGAAATAACAGTTTTAAGTACCTTTGTGATACACCAGTTTGCACAAAAAAACCCCTTCTTTCTGAATTGTGCCAACCCATGGGCAGAGTTAAGCACGGGATGGGATTTGGGTGCAGAGTGGAGTTCATTTTTTTGCCCCCCAGCTCCATGTCACAAGGGTGGCTTTGTAGCTGCCTGGCTGCTCTGGCCAACTTGCCTTCCCCAGCCCAGGGAGCCTACCTGTGCTACTCACTGGTTGCTTCAAGCACCTGGGGATTTGGGGTGCCTTGCTGCAGGCCCAGCTCAGCAGGGTGGTGATTATGACAGCAACGTGATAGAGTGGGGCCCGTCTCAAGGATCGCTGCTGCTGCGTGCAGTGGTCCCAGCTGACACCCCCATGAGCTGGTTGTACTCACTAACCCAGCAGAAACCAGACCCAGGAAACTCTCGGGGTGGGGGGGTACAGGGTGGGAGAGCACCCCAGTCCCCTGCAAGGGGAGGTGGCAGTGCTGCCTGGCTGTGGGAGCAGGGCAAAGGGTCAGGGATGGGCAACGAAGCGTTGCCCTTTTGGTGGCAGTGTGGCATTACCTTGGCTCAAAAAGATGGTTGAGCATATGCCTCCGGAGCCTGGATGCTCAGCCCATCCACCAGCTTCCCATGCAGCTGTTAACAGTCTAGTGACCAAAAGTGCCTGGTCCCCAAGGGGTTACCTCTCCTGAAATGGCTGCCATGCCCGAAGAAGCAGTGTGCCTTTGATTACTACTGTTTTCAAAGGCTCAGGAGTGAGCTTGATTAGCAAAGTCAACAAAGAGATGCAAATAAGCCGCAGCAAAAAGATGCCTTGTTAGTCTGGGAGTCAGTGCCCTGGGTAGCAGCAACAACTCTTGCTGTTGGGAAACATTAGAGAAGGGAGGGTGTGTTATTCTGGAGAAACCAGTGGCTCAGACCAGCTCCTGTCTCTGTGGACACAAAGCCGCATCTCTGTCTTCAAGGTTATTTAATAGTAAACAGGTGCCGTCAGGAGGAAAGCAACCCACTGCTGCCCAAGCACTCAGGATTGTGCTATTTTGTGAGTGCAGCAGGAGCTGTGGCTGGGGCAGCGCAGGCTGGAGAAATCCAGAAAGCCCCTTCCCAGGCTTATTTCTATAGCTACAGATCATCTCGCAAACGCAGCCTTGTGCTCAACCCATGTTTGACTTGCCAGGGCTTCAAACATCGGGCTAAGTTTCTAACAATGTTATAGTCTTTCCCTCTCAGTGTTTGCCTTAACTTCACTCACGGTAACTCTCGAGCAAGTTCGGTGCTCAGTGGGGCCCTCAGTGTTGCTCTGGAGCCAGAACAAGGTGAGCCAGCCCCAGAGGAAGAGGAGGAGGCGGAGGAGAGCACATTTGCTCAGCAGCTGGTGCTGAATGGCAGCAAAACAGCCCCAAGGACGCTCCCGTAAGTGCACCCCTCTTCTGCTGCCAGCAGCTCCCAAGTGCAGAGGAATGCGGTATCCCAGGCAGTCTGTTTGTGAAGGCGTAAGGCATTTTTTTAAAATACACAACAGAGACTTCTGCAGGGCTTGGTCTTTTTGTAAAGTAAATTTATTTGACAGGTTTATTTCTTTATCAGGTATTTGTCTAACCCTGTGACACTGAGAGAGCTGATTTCCTGGTACAAACATTAAAATGTAAACTCCCAGAGATGTGTACTGTCACAGCCAGTGTCCAAAATATCCTCAACCCAGATTCATGCTAAGTGTCCCACCATGACAGCTGGGGAACCTGGAGATGCTGTGTAATCTACACAGCAATCATAGTGGCCACCATGATGTACGAGACCCAGGACAAGAGACAGTCCCAATAAGAGGACAGGAGACAGGCTTCTGGGCCATCCTGGCTGAGTGACTGGTGGATTCAAGGGTTAAACCCAAGCCTTTTGCAAGTGGTGCCTCCATCTGACTGGATGGGGAGATTCAAAACACCTTAAGCACCTGAAGGTTTTGCAGCACTGCTGACTGATCAAATAAAAATACGTGAATTATGAATCAATGTAATTTAAAGCAGATTTATTTAGAAATTGAGATTGGGCATTAAGCGGCTTATTCAAGTCACTCTAGCTGCCATTAGCGCCCCCCCAACAATGCATCCTCTTTTTGGTTAGGGGCGGTGGGGGTGCAGATGTACTGCCTCCCATTTAAATCAGACCCAGGCAGGGGGCTGGGAGCTGGGACAGGGTGACTGGGGAGGTAGTCAGGGTGGAGGAGGGACTCAGCTGCCTGCTCACCCCAGGCTGCTGCACGCTGACAGATGACAGCCAGACGGGAAGAGCAGGCGTGTGGCTGCAGCATGACGTGAGGTCTCAATGCAGCCCAGAGTGTCAGGGACCACAGTCAGTCCCAGCAGGGATGGACATGCTGGGGAGTCCCTTTCTTCGCTCACTTGGACGCTGGCTTAACAGCGAGCCTTTGCTGTCCTCCTGCTGTCATCTGCGGTCTCCCTTCCTCAGCATGCAGCAGCCCTGAGCATCCAATGTGGGGAGATGCTGCAGTTCTGCACAGTGTGTGCGTGTGTGTGCGTGTGTGTGTGTGCAGGGGGGTTCTGGGTGCTCATCCCTAGCCCCAGCTGTGCAGGAGATCCTATTACTACCCAGCACAGGAGCCAGGAGGGGGAAGCTTGGCTCCCTCTTCCCATCAGGCCTGCAAACACATTAGTTTTCCTAAAAAGGCACCAGAGAACTTGAACAGCAATATTACTGTGGCATTTATTAATTTTTTAGCATAGCTCTCCCTCCCTCCCCCACCCACTGTGATTTGCGTACCTGCTAATCCTCTACCTCCTGCAATAATTCTCTGAAGGATAGGGAAATTATATCTGAGCAATAACTCCTTGACTCCAAAGCTGTGGAAGACCCTGTATGACATCATGCTCAGAGGAGAGACTTCCAGCAAGTGGAAGCAGGAGTTTTAACCTAAGAGCTGCACAGCATCTACAAGACCCAAGCAAAGCCAGCCATCTTGAGTACTTGAAACCCAGCCCTACCAGTCCCGGATGGCTCTGCCCCCAGGAAAGACCTTGCCCCTGGCAAAATTTGCCTTCAGAAAATTGCTGTTCCCTACTGGCAGTGTCTCCCCTGCAGCAAAGCTGCTTCCCAGCGGAGACAGGAGGAAAGCCATGAGCCCTGGAAGTTTCATCGCTTCCCCCAGCCATGCCTGGGAAGCTGGGAATGCCACCCCCCTTTCTGCACATGCTGGGACTGAGCATCCCACAGCAGGGCTGTGCTGCAGGGCTAGCTCTGACCCCATGGGCTTCGGATGGCTTCTGATGAGCTCTGCCAGTTTTAGCCAGCAAGAAGCTGCAGACAGACCCTAGCAGTTTAATTCATCACTTTTCTTACTGCTGTCTTTATCTTCTTCCCCCAAACTTACTTCATTTGGGTTTGTGGCTGAATTACATCTCTTCCGGTAAAAATCCTAAAGATGGGCCAGTCAGGTCTGGGGAGAGAAAGAGAGCAAATCCCTCCAGAAATCCCTGAGAAAGACCAGCCAATTTTTCCTGTCCTTCCATCTCTTCTGTGACCAAGAGGGGACAGGGCAAGTGGGCAGGGGAGGAAGGACAGCAGGGTGATGAGTAGGTGGTGGAGAACTCTAGGGAGCTCTCTGCCCTTATTTGGAGCTAATGGTGTGGGTGTATAACAGAGGGAAGCACAGGAGAAGAGCCGGAAACTAAGTTTCAGAAGGAAACTTTATCACATGGTGATAAGCCCCCAAACAGCAAGCATTGCTCAGTGGGAGAGTGACTAGAACCCCAGTGATCTGCAGCTCTGTTAAAACTGTGCTGTGCTCTGGCTCTGCTGGAAAAATTAATAATTTTTAAGGTCTGAAAGCTTCATGTTTAAGGGCTCTGGCATTAGCGCAGCATCCTTCTGAGCCATGTGTGCCCCTCCTTGCTCCCTGCCCCGGGACAGCTGCATAGACAGTGTGCAGTGGTGAGGGAGGTTCTGTCCTGTGACCCTGAGATACAGGCCCTGCTCCTTTTTGCTAGACACAGGATGGGGCATCAGGACAGTAGGACAGCAAACCTGGCATATGAGCCAGCGTGAAAAAGACTACACCACTGTCCCATATGCCCGTGACAGGGAGCATTCCCGGGCTCTCTAGGGACAGGCGCTGAGCTCAGAGGCTCCCACCCTGGGGAGGGGGAGCTGGGAGGGTGGGCAAGGCACACCTGGAGCAGGCAGGCTAGCGCAGGCAGGCTGCGAGCTCATGCTCGTGCCATGCTCAGCCTCGGAGTGTGCTGGGGCAGTGGTTTGCCAGGCACATCAGTGGCTATCAGCAGGGCTTGCTTCATCACGCACTGACAGTGAGGTCTAGGAGGTTCCTCTTTCTGGACTATATTAAGGCGCGCACAACGGCTTGAGGGTGGGGGTGAGAGGACAGCAAGAAGTTGTGAAAGAGCATCACGCCGGAGCCTGCGAGTAACTTAAGGCCTTTTGGCAGTGTTACAGAAAATGGGGTGGTCCAGTTAGGGAGTTCAGGAAATTGTCTGAGCTAGATTAAACATTTTCTAAAACTTTCTGGGTGCTTGAAAGCTGTCTTGAAAGTTGGCAAAGCTAAATCAAACAAAAGTTAACACACTCCCCTCAATTTATTTTGTTTCAGGGCTAGTATAAAGTCAGTCTATTTTTCATTAGTTTCAACATCCCCTTCCATCTGAAGGCAGGAGCATCTGCACAGTAAAATCCCGGGACGCTTGCACAGCCATGCAGGGGGCCACATGTGATACACAAGAGCTTTAGCACACATTTCAAAAGCCATAAACCATGTAACTTTTAGGCATAGAACCGTTTTTCTCTCTAATTGAAGCCTGAGAGTAGAAAAGCCTCTGTGGGTCTGTGGCTCACTGGAGTCTTCCTTCAGCCCCAAACCCAGGGAGCGCCCAGCAGCGGGCAGCCTGCTCTGGACATGCTGCTTGTTCTCCAGTAGCTGCACGCCATCCCGCAGGAGACAGAGCTGCCACAGCTCGGGCAAGGGGAGCATCAGATCTCACATCAGACCTGCACAATAGTAGCAATGGAAAGAACAGTGGGGTTTCTCTCTGGGGAGGACTGGGGGATGTCAAAACACACCATGCCTGAGCAAAACAAGAGCTTCTCTGCCCTCATGCCCACCATGGGCAGGCTCTGAGAGGGCTGACCTCAAGCTGCGTGTGTCCCCCTTCCTTTGGAGAGCAAGTGATGTGCAAGCTGCCTGGAGCAAAGGATTTCCACGGCTCACACAGGCTGTGCACAGCCACGAGCTGCAGAGCAAACCCACACCCTGCACCTATCTATCTCCCTGGTGGAAACAGAGCCCTTGATACAGAAAACCCTGCCAGCCTGGGAAATTACCTGCTCTTGTCTCCTGGGAAAAGTTTCTACTGGTGGAATCGGAAGTGGTATCAGGCACAGAGCAGATGTCAGCAGCTTCCTTGCTCCATGGAAATAAGGAAGTAGGGAATCTGTTTAGACAAACAATCCCACATAAATCTTAGCCCGACGTTTCTTGCCTGTGCCCGATTCCATATGATCTCTGCAAAGGGTAAATTGAACTCTGCTTCATTGACGAAGCCCGGCGCTATTAGTTATACCTGTCTTTATGGGAGAGCTGCTTTGGGTGAGAAAAGAAAAGCAGTATGGCCCCAGGAGAGAGAGAGAAATCAGAACATAAATGCAGGTATCAAAGCAGAAAAATGCAGAGCGGCAGTAGCCCAGGGTGTGTTGGAGAAGAAAAAAAACTCTTATCACAGTAAGAGCAGAGGAAGCCATCCTACTGAAGGGAGGAGACAAGGAGGACAGCTGACATCCTGCAGAGAGGGAATCTAAGGTCTGTCCAGGGAGAGCACAACCCCAAAGGCATGGCATTGGGAAAGGATGCAGCTCTTAAAGACACAGCTTCCCCGAGCGCCTCTGCTGACAGGCGGCTGCAGCCAGCCAAAAGAGCAGCTCCCGGGCAGCGAGGGAGGCTGAGGGCAGGTGTGTGAGCACCGGAGTTTTTAAATGGTGCGGTTTACAGGCTCCTTGCCATCCACAAAGTCCCAGGAGAAAGCACGAGCCTAAACACCCACCTGGAATCTGGTCAGATGAAAATGAATTATTAAAAGAAGTGGAGACTTATTGCCTTTGAAAAATTTATTAACAGGCCAAGGAGAACAACTTTCTGCGTGAGCAATGTCAGGAGGCAGGGGCAGAGTTTTGTCTTTGAAGGCGGTCAGCTCCAGGGAGAAGCTGTCTCTGACCATGCAGGGGTCAATAGCATGGCAGCTTCTGTGCAGTGCCCAGTCCCTTTTGACAGATGCCTAGCATCGGAAGGACAATGCAGAGGGACCAAGCAGAACCGCTAAGGACACTTCCCCTTTCCCAGTAGAAGCCTCACAAGTGATGGGAACTTTGGCTAAGCCCTGCGAAAGCCAGGGAAGCCTGTTTGCTCTGCTTTTGGAAGGAGCAACTGCCGATCCACCCCCAGGCATTGGATTTCCAAGATATCCCTTTTTTTATAGCCAGGAATTGAGAAGCGTGCTCTGACCTCTAGCAGAGGAGGAGTGACGCTGTGGGGACGAGGGAAGGAGGAATGATCCAAGAGAGGATTCCCAGCAGTGAGTCAGAGGGGGAAGAGACTGAGGAGGTGGAGCTGGTAAAAATAGTCTGGGGAAGAGGGATAAGTCCTAAAAGAAAACAGTCTTTGTTCAAAGAGGATAAAATAAAATCATAAAGGGCTGGAACAGCACTACAGAGATAGATCTGAAACTGAAGAACAGGAAGAAAAGGCAGAAGGGGAGCACAAAGAAAGGATCCTGCCAATCATTGCACTTTACATAATATTTTAACACCAGGTTTTATTGGAGGGATGGCTATTTCTAGCAATCTGTGAGTGTGGTCTGCACTGGCAGGTGGGGGTGAAGATACTTTCCCTCATGACTTCATTATGATGCCAGAAATAAATACAATTTTTCTCTGGAAAAGCTTCTGATTACATTCTTCATGTCCAAAAGGGAGTACCTGAGGAAGAAAAACTGAAGGAAAGCCCTGTCCCTATGTGCAGATACACACAGCACACACACATAGATCCCCACCCCCTCACAGCTTACCTACAGCTGGGTAGAAGATGCAAGATTACCAGTGTAACCTTCAGAAAGCTGATTGCAAGAACGTTTTCCCATTAATGCTGCTAGTGGGACTGTGATTGCGTTGTTTAAGATAGCCACAATTGGCTGACAAGCAAAGCTGAACTCTGTACGTGCACTCTGTGTAAAAACATTTTGCTTCTCTCGCTGCCTGAAATGTAAGTCTTGCTAAGAGAGGTGTTGAAGACAGTGGTTTAGGATCTTGCCCTGTCCAATAGCCAAAACTCACCTGACAGCGTTCAGTTGCCCAGTGTGAGACTGACCAGGCAGGGATGCACGCAGCACTTGCTTGCAGGTGGAGTGGTGGCCCCCGTCACAAGCGTGGCCAGAAGTGTATGTCCAAGAACCCACCTAGTAGTCAAGGGCATTCATGTACTTCTCTCCCTCTCAAACTCTTGGATTGGTTACAGACAAGGTACACGGCAGCACAAAGAAGGCATGTTTTCTAAAATGTAATAACTTTGTCCACTTCTGATATTAGTCACACTCTGGTAAGTATTTTCTGGTGAGTCCACCTCATGTTGGAGATGGTAAGGAGTAAAAATTCCTACTGGTGTCCCTACCCTGAGAAATATCGCAAGACAGCAACTACTCTGCAAATTTGGATTCTGTCCTTCAGTGCCCAAACCTATGAAAACAAATGTAGTCATTTGTCTTGCCACTTCTCTTCCTTCTCCAGGGGATCTGTCACACCAGCAATTACAATTACAATGAAAAGGACTAAACCTGACATGGTCTTGGACTTCCCACAGATTCATCCCTGTTCCTTACCTGCTGTCCATCTCTGATCATCCACTTCTGTGGACTCTGCTCTGCCTACATCTTGCAGTTTTTTGAACTTTTATTTTTCCTGCCTGTGGTTGAGTGTCCTTTCATGCGCATAACATTTCATTCATGTACGTAACAGTGACGCTGGCCACACCATTCTCAATGTAACAGAAGCAATTTGCTCATGTTGATTTACTGTAACGGCTGCTTTCTTTTCTTGACCAAGATGTGAACTTTTGCTCATTTTTACTGAAACGCACAAAGATGCATGATGACATTACTACAGCTCAGAGCTGTGACCCAGTCCAGAGGAAGGCTGCTCAGAGCTCTGACAAAAGCTGCAAGGGAAGTCCCCCTCTGATCCCCAGGGCTGTGGTTTATAAACCAGATGGTAACTTTTGTGTACGGATGGCCTTTAACCACACCCAGACACATATTTGCAGAAGACCTGGCCGGCTGATAGAGACTCCATATTTGCAAACAAACAAGCTGGTCAAGAAGAAAACAAAGTTCTGCTTTAAAGTGTGTTTCACTAGAAACAATACCAAAACTAACTCCAGCCATTATATTCAAAAGACAAGTAAACTCTCTCCCCACTCCTGTATCTTGAAAATCCCACTATCTCAGCAACAAAGGCTAACAGGGACCGAGCTCTTTGTCAGAGCTGTCCTCTTAGCGCTGAGTCACACAGTATCTGCATTGGGGTGCTTTGTAGGTAGGGGAATACTGCTGTTCTGTACTGGCAAAGCGCTTCTACTGTGAATGCAGATGTAGCGGTAAAGCTGGCTAGGTAAAACTACAAAACCAGCCCTTCTAAAGAGCAAAACAAGCAGCTTCAGCAGCCATCAAGCTAACTGTGACTGGTTAGCTTGATGTGAACGTGCTTGCGTGAGGCAGGATCACACTAACGTGCTCTCACAACTGGCATGGCTGTGGTGGTGGACACACTTGGGGCAGAGCCATCTACCTTATAAGAACTCCCGTGTGTTCTATTATCCCTTGCAATGGCGCATACAAATGCTTACCTGTAAAGTAAGTTAAAATAACAAGTTCTGTGGTGACTACTGGACACTTGATGTGAGAAGAGAAAATGGGATTTCAGCACATTAAAAAAAAACCAACACAAGACACTAACTCGTTGATATTCTTATTATGGTAGTTAACCTATCTCAGACAGGTACACAACAAGGCCAAGCAATTGTGGAGTGTGTTTGAGCTGAGAATGGAAAAAGGGAAAAAAGAGAAAAAGTTCTCTAAAGGAAAGTTCAGATACATTTCAAAGCACTACAGCTCCAAAAACACCAAAGGAGTTTTATCAAACTTCCCAGAAAAACTTTCCTCTGAGAGGAAATAGGGCAAGTGAGATTTCAAAGGGAGAGATTTTTTTTCCTGGGGTGCAGAGATGATGGCTGAAAAAACTCCAACCCTGAGACTCCTGAATGTGCATTTGTCCTGAGCTGTACGTAACGTGGCTACTGTCAGGCTGTAATTAAGACGAGAATATGCACTAGGTTCACTGACTAAAGTCCTGGATTAATCTTGGATATAGTTGAGACCCTAGATTCACCCAAAGCAGCTGAATTAACACAAAGCACTGATTCACCAGCCCTTAAAAAGAGTGCAGCCTTTTTTTATTTTTTATTATTTAATTTCTCTACTAATTAACAGCAGGTAGTGAATAGGAAAGTGTTTATCCTCCCCCCCCTCAGCTCACTACCCTGCTGTGTTAT
Source organism: Strix uralensis (assembly GCF_047716275.1). Lineage (NCBI taxonomy): Eukaryota > Metazoa > Chordata > Aves > Strigiformes > Strigidae > Strix > Strix uralensis. Next base: position 41,998,659 of record NC_133973.1, read on the forward strand.
GACAGATGGAATGTTAATTAACATGACCTGGCAGATAATATTTAATTCAAGACAGAGTATCACGGAAACATCTGACTGCCTCAGGGCTGGTCACCTACCAGGTACACCCTGAAAAACACCTCCCATGTGCCGTCCTAGGGGCACTGACAGCTTTCAGTTGAGCTAATCCAGAAAAAGGCTCAAGGCTGTGCTTACACTAGGTTTTCTGGCTCCTTTTGCCCTCACTGCTGCTCTCCCTGGGGTGGGGTGCGAGTTAGCTGCCTGGCTTCACCTGCTGTCTCTCCCTGGCCCCTCCAAGCCAGGCTGTGGGCTTGTTCAAGCTGCGTTGTCTACCTGAGGGCTCTAGAGAGGCGGAAGCCACACGCTGAGGGGAAGGACTTCCTCAGAGAGAAGAAGTTTGAGGAGCTGCCTCAAGAGGGTCAGTCCCTGGGTGACCTCCCTGTTCAACAGCCAGGTGCTGTGTCCTTGCTCCATGGCCCATGTGCCTGGCCTCCTCCTCTCCCTCCTCCCTCAGGCGGGCCCAGCATGCCGTCTCCTTCACCAGACGTTTCACTGAGTGAACACCACTCGCTCACCAGTCTGCCCAGTATACCCAACATTCCCAGTGTGCCCAGCCGCAGTCAGCTCGGGCCAGAGGCCTCACAAGCTGCCAGGGGGCAAAACCCGGGGGCACATGCACTGCCACCGTGGTGCAGCCGCCATGACTACCCCCCTGCCACCCTCGCCTCCCCTCCCTGCCCCACCCTCCTCCTGATTGGTCCACCTGAGGCATGTGTGGTGTTGCGATTGGCTGGCTGGGCAGCGCATGTGCTGTGATTGGCTGGCCGTCCTGCCAGGCGTCTGTGGGTGTGGCAGGGCCTGCCACCATGACAGGAGTGGGGCGAGGGACGGCGTTGTAGGGGGCATGTTGCGGGCCCGGGGCTGTGCGGGAGGAGGGAGACTCCTCCTCCGGGACAAGCAGAGCCGATGCTGTACGTGTTCAAGTCACCGGGACAAAACCACGTATTTTTACATACCCAGGTGACAGCACTGCATGCAGCCCTGTCACACTGACATTATTGCCCCTCGGCGCTGCTTGTAACACTGTGGGACCGGTTTGCTCTCCCCGATGCAGACAGAGCCAGCATACCTGGGGCCGTCTCCTCAGACAGAAACCGCAGGGAGTATTTAAAGAGAAACCACACAGAGTATGACTTTACGAAGCCTCAGACTAATGCCAATACATCCACGTGGTTGCAGAGTAAAACAACAAACAAACAAACATTCAGTGGAGGCTTTTTAAAGGTCTGTGTTGCCACAGAAAGACTTGAAAGGGGATTTGACTGAAAACTTGCCGTGAAGAAAAGCACCTGACTCTTCTATTCTCCCTCGGTGGGCTCCAGCCAAGAGAAGGCAAGGAGGCGGCAAGCACTGAATTACAGGTTACCGTATTATTTTTGTAGTAATTGGCATATGGCTATAAACACCAGTAAAAGAAGAAACTTGTTCCTTAGGCCTAATGCAGGCACCAGGACAACAGCTGCTTGGAGACTGAGAGGTGCCGAGCCCCTGTGCGTCCCCCGCCAGCAGGGCGACAGGCTGAGCTCCGCGGGAGCTGTGAGTACACAGCGCCCTGCATGTCGCACAGTTTTTATACCGAGTCAAAATGTGAGAGCTTCAGTGTGAGATGCTGAGTCTGAGCAACTCAGCTGTGATTTTAAGATGAGAGTATCCCTTTAAAATAATGCTATTCATGAGCAAATACAGGAAAGTATTGACATGGTGAAGAAGCTTTGCAAAGCTCCCCCCAGCACTGTAAGTACAAGATCGGACTTTCTGTTACCTTCGAAAATACTAATTTAGCAGATGAGTTACCAGATGCTGTCTGTTAAGGGATTTGGGACAGTAATTTCTAATACTTCTAACAAATATAAGCAGTGTTATGTGTGCGCACACACATACACACACAATCACACGTCTTGAAATGTAGGAATCAAAAAGCTTCTCTATCTGCAAAAAACTATATACTGTTATTGCCAGGAGCAGCCTTTCTGACCACAGATATCTAAAAGATAGAGTGGTCTTTGGGTACTATTTAGTTCCAAAGGGGCTATAAAAGGCAGATGGTCTCATTAGAAACAATTTATGCATATATATTTCTAGGAGTTGAACACTGCCAGAATAGGTTTAGCTCTTTCACCATACCAGGAAAATATCACCACTTGCAAATGTTTCCAGTTTGCAAAATAATGACCTATCCAAAGTAGCTAAGCAACTAATTACTCAAATACTAGAAGGTTATATGCCAATATTATCACATTGTTGGTCTCCTGGGCAAACAACTTCACATTCCTCAAACTGCCATATAGTGTCATTAGAATGTGCAGGAAAGTCCTTTCTTAATAGTACAGCAGCAGCAGCCCCAATGCCCCTGTGCTTATGCCATCATTTCAACTATTATTTCCAATCTCCAAGTCAAATCACTTATTAATTAGAGAGGCAACTCTAGCAAACCCAATTACCCGCAGGCAATTTCTTCCCAGATGTGAAGCCCTTCTTGGAGATGGACCACGATCCCAGTTGCTGGGGAATGTTTGCGATTTTGCTCTCCAACACACCAACCTTTACACTCAACCCTGGCAATACCTCTCGCAGACCCTGCCCGCGACATGTCTGCTGGATGCATTCCTCCCTCAAGCTCCAAATCCTAGAGAATTCAGCCTATACAGCCTCAGGATGTGTAGAGACAGCCATGTGCAGGCATGTGTACTTTTAAGGCCTGTACTCAATGTCTTTGAATGTTTCTTGCACAAAGAAAGCAATGATGAATTGTGTAGAGAAGTGGGGTTGGCTCAGGAAATTGCAAAAGACAGCAGTTTGGTTGCTGGATTCACTTAAAACAAATAGATACTTCTGATGATGAATTTTTCATCAAAAAGGTGGAGAGAAGTCCTATTTTGGTGGGGAGTGCTTTTGTGGAAGATGTGTGAGGGACTATGTGGAGCACCGGGTTTGTATGCCTTTGTCTCTGCTTTTTAGGATGGTCTGAAGATAGTGTGTGTAGCAACAAACATGAACCATTTTCCCCTATAGATTAGTCACTAGAGGGGCCATCACATGTGTTTAATAACTACGCCCCGCGTGCAAAGATTCCTTTTGTGGAACTGGTGCATTAGAGTTGTATGGTGGTGTTGGAAGAGTGGATGTGGTGCCTATAGCCAGGCTATGGTGTGTCTCATATTGCATGTAGGGTGCCAAAAAAGGAGAGAGCTTTTTGGCAACATCGGGTCTGTCCTTCAGAATAGTTGAGGAACTAATAAATACTTGGGTCTGTATCAAAGAGGTTGCATATGGGATATGGGGATGGAGAAAGAGAACAGGTAGGGGGATTAGGAGGATGTGCCTGTTTTCTCCAGGTAGCCTTCTTATCATATTGCATCTTCAGATTGGCTGCATTCCAGTTCAGACACTCCCCTGGGAGATGGTCACTGTCACTAATTATGCCCATACAGAACAGAGGTGTCCTCAAGACATGAAACTATAGACAAATCTGTGTCAGCATAAGCAGTTGCAAATTATGGTCTAGCTTCCTGAAAATAGCCTTGCTTTTGCCAGGTGCTGGTATGGTACTCATCCTCACAGCATCCAACAGCCTCAGTTTGTAATATATGTCTACACTACCCCAGAACTGTAACAAAATATTTTGCCATCACCTTCTCTCCCACACACACTTCAGGTACTGTCCCAGCCATCTTCTGCTCACGCTGCTGCCGTGGACCTGCAGCCTCCCTTGTAAAGAAGCTGGGATTACCCAGCCGAGGCCATGTGCCTTCATTCTTCTCACCTTGCCCTGAGAGACAGGGTGATGCTATTTTACAGTCTGCAAACTCAAGCACAGAGGCTAGTGGCCATATTCTAGGATATTTCCGCATCAGTGTCACGTGGAAAATCTGCAGCAAGCAGGGACTTGAATCCATATCTCCTAAATCCAAGGTTAGTAGATTAATCATTTCCTTTCAGCCATCTGTCCAACAGCAAAGTATTTCTGAATTTGTATTGGATTTCTCCAGGAGGAATTAACCACTGACATACTTTTACCTTACAGGTGATGTAAAAATACAAAAAACAAGAAAAAGATAAAGAAAGACGAAAGTACTTAGTAACATCATAGATATGTATAGCTTAAACCATTGACTTAATCTGACTCCTCCAGGACTGATCCTCAATTTGCTGCAAGTTGTATTTGCTAGAAGAAAACAAAATGTGTGACACCACTGAAAATAAGTAACTAACTTACAGAAAAGTTACCCTCACCAAACAATACAGGAAAACATAGGAAAAAAGGGATGTAAATTGAAGCAAGCTCTCCCTGTGTATTTATGAGTCAGCCTACCAGATTTCTAGGAGCAATTTCCAGTTGTACACCACCAATTGAATAGGTGCAGCATAAAGCACCCAGTATATCTTTATGTACTGGTTTGTGCTCTCACCCATGTGAGGTGATCCCCATAGCAACATACTGCCGCGGCAATACAGAGCCTCTAAAGGTCAGCCTAGAAAACAACAACAGTATTTCACAAAATCTCTAAAACAAATACTATTTTATTTCAGCGACATGGAAATTAAACACACTCTAAATTCTGTCAGACCAAGGACATTCAGGCCTCCTTTCAAAGCATGACAAGGAAAGCTCGCCAGCCTTTCTGTACTATGAAGAATCCACCTCATAGACACAACCCGCCAGTGAAATTTCTGATAAAAAAGAGTTGGACAGAGTATAACTCTGTCCTTCTTGCATAGGAGTAAAAGCTTCAGGTCTAACTTTTACAGTCATTCGTACTTGATGAAATAAAAGATTTATGCAGAAGATCTTAACCTACAGTTCTGCAAGCATTTACTACTTATCCACAGGGAGGCCAGCAGTGGCAACCACAAAACGCAACCGTACCGATCCTTTCTCACACTGAGCACATCAAGGAAGACACAAAATCCTTATCTAAAATTGCGAAACCAGCTAAGTAACATTTACTCCAACAACTATAAAACAGTGCCATTTACAGAAAGTTCATACCTCTTTTAGCAACTGTGCCAAGGGGGTTTTTTAGTTATTAATGGACTGTCAGTCAATGCAACTCGGATATCTGAGTGATTGGGAAGGCTCAGGTGTGGGCACAGGAAGTACAAACTAACCTCACATGATGGTTGTGTTCAACCTTTCATTCACAGAAGAAACCTCTCCTGACATCTTTGACTTATGATCAGCTGTTCATATGCCCCACAGAGCTGCCCTCCCCTTCAGAACTGTCCTCTGCTGCTGTGGCTGCTCAGGGTAGGGGAGAGTCAGGAATGAAGAGCTATGGGAAGACCAGCTATACCCATAGCATCTCTTAGTGTTAGCCCCATCTAGCAAACCAGCTGTAAGCAGCTAAGGAGAGAGTTTCTGGAAGCCAGTGTGCTTAGTTCTTGGAAAGCAAGAGCTCTGGAGGGAGAGATCATTGCTCCCCAGTGACCCTGGAGATGGGAAGATTCACACACCTATCTATTTTACACTGGAGGGTTATCTCCAGAAAGGTCTCCTTTCCCTGTTCTGTCTGCTTCTGTCAGATCTGTCTCTGTTAAATCAGCATTACTGGCTCAGGACATGAGCTACAGCCAGAGGCAGGGGCAACCAAATCAGGTTAGGACAATGCAAAATTAGGTCTCAGCCACAAAAAAAAAAAGAAAAAAAAAAGAGAGAAAAAGAAAGGAAACCCTGTGCATTTCAGTGCTTTGAGCTTGAGCACAAAGTATTCAGGGAGAAGATTCTTTCCTTTTTCTTCAGCCCTTGTCTTCTACTTGGATGTGCAGGGGCTGTGAAAGCTCCAAAACCAGACATTGGGCACTCCCCTGGTTAGGACATCATAGCAGGACACTATAGCCCAAGTTGCTCTTTTTTTCTTCTCCACCACAAGGCCCAGGAGTGCTATGGGAATGAGGAGTTTCTGCAGGGCAAACTGCAAGGTGCCTGGGGAATGAAAACCCTCTTTATGTTGGAGCAATTGATTTTTGTCAGAGGGCTGTGTGGTTCTTTACTGCAGCCTGGGATCAGAAGGGCGCAACCCCTCTTTGCCTCCTTCTTCACTTCAACTGTGTGTCCTTTTCTGCCATTCCCAAAGTCAGAGAAGAGAATTTTGGCCCAAGCCTTTATAGAAGATAAAGTCTAAATGTCAGGTGCCTCCCTAGGCAAGCAGCAAACACTCCTTTCACCACAGAGCACTAGAGGATGAAAAATTAAATCCAAAAGAAAGCATGAACCATCCATATATCACTCCCTAGGCTTCACAGTACTAACCTCTTACCAGTGCAACAAACATCCTGTGCTCAACCTGAGAAACAGTCAAAACACTAAAACATTTAAAAGGCAATAAAACAGGTCAAGGAAAACAACCTTGACCACAGAAGGTCACTTGTAAGGAAGTGACCTGACCTTGTGACAACAGAAAGGGCATAAAGTGGGGTGAAATCTCACCAAAGGCACTACCCATGGCCAAAAACTGGAGATGGAAGCCAGGGAAAACCAAGGCAGAGCTCATTACGCCACCAGTGTGACAGAGAGAGAAAAAAAATTAATTTTATAGTCTCCAAAGTGCAGGAATGCATAATGCAGCCCACTGCAGTGCTAACAATAAGAGATTTTGAAAGTTAATTCATCTGGTAAGGCAAGAGGAGAGAACAGAACAGCTCTGCATAATGCTATCATCTCTAGTACTTACTGGTTGTTGTGTCTTCTTGCTTCTGTTTGGTGTGAGGGACAGCTCTTGATCTATTTTCATACAGCATTAGATGCAATGGGATCCTGGTGTATGTTTTGCTGCAAAAATAGAAATATATATTACAATTTTTTTTGTTAATTAGTTAAATACAAGTGGACAAATGAATAAGCTGAATAAAGAAAGCCCTCAGCAGTCTGAGTCTCCATTCTGGGCAGACTGCATCTACCTCTAATGAAGATCTAAGGGATCTGCTTCTTGATTTGGTAACCACAATGTAACTTGCTCCGCCAGTAGAGCACTATTGACTTGGACAGCATGAAAATCCATATGGGATGTGTGCATGTACTCATGGTGCCTGAATTGCACAGTTTGGGAAGTCACTCCTGTGGAAGCACAGGGGCTATATTTGGAATACTTATAGAAGTATGTATTGTCTGTAAAGTATATGGATATAGAGCTAGTTAGGAAGTGCTTGGGAGATATGCAGCACAGCCCTGCAGCCAGGACTTGTGTGTTTGCATATGCAGAGCAAGACTGGTGGAGACATATATTCAATTCAGAGCATTTGTTTCTGCCATAGGATTTGTCCATTATAGAGGTGTTTGAGAACAGCCTGGATGGTAAGTGTCAGTGGGGCATGGGCAAGTGGTGAGTACAGATGAAGACCTTGTGACACAGCGTATAATGGAGCTGGCGTGTGACTGAGGCAAATGCAGTTGCAAGATTGGTAACAACATTTCCTAAAAGGTAGCACGCTGGCTTGTGACTGGGTTTTTAGGCCTCCCTCCACTAACGGTCTGATCACACCGCCTTGCTGTCTTTCCACAGTCTCCTTGCCTGTAGGAGATGGATTATATGTACCTTTGTTGTTCGTGCTTCTGGATCTATGGGTGTGTGCACGCTTCAGCTGTGTGTGGCTGTGTTCGGGAGCACAGGGGTATATGTAAGGTGTGGAGTAAGTCTGGTATGCAAAGGAGGCCAAAAGAGAGGGAACCCCTTGCACGGTATGAGGTGCTGTCTGTGGCAGTGTGTAGCTGAAGGGTATGTCTTGTTTATATTCTGGTGAGGCTTGCAGAGGCTGGCCCTTGTGTAAAGGATTACCTGAGCCCTCTGTGTGAGAGAGGCCGTGTGTGAGGGAAAGAGGGCATGCAGGAGGCTGCAGAGGGGCTGTGGGTTAGGGAAAAGGTGTGCAGAGGTGGAGGCTGCTGGGCCATATGGCCAAGTGGGGTGTGCCCACGGGAGCGAGCTGTGATGGGGTGCATGGAAAGGTGTATAACCCTGACTGTGTGTATATGGATATCAACAGCAGGCACTTGGGAAGTGCTGACTCTGGAGGAGTTGGTGGGGGCTAGCTGGAGAGGGGCTGCGGAGAACTAGGGTGTGTGGGGGATCAGAAGGCTGTGGGGGGCTCTCTGTAAGCCTGTCTGCTAGGGTAAGCAGTGCCACAGGCAGGGCACGGGGAGCAGGGCAGTGCGAGCAGGCTGTGGGCAGCCCAGGCAGGATGCAGGTGGCAGAGGCAGGGTGCAGGCAGGCCAAGCAGCGGGGCAGTGCAGGCAGGTTGCAGGCCAGTCCAGGCTGTGTTGAGCCCCACCAGCGTGCTGACGGCAGCAGAGGCGGCAGCACGGCAGCGGGCACTGAGCCTGCCATCCACCCTGGCTCTGCTGCCATCCAGAGCTGTGTGGGCAGGGTTGGGCTGCCTGCAGGGGCACTGCCCTACACGGGAGCGGCTGTGCGGCTCAGCCCTGTTTGGAGAGGCGCCCTGCCAAGGAGGGGTGGCCGTGCCCTGTGCCACGCATCCCTGCAATACTTGGCGGTGCTGTAATTGCCACCTCTGGAGGCTGTGTCCCGTCTCTGGCAGGAGTATAGGAGACTTGGCAAGCCAAGGAGAGTACTCACTGTTATGCATCTAGGAATACAACCCTCACCTCCTTGTCGCGCGTATTAATCCTCATAGCTGTCCCTGTTAAGTGCTGTTCCCTTCTCATAAAGGGGAACTGGAAGCTTAGAAAGACTGAGTGACTTGTTCAAAATATTGGGCAGAACTAGGAATGGAACCTAAATCTTTGAGGACCTCCTGCTGTCCTTTAACCACAAAAGGAATCCATTCCTTCCCGGTATGCTTGTGCAATCCATTGTTTTAAAATTATGCCCTTATGAGGTTGCACAGATGTTGCTGGGGGTTACATTAGATGTCTAGAGTGATCACTAATGGGGAAGATGTGGAGGAAGGACACAATGCAACTTGGGTCTCCAAGGCTCAATGTGTTTGCAGGAGGAGCATGAAGTGGAATCATCATAATGCTCCAAGTGAAAGACCCTTTTCCCCTAGCCCGCTATGATTTTAAGTCATACTGAAAATCTGTGCCAGAGATTAAAGCAAAACTGATGCTGATGTTCAGTCATACATCACAAGCCCACCTTCTTCCCCAGTTAGTTTACTTTCTGTAAAGAGACAGAGTCCCTTTATCTGCCATACAAGAACGTCCCCCACTGCTACACACTGACTGTCCCTCATCCACAAGCTCATTGGGAGGTTCCACTGGGAAAGTAGTGTCAGTAGAAAGATACTTTGCCTGGTTGCTTTCTCTACCGACTTTCCCCCTTTAGGTGGACATTAACTCATCACAAACAAAATTGTATGTTCTCCTCCACCAGCAGAAAAGAGAAAGGAGGGATAAAGAAAACTGGAGAAAAATAAATGATTATGTAATAAAACAAATAGAAAAGGGGAACTGAATGAGGGTGAAGACATCCATCCTATAAGAATAAGAAGTTAGCTACAGGGGGATGCTGAGCAGATGACTTGTGTCAGCACTGTCATTCTCTAAAAGGGTCAGAGAGTCTGTAAGGTGCCCAGTGATGCAAGCGCTGCGAGCTGCTGGAGACATGACTAGCAAGAGAGTAGATGGGGACTTTCATCACTATTTCTTCTGCTGGTGTTGTAGATGGCCTCCACTTGGCTTAGTGGAGGATGAGGAGGAGATCCTGCAACTGCTTACACTTGAGGTGGGAATATTCCTTCTCTCTCCTCATCCATGTTACTTGCTCTTAGGTTTGTGGCTTTTCTTGGGCAGTAACACAGCAGGATATTCTCCTGAGGAGTATGGACTTTCCCCAGCAGCTTGATCAACTGTGGTGGAAAGGGATGGTCCTGGACTTCTTGTCATGAGCAGCATTTGTGGCCATCTGTGAACCTCAGCCCAGTTCCAGCAGAGCACACAGGGCCCTGGGCTGCTGGACCTTGGCTTGCTCAAAGTAGCTGCTCTTACAGACCGATGACCCTGTGGCCATGATAAATGGCAGCCCAGCCCAGGAAGAGCAAGCTTAGCCTCAAGCCTTGCCTTGCTGCTCTGCTTTCCATGGTCCCACATGGTGACTCACACTTCCCCACTGCCACTGCCTGCATAGGGAAATCGAGACCAGGGTCTGGCTTGAAAGGGCCCTTGGCCTGACCTGCTCCAATAGCCATTTATGTTCTTACATGCAATATTAAAGCAGTGGTACCAGTTCTCTTGCAAAGACTTCTACACTTGACATTTTTTGACCCGTAGTTTCCAAGAAAGTGATTGTAGCTTTTCTCTTGCCATTACCACCCATTCTGGTATAGTTATTTCTGTTGTCATGGTACTGGAGCACTATGGAGGCCCTCCTCTTCAGATGGCGTTTGTGACTTGTCTTCTTTCAGGCAATACCTGGACAAGAGAATGGAAAGATAAGAGATCAAAATGTTATTTCGTATGTTAAGTTTTGTGAAAAAGTGGGAAGAACAGCTCCAAACCCTACACTTTTTGTAGTACATTTTGGTTTTGACTTCAATGTTTGTTTGAAATCCTCCCTCAGAAAGATATATCTTCCAAGGAACTCCAATATCTTGAACAAGGTGAAAAACCTTGGTATTCCCCATCCCCTACTCCACCCTCTGTCAGTAAAATCTGTGGGTACTGAGCAGTAATCAGAGAGGTTTTTCTTTGGGGTAGAAGGTGCACAAAGCACACAAGATCAGAAAGCTTTCTTAATGTTGAATTTGAAGTTTGGCTCTGTGCTAAATTAAAAGAGAACTGCCACCCAAAGAAAGGCGAATAAAGAAACCAGCATTTGTCTAGTGTGTTGGTCTTTACAACTCATGAGTTCAACACTAATGAGTTATGGGTTGGCCCATGAAAACATAATGTGTAAATTAGGAATTTAATGATGTGTAAGATTAAAAGCTGTGCAGGGTTGCATTTATTTAAGGCTGCCATCTTGTGTTCAAAGAGGAATTACTTTATCAGACAATGTCCCTTTCACTAGGTCTAAATTGATTCCGTTATGCATGTTATGGAGGGTACTCAAGTGCCCGAGACTGCCAGCTGACAATATTTCCCACTAAATGCCCTTTCTGTTGCACTGTTTGCAGCTTCATAATAGCAAACACACTGTGCAAGCCATAATGGCTTCATCTTAACTTCCAGAAATAAATAAGTGCAGATTTCCCTCCCCACATCTCTCCCCATAAATTTAGTTGCAGGAAAGCTGGGATTCAAGACAAGAGATGTAAAAAATAAAGTTCTTATTGCTTCTCAGTTTGACTTGCTTTCCTGATACTTCATTGCCAAGTCTTCTACACCCACCCAAAACCTCTTCCCTTTAAAAAAACCCACCAAAACCCAAACTAAAAACCAAACCATATTAACCAGTGAGGAGGACCTTTACATGTCCATTTTTGTTGCACTGTGTGTAGTTAACTTCTAGCTGCTTGCTGGATGGCATCATGGCAGTATTTTGCAAACCAGGAATCCTAGTTCTCAAGTCATGTTCTGCTAATGTTGGCAATCAACATGAGCTCTTTCAGGGGCTTGATACTGAGCCAAGCTAGAGTTTCCTGGGATGGCCCAGGGACATTGTGGGAAGGGCTCAGTCTGTTTTGTATGCCCTGATCAGCACAGCTTAAAGTTGCATAACTCCCTGATGCAGGAAAGAAAGATGATGGTTGAGTGTCCTGCTTATCTGCAGTGCCTTGACGGAGAACAATTCCAGTTTGATGGTTTGATTTGGTTCATGTATGTAGCAAAGCTTTAAAATAAGGGCCAAATCAGCTAAGGCATTCAGGTATCTAGTTAGGTATGCTGGAAGGCCCATGTTCCCTACTTAGCTACTTCCTGAGCTTGTGGGCAAATTCCACTCATCATCCATTGGTTAGAGCAATCTCTTAACAGTTGGAAAACCTGTTTTCAGAGCCTCGCCCTGCCTAATTTGGGCAGATCTAAGCATTTTTCCTAGAAAAGTGGCCTGACCATCCAGCTATTGGCTATCCCAATCAGAACCCATCACAACTGTATAGACGGATGAAATATTAGGGCGAAGATGGTTGCTAACTCTGTGATCTCGTGGCTAGGGCATCTCCCGGAGCTATAGCTGAGCAAGACGCCAGTCTCTACTCCAAGGAAATGTGAAGTGAAACAGCTCCATGAGGAGAGGCTGCACCCATAGAAGTTCAAGTCTGGGCCAAGTGGAGTTTTGAGACAAGTGTCTCCCCTACCAACGAGTGTCCTGAACCCATAGTGAAGAAAATATGATGGATGGTTAATGATGAGGCAGTGGAGCAGAGTGGTGAGTCCTAGAGAGGATAAGCTTCTGTCACCAGTCCAAAGTTGGGAGGTTGATGCTGTACATGGGATGTGGTCTAAGTCTTACCCCTTTCATTAGTATTTCCTCCTGACTAGTGGATGGGGCTTTGCATTTAGCATTTGAGCTACCGTGAATGCCTTTTTCAAGCTGTGCATGTTTCCAAAGTTGGGTTCAGATAGGACAAGTTTGGATCTATCTTTGTTTCCAGCTGATCAGATGTGGATGACCCCAGCCTGAAGCTGTCCCTATGTTTGTGTTCCATGCTCATGTGCAATTTATTCCTCACTGCATATTTACAGGAGCCATTATTTTTAATAGCTGAACAGTACAGCTTTTCATACTTTACTTGTCTTCTTTAATTGGAGTAGAGACCGTGCCTTACTATCTGTTTATACAGTGCTTAGCATTGAGTTGCTCAGAGTCTCAGGGGCAAGTTCAATAGATATATTGGGATATAGAAGGATATCTGTAACATGCTAACAAGACACAGTTCATATTCCTGTTTTCAGCCTCATTTTCTAGGGACACTAATGTTACACAAACACACTGTTTATCTGTTAGTCCACAACTATGAACTTTTTGAGCCCACTGGTCAGTATGGAATCAAATTTGGCAGAGAGCAGTGACGATGGCAGTACTTAGAGGAGGAAGACACCAATTAGTACTCCCACCAAAGAAAAGCTGAAGAGAAGATGTTACCCACGCTGTTTGGCATCTGACAGCTCCTCAGTCCAAATCTATGTATTTCTGGTTGAGTCACAGCATGTGCTGTCTCTTGCCAAGCTGAAAGGCTGGAAAAGTGGTGTGAGGGCATATGTGGACATGGTAGGAGTCACACAGGACGGGAGGTAGGTGCCATGGAGAGGAAAAGATGACCTAGCTTGGGTGTTTAAGAAACATGGAAGAGACCTGAAGCTGTAACAGGCTGGAGACTACAGGCTTGGGAGGGATTTGGGGTGCTACAGTGGAGATAAAGTTTTAAGTGTCATAGGGAGGAAGTTTTGAGGTGCATGACCCAAATTTGCAAGGTTTCATTAGTTCCCCTGCATGTAGAGCAAACCACACGTGACTGATGTATTTAGTTTGCAGAAGTGTTGAGACAATTTTTAAAAAAGGTTTGCTGTTCTGTCTGTAATCTAGTGACTGTTGTTTTATAGAAGTTCTTATGAGGGAGAGAATTGCTCCAGAAAGCTCACAGTAATATTTGTTTATTACCTGCACTATGGGAGTCTGAGCCTCCAATGCAGTAGGCGCCATGCAAATATGCTACTGTTACAGTAAATGCAGAAACACTGTTGGAGGAGGCAGGGAGGCAACTTTTTCCCTTGAGTACTTTATACAAAATAAGGATTTGGTGGTAAAGCAAACAAATTTAAATGATGCCCACAGGGAAAAGCTTGGTTTTGGCTGGGAGAAGCTGGCTTCAATACCTGCTATATATAAAAACCAGAGTCAACCAAAACATTCCTCTGGGCTTGCTTCTGCCAGTTCCTAAGGTATCCAGAGGAAATTCAATGTGGACTGAAAACCAGGTTACTACAGCGGTTGTTCATTTGCAAGAAGAGCCTGAAATCCTGTTCTGAAGCTGAACGCCAAAATGCCTTGGCAGTTCAGTCATTGACTGGCATTCCTACTCAGCCAATGTATGTGACTGCTGCTCTGCTGCCTATTTTTAACAGGATGCAACTATTTATCATGTTTCTGGCTGAGATTTTTATAGTTGAGGCTCCTGCCATCCATCAGCTCCAGACGATTTATGTGGAATAAGGGTTTCTCTCAGGATCGCTTTGAGCTCTCCAGACTAACAAACTGGCATATGACTTTGCCACCAGATCTGGGGAGAACTCAAATGTTGCAGTGGAGTCCAAAGCCTCCATCTGGTCCAGCCACCAGCGCATGTCACATAGCTCTTCTCTTGCTCCTAATGGCAGTGGCATCCGACAGGCAGCGTGCTGCGCTGGTGGGAGCATCTTACCTGCTGTCTCCGCTCACGCAGCATTACAGTTTCACCAGTGTGTAGGGCCAGGAGCAGGCCAAGGTTTCCTTTGTGTCTCCAATTCTTTGATGTTGCATCTATAACATTTTATTTTAAATTTTAAAAAGATTTGAGTCAGAGGTGAGAGAAACAAACATCCTGGCTGGTGTTTCTAATGTAAGACAGTGTCAGGGGACGTGATGAAATCCAGCTCCCCTGTTTCCTGTCCCTCACTGAGAGCTTCCCATTGATTTCAGTGGGGCTAGGGTTTTCATCCCCTCTGCTTTTAAAGCTTTGCTGACACGGATTTAACAAGCTTTGACATCCACGGCTTGTGCAGGGGATGGAGTATTCTGTTGCCTATTTTGCTCTAATTTCAACAGATAGAATATTGCTGCTGTTAGAAATGTAGGAAAGAAGCAAAACCAAATAATTTTGTCTCTGCCATGACAGACTAAAATAAAGCTTTTAGCAAGCATGAACAGTAGAATCTTATCTCTTATGCATTATAAGGCCAGAGTCTGATACCTTTACATCTGTGCTTTAGTCTGCAAAATAACCTGCCCTGCTCATGGTGTAAAGTATACAGAGCACATGTGAAAATATGAAAATCTGGTTTGTATCTACCAGCAAGAATCAAAATGTGTATTTATTTTTAGTAGTACTCCCCCCCCCGCAAAATGGCATGATGATGGAAAAGACCATAAATTTCTCAGATGCTTTAAAAAGTCAAGTATAAAACGTTTTTATTTTACTTCATTACATTTGCAGACTCTCACCACAACACTCCAAATACAACAGAAACCGCTGCTGACAAGCCCTCCTTTGGTGTTACACGCTATAGAAAACTCATCCCTACCCAAGTCTTGCTCTCTCCACATCGTTTTCATGTATGGATATTAATTTATGTGTTCAGTAGAATACAAACGCTCCCCTGTCTCTATAAGTTATAGAAGCAATCATCCAAGGAAGCATCAGAAACTCCTAAAGTCAATTCTGGTGTCATAATTTCATACTCTAACCTGAGATGCCAAATCATGGGCCTTTATAGATGAGAAGCGGGTGTGTGAAAGCACTCCCTTTTCAGAATTGCAGACTTTATTTCTCTATAAAACATATTTATGCTGGGAAATAATAAGTGGCTAACATGGCAGTGCAAAGGGGGTCTGTGTCCCTGGGGACAGCTTCAGGAGCTTGCTCCAGTTCTGGGGAAAGGGAGCACCTGGACTGCTCTTGGGCAGGGGCTGCTCTTTCTTGCTCTGAATCCTGTGCACGTAGCACATCGAGACTCCCAGGATCAGCCACGGTCTCTGATACAGATGCATTAATAAATAAACAACAGCAACAGCAGTAATAATGGTGAGTAACCCTCTTAGCCTACCCCATAATGTTATGAGCAAGCTCAGGAGGGAGGGTTCATCTGCGCCTTCTCAGTCACATAAATCAGCCAGCCTGGCAGAAGGTTTCTGATGCATGCAAAACCCCCATTCATTAAGTGCTTTGGGTTCCTGATTTTGCCGCAGTTGTTCCTTGGCTAAACTTGACCATTTCTTGGGCTGCTTCATCCTCTCTTCTCAGCTAATTTTACATTGCACACTTTGGCACCTTGACTTATGATACCTTTCAGCATTTTCCTCCCCAAGGTAACACAAAAATCCTCTAGAAAGGAAGTCATAGAGCAGTAAATACTATCTGGGATAACATTTCAGTAAGAAGAGCTCTTTTATGGACCACCTAAAACTATGTCTAATGCAACCATGGGCAACCCTTTCCTGTATTTGATTTGTGCAGCTGGGAATGCATTTTTTTTTGTAGTGGGGAAAAGGAAATATCTTCTGGGATTCTTTGTGTTCCATTCCTTTCCTTTTTCTTCCACACTGAGCTCCTGTAGACGATCAGCTCATTGTGCTTTGTAGGTATTTCTGGAGTTACTCCAGCCACTGACCACAGCTGGTGTCTCCTGAGAGTTGCTGGTGTCTCATCTTGCTCCTGGTGTAGATGATACCTTACCTAAGGCACATCTGAATCCTGCCAGTCAACGGTGCTTGTGACTGACTTGGGTTCCCAAACTTAGGCCGCGATCCTTTTAAAACTATGTCCTGTTTGAAAACCAAGCAGCACCTTCAGTCCCACCATCCACAGCATTTGTTATTACAGGACTTGCTACAATGCTCATGAAAGCCAAGTCATTTTGGATGGTAAAATATTACCCCACTTGCAGAACCTGGTTTAATTACACAGTGTGTCTGTGGAGTAAGCAGGGGATGGGACACAGAAGCAGAATCTTTTGTGTAAGGCAAATTCCCAAGCAACCAGCTAATAGGAGAACATCAAGGATGTTAAGTAGATTAGTCACATCAATAGAATCTACATAAGTGATGCCAAATTTAGTAACAGCAAAAGGGAAAACAGTTTTATTTTAAGTCAGGCTCTGCTAAGCGGTGGCACCAGGTCTGTTCAGGGTTATGTACTGTGTTTCTTTGTAGCACACAAAACATTAAGTGCAGAGGAAGAGTTAAATAAAGTAAATGGGGTTGAAATTTCTGAAAAAAGAATGATGTACTGTACCTATGCATTTTATAGCCCTAGGTAAGTAGTTTAATGTCTCAGCCAATATCAAACACTTAATTTGCAAATCTTAGTGTGCTGGGCTCCCTAGTGGGTTTTGTAATAAAATGGGATGGTTAAAGGGCATGTCCTTGCATTAACTATTCCTTCTAAATTTGAAGGGCCCAGCCGCTATGTAAATATTTACTATAATTAACTGCTGGAGTTCACTTGTTGTCCTAGTTTGCAAGAGTTGTCTGAAGTTACTGTTATCCATAGACATGGAGACGCTATCTGTAAATAGTCACTTTTACCATGACCGACTGTGGTGGAAGGGGATGTTTGCCTTGTCCTGCTCGTCGCATCTGACCACTACAGTCATAATCACCCTGTTTTAGTATCCACTTGCTGCCAGTTCCTCACTGTCTGTAGGCAGTTTAATAGGGTCGTGGATTATCTATAACAAGGGTATGAAGCTGGAGCTGCCCTTGCGCATACCAGCCTGAGCTGGACTCTGGCACAGCGCTGCGAGATCACAGCTATCTGCTTCCAGACCAAAACAAGCCTGGACCCCATGTATTCCCAGAGTGCTGAGTCTGCACTACTAACCTCTGCAAACCCGAGGTGGCTTTGTAGGCAGGGCAATTGGGATGTCTCTGCACTGTGTTCCCAAAAACACAAGTTGGGGCAGGAGGCACCCGAGGGCACTGCATAAAGCCAGCTCAAGCCCAGCTAGGTTTAATAGCTCCATCTCAGTACAGGCACTGCTGCATCCAGGTTGTTTCCTGAAGAGCCACTCGGATATCTCTGCATCGTGCTCTGCAGTGTTCTGCAGCACTTCACCTTGCTTAGGGGCTGTGCTGTATCGAGCCACAGTGCCAGTAAAGGCTGGTGCTGGGCCGATGTGGCGGCCTGGAGCCCAGAGTGCATCTTGGAGACACTTGGGACCTCATGCTACCCCAGGTCTGGCAGAAGTAGCCCCAAGCCAGAGCTAATGAGCTCTGCTGGATCTGACCAATTCTTTGTGGACCGTCTCAGCTGTCTTTATGTCATGCTGACTAACATACTTGGAGGATTCTCATTACTTATGTTTCTTCATTGCCTGGGGTGGTCCAGCCCCTCTGACTACACTGCTCTGTGAAAAAAAGAAAGAAATCAATCTTGAGCTTACAGGTGAAAACAGGAGAGGCAGGGAAGGCCAAGGAGTAGCAGATGTAGCATGGGGTGCCACGCTTATCTTTGTGCTGTGTGCCAAAACATTCTGGCTGTGCTTTTTATTCCCCCATTCTCCCTTAAAATCTCGTTTGACGCGTTTGGCTGCTACGCTGCGCTAGTATGTATGTGTGGGCTTCTGGAGCTGTCTCTGAATCTATGCCCGGGAGGAGGAAGGAGTCTTTAAAAATTAATACTGCGAGGCAGCTTTAGTGGCAATGTTGGCAGAGCAAACGGAGCCGCTAGCAGGGAGAGCCCAGGATCTGCAGGGGGAACAGGACCCGTGGCTCTGTGCCAGCAAAGGTGACGCACTCCCGCTCCTGCCGAGAGGGAAACTGCCTGCTAGCAATATTGGTGTTTGACCCTTCTGTGAAGCTGTAAGGATGAAGGCTCTGAAAATAACCACTAAAATGTCCCTTGCCTGCTCCCTGTGATAGAGGCCCTCTCTCTGTCTCCCTTCATCTGCTGAGATATCAGACATTCAGTAGCATTTCCTAGCGTACTTTGCCTTGCACTCTTCAGTGTGTGCCACAGTGCCCAGGAACACAGATTGGGGTGGACTAGATGGTCTTTTTCCTAATGTAGCATCATCTGACTTTGGTAGTAGATTTAAACCTTGGCCCTCTCTTTACCTCGTGTTCAAACCTTTCTTCTGTGCCAGGACATCAAGCCTAGGGCAGCGATTTGGCCCTGCAGATTCAGCTGCAGCGGTGGGTGATGTCTGTGCTATGCTAACACTTGCTCTTGCTTTGGCTGTTTATTTTTTGCCAGCCGCAGGTGCCCTTTGGCTTAGTGGATGGGGTCAGCGCTGAAGAGCAGAGCTGGCTGGGAAGGCAGGAACGTAACCACCTTTTTTTTCCTTTTCCCTTTTTTTAAAATCTCAGGCTTTATTAAAGCTTCTAGCATTTCATCTCAAATACATCTAGAACACCTTTAGCAGTCCTGGCATGAAGCTAAAGCACAGGGACATTGAATCGTCTGTCTAAAGGATTCTGGCTGGTGTGACCCCTGCATGTCTGATGACTAGGCTGCGGAGGGAGCCGCGGTTTTATGACATTAAATATTAACAGCTGGATATTAATAATGAAGGCTGACAGCTCCTTTCCCGGTTCCTGAGGTTGTTTCTCCCCCAGCTGCAAGTCCAGCAGGATTTGTGTTTTTTCACTGCCTGAGCATTATGGTCAGGGCCCCCTGATCTCAAAGGGTCAGGGAAGGTAAGAAAAATAACATGGAGATGTCACTGCTGTGAATAGGAGTCGTCGCCGCCTGCCTGGGCCCTGCACTGCACGGGCTCTGGCTGCCTCTGGTTAGCCTTGTCACAGCATGCTGATTGGAAAGCAATTTACCGTTAAAGGCAGAGAAAATGTAGGAGGCTAATAATAAAGCGGGGAAAAAAAGAAAGTGGCATCGGGAGACCTAACAGCAGATCTTCCTGCATTGCTTGAAGCCAGAGGAGAATAAGCTATTCCAACACGTTTGTGTTTTATTGCTGTTTGGCCTGTGCAAATAATGCAGTTAAAATTTTCATGCCGTGCCCTCCAAAATTACATTTTTCTCTCTTCATTGCTTCTTTCCCTTTCTTGTCATCAGCTGTAGCTTCCCTCCAGCCTAGGACAGCTGAAATGCTGCTTCAGTCTGTAGCTGTATCAGTCTTGTTCCTAAGATAATTTACAGGAGACGCTAATGCACAAGGCAGACTATTCCCTCCCACCAGCAGCATCACCACAGCTGAATAAGTCATGTCTGTAGCTCAGATCAGGTGGCTGAAGGACAGAGGAACACAAGTCCTTTCTTGAACTCGTGACCCTCAAGCCCTGCCTTGCAATGTGCTAAACGTTGCTGAAAAGTCATCTCAGAGGAATTTGAACAGGGCTTTATTTGAATAAAGAAATACAGCACAGAGCACACAATAGTCGCTAATAAATCACAGGTTGGTTTTATTTCGCTAGTGCAACTCTGCCTTATTTTTTTCCGTATTGGACTTTTCTCCAAATTACATTTTCCCAGTTGTGCACTTTTGTTCTTTTTACTATGTGACAAATGGAGGTGCTGTTTATTTTTTATTCTTTGGCTTTAATGTTGTGCAAGCTAGATCAATTCAGTTTTTGATAAATAAGTCTGCTTTTTGCAGAAATTACCTAGTTGGATCAGTACTCTTTTCTTCTTTCTCTGCAAAGGCTGACCTCTAACCCTGTCTACTCTACAGTGAAACTCCATTTATCCAGACCACTTTTAAACTCTGTCTTGGTCAAATCTAGACCATGTCCTCTACTCTGACCTCTGTATCAAATAAGAGCCTAGTACCCTTTTATGGAAATAGTTTCTAATGTTCCCCATGCCCGTAGTTAAACAGAGTGAGCTGATGCTTTGGATTGACAGCATATAACTTGGAGTAAAACTCGGTTTTATTCTGAGTAAAAGTAACTTACAGCAGATGGCTAAAAAGACATGCAGGGAGAGCAGGACAGAAGGTTTGGGCTGTGTGAGGTAGATCTGGGCCATGACGTGAGATGCTGGGCATGAAGAGAGACCTTAGAGAAAAGTAAGGATGCTTTCAGCTTCTTATCTCTTCTTTTTAACCCTATTCTGTGTGCTAAGGTCTGCCTTCAGTTCAATATTTTCTCACATCTGAACACAATTGTGTTTGCTGTGTTATTTGATACAACATTAGATACTGCTTTTGGGTCAGAGTCAGCGAGGAAAAGGCATTTTGGAAGTTCACCTGTTGTCTGTGTTTGAGTTGCTCTGCTTATAGTACTACTGAGACCAACTAGTATAAAATCAGAAGTCCAGATGGTCCCTTGGTCATGAGAGGAAAAAACTCAGTGAGAAAGAGGGTGTCTGTCTATTTTTTGAAACCTTGAGGTCCACAAAGTCAGGAAGCTATATGGGGGAGGCAGAAAGAAGACATGAAGAAGTATATGTGGAAAAGAGACCAAGGTGAGATTCTCGTGTAACCCAAATCTTGGAACACAGACTTTAAAGAGTATTTGGTATCATGAAGTCTTTGGTAACATGATGAGACTGGGTAACATAGGGGTTAAAATTGATCCTGATTTGCTCTTGCCTGTGTGAACATGGTCACCACCAAAAAATCACTACAACTGAACACATTTTAGCTTTAAAGTGTGTTCAGTTGTAGTGATTTTTTGGTGGTGACCATGTTCACACTCTGTTACATGCTGTAGTAAGACTAATCCTATGGACCTTTTTCTTCTGTCTTTTCCATCCATGTACCTGTACCCTGTTTAGAGGAGATTCAGGCTGTAATGAAATAAGCACTGGCCTTGCCAGCTCTTACTACAGCTTCAGCAGTAGTAGGAACAGTGGTGGCTGGAAGGAGAAAAAGATCATCTGTGGTACATGGGATTTTCTGTCAGACTAGGGAGGGCTCCCGATGCATAAAGTAGTCCAGGGAGTGGCAGGGGGAGGCTGATCTGTGACCCCCTTCTGCAGATCTGTTGGGGTGTGAAAGCATGCCCAGGTGCTCAATGGACAGAGCAGGTGGTGGGTAATGCCAGTGAAGTACTGGACACCTTTCCTTTTCTTCTGTCAGTGTTAATGGACCAGGTGGTCTGGGAGTCTCAGGTGGGGAAGGTTCTACTGCAGCAGGGTCAAATGTATTCTGGGGAGGAGGCCAGACCTGTGGCCTGGAAGGGACAAGTACACCGGGGAGGAACAGTTTCTGCAGTTCTGACTGCAGATTTTGCCTCTCCACTTAGCACGAGGGACTCTCTTCCCACCCACCTCTTTCCTTAAACAGCAAGAGGCTGCGTTCCTCGCTGGCAGGAGCAGTCTAGAGCCTGTTGCCTGGAGGTGGAAGTGGCAGAAGAAGCAGGATGGGGAGCGTGGGTGAGGATGATACCCAGCCCTGGTGTGACTTTTGTTGGAGAGCTTGGCCACAGTACTAGAAACCCTGGGAGGGAGGGGATGATAGGGTCCTAGGAGGCTGGCTACATGGCAGCCCCGGGGGGGGGAGGACAGGAGGAAGGGGACAAGCATCCTGATCCTTCCCAACCCAGGACAGCAACAAGTTTAGGGGAGAACTTGTGACTATGCTGTTCTTAGTCAAGAAAAGTGTCAGGGAGGACAGGTATTGGAGCACAAGCAGCTTTTAAATTAGGTTGAGACAGAATGTTTCTGTAAGGGAAGAGCCCTGGGTCAAATCAGCGTGAAGCCAGGGAAGCCCAAGTGCCTGCAAACCAGAGGGTGACAGAAGTTTCTTGCAAGCCTGTAACTCTGAAAGCCACCTCTGCTGTGGTTCAAGATGAGCAACGGCAGCTTCAGGAAGCGGGTTAGAGGGTGTTGCCCTATGGTTGGAGGCAGGATCGGTTGGCAGGGAAGGAGTGGTCTCTTTCCTCACAGTCCTGAGGCACTTCACTCTCCGGTGTGCAGTGGGTGTAAATGCCTTGATGCCCAGGGGCTGAAAGAGTTCAGGCACCATGTTATAAAGGCGAGGGGATATAGGGTTCATGCACTGGGAGATGGCTGTGCTGGATTTCTACTAGGTGAGCTGTTCCACTGGCTGGAGGTTAGGGATGAGAGGCAAGGGGAAGCTAGACGTGTTTAATTGCCTGTAACTAATCAGGCATGTACACTCATCCTTCCCCTCCTTGTTCTTCTGAGAAAGTACCCTCTCAGACTCTCCCGATTCCTGTGGAGCCAGCGATGAGGCAGCTTATACAGACACTGTGAAGCACGGAGCATTGCCAGCCTTGTGCTGTCAGACTGGAGCACTAGGACTGGCACCATCGGGATGGTCGTCATTTCTGTGCCCTCTCAGCAAAAGGGGCTATTAAAAAATGAATAGCAGCTGTGACAAACCCCAGGAATCATTAGAAGAAGAACTTAGATCTATTTATCATAAAAACTTGTAGTATTGCTGGGGCATAGTTCTTTGCTGAGACCCTGAGGCGGGAAAAGGATATAGGATGAAGGGGTGCTTGTTCATAGCAGGAGCTTAAAATGATGTGCAGTGAGTTCCTTTATACTTAATACTGGTTTTGAGCATCTTGGTATGTGGATTTTCAGTGGAAATAATTAACTATGACAAACTACGAATTTTAAATCAAGTTGGACAGAGTGATTTTGGATAAAAAGACAGCTGTTCTTCACAGGGAAAATGTTGAAGGCACAATTCCCAGTCCTTGTAGTGACAGTGAACAAAAGGTGATTAAGAAAAGTTCTGGGGGAAAGCTCGTGGCACCCATTCACATACTTAGCTGCTTCTTCTAAAAACCTGTAGTTTCTCAGAAGAAGGGGTGCCTCCTCAGCAGGCATACCTTCCTCAGGAACCTGCCACAACTGCTGCTGCTTGGGAGCTCATAGCAGGAGAGGAAAATTGCCTGGAATGAAGCAGTGGGCAAATCTCCACGCATCCTCTCTAGCCTTTGAGCTGACTGCTCTTCTGAGTCACTGTGCTGGGAAGGTTGAACCCCTGGGCTTAAAGCAGTGATCACGATTCCCTGGTTTAGGGTGAGACCCTGGCTTAGAGTGAGACACGAAAAGCAAACATACAGCGCTGCCCTAGGGAGCCTGGTTGGTTGGCAGCATTAGCAGTTAGGTGGCTATATTAGCATTTTAATCAAACAACTAGATATCCTAGAATTATATGTTTGAATCTCTGTAGGCTAAACATAGCTTCAGAGGCAAATAATTTCCATGTAATTTTAGGGTGGAGAATGTCCTTTGGGTAACAGCTGCCTGCTGTGCATGGGCATTAAAAATCCTGTGGCACTTTATTGAAAGCAGAGGTTTGTCTCAGAGGCCTTGCTTAAAACATCCCTCAGCGTGCTGGCTGTCTGCCTGGCTGCAGTCCTGACACCCAAGAGGGCATGCAGCTCAGGGGGAGATACTGCAGCTCCTGTTCACTATATTGTTTGTAGAGTGTCATGGTAGCCTTGATATAAACATGGACAGCTTGCCCAGGTCACAGCAAGGAGGACCTTGCTGGCATTGGTCTGAGCATATTTGCTCATGTGGTACAGTGGGTGCCCAAGCCCGAGGAAGAATAAGATCTCTGAGGACAGGAAAACAGATTGCCCTGTCACAGGCTGGCCCAAATCCTGCCTTGTCAGCAATATCCAATGGCTCGCTGTATTGACCTGGGGCAGTCCACTGGTTCCTGTGGTGGACGTGCATCTGCAGCCCAGGTTCACTATGAAAAGTTCTCAGGAGGGCATCCAGGCTGTACTATAACTGACCTTACTTTCCCCCCCCGCCCCCCCCCCCCCCCCCCCCGTTTTTTCATAATGTCAGAGATTTAAAAAGTTCTAATGATAAACCATCTGGAATAGGTTTCTTTTCAAAAGAAAAGAATGAACTAGATGTGAGTTGGCAGGAGCTTTCAGAGAGATTTCCCCCACCCCCCTCTGTTTATATATTATGCAGAGAACTCTACAGGAAAATGGGATACATGAAGTTGAGCATTTCATGACAAGTTGTCACATTCTGTGCATAAATTTCTGTAAAGCGTTAGGCACCAGTGGTGGGAGGAGATATTAGGTCACTCATTGCTAATCCTGGAAAGTTTAGGGGACTTTACATGTCCTTTGACAGTGTCCCTTTGATGGAACAAATATCACCTGTCCAGAATTATTCTTTCATGGTGCATATAATCCATCCATTTCCTTGATAAAGGTACCCATAAAAACCCAGAAATGACCCAACAACACTCCTAGTACTAATATTAGTTCTATCCTGCTGTTCATCTTCATATCTTCCAGCTTTCTACTGCATGAAGTAATGAAGAACTAATACTCAGTCCATTCTCTTCTTAAAAGCACATTACTACAAATACTAACCTTAATTCCTCTTCTGCCTGTTTTCAGAAGGTTAAATATCAGTTTTTTGGAGGATTTAAGTACCCATGGTGCATTTGAAGGTCTTTGGGTGACAGTTGTGAAGAACCTCTGAACATCTGAGCCCTATTAAACACTCCCCAGGTGCATGTAAGGGACGTATCAGAACCAGCATCAAAATTCGGATGGTCCCAGCTCCAAACTGTGGTCTAGTCACACCTCTTTCAGACGCTGTTTGCAGAAGGGCATTGCATTTCTGATGACGCAGCATTTGCAGGGGAGGCTTGCTTTAGGACATAGCTCTTCTGCAATTATGAGCTCCCGTGTTGCTCCAGCATTACTCCTGGGCAGCGCATGACATTGTCATCTTTGCTCCCTAGGAGGAAGGTAAAACTGGATCAAGCACTGCTATAGGGGGTTAGTGGGAAAAAAATCAGTTTTTTTCTCTTAGCAGTGTTAGGACACAATTTCAGCTTCTAATTTCTCACACCCCCTTCCTCCCCCCACTATTTCATGTAAACGTCTCATGAAAGCAATAGTCTTTCTGAAGGTGTGTTTGGCGTGTTATTGCTTAAGCCCACAGGGAGAAGACATCCCTCACCTAAGTTGTGGTTGATGGTGAATCTAGACAGTGCTTGCACCATTGGACAGACACTGGCTAGATGCAGGTGTGAATTGCTAAGGTCCCCAGATCTGCAGTTTGGCTAGGCATTTTCAGTGGTACCCTCAGAAGGCAGTAAGTACTGACAGAACTTGGAGCACTGCTCTGTAGAGCCCAGGACATACTTCCCTTCGACTCTATAAAACCACTGTCAGGTAGAACCCTGCCCTGAGTAAACCTCACTGTTGTAAATAAGTGCCCTCTCCACAGCCTGACCAGCCCGTGGAAAGGTCCCTGGTGTAGGGGACTGCCAGGAGCACGTACAACATTGCGCATCCAGGCTCTTCAGACAGTGTGAAGAAGGCAAAACTGCTCTAGTCACCCCAGAACTGGAGCCAAATCCCCTTGGTCACCTAGTTTGTTCCCACTGCACAGATCAAAATACAAGTCTAAATCATAATACTAAATCTTACCCCCCCTCCCTGCCATGCTATATTATCTAGGTGAGGAGGAAAGGGGAAACTTTGTTTTCACTCCCTTCAAATTAATTAGAAATTCACGTGGGGGGAGGACTCATCCAGATAGTAACAGGGGTTATTATATTTCATAACTGCATCTTACCAAGGATGTGTTGTGCAGAATTCAGAGTCAACAAGACTCTCTGGTATCAGGGTCAAGTCAGTACATCTTCTGTAACCAAAGTAACTCAGCTCAGCACACTACCTGTGTAGCAGAGAGGGCTGGGTGGCCCTTCAAACTTCAGCTCTCTGAGAAGGCGGCTGGTAAGGTATTTCTTACTGGCATACACAGCAGTCCTTTCCAGATTTGAATTCCCAGTGCTGCATTTTCTCTTTGCATATGACTTATCATGAATGCAAATGCTTAAGCTTTCCTTCTCCTTTTTAAAGATCATGTCTAATTTTTCTTTTTTGCTCTAATAATTTAGATAAAATATTTAAGCTCACCACTGTAAATCCCCTTGGGGCACCTGCCAGAAGGTTGTGAAACCTGGCTGAGGGATGGTGGAGGGGTGTACACTGTTAATTAGTGGAGGCTGGCAACCCCCTAACACTTCAGCTCATGCTCTTGTCGATGGCTCTGAGGTCTGGCTTTGTGGGAGCCGATTCATGCAGGCGTTTGGAAATAACTGGACTCTGGCAGCAACTCCCACTATGACACAAGAGAGCCAGCAACCAGCTTAATAGGTTGCTGCAGCCAGCGAAGTCCTCCGGTGAGGAGCAGTGAAGTGAAATAAAACAAATCCCATTCCAACCACTGCCACAGCAGACAACAATTGAGAGCAAAGGATCATTTTATTGCATATGGAGGGGGGAATGAGGGAAAGAAAAGAGAATGAGATGGCATTTTTTACAGCTAAGGGTTTAATGGTTTCTTTGCTTTCTCCCCTTCCCATTAAAGGCGTCAACAATATACAGAGAGAGAATTCCACAGATTTTCATTCTACTTGTAAGAAAAGACGACACAGTCAAAGCTTCTTCCTCGCATTAAGTTTTCAGAAGGAAAGTCGGTTCCCCTTTCTCTGGCTCCTCATAGCATCATTTTTCTGGCTCCAGCAACCTAATAGGTTGATTGCTGAGCCTCTTCTGTTTCAATTACTTTTGATTGATTCTCAGGTCTGTGTCAGCCACTCGGTACAGCCACCATCCCAGGAACAAATCTGCAGCAGCTGAAGATGAAAATAGCTTCCATGACCACTTAGGAGGGGAGTTCAAACATCTTTTATAAACATGAGGTTGCTGTAGCCTTCCCTCAAAATTGCCGCTCTGACCAGGGCTTCTTGTGATGAGGTTCCTGTTCCTGATGGCTCGCTGAACTGCGCTTAGCCTCAGCTGCAGCTAGGATAGGAGGGTGAAATGAGCTTTAATATCATCAGGCTCCTCAACTTGCAGTTGCTGGAGGGCACTGCCATTACTCCTCAGGAGAGGGACTGTGGCCTGGTACAAGTCCCTCTAGGTTTAGGGAGTGGAGGGAGAAAGGGAGAGGTGGGACATTGAGCCTGTAAGATGAGTCCTCAGAGCCTCAGATGGGTCCTGGGGGCTTGCTTTCTTGTTTGGGTTTTTGCTGAAGGAGGAATGGGAGAGGGAAGAGAGAGAAAGGGAGTTGGGAAAAGGAGTGGAGATGATGGCGACTGATTCCTCACAGAAGCAGCCAGCCTCTGCAGTTGCTTTGCACACATCTGACTCTTTTCTTAGCAGAAGCAGCCTCAAGCCTTCAGACTGGCAAAGGAGTAGTGAGGACAGACCTGTACTGCTGCCCTGGCTGAGAGCTAGTCTGGTTTCCTGCATAAGTCAGAGCAGACTGAGAATGAAAGCAGTCTGGAGAATTGGGGCTATTTGTGTCAACAGTAGGATTATATTTCTGTATTTTTAATTTCCTACTGTTGCTGTCCAATTCAACTCAGCATGGGATCACAGCATAATTCAGGCTGGATGGGACCCTGGGAGGCTCAGAGCAAGGTCAGCCCCAGGCCAGACCAGGCTGCTCAGGGCTGTGTCTGTCTTGAAACCTCCCAGGATGGAGCCTGCACAGCCTCCTGGGCTGCCTGCTCCTCTGCTAGACTGTTGTCATGGGGAATTTTTTTTCCTTGCATCTAATCTGAATCTCTCTTGTTTCAATTTATGCCCTTTGTCTCTTGTTTTCCTGCCACACACACTGGTGAAGTTCCAAGTTCCCTTTTCTTGATGACCTTCCTATAGGCATGGGTAGGCCTCACATTTGCCTTTCTTTAGTTGTCAGGGAAATGCCTGGACCTCCACAGTCTTTCAAAGATCTTAGAGAGTGGCCTTGCAAGGACATGGACCAGCTCTCCTGGCACTCTTGACGCAACTGTTGGGTCACATGGACTTGAAGAGACCAAGATCTCTCAGGCAGTCCCTGAGTCAATGCCTATCCACTTGCTGGTAGTTTTCCTCTTGAGCCTGGAGGCCTGTAAGACGTTGCTGATGAAGATTGAGATAGAGGAGGCATTGAGTACCCTAGCCTTATCTGTGCCCTGTGTCACTAAATCACTTTTCCTATTCAGCAATGGGTGTACATTTTCTCTGTTTAACCTTTATTGCTAATGTAGTAGTAGAAGCTCTTCTTGTCATCCCTGATGTTCCCTCCAAGTGACAACTCTAAGTGAGCTTTGGATCAAATGGAGCTATGGGGGACTCTCGAAAAGGCAACCAGCTCATCACATTGAAAGATCTGGGCTTCCAGTCCCGGCTTGAGGTGGGCTGATGCAATAGGGTGCTGCCTCAAATGATCCCTGGGGAGAACTCATACCGTTGTCTAAAGCAGCAGGTGTGCAGCGGTGAAAGCTTTCATGCAGGGGAAACTTGGCGCACCCAATGTTGAACTCAGAGCAGCTCTGCCAAGGACCTGCCTGTC
Source organism: Strix uralensis (assembly GCF_047716275.1). Taxonomy (NCBI): domain Eukaryota; kingdom Metazoa; phylum Chordata; class Aves; order Strigiformes; family Strigidae; genus Strix; species Strix uralensis. Next base: position 42,027,525 of record NC_133973.1, read on the forward strand.
TCCCTGTGGGTTGTCCTCAGCAGCTGGGCAGGAGAGGCATGTTTGTGTGCCTCCTAACTGGTGGGGTGGATGGCTTTGTCTGGGAGGCACAGATTCTCTTACACTTACTGTGTCTTCTAGAAATACCCCCTCATGTGTGCAGGGAGGAGATAGTGCAGGGTAGCAGAACGACATTTAGGGGGTGGGTTGACAGAGGTCATCAGGGCTCCCTTTCTCCCACCCTGAAAAAAGGGAGCAGTTGTGCCAATAAGGTGATCCAGCCCCAACACTCCTGCCCATGCCCCATGAGCACCATGCTCCTGGGGACCCAAGGGGTCCCACTGCAAGTGAAGAGCCAGAGCCAAGGCACTCCCTCCACTCCTATCCCTCCAGTGCCAGGGGTAGCGGGGAGGGAAACAGACTGTGAGGGCAGGTTAATATGAATGGACATGCTGTGAAAAATGGATACTAAATTATCTCCTGATCCAATAAACCTCTCAAGCCACGTTCTCAGAAAAGCCTCAGTGAGCAGACAGGCCTCACGAGTTGCTCAGCAGCTCAATAAAATCTGTCTTTGCCCTGTCAGATCGAAAAGAGAAACAAATGGCAGAATTCGGGGCCCTCCCCCGAAGACGCCTTGCTCCAGCGTGAATGGCTCTGCCTGCAATGCCAGCTCCCTGCCTGCAGCCTGAGGGGACCACATCGAGGGCAGCTGCCTGCCGCAGGACCCTGAGCTTGTGAGAGTTTCCTTCCTCTCTCCTTGGCTTCCAGGTGTTCTCACGGAGAGGGATTTCACCCACACGTGCATGATTGCTTTGAGGTGCAGGAGCCCTCGGAGTGTTTACAGCCAGCCCCAGCAGACGGGCTACAGCAGGGCCAAGTGGATCAAGGGTCAGTCCCCCCTACCATGCCAGCCCAGCCATGCACCCCAGGTAGCTCAGTTGTCCGGAGGCGGCTGCCTGGGTGGAAGCACCCTTACAGGGCTGTGTTTGCCCTTGCAGAGGGCTACAGTCGATGCCCTGCCTGGAGGAAGGGCTTGATCCTGTTATGCCAACACCAGTTTCTTCTGCTGTCTCTGATGGGGGCTGTTACACCTCTGCACATAGGTGTAGGATGATTCATGAGCATGCGTGTGTGTTGTATCTGCACTCAGGTTGTACTAATCCTGTTTAGTCATTTTTCAGTGGATTTCATTTAGATACCGGTCTGGGGCTCTGTGTGCCCTTGACAATACTGAGCAACACCATTGCTCATATTTAAACTCACTGACATAGTAGTGATGGTGAAATTAAAGGAGACAATGACATAAAGCTCTCACCCAGCAGCAGTTTGCTTCTTGCCAATCACTACTCTTGTATTTTCCCTCCCTTGTCAAAACCCAAGGAAAAGGGGCAGATTTTGTGGCTTACCTGGAAGACCAGCAGGTCTGAACTCTTCCAGACTGACCTGCATGCCCAGGCTGCTCCAGCTAAGCCTGCAGAGCGCAGAGGAGGATCGGGCACCACATGCTGTGCAAACCCTCTGCAAAGCCACGGCAAACCCCTCGCAGAATGTAAAGCAGGTGATTTCTGCCAGCAAAGACTTTTGGCCTCGCCGCTGCGAGCAGCTCGCTCATGCTCACCCAGCCGGTAGCAAAGCCAGAAATAGCCTGGGCTGCTGGGGCCCAGCACCCAGCTCTCGCCTTCGGTCTCCAGCTCTGACTGTACATGCCAGTTTGCTGTCGTGGCCTCTTTTGCTGGCTGGCGGAAGGAGGGGTCTGCTCCCCAAAATGGCAGCTGAAGACACAGATGTTACATGGTTTATTCCATGGCTTTTGATACTAAGCAAATAAGTCACAAATGGTTTGCCACACTTTTCTTTTTTAACTGTTATCAGAGCTGAAAATATGGCTTCTATTAACAATGAGGCAATGGGAAGAAAAGGCTTGTCCTGCAGTTCTGGTTTAAAAATAAAAATAAAAACAGCCACAAGAAACAGCTTGTGCCCCTTGTGAGTAGATGTAGGCTTTAATTTCATCTCAGGTTTCTACCATCATAACACTCAACAGCGAGTGCTGTAGTCATGAGGATCCAGATTTGGAAGGGCATTAACAGTGTCTAATTTTTGTTGGTTTTAGTGAGTGGTAGGTGTCTAAAAGCTTTACTATCTGGTCTAGGATTTCTGTGACTATACCTTCAGAAACTGCTGCTTTCTCTTAGATACGTAATTTCCTTTGCTGTTTTCAAAGACAGCTACAGAAACAGGGCTTTGTGAAACTTAGCAAGTAATAGTAACTGGCCATAACGTCTAAGTAATTATTAGCTACCCACAGAATAAATGAAAGATTAAAAGGCAGTAATCTTCTTTCCTCTTTGTTGCTCACTATTAATGGCTTCCTAGTCTACATACTAAATGGTTATCAAGGCAGTGTTCTGTTGCAGAAAATCTGTAGTGTTAAAATTTGAATTTACTGAGAGCAGAGAATAGGTTCACTTGAACAGGGAAGGCAAAATGATAAGGAATTTTGGTTTACAGGGACTTTGTCCCAGTCTAACTCCAAACAATGCGTTTCATATACTGGTGGTCATTGGTGGCACTTGAAACTGAGTGCAGACAAAAGTCTTTGTAGGAGCCAGGGGCAGTGCTCGGCAGTCTGCTCTCTGTGGACCTGTAAGGGTCTGTGGAAAGCAGCAAGGAGAACTAGCTTCAGCATTGTCATAAATTCTGTCCTGCGTGGACACCCCCATGGCTACTGAATTTCTAAGGGGGGGCACTTCTACCTTAGAAAATATGCAAGGTCTACAAATTAAAAAAGGTTAAAACCCAGGGCACTAGGAATAGAGGAAAGTACTTGGCATCCAGCAGAGATGGGAAATACTGAATGTGGGATGAGGAGCCATGGCTAGGCTAGTCATTGCCATGTAATGAGGAGGGAAAAAAATCAGTCTTTCCAGCTCCATGCCTCATAAAACCCAACTGAAATCAATCCAGGATTTTGCCAGTCATGAGTTATTCAGCAATCCCAAGGTCAGGCCAATGGAGTCTCCATCACACATCATCATCTGTTCTCTTTATCCCTGTACTGCAGACAGGAAATCAAGAGACAGAGCTTGATCACTGCAATATAGGCAAACATTTGGGCCCAGACTGCAAAGTAATTAAGTGTGCATTAAGGCCCACTCCCGTTTAGCAAAGCCCTTATGTACATGCTTTAAGTGCCACTGGAGCTAGAGACACACAAAGAAACACTTAAATTCCTTCCTGGATCACTGCTAACTACAGTATAAATATTAAGGAATATATTTCAAGACTCTCTGGGCTGAACACAGCTTTTACTGCATAGACAGGGACTGGAAGAACTGGGATCTTGCAAGTTGCCATTGGAAGTTGAGGTGCATGGTAGTTGCTGGAGGCAGACAGCCAGCACGGGAAGGGGGCTTTCTGTGGCAGCAGGAGAGCAAAAGTGAGTGAAGAGAGGGTAGCCAGGGTCTGCAGAATTACAAATGTATTTTATGTGTGTTTAGGGTTGAATGTACTGAGATTGTTGCATCTGTGTTGAGGGTGATCCTGGGAAACTGAAAAAGCAGAAGTCAAAACCATTCCCTCTTTTTCCCCATGATGTATTCTTTTCTTCTCTGATACAGTCTCCCAATATCCATGGAGGGGAAGGAGGGCAAGGATCTGATGCTGGGTTTTGAACTCTTGGGCAGGCAGTGGCAGTGCAGTGAGTAAATCAATGACAGTGTGGTTTCAGGGGTATATCACCCCTTGAATTTAAAAGCACATATGCACGTTCATCCAATTAATACTCTTGGTGTGAATGGCAAATGATTGCTAGAACTGCTAGACAGGAAGGAGGGCTAGGTCCCTGCCCTGAAGAATTTACAGATGAAATGTAAAGAAGAGGACGGTGCTGCAGGGGGAGAGGGAACACAACATGAGCTGAGGCACAGTTGTTATTCCTGGCACTCTGAAGCCTCCTTCCCAGTCTGTTGCCTGCCTTTGATGTGGATCATTCCTCCTTTATTGAAAAGCTTTCTTCCTGAGGTGCTCCAGAGCCTTTCCTGCTCCTGACGTTGCCTAAGTGCCTCCCCTCGCTCCTCACTTTGTCCCTGGGTATCTTTATCCTGCCTCACACTCCAGTGATTGTTTCTGTGCTGACAACTCACAGATCTTTTTCCTCAGCACTTACTCATTTAGTCCATTCTCCAGCAGCTCTGCAGCACCTTCTCCTTCATGTCCCACCACCATCACCCTCAGTGAGAATTTAATATCTCTTCCCAGGTTGGCCCTCAGTCCTCTCCTTTCTTGCATGCCACCATGGGAGTTGCAACAACATGTCCCAGAGGCTGACTGACTCACTGTAATGTGTCTTCTCTGTCCCCTTCATCCCACAGAGCAATGCGGGCAGGCTTAGGAGCAGCCACCATGCTTAAGGTCAGTCGGCTTTGTGCTCCTGCGCCACTTAGGGAAATCCACCCCCTTGGAGAGCCTACCTTTCCTCCTGCTAGTTTGTTCTGGCTAGTTTGTCTGCCCAGTGGAAAACTCACAAACCCTGCTTTTCAGCTAATTTCATGCCCTTCTGAAAGAAAGGCCTCTATTTAATCATTCCAGCAGTGTCTAAAAACCCTAATTCCTTCAACATAGTGACAAACAGTTCTGATTATTTGTAGAAAAGCTTGAAAAGCGTTGAGCATATTTTATTACCCGTGAAAGGTGCCAGACTGGCAGCCATGGAGACTTGTCCTCTATTTATCTCTAGAGCTGGACAGCACAAGCAGTACACATTTCTCCAGAATGTCTCTGCACTCACATTTTGAAAGGCACATGGTGGCCTATCACCATGAGATGATGGTACTTTCTGTTCAACCCACTGAGTATTTGTTCAGTGCCTGGGACACGAGTGAAGTACATCAGGTTGCTAGTGGGAGCAGCTGGGGAAGCCCGGGAGGGACTCACCATGAAAACAGTTGCCCTCCCAGAGGGCTGTGGGTGATTTGGTGTGTGAAGTTGCGTCTGCTCCTGTCTTTTCTGGCAAGCCAGGTCTCATTCCAAAGTCAGTTACGATCTGTGGAAGTGCTGCTTAATGGGCTATGAATTGTCATCTGGGGATGTATGGAGGGAGCAGACCCCATGATTCCTCATTAAAGCAATAAATGCAGTAGATTTGCTGGAAAAAACCCTGGAGCTTCTCTTTTGCCATCAAAAGAAGAATTAGAAGATTAGTTTTGAGCATCCTTCATTGTAAACCTTAGCCGTTACTGTTGTAATCCCCCAGAAAGGCAAGATCTCACACATATTATCTACACGTGATGCAGCAGAGGTTATGGGCAGCCTCTTCTGGTCCCTGGCAGCAATGCTCTCTCAGAGGCCAAGTGCTGCAGCAGGACCTGGAGCCTTCCTGCAGAGGCACCCTCCTGGCCACGCAGGAGTTCAGTGCTCATCCCTGCTTTGCAGCAAGTGCCAGGGAAATTATTCAGCAGAGAGGTAAATAGCTTGCAGGATCTCTACTGCTTTTCTTCATGTTTCCCCTCCTCCTGCCCCACTTTGCAGCAACACACACCAAACACAGATGCGCAGTGACATTTTTAAATCATGCACTGATTTGTTAGGGTTATGTAAAGAGAATATTAAGCACTCATTGCTACAGTTCAGGCTGGGCCTTGTATTTTCTTTATGTGCACTGATGTTAAAAATACAAAGAAGCAAAACTTTCAAGCACTGCCAGTTTGGATAGAGTTGCTTTTTCCTCCTAAAATGAAGTGTAGCCTGATTGGAGGACTTTGTCAATAATTAAACAGCTCTGCACTTGTTGAGGCAGCCCTGAACGTAGGTACCAGGATCAGCCAGCCTTGACCACAAGAGGCTAAAACTTTCTACACCTTCTACAGTATGAATTTTTTTTTCAAAGAAAAAAAGTCCTCTCAGTATTAACCCCGTCAATTCCAGTGGCAACCGCAGACCTTTTCAGCAGATGGGATGCCAAGTAGCCACGTGCATTGAAAGAGTTGTTTGGGTTTGATCTGCTTTGAGCAGAGTTTCATGTGAGGGTGCTTCCTAGAAGCAAACTGGGCACAGCTGGTTTCTGCTTGACCTTTTAGCATTGGGGTAGAATTCAACTGCTGCTAGTGATGCTGGAACTGGATTGCAAAACACCTTTAGTGCAAACAAAGGGGAGGGATTTGTCAGTGGTTCAGATTTGTATTTCCCTCAGAGTGCATTTTCAAAACACAGTAATGAAAGATCATACAGCATCACACATTTTGAAAGTTCATCATATCCTTGAGGACCTCACTGTGAATTCCAGTTGAAGATGGGCATGTGTGAGTGTTGGTACAGAAATGAGAGAATAAGTGGCCTCTGGAAAAGGCCCCTGCTTTAAAAAATAAAAAAGAAATGTAAGATCTTTATCTCTGGTCCAGAGCAGTCAGGGCAGAGTCTCAGTAGAAGGAATTCTCTGCTGTCCTCTGCAAAGGACATGATTTATTTCCTTCAGAAAGCTGATGAACTACAAGTCATCATCATGTACTGAACAGGGACGCTGGATATTCATGCAATTGTGAGGGGACAGTCTACAGGACTGAGGGGAAGAGGAAGGGGTAGCTTTCTGCCACAGTCTTCAGGCAAAGCTTTCTTTCTCCTGCACCACCATTCATGTTCACCTGTTGTTTTGCTCATCATTTGGCATCGTACAGTGCTCTTGTAGAAAGGACTGTGCCCCAGGCAGGGGAAGGAGGAGCGGGAACAGGAGAGCTGAGACACTGAGATGCATGCTGTCTCCCTTGCCCATGGGTAGCAAAAGAGGTGAAGGGTTAATACAACAGTAAGAAGCTACTGTGTTAGGGCAGGTCCCTGAAAGGCAGCAGGTAAGGGACGGCCTTGTGTCAGGGCAGTACTGGAGTCACAGTGCTGGAGGGCTGGGGTGAGAGAGAGCACCTACTTTGCCCTCAGATACTGAGCCTGTGGCAGATGCCTGCAGTCAGAAGAAATCTCTGCTGACCTCGAGGGATGCCTCCCCCAGTGTAAATGGTCTGGAAAACGTGGGTACCTTGTATATGTTTCCTGTGGCTAACTTTTCTTCTTCTCAGGGTCTGTGGGTCTGCAGATGGCCTCAAAAAAGACCCCCCAACAACCACCCTCTTCTTCTGCTCCTCAACATATTATGTCTCTTTATCATGCTGGTTCCTGGTTATGACCATGCTCCTGCATGTACTAATCCCTAAGCAAGACCAGCAGGGCTGAGGAGGCTGATCCTAGCTGCTGGGACCAGATGGGTAAGCTGTAATGTCCAAGCACAGCTCTGTGTCCTCCCTAAAATGATGAGGAGTCAGGGATGCTGCTAATGGAGACAGGTGAAAACCAGACCTTGCCCCTCCCTCCTTTCCTGCTTTCTATTTCTCCTCTTTATTTATGTTAATGTGTTCTGCATTGGAGCCATAATTAAATACATATTCATACAGAAAATGTACAAAGCTTCTGCCTGTACTGTGAAGCTCTCTGGAGCTTAACTGCTTGAGACTTGTCACAGGAAAATATTTCTCCCCATGAAAAGAGGTTTCCTACAGCTGGGCTATATTATTGCCTTTTAATATTGCTGGCTCTGCCTACCCTGGGAAGGGTTTTCTGACAAACTCCTACTGGAGGTACAGCTTTTGCCAGTATAACTTACACCAGTTTCCTGAAGAAACTGGGGCTTTCATTGCCAGAGGTATCTCACTGACGGTTGTAATTTGTTCCCACACTCTTTGCTACGCTGGCAAAACTTGAAAGTGCAGTTCACTGTTTTTCTCTCGGTGCCTCTTCTCCTAAGTTAGCTTTTCTATCCCTGTGCTTACTCCAGCTGTTTCCCTGAGCACATCTGATCATCTATTGTCTTCAGAATAGCTCTAAGTAATGAGAGGGGTGGGAAGACAATGCTATTTGGAGGGTCTAATCAGACACTGGTTCCCTGTAACAGAGCTATATCAAAACCTGGAGCCTGGTTACACTTTAGAAGGGAATGCAGTGATGGAGGGAGCCAGGACAGCAGAAATGGGGTTTGGGAGTTGATTTTAAGTAGGAAGCTGGGTCAGTATGGCACAGAGGAGAGCAGGGGACAGCCTGGGTGAGGAAACTTGCAGCAGAAGGCAAAGGCTACAGGCAGCGAAGGCAGCTAGCAGAGACAGAAGCATGATCAAGACAAGACAGACCACGCTCACCATCATGTGTCAAGGCCATTTCCATGTCCAGTATCTCAGGTCAATGTTGGAATCAGTTTTGTTTGGATGTGGCAAGATGACTGGTGTCATACACAAGTTGCCTCTGTCTCAGGCATTTTACATACAGACAAACACTGTACGCTGTGAGTTGGGAAATGGAGTCCTGGATGTGTCAATGATACACCAAAGCCCTAACCAGCATCACTGCTACAAATCCAGTATCCCAGACCCTTAGCTTAGTTTGTGTGTCAGTGCTCTGTTAAATTAAACATCCTGTTCTTCTCTCTTTTTTATTTTTCAGTGCTGATGAGACTGAGGAGAAAGGCCTGAAAGTTCAAAGTAAGATCTGATGACTCCTACAGAGTCAATCATTAGTGCCATGGATATTTTCATTGTACTGTCTGGAGAATGGAAGGGATGCTGAGATTACGGATCAAATGTCTGCTTGGTCCAGGGCTACTGGATATTACACCTCAATCCTTCATTTCCAGCAACCATCCTATCTGAGAGGGTCAAACCTCTCCTCTTTCACCTGCATGTGCCTCTCCTCACTTCCTGTGGTCTGACTCATCCTCAGACAAGCGATACAAGTCTTGGCAGATTAACATAGTTGTGTGATGAGGTGACATACCAACAACACCCCCCCCCATCAGAAACATGGCAAGCAGCAGTCCTGTGTGGGAGGAAAGGAGCAGCTTCCTCCATCCTGAAGGGACACTTCCCATGCTGTGCAGCAGAACAGGTCAGGAGCAGAAGCTTCTCATGATGGCTCCGTGCATCACCTATTCCCTGGCCCCTGCAAAATCAGTGGATGCTCACTCTGCTGGAATGTCCTTGCAGGCTGGCAGCTGGCCTGGCACAGCATTGCCTTCAGACTCCCAGCTTGGTACTGGAGGGATCAGAATATGATGTTGGAAGAAGCAGATGAATTTTGGGGTCTCATGATGCTGTTGATGTGGAGGAAGTGATGTGCTTTTGGGTAACTCTTGGTGTGATGTGCTTATTTTCAGAAACTGCACAAAGTCCTGTTCCCTGAGCAAGATAGAGATTGATCAAGCCTGAGCTCAAGTCATTTCAAGCAGGCATATAGAGGTACTGCTACTGAAAGCAGTGGTAGCACACACAAAAGATCAACCAGACTGAGTCAGAACAAAGTCAAGTATCCTATTACTCTTTGCTTTACCAGCCACCAGCAGCAGCAGCTGCACACAAGATGTTTCAGTACCTGATGTACTGCTGTAGGCTGTCCTACAACAAGGCTGCAAGAAGTCCAAGCTATCTTGGACTTCAGACAAAGGTATAGATTATCTTTACATGCAGAAATTTGGCAAGGCATCAGAGTCAGCATAAGGTGTGTGCCCAGTAAGACTGTGGAGTTCATACCATATGCCCTAACAGCTTTATAAGGTTGCCCATAACATGGAAGCATGTTAGCAGAGTCTGCGATCAGTCCATGTCTGAGAAAAGTTTGCTTGAGTTTTTCTTACTTAGGAGCACAAGATCACTGTGAACATGTTGGAGCCATAAGCAGAGAGCCAGTGCTTGAATGTTCTGCCCCATAACTAGTAACAAAAGTTAAAATTGTCAGACAGACCTGATGAATTGGCTGTTGCAGAGTGTGTCAGCTCTATGGATTCAGAGAATCATCTATGTCGGAAAAAGACCTTGAAGATCATCTAGTCCAACCATTAACCTAACACTGACCATTCTCAACTCCACCATATCCCTCAGCACTATGTCAACCTGACTCTTAAACAACTCCAGGGATGGGGACTCCACCACCTTCCTGGGCAGCCCATTCCAATGCCTAACAACTCCTTCTGTAAAGAAATACTTCCTAATATCCAGTCTACACCTTTCCTGGTGCAACTTGAGGCCATTATGTCTTGTCCTATCGCTTGTTACTTCATTAAAGAGACTCATCCCCAGCTCTCTGCAACCTCCTTTCAGGTAGTTGTAGAGGGCAATGAGGTCTCCCCTCAGCCTCCTCTTCTCCAGACTAAACAACCCCAGTTCCCTCAGCTCCTCCTCATAAGACCTGTGCTCCAGACCCTAATTGAGTGTTCCCTTTGAAAAACCCAAACAAAACCCAAAAGCCACAGTGGTAATAAGCAGTTGCTGTAGTAAGCAGAAGAAATCTCTTCTGCTGGCTGCCTGGTCCTGCTTCCCAACACTCACTCACTTGCTGGATGCAAGAGCATGTGAGGCCACACAGTGACCTGAATGAAGGAATTAGTCTGGATTAAAATTAACCAAGGAAAAGAAGTGGATGTAAGGGATCAGTTCTCCTGAAACCAAAGACAAAGATGACCTCAGGGTGAGAACTAGTGGCAGGAGGCAGGGGAGGCTGGGATGGCTTCGTCTGGCAGGGGGTGGCTTAGTCTGTGATCACCAAACCATGGTGTCAGCTGCTGTCCCCTGCCAGGGCCAGGCTGCAAACCTTTCTCTCCCTAGCCTCACACAAGCCTACAGACTGAACCGGCTCCTGCATCTCAATGAATGCTGAGAAGTGTCTCTACATGAACCACTTGCTGCTGGTCGCTTAACACTCAGAAGCGTGAACAACCTGCCTTCTGCTTCTACCCCAGCTGTGCATGGTACCTGTGGTCTGGAAATGGTCCATCTGGGCTGTGCCTTTCCCTCTGGGTAGCTGCTGGCAATGCAGAACCTACGTTTTCCCCGTCTGACTGGAAGAGTGGGTTACTTCAGCCTTTTTAAGATTTCTCTAGCTGAAGTGGTTGCATCAAGGACCAAATGGGGGCTGCATGGCAGGTTGAAGCCACCATGGCATTCTCCTCTGAGGTTGTGCTATTGCAAAGCACAGCTCGGCTGAGAGAACTGCCCCAAATGCTCAGTGTTGCTGCAGAGAAATAACACAAGACAGGACAAAAATACTGCCTTGTATTTATAATTTTTCCACCAATGGTCCCTCATTTATTAGGCATTTCAGATATGCAGAGGACACAAGCAAGCTAGAGTGTATTGCAGTGCCTGCATGGGTGCCTTGTAAACAGAATTCACCATCCTGGTGGTGCTTCCTCTCTTAATGTGCAGTCCCGGACACAATCCCTTCATCTAGCCTGAGTCTGATGATGTGAAAACTTTTACTGTATTTCGTGTGAGATGGTTAAGGATTGGTTTCTGAGAACAAAAGCAATCCGGCTTGTGTGACTCTTGCCTCTTTTACTGGCCAGGAGAAGATAATCAATAATTTAAACTTAAAGCAAACCCAGTAAGACACAGAACTTCACTTATTCCTCCTTTGAGCTTAGATCACTCTGGTCTGAGTCTTTGTCATTTGCTTTGCTGCTCCACACCGTGCTACCTGCTGGGGTTATGTCTTTACTAGGTATTCCTTGCGATGCAGTAGTGCGTGAGGCACCACAGAATGATCAGGGTGCTGCTGTTGATGCATGCTTTAAAAACACAGTTTAATGCTTGGGATTTCTCTCTGGGTTGGGGACTCCCTTTAAAGTCTCTGTGGCTGCTCCTGGGAGCCAGAATTTTCCTTAGTGGCTGGTATTTCTAGTGTGAAAACATTTGTCTTGAGGTCATGGTTGTCTCCATCTTTGGTCTCTTATCATGCTGAGCACATTGCTGGCTCTTAAATAATACTAAAAATAAGTAATGATTATTATTAATTCCTAGGTTCATTGCTTCCCTGAACAAGGTAGATAACAGTTGTTATTGGTGAGTCTGAAGTCCTGCTGAGAGAATTCAGTAGAGAATGCAGGAAAAGAAGGATAATCAATGACACAGATCAATGACTAGGGATGGGAGGGTCCCAGGTAAAAAATGATCATGTGCTTCAAGAAGCCCCAAACACTGTTAGAATTAGAGGTGACGGGGACTAACCTTTCCCTCTGCCCCCTCCACTTCAGAAGAGAGTCAGAGAAGGAATCAAACATTGTAGCTCCTGTTGTCAAAATCACCCCTGGAGAAAAAAAACCCTCAAGATGTATGATGGGCTTAAGGACAACCAGGCAAACACAAAGCACAGAGGGGGTAAATCTTCAAATAAATAAATAAACAAGCAGATAGCCTTGTGAGAATGTCTGCCTTGAACACACACTTAAAGAAGTTTCCAAACCCCAGAAAGTCCACGTTTCTCCCACCTCACACATATCTTGCTCTGCTCTTCGTCACTCACAGACAGCGACAGAAACCCCCGCCTTTGATTTACAATTAAATTAAGAATTACTTTGGTAAAAAGCAGCGCTTTTCCCCGCCTGCTTTGTTTTGTACCTCCAGGCTGTGCAGACCCCTGTTGCTTGCTGTGTGAGAGACAGCATCATACGGCTTGTGAGGAGCTGCAGGAACTGAAACCAGTTCTATGATTTATAGCACTAATAAGGCTCAACTGCCATTTCTTGTGGTTTCCTCCCAAGTTGTCTTTGATAATTTCTACTTGTACTGTGTTTATTGTTGCTGCTGCTAGGGTTCAGTTATCAGGTAACTGTTGCACTGTTTCACAGGGCCTGCTCTTTTTTGGCTCTCTTTATTGTGTTATTATTATTAATAAATATTTGCATTTGGGGAATGCCAAAAGGGGTCAGCTAGGCACTGTCCCCCTGCTTCTCCCTGTCATGCTTGGTGCAGTCAGAGGGATGAAAGATGCACCCCACCATGAGGAGTTTACAATCATATGATGACAGCCCCTCTTTCCAGATCACCTCCATGGCAGGAAGGCTGCAGCAGCTCTGCTGGTAGCCATCTCACGAGCAGCCAGTCCATGGCGGGGCTGTTCAGGCTTGCTCGAAGGACCCTAGCTGATAAAGTCCTGCCAAGTCACACTGCGATGATTGCTAAGAGTACACGCCTTAATGCGTTGCTGAAGGGTATCACCTCTGCAGGTGAGCAGCCACGACGGAGATGTGGCTGGTGCTTTCTCTCTGGCACAGATTAGCACCTTGGCTGTGAGCTGCTGCAGCAAAGACAAGACGCATCCTCCTTTTCTGCGATCGGTGCGACAGAGTAAGTGACCATCAGAGGAGAGGTCCCGTGGACAATGCACAGCTGCCTCCTTTAATATAACCTCTTGAATTGCCCCAGCATGAACTTGCAGGGTTGGCACTGGGATGCCTCACCCTGGCCTGGGCAGGTCTCAGCGGTGGGACTAGGTCCCAGCCTTTTGGTGGCAGGACATGGTTGGCATCAAGAGACTGTGATGGAAGAGAAAGAGGATCCTGCTGCTACCAGGGAGAAAAAGTGGTGATAGGGGGATTGGAAGTGAAGACACTTCCTGGGGAATGGCAGGAGTGAAGATACACTGCCTTCACTGTAGTCTGCTGGTTGCAGCAGAATTGCGCGAGAGAGAGTCCATCTGTATCCTCTGATTTATGTGTTTCTCTTGTGCTCACTTTTGGACTGCTCTCTGCCTGCTTTTGTAAACTTGGCTTGAGTAAAGTCTGTGAAAACAACTCAACATTATCACCCAAGGATACTGGAGAGTCTTTGCTGACACTTACAGCTCTGCTTTGATAATTTGCCTGGTAGAACATGTGTGGAGGATTACGGGCTACACCACAAAGATGCTGATGAAGAGTGGCTGTGCCATTTTTCCTTGCTCCTGAGCAGCAGCAGCAGTCCGTGGCTGGCTGCAGCTGTACAGACCATGGCACAGCTGGGTGTGGGTTTCCCCTGCTTCATCCCATGTTGCAAACAGCATGAGAGGGCATTAGCAGAGGCCTGCTGACCCAACAGGCCACACTGGCTGAAAATTTCAGTGCTGCGAAAGAAATATAGCTGCCTGCTCTGCTCTGCCTGGATCCATGTGTCTGTGGGAGCTGGGCAAAACAAGAGGGCTGAGTGAGTAAGGTGATGGTCACAAAGATGAGTGCAGAACTCTCTGCTATTTCCCACCTGCCAAGATCTTCAAAGCTGGTGAGGTCACTGTGTTGCCCTTGACAGTTGGTCTGTCATCTGCACCAGGGCCACAGAGCCTTTCTTTGTCAGTCTCTCCCACCACATTTCAGTTGCCAACTATGCAGCAGAGAGCTATTACATGTTTGCCTGTAGGGCAAAGGAGGGCCCTCAGTGTCAGGTTTATCAAGGCGATGGTGTTGCCATCAAAGCTAGGCAACCCTAATGGCAGAGCACCTGTGACTTGGCAGTACCTTGTACCCAGGAGAAGATAAAACCTCAGAGTAAAAAAAAAATTAAAGGTGGTGTAATATGAAAGCAGCAACAGAAGTTTCGTAACACAGCTTTCTGTACCTGAGCGAACTGCATATATCTGCTTTCTGGAAGCTGTTGTGTTTCAGAATGTGCCCAGGTTAGAAAGGCTGGTGGGAGCCTGATTTCTTTCTTTTTTCATGGTCTGACTTCTCAAGGCAGTATGATAACTTAACCTGGAACCTTCCTAGGAAGAGGCACACAGGCCTTAGCCAGTGGTGAGCCCTACTGCTTCTCCAGAGCTGCATGCAGGGGCAGTTCTGGCTGTGGTCATAACATCTCATTGATCCTTGGCTGAAAAGAGAGCTGAGTCAAATCAACAACTCTAGGACCAAGCACTTCCAATATCAAAGGAGTTAGATCCATCTGCTGCTTTTTGGAAAGTACTAAATTATTGCTTCTTCCCCTGCTGCACATGTACACACACAAACACCCACAGACTTCACAGTCTGAAGATCTGCTGTCTTTCCTGCTAGAAGGGCAATTTCTACTCTCATTTTCTATGCTCATTTGCCAGTAAAACCAACTCTTCTCTCAGATGGGGTTTTGAAATAATTCTTGCAGGCAGCTAAGAGGACTTGCAGTTATAATACTTGACATGAATCTTCATGACACTGCACTGGGGTTCATTACTCTTTCCTGCTATCCCAATGAAGATGAAGTGGGGCAACCGAGGCCATTCAGGAGGTCAGCAACAGCATCACCATTCATGGCCCTCTAACTTGTCTTCCAGACCATGCAGGAGGCTCTAACTTGAGTTGACATGAGAAGCTTCACTGCACTGTTTCCATCATCTTATCGCTTGTGGCACAACAAGGCTTTTGAATCAATCTGCCAGTTACTTATACTTGGGAAAAGAGCATTCACAGATGAGGTGGAGGTTTTTCCAGACATTAGTAGGTACAGTGGATCAGACAAAACTGCAAGGAAAATTTTTAGTTGTAAAGATTTTTACAGTTCTGAATCTTTTTGTTTGGACTTTTAAAAATTAAGATATGTTCCTTTTTTTTTTTCTTTCTTTTCTTCTTTATCTCTCCTCCTGTTAGACTTATCCCACTTTGTTACTGAGGAAGTAAGAGTAAGACAGGGGAGGAGAAAAAAAGGGTCAGAAGACATTAGAAAATTCAAGTGGCACATGAAAATAAAAGATGGGTGAGATTCAGCTGCCTAACCTTAGGCAACATGAGATATATGAGATACTTCAGGTTTCCCTTCAACTCAAGCTTTGCAAAGGCATGGTCTCTATTAGGTCCTCTGTCATGTCTGCATCTGTGTGCAGATGTCTTGGATGCTCTAGCACATCTAAAGGGCAACAGATACCCTGGCTTGGGCAGCAAAATCATCTTGGCTCCATCTGTCTTTCTTGAATAAAACAGAAATTTTCTGACAGATGTGTGGAATTTTCAGGATTCAAAAAAACACCTACATACTTTGAGGGACTGAAAAATAATATTCTCCCTTGTACAAGTTTATGAAAGTCTCCTTAGAATCAGTGTCAAGGCAATAACGCATGGTGTGCCAGCCCAGGTGTATTTGCTGCCATCTTCTATATATGTGCCATTAGCTGGCAGGCATGCACATAACAGAGGTTTCCATAAGCTGTTCTTTTTAATGTAAAATTACCTCTTAGTGTGCTGAACTTATTTGTGCTTTTAACTTTTAAGGTGTTAAATACAGGAATCTGGCTTTCCTCTGGCATGCTCAGTCTCTTGCATATATACATGCCTCAAGGTATTGCATATATGATGATTATAACTACCATTTTAAAGTGTTTTTGTCTTCAAAATATGCTTGGTGGTGCTCATGACAGGATATTCAGTATTTGCCTGAAAATCTCATAACTTAAATAAGCATTTACCATCAACCTAATCTAATCTAATCATAATCAATACCGATACTGTGGGATCTTGTAAAACATGACCCACATGGCAAGTTCTGCCACTTGTTAATTACGCCCTTGGAGGCAGCAGTCAATAACTCCCAAGGGTTAGATGGTTCCTACTTAGTCAGGTGTTTTTATGGAGTACGGCTGACATTCAATAAGGACTTCTGCAACCACAGAAAACTTTATACTATGACATACAAATTAAAAGGTTTAGGAAAGAGAGAAATTAGAGAATTGTTTGGAAAAAAAGAAAGAGAAGCTGGCCACAGAGCCCTGCAGAGCAGGCCTTCAGGGAACTGACAAGACAATTTTTCTTTTTTGGAAAAAACATTTAATAGAGGTTTGTGTCTCATCCAAAAACAACACAGCAGCCTGAACTAGCTCATAAGTCACCACAAGTACTTCTTTCAAAAAAGTCCAAACCTTTGGCTTGCGTACTTCGACATAGCTCCACAGAAAGAAGGTCTTCCAGCATCTGGCAGATGAGAATCTGTCCAAATTAGTATGTCCACTGATATTCAAAGCAGATAATCTTGTTCTTTTCTCTGTGTTTAATATGAAAACATTTGTGGTGAGAGTAATTTATGAAATAGAGAAACTCTGAAGAAGAAAGGATAGAAGCAAACATAAGCTCACTGCCTTTTCTTCTCCTGGAGAAAGTTGGTTTTAATTCTGTTTTAAGCTGCTGATTTAAGTGGTCAAGTCTTGTCAAAAAACACATGTGGTTGGGTTTTTGTGCCACAGTTTGACCACCTACGTTAGTTTAGAAAAGCATGAGGAGGAAGTTGGATGACTTGTCTATACTGTATATCCATCCCAACATTCAGTTATTGGTGCTATCGTTCTTTCCTAATTTTATTGATTTATCCACTTACAGTAACAAATAGATGTTCACAAATGTTCATTTGTGCAATATGAAGGAAAGGGCCCTGGAAACAAAGAACCAGGACTGAGAAAGCAATGGAGGTTGCACAGGAGAGGCAAAGAGAGCAGGACCATTGGTGCCTTGGGCTGTGATCCATAAAGACCTGCTCTGAAGGCAGCGTGGAATTCCCGGGGTGCCCAAGCAGGGGCCATCTGCCCACATCCTAATGGAGAGGGAGGTCCTGGCTCTGTGTTTCACGTGAGATGAATGTAAACTCACACCAACTTCTGTCTACAGGTGAAACTGATGCAATACATCAGCCATGTGGGTACTCCTATGCTAATTGCCTTGCTTGCATCTCATTCAAAGTCAGCCTACATTCAGATGATGCTGTGTGTCATGCTATGGTAACTTAAGAAACGTGTGCTTGAGATGGCTGTCTCACAGGAAAGACGTGAGAACTGTATGGGCATGTACTCCTGGTCTATTGCAAATGCAAAGTGAAATGGGTTAGTTTCTTCCATGTCTGAAACTCATCTTTGCAGTACAACAGACTGAGAGCTAGCACATGGCCAGTGACTGCCTCAGCTAAAAGATATTTCTCCACTAGGTGTGGTAGTATTTTTAGCCATTCTAACGTGGTTATAAGGATAAGTCTGGTCATGCCCTCATATGTCTTTCTTTGCCTTATCTGGTTAGACAGTGCCCCTTTCAGAACAGAGACAAGCAATGTGACATTTCAGGTACTACTGCAATCTTAATTGCAAGTCATTCTAGTAGCTGAGGTGACTAATGTACTAAAGATACACACGTGCATTCATACAGACAGCACGCATTGCAAAAATGACTTTGCCAGTCATTTCTCTTAACTCAATAGAAAATACTACGATGTGTATTCTGTCGCTGAAGTCTTAGTGTTGCCCCTGAACAGCATACAGCTGGGCCCAACTTTTAAAAATAGCAGCAAGGTATGTATGAAAGTGCAGTTTGGTTCAGCAGGAAAGAAGAAAACATTACCTCAGTAGGAACAGGTTTTGTTTCTCTCACTGACAAACTGCGAGGAGTTAGCTTTGTTTCATAACGAAAATTTCATTTAATTCAAAATGAATCATTCAAGCACTCAAAGGAGAAGTGAGAGGAAGGGGTTAAATTCAAAGAGGGAGTGTGGAGGTGAGAGGGCTGTCCCTCTTTAGTCTAGTGGCCGGCAGTTAGGGCACAGTCGCGTTCATTTCAGGGATAGAAGGAGGCTCAGCCAGTGGAAGATGCTAACATGACCCCAACACTGTGCAACATTAAACACTTAAAAAGGTTTTGGGTTTTGAATTCAGAGACCTCAGCCTACTTGGTTACCATGGCAAACAATCACTGGTAGAAGTCTTTTAACCTTTAATTAAAGATACACAAAAAAGGAGGAAAAACAGTTTAAGCACTTGAAAAATAAAGTATTAAGTAAGACTTTCCTTTTTAAAAGTGTCCATTATTCCTCTTCCCTTAGCTGTCGACAGTTTTTATTGTAATGCTTCCCTTCCTTTATTTAAGTTCATAGCAGCAGTAGCTGTTCTTGGGGAAAGAGAGACACTCATCGAGATAGACTGGATCTGTTGTTACTACTCATTTTTGGACTCCGCTCTGCTCACTTGGAAACACACATATATGCAAGGGGAGAGAAAAGAACAGCAAAACCAAAAAATATGACTTCCTTTTCTGGTGTTGACTTTTACTTGTAGCCTCAGTGCAAGAAAAAGACAAGCACAATACCCAGCCTTAGCCCCTCTGAGATCTGTGAAATTTCTACCAGTGTCTGCCTCTTTCAGACATTGCTTTTGGGTGTCTCCCTGACTGCAGTTCACAGCTGTGTTGCACAACCTGTACCCCTCCTGTCTAGGCTAGTTTGATTAAACAGAAGGTGAAGGAGAAAGAACAAGGAGAGAAGCGTGTGAGGAAATGACCAAGCAACTAAGAAAGGGGTGACATCAGGACCTCTGATCTCATCTTCCAAGTGGGTTTCCAGGACTGAGTTGAAGTTGGTGGAGCTAGCAATGACATCTGTGTGTCTCCTGGCCAGAAACTGGCCAGAAGGTCTGACCAGATCAGGTAACGAAGTGACAAGTGTCACAGGGCTAACTTAGGTCTCAAAGTTGGCAATGACATCTGTCAGGATTTCTACTTTCTGTGCATCTATCCTATCATCAGTATCAAAATGGATGTCCCTAGAGGATGGTGAACACGCCAGCAGCCACCAGTTATGTTTATCTCCTGGCACGCCAGTTTTGCTCCATTGATTTTGGCATTCATCATGTATATCAGTCCTGACCTCAGCACAGCTTTTGGGTAATATCAGGAAGACTTTCTGTTCGAACTAATTTGGTCTTCCTATCTTTAACTTGTGCTGACTGTACAAGTAATTTTCTTTAGCAGACTGAGCTGCATTTTTTTACCTTATGAGCTTTAGTATGTGGGTCTGCCTGATGTAGTGCTTGTGCAGGATGTGCAATGCCCTCTTCTGCTGCTGTATCTGCCCTTCTGATTTCCCAGGAGAGTGCCACAGACATGAGAGCAGGGGGATCCTGGTGGAGGCACTCTGTCAACAGCACTTTGGTGTTCCTTAATAGTCCGATACTCATTAGCACAGACTGGGGAAACCAGGTGAACCGTTTCCATGTGAGGGTCTCAAAACACCTTCTGCGTAGACCAGGACACATCAATGGCGGGGACTAAGAACAACTCACCTTAGTATGCAGCACAGCACAACCTCATGGTATTCTCCTGAGAGATAAGTGATGCTGGTTCAAGTTCCCCCAGGCAGAGGAGGAAATTAAACCCAGGACTCCCACATCCTTTATGAGTGAATAAAAAGCGGCTGTCTTCCTCTCAGCTTTGTGAATATAATCCTGACATTTTTTCCAGGAAAGCAATTTGGTAAGTCCACACTGAATTCGACAATCGTTTCAGGACAATGGAAAAAGCATTTTTCAATGAGAAGAATACTGACTAAAAAAATATTCTCCTGAACATAGTGACAATAAAACAACCAGGCAGACCCCACTGCTCTGCCATTTTATATCCAATAGCTGTGGGACAGGGAGGCTCTAATGCTCGCAGGCAATGGAGGAACTTATCTGGCAATGTGAAATCTTGGTAGGAAAAACCCATTTTGAGGGAGTAATGAAATCCCGTAGGAATGGCAGATGAAATCCGAACACTCGTGGGACTGCTTTGAATCCTGACACAAATGCCATGGTGTACAGGAAAACCTGTGAGGAGCAGACCCACTCTATTTGCTGTTATGTGGCCAACGTTCCAGTTCTAATTAGGTACTAAAGGCCTGAGAAGGTTCAAACTCCGTGTTTGTAAGAGTTCAAAGACAGGGCTGTATGAGGCCCTGCTGGCAACTGTAAGATTGAAAAAGCAAGCAGAGGAAAAAGGGTTCTTTATGTCTCCAACCTTCTTTACTGCTCTCAGAACTGTGTCTACTGGTGGCCGTGTCCAACACAGAAAATAAGAACTGACAGAAGTCAAAATCTGTGTAGTGAGATGCTCCACTACCAAAGAAAACCCACCTGTAGAAACAAAAACAAATGTCAAACAACTGCGGGTTGTTTCCCTGGCAGCCTGTCTTTCCAGTCTTCTCTCAAGAGAGGAGTAGGTCACTCTGTGTGTTTGTGTGTGCACCAATGCGTGTGTGTGCATGTATGCGGGGCTGAGGATGGGCCTGGGAAGAAGTAAACAAGGAAACTTTCAAGAAGCAGACAGCATCCTGAGCCTTGTGGGGAGCAAGTATGCCTGTGATGGCAAGCAATGTCAGATGGTGGCTGTTACTCCACCCAGCACTTCCCCTCTTATTCTGAAGGAATGCAATTGTGGACGCACTTCTCCTTCCTGTTTGGAGCTCAGGGCTGTGGAGGACAGATTGGTAACCTCGGCAAGAGGGAAAACTGGGGTTGTGAGTTTGTGTTCGTTGTCTGCTTTACAGAGGTGGGACAAAGTAGTAGAGATGTTACTCAAATCCTGCAGCATCAGGTCATGCAACTGGTCAGTTTTCTATGTTGTTAAATGGGAATAGAGGAGCTATATGTCCTCTTCAAGCATTTCAAGCACTGGGGTACAGTTAGACCATGAATCCATCCTCAGTAGAGGTAATGTTTTATTAGCAGTGACATTAAAGTGATGTGAGTGTGTTTGCTCCCCTGCCTGGACAAGGCGTGAGTATTCCTTCCAGGGTAACACCACTGAAGCAGTATATGGGCTGTCTGGAGATGTACAGAGCCATGGCTGGTTGTTGAGTGCATCAGCAGTGTCACTGAGCTGTGATACATAGAAGAGAAGGGCACAGGTGACAGCCTGTGGAAATGGGACAGCATGGAAGACCATGGGGGAGAATAAGCATTGATGGTTGTCTGGAAATTGGTTATGTCCCAGTAAAAAATGTTTGGTTTTCAGACAGATGAATTCCCTGTTCTAGCTTCCTGCTAGGCCACCCAGATGCTACCACCAGTGTGAAGGAGCGAAGAAAATGTGTGGCTGGAAGTAGAGGGGAGGATGGAACAGTTTCTATTGGTCTTAGCCTACATAACAAGCTCATCTAGTATGACTATGCGAACATAAGCTCCTGTGATCCATTACCTAGAACTTCTAAATGCCACACTGCTTCATAGCTCCTTTATTTTAGGGAAGGGAGGGACTTCAACAGTTGAGATGCAGAGTCAATTAGACTGCAGATGGCCATGCCACTGTGCAAGAGCACACATCTGCCTGTGGGAAAGCAAGGTGGTCCTGAGCAAAGGGCAATGGATGTGAAGGCTAGAATGGAGGCTGCATGTTTGCTCTGCCAAGCACCTTCCTCGCCTCTCTCCAGCCAACACGAGCTCATATATACACCTATATGCACATGCATGCTCTTATACAATTGGGTGTAATAAGGAATGAACAGGGACAAAAAAGAAGTCTGTCTGGCCCCAGTGGCCATAAAATAGAATTGCTACCATACTGGCCAACATGGGCTGTGGCAGTGAGGCTTTCTTTATCATGCCTGCTCTTAGTGCTGTGCACTGTATGCAGTAAATGTTCCAGGTACAGAAGGAGCAGAGAGTTGCGGAAACTGCGTGCTTGATCAACCTGGCATCACATCTGTGTGGGTACAGTAGTAATGATACCTGGTGTGCCCAGAGCCCCTTACCTTCTCTGGCGACAGTGGTGTCACTCACTGCTTTTCCTGCTGCCAGGCTAGGACACAGGACAAAAACCAAAGACTTCTGTGATCCAATTGTACATCAACACCTTAAACTGCTTTGAGTCCAAATGAAACTCAGTAAGGACAGCAAGAGTGCTCGCTGATGCTCTCGGATATCAAACTACAGCTCTACGAGAGGCAATACACAGGGATATGCCAAAGTCTTACAAACTACAAACTCAGCCCCGGAGCCTGTGGCATAATCCCTTTGATCAACAAGACTGGGGTTACTGTAGGTTCAGGGTTGACATAAAAACAACCAATCAAGCAAGACCACCTACATATTTAAATTAACCTTTTTCTGTGGGGCAATACAATTTTCTTTAGGGATTTTTTTCTTTTCTGCATGGAGCTCTCTGTGTCTCTGTTTGCCTCCACACATCATTGCTGTGATAGATACAGGCATTGTTATTCAGGTACTTAGGCCTGTAATACTGCAGATGAGCAATAAGCAAGGTTGCCAGAGGTTTTGTTTTAAAATAATCTTTTGAACTCAGGGAACTTTCCAATAATCACTATGTACTTTCATTAAAAAAAAAAAGAAAAAAATCAAAGAAACCAACCCCCAAATGTCTTTAAATCTTACATGTAATTTAAAAAATGCACAAATATTCTTTCATTTCTTTTTTGCAGAGGGGGAACAGAATCAATTTGCCATGGTTATGCCTCCTGCCAATTGTCTAGAATTTCCAGGATTTAATCTTTCATCCATGTGTGTATCCACTATTTACCTTTGAATGAGATAATGCATAATGCATTGGGCTTTATGGAAATGAACCAAGAAAACCTGCTTTTTTTAAAAAGGAGAAAGTTGTACTCTCCCTTTATGGCCTAGTAAAATTAGTGCCAATGTTACAACAACAGTGAAGGCACAAGAATGTACAGGTTAACTTAGTATGAGCTCAGAAGATGTCACACATGAAGGGAATCATGTACAGTGCAGTGGTCCTGCATTCCTCCTCTGCTTGAGTCTTAGTACTGGTAAAGTAGCATCACTGCTGTAACATAAGCAGATGTGGGATGTTCACTGTCTTCTACCCCTGGATGGGACTAGGTCTTTGCTAGTGCTTAAGAATCTCAGGGAGGTTTAGGAATTGTGCAGTAACATGATCAAAATGTAGAAGTAAGGTATGGAAGGCTGTAGATACACCTGCTACCAGCAGTAGGACAGAGGGCCTTGTGGGTAACAGGAGATCATAAAATGGAGGGTCATTTTGAACAGTAAGTACCTGCAGATGACTCTATAGGTGTTCTCCAGACACAATTATCCTTGGTTTGAATGCTGCTTTCCGCTGTACCTAGAGCCAAGAATTAAGTAACTGAAATGGATTCTGGCTTTTTTTCTTTGTGAAGAAGAGGTAGAAGTAGCTTTGATGTAAATCAGGCCCGATGCTATCTCATGCTCTAAGCGTCGGGTCTGTCTGCAACCGTCAGTAGAGAGAAAGCAACACTTTGACATGCCTCTCCTCTCTCTCTGCTTCACACGCATATACGAACATCTACGTAGCCTCAAAGAGCCAGAATCAGCAGAGGTCTTTTAAGAGGTTTCCTGTCTAAGGAGCAGTGGGTGTGAGTAGTACATGGCCTGTTATGGGGAATTTTGTCTCAGATTTCTTCTCATGGTAAGATTTGACTTTTTTTTCTGTTGTCAGATGTTTTTTCCTAAAAGCTTTTATTGGCTAGAGCAGGGATTAGACTCTTCCTGAAGCATATGCATGGGGGCATTGCTCACTTCTGGCATATCTGTTGATATCTGGCTAACTGTGACAGAAGCATAAAGGAAAAGCAAAGGGTCATGGGCATGGAATTCAGCGCACAGACTGGATCAAACTCCAACACTCTGCACTACACCAGGAGATGGAAAAATTGGCTGTGGCTTGCTAAACTAGGTCTCATCCTCTTACTCGGTGGTCAACCAACTGTCCTTCCTTTACAGAGAGGCCAGAGAGGTCAGAGAGGCCAGGTAGCCAGAGGTAGCATGAGGAAATGTAGTATTTAGCTTTTAACAACATCATTCCCTTGTGGCCCTTGGTGAAGAAGGGAAGCTGTGAAGTGTGGAGCACCACAAACTCATAAGGAGGGCTCCCTTAAAGTGGTCTCTCTGGGACTATGTTGTGCTACATTTTGCTGGAAATGCTATTCTTTTCTTTTTGAAAATGGTAATTCTGTGTGCCTTTCTCTTCCTGGTACAAACTAGGCAGAATTACAGTCGCTGAGGGAACACAGCTGGAGAACCAACATAAGTGTGAAGAGATTCAAGACAACAGACTGAGTTAATCACATTGTGCCATGGGGCTGATGGTCCTGATGAAGGTGTATCTTCCATTGAGAACTCATTCAGCAGTACATGAATGTGTTGTTTGATACCACCTCATCATTCCAAATCAAGAAGTTGTCTTTCAAAACAGCTTTTATGTAGACAAAGGCTGGAGGAGATGTGAATTTCTTCCAAGACAAGAAAGTAACTTTGACCTTCCGCTCACTGTAGAATTGTAACAGGTGGCTCATAAATGGTCCTTGTTTCATCTAGCTAGGGAAGAGACAGGAATGCTGAGCCTGAGCTGTGTTGCACACAGAGAAACTCCTGCATCTGCATGCAGCCCTCCCGATTCCACAGGGGATATACTTAGGCCCCACAAGCTTGGTTGACTTAGGCTTGAGAAAGCTAAGCATGGTAGCCTCATGTAAAGGAGTGTAATATCTACAGGGAGAGCAATCGGTGAGGGACTGCTAAAGCAAAACATGGAGCTTTGGTTCCGGCAGGAGATGAGAGCAACTTGCTAGCAAGGTCTCCCTCCAGCAGGCAATTAAAAAAATGACCTTGGAGAAGAATACAGCAAATTAATTTGTCTCTGATGAGAGGTTTTGGAGAGTCTCTTGCAATTTTATGCATGTTGGCTAGAGAGCCTTGCCCTGGCAAGCACTCTTGCCTGTGCCAGGGACGCAGACAGCTGCTGACTCTTCCATCACACTTGAGAGGGGCTTTTAAAAAAAGGTAGTGCTACTTGAAAGACAGAATAAATTTTGAGGGGATATGGCAAGGCAGCCCTATTATGCTTGTAACTGGGGGTTGAAGGGAGAACGAAAGGAGAGGGGTTGGTGGATGGTCAGATTAGGATATGTGTCTTCATTGCGAGGAAGTTTGTGATGAGTGGAAGAACTCATCACAAGGATGAGAGGCCTTCAGCACGCTGGGGAGGGGATCAGCAGCTGGAGTACTTTCATGCCCAACACAGGTCTAGGGAAAGGGGGTAGAGTGAGTCTCTAAAGGACAAAGGTCAGATAGTTACAAACCTTGTCAAGGTGACCAAGTAACTTGGTCCAGGCCTTATTCTGCCAGGCTCCCTCCTAAACATCACATTTGAGAGCACTCTGTTTAATATTAGGTGTTTTCCCTTCTTTGAATGAGAATAAGTTAATCATCCCTCTAAGAGAGGGCTTGTGAGTATCTGCTTCTCCAAGACCTCCCACAAGTAACTTTCCAAAACAGAGGAGAAACTGAGCTGTGATGGTATTCAGAGCTCACAGATCCCCACAAACCAGAGATGCAGTCTTAGCTAGAAGAGACTGCTCTAAGGAAACCTGAGGAATGAACACCATTCCCTTCAGTACTTATTACTATCCTCTTTTTCCCTTGCTGTATGCCTTGGCTACCTTCCTGGTAGCCAAGTGCCTACCCTGCAAACGAACAACAGTCTCTCAGTGCAACTTTGCCATGCACTAATCACTTGCTCACTCTTTTCTTGCCCGCAAGGAGTGGGAGGCGGGCAGGAACCCAGGGGTCTAAGCCTGGAGCAAGTAGGAAATAAGACTGTTCCTGTAGTCCTGAAAAGAGAAGATGTCAGGGTGGAGCCCCTACATCCCTTTGTCACCATGCTCTAGTCAATGACTGCAGTGTCTGGTCTCAATCAAGAGTGATTAATGAACGACCCATTTTTGTCCCTAGCAGATGCTTGTAGTAAGTGTGTTGGCTAAGGTTTGGAGTGAAGTAAAATACACCATTTAACAGACAGACACACTTGCAGTGAAGATGAGTCTTTTTTTTCTTTTTTTTTTTTTTTTGTGGAAGCGGGGAAAGGATTTAACCCTCACTGAGTGAAGGAGTTGCTGATTTAGTCAAGTTGAGAACAGGATGCGACACATTGGTCTAGTGCATTGACATTTGCATCTTCTGAGTGAGAGTGCTTGTTTTCACTGGAAGAGCAGCAAGACTGCCTTTTGAAACATTTAAAGGTAATTAAGCTTTTGGAGGAAAATAAGTGAATATATTTTGATGGAAGCTTTGTGTCTCTCTGGACCTACCAGAATGGCTACCGAAAGACTTCAGCATTTCTATGCTTGCATCTTTTTAAACTGTGTGGTCTGTTTTGGGAGTTGTAAATAACCACATTTGCATTTTACTTTCACCTGATGTAAGAGTGATTTCAGGGTAATTGACTAACAACAAAACATCACTGATCTAAAATTAAAAGAATGTGTCCTTCCAATGCACGTCAGCTCAGGCTGAGAGCAAGTATCAGAAGGGTAGGAGAAGATGTCTTTTCCACTGACTAGCACTGACTAGGAGAGCTCTCTGGCATACAGCAAAGGAAGAAAAGACATGCTTGAATGCTTAAGTCCCAAATGAATTTTGCATAAAGAAAAAAAAAGCCAACTTTTGCCCCATAAGTACAGGCCTTCCCTCCCCACTTTGAAGCCCGTTGGGACTCCAGTACTAATTGCTGGTGGCTGGTACCTTGCACAGGGGCTGCACTGTGTCAGGCAAAGGAGAGAGAAACCCGTCAGGGTTGTGTGGAAGAATCCCTGGGCACATCCAGTCTCCAGACACAAGCTCAACCTATATCTGTTCCTGGATTTAAAAGCACTGTAGAAAAGTGCTACACAGACACAGTCTAAATACGCTAAAAGCTAATTGGGACACGAAGGAGGACTTAATTCTTTAGAAATATCAGGGAAAATATGTACCCTTCCTCCAAGGAAAATAAAACAAATGTTATCTCCTTCCAAAAGGGACAGAATCAAAAGCAGTCAAAAAGTCACCCATACAGCACATGACAGCAGCACAGTTGGATCCCGACACAGTCTTCTAGCTCTCCGTGCTGCCATCGGGAGAAAGCAGCACTCAGCCTAGTGAGTCCAGGCCCTTGTCCACAATGTGTTAGACTACTGTCATAGAGTCCTCATGAATTTTTCACTGCGGCAAACTCTGAACCTTACGCTACATGTGTCCATTTGTATAGGAGACAGAAAGTAAAATTAAACAGGGTATGTGATTAGGTATTTCATGCCACATCATATTCTACTAGGGTTTAAAAGGCATAACTAGCATTTGCTAATGACCCAAACTAAGGTCCATATGCTTCCACATGCCTGTCTCCCAACTTCCGTATGATACAAAATCCTACAGACATACATTATGCATTTAAGTTTGGGCAGGATTTGTGCCCCTGTGTGGACATCTTTCTTGTTGTGCCCCTGTTCTGGAGAGTTACTCCTGGAAACCAGTGCCACAGTTCTTAAAAGGAATGATAGTGAGGCATCTGTGGGCAGATATGCAAAAATGACTCACACAAGAATGGCCAGTTAGTCCCTTCATTGCTAATATAGGTAGGCCAAAGCTTATTTGGACCATGGCTACCCTGCAGAACTTTACAAAATTTGCTTTTATTCTTTCTATTCCCTGTCTACGAAGTAGTATTCATATTAGCAAAAGCAGGAACCCTAAGGTGGAGAAGCAGCAGGTAAGTAACCGCTGGGATCCCCTGTCCTGACTGCCGCCTTATCTGGTTGGCAAATTGCTTAAAAAAATGCCAGGTGCTTACAGCCATGGCTGACCAGTCACCCAACCCCGTCTGGCCTTGGGTGGTAAGTGGTGCTGGGCACAGCCAGTTCCTACTGAGAGAACAGCTGAGGATCTTGGGTGTTGCAGCAGAGCTTACAGCTTTCCTGGGGCTGTGACTGTGTTAGCTGTGGTCAGGAATATCATGTGCAAAATGTCCTGAGTGCAAACAGAGCCTTTGGAGAAAATGTGACTGGGACTGTGTTTCACCAGCTTCCTGGAATGGAACGGGATATGTTTTTACCTGGAAGCCTTTGCCAGCAAAACTGTCTTTCTGCACCAGCTGCAAGGGCCAGTCTCTTCCTGTGGATAGGTCCCTGGTGTGGCTAAGCAAGCTGCTTTCAGGACTGAAGTTTTCTAGTATTGGCTTTTCACCCAAAACCTGTGGTGCAATCTCAGGCCTGGCTTCAGCTGGCGAGAGGAAAAATGTCTTATCATGTCTCTAATGATCTGGAGCTAAACACAAGCCCTTCAACAGAGGTGATAATGCAAATGGGGTTTAGCTTCTATTTAACGTGGTTTTTAAAACTGCTTTATGCAAACCAGTTTTAAAGAATAGTTGAGTCCTACCTCTGGTAGCCAAGCAAAACTGCCTCTCAGGCAAGAAAAGTGTTTATAGGCAAAGTTTTTGAAAAGTATTAACGTGATTTTGCAGGCCAATGTAGACAATCCCCCAGGGTTGAAATCAGCCCTGTGTTTTTAAAAAAATAGCAGAAATAGGATGGATGTTCCAGCTGACTAAAGTTTTCAGAAGATTTTAATTAGCTGGGAATGAACAATAGAGAAATGCAAAGCATCGTACTGGGCCGGCTCAGTTTGAGGAAGCAATGCAGCTGTGTCAGTGCAGTGCCCCATGTGCAGCGGCTCCTGACTTTGAGGACACCACAACAGCACTTGCAGTCCAGGTACTGGGCCACCCACCCACCACGGTCCCAAGCCAGCACGGCTGAAGCTGACTTGAGGTCCTTCACCCCTCACTTTGTGGTCCCAGGCCGTGGAGCAGCAGCAGGTCTGTGGCAGGCGGTAGCTGGTAGATGCTGATGCTGTGTTGCTAATCTTCACGTGCGCTGTAAAATGGTGTATGAGAGGAGTCATACCTCCGTGTTACCTGGCTTGATAGCATATTTGAGTTAAGTGACATTCCCCTCCCTGCACTTTCCCCCCATCCTTTTTAAGGTAAAAAAAGAAGAAAAGAAAGGAAGCTTACACTCTGATGCTGGGTCAGTGGATATGGGATAATTCAAATTCAGCACCTTCCTCCAAGCTATGTGGTACCCAAGGGACAGTATCTTACTCTGCTCCATCCTATCACTCTGTGCACTTGTAGGGGCTTATGGTATTACTGCAAAACACTCTAGACATGCACAGCATGAAGAAACAAGTTGAAAGGTACATTTGGATGCTCCAGACTCAAATCTGATAAACTCACAGGATTCACGTGGCCTCTGACACCAGGTGATTGCAAATGGTAATAAATACAATCCAAATTTAGGTTGGCACATGCTTTCCTAGCAAGGGGGAAAAAATAACTGCATTTTAACAGACTAAGTGGTTAGAGAACTTTGTTAATTCAGACATAAACCTGTTAGCATAAAATATTGCCGGAGGTCTGAAATGGCCTCAGACAGTTTACATTTTTCATCAGGATCGCTGTTAGAGACAACTAACCCTTTCTCTCCCTAAGAATAATGTTGCTTTTCCACAAGGCAACCCAAAAGCCAATCTCTTTGTACACAAGAGAAATGCCTCTAATCTAGACTTTATTAGACTGATCATTATATAATGGCTTTAGAAACTCTGGACAAAATAGAGGAGTGGGTTTAGTTGATGGTAATGTCAGATTGCTGTCAATAATCCGCAGCAGATGCAAACGTGTGACCCTTTTTCCCCTTAATTGTTGAATATTTATTTTTATCTTATAATGTTAATAAGGTTTATTGTGCTGCAGAGAGAGCTGATATCACATGACCTTCATCTTCCTGACTCACAACAAAACCAGAAACATTACACTGCCTGTCACGTCCTGTTGTTTAATGATAATGTGTAGGTTAGTTGCTTTTCTTCCCCACACAATATTATTTATTCCTTTCGGACTGCCTTCCCTTATTTGGAGTTGCCATCGTGCTGAGCAAAAAAGCGTGACTGAAATAGGAGGTTCTGGAGCACCTTTTCAGTATGAGCAGCGGGAACAAAAAAAAAACCAGCCCCCCCCCCCCTAGTTTTTAGACAGCACTTGATCAGTTTATGAATGGCATTATAAGAAGTGATTGCCTACAAGAGCAGGGGACCAGATTTCATGAAGCAGGAGGGACCTAACAATCAGTCTTCCTAAATAAGACCTAGATAAAAGCCTGAGTAACCCCAGTCTCAATAAACAAAAACAGACTATGCAAAGGACATGGGAGGAAAAAACCAGACAATCTTCATTTTCTTTGGAACAAAATTAGCTCCACTCATGTATATTTGAGATGGCAGGAACCCAAAGTAAAGGTTTGCATCTGGTCCTCTATTTGTGCTGTGCTGAGCCAGGATCCCCAACCCAGATAACTCATTTTGGATCAGTCATGTCGGTGTTGCATAGGACATAAGAGCCAAATTGATACAGACAGAAGAATGCAATAGCTTGGAGAGCTAGGCTGTAGCTTAGGCTGCACCTTTTCACAGCGCTGCAAGGAAAGGTGAGGCTCATATGTGGGTGGATTAACCGGATCTTGAATTCACAGACCCGGGAATGAATGACTGCAGTTCCCAAAGCACTGAGCAACACCGCCGCATCTGGCAACTGCTTCTTGCTCCCTCCGCAACAAGGGAAAAACCAAGGTGTGCCTCAGGCCCAGCATCTCCTGCCAGTCACTGGGGCAGAGCAATTCTTGGCCCCATGTCTAAACTAAGCAGGTATGGAAATCCTTGTCAATATGCTTCAGAAAAGCAAGCCCAGGGTGGAGGATGCACGGTTAAGAAGCACAGAATAGCTGGGAAGTTCAGCCTCCAAACACGGCCTGGCTATGAGTGGTCTTGCTGGAAGGAATGGGACTAATTGTGGAGGAGGTCTGCCACCTTCTGCGGACAGGCTGGACCTGTCTCTGGCTTTGCATCAACAGCTTGGCAAGGGGTGCAGCAGGAAGCCCGGAAGATTTACTGTATTGTCTGTGCCAGAAATCTCCAGCTGCACAGTTCTGAACACAAACTTTGTATATCCTCAAAACAGTGAAGATAAGTAATTTTTGGGTTTGTTACACATTTTAAATGGAGTGAGAGCCCTCAGCTATTCCAACACATTCCCTTTGCAGGTTCATTAATGAGACCTATGGGAATTGGATTGGGTTCTTTTTCACTCTGTTATTTGGACTGTGAGAAAAAAAATTGCAGAAAGGAGAAGCTATTTTCAAGCCAGGACTTTTTTTTTCTCTTTCAAAACTGAAATGTTTACCAGGCTTCTGCCGTTAAGTCCAGATATTTGGGGTATTTATTAGAGCTGTGCAGAGAATAGTCTAGACTTCTGTGTATGGTTAATTTTACTTAGATCTCTGTGATCAATTATTTACATTGCTTTTTTTAAACATTATTTTATGGTATGAAAATAATATTTCATGGTATAATGTTTCAGTCTATGTGGTAGTGAAACAATATAGTACTTTTATTTTGTTCAGAGTGCTTTGTAAGCATTAATGAAATGAATGTTAGGGTGCACTTGTGAATTAGGCAGTACATCCCAATCACAGTGACATGAAAACCAGGTCTTCCCCCCAAAATGGTTTTGCACCAGTATAACTATTTTGATTAGGGGGGATCATTTTTACTAGGATAATAAAAGCTCCACAAACCCCAAGCCTGGTTGCAGTTATACCAAAAATGAAAGTACTGTATCTGGGTCTGGCTGTCCCCCAAATACTGGTATCAGCACTCCTCCACTGACTCTAAACTGGCATAGGCCAGGTCTTGGTTTTCAGCCTGTTACATCAATACTGATGTAGCTAATGTGTGACAGATGTCGTGGTGAAATCATAGATCCATTGAAGTCACTGGCAAAACTCCCATTCATTTAAATAGTCCCAAGGCTTTGCTCAGCACAATTTAGGCTCCATGTGCAATAACCAAAACACAGGTCACCCCCAGTTACAACATGGCTGTTTCCCCAACCCAGGAACAAGATGATCAGAAAGTGGCAGTGTGCACGGTGTCTGGATGTGCTGCTGTAACTGGCTTCCTCAGGCATATGCATGTGGTGGGCAAATCCAGTGGGGTCAATTGCCACAGAAACACTTCTGCCCACCACTTCTCTTCTGCCATCCTGCAACATCTGTGTGACACCTACAGAAGTCACTGTAGTGGGCAAGCAAAGCTTTAACTAGTTTTGAGGCAATTTAGTATTGAAAAGGAAAGAAGAGCTGGTACTACATTAACTTTCAGCTTCGCACTGGCTGCCTCCTAGATGCCTGGAAACCTTGTTCCTGCTGTGTAGGGTTTCACTGGTGGTGTGGGCCCAGGATTCAGTGCACAGCCTCTGGGAGTCATGGGGAAATCACACTGCAGTCACATTCCCTGAGCCAGGAAATGGGCACAGATGCCCGTGGGCCACCTGCACTGCCCCATTTTTCCGTGCTTCTGAGCTATGTGTGCCCCTGTGTCCTGTGTGTGGTTATGCAAACAAAAGCGGCCTGTGCTGTGGAGCCACAGTCCCAGCTCTGTGCTGTGTGCGGGCACAAGAAAAGCTTCTCCATGTCTCCCTTAGGGAAAAACAACGGTCTGGATTTTTTTTCGGTGTCTCTCCTTGAAGCAGTTTGTGTGCCATAAGCAGCATGCTTACCACTCTCTGGGAATCCACAGGACATGTTGATTCCTCAGCGAGTAGTGTTTAAGAAGAAATAGCATCCACTTCTGTATGGGCTGATCTACTAAGAAACAGCATCATGTGCTCTGGCTATGCTTTGTGATGCAGTGGTGCTTTTGATATCCAGTTTGTTTAAAGCCAGGCAGGGTATGTCTGCCATACACTGTAGTGAAGTGAAGTCAGAACCTACTGCACTCCTAAGGGTAACTTCTTTTATCATTAAAATAAATCAGACAGCATTATGGACTGCAACAGCAAAGATTGGGCCTCTGTTTTCAGCAGAGGAAAAGCTGAGTGCTAAATGGTCCCATCCTCACTCTGGTTCCTATCCCCTGCCTCAGTCCTTCCAAAGTGTTGCAATGGGAATGTTCAACAGAGGAAAGGGAAGGTGGCATGTTCAGCCACACTGTGTATGAGAAAAACTCCTTAGCAGTGGGAATGCCAGATGAAGAGTGAAACAGATAGATCAGCAAGGCAGTGTGGTCTGGATCACTTAATGAGATGGGTACAAATCCAAAAAAGTATCTTTCCATGTAGTCAAACACTAGGACTTACATCCATAAACGGAATACAGACCACAGTCCTAGGACTGCAGGGAACTCCAGATCTAGAGAGGATTAACCCTGAAAAAGATGAATGTGTCTAACAGTGCAAGAAGGCTGTGGATGAGGTGAGGATGAATCCAAGAAAGGCCACAGAACAAAATGACTAAGTACTGGAAAATGCGGCTTGAAGTGACAGACTGGAGAAGACACTCCATCTGTTTAGCTTAACGAAGACAAAGTTGAGAGGATGACTTGATCACAGACTCTAAGTACTGACATGGGGAACAGAAATGTGATAATAGAAGGCTTTTCAATCTAGCTGACGCAACTATAATATGATCCAACTGGAAGTTGGAAGCCAGACAAATTTTGACTACAAATAAGGTGCAGATGTTTAACAGTGAGGGTAATTAACCAGTGGAACTAATTACCAAGGACTGTGGGGACTAACACCAACAACTTTAAATCAGGATTAGATTTCCTTCCCCCACCCCCACCAGTGATGTGCTCTAGTTCATTCAGTAATGATTTCAGAGATGTCCTTCATTGCGTGTGTTATTCAGGAGCTCGGGCTAGGTAATCAAGCCATCTTGCTCTGCCTTTGTGTCTGTGCCCCTGCGATTCACTGGCCCTTGGAGTACCCAGACATCGTGCAGAAAACCCGCAGTGCCTGCCCAAACTGGCTCACATTCTTCATTTCATACCCCAAGCCACTAAGTAAGGGGACAAATGGGTAAGAGTGGGAGAAGGGTGTGGGCGATGGCATCATAGATCCCCTCCTTCGTGAAAGCCTGTGCATTATCTCAGTGATTCAGTTACTTCTTAAAAGACATAAAAAGAATGAAAGAATTAAGATGGCAAATGTAATTGTCTGCCCTGCTAAAAGCATTGCAGACAAAATGAGCTTTCAGGAAAGATACTGATAAAATGTGCTATGTTTTCCTCTTGCTGTGGCCATGCTGAATTTGGCCAGGGCAAAGAGCACCTTAAAAATCAGCACAGGTGGAAGCAGCACCTATCTGAAGTTGTCCTGGGGAGCAGCAGTGAACCAACGCATGGCTCATGGCCTGCCAGTTACAGACAGTGGGATTGCCACCATCTGTGGTCAGGCCCAAGTGGGCATTTGATCTAAGAAAAAAAAACAGCCCAGCATCAGCGAAGTCTCGAGTGCAGCAGCCAAGAGGGAGGAATACTGGCTGGCTTGGGGGCCTGTGATGGATGGAACCCTGGCCTGGGCTTGCACAGTCCCTGGTGAAACCCGTGCTGCACCCCAGCTCTGCCTGCTTGCTGCTGGGAGGCTGTGGCCGCTGAGCCGCATTGGCCCCTCAGCTGAGCTCAAGGCAGGTGGAGGGGAGGCCAGCACTTGAGACAGGTCATAGACAGCCTCTCCCCAGCTGTGAAACAGGTGAAATCAAGAAAAGATCGGAGGCATTTGAAGTTTGAAGCTGTAGCAGCAATTGTCCCTCCTGACATGGTAGCAGCGTTGGCCCCATGGCAGGACCCAGGGCCCGGGCAGGGCACAACCGCAGCTGGGGGACGGAGAGACTAGAGGGGTTCTCCCGGGCAAGTTACAGTGTCACTGTGGCCCAGGGTGGCCCTGCTGGCCTTCTGGAGCCTTCCAGGGCCTTCTGGAACCTTCTGGAGCCTTCCAGGGCTGGAAGCATCTCCAGTTCTGCTGACATTGAATATAGCCCTCGCAGAAATGAAGTTGCTGAGCGGATGCTGCAAACACCCCATTTGCCCTGCGGGCCCGTCCCCCACATCTCTTGGCTGTGTCTCTAGCGAGGCCTGGGCATGCCCTCTGCAGGGAGCAGGCAGGGCAGGCAGGGCCAGGGGGGAGGGCTCCTCAGCTGCCTGCTCGCACCTGCCGGCGCTCGCAACTGCAATTAGTTGCACCCGGTCGAAGCCAAATTGAGGCCCCTTTCAAACCGTAACTCTGTGCGTTTTGTTTCCAAAGGGAAGTTCATCTTTTATGTGCATGCAAAATGGATAAAACCCAAGGAACTTTTTTTTTTTCTCTCTTCTCTCAGTCAGGCAGGGATTTGTTTAAAAAAACCCCACTGCTGCGGCAGGGAGATGCAGTGGCTCGAGGTTTTTAGTGATCCTTCTTTTGTGGCTTGGGAAAGGTTGGGTTTGTTTCAAAGAGCAGGCTCGGCGTGTGGCCTGCTCGCGGTGAGGGGAACCCCCGTGTGGGTGGGCGAGCTGGGCCCCCTGCCCTGTTTGGGAAGCCTGTACTCTTCGCCCTGAGCGAGGAGAGGATGGAGGGGGGGCGATGCACTTCTGCTGCCTGTGGGGGGGATATGTGTCCCCGGAGCGCAGCAAGCCCCTCTTGGGAACAGCGTGGGTAGGGACCAACCGATGCCCAGCAGCTTTCCTTCGCCCTCCGGCTCTTTCCCTCCTCCCTCGTCCCTTCGCATTGTTTTTCCTGCATCCACATCCCCATTCACCCATGTGTGGATCCTCCTTCCCGAGGAGGCTGCCGATGCTGCCCGCGCGGTGGTCCCCAGCGCTGCTGAATCGGTACATCCGAAGGCAGAGCCTCCCTCCGGGTGACTGACAGGAGGTGCTGATTCAGTGGTGTGCGGGGGATCTGGCAGCAACCGCATTAAGAGGATTTATAAAAGAGATAAGGCGCAGTGCTGAGCTTCCCTTCATAATCGTGCAGCACACAATTCGGGACTGTACGGGGAATTTCGGCGCGGCTGACAGGTACACAGCGCTGATCCAATTGTCCTTACAGCTGATATTAGCCAAAATAAGGGGCAACTGGAATTACAAATGATTTCTGGGTAAATGCTTAGCTCTGGTTCTGAATGATCTCTCAGCAATAATCCACACGTAATCCTCAATACAGAGACTACTTTAAAGGTGGCTCCATTTTGAGCAGGCCTCAATAATGCATGGATGTCCTGATTCACAAAATAAAGGGGAGGAGGAAATAGGAAAGCCATGTTTATTTTACAGCTTTTTTTCTGGGTTGAATAAAATTTAGGGAAGTGCATGATCACATACATACCATTTATTAAGAGAAGATTACCTGCTTGGTAATTATTTCTCCGGGAGAATAATTTTACACTACAATGACCATGTATGACTGTCTCTGGCAGGTCTGATGTATTTAGAAAATAAACAAATGAACGAAAATCTCCTGTAATGACTCACTTTGTGATATTTATTCCTCAGAACACTGGTGGTTTTTTTTTCAATGGAGAAAGTCAGAAACTGAGTTGCTACAGGGACTTAATGTGAGGGAACAAGCATGCTGATGGTTAGCACCTTCTCTCTTCTGCTTTGTACGTGCTGATGTGAAAGATCACCTGGTCCAGTGGCACTTACCCAGACCCAATAGCAGAGCACCTGAGTGCCCCAAAGTCTTAGGTGCATCGGTTGGCCTCATTGCAGCCCCATGAAGTGAAGCAGAAAAGTGTGCTGATCCCAGAGGCACAAATCCCAGAGGCGATCAGTTGCCTTTTCCCTACTTCTGTGTTCGTATCCATGTAATCTTGGTCATAGTCCGGCACCTGGCCCTGCACAGCCCTGACGCCGGGTGCTGTGAGGCTGGGGTTGAGCCCAGGCCCCAGGGTCTGAGATCTGGAGTCCTGCTTGTGGTCAGCACCATCACTTCAGGATTGTTTTTCCTCTCCCCAATTCATTCCATCAGAGTGAGTCATGGGGAACACCATAAAAGAGGTGGCACTGCAAGAGCAAAACTTCCCAACACAATCCTCTTGCTCTGCAAGATGATGAGCCTTGCTGTTCCCTCAGAGCGCTGTTGCATGCAGTGGGAGGGAGGGTTGCAGGCAGGATTCAGGTCTGAACTACCTGTCATTTGTACATGTATGAAACTAGAACCATAGGCTCCCAATTTGTGAAACCAGAGTCAGAATGAGAGAGAGAGACAGTATCTCCAAGCCCATCTACTCATTTTGGGTGCCTTGTGCTGGCATGAGATGCAGGCCTGGGTTTTCAGAAAGTCTAATTCTTCTTAGCACCCGCTCAAGCACTCAAGCCTTGTTATTTATCTCCTTTAAAGAGTGCTCTTCCTACAACAACTTGATTGCCAGAGAGTGGGCACAGAGAGTTTGAGTCTGCAACAATTACTTGTGTGAGTAATCCTTGGGTAATCCCAAGAGGTTTTACCTGGCTGACTAAGGACTCTCAGAATATCACCAAACCCTTGGATATATCCTCTAAAAATATTTTTGGCCCATTGCTTCCTCTAGGACTTTCAAGGGGACTGGAATAGGTTTTGTAATCTCTGGTATACCTTAATTAACATCCCTGCGACATTTTAAACAATAGGCTCAGCTCTTGGCTATACAATAGAGAAATGTTGGAAACAATATCTGTTCATCGTGAATCATATTCTCCTAGCTACCTGCTACAGAGGGGAAAGGAGGCCCTGCCAAATACCACAGAAAAAAATTTAATCTTTCCCTGCTAGAAAATTCTGAAAAAGCAAATAACATTTTCATAGTTTGTTTACTCATTTGTTCCTTAAAAGAGGCAATGGAATCTGTGAATCAGAAGAATTTCCATCTCAAAAATTGCTTTGGCAGCCAGTGGCTTGTAATTTAAGATTAAGTGATTGAATTTCATGCAGCCTTGCTTAAAATTCACTACCCCACACACTGTCACCATATGCATAAAAACCCCCACACAACAGCCCCCTCCCCTCCCCCAGCATCTATCACATCTACTATAAGTCAGTAAAAAAATGTCCAATCAGCTGGGAGGTCACAAAATGTACTTAATAAAGACGTTGTCTGCATGACTGCTGGATTTTTCCCCTCATAGCTTTTGCAGCCTATCAGGCAGTTTCCGTTCTGATGCAATGCCAGTGCCCGGGCTGACTTCAATCAGGCTGCACAAATCAGCGGAGCAGAAATGCCTCCTTCCCTCCATCACCTGAAGCCAATGCTGATTCATCTCTTCAGACCCATTCCTCCTACCCCTCCTCTGAATTTGCTGATTGCTGAATCATTTTATTTCCTCCTTTTTTTTTTCTTCCCCCTGGACCGAGTGTCCCGCGCGAATGCAATGCTGTTCGTTTCCAGATCCGACTGAAAGGGAATATGGAAATTAATTGGCTCAGGCTGCTCGCAGCCTTTTACGTGCGCCTGTACTCTGTGAGAGGTGCCGTGCAATTGCTTTTCCATTGTGGCTCCCCACCAGCCACCTGTCTCCTTGTGTGTGCTGCCACGGTTGCTCTCAGCCTAGGTACCAGAGATGGATGTCCCCTTCCTCTCCCTATTGTGCAGGAGGGAGGGCAGCTGGCAGGGCTGTCCTCGTGAGGGCTGGAACTGCCCCCGTTTGACTCAAAATAGGACAGATTTAGTGAATTCTCCAGCTTGCGGTAAATAGTGTGTGACTGGTGCTTTGGCGAGGGCTGCAGAGAGATGCTGTACAGTGCAGTGTCACTTCTGTTGAAATGGTTATTTGTTCTCACTGCTGGAAGCAGACCCCAGTTGAAAGAGAGCAGCCAGGGAATGTCCCTCCACCATGGGAGGTGCGTACTGGGACCCTTGCAAGTTGGAATATAATCTGGCTCCATGGCTACGCCCCATCCCAAACATTTTCACGCCTAGGTTTCTATCTTCCATTGGTTTCATACCCGATTTTCTCATGGGGCTTTCCTCTGACTGTGAAGAATTTGGGTTTCCCTGGTGAAGTTGCCCTGTGTCTTCGATGTGGGAATGTTATTACTACCACTGCAGAAGCATGGACTGAAGATGGTGGCCCCGCTGTCCCATGCTGAGGACTGCACACTGTCCTGAGAAGCTGCCCCATGGGCCTGTGGAGCTTTTTCAGCTCTGTGAAAAAGACAAAGCTGGACAGGAAAAAGGCCTTGTCTCCATGTCATGCATGGGGGAGGCCCAAAAGGAATAAGACTTTACAGCCAGCCAGGCAGGGCAATGTCAGGCAGGCCAGGAGCACCTATGTAACGGGGGCAGGAATGGAGACCTGTGGCTCAGAGACACAACTGCTTCAGGGCTTTCTGGGGGTCAATGGGCTCCTTTGAAGGGTGGATGGAGCAAAACCAACCCTGACTCAATCTCTTGCTGGAAGGGCAAAGGGGAGCTCTGATAATCAGGAGAATATTGGCCATTCGTGCTGATTGTTTTTTCTTTGGAAGCACTTCAAAAAGTGGCTTTTAGAGTCCTGAAGAAAGACTTATGTGCCCAGAAGCTTGTCTGATTTTCCCATCTATAATCAGTTGGTCTAACAAAAGATATTGTCTCTGCACAGGGACTTTGTCTTACCTATGTCATTTGGTCATTACACCACAAAACTACTTTGAGGTTCCTAGGGCATTTTGCAGGACATCAGTGGCATGAACACTACAGAAGTCTGCAGCGGCCCTAAACCAGGAATAAGAATATTTAGGTAGAGACATCCTGACCTATGGCATCAGTCCTTGTGTCCTCATCTCAACAGGCTGATGGTATGATCCCCACTAGGTGCTTCTGACTCGTTTGTATTTGCAGAGACTTGGGATGACTCAGACTCTTGCAGCACCGTAGGTCTGATAATGCCTGTGATGTCTCTGGCATAAGGCCCATCTTTCTCTTCCATCTTTGAACTGCGTCTTGCCTAAGGAGTTGTGGCCTACAAGAAGGACTACTTCCTATTATTAATACAATAGCAAGAAGTGAAAGAGCAGGCACATTTGTAATGCAGTATCATTTACGGAGAAGACATGATCTCAGGCACACTGGATGTCAAAACCAAATGAGTAACTTTTCTTCTAGTTTTATCACAGTTTCTCCCAGAGCCACTGCCACTTGCATTCTGGAAATTTACAGGATGAAGGATTTTGTCATGATATCTAATTCTAATCTGAAGTGATTTACTGTTAAGTTGAAAATCAAGCCTGTACATATCCCCCTCCAAGTGGTTTCTATGACAGTTTCTATTAACCATAAAAATGTCACTTGCTAGGAAGTATCAGCCTTCTTATAGGCTTTGCAATCATCACTAGCAGATGCACACTTACTGAATGGAATAAATAATAGTCTTGTACAATTAGCCTGGGATGCAGGACATGTCTGGCTATCTTTCTCATCTCCAAAGTGAAGTTTTCACAAGCAAACCCATATATCAAGAGATGAGGCCTATCTGGTGTTCTGGAGTTCTTCAGAACTTGAAATGTTGTAATGTCTTATGGATAAACCATACTGCTATATAAACTTAGGCTAACAGTTTTGGTGCATATCTTTGTGGTTTCAGTCTGTATAAGCAACTGAAATACCCATTTTCCATTGTACTTATCCAGTAAAAAAAAAAAAGTGTCTATTCTGTGGCTTATAATGTATTTTGAAAGACACTAATGGCTCTGCAGCATTTCCTGCAGTTGCACAATCACAGTAAACCTGGTACTGTGCAGGTGCACTGTATACACTTTGTCCCCATCTACCCTTCAAGGAAATGACACACAGAGACTTTCTTGAGACTGGGGGTGTGGATGAGGGCTGCTGTCTGTGGGATGTGTTAGCAGTGTTGAGACACAGATTTGAGTTAATCTGGACCTCAGGTATGAGCTGAAACGAGAGTCTGGGTTTGCATCATGCTCTGCCAGAGATCTCAGCCATTACACTCAAGGTCTCTGCTGTTGGCGGGGAACTCAAGAAGTCAGCCTGAATAATGAAAATGACACTTAATCAGTTCCCACATTTTGAGCCATATTCTGAACAGAAGTCATAAAGAAAGCTGTAACTTGGACCTTCATCACTGTGTTTGCATCTGAGGATTGAAATCCAGGGACTGCAGAGCTGAAGTGGGGGATTTGAACTGCATGAGACACATTACCCTTGCAGCAGCAGAAGCCTTGGAGCCTTATAGCAAAAGAAGCAAGAAGCCTTGCTTTCACCTGCCTGCAAGGACAAAGTCATATTCTGCTCTTCTCTGTAACAATCTGACTACTGAAGTCAGTGAACTTTGACTTGAGTGTCAGGGAAAAAAAATCACCCTGATGCAGTTTGCAGCTGGCACAATGACCAGAGATATCAGCAAGTTCTACAGAGCATTTGGATCCCTTGGTGAAGTGAGCTTACAGAGCCTGGGTAGACCTGAAACAGTGAGGGGAGAAAGAAGGCATTTGATCACATTTCTAGAGTAAGGAGACTAGAAGGAAGTAAGTAAGAAGAAGTGAGGAGACTATCTTTAGACTAGATATTAGGAAGCATTTCTTTACAAAACGGGTTATTAGGCGTTGGAATGGGCTGCCCAGGGAGGTGGTGGAGTCCCCATCCCTGGAGGTGTTTAAGAGTAGAGTCGACATAGCGCTGAGGGATATGGTGTAGTTGGGAACTGTCAGTGTTAGGTTAATGGTTGGACTGGATGATCTTCAAGGTTTTTTCCAACCTAGATGATTCTGTGATTCTGTGAGACTGTGTATTTGAAAGTAGAAGCTCTGAGAGGGACACATGGGCTATCACTTCAAAACAGGTTGTAACTATCCACAAGTTCCAAGAGAGTTATTCTGGTGCCCACTCGTAAGGTGAGCACCGTTGGTGCAGGGAGCTGTATGTGGCTGTTGAGAATTGTGCAAATGGCAGCTCCCGCACTGCGCTGGGCAGTGATCATGGGAGGATGTAAGGTAGGCAACGAAAGGGTTTAGTTCCTTCTCCCCTCTTTGTCTGCTTTGCAAAGGCTGTTGTGAAAGCGGAAAGGATTTTAAAGTGTCTGGAAGAATGACTTGCAATCTGTCAAACCTGCTCTAGAAGGAGAAGCTGAAGCTCATTCTGTGAAGCTTAAGAAAAAGTCTTGAAGTATGACTTGACTTCAGTGCAGGCAGAGGGAAAGTATTTCTGATGCTAGAAGCCCTTTGTCTTTTATCTACCAAGTGCGTATATATCCCAGAGCAAAAAGACACTATGTGTCCCTCACCTATGGAATTTATAAAGATTTATAAATTAAAGTTACAATTACAGAATATTATACAATAGATAATTCTTAATACTGTTGTCAGAGAGAAAAGTGCCTGTGGTTTGTTTGTGACTGTAGAATCCAAGATGAATACCTAGAATGTTCTTCTCCTAGAAACACTGTTAATTGTTTTTTTCACATGATGAAATTGGTTTGAAGAAATTTCACTGTCCCTTGAAGTCTTGTGAAAATAGAAAGCAGATTATATTAGTATGAGAAAAGATGATGCTCACAGTTACCCAAGAACCAAAAAGCCACATATAT
This sequence comes from Strix uralensis, assembly GCF_047716275.1. Taxonomy (NCBI): domain Eukaryota; kingdom Metazoa; phylum Chordata; class Aves; order Strigiformes; family Strigidae; genus Strix; species Strix uralensis. Next base: position 42,070,242 of record NC_133973.1, read on the forward strand.
TCTTTAAAGTCTGTGGGATGAGGCTGCTTTTTTCGCTGCAGTGTTAACACATGCACCTTGAAGACTCTCATCTCAGCCAGTGTCTGAGCATGCTCTTGCATTTCATCTGATGGCTCAGGAACAAAACCACTGGCTTTTATTCAGCAACATGCAGCTCCAAAATCAATGTTGGCCAAGCATTTTCATTGCTAACAAGCTAAATATATTCACAGATATTATTTGGATTAAAACTTGATAAACAGCACTGGAGGACTGTTGAAGATAAATTGTCCAACCTGTGAACCTTCCTTTCTGACTGGAACAGATGAGAGAAAAGAAAAAAGTCATTTTTGCATGTTTTCATCTCTGCTATCTATGATGTGGCTCTTGAATGTCACCAGAAAAACAATGACTTGGTGAGGACTTTGTGTTGAAAGAGCCAATTTAAAAAGTGGGATTTTCAGGCCACACTGAAAGAATACATCGTGTTTCCAAACTCCAGTTCAGTGAAAGCTTGGGAATTAGTTGGGCCAGGTAGGAAGTGACTTCTCCATACTTCAGAATGACAGCAGGAACACACATACACGCTGTGTGCAAAGGCACTTGCTGCAAAAATAAAGTTGAGCTAATATCTCTGAAAGGTGCCAGACTGATAAAAACGGGAAGTCAAGATTTTCATCTGCAGAGCAGGGATGCCAAAGGTCCTGGCAGCCCAAACTTCTCTGTGTAGTGGAGAACTTAGTGACCACATTTTGTTTTAGCATTTGTCTCTGTGAGGAGAGAAGGGACAACTTGGTACCAACTGGATGATCCCAGCTCACTTCATGACTGAAGCTTTACCATTATTGTGTATAAGATTTCCCCTTAGCAAATAAAGAACTGAAATTGAAATATTGAAATTGCAGTAGAGGCTATACATGAATTTTAACTACGTCATAAGCCATACTTTAGATGGCTATAATAATAAAAATGTTTGAGAGCCAGGACGGCTGAAGATTTTGTCTTTTTCAAAAAAAATCCCAAACAATCCAGTGTCACTCTCCATTTTTAAAACAAATATATTCACAGCATAGGTCTGTTCAAACAGACTTACCGTTGACTTTGTCCCTCTATGTTCAGTTTGCAGAGGAGCACATAGAGAAAATCGGGAGTTTGTTGGCAAGGCAGACCGCAGCATTTGCTATGGCGCTGTTAGATTAGCCTGCTCATGGAAAGGGGCCCTTGTCTGAAGATTCCCACTCATGTCCCATTGACTTTATCGATAGTCCTCGGGATCTCTGAGCACATCTGAATGTTTGTACAGTACCTGATGCAAACAGGCCGCCATCCTGCTTCATTTATCAAATGATAAATAACATAATAATACTATAATTGAAGTCACTCATACAGACAGTAATCATCTGGTGATTCCGTATAACACTGTCTTGCTAGGTGGAAGACTGCACTAAGCTTATGCAGAGATTTCTATCTTGCCCATCAGTTTCTGCACGCTAAATATATTCTGAATTTACGAATGTTGAAGTTTTAAGGTGAGATTTTCTATGCTTGGGCTAAACCCAGAAGTGATTCATTTTTGTAATGCCAGAGCAAAACCGTTCAGCCACTTTTGAATTATGTGAGACTGAAAGACAAGGTATTGATACTGTTGCTATTAACAGCCAAATCAAGACTCCCTGACAGCACATATAATAATATTTTTTTATTTATTGAGCAAGGAGCAGCAATACAGGGGGAGGTGGAAGACAGGAAACTTCAGAGTTTATGCCTGCCAGTGAGCAACACCTGATCCAGAAGTCAGGCTCTGGCGATATGCAGCGCAGGGAAAGTATGCTTGAATTAATGCCTAAGACCTGGCTGATACATACCTCATAGTTAATCTGGTTACGCGGGGTTTATTTCACAGTCGGAAGTTCTTGCGCTGGAAGGGAGTCCTGCTGGGGTTTTCTGAGCACACGACTGAATTAATGAATGAACGAATGCAGCTTGCCAGCCCAGATTTAAATTGCTTACTAGATCAAAATCTGCTCATTTTCTCTGTCCTTTTTTTCCCAGCCACTCTGTCTTTTATTTATTAATTTATTTGAGAAAACAGATAAAGAGCACAGAAAGTGCCTGCGGACATCATCAAGGCAGAAACTGCAGATAAATGGCTGTTTTTCATGCTGGCCTGAATCGTGAAACCTAGGCTTTGAGCCACAGTCCCGGGTGGGGAGGTCCCTGACAGAGGCTGGTGGGTGGCCAGTGCTGGCTGTGCAGCTGTGGGTGTGAAGAGCCACGGCTGTGCAGCCCCCAGCCCCTGTGGCCGGGCTGCCCTGAGCGGCTCGCTGGGCCAGAGGTAACCCTTGGCGGCAGCCCCTGGGAAGAGGACGGTATTAAAGCAGTGAAGCCCTGCTTTGATAGGGCAAGAAATAAACCCGGACTGCTTTGCAGGAAGGGTCACATTGTTTCTATCTTTCAGATCCACGCTGCCTTTGCTAGTAGCCAGTTGTCAGACTTTAAACAGGCACTTGCAAACAGGATCTCTGGAATATTTTGATTTATTTGGCCACTGGGCAGGCCTCCAGCCTGCTGTCTTGACTGTGGTGTTTGTATTTTAATAGGAGTTTTAAGAAGGCTTGGTTAAGGGTATTTAAGGTAGTCTCTGAGCTCTTATGCAGGCTTTCTCAGCTCTGATTAAAAACATAGCACCGAAGAGATGAGATGGCAGGTTTTTAAGGAGCAGAGAAGCAGGGACCCTGTAAGTGTGCCACCATCTATGCCCTCCTGAAGCCCCTTTCAGATGAGCGGGCCCCTCTCACGCTGTCGCCGCTCCTTTCCCATGGCAGCAGCCGGATTCCTTAACGCCGTGTCCAACCGTGCTGCGCAAGGCCAGGATGTAGGCAGCGCTGCGCGCCTGGAGCCGGGCGCTCGGGGGAAGGACAGCCGTCCGCTCCCCCCACGGCGCTCCCCAGCCCCTGCTTCGCAAGGCCAGACGTCTCTCCCCGAGCCTCGGCACTGGGATGCGCTGCCAGGAGGTAGCGTATGGCTGCACGGAGCTGGCGGCGGCAAGACGCCTCCCTGGACTCACGAGTAAAGGGGATAGGAGACAAATGTCGCGCATTCAAGGTGAAGGGCAGTGGTGGCATGAAGGAAAAGCAGCCTGTGCTCTGTGCCGAAGCCTGGAGACCTTCCTGAAGATCCACCGCTCTTCAATTTTTATGGCGTCTTAGCTATGCATTTTAGAGCTTGTGGAAAGAAGAGGCTGATAATCGAGAGAGAGATTCTGCCAATGTATCCAGGTATCCTGAGCTGCACTGCCCCTGCTCTTCCTCGCCCCGTGCTGCCGATACAGCCTGAGCAGGGATGGATTGCTATGCTGCCTGGTGCAGTGCAGGCGTGCAGGCACCTGCTACTGCAATATTGACCAGGTTTGCTTTCTTCAGCTAGAGACTCCACTGCGAATTTGAATCCCGGTCTCTGGAGATGCAAGCCCCGTGTGCAAGCACTCTGCCTGCTGCTGGCTTAACCCTGCCTGTTTGGTCCCTGACCCCTGCGGAGGATGAGGCAGGGTCAGCACCAAGGTGCACGTCTGCTACACACCGTCCCAAAGGGAGCTGAAGCACTTCAGAAATGAAGATATCCTTTGACCTGAGTGACTCAGCTCTCTAATAAAGTGAGGAGCTGAAGAAGTTTGGACTTTGAAGGGGTCATGGTGGTCACCTACTTAATGCACTCTGGGAGGCAGTTTGGGCACTGAAAACCAAACTGGGGAGCACTCTCAGGATCCCCAACCACAGCCTGAAAGCAACTAAAACAAGGAGGCCCGTGGTGGATCAATTTAAAAGGCACCTCAGAGCTCAGCACGACAGTAAGCTCTACAGTCGTTCGGTTGGAGGTTTTGTCAAGTCCTTTCTATCAGCATGAGGCCCTTCAGAGCCAGTGAGCTGTGTGCAGCTGCCCTCCTTCCGCACCTGCCTCCCTCCATGGGGCAGGCAGAAGGGTGCACAGTGAGAAGAAGGGAAGCTCGAGATCCCACAGCAAGCTTGCGCTGCTCTGCTTGGTGTCCCCACACCTATGTACCCCTCCAACAGCAACCAGCTGCCCTAAGAGGAGAAAGGTGTGATCTCAGTGTTTTGCGTGGATCCATGCAGAATGATGGGAGCACGAGGATAAGTATCAAGGCACCTGGGAGAAGGCTTGCCTGCGTGATGAAATGATTGTGAAGTAGCACATTAATTCGGGAGGAAAGATGCAAAAAGCAGCCCATCGTAACTTCAAACTTCACCAGCTTGCTGTACCGAGCATCCCTTGAAATGCTAATTAAAACGAGCTGACAGAGAGGAGCCTGCTAACAGGATCACAGCCTCGCTTGGATTGAGTAATAAACATGTAGTAGGCATCCGTGTTTCCCTGTATGCATGTTTTCCAAGCTGAGTTGACTGTAAATGTTGCGGTTATGTGAAACCCACACAGAGTAGGATGCAAACACAAACTAGAAAGAGAGGCAAGGCCTAGTCACCAAGCTGGAAGAGAAAAAAACTCGACAGTCTTCCACAAATAAATAAATAACTGCCTGAAATGAGGGCTAATTAACTTGCAATAAACCAACTTAACCACTTAGGGGCAGCGTTAACACAGAGTTAACATGCAAAACAAACCTGTATTTTCTCACCTGGTTAATTTAATATGCGCAGTGAATATTCATAGTGTATGAAATCCTGATACATCAACACACCGAATGATGCAGTCTGTCAAACCCAGGAACGTGTGGCAATAGGAGTAACTCAGTGCTGCTCACACGGCATTGACTTTGATCAGTTGGTGTTTCTAAACACATTCATAGAGGTAGGACTTTGCTGCTTTTCCTCTGTCAGGGTCATGGAGTATGTTCTATACAAAGATTAAAACCTAAAAAAGGAGATAAAAGAGGGCTTCACTTAAAATAAACAGAAAGAAGATGAAATGGAAAAAAGCTGTCTTTGAGAAATGCTGCTCTTGCATGCAGGAGCTGAAAACCCCATTTTATCTCCACGGCCACATTCAGAGTCACTTTGCTTTCAGATAATACGTTTCTTTCTCTGCCTTGCATTCAAAAAGGTCCCTGTTCCTTGGATTCCTCTGAAACATTTCCTTGCATAAAAAGGAGCTCAGACCCGCTTCAGGTATGTTTACACTCCCTGATCAGAACAAGTAAATAAAGGAAAGGTGGTGTTTTTGGTGTAGCTTGACTAACTTGAGTTAGCTCAGGCAGGCAGAGACAGTAGGAGAAACACAGTAACTTGTCTGGTTGTTGGTGTATTTTTTGTTTTGTTTTTTTTTTTTTTAAGGGGGCTAGCAGCTTGAATTCAGCCTCAGGTAAAACTCATCTTATCTCACTGCTCTTTTAACCTGAAGTGTAAAAAGCACAACTTATCCCCTCCTATTCGTGCCCCTCCCCCACTGACACACCGGCATGTTTATGGTTCATGCATGGCTTGCCAGTGTCCCAGCATCAACTTTACAGCTGCCAGGTACTCCCACTGCTCTGGCCAGGGCTGGGGGCAGCTGGAGGCCTGCTTCAGTGGTGTGCCCGATGCTCCTGGCAGTGGCCGGAGCATGCCGAGGCCGTGCTCCTCCGGCAGCGAGCGCCAGTTCTGTGCACCACCAGACTGCTCAGGAGGAGGAATAAGGTCTGTATCAGGTGCAGGAGTGTGCTTGCATTTCTGTGAATTAGACAGAGTGCACAGCAGGGAACGTATGCCAGCTTTATGCTCTGTGCTGGCTGAGGGAGGACAGACAATACCTGATCTGGCATAAAGTGAGCTCAGTGCGGAGAGAAGATATTGAACATGGCACAAAGTTAAAGTGGGGTGGGTAAACAATATCTGATCTGGCAGAAGAAGCTGCTGGTACAAAGTTGGCCTGTCAGAACCATTAAAATAAATTTAAACCAGCAGAGTGAGTGCCATGTGGCCGAAGTGGTTTTGCTGTGGTACCAGGGAGCGCAGAGCCAGATCCCGTGTGCTGTCAAACTCTGTGCTTGGGAACAGGGTGGGAAACGTGTGCCCTCCCTTGCTGGCATGCCTCTCTGAGGAGTGACACTGGGGCGGACAGGGAGTTGAAGGGCCAGGGATGTTAAACGTTGCAGATACGGACCTTGTCCAGCATTGCCCAGGCCCTGGCAGCTATTGCAAACCATCTCCTGCCGTGGGAAAGGGCTTCTCCCAGGGTGGGAGGTGGTGCTGGGTGTGCTGTGCTGGGTCCAGGCTGGCAGGGAGGCTGAGACGGAGGAGGAGAGGAATGTGCAGCACCATCACCAGCACCGCTTCTGTGGAGGGAGGGGGATCAGGCTCCAGAGCTGTCGTCCTGCCAAAAGCATTAAACCGACTGAAATACAGTCCTGCGAGGAAAGGAAGCAAGCGAGCTGTCAGAAGTGAGAGAGAAACGATGAGCCCACTGTAGAGGATCATCCACAGACCACCCTTCCTCACCAAAGTGATATTTCTCCTTTCACTGTTCTGAAGTGGATGAAGAAAGTCAATGTTTAGGCACTTGCTTCCTTTGCTTATAAAATTTGAGTGTTGCCCCTGTCTTTTCTTCCAGGATGGCCAGCACAGCCCAGGGAGATCCAGTCCCACAGCTCCTAGGAACTGGAAAGAGAATGGCAGGGCTGAGTCGTCATGCATTATGCTGAATATTTACCCCTTCATGCATGCTATTTTATTTTAAATCTAGCGTGTAATATGCTTTGCATCTAGCGTGTTGCTCTTGTATGTTTTTCCCTTGCCCTGCCTGTCTCTTGCTGGCAGCTGCCATCGCGAAACAAAAGGCAGCTGCCAGTTTGAGTGAACATCTCTCTCGCTCACTCTTTCCTCTCTTGCTCTTGGAGCTGATGCAACACCACTTCACAGACTGGGTGGCAGGCACTGATGCAAGGGGAGTTTGCTGCCCTTGGGATGCTTGGGCATTTGGTGCCTCCCAGATTCGCTGCCAGACCTCGAAGCTGTGTTCAAGCTCTTGAACCTGGCTCAGCAGTAGCCAAGAGACAATCAGCTGTCTTCCTGCCAGCACACCAGCTCAAGCTATCTCCGTTGCAGCAATTGCCCATTTCACAGGATTTGATGTTGCTGATTTTGGCAAAGGTGACGGTTTATTAAATATCACTTTGGTCTTCTGCCCCAGGATGTGTAATCAAACGCAGGGATCTCTTGCTCCAAATAGGTGGTATTCCTACATCAGCTGAAAGAAGCAAGACTAAACTGAAACAGCACTTGGAAGAAGAAACATTCTTGTGCCAAATTAAAGTACCATGGGGAGAAAGCCAGCACCTAGACCCTCAGACCAGCTGTGAACCTCAGATGCTGCTGTTCTTTGCCCAGTGGGACTGTGCAGAGTGTGCACTGCTGCACATGTTGAGGGAATGTATCTGAAACTCACCCAGGATATTTATCTCTTGGCTCCTTTTAAGACTGGCTAACTCCATGTTCTAGGAGACTCCGGAGACCATCACAGGGGCCAGTTCAGCTGTTTTTTTTCCAGAGCTGGAAAGTATGGAAGAGATGGTTCTGCTTTTCTTGGGGACCCTTTAACCTGAGCTATAATGAGAACTTGCTTTGGGAAAACAAGTTGAACTCTTGACTGCTGTAAATAGCCATGGGCTGGGTGAAGCCTCTGAGAAGGGAATGCTTTCTGCTGGGAGAGGGGCAGAAATGAAGTTTGCTGGATCTGCGGTCACTGGCACATCCTCAGTATTTCGTTATCTCTCTGGGCTGTGGTGACGGGGCTGGGGAAGAGGCACACAGGGCAGAAACCAAGCAGGAACCCCGATAGCGTACTAAGAAAAAGCCAAATAAATGCAAGCCTCAGTTCCAATCAGGAAAGTTAGGAAATGAGATCTGAAATACCCTCCTGGGAGTCTGGTGTGTGCTGAAGAAGCATACTGAAATAAATTCTCATGCAAGCTGTATCACTGATTGTCAGAGAAACTGAGCCCTCACTCCTTTCCTTTGTGGCAATTTTCTTTCAGACAGCTCCTGTTTTGTTTTTCCATAATAGAAATGGGTATCCACATGTCGTTCACTGTAAACATTTTTACTGAAATTATGTGAATGTGGGCTTGTTCTGAGGGACAGTTTGGAAAGATCCTGGTTTGTCTGGTTTGACTGATAATAAAGTCCAAAAAGCAGACATTGTTCTCCTAAAGCATGAGCTGAGTGAGGAAAAGAAGCTGCAGAGGACAGGTCTGGAGTCCCTGAGGAGCTGTTAGGACAGGGGAGAAATCACAAATACAGGTGAGAAGGTTGTACTTCTTATAAACAAAGAGCAAGCTATGCTTCCCTAGCAAAGACGATTTCCTCTAGATTAAGGAGGGTTGCAAATAAACAAAGCATAAAAGTTTATTGTCACGAGCAAGTGAGGGCATCTTGCATTGCTTCACAGCGCTGACTTGCCTCTTAGATAGGCAGGCAGGCTCCTGGCACTGAAAGGGTGCACTGCAGGAAAACAGGTGGGAAGAGAGAGGCATGAACACTTCTGCCTGAGCTGTCCTAATCCCCCTCACCTAAACTCCTGGATGGAGTCCATAGGTTTTCTCTGGTTCCAAAAACTATGCAGAAAGTACAGTTTATGGAAATGTTTCCAGTTTGATTTATCTAAGCCACCCGCTAGTAAGTGGATTGTGAAGAAACAGCAGCATAAATTAACGGCTGGATGCCTTCAGGCTGCACTGTGTCTTCCGTGATCTTTTGCTCCGTTTTCCCAAAGTTGTGCTGCGAGACCATCTGTGAGTCCCACTGCAAAGGATCTCTGTTGCTGTGATGGGACGTGGGGCTCAGAGGTACTCTAACCTACACGCCAGTTGTACGATAGGCGAAGCATGGTCCTGCTCTGAAAACCTATATATTTATTTTAACTCCTGCAACACTGATGAGTTAACACAGCTATGACAGAGAGAGGGAACAAGGCAGATCCTTTCCCTTTGCCACCACCTGCACTGGCAAGTCAGGGCTGACAGCGGGGCTAAATCCTGCTCCCGAATGTCTATCCTTTGCTATTGCTTTGGCTTCTCTGCCAGCTAAGGAGCTTTTCCTGATCTAGGTATTTTCTTGATAGCCTTCCCCTTTGGGGACTCCTGTTTAGCAGCAATTCTGAGTGCTCACTGCTCCATCTTGCCTCTGCCGCAGGGGCAGGGGGCCTGCTGGGCAGGATCTGGCCTCTCCGCTTCTTCCTGCTGCTGCCCATTATGCCAGAGGGCAGCCTGCAGCAGTCCCTTACAGTGTAGGCAGGGCTCCCCTAGGCAGACCTGCCGGCAGCTCCAGGTCTTCCCTGGTTTGGCTTCAGGCCCACCTACAGCTCCAGTCCCCCTTCCCCAGGCACAATTCCTTTCTCCAGCACAAATTACACTGCTGAAGTGGCCTGCCCCTTTGCTTAGGTGATTATAATAATTGCAAAAGGATTCTAAGACATCTTCATAAAAGATAAAAGAAATAATTCCTCTTGGCCTGCTCTTTCCTCTAAATTTTCCACTCAGATTTTCTGTAAGCCTGCCTCGGTCTAGCTTGCTGTCCCCGGTCTCTGGTCAGCCAGACTCTCCCCGCTGATGACCAGGGAACTTCTCCCACTCACGAGGCAGCAGCAGTGGGGAAACATGCTGTTCTCTGCTGTGGGTCTCTGTCTGGGATGCCTCAGCTATTGCACCTCTGCCTTACTGTCACTCTGGTTCCCTTCCAAGACCCTCCGTCCCGGTTGCTCTACAAAAGGTACTCCCCAGTCCCTTCGCCTTTCTGAATATCCCCTCCCTGCCCACTGGCATGCTGCCTGTGCCTCCCTCGCCAGGCTGGGGTTTCTGCCACCATGTCCTCCCAGTGCACACTGTCACCTTGGGCACATGGGCACAGGCAAAAAGGAGCCCCAGGCCTCTAAACCAGGCTGCTTCATCCTGTGACACAGTGATCTCAGGGATGATCTCAGGCATCAGGGATCAGGAGGATCTGAAGGATGGTCTCACAGAGGATAAGAGAGGGTGGCCTATGGGCTCTGGCACACTGGGGTGGATGCAGATCTTGTAAGTCTTCACCTTTCCCTAGCCTGGACCTCTCCCAGCCTGGAGAGAGAGGCAGCTGAAAAAGAGAGGATCAAGGCCACCTGCCTCCCTCTCCCCTGACATTCCTTGCTCAGTGAGAAAGTAGCTTATGTATGACTGATTCCCCCTGCAAAAGGGAGAGAAAAATCACTCATGGAACTCAAGACGAAGTGTCAGGAGTGACAATGAGGATGAATCAGACTTCCACCTCCTAAAACAATTCTGTAGTCTTTCCCTTGTGTAGCATGAACCATGAAAAAAATATTTCTTCTACAACACTTTTACCTGCCACTTCTTCAGCTGAAACTAAGGCGTGTACCCGACCGTGTAGCAATAACATCTGCTGACCTCCATCCTGGGGGATGCTTTCCAGTGGTAACATGCCAAGAGAGAATGTGTGTGCCACTGCAGAGTCCCAGCTTGCCCTCCTGTCCCCAGCTGTATTCCCAGGCTACTAGGAGTGATGCAGGGATGTTGGGACCCACTCTTTGCTAAGGTCTCTGCCCTGGAGGAACTGGCAAATCATGCTACCTGTGTACTGAGATGCTTTCTGCTGTCCAGCCCCAAACAGCCACTCCACTTGCCAGGGTCTAAGACTGGGGCTCAGTCTGAAGTTTTGAGGCCAGATCCTCCCCTCAGGTGTCCCCCGCAGCAAAATCAGCTCTCATGCCTTACTCTTCAGTGTTTTCAGCTTTTAACCAAGGCAAGCCAGGGGCAGACCTTAAACTCACATTCAATCTTGGGCAGAAGGATTGGAGATCGTTACAAGTTCTGAGGATCCCAAGCATTGGAGAGGACAACAGAAAATGCTGATTGCCTCAATGCTGGAGGAGACCCAGACTGTCTGCATTCGTAGTGGGACTGACCACAGCCAGCTGTGCCGGCAGGGCAACCCCAAGCCCTCCCTCCCCTTCCAACATTAATGTCCCTTCCAGAGGGAGGGGTGGACTATGGCCTGAGTTGTGCAGCTGGGTCAACTTCAGGTACGCAACGAGATGTAAAAACATTGCTAGCAAATCAACAAGAGCAGACACAGTATTGGGCACTTGGGACCTCTGAGTTATGGGGGTCTGGGCAGGTTTACTTCTAGAAGGTCCCAGCAATGGCCACCTTTCCTGGGGGGCTTAAAATTTACAGTGACAACATGCTGGCACATGGAAATGCTCTGTAGTGGGCTGAGGACACAGTCCCCTCAGAAACAGAGTAACAGTGAAGAAACCAAATCTCAGCCATCTGTAAATCTCAGCAAAGCATGGAAATCACTTCTTCTTTTCCAGTAAAAGGCTCTCTTGTGTGGGGAAGAGGAAGTCCGAGCTGGCACACTTGAAGCCTCCCTTTTAAGATACCCTATAACATCCCTTTTGTCATGTGTCCCCCTGACCTGTCAGACCTGCCTGCCTCCTGGAAATGCATCAGTGAGGCTGAATTTCAAAAGCTTTCTTGCCACTGTTACTTGCATGCCATCCCTCAAAAAGGAAAGAAGAAAACAGGGGGATGTCGAGGGCTAAGATACAAGCAGCCTGTGCACCTGTGGTGCAGGAAGATGGTTAATGGGCAGTTGAAGCTTGCTCTCCCTGAGCTGGGCTCACACTCTGCACAGCTTGGCCAAGTTGAGAGCCCTGCTTGGCACAGCCTGACCTCTCAATGATTTCGGCCTCAATAAAGACTTGGCATCTGACCTGTGGATTTTTCTTTAAGAAGATGAGAGGGGAAAAAACCCACAAAGCCTCCTATAAAAAGCCAAACTTCCCAAGCCAAAGCCAATAAAAAGCTTCCCAGCTGTTCCCACTCCTCCAAGCCGACGCGGGCTCTGCAGGCAACAAAACCCTTCCAGCAGCCGGGGAGCCTGCGGGGTGCCAGTGGCCGCAGGATGGGGGCAGAGACCTGAGGAGAGGGGGCCCTCGGCGGGTGTCCCGTCCGGAAAGCCGGGCCCAGGGAAGTGTGAGGTGCCTGGCAGAGGGCTGACTCAGCGGGAGGCAGTGGTTTGTGTAACCTCCAGCAATCCATTATTACAAAGGGGCTTTCAGGAACTCCTCCGTGCCAGGCACAGCGAGGGTTATTGATTGAGGAGACAGTGTAAATGCACAGAGAGGCTCCATCCATTAGGGCCGCTGCTCTCCACCAATTAGAAAAAAATCATTACTCAGCAGCCATCAATGGGCTCTGCGCAGTGCTGGAGTGCATGCATTCAATCTATCTTCTCCCACCTCCCTGAAAACTTAATGACAACTATTAGAGCTCCGCTGAATGCCCGGTGTGTACAGAAGCAAAAGATTCATTTGGTAATCTTAGTAATTACGACGCCATAGGAGGACGCATGCTAAATTCAAACAAGGGTGCGAGGGGGGGGCGTGGGGGGAAGAGCCTGAATTCCTGTGTTGTGAAAGCCCTTGTTGTGCTCAGCCTCCTGTCCCTTCCCACTCACCTGCCGCCTCCCTTCCCCTCCTTCCATAGCCTCTCGGGTGGGCTTTCTGGGTTTGCTTTTCCGCTTTTTTCCCCCCTCCCCAAAAGGGAAAAATAATTTTGTGAAAGTAAATTGAAGTGGGGCGACTTGGGAAGTATTTGAGACCTCTGGATGAGGCACAAGCCTGGCAACACTGTTTGACAGCACTGCCCTGAGCAATCGAGGAGGCGAATTCCCATTTATGAAAGCCTGTAGAACTGCTCTGGAGCCCCGCTGGCATAACACACGCTGGGTGCAATTTATTTACTCTGCCACAGCCCTCTCCTTCCCCCCCTCCCCACCATTCAGCCTTTTCATTTACACATGGCAGGACTGAGGCTGAGTGAGACCCTCGTCTCCCTCCTTGCTGATGCACATCACTCCAAGTTACAGGGAAAACAAAGTCCCAGGAGGGAATTTTTGGAAGAGCTCAAGGATGGATGTGACATGTCATTGAAGTTGAAAGGAGCAGTTACTTATAAGCTATGGTGCTTTTCATAGGCCTCCTCTTCTCCAGTCCGGGAAAAGGTAAGTCATCATTATATGAGGGGCACTGACGGTGTTCAGCAGCAGCAAGTGCCTGGAGACTGCTGGCGGTCATGTCGGTGTTCAATACTGCACCTCCCAGCAGAGGAGTATCTACCACACACCAGCAACCTTGTGTCTGGTGGATTTTGTCAGGATAAGGGACAGGTAAAAGAGGAGCATTACTGTTCCCTTTTTAGCACCCTCTACAGGAGCTGATCCTGCCAGGGCCAGCTGCCATAGCACCAGCCACTCTGAAGGGGACGATCACTAAAGCAAGGAGAGGACATGCTGCCAGCCCCTGCCTCAGTTCAAGGTTGCAGGCTTATCTTGCCAGGGGTGAGGAAGCAGAGTCACCACATCTCTGTAGTTAACCTCAGTATGTCTGGGCTCAAGATGTTAGCCATGAGAAATACAGCTATGAGAGTTCTCAAGAGCAGTCAAGAGTGAGCAGTGCTAGACTTCTTAGGCCTTTGGTTGGGCTTCTTCATATGGACGTGTTGTAGGATGAATGCAAAAGTTCCTACAACACCCATCAGATGGCAAAATATGTCAAGGGGGAAATGGCACAGACAATCGTAGGAAAATTAGAAAAAGTAAATCCCAAAGACTCTACTCAGTTTTTATTTTGGTTTCACTCGGGGGAGGTCCTTTTAAGTTCAGTGAGACTTAGTAACTATGGAGTGAAGGCCTCAGACTTCAGTGGGTTGTTAAGGAAAATGTAACCTCCAAACTTTCTCAGAAATAAAAACAGAAAAAAGAACATTAAAGATTATTCAGTGGGATAGTCTTCCTCCTCTGTGTATGAAATATGAAATATGAGAAGGGCACTGAGGGAGAGGTTACCCTTGTCTGCCATGTTACACAACACAGGACAGGCATAGGGAGCCCTTTCCTTGCTGAAGGCCAAAAAGGCGTTTGAAAACCTCAGATAAGCAATGTATTAACATTCATCTTAATGTTATCCAGCAACAATGATGAAAAAACACAAGTGGCTACAAGCCGCATGCAAAATGATATTGCAGCCTGTGTCTGCCCCTCATGTACCCTAACTCTCACAGGGGCTAATGGAGCACAGAGCGGGGTTGTACCCCTGTAAGGTCAGCAACCAGAGGTGACTCTCACACTCCATCCTGATAACCCTCTGTCATTTAATGGATTTTAATGTTAAAGTTTATTAAATAATGAATTTTCAGCCAGGCAAAAGGGCATGCCTTGGTAAAATGCAATGACAAGAGCAGCACGTGCAAGGCACCAGGAAGAAGAGGGGGCTGGCTTTGTTGAGAGACCCTCCAACGCCTTCTCATGCTCCCTCCCAACTGATGGGCTGCCAAAAGGCACAGCCCATCTCTCTTCCTGCTTTTTGGCTGGGGAGAGCCCCTGTGACATGGATGCTGGAAAAGGAAAGACCACAGCAACCAGATCAAAAGACAGTCGCCTCTGTGATTTCTGTTCAGTCATCCCTGACCTTGAAGAGTCCAGTGTGAATCAGAGCCAGGAAAGGCAACGTGTGAGAGTCCATCTGATCTCCCACTCACAAGGAAGGTGCTGGCAGCTACCACGCGGGGTGTGGATCCGGCCATCTGCCGCAGACACAGGGTAGGTGTGTGGAGGCCCAGCTGGCAAACAGGCTGGTGGCTGGCTGGCCCGTGAAAGAATGAGGAAGGTCTGCATGCTCAGCACAGATGGCCCCAGGAGACCGTGGCGTTGCTTGAACGAGGAGTTTTGCCTGTGCCCCTAGGACACAATGGAGACCAAGCTCATGGGCAACCCAGGAAAGGCTCTTCACAAATCAGGCAGAATGCTAGATCAGAGGACCAAGCACCACCTTTGCCTTTCTTTTAATGACCCAAAGCCAAGCTGGCTTCTAATGTGAACTATAGAGCTCACTGTCTGACTGCCATAAGTTATGGGAATGCTTCCATGGTTTAACTGGGAGTGGGCGGTGCTGGGCTCCCTGGTGTACACAAATAAGTTTATCTGCAAAGCCTTGACCACTGTCCTCCAAGATTTCCTGTGAAGACCTCGGCAACATGGAGAGGGGAAAAGGCCAGGTACTGAATTGATAGCACTGGCCATTTACTACAAACTGTAGGCTTTGGAGGATGAAGGAGGATATATTGGATCCTTTGAGCAGAGGGGCACTTAGTGTGTTTCTCTGACATTGGTGCTCAGAGAATGGTGTAGAGGATGATTGCCTAGAAATACATTTGCTAAGCTATTTGCTTAAACTACAGAGTCACTTGGGCACCATCAGACAGAAGGAAAGCCATGAGCTCTTTTGCCAAGAGACTATTGATAATGCCCTTGAAGAGAAATCTTAAAGCTCTAGGACCATTTACTGAGTGTCCTTCTCCACATTAAGTATGATTATTGTATTTAAGGGGTAAGGACTGTAAGATTTAGGGTCACAGTTAAAAAAACTCCAACCCAATAAAGACACAAAGCCAAAGCTTGAGAAGAGGCACACGTATTACAATACTCAAAATATGGCTATTTTACAATTTTCCCATGGTTTAGACCAACTTTTTTTGTTGACTCTCTGAACAAGAAAATGGCTCTAGCATACATCACCAGAGTGAAAACTCTGCTGAGGTGTTCTTCAGTGTGTGCCTGGGGATAGCAGGCAATTTCATCTCCAAGGCTTTAATTCATCCTAAATGACAGGTGCACATCCTAAATGTCTTCTAATGCGATGACATTTGTCCAGGTTCTCTCCCTGTAATTCCATAGCTGTTCAAAGAAGCTGGAACAAGAAATCTGCCCAGGGGCTGCCTGCAGATATAAGACAGTGTTTTGAAACCGTACAGTGTCCTTTGTTGTTTTGCAGTATGTGTTATTGCTCTGGGTGGTGTATTTTCAGCATATTTATTTACATTTGGAAAAAGGTTCTCTTGATGGTCCAATCCTACCCCATTTGGAAATACTTCAGTCGGAGTCTCTCAGGGCTTCTTCTCAGGGTTCTCTTGCCTTTCATTTTAGACTAAAAAAATGTTTACAGATTTTTAGATGTTTCTCGGTGATTCTGGATCCCTGAATCAGTTTTGTCAGAGAAAGCACTTCTGCTGTGGCAGACCAGACAGGAACCTTGTTTTGGTGGAATCATTGGTTAGGTGCCTTTCCCTCACCCCTTTCAGTATTTATGAGCTATCTCTTAGCTGCAGTATCTTTCCCTCTCTCCTAGAAAAGTGTGTTCTCTTTTCTATAATTTCCTTTTGCCACCTACAGAGTGTTTCCCAATCTGTCAGCCATTTACAACTCCCTCTGTTCTCTCTCATCCCCCTCCACTGTGCTTTTGTCAGTCATTCTTTCTCTTTCCCATCTCTGTTCTTCTGTTTCCTTATCTTCTGCTTCCCTCCTTCACCATCATGGCATCCCTCTTATAACAGATGTCCCTCTGCCTCCTCCTTTACTCTCTGCACTCTGGCAGAGGGTAAGTGTCCCAGTAGTAACTGACTTACTACTCTGTGTGAAGACAGCTCTTCTCGTCTTCACTTGGCCCTTGTCTGAAATACTGTAAATATTTATTGTTTCTCTGGACCAAAGGCAAAGCCACCCCAACTTCCCTCAGTCCTCTCCGTGTGTGAGCTGCCCCGGGAGAGAGATTCAGGCTGGGGGGGGGCAGGATGCAGCCCCATCCCTCCTTAGCATGAGGAATGACCTTCCTGGACTTGGACCCTGAGGAGAGGGAGAACAATGAAAGATGGGCTATCTCATTTCAGGCTTGTCACCTCTGCCTTGTTAATGTTCCTCCCCTTCCTCGCCTTCCCCAGATGGCCCTGCAGATGCCAGCTATCGTTTCTCTCAGATTGTGCAGCAGATTAGCATAAACCCAATCGCCCTCACCCGTATTTACCTTGGTGATATTGTTGCTTCTGTTTCAGACCTGAAGAAGTGCTTATGTTCCCAAAAGCTGGGTTGTTTTTCCCAGATATACTGTTTTGTTTAATGAAAGATGCTACCTCTGCCTACATCTCTTCTACCCTTTTAGGTGAAGACATGCTGAGGTAGTCTCCCTCCTTTCCTGAGACACATCTGTTTTTATTCCTCTCTTCCACTTAAAGAGACGCTTTTTCAGAAAGGACAGGCTTCTTGCCATCTTCCTGGAAGCAACATCCCTGTTCTGTTTCTGCCACTAGTGAAATTCATGTTGTTCATGTTCCCTACCACACTGTCACGAACAGCAGTGGGTCACCCATGAGTTCTCTAGAAAACCAGGTAGAATCTCCTTCCAGCTGAGATATGAGGACTACCTGCTGCCAAAGTAGGAGACTACTTCCAAAGTAGTGGACTGGAATATATTACTGCCAAACTCATCCCAGTGGTCCCACAGAGTTTGAAGTACTGATGGACAATGCAATTAGACCATGGTAGGATTACAACCCAAAAAGTGTGCCCTACCCAATGCTGCCCAAATTACTAGCTGCTGAGGCCACAAAGTCCACAAGACTCATTTTGTGCTCTGCTTTGTGTCTCTCCACTGCAGACTCTGTTACGCTTCTACTTTCCCTAACTCTGTTTCCAGCAACAGGGAGACCTTATCTGCATGCAGCATGGCCTGTGCTGCTCCTCTTTTTCCCCACAAAACGCTGGAGCAGGGCAGAGCCTGCAGGCAGGCAGGAGACCATGAGAAGAGTGGGTGAGGGAGGGGATTGCGTCGAGGAAGGGAGTTGTCAGTGTCTGGGGGTTGGGGTGTGAGAGAAGGGAAAGGCTGTACCAAGCCCTCCAGTGCCAAATGCCCCACAGGTTTTGCCGTGGGATGCAGTCTCTCAGGAAGTATTTCACTGCCCTGGTGTAACTGGACCAAATAAGCAATAGGAACTAGAGAGGAATAAAGAGAGAAAGTTGCCTTCACCTGGATTCCTGAACCTTCCCAGCTCAAACTTTTGTCCCAGAGACTCAGTAAAACCATAATACTTGATGATGCTGTGGCCCTTCCCTTGGTATCGGTGTCATGAAAGATTCAAATGGCATTGTCCACCTCCAAAGCTTTTGCAGAATGAATCAGTTTTCCTATGTGCCTGACTTGACACACATTCTCTGACCACTTGGAGGTCACAAATTTAATTAAACCTTGGTGAATAGTAGCAGACCTCACAGAAATAAAGGCCTTAATCCAATCAAGCCACATTTGTACTCCCTGTATTGCATCAAGCATGGCCAAAGCAGAAGGGACAGACCGTGGCGAGCTAGAAGGGCCCCAAGAAGTTCCTCTGTACACTGCCAATTATGGATGATAATGTGATTGTGACACTCGCAGACAATACGAGCAATTTCTCAAACTGGAGGCCTAAGGCTTGGTATTATTACACCCAGCTAGTGCAAGAAACATGGGAAAGATCACAGCTAGTTCTTGGAGTAAAATGGGTATGCCTTTTGGGAGAGCTGTCACTTGTCAGGTGGAGATCAACTTTAACTGCGGCTGGTACAAACCTCTCACTAAAGTCATAGGTTTGCTTTGTATTGGTCAGTTTTGGGGGAATCTCATCCTCACTCTTCTGTGAAAAAAAAAAAGGGAAAGGTGGAAGCAGCCTGTTGCCCTAGGAAGTGCTTTTAATCAGCCTGTGCAATACTAATTAATTTTGCCTAATGTCTCATGCTGTATTCCATCCTGGAGGAGGCGATGCTCGATGTGTGGGCCAGGTGATTCACTGGTGATCAGAGGAGCTGGCTGCAATTTTTACTGGAGCTGACAGAAAAATCTGAAATTTTGAGAGGAGGAAAATGTGTCAATGTTGTCACAAGCTGGTCATCTTCAACCCATACACCAAGTCAATATTTGCAGAGTGTTGAAATTTTAGCAAGGAATGGGCAATTTCTTTGCTAAAGAATTCACACTATTCACCCCAAGTATAGAATTCCTGCTAGCCCAGTGTAGTAAATATTATTTCACTGTTCAGATTAAGGGAGATGCAATCTGTAAGTAGAATTGTACGGGGCTTTGAGGCATTTTCTGGGTGAGTGGCATGTTGCTAACTGTCAAAATATTAATAAATTGTACGTTAACAGTATACAGTTAAGTAATTAAAAACCCCAAAACTCTCTAACAGGAGTGAGACAGGTATACAGAGGTGGGAGGTGGTTCCTGATGGCAGGTTCTGGTTAGGAGAAAAGGTGCTTGAAGTGTGTAGCAAGGTGATGTTAAACGATTTTATGGTTAGAGACCTCAAGGGAAGATAGGAACAAAGAGCTGTGTGCTTCATAGAAGCCTGCATCCATCCTGCTCAGAAACAGGACCAGAAAATGGAGTGGGTATTGTTATTACTCCTTGTTATTTAGACTGCGGGAGGAGATAGAAAGGACACATATGATCTTGCTGTTTCTGTACAGAGAGCAAAAGAGAGTGCTGGTCCCAAAATGTTTGTAATGAAAAAGGAATAATGACGTTGAAGGGAAAGCACAACTTTTGCTTTGTGTGTTTTGTAGGTAGAGCTGAAGTTTTGCTGCACCTTCCCTTGCACTGGTGGAGGAGGGGCAACATATGAAAATTGCTTTCACTGGAATCACTCAGCTTGAAAAATGGGGCTTTAAAAAAGGAGAGAGTGGGAGAGAGAGAAAACTGTAATGTTTTACAAACCATTTCACCTGCCTGACGAGCAGTCTAGGATCGGCTGCAGCATGCAGGAGGTAGCACCCTGCCTGCTCTTCCCCAGGGACCTGCTCGGGTGAAGGCTCCTGCCGCGGGCCAGGCTGAGCAGACTGCAGCCGTGCTCTGCTTTTGCTGCTGTGCTGGGCTCTCTGCTTGTGCTCGAGTTCAATAGGCTTTGCCCCTGTGCTCATTCAGCTGATTAAAAGTCATTTTTTTTTAAAGCCACCAGCATGTGAGCCACAAGGATTCGTTCATTATTGCTCAGCCGTGCTGCGAGATGCTGTCTAGAAGTAATTAATTGGGCAATGCTTTGGAAATGTGGAGGAAAAAGATTTTCAGGGGAAAAAATAATGCAGGAAGGTGGGGGGAGTCTTACATTTTCCCTTTGAAGTGAGGATGCTTTGCTGAGAGGGAGGGAGGCAGAGGCAAAGAAAAAAATCTTGCTTGCTATTTTACAATGTTATTCTCCACAGCTGTATGGATAAACATGTAGCTTCAGCCTGTTTTTTCTGCCTCATTTTAAAAATAACCATAGGAGTGGGACTTTGTTACTGAGAATTTTTTTTTTTCAGGAAAGGGAAGCCTGTCCCTATTGCAAACCCTCCCTGCTAGCCGGCATGTGCAAGGGGGGTAGCCCTGGGAGGTCCATACCAGGCGGGGCTTTCAGTGTCGTTTGCAGAACATCTGCTCCTTTCCAGCCAGACCTCAAATAATCCTGCAACTTTAACAGGAACCACAAGTTCATGCAAGGAAAAAAGGGTGGAGACCCAGCAGCTGTCGGGCAGGCCTATTTATATCTAGGCTGCCAGCAGTGAGTGACGTCGGTAAATCCCCTGCGAGGTCTCTTGGCTGGCACGGCATCGGCTGCGCTGTTCTTTCTGGCCACGGCCACGGGATTAAACGGCACTAAATCTGAACCAACTTTTTAGAGATATCTGCCTTTAAAAGCACAAAGTCTCCTGCCTACCATCCTGACTTGAGCCTGGGGGGCAGGCTTGGCAAACTTGCCCTGAGAAGGTGGCACTCAGCAGACCGTTTTGCAGTCACCCTTCTTCACAGAGGTCCTGCAGATCGGGGATCCACCAGTGCTGGGAAGATGGAAGAACTCTAAAATGAAGTGATCCTTCATTCCAACAGGACGAGGAATGAAGTGTAGAGGGACTCAGACAAAACAGGGGTTTTTTTTGAGAAGAGAGGGGTATACCAGGAACTATCAGAGAGCTAGAGCAAGAGCTGGACCTATGGGCAATTCTTTACAGAGGCAGAGATTATGTGTGAGTGTATGTGCAAAGTCTCCAGGCAAATCAAGCACTGTGTATTCAAGTGTACAGATAGCAGCATGGTGTATTTTGCATGCCTTTAGCAGATTTTGAACTGAGAGGCATACAATCAATTGACTTTCTGTTTTGCAACAGGGAATCCAGGTAGCAAATTCAGAGAAGAATTGAGTGTGCTCCTTCTCACAAAAAGACCTCCATCTCCTACGAGTTTTGTCACACCCGCCTGCCAGAGATGGCACATATCCAAAGGCAAGGGCTGCAGAAACTGCTGGGAGAACGAATTACAGTAATATAAATAATAATTAATAAAAATAATCTACTGCCACTCCAAGTGTCCACCCACTTCAGAGCCACCCAGCCTCTGACGTGACCCAGCACCAGCCTTTCAGGCAAAACACAAGCAGCCTTGTCATCTGTGCCCCTGAAAGGGGGATAAAAGTGGTCCCTCTGCTTGCCAGTGATTTGGCCCAGGCACCCCTCTCCTACTGGCAGCTCTCTGTGATGCCGGGCTCCCCACACGCACCATGATGGTAATGGCTCTGACCTGCTGGGAAACCAGGCCAGGCTTTGGGATTTTTGAGTTTGTGAGTGATCTTGAGTACCTTTGAAAAACGAATGATTTAGCATTGAAGTAGCAAGTGGAGTTTATTAAAAAGTGGCATTTATTTGTGAATCTGTGGCTTTAAAGGAGCATTGCGTTTCTGGTCAAAAGGACTCGGCTGGGTCTGCGAGTTCAGCATTGTTTTCAGTCTGTTCTTTGGGTTGCATTTAATTACGCTATTGCGTGATGTTTTCATGCTATTTTAAGAAAGCATGTTTACTCATCAAAATTATCAGAGAAACACAGATTCCCAGAAGTGTCCCTCATTGCAAAGGAGTGGGCAAGACTCCTCAAGTATCCAGGATGGGTGAGCTGATTCGCCTCCCTCTCCCACTGGTTCCCCGGTTCTCTGCCTACCCTTGTGCCCCCCCCCCCCCCCCATCAATAATCTGTCTGCTTTTACCAGCAGTGACGTTTATCAGAAAGGGCAGCTCAGTGAACTGTCAGGGACGTGATTTGAAGGTCATCTGGGGATCCCCAGCCGCCTGCCAGCACGCCCTCAGCCTCCCAGCCAGTCCAGGGGCACAGAGCTGGGAAGCAGCCCCACCGTGCTTGGGGAGGGAGATGAATAGGGTAAAGAGAGGGCAGAAAGAGAGAGAAAGAGCACAAAAGAGCAGGAGGCATTTAAACAGCGCTTGGGACGGTTGTTGTGATGGGACCTGGGCCCTTTTGGATGCTGTCGCTGACACTTCTAAACGAGCTGACGGCGCCGGGTCTAGAGGATTATGTTCATTTCTGTCCCTGCCAGTAGGCACAAACAAATAGCTTATTACATGGGGGCCAATGTTATCGAAATGGCTTTAAAAAAGCACTCAGCTTTAGTCTCTCTCTGCTCATTAGAAACTGTGGTTAATCACTTGCTGTGAAAAGGCTCACCACCAAGTTGCTTACTCCTCCAGCCTTCCTTTTCTGCCCTTCTCACAAGTAAATCCCTTATTCAGCTGGTCCATCCCCCGCAATCAAGTAATTCCTTATGCCTGCCACCCACTCTGCCTGGATTAACCTCAGGTGGTCACTACATTGCAGGTTTCTTGAAAAGCGCTGCCTCTGAGCAACCTTTTTTTTCTTTTTATTCCTAAGCCTGCGTTTTAAAATCCCTCTGTGTATCTTGAACCAGCAAGACTCTTTCCCCTCAGGCTCTGCTAGCAGTTTAATAGCCTCTTGTTTCTCTTAAGTCCTGGTTCTAACAGTACTCAGCCTTACTGGTGCTGGATGTGTGAAGAGCTCTGACAGGGAGGCAGTGACTGCTGGCTCCCCAGCTGTGCTGGGCACCTTCTCCACTGCCTACTGGTTCTGACAGCCTAGGCAGCCAGGGCTGTTTTCTCAAAACCTTGTGCTTGGTGCCACTCGCCTGAGCTCATGTGGCACCAGGGCCCAGATGTGCCTCTCACCCGCTGCCTGCCACCCCATAGCCACAACTAGCATGGTCTTGTCCTGATGTGGTAACGGAGGTCGCTCTGGCCAGAAAAGTGGGTCTTTCTTTCTGACCTATTAACTGGACAGCTGCTGTGGCCACAGATCCCTTTATGGAGATCTTTTGGGGGCTTCCTAATGCTTTATGCTTTAGTTTCCTAATGCTTGGTGTCTAACGCTTGCTCTGTTAGGAGGAGACAATGGCCGTCAGTCTGGGCTGAGACACAGTCAGCTGTGAGAAAGGAGGAAGAGCTCAGCCCACGCTTATAAGCTTATAAGGACTGAAGAATAAAGAAAGTAAAGGTCTGGCCCAAATGTGCTGCTAATGTAACCACAGCAGTTCAAAGCTCAGGCCAAAACATAAAGGCTTTCCTTCTGCAAGGTGCTGTAGGTAACTTTGCAAGGAATTGCTGTCCCCTGGACAGTGTTGGGTGTAAGCAGGCAGGGTGGGCTTCCACACCTCACAGGGTATCCACAGATGCAGAGAAGCCTCTGACTGGATTTCCAGAAAATCCCAGGGTTTCACTCACACTGATTACAGGAAAGAAAACTACATCAGAGGGAAACATTAGAAATGCGTTTAAACAGAGAAACCAGTGAGATGTCCACATTAACTGAAGAGGCAATAATATTTCGTGGGAGCGTGGGGAATCTGTTTCGCACTGCAAATTCTCAGCTATTGGGATGTGATTTTATCTCTGTCACCATGCGCTGTTCTACTGCCTGCAGACCCCCTGTGTGTAATGGCATTGCCTGCAAAGTCTTGGCTGCAAATGGCAGTATGGCTTTCATTGAATCCCAGTGACAATGGAGGAAAGGAAGGTGCTCCGTTTCCCTTCCAGCCATCCTCTGGGTTAGTTATGGTGTGTGCCGCTGCTTACCTACAAGCCAGCTAGCAGAGCTGCCAGCAAAATGCACCTGCTCTGTTGCCTGTGCCTCTGGTTTGCAATGGTTTTCTGAATTTGCAGAGCCCCTCTGACGTCCTCCGCTGGAACTTCAGATCTCATGGCAGTGAAATTCACCATCTGGCTCGGCTCCCTTGCAGGCAGTGCACGAACCTGCGGCACCTGGGCCGAGCCCTGAGGAGGGAGGCAGAAGCGAGACCCTGCGGCACCCTCAGTGCAGCAGCTGTCCCTGCGGTTGAAGCGGCAGGGAGAGCCACCCAGCCTGTGCCTGCCCGGGCCGAGTCCCAGAACACTCTTACTGCAGCAGGGCTGCAGTGGCCCCCACGGAGCTTTGGGGCTTTGAGGACAGGGACCAATTTTCTGCCGTGGCTTTTGACTGCCTTTGAAGGCATTGCTCAACGTTCACAGCTGACACAGCTGCACATGGAGGCCCTGCCGCAGGTCATACAAGGGGCGGTTCAGCGCCTGGCTGGAGCTGGCACGTGAGAAAATCCCCTCGCAGAGGGAGCAGGGACTGCACACGCCGACTGTGCCAGGGAGTGGCTGTCAGGCAGAGCTGGCAGCGCTGCCTGCCTCTGCCAAGCGTGCCGCAGCACGGCTGGACCGATGTGTGCTTGGGGCAGTGAGTGAGCAGGCACGGGCCGTGCAGGGAGTGGCCAAGTGAGACCTCAGCTCAGACTTTCTCCAGGTTTCAGAGGGATTAGCCCGCATGGCAGTGTTTTTTAAGCCGTTTCAGTCTTTCATTATGTGCACCGCAGCACAGCTGCTCATGGAGTTTCAGAGGGAGTGCAAAGCTCAGCTCCGACTCCTGAGGCTGGAAAAAAATTACAAAGCACTTTTTTTCGTAGCTGTGTGGACAGTTTCCCTCACCGAATTCACACTGAGTCAATCACGGCACCTTACTTTGGACATCCCCTGTACCTTAGAACAGGCTAACTGCTGCAGCCTACCTAAAGCCACTGAGGTACCAGCACAACCAGTCTGTGGTTTGCTACCATAACGTAAGTGGACCTGTTTTGGCCGAGGGAGAAGTAACGTTCATGCAGGACGGGGAGGCCCCTTTGCTCAGGCAGCCTGAGTGCAGCACTGGGCCAGGCGTGTGAGGAAGGACAGGCTGCTTTAAGACCTTCCTCCACCGCTGAGGCAGCTGAGGCTGGACCGATGCCCGGGTATAAACTAAAGCAGCTTCACAACTGCTCTAATTTATGTCCGATTGCCAGTGGCCCCGGGGCATTTCTGTCAGCCGTGGTTCAAGCAGCTGTAACAGCATCCTGGTTTCAGTTTCTCCTCCCAGTGCTCGCTGCTTTTGCTGGTGGCTGAGGCATCAGGGTGCAAGCGGCCCCAGCATGGGTCCCTCTCAGAAGATAGCTCTTCAGGGCATCTGTGCTGCTCACCCCCAGTATCTTCTGGCCGGGTTATAGCCCGTGTTTCCATCCCCCTGGATGAAAAGCGCTTCCTACTCATACAGTACGTGTGACGGTGCTTTGCTATCTATATCTGTACATATGACGTGAGCAGCAAACTCCTCTGCAAACCGCCCACAAATCACCCTGGAGTCAAAAAGCCCAATCACAAAGACTACAAAGAAAAATGAAAAGCGCCATCTGAAACTCAGAAATAGACGATGTACAGTAATTTTTCCCGTCTCTCTGCCTTTGCTGGAATTAATCAACAATCTCTGCCTGCAATTGCTGGGAGTAATTTATTTCAAGAAATGCAAAGAAAGAGCATTTAGGATAAATATTTAAATTTCCTCTTCCAGCCCATCCTATTCTCAATCATTGTTTGTGTTCAATTCAGTCAGCTATGCATAAGCTGAAGCTCATTCTCCTTGCTCTGGATATTTACATATTTTTTTCTGTACTGAATCTCTGATCCCTAAATCTTTCTTGGGTGAGGAAAGAATTATGTAAGAAAAATCCCCTCGAGGACTGAATTCTGGGTGAGAATACATTGGGTCACCTAGGGCATGGAGAAACCCTTACAGATGGGGATAGAGGTCCCATATACATGTCAGTACCTGCCCTTTTTTGACTTATTCTCCCTTTCCCTAGGATGGTGACCATAGTGGTAGTGAGGTAGTGAGGAGAAGGGAACAGAATGAGCAAAAATGTAAAAAGCTTGGTTCTGGAAGGTGTATGTGTGTCAAGTTGTACAGTTCATCTAAAAAATGAGATTGCAGTTTGTTATAAAAAAACCCATGCAAACCTTTTACTGCTGTGGGAACTATTTAAAGATGTTTTGTTGTAATTTTTTTAATAGAAAAATTACTTAAATTGTGCTGTGGGAATAAACAAACAAAAGAGCATAAACTTCAAAGGCTGTGCTTCGTATCTTTCAAATTGGGACGTTTGAAAAGAGGAAAAAATGAGGGTAAACGATTAATTCAGATCTGTGACTGTTCATGCACGCGTAGGACATGGGTTTCCCCTCGGCTTTCTGTAGCCAAACATCTATAAACATGGTCTGGACAGGCCCTGGCTGACCCCCTGCCCGACCTGTGCTGCCCCGCCAAGGCTGCGCTTCCCCCTTTGGTGAGCTCTAATTAGCCAGTGCCAACAGAGGTTTGATCCAGAGCGGGGTGGGGGAAAGTAATATATAAACTTTAAAGACAGCTCATCCACCAGGTGCAATTTGTATTTTACACCTCATGAATTTTTAACAGCTAAAGTTATAACTTCACTGTTAACCCCCTGTGCCCCAGCATGTCTGCCTTGGCGGTCCAAGAACGGAGGCTGTGCCAGCATACGCCGCAGCTGCAGCTTGCCTGGCCGCAGAGAGGCTTTCCTTGCATCGCTTTCCTCGCATCGCTTCCCTCCCTCGGCAAGCAGGGCTACGGTGGAGGTGCAGCTTTCCCTGCTTTCTCCCCCAGCTCTGGCGCTGCAGAAGCCAGCAGGAATTCCTTTTTTTTTTTTCCCCTTCTGAAACAGCTTATCCACTTGTTCAAGCCCTTCCTTTCATGCACATTCAGGCTGAGTATTAGAGTAGCAAATGCCCTCCAGATACCACTAAGCGGCTGCTTAAAAACAAAATAACAAACATAAAAACGCAGATGACTGCAGCACCGAGTTAAAAATCACTGCACTTCTGGCAAGCTTTGCACATAGCCCTAGCGGGACGGCTGCATGCTTGATCTTCTGCGACTGTCATTTACACTGTCATTAAAAATCGTTGTTGTGACTCCAAAACAACACCTCGAAACACTTGGCGGAATCAGAGAGAAGTTGTTTTTTTATAACATGAAAACTGCACATGGAGGTGAGAGCTGGGACCTCTGCTCCCTGGTGGTGTTTCATTACGGGCATTGAGACTATTAAATCAATTTCCTAGTGCTCGGGTGTGAGGTGTTTGTTGGATTTCCCCAGCCGAAGGAACCAGCTCAGAAGCCTGCAATTCATTAAGCAAGTTATCAGGCAACAGCCTTCCCTGCTCTCTCTTTGCTGTGCTTGCGATCCCTAACTTGCAGCTTGTTTTTTTTTCCAATTTGGTACCACAGGAGCTAGATTCAAAGTCTCTTTATTTGGGGCCACAGTGCCCTGGCACCTCGCTTAAGCTGAGTGCGAATCGCTGTGCGAGTTGGGGCTGCCCATGCCGCCCTCAGCCCTGCAGGTCCAGCCTCTGCTACCAGCTCTCTGCAGCCACCGGGGACGGCGATAAATGAATGAAGTCAGGTAGCAGGGTAGTCACGGTGGCCCAGAGCTCCGCCGGGACTGTGTCCTGTGCTCCATGGCAGGGTTATCGGCCAAGCTAGCAGCTGAGAGTGGCGGGAGCTGGCTGAGAGCGAGTTTAGTGAGCTGGAGGGCATGGTGCAGATGTACCCCCTGGTCAGCCAGCCTGATGTGCACTGTCAGACCTAAGTAAGCTGTCAGCCCCTTAGCTAGCACACTCTAGCTAAAGTCTTAAAGGGACACAATGCTTTAAGACAACATCTTAAAGTGTCTTAAAGGCAAGACAATGAAACCTAAACCAGCCAAATCTGGCTTAGGCTTGCACATCAACACCCCGTTTCAGAGGGTGGCAGCAAGGATGTGTTCCCAACAGTTGTCCTCTATGTGCTGGTTGCCACAGAGCTGTGCTGGCCTGTTTTTTAGTTTTCAGTCTGTACAGATTTTCCGGTGAAGGGACAGAGCCTGAAAACTTGCTGCTGAGGACTTGCTTTCCTCTGCTGTGCTGTGAGGGACCCTCAGGAGCCATCAGTGGGCCAGGGATTCATAGCTACTGCCTGTAGACTGAGAAGGCGCAAGCTACCACCCAGCCTGAAGGTGTCAGAGGAAAGTGGTACACCAAATCAATTTTTATCTTCTCTCATCAAAATCAGAATCACCTATGAACCAGGCCCCACACTGCTGTCCTGGAGCCACGACAAGTCCATTGATGATTTTGCAGGAGGCTGTGCTGACTGCTCGTATATATGCAGCTGCTGCCTGCTCCCCCCTCCCTGAATGAGAAGCAGGAAAAATTGGCCCATGCTGAGGTCTGTGTGGCTGCAGCTGGACGGCTACTGATGCTAGAGTGTGCGGGGCTGCCGCTGAGGCATGGCGCCCTCCCGGGACCATCCCTCCCAAGGGAAAAATTTGGTTTTTTGGGAGAGCTGCAGTCAGGCAGGGATGGGGGTCCCCCTCTCCTCTGGCTCTTCAGGGTAAAAATCCCTTCCTTTGGGTAAGGGCATGACAGGGGATGACAAAGGGGCTGCGGATGCTTGCTGGTGCTGTGCTGTGCACTTAGGCTGGCTCTTGGTAGTGCGGGAAGGCCGTTTCTTCCATGGAGGCCTTTGCATTTGCAATTTGAATTTAATCCTGTGAGCTAAAGATAGCTCTGGCTCGCCTATTGTTCCTCCAGCTGGCAACAGCTTTATTTCTTTGATGCTTTCAGTTCTCGGTTGTTTCCAGGGAACTGGCAGAGACACTTTTAATACAGAGCCTGTCCCAGCACTGTATCATGCTGGTCACCACATCCCACACTCCTGGCTCTCCCTTAGGTGCTCTGCTTCCTGCTGGCGAGGTCTCCTGCAAGGACTGGAGGTCTCCCTCTTGCTGGCACAAGCTTTGTCTGCATGTACAGACGATGTTGCCCTCCAAATCCCCTGGCTGGCTTCAGGGCTGCTCTGCAATGGCTCCTTCAGGAGCAGGAGTCTTCCTCAGGAACAGACCTTTCATGAAAGCCTTGCTCAGATATTTGTTAATTAGTCTTACTACTGTTACTCCACTGCAATAAGTAAGTGATGTGATCCTTTCCTATAATCTTGGTGGCTATTGGGGTTCATCTGGGTACATCTCTAACCCACCCTTTTTGCATGTCTCTTTGGTAAGAATTTAGTCATCATTTATTTCAGGAGCTTTCTGTCGAGTCAGCCAAGGAACCACATGCTCTGCAAGGTCACTGAATGCATGTTTGTCTTTCAAGTAGTTTGAACAATGATTTGAAGCGGATTAATGTCAGCAAGCTCTTATCTCTGATTGCTTATGTTCGTATTTGGTATATGTACATCACACACGTATCATGTATGCTGTACATATATATATCCCATATATATCTGTGTATGTGATTTGATATCTTCTAATCTCGGGGACAAAAACTGGTTGCTTTTCCAAAAATTGAATTTGGGATTGTTCCATGTTAATTCATGTTGTTAATTAGCTATATCAGGCAGCCAATAAAGCAGCATAAATGATTTCAGGTTCCTTAGGAAATGTGCCAATACGAACGCAAATACCGATTTAGATGTGGAATTTTCGTAGCGCCTCTTGGTGAAACTCGTTCATTAAATTAAATAAACGTGAGATGGTTGCAGGCTGCTGATGAATATTTTGTGAACAGGAAAAGGGAGAACGCTGGATCAGTAAGACCCTCCTTGGGCATATCAGCAGCTCTCACCCCACTGAAAGGAAAGGTGGGGAGAGCCCTGCCTCGCTGCAGGCAGTAGCCAGTCCCACAGCCCCACAAGCCGCAGTGGTGATTTCCTGGCTCTGGCAGGAAGTGCTGCTGGTTTGTACTGCTGGCGTGCCACCAAAAGGGTGGCCTGCCATCATGAGGCCACTGAGCCACAAGGAACTGCACGGGAGGTGAATGCAAAAAAAAAAAAATTAAAAAATAAAGTCAGGTTCCTAAGCGTTCAACAGGGACACTTCCTTTCCCACAGAAGAAAAAATTCCAGTGTGGAGGTAGTATTGCAAAAATCAAATGCAGGACAAGGGGAAATCTGCCTCTGTGTTCCTGGGTAAACTAAAGGGAATATCTGCAGCCTTTTCCCCCTTTCCTGGAGACTGTCCTAGTGCCCCAGAAGACTGCATCTGAGTGCATGATATAAATACTGCTTTTAAAATACTTTTCTCTCCTCAACTCTGCCCCAGTTCCTGGTTTGGTACCGAATGGGGATCTCACAGGAAAGCAGCACTGCAGAAAAACACCAAATGTTTGGAGAACTGGCCTTGAAGGAGTGTAGCTATTAGGGACCAGACACTTCAGCAGAGTGGAAGCAGGATATGAGACGTCTTCCAGGAGTGGGCTACTGAGTGGCCTTAGGGATGGACAAACACCAAAACCACCAGTTATTCACCCAAGCATGTGTGCTTTGGGCTTTGAATGGCCTGCAGCCATCTCCCCATGCAGCTTCTGGGACTTCTTCTACACAGCTGCTCAGGTGCTTCTCGGCAGGTCCAAGGCCGAGGGGAGATGTATTTTGTCCCTGATGGCGAAGGACACAGACACAGGAAGCCTTGATTGTCTTGATACAGTTGTCGGTGAATGGTCGTTCACATCAGACACAGTTTTAGCATCCCCAGGGTTCTCCAGGAAATGTGTGTACCTGTGCTGCACAGGTCACTGCTGTACAGAGTTTGTGCTAGTCCTTCTGCAGGCATATCCACATGGCACCCCTCAAAAGAAAAATAGTGTGTTGAAGCCATTTTTTATCATCAGTATTACATGGGGAAAATAAAGCCCTCCTGTAAGAGGATTTGGATGCTCTAATTTAAGGGATAAAATAAAACTGTTTGTGAAGGCAAAGTTTGCCCCTGTGTTTTAGACAGAGCAACACTGACAATTTTAATTGCATGTCCCCTTGGGGGAAAGCATTGACAGCAGCTCCATTGATTGGGCTTCAGTCTGTCGTCACTGGCAGGCACAAAAGCTTAGAGGAGAAGGACATGTCTGACAGAAAGAAAAATAAGGGTCTTCTCCCAATTGGGACCCTTGTGGAAGACATTGTATTTGAGGAGCTAGTGACATTGGGCACACCATGTCTGCTCTATTGGGCCTTGTACTGGGGGAGGCTACAAACCCACATACGCAGCAGTGTAAGGGAACATGCTGAGATGCCTCGTGCTGTTGGTGTTGTGCGCTGGTGGACATCCTGGAAGAGAGAATGTCCCTACATGACAGAAGAAGATATATGGTTTTGTTTGTCACACAAGATTAAAGGCACCGCGGTATAGGAAGGAGACCCAACCCCTCCATGATGGGATCTGTGTTCTGTGCTGTGGGTATTCATCTGGAGGCCACCCGATGCTGCATGTACGTGGGGTTTCCAGCATCTGAAGGCACATAAGAATTACTTTATCTCTATATTCCTCTTCTTATTTTATCTTATTAATAAAGCAATTTTATTATTATGCTACCTGCTGTTGTGCCTTTCTTACCGACATCCAGAGAGACCCCTGCACCTCTCTGTGCAGAATGCCCGCTGATTCCCCTTGAAGTCCCTCAGGGGGGCTGATCCACGAGGAGTTGGTCCAGGGTGTTGCAGTGTAAAGAAGACAGGGATCCGCTCAGACTCTGGACAGGAGCTCAGGCCGGGAGGCACTGAGGGCAGAGCACAGGCAGCTGTGCAGGCAGCTCATGGCTGCTTTGTGTGCGTGTGATGGGAGCAAGGGTGAGAAGCCATGATGGCATATGGGGGGCTGGACAGCTGGATCCAGGCAAGGGGACTGCTAATTCAACCCTCCTACCTACAAAGCAGTACACACAGAAAAGCCGTGGCGTTTGCTCCCCAGCCTGGGAGATCCTCCCCTTCCCGGACTGCTGCCTGCCAGGATGAGTCACACTTGCTGCTGGAGCTGGGGCTTGGTCCTGTGCCAGGAACGCACTCCAGAGGGAGACGGCAGAGAAATACAGAATAATTTGCAAATCCATAAAAAACCCCATTGCTTCTCAGTGGGGGTCTCTTGGCAGGTGCCAGAGTGTGTCTGTAGCAGGTGCCACCCACCCGTCAGTGCTCCTGGGGGACAGACCCCTGCACCAGGTGACCTGGCAGGTCTGTGGTGTGCTAGGGACAGGCTGTGAGTGCTGGAACACATTGCTGCCCGTGGCTGCCTGTGCACGCTGTGGGGCTGCTCCTGCCGCAGGACCCCGTGAGCCTGGGCGCGTGGTAACGCGGTGCCGCAAGCAAAGAGGAACCCCGCTAGCCATAAAATGGCACAGAAGACCCCCAGGAGTCTTGTAGAACAGAATGGTAGAGTGTAATGAATAGTCAGACATATGGTAAAAATGAATTAATGTCGAGTTGCCATCCACTCTGCCATTTTTTGCTTTCAGTTTCCCCGCTGTGCCTGTCTCCTGGCATCACTGAATCTTGATTCAGGGAGAGGCAGCCAAGTAGCTTCCTGTGAAGCCAACATCACATCCTAAGTTGGCCAACAACTTGGTAGTGCTTTCTCCTGGCTCCATCTGGCTGGGACTCTCTCAGCTGGCCTGGTGGAGAGTGACCCAGGCCCATTGACACAGGTCTGCATCTCCTTCCCTCTGGCGGGGAGCCACCTGCCCTCAGGAGATGCCAGCTGATGGGGAGCACCAGTGCCTTTGAGCAGGAGCTGCTGTGGGCTCGTCAAAGCAAGTCCTGGGTCTCAGGCCTCATCTCTTGCAGATGCAGCGGCCTGAATCCAGGACTTCAGGAGGCTCACCTGAAGCTCCTGGAGAGCTCTGTGGCTGGGGTGCAATGGCTTGTCTGCTGTCTGGGGGATGCTGGCTCTTCCAGCAGACAATGTTCTGGCAGAGTGAGACAGAAAGGTCCAGCCTGCTGGAGCAAACTTGTGGGAATGACTTTTGAGAGCCCAACACATTGCTACAGGCAGCACCAGTGCATACACACCTGTATATACACATGTGTGAGTGCATATGTGCATGCCAGTGCCTTGAGTAATCCTAATTTTCCCATCAAGAAGAAAAAGAGCGCCATGTGCTGTAAGTCAGTTTATGCACTGTGAGGACATGCTAAAAAACTCTCAGTGTTTAGTCCAAGAACTGGACTAGAAAAGGGCAGGAATATTGTACTCATCCTTGGCCTTCCTGCTGCAGCCCCTCCTTCCACTGGCACTGCATGCAAATGGATGGGCTTTCTCCAAAACAAGTGTTCTGCTTCTTTGCCCATGGCTGGAACTGCTGCTGTGTATGTCCCAACTTGAACAGGCTTCAGGAGGTAAAACAGAGGGGTGGGAGCGCAGCCGAGGGGCTGTTCAGGCAGGGGCTGCTCTCTGCTGGGGGTACGCAGGGAGCCTGCCTGCCTGCCTGCCTGCCCGCTTGCCTGCGGGTGCAGCTGGAGGAGCAGTTCGGTGGCAGCAACGCAGGCTGAGGCAAGTGTTTGCATGTGCGTGTGTGTGAATGCGTGCGTGCGACAGAGTATGGAAATGCTTGTGTTAAAAGAGTGAAAGAGGAGCTACAGCCTGGAGACACATATTTGGCTGGAGGTACACCAAAGCCTCTTTGTGCTTCTGGGTACCTCCATCCCGGAGCAGGGAGCAATCGCACCTGCTTCCCTCACCACAACACCCGCAGCCCCTCCCAGTGCCTGGGAGGCAGTGCAGCTTTAATCAAGGCTCCTTGCTGAAAGCAAGCCTCCTCTTTTTCAGTCGAAAGTCCTCTCTGACTTAAAAACAGCTGTCGTGGTACAGCTGCTATTCTTGGATTTCTTGGAAAAAAGGGAGTGCTCGTAGGGGCTAAAGGGCAGAAGATGGAGGTCAGGGACTTGTGCTCTGCTGCTGGCTCAGCCGCTGACTTCTTGCGTGATGGGAGGCAAGTCACTTATTTTTATATTAAACCAGGGGGGGGGAGAGAGGAAGAGAGGAAGGGGACAGTGCTATTAAGCAACCTTTGTGAAGCGATTTAAAATCCACAGTGGAAAAAGCTGTAAATGTCACATCACATTCATTACTGAGCGGTGGTGGCTGTGGTCATGGCTTCCAGAGAGATGCCTTGGCCAGGCCAGCCTTGGCAGGCTGTTCCCCTGCCGCCAGGACCTGTCCCTCCCATTACAGCCTCCCAAAGTCATTTTTATTATCCAGCAATCACCTGTGACCCTGAGATATTTTTAATGCCTGAATTTTTAGTGCTGCTGTTCTGCGGGCGCGGGGCTGTTCAGCCGGGCCCTCCCCTGCCACCTCCTCCTCCCTTGGGTGCCTGTGCTCCTTCCCTGGCCCAGGCAGCCTGCTCCTGCCGCCCACAGCAGAGATCAGACGCTGCGGCAGCTGGGGAAACAATTGGGTGCCAAATTAGAGCGGCTCTTCAAGTAATTGACTGATGGAGCAGCGCTCCTACTTAAAAAAAAAAAAAAAAAAAAAAAAAAATTAAAAAACCCAGTTTCGCAGTATGAGTCACCGGGGTGTCTGTGCTCTGAGCTGTTTAAAAGTCAGCCCACGGTGGAGGTCAGGGAATGGAGCTGTTTTGCTCCATGCTGCCGAGGCTGTCCCATCTCCTGGGAAAAGCCCAGGGTTTGCCCGGCTATGCCGGGGCATTGCTGCGAGATGCTCCTGTGGTGCAACCCGGCCCCATGACACTCGTCTCCCTTCCAACTGTGCGCTCAGCACCCGGCTCCTGCGGGCTCAGCAGCTGCCGCAGACACGCACAGCTTCTGACACACCGGCAGCTATGAGAAGGCTCCTGAAGGGATGTTTTAGTCAAGAAGTCATGAGGGGGAGTTTCCTCCAGACCTGGGCTAACCTCGCATCCTCTCCTGCTTCTCGCCGTGGAAGCAGCCAGAGCACTGTGGGCTCTCACTAGCACCGTGGGTCCTGCCAGCACCCTGAATGACAGCCCTGGCTGGGGAGCAGTGCTGAGAACCTCCAGCCATGGAGGACAGGAAATCTGACCTTAATTGCTCTTAAAAGACCATATAGATGGGTTTTCCCCCCTGCTTTGCCACCATCATTAACATTTTAACAGCTTTCTTGCAGGAAGTAGGACTAGAGAAGACAAGAGAGCAGTGACAGTTTCACATTATCACAGGACTCCGGGAGCTGGGGCTGAAATAAAACCTCCTGATATCTCAGGACTTACAAGAAATAGAAATGATTTCTGAAGCTCATGCAGCACTGTGTGGGCAGTCAAAACCAGCAGTAAGATACTCTCATCTTCTTTCCCACCCTTTCTAGTAGAAAGGAGAAAGAAGATTTCTGCATGTTGCAGATCTCGTTGTTATTAAACGTTAACCTGGCATTTAAGAAAAAATGTAAGCAATCAAATCTACTTCAGGGAACTGGCCAAAGCCCTCCTTGACTGTCATAGAGGTGACTCTGAGCATGGTGACTTGTTCAAGGGGTGAGGATGTCCTTCTTCACTGTGTTGTGCCTTGTCTCCCAGCTCTACTTCCAAAGGGGTGAGAGATGCCAGGTTCAAATCAGGCTGGCCTTTCCGCACTTGCTGGCATCAGTCTTCTCCTCTGGAGCAATAGTCTGGAGCAAAATAGAGAGCAAAAATTCATCCTGAGTTTTCCATACAAAACTTTGGCCCTTGTGTCTGAAGCCAGGCTGCAAACAAACTGGAGCGTAAGGCTATTGCTGTTGCCAGCACAGAACTGGGCTGTGCCCAGGCGTGACCTGCCCTTTGCTTTCCAGGGGCTCTTGCCTCACCGTGCACTATCTCAGAGCAGTGTACCCTCACCCTGCTGCTCCCCACAAGCCTGGTTTTCAGGCTGCTTCTAAAGCCCTTTGCAGTTTGAAGTGTTTTGTTTTAGGCTTTTTTTTGGCCTGTCAGCGAACCCAGATAATGCGGGCTGCAAAGCTGAGCAGCCGAGCACAGTTTTTTGTACTCTCTTGTTTCCTCATTGCTGATGTGTAGCCCTTATATATTTTTCATGGAAGATTGTTGATGGTGTGAAGGCTCCTCCTTGCCTTCCCCCGGGTCTGATTGTTTTCTCTGGTTTTGCATACAAAGGGGTTAATTATAAGTCAGCATCTCCCCCCTGCCCCAGCTAATGTGGAAACCTGATCAGGAGCCAGCAGGCAGAGGGAGGTGGGGAAGGGATTAACCCTTTGCAGGAGGCAGAGCTGTGGGAACACTGCTCCCTGGCCCCATCCTCAGCACGGAGAAGGGTTTGGGTGTCTTCCTGCCTAGCTTCAATGCAGATCCCCCAGCAGAAGAACGTGCATCCCTGGCTGTCCAGAAGGAGATTATGGCACACACCCAGGGCTCCTCCACATGGGTTTGGCTGGCGAGCAGACTCTATAGTCTCCTGGGGTTGGGTTGTGGGTTGGGGGTGGCTGATTT
The DNA here is from genome assembly GCF_047716275.1 of Strix uralensis. Lineage (NCBI taxonomy): Eukaryota > Metazoa > Chordata > Aves > Strigiformes > Strigidae > Strix > Strix uralensis. Next base: position 42,106,490 of record NC_133973.1, read on the forward strand.
TGTCTCTATGCCAGCTCCACCATATCTCTGCCCTTTCTCTGTTCCTGCGTAGATGGGGAGAGTGTCTGTGTGTGTGTACAAGAGTGAGAGTGAGTGAGCGCTGGCTCATGCTATTTCCTCCCTTCCCTTGGGGCTTGACTGAGTCCCTTTTTTTTTTTTTCTGCTGCTGCTCTAATAAAAAAAAGTGGCTCAGCCAATTCTCTTGAACCTGAACGCAGAAGGAAGGAGACAGGGAGTGAAAAATGTGAAATCAAATAGGAATTTTTTTTCCCACCAGACGCAGTTGCTGGGGAGTGGGACTGAGAACACCACGGCCGACCCCTGGCAGCAGGTGGGGGGGCAATAGTTATTCATGCTGGAACCAGGAGCAAGAGAGCTGCTCTCCCTGTCTGAGAGAGCTTGTTACCACCTCAAGTTTGCTTAAAATACAGCTCTAATTACCTGTTTAAACAATAGCTCTGTCCCTTCCTTGGTCTATGAAGACTGCACACATTTTAATTATCGGGAAGACCTTGGCCATTCACCTTTCTGAGGTATTTAATGCTTCCAGTCAAATGCCTGCCCTGATGTACTCTGTTACTATGCCACCTCTCGAACTCTTGCTGGCGGAAAACTGCAGGATATCGCTGGTGAAATGACATTCTCCAGCAGATTTTTTTTCCCTGCATAATCATGGTATTTGGGTTAATTTTGCTTTGCTGGGCACATTAGTCTTTGGCTCCTAAACAAGAACATGCAGGCCCTTCTCCTGCCTTGCCTTTTCCCCTGTGCACACATGAAAAATAGGGCTTAGCTTGTGTCTTAATGTGTGATAATATTGTAATCCTATAAATGGATGCCAAAGCTGTTCCTAGGATAGGAGCGCCTGTTTTAGAGACAGTGTAACCAGCACAGGCAGGGCTCTCCTTTTCCTTTGCCTAGACATCAATCCATCCACCCCAGCATCATGTCCCCTCCCTGCAAAACCTCTCTCATTTTGGGGCATTTCTCTTTTCCTAGCAAGCGGTGGGCTGGAAAACGCTTCCAATCGCAGAGCAGTGCAGCAAGAGAATCTGCTGAGCTGAACGCCCGGAGGCGATCGAAGCACTGCCGTCCCTGGGCGGGCGAACCGTGCTTGCTGAGGTCTCGGCTGGGCAGCCATGGGAGCTTGGCCAGCAGGAGAGATGCTGCAGCTAACAAGCATCCTTCCTCAGGGGCCTTTTCCTTGCTGATGCCAAGCGAGCACAAGCTGGGATACCCTGAAAGATGAATCCCTGGTGGCTGCCTGAGCTGCTGGTGGAGGCACAGGGCAGGGGTAGGGCTATTCCCAGCAGACAGCAACTTCTTTGGGATCTCTGTCAGTGTGCACGGGAGAGCGGCCCTCTGCCACGCTGGGCCCAGGCAATGAAAGGGTGGCAAGAAGGCTTTGCTTCAGCAGAGCGCCTGAGAAGGGGTCCAGAATGCTCATAAGAGGGGAAGACACATATTTGCAGTCAGAGAGAAGGAGGCCAAACACTGCCCGGCCCATAAGTCTCAGCCCCTGTCTGTGGGGCTTGACGCAGCCAGCTGGGAGAAACCCAGAGTAAACTCAGCAAGCTGCCCGGAGGGTCTGGAGCTGTAAATCTCAACAGCCTGGATTTAAAGAGCTGCCAGAACTTTTCACAAGGTTAGAAAAGTGCTGGGGAGGCGGCAGAGGAACACCTGGCTGTTTCATCCTCCCTACACCACAGCGCTGCTGCTTGGGGCTTTTGCGTTCCCTTCAGGAGTTGGTGAAGCATAATGGAGCCTTTTGAGACTGGAAGATACTGCTCTGATTTAGGGTAATTGCCTCTATGTCATGATTCAGCGCATCAGTTGAGTGCTCGTCCACCTCTGGACATGATTAACGGGACATGATTAACTGTAAAGACCGCAGGGATTTTCCATGGGACTTATGCATGTGCTTCCCTGCTGTGCTGAACTCGGTTCCCTGTTAGTGCTACCAACTTCAGTGGGGTTGCCGGAGAGCGAACGGAAGAATTCAGCCCTTTTGTATCAGATCCCCCTTTGTTTTATCTGACCGCTGAAATCGCAGAGCTGGAATATTTCAAAATATTTGCTCAGCTGGCCACAAAACGCGAGGTTTCTTTGGAGGGAACGGCTCATTTCTTCTCCAGCCAGATCAAGCACCTCCGGCTAATGATGAAGCATCACTGCACGCTGAAGCCCTGCTAATGGCAGCGTCCTGAGGAGTGAAGATAAACAGTGCTTGCCGCAGCATGGGGGGACGCCGATCCCTCCCCTCTGCTGATGACAGAGGATGAGCAAAGGAAAAGGGGAGGGGGAAAAAACATGCTGTTCTGGATGCCCCAGTTTTCTTATGCTTTTTTTAAAATTTTATTAATACCTAGTAGCCTTACCAAAGCTAAGCAAAGAATCCCTTTCATCCGCTGGTCTGTTTTCTACCTTTGATGGCCAGCCTTTCATTTTACTTTGAGGTATCCCCCCTCAGAAAGCTCCTTGCTGCCTAGCCAGCACATTTGTTCCTCTCTGGCCGGATGCAGATGTGACCAATTTGCTTCCCTGACACAATGCAAGTGGAAGCAGGGGTGGAGAGGGGAGGAAGGTCTGTGAAGCCGAGTCGCGCAGCAGAAGGCAGAGAGAAGAGTGCTGCGCTATTTATTCCCTTGCTTCCACCAGGGTCTTCAGTGTCCCGGCAATGGTAAATCTTAACTTTCATGCTATAGTGCACCAGGATGCAATTTACTTCAAAGACAGCATAAATCCCCGGCTGCTGCTTATATCACAGGGCTCTTGCATAAAAAGGGTTTATGTGCTTTGGTCCCAGGAACAGGTTTGCACTTTTTGGCATGGATCTCAACTGACTGGCCTGTGATTGGCCTAAAAATCTCAATAGAGCCACAAAAACTAAGCTGTCGCTGCCCTCCTGAGCTGTCCAAGTGCCAAGCTCTGGTACGCTGGCACTGGGAGCGCTCCTGTCATGTCCAGCCCCACCTTTGCACCACAGTGGGCCCCCAGCCCTGAGTTGGATGGAGAGGGAGGGGAGGGATTATTTTGTTTAATCTTAGGAAAAACGCTAGTGCTGGGGAGGGAGGGGAGGAAGGAAGCAAATTCTTCCCTCTTTGCTACCACAGCTGTCTTGCCAAAGCAGAAACGGAGAAAGCACTTTGGCCAGGAAAAGCCACGTGTGAGCCGTGTGGTCCCATTGCGGAGGTGGGCTGGGGGCTGCGTGGTGGTGCGAATATCTGCCCTGCCTCAAGGGTGAAGGGCCCAGCCCTCAGCTGCTGTGAGCCTCTTGGTCTCCACAAAGTCATACCACTTCATGCTAACCCTGGGAGCTTTTTGTTGCTGTAGCAAATGTCATGGGTTTAAACTGGGGAGTGCTAAAGACCTGTTAAGGCACATGAAGAAGGTACACTTTCAGAAGCGGTAGAGAGCCTGCAGAGCTCAGACCCTAGTGTCAGGAGTGATGTGGGCAAGTAGAGCCCCAAATCATTTCCAAAAGTGGGACTTTGGCTCTGTTTAAATACTGTTTATGTACCCCTTGGCCAGGAGAGTGGTTCCCTCAGCCCAATTCCAGACAACCTTGTCCAGGAAGACTGGTCTTGTGTGCTAGCAAACAAAAATAAAGCTAAAAACCATCCAGTTAAATTTCTAAGAGTTTAATTTCTTGGCTAAATGTGGGAGCCTAGACATTTTCTAAATATTGCTTTTGGAGTGAAAGAGGAGAAAAGAAATCCCTTCTGCCCTCTGTAGTTCAACCATATTAATAATGTCTTATTTGCAAAGCTGTTTACGCCTCCCTTCCCTTCTGCTGGGATGCTGCTGTGTATCTGCCCTCATCAGAGTGCCGCTATTAGCTGGCTTCATCGTGCAGCGATGCTTCATCGTTAGCCAAAGTTGCTTTATCTTCGTGAGGGAGAAATAAGCCATTCCTCTCAGAAACACCCATATTTCATGGCCAACTAAGCAATATTGCAAAAACATTGAGATTCCTCAATTTCCTTGATCATATATAGCAGATGCTGATTTGATGCTAGGAAAACTGATTAGCAAACCCCTTCCTAGCTAGTCTGTCACAGCGCTGACAGCCCCAACGCAGCCAGCTTGTCCAGCAATAGAAAGACTATTACTAAGTGCATTTTTCATGCAGCGAGAAAGAGCGTCTCTAGCTGCTTCTATGCACTGAAAACAAATTTCCAAAAGCCTGCACAGCAAAGTGCCAGGGTTATAATCCACTCCTGTGCAATATTACCTTCAAATGCATTATCACTGGAAGTGTAAAATCCCAGCTCCTCTCCCGCTGGAGCCCCACTGTCATTAACCGAAGGCTTTCCCCGGCCAGAGGCCTGTTTAACTTGCAGGGCTGGCTGTGAAACCAAGGGCATTACTGGATGATGCTGTCATGCACAGCCGTGCAGGTCCCTTTTAAGGGAGCAGTGGAGCCGTTGTAGTGGGTGAGCTGAAATCTAGTGTGTATAATTTCAAGGAAACGTATAGGCTTGCCGAGGCTAAAAATCAAGATCAAAAGTTCAGGGTTAAATTCAGCTGTTGGGTCTAGATAAGCTTATCTCCAAAAAGTGGCTTATGAGAGATCTGCTCTGGGCTGAAATGCTTAACTGGTGACCTGCAGGACTCGGCGCTGCTCTCCTTCCCACCAGGGCTTACCTCCAGATCTGCATGTCTCCTGCGCTTCAGATGCTAAAGCCGTAGCGGGGAGGCGGGGGGCAGATAGCATGTCGGGACAGCTGCACTCTGGCCCCAGGCCTCCTGCAGATTTACACGCTTTCACTGAGCCTGGGTGTCCCAAAGAGAGCAGCGAGCGGCGAGCACTGTGGTTTTGTTATTGCACAGAGGCCTGATCTGGCAAAAAGGGAAAATTAGAGAATTTTTTCCAAGCGTTCTTTTCCACTCTCTGAAAAAAAGCCAGGCATGCCTGTAATCAGCTGCAGGAGCGGAACAGCCCTCTTAATTTATTTTAAAGTGTCCTTCAGGACTGTCTGGTTAATAACCACGCTCCATGGCGCTGTGCTCCCCAAAGGGGGACAGGCACCGCCTGGGAAACTTGTGGGTTTTTTTTCCCTGGATCAGATACCCTCTGCTTCATTCTACTGGAAACTGGGGAAGGGAAGCATGCACCCGAAGAAAGTAGGATGGCAGGAGGAGGATGGCAATCCTGCCTCCTCCCTATAGCTGCTGCAGAACTGGTAGCTCTGCGTTCGGGATGCTGCGGAGGGTTGCTGGCACACAAGAGGCTCCCACGGCTGCAAAAAACTGTGGTGACAGCATATGTCTAATTCCAGCCCTTTGCTTAAGAGGACTGGTTAAAGACATCACAAATTTGAGGTGTGCAAGCATGTGCACCGCGTGCATTGCACAGCTGTTTGATCCCATTGGAGGTATTTACAGTGCATGGATACGACAGGTTTCTGGGAAGGGCAGTAAATGGGAAAAAAGGTCATTTGATCAATCATCTTGCAGTCTAGTGGTGTGGCAGCCTTTGTAGGGAAAAATAAATCAATCTCTTTAACTTGTCCCTATTTTTAAAACCCATGCAGAAGTTTCCAGGATGCAGCACGGAGACACAGCTCCTTGTTAAACAGTGAGGTGTCCTCTCACCCAAACCGCCTGTTGCTGTGAGAAATTAAGACTGAAGCAGCAAAACAAGCCTGGAAGGCTGCCAGCAGCAGGAAGCCACGGCAGTGGAGCCGGACGAGGCTCCTGTCGGGTTAGACATGAGGTGCACGGCTTCCCCCCGGGGATGGTCAGCACCCACTCCTGCCTACCACTGGCCCCCCCCAGGCAGGGTACTCCTTCGAAGAGAGGACCAAGCTGCCCTGTATCTCCCAGGAGAGTCCCCTCTCAGAGCCGATGGTTTCTTGCAGAGCATTCCCGTACACAGTGAGGCTGGAGAGAGCATCCCACAGCATTCAAGAAGTGCTCCTGGCAGTCAGTGCCACCCCGCCATGGCCCCTTTGGCTGTCTGGGGTGCCAGCAGCCCCCTCTGGCCCTCGACACAGCACGTTGTAGCCACCAGCTCCAAGGGAATCCCGCACCCAGCTTTTTCTCACAGTGTATGATTTCTGTGCAGAGACACAGATACATGCATGCATACGTATGTGTGCCTGTGAGAAAGTTACATTTCAGGCGAAAGGCAAAGCGTCTTATACTGGAGATGACAAAGGGATCTATTGAAATGCAGTAATGTGAGTCATTGCCACGGTGCTCTTGCTACCTTAAAACGATCCAGAAATGGTTGAGAGACTGAAAATTAGATGTTTCTTAAAAAAAAAAAAAAGCAACAGAGCTGTTTTAAAGGTCTGGGAATACCAGTTTAAACTTTTAACATTCCCTACGCTCTTCCTTTCCTTTCTTACATAAAGGCAGACTATGAAATTCTGGCAAAGAGTTCATTTTATTTTGAAAAACAAGCTTTTGTAATATCTAAGAATAATAGGAACATTCTCAAAGCTTTACAAACCCAATGGGCTTTCACTGATACTTTAACTTAAAGAAATCCAGACACTGCAGCAGGGAGATCCTAAAAGTGGAATGGCCTTCAGCTTCCATGTCCAGCCCCAGTCACATACAAACCTCCAGCTGAGAAAGTAAAAATGAGACCTGTGAAATGAAGTAGTAATTTTTTCTCCCTGAAACCTGTAGTTTTTCAAATATTGCTGTGTGGAAGGCTGATGGAGATCATTCCGAGTTAGTCGCTGATTTACCCCACAGAAAAGCCCTAGGGAAGGGCCTTCTTGAAGACAATTTTACATTGACATTTTCTTTGCATTTTGAGGGCCAAAAATGTTGGTTGGGTTTTTTTGGTTTTTGTTTTCTGCTGGAAGCGAAAAGATAGCTTATGCAATCACAGTAATCTGAGAAACAGGGCCCTGGGAACAAAATGTGACCTTAAATCACAAAATTTGTAATAAAATTGTAGGATTTGGGACCTCTGTTGTAAGATGAATCTACTACATTGAGCTTCCGCATCCTGTTCTCCTGAGTGGGGTTTGGTGTGCGAACATCTGACGAGGCACCAGAGCAGTAGTAGTCTCTTCCTGTCAAAAATAAATGGGGAGCGGGGATCTTAAATCCAGCTGGACCAGGTTAATCTGTGCTTAGATTATCTCAGTTGCGCCTAGGATTAAGAAATGCTTTAGCAGGGACTAATTTTACCTGGTGGACAGCATGTCTGGCTGACTTCTTAATCCCATTGCTTGACTCCCGGGACTCGGCTTCCAAGGCAGATGGGCCCTGAGCATCCCTGTGGCCGACCCCCACACACATGGGGCTGTGCCTCTCTGTGGTGCTATGGTGGGGAGCCTGGATGCAGCCTCAGATCTTTTGCACAGCATCACTCTGCTTTTGGTCTTTCTTGCTTCCCTCTCTCCCCTCCTTCTACACTAACCAGAAATCAGGCAGAAGGCTCTTAGCACATGGCAAGCACAATGCAAACTGTTAGGCAGGACAAGACAGAGCTACATTAATTACCCTGATTTTCTGAAGAGCTGCTGTGGTGGAGGATGAAAGGGAAGACCGCTGATGTGAGCACATTACTTACTTTCTGCCGAATGATGCTTTGAGAAGGTCTCCAGTGATACTTCTGTGGGAGTGTAGCGGAGTTGAGTGTGATGATCCTCAGACAACCTTCTGGGAAGGTAACTCCATCCCAGCCTCTGACCCCTGGAGAGAAAAATAAGTCATGGGACAGCTGCAATGGAAATTCCCCATTTCAGAGGAAACAAGAAAAAAGAACCCAAAACACAAAAAGGATGTTTTCTGCTTGTTTCAGGAGAAATGAAACATTCTTTGCAATTTTTGGCAATTAAAAAAAAAAAAAGGCAAGAGGATTTTTCTAGTAATAAGACATGCAAAAAACACCCCAATTTTTTGTTTGCAAATTGCCAGAATTTTGAGCAGCTGAATTTGGGAAGCAAAGTAGAGGTTTGCAAGTATGAAACACTCATGTGGCTGGCATCCAGCAGCTCTCCTGCCAGGGAGGAAAAGCCTCTAACACAGATTATCCATCAGTTTATGCAGCTCAGCTTCAGCGGAGAGAACTTTACGACAGCAAACCTCTTAACAGCCCCGGTTATGAAACCCTAGAGCTCATCCCTGCGGTGCCCCCGGCCACCTCCCTGCAGCATCACCCCATGGCGTCCTCTCACGCAGGCTCCCCACCAGGGCTATCCCCATGCCCAGCCTCCCCCTCCCCAGGGTGATGCAATTCCCAAACTCAGTGCCCAAAATCACGTCTGAGCCGTAATTGATGCCTGAGGTGACAATTACAGAGGCCCTGAGAGGAAGGCAAAAAGAAAAACCAAACCCCTGCCCCAAACAAATAAGCAAAGCAGCAGCGACAGCAAATAACCCCCTGCACGATGCAAAGCCTTAAAAGAGACGATAAATATAGCCAATTAGCCCACAGACTTAGCGCTGGTTTATGTGGAGCAAGCCTGGCGGAAGGAAGGCAAACCCAAGAGCCGCTAGCCACAAAAGCATCACTTCTTCGTACTCTAAAAAAAAAAAATATCCCCCAAAACAAGCAGTGGTGGTTGAAGTGACACCAGGAAGAAAGGGGGAGCAGAAGGGCAGGTCGTGTTGGGGAACAGGCTGATGGAGAGGAAGGAGCCCGGCTGCCGATGAAGGACCTTCCCTTCTATCCAGGAGGGTCTCCCCACCCGCAGGGGTGGCTTTGCAAGCACCGTGCTCTGAGAGCCCCCACGCTGGGTGTGAAGGTAACACCGGGACCAAAAGCCATTTCCAAGGGAGGATGGGGACCTGCTTGGTCAGGTCCCGTGGGTGGCTGCAGCCCGTGTCACTCCCTGGCCCTGCTCAGCGCCCAGCAGGCAGGTCACGGCTGCCCAACGGGGACACGGTGGGGAAAGAGCTGGTCATTCAAGTATTTAAGGCCAAGGTTAGGAAGGGATTAGCCTTTCCAAGACCTTGAACTCTTCTCCTAATCTGGATTTACAGCTGTGAATTCACTGCTGAGGCCATTTACTGTCCCTCCTCTGTCCTGCAACCCTCACATCCCTTGCAAGAAATGCCCCCGTTGGCACCCCATAGGTACCTTTGCACATCCTACCCTTAACAGAACCTGCCTTAAAACGGAGATACACAATATGCTTCTCTGCTAAATATGCCACAGCATCGCTTAACTCCTGACATCCATTACCCAGCTGCTGAATGAGCCTTATTATAAGTAATTTTTGTAAATCATATTGAAAGCATAAAGTCAGAGGAAAAAAGAAAAGGATCTCAGGTCATGAACTGCAGCAACACCTGGTAGGTTGGTTAAAAAATCCCCCCAAAAGTAAGAACTGCTAGGAAAGTTGTTGACACAAGATCCTGGGGTGATACATTACAGATATCAACATGTGCGTCACAGCCCAGCCCAAGGCAGGGTTTACCCAGCCCTCCAGCTGCAGGGCTGACACCCATCTCAGCGGCCGACACCCGAGCCTGCGCCTTTCCTTGCCGGGAGCCTCTCGGCAGCTTAGCTCAGAAGGGGCCAAAACCCAGATTTTGAGACGTAGCACAAACTGGAGGGGTTTTTTCTGAGCAGAGAGATATCCTGTCCGAGGACGGCTGGGGCAGGCGGGCTCTGCGGCAGTGGCAGGGTGGTGTTAGCTGACAGCTCTGCCCCTTTCGCCTTCCGAGCGCGGCTCCGGGCTGGGCCCGTGGGGCCCCTGCCACCCCATTTGGCATTTTGGCCACCGCTAATTAAAAGCCCCCGGCGGGGACCCGAAGGAGCCGGGGAGCCCTGGCCGCTGCGGCTGCTGAGGGGGAGGCGGGCGAGCGCCGTCCCCCGCTTCGGGGCCACCTCCTCCGGCTTTGCTGGAGCCGCTCCCGGGCGCTGCGGGTAACACCCAGCAAGTACCAGCTTTGCTCCCAAAGGAAATCCCGACAGGAAAGGGTGGGAGGGAAGCACAGAGCGGCGGGGCGGCTCCCGGGGGGGCAGCACCCCCCGGTCGGGGAGCGCGGGAAGGGAGGGCAACGCAGGGAGAGCGGGGGTGTGTGTCAGGCGGCATCAAAGCCAGCGCCTCGGGGGAAAAAAAAAAAAAAAAAAAAAAAAGGCAGGGGGGAAGGAGGCCAGGGAGCCGTGCAGGTGTGACAAATTAAAGATTAGCACAGCCGCGCACGGGGACTCTCCGCCCGGGCTTTGCAGCCGCCGGGGGTTTGTCCGGCTGCTGCCGTCACGACGGGAGGCCCGTTCCTGGCGCGTCCCCCGGCTCTGCCGGAGCCGCCCAGCCGGTGCCCTCGCCGCGACACAGGCGGCCCGTTGCCCGGCCCTGGGCGGCCCCGCCCGCCGCACCCCCTCGTTAGCGGTTCCCGGCTCGCAGCCGCCTCTTGGCCTGAGGTGGTGCCGTTCCCGGGCGCGCTGGCTCAGCTCCGGGCCCCGCACGGCGGGAGACAAAGGCGACGGGGAGCGGGCAGCCCGGCGATGGGGGGGGGGGGGGGGGGATGCGGGGAGCAGGTACGGTTCGTGTTTCAAGCTGAGATTAAAGCGGGAAGGGAAGGAGCCGTATCGCCCACGAGCTGTAAAATAAGAGGGGGTTTTGTTTTATTTAACGCGAGGCCATTTTGGCCGGCATAAAGTATCTATCAAAATGGAGACAGAAAACAGTTCTGCCTTGAAAACGCTGGGGCCAAATTGGCTTTGAGACTTGCGTAGTCCTGAGCCAATTAAAATGTCATAATAATGCAACCTCAGAAAAAAACCCCTGTGTCTGCGTTATGAAAGATACGTAGGAAAAGAAATCATTCCCCAGCTAGAAGTGTTTATCCAAATGGCCCTTGGTGAGAAAATCAGTTGGTGAAAAGGGAGAGGGGAAAAACGCCCAAAGCAGCAGAAGGCTGGGTGCAAGCACTCTGCTCCATGTTTGCAGTGCCCATGCTGGTGTCCCTGGAGCTCTGCAGGGGTCCAGGCGGGTCTCTGCAGGTCTGGGAAAGTCCTGCCTGTGCTGCAGGACTGGGGGCTCTGGGGTGGCTTCGTTGCAAATGACAGTTTTAGCCTCTTTGTTGAATTTCCTGGCCTTGATGAGTCTTTGGGAGACATGTGTCCCCCAGGTATATCAGCAGTAATGGAAAGTGCCACTGTCACTACAGGCACTAACTCATCATCTTGACGACCCATCGATCCCCGGAAGAGTCGAGTGGAGGGTAAAATAAATGTGGTTTGCTGGGACAGGAGGAGAGGAGGAGAATACTGAAGATATTGTGCTTCACCGGTCACTGGAATCAATGGAAAACTGGCCACTGACTTCAGTGGACATATGGCTGGACTGCGCCTGTGCTCACCCAAAAAATGGAAGAGATGTGCTGAAAGGCAGATCGCAAACACTGTCATCTCTCCATGGAGGGAATCCCACCTGTGTCCCTCTGGAGCTGCCCAGAGGTGCTCAGGCTTGTGCTTAGTATGACCTTGCTCTGAGGAGCATCTTGGACCTTCCTGGTGCAAGATGGGGACTCCCACACACTCCCCAAACTGCAGGTGACCTCCAGGGCCAGGGGGATGACCGACCCCCCCCCAGAGCTCAGGGGGTGATCAGGAGCGGGAGTTTCCTGGATGTAGCCAGTGCCTGCCAATGCCTCAGGCTGTAGCGAGCCCCCGAGGCCAGCCCCTCGCCTGGGGGCCGGCTAGCTGCCACAGCCAAGCACTTTGCTGGAGCTCATTAAGCCTGCTGTGAGGGAAGTTAATTAGCTCAGGGAAAACGCTGTGCTAATTTGCCTAACCGGCTTTTGGGATCAAGGTTAACCTCACCAAGCAGGCTTGGATGCACTCCTTCTGGCTGGGGCTCTGCCTCCTGCATCCGTGCACACGGGGAGGGATGCCCGCGGGCTCCAGAGCTGCTTTGAACATGTTACCCCTGCTCTCTTGAGGCCCTGCGATCTCAGGTCTCCTGGCAGGGAGGACTGGCATCCTGAGGCAGGACCAGGACCACCTTGACGTCAGCCAGTTCCCCTCGGCAGGCAGGTGGAACAGCCTCTGCTCTTTGCTGCGGCCATGGCTGCAGGATTTACAAGGCGTGTGGCCATCCCTGCCCACCCCTCTCCCCTGCCCAGCTGCCCCCTGCTTCCATGTTACACACTGACCACCCCACAGGCCAGGGCTTTGAAAGGGCCTCCGCTTTTTCTGTCTTTCTTTATTATTCCCTCTTGCCTTGGAAGAGTGTAGAACTTGGGCAGGATGATTTGAACAGCATGTCGAGCAGATGGAAGCAGGTCCCTGGCTGTGTCCAGGTGGAGGGAGCACTCAGCAGGCGGAGGCTGGACATGGCAAGCTGAGAAGCCTCTCCTGGCTCGGCAAAACGCTTCTCCCTCTCCACCTAATGATAAAGCAATTGCGCTCCATGTCTTTAGAATCACCGTTTTTGGCACACAAGCACATGGCTGTCCTCTCCTCCCTGACCCTGTGGGAAGCCGAGCTTGGTTCAGTGTGACTCGCAGTGAGGGAGAGGAGAAACGTGCACGCAAAGAGACAGGGAGAGAAACAGGAGCAGGGTAATCTTCAATGCAAGCTCGCAAGCTTGTCTAAAAATAGAAGGCGAACCGTTCCCTAGTAATTAGCCAGGAGACGGTTTTATTTGCAGCAATGCGATTTCAGCAGCAGTGCTTTTGGCAGGAGGAGACGGGAATGTCCCAGCAGCTCTTAACCTTGCAGAGTAGGAGACTTGCCTCCCCCAGCCAAGGGATGTTTCCCACAGAGAGCAGGCGAGCGTGGGCTCAGGCGCAAGCACACGCACATCTTCTTCTGCCTGCCTGGATGGAGGGAGCAAGAGGCCAGCAGAGAAGAGGTGTCCTCTCTGCAACAGCCTGCTGGCTCTCTGGGATTAGATGCTCCTCAGCCTTTACATTGGAAGAAATGATGATGAAATCCTTTCATGGGGGACGGCAACAGCATCCTGGCATAAGGGTTTGATCTCTAAAGGGGTTCAAGCAAGGACAAGCAGTGCCTGAGGTCTCAGTGGGGAAGAACAGCATAGAGACCCAAGCTTGGATTATGGGAAGGCCTAAACCTGGGACAATCACTCTCCTGCAGGTGCCTGCTGCAGGTCTTTGCATCTAGGGGAGGTGCCAAGGGCTGTGCCCTCCCCAGACCAGCACATGGAGTCAGGGCTCCTTTTGGATGATGGGTGAAGGGTGTCAGGCTGGGCTTTCCCAGCCAGCTGTGGTGGATGCATGCTGGGTTAACACCAAGGCTGCCAGGTAGCTTCCCTTCTGGCCTTTCTTTCTTGTGGCAGCAAGGGCAGGGCGCTGCCCTCCCCTTTAGCCATCAGTCAGAGGAGACAGCACAGGGCAGGAGGGGGCATCCCTGTGCAAGGGCTCCTCACGGGGCAGCTGGCATCTCCATGCTCCTTGCAGGAGTCTCCCTGAGGGGTTTGTGGAGGGGCAAGTGGCAGAACTGTCCCAGCCTGGCTCTCAGGTGCCCCTGAGGTGCTGGGAGGAGTGAGAAGCTTTCCCTGGGAAATGCCTCCAGGCTGGAGGAGCCCAACAAAACCAGGAATAATGTTTAAAATGCAGAAACTCAGCATTTATAGCCTGCTGCTGCTTACAGTGGGAATGGCACTGGGATGGAGCCAGCTTGGATCCGGGTCATTTCATGCATTTTATGGGTTCAGATAATGCATCCTGGCTGCAACAGAAAACAAAAGTGCAAAGAGTCACCTCAGCACCCTACCGGCCCTTTCCTGCTGGTCCAGTGCTGCACACCCCAAACCTACCCACACCCCACCAGAGCTAGAGAGAAAGGACAGAGGGACTGGGGGGACATTTTGAATGAGGAGGTGTGAACTGCCTGGGGGAAGCCTTGTGCTGCAGTCTGACAGTACAGCCCAGTGCTACGCAGCTCAATGGCCCATCAGCAGGGGAGGTCACCGCTGCCCTGTGCTCCGCAGGGGCATGGGGTGCTGTCACCTGCATCCTGGAGGGGAACGGTATCCCAGGACTGTTGCTTTCCAGACCCAAGAGACGGATTATCGCTCCTGCTAAAAGCATCCAGCTGGTCTGATTTTGGTGGAGCGAAAGCCCGATGGTGAGAAGAAAATGTGCCGTCTGACCTACAGCCAGCTGCTCTCCCTGAGCTGGAAATGAGTCTGTCACCGAATGAAAGAAAACGAGGTTTACATCCCATTTCAGGCAATACCCAGCCCCTGCTGTCGTCCTGTTGATTTTGTGGCTCTGCAGTCGGGTTTAACTTCCCATCTTTCCGTCTCCCTTGTTGCCTGTGAGGCCTGTGCAAACGGCGGGGGAAGCGGGCTAATTGCCTCTGGAAAAGGAGTGGTGATAACAGCTATGCTGGAAGAGCTGTCACAGGCCCGTGGGTAGCAAACTGAGAACACAGGGAAAAACACCCCCCTCTCCTCTGGCCACTCTTCTGAAGAATTACTTGTACCCATAGGAAGGAGCGCTGCTCCAGAGCACTGGGCGCTGCTGATTTGTGCGTGTCCCCTCTACCGGGACATGATTAACTGGAAAATTTACTAGTTGGGAGGTCTCTCCAGGAGCCAGTTTAAAGCCAGTAGTTCCTCCAGCTCACTCCCGCATGGCGCAGCAGCTGTTGACACCGGATAAAAACTGAGGAGTGGGATGGGGACGGCCACGGCGTGCTCCTGTGCTGGTGCTGGGGATAGGAGTGTGGCTGTGGTGGGAGGCTGCCTTGTAGTTATGCTGGGGGTTGCCGGAGAGCCTCCAAACCTTGCTGTCCTTGGAGCTGGCACCCTTGGTGGTGGGGCAGGAGGGGGGCTTGCTGCGAGCCCCCAGGTTCGGGAGGTTATGCAGAGTCTCATTGCCCTGCTGTGCCCACAGTCGAGGACTGCCACAGGCTCCCTTCTGCCCCAGCCTCTCTGGAAACTCTGTGTTGGCACATGTGCTCTCACCCATAGGCAGGGTAGGGGCATGCAAGAGATTTGCCTCAATTTGCCTTAATAGCCAAGCGGGATAGCTGACAGGGCCAGGTGTGCACTTGCCTGGACTGTGGAGAGGTGCTGCGGCCCTTCTGGGACATGGAGGAAGGGCCTGAGCTGTTTTCTCTTCACCTGTTTTTCCCCCTCCCTCTGCCTGTCCTCTGCCCCTGCCACACCAGCCCCGCATGTGTCCCCAGCAGCCAGGGCCAGGGGTGCCACTGCCATTCCCCTGTGCATCCCTCTCCTGCCCTCCTCTCTTCAGGGATCCTCTTGCAAGCAGAGGAATCCTCAGGGGAGGCAAGCGGCCATAGGTTTGCACAGTGATGCATGAATGCAATCAGCCCGGCCTTTCCAGGAGTGCGGGGAGCACGTGGCAAGGGGATGCAGCCTCCCTGGGAAGATTATACCTGAGATGCATTAGAAACGGTTGTGGGGATTTTTTTAAACCGGTGATTAAGAGCCAGCTTGGAAATAAAAATCAGTGATGGACAAAGAGGGCAGGGTGAGGCAGGGGGTGCCCCTGTCCCAGAGCTGGCCAAATCTGTGTGCCTTGCTGTCTCCTTAGCAGTGAGGGACAAAAGCTGTACTGAAGGGGGAAATCTGGCCCAGAGTACCAACAGCTTGGAGATTTCCCAGCTGTAGAGGACTCGGCTCCTCTGACCTGCTGGGTGGCAAAGCACTCATTTCTCAATTTCCTAAAAAAACCCCCCAAAACAGTGAGAGAGGACCGGGAGGGGGACAGAGGTCAATGAAGGCAGCACGTCCCATCTTGGTGCAAGCTTCCCCTGAGCTTGGGTGGGTGCTCAGCTCTGGGGCTCTGGGAGTTAAAGAGGTGGCTCCCAAGCATGCTCTGGCTCCCAGACCAAAGCTTTCCTGCTCTTACCAAATGCACACAGGGAGGGGTGTGAAGTGTCGTGTAAACTAGGGCTGCTGATCCAGGCTTCTCTTGCTGGGAAAAGACGGGGCAGGAGGGGGAAGAAAAAGCTGTCCACAACGCTGCCGAATTGGCAGAGCTTTACTTGACAGGTATGCGGGATGCCTGCAATCCCGGTCTGTGCAGCGCAGCATTTTAAGAGTTATTACAAACAGCTCCATAGGACGTGCAGCCCTTCCCTGCCCATGCTCGCCTCTCCTCCCCTTCTGTGGCCTTTCACTTCCCCTGGCTGTGGGCAGCTCTGGTGCAGCAGAGCCACCTTAGTGGCTTTTCCCAGTGCCGGTTCACATTTCAGATGACAATCAAGTCTCAGAGTAGAATCTGCTCCTGGCATTGCTCTAGCCACGTGGCTGGGGAGATGCCAGCAGTGAATCTGGCTGGGAATGTCTACTGTTTTTTCAATAAAAGGGAAGTTAAAAAAAAACCCAGGCCAGCACGGCACAGCAGAGCTGTGCTCTCCTGGTGCAGGCCAGCCAGCATGGTGGACAGATGGTTGCTGTCCATGCTAGCACGTTGCTATTTTGAGGAGACGCTCATGTTTTTCCTCCATCCACTTCTGCATTTCAAATGTCAATCCTCCATCCATTTCTGCATATTCAGGTATCAAACAGCCTGCTAGGAAGCCTCGGACTGAACCAGAGATGTCTCTCTCCCCAAAGGCCAGGGGTACCATATGGCACCTTTCAAGCCTTGGAGACCAAACAACTTGCTCAGGGCCATGCTGGAACATGGGTGCCAGGGCAGGGACTGGATATCTGGAGGAGCAGTGCCCAGCTCTTCTGTCAGAGGGTTATAACCACAGGCCTCCTTCGCTCACTCCACTGAAAACACAGTGGTGAAGCCCGTGGCTCCCCAGCCTGGGCTCTCCTGAAGCCATCAGTATGGAGTTCCCTTCTGCAGGACATGACCGTGGGAGCCCAGGCTCCAGGCCCGGGCTCGTAGGGAGCCGTGGGATGGCCCATGCCTTAGGAAGGCATATGGAAAGGAGGAGAGACCCGAGTCACTGCCAGGACACTCGATGCCTTTTGCAGTGACACAGAAATTCTTCCTATCATCTGTCAGTGAGAGATGGGACCCTGGCACCCATGTTGCAAAGCCAGAGCTGCCTGCAGTGCTGGGCAGCTGCAGAAGACTGCAGAAAGCCCAAGGCTATTTCCCTTCCCTCCCTGCTTTTCTGCACACACGCACGTGTGTGCTTACACACATACGCACAAGCACAGGGATGTTCTGCAGGGCAGGAGCAGTGGCCTTGGAGTAGCGTGGCAGTGGGAGAGAGCACAGCAGGCAGCATGCAGTCAGGGAAGCTGCCGGGCAGTGCTGCGGCGAAATGGGATTAGCTTGGGGGAGGGAAGGAGGGAGAGAAATAAATGATCCTTGTGCCGAGCTTCAGGACTTTCCCTGACACACACTGGTAAGAAACTAATAAAAATAGGGCCTGAGAACAGCAGGAACAGACTTGCTACCTTCTTTCTAAATCACCACAGCCCAGGCAGGGTGAGGGCCATCAGAGGCTGGGTGCTTTCTTCCCTGTGCATCCTTCACAGTGTGCCTGGATGGGGGGGACGGGGCTGGGCGCGGGGCCGCACCTCCTGTCCCTCTGTCCGGAGCCCTGGCACTGGGGTGTTGGCTGCTAACCTGGAGTTTAGCAAGGAACTGAAACAGCTGCCCCTCACCTCCTTCTCCACTGCCCGGCAGTGGAAACCTCTTTCTCCCAGCAATCATCTCCTCTGCTTCAAATGCTGCACGAGAACCTCTGGGGAGGTTTTGGGGGCTCTTTCCTGGGACCCAATCTCACAGTGCGCAAAGCTGGCACCTACAAAGTGTGAGTGATGGATGAAGCCCTGCTCAGCGATGCTGCGAGGGGTCAGGACCCTTGGCTGGCAGCACCCCCTGGCAGTATTTAGGTGCCATACAGGGCGTTAAGCGCAGTGGCACAAGAGCAGGAGGCCAAATCGCATTCTTCCGTGAGTCCTGGGAACATAAAGCCTGGGCCTGACCCGAGGGCTGCCTGTCTCATGCATCACTCGGATGACAGCAGAGTTATTTTTTTCCTGACAGGACCCAGAAACCAGGTCACTCCGCATGTAAATCTATAACAAATCTGCCTGGGATTAGGCGGGCCACTGAGAGGTGGCAACAGACGGTATTCATCAGATGTGCCCGTAGCGAACGGCTCCGCACCACACACAGGGAAGGGAGTGGAGGCACATTCTTTCACGAGCAGGGGGGTTGCTACGCCAGAAGCTGCCGTCCTGGGTTGGAGGATTTGGGCCATGACGGCCTCAGCAGAAACAAATGCCACATTCCAGGGAGGCCATTCCGTGCAAGCAATTAAAAAATAATAACACGATAGTAATAAGCAGATCAATCAATCCCTCCACGAGCTGAGCGACCCTGGGGGGGAGAGATGGGCTTTTCCCAGAGCAAACTGGGACCAGCTCTTCTCCAATAAATACAAATAACATCAGTAACAAACCTCAGATCTCTGGCCAAACTTTGGCAAATAATACCCTTGCAGGATGTGGGATGCATATGGGCTGTATGTACATGGCTGTAACCTGCCTGTGCAGCTGACGCTGTCCCTGGCTGGGGGTGAGGAGGGAGAGCAGCAGCATGGCTGCAACAGGCGGGGGGGCTTGTGATCTGCTTCCCATTCCCCTTTCCTTCTCGAGGAGGTGAGGACAGGCATACGGGATGATTATAAACCAAACCACATCTCTCCAGCAGCGTGCCTCCCTGATCCAAACTAATCAGTTGAGCCTTCAAGGGTTAAAGAATACCAGCACTTGTCTCCATGGGCATCACAGGACCTATTTAAAAACCTCTACCCCTTTGGCTCGGTTGCCGAGGGAATTTTTCAAGCTGAAAATGCCAGGGCTCTGGGAACTATTAAACCCCGCAAACCCTAGATTGCTTTTATGCCTTCCCCAGGCTGCAACCTCGGATCTTTTCTTTTCCCCTCTGCAAACTGCTGGGTAATGATCCCTTGCGGCGTGCCAGCTCACCTCCCCTTCTCCCAGCTGGCAGCCCAGCTCGGCAGCGATGCCCTTTTGTTCCGCCGGTGCTGAGATCTGCAAACTCATTGCTAATTACTGCATCTGGGGCTTCCAGCTTTAGCGACAATGCCAGGACTTGCGGCGGGCTCCTGACGGCCAAAGTTCATCCCCCTGCTTATTTCCTTACCAAAGACCATTATCTCTCATTTACATCTAAACTAGTTTTTTATACCAGTTTAAATGCTGCCCCTCCCCCTGTAATCTCAATGCAAAGGAATTAAAAGTTCATTCTTCCGATGCTCAAATCCTGCGCACTTTCTTTTTCACTTCTTATTTAAATCACACACTGTTTTGAACTAAACCTTTTATTTCCTCCCAATTATTATTTCTGGTGTGTTTTCCGAGCCTTACAACATGGCATCTGATTATACACAAAGCTTCGGAATAAAGCCCTGTTTTTTCCCTTCATTAAGGACACAAAGGATTCCTGTGTGAGCCAAGCAGCACTTTGGACATTAATACAGCTTTACACCCCAAACCATATTCCAGCTCTCTGCAGAGCAGATTGGGGCGTGGATCCGTGCCTTTCCTTGCTGCCAGCACCCTTCGCAGGATCCAGCCAGCTCCTTCCCTGGAATTAACATCCGATTAAGCAGTGCCAGCATATTCACCCACAAACTCCTGGCTGCTGGCTCTGTCCTCATCATGACCGGGTGTGTTTCCTGGTTAATTCTGCCTCCTTGGGTCCCCTTTGTGTGCCTTCAATTTAGGTGTCCAGGGAGCTTGGTGTGAATACCCAGGATTTTGCTGTTGTTGACCATTTCCCATGGAAGGGAGTTATGGGGAGTCGCATGTAAAGCCTTGGGAAATCTTAGTAGTCTGTAAACCCCACATCCTCCCCTGAGGCCTAAAATTAATGAATTTGAGAATCTTTTGGACTAAGTGATAAGCCCAAGGACATAAAGGCAGTCAGTGGCAGAGCTGCTTTTAGCCCACATAGGCAGTCGACACGTCTCTCCAGGATCTGAGATCTTGTCGTCTGGAAACTGCCTGAATCAGACCAGAAGCACAGGAAACCACCCTGTCCGCAGCACATTTCCCTTATTTAACGTCATCATGCAGAAAGGAATAATGTATGCTGTATTTACCAAAGGAAGAGGGGAGAACTTTTTATCAAAACTGAGCTGATTAGCTGCACAAGAAATCTCTCTAAGCAAATGTTTTTTATCTTGTTGAATATTCCAGCATTTTAAAAATAAACTACTAATTCCTATGTAGTTTTAAAAACACGTCTGATTGCAAAGAAGAGGTTTGACTGTCACCTGGAGCTGACAAGAAGCATTTGGAACTATGGGGGTTCAGGACAGGTTCAAAAGCAGTGCATGAACTATGAGAAGCAATTTGCCAAATGGACACAGGATGGTAGTTGGATCACTGGTTTTCCCAAAGAGAGACTACTTTTAATACAGAAAGGTTTTGTCTAACAGGCTTTGCACGGGTCTGTAAGGTACGGATACTAGACTTGCAGCTCTGATATCATACCACGCTTCTCCTTTGGGACCTTGGGCAATTCAGGTTATCCCTGTCTCTCTTAAAATCCCTATCTGTAGAACAGAGATATTGCTGCCTGCAGTAAATGTCTGCAAAGTGCTTGAATGTGAGGGTTATTACTGTTAAATATCTTTGCAGCTTTCACCTCTGCTGCACTGAGAAACAAGCCGGTATGAACGATCCCTGCAACACACTCTCAAGCAGAGTGGGAATCTCATGGTGCAGGAGTGAACGTGGACTGAGAAACACAAGGAAAGCCAGAACTGCTCCATACCAGGAATTTTTTTCCTCAAATATTCAAAATCTGATGTAATCAACTACTCCGGCCACTATAGGCTTGCCTTCATTTTAGAAACAGCTGAGCCAGGCCACGTGGTGCCTTGAGAGCCAAACTGCCTTTCCGACCTGCTGAGGAGCAACGCGTATGTCCCAAATGCCAGGCTGGCCACTTTTACTTCTGTCATGTTGGAAAAAAATTAACATCTGAATCCCAGCGATCCAGGTCAGACCGACCTTTGGAGAATATCCACAAACAGGGAGGTCATGAAACACCACAAAAGCCACGAACAAACCCACTAATTGGCTTCTTTTCAGCCATATCCCTGTGCCACCAGTCTCACCCTTCTCAAACTGCCCCATGCTGCCTTCAGACTGCCGAGACACAGCCTATTTTTGCAGAGCCAGGACAGTTAACGATACTTTGTGTTACTAATTCTGTAATTCATATTGTTTGTGCTGGCAGGGAATTCCCCGCAACATTTTATCTCAGCCAGTCTCCTCTGGCTGTTTAAAATATTTGGAATTATTATTTCTGGCTCACGGGTCCACCCTGGGTCATGGTGGGATTATTCCTGGGTCATGCACAAGCACATGGCCACCATCCCTATTGCTGGTGGTCTGGAATAGATAGGACATATAGGATATATAGGACATACCAGGGGTGGGGCAGCAGGGGAAGTGCAAACCTCTTGGTTGACTGGGGACAGACAAAATTAAGGCAAATGGGCCTTAAGGTGGTGTCCTGGCCATTCCGGTGCCACTAAAAGAGGTACTGGGCTGGGGGACTGAAGAGGGGAATGCCCATGGGGAAGCTGGTGGATGGGGAGGGGGGAGCAAGCAAAGCAGTAGAGCAATGCTGGGGGTGCTGCTCTGGGGTCTGGGTTTCCTCTGTGAAGGAGAGCTGGAGGGCTTGAGCTGCTCCTGGGGCCGGAGGGTGGTTTGGGGAGGGGAGGGGTGCCTGTGTGTGTGGGGGGGCTTGGGGGCTTCCACCAGCATGGGGACACAAGGGGCTGGGGGGGCCATCCTCTGCTCAGCTGTGTGGGCTGCAGCGGCTCTGCTGGCAGGCTGCGGCCTTAAATCAGCCGTGTATATTCATAACTGCTGTGCACGCTGGCCCCCGGAGCTGGAAGGCATATCACAAAGGGCACATTTTTAACACTTCTTTTAATCCCACGATCCTGTGCATTTAAGCCTGAACTGCCTTGCATTTGAACCTCCGCAAATGCCTTTTGCAGCTCCCCCAAACCACAGCCTGCTCTAGAGAGAAACTAATTAAAGCTGCCCGACAGGCTGCTAAATATTAAGAGCCCAATAACGGTGCAGACACAGGGACATCATCATCTGAATGACAAAAGCCGGTAGCCAGTGGTTACTGGTGGAGCGGCTGGCAGGCTGGTGCCTGCCCGGCTCAGCGGCAGCATCCCTGCCGGCTGCTGGAGCCAGGGCACTGCCCTGGGAACACCGTGCCTCTCGCTGAAACACCGGCCTGCGAGATCACGCCAGCACTTTCCGCTCCTTGTCCCACGCAAGTCACGGCCAGGGTGAGGCCGGGCTTGCTGCCGATTCACATCACGTAAAAGCCGGCAGGGACGTCTGGTCGGCGTGGCGGCAGCAGGCGTGGGCTGCGGGGTCCTGACCTTCATTTCTGCCCTTCCTCCAAATATTCTGCAATTACACGTCGATTGCTTGAGGGGGAGAAAAGCAAACAAGCTGCGAACGCCAGTGCTGCGGTTGTTTGCTCTTGGCCGTAGTGTGCGGTGCGGTGGCTGTGGCACAGGCTGCTGCTAAAGAAGAGGATGGGTGACAGGCAGAGCCTGTATTTCGGGGTCGCTCGCGTCATGGGAAGCCCAACAGACCTTCGGGGGTGACTGGCCATAGGCACAAGTTCCAGCTAGTGTTAAAAAAAAAACAGGCAAAAGGGATTTGAAATTCAGCTAAATGACACTTTCCTCTGAAAATTTCATTCCTGCAATTGTTCCGAGTAACACGTACAATTACTCTAGCTGAAAGAAATGATAAAAAGCATTTCGTTTTCTCAGCTCGTTTACTTTCTACATCTGGCAGCATTTTGTGCACAGGCAGTTTCGCTGTTTTCCTGAGGTAGAGCGCTTGGAAATGGAAGCTGAGGAATAACAGCGCAAGATGTTTTTTTAAACTGTTTTGCAAACGCTTCTGCTTCTAACGACCAATAGACAAGCTAAAGCCCTTGGCAAAAATGATATGACAATAAATAACATAGCAGTTTGCAGTGTTATTATAATGGTGAGAAAAACCTCCACGCTCCTTACTTAATATCCAGATACTACCTTGCTACAGTAGAGTACAATGTGCTGGCAGTAACTCCTAAAGCAAAACTGCTCTGCGACCTATTACTGTTCCCAACCGTGCTGTCACGAAGGGGCTGGAAGGGAGATGTGTTTCCCTCAGACACTTCCATGGGACTTGCCACCTGCCCTATAGGCTGGTCCGGCTCATCAAAGCTTGACACACTCCAGGGGAAGGGATGTTAAAACGAGGTGGGAAAAAGTGCACTCTTCTGATTTGAGCAGATGCTGGGGAGTCCCTCTGTGATTTAGGGTCCTGATGGCATGGCCTTTGGTCAGCAGGGTGCTCTGAAAGGACCCAAGACCCAGCGCACGGCATGCTTGCACATGAGATGTGCCAGGCTGTGTATTGCCAATTATTCACAGCGTAGAGGCTGCTGGGTGAGGATGCTGTGGCTCTAGGGCGATATGCAGGTTCAGCGCCATGGTTCCCACCTGGGAAGGCTTACAGTACTTCAGCTGGGTTTGCTGGTGTCCCAAACAGCAAGGGAAGAGGGAGGGCAAGCATGAACAGACCAGAACCGTGCAGTTGGGGAGGCACTTCAGGGTCGAAGGGGTACAACCCTCCCAGAGTCCTGTCCTCTTCCTCTCCCTCTCCTTGGCAAGTCTGCAGTGGACAACAGAGGCACAAAGGGCACTGCAATTTGAAACAGCCATAAATGTTTTGGTGTGTTGAAGTCAACTGTCGGGGGGAATTATTTTTCACGCTGGTGTAACAGGTCATAAAAAATCCTGTTGGGGAAAATTCAGATGAAGTTTATCTGCCCTTTAACGTGCGGGTGTGAAAGAGCACAGCTCCAGTCCAAACTGGAGGTCCTCTTACCTAATGCACTCTCCCTCTTGAATGTACGTATAACCAGAGTCCCATGCCCTGTCTGGGTCATCCCTTTCCCTGGTGAAGCTGAGGTGCTGAGGGAAGCAGGGAAAAACCTCTGAACCACCATTTCGCATGTGCACTCTCCACATACCCCACACATTTCCACTAGCTCCCCTAAACCCACACCAGCAGAGGCTCAGTGCACACGTATTGATTTAACCCACCCCGGCTAAGTGACCACAATGGTCCCCACATATTCTCCAGGGACCACTTACAAACACCTTTTCCTGACCCCATCCCACTGGATGAGAAGGCAGGAGAGAGGATGCATCCCAGGCACAGGGGTCCTGCTCTCCAGTCACCTCCAGCTTGCTGGGGGTCCACAGCCCAGCACAGTCCCTGGTGCCTGCAGATCACGCATCATTCAGAGCAGGGGGACAAAGACCAGTGTGCTGTCTACAGCTTGCTTAGAAATTTTTGAATAAAATGGCTTTTCCATGAGACAATGCAAGCTCATCAGAGCTGATTTGTTCCCCAGGAGCACAGCAGCTGCTATAAACTTTCACAGAGAAAAGGATGGAATTTCTCCTTAGAGCCAGAGTTTGGAGGAGGATATAATATCAGGCCTGTCTGGCCAGTAGCCAAATGATTAGGACAAGGAAAGACTGAGTACAAATCTTTTAGCTGAGCAGAGCTTGCACTTGAACCTGGGTCTCCAGCTGACCAACAGTCAGTGGGTTCCTTGGGCCAGCTCAGCATTGCAAAGCCGTCCTGAGGTATCTAATTGTCCAAGAATCAGGGTGTGGGATGGGGAAGGCAAAAGACAGCAAGAAATGCTGCAAAAACAAAAGCAAAAAACCCCCTCAACAGAGGGAAACTGTCATTGGACAGGGAAAATTTCCAGCTACAAGCCTAGTCTCAGCTATCCTTACGCTGAACTGCTCGGCTAACCCCCCAGGGGCATTTCCAAAGCTTCCTTTTCTCTTCCTCCTTTGAATACATACATCATATTCAAATGCCATACATACATACATACATTGTAATACATAGAACATATTCAAAGTATTTTGCATACAAACTGCATGTAAAATTTCCATTAAACCTTCTGGGCTTTGTGCAGTACACACAAGAGCATCCACAGCAAAGTAGAGATTTTACAAAGACTTCTTTGTATAAAAGTTTGAGTCATGGAACCAAATTGTGTTCTGCACAGAGGCACAAAAATGGTACAAAAATTAAGATTTTAATTTTAATGTGATCTTAAATGTTGGTCCCAATTAGGCATATGCCCAAGTCCCATTGGAGTTAAGCACATAATTTCTTTGCTGAACAGGGAAGGCTGCTGAATCAGGACTCCAGACTGTAAAATTGCTCAATTGCCTTCAAATTTCTGGGGAAAAAAAATAGTGTGCTCTGAAAGCAATCACAAAATACATTTGGTATTCAAAGAGTATAAGTGAGTGCAGGGCTTATAATTAAATCCTTATCTACGTAGCTGCTACTGACTGACTGTACATTCTGGGTAATTTTTAATGGCCTGAAACTCAAAAACCAGCATAACCAATTTTTTTCTTTTTTGCAGAAGACACAGCTAGTTAGCTATAATTCTGCAACAAATCCATTACTGCAAAACAAGTCCCTGATCCTGCAAGCATGTATGTGCTTACTTTTAAGCAAGCGTACCAAGGGAAGCCACGGCAGAAGCTACTGTCATTAACAGGGACCAGCATGCAAGAGTGGGGCCCAAAAAATGTAAGGATGGGGTCAAGCCCTGAAGCGTGCAGTGGAGCTCTAGCCCTCCTCTTCAGTCCCACAGCTGCTCCTGCCCAGGGCCTGGGAGAAAGCCCATGGCAAGGTGACATGTGTGACACTTGTGGAGACATAAGCTGCAACCAGCCATGGGAGGGCAAAAACTTCTTTGCCCCTCCTTCCTCCTCAACTCCTTAATTATGCCATATTTTCTTAGAAAGAGCTTGTCAACACTTTTTACCTGGGTGGAAAGCTGGTGATGTAGTAACGACAGTTTAGTAAATAAAGTCCCACATTAAAGAAAGGATACATGGGGCAAATTTTCAAACCCAGGTAAATGATTTTTTTTTTTTTTTTAAAGCTTGGCAATATGAAAGACAACTTTTCCACTTTTGCACAACCTTTTGGGAAAATTCTCAATAGTTTGAAGCCAAACAAGTTTTGCATCCAATAATAATGTGGAGGTAAGGTTCAAAATGGAAACTTCACATTTGCGTGCTGGAGAAAGGCTACTGTCTTTCCCGAAAGCACAGCAGGACCAAGGACGAGCTCTTCTCGGGTGTCGTTTTCCAAATAAATCATGCCGCAATTACAAGATCAAACGTGAGGCCTTGCTGAAAGAAAAAGTCGCACAGCTTTAACTGCAAATAAATTTTATAAAAAGCTCTTAAACAGGTCAAAGCATAGCGGGGACACTCTTTGCTGACCTGTTTCCCCCCTCCCTCCTCCTTGGGTGAGGAGCACAGCTCAGCCCCACCGAGGTGGGGTTTCGGAGATGCCGGGTGGGCTGCTCCTGGGTGTGGGGGGATACTGCCCCCCCAGGGATTACAGACAGCAGCCAAAATAGCCCTGCTACTTATAGGCAGGCTCTTCTGCGTTCCCAGCTCTCACTCCCTCTGCCTCTGTCATGCTTGGGACCCATGCTTCTCAACTTCTCTACCCGCCTGCCAACACCACCCCGGCCATAGACCCAGCCGAGCTCTCACCCAGCTATTACTGAAGTGCTGCCCGGGGCTCAGATATGACCAAGCCATGGCATAAAGCCACAGTGACAGAGAGATGGGGGTGGGTGGGAATTTGTCCCAGAACACTAGGACTGGTGTCAGATCCCGCGCCTTACTGCATAGCTGTCAACTCTCCTGCTTATGCCACTGTAGGACTTTGGGGATGCAGTATCTGAGCTTGTCTTTCACGGTCCTGGGCTTTACTTTATTTTTCCCCCGGATTTTGCCTATCTGTACATTTTACTGGCTCCTGTGCATTGGTTGCTAGGTAGCTCCAACTCCTACTCCCTTCTGCTCGCCCTTAACTTACTGCCGATCTCTCCAGTAGTTCCTGCATCTTTTAATTACATTAATATCTGTTACAGTGAAATGAAAAAAGAAAAAAAAAAGGAAAAAAAAAGAGCTCCAGGAACAAGCAAAGGCCACTCAGCACAGCAGGCCTCCATCTTTGGGCTTTATCTTAATCCCCCCTTCCTGCTTTTTCAAGCAGACCCCCTCGAGTCCTTTTCCTTCTCTTGAGAAAAGCCCAGGCATCTCTTGAACTCATTTCTGCACTTTGCCTCAACCGTCTCCCCCGTAACTTATTCCATATGTTTGCTTGGCTTTGCCTTCTGCCGCGGTTCCCTGTTTACTCCCAGCTCCTGAACCCTTAGATCATATCACTGGGGCTCTTTGTTGACTTAATTGGATCATCAGCCTGGCTGCAAAGCTTCCCCAGCCAGCCCCACTCCCCTCTCCTGGGCTGCTCCGCCGGCCCCAAGTCCAGAGAATAATTTCAGCACTGGATATATAAATAGACGATGCAGGTTAAATTTAAAATTTATTGAAGCTGATAACCACAGGTGCAGGGGCTGCAATTCATCCACTGGAAACAAGCACTCCTTTCTGGAGGGGTGTAAAGGCAGAGGGAGCCCTGTGGCCCGGCCCTGCTCCCCTCCTGCTCTCCCCTCCTGCTCTCCCACCGCTCCCCTCTTGCCCTGCTCACAGACCCTGCTGACTGCTTAAAAAAAGGCTGCTTGTGCTGGGAGGGGAGTGGTTTCAAAGCCCCGCAGAGGAGGTCCTGGCTCTCCTCCAGGCCACAGGATCAGCCAAAGGGCATCGTGCAGGCCGTGCGGGGCACCCAGGCAGGGGAAGTGTCGGGTCAAGCTGTGTACGCCCCCCCAGTCCCCCAAAGCTGCAGAGTCCCTCTCCCTCCTGCCCTACCACCCAGCACCAGCTGGGGCACATGTGTCCGTCTGAACTTGCTCATTGCCCAGTCTGATGCTGACGTTGGGACTGGGATGGATCTTGATGCATCAGACCCACACCAGGACACACCTGCATACCCCAGTCCCTGAGGTGCTCCCCTTGCTTGCTTCATCCTGCCGAACCACGATGGCCAGGAGAAGCACCCATCGCCCCTTCTCCTAAGCATGGGCACCTCGGCGTGCCACCCGTGGGAAGCTTGCGCTGGTGCCAGTGCAACGACGACTAGCCCACCAGCCCCCCTGCTATGAAGGCAGGGGGAGAGCAGCAGTCAGCACACCCCCAGCCAGGGGACTTCAAACCCACCCTGTAACTCCTTCTTCCACTGAAAATGAATGACAGGTGTTCTCATTGAACTATGATGGCTACAGAGGAATTACACAGCCGTGACACTAACAAAGGCCATACACTGGAGAGGAGGGAAAGGAGAAGAAAAACTTAAACCACCATCTTATTGTGTTGGTTAGATCCATGGCATGGCTGGCTTCAGAAGAAAAGTGCTGCAGTTAGGGGTAATTTTTCTTTCTGCCAAAAATATTAAGAGCCCTGCCTATGTTTATCAACAGTTGAAATCTCAGTTGTAGTGTCATACTATTAAAAAAGCTTCCTTGCTATCATATTTTACTTTATGACATGGAAAATTGGAGGTGGCGTGGAACTCTGTATTACAGGAACCTCGCTGGTAACTGGAGTCCGGGGGCAGACATTCCTGTCCCTTAGCCATGCAGACCTCTGGGGCTCTAGAGAAGAAAGCACTCATCCTCCCCTCTGCTCGGACAAAACCTTCCTTGTAGATACACATATCCGTGTGTCCTCAAGCCTTGAGCAGGAGGCTGCCAGCTGCAAGACCTGCTCAGGTCACACTGCTGCTTTGTTTGAACAGTAGCTGCGCTGTGCGGAGGAGCAGGTCTTTCTTGGACAGTCCCACAGCTTGCTTGGCTGGTTTGAAATGATTTGAAATGCCACCGTCATTCCTGCAGAGTCCAGCTGGGAAGCGATGGCACCAGGACCTCAGCATGTTGTCAGTCAGTAGGCGACTCTCCTCTGGCTAGGCATTCATGGGTCTCCTCATGTAGACACACTAGCGCAGTGACAGCCACCATCATGTTATGGTTTTGTGCTTCCTGCAACGTGATAGCTCTGGGTTGCAAACAGCTTAGCTACAAACCCACTTGACTGGACACATGCTTTTTCTGTGCTCTGATCTCCCTGTCACCTGCAGAAACTAAGATGAGGCTAAGATGGTGTCCCTGTGCTTTGTATACCATATACCTCCCCAACAGCATCTTCCCATAAATACAGCCCAGCCATTACTGCCCGTCACCTATATGCTAAGCAGCAGCACCATTTCACTTGAACTCTGGGTGTGACTCAGGGGCAGCAGGAGGAGGAAAAATATGGGGCAGTTACGTAATCAGGACAGAAATAATTAGGTAGATGAAATCCTAAGAGAAGTAATCCATCTTTTGAAATGAACTGGCAGCTTGAAAAATTTAGAAATCTTCATCAAACTATTACAAGCCAGAAGCATGCATGTGCTTTGTTTTATGGGTTCTTAACACATACAGGACATCAAGTATAATTAAAGGTTTGCAGTACATCTTCTTGATATTGGAGTTGGACACTGGAGACCATGATAAATAATCCGTAAATGATCCTTCAAAATCGAATAGTCTATCAATTAAAAAAAAAAAAAAAAAGACTCTTGGCATATAATTCACTTATCTACTTAATGCTGTCCCCTTTTGGTGCTGGAGGTCTAGATTAAAAACAGAAAACAGTTAAAACACGCCTACCATAATATTCTCCAAGGTAACTTTTATTAACTCCATGCATAATAGGAAAGTAACAGAACTAGAAAATT
Source organism: Strix uralensis (assembly GCF_047716275.1). Lineage (NCBI taxonomy): Eukaryota > Metazoa > Chordata > Aves > Strigiformes > Strigidae > Strix > Strix uralensis. The sequence continues at coordinate 42,136,141 of NC_133973.1, forward strand.
ATTTCACCTGATCAAAGGCTAGAAGAATGCAAAATGTTTCCTTCCACTTAGGAAAGAGTGATACAGAAGTGTTAATTGTCACAACATGGCAGGTGTGCATCAGACCCTTGAAAATACTCACCTGTGTCTCTGGCCTGACCACGACTTACTGCTCGTACTGTGTGTGAACACAGGTTTCTCTGCATGGATCCCCCCAGCCCACGCTCCCAAACACAGCTGTTTGGTTTTGGCTTCACTTTTAAACAGTTACCAGCTAAGACCCATCCTCACTGTGCTAGCAAATCAATGCTCAAGAAAGTGCTATCTTCTCTCACCTTGGCAAGGAGAGGAAATGTACTTTCCCTTATTTTTAAGCCTGTGGTTTGTTGAGCATACTTCTGACTTGTTCTGTAATACTTGCTAGCCGCTCTGGAACGATGCAGCTTGTGTGCTGGTGCCAGTAGCTACAGCCTGGCCAGCTTCATGCTGCGGAGGTTCACGTGGCTCAGGGCTGTCAGAGCCGCACTCCCACTGGTGAGCTGCAAGATAACCTCGTTAGTTGCATGTGCAGCTCGCTGTTCCCCCTTTGTGGCAGCCTGCTACTTAGGGAGCACTGAACCACAAGTTCCTCTTATCAGAGGGGCAAGATGGAGGGGAAAACAAACTTACTGAAAACTGCATGCTACAGGATGTGCAAACCCTGGAGAATTGGCCCCACTGCTTTGGTTGTCGCCTTGCTTGTATGAATTGGCCCCTGCTTAAAACTGCCTTGCTGGCCTGATTTGACACACTGTTGGTGATCCAGTGTGTCAAAAGGCAAGTTGCCTCCTGCTCTGGGACCACAAATCCCTAGTCTGACTCCTCAGGCTCCACATGACAGCATCAACAGGGCTTCCTGCACCATCAGTGCTCCATAGGAGCTGAAGTAGCCCCCATGTAGGAATTCCTTGCATGGTTGCATGGAGTATGGTGACAAGGGCCCAAGTGATGACTGTCCTCAGGAACTCCAGCAACCCAAGACCCACAGCCTCCTCAGTCCTTCCCTCTCCTTCTCCAGGGTCCAAATACCCCAAATTCTCTCCACCAGGCTCACAGTGCTCCCATCCCAACTTCTCTTGCCCCAACTCCTACATTCCATCCCTCCAAGCCCCTCCAGGTCCAGCAGTGTGTACATCCCTCCCTGCTTGCCCAGCATGTCCAGCCTCAGTTCCCCTTGTGCTTTGCAAGCCCTGTCCGGACCCAGCTCCGGGTGTGCCTAGGGCTCCTAGCCCTTCCCTCCCAGGGATGCTGGCTGCCAGCAGCTGAGGGGCTTCCTTGTTTTAATAGCCACATCTAGACTTCAGCCTGTCCAAACAGCTGCAGCAGACATGCGGACACATTTTTCAAAATCTTGGGCTGCCTGGGAAAGCCTTGGTTCTCAAGGCTCTCTACAGCCATTCCTGTGAATACTGCAGGCAGTGGCTCTCTGCACCATGCCGTGTTTCTTGGAGCAACGGGGATGAGGTTAGGTTGGGTGAACTTCCAGGGATTTCCGTTTTTTTTTAACAGCTGGCTCCAGCCTCTGAAACATCTGTCCAGCTGGAAAAGACCACGGAGCTCACGAGACTCATTTTTGCATTAGCTGGCCCCCAGTACCAGCACCAAGCCCCACCTACAAAGGCCAAGTCATCCCCGTCTGCAGCCATCTCCCCTCTCCTGTGGCTTTCTCAGGCACTCATCCATCTTGTCCGCTTTTTGTGATTTTTGGGAGAACTCTGCCACCATGGCAACGGCTGTGTCAGACAGACTGACACACACCCATAACACTGGAGCAGATGCCTCAGAGTTTTTGCCATTATCAAATCCTTCCACTTCTCTCACCCATTAACTCTTTCAATACTGACATTCCCGTGTTTCCAGTGAAGTGTCTGGTCTGGAGACCAGTTTGCTTTACTTTCACCGGGAGAAGTACTAGAAGGGTTTCCAGAGTTTTTATCACACTTGTGGCTTGACACCATTCAATGGACAGGAGTCCGTGCATGTGCTAGCTATGCATTTGATAGTTATCTCACTATAGCGTTATATAGCGTTAGCTGGTCCTTGTTGTTGAACTACTGCATCCTAGTGGGCCTGTTTTTACACATCTAAACCCTTTTTACTTCATATGTCTCAACAAAAATTCATTTAAATGTACAATGGGCTCAGGGACCGTGTATCAGTAGCCAAAGCAGCCTTTTATCCATCTCTTTTCACACTCGTGCCAACAACTGGCTGGAAGTTACAGTTTCCAGACTGATTTGGAGAAACAGGGCAACTTCAGCCTAACAAATGGCTGTAGACCCCCTCTTGGCATGGGGGAAGCCAAGGGTGAGGAACCAGCTGCTCTTTCTGTATTTCTCCTCCTCCTCCTCCAACATGTCTGGGAGGCAAGGTCTTGCCTGGGGCTGCCAGCTGCATCCTCCACAGTGTGCATGGGGACAACTTCGCTGGACATGTCTCCATCCCTCCCGCAGCCAAACACCTGGGAAACCTGGCATGCCCATGACTTCTCACTCCTTGATTAGAAAGTGGCTTCAGTCCCAGCTTCAGAGACTTGGAGATCACGCTGGGCAAAGGCAGACTTAACCTGGGGCATGGTGGCAATTGCAGATCTCTTCTAGAGAAGCCGAGAAGCTGAGCTGAGGCCGTGGGCTCTGGTGTTGAGGATGTGCATCTTCTGTGGGTGAGAGCGAACGCAATGCAGACAACGATGCAGACCTTAAAAACGCAAATCTTCAGGCTATAAATTTACTACTCTACCCAAGGCAGTTGTTAGTTTTCCATATTTATTTATGATTCATTACAATCTGGATTTTTATAGATCTTCTACTTTAAGTTTTATATTTAATTGAATGAGAGTCCTGGTATCTTTCTGCATGCATTTATGTGGTTTTCATTAACTACTGTGCAATCTAAGAAAGATCTTTGTTAACCAAAAATAAGGAACGTTTGTTAATGTTTAATGGAAACAATAACAATAAAATTACACAACGATAATTAAAACCACCCCAACCGTAAAAGCTCCTTCTTAATGAATCGTATTAAGAGAGGGTTCAAGCATGTATTTATGATCTGGGTTGTGATTTATGGGCTAAATCCTGCCCTCGTATGCCTGCATGAGGCTTTCACTGATTTCCATGGGGGCAGCACGTGCAGCGGAAGAAGGCAAATTTTGGATGCGTGCTGATTCAGTGCTGCCAGAAAAGAACATTATTTTACCCTGACACAGTATATGCAGAACTAAAATGTAACCCTCCTCATCCTGCCATTAGAAATAGAGAGAATATGAAGCATGACGTTGACGTGTGCCCTGGCGCTCTCCTGGTAGCTGGCTATTGGGAGCTTTTCCAATGGATGGCCCAAACTCCCAGCAGTGATTTATCACTAATTGTCACAACGGACCCAGAGCTGCAAGTGGTTTGCAGGGGTAACAATAACTGACGTCGGCAAAAACACTTTCCCAGGCAGTCTGCAGGACCCAGCCTATTGCACAGAATTTCACGTTCAAGAATTGGGTTCTGTTTTATGCTGAAATTTCTCTATGCCATACCGGGAGTGGAAAAGACTTGCAGTGGGTGCAGCCCTTGCTTGCTTTCCTTCTGAGGCAGATTGACTTTTCCTTCATGGAGTAAATGGACCTTAGGGCAAATGAAAATCAGACCCAAAATGTTTCTGATTTGCACGAAAGAGTCAAGAAAGACAAGGCAGTATTCATGAAACTAATAAGACATTATGATGTTAATGATTTTTAATTAGTCAGATACAGATTTTTTTTTTTTATCTGGATACTTTTAGGGCACAAGTGAATACATGTGCAAATAATATCACTAGGCACAGCACTTCGGAGGTATTTACAAAAAAAGACCATCTTTAGAAAGATGACTGATCTCCATCTATTCCACAGTGAGCAGAGCTGCAATCTTATTTAACAGACCCCCGATGTCTGTGTGATAGAGCTGCAAACTTGCACTGTGGGGAGAATTTAATTTTCAAAGTCTGCAAGCAGTGACCAGCATGTCGCACAGGGCAGGCTCCGTGTCTCGCTAAGATTTTGTGTGCCTCTGCCCAGGCGCGTAGCCCCCTCTCCACCCCTCCTTCCATCCCTTCCTCCCTCCCTCCCTCTCTCCCTCCCCAGGAGCCGCTGGTTCCTGGCTGTGTCCCCCCACCACAGCCAGCGGCACTTTCCCTGGATGAAGTATTTGCAGAGCAAGCCCTGGACCTGACTGTGAGGGAGAAGGGTGGGGGAGGCTGCAGGCGGTGCTGCTTGCCTTGTTTGCATAGGCTGCCAACAACTCCGAGACTTATTTTTTAAAAAATGGAGCCCCCTAATGTCTATTTAAACCAGTAGAAATATACATCCCCTCCAGCCTTCCAGCCAAAGCCCTGGCCCCTCAGAAAGCCGCTCTTGGCTTCTTCAATTAACAAATATGAAGCAAGCGCCCTCCTTTCCCAGCACAATGAAGGCTGCCGCTATTATCCCTGGCCTCCCAATTATCTCCGAGAATCTTTCACTTAATGAAGTTTCTCTCCCTCCCCTTCCCAGCTCCCCAGACTCAGGGAAGCTTGCTGAACCAATTTAGCAAAACGTTAGGAAGAATAAAATGTAACTGCGTTTTTCTTTCTTTCTTTTGCCGTTTAGTCGGCAGCTCCCTGCTCTGTTCTCAGCTGTGTCCTTCAGAGCGGCGCAGATCAGAGCATGGAAATGCATATCTTGTGGGTGCCGGGAGATGTGAATCATGAAAATGGAGACAATTCCTTCCCCTTGATCACAGTTTGCCCACTTTTTTATTAAAAGGGAGCCTTAAATAAAACTCTTACATCCGAACACCTCCAAAATTGGGAATAGGATCTAGGTTTTGATTGTAATTCTGCCACCGCCTATGACAGTAATGGGTCAAGCCAGGCTTCGAAGGTGAGCCATTACCTGGTGGTGCCCTGTCAAAAACCCAGTGCAAATCAGGCTGGGACTGCAGTGTCTCCATACAAGCTTCCAGCCTTGCAACATTGCCTGGTCTTCTCTTTCTCCCCCCTCATCATTCCTCTTTTCTGCTTTTTCCTCACTTCTGTGGTCATCACTTTGTCTTCTTTTTCAACTTTAACAGGATATCTAACACTCCTTCCACTGCCTTGCCTAAAGATTTTTCCTTTCCAGGTCACCCCACTCTGTAATAGCTTCTACCTATGCTTTTAATAGCATTCATATAATTAAGAGCAAAGAAGAAGTCTGCTTAGATTTTTTTTTCAAATATGCCACATTGCTTCCGTTAATCTGCTATGCTGGCAACACAGGAGGCAAAGGACTCCTTTGTCTTAACACCCCCTCCTCATCAACAACCCTGGCAAAGATTTGAGCTCCCTAGAGCGCCTATGACAATGCAGATTTCTCTGGTTTAAAAGAAAGGCCTAGCCACCCCCAGGGATGCAATGCTTGTGGCTTCTTCATGAGCTATTCCTATGGAGGAATGTATGAAGCAAGATTGGAGAAGAGCTCAGCGTAGCCTGAGCTGCCAGGCCCATGTGATATAATGAAATTGGGATGGAAATTTCCTGACATTTCCTGAAAACTCACTAAAAAACCCAACATTGGGGTCAGGATTGGTGGGCATCAGTTGGCAGACCTGGACATCAGTGGATGGCTAGGTTTCTGCCTGAAAATTTTTCACCAGAAATGTCTTCTTCCCCATGAAAATAGTGAGTTCTCCTTGAGAAACCAGATATGCCACCCCCTCGATTTCCATTCGTGCACCCACTTCTTGTTGTCTGTGGGGTCAGTGGTCTGGGCACAGAACCTGTCCCTATCCCCTTCCAGTGTGGTTACTGCTGCTGCAGCAATGACATCCCCTCCAGTGTCATGGGGCACCGACTGAGCCTCGAGCCAGACTGGAAAACAGAAAGTGGGGCAAAGTGTGGGGGTGAGAGCTCTGATTAACTCCCCTGTCAGGACTGCTGAATTTTAGCACTTTGGGGTTATTCTGGTGGACAGAAAATCCCTTTCAGGAGGGAGAGAATAGAAAATTCCACTAAAAAAATTACAGCTGGGTGGCAGCTCCTCCTCTCCCATCCCTGAGGAAATGCTGATGTCTTTCAAATCAATGAGCCACGCAGGGATATATCTGAGGGCAGGCTCTGACTTTACCTGAGCATTAGAGTGGACTGCAGGAGAGCGAAACAAAGAGGCCAAGACTCCAGCTGGACTTTTCGAAGTGTAAGGGACATATTCCAGCCTGAATGCATTTCTATTGCAGTTTATTCCAAACTCAGACCATGTGCATACGCTGCCTGTTGGCACCTTGGATGTGCAGGTGCCTTTTGGAAAGCAGTGCTGGGGAGCTGGCAACCAAAGCAAGCAAGCGATCCAGTGCCTGGGATGCCTGCGACGGGGTCCTGCCTCTATTTCCAAGCTTGGGGGGTGTAGACGCTGAGCTGTTAAAGCAAGACGATGCTCCTAGACTTGAGTTTTGTTCATCCTGTCTCTGACTCTGTGGAGGCAGGGTTGGAAATTGCATCGGGAGCTGAGAGCTGGAAGTGCAATAAGGGGAAGGGAGCTGCTGGCTGCCAGCTGAGCCCTACCAAAATTGCTGATACCCAGAGACTGCTGCCACCCCAGGGAGCCTCTGGATGCCTCTGCCAGGAGAGGTGAAGTCCTCTGGGGGTGATCTGGGCTGCCAAAACCTGGGAGGAACTCCAGCTTAGGGGAAAACCACATTGGAAGAGGAGGGAGGAGAAAACTCCAGAAAAAGCAATCCATGAGAAGTACACTTCCCGATTTTGTGGCCCAGGAGCTTGGTGGAGCTTTTGTGCTGGTGCTTGGTGGAGCAGAGACAGGGAGATCAATTTGGCTGGAACTGGCAGTGAACACAAGCCTGGCCCGGCCAGGCACTGTGATCCCTTCCATCTACTGCCAAGGGTGTTTTCCTCCTTTTCCTGCCACGTTGTCAAGTGCGTCTCTTGATTTCAATGCTCCCCGCTTCCTGGTTTGATTTCTTATCGTGCATCTTTCCATGATGTGAAGGTGTCTGTGTTCAGTGGATGCTGCCACCCCTGCTGCTGGGAATGGCCGTGGGATGGTCACTTGGTGGGCAACTGCTCAGCATCTCTCTTTATCCCTGCTGAATGCTGGGCTGCTCGCCACATTAGCTCCCAAACATTTTACTAACAGCCAGCGGCTGAGCCCCATGGGGATTATTGCCTCTCTTTGGAAAGGGCTGAGTACAGCAGAGAGAGAGGACACAGAACTATGGCAAATTTTCTCTCTGATTTCAGGTGGCTGATTTGAACACATGGTTTTCCCTTGTATTTCACACTTTGTATGGCCACATTACAGCTCTCCTGCTTTATGCTACAGCACAGAGTGCAGATCTAACCCCTCATCTTGCAAACTGGATACTCCACAAACAGAGACTTCATCACCCAGGTTCTGCCAACCTCTACAAATTTTGGGTTAGGCCACTTTCCTAGCATTCACTCTGAGCTCTGTGGCAGTGAGGGGTACAAATCACTGTGTCAAGCCTTTTGCCTTAATCCCATGACTGTGACATCTCCTTCTGTCGTTCTCACTACCAATGGCCATTTTGGACACTGAAGGATGCAGCAGTCCTGATTGCAACAGCCTAATTCTGTGCACAAACCCTCCTGCCTCCCCCAGCAGTGTCCATTTGGGTACCAGGGGATGGCATCTGTTGGCCAGCAGCTTTTAAAGTATTTTTCACTCTGTTGTGGAATGATAGCATTTTTTTTGAGTACAGAAATGGACACATGTCCAGTTCTGGACCAAAACTTGAGCTTTTGCTTTCTGGAAGTGCCTGTGGTTTGACTGTTGGCCCAGTAAAGGGGATTCAGATAGCAGTGTCTGACCTCCCTCAGTTTCCCTGCCTGCTGCCTCTCCGCATGGTGCTGAGGAAGGACATGAACCCAGTCCAGCCCTCAGCCCAGGCTGGGGGTGTTGTGCCCAGCCATGGGGGCTGAGGAAGTCTGACTGCCTTTCCTGCTTTCCTAGTATCGTAACCCAGAAATGAAGCCTACATCAGTATTGCTAAATAAAAGAGTGCAGGGGTTAATTCCTGTCCCCAGGAGAAGGGACACTAAATAGCTTGTATGTTGGTATTTCCTGTAAAGCAGTGTGGCTGTGCCTAAATAATATGGCCTTGGGTCTTCTCTGGGCCTGGAGGAATCAGCCCCTGTGGTCCTAAAATGTGACTAATGACCCCTCGTGCATTTTTTTCCAGTTTAAAGCAACTGAAGTAACAGGAGGGCTGTGTTGCAGCCCACCAGAGCTGACTTTTATGGTATGAAAATTTATGGCATAGCATGAGGTACAGCTTAAAGGCTTAAGGGGTGGCTGAAAGTACAAGGTTTGCTGGGGTATCAGTGGAGAGAGATAGTGGGCATAGCAGGAGGAGGGCAGGCTGGTGTAGTGTTTGTCATCTGCTCTGGGTCAGAGTCAAGGAGTAGAGGTAAAATTCAGCAGTGAATGTGATCCCATGCCTCATGCTCCAGCTCACACCCTGGCTGTTTGTTTAGTGGTGTGCTTGTACCCAGAGGCACGAAACCCAGCTGTACAGGTCATTTGATGGCAACGCTCCCTTTTGCATCCTCAACATGGTCCAAGTTGCTTCTTTTTCCAATTGTACTGTCATCAGCTTTTGCAAAGCAAAAGGGAGAAACCCCTCTGCAAGGAAAGATACAACTAGAAGGAAGGCTGCCAACCGTTAAATGGTGCTTTGGCCCAGCAGAGCTTTTGGCAGTGATCTCCACCAGCTGAGCTAATGGTGTGGCTGGAAGCTGTAGCAAACCATTCTTCACCAAGTATCTAGAGGGACGGAAGATATGCATGTTGCCAGGGTCTGAAGATGACCATGGCCTCTTAATGGGTAGTAACTGACCTCTGTTCCCTGTGGTGACTTGTGTGGCTTTCATCCCCACCTGCTCTTTCTCCCTGCATTGCCCTTCTTCATCCATCCCAGCTAGGGGCTCCCTTTGCCTCTTCTGCATGCTAACACTGGACACTTCTCATTCCTATCCAGGCAGTGCCAGGAGGAGCAGCGGAAGTTCCTGTCATCCTGTCGATGCTTACATGGCCAGCATCCAGGTCCTTTGCTGCCTTTGAGACCCCAGAGGAGCAAGTTCAGGGAAAACCTGGCTTTGCTGCTGCTGCCTTGGGGCCAGCCCTGGCAGAACAGCCTTGGAGCTGTAGCAACTGTGTCTGCTGCTTGCCCCTGGCTTTGCTGAGGTAGGAATGAAGGTTGTCTTGCAGGGGCTTCGAGCAGATCCATGTTGGGGTAAATTTGCACAGGGCCAGCAAAAATGGTTCCTTTTTCCCTGGCAAGTTCTGAGATCCCTGATCCAAGCGCTGAAAATGTTCAAAAGACGTGCTGGCAGAATGGTTTTAGCATAGACAAAACTCAAGTATTTTCTTCCAGCTCCATTCAGAGAGCCAGCTGAATCATTTTTTGAAATGCTTTCCTAAATATTCAGCCAGAGATGTGGAAAACTTCTGTACAAATATGTAAAAGAAAAGTGTGTGAGGACTCTGATGTGTAATCCAGTGTATTAGAGAAGGTTAGGTGCAGCTATCCCCACCTGCTCTCGCTCTACCACACAGCCTTAACCTCTGCTTTTGTATAGTCTGGGTGTCCTTGACCAACGCAGTCAACCTCTGGATGAAACGTTGTTATCTCTGCCACGAAGAAAACACTTCACAGGCTCATTGTGACACTTGGTCATTTGTGTAGCACTGAAGGATGGAAAGTGTTACACATGTGTTATGTATTATTATTAACTCAGAGAGTTTCTGATTTCTAGTACCATGAATGATAGTCACAGATGTACAAGGGTCCACATAGTTTATAACAGAGGCAGACTGGAATAAGGATAGTCTTGAACTTTCTATCGGCTATTTTTAATTCAAAACCAGATCTGAAACACGTTCAGCCTTTGCTCTTTAGTTATCCAAATAATAAAATTAAGACCAAAGCCAGATGAACTTAGGGAAAGTTAAGGATCAGATCATATCAAAGGCTATACCTCAGGCCCAAATTTAACATGCTGATACTTTTTCTCCTTGCTTTTAATGTATGTGAGGGACTTCCTCCCCCTCTTTACAGAAACCAGGTGTGTATTCTTTTTTGGCTGTCATTTCATGGCAACGTGTATCCTGGGTTATGTGCCTGATCTTCATCCCACAAAACAAAAAAGGGAAAAAGAAGCCAATATTGCTTGCAAGTATTAAAATGGCAATGGTAGATGGGAGCAAGATTCAATGCAATAGAAAGCAGATTAGATTAAGCAAACTGTTGAAAATTTATTCTTCTGGTTAATTTTATTTGTAAAATTATCCTAAAGACTAATATTGTCAATTCTCATTTGGCTCTGTAGGACCCTGCGTGATTCCAAATCCATCCTTTTTTGGCAGGCCTTTTTATCACCAGTAGTACAGTGACATCTAAGTGTCAAGAAGATGGGCCAGTCGGAGCATAGAAAATTGATTTGAGCAGCACCATCCCCCCTTGGCTGGCTGCAGATAAACAGTTCAGCTAATACGCTGCTCCCAACCTCTTTGGGGCTGTATTTGAATATGATCTAATATGGCAGCTGCTTCACTGGAAATGCCAAAAGTAAAGTAGTCCCTGAGAAGTTTTGATTTTCTCTTGTGTTTTTAAAAGGTGGGGCAGAAGAGCAAAAAAAAAAAGACTTGCAACCATGAGGACCTTACACACAAAGGCCTATGTGCCATTTGCTGCTTAACGATTTTTTTTTAAAAAATATTGAAAGTAAGGGAAATAAGTCTACGTTAGACATAAAGGCACAAAAGCACAATTAAGCTATCTTGTCTCTTTTTCTTTCCCAAAGCTTGCTTTCCAAAACACCCAAGTAATTGAGACATTGTTTTAGAAACAATTTGCATGGGTGCTGATAGCAATGGTGCTCAATACGTCCCTCCCTTTGAGCTGCTACTTTCCAGGCTGCTATCACTCTCATTTCCACCATTGGAACGGAGCTGAATGCACAGCATGAACCAAACCCTGCCCACGCGTACTCCTCCGTCAGCCAGCTCTTTAAGCGAGGGCTGCAAAGGGGATCAGGAGCTGAACGTGCCTCCCCAGCGGGCAGACACTGCAGGGCCACCACTGTGGCTCAGAGGCCCTGCTGTGGCACAGCCACCTCTGCCCAGGCCATGAGGGGAGCTGTGGGATTACACCAGCAAGAGGGTGCCCCGTGGCACTCGCAGGAGCTGTGCGCTCATGTTGGGGGTCTTTGCGGCTGAGGTCAGAGGACAGCCCCCTTCAGCCCTCTCCCCAGCCATGGGCAAGCCTTGGGCACGGGGCTCCGTGGTGTTGGGCTGTAGCAGGCATGTGGAGGGCAAGAAGGCAGCCCCATTCCCTGCAGGAAGGAGTGGGAGTTCCCATCTGCTTCAGGCCTTCGCCTTTTGGATGAGGGAGCGATCGAGCACAGAGGGAGGCAGGAAATATGTAAAAGGCAGAGCTTGCCGCTCAGCTCTCTCTTCTTTTCTTCCCGTTTTGAGATCAGGGGACTGGAGCGCTCCTGCCATTCATCTTCCCTCCTGCCTGCTTGCAGGGCTGCTGTGCTCCACACAGTATCTTCGAGTGCTGTCATCCCCGCAGCATCCGAGTGCCTTCCAGTAGGGCATTAAGCGAAGTGACTAACATCTGTCACATGTGGCTCATTCTTTCCCTCAATCAGCCTCAATCAGCTTTTCTGCAGGCAGCACTTCCTATCTGCAAATAACAGCCATCACGGGGGCTGGCAGGATGGATGCTCTCTCCTCCACTTCTCCTTTCCTAGCTTTATTCTGTTTTTCTCCCATTGCTTTTCATTCCCTTTTGTTTTCTTCCTGCTCACCACCACCACTACCATTATTTGCCTTTGTCTTCCATGTCCCCAACAAATCTTCTCTTTCCTTATCCCATTCCTTGTTCCCTTTCATCTTTCTTCCATTTTTCCCCATGACCACCTTCCTCTTCCCCTCTTCCCACCACACTGCCACCCCTTTGCCCCCATCTTCTCCGTGTCCAGTACTAGGACAGCTGGCCCCTGCCTCCACCCCAGGTTGTGTTGTGCTGGTAGGAGGAACCTCGCAGTCTGCTAGGTCCCACCAGCACCTGGGATTTTTTCCTTCAGCCAGTGCCCTTCATACACTGGTTCGAACTAAAGGCATATGGAAGCAAAGACAGCCAGGTGTGGGCACACACATGAGATTCTATCCACCATCTTGGGAGCAGACCATGATTAGGAAGCAGAAGGTTGTTTGCACCCCGGTCTGCTCTTACCATGCTGGTGGCTTTTGACAAAGGTCCTTGTCCCCAGTACCTTGTTCTTGCCTTCTGTGAAATGGGGACAGCGCTACTGACTGCTTGGGCTCAGTGTCTGAGGGTAGGAAGAAACCCTGAGGACAGAGCACAGATCCCAAGCTCTTCTCTAGTGGTGACCTGGGTAACACCATGGGTGGCCGAGTCAAGCTAACTCAAACTTAAATTTGACCTCCTGTTCCAACCGAAATGCCTTGCTTGCTTTCCCTGCCTTTGAGACAGAAAACAACGCCTGAATTAAACATGAGAGCGGAGGTGCCCTCCCCGGTCATCACGTTCAACCCCTTGCTATGGGCGGCCGAGGTGCCGTATAATCCCTTTCACAAACGTATTGAGTTGGATGTTAAAAACAGGGAGTTATTATCCCTCCCCCACAAAACAGCTGATGCTTCAGAATTTAGATGTGTGAGAAAGGAGCACAAGATGCTTTTTTTCTCAGCTGAAATTTCAGCAATAAGGGAGAAAATCTATTGGAAAACTCCAATATTCTGCTCTTACTAAGCAAACAGAAAAGTTTGGATTTGAGATGCAGGTAATTTTCTGTATTAAAAAAAAATAGGCATATAGGCATACAGAGAATTATTTATTTGAGAGTAATCTGTACAGTTTTTCTACAATATTATCTTAGATGGACAAATAGCAAGAGAGAGCCTATTTACTGGCAGATGCTTTAACAAGAGCATCGCCTGCACAGCCCTCTCATTTAGCAGAGACATTTGGTCCCACACCTGCTCAGCTCCAATCTATTACACAGCATCTTAGCCCTGGCTGCAATTTTTGCAAACTGAGATTTACCTGCTTGTGCTGACTTTAACTAACGGTCAGCCAAGAGGAGACAGTTTTAAAAAATCAAAACATTTTGTGATTACAATCATTTTGCCTCTTCATTTTAAATGTTGTCTTGCATCCAAACTTGCTTGTACCTCCTCCCCCTGAAGGAACTGAGTAAAAAGCCCTGCTTGCAGGGCTGAGCCTGAAAAACATATCCCTTCCTTCACCTTCAGTTTTTCGTTGTGGGTGGTGAATCAGTGAAAACTGAAATGTTCCTACAGCTCTGATCTTTGTTTCCAAGCGGTATACATTGAAATGCAGTTGCCTGGCCTGTGCTATAGCTCTGCACCATGCTCCCGCAATCAATGTGAGTGGTTGCACGTTGTTTCCCATCCCATCTCCTGTCTGCGGTGGGTATAACCATCACTGGTCTGCACTTGACGTCTTTCGGGACTCTGGCACCAGGACCGGAAGACAGTTTTGGGAGTGCCTATTTCTGACGTACCCAACATTTCCAATGAATTCACACCCAGGAAAATCACATCTCTGTCACTTAGGGCTGATGAAAACATGACACAGGTCACCCCCTGCTGGGATGCAGCAGTGTCCTCAAGCCAGCTGGAAAGCATCCTCCAGCCAGCCAGCTGAGGGATGCAACCCTGAGCTGCAGCATGTGGCGCTGATGCTCTCTGGCATAGGGGCTGCCTGCCTCGGAGGGCACTCAGAGGCACCAAGGGAATTGGAGGTGGCTCCCTGCGGCAGCCAGCATCTTCCCCCTCATTCCTGCTCATCTCTGGGCAGCTGGCCTCCCTCCCAGGGCTGATTTCTTGCAAGCCCTGGGCCAGCTGGTGGTAAGCGGGGATCAGCAGAAAAGCAGCGTACTGGCTCTGTGTTTTGGCAGCAGATTCCTGGCGTCTCATCAGCTCAGCCACTAGCAAGCACACAGACGGCAGGGAGGAGCGGAGCATCCTCTGGGAGCTAAGGCTCCTTTTGGGCAGATACCTCTCCCGGCACTGCCATGAGCCAGGCTCGCTTGGGGACATGCCAAAAGGCAGTGGGAAAAGCGCGGTTGCCTCTTGCTCTTCCCTTCCCCGATGAGGCTGCGCTGCTGCCGAATTCAGGGTGTCTCCTCAGCTGGCACAGATACCATCTCGATGGAGAGGCTTCTTCCTGCCGTGCAGGGAACTCACCTTATTAGACAGATAAGATTTGTATTTATTGTCACTTTGTCATCTCAACAGCGGTGCGGGGCGGTGGGAGCCAGCTGCTCTGCTGCTGGAGGTGGTGGCACTCCTCCCATAGGCATTTAGGCTAAATCTGAAAAGGTGCATGTGAGATGCTGTCCCACACACCCTCCCTGCACCCACATCCTAGGAAATCTTTATCGATACGCAGAGCCCAAGGGATGCAAGGAGAGCTGGGAGGCAGCTGATCTCTGCCTTCCCAGGCAGCTGAGAGTCAGGACTGTCACAGCCTGATCCTTCTCACACCGCTTGTGTAAGACGGTGTAAATCCTCTGCTCTTATGGAGTTAGACCACCGCAGAGCGAGGACCGGGGAGGGGAGAACTGGGCTTAGCACACTGAATTACGCTGCCAGCACCACACTCTCAGCATGACAGGCAAAGGGACTCGCTCTTACGCCTGGTTTCCCTCCTCGGCAGAAGAAAGGAGTGTCAGGGAAGGAAATCAGGGTTAATCCAGGCAGCCGGCTCAATGGCTGGCACGGGTGCACGTCTGTCCTTTGTACTGTCAGCTTGCAGCAATATCACACTTGTGCAGAGGGTGTTGCTCTGGGGCATCGGTGTAGAAAGAGCCAATCAAACCCTATTTATCAGCTTTGCCTTCTCAAAGGCCGAGCTGACGCAGCACTGGATTTTTATTTTACCGATTTAACACCAGGATTTATGGGTCGTATCCAACCGCACATTGCAGGGCACCATCTAAATAAGTATTTATCATGTTGGAAGGGGCCCGGAAGGCAAGCGGTGTGCTTAGCACCGTGTAGCCCCTCGTCCTTAAGTCAGCTGTGCACAGGAAGCCTGACTCTCACAAAGAGAGCTCACCCCTCAATTTTACATTGCTACGGATGGGCTGGTGAGCGGTCTTTGCCAGGGACACACATCCATCAATTCAGTAGCTGGCGAGCTGCTCTCCCTGCGAGCGCCATGCCTTGAGGTACCCAGGGCTTCGCTGTGAACCTGAAGCCATCCGCAGCCCTGCTCCTCCCCAGCACCGGACACCCTGTATCTGTGGCAGCAATATAAACTCTCTGTGGAGGAGAAGCAGGTTGAGGCTGCTCAAAAACGCGTGGCATTTCCTAGGCTGCACAGGGACTGCGTCTTGTGCATGAGCTGTTGCTTCCCCCTGACTGTGCTCCAAGGAAGCGCTTAACCGCCTTTAGTCTGTGACACAAGGAGCTGCTCCCAGAGGAGAGTGGGAACGGGGCAAAAAAGGCTTGGGGAAAGCCAATGCAACTGGCATGGGGGGGTGATATTTTGATGTCTGACACATAGGCTGCTGATGCATTTCTTCAGTTACTGGGCATTGTTTGCTGTGCATCCCAATCTTCTCACTGCTGACTGATGATACCTCCCTTGGCCATCAGGCAGGCAAAAAATGAAAATTATCTTATTGCTTTTGATATATCCCTGTAATAGGATTCAGTGGAGCCTTTGCTGGGGAAGAACTGGTAGTTTACATTTCTGCTCTCTTCTTTGTTTGCTCTACTTAATCGGCATTAGGAGAGGAGCTAAATTTCTCTCCCTCTCCCTATGCTCACTGTACAACTTTGAGTTGCTGCATTTTCCCTATGTACAGGATATAGTGCAAAGTAGAAGTGAGAACCTCTGTGCTAATCTCAGAAGAAGATAGGAGCATGAGAAATTCCTGTCTTAAAATGAAAATATCCCTCTCCCTTCAGCCACATCATTTCAATAAACTACTGCTCCAGTTTTCCGTGCCTACTGCTTCCTTTCTGCTCTGTTATTTACTGGTCTAGACCAGCATGGGAGGAAGAGTTGCCTTATATATTGAGATTCATTTCTTTGCACAGATAAGCATTTCTTTCCTTTATTCCACACTCCCCCTTGTTTATGCCCCTACAGCTCTCTGTTCTCCCGTTAATAGGAAATCCCACATCAGACGTTTGCCTTTCAGCCTTCGGTTACATCTTGCATCCTCTCTGACTTCAACAACGTAATGTGGGATGGATTTGGTCCGAAACAGAGGAAACCAGATGCGATACCAAGGTGCGCTCCCCCAGCAGCTTGATCCGTGGCTCGGCCAGCAATCAGTGAGCTCCGGAGGTGGCTCCGGCTGCGCCTCTGTGTTGGAGCCCAGGGAAAGGGCAGGAGCAATTCATTAAAAACCCACCGCCATGTGCTAGCGCGCAAGCCTGAATGAATGTCACCGTTTTCATTACAGAAAAAGAGAGACCAAAGAGAAAACGTGACAAAGTACATCTCGCCTGGCTGTTGATCTTTAAGCAACAGTGTGATTAGCAGCATCTTCCCTTTACATTTCAAAGCGCTGGAGCACAATGGCAGGGAGATAAACATCCAGAGGTGCTGCCTGCTGAAAGGCATCTTTCTGACAGCGCATTACGGCTCCTGCCTCCCTCACCAGAAAGAACATGTGGTTTTAGTTGACGATGAAAGAGAAAAAGCCACATTTTATCTATGGTAAACAGTTGCCTATTTGTATTTGTTTTTCCCCTAGTGAGTTCCATTTTTGAAACGGCGCTCCCCTGCCATCCTTGTGCAGCCAGGAGACTGAAGCTGCTTTCCCACGGACTTACAGGGCCCCGACTCCTTTTCCGAGGGAGCTGCAGCTGCTGGGAAAAAGAAAACATACCCAACTCCTCTCTTCGCCTGCGCCAGGGACTTTGCCTTTCTCCCCTCCACCTCCCAGGAAGAGGCTGAGCCTGCTCCCACAAGGTGGCCAAAAGCCAGCAACAAAGTCCACACCCTTCGTGCTTCCCAATCAAGAAAATGCAGCCCAGCTCCCTTACACGAGAGTTATTGGCTATGACAGCTGCATCAGCTTAGACAGGATTAAAAAAGAAGAGAAAAAAAAAAAAGGAAAAAAGAGAAAAACCCTCCCTGCTTCTGAAATTACTCGCAAAGTCACCTTTTTAATGCTAACACACACAAAACGCACTCAGCCACTGATTTCAGCAGACCATATGCTGCCACTGCTGCTGGCCAGGTCCTAAGGGATGAATTTTTTTCCCCTTCAGCAAGCCTCCAGAAATGTCATAGAAATTTATATGCTTATTCACAGAGCCGATAAAGCAGAAAACCGGTGTTTCAGCTATTTTTGTTTTGCTTTGCAGATGGACAGTAAAAGACATAAATCTCTTTCCCACTGCTCTAACACCCTGCCTGGCTCTCTCTTTTGTGCCAAACCACCAGCCCTATAGGACTTGCCCGTGGTCCGTAAGTCAGTCCGCCTCTTCACTTAAAGAGGAGCAGCAAGGCAAAGCAGCCGGAATCTCCCATGGCATTGCCAGTGATTTTGACTGCTGAGCTCAGGCAGAATTTTCTGCACAGCCACCAAGCCAGGGCAGCTTTTTCTTTACCATCTTTGATGGAGAAAGAAAAGCAAGCTGCATGCCCCGGGGCTGTCCCTGTTCCTACCCTTCCCGTGTTAGCGTCCCAGCTCTGACAAAATGCACGCCATCCTCCCATGACGTTATCTGATGTATGCCCCGATTTACGGTGTTGTGCCACGCACCTCCATAAATCAGAGCAGAGCTCTGGGGGGAGCCTGGCTGGCCCCCTCCCAAAGCGCATGTGGGTTGCAGACCTGGGTGATATTTTAAAGACATTTGACGTTTAACCTCAGGAAAAGCAATATGTGGAAGGGAGGGGGTGACCATGGCTAAATCTCCCTCCCATCTATATTTACAGCCACAGCATGGGATGGAGCTTGCAGCCTGTTGGAAAACCTGCCTCTCACAGCACATCACCAGGGAAATTTAGGATTAGCGACTGAGGCCTGTAGACTTGCTGACTGAAGGAGGTGGCTGGAGGGCTCCTGGCTGAAGGCAGGAGCTGGTTTTATTTCAGCGGATTGCCCTGCAGCTCCCAGGGGAAGTCTCCTGGGAGTCATCCCCTCCCTGGTTTCGCATTTCCCGAACCATTGCTGCAAGGGTAGTGGGCAGCATTTCCTTCTCTAGTCAGGGCAAGCCTTGGTGCCTCTGCAAACCCACCAACATCAGCCTCAGTGACCCTCCATCAGTGCCAGAGGGTCTCGCTGGCCCCTGGCCCAGAGAGCCCCTCCTGTGCCACCTGAGACCAGGAGCAGGGAAGTGGTGCCCGGGGCACTGCTCAGCAGCAGTGCAGCTTTGAGCCCTGTCCCCAGTGCAATCCCCTGGTTACTGTGGTAAAAACACCCCTGGGACACAGCTGCTAGGACCGCTTGTCCGCACAGCCACAGCAAGAAGGGGCTGCCTTCAACAGCTGTGCTGTGCCGGGGAGTGGAGAAATTAAGAATAAACCCAAACCCAGTGGGAAGAGAGGATTGCACTTCTGTGTCTCGCACAAGGAGCTTGGTGGTTTAGGCAGCCCGTCATCCTGGCTAATAACGGCAGGCCAAATATTTAACTAAGATCTCACGATAGCAATGAGCTCAGCAGAAGGAGGCCTGCAGAAAGCAGGCGCTTTCCCTCCAAAGTCTGTTTTTTCCGTATTTAAAAAGGAGGAAATAGGTCAGCTGTCGTATCCGCCAAGGTCAGAAGCTCAATTTGTATTTCGGAGCCCAGGAAAGGTGAATGCACCAGAGCTACATCCCTGATGGAAACAATCACTCATTCTAATAAGGCTGGCAGAGACTGGAGCCTGCCTTGTTCAGATACAATTATTACAGCACGGGTGTCAGATTACTGAATCTATTAGTCGGGAATCAGCTGTTATTTCAGAGCAAGACAGCTATCCTACAAGCAGTTGTGATGTACATCATGCGTGACATGTGGGTCCAGCTTACCCCGCCGGTACAGAGAGGTGGGAGGAGGGCAGGACCACCTATGCTGCTAAGGAAAAAGTCCATGGCAGTGACCTTTGGACACAGCCACATCTATCAGATCATGACACCAGCATTGTGAAGACGGGAATATCGTTACCAAACTACTTGATTTTCTGAGAGAGCGGAGATCCTAAATTTGTAAATGTAGCACACGGGTGTGGTACAGCTGAGTGTGTCCCTCCTGTCTGCATCTGTGGAGAGCCGGGATAAGGGCCCGATGCCAGCGCTCATTTTCTGCCCCAGAGGTGTTTGGGGAAGCCTGAACAGGGAAGGAGGGGAGTGATGCTTGAGGCAGTAGGGAGCTCTTTGTGCAGGAGCTAAAATAAGAACTGCCTGTATCCAAGAAGAAATACAAATTGCTGGTTAACAGAGCACTCCCACCCGAAAGCACAGCTTAAAAAAAATATCTGTGCTACTTTAGCAAGAATAAGAGGTGTGCCTGCATGGTTCTGGTGGAGCCTCCCTTGGAGCAAGCCCAGCCATCCTCAGACCCCGCACTGAGCAGGTGACTCCCCAGGGTTCCCAGGGTCTCTTCTGCCCTGTGTCTCTTCCTGGCATCAGGCAGTTTTGCTAGTGATGCCCTCTCAACCCTTTTTTAACTGTCCCCCACTCTGGAGAGGATCACCTTCTGCTCTGCAGTGCGAGAAATGAACTGCCACAAATCATTTTAGCTCCATCCCCGACATCGTTTGTTCAGTGGGATATAGCCAGGCTCCCTGGCTCTGTCCCATCAGTGTGCAGAGGCTAGAAGTTGCAAAACCTGATGTTTTATGTTTTTTGGTGCCCATCTTAATTTTAAGCACTCTCTTCCTGTACTGGGCGACACAGTATTTTTCATGAAATCCAAATGTTTGCTCAGTGAACCTCAGTGTCCATCAGGGAGGCACAGGGAGTAGGAAGGTGACAGGAGGGATAACTAAAGTCAGAGGCTCAGGGTGGTATGTGCTAATTGTCATTTGGGTGGCTTCACCCTGATTGCACTGCTCTTTTGCTTTATTAACATGAGAAAACGCTCATCAAATTGAGAGGCTGCCTTTGGGACAGGTCTCCCATGAGGCTGGGACAACAGCAGCATGAGTCATGCAGTGCACAGGGACCATAGGTGCCCATGAAGGACCACCACAGTGAGAGCAAGGCTGCGGGGTGTGATCTATTCAGTTATGAAATGCAGCCGTGAGCAAGAGGAACAGGATCTCTGGTTGGGTTAATGGTGAGGAGGCAAGAATAAAGAAAGTTGCTCCACCTACTGACAGAGTGATTACGAGCCATTGTAATATCCCCACGATGACTGGGAATGGCACCTCAGGCCTATCTCTGGAGGTCATTTCATTGATTACATGAGAAACTGTTTCTTGGAACAACTTCTTTTGACACCGGCACAGGAGAAGACAGCTTTCAGGTTAGTCAGATGTGACCAGTGGGTATCGACGGAAATCCTACACCACCTACTACATGTGCAAAGGGAGAGCTGTGTGCAGGTGTGGCTCCTCAGGGACTACTGCAGAGGAAATCCTGTTCAGAAATGGGCTTATTTAAAGTTCAGCATCACGATAAGGGAAGTTGTCAGCAGCAGACTGAGAACCAGGGGTGAGTGGAGGAAACTGTGACAGAGGAGCAGACAGCTTTGGCACCTTGGTAAAAATCTTGCCATCCTTAAAAGAAGTATGTCAGGTCAGAGAGGCCAGAGCAGTGTCTTCTGGGTCAGAGCTGCCACCCTACCATGCATTGCTCAGGATGCAAGTCCTCCACACCTTCAAGCCTTGCTGGACACCAGCATTTCCTGGTGGAAGCAGTGTGGGATATGAGGCCCAGGAGGAAGAAATCCTGCCCAGAAGACATGTGCAGCCCTGAACCACCTAACAAAGGCACTACCACAGCAGAGGAGCATGCAGATCCTTTTAGCGTTTTCCTTAGAGGACAAAACAGTCAAAGGTGCAGAAGACAAATGATAGGATTTGGGACATAAATACAGACATGGGCCATGGGGAGGTGGTACATGGAAGACCCCAGATCCAGTGCAGGTTCTTCTGCCTTAAGCTCCAACAGACTTTACGAAGTTGACAGCAGTAGTCTTTCCGGCTGGCAACTGGCAGGCATTCATCTGACCAAAGGAAAAAGGGAGTGGGGCATTTGACCCAAAGAGGCCAGCAAAGCAGGATGCCCCATACCCACAGGTTTAACTGTTCACAGGAAACACTGCAAAGGCAGCAACAAGACCCTGACAAAGCAGGTTAAAGCTCTTTCTCCTGCTGCACTTGCACACAGGAAGGAAAGTGTCAGAATCTGCGAGACCCGGAGTTGCAGGAGCTTTTCTTTATTAGAGCAACAGCTTCCCAGATGAGGAGACCCTTGGGTGGTCTGCAGAGAGTGCCATGCTGTGCACCACTTGTCTGTCCAGCCAAACAGCATGACTCCCCATCTTGGCCAGGTGGGATAATTGGCCATTCTGCGTTACTGTGCCCATCAGGGAAAGTTTTTTCTCCAGCCCAAGCACTTAGCTGTTGGCTTGTGTCCTGAAGCATGAGGGCTAATATCCCTTGCACATTTTTACCATAGAAATGAAAGAGAGAGGGTATTTTTCGATTCAATGAGAAACAAGTGAATAATAATTCTGTGAAGCCATGTAGTGGAAAGAGAGACTCTGAGCGCAACAAGAAACAGGATTTTAAAATTTCATCTGCACAGCAGAAGGTCCTGCCAATTGAACCGTTTCCAGTAAACAATCTGCTAAGTCTGACAGTTTGAAGGAATACCAGACTGCCAGGAGTGAATAGGCTGAGATTTTTAAGAGGTTTATTTTTCATCTGAACACTTTTGTTTGTGAGCAACAGCTTAAAAAACAAAATGCATGTGCAGTGGCGTTAGCAGCCAGGCAAAGGGCTTCCCCGCCAGCCAGGGCTCCAGAAGGAGCGGAGGAAAAATGCTGTGCTGGTGACATGATGTGCCCTGGGCTGCCTGGTGTGCAAGGCTGCGGCACTGTGCTATTGGGTCTGCACTGGGAGAACCCCTCTGGTGCCCCCACTCTCCCACGAGAGTTTTCGGTTGAACTTAGTTTCCTTCCCTGGTTTCCACTGCCCTCCATGTGGGAGCATCAGCTGTCTTTGCCGAGGTGGTGGTCCCCAAAGGGATGCCATGGGCAGGTGACTGGGATGAGTGGACAGGAGGGGAGGCAGGGGACTGGCTGGAGGTCAGGGCTCACAGTCACAGGACTGGGCAAGCATGGCAAGAGGCTGATGCTCCATGTAGCTTGGGGTGGATTGTGCTCCCCTGACACGGCTGAGCAGGGACATACGGCCATGGTATGTCGCAGGTGCTGCCTTCTCCCAGTGCAGGGGAGCTTTGCTTCCCTGCTGAGAGCATGGGGACAAGGAGGTGTCTTACACCTCTGCAGGGAGGTATTTAACCTAGGCAGTACTCCCCCTGCCCAGGTTAAGCCAGTGGCAGGGATTCAGGGGTTGGGACTCCATGAAGGACAAAGTCTGCAATGGCTTTCTGTGCACAGCTCCATGCCAGTTAGCTCTAGGAAAAAGGTGTCTGAAGAGAGGGGAGGTGCTGGCTGGGGTTACATGGGAATTGCCTGGAAATGCAGTGTGTGTGACAGGAGGTGCACAGTCAGCACCTTCCACACACACAGCCCACACAGCATCCAAAATCAGGGACTGTTTTGAAGGTACGGTGGTACCCGTCTCGCAGCCAGGATTCAGAAGCAGGGATGGAACAGGATGGGATTATTTTGGGCCTGAAAATACTGATGTCTTCAACCTTTCCTTTTCTCCCTCTCAGTAAGGAAAGAGAAAAAAGGTCTTGAGGAGATTTGCAGACCCAGCTGGGATTAAGAAAACGGCTTGAAATCTGTTTTCCCTGTTCAGACCAGAGACTCAAATCCATGAGAGGATGGTCCTGCCTATCTTGTTTTGAGGCAGGATCCTCACGTTCATCTTAGACCCACGAGACTTTTTTCTGATAAAAAGTTTCATTTTGAGCTGGTAAATCCCCTGGGGACTTTTCAGATTTTAGTGCCTAACATCTCCTGACAAACATGACCCATGCAAGGGAGAAGGGGCTTTCTTGGTGCACAGGCTGCAACACCTTTCTCTTGCAGAGCATGTAAATCACTTCATGTACGGCTCAGCCTCTGTTTGAAAATAGCCCATTTCTTCATCCCTTTGCCGGTCCTACTTGGAGGCTGCTCTAGACTCCCTCAGCTTTCCTACTTGCTGTAGGAGGGATTTCTAATTGGATAAGCAAGGAGTTCCTTAATCCTATTCCTGTCTTGGTGGCAACCCCACAACATGCCCCTTTCGCTAGATCAGAAAATCTCTGAGTCATGAGAATTGTCACCCTACTTTTTCCAAATGCATTTTAATAATTATCCCCCTAAAAATAAGGGCATGGAAGGGTTTTGGCAATAATTTGCATTTCTGAGGATTAAATGGAAAAAGGCAGGCATGTTGCAAGCCAGAACTGCAGAAAGTGTAACCTGTGGAGGAAAGATGGCTGAATGCACAAGAGGATAACAGTGTTGCAACAGATGCCAGGAAATTCAGCCCTGGTGGGGAAATCTCCCGGTCCAGAACATGTCTGACATGTAGGGAGATGTGGACTGTGTGTGCCTCTTCATGTGGCAGAAGCTGGTTTTGCAAGAGCCAGAGCTTGCTCTCAGTGCCACTGCTGGTTATCACCAGGAAAGCCTAACTGCAGCTCACCTGGAGTTGGCATTGGAATGGACCAACAAATAACTTCCTTTGAGTCCAGATGCCTGCTGTCACACTGCTGCGGTCCACAGGGTAGGGACTGGCCTTTTCTGCTCAGAAATACTTGAGAAGCAAGGACTAGAGACTAGGCTCGGACTTCAAGGACTAGGTACAAGTACAAGGTAGGCAGGGAGTGAAGCCTGGCTAGGGGCCAGACAGAAGGAAACACTGACATGCAGAAGTCTCAAGAAGTAGCATCTGGAAACAGTGACAGTAAGGCTGAGATAAGAGGGACTGTTTCCACAGCTTCCTGTGAAATGGGGATATTTGCAGCTCTGAAGTCCAAGACTGGCCCTTCTTTTAGCATGGTGACTTCATCCCCCTCCATGGGTGGGCTGGCAGCTGATGATGTGTCACCTACCTCTTCACTGGGTGCTCTGCCTGGGAAGTTGAGAGCTTGCAGCCATGGGTATCGCAGGGAAAGACCTCAGTAGTGTCTTGTAATGGGTCCTTCTTGACTGTTGGGTGTACGATGAGTGTGGGAGATGAGGTCTGGGTTAGAAGTCCCACACCTTCACTTTAACACACCTGAAGTTGCCCTCTCAAGGCTTGTCATGGCCAATTTATGGTATAGGTTATTCTGCATCATACGCTCTTTTGGGCTTTATTTTTGCATGCTGCCCTTTCTTTTTCACTTCAAGCATTAAAGATTAAGCCTGAAAAAATACATTTGGCTGCAGTACACTGTAGTAGATGAGTTGGGATTTGACCTCCACAATTGAATTTTCAAAGTATAGGACGTGGGGTTTTCTCTGTTGTGCCTCATCCCAGGTAGTGACCAACTTGCAAACATGCAAAGCATTAAGCAGAAAGACTTAGAGAGAATTCCCCCAAATGAAAGGAAGTGAAACTACTGTGCACTGCTTGGCAACACTCTTAGGACTGACTCAAGACATCATTGTCACAGGAGAGCGTGGCTTCTTGCCCTCTACGAGAGATGGACCAAACCCAAATGGCATCTGCTGATCCCCGTCGATGCCTTTCTCTGTCTCCGTCAAGGGAGAAAAAGGGCTTAAACCACCCCAAGGTACTGTTGAGGGTCAGGGCATCTGGCACTGGTGTCAGTGGTGCCCCACTACAAGACAGAAGATGGGCCCTGGGTACAGGTCAGGGGGAGCATGCCCCATTACCCCCTTGGCCGAAAGAGCAGCCACCCTTCCATACAGAGTGCAGGGGGCAGACATAGGGCAGGCTAAAGGGTGAATGGATGTCAGAGGTGCTTCAGGTCTCAGAGGAGTTCAAATTGAATCAAACTTCCCCTCCCCACCACGCACCAGGCTGACAATAACCCTGGGGGGGCTGCATGCATTGCTAAGGGTACTGAAGAGGATAAGGTGGGGGGAGAAGGAAAGGAAGGACCAAGAAGTGAAAAAAGATGAATTCAAGACAGGAGCAGAGTTGGATGCTGAGACCAGTTGCTGTAGCTCAGAGGAAAAGCTCATCTCGAGCTGCCTTGTCACACTGGCACTGACATAATCTCAGTGGTAACACTAAAGAGCCTTTTGCCTATCTACAAGGCCAGTAACTGCCACTGTTTCCCAGAGCTAATGTAAATTGAGATTGCATTTTTCTAATTTACTTCCAGACTCTCTTTTTTTTATGTTTTCAGTGTGAATAAACAGAGCTTTGTTTCAAATGTGTTAGAGAATATATTCTTTTGATGTCGCTAGTCCATCCTAGGGCCCAAGTGTCATACATCAGTGTTTCAAACCATCAAATCTATTAACACATCACAAAACTTTTTTGGAAAGGTGCTTTCTGTGATCACCAGTTCTTTGGCACGCTGGGTTTCTGGCCCAGGAGAATTTAGCTCTTTTGGGGTTTTCTTTGTAACAGGGAAGGCAAGAGAGATTTCTCTTTCAGAAAAGGAAAGCTGAGATTCTTGCTGCATGTAGTTACTTTTTGGAGGAAAACCACGGTGAAGCGTAAGGTTGATGATTAAATCACAAGAACTGGCAACTGGGAGTCACAAACGGTGCTTGGTGCTCTGCAGGTGTGCTCTCAATCGCCCTCCTGAAGGAATATCAGCGTTGCAGCTCTGCGAGGGCCAAAGCATGAGAAGCAGCTGAGTCATCAGACGGGGGTGAATCTTCAAGCTGGGATCTTCTCTCTTCTCCAGTTTCCCTGCGTCACTTAACCAGGACCCCAGCCCTGCAAATGCTTGATCACACAAAGCGTTTTACGTACTTGATTAGTTCACCTGAACTCTGGGGGAAGCTGACGTGCTGAAGTACACAGAGGGTTGGAGACAGCAAAGGCAAACAAAGGAGCAGAAAAGCTAATGGGTTGCCTTCTCCCTCCCGCTGCTCTGTGGAAAGCTTTTATGTGTTGGGCTCTCCCCTCTTCTTCCTTCACAAACAAGCCTTAGGCCAGAGAGCATCTCTGCACAAGGAAAAGCGCTTCACCAGCAAAGGTATAGCAGCAATACTACAACAGCAAAGTGCTTTGACACAGCTATACCAGTTAAAACCCACTTTAGAAGCCCTGCTTTCCTAGCATAACTTCCCCTGTGCTAAAGCTTTTGCCCAGCACAGGTGTACTGTGCTTCAGCAGTAGTGGTGGTATTTATACCCATAGGTTTCCAGAGCAGCAGGGCTTCTTGTGGAGCAGGGGAAGGAGTTTATTTCTGTGTTCCCAATGAAAACAACATGCAAAACTTCTGGAGTACCCAAACGGCTTTTCCACCTCCTGTTACCCATCTGGGTTTCCCTTGTGCTCCAGAGACAGTGTCACCATGATGCCGAGATGCATAGCTCACCACAATTTATATCTGGACTCACCCAGTGCAGAGCCTCAGTTCTCTCTAGCTCGCTCATTATTTACTGCATTCTGCTTGCTGACTTAATAGTGTTTTGTCCTGTCCTTGAATCCTGCGTGGATGGATTCAGAAAAAAATCAATGTGCCCTGACCAGCAGACCTTTTTCCTGCAGAGCAGGGGAATTTCCAAAGTGCCACAATTTCTAGTATTTATTTGTTTCCTCTAAGTTATTAGCATGACGGGGCTAATTGTGATGTTTCAGGTGCATTAAATCTTGCCTTCCACACTCTCAAAGCAGTTGGGGAAGAAAAGAGCAGGAGTTTTAAAAGCAGAGCACAAATAAATACAAGCCTCCAAAATGAACAATAACGATGGCATGAATAAAAAGCACACTAATCTGCTCACACCTTGCTTATTTATAAAGTGCTACCATTGTGGTAACAAGATACTAATGCAAAATGAAGGAGCAGGAGGAGCAGGGTAGCTGAAGAGTTCTCAACTGTGGCTTAATGAGGCGGGCAGCTACCGCTTCCCCGTCACCACCACCATAATTAGCGGGCACTGGTGAAGAGTGAGTATCAGTGTGACGAGACCTTGGGCCAGCCAGGGCTCCATACCAGGCTGCGCTGGTGCAAGATTTGGTCTGTCAGAAGGATGTGGACCTGTGCAAGGGACCATGCTGGCACAGGGCTGGGTCAGGGAGGTGTTTTCTTTACATTCATATGCGACATGGCTGTGCTGGCAAAACTTTAAAGCACAGCCACCTCACTCTGTGGCCTCCTTGTCCTACCTGTGCAATACTGTCCACCTGCTGACAACAAAACCACTGTGTGCTGTGGGGGCTGTGCAGTCTCACCTGCTGGTGCAGCACCTGGGACACTGAGTGTTAAAACATTTAAATATGACATTTAACAATAAATGGACTCATCTAGTATTCACAACTCTTTTATTCAAAGCACAATATTTATAGTCACTACATCGTCTTAAATCTAGGGCGTAAAGGCTAGCCCCTGACAAGGTTTACAGACTCAGGGGATATAAAGAAGCAGCAGCACATTTCCAGGGGATGGGGTGTGGAGATTTTGCAGCTCTGCTTTGGTGCTTTGCCAGCAGGGAAGATCTGGAGAGTGGTTTCCCAGAGAGTCCTCCTTGGTGGGTAGAGAAGGCCTTGGGCATCAGGGCTTGGTGTCAGTACGCTGCAGAGGTGCTTGGAGCTAAGCTGGGACTGGTGGCTGCTCTCAGCACCTGGTGTCTCAGCCCATCTCTGGCCCTCCCTGCTGGCTCTTCAAGCCCTTGAGTACAGGCTCCTACTACAGAAAGTGTGCGCAAAATGCATGCAGGGTGCGGTGCATATCCCACAAGCTGCTCCTTTGGTTACTCTCCCACCAAAATAAGATCTTTCTGACAGTCGCTTCCTCACCTCGCTGCTCCAAACCTCATCATCCTGCTCCACATCCAAAAGCTCAGCCAGATTCACCCAGGGAGGGGACAGCAACAGCACTGCCACAGGGAAAGATAGAGGAGGGGGTTTTAAAGAGGCAACAGATGCAGAGCTGGGTTTCCTGCCAAAGTGACTGTCCCTGTCAAAGTCCCAGCACTGCCTGGAAATAAGGAATGGGTGGTTTTCACCTCATTTAGCTGCCAGGGCTCATGACTTCAGTTCTAGCCAATGTAGAGTGCCTGAGACCAGGTCCCTCCTGTACCACAGGATTTATAGGCTGCTATAAAACTGGTGGGTTCCTCCCACGAAAAAAAGGAAAACAAAAAAATCCCTTTAGGATGCTTGTGCTCCTCTTGAGGACTCAGTGGAGGAGCCGGAAAGCAAGGCAAGCCAAGACATCACTCCATAACTAGCTGCGTACACAGGCATTGGCTGCAAAGGGTCTGTGGGTGCTGGTGGCAGGATAGAGTCCTCGCTGTCCTCTCCTTGCACTCATGCAGAGGTGGGCTCGGGAGCCACGCTGCCTCCAATGTGGGTCTTTGCTGTCCCCACAGCACAGGCTGCCAAGCCCCACTTCACGGGGAGGCCAGCCAGATTCACAGCAGAAGTAGGTGTGTGCTTCACGTCGCAATCAGTGGACTAAAATCTCCTCACCTGCTTTCCTCACATGTCACTGAGCTGTCTGAATTGCAACGCAGGCACGGTGTGGTCTCGGGCTGGGATAGCTCAGATACATGAGAGCAGCCTCAGGGAGAGGATTTTTCAGTCTCCACCTTGCAACAAAACAGTGGCACAAACAATCAGCTAGTCTAAAAATTAATTCCCCATCCCTGGACCTTTATAAGAAATGCAGGATTTTTCGTACTTGGCAGGGTCTTGCTTCAGCAAAGAGGTTTTGGCTGCTGGAGTGAATAGCAGATGAAAGGACGAGGCTGGCATCCACGCTGAACCGGCCTCCGTGCTGGCATTACCGCGCTGAGCCAATCTATCTCCATTAGAGTTCACAGCCTCTTTGATCAATCTCATCTTTAAAAATACCAATGCTCCGGAAGGCTCGGGAACTGCTTAATGTTCCTTCATTATTTTTCAAGCCATTAAAAACAGAGGTATTAGCTGCTGAATACTTTTTGTCTTGTTTTGAAGTAAAATGGAGAAGAAGTAAAATGCTAAAAAAGCAGATTAAAATGATTAAAAATAACAGAGCAATGAAAGTCAAACTGTTGGCTCTAAAAATGTTGATGTGTTGCATTGCTGTGGGCATTATATTCATATGAATGAGAGTAAAGGGCCCTGCTACCTGCCTCTGTGATGAACCGTGTGTGTCATTACACATGGCTGTTGCATTAAATCTGGAAGGATTGCCGTCTGTTTGTGAGGCAGCCAGGGCTGCTTCTTTGGTGATACAATACAAGCTGATTCCTGTATAAAGTGGACTCATCTGGGATCAGTTTTGGGGCACAGGAGGGCTTTTTTTTGACACTTGCCTATTTTCCTTTCTAAAGAGTCCTGCGGATTGCTGGTCTGGACTAGCTGTCAGGTCTCAGACCTCTCCCAGGTCTGCAGAGGTCCCCCAAGCTCTCTCGCATGTGTTCATGGTTGGGCGGCATGACATGGATGTGGCTCATGTTTTTCGTTTCTGATTTGGCCAGGGCTCTGCTGATACATGTATGTGTCCATCCAGTTCAACACTGATGGAGGCTTGGCCAGAGCTGCAGGAGCCCACTGCTGGAGTCTTGCTTTTCTTTCTCTGCTGAGGTCTTTACCCTAGCAGCAGATGGTAGGGCTATGGGTAAACAGTCCAAAGCCTAACTTCCATTTGAGCCACAAGAAAGAGTGCTCACATATCTAGCAAGGATTAAAAGACCATCCGAAAGCTGTGGCGTTTCTTGTGAAATGACTATGCGGTTTTAGGGTACTTCTTGATGAATAGCTTTTACTTGCAAGCCAACTACACATTTAGCACCATTATGGATAGGCTTGGTAGGTACCGAACGGACATGCAAGCTGAGTGTTTCTCCTACATGCCTGATGTAGCTGCCAAAGGCCATTTGCCCCTGGCCTTCGCTCTGTTTTGTGATGGCCAAGCTGGTGCACTTCTTGATTTGCCTGCATGTTTTGGCTCAATCCCATCCTTGCACTGGTATATGAAGCAAATATTTATTAACTTCTTTCCTTTCCACACTGTGGCTTCTAACCAAAAGAAACCAAGGCCATTGGGTCAAGGGAAGATGGGTTGTTGCGGGATCAGGTCATCATTTGGGGTGGCAGGACTAGCCTCAGTCCCCCATTCCAGGGGGCTAACACCTGTGAGCAAAACAAAACCTACTTTATTCTGAGAGAAAGCCCTGGTGGAAGTTTTTTCTGGTTCAACACAAATCTGTTGCCATTTACTTTCTAGGGAGTGTTTGCGGTGTGGACACTTTTGCACAACAGGGTACAAGGCTGGGACAAAAAATAATTTCAGCATGCGTAAAGGTGTGGGTTTTCCCTTTGCCAGGCACACTCTTGCCTTCTTTTCATCCCCTCTGCTGCGTCTCTTGCCAGGCTAGTGCTGAGCCAAAAGCAAGAAAAGGCTGAAATTAAAAGAGAATTTGGATGCTTCGTCAAAGCTTATCTGAACCCTGCTGGTTTGCAGAGCAGGGCCACAGTGCCAGCCCTCGTGAGGCTTCTTATGAAATGCTGGCTATTTCTCGCTGCTTTTTTCCAGCCTTCCCAGATGTGAGCAGAGCTCCCCACATGCTCCTGGCACTTCTCCAGCTGGACGCTGGCACTGCCGTGCTGCCTGAAGACGGAGCGTTGCCATGAGATGGGACAAGGGACAAGGGGACCCAGCTTGCTGGTAGGGCTGGTTTTACATGCCTGGGATGCCTTTACCATGGCATGGGAGTTGCAAAGATGCAGACCAGGCTGCACCTCACTTGAATGAGGACTGTAAAGACAGCTCGCTGCAGCCTTACGTACAGCAACAACCTGTGCACGCTCCTCTGAACCTATTGGGAATGGATGAAACTCCTCTGTGGCTTTTTGTGTGAGGATGGACAGGGGACGCTAGGCCATGCAGTAGTGCCCATCGTTAGCAGACTTGGTAGGTCTCAGTTTTGTGAGTGGTCCTGTCCCACGACTCATGCTCCAAGGGCAGTGCCACAGCCCTGTAGCCTCCTCCCGGACCATTTCCCACAAGCACAACTTGCTCAGCTTGTTGGCCGGTCGCAGCTGAGACTGTGACTGTGGCTCTCAGGATGCTCACAGCACAGTGGGCAGGCTACAGCATGGGGCTCAAAATGCATGGTACGGAGGCTTGGCTGAGATCAGCATGTGAGATTTGAAAAATGGAGCCCTGCAAGATCTTGGAACCAAACACCTCCAAATTTTGGGGGAGATGGAGGGAATGCGGAGTCCAGCCCCAATCCAGGTCCATGGGTATTCAGCAGCAGCTATAAACGTGCTTAGGATGTGTGGATTACAATGTGAATGTTAATGTGGCCCCTTTCTTCCAAATGGAGAGATTCCTGGCTATTGCAGAGCAGTAGGATATTAAAATGGATTGGATTATTATATATTGGACATAGCAGCAGCTGGGGTGTATGGCAGGGCAGGTAAATATTCCTATCTGAAAGCGTAGCTTCTGCCTATTCATCAGTAAAAGCATATTTCTGACATTCCTTCTGGAACAGCTTCATAGCAATATCCAGCCTTTTCTGTGGAAGCCCAGATATAAAGCAGCAGCTCCCAGAATGGCAAATCTACCTTGTTCTTCCTTTAATTACCTCACTGCTTAAGGAAAAAAAAAATTGACACACTTTCTTGCAAGTAGAGATTAAATAGAAATTAAGCTCCAGCCCTAAACCATGTAGCTTCCAGCTCTGATTTTAAACAAAGGGCTAAAGAAATCCCCAATGCCTAAGGCCAGCAACCTCAGACCGTGTGGAGGTTCCCCACGTCACTACCCTGATTTCCCAAGTGATGAGCTGCAGAAGGCCCCCTAACCCTGACATGAATTATCTGTATTGGGAAAAAAAAAAAGGAAAACAGCAGTGCAGAGACAGGACTCCAAGCCTTGGCTTCTGCTGCAACTTTTACTCAGCAATGAGTCCAGTGGCTCTCAGCAGATGATCAGTGCTGGAGCTGCGAGGGACTGCAGTCAGACCCGTGCTTGCTGGGCAGATGCTCAGAGCTGGCTCAGACACTGCCGTAGTGGCCAGATCCCCCATGAGCCTGGAACTGGGCCCGAGCTGACCAGCGGCTATCTGGCTCCCAGGCTGGAGGTGACTTGCATCTAGCCAGCCCTGAGCACGGCGGAACAAGCACGGGTCTATCTGTACCTATACTCCTGGCTGTGCCATGAAATGCTTCAATCAGCCAAAAGGATTTGCCCCCTAGAAGTACCTCTATTTCCAATCTGCTCCTGGATCGTTGTATTTTTCAGATTTATATGGAGACCAAGAAAAAAGGGTCCCAGACCTCAGATAAGGGATCCAGAGCTGGGTTCACCGGGAACTAAAGATATGTCTCTACTGCTGTCACCAGAATGGTGCAAAGACACCTCAAATACCTCAGAAGCTAAAACCAGTGGATTAAGGTTCACAGCTAAAATATTATAACGTGGAGTTCAATTGTGGTTTTTCTGCAGAAAGAGACAGAAACACAGTATTTCATCCTGCTGGACAGTGTCCAACTATTAGCCAGCAGTGCATCCCAGAGGGATGGGGGTTACCCTGTCTTGTCACGGGCTTGTATAGAAATATCAGCATCCCTACAGAGTCAGGGACAGAGCATGAGGGACATGACAGCCTTGGGGGGAGAACATCCACTTGGCAAGGTGGAGTCCCCTCATTAATGAATAGTTAATATG
This sequence comes from Strix uralensis, assembly GCF_047716275.1. NCBI lineage: Eukaryota > Metazoa > Chordata > Aves > Strigiformes > Strigidae > Strix > Strix uralensis. The sequence goes on from NC_133973.1 coordinate 42,169,066, forward strand.
CTAATATTATTTAATCACTGGTTTATATTTAACCACTTTGAGGGCACATTATATGTATGCCTGTGTGCTCCTCCGCTTGGAGAATGGTCCTTGAGTCCCCTAGTGAATGATACTTGAATTTCTCTTCCCCACAGAAATATTTCCTTCGGAAGTGATGATATGAAACAGTTAGATATTAATGAATTTTTAGAAACAATTTCTTCATACTTTTTTTCCTGCCAAAGCTGTTTTCCAGTTTAAACTTCAACTGAACTGAGTAATCTTGGCTTCCTACAAGCTGCATTTCTCCGTGAATAAATAATTTTCCAGTTCTCCCTCCTTCAGATCTTATGTCCCATGGTATGCTTGGAATATCTCTGCATCATTTTCCATATGGATCTGCACTCAGTTCCTTTTTAGTTTGAAATAAACGATTGCACAAAATTAGTGCCTGAGTATGAGGAGCGCAAATGTTCCTTTGCATCCTCCCTGGGACTCTACAGCACTGTGATCTGGGCCACCCGCTTTTCACCATGAAGACAGTGGCTGGCTCTTGGTGCATATGATGCTTGCTGCTACGGGCAGTGCCCTCAGCGTAGGTGAAGGCCACCTCCCTCATCCAACCCGTCACACTGCACTCCTCCTTCTCCTCCTCCTCCTCCTGATTAGAGATGTCACCTGTACCACCCTGACAGTCTCCTGACAGTGTGGGAAGCCCGAACACAGATGTTGCTCTTGATCCCAGCCTCACACTTGGCAGCACGGCGTGCTGTGCTCCCTCCCAGACGTGCCGCTGGGCCAAAACACACACACAGAGTGTTATTTTTAATTCAGTGCTTTTCATAGCAGCCTAAGTTGTGTAATTCCTGCCCTTTCCTTTCCCCTTCTCTTCTCTTTTTTTGACGGCAGTGCACACTCGGGTTACATCCAGCCCAGGCATATCGTGGTATGTAGCTGTGACTATTTTTACACCTCCTCCTAGCTCAGCTGCTAGCTCCGTGGTTTTTGATGCCGTAGGCAAACTGGAAAAAGAAACACCCGTTTTAGCCCAGAGCCACACACAGCCAGCAGTTCCCAAACCCCTGCCCAAGGCTGCAGCCATGGCTCAGCTCTGGTCCTAAAGGCTTTCCCCCTCTCCATACAGCTGTGTAGCATTTTCAGTGCTGTCTCCCCGGCTCTGCTCCCAGTGCCTGCGAGCCCCCAGCTCCCTTTGCCACTCGACCTCTGAGACTGGGTGAGACTCCAAGGCTTGTGCCTACCAAACTGCCACTTGCTCCTGCCCAGAAACAAATCCCTCTCCTTGTGACACCTGAGGGGCTGCTTTACTTTGGTAGGGTTGTCCTCATCTCCTCTGCAGATGCTTTCTCATTGCTGCTGCTGCAGCAGCAGCTGAGAGGCAGAAGGCAGGGCACCCTCTCCGTGACTGCTGCACAGAGGGGAAAGCCGGGCTAGCAGAGACATCAGAGGGTTTTTTTGTTGCTTCTGTCTACTCTTCCCATGCTTCTTGACTTATCCTTACTCCCTAGCGGTCACAGTCACTGCAGAGAGCCACCGATGACGCAGACACGCAGGCACTCAGCTATCCCTCCTCTGAATCCCAGGGCACTTAATTATTCACCACCTCTCAGGATGCTCAGGATAAACACGCTCTCCTGACTTCTCTGACGCTCTTTCTGCATGTCTGACTGCTTCTCCAAACCCTGTCTCCCAGTGCCAAGCTGTGGTTTTGGGCTGCCCACACAAGAGGCAGCCTGCCTTCGCAAGCTGGCAGCCAACTGGGCCAGGGACACAGCTGCCGGCAGGTCTGGTAGCCCTCAGCTGAGACTTTCAGGCTACCAGCCCTGACAGGAAGGGACCTGTGCCTCCTCCGTGCTCCCAGGGCAGAGACCCTTTTGTGTGATACCAGCTATTGCTGTCGTTGAGCTGATGACTTGAAAGCTCTGGGCACAGGGCGGGAAAAAAAATGGCAACTGCAATGTAATTAATGCTGTAACAACTTGTTTCCCCCTTGGAGAATTACACCATTAGCTGCTTCAATTGTGCATGAAATATAAATTACATTACTCAGACGCATCATGTCTAAGCAGACACAATCCTAAGTGACATGGCTTGCCACAGTGTATCATGCTCCCTGGTCAAAATTAACAAAAGCCCAGTTGCCTGAGGCTAGCAGATATTCATTCCGATATCAAAGTTATAACCACCATAGTTCAACCTCCTTCCTGCCTCAGGGAATTTCCCAGGGGAAAACAATGTAACCAGTCTCTGTTGTCTGATGAGAGCAACTTAGGGATTTTAAGAACACTAGTGTACCCCTGGCAGATTCACACCTGTTATCACCATCCTCATGCCCACCTCTGATTTGCACATGTTTGATTTCTGTTTGCCAGCAGACAGAACATGACCAGGATTGTGGTGCTAAACATTATAGGTATTGATAGTGAGAACTTGGCAGGAGGGCTGCTGAGCTGTTAAAGGGACATGGAGGGCAGGAATCTTCCCCTCCCACTGAACCAGGACCCTTTTTCAGGAGGCAGGCAGCTTCAGTTCTTGTACTTCCCTGGCTCCTCTAATTTTTGGGTTAGCAGCTGGCTAGAAGACACATTTTATTCTCCTCTGATGCCCATCTATAATGAATGATTGAAACCCTGCAGCCTCGATTAGCTGTGTTTGTGAAGAATAATTTGCTCCACTGTTGGAATAGCATCCTAATTTTTTTTTCTACTTACTTAATATGGACCCTTAGAGCTGCAGACACTGAAAACACTGACAGAAAGAGAACTGCAGTTTCTCTTCTCTGTCTCCAGAAGAATAGCTTTTGCCTTAGTTTGCCTTTGCAAAGTTGAAATCATAGACAAATCTCTTCCTTGGGAAGAAAAAAATGGAAAAAAGGACAGTCTCGACAGCCAGTCAGAGCAGATCAGCCAGTATCTGCTGTCACAGGGCCAAATCCTGTGAGATGCTGGTGCCTTCAGCACCCATTTAAATCAAAGGAAAATGAGGATGCTCCGCACTTTCAAGGCTGGGTTTTTGGCATTCCAGCATTTTACCAGTGACGCTGCCCAAGAACCGCCAACACAGAGTTGTCAAAGATAGTTGACTGTGGTCTCCCATGGTGAGGATCTGATGCTATGCAGAAGATGGCTCAGGCTAGATATCACCCACAAGGTATACGTTCTCATCTGCAAAAACTGAAACTCCCATTTTCTTTGCAGGGGCCATATATGTGTGGGTTTTGCCAGTAACATTGCATGCAAGCTAGTGGCTCAGCATCAGATTAAACTGTAGGTGCTGACAAGTCTTATCCAATGCAGTTTTGGTCTTTTGGTTCCCTGTGACCTCTGCTCCTTGGTAAAGCAGGAGGAGTGCATGCCAAGTACCTTGCTCTAAGCCAGAAAACCTGTCTGTCAGCAGAAAGAAAATGATCTTGGTCCAAATTGACTTTGGACGGAAAGGTTGTTTTCTCGGTCTCTCGTCTGGCTCAAAATCCAGGCAGCCAAAATTTCTTTACTCCAGAGAAACTGTTACTAAATTCAGTCAATGAGCAAAACTGGGATAAGACTCTCAGCCCCCTTTCTATTTTTGATTTTTGAAGGGTTCAAAGTACAAGATGCCTGTTTTTAATAGAAAGGAGGAAGTATTTAATACAGAAGCAAAATCATCATAGTTTCCCTAGTTTCCCTTCTTGTTCAGGGAAAATCCACCCTGACGCTGGTGTCCCCCAGGTAACCAGAGCATGAGGGCAATTATCCTGGTCATGGCTGGATACATGCGAATGTGCAGTCATGGGGAGCTGATGGCTTTAGTTTAACAGTGGGGCAATCCCAGGGGGACAAATGTAATACAAAGTACAGTGGGGGCACCCTGTGCAGGGGGAGACCTGGGATATGGCTGCCTCTCTGACAAACAGGAGACTTTTCCAAGTGTTGAAATACCATGGCACCTCTTCCTTCTAATCCTCACTGACTTCTCTGCAGCAGCCAGAATGGCAGCAAAGTTTTTTGAAGGAAGGGCAAGGAGACTGGGGGGAAAAGGAGATTTTCAGCAGTGTTGTTCTTGAGAGCCAGGCACCTGACTTGCCACACATGTCTGGAGAAGTCTTCCCTGCCCCCACAGCTACAGCTGATGCAAATACACCTAAACGTGTCAATATTCGCAACACAGCACTTTAAAAAAAATAGCTGGAGGAAATCAAACATGTTGCTTCCTGAGAAGACCGGGGAATATACATTCCCAAGCGCTGAGCAAGATCATCCATTATACATTTCTATCTATTCTGCTGACTGCCTGCATATCCCCCACCTGCCTACACAGGGCAGACAGCCTGGTTCTGTATCCAGCACGGGAGAATTGCATCCACCAAAGAAGCACCTCTCTATCCATGGGTTTGCTCTCCCAAAACGTTGACATGCCAGCACTCTTTCAGGGACAATTTTCTTGGCAAGGGAAGATCTTGACTGTCGATTGCACTTTGGCAGCAGCCAATATAGGAAGTAGCGGTATAAATTCTCATTCTCATTAAATGTGTCTGTCTGACTGATGGACGCCGGTAGAATTACATAGCAGATCCAGATTTGTGGGTCTGACAGTAATAAACCAAATTTTCATATAGAATACATGTCTCGGAGGGGTGTTGGACGTGCTTTATTTCCATGAGTTATAGGCACTGCGTGACACAGGAATGGTGCTGGCCACCACCGAGGGGAACGGTCACTGAAACCAGCCCAGCCCTGACAAGCGGAGCAGCGACCTCGCAGACATATGCTGCATTCATTCCCCAAGAGATGAGCTCACCCACTGCTTCTGTTCATCTGAAAAACCTTCTACTCCGAAAAGCTGCCCTGTATGCCATGAGCTGCTCCTGCACTCTACTGTGGCAGCCTTGGTGGGAGCAGCCAGAGAAGGAAAAACTGGGCACAGGAGTATCTGACCTTCTCTCCCAAACCCACCATTACTACTCCTGTCCCTGGTAACCTCTCCAGAGAGCCACTGAGACTGAGCAAAAAGTGCAGAAAGAGCTGCAAAGGCCCAGCCACTGCCCCTTTTTCCTTTTAAAGCAAGAGTGAGCTGAGTGTGTAGGTGCCAGGTCCGGGTTGTAGTGGTTCACTGCACCACTGCGAGGCAGCCAGGACACCTGGAGTTTTGTTTTCCAAATCGCTACAGCAATGGCCGGGGTTAGATACCAGAGCCATTAATTCATCTGCATGGCTGCCAGCGGTGGAGTGGTGCCAGAAGGAAAGGTCTGCAAATTTTCCCAGTGTGACTATTTCTCAACACTGTTCTCTGTCCTGCTGTTTCAGGTGGGTTAATAAAAGATGTAAAATATTTCCTTGTCTTACTTTTGCACTTTGAGCCTCTGTTTTGCACACAAGGTTCTTTTCTCCTCTCCTGTCTCAAATTCTTCCCAGCAACCTGTCTCCCCCCGCAACCCCCCGGCCCCACACAGCCACCGTGCTGACCCTGCAAGCCCGGGGTGCGAGGTGCTGTCCCTGATGGCTGCCAGCTCAGGGGGTGTTTTGGAATGTCCTCTTTTCAGTCTCCCCCCCAGGCACTAGATAACACTCAGGAAACCCTGGGCCAGCACTGACTTTCCTTGCCGTGGTCTAATTTCAGGCCCCTAGCCCTGCATTGTCAGGCTGCCGAGCCCAATCCTGAATGTGCCTCCTGCTCCCACTGCCTGTGCCGTGTGAGCATCCCCAATTCAACAGCCTATGTGCTGCCGGACTGTGAGCTCCTCTGCTGGCTTGGATTACTGCAAGCGAATCAGCCAGCAGCAGCTTTGCTTTTAAAGCCCTCTTGACAGCGCTTTCTCCCCCGGTAGAAGCGTCAAAGGAAATTCCCCTTGACAAGGTTACCGGCCGTGGAAAATCAGCCAGGAGTGTGCCGAGCGGAGGGCTCGGGCGGGTCTCATGTTGCAGGACTAATCCTGCAGCCTGCGGTGGAGGAAGGTCCTTGGGACGGCGGCTGAGCGGCCCAAACTGCCGTGCCCCAGGAGCGCCTGAAAGAGGATTAGGTCAGTGCACTGAACAAATGGAGGGCAAGCGGAAAGCTCAGTCATTTTGGGATTCCTCATCACAGCCGCAGATAAAAAGGTGAAAAGAGAGACTTAAAAGATTATTCTGAAAGCAGGTCAGACTTTAGGAGAGCAGCTAGCTGGTGGATGGCGTTGTAGCACCCTCCCGCATGTGCTCGATCCGGCCTGACCACGCTCATGGATGAGGCTGGGCACATGCTGCTGCTCTCCAGCACCAGCCCACAGTGGGCAGGACGGGTCCTGAGCTCCGCTCAAGCGTGTGCTCAGCCATGCCTCGCTGTGCTGTGGGCAGCACGGGTGCCATGCTCCCCACCCTGCCCTTTCCCTTGAGGTGTGTGGGGAAGCCTGGGGCAAAGCCATTTCACTGGCTTCGTTCAGGAAGGCTCGAGGGAGCACTGACTGCCTTCAGGGCATGTGCTGACAGGGAAAATACAGGGACAATGAGACTGTGGTTAGGCATATGATATGAAGATGCGGCCTCGTATTTGCTTTTTGGATCTATTTTCTCTGTCAAGGGGCATGGGCGGTTTCTGTGTTGCTTCTGGTCCTATTATCATGCATTTGTTTAGGTTAATATTTACCATGCAGTTCTCCCCCAGACCCAGCCGTTCTCCCCAGAAGTGTCTTTGGGGTTTCCATGCTGACAAGGCTCTCTCAGGGAATGCATTAAGTGCTTACCCACACACTGGGGGTCCACCTTGCCTCGATTACTTATGAGATTTTGCTGTTCCTGGAATGCCAACCTTTCCCAGTCTCCAGGTTGTACTGCATTTTAGGTTGTGTTTTAGGGTTTGAATTTATATTTACCATGTGTTTCACTGAACAGCTGTTCTCTAGCACAGATTTGTAATGTCTTGGAGGAGATTTCTTCAGTGTCCCCTTTCCTCCATGTCCTTTAAAAGTAACAATTGGTAAAACTAAGCTCATTATGCATTCTCCAGTTGATGTCCCAGACTGATCGCATGACTTCTAACACCTTCTTCTCCTTCCCCAAGTCCTGCATTACTGCTACAGGCCATACAGGCTGCTTCTCATCTGTAGTGTGATAGCAACATCTGGAAAGAGAGGAATGAAGAGAGAAAAAAGAAAAAATGTAGAAATTTGAACCCCAACCCATTGCCCAGGTTTTCAGAGACTAAGCAGTGGTCATTTGACAGATAAAAGCCATATGTTGCAACACTTCCCAGAGAGGCCTGTAACAGTCATCTGGAAAACCACCCTGAGCTAAGACTCAATCAAAATCTCTCTTGGCAATTTCAGATTTTGCATCAAAGAAAAGGTCTTGATTCCTACATGTCATCAAAATTCATTTCTGAATACTTCAGTGTCCAAGGAAGTTGAGATCCAGCCTTGCAGTTTTGCCCTTGCTGTTTGACAGGCAAGGAAACAGCTACAAACAGCTCACCCCCATTTCACCCAGCAGTCCCTCCAGTGCAGGGGATTGTCTCCCCAAGCTCTCATCCCTGGGTGCTTTCTTTTGTCCTTGTCAGCTCAGTCGGAAGAAATGAGATGCTAGACCATTGTTTTGGGATCTAAGTGTTCAAGATGTGATGCAGAGCCAGCAAAGTGGCAAAAGGTTATGCCAATGAAGCTGAGAAGATGCAAGCTTTACCACTGGTGGATACAGGAGCCTTGCCACCTGGGGTGAATGGGTTCTAAATCACTTCCAAAAATCAGATAGGAGAGGTCTTTTTCCTGGGTAAAACCTTCTGATAAGTACAAGGTAAACAAACAGCCTTTTTTGCATCCAGCAGAGGGGAAGGAGACAGCATGGATTTACCCTTGAGGCAGATGATATGCTGGTCTGAAACAGACAAAGCGATTTTACTGACATTTGCTCTTCCTTCCCACATTTTGCAGGAGTCAGACGGCAGCGACTGGAGCTGTAGGATATTAAAGGACTTGGCAAAGTTATCATAGATTGTGACATATTTATCAGGAGCTTGAGCTTCTCTGAAAACCCTGACTGCACCAACCGTATCTGTTACTTGATTAAAAATACTCATAATAATTCATACCCTCCCGCAGGTTTTGCATGGAGCTAAGTGCTGAGCTGTTCTGTGGGAACTCTCCTTGACCGATATATTTCACAGTGCTGGATGTGATAGATAAATACTATTGTTACATCAAATGCTAGTTTCATTTTTGATAAGCTGGGCAGAATTATACCACACTGCCATGAAGATGTTACAAAGTCCAGACTGGCTGGTTTGCTACCTCTGGTAGCAACAGACTGCACGTCAGCACTTAATTTGAGAGTGCAAATTGTACGTTATTTGGAACAGTTCCTATCTGAGCCAAATGGTTTTGCCCCATAGTCATTGGGCAGTGGTGCTTAAAGGCTTGCGATATTGTAACCTAAACAGGGATGCATGTATCATTTCATGTTCATTCTGGCCTCCGGGGAACAAGTGGATTTGGTTTCTTACTGCACTTTCTACACTTAGTGCGCAAATGGAGGCTGCCATCACAGAGCAAAGTGAATCAAATCACCATCGCATGAGCTCTCCCTAAAGAGAAGGAGATGGCAGCCTGCACCAACCAAGTCAAACAGAGGTCATTGCCAACTGATGCTGGCCACGAGTGCTTCAGGTATTTCTGATGTGACACCACACTTACCTGCTGATGTTTCTCTCCAGCAAGGACTTCACAGGAGTGGTGATGGAAGGCCTGGGCACATCTTCTGAGGGGGGAAAACAAATACACCAACACCCTTAATGCATCTGTTTCCCACTTTTGCGGTGGGCAGGGGTTGATGGTACAGCATACAAGTGGGCTGCAGGAGCATGGCGGGAGCAAGCACAAGGATGTGGGGAGGAGAAGGTGGCTCCAAGCAGCTGAAGGAGATGGGAAGGACCAGGAGGACTTTAGCTTCAGGAAGTAGAGGAGGGTGTGAGGAAAAGGGCTTAGCTCTGGAGACTACACAGCACCTGGTGGAAGGGAAAGAGCCATGGATGTGGCCCAGGAGCGAAAGGCACTCACCTCTTCTCTACTTCTCTGTCCAAACCTGAGCGCTTCGCAGCTCAGACTCACCTACACAGTGTTAGCTAAGCTTGTGTAAAGTTAGAAACAAAAATCCACAGTGCTGAAAATCAGATGGCTTATGCAGACAGCTAAATATAGCGGTGAGTGTCTGACTTCAGGGCACCTTGTTGAAGACCTTATACCTCATATGCCAACAGCAGCATTCTCTCTGCTCATGCTCTCCCTCAAAGGACAACTTGTCCTGGCTTGCACAGCATACCTCAGATTTTTTGGGAGCATGAGAGGCCATGGGAAGGAATATGGGAAGGGGTAAGAAGAGGAGGAGATGTATGTTAGGTGAGGGAGGATTGTGCTGACATCCCAGGCTGACAGCCTGCTCCCAGCTGACCCAGCCAGCTCTGGAAAGGGTGTAGTCACCCTTTCTGAGTGCCCTCAGGGAAGGTGGGCTCCTCCGCACCTGAGCTTCTGGGAGGGGGGTGGCAGGCACCCAGCACTCCCCAGGGGCTGGACGGGTGGCTAGACTTGACACCCAGGCAGCCCCAGCCCCTGATCCTGGCTCTGCTGCTCACCTGGGGGAGGCACTTTCCACCTCTGCTCCCCGCACTCAGGAAGGGGAAATTTACGATCCTGACCTTCTTCCTGCTGTCAGATCAGCTGATGAAAAAGTACTGTCTAGGAATTGATTAGGGACTGGTCCAAATCACAACTATAAATCTAAATGCCCCCAATCAGGAGTTTCAATATAAAGTTGGATTTTAACATCCAGCCTATCTATAATAGGCCAAATCTGGATTCTCAGCCTCCTCCAGAACAGTTTAACTAAACTTTTCTGAGTCTAGCTCCTAAATACATTAGTAGTGAGTGAAATAGTGATCTCCAGCACTTCTGGAGTTAATCAGGAATAAATTGGCATTTTCAAATAGATTCAGCAGGTCTGGCCATAAATCGTTTGTATGTCTGTATGATAAAAAGCAAATATAAATTTTAAAAAAAATTTAACCTTGCGTAGTGTATAAAGAGAATACATAATATTCTTGAGCATAAATACATCTCAAATCAAACCCATTGTGTATACACAGAATATGTAATGGGTTTCCTTGAGACATTTACCTCAAGCTGAGGCCAAACTGGCAATCTTTTTATGACCAATATAGGTCTTTGCAACACCAGCTTTCTCCATGCTTGTGTATATTTAATTTTGCAGGCCCAGTACAGACAGTCCTCAAGTACATGTAGGTATGCAAAGGATATATAACACTTTTCTAATACTATAAGCTCTGGAGTCAGCTGTGGAAGCTGGCTCATGTAGCCTGAGAGGACAGACCGTAGGCAGAAAGCAGCGTATTAAATGAAGAGGCATATATGCCAACTGGAAGAAGTGGAAAGGGTACACATGGCATAGGCTGGAGCTCAGATCACCTTTATCTGATGGCTTAGGACAGGAATGAGAGACAGCAGCAAGAACCACACTGACCTGATGACTCTCAAGCGCTCCACCTCATGCCAAAAGAAGAGGAAAGATGCTGTGGCTGCAGAAGGCACAGATAGTCACTGCCCTGTCTTTGTGTGTGCTGCGACACCATGCCCCTGGCATGGCACAGCACTGAACCATGCACTTCAACCTGGCACCTCCACTGGCTGGGCAGCAGGCTCCAGGGCGTATTGCACTGATATGCTGATCAGATGTGCTGATCCTGTCCGAGGCACAAAGAGAAAGAAGCTGTCCTGGAACTGACAGCAGCAATCACCCATGTCATCATTCGCCTTTGCAGTGAGATGGTTCATTCTGAGATGGAGAGGACTCTGCCTGGGCCAGAGGCTGTAGGGAGCAGCAGGGGAGCTGGCCTGAAGAGTCAGAGATCATGCTCACGTGTGCGCACATGGTCACGCACATGCACATGCACACGCACATGCACACGCACTTTTGCTCATGCTGTTTCCCGGCCTCGTATATGTCACATCTGCAGGTCAAGAGTTCAAGTCAGATAATCAGACTGTTATTATTGTATTTGAATTAATGTAGGGTTCACTGTCTGTGTCCACGTGGCAGGGCTCTGGTATCAGGACGAACAAGTGCCTAACTGTACGTCTGGATGAAAGGTAGTGGCACACCATCTCCCTATAGGTCTTGCTTGAAGCAAAACATGGGCAGCTGAGAGGAAAGAGACAGAAATCAGATCCAGCACCCCCTCCTGCTGGGACCCTCAGAGGTTTGGGAGGGTGTGTGAGTTTTGTAAGGGCATCACTCACCGGGAATGTCCATGGCAAATGCTTCCTGAAACACAAGGGATGTTGGTTCCTCAATGCTGGCCTATTGCTTGAGGTCTGCTGCTTCTTTAGTGTTAGCAAAATCCATCTCACCTCTATACTAACACCCTGTAAATGTAACTGCAATTCACAGGAAACCAGTGTGTGCCAGAAATGCCATGCTGCATGCAGGAGACCTACTACAAGAATGATATTTATTCCCTGGTTCCAGTCACAGGCCAGAGAGCAGGTTTATGAAAGGTTAATACCCCCTTATATGGCTGCTGTCAGTTCTCTCTTCTTCCAGCGGCTACATTTTAGTCTTTCTTCCTCCACCCCCTCCTTTCATTCCATCTAAGAAATGCAGCTCCAGAAATATGAGAGGGAAGAAGTGAGGAAACGATGGCAGTGTCCCCAGCTGATCTGGGCAGTGAAAGTGTCGTAACACCAGTGGCACTAGAAGTGCCCAGGACTGCTCTCACTGAGCCGTGGTTCCCAGCAGTGGCAGCCCTCATCTGAAGTCCAAGTGGACACTCCAGCTCCAGTTTTCTCCTCTGATCCAGCAGCTTTGTGCTCCTACTGCGACACAAATTGTTCTCCCCAAGTTTTGAGGGATGTACACATGGAAGCTCCTACAGCCACCTGCCATCCTAATGATTTCACACCCTGTTCTTCGGGACCACACTTGTGTAAGTGTGGGGGTACAATACATGGTGAGGGAATAAGAACTTCTACAAACTTCTTCCCTTAACCCTTACTTTCCTCACCTGTCTTTCACGGGTGACATTAATGGAATTTGACATTGTGGCATAACCCGTTAGTCATTCTGCCAGGCTAGTAATTTGGTCAAATGACAAACTTTCAATCATTTGAACAAATGGCTGTTTCACTAGGGCATTTGATCAAATGATTAAAACTAAAAGGCATTTGACCACATGACTGAAGATGTGATCATGGCTCTGGACAGGTGCCGGAACAGATTTTTATAAAACAATCAGACTGGAGTGTAATTCTTCATGTGTCGGAGCTTCGATATGAACAGGTCCTGCCTGCTGCTGACGTTATGAAGGAATGCAGGTTGCCCTGCCTTCTCCCCGCAAGAGACCTCTCTCATGTCCAGGGTGCCTGGGTCTGACCCCAAAGGCACAGGAGTACTTTCCGACCCCTTTGGCCATAGGAGATGGGCTGGGGAAGGGGTGGTCAGTGGTGAGGAGGGGCCATGCGGGTGGGAGGATGGAGGGGGAAGCAGCAGTGGGGCTGGCCATGGCATGGTGCTCCCAGGAGCAATCGCCTGGCCACCCCATGCAGTCTCTGTTCAAAACACCAGTTTGCTCCAGGAAAGGCCCCTGCCTTTACCAGTAGCTCTGCCTTCCCAGATTGAGCACTAGGGAGAGTAGGTAAGGGATTTTCCTCCTGGCTTGCCTTTGTTTTTAATGGGCATGAAGCTCTCTGTAAAGCCACTCCTTTGGTGCCAGTGAAGCAGCAGCAGAGGAGCCTGGCAAGACTGCTCTTGCTGCTTACATGGGACAGGTCAGCCCAGAACAAATTTTGCCATGCTATAATGGGTGAGGGCACGAAACTCCCTGCCACTGTGCCTTCACATATGACTGCATTACGGGTGCCTGGAGGGGAGGGCATCACAGCAACACAAAGCATGGGCTGGGGTCCTGCCACTCTGCATGGGGAGCAAGTGTGGAAGGAGCTGAAACATGGTTCTCCCTCTCATGTGCAATGGAAAGGCTCTGGGGAAATTGGTATTCAGAGGTGTTTCTGGGGTTTCATCTCTCCCTCAGAGATCCTCTTGGGCACCTTATCCATTCCCAGTCTGTCCCATTTATTTACGACAGCAGGATAAACACTTTCCAAGCAGAGAGGTGACCACAATCTCTCTTCTGTGGAGCTGACAAGCTATGACTGGAGAGAGGGATAGTGTTTACGGTGAAGAGCTTCCTGCAGTTACAGAGAGGTCAACAGGATGCTTACCAAAAATAAGGTTCAGTTCATTGAATTAATGAAGTTCAAGCAGGGAGCACAGAATATACAAGTGAAGAGAGGAATAAAGCTTCTAAGCAACAACTACTGCAATGCATTTAGACAGTATTCCCAAATCATGATACTTGATGTCTTTGCCAAAAGGTAAAAAAAAAAAAAAAGAAAACAAGAAAGCAGGAAAAAAAGACCATTTCCTGACCAGACTTGTTGCCCAACCACTGGCCCTTTTCAGATTCTCCTGCACATTCACAAGAAATGTGACCTTTGTATGCTGTTGCTGGAGGTAGGCCTGGCTCTTCAGAGGGATGGAAAAATACTTGATTGCTGGATGAAAGCAAAAAGGAAGCAGCTCAGCCAGCAGCAACCCTGGAGGTGTTTCCAGTGCCTACTGTACGTGGAAGACCCAGCAAAGCCATGTCTTCCCTCCTACGACTTCTGGAGTCTGTTTCCAGCCTTCCCTTTTAACATAAGAACACAAAAAATGCCCTGCTGGGTCAGATGAGCAGTCTGTCATGCCCAGTGCTCTGTCTTAAGAGAAGCAATTGAAGGAGAGCATGTGAGCCCAGCCACTCTTTGTGACCTGTTCCCTTAATCCATCCTCCAACACCCACACTTGTGGGTATGTTAAGGATGCTGAAGGGCACATCCCTGTCTGTTCTTTTCCTTTAATATCTGTTTACAGACCTGTCACCCATGACCATGTCTAATCCTTCCTATAGTTGTTTGTGAGAAAAGGAGAGGAGACACCTCATCCTCAAGATCCCTTATTTCATATTACGTCCGGTAAGCTGTATTTCAAAACATGCAGGCAGGGGGGACAAGGTCAGTGAGTGCTCCAGGCTGGGGACTGCCTTCACCTGGTGTCCACACTGTTACAACCTAACAGGAACCCCATCTTGATCAGGAGAGAACATGGAGATACAAGGACAACTACATTCCTCTCCACCTCTGCATGTACTTGTGTCTGCCCCTTTTGGGAAAGCCTTTTCTTTTTTTCTCCAGTCCTTCCTCTGCAGAATTACACGACAAGACACTTTTAACTAAATGCTTGGAAGTTTCTATTTGGCCAGGGGACTCTGAGATTTTCATTTGGGTAAATGAGTGAAACTTTCAGCCACTTGACTGACAGAGTGTTTGGGGAGAAGGAGAGCCTTATCCACTGGAATGATTTGATGAATTTATCATCAGAATGACTAAGATGTAGATTCACACATACGGGAACTCCTTTCTGCCTAATAAATAACGCTCCCTCACATTGCCCCACCAGGGCACAGAGAAGACTCATTTATTACTGACTCTGCATAGCCTGGAAGTCAGAAGATGCTATGCAAATACTGACTGTTCTTATCTTGTAAAGCAAAAGGCTGCATTTGGGTTTGAAGTTTTTATTTTGGCGAAGGCACAACCAGTAGTTTGTTCTGTGTTAAGACTATTCACACAGCCACTTGAGGTAAGTATAAATCATATGGACTGCACGCAGTACAGGAGAAATCTACTCTATGCAAAATTAATGTTGGGCTGGCCCAGCAGAAGCAGCGCACGTAGCAAAGGTGAAGTGCACAGTCTTAGGGGGAAGCTGTGTGTCTGCCCACCTGGTAAATTTATGTCTTTCACCTCTAGAACTTCAATTCATGCACAGTGTGAGGTTGTAAGTGAAATGAATTTATTGGTGTCAGTTCATTCCCTAATGGGTAACAGTTCATGTCACAAAATCAGCACAGATAATTTGTCATGATTGGAAGTCTCTTCTAAAGAGAGGCTCCAGCGTGCAGGGGTATGGAGGAATTAGTTGCTGGCCCCTGGGAGAGACGGCAGAGCTTGGTAGAGAAGCCCACGCTCCAGCAGAGGAAACAGAGGTAATAACTAACCCTTCCCCCACCTCCTCACCCCCTTGTGAACTGCGTCAGAGAAAGTTCCTGTGCTGCAAGTTCAACGCTAATGAAAAACAGGCTTCCCTCAGATTGTACCTCATTTTAGGATGGGAATGAGATGCAACAGTTATGTTAGATCAACACTAGAGTCAGTGGGAAAACAATGCTAGCAGAGCAAAACAGAGGCAATGGACCATATTTGCAACTGTGCCAAGAAAGAAAAATCACCTAATGACCCCTAAGGGTTTACTGAAGGGGAGATCCCACTGACATCTCCAACAGGTCTTGACACTGTTCAAGGACACTCCGTTTCCCAGCTTAGCCTCAGGAAGCTGGTCTTTCATTTCCCTCTTCAGCCTTCCTTTCCCTCCCTCGGGGCCAAGCAGCCAGGAGATACTGATGCATACTTCAGACCCTTGAACCATGTGTGCATCTGACACGGGAATGCCTCAGAGCAGCCTTCAAATATTTCCCCTGATCTGAAATCCTCAAATTCTGCTAACTGGTCTGGAACAAATAGCCTGGAAAGTACCTGCGAGAAGCATTTTGGAGCACTGCCTGTGAGAAGCTCCTTGTTCTGGCCAGGACACGGTGGTCATATGAATGTGACCTTGCCCCAGGCAATGTTAGGCTGAGGGTGGGTCTGCCATACTGAGCGGGGTAGCACAAGGACAGCCACATCACTGGGAAAGCCCACATCTCACCACAGGCTCACTTGTGCCTCTTCTCAACCTGTGCAGAGCTGCATGGTTGTAGCCACCTGTGCCCTAGAGCTGGGGTGGCCTGGGTGCTCCTGCATGACACTGCCTGGCAGAGGCAGGGCAGGGCTCTGTGGCACCTTGTGGATGTTGTTGTCCCACTGAATCACAGAATCACAGAATCACCTAGGTTGGAAAGGGCCTTGAAGATCATCTAGTCCAACCGTTAACCTAACATTGACAGTTCCCAACTACACCATATCCCTAAGTGCTATGTCGACCCTACTCTTAACACTTCCAGGGATGGGGACTCCACCACATCCCTGGGCAGCCCATTCCAACGCCTAACAACCTGTTCTGTCAAGAAATACTTCCTAATATCTAGTCTAAACCTTCCCTGGTGCAACTTGAGGCCATTCCCTCTTGTTCTATCGCTTGTTACTTGGTTAAAGAGACTCATCCCCAGCTCTCTGCAACCTCCTTTCAGGTAGTTGTAGAGGGTGATGAGGTCTCCCCTCAGCCTCCTCTTCTCCAGACTAAACAACCCCAGTTCCCTCAGCCGCTCCTCGTACGACCTGTGCTCCAGACCCTTCAACAGCTTCGTTGCCCTTCTCTGGACACGCCCGAGTCATTCAATGTCCTTTTTGTAGTGAGGGGCCCAAAACTGAACACAGTATTCTAGGTGCGGCCTCACCAGTGCCGAGTACAGGGGTAAGATCACTTCCCTGTCCCTGCTGGCCACGCTATTTCTGATGCAAGCCAGGATGCCATTGGCCTTCTTGGCCACCTGGGCACACTGCTGGCTCATGTTCAGCCAGCTGTCAATCAACACCCCCAGGTCCCTCTCTGACTGACAGCTCTCCAGCCACTCCTCCCCAAGCCTGTAGCGCTGCTGGGGGTTGTTGTGGCCCAAGGGCAGCACCCGGCATTTGGCCTTATTGAAAGTCCTACAGTTGGCCTTAGCCCATCGCTCCAGCCTGTCCAGGTCTCTCTGCAGAGCCTCCCTACCCTCGAGCAGATCAACACTCCCACCCAACTTGGTGTCATCTGCAAACTTACTGAGGGTGAACTGTTTGTTTCCTACCTGCCGACAAGTGAGTACCCTTTTGAGGCCAAGCCATTTTAGTGATAGCTGCAAAAAAAGGAAAAAAAAAGGATTCTTAGGTACCTTACCAACTGTTTTTCTGAAAGGTTGGAGGCTACTGGGAAAGAAAAATACATGTTCCACCCACTGCCACCTTGTATCTTTCATTCCAGTCCTCTCTTCTACTTGACCCAAGGAGGAGAAGCGTTACAGGAGGCCAAAAAAACCCTTAAGATGTCCAGTCTCCTCTTACAAAGTTACTGGTTAAGGCATGATTAGAAACTGCTCTTCCTGTGCCCTGGAAATTCTGAATTAAAAAAACAAGGAACCAACGAGGCATAAAACCCAGCCAAGAAAACAAGCCTCAATCAATTTTCATTACAAATGAGAAGAAAAATGCATAAAGATAGGAATCTGTGTCTCTCCTGCTGGGCTGAACAGGAAGTCCTTGAGACTTCACAGAGTAGGCTGGCCATCCACTTGCTCTCTCCAGCGTACTCCTAGGGTTCAATGGCTGGCCAGGAAGCCCAGCAGCCGGGAAGCCCTGGGAAGTCCCACTGCCAGGTGGCCAGGATACAGGGGCTTGGCAGCCTCCATCCCCTGCTTGCCATCTCCCCATCAGCCTGACAGGGGGGCTGCCAGGGAGGGAGGTAGGGAAGCTTTCAAAACTTTCTTGGGAGGGAGGATGTCATCCTGCATCTGCCTGGTTTCTGGGAGGTTCTCATCAAAACTGACATGTTTCCAGTGTGTTTCAGTGCTGGTGTATTAGATTTTGCTATGCCAGAGAAGCATGCCAGAAAATTTCTGACCAGCTGTACTGTGAACACTGAGCGCCAGTGCCAGCTTTAGCCCAGTCCCTCTTTCCAATGAGCAGCCAGAGAAATCTGGTGAGAAAACTCACCCACCTTGATAGCAACATTCCCACGGCATTCAGCACTGACTCCTTCAGACATGGGCAGCACAATGCTGATACACATGGGAAGCTGGTCACCATGCCAGAAGGCTCAACTCCAGGCCAAGGTGTGCAAAGGAGGGATACGGCCCATCAGCCTTTACTTTATGCCTGCTCTTCTAGTTAGACCCTGGGCTTGACTGTTGACCTGGGTTCATTTCCAAGCCCTCCCCTATCAATCAGACATGCACACATACTGTTCCAGTAATGAATCAAGCTGGCTTGTTCTTGGCCTCAATCAATCAAGCCTGTGTACCACACAAACTTTCATCTAGGTTGGAAATACCAGGTAAAAACAGCCCCAAGCACAGCCTATGAAGAGTAACTCCCCACTGCAGCAGTTCTTCAGAGAGCAGAAATCTTTTGGTGTGCACACGTGTGTCAGAGACGCTGGCCAACAATTAACGATGGCAAGGAAAAAGATCCAAACTCAAATATTTTCTATTAAAAATGTGTGAAGAGAGACATAGTACTATTGGCATAGAAGATTCAGGAGGCATTAAAAGCTCAAACTCTGGGAAATTCCACCCAGTTACAGAAAAGCAAGAATTCCTGTGCTCTGCTTTTAAGCCTGCTTGAAAAAAACAAACCGTCAAGAGTTAGCTGAGGCATCTTCAAGTCAATAGCTGGGAATGGGCTGCCCAGACAATCTGCATAACTACAAGTTTCTGCTAAGGTCTTACAAAGATATTGGGAAAAACAGCCATGCAGCCAGAGCAAGAGGCATTCACTGGTCCTGGAATGTGTCAGGGTGATGAGCCATCATGTAACCTGACGAAGACTGATCTAGAAGATACAGCAGAAAATCCGTATTAGGCACCGGCCTGCTTATCAAGTAATTCAACAAGCTCTCCTGAATCACTATATGGAAACTTACCAAAAAATGTATCTTTGTGAACGTTGCTTTTCTCTCCCAGCTGTGCTGAGCTGACCATTCAGGATTAAAAAAAAAAGCAAGCTGCACTGGACGCATGCTTCAGACCCAACCAAACCCATGTTTATCAGCTCCTTCCAGATGTTCCTGCAGCTGTATTGCTTCACCATCACTGTGATTTGATGTGGCACCAAAGCAAATTAAGAACTACATTTTTGTAGGCCTTGCCGATGCTCTGTGCTGTGTGTGCTCCAGCTCGCTTCTCAGCCTATTTTTTACAAACTAGTGTCCTCAATTACTTTTCCAAATGAAAGGGAGTCATGCTACTTTAATTAAACATTTAATTGAAGGGAGAAAAAAAAAAGATGAGGCAGGGAGCTGATGTTTGCCAACAAGGAAAGGATAACAGTGAGAGATTGTGCTCCTAAATGAAACCTCACAATGCTGCTCTCTGCAGCGAGAGGCACCCTGGGCTGGGGCTCATGTATCAAAGTACAGCTCAGGTCCTATTCAATTAATGTGTCTGTTTCGATGGGAAGGTATTGTAAAGCATTGTTGGAAATGGTTTCTAATTTCCCCTTCAGTTTTTGGCTGGCTTAATTAAACTCACACCCACCGAACCCTTGTGTCTCTCCAAAGGCAGACTGGTTATTGACCTAAGGGATTTTTTTTAATAATTTCTATGTTTCCCTGGCCATCTTCAGTGAATTAGTGAATCCAGATTTTTTAAAATTTTATTTTATTTTTTTAAGGTTGATCCAACACCGAGGTGTTTCTGCTTCCTCCCCCTCAAAGAACTAACAGAAATGTGTATCATCTTTCCCTTTCCGCAGGAGCCTGAGAACTTAATCAGCTGCAACACTCCAGGCTAGGGCTTCTCCAAATAAAGAAGTCACACAAGCCAGGAGCTCCACAGCAGAACTGGGACATCTGGGCACTCCTTGCCCCTTGCCCAGGGGTAGGATTACCTGTGAGAACAAAATCGTTTGCACATATAAAAGTTCATAGGAGAGGGTCCTCATGAACTTAGAGCACAAGTTTGTTTTGTGAGTGAGTGAACTGACGAGGTCTGGTTTGCTATCAGCTTGGGTCTCAAGAGTGGGTAAAGCCCCATGGATTTGCTAGTGTCTATGACGGATAGAGTCACATGGTGGCCACATGGTAAAGCCTCTCTTCAGTTGCCTGGTCTAAAAGACTTGAGGAGTCTTATTATATTTGGGACATCTCTCTCTCTCTCAAGTTCAGTGGAAATCTGCTAATGGGCTCACAAATTATGGGAAGGTCGAATGAACGAACACATGATTGTAGAAACCTCCTCTCCTTTGGAAAGCAAGCTAAAAATGAGGTTGAATTCTGGGTTATGTGCCTGGCTGAGTGAAGGTTCATGCCACCCCCATGTTATTTACCTGTAGGCCTGATTGTATAAAACCCAGCACCCATACTTCATCTGATCACTGCAGCCAGTGAGTACCTTTGAAATTTAGGCTCTGCCTGCTTGTTAAAGGATAGGAACACTCACAAATGTCAAAATATAAAAGAAGGCTTACACAAAGAGTACATCCTGCGGCATATGAGCATTGCTGTTGCACAGTCATACTCATTGTCACTGATAAAGCAGGGGGCGAGGGTGGGTAAACTGGGCCACTCTAACAGGAGTGACTCATGGTGGAAAGAATAACAAGCCTGAGATCAGAAAACTGAGAGTAAGTCTTATGAGCAGGTTCGCCTACCTTGTTCTGTTTTCCAAATGCTCTGAAAAAGCTACAGGATATAAAGTGTTTCTTGGGGTACAGCTGACTAAAAATTCAAGAAGAAAACATTTTTGTCTGCCCACAAAAGACTATGTAGGCTTGCTCCCATCTAGGGCACAAAACGGGTCCCATTCAGACCAGAAACCTTGTTGTCATGCACTCTGTAGTGGAAAAGCAGTGGAAGTGCATCAACCAGCTGGATTTCTCACCCCAGCAGGCAGGATAGCTACTCACAGCAGGGAGCTAAACATGGTTTCTGCTCAGCATCGTGACTGTGCTATGGATTAGATGCAGATTAACCCAGCGACCTGCCATCCGCTCTCATCCATACCTAAGAATATAAGCAAAGGGAAGATGATGATTAGGCAGAAGAACAGGTGAAGTTCAGCTCAAAGTTCAATGTCACTGAAAAAAACATGAATATCAAAACCAGAGTGGGTCTGTTTTTTCTGTCCATAATGCTATGCTGAGCCCTCAAGGGCTGGGTCATTCTGCTGAGGGTTCAGATGAGAGTGATAAAGCAGGGGTCCAGCCTAGACCAGGGTTTCCGGTAAGGTGACTCCTATGCTCTGTTCTTGGCTCTGTCACCAGCTGGCTCAGGGACAAGCCACACCACCTCTTCTTGCCATACTTCATTTCAGCCACTTCTGAAGTGAAGATGCTAAAACATCCTCACCACACGGGGATCTTCTCAGCATTGTGGGTGTTTGCTCTGAGTGCCTGGGATTTACAAATGCAAGGTGCAACAGAGATGCAAAGTGAATTAGCAACAAGGAGCAACCATACTCTCCAGCACAACCACTCACGAACTTTATGTAGGAAGAGAAGGAGAGGGATGGGAGACAGACTTGGTTTCATCCAGATAGGAATAAACTTTATTGCTAGACAATTCTCTCTGGCTTTTAGCACCTTACTAATCACTGGAGCTGTGATACAGAATCATTCATGCTTTTATTCTGTACTTCTTTTTTAATTTAGGAAAAGCAAGTCTATTCAAGCAATCCTTAGAATGGAAATCTGTGATATTTGTTGTTGTGGTTTCTAAACACAAGTAATTAAAATCATATTGTCTTAAGAGTTTACACTTTGCATGCACTTCACCCATATCTGAGGGACACCAAAACCCAAAGCAGGTGGGAAAAGCGTGAGGAAGCAGACTTTCTCTGCATGATGTAAGGCAAAGGGGCTGTCTAGCCAACTGCTTTCCATGTGAATGTATTTTATCTGGGCACTGCTGTTATTTTTTATTTATTATTATTATTATGATGATTACTATTAGTCTTAGTATTAGTATTAGTATTCAGATAAGCTCCTGTGTGGGCAGGAGTGTGGAAGCCTAGGTGCACTAGAGCTCTGTGTCACTGTGATGGTATCTCTGTTTGGAAGGGTGGCAGCCAGGTTGTATATCCAAAGTAACCGATGTGTTTATTTTACCTTTATTTTAGGATAGTTGCAGAATATGACACATTAAAATACACGTTGTGGTGTGTTCTCTCACTTGCTTTAAGATGCTGTTCAATTAACAAGCAGTTCTGTGGATGTTGACACTGAGAGGAGCAAAATGCACAGATTTGTACTTCAGGCACAGCTGGCTTCAGGCCCTGAGAGATGAGAAGTGTTTCTCCCTTGGTTTAGCAAGGTGCTCTCTCTGGTGTGAGGTCTCCAATGTCTAATAGTGGCTGAGCTCATTCAGCAGCATGGCAGCCTGTCCAGTGACAGTCCTTTTCACAACTGCCTATTTTCTCAGGCCTTGTAGGAACTGAATTACCGAAGCAACCTCTACTGTGCTTTTGCATTTTGTTGTCTTTGGCCATAGGGTTTCAAAAGTTATTACAGGGAGAATCACACACACACACACACACACGGCATGCTCACATAAGCCTTTAAAAATCTTGCTTCTGCTATGCTGATTACCATGGATAGTCCCCTTTGCTGAAAAATGAGTCATAATTGTAGAAAACAGTGCAGAATTTGAACCTAAGCCATTAATGCTAATGTAATATATGGTGAGAAAATACTATTAACATTTGGATGGATGAGTTACAGTACTCTGATTACCACACATTTGCATTCCTTAGCTTCTGTGTGATTACAACCTCAGCTTTGAAGTTGTGTGTTACCACACACATGCACATGGTGTGTGCATATTTAGAGCCAGAGTCAGTTTGCTAGTATTAGTAACATTGATTGCACAATGATTCCTGCAGCACCCAACCAAGACCTCAGAGAGGGAGGACAGATGATCCTAAGAGGGTGAATTCCCATCCATTTTTCAGGCTGAGCTTCTGGAGATTTACGGAGGAGTCACCTCGCTGAATTGTGGCTCTTTAATGGCTCTTTAAAGGCCCAAGTCCAAGCTAGCTGTCCAAGCTTCCAGTATGTTCAGCAGAGAGAGAGAAAAGCACCTCTAGAGGGCAATTCATTCCACGTGTTGCGGTTGCCTCTGGCGCAGGGAGCTCAGGCACCTTCCTCCCTCCAGGTGCCTGGAGCTGCCTGGAGCCAAGCAGCCCCAGGGGGACTGTCCCTGGCTGCAGGTGCTCAGGATCTGCAGAAGATGCTGCACTGCCATCCAGTCAGTCTGCAAAACAGCTTCTGCTGACTCACTTACCAGTGTTTTCCTCCAGGTTTTTTCCTCTGAAGACTTTCCTTGTGCCTTTTCTGGTCAGTCTAAGGATCGTGAGGATTCCCTTGGTCTCCCTTGGCACTGTTGTGCTGCATGCTTTCTCCAAGATGCAGGCTGAGAAAGTCTTGTTCCCTGGCTAAGTGAGTAACAGCAGTGTCAGAAGGCAGCAAGACAGACCTACCTCCCAAAATAACTGTGATGCTTCTGGTGCTCTTTGTGTGACAAAAACATATGAAGAGATCAGATGGGCAGCGATGAGGCCAGAGATTATGCCCAAACATGAAAGATCTAGCAATCTCTGTACTACTGGTAGGACCATATTCTAGGATCTATCATAAAACAGTAAGCTAAATTAGGAACCCTCTGAATAGCTTGAGGAGTCCCTAGCACATGATTTTGATGGAAAGTACCCATTTCCTATATCCTGCACATGTCTTACAAGTTTTCCCTATGTTCTCGAAATAATAGCCAGCCTGGAGGGTCAAGTTCTGATCCCTCTTAAATTGAGAACAATTTCTCCAAGAGGTAGTTCAGGTCACCCTGGTACAAGTGGAAAGAGTGCCTGACCAAGAACCTCTTGGGCTGTAATCCCTGCCTGGAGGACATGGGCAGGGTTAACTCTAATTGACATACTGGCGCTGGAAGGTGGGGCCCTGATTGCCCTTAGTTTCAGAGACAAATATAAGCATAGGTATGGTGCTCACAAAGCCCATAAATACAGAGTGGGTGTTTTAAATCTACTTTGTGCTGACACTGCAAAAGTCTTTGTAGTCCCCATGGAGGGAGAACAGCTGCTGGGATCACCCAGTGCATCCTTCTCTGGACCTCGAGAAAGTTACTGGAAGATGTGTTGATAGACTCAAAACAAAGTCAGAATATACTCCGGCTTTGCAGAAAAGGGAGCTTTCTATCAGTGCAGAGCAAAGTGCGTGGGTGCCAAACTTCACCCAGGGAAAGCTGAAGGCAATATCACGATGCTGGTCTGCCCCAGCCTTGGACCTGGCCAGGAGAAAATGCTGACTGCTGGTTAGTATACAGAAGTGTGTGTGTGAGGGGAGGAGGGAGGTGCTGATTTTGTAACCAGCATCTATATTGCAGTTTTAAATTAATGGCAAGTTGTCTTAATCTTGGGACAGGTGTTCTTTTTTATTCTTGTCCCTGTAGCAGAATAAATGAATGAAATAAAAAATGAATAAGAACTTGAGCCTTCACATAATGAATATTGTGGATACAACCTCCTATAAATTACATTCCAGACTCCCAATGGGTAATGTCTCTTATATATTA
The DNA here is from genome assembly GCF_047716275.1 of Strix uralensis. Lineage (NCBI taxonomy): Eukaryota > Metazoa > Chordata > Aves > Strigiformes > Strigidae > Strix > Strix uralensis. The sequence continues at coordinate 42,193,443 of NC_133973.1, forward strand.
CTGGGATACTTACATGTTTTTTCAAAGGCTCTCCTACAGCAAACCTCTGAAAACTTAGCACAGCTCCTGCAGGTTAGAGAGAGTCTGATGAAGGAGGAAGAACAGTAGGGTCATTAGGGAACATCGTTAGAGGCTTAAGAGCTAATGATCCAAAGCACATTGACATTAGTGTGACTCTTTTCTTGGACTTCAGTCACCTGGGCACATGAGTCCTTGGCTTGTGATATTTAACATGTCTGGTTTTCATGCATGATTATCTATTTTGAAACAGGAAAGGGGTTTTCTCCTCTGTAAAGTAAAATGCAAATACATAAACCCCTTGTGCTGGACAAATCAACCCCTAGCACTGAAGACAAGTTCTCCTAGAATCAGTCCCATCATTAATCTGCTACTTCAATTTTTTTCTATGTTTATAAAAGCAGTAACTAGTTCTATTGAAAAGGCTTGGGTTCTTAATGAAATTAAAAGTCAGAAATTAATATTCACTAAAAACCTTCCTATTTGGCTGTTGCAGCTGTCACAAAATACTGTTCCCATTCACTACAGCTAATCCACAGGGACAAAAATAAGCCATAGGTGCAGCAGATGCATCTGACAAGCATTCTAGAAGCCAGAGCACACCGAGCCACCATCCCTGGACTTAGGCAGAAAGGGGGTGGTTTCAGGGATACAGCACTGGAGGAACTGCTTAGGCACCTGGCTATCTGGGGAGGAGTGCGCGAGCTATGTTTAAGTGTCATGGTACCTGTGCAATTCATCTACCATGTGGGTGGGAGGGCAGGGAGCTGGACATGTCTGTTGAGAGAGGAACAGGGACATTTTCTTCCCCGTGAGTCCTTGTTCCTGCCCCGTCAGCATGTTGTTCCCTCCTGTCCGTGTTCCTCCTGGCAAGGACTGAGTGTCCCCTCCGTTTCCAAAAATCTGTCCCACACTAGTGGCAGTGGCCAGCACTGACCATGGACACTGATGTTCCAGAGGTCTTTGTGCCAAAACTCACCACCATACAATTAAACTTTGCCTTCCTGGCCACTGGAAGGAAAAGCCAAGACCAAGGAAGGCCATTAAACTATGCTTTTTCTTCTGCCACAATGAAACCACAGTAAAATATTGTCAAGGCCTACTTGGAACAGCAAAATGTTCTCCTTGGGGGACACTGTGTCACCCCTCAGCAGGGAGTGAGTTCAGGCAACAGCGGGACTCCTGCTGAATGGGGCTGTGCAGATGTTTCCGTGAGGAGCTCTGTGCCTTGCGTAGCTCTATGTGAAAATTTACCCTCTGCTTGAAGCAACTGTTCCTGTGCATGCGTTTTGACCTGATAATGGCTGTGTAACAATCTGGGATCCCACTTATTTACATTACTCCCTGACAGTTTAAAAATTCATTAATGGCTCAGCAATAAATTCTCACCAGACTTTGCCGAAGAGATGAAAAACGGTGGACATTAGCTAACAAATTATCAAATACTCTGAAAGGAGGACCTGCTCTCCTCTTCCACCATCTTCCTATGGCTGAATGGAAAGGGGCTCAGTTTTTACATTTCATTTTTTATTTCTGTTTTTCTGCAGAAGGTGGGAGTAATGGAGACAACCTCCCCATCTGCCACATGCAGTCCATATGGCAGCCATACGATATCCTCCCTGCTGTTTCAGCGACATCTGAACTGGAAGGGCAGCCTTGTCTGAAACCCAGCATGAGCACCAAGTCAATTCCAATTCCTGTCCTGTTCTCCCTCCCTTCTGAGCAACTTATTTAACGGTGACAATTTACATACGGTGGTTTTACAGTGTGGACTAGGATGCCCCAGGGACTGATTTGAGACTTACAAATCCATTTCAGAGTCTTTGTGCTGAGGCGACAGTGGGGCAGATTCAATATTCAGCTATGTTCATCTAAATCCAGATGTGCTTCAGGGAAACAAAACCCTCCAGATTTACCCTGGTGCAGGAGAGAAAAATAAAGGCACCTGCATGGACTCATAGCCACCGTACATCGGTGAAAAATACCCTGCATACAAAATTCACAGTACTTTTTAGCTAAAGGTATATGACAAGCATGCCACTATATATGCAAATATTGTGGAAAGCAGGACGAGGGCAAACAATAAACAGATCTTTTACTGCTAAGTTACCTTTCCTTTTCTTCTCAAAAATGTGAGAGATTTAGAAAGAACTGAAAGATGACCTAAATTTTGTCCTTGTCATTCTGTGATGAAGTTATGCCAAAAGTCTTTTTCCAAATAATTCTTTGCTATGGATTGCATGGATGAATGACCCCCATGTAAGCCATATCAATTTTTAAATTTACGAGGGAGAAAGGGGAAACCCAGTTCAAAACCCGCTGACAATGCAAAACTAAGAATATAACTGAATGAAAAGAGTTTTATTAAAATTATAGAACACTTTTTAGTCTTAGTCACATGGAGATAGTGAAAATGTGTACTGGGGAAGGGAAGATCTTTCCCAGTAGACCTTTACCAGAAGTACTTTGCCAGGGAAGACCTTACACACCATGTCATTTGAGGCTGAAACAGATGATAGAAAGGAAGAATGAGGAACAGAATTCCTCGGCTTCCATCACTTTCTAACAGGCAATTAATTTTATTTAAACCCTGACAATTACTTTTATTTAAACTCTGATTTCTTTTACCATATAGGAATATGAAACAGTGTCCTGAAATTAATAATAAATGAAAACAAAAATTGTTGAAATAATCATGATTAACACATTAGTTTTCATTCCTACAATTGGTTCAATTCCAGTCTCAAAATTAAAATGAAAATGAGAGGAAATCCAGATGTAGATTGCTTTGTGTAAAAACCGGCTATTTCCCTTAGGACAGCCATCCAGCTGCATGGTGCCACAGGCTAAAACAGCACGAGGAGCCAGCCATTTTCATGTCAGAGGCTTGTTTTCTTTCAAGAGGATGGGAGCCCACAGAGAAAGTCAAGAGAGACTATTCCTCCTCCACCTACACATTCCCATTAGTCCTTGTGTAAGCAAATGCTGGGCATGTTGCCACCCCGTGTGTGGCACCTCCAGCCGTGCCAACTTCACTGACTGCCAGCAAGCCTGTGGGCTGCTGGTGTTGCAGCTATCACCTTCCATGCCATCAGGTACCTCCGTGGTGCATTATGGTGACCAGCAGTGTCTCAAATGGGACACGGCGGCGTGCTGCCTGCCTCCCTCCCATGGACACAGGTCCACACCCCATACAAATTCATCTCCAGTTATCCCTCTCCAGCCATACTCTCCTATATACCCTAGTGCTGCTGGGACTGCCGTGGATCTTTCATGGACAATCCATGCAAGGGACGGTGTCTACATTTTGAGGGGGAAGCAGCTTGGGAAATTTTCTAAGATACTAATCATGGAAAAAAACCACCAGCATTGGAACTGGGGGGCTTCCAACTTCTAATATGTATTATTAGATAATATGTCCAATATGTCTAGCAAAACCACTTTAAGGTGCTAAATGGCCCAGATAAAGACTCAGAACCTGCCCCTACTGATGGTAGTACCTACACCACCTCTCCTGCTGCTGTCAGTACTGTGGGTGGAAAAAGTCACTGACACATTCTAGGCTAAGTTCAATAGTTTTGCCAGTAATCGCACATGCAGATGAACAATGCCTGTGCTTCTGACTCATCTCCCTCACTCATTTGAATGCTGACCTTGCCACACAGTGTTCAAGAAGCAAATCTGGGCAAGGAGGAGGTCCCAGCTGTGATGGAGCAGGCAGTGTGTGGGCTGTAAGGAAAGCACACTCCACAAGTGTGAGACTGATGGGTCACTTCCCTTGTTACCAAGCAGTTACTTACAGCCAGGTGTAGGACACAGTGTGTTTTCCAAGGAGGCTATTTAGTCTTTTATCAGTTAATGAGACACGTGAATGTCTTCTTTTGGATACATGGCAAGAACATAATATATGTATATGTTTGTGTGTGTCTCTGTGTGTATATGTTAAAAAAAAAAAAAAAAGGACTAAGAAGCTCACAATAATAAGATAAATGAATGGCACTGTTATCCATGAGACTCTTCCCTGGAGCAGGAAGGCCTGAGGCAGTTTCACATGCAGAAGATCACACTGGCTTTTCTCCATCATCTCCTGTACTCAGACCCCCACAATTCTGCCAACAGACTTCCAGATGCAAAGCTGTTCCGTGCTCACATTTGGTCCTTTCTGCCAAGTTGCAACCCGGAATCATCCTGAAATTACAAACCCTCCAGCAAACCCTTCTACAGTCCTAAGCCCAATATCCAGACTTCAGTGGGACCAGTTGAATTCCCTGAGCTCTCTGGGTTTCTTGGCAAAGTTTCATTCAGCTCATGTGACTCACCATTCCTCCTGTTTGGATGATGGAAAAGATAAACTTACACTTGGATGTCAAGAGATCACAACCACCAAACCACAGACAATAGAAATTATTAAATAGGAAAATATTTTGAAAATAGGTCAGATACAAAAAAATCATGAATGGAAAATGCTTTCAGCAGATGTTTTCTAACAATATTGCATCTGGAGAGTTCTGCCCTGTTCATTTTGCAGACCCATCAGGTGCTGTACATATGTTGAACTCTTCACGTGATTTCAGCCCTCCATCTGAGATTAGCATAGCCTAGCACTCACAAAAGCATGATCCTAATCCCCCTAGAATAGGGCAGCATGGTGTACTTGGTGTGACCAGGCTGCAACAGAGAAAGAGGAAGGGCAGATGCTCAAGCAGTCCAAACTCAATTAGTTTACATTAGTTCTTCCATCGCTGCTACGTGATAGTCTGATTTAACAAACACAAAATCTCTGAGTCAGTGGAAAGCCGAAATGAAGAGCCATTTTCCATACTCTGTCATGTACTTAACAAGGTTATATAACCAGCCATTAGTTTGTTCTTCAACTAGCCATTATTTTTTTTTTTTTCCTAAAAAAGGGTAGAAAGAGGGAGAGATGAATCATCCATGTATACCAAACTGTCTTCCTCCAAATCTTTGTGCCAGTCAAAATTGTGTAGAAGCCAAGCTGCTGCCAGAAAATTTTTTCTACCAATGATTTGCCATAGCCAGTTGTGATTTCCTCCCCATCTTGCAGGGGTTTTCAAATCACTCAGTTCAGTACTGCTCCTGCTAAGCAGTTGTATGGCTTTGGAAACAAAACCGTTTTCCCCCTGCTCTGAATGTCCTTTTACTCTGTCGTCTGTGACAGGACACACACTACTTGTTACTCTTCTAAAGCCTGGGAACCCATTCAAAAAAACCTTTAAACCAAAAGCCACCCACTAGCCTTATATGAAGATCATTTATCTTGAAGGCTTTTCAGGGCAACACTTGAGGGTCCTTGTACTGTGCCTAGCAAAAGGCATCGTGCCTGCCTTCTTTCGACTCTTTAAGAAATAAAATGTGTTTAGTAACAGTCTCACTGCAGCCATTCAAACAAGAAACCCACCTTATCCATGGATAAAGCTCCAGAACAGGAGCTAGGAGACCTTCTCTGTGTTCCACTCTGCTATTGATCTAGAAGGGACACAGCCTCACATGGCTCCTCAGCCTCAGCACAAAAGTAATGTAGCTCTTGGACATTCACCACCAGATCACCCTCTGAAAGCCAGACGGCTTCTTCTCTCTCACCCCTGTCTTCAAGTGGTCATCTGAGAGATGCAGGAACAGAAAAAATGCCAAATGCTGTCCATCACTTTATTGCAGGAAAATATTGCTGCCCAGTCTTCATAGCTGGAGGCTTGTCCTTCTACACAGACTACAGCATGAATGAATTATGTCAATCACAATCCATGCGTGCTGTTCACACAAGCTACCAGGAAGCTCAGATCTTGGTGAGGATGTTGGGGCTGACTTACACTCTGCTCTTGGGAAGGTCTATCTAAATGTCTTGTAGAAATAGTAAGCAAGGATAAGCACGTATATGCTCTGTTTGGAAAATAACAACAAAGAAACCCTCTCCAAAGAAATTGGTTGTGTTTTGCCTTGTCTTCTTTTCAGAAATTTGGAAGGAATTTAAACCTCTTTCCTGTTTCAATAGAGTGGGATCTGGATCCAAATGACTGTTGTGCTAGTCCAAACCTCAACATACTGATATTTGGAAGACTGAAGTTACTCTGATTTTAGCTTGCTCAGCTTGGGTGTGACTGGAAGGCTCTGCTCAAAACCAGAGCACTGCTGCTCTGACATGCAGTCAGTAATAACACCAACAGTAAAAGACAAAGAGAAGGGTCCCCAGTCTGCGGCGTCGTTCCTCACATGCAGTGCGGGAGGTCTGCAGAGGTTTCTCCCCCAGGCAGGGAGCTGAGGCTGAAGAGACTCCTGCTAAATTGCAGAGAATTCCTGGTGGTGCCTGAATAATTTTCTGGTCAGAGAGGTTGTGATGAAGGAAAGGAGGGAGATATTTCTTAGCAGAGCAAAAAGCAGCCCTGTCCAGCATTACTAATGTTCCCTGTTGCGCTAGGAAGTCCAACATCAACTAGGTGAAGTTGCTGGGGACTTTGTGCATAAAGCCAATCTCCTCGGCTTCTCCCTCAACCCTCTTCCTCTGGAAACAGGAAGATTTATTCTCTGGGTCAGCCTTGAATTTAACAGGGTTGTCATCGGGAATCTGTCTTACTGAATCATGAGTTTTCTGTCCTGAGTTATCTCCTTCCCAGTTTTCCTGGGAATGGGACTGTCCTGTTCCGTTCTCTGGGATTTGACAGAGCCCTTCACCAACACTGCACAGCCTTTGTTGTGAAGTGCAGGCTTGAGAGGACAAGGAGGTTGAAGGTTGAGGTCTCTTAAGCTCCATTCCCTTTCCTCCAAGAGATTTCAGACTATCTTTGGGGGCTTTCTGCTAGCTACGTCCCTTCTGTGGCAAAACTGGGAGGGGATGATCTGGATTCATGCACTTTTTAAAAAGCTTGAGAACTAAGAGCATTAACTTCTCCACGCTGGCTAAAAAAAGGCTTGCTAAACCCGTTGAAGCCAATTGAGGAGCAGAGCAGAGTTAATCCTGGAGAATGCTCACGGTAGCTCAGTGACGCATGGCCATGCAAAGGCAGAAGAGTGTTGCTAGTGATCTGCTCAGAAAGGACTAGGAGAAGTTGCAGTTAAATTTTGGAGCTGGGGTCAGCCCTCATGGTTTACTGAGTGGAAGTGGGGGCTGCTGCTAGGAAGCTTCTCATGCTGCATCTTTAATGTTTTGCTCTTCACGTAAGATTTTCTCTGTTGGGAATTTTTGACACTTTTTCATCTGCTTTCTGAATTCAGGCTCATGGAGGACAGGCATGAGCTACAGGCATGAGCTACAGACACAAACAAATGCTTTCTCCTTTGCAAGGGCTATGAGTTCCAGTCTCTACTTGGAAAAACATTTTATATTGTATTATCACTATTCATTATTGTGCAATGGTACAAATAGCACCCACGTACCTGAAGTGGGACTAAGGCCCCTCAGTCCCAGACACGTAATTCCAAGGAATTAAAGGTAATCTCCATTTTTAACCTTAGACTTTAAGCATCAGAAAACATATTTAAACTTGCAATGGCATTCTGACTGGTTTAAACACATTTGAGTGAAATGTCTACCCTTCATTTAAGGTGTGAGAAGACATAAGCTCTTTTATAAAATTAGCTTGCTGAAGCAATAGCACCCTCCAGCCAAAATACGGGTTCATGTCAAGGCCCAGATGAATATGTGTGAAGCTTCTGAGGAATCTGAATTTCATGGAAGGATGAGGTTTGCTAGGTATAGCTTTAAGAGAGGGCTCTGTGTCTCTATGTACACAAATGCACAAGAGAAAGAAAAAAATGCAAATGCAGGAAAAAAAGAAGGAAGCACAATGAAAACCTCAGAGACAGATACAGAATTGCTGATGGCAGGACCCTGAGAAATATCTGTGTGAATGGATGTTTAGAGTCTGCAAAGGGCTTGGAAGTTTGGCAAAGAGGGCTACTGAGTATTGTATGACTCCCTTGGGAACAAGGTCTTTGGGCGGTTCCTCTAAATTAAAGGAACTGCATCCAGGAAGAAACCGTCATTAATTCTTTTAACTGAATCACCCCAAAGCTCTGCTAGTGGCTCGAGTTAAAAAGAAATTACAAATCTTAGAATAGAAATTACCACTTTTGCTCATTTTTAACATACTTCAGTTCCAACAGTAAGTTCTCAACAGGGCAAACAAAAGTGTCTGCAAAGGAAATTATCTTCTAAAAATTACACTGCTCCAATAACAGACAGAAATCTTCCATGTGACATGATGTATCCTAGAAAAATTGTGCCATACAACTTGAATTTCAAATTCCAAATAACTTATCACACCTCTATTTGGTTTTTGGTTTCTTTCAATTAGTTTCTGTTGCTTTCCTGTAGAAGGATGACAGCCAGTTAAAGCCCACAAGAATCAAGCAAACATCATCCTCCTTATACAAACATCACTGAAATCCTCTGATCCTGTTTGTTCATTGACATGGTTTCTGTAGGGGCCACTCCCTCAAGTCCTTGTTTAATTTTCAAATTTGCCCTGGAACCAAATTATTCAATTATGTTCTGGCCACATGAGATTCTGCAAAGGCAGCTTAAGTGCAGAATTTCCAAACTCCAACATGGTAAGACACCTTGTGTCCTTTTTACTGCGTCAGCTACCCATCCCAGCTCTCCATAGGTAATCAGAAGGAGGATGATGACTCTGCAGCTTAGGTAATGGAGCTCTTAAGGATCTCAGTTGTCTTACTGACAAACTAAGAGGTGTCAAGTATTACTTCATATGTCACTTTGCCATAAATACAATAACCTAAGTAATCACAAGCTGACATTAACTCTCCACCAGGCTGATGGCTATAAAAAGCTGAGTCCAGGCCAGTGTCTTGGAAGAGACCCTTCTTTTGCTGCTGTCTTCCTTCCATAGTTTGGACACAAGAGCTGAGAAGGCAGGGTAGGCCTGTCTCTTTCCACCTGCAGCATCATGAATAGCACAGACTGTGTAACATGGGCCCAGGGAAAGCCATCTGGCTATGCATGACACCATCTTCTCAGCTGGCCAGGCAATTTGTTTTGGCTCATTTCCAGGGAAAATCACATGTAGAAAAGGAAAAGGCAAAATCTAGTGCAGAAATGAGTATCTGATCAATGGCTGTACTTGCTAGTCAGATGAGGATTAAACACAATGGCCTCCATTCTTCTCTTCCTTTCTCTGCTATAAATCAAACCCAACTTTCCTGAAATCATGGAGTGTATGCTGCAAAAAAACATTCTATCAGAGTGGGAAATATCATCTACTCTTTCCCCAAATTAATGGCCATGTGCCTCCCTTCCCCCTCCACGGCAATGAGCTGATTTGATAGACATCTTCTAACCTGTGTCACTCTCCCTTCATGTTCTTCACATAGTGAGATTTCTTCTACTTCTTCTCCATGCTGTACTCCTCTCTAATATGATGACAAGGCAAAGTGTGGAACTGGGTGATAAAAAATCCCGAGGCTGTTTTCATTAACATGGAGAAAAGATTCAGAATAGCCTTGTTTCTTGGAAGGTTTGAGAGGAAAAAAAACACACTATAGCAGAGAAACATCAATAGTGCTTATTCTCTTGTTTTAAATCAGATCTGATCCATCCATCCATCAAGACCAGCTAAGCTGAGAACTGCAAGTGGCCATAGGGCTATAGTTCGTAGACTCTTTTTGCTGCCGTCCTTGTCACTGAGTTCAAGGGCTCATTTTCCTGAGGAACACATCGAGGAATTTCCCCTAGGAGGCACAGAAGTTTTCCTCTTCTTCCCAAAGGAGGAACTATTCATGAGCAGCATTTGCAGGGCTGACACTGCGACACTAGCACAAACAGTTTTGTTTTTCCCACCTGTGTTGCACGATGCCTCTCATGATTTGAGAGCTCAGACACAGCCCTGCCCATTCCTGAGGAACTTACCTGCTGTGGCTGGCTTTTACTTTAAGGTTTGGGCAGAGTTAGGCTGCAACTGTCCCCTCCCACCCAGCAAGATCTACCCTAGACCCCAGGCTAGCCATGCTCTGCCCTCTTTGCTGAGGCTGCCGGCCTCTGTGGTGAGTGATTTTTCATCAACCACGAGAGGCTTGGAACGGCACAGATCCTCCTAGTGTGGGCAGTCAGAGGCTTTTGTTAATTACTCTTACATATTCCCTTGGAAAAGCTGCAGCATGCCGGCAAGGTCCTAGTGGATTCCCAGGCTAGCCAGAGGCTAGCCAGAACACACAAACCGAGAAACCTGACCAGCACATTTAAAATGAATAAATTCACTTCAGACTCTGCATACTAATTAGAAGCTACTTACTAGTAAAGTAATAACTTTACTAGAAATAGGACTGGTAGCAGCCCTCTCATTGGATCAATCAGCTGTCATCCAGGTGCCAAAATAAGCAAGCAGATCTTCATAAGCACTCTTTGAAAATTGGCAATGAGTTCTTTTAAATATGACCCTGATTTAATCATCTAAACAGGAGGAAACTTCCTTGGGAAGTCTGGTTTATCAAAGAAGCCAGTAATCCCTAGTCACCACCAGCTTGGACTGGTTTGAGCCATTTAGCAAAAATTAAGGTATATGCACACCTGATCCATTACATATCTGCCTGTCTCTCCTTATCACTGTCATTTCACAAATAGCACAGAATATGCACCAGGACAAGATCTTAACGTACTTATTAGAACATAACACTTCATCATTGTCAGGCAGATAACCAAAAGCCCAATGCTGAGGGTACAGTGCACTTTTAAAAGGGCATAAACAATTTAGCACAAATGAAAAATAAATCTGGCCTGTCTTAATAAAGACCTCATAAATATGCTGATGAATTACAATGAGATATATGGAGGGGGAGTAGGAAGATACCGTTCTAATACCAATTTTTTCATCAGTGTTGTTTTCCCACTTCAAACAAATAAGGGGAGAGGGGAAATATGCCAGGTTACAAATGAGAACAAGAATAACAATTCTTAGCAGTAAGTCCTCTCTTTCAAAATCAAGAAATCTCCTCTTCGATGCTGAAGAACATTGTTGAGCATCCTTGGAGAGACACATAAAAACGTATCAAGGAATAGAGGCTACTCACCATCCCTCCAAACTTGTGCATTTTAAATACAGACACACATACTTGCACATAGATAATCCTCTGTGTGTGTGTGCATTTAACTCCTGAGGTCTGAATGTTAGTGCTTCCCACAGGGAAGAGCAGAATCACAGAATCACAGAATCACAGAATTGTCTAGGTTGGAAAAGACCTTGAAGATCATCCAGTCCAACCATCAACCCAACATTAACAGTTCCCAACTACACCATATCCCTAAGTGCTATGTCAACACGACTCTTAAACACCTCCAGGGATGGGGACTCCACCACTGCCCTGGGCAGCCCATTCCAATGCCTAACAACATGTTCTGTAAAGAAATACTTCCTAATATCTAGTCTAAACCTTCCCTGGCACAACTTGAGGCCATTACCTCTTGTCCTATCGCTTATTTCTTGGTTAAAGAGACTCATCCCCAGCTCTCTGCAACCTCCTTTCAGGTAGTTGTAGAGGGTGATGAGGTCTCCCCTCAGCCTCCTCTTCAGGCTAAACAACCCCAGTTCCCTCAACCACTCCTCATAAGACCTGTGCTCCAGACCCTTCAACAGCTTCGTTGCCCTTCTTTGGACATGCTCAAGTAATTCAATGTCCTTTTTGTAGTGAGGGGCCCAAAACTGAACACAGGAATTGAGGTGCAGCCTCACCAGTGCCGAGTACAGGGGTAAGATCACTTCCCTGTCCCTGCTGGCCATGCTATTGCTGATACAAGTCAGGATGCCACTGGCCTTCTTGGCCACCTGGGCACACTGCTGGCTCATGTTCAGCCGGCTGTCAATCAACACCCCCAGGTCCCTCTCTGACTGGCAGCTCTCCAGCCACTCCTCCCCAAGCCTGTAGCACTGCTGGGGGTTGTTGTGGCCGAACTGCTGAACCCGGCATTTGGCCTTATTGAAACTCCTACAGTTGACCTTAGCCCATCGCTCCAGCCTGTCCAGATCTCTCTGCAGAGCCTCCCTACCCTCGAGCAGATCAACACTCCCACCTGACTTGATGTCGTCTGCAAACTTACTGAGGGTGCACTTGATCTCCTCGTCTAGATCATCAATAAAGATGTTAAACAGGAGTGGCCCCAAAACCGAGCCCTGGGGGACTGGCCACCAACTGGCCACCAACCAGATTTAACTCTGTTCACCACAACTCTTTGGGCCCAGCCATCCAGCCAGTTTTTTACCCAGCAAAGCATGTGCCCATCCAAGACACGAGCAGCCAGTTTCACCAGGAGAGTACCATCTATCAGCCTATCAGTAGTTTCTTGCCCCTGTTTGAGTTGTTGTATGGTAGGGAATCACTGCCCTACACAAGCAAGATGCCAAGACACTAACTGCTGGAGCCATCTCTTTTTCCTCTCATGCTGAAAGGACAATGGAGGAAGGGGAAGATTGTCCACTTTGGTAATAGGCATCAACACTGTCAAGCAACAGAATCACTGCAGGAGGGTGTATCTAGACTGTTTGGAAAGTTAAAATGGGTCTGTATAAAAGAAACCAGGAGAGACCTGTCCTAGGGAATTCCAGCTCCATTTCTCAAATGGTGCTCACCCCAGTTGCACGTCACCAGTGTCTCATATCTATGCAGTATTTTGTGTCTCCTTCCAGCAAAGCCATGTAGTTTACAAGAAACAGTTTTGCTAGACTCTGCCCTCCAAATCCTAGTTCTTGCTTTGTACAAAACAGATGGCAATGATTTTACATTTTGATGCATGTGCTCACACCACCAAGATTTTTCTGCTAGAATCTCTGCAGTCAACCCTCCATTGCAGCAGAAGCAAAACTCCCTTAACAGATATGAAACCCTCAGGTTTTAATGATCACATCGTCTACTCCTGTTTCAAACAGCTCTAGGTGGTGTTTTCAAATGGGAAAAACATTTTCATATGGCAAAGCTTTGCAGAGAGCTATTGTATGCAGAGGTAGGAACCTCCCAATGCTAGAGAAAAAATTAGGTAGTTTACATGCAAGGTCTCCCTGGAGCAATGAAAGTGCAGATAAAAAGTGAGAAAGGATAACATTAAAGTTTAAGTTTATTGCATAACACTAAGTATGCATTTCCAGACTTTGACCAAGTTTGGTGCTAGAAGGAACAGGTCTTTCTTACAAAATTTACCAAATATTTACTTTTTCAATTTAACTTGCCAGCTGATCCAAAGCTTGATTCAAATGCAATATTGTTATGCTAGCTAAAGAAGCTTATGTTAGAGGGTTTTTGTTTATGTATTCCTCATGACCTATGACTTGTCTTTCCACATACATCTATTGTTGCATCTTGACCTATGTGCAGCTGCAAACATTATATGCCAAACATTTCATGTGTCCTTTTACAGTGGAGTGAAGTAAGGAAGGGCTCAAACCATAAAATAAAGTTGCTCTTTCATTGCAGCTGTCTCCAATTTGACAGTTAGTTTGCATTTGTTCTTCTTACTTGGTCACAGAAAACAAAAATACAGTATCATCACATTTGGTAAGAACATGTGAAAGAGACTTTACCAGAATTAGCACGTTGTCCATAGAAACACACAACCCTTTTGTATTACTTCTTAATGGAGCAGACCCGGTGGTGTAGTAGTTCTGGGAAAATAAGCAATTTTTAAGCTATTGATGAGAAAGAGAGGCAAAGTGAGAAAGTGAGAGAGAGTTCTTTTCCCGTGGAAAATATGAAACTATTTTTTTCCCTTAAGACCATGCACAGACAATAACAATGTTTCATGAGAAGTATTTTCAAATAAATATATATTGTGAATCAAAAAAACCCTTACCTCAAACCAACTCTGAAGACTGAATCTCACAAACAAATTTTGCCTTAGAGGTTTCAGGTCCAGAAATAAATCCAGGATTTAAAATGGTCAGAAAACAATGCTAATTCTGTCACGTCTGAACAAAATTTCTTTTGCTTGTACCAACATCATTGGGTTTACTTGTTTAGGATACCTCCTAGATAGCAAATGATGTGCTTTAAGAAACTTCATTTTCTACCAGATCTACAAGTTAGCCCACTTTAAGCTCTGGAATTAGCTACAGTCAGCAGGAACTACCTGCATATCAAAGGAAATATTACGGTCCTTAGCAACCGAGAAAAAGAAAGAGGAACCTTTCTAATGAAAGGGAGAGAAGAGACCAACATGTCTCTCATTCCTCATTAATGACCAAAATGAATAAGCTTCTTTTATAAAGGATAGATTTTCATCAAATGAGTGAACTGAAAAAAAAAATAAAGGAAGACTAGGAAGCTACATGGGCTATATTTCAAACTGAGAAATATAAAGACAAACTACTACCACCACCTAATTCAGTTCTCCCTAATTTTTTGAGAATATGGTGTAATATACTTGTTTTTCAGAAATTAAAAAACCCAGCAAATTTGTATGTGATGACATTGTTGACAGGCATCTGAAGCATTACTGGAGGAAGTACCAGGCAGGACCTAAAATGTCTTGTAATGAATAATGTTAGAATCTAATTTTATCTTTACAAACTTACAGGTGAAGTACACAGGATAAACTTCTTTAGAGAAGCCCAGCAAGCAGATAGCTTGGACCTACTTACTCACACACTGCACCTCTCAGGGTGGCTAGTTCAAATTAAATCATTAGCTGAGAAGGAATAATCCTGGTAGGTTCAGAAAACCAGTTTTAAATTTGGCCTGCTAGCAAAATTCTGAATGTATTTACTCTGGATTCCATTTCTCAACCCATATTAAAGCTCCATAGCATAATCAATTATGGGCTTATTGCAAAGTACAGTAGGATTCAATCCCCAGGAATGCCTTAGGGTATGTCTTAGAAGGACGATAAAACTAACAGTAATGGGTCTACAGCTTCTAAGGCTAATTTCCACAGTTACAAATTTTATAAATAAATAGAAGGAACGTCAACTCTCAGTCACTCAGCTTGAGGTCTCTCATGCTGATAACTCCTCTTTTCTCAGGTACTCTCCTGTTTCTCAGATATATTCCTTTTTCTGTTCCAAAGCTCCTGGGACTTGTTCAAAGCACTTCCATTCCTACCTTTCACATCAGTAAATGGAGCAAAGAACTAACACAACCAAGAATATGGAGCAAGTACAGCAGGGGATAGTGCCCTCCATAGCATTGAAGTTGCATCTCAAGGAACAATCATACTGCCTGCAACTGTGTTTTCATGAGATCTCAAACTAAGCAGCATGAGGCAGGCACCAGATGGAGGAGAGGCTGCCTTGGAAAATTCAAGGGCTACGGGTAGTGACATTGGTTGTTTTGCAGTAGTTTCTCTTCAGCCAGCTAGATGACACAAGAAAAAAGACTTCCTAACTCAGTGGCTGTCTGTTGGAGTTCATGAGATTATTTATTTCATATCATGTGAAGGAAAAACATGAGAAACATTCTGTTACTGCAGTTGCCATTTCACACTGGACACCACCGAGGTCCACTACCAAGTCTCTCACTAGATTCAATTAAACTGTGCTGTGTCCCACCAGCAGCTGAATTTCAGCAGAGAAGGTCTTTGCCCAGCAGTCTATGCAGCTCTCCGTGCAGAAGAGCATGCAGAAGGAGGCCAGAAACTCTGCTGGGGACAATGTTTCTTGATCAGCAACAGTGGTGCCATGTCACAGGGCACGGTCCCCAGCACCCACTGGAGCGGCTACCCCTGGTACATCAGAGGTACCAACCAAGACCAAGTTCCTGAGGAGGATGAAGCTCTGCAGGCCTGGGGCTGGAGGGGAGCCTGGGGCCTCCTGCTGAGGCTGGGGCAAGGACTCCTTGCCTGCAGAAGGTATGCACTTGTGGAGGACCTGTGTTGCCAAGTAAAGAAGCTGCAGGAGGAGGACCTGTGCATCTTTGGAGGTGATGAAAAGGAGAGTGACTGAATCATCTCTGTGACCCTGCAGATAAAATAGCCCAAATCTGCAATTGTACCAAAGGAGGCACAGGCTGAGTCTGTTGGGAAATGAGACCCATGTGACAGCAAAGGCTGGGAGTCGGTGACTTCTATTACCAAGAAGAAGACTCCTGCTCCACCACCCACAGCCCTGCACCTTCAGAACAGGGTCAGTGCACTGGTAGCAGATGAGAGGCTGGAAGTTGTGATCAGTGAAGCATCTGAATTGGCTGAGCCCAAAGTACCCAGGAGGACCAGAAAGAAGGTATGAGTGATAGTAGCGGGTGACTCCCTGCTGCGGAGAAAAGAGGTCCCTACCTGCCAACCTGATCCATCATCTAGGGAGGTTTGCTGTTTACTCAGGCCTTGGATACAGGATGTTGTGGAGACACTGACAAGGCTTTTCAGACCCTCTGATTATTACACCTGCTACTCTTCAGTGTGGGCACCAGTGTATAGCCAGGGGAAATTTGAAGCATATTAAGCTTGGTTTTCTCTTCAATCCTGCCAGTGAGGGGAAAGGACTTGAGGAAGAATGGATAGATTTTGTGTGTCAACATCTGATTACACGGCTAACACCAACAACAGAGATTCAGCTTTTATGATCGTGGGAGCCCTCTTTGAGGATGAGGGACTGGTAGGAAGAGATGGGATCCACCTGATCAAGTGGGACAAAGCATGTTTGTCAACGGACTGGCCAACCTGGTGAAGAACACTTTATACTAGGACTGGCATGGGAGAGAGATGATTACCTGCAATCAAGTGAGGAAGTGGTGGAACAGAATGGCAAGCAAGGCTTGCAGGGTAATGACGACAGGATAGAAATTCCATTTAAACATAAGAAAAATGCATTTTTACTGTAAGGGTGGTTGAACACTGCAGTAGGTTGTCCAGAGAGTTTGTGGACTCTCCATCCCTGGAGATATTCCAAACTTGATTGGACATGCTCTGAGCAACCTGCTGTAGGTGACCCTGCTTTGATGAAGGGGTCTGGGACTAGACTACCTGTAGCAGTGCCTTCATGCTTCAACCGTTCTGTGATTTTGCCTTTCCTGTCCCTCCACTCCCTCCTGCATCCCTTTCAAAGATACTGTCTCACAGTTTCCAACACCAGTGCAGCTCTTCTCAGAGATGCCAACACAGAAAAAGGCATATGCACTGCTACTTAATGGTGTGGTTAAAATCCCAACAGCATTTTGTCTGTTAATATTTCCAGTGTCCTTATCCTGGATGAGATTGCACTGGAAACAATGAGACTAGAGACAGAAGAGGAAAATATACCTCATTACTTTTGAATCCTCCATTAAAATGTAATCTGTTGTATGGTGTTATAAACTTTGACAACAAATGTTGGTGTGGTGGGTTGACCCTGGCTGTATACTAGATGCCCACCAAAGCTGCTCTATCACTCCCTTCCTCAGCTGGACAGGGGAGAGAAAATATGACAAAAGGCTTGTGTGTCACGGTAAAGACAGAGATCACTCACTAATTACTGTGATTCTGTGATTCTGTCATGGGCAAAACAGACTTGACTTGGGAAAATTAGTTGAATTTATTACCAATCAAATCAGAGTAGGGTAATGAGAAACAAAAAATAAATCTTAAAACACTTTCCCCCCACCCCTCCCCTCTTTGTGGGCTTAACTTTACTCCCGATTTCTCTCCCTCCT
Source organism: Strix uralensis (assembly GCF_047716275.1). Taxonomy (NCBI): domain Eukaryota; kingdom Metazoa; phylum Chordata; class Aves; order Strigiformes; family Strigidae; genus Strix; species Strix uralensis. Next base: position 42,211,032 of record NC_133973.1, read on the forward strand.
CCCCTGCCAGGAGGCAGGGGATGGGGGTTGCGGTGAGTTCATCACACGCCATTTCTGCTGCTCCTTCCTCCACAGGGAGAGGACTCCTCACACTCTTCCTTTGCTCCAGCGTGGGGACCCTCCCACAGGAGACAGTTCTCCACAAACTTCTCCAGCGTGGGCCCTTCCCATGGACTGCATTTCTTCATGAACTGCTCCAGTGTGAGACCTTTTCACGGGATGCAGTCCTTCAGGAACAGGCTGCTCCAGTGTGGGTCCCCCACGGGGTCACAGGTCCTGCCAGCAAACTTACTCCAGCGTGGGGTCCTCTCTCCATGGGTCCACAGGTCCTGCCGGGAGCCTGCTCCAGTGTGGGCTTCCCATGGGGTCACAGCAACCTTTGGGCATCCACCTGCTCTGGTGTGGGGTTCTCCACAGGCTGCAGGTGGAGATCTGCTCTACCGTGGACCTCCATGGGCTGCAGGAGCACGGCCTGCCCCACCATGGTCTTCGCCAGAGGCTGCAGGGGAATCTCTGCTCTGGTGCCTAGAGCACCTCCTCCCCCTCCTTCACTGACCTTGGTGTCTGCAGAGTTGTTGCTTTCACATATTCTCACTCCTCTCTCTGGCTGCAATTGCACAGTATTTTTCCCCCCTTCTTAAACGTGTTATCCCAGAGGTGCTATGACTGTCGCTGATGGGCTCAGCCTTGGCCAGCAGTGGGTCTGTCTTGGAGCCGGCTGGTATTGGCTCTGTTGGACACAGGAAAATTCTAGCAACTTCTCACAGAAGCCACCTCTGTGGCCCTCCCCACTACCAAAACCTTGCCACGCAAACCCAATACAGTTGGCCTTAAAGGATAAGATTAAAAACCATGGGGAAATAACAAGCAGTTGAAATGGCCAATAAAAGCATACCAATATCCATGCAGTCTTCAAGATCTAATATGATCTAATAAACAGAAGATCAACCTGGAATCTGAGACGCTAAATCCTCGCCTCTCCTGCTCCCTTGGTTGTCTAACCTCACACAAGTCACTTGACCCTTCTTTCCATAATACTGCTTCTGCACACTACTTGCTCCTACATCTAGCTGTGAAATGGAGTCTAAAACTATTAACTACCCACATTTCTTATTTGAGGCCAGAATTAATTAGTTCCTTTGTGTATGAAGAATTCTAATGCTGCTACTGCCATCAGAGTATTCCTTCTAGACAGTAACTGTATTTTATAAGAATACTAATACTGTTTCTGCGCAGTTATACAATGGATGTCTCATCACCTACAAACGGCATCATGCTTTGTGTTGGATGTTTACATAAGGGAAGAGGGATCCTTTAGGAGGCCATTCCGAAACTCTCCCTCACCAAGAAACCCTTGGTGAAAGCCATATTTGCTGCCAAATTCTTAAGGGAATTCCATCCAGGTTTATAGTCACTCACATATTTCTCTCCCTGACCAAGTTCAGCAAAACCTATGCTTCTGCACTTTGAGACATCTGTACTTTAAAGCACTATGTACACCTTCCACCTGTACACAATAGCTGTGCATGACAAAAAAGAAAACTGCCTGTTCATTACTTACCACCTGTTTAGGCCAGGTTTTCAAAAAGAAAGAAAGATCATTTTTGGTTTTCCTTTTTTTAGAGATGAAAATTGTCAGAGAACATTCTAGCTGTTTCATAGCTTACAAATGTGGTATGTTACAAAGGATTGTGGGGTTGCAAGTCACAGTTAGCACCAAGACTGATGCATGAGTATTTTATGTGGGTTTTCAGTCTATTAGCCCATTGGATAGCCTTTTAAGCTTTATTTTTAGCAGAATCCCACAGACTGGGAATTGCTCAGATAATAGATAAAGAGTGATACCTGATCCCCATCCAAGCAAACCCAGCTCCCTGATAGTTCTGGTAGGCCAACAACCGCAGAAAAAGCACCCATTTGCTTTTTTCCTCAATGTAATTCCCTCTGAAATGCCAATGGGAAAATTTTGCATGGAAGGGTGCAGAATGAAGCAAGTTTTCTTCATATCATTAATGCTGTTCTCAATTCTGGGCTCTGTAGTTCCACATATGCTGCAGAAAGACTGTGTCATTTTTCCAGCTCAGTGTTACCCAGAGTAATTCACTCTCAAAGGCTGCAACTGCCCTGCCAGGCTGGCAGGACTGTGAGGAGCAAAAAGACTGAATGCCAAGAATGAAGGTGGGATCAGTTATATATACATGTATGGGGCCACTATGAGAGCGAGCCAAACCCAGGACAACATGGTGGTCTCTTGGGTCTTTAGAATGTCTATCATGTGGAGTGTTGTAGAACTGAACAATATAGACCTTTTAATTAGAGGTGGAGACAGATACCTCATGCATCCATGCCAGAAATATCCAACTTGCCTGCTTTAAATAGCTTTTCATCCATGGCCGAGCTCTTTAAACTTTCTCTTTTTATTAAAACAGCTCAACTGAGACCATTTTAATGTGCCCCCATCTAGTTATTTTATTGGAAAATATTAAAAGTGTGGACCAGGTGAAATTAAATGCTTTGAAAGTGGAAATCGAGCACTACTTTCAGTTTTTAAAAGCAGCTTCCCCTCCTTGTGCTGATGGACTTAATATTATCCTCTTATTTAAGAGGTATTGTTGAGCTAAAATTGTGAATAACACCGTAATGGGCATGAACAAAGGAAATGATAAGTAAGAAAAATATAGCTCATTAGAGAGAGTGTGATTAAAAGGACAAATGGACTTCCAAAGGCTTGGGACATTTCTCTCTGGTTATTAACCAATCTTCTTAGCATTCCTTCCACAACATGCCAAGGGTAGATGGGAATAAAGGCAGGAGAAGCCAAAGATAGCATGTCCTCCCGCAGCTGCTGAGACCATCAGGCCACCTCCAGGGAAAGGCTGAAAAGGAGGCACAGAACAGACCTCTTGTATCTCGAGCACAGAAGTCATGTCTCTTTTGTGGAAAAGACCAAGCTGTTACAGATGCCACTTTCCAGACTGGCATGTCCTAGCTGAAGGCTTAGCCCAGATGGTTAAGTCTTGTGTGTGGGTCAGGAGTCCCCTGATGTGGGCAAGTTAAAGTCCATAACCAGAAGGACGCAGTGCCCACATGCCTCTTGCCAAGCTAGGCAGTCAGTCTTCAAAGTGCATCTAATTTCAAGAGAAGAGGGGGTTTTAGGACACTAGTTGGCAAGAAACTAACTCCTCAAACACATACATTGAAAAGTTTTTTAATTCATGATTAAAATATACCCTCCTGGTTTCTGCTCAAGCACTGCTTGTGTTTGAGGTCCGATCTGACACTAAGTTAATTTACAGAGAACAGGAACGAGGCCTTGGATACCATCATCATAGACACAGGATTGTCACTGTGGTGGTACCAACAGCACTGGTCCCAGCCCTGTGGCAGGCTGTGCACAAGCCCAGGATGGGAATCCAACCACACTCCTTCTCCCCAGTGAAGGCTGTCCCTGACCGGGCTGCCCCTCCTGTCATGAGCAAGCACTGGAAGAGTTGTCCAGACAATTGAACAGTTCTACCCTAAACAGGCATTCTTCTTGGCATGACTTCAAAGTCACTTGCATATCAACCAACGTCTGCCAGACCTGATGCAGAACATCCCTTTCTTTGTAACTAGAGGTGCGATACAGTGGTTGCAGTGGGATCCCTGCGCATTTTTGTGGTTCACTTTATCCGAAGGCTGAGAAACATTCCTCTAAGCAAAAGCACAGTTCAAGAGCTGTCAAAGAGCAATTCCCTGGAGCTCTAGGAGAGAGGGGGACTACAGGGTACGGAGTCAGTGAGGCAAAAGGGCATATTCTGGTGTAATCAAGCTGTAAAGACTGACTGTTAAAACATGCCTATCCTGTCTACCCTGGCAGAGCACCAGTGTAAACTGCACCAGTTCAGCTGGGAGGGAGGTGAGGACTTCCTTAGAGGCAGCATGACAAAGACATGACAGCAAAGCTGGCCCTTCATGAACATGATGCAAGATGCAGCAAATCCATTTTATACAGGTCCCGCTGAAAGGACAGCTGTGTATGTTCATATCACAGCACTCTCACAAGAAAAGGAAAGGAGAGCTATGGGAACAGTACTTCTCCGAAATTTTGGGTTGTTGTGCTTTTTATTTTAATGAACAAAGTGATAAAGACATAGTAATACAAATAAAAAATGTCAAATATGACTTTGATTTGACCTAAAGAGGATATGGGATATGGACAATAAATAAAATATTTCTGAAACTAAGAAATAAATCTAGCTCTGGGAATTCTCAGGGAGGGGAAAAAAGCATTCATAAAAATTCACTCCTCTCTGAGCTGCAGCCCTGAACCTCCCATGCACTAGATGGGAGACACTGATAAATCTAGGAGGCCATACGTGCCAACTAGCTCATATGTTTTCAGTGAGCAATGACAGGGAGCCAAATTGCTTTATTCCGATTAGTGAAGGTCCTCTGACTGCAAAATACACTGTGCGAAAAAAATATTGAGTTTTAGTTCGCTGACACATCAATTTAAGAGAATTATTGCTCTCACATAGAGGCCAAAGCATGTATCTCCCTTCATGTATGTGCAGTAAAAACTAATTGTCAACTTTTATGTAGGGGCGAAAGGGGAGGGAGGGATGGGAACAGTACCTCTCCGACCTGCAGCAGTGTGTTCTGACTCTCACATGTTATCTCAGCGGTAAACTACTGGCATTCTGTTTTATTCCTAAGGACAAAACAAGCTCTCTGTAAACAGCATAAGCATGACTCGCATTTTTTAGCTGTCTTTTCTCTAAAGAAGTTTCTAGAAGGCTGTTTCATCCAGCTTCTTAGCCATAAAGTCTCAGAGATGGCAAAAGAGGCCACTAATGAAATCCACAACTAGACTGTCTGCTGCTGTGGCTTAAATCTTGCTTGCTTTACTCAGAGAAGAAATCTGAGGGGGAGGGGAAGGCGGGATGCCAAGGTGCTTGGGATGTGTGGTCATTTCAGTGCCTCGTCCAGGCGGGTTTTAAGCCCTGTCATGTGCTAGAGCTGATTCAATTATGCTATTTCCTGAGTTGCCATGATGCTCCCCTCGCTCAGAGGAAGGGGGGCGGCGAGTCCTACGCACGCTAATACCACTCAGACAATAGGCATGCGAAATTGATGTTCATGCAATATCTTTAAGTCTCCAGAGATCTGTATTTTAGCTATTGTACGAAACGCTTCGCTTTCATCGCCTCTCTCCTTCACCTTTGTTTCCCAGCTCACCGTCTCATCTTCTGCCTTGGCTGGGGCTCCTGACTGCTGCGGGTTTCTTCATTGCATATTCAGGAGATCTACCAGTGCAAAGCAACTCATTTTCACCACCTGAAATTCGCACCGTGAAGGCAGAAATAATCAAATATTTTGAAAAAAACTGGTGAAGCGAAACACTGCACATTAATTATTGTGATAGTTATAGGATAATAACTAATTATTAATTATTCTTCCCAGCAATTCCTGCCTAGTATTTTGTTGAAATCTTCAGATCAGCATTGAAATTTGTATTAATTGTTCTAATGCAGCATTTTACAATCAAAATATATAGTGTGCTCCCGTTTTTGCTGGAATGTTTTTCTCTGCGATAAAATAGGAACTGGCCTTTCCTAGGATGAGAAAAGAAGAATTTACACAGCTTACTACTCTGGCACTACCTGTGCCAAAACCAGAAAAAGAAAGAGAGAGAGAGCACAAAAATGGGGTTTTCTAATCCCAGCTTCCTCCTATCCTCAGTCATTTTGTCACTTCTCCATTTTCTCACAACAGACTGCTTTTGATTTGCTTTCAAAATGAAGTCCTAGCTGACAGACAACTGTAAGAACAAAGGGGCCCAAACAGGAGAAGGGACTTTGGGGAGGTGCTGGGCATGGGGGAGGAGGGGGGTGACTGGGACTCTGCAATGGAGACAGGAGGGTTGAGGAGGCTGAGGGAAGGACTGCGTTGTGCACAGACAATAGACAAACATGAGTTAATGGCAGAGAAGAGGAATAGGAATAAAGGGGGAAATGAAAAGTGAGGAAAGGTGGAGGCAGTGCGTGTAGACACAGGGCGTCTTGTTGCTAGCCAAAGGGAGGAAACAGAGAGGTAGGATGACCTGCCTGCATGAAGGAACAGCCGGGTCAAGCAGAGCTCCTCCTGTGTCTGTCAAGGCTGAGCACTGATCCATAGGGCTTGGTTAGATGTCTCTGCTGAAGGGGAGTAAGAACCAGAAGGAAAGCCAGACCTTTTGGCATTGGATGGGAAGCACCTGTCCCAGAGGGGGAAAAGGATCTTGGGGCAGGAGTTAGCTGGGCTCATTGACAGAGCTTTAAACTAGATTTGAAGGGGGAAGGGGGCAAAACACCAGCCCATCTGAAGTGCACGTATACCAATGCACACAGCATGGGTAACAAACAGGAGGAGCTTGAAGCCACGATGAAACAGGAAAATTATGATGTAGTGGCTCTCACAGAAACATGGTGGGATATCTCCCATGACTGGAGTGCACCAGTTGATGGCTACAAGCTCTTTAGGAGGGATAGACAAGGAAGGAGAGGCTGTGGGGTGGTGCTGTATGTTAGGGACTGTTATGATTGCTTTGAGTACAAGTGTAGTGAAATCAGGGTGGAGTGTCTTTGCATTAGAATCAGGGGGAAGGCCAGCAGGGCAGATGTTGTAGTAGGAGTCTACTATAGGCCACCCACCCAGGACAGAGAGGTGGATGAAATACTCTATAGGCACTTAGGAGAAATCTCATGATCGCTTGCCCTTGTTCTTGAGGGAGACTTTAACTTCCCAGACATATGCTGGGAATACAACACAGCAGAGCAGGACCAGTCCCGGAGATTCCTGACGCAGCTGGTGAGTGAACCGACCAGAGAAGATGCCCTGCTGGATCTCCTCTTTGCGAACAGAGAAGGACTGGTGGGTGATGTAGCGTTTGGAGGCCGACTAGGGCACAGTGATCATGAAATAATAGAGTTCTCTATTCTTAGGGAGGCCAGGAGAGGGGGAAACAGAACTGACATCCTGGACTTCCAAAGGGCTGACTTTGTCTTGTTTGGGCACCTGCTTGAAAGGATCCCTTGGGAGATGGTCCTGAAGGGTATAGGGGTCCAGGAAGGTTGGGCACTCTTTAAGAAGAAAGTCTTAATGGCTCAGGAGCAGGCAGTCCCCAGGTGCTGTAAGAGAAGCCGTCGACAGAGAAGACCATCCTGGCTAAACAGGGAGCTTTGGCTCCAGCTCAGGGAGAAAAGGAGAGTTTACAGCCTTTGGAAGAAGGAGCTAGCCACTCACAATGATTACAAAGATGCTGTGAGGCTATGCAGGGTGGAAATCAGGAGGTCTAAAGCCCAGCTGGAAAATAATATGGCTTCAGCAATCAAGGACAACAAGAAATGTTTCTATAAGTATGTGAGCAGCAAAAGAAAGACCAGGGAGAGCCTCCATCCCCTGCTAGACGCAGGAAGAAACATGGTAACAAGCGAGGAGGAAAAGGCAGAGGTGCTTAATGCCTTCTTTGCCTCAGTCTTTAATAGCAAGACCAGTTGTACTGAGGGAATCCAGCCTCCTCAGCCGGAAGACAGAGACTGGGAGAATGACCCTCCCACAATCCAGGAGGAGATAGTCAGTGACCTGCTGCATCACATAGACACACACAAGTCTATGGGACCAGACGGGATACACCCGAGGGTGCTGAAGGAGCTGGCTGGAGTGCTCGCCAAGCCGCTTTCCGGCATTTACCAGCAGTCCTGGCTGACCGGGGAGGTCCCGACAGATTGGAAATGGGCCAATGTGACGCCCATATATAAGAAGGGTCGGAAGGATGATCCGGGAAATTACAGGCCTGTCAGCTTGACGTCGGTGCACGCAAAGCTGATGGAGCAGCTCATCCTGAGGACCATCATACAAGACGTGCGGGACAACCAGATGATCAGGCCCAGTCAGCGTGGGTTTATGAAAGGCAGGTCCTGCTTGACAAACCTGATCTCCTTCTACAACAGGGCAACCTGCTTATTGGATGAGGGAAAGGCTGTGGATGTTGTCTACCTTGACTTTAGCAAGGCCTTTGACACCATTTCCCACAGCATTCTCCTGGTGAAACTGGCTGCTCATGGCTTGGATGGGCACACACTTTGCTGAGTAAAAAACTGGCTGGATGGCCGGGCCCAAAGAGTTGTGGTGAACGGAGTTAAATCCAGTTGGCGGCCAGTTGGTGGCCAGTCCCCCAGGGCTCGGTTTTGGGGCCACTCCTGTTTAACATCTTTATTGATAATGTAGACGAGGAGATCAAGTGCACCCTCAGTAAATTTGCAGACGACACCAAGTTGGGTGGGAGTGTTGATCTGCTCGAGGGTAGGGAGGCTCTGCAGAGAGATCTGGACAGGCTGGAGTGATGGGCTAAGGCCAACTGTAGGACTTTCAATAAGGCCAAATGCCGGGTGCTGCACTTGGGCCACAACAACCCCCAGCAGCGCTACAGGCTGGGGGAGGAGTGGCTGGAGAGCTGCCAGTCAGAGAGGGACCTGGGGGTGTTGATTGACAGCCGGCTGAACATGAGCCAGCAGGTGCCCAGGTGGCCAAGAAGGCCAATGGCATCCTGGCTTGTATCAGCAATAGCGTGGCCAGCAGGGACAGGGAAGTGATCTTACCCCTGTACTCCGCACTGGTGAGGCCGCAACTCAATTCCTGTGTTCAGTTTTGGGCCCCTCACTACAAAAAGGACATTGAATGACTCGGGCGTGTCCAAAGAAGGGCAACGAAGCTGTTGAAGGGTCTGGAGCACAGGTCGTACGAGGAGCGGCTGAGGGAACTGGGGTTGTTTAGTCTGGAGAAGAGGAGGCTGAGGGGAGACCTCATTGCCCTCTACAACTACCTGAAAGGAGGTTGCAGAGAGCTGGGGATAAGCCTCTTTAACCAAGAAATAAGTGATAGGACAAGAGGTAATGGCCTCAAGTTGCGCCAGGGAAGGTTTAGACTAGGTATTAGGAAGTATTTCTTTACAGACGTGTTGTTAGGAGTTGGAATGGGCTGCCCAGGGAGGTGGTGGAGTCCCCATCCCTGGAGGTGTTTAAGAGTAGGGTCGACTTAGTGCTGAGGGATATGGTGTAGTTGGGAACTGTTAATGTTGGGTTGATGGTTGGACTGGATGATCTTCAAGGTCCTTTCCAACCTAGACAATTCTGTGATTCTGTGAAAGTATGAAAATGACTTTAGAAAACCTCTTGTGCCTTTCCACTGTATTTGAAGAGTGACCAGTGGTGTGGGACATGTACTCTTGCAGCACGCTGCTCATGGTTGGGCACGCAGGGAAAGCACGAGTGTTCCTCCAGGCCACCCGGCGATTCTGCCCTTCGGCCTGGGACTGCCAGGACAGCGCTTCCTTCTCTGGGGTCCCTCTAAAGACACGGGTCTCAAACTGGAGACAGGTCACCCAGGAGAGCACGCACAGAGCTGAGGTTGTGGACAGAAGGGGAGAAGCACTGAGGAAACACTACCAAGCCTTCACCTCTCCTCCTGACTCTCCAGCGGCTGTCGGCTTTGTGTTACTGGAAGGCAGAGGAGAGCAGGATGAAAGGGTGCAACTGGGGTGGAGGTGAACCCTTCCTCTTGAGGGCTGGCTCGTCTTTCTCATTTGCTGAGCTGAGCAGGGGCAGGAACAAAGCTATGAAGGCATGTCTGCATTTCACTTCCCCTGGGGAAAGCCCGGCCCCGCTGGCTAGGACAGGGTGAGAGGGAGCAGGCCCCCAGGCCGCCCAGCGCAGCACAGGAACCATGGAAGTCTGTCAGAGTGACAGGGAGCTGGGGAGGCAGGCAGTGGGGTAGAGACAGGGTGAGAAAACCTGTTACTGGGGAGATTTATGGGACAGCTCTGGGTGGGTTCAGGGCTGACTTTGCTGGACTTCGGGATGCAGCATTACTTTTGTTGGGCACTAGACACAATGCGTTGTTCTGCCTAGGGGAAACTGGAAGGAGCTGGAAGCAGGCAGGCAAGTGTTTGGGATAGACCAAACCATATCAGAAACGCATGTACAAGAGGAACCCAAAGCACTGCAGGATTAAAAAAAAAAAAAAAAAAGAAAAAAAATTTAAATAGTTTTAGAGCCACTACTTGACATAGCTAAACAGCGTTCAAGTATTCAGACCTTAACAGCACTAACAGAAAGGGAAATTTCTTAATGACAGCATTTCCTACACAGTCCTTTATCCATATCAGAGATGCATAACAGGAGCTGGGCAATCTAATGGAGATTAACTGCTCAAAAGAAATAAAAAACCCAACACTTCCACACGGCACTGGCTGCTGCCTCAGCTCCCCATCCCCTGGCAGCTTCCCAAACACACAAGTTCATACCGTGAATGCTAAATTGGAAAAGCTGGAGGGCAGAGCTCCCGTGGAAACCACAGGGGGAGAGCATACATGAAGAAAAAGCTTTCTGCATGACAAGATTTAAACTGGAAGGTACTTCTACTGGGGAAATAGCCCCACATACCAAGACTGAGCCAGGAAAAAATGGCCTCGCTGGAGTGTTGTTGATTAATCCTACCATGATCCAAAGAAGCAGCAATTTGCTACTTAATTATAGCCAGCCACAAAAAGGAAAGAACAAGAAAAAGAAAATAGTAAGAGAGCTTTTCCTTGTTACATCTAGCTCAGCTTTTTAAAATTTTTGTTCATGGTGACTTACTCCTCATGCAGAGTGTAGGTATTTAGTTAAATAATAGATAGATACCTACCTCTAGGTACAGAATCCGGCATGCAACAAAGTATATAAACAAATTAAAGCTGGGCTCAGTGCCCAGATAAGAAAGCTCACCAAACCCAAGCAAGCCAACCCCATAAACTCAGGTCTCAGCAAAAGAGTCCCAAAATAATGTATGAGTTATGAGAGTAAAAAGCTGTAACGCACCTTACTGGAATTGTGTGATTAGTAGCATGACATCAGCCTATGTGTGAAGGCTTCCTTATGATAAGCCCTGTACAACTATATTGTGAGAGATGGTCCTTGCTGTCTATAAAGAAGAGGCAGTCAAGTCATGACAGGGGAATCCAAGATTTGAAGAAGATATGGGAATTGGCCCAAGTTGCATGCAGAGCTAGGATCAACTACAGATGGCTTTCCTCCCAGTCCCAAATTCAGAGATCACATCATTGCTGAGATTCATGGCTTGTTTCCTGAAATCCAGCATGGTATATTAAATGTAAGCCTGACCTTCCTTCTCTGACCTCATACTGTGCCTTCAAAGTCAGGGAAAGGAAATTCAGGGTTGAAGTCTGAAGCTGTTAAGGACAGGGTTGGGAGGAGATGAAAAAAACCCTGTAGAAGAGATGTCTAGTATGAGAAAAATCATCCAGGACAGAAAGCAAGGACAATTCTGTATCTGTCTCATTTGCCTTGGAAGGACATGACAAAGCAGCAGTCACTCAACAGCCTCAGGCCTGGATAATTAAAACCTTTATATAATATCAGGTAAAAGAGTAAACAGTCTTTCCATGGCGTACGGAATTCAAATCCCCCCTTCCCACTTGCAGCTCAGGGTTGTAGGTTTTTTTTATTTTCCAGAGCATCTTGAACAGATAATCAGAGCGTGCTGACATTCAGCAGTAATCAATTAGCACCTACTTTAGATTAAATTGAGAATATGTAAATTGGGCTCCTCATCAGGCACCACAGTCAACATTTCAGAGACACTCACCATGCTCTGAACATATCAAACAGATGAAATGCAGAAGTTGTTCCAAATCCTACTACAAAATGGGAGGCCAGGTGGGCTATACCAACCGTTTAAGATTACTTTTACCTGTTTTGCTTTTTTTTTTTTTTTAACCTCATTACCTTGTGTTAAATTAGCCTCTACAATTCTTTTGCCAACCCAAGACAAACCTGACCTTTTTTATGGAGTTACTTACATATATAATATGATAAAACACACCACTTATGAATTAACACAAGGAATCTGACCCTAAAAGGTGCATTACAGCATTCCCCCTGCTTGTCCTTTGGTCCTTCTTGCAGTGCAAACACAGCCATGACAAGGTGTCAAAGCTCATGCTGGTCCTGGCAATGTTTGGGATAATTCCACTTTGTTTCATAAAAAGACAAGGAGGATCATCCCACTCCCAGCGTCACAGCATCTGCACGTACTGTAGTTAGCTGAGTTTCTGCTGGACCCAGCCCAGAAGTCCTACGCTGGTACATGTTCAACAGAAAAGGCTTGCAGGAACCACTTCTTTCTTCAAACACTGAGCAAGGAGCTTGGCTAGAGTAGTATAATTATTCTTAGAATTCAGATTTTTTTCCTGTCTTCATAGCAAACTTTCCATCAGACCCTATCTTGGGTCGGTCTGCCTGACCTCTCACTATAAATGAAAAATGCTGATCCTTCACCACCTCACTTTCACAGCATCCACCCCCAGCTTATAACATTTGGAGAAAGAGACAATAACTGGACCCCACCTAAAGTAGATATTGTAGTTCGTGCTCATTAAAAAGAGCATCTATCCTGTGTGAGGTTGAAGGAAAGCATGGATGTGTTAAAAATACATCTGTTTGAGTGGAGTTTTTATATCCTTTTTGTCTCTAGAGATCATCATCTTATACAGAAGGGCTTTTCTTCTGGCCTCTGCATGTGATTGCCATGACTATAGGGGTTTTGCATTTCATTCTGACTCAACAAAAGCCGTATGCTTCAGCCTCCTCTTCTCTCCCCCCCCCCCCCCCCCCCATATTATAGGTGAGATTGTTTCTCTAGAGACCAGTTTGTCATTTTTGCTCAAACGTATTCCATTTACATAACTCATAAGGCATTAGCAAAAACGTACCCCTCAAACCAAGGCAGGCACACACATATATATCTGTATAAAGCTGTCATATTGTGCCTACAATAGCATAACAATGTACAGCAGATAGATTATGCTTGTCCCACAGTTTGTTTTTGTGATTAGCAAGCACGATGCAAACCCAATAGATATTAGCATGTCCGGGAAGCTCTCACAATAAATTGCAGAGCTACTAATAATTTAGATATTTTTATGACTGTTCAGTGGTGGCTAATTTCGTCTAATAAAATCCCATTAAGTTGCTGCCTGGTCCTTTTCCTTCCTCCAAGTCCCCGAACGGGACTTATATGCTAATTGCAACCAGTATATGCTAATTAGAGCTCATTTCCATTTTTTTTTAAAGAGATAAGCACTGCCTTGTGCCAACCAATCATTAAAACGTCCCACCTTTGCCGCAACCTCTCCGTCTGGCTCACGCAGAGGCGCGATAAGGCATCGCCTGCCGCTCCGCGCAGCCCCGGAGTGCCGGGGGGTCCCTGAGACGGGGGGGGGGGCAGGGGCTCCGCCGGCCGCCGGGGGGGGAAAGGCCGCGCTCCCCTGCCCCTGGCGCCTTTTGGGTCGCTGCTGGGGCACTGACGGGGGGCTTGGGATGCGAGTGGAAAAGAAAGCGAGCCCGGGCTGAGGGCGGGTTTCCTGCGGCTCCTCTGCCCTCGCCTCCCTCGGAGGAGGAGGTGGAAGAGGAAGAAGAGGAGGAGGAGGAGCCCCCCCTTCCCCCGGCCGCGGGCCGCCCCGACAGCTCTCCATCACGCCCAGCCCACGCGGGCTCATTAGCGCTTCGGAGAAGCAATCAAGAGTTTATCATGCTTGAAGGGGCGGCGAGTCTCCTTGCGCTGCCTAATGTGATTTCGCGGCGCTGCCACGTAGTCGGAATTAGATCCATATTAAAGATCGGTGAGTGGAGAGAGGGAGCAAGAGCAAAAGAGGCAAGCACCGCTCAGGTTTTTGAAAAAAAGCACAAGGTGCCTTTTCAACGGCTGGCTGCAGTATCACACACTTTGCTCTTAGGGAGGGTGACCTTCAAATCCCCGGGATGAGATTCGTCAAGATTTTGAGGCTGGATACGTAAGAGTTCAAGCAAATTCTATGCCGTGTGTTAAGCCGGCAGCCTTGCTGCGTGGTCTCAGGGCCAGAGTCCGAGCTCATCGGCACAGGGGTTAAAGCCCACGGAGGGAGAAATCACCCCATGGAAGTTACAAGGGCGGCTCCCAAGTTACCCGGGTGTAAATTCAGAGCAGTGCCACCAGCATGGGGCAACTAAACAAGGACTTTAGGCGAGTAGTTTATCAGCACATGCTTCTCCCTATAAAAGGTGTTTCTTGAAATTACTTAAAAATAACATTTTCCCTCTGTCCACCCCAGAAAGCTAACTGTAATATTTTACTGTTTGAAAAAGACAATTACAAAGTCAAAGGAGCTGGGAACGTTAGCGATGCCATTGTTTGAAAAAGAAGCAGCCTTGAAACATCATTTGCAAATCTATTCATTATTTGGAAATGCTAAATGCAGTAAGAGCGGGTTTAGCATCTGTCTGCTAACTCGCTCCCTTGTTAATACCCAACGGAAGAAGAACAGAGACAGACGGAGCATTACTTCGGGACACCTGAACGCTGCAGGTGCGAAGGGTCCCCAAAACATCCAGAACCCTCCACCCCCAGCCCAGACAGAGCTCTTCATGTCTTCGTTTTGTGCTGCACTTGACAAATGAGGGTAGACTGCCTCCTTATTTTTGTGGGTAAAATGAATCCCCAATGTTGTCTCCGGGAGCTCAGTGATGTTACGCCAGGGACAAATTTGCCCACGTACACCTCGCACTAATGCAATTCTCCCCATAACCAAAATCATTATCCGCCTGATTTCCCCTCCACCTTTCTTATCTCTCCCCTCTGTACACACACACACACACACACACATACTCACACACACACTCTTTTTCACCGTCATGTCAGTCACAGCTATCTATGCAAGAGGACTGAACTTCATTCCTCAGTGTCTCCAGAGAGGTCACGAACGGCAGATGCAAATACAGAGCAGGTTGCTGGAATTCTCTGTCTGGGGCAATAGGACAAAAGGGCAGCATCCCCTTTGGTGGTGGTACCAGGGCAACCATCCGCCGAAGGTAACATTTAATCACAAGGTAGGGGGGAGAGGCAGAGCGGAGAACTGGCAGCTCTCCAGTGGAAGATCGCCTGTAGCGGTGTCAGCTGCACACTGATGCCGCGAGGGAGTGTCCACAGCCGCGGCAGAAGCAGCACAGAGATGCTCGTATAAGATGGAAGGAGAGGGAAAGGGCATGTGAGGCGAAAATCCATCAATATGTAAAAATTATCGCAAAGGCTACTTTCTTACAGTAAAATTAAATGGACTGGAGGGGGGATCCTGAAGAGCTGATCTTTTTATTGCTTGCACATCTCTCTTTATACCTCTCCCTTCTGCTGTTACTGATTATTTAACTCTGTAGCTTCACTTTAACTTTAGAAAGAGCTCCAGGATACAGTTGGCTTGAAGGAGGCCATATGAAATAAAATTTTATATTTTATTGCATTGTATTGTTCAGCATTTTAAAGAGGTAAATTAATCACTAAACTGCTGTTCTGTGCTTTAAACTACCAGCTGTTCAGTGCTCTGAATTACAAGATTTATCCTTCAGGATTTTTTTTAATCATTTTTTTCTACCTTTTGTATAAAGACTTTATAGGGAAATAAGAACATGCTGGGGAGCGGAGGAGGGGATTAAGAGACAAAGAATCACACCGTGCTTTGGTCTTCATCCCACATCAGATGACTTGGTGACAGCCCTTCCCCTGTGGGCTTTACAGCTTAATTACCTGGATTGTGGGCTTTCCCATTTCCACTCCTTCCAATCACCCTTAGACTTTATTAGTATTTAGACCATCTTGCTTAGTCTGTTGAGTTTTCTCTTTACCCTGGCAGCTGTAGTGTTAAATGCACACAAAAGGCCTTTGGTAAGCCCTCATCACTGTGATCTGTGCTTAAATCAAACAACACAAAGTCTGACCGCAGCGGGGACCTTTTTTCATTACAGGTAGAAGTGAGGCAGTAAAACGAAATGCTGGGGGGTGGGGTGGTGGTGTTTGCAAATGCCCTCCAAGGTGTCCACAAGCCCCCTCCCTTTAAGAGAGTGTGCAGGGCTGATGAATGGGGGAAAGGGAGGATGGTGGAGTAGTGATTCTCTGCACTCAAATTCTCATCTTTTCCTTTAGCTCTTCTGAGTCACTTCTCTGCACTTTTCATTGAAGCACGGTTTTGAGCTCGGGGTTAAATGTCATGAGCCACCTGACCCCTCCCTTTTCTGTATACCTGGCTGGTGGCCACTCACCTGCAGTGTGTGCTCAAAGCATCCGCACCATGCTCAGGAAGAGCCGAGCTCAGGGTTTCTGCTGGTAAATGATGCCAGCATGCTGAGCTCAATTCCCAACCCATTCAAATGGGGTGGCATGGCCTGAACTACAGCACAGAGTGTGGCTGGGCTCTCCACTCTCCACATAGCTAACAGGATAGACAAACCCAGAATCCTCTTTGCAGCTCCAACATTGCTTCTTCAGCCATTCTGCCTCCACCAATTTCTCTCTCATTTCCTTCTGTGTTATGCTGGAGATGGAGACTTCTGTAGAGTGGGACATGAGAAGGAGGAGACCGGCCTCTGCCTCTGCACTGCTGCTAACCCTTAGCAAATTACACTGCTGTGCTCCAGTTTGGCTTCTCCTTTGCAAAACTGAGTTAACATTGCCAGCCTTATCTTGTGAAGTGCAAGGTCTAGATGGAAAGTCCTTGTACAAGTTTGAGGACTGGGCTGAATGTTCTACTACATAACAGAGATAGCCCCACATACGAACACAACCTGCATCCTATATGACAGGTGAGAATGGAAGTTGAATGCTTACAAAATTATCTGGTAGCCAGAGCAAATACAGGAGGTAGAATTCTCTTGGTAGGGTCAAGAGACATCACACAGGCTTTCTGAGCATGAGTTTGGCAGTAGGTCTAGGTTTATCACTAAGACATTGCTTTCAGACACCAGTGAAAAGCCCCAACTCCTAGCCACTGCCTTTTGAATCTCCTCTTACCTAGAGCTACAGTCCCCCTCCTCCTCCCACCAGAGAGAGGTGGTAACTGCTTGAGTCCAGAGCCTAAGAGACCATTGCTGCAAAGACTCAGAGCCTCCTGAGGGCAACACCGCCTCCTCCCACCATTCCTCAAAGCATCTCGTGGCCAACAGCTAGGGATGTTCTCTGCTTTTGTAGTATCGGCCCAAACATCATTCCCCATACACAACCCCAGAAGACCTCACATGCTAGTTTCTTCATGCCTGCATAGAGCATCCTTCCAGTCACCTTCTCAACCTTTTCTGTAGTTAGATCCAAACCTGCCATTTTCCCCTTTCTATTGCTCTGAAGGGGCTCACAGGCTTCACTTTTGATTGGCACTTGACCATGCAACTATGTCACTGCTATTAATTTTGTTAAAATATTCAAATTGAGAATGGGATGCACAGCCTGTCATGAGCAGCATGCTGGGTCAGCAGACATTGGACCCAACAAAATGACTACAGACAAGCCAGAGGAATGCTGAAGGGAATACACCTTTCTCCAAGATAACTGTTCTCCCTGTTCTCACCATTACACACCCAGCCATTTTCAGCAAAAAAAAAAAAAGAGCATTTGAGTGCAATGAGATCATCATTTCACATCTACCTGAAACCAAGGCAGAGAAGAAAGACATTATCAGTTCTTACATGTGCTAGGCATTTATATGAAACACAATCCGCTATGTTTAGTTAACATAATTAAACGTAATCTGTTCAGGAGGATCTTTATTTCCTTTAGACTGGGTGACCACACAGCCCAGTTTGGCTTGGGAGAACCTGGACCATCTCAAAGAAAATCTTTGGCATGTTCATTTTTCTTGGATATTCATCAAGGCAAAGAAAGCTACCCCTTTTTCAAGAGCACTACAGATAGGGGCTGTGGACCCTTACCTCCAAGCTAGCTCATTTGTTAAGAACTGAGCTAAAATTGGAGTTGAGAAGAAGGATAAAGTATTGCAATGGCCCCTGCTTCTCCAGTCCTCTGTTACACGGGAATTTAGTGCAGTACCCATGTTTACTACATTCCCTAAAATACCCCCAAACACCTAGCTACATCCTTTAAAATACCCCCAAACACCTAGTCCCTCACTATCACTAAGACCACAGACCTGCCCTGGTAGACTCCAGATAAACACACAGTAAGAACCTCAAATCTTAACAATTCAAAGAGAAGTACACAAAACAGTAACAAACATTGACAGGAAAAGGGGGAAAGAGGTGTTCGCGTAGCAAATAGTGAGCCCAGCATACTCTACTCTTATCCCACTGTCAGAAGGCTCTTAGGATTCCTCCTGTCTCAAAGCATGTGTGTGAGTTTAGACAAGAGAACCCACCAATCCCCAAATGCTAGAAAAGCATTTGTTAGATGGTGTCTTGTGTGAATCAGGGTGATAAAAGCAGCTCTTGGTGAGAGGTATAGAAAGGGCTGTGAGGGTAGGCAGGAGGAGAGCTGTGGGCATGACTGGAAAGAGCAATTTCAGTGATTCATGAGGACAGTACGTCATGAACTGTGTACTATAATGCAAGTCAGTAGGTTACTTGGTCACTTCAAAACCATTGCAGAAAAGTGAGCCTTCATCATGGCATGCTCTGAATTTTAAGTAATTCCCCTGAAAGTTATTTGAAGCCTCTCTAAAATGTTCAGATGCAGAAAATGTGGTGAACTGAAGTGTGGAGATAATGCAGAAAGTTTTAAGATAACTTATTAATCTTGAAAATGTCTATGCGATGAGCTTGTTATCACTATGCTTTTTAAACTTTGATAAGGTAAATCAAAATATATCGGTTCAAAAAGAGTTTGCCACACTGATAAAAAAAATCTCATGACATTTCAGTTTCCAAATCTTTTCCATTCTCTGTGTTACTAGCAAGTTTGGATCAGTTTCACAGCCCTTTGGAAACATTATCTACAATTATTAACTTCAAAGGAAGAAAGACAATCAAACTTTAAAGAAAATTTATATCAATTTCCCTAACATTTGGAAAAACCACCCAGTGATATGCATCCCGACATCCTATGGTTCCTACTGTAATTTTACCTTGGAGAAAGCAGATTTAAAAGAGCAGTAAA
This sequence comes from Strix uralensis, assembly GCF_047716275.1. NCBI lineage: Eukaryota > Metazoa > Chordata > Aves > Strigiformes > Strigidae > Strix > Strix uralensis. The sequence goes on from NC_133973.1 coordinate 42,230,019, forward strand.
TGGTTTCATGCACTACAACCACACGTGTGGTATAAAGTTGATTGTGGTACTAAGTCTGGACTCAACAAGGCATTACGTGAAATATCAAGGGCCCAATTCTCCATTGTTTGCTTCTTGTACAGTCAGTTACAATGCTGCAAGTCTCACTACATCATTTTCTGCATTCTTTATAGCTGCTCTGCATAAGAATAAATGAGTCTCTCTTAAATTTCTATGTGAGTGTTGTGCATTGTGCAGCAGCAGAGCCTGTTGTGTCCTGTGAAGGCTAATGTAGCTGGTTGGTGGCTATGCTGCACTGCAATCAGAACAGTTGACACTTTATGGAGCCCTCCAAAGCATCAGGCCTAGTGTAATCCCCAGATCACATAGTTTGCCTTCTCTAACCATCACGGGCATAATTTGGGGGCCACCAATAATGAAATAATGAACAAAGCAGTGGAGATTTCCACATGACATCCCAATAATGAAACAGTAAAGCCAACAGTGGACATCAAGACATATTGGAAAACTCTGTCTGGAGCATCTTCTGACTGTTGCATAGTTCATATGAAGAAATGATGTGTAGCTAAAGCCTGGCACCAGCTTCCCACTGGATACATATATTTAGAAAAAAAGTGAAGAAGCAAAAAAAATATAAAAAGTCTTCCAAGAACCTTACCCGTGGTGATACAGACACAGAGATGTGAGGAGCTATGCAGAGAAGCAAGCAAATCACTAGAAAGACTCAAAACAAACCTGGAGAAGAAATCCTCAAGTGAGCTATGCTAGTAAACAAGAAAAGACTGGAGCTCATCAGTGGTGAGAACAGTATTCAGAGACACTCAAAAATTACTACTTTTTCTCCACTTAACCCAAAGAAAGATCTGGAAATAAAGCACAGGATGTCCGTGATATGGTCAAGTGCTCTGTTGCCTGGGGGTGGGCTGAGGGCAGAAGATTTCTGAGTTACGTGGTGGACCTGACTACCTCATCATGGGATATGGAGAACATATTGCACACACACATATAAGAGATTTACCATATCCATTCACAGACTGTTCTTCCCTACACAGATGGTGTTTATCACCTGAATTTTCTTCCGAATTTTTTCCTGGGGAATTATTGAATAATCAACTTATCTCTCACATAATCCCTTCCTTATTATCCAAAGCAAAACCCGCTGGATCTAGTAGAAGACCTGTACACAAAGGGCAAATAATGTTCACCACAACTGAACAGAAGTAATTCTTTCTTTAGATCTCAGACACTACACTCCACAATGGCATTTTTTAAATCTAATGTCACACCAAAATCTGATCAGATAAAGAGAAGTGGAATTGGCCTGATATTGAATTTTAGAGAATTAAGAAACCACAACTCCCCTGATCAACTGGCTTTCACAACAAAGAAACCCCACCAGCTTTGCCCATCCCAGATCCCAAAATGAAAACCTGAACATAATGCATATTCATGATAGAGGAAGGAATAATATGGTCTTATTGAACGCACTCTGGGAACAGGTATAGAGGAAGAAAATAATAAACCAATATGAAATCTGGGTTATATTTAGTTGAAGATTTACGTGCAATTTAAAATCAGATTGGATAGCTCTGTGAATGAGATGTGCTAACACATGATAACATCATAATATGCTGCATGGGATATTTTTCTGAAGAGTTTTCTCAAGCCACGAGTGGTGAGGGAGTAAAGGGAAGCTCAGCACAGCTTATCCAGATCAACATCTCTCTTCAAGACTGACAATGAGATTTTTAACAAAACCATTAGTCATTTGATTGAAGGCAATTTGACCAAAATTGATTCCCCCTGATCCAAAGGAATTAATTTCAAACACTGCAGGGTGTTTTCATGTAACATGAAAGGGCTCCTTTTGTGCTGCATGAGATTCAGACCCCACAGATCTGCTCTTCTGCAGCTCCCATCTGTGCATGGAAAATCCTTGACAGTTAGTTGTCCGGATATTTAATGTTTCAGAGAAATAATTTATTACAGGGCTCTGGCTCTTTTTCTATAACCATGTAGCAACAAACACATGCCACCCATATTATTAATTAGTCTGCTTTCAGGGAAAATAAGAAAAGGGCTGCAGAAGGAAAAAAAAACATATAGGGTCATATATATATATATTTATGGTTTTAATTCTGATGGCACACTGCTTTCTTATTTGGTTGGTAAACTGGAGCATCCTTAAGACATTTGGTGGACTAGAATTCCTTGACTGCACAACCCTGAGCTGATATCAATCTGGAGAAAGACTCAAGCTCCAGTTCAGGGATCCCAGGCTGTTGAAAGCACATCAGTACAGCTGTCCACACCACCTTGGACTCGGCACAGAGCAGGAATGTGGTGGGTGACCAAGGACAATGACAGCACCAGTTGCCACAGAAACTGCCATAAGGGGAACCCAGTGTGTGTGGGGATCCTGGGACTCCCTGTTCCAACTGGTATAATTTAGGACATGGCACAACTAAGCTTGCTTGCAGAAGCTGATGGCTATGTTAAGATGCCCTTTTCTGCCCAGATTGGCTTTTAACTTGGTGGTTTGGGTACTGCTGGGGAAGGTGTGGATTTGAGTCACTTTGGAAGAGCCATATGAGTGAAGCATAGGCTATTGAGCCAGTAGGCTATTGAATAGAAGACACCTGCCCCTGCCAAGTCTAAAAAGAAAAGTAACGTTTCCACTCCATTCTGTTTGGATGCTACATGCCAGATTTGCTGTGGCAATACTTAGCAACATAGATCTCTCTGGGGAAATAAGCACTGAGTGCATAGTTGCTAGGTTAAAGATGGGGTAGGTGTCACTCTACTCAGCTTTCTCAGGACTGAGGCATTTCTGGACATGAGCAGATGCACATCTTCAGCCAGTTAAGGAATATTAAAGTAAAAATTTTATGATGTTCAAGATGAGGTGGACACCTTCAGGTGTGCAGCTTTGCACTTAGGCACCTGTATTTCAGTTATATGCCACATGATAAGCATAGGTCCTTTTTGGGATCAGTCCTCCATACCTTCTTGGTTTCTTTCACCTTCTTGGTTTCTTTCACATTCTGTTTTCCCAGAGGACAAAGGGTTTCAAGAATGTTTCTGATGCAACCTGCATAAAGAATTAATTGTCTTTGGAGAATACTTTCATTCTTTACTTCTGTCCTCATTACAGATTTTTAAACCATAAAGACAAATCTCTCTTTTCCCCATGAACATGTTATCAACATGGAGAGTTCATATCACATGGTATTCTTGGGGTTAAAGAAATTGCAGGAATTTAAAAAAAAAGCTTGAACTGTTCAGTAAAAAATAATTACTAGCATACAAAATGTGTTCTTTAACTTTTCATTTTAGGATATAAGCCAACAATTAACTGCTTATTACTAGGAAGAAATCTCTACTAACAGTTTATTTTCCAGCTATGAAATTTACTTTTTCTTTGCTTGATAGTGTCTCTCCTGGTCACTGATGTACATGTGATCCTAGACAAGGAGACCATAGACTAGGGCACTGATGCAATTTGGTCATTTCCAGATGAGTACCAGGAACTGTCATATTTTTGCAGAGACAATGAACAAAGAACAAATCTGCTGTTATCTGTTAGAAGATGATGCCTGGTCACAAAATAGTAATTGATGAGATTCAAGCTCTCATTTCTGCTCAACTCTGAACTACTGCTAGCTGATCCTTCTGGCAGTCCTTTCAGTCACCAGCTCTTCAGGAAGAAGGTGTGGTTCTGCACAGAAAATGTAATAGTCGTATATGCTGAGCAGGAAGACACCATGAATGGCAGGGATAGACACGGGAACAGATAAAACATTTTTCTGGGGTGAACACGGAGTTTAACCTGAACAGAAGGGCTGAGCATACACACACCAGATTGCTGTTATGAACAGACGGCTGTACGTCTCGTGTAAGCAGTAAGGCCTGAAAGTGCCCTGATGGAGCATGAATGTACAATGTAGTAGAACAGCATAGACACCACCTCCGTCCCATCTCAGGAGCAGAGATGACTTTAGAAGGAAAGACATCTCTTGTCCCTTCTTTGTAGGAATATGTGTTTACTAGATCTATAGCTAAACTGGATAAGGCGAAAGGAAAGGTAAGAAAAAGTAAACTGCACCATAGTTGCAACAATAGTAGTGGTTTGTAAGTAAAGTTGCACATTTGGGGATTTCAGCAGTTTTCCAGTCAGATGTTGAAGTTCTGGGATGTTACATTATAAACAGCAGTGTTCAAGGCTTCCTAAGTGAATGCTCAATATTTTACAAGAAGACTTGAAGCTCGGCTACAGCAGAGCAAAAGTAGGAAATTCAGCTGCAGACATCTCCCCAGATTTGGCATCCTCTCTGTTTCCCTATAAATAATTTGCAAAGCAAAAGCGATAACCTTTGGTCACTGATGTTGTTGTTGGGCCTCTAAGACCCCACCCTCACTACCAAGGGAAATACTTTTTGTAAGCAATGGAAAAAAGGAACAAGGCACTTTGGGATTTCTAGTGGAGAATTAATTCAGGTTGTGCAAACCTAGTGGAAGGGAACCCTTTGCAAGCTTTGAGGCCCATGTAGGCTTCATCAGCAATTCAGAAACACATGAAAGTGATGTGGACAGGCAGACTAGGTAGTTAGTGTGAGCTTGTACAGCCCAGGAAAAAAATATCAGACTTTGATACAGAGAAATGTGGAGTATTTTACAGAATATGAAATCTCTTTTGAAGTTTGCTAGAACCACTGGGCCCTTATTGAATGCAAAAGAGAAATTTGATGTGCAATACCAACTCATATACAAAGAGATTAATTTAGCATTGTAGTCATTTCAGAAAAGTGGCACAGAAGATGAGAAGAAGCTCAAATATTAACCTGAGAAAAGATCCTTCTTTTGTTATAAATTATGATTGGGAAGGATTTAGGAGCTAAGCGGTTCAGTTTGCCTGCAGTAACTTGTCAGTTTAGGACCCAAAATCTTACTCTTGAGGGTATTGAGCGCACCTCAGGATGATTCACCCATTTTTTTTTTCTCCACAGAAAGTGGTTCAATGCAACTCTGCAATCTAAATTATATAAAACTGGTACCAGCTAAGATGGATTTTTCTGCTACTTATCAGAATACTTCCATGGAGTGTATATTCAAGTTCAAAGGAGAAGGAAAGGGAAGAAGAAGGATGTGGTGAGCAAGGTCTATATAGATGCTTTGATCCCTCTTCCCTCACTACCACGCCACCCTGTCTCTCTCAAGATCACATTTCTGTTTCCATTGAATAATGTTCATCTTTTCTACCTGTACCAGCATCCTTCATAGCGATGGCTTCAACTGGGGTCTTGATCATCTTAGCATATAGTACTTACCTTCTTAAAGAAGGTTGGTGCAAAATTGTTTATATTGCTGGTGAAACCAAGAAAATGACAAACAGTAGAAGAGTTAAATTATGATATGTGTGCATACACTCCAGACATGAAAATAGTGCCTTTCTAGTTTTGATTTTCCTGTTCCTTAGATAAAAGTTTGCTGGATTTCTGTAAGAGATTAGACTAAGGCCTTACCTGATACTTTTCAGATCAAGTTCCTATTGACAACTAGCCCTTACCCAAGAAGGACAAACTCCAGTAGGAAAAGACCCAATGCACATTTAATCTCACAGCTCCAGATATGGACCACAGGGAAAAAAAAAACAAAACCAAACCTCTGGTTTACAGTCTTATGCTCCCTTACAATGTCCATTAACTACAAGCTGGAGCATAGCAAAATAGGGTTGCTATACAAAATTCTGTTACACAGTACAATGTAGAAAAAGTAAAATTATACATAGCAGAGTAATACCTGGTACAAAACAATGCAGTGCTACTGATTAGGCTTATGACCTAAGAGGAGCAATGTCCCTCTTCCCCCATTACTACCCCAATCACTGCTAAAGAAATAAGGCTTTTAGTAAACCTTTTGGTTCTGGTACAGCCTCGGCTATAATTCTGATGCTCAGTTACATGCTCGACAATGTGTCTTTCATCTAGCCAAAAATCTCACTGCTAGCTAGCAAAAATCCAAACTCTATTGCACATACCTATGATGTAACTAAAAGATTCTTGGTCAGGATGCCAGAGGCATATAAACATTGGCAGCACTGCCGCTTTTGCAATCCACAGTGGCAAAAGGATTGCTGCTAGTTTACAAAACACAGCAGCTGACATGCTCCTCTTGGTTGTCTGCCAGCATGCTGTCCTGAGATCCCCTCTCACAGTCTTTTTTGACTTTGACACAATCAAACTGTGGTACAGACCTGTCCCCTGACTGTCCTCAGGTCTGCTGCTCCATGTAATCAGACTGTCAGTGGTGGCAAGCGTGAGGCTGAGGGTGGGATGTGAAGGAAGTCACGTGAACCCTGAATCATGAAGGATGATGACAAAGAGGTAGAAGACAGGTCAAGTAGGAAAGATGTTTGTTGGGTACCATAGAAAAAGTTTTGTATTCTACCCTGTATTTAAACATGATCTTAATTAAAACATGGAGGCCAAATCCTTCCCTTGGACATGTATCCATGAGTAATTCCTAGTAACTAAGAAAGGGAAGAGTTATCTTGACTACACAGTAATTAAAAAAACCAGCATCTGACTAATAGGATTGCAGCCTTCCAGCAAGCCTAAAGGAACTGTGGGCTTATCAGGAATGCCAGCTCTTATGTCATCATTAACTAATGACCAACTATTCATACCCACCTAGAGATGAAAGTAAAAATTTGCACATTTAATATCTGCTTCTTCTTATAGTTTCCCTAACACACTTAGAAAACAGAAACTTGTAGTAGGGCCTGACCCTGCATTCATAGTAAATTCCTATGAATGCCAGTGTGATATGAGGGCATACAAAGAATACAAGCCTGGGAAACCAGTATGTGAGAATTTCACACTTCAAGTTCTAAAATAAAAAGGTGCATTAAAGTTTTAGTGTGTTATAAGTGCAGATGGTCCTGAAGGCTTTTAGAAATACCAAAACACTCAGTCCTCAATCCCATGGTAATCACATTGTTAGTTGATTGTATCTGTGGATGTGTTTAACCTCTTAATACAGAGCTTTCTATGTACTTTTTACCCTCTTCTTTTAAGCATACATGCTTAATCATGGTTTATGACACATGAAAACCTCTGAATAGATAACTAAATGAAATTAATTTTTTGAGAATATGTATGTTGTAAATAGCCATGAAGACAAGTTGACAAAAGCATGCAGCTAAAGACGTACATCAACTCCAGGACCATGTGAAGGGCAGATGTAAATCCCTACTGTTTGACTTCTGTACAGGAAGCAGACAAGGTTTATATAAGCATTTATAAATCTGGACACAAGCTTGAAAACTTTACAGAGCAATAATGAGTAACTAAGAGAATCACAACCTAGAATTACACATGAGTGCGTGTGAATTCTGCTGTGGTATAGGTACCTTGTTTGCCTGTGCAGGTGTATATAGCTATGTAGCCAAAATAAGGGCGCTGCTACTTTCCTTACCCTTGCAGCCAAGGTTTTCTTTATAGTTAAGGCATGGCTAGAAATACAGGCTTCGTGTAGTCAGTAAAGCAAGGTAAGGTTTGGTCAATTGTCTCTGACCTTTGAAGAAGTGTACTTAAGTTGTTCAGTGGCCCTTTGCTGTCAGATACTCTGGTTAAATTAGAAAATGTGGTTTAACTATGTGAGTTTTGTTACATGGGTAATGAATTAGACAGTCAGTTTGCAGTACATGTGCATTAAATGTGATTATTTGGAAAAGAACTGCTGATTTATTTAAGAGGGAATTTTAAGGTAATTTTCTCCTGTGGGGAGATTTTGCCCTGAACAGTTTGTCTTCCTCTCCCTTGCCAAACACTGCTCTCTAGCTACTTCCCCATTTGAACTCTCCTAAATTCACTGGATGGCATTTTTTTTACAAGACCAACTGGGAAAAAAACCTCTCTCAGGCTTACTCATTTCTGAATCTGTCCTGCTCTTCACTGGTAAAAGTGCTAAACATGAAACAATGTTCACCTATTTATTCCCTAGCAAAACCAGTCTGCAGTATGCCTATCTCTTGAGTTGTCAGCCCTTCAGGGTGGGGATGGTTTTTATTTGTATAATCCAGCACTGAACTCCTTGGCAGGACACCAAGCAAAAGAATTAAACAACATTATCAACTCCAAAGGGGCAATCATTTGTTACATCTAAAGAGAGGACATTTATTTTCTATGCTGCTTTTGAGTATTGCTTCCATTTAAAGAACGTGGGGCCAGGCTCTTGGCTAGAATTCATTTCAATAACATCCTGGTGATCTGCACGAGCTGACAATCTATCTGCTGGTAGGGATTTAGGGGATCACTAGTCTCCCTTTTTCCCTTTAAATTTCAAGAAAGAAAATAAAGAAGAATCTTCTAGACTAATACCCTGCACAGTGTGCAGCTCAGGTACATGAGATCTGTCCCACCTCTGCTGGCTCCTTCTGCAGATCAGCCCCACTGCCTGCAGCACTCTCCAGGAATCAGGAGCACCACAGAATCCAGGCTAGAGGTGCCCAAGGCAGGGCTGGATGGGGTCAGCCATGCCTGGAGAAGGTGGTGGTAGCCCCAGGCCAGGGAGGAGCAATGATGAGAACTGGCCCAGCCTGCTTGGAGTTCAGGGTGCCAGCTTCACCACTGGTTCCCAGCCAGTGAGAGTGAAAAAAGCAGAGGCTTTCTTCACAGGATTTTTGGAAACCTTTGGTGGAGAAATACTGGCATGCTTTTTAATCCTTTAATGTGAAATAAGATTTGGGATGGGCCACAACACTCAGAATTATGGGAGAGTTTTGTTAGTCACACAGATTGTCCAGTGGGATTTCAGAAGATATGCCGAGAAAGAAAAACATTCTCATTCATCACATTCCTATGTGCAATTCCACACATTCACAGACAGGAGCAGACTGTTTTCCCACTGTGAAATCTGACCAAACCTTGTTGAGGTTGTGGACAAGGTCTGAGTGCAGCTGAATACTCTCCAGTTCTGGTGAAATCAGCATGAGGGTTTCCTTATTGCTTTGATGTAGAAACAGAAGGAAACAGGCTGAGAGAAAAGAAAAAAAAAAGATTTGTTCTCAGGGGTAGAGCTCAGAGAAAAAAATTGAACCTCGTGTTGATCAGTCAGTTTCCACTAATAGCTGACTACCTGCAGCACCTGCAGGCGCTAGAAAAAGTATGTGTGAGGGGTGGGAGGGGAGAGGAGGAAGCTGGGGTCTGACCAGGGTACAGTACTGTTAGAATTGGTATTCTGCAGCAATGACTGTAACAAATAACTTAGCAATGTTTATTATATGCTGTGCAAGGGGCGGGAACAGTCATATAAGGTAAATACACAAAAGACAGGCTGATTTGAACTTTGGCCTGATTCTTCTCACTGTTTGCTTGGTTTACACTAGGATAATAACAATAACGCTAAAGAAGTCTCTTGATAAACACTCGCGTCAGTGAAGCGGGTGTTAGTCTCATCTTCCACACACTCTTCCTGCCCGTGATCATGCTGGTCCTTTCAGTCTGTGACTGACAGCCACTCTGCAAGCATTTGGGTGCAGTTAGATGCCTTCACTTACCTTCTGCCTAAGCCAGGAGGTGACACACAGGGATCCCCATGTCACAGATTCATTTTCTTCAGAAAAACACAGGGAAATGAGCTGCCATAGCTCAATTCTGCTCCCATTCCCTCCAGAGTAAACTCAAGGCATTGCAGTGAACTCAGAGGAGATAATTCAAAGGGAAACAGGGCAACTGGCCATGGTTTGGCTGAATAAACTTAAACAAAAGAATATCTGGCTTCTTTTAGATTTAACTGAAATAAATTTGCTTCTCAAAGCTTAGTTCCTAGGCTCAACTCCTGTTCCCTGTCACCCTATGAAAAGACACTATTGCCAGATGAGCTTCCAGCAACTGCAATTCAAGGCACGTTTATTTGGTGGCAGTGCTGGCTTAGTTGACTTATCTCTTCTCTCTTCACCACTGGTTCCCTCCTCATACCACCTATCTGCTGTGCTGGGACAAATGTTTGCTCCATTGTACAGAAAGTATATCAGGGAACTGATAAGGCTGAAAAATAACGCAGCTTCCCCCCACACTTCCAAGGTTGCTGTTCAGGGAGATCAGTTCCACAGGCTGCTGGGAGGGTGCAAAGGATGGGACAGGGAACCCCAAGGGTGTTCAGATATACCTAAACATGGCTCAGCAAAGGTTGGAGAGTGAGGTGCCTATATGAAACCTGATGTAGACACCCCCATTCCCAGCTTTGCACTGTCAAAGTAGATGTGCCAGCTTCCATCAGACACTGGTGGGGCTGCAGGGACCCCTCTGGAACTTCTTTTAAATCTGAGCTGCCACTCCAAAGAAACTGTTAGGCTGGGGTAATATCTCTGCTTTGCACGTTCACCTCTAGCACTTTATCAAATTACCATTTCCAGGATGGAAATGACCTCTGCTGCCTGTCTTCAAAGGTACAGCAGCAGTGCACCAGGTTTGTCACCAGAAAGGGTCAATCAAACACAGATTTAAGCAGAACAAAACAGTTCCTTTCAGATGAAGGTTTCCTCACACAAGGTCTTTTCCCTTTTCTTTAAGTTATACATGCAGATCAGCACATCATCGGCTCCTTGGGCTCCTAACAGCTTCTCTCCATGCTGAAAATGCAATTTTTGGGAAGCTGAAGAAGGTCTATAGGTAACCAAAAAGAAAAAAATGGTTTCTTTTCCTGAGCCACAGACAAGGGACAACCCATGCTTGCTGCTTATGCAAGTGCCCATTAGGCTGTGCAACCCTGACACTGCTGTAGCCAGAGGACTGGAAATGCTTGCTTTGCCTTCTCATGGCCACCCGGCACGTGTTGGTTGTGAATGCAGTGTGATCAATGGTGTCTCGATGCAGCTGCAGAAGCCATCAGGAGTGTGGTCCCACACAAACAAATACTTGCCTCATCACTGTTATCTGCTCACATGGGCCCAGCTAGCAGTACGTGTTGGCAGGGCAAGGATGCTTCACTGCCAAGTTCAAGACAGCCCTCCAGCCTTCTCCCTGAGTGAACACACCTGTAAGGGAGCATGTGTGGAAATGGGGGAGGGAGGGGAAGGAATGCAGCAGCCTGCTGACAGTAGTGCCTTGCAGTGCAGGCTTTCCGCAGAAGAGAATGGCGGTACATTTCTGCAGGGATTTAGTGTGGCCCATGTGACATCCTGCCTAGGCAGCTTTTTCTTACTGTTAGCGGGAAGTCATGATTATAACTGATCCCCACTGCTGGCTGGGCTGAGGTGGATAATAGAGCCCTGAGGCTGTGAGGGGAGAAGGCAGCTCTACATCTCTTGCGTATCACCCTCATCCCTAGTAAAGGGCATGGACAAATTAGTCAACCTTAAGGGTTATACTAATTTATAGCAGCAAAGAATGGGCCTCTGAGAGCCATTATGCTAGGCAAGGGTAATTGGAGAGCTAACACCCTTTAGCTAGATGTCCTTCTCTGAACACCTTGTACGTGGGAACTGCCAAGAAGCCACCAAATGGCACCAGTTTGGATAAATTCCCTGTTGGGCAGATCCTCTGCCCCTCATCCATGGTAGCATTACATCCTTTTAGCTAAAAGGTGCTGGCATTTACCCATGTGTGCGTAGTACGGGTCTGTTCTAAGACTGATGATAACTTATGTCTCTCCCCTGTTACACACAAAGTCCCTTATTGTGAAGAACCAGGGCTTCAGTTCGATTTATAGACAACCAGCCTGGTTTCTGCATTTCCCACAGCCACTCCTGCCCCCTGTGCTTGCAACTGCTGACTTAGGCTCTCGTGTTTGATCTCAAGTACCTCTTCTACTATTTTGCAATGGTCTCAGCTGCACAGAAGATAAATTGACCAGGGCACATCACCCCATCTACCCACTCTGTTCCCAGGAGAATCTGCAGGAAAAGTGTGGAGAAGCGATTATATAACACATGAAGAGCTTTTCCAAGACGTTAAGGTGGAAGCTGATTACTGTTTGAATGGTAGATACTTGCTAACTTAGCCACACCTTTGCTTCAGGTACTCTTGCAACAATTAGCAGTTTTGCCTCTTCCTGTAAACCTGATGGCTGACTCAATATGTGCCAGTAACTATTTTTTTAACTATAGCAAGCTCAATGGCCAGCCAGTTGAATGTCTGATGCTCAAAAATGTGTAGCAGAATACAGTACAGCATACAGAAGTAAATGCTATGATATGAAATCAGCTGGCCTGGATCATTTTTTACAACTGTAGGCCTTTCCATGCATCTGTTTTACGAACCACAAAGACCACATTATACTATGAATATGGTAGCTTAAATTTAAAGTAAATTTCACTGGGATTGATTTCCACTGATACCAGACTGAAGGAGATTAGAATTAGGCTCTTATTCCAGATTTACACCAGAAGAACTAACAGCAGAATATACAATTTTCTTCCAGTAATATCTAATGATTAAATAAAGTAAAAATGAAATTTGACAAGCAGCTGGTTTGATAAAATTTATAGGCACAGAATCAGATTCTCTGCCTCTTGCAATTTACATAGTCATTCAGACCAACACTAAGTGACTTTAACTCTCTACTATTCTACGCCAAGGGTGCCTCCTGCCCAACATACTAAAAGTAGAAATTAACGTACAATGCATGGGGCAGTATGGAATCAGGTTCTGTAGAATTACATTGCATCCTTACTTGAGAAAATTTATATCCATGAAAGTTCTTATATTGCAATCATGACAGTGTGTAAAAAAGAAAGGTCCTATGGTCATTCTGGAAAAAATGGAGTATGAAAAAGGGGTACTTTGGAAAATCATTTCACCACAATTATTTTTGGGGGTAGAAGGCTGCATCTTCAGCTTCTGTAAACTGACCTTAATCCAAAGAGCACTTGAGAATGCTAAAGAAAGTGTGGCAGGAAACAGGATGGATAACTCACTGCTTTGTCTACCCTGGTGTATTTTCTGTGCTACTAAAATAAAGAATCATTTGGCTTCTAATATTTATGACAAGAACCTTAAAGGGAGATTCTGAGGAAGCATGAGCTTGTGCCACTGCAAAATTCTGACACCAGAAAAGGAGGTGAGCATGATTCTTGGGATCAGCAGAGCTCTGTGTTTTCATTTCTAGAAAGCGTGACAGGAGAAGCAAAAGGAGTTCAGAGTGCACTGGCCACTTCAGACCAAGCGGTATTTAAAAGAAGGAAGGATCAAGAAGCTGGCTCAGACACTGTAGCCAGGTGCACATCTGGCAGGGAGACTTCAGCAGGCCTATGTACTAGAGAACTTTGCGATCAGTGTGTACTCTGATTAGACAGGACAGCTAACTAGTCAGGAAAGGGAAAGGATAAGCACTGAGGTTTGCAACATGCAGCAGGTACACTTCACATAAAGCAGCACGATGCTACTTTGTCCACTACACCACATGTTTTTTAACACTGTATCTATCCTAATTTATTCATCAGTCTGACTGCAAGCAAAAATATGAACTGAAAGTATACACAAATTGCTGCAAGACAAGATGGAGCAGGACATACAGGACATTAGCTAGTTTGTCATTGATCCTGCACACCTTCACTAACTCCAAGGCAGCTTGCTCCACTTCGGTTGTGGAGAGATACTTTGCACTTACCATAGAGTTGAAGTCCAAATGTAGGACTAAACCCAGTCTAGATGAAACACTGCAGATTTACATATAGCATTCCCATGGAGATAAGCCTTCAAGAGTCCACTGAAATACAAATTTAGCTTTACTTTGTTATTACTTCTAGGAACTTTTTTTGCTTAACACTCACTCATAATGTGACCAATATATTATGGTAAATTGCATTAGACACTTATGTCACATATACCTAAAATAAAAAAGGAGCTAAATTAGAAGGTAGAAAATAATCAAGGAAAGTAATTAATTAAAGCTAGGGAAGTACAATAATCTTATGACCTTTAATCTATGGCAGGTACTTCATCCTGAAGACCCCACCTCCCTGGCATGCTTCTCGTACATTTATCTTAATATTTAAATTACTTGCTTGCTGACCAACAGCATTCATGCTTTAGGTGACTGCAAAAGGAAATGGCAAGAATGATATAGAGTCCACACTGAAGGGAATGGTTGAAGCCTGCTATCCACACAGCTGTGCAATGAGAGGACGTTGAATTATATTGCCATGAAAGTTCAATTTTCTTCAACTTGTACCAAGCACCACCCAGAGACGTGGAGCACAATGTCTTTTTGAGGGCTACTCTCTGATATTAAGGAAAAGAAAGGGAATGCAGGGAAACTAGCACTGACTGTGGTGTTCACAGAGATGACACAGAGAGAGAGAGTGCACATCCTTCTTTATGTTACACTTTTCTTGACTAAGAATACAATTGTTTGTCCTTCCCCAGCATCACCTTTGTGATGATGGGAAGTGTGGATGGGTGCCAAAGTGTTCTTCACCCTGTCATGGAATATGCACACGATGGTTAGTCTTTTGGTGGACAGCTAGAGGCAGCATCAGGCTGCTCTTTCCACTTGGAATGGGCTGGGATATGGCAGCTCCTCTTCCTACTACAGGCACCATTTCAAGTCTGTTAAGAGAAAAAGGAAAAATCCAGTTAAGAAACCCAGTTCCCCCAGGAAACAGCTTGAGATAATTTTATGACAGATCTTCTGGAAAGCTGTTACTCCAGACTATGAGGAACTGCGATCTGAGCAAGAAAAACAGTTAAATGGTAGGTCAGCTGTCCATGACACAACCATTTCATGTACCTTTGCATTTAAAACCACAATTTGAACTGGTCATTGCTGAACTAGTTTACAATACAAACAAACAGGCTTCACCTTAGAGTTAAGCAGGCGTAACTTCCACAGCAGTGCTCTAATGCAACTAATTTCTATCACTGCTAAAGGAAGAAAACTGTGAGCTGACAGAAACATGCATTTCCCCAGTCACATGGCAAACACAGCATTCAGCTGTTGTCCTATGTTCAGAGGCATTATGAAGACAAAGTCTGTTATGAATAAAAATAAATACTCTCCTGACAGTTAGATGAAATACCAAACAGAATAGAAAACAAAACAAAGCCAACACTCTGCCAGCTGTCTCCAAAGTTTTCTCGTTTCTGCAATAGAGGGCTACCACACTGAGGCAGGCGCTAATGCGTGAGACTGCCTGCTGCTGAGCCTGAATTTAAGCTATAAATTGTAGCTTAAATGCTCTAGTCCTGTGACTGGCGGAGTCTGAGTCTTTCCATAACAGGACAGAGGTCTTCTGAGTACCTGATCTTGCTATGCAGTACAACCTGGAAACAGGACCTGGGAAGCCAGGTGAAGGCAATCATGCCGCTTAGGTGGGGGGTATATTGAGGAAAAAGGCACAGAGCAGGGTGAGTGCCTCTTCTGCAGTAGACCAGACATTATGCTGGCTTTGCCACAGTGTGCCAGCTCTGGAAGCTGAGGCTAAATCTATCACTAAGTCTTCTGGATTGTTTTAAATGAGCTATTAGCAAGCTTGCCTTAGGGAAAGAGACATGGTCACATCTTGAAGAACTGGCCATTTGGCCCTGCTGGTAAGCTACCCATCAGCTCACAAAACCCATGCTCACTGTCACAGAGCATGTGAGCCCATGCTTATGTGTCACGAGCCTTGTGACACCCCTCGAGATGACCCAGCCAGCACCAAGGCAGGCTGATACCTCAGGCCCTGTCCCTCAGTCCTGCCCTGCATATTCTGACAAGGCTCTGGATATCCTAGTTAGACATCCCTTTGTCTAAATTTTGGCAGCAACAGAACCATGAGTATGACACGCAGATCAGAAACAGAAAAACAAAACATCAGACAAAGGCTGGGGGAGGTTTTGTTGGAGTTTATTTAATAAAAGCAAAGTTGGTTATCACAAGGAATAAAATATCATATGAATAAAAAGAACTCTTTTCAGCTGTCTGTTTAAACTTTTCTGTGCACCTTTTCCTCTGTAAAAATCTTGAAATATGCCTGCCTCCATTTACAATGCGCCGATGTTGCAGTTTACATCCAGTCCTCTGAGGCACTTGGATGTTACTGAGTATTGCCAGGCAACTAGAGCTCTCAGTGACATAAAAGAAATTTGGGATCTTCTGCAGAAGATAATTAGTATCTAGATGGATGCTCTGAGAACCTGATTCAAAGAGAGATGTGTGACTTCTCTACTTACACACCTGTATCCCTTGGAAGAGTGATGTGTAAGTGCGTCCTAACTTTCCTGGTAAAAGCATTAACATTTTTTGTGATCAGGCCCTTTCTGACACAAGCTGAAAGTCAAACAGAGTATTTCAAGAGTGAAAGCAAAGCATCCATACAAAGCTCTGTCTTTAGCCTGAAACAGCAATGAGCTCGTGTCCTGATAAAAGGCTAAACGCTGAGCAGAGCTAGCAAGATCAGAGGATTTCCTCACAACACAGTCTCAGCCGGCTTCGATACTTTGCTTCATTTCACACTCTAATAAAAACATCCACTAAGCAGGAATGGAAAACTTGCTTCAGTGGCAGGCACCGGACCACCCTCCTGCCAGCCGGCAGGGAAACTCGTGAAGCAGCCAGCGACCTGCCCTGCTGCATGTTAGATAGGTGCCCAGCTCCCTGGGAGAGTAGAAAGTAAAGTTGAGCAGCACAGCCATTCATTAGGTAGCCAGCTGCAGATGCCAGGCACTCCTTTCACTCACACACGAGGAGATGATTTGAGTCACCTCCCTCCCAGGCAAGCCAGCCAGAAAAAAGCCACCAAAACCAGATTTTCTGACAAGGCAGGGATGTTCCACACAAACAGTTTCATCATCAGAGCAGCATTTGCCAAAGGAAAAGGGTTTCCCTGGCAATGAGGTGGGGAAGAAGCATCGCAGCATAAGATTAAAAGGAGGACAGAAGCGTGCATTGCCTGAGAAGGCATCCTCTTCCTATTTGTAGCTAGGTCAGGAGATCCTTCCCATAAAGGGTTTTTGTGCACCAAGTATGAGCTCTTTTCCTCATGCAAGCAAGCCAGGACAGGTCTGGCGTGAGTAGGATGGAGGTTTTTGGGGCCACACCTAGCTCACAGAAACTTGTATCGGAGCCAGCTGTGGCAAGTGCCAATAAAACCTGCAATCAGTGGCAGTTTTCATACTAAATGTGTCCAGGCTGACTTTCCTTTCAAAACAATAGAGGATGAGACTGCAAAGTATGTAAGCAGGTTGATTTTTTACAGGACATTTTAGAGCACAGGCCTGTATTTTGTTGAGGGGGCTGAGATGCTAGGCAGTCCAGCACAGGAGGAACTCCCTGATGGACAGGGTGCAACCCTGGGGACCGAGAAGGTGGGATGAAGGAACATCCCCTCCCCACCAAAGAGCAGTGTTTGGAAGAAGGGCTGAGGGGAAGGGTGTACACCCTGCATTTAGTGCCTCATCTCTTTTACTTGCTAATGACTGAAACCAGTGGCAAACTCATATCCCTGATACAATCTTGGGACTCTACTTTAGGCTGGAATTGGCTGTTGCAACAGAGCTGGGTGAAACAAGATGGTTCTATTGTTTATTCACTAGAAGCTGCAAGTTTCAGGTTGGTCACCAAAATGAGATCTATTATTTACACAGATCTTTAGAGAAATTAAACATCCATCATAGTACCATAACCAGTCAATTTAAAACAAAATCCAAACCTGAAAGTCCTCCAAAGCCAGGATAATGAAAATGGGCAAAAGCAATATCAATATCCCCAGAGAGATACAACTGTATAGTCAAAAGAAGAATTTGGCCACATTCTGTGCTTTCACAGTCCCGTCAATATTTATTTGTTATGACTTGCACTCACATGACTCTAAGCACAGTAGAAACTGTTCATTGAACATGTCCAAAATCAATTGACCTTGACTCCAGTACTGGGTGAGAATTAGGCAAATTACATATTTTTAACTTGCAGATTTCATCAGGATTAAATCGTATGCAAAGGAACCCAAATGTAATTTGATAATATAGAAGTTTGTTTTCTACTTTTTCTTAGAAACTTGATCAGTATGTTTCTCTCCAAAACAAAAAACTTTTGCTCCCAAGCAAAGGCCAGGCATTGAAAATTTAATCCAGAGGAATACTTTTTTTTAGGACATTGTAAGCACCAGAAAACAAGCCATTGTAAGACAAGTGCAAGTGTAGCCTTAACTAGAGCTGTCGATATCAACAAGGCTTTAGTAAATGCTACGTGAGTCTAACGACTTTGATTCTTATTCCAGAGACTTTAAGGTGAATTGTTATTCTACATGAAAACAATCCCATGTAACCCCAATTAATAGTAAACAATATTGAGCTTTCTTACGGGTTGCATGCGGAACAAAATGCATTGTCTTGGATTCTTCTTCATATTTCCCCTTTGTTATTTTTTCATCCATTTCTAATTTTGCAGCAGCCCCCACTTCTGCAGCAGCCAGAAGACAAGATCCCTTCATTGCATACAGTAAAGACTCAATGGCTGTTACTCTGATTTGGTGCTTACTGTGCATGCATCCTTTGCTATGCTGATGAACTGGCACTGAGGGCTTCAGAGAGGTCTACGGGCAAAAGTGCAGGGTGCCTTCTGCAAAAGCATTTCCTGAACCACACCTGACAGGACAAGCTAGCTTGTGAAAACCCCCATAGGCTTCTCTTGGTCAAAGCACTGATGCTCCTACATTTCTACACTACCACTCTGCTGGGCAGTAGTATTTCTCAAACACAGCCTAACAGGGAGGCAAAGGCAAAGGCACAGGCCTAGTGTTGAGGGGGGAGCTGAGAGCCCCGCTCCTCTCTGGGCCCCCAGAGACCCGGAGGAGCTGACGGCAGCGCAGCATGCCGCTGCTGACCCAGCCTGCCTGCATGCTGAACTGCCGCACCACAGAGAGAACTCTCATTTGTTCTAACAGGATGGGCGTACGCCGGGCCGCGTCCCCAGCCGGCGTAAATCACAGCAGCCCTCTTGAAATCAATGCAATTATGCCAATTTTCATAGATTCATAGATTTTCAAGTCAGAAGGGAGCATTGTGATTTACATGTTGGTTATAGCTGTGATCTATGCTGTAAATGAGGATTTATACCAGCTGTGAGGATCTAGCCCTTCGATGCATTTCAGGGAGTCTAATCTTTTAGTCAGATAATTTCTACAGAGCAGCTGCTTTGCTGCACACAATTTTTAGCCCTGCAGGAGAATAGCAGAGCCCTGCAGACCCACATGGAGTGGGAAGGATTATTTACACCTTGATAAGAGGCTGAGAGGAGCAAAAAAGAAACAACACAGAGTACTGCCAGGAGCAGAGGGCTGGGTCAGGGAACAACAGAGATGGTTGAGCAAGGAGGGAATGACAGCTAGATGGAAAGCACCAGCTCAGTGTGCCCTCTTCAACATGCTCAGGCAGCCCTAAGGCCTCCCCTTTCTCTCTCATCCAACAGACCACCTCTGCAGAAAGGCAGCAGCACTCTCCTCAGTCTCTTCTGCCTTCACAGCTTGATACTGCCAGCCTATGGCCATGTTGCAAATGTATGCCTCACAGCCTCAATAGCAATGGATCTCTGATCATGCAAAACACCTGCTGACAGCGTCCTCTCTGTCTTCTTGCTGCTCCTCAGCCCACTTCACTGTGACCATGTGCTGTCCCATACTCACTGGACACTCTGGCTTTGCCAGTATGAGTCCCCAGCAGGCTGATGGCACTGCGGAAGAAGTCCCTACCCTGTTCTGCTTTTCTGTCTGTGCTGTTCCAGACACCCCTGGCAGTTAAATGAAGGCAGGCACAGAAAGCAAGGCAGCAGCTTTTGAGGGACAATACCGTGTTTTCCTTCCTCTTGCAGCACCCGCTCAGCAGGGAACCTATAGGCTGGGTGCGATTTTGAGACCTCTCCCTGCTCCTTGCAACTCCTGGCTGTTTCCCAAGGCATCTTGCTGCTTCTGCCTGGCCTCCCTCAGCTAACTGCAGGCAGCCCTGACTGCAGGAGAGGAGATTGCTATGCCTGTACCTACACTTGCAAGGGACTACTATTTAGCAGACCCTTCAGTATAGTGCTTGACTGTCTCACAGGAGGATTTGCACTGATCATTTAGGGGGGTTACAGATATTAATCAGCAGTTTTATTTCCTTTAGTAGGTTTATTTCCCTTTGCCCAGTTTTCCCTATTTACCCCTTCCTACCACTAAGAAGATGGAGACACCTGAAGGTTAACTGTCACTGAGGGAGCACTGCACCAAGATTTAAACTAGTGTTTTCCAGTGCCTCCTTCTTTCACCATGACAGCTAGGAAAACCTTCCTTTCGTATTGCCAAAGCATCCCTACATGCTGCTTTCTGAGACAACACAGATGTGGGGATAAGGACCTGGCATGCCAATGAGCTCTGCATAGTAGCCTGACAGCACCTAAAGACTGACAGTGAGATCCCGAAGGACAGGATTAGTATGGGAGGAAAAATGAAGAGGCCTTAAGGAACCTTTTAGAAACTCTCTCCTTACTCAAAGAAAGAAAAGAATTAAAAGCGATATGAGTCCAGTCCAGTGCTCCAGGTAACTGGCACAGGCTGGATTTGACTTTACTGAGAAAACACGTCAAAGCAACGAATCTAGAGCTAGTCAAATAAGATGTGGTCATTTTGTCACATCTCACAAAACAAAATAGGACTGGCTTGAATGGAGCAATCCACCTGCATTGCAAGGAAGATGTTTATGTTGTAAAATCTTTGTAGGGAGAAAGGGGGTTAGTTTGGTCTACTTGTAGCCAATTGAAAGCATCAGAGGGCTGGCCAGCTCTCTTACTGTGCCAATCTGTCTGCTTAATCTTAACTCATCCAACTCAAACCAACGTGAGACAGAAGGCTGCTGTAAACTTAGGTAGGGCTGGGGAATTTGTGAGGTCTTAGTGAGAGAAAGAACATGTATTTATTTCATGGACCAGACTCTGGTCTGATGTAAACAAGTCTGGCTTCAGGGGCACTGATTGATGCTTGATGAGAACTGCCAATTTGTGGGGCCTTCTCAGAAACATTAAGGCTGCATTTTTGGGGTGTTGCAACTGAATGTGGGATTTCATGTGCTTTATTTCAATAGCTGTGTTTACCCAAGCAGGTACAGACATTTAACTTAAGCATTCCTAGAAGCTGAGTTAAAACACCTCTTTCCCTTTCTACACAGCAAATATGGAATGCAGTCTAAAATTTCTGAAGTCATGCAAAATACATTGAACTGCCTTTAAATCTTGCTCACAAATATAGCAGTTGGAGAACAAGGCCTGGTCTCTTCCATAGCTCCTAATCCAGCCCTTACTCCAACCCGAATCATACAAAATAGCTCTGGAACTGCATCAAGAATATCAACACAGAGTGATATCTTGCCATGATTAGTTCAATTCACAATGCTTAAGGAAGAGTCTATAAACACATTCACACACACATGCAGCAGCAGTCTACCAAATTATGCAAAGCGTTTACTTCATTTTTAGTTTTGCAATCAACCCTCAATTTGATTAGTGGCATGCTGACACTCACCTGGGAAATTTTTAAAAACTGACTTTTGCTGCTATGGATGCATGTTTCAGTCATCCTCCACCAATGCAGCAGCAACCTCACAAGGTCCCAGTGGGGGATGGAAAATATAAGGCAGTAGCTGGGAAAGGCACTGCTCCTTTTGTCTTTCTGGTTTACATCTGCACTAAATCCCACTTGATTTCTTTGCCAGGTTGGCTTGGACACAAGGAGCAGAGGGGGAACATTTAGCACTCACCCCCTCTGCACACACATACCCTCTTGGGAAAAACATCTCCATCTCTGGAATCTCTTTTGTTCTTTCCCTATTTGCAGACTGATGCTGAAGGATTTTGAAGCGAGGCACAAGAACTGCTATATACAACCAGTTACTTCCTAAAAACTCTTGATTTCTGATCACTGTTTAATTCCTTCCAGTGTCACCGTTAAGAATTACATTTTAAATGCCAACCTAAAATACAAGTCAGTGGTGCAGAAAATCCAAAGAAAGGCATTGCAAGTTTAGAAAGTAGGCACGTGCACAGCACACTGGCTTGCCTCTAAAGAAGAAAACAGTGTGAAACAGTAAGAAAGGTAATTGGAGACTTTTTGGACAACTGCTTTTTCGTGGTGTACATTTCCACAGGGATTGTGACTTGGCTGCATGGTGGAACTGAGAGTGGCACCACCAGGACATGAGAGGAAGGACTCCTAAAGAAAGTATGGAAGGTAGCTGAAAGTAATCCCATTTGCTCTAGAAAGCACTAGGAAGGCATATATTATTCAGGGATTGGTTACCACTACTCAATCACTGGAAGTCCTCAGAACCAAAACCTGAGCTTAGAACAGGGACTAATCCAAAACACAACCACCCCCTTAGCCTCAGAAGGTTTTGCTGAGCACACAAAATTGACGGCAAAATGAATTCTTCTAATTTAGAAGCAGAGGTGTCACAAAAATCTGCATATCCATTCTGGGGAGGAAGACCACCACTTTAAAACCAAACTAACATTTCAAATCAGAACAAAAAGCAAAAGAAAGAAATGTTTCTGCAGGACAAGATACTCTGTACTTCTGCAACACTGAGGCAATACAAATATGGAATATGTAGATAGAAATATGTAAAAGCAAAAGGAAATGTTGCAATAGAAAAGTCCAGATCTAAACGAGGAAATCAGAATGGAACATTTTCACTTGCACAAATGAAACCATTTGACATTTTCACAGTGAAATGAGAAAGTCAAAAAATAATTGTTTCTCATTTTCCCATTTTAAATTTTGACACATTTCCACAAAATAATTGCATTTTGACAAAAACACTTTTACCAAGAGAAGACCACTCCACTGATCCTTTTATCCCCAATCTGCTCTACTAAAAAGCTTCCCACAACAATACTGTATGAGGAAAATCTTTGCTGCCTTCTCTTGCACCTGTGCACTTCCCTAGAAACTGCTCCCTCCCTTGAATTTCTAGCCTGCTTCTGTAGCACCAACTATTCCTTGCTCATCTGTTTCAAGTTGGAGAAGAATCTCATACAATTGAAGTCATCAGTGTACCCATGGATTATGATAGATCTCATATTTTCTAATCTAAAAATTCAACTGTGGCAGTTAAAACTAAAGCAGGTAATTATTTTTTATTCCTGGATTCATGTCAGGTGTCTCAGTGAAACACTGGTTCCACACACATTTCCCCTGAATGACTCCATGTTCTGTCTCTTCTGTTGTTAAAAGAGATGTGCTGTTCTCTGCTTCTTTCCTCCAGTGAGTAACTACAAGGACTGCTATGACATGATTTCCTCTACTTGACTATCCACATCAATAAAGATGAAAAATCAAAGGAGATCATCTGGAAATAAACAACGGAATATGCACGATACATCGGACCACAAGCAGACCAGGTACAGCTCAGTGTAAGCCCACCGCCGCCAAGGACCACCTGAGAAGTTTTGGGCTTTGTAAAGGCTAAATTGGAGACCAATACTAAATGATCAGGGACTATGGCGTATTTGGCGGACAGCGTTCTCCCTTTGGGGTACTGGGAAGGAGTGCTATTCTGCTTACTGTCTGAAGGAAACACATTACTAGGGCTCTAGCTGCTTCTGCTGATGGAAGATACTACAACATTTTTCACAAAGGATGCATGTGCCCTAGTCAAGTCCCCACTGAGTACACGCTTTCAGTCTGCCTAATTCCTTCTTACAGCTTCCACAGAACATGACATTTTTCACTGCCTCTCCCCAACTGTTGTATAGCATCATTGTGTGCTTCCAAACACCTGACACATCATCTCTGTGATGAATGAAAGGGTTCATACAGATTATGTGCCCTCTTGGAGGCTCCAGACCTAAAGCCCGTCTAACTCTGAAATTTTAAAGCACGGTCTAATTTCCTGGAAATTCATGTAGAAATGAATGCATTCTGAAACTGAACCACGTTAAAAAGCAAGTGGAGCTTGACTTCTCTGGGTGACTCAAAACCTCATTTCTGCTTCTTCTACTGAACATTATAAAGTTCCTCTGGTTTGAAACATTCAGGCTCTGCTGGCCTACAGAGGCCTTTTACTCCCCTGGCACCTGTCAGTCTGCAACACAAAGTGCCAGGGGACAGTTTTACATAACCTGGAAGGAAAAGTCTAGCTTGAGTGGCAAGAGATAGAACCCCAGATCAGTCACTGGGGGAATCCTGAGGAAAACTGTTCAGGGACAACTTAGCACTGTAAGAAATGTGAAGAAAAAACGTTTCCCTATCTATCTTCTCCATTCAACTGCCTGGCTGTGCTATGAAGCACAAGACAGTAGGAGCACTAAGTAGGCACTGCAGTTGTGCAGCTTCACTGATTGCTGGCACTGATGTGGCTTCTGTCCTTGAAAGGCAGCAACTCCTTTTTGAAATTCTTACAAAATCTCAAAGTTCCCTGAGATGGGAAAGGGCTAAATGAAAAAGAAAGAAGGGGGAAAAGAAAGGAAAGGAGAAAATACACTGTTGTATGAGAGACAACAGTGAAATGAAGGGATGTGAGGATCACAGGATCAGACACGCATTGAGAGAACTGGATGGAGGGGACATCAAGCAGAGCACCCCCAATAGCATCCATCATGCCATGATGGCATCTAAGAAGCTGGTGGATGCAACTCACTGATGCTCTGCCCAGCAATGTGAGAGGATGATAGCACAGGCAGAGCTCCCACAGCTTCTGGGATTTAGCATCAAACTTCCCACACTGGGGAGGTGACAGGGAGATTCCTCGATTTTTTGAGCTCATTAGGATCCTTCAGGCTACATATTCAAGCTTCACCCTGAAAGACATTAAAGCTGAAGGAAGCACATGAATCCAGAAGCTGGAGCTTTAAGAAGCACAGCACATATTGCAAAGCTTGTAATAAAAAACACACCTGGCAATACCAGCAATCTTCCAGGTGCTAGTTAATCTTTGGGCTGCTTGGCATACAGGGTGAGAGGGGCCTACTGGGCAGAGAAGGCTTGCAAGCGGTAACAGGTCTGGTTATCAGGGTTGCTTTAACAGTAGTTTCCCTGCTTTCTCATGATGGTTTTAGAAAGAAATACATGTACCACAAAACCTAAAAATCTAAACTGAAGGAGCTCTGTGCCCCTCTTCTCATCTTCTTCTTCCTTTCTTTCAAGTTGTACAATACGTGCAGCACTAAATTTTGCATCAATGTATATTGTGTGAAATTGCTTACTTGAATATACAGTGTAAACAAGTGTGGGATTTGACTGGCAGATAGATTTGTAAAATCTATCATTTTTATGTAAACGGTTGTAAAATTATCTTTGTACAGAACATGGCATTTTGACATAGTATCCTTTGTCTAGCTCAGAAAAACCCAACAACAAACAATGCAATGCACAGCATATACTTTTTCAAACTATTTCTGGCATGCTTTTCATTTTGCATAGCGTATGGCTTTAGGCTGTATTACATGTTATATAGTAACAGTCAGTAACATTACATTTTTTTCAAATGAATTCATTTTTTATTACACAAACCCATTGACATAGCTGTTTTGTGTGTGTGTCTGTGGATTTCCCTCAAAAAGAACCAAATTGATCAAATAAAGCATGACAACAGTAAGTTTCCGCATTGAGCTTCAAGCTTTTGTCAAGTTCAGGCATACTTTTTTACCTCTAAAAACTGTAGAATTGACTTTCCTCTTGCCCATACTATGTTTATATTATTGCAGGTTTATTACTTTATTGAAGACACTGTCAGTGGATACCAGAAAACAGGAGATTGGAATCAAGTCCAAAGGCCATGCCATTAAAATACTGACATAACCAGCATGGCAGGAGTGAAAACATGCATATGAAGGTGGCCAAAACTGGGGATATGCAGCAGGATTTGTAAAGTCATACCAGCTAGCCTTTAGATTTCCACCAGACAGCAGAGAAAACAACTACTGTAGTGCTAACATTTCTGCAGTGTTAACTCTGAATTAATGGCAAGCAGAAAGAAGACACCATGAGTGGCATAACTTAACTGCTCAGATACACCTAGGGATATACAAACAGCAGACTACACTCCAGATGAATAAATAAAATGAGACAATACATTTCATCCAAATTCTGGTAAGACCCCAAATATATGATGTTCCCCATATTGCTGAAGGAGATCCCTTATTTCTTTGGGGGCTGTTGGAGAGCAGCTGCCACCATTGCCATACAGACAATAACACAGCAGCTGGTTGGTTTCGCAGATCTGGAGCTGCAGTGGAGCAAGTGCACAGATTCTTGCTGAAGTGACCTGCATATAATTACCCTATAAGCCTGACGGAAGCTAGTGGACCTCCATGACATCTTTCACCAGACCTTAGCAAAAGGTCTAGAGGTCCCAAGCTCTGGGCTGGCCTCTGATTTTATGAGGATTACACTTTGCATTTTTTCTGCTTGTGCAGGGCCCTTTTATAAACATCTTTCTTTTTCCTCTTTTGAATGAATCATGTCCTGTTTTAAACACTACAAAAGAAATGAAAGAAAATACAGGGAAACTTGCAAGGTTCTGCATAATGTGTATAAGAAATGAGTGTTTATCACTGTATGAATACCTAATTAGACCAGACATGTAGCTCAACATCAAAATAGCAAAATTGTGGGTTAAAGCATGAAGCATTCCACTGTTAGTACCGCAAAGGTACAGACAAGAATGTAATGAAAACCCTGTGAAGTAAGAACCATTAAGCAGTAAACTAAAAAATCCTGCAGAGATGAAGGCATGCCTTAGCTGGGCAGCCACTCTAATCCCTTCATTGCAATCCTTCTTGTTCTCCACTCATTCCCAGTTGTGCATTTATTCCCTGTCCTTGTAGGGATGTAGGCCTCCAACCTGAAAAGACATCTGCCTGTCTTTTAATTGAACTGAGCATGTGGCCATAAGGTATACACAAGGCAGACCTCTCAGGATAAATGCTGACCTGGTTTGTTAGCTTAGATCTGACATCACACTCATGTGGTTACACTGCTTCCAGCCCTGGCTGGCTTGTGCTGGTTAGCGTGGAACTTGGGAAGAGAAAACCTGTGATCGCCAGCACTCAACCATACACCTAGGAGGACACGTCACTCTGTGCAGAGACTGTATGTTTATGTTTGATTTTGGGTAGAATTTAGAGCAGCACGCTGCCAAACACTCACAAAACCTGTTCTTGCTGACCATGGGATAGCATCTTACATGCCTTGTGATTTATTCTTCCAAGCAATAAGAACAAGTCCAAACATCAGATTAGCCTTAAAAGCATTACCTGAAAGAGCATGAGGGTAACAGAGAACTCATGGTGTAGTAAAGAGTGCCACTGTGTAAGAAGATGTGTACAACCTTACAGCACACACTTTGTATGGCATGCTACTTATAGGAAGACTTCAGCTGGCCAAAACATCCAAAATTTTCTGTCTCTTGGAGGTCCTGTTCCTAATGGTCCCTATTCTGACTCCATCTTTTTTTGGCACTCCACCAACAGATAAAAGCCAGTGAAGTAAAATTTCAGAAGTCGTCCTATCATCCCTGCCCTGTCCTTAGTCTTTTCCTCAGAAAACCTTCTTCTCTTCTTACCTGCTGTGAATCTCAGTGTCCATGTCCATTTCTCCTCTCTTGTACAGGAAAAACGGTAAACCATTCCCCCAGTATCTTCTTGAAATATAGTTTCCTTCTTTTTTACAGAGACTTTCTTCCACATCCTACTTTCTACTGTTTACTTCTAAATTCAGCTGATCCCTTCCTGAGCTTCTGCAGTATCCCTCATCCCAGGTGCCACTGCAGTTTATTGCTCTCTCCTACTTCCTGGGGATCTGACTCATCATTTTTGCTCCTTTGCATCAAAGCCTCATCTAATGCTTGGCCTCTCCACATGAAAAAATGTGATTAGAAGAGGTATGACTATCTAGCAAGCCCTGAAGATAACAAAAAAGGAGACAGGTTAAGGCCATCTATCCACTGCTTTCACATTTTTTTTTGAGTGACCTGAGATGGTCTATCCTGGGCAAGAACAGCAGCTCAGAACAGAACCAGCCTCACATTAAGAGGTGTTGCAGTCTGCTCCAGGCCTTTCAGCTGGTGAGGCGCATGCCGTGCGTTCTCTAACACACCCTCTGCAGTGACAGGGACACTCTCTGCCTTGGGCTGTTTTGTCGTTGGCCCCACTTCTGTCTGAACCCACTCCTGAGCAGCACCCACCTGAACTGTCCCATCACTGAGACAGCTCAAACAAGAGAGCAAAAACAGGTGTGAGAGAGGTTGGCGTGAGCCAAGCATGCCAGCCCAGATTCTCAGCTCTTACGCTGATTCACTGGTGATTGGGCTGCAGGCATGTCAGGAGGAGATTAGCTGCCTTATTCCACTATCCATTTTTGCGCTTCTCAGAGAAGCCTTTTGTTACATTCGCCTCTTTTAAACACCAAGCGGCGCGCATGCTAGATGTGGATGCCCCCCCTCCCCATGTTTAATTCTGCTTTCTGAACTGTGCATTTTGAATGCTTCTACAGTGTACCGCATGCAATTAGAGACAGTCCCACAGGGCAGAGGTGCAGGCTGCATTCTGAGA
Organism: Strix uralensis; assembly: GCF_047716275.1. Lineage (NCBI taxonomy): Eukaryota > Metazoa > Chordata > Aves > Strigiformes > Strigidae > Strix > Strix uralensis. Next base: position 42,258,519 of record NC_133973.1, read on the forward strand.
TATTCCTCTGCTGTAGAAAATAAACAACAGCCTCTGAGACTATTTCCCTGCCAAAATAATTTTAGCATTTCACTGTCACACAGCACGCAATCTGGGTGGGGAGGGAATATGCTGAGAGGTGCTGCTGTGCCAACCTCAGGAGGCTGGTTATTTTAAAATGCACCAGACAATTAATTAATTTTCCTTTAAAAAATGTTGCAAAAATGTAGTTCGAGGTATTACACTTTCATAACAAAGTCTCGATTATAAATGAGCCTCTCCTTTTCAGACAGGGCTGTAATTAGATTGCCTGTGGTGATGATGAATGGCCAAGGTGAATTCATTTCTGGGGAAGCGCGCAGCAACAACCCGTGTCCAAGAGGCAGGGCTACCTGCGGTCGCCACCTCAGGCACCCTGCCACGGCGGCTGGGAAAGCAGCTGCCTCGCTCAGGGGGCATGGGGCACCGGCGGGCAGAGCTGCTCCCCACAGGCAGCCGGTGGGCATCACCAACAGCCCCCAGCATGGAAAAGCCATGGCCACCCACTTCCCCTCCAAACCCATACCAGCCTTGCAGCAGCGTGGGGCTTGGCACGGCCTTCCAGGGCGGCTGCCGCCAGCCCCAGGGGGCTCAGAAGAAGGCGAGGAGCCATGGGCTGCGGGTCAGGACCTGTGGCAGCCCTGGCAGGCCCCCCCGCCCCAACGGCTGTGGCCACAGTGAACTAACTGCCATCGCCTGCCCCGCTGCCCTCACCCCCCCACCTGGCCTTCCCCCAGGCAATACCGAGGCCTGGCCGAGGCTGAGAGCCGCTGGCCGGAGGTGCTGGTGAGGGGCCAAGGGCTGCGGCACAGCGGGTATGCAGCCCTCCGTGCCTTCATAACAAGCTCCAGCCTGGAGCACCAGTCTCTGGGCACCTTTATTACTGTGATTAATGTGAGTATGATGAATCCCCCCACCTCCCTGTCTTTCTTTGCATGCTACACAGTAAATGCTGTTTCAGAGGTGGGGCAGTGGGAGAGCACTGTGTGCTCTAATGACCAGGGAATGCTCTTTTTAAGGTCTGGCTTTAAATGCGTTTGCTGTCAAGAAGGAGACGCTCGCTAGTATGTCGCAGTGCTCATGGCTGCATTTCAAAGGCAACCTTTGCAGGATGCAGCAGGTATCTAGAGAGATGTAGGTCACACTGGGCTCAGTTCTGTCCAGGAGTCACTCTGTGCTCTGTGTTTACAGATGTTTGTTGTTCATGAAGGCCATCAGCATTTGGCCCGCCGAGACTAACAGCTTAAGCTTTGCACTGTTTAAGAAGTTTCTGCTTTCTCTAAATCATTACTTATTTTTTTTCTCTCTCTCAACTTTACTGTTGGTTGTTACACAACAGACCATGCGTGGAAATGAAGAGCTCTATCCAGAAGTAAAAGCCGCTATAAAAAGAAGAAACTGTCCCCAGGACAGATCCATTTCAGTAAATGGTGAGGGTGATGTGAAATGAAAGTTGTGCTGAAATCATTAGCTCTGAGAACATTGAAAGGACTGAAGAGGTATAAGCTGAAACGTAAGCATTATAAGCAGCATTGTCATTTACAGTTGCAAAAACTCTTGCATGGACAAAATCATTGGCAGAATGAGGCAGGTGATGGCTGTAGCAGCAGCAGCATGTTTCTGCTCTGTGGACTTTTTCCCGGCATCAGTAAAACCAGCCTACTTGAAGGGTGAAACAGCCGCTTGTCAAAGGGCCTCTGGCTCCCCACATAGTGCTGTTTGGTGTGGTGTGAATGCTAAACCTTAGGAAGGAACACTGGGTTTGGAAATTGCAGGCTTCACTAATGCAAGGTCTGATCCACTTTAACCACACGTTTTCATGGGCCTCCCACTCCTCCTTTGGCCCTGAACACTTTCTGAACAACCCTAAAACTCTCAGCATCAATTAATGTAAATGTGACAGGCTTCTCTGATACATAGGCTAAGGAGTCTTTCAGCCTCATTAGAGAAGGGAAGGGCTTTTCATCCAGCTCCTGATTTTGATGGAAATAGTATACAACATGTTTTATCTTTGTGAAACAATAAGAGCGAAGGGGCTGTGAGCCAGGGCCGCCAGCTAAGAGTTGAAGATGAAATTTAATTGGTTAGTAACAAAATTTTAGTGCTGAGACAGCTTGTTTACATCTATTTAATGTCATTGCTTCCTGAATTTGTCTATCAGGGAGTGCTGCCTGACTGCTTCAGCCAGATAACAGACTGGTTCATGCCGCTTCCAGATTTATCTTCTCTTCTGGCCACCAACGGCCTCTTTCCAGTCTTTCAGTCTGTTTGGTAGTGTCCTTTCCTGTTGAACTGCACTGAGGTGCACTCTGTCCCTGCTTATACCGTGGCCTTTCACCTGCTGGTACTGCTGTTTTAATCACATCCTTTGTCTCTGTTCTGGCTCTGTGCTTTTTGTTTGCCATCTTGTAGACCTTTGGCAGTTTGCACTTCCGTATTTCCCAAACCTGGTTCTCTCCTCACTTACAAACCCTGAAAAGGGCATTTTATTTAAGTGAGACATTTCAGCTCTACTGCTAAATTGTGTGAGGACTTGGGAGCTGGATCTTGGGAACATGGAATTACTGAGTGTGCTCATTACTTTGTGGGACTGGGCCCATACTACACTCCTATTTTCCTACATTTGTTTTTCTTTGAGCTGTAGCTGCCAGCTCCCTATCATGCCTTTAAAAGGCAAACGGGATAAGAAAGCACATTTGTTCATCTTGCTGTGTCTGTTGCACAGTGCTGCACGCTGTAGGTAGGGTTGGAGCCCACATGCAGCAGTCTCTGACCGAGCACTCTTCAGCTGGTAAGTGGCAGTATTTGCAAACCTGAGAGTTCAAGCAGGAGAGGAAAAGGAATGCAAGTTTAGGGACAAACCGCAATATAGCTGAGAGCATAATGCAGGTATCTGTGTGCAGACGTGCCAGGAAGTACCTATGAATTGTAAAGTACCGTAATTGCACCCATTGACATTCAGGTGGTGTGGCAAACAAAGAGCAACTTACACATCCAAGAGGGCACACAGAGATTGGCTCCACAGTTCAAGGGGAAAAAATATGAGCCAATATCAGTAAAGTGCTCCTGCAGGAAAGCGGAAGGCAATGGTCTGCTACTCTGCCTATCTCTGCTATCTGTTCTGTGCGAGAGGAGATTTTTAAACTTTTTAGGACCATGACAGTATTCTCTACAAATGGCGCTCTGTTACTGTTTTATTATAAAAGCAGGGAGGCAGCAATAAGCTTTTTTTTAAAGTGGGAGGCAATTGTTTATCAAAAGATGCTAGAGAAACAATCAGGTATACCTGAAAAAAACTAGCATAGTATGATTTTCAGATTTTAAAGCTCAACAAAAAGCAATGGAGTGATTCTTTAATTAGCTTTGTATCTGGGTGAATCCCAAATTTCACTATTTGGCTCTTGTTGGAAGGATTATTTGGCCAATGCAAGCAATTGTGAGCATTTCCAAATTCTTCAGCTAAACGCTCAGAAAATTGAATTGGGACTAATAAAAGGTCTTGTTACAGAAATAGGTGCTGGCATGGAAAAGGGATTCCAGCCCTCTGACTACTGACATATGCATGTTCACCATGTTCAGAGTGTCTGTTTCTCTTAGACTGAGTCAGAGTTATTACATAAGGTTTAACTATGGCTTACATGAACTTCTAATGGTAATCTACTGCCTCATTACAAAATAACCAGCCTTGCAGAGACCCTGAGGCTCAGCTACTTCTCTGTGATGTCCTCAGAACCAAGCCACAAGAGGAGCAGAGTTTTGGACTGCAATGTATAACACAAATAATAACAGAATGATGTTGTCGGGAGGTATTAGTAGGCTAAAGGAAATTAAGAAATTGATCCTGGAAACAGCAGAGAAAGAGGATCTCATTAAAATGGATCCCATTGAAAGGAAGCTGAAAAAGAACATACCCTTTCTGAAGTCGTAAGAACACTTATGAGAGCCACACACCTTCCATATCTATCATTAGCTGGTATTTGGAGTTTTAAAACAGTACAGATGCACCCGTCAGAGCCTTTCACAGTGACACAACCTTGGAAGATAACACTAGAGAGGACCTCCTCTTGGGCAGGGAAGGCTAACAGCAATGGTGACATCAGATAATCACTTCTACGTGTGAAGACTAACTGGTGCACAGCTCTACTACAGAAAATATTTAATGGCATTCCTCTGGCACCATATTTAGTTAAGCAGGAGCATAGACCAAAACTGGCATGTTTCAGGTCCCATGCTACTGTGGTTCTGGAGAGAGAGACTGCAGTTACCTACTTGTGACAGAACTTTCAAAGATGGGCAGTCGGTTTTGGTTTTAAGCAAATTACAGGATGGTCTTCTCCGTCCCCTGGGGCTCTCACACCTATGTGCTGCCTTTATGAAATAAGGGCTTTTTCCTTAGGGGAGCAGAAAAGAGAATACCCTTCATACAATTTTACTTTGCCCATAAGGGCATCAACCAGGCATGACATATTCATGGCAACTAACAAGGTTTGTAAATATACCATGTCTAGGAAGTCACTGGTGGCAGATGTTTTTTCTCCCTCACTGCACACAAGCCTTGTAAGCACGAGCACCCTTTCAGCATAGTAGCGAAGGAAAAATGCAGTGATGTCTTGCCATGGAGGGAGAAAAGACATTGTCTAGAGTTGAGCGCTTGGGGGTGGGGGTTGCCTCATTTAGAAAATTAAACATGACCTTTTAAGCAGAAAATGGATGGATGTAGAGCAGACACCCCATCAGCTGTGTGAGACAAAAATGTTACAATCTGGCTAAAAGCACCCCATGCTTTTTGTGAACTCTAGATGTTATAAAAAGCTGTGGGCAAGTAATTTTTTCCAGTTCCTATGAGTATTAATATATGCAACCATTCACAACAAGAAAAGAAGCAGTGTCTAATAATAAACACAATGCATTCTCAGCACTTAAAGGAGCAAATTTAATCCTGATGCAATCAATGCAGTTGCACAAGAGTCTGACTTCCCTGCTGCCTCCATCCTGCAGGTCCCTACATGCCCTCATGTTTCAGTCACTACAGCTCAGCCAGCTCTGCACTACCTCCCCAGAGCCCCAGCAGCCTCATGCACCACATGAAGAATCAAGGCACCCGCTGCAGTGCATGCTTCATCCCTGACTTCCTGCAAGCCTTGTCTTCTTCTCAGGCTCAACCTGGTATGTCACAAGAGCATGGCCAGGATGCGTGCCCTCACACAGGAGCTGAGAAGCACTCTCCAGCTCCCTGGGGCCAAGGCAGCTGTGGAAGATGGGCAAGTTCTCAGTACCTCTTAAAAAGAGATTCTTCTAGGAGATCCAGAACAAGACCTAGAGCTAAAGGAGACCTCAATGTCTGCGGAGTGCAAGAGCTGCACAGTCATTGATGAATCCACTGAAGTACTTGAGGTGAAGAATGAATTGCAGAGGTCTCCTACTGCATTGCAGAAGTCATGTCTGTCCTCTCCAAGGTCCCATACTGCACCACAACCTCTATTGACCCCTCCTTGGATGTGATATGACCTTCCCCCTGCAGGTAAGGGCAGCTGGTGAGCCAAAGCTGCAACCTACTCTGTGAGTTTGGGCTTGTCTACTGCCCTTTAGGCTTGCTGCTGCCTCCATTTCTCTGGTCCTTTCAGCTGTTGCATCTTGTCACAGTCCCAGCCACCTGGCTCTCTGAGTAAGCAGTTGCCTGGTAATGTCAAAAGACCCCAAGCCTGACTGTCCTCCTGCCTCTGCTTCATATCCCAGACAGCCTGTGAAAGCACACAACCTTGTGGCTATGCCTCCAGCACTGAGAGACCAGGGGTTACCTCATGCTGCTGTGACAGAGTCATAGCAAGCTGCATTAAGCCTTTGATTTCAGGCTGCCCTCCTTTTTTAACAGTGTGTTTCATTCATCCAAAGTTGCCTGACTGGAGGAGCCCATGCCCACACTGATACTGGTTTGGAGATTTCATTTGTACATTTGGTTTTGTTTTATTACCACTCATCACCCCCTTTAAAGTGAAGCCAAACCATTCAAGGAATGTACAGGCTTGGTGCCCTCCTCTGCACAGCCTGTGTAACACTGGTTTCCAGGAAGAAGGTACGGTGGGGAAGAAGGACAAGAATTCATCAGAGAGTCAGCCTTTTCATGTCTGTGTTTACATATTCAGAAAAAAAATGTAAAATAATGTTTAAAACTCTCTTAAAAATAGCAGGCATGCTCTTTCTGCTGACCTTGCATAAAAATGATAATCAAAGAGCCTTTTTACTTTACAGCTCCAATTGAATCATATGGAGAGAAAATACATGTTGGTCCAGTGAGTGACAGGGAAAGAAGTGTTACTAACAGGCTTCTAATGATGTCATCCTAGGGGAAAAAAGGGAGAAAAAGAACCAGCTGAAAATGAAATACAATAATAGAAACATGTTTTTTTATATTAAAATGTTGATAAATATGGAGATTTAGAGCCATATCACTGCTGGATGTAAGTCAGCATAACCCTGCTGACATCAGGAGTGCTGTGCCAGTTCACGCTATCCAAAGAGCTTTTCCTTTAACTATGATCTGCCTTGAGCCAATGAAGTCCCAAATATAACTTCCAGTCTCCAACTGGACCAAGCATGCAGGTTCACAGCAGCAATAAACTGAAGGGCTGGGGACACAGCCAGGAGCCACTGGCTTAGAGTTTTTCCTCCTGTTTGAGAAGACTGTGATCAGCCATGCCTGCCTACAGTGGGTCTCTAGAAAATAGGAAAGATATTTGCCGTGACAAGCAGTAATACTTTAGCTGTGAGGTGGGTGCACAAACATTATCCTTGCCTGGCAAATGGGAAAACTGCACTCCCTCAGCATCAGGTAGCAGGTTGGCAGCAACCACAGTTAGACCTCTGGGTTTCTCTCTCCAAGCCCCAGGCCTGTGACTCCAGCTCACAGTGCTGTCACAAAATGACTCCGAAGAATGAGCATGTTACCTTGAAACAGAGCAGATTGCACCAGACACCAGATATTAAAAAAGAAAAAAAAAACAAGCCGCAGAATGCACTCAGTGCCCCTGCAAGGTCTCCACTTATACACAAACCATTTCAAATCAGCCAAGTTAAACACTGGCCTGCACTATCCCCACACTTGGTACATTTCCCAAGGACACAGTATAAATGCTTCCATCAAGGCACAGCTTAATTTATTTGTTTGCTTCTCTCCTTGCTCACGAGAAAGCATTTTTGTTTAAATGGGGAGAATAAATAGTCTCCTGACCCTTTTCTCTGCAGCACATGCTCCAGCACTGCCCTGTGTTTATGAGGCTAATGGGGGAGAATGCTGTGGGAGGCCCTTGTTAAAACACTGGCACCGTGTTCCTTTCATAATGCAGTGATTCGGGGATGTATTGTGTTTGTAGAAGCAGGAGGAAGAGGAGGCTAATAAAAAAAAATCCATTATTGGATCTTTCTATGCATAAGGACAGACAGTCAAAATGCAGGGAAGACAACAAATACCTTGGAATAAAGAGCCCATGATGGAGATAAATAATCATGGGGCTCATTCAACAAGAGCCTGCTGTTCAGAAATCCACTGGAACAGCTGCAGCTTACACGTCATTATACTTCTGATCAGTGAGCATTAGGAGCCTTTTTGTGAGTCCCTTGTTTGTTATATTAATCATTGCAAAAGCAGACTCTACAGACATAAAACCACACAGGAAATGTGGGGAGTTCTCATCCCAACTTTGCCAGTCAGTCTCCATTTCAATCATTTTCACTCCACCCCTTTATTTTTCTTGTCTCCAGTGGTCTGGGGTGAAATGTACATCTTCTTCATCAGACCTGTATAGATCTTTGCTTTTTAAATCATCTGTTAGTAAATTTAGATGATGTCAAACCTTCTGACTTGGAGACACTCATGGAAATCTGGAGCCATGAAGACAGGGTCTCAGGTCTTACATATCAAGCTTATTTCTGCACTTATTTCTGGCCCTAGCAGTATCTTGGCATTGTGTCAACATGCTGTGCAGGAAGAGATTTTTTTCCCTCCTCTAATTCCTTTGGGATTGCACTGAAGGAAAATGGCATATCCCTGAGAAACAAGGGGAAAGAAGGCACCTAGCTTTGACTGTGAGAAGAAAGGTGCATCTCTCTTTCACAAACAAGTACAGGAAAGGATTAAAAAAGACCTGGGACCTCAACTGCTCTCTTCCTGTTACAGATATTTTCTTCTGGCTTTGCATCTAAGGCTTGGTGAAAATCATTTGGGTCCCTAAACATTGTTCCTTAGACAGATCCATGAGGTGTGCTTCCTCCTGCTTGCCTCGTGGTGGTAACCCATAAGCCACACAGTGATAAGTGATCTGCAGGTAGCAGGTAGCAGTAACTGAGCCTCCCCCAGCAGGTATTTTGTTGGACAGGAAAGGACAAGAAAACTATGCCCACAGCCTTCTTCCTGCCCAGCCACTCAAGTTCATTTGTGAGTTAGTGTCACTGTGGTTCCTCTGCAGCCACAGATCTTGTATTGAATGCTTCTCTGAGATGTGTGGGGTCTTCTGTAGGCACAGGCAGTTGTCACAGAATGAGCTGTGTTCTATCTTTTCAGTAAGGTTTTCTGTGGATCTGCACTGGCTTGATCGATTCAGTACAAGCCGATACCGATGTAATTGCAGGAAGCCCCTGTTTCTGAACTGTGTATTATCAAGTTGGTCGGCAGTTCCCAGTTGCTAGCTCCAGATTTTCTCCACCACATTCTGACCCTGCACCTCCTGATGACCTCCTCTCCACAGTCCCAGTTTCTAAACACAAGGGAAGCCTGGGTGTGCTGGCTGATGGTGAGCAATGACACAGTCTGGGCAGGCACTCACTTTCAACCACTGCAAAGGCAGGACCTTGGGATGTTCTGTGGCATATCCTAGCATGTTCATGTGGATACAGTCTCCATGGATTAATCACATCACTCCACAGCAGAATCTTAATTGCAAAAGTCAGATCTCAATATCTTCCTTAAGATCTATTATTTTGTTTCCACAGCCTTCATTGCACATAGCCTGCTTTGATAAGGCTGTATCCTGAGTTATGTCTTCATCCTGGCAGGGCAACTACTACCTAAACATATGCCTTCTGTGCCTGAGAGAGAAGATCCCCTGGAGGTACTGAAACTTTTGCCTAGGTGCACATATTAATGTGAAAAGAGACCTAAGCATCAGGAGGGCTTCATGTATACTGGACTGAACAGTGCCTGTCACAGTGAGGACTATCTCATGGTGCACAATCTGGAGAATACCTCATGTAACACAGCAGCCAAGTTCCATCTCAGGTAGGGCCGGGAGAAAGGATTTCCCTTCTTCCATCTTTCTTGAGACCACTACAGTTGCAGCAAAGCATCGTGAGGGACACCAAACACCCAAGCTAATGTGGTGCTCTGTTGCTTCACTAATGAATGAGAGGATCTCTCTGGTTTCTGTGTTTAACAACTGCTCCACCTTCTCAGGAACAGATGGGAAAAAACAGTTTCCAGAACAACTAGTGTAGGTTTTGTGCACCACTCACAGATCCCACCTGGCCATTCTCCACCTCTGCCTGGTCTGCCCCCATGCAGTGTGGCCCTTCCAGTTCCCCAGGGAGGGGACATCTCTGTGGTGACAGAACCGACTAGTTCTGTCCGTGGATGCGGCCCTTTGTGCTGGCCACTGCTCTGCTCATCCTGCTGCATGCATGCTGAGTCGGAGGGGTTTTCTGACAGCTTTAAGTGAGGGACCCTTTGGATGCTGAACTCATTCTTGCAGGTCTTCTCCGATTTCCTCTCTCTTCTCGACTATTATCTTTCCAACAGTGTAAGGGTGACAATGCAGCCTATCTAAACAGGAACCTAAACACGAAGTCAGTGGTTAACCATAGCTGAGCAGGCAATCCACATGCAAAAATACAATGTCATGTGTTTCCAAGATGTTTATTTAAGATCCTGTGAGAGATAAAATAATATTCTTTAGAAAAATGATGTGATATAATTAAAAAGGCCTCCTCCACCCCCATTGCCTGCTATTGGTTGTTCCCTGCTCTCCTTGGAGCTCCCTGGCAACATATGAGCAAATAAGCAGCATCAATCACTTACATTCAGTTTTGTTTTCTTTTTCACCCTAGTTGTTTAATTTAAAAATGCCCCAAAGTTGTTATTGTGCTCCCCCACTCCTAATAAAGAAAAAAATCATAATAAAGAAAAAACCCAGGAATTAGCCCTGACTTGCTTGTGACCTGCCTGACTAAATATCACAAGCAGCCATGTTCCAGCCATCACATTCTCAGCCCCTGACACCAAAGCTGTTCTCAACAACAGCACCTGAATAACTTCAACAGGGCGTGTAGCTTCTCTTGGTATCATTCATAAAAATGATTTATTATTTAGGAGGGCAAGTAAGGCCACTGGGATTTGCCATTTTCTGCTCAAGAAAGATGCATTACAGATTGTTTATGTTAACCCTCTAGAATACAGTTATGTACATACGCATCACTACCAATGGATCATAATTAGACTTCTCATGTACCCCATTAGAAGACTACACCAGTGATTTTTCTAGAGGTGTTATTTTTCCATTGACTTTTGCCCTAGACAAATGAAAAAAAAGTAATGATCAAGCAAATTCAGACTTTCTGAAGAAGAGAAATATTCCCAGGTCAGGAATATTTCCTAGCATGTCTAGGAAAAGTGAATCATATTTATGCAAAAGGGGTTGTCCTCTGGGCAGTGCTGGAATAATTAGGAAACAACTCCATAGAAAAAAAACCCTCTTCTGTGCTGGAGATCTAACATTCAATCCCACTTTCAAAGTAATTTTAATTCACGGTAATTGAGACCAGTCTCAATAGAAGGATCTCCACAAAATTTCTCCCTTCAAGCTGCTTTAAGAACCATGAACCCCGAGATAGAAGGACACAGGAATTGGGAAATCTGCTTGTTTGTCTTCCTGTAAATCTCTGTGGCTTCTCCAGAGCTAAGGAGAGAGGCTATTGGTGACGGTGGCACATACCACTGCCTGTCCACACTGCTGAAATTGTAGACACCTAAGGAGAATGAAAGGTCCTCAACCAGAGGTGACCCAAATCAACAGATTGATGGCTTCAAGTAAACTTGGACAGGGCCTAAAATAAAAATGGTGGTGTTGTGGTTTAACCCCGGTGGGCAGCTCGACTCCACACAGCTGCTTACTCACTCCCCCTGGATGGGATGGGGAGAGAACTAGAAGGGTACAAGTGAGAAAACTCATGAGTTGAGATAAAGATGGTTTAATAGGTAAAGCAAAAGCTGTGCATGCAAGCAAAGCAAAACCAGGAATTCATTCATCACTTCCCATCAGCAGGCAGGTGTTCAGCCATCTCCAGGAAAGCAGGGCTCCATCACGTGTAATGGTGACTTGGGAAGACAAATGCCATCACTCCGAATGTCCCCCCCTTCCTTCTTCTGCCCTCACCTTATATTGCTGAGCACAAGGTCATATGGCACGGATATCCCTTTGGTCAGTTGGGGTCAGCTGTCCCAGCTGTGTCCCCTCTCAACTTCTTGTGCACCCCCAGCCTGCTTGCTGGCAAGGCAGTCTGAGAAGCAGAAAAAGCCTTGGTGCTGTGCAAGCACTGCTCAGCTATAGCTGAAACATCCCTGTGTTATCAACATTGTTTCCAGAACAAACCCAACATATAGCCCCAAACAAGCTACTGTGAAAAATTTAACTCTATCCCAGCTAAGACCAGTACAGCCAGGAATGTCTCAGACACACAGCTACTCTGATGTGCAGTTCAAGTCCATGGGGGATTCGGATTCAATCCCTTGCTCTTCAGAGCTGCTTGTCAGGACAGAAGGAGACAAGGCATCAAAGTCAAGCACTGGTGGGGTGCAGCCTGAATGCAGTCACTTTTCTGCATTGGGGACCAGAGGAATCTATAAGTTTTTTGGCTCCTCATCTTGCAGGCATTTCCCCCCATCTTCTTCCACCCAAGTGACATGCTTTGGGAAGGATACGTAATGCCCCAGGGCTGTCACTGCAGATGAGCTGATTTACCAGTATTCAGAGAGGGGACAGCTCTATGAGGGGCAACCATGTCTCCCCAGGCCTCCTTGCAGCACATCACGGGCACAGAAAGGGCTTTGCAGACAGTCTGTCCATACTCTGGGCCAGCTTCCATTAGCTGTTAATTGCCCTGCCAAAAGACTAGCTCTGGGCTTCTCAGCCTTTTCCATGCCATGACCCCTTGTTTGAACACAAAATAAGTTTTATGACCTCTCCTCCCGTATGTCCCAGAAAAAAAAGGAGGCAGAGGGGGAGTGTTCAATCCCCTGCTGCAGGCTGTAGCCCAGAGGTTAAGGGACTCAGAGCTAGGACATCTGCATTACTTTATAAACAACATTTTTAACACTGCAGCACCAGTAGTGTGAGTGGAAGAGCTTTGCTTGAAAAATGCCACCACAGAGTGCAGTCTAGCAGGAGACATGGTCTCTCAGCCTGCGAGTAGTAGCAATCCAATATACCTGTGGTAACAGCTGTGATGCTTAATGATTTCCAGGTCAACACCACTCTGTCTAATCATGTCCCTGAGAGCCCAGAGCACCTCGGGGAGCAGCAGCATAAGCCCACGTTTCCTGTTCAATCCCAAGGACAGTGACTGACTGCACTCTGCAGAGCCATTTAACACCCCTCCTGCTCCACAGCCAGCAGGGAGCTGTGGGAGAAAGATAGCAAACCCAGCCTCTCACACTATCTCTTCTCTCCACAGGTCACAGTGACCAGGAAAGGTAGCCTGCCCCACACACAGTAATAAGCTGATAGCAATGGTCTCCTTGCCTTTTGGATGAAAGACGTGCCAACTGCAGCCCTCTATGTGCCCACAACAAGGCAGCAGTACTGCCAGCGCTGTCCCGGCTGCAAGGTGGAGGCATCACTCAGAAAGCTGAGAAAGTAGTCTCTGCCATGCCCAGGTGGTCTTGGCAACAGAGCTCTTGCTGAGATCTTTTGACCTTGTGCTAGGAGTTGGAATTAGTCTGAGGATTTTGGAATTATTATCATTTGTCATCAAGATGGAACAGGGAAAGTTTCACAGAGCAGAAATGTACGTGAATTCAGTCCCTCCCGTAACATCATTCACACACACCCCTGAAAAGCACTTTTTTTTCTTTTGTGTTTTATTTTTGTGTATGAGTTAGACCCAACCAACTCCTTGGCAATTCATGCATGCGGGCAAAGCCAGAACTCACACTAGAGTGGCCTGATGCTGCACCTCGCATTTTGGCTTGCCTGGAACTTTGCCACAGGAGACCTATTTGTGTTGCATCTTTTTGAGTAGGTTCAGTTTCAGTTATATTGGAAAACTACAGAGGCACAGTGAGGAATCATGAAAGATTTCTTGTTTTGCTTTGGTAAAGTTGTAAGTTATGATTAAAGTGAGTGTGTAAGAAATGTACAAGCACAAAAATTTAAGGATTTTAAGGATGCATGTGCAATGGTAATTTATGTACCTAATTTGTAAGTGTTTGACTTCTCTCTCTTTTCTACTTTTTGTAAAATGAAAAATGGGCTTCTTGTATATGTGATACAGCATTTGTTTCTCTGGTCTTCTCCCAGTCCTTCCTGTCTATTCCCAAGCATAAAGTCTGCATGTCAGCATCTCTCACCACTCTGTTAACTTCACATATGAATGAGCAACATTCAAAATACAAAAGAATTGTGAAAGTCCAGTTATGGTGTTGTTATGTTTACCTGTATGTTTAGCAATATATCATTGAAACTGGACTGATGACAAAGGAATGTCCTTGTAATGGAACTAACTTCTGAAGAAATTAAACAAAGCTTTCAGGAGAAGCTAATGCTGTTTGCATGTCAGGAAGGCAGGACACGGGCTGCAGTCGTGTGAATGCACCTTGATGTAGGAGTGGTGCAGTGGCCCCAAGCTAGGGCTGGAAATGGAAAGAGTGGCACAGCCCTACTGATGTGATGCTGTACCCACTGTAGAAAGCCCTTCAGATTGAGAAGTAATCACAGCCCTAATCCTTCTGGGCCTGAGTGTCTGGGCATGTGCTATGGGGTGCAGGCACCGTGGTGGTGGCAAAGCAATGCTCTCAGCCATTGCTAACTCACAATGAGGAGCCCTGCAGGAAGTCCCAGGTGGCTGAAGAAAATGAACTGGGATCACCAAACACCCCTAATACCCAGTTGTTTCCCTCTGATAAGCCGTATTGCTTTCTGTTTCCTCTGAAGTGTCAGAAACACAAAACTAATGCCCTGTTCACCTAACCAGGCCAATTCCATTGGCAGTCGCATCCTTACACACCTATTCAATTAAACTCCTCCTCTGCCCTGTTTGCAAAGACTGACTGACTAGTTACAGCAGCTAGTTAGGAGTAATGGTGAGGTGAGGGAGGTAGTTATCCTGCTTAGTTTACATGATGTAAGGCTTTCCATTCCATCCATATAAAAAGGAGGGAGCTGAAGGAGATAAAGGGAAATGTCAATGTAGAATATAAAAATGGTGTCAGTCGCAGGTAATCAAAACAACCTGTGTTGTGCTAACTATCTTTGACAAATAATTCAGGGCTATTTATATGCTGCTGCTGGGTCAGTCCAGGATCCCAAAAGCCCCAGTGCAGGATGACAGGAGAGATGCTGCCACTGCTTGCTCAGAGCTGTTTTCTTTCCTGACTCAGCTTTTGCAAAGCAGCCACATGGTGCCTGAGCCTCAGCCCAGCTGGGTAGCTCCCAGTCTTGCTCCCAGTCTTTTCCCCGGAGACAGAGAAATCACCGAGTCCATTAAGGCATCTTCTCTCCTTGTGACAGTCTAGCCTCTGCAGCAAGAGCCGGCTTCCCTCCACCTGGGTACCTCTGCAATCATGCACAGGGGCGGTGCTGGTTGTGCTACGCACTCCTCCTGTCTTGCACCTGTCTGATTAGTCAGTACTATTGAGGCTTTCTGGTGGTGTAGCTCATGTGACTGTGAGGGTAGGCCACAAGGCTGTCATGGAGGCATCCAAAACCATGCAGCCTGGCACCTCCCTTTTCCCGGAACTGGATGTATTTCCATCACATGGCTGACACCTGGGGGTGTCTCTCATAGGACTTCCCTGGCTCCCTGTCATTTGACCAGAAGTGCAGATATGGCATTGCTGGATGTGCATGTATGGCCTGCCCCCTGCCCCATTTTCATCCACTTTCTTGCACCTTTGGAGGGGTGGGATGGTGGGGCTGGGCTGCCCCTGTGGTAACTCTCCCTCTGTCACCAGCAGCCAGTTGCCCTGCTTGCAGGGACATTCATTGCAGACATTTCAAATCACACTCAGAAAACAGGCATCTGTTTTTCTTTGATTTTAAAAGAAGTCAAGTCCCTTTTCCGAATTATTCAGCTCTCAAATTTCAAAGGCAGGGAGGAGACTGTGTGTGCAACAATCCTGCTTTATTCACTCCCTGTAATTTGTGGTGTGGCTTCTGCTCCCGGTGTCAGGGAGTAACTTTTCAAAGAGAATTAAAGAACAGCAAGCACTGAGCGCCTCTGGGTGAACAAGCTGTTTTCTTTACACCTGAAGACATTACAAGAGAATCCCGGCCTCTATTAACACAACTGCTGAGCTTTCATGGTGGCAGAGGAAGGCTTTTGAGTATGAACTCTGACTGCTCAGAAACCAGAAGTCAAATGAGAAACCCAGAGAATATATCAGTCACAGGAAGCCCATTAGTGCAAGCATGGAGGGATGCAAACATGATTGAATCCAACAGCAGCCTGTTTGTAAATGTTTGTAAATACTGTTTCGTATCACTTGGGTATTGCAAATCCTTTACATTTCTGCTTTCCCAGAGTTCCTACTCTCTCCTGAAAACTCCCATTGGTTTCAAGCTGGCATCTCTCAAGGTCACACTGGTCTACTATTCACTATTAAATCCACCTCCCACGGAAGAAACCATTAAAAGCATCAGGAATCAGATCACTAGCCATTTACTGCAGAGTCTGTTTCTCCCACTGTGTTTGACATGCTCTTAGCTAGCACAAAGGGCTCCCGATCCTGAATGGGGCCTCCGGGCATGACTTTAAATGTTAAACAGTAATTATTTTTGGTTAGTTTCTTTTTAAGCAAAATGCATGAAAATCAGGGCTTGCAGAACTCCCCAGACAAAAGGCAGCCTGGGTTATCATAAACTGCTCCGGTCTGTGGCAGATCATTTGCATTGCCTCCTCTGGCACCTTTTGGCTCTTAAGGAGGTCAAACTCGCCTTGGCTTTCCCTAGAAAAAATGTTGTAATGCTTTGTATGACACTTGTTTTTAAAGTAATTCAAAAAATAAATATGACTATCTCTCTGCACAGTTTATTTTTATGAGTCTCAGAGAATTGTATTAATTGCTTAATTTATATTTCCATCAGGGTCCATCAATTAAGAGGAATCGGTGGTATTATTATCCTTGTAAAACACCACATCAGTCAAAAATGAAGCAGAGTCAGAGGTCTAACTGTTAATCAGGTCACATTTCACTTCCTGTTGACATTTTTATTTCCCTTGCAGAAAATATTTGACGTTAAGTCTCAGATTATGAGCGCTATTCACCCAGTGCAAACACTGCAGAGAAATAGTCCTGCTGGTGCAGCTGGGAAGTATGCACCGAGTCACTTGCAAGGCACCTCTTTAAGCAGTGTAGGGTGGATCGACACCTATTAATCTTGATGATGAATGGGAAATCACTCCAAGGCGAAGGTCAGATTTCCATCTGCACCTCAGAAAGCAAGAAACAGGACCAGCAACAGCAGCAGGGGTTGCTCTGTTGTTGCTTTGCTGCAAGCTGAGCAATTTCAAGAGTTTGGCCAAGGAGGCAAAAATATAATGTGATAAATGCAATGAAGTGTTTACTGGCAACAGAGAAACAGTAGGCTTGGCTGATGACATGTCAGAGGAGAGTACAACTGTGGTCAAGGATTCACTTGAAAACAAGGCATCAAACAGGAAGGACAGTTTTGAGTTGAGGAAATTGGCTAAGAGATAGGGAGGCTTTCAGTTAGATATTCATACGCTTCTTGAGCAACCTTAAATGGGTCATATAGTTCTGCTGGGGTAAACTGAGCCTAGGAGAGGCGTAAAACTTGCCAGCCTGAACAATCTGATGTCGGGTGGCTCTTGCACCCTGAGCAATACTGGGAAACACAGACCCCTCCCTCTGCCTCACAAATTTCTTCCTAATGGACTTGTTAATTTACATCCCCATTACGTCAAAGACACATCCCATGATAATCTTCTGACTCAACATTCACTGCTACCTAGAACGCCACTTGTTCACAGTCTGTAATGAGGATCTAATAATATTTTCCCTTTGTTCACCATATCATCAGTAACATCCCAGAGAAGTCCTCAGTAATGTCTGTGGAATTTGAATAATGTACTCTGCTCTTGAGGTAGCTGACTTATACTTTGAGAACAACACACGGTGTCTTCCAAGAACCATGCCCAATGTAGATAGTTGAATCCCTTTCCTTCCTGTTCTGCCTTTGCTAATTCTTCCTCCTCTCCTCACATTTTGTCTCACAGTTTATAGAAATAAAGAAATGCTTTACTTGTTGTTGTTTCTTTCTGCTGCAACCCCCTGCCCCCCCCCCCCCCCCCCCCCCCCAGTTACTGCTTTTTCTCAAACAGTGGTGGAGAATATTGGAACTGTTTGTTAACAATGATAGTACTGCCCTGAAAAAAGAAAGATCCCTTTATTTAAAAATTTTACTTGCACCAGCACCTGCAGAGGAGAATCCACTGTTGATACACAGCAAGAGTTCAGCCAAAACCAGTAACTTTCTAAAACTATGTCTGCATTTTAGCATTTTATTCATAGTTTTCAAACTCAGAATAATCTAACTACCCCCCAACCGTTTGAGCTGCAGAGACTAAAAAAGGGGAAGAAACTACACGTGTCCTTTTTCTCAATCAAACTTTATAAACTAGTTTCGACTATCATTAGGAAGCTGAGTTTTCCACCTGAAAGGTCTGTAGAGGGCTCATAAGATCCATTTCAGAGAGAACCAAAAACCTCCGTTCCTATGACCTGGGGTGGAATTAGATCCATGCTGTGGTGCAAAGTCCATTCCTATGGAGCGTAACACACCTGCCTGAGGTATTCTGTTAGCAGCTAAATCTGCAGACCTTGCCTCTCTTTCCTGCCTGCAAAAGGCATGTTTGACTAGTACTAATTCTCAGATAAGCAGATATTTCCTCTTATACATATTTGCTTTCTGTGGGGCGTGTGGCACCACATTTTCTCTAAAACAGCAGTCTCAAAACTCCCTCTTCTTTAGATCGCTTTCTAAACTCCCAGTTTGACAACACTGCTTAGAGACCACTTTGACTCAGAGTAAGTTTTTTTTCAGATTCTGAACTAAATCTTTATTTCACAGAATATTTTACATGTTTGAAGTACATGTGTGAGGAGGGCCTTCTGGCTGAGGGGCACATGTGAAAAAGTATGGCTTTGCTGAGGTCAGTGAGAGTGTTTGAAACAACTTTGCAGTCCCATTAACACTCAGAGGTTTCCTGAGGTTTCTGGCTGACTCTCAGCCCCTCGACAGAGTCAGCAGATAGGGTACTCTTCTGTTAATTTAGAACAGGTCATTTATGTGTGTTCTCTAGCTGTCGACCTTTTGACGCTCCCTTGCTGAGACAAAAAGTAAGCCCCACCCCAATGCCCTTGATGTATATAGTCCATGTCCTGGATAGAAAGACAAAGGTGGGCAAATAAGACCTCCAATGTAAATACATTTTTTAGTCTTCCCCAGAGCTGATCTACTGTTGAGCAACCAGTTGCTCTTCATTTCACAGCAAGCCCCCATTGTCTCCCAGAACTGCCATAGCTCTCTGTGATTATTTGGGTTGTCTGTCCTTGAGGCCCCCTTTGTCTCAGCTTAAGTTTTCAAAAACCACCAGCTTGAAATCTCCTCCTGATACAGGTGAAGCCTTGGGTAAATATTGGCATCTCCCACCATACACTTCTGTATGAAAAAAAAGGTTTAGCTCTGCAATCTAATTGTGAAAGATTTTGTTCCTTTCCCTCCATAATATTGCATAACTGCAGCTGAGTGTGAAGAGAAAACAAGTGCGTATGTCTGTATTTTTCCTTATGCGTTACCTTCAGAGAAAGTACATAGTTTCTATTACATCTCTGGCTGCAACAGATGGAGTAAGATAGGGCTTTTTTCCTCTGTATGACTATAACTTCTTAAAAGCTGCCTTCCCAAGTTGATCAAGCAAGTCATGAAAAATGGTCTGTTTATAAAAATGATGTTTCTGATTGAGTTAAAGCACTGTAAGGCAGGCAGTACTGTCCCTAAAGAGAGAAAAAGAAAGGCTTTATGGAGAAATATCTTGTTTTCCTAATAGCTTGGTTTGGAAACAAGTTTATAAAACACATTAAAATCCCCCAGGGGCTTCAGGACTGCAGTGTTTCTAAATAGTCACATTTACCTTGACCTTACAGTTGTAGGATAAGGAAAGATTGCCTTCTTTTTAGCCCCAGGAATACAATACTTGGTATTTATGTAGCACTTGGAATCTTAATAGCTCTAGAACCATGAACCAAGAATCGTCACAGCCCAAACAGAGCAGCAGCTTCAGACACCTTTGCCATCCCCTGTATTATGCCCCTTTCCTTGTCTGCCTGCACAGAGACCCTGCCCTGTGGGACTCTTTCCTGCCGGGGTCAGAAGTTGTCAGCAAGAGTCCAGTAGGCTACTGAGATGCACAGGCCAGTCGAACAAAAACCAGCCTGTTTCATGTAGGTTGCAATGAACGACTTCGATTTGGATCATATTCAAAGTACTGTCAAGGGCTGCTGAACAGAGAGGCAAGATTTTCATTTGTTTAGTTTTTTTGAGATGTGACAATCACATTTTGTAATCCCATTGCCTGCTTTTAAACCTTAGGAAGATTTTGGCTCTCACCTCTCACAAGCTTATTATGAAAAGTATTTGGAAAAAAAACATGGAAAGGAGAGGCAGGACCAGTAAGTGAACAAGCTGGAGAGACCAGACTCTGCCAGGTTCTAACATGGATCAACTTCTCCCCTGTCTCTTGCTGTCCTTGCTAATGCCTTGGGATTTTTATTTTATTATTTTGACTCACCGAATTAATGGGAAAGTGGCTGAATGTAAGCTAGCAAGAGACATTTTTTAATGTCAGTTCTGTAAAGTGACAGTGCTCTGTTTCCTTGACCACAGCACCGAAGCAGAAAGTTCCTTACTGGCTTCATGATCACTAAAGACAAACTATACAAGTGAAGACTGCAATTTGTTTACCAGAGGGTCAGTCAATGTTCATCCAACATTCTCATGCTTACCCACAACACCAAATCCTCATCAAATAAGGTAAAATGTGGATGTTGACATGTTCCTGAAGCTCTCATCTCCTTCTCCATCAGACCATGTTAGAGAAACAACTCACCTTCTCTCCCTGAATGGCAGAGCATGATGGTGGTGGGCTGCCTGGTGCATGAAAAAAACACTGCCTCCAAACTGGGAGAGCCCACTGTCTATTGAGAGGGCTTCAGGAACCTTCAGGTGGTGTTGCCTGCTGCCCAAGCACTCTGTAGGTTAAGACCAGCAGAGGGGAATGAAGTCAAAGGGAAGTATATTTTAAGGAGAGTTAATTCTGGGAAGACAAACTGGGAGATTATAATAATAATAACAATAACAATAACAATAATAATAATAATAATAGTAGTAGTAGTAATAGCCTTCTAGCATAGCCAGAAAGCATTTATCTAAACAAACGAGTCCACAGCAGTATGGGCTGTAAGATATGTCTGTCATTCCACAGCCCTGGTAACTAGACCTTGCACCTCATTTTCACTCCTAGGTATGTCTTTTTAATTGTATACTTTTAACCATTGTTTTAGATTAATAGTAATTTTGAACACTGGGATCTCAAATCATGATGGAAACCCCTCAAATATTAACTCATAATGGATATTAACATTCAATTATAATGCACTGTTTCACCCAACTGAACCATTACGCTGTATTTTTTAAAATAAAGACTACCACTGAAAAAAAAGCTTTTTTTTTTTTTTTATTATTAACTCTGTTTTCCAGATGTAAGACACCATTTTCCAAATGCAATGAGTATAAAAATAAAAAATTGCCAGGTCATCTTATACATTATATAGTACTTAACTGAGAAGAATAGGCATCAACTATAGATTTATAAACTCAGTAGATCCCTGGGAGCCGCTATGTAATCTTACGAATGCAATTATGATTCAAAGCAAATTTTAAAATCAATGTCTTTATGACTCATCATCAGCAACGCATCCCTCAGAAGAGAAGGCTGATGATGAAGTTAACTGATGCATGCCTTTCCTGTAATGCTGCTCAGGGCAAATAGTTTTACAGCACATTCCAAAGTGCTGAATGGACCGGAGAGAGTCCAAACACCTTTGTGATTCCCCTGGGAACCAATCCAGAAAAAGGTGGAACTCATCAGTAAAAAATCTGACTTGCTGAATAAATTGTTAAATTTTTCTCAGTCGGATCCTCTATATCCACCAAAATGAGGATGCTGCAGCAACCTTCCCAGATTAAATCAAATAGCAAAAAGAGCTGTGCCACGGAACTAGAAATGTGCGAGTTCATCATGCTATTACCAACAGACAGAGGCTGTGAAAACCTCTGGACTCCATTTCTAAACCTAATGGTGGACAGTAGCATAGCTTAATCCTTAGAGGAATTCCTTTAGCCTAGCAAGCTTTGACAGTCTTCTACAGATCTACAGGAAGTTATAATTTGACTTTTTCCATATATAGTGTGTACTTGGTAGTCAACCTTTTTATGATCATTTCTTTCCACAGCTGAGTCCTTTAGATCATAACAGAGGTAGTAAACTGGCTAATTTGTAACCAGTTTTTCCATAAAATAATTTTGGGTTGCCCTTGTGTCATTCTGAAAGGACTGAATACAAACGTTCTGTGGATGGTGAGGTGGATGCCAACAGGGTATGTTCTTAAGCGAAGCACATCATCTGAAAAAGGTTAAAACTATCCTGAATCCTCTGCGTTCAGAATCAGAAAGTGGAATTATCCTTTTCCTTACATCCCTCAGTGAAAAAACCAACCATATAAGAAGGACCAACAAGGACCTTCTTTCAATATAAAAGAAGTCTGTGGTTCTGGCTGGATGCTTCCCATGATAGTGGTATCTCTTGTTACTAAAATAATGGTGAGCTAATCCCAGTTAATGGAGGACTTACAGTTTAGCAACTCCTGCCAATGAGCATATATAGCATACACTATAACAGAGCATGGCACCAAGTTAGAGAAAGTCATGAGTCATTGCTGGGCCCCACAAGGCAGACAGTGGATGAGAACAAAATCCTCCTCACGAAGTTGTTTTTTCTGCCAGGGATTACGAGCAGGACCCTGGCAAGGGTGAGGTGGTGTTGGTGGGTGACTCCCTAGAGATTCACAGGGATGGCACCCTATTTCTGTACTGATGTGTCCAGATACAGCAGAGGATGGTCCCCTGAAAGAGACCCTGCAGAGAGTCCCTAGTGGGAATAGCCTAACAAGTCCTCTGCCCAAAGCAGCTCACTTCAACGTAAGTCCTGAGACACCTGATGACAGCACCAGAAGTTCAGTTAAATATCTACAGACAGAAGTCACTTAAATGTCAAGAAGGAACCACAAAATAGGACAAATTGTAGAGAAAAATGGTCTCCAATACTTTGGCATGCTTTATGTAGAGCTATCTCACATGAAGAGGTTAAGCTAGGAAGGCTTATCATGGCTATACAGTCCAGAAGGGCTCCATTGGCAGTAATGTCATTACTCAAAAATATAGCATCCCACATCCACAAAAGGTAGGCATCCTTTTGAAATATTGCAAATTCAGAGCTGTCCTGAGCATGGAAAGCAAGTATCTGGTTTGCTGACCTGGGAGATGGGACATGAAGTGGGGGAGCTCAGGGGTTAATTAGGCACAGGAACACATACACAGTAGTAAAGCAGCGGTTGAACCACTCTGAGATTTACAGACATCAGGAGGAAGAGAAGACACCCCATCATGACCTCTCAGAGGTGCCAGAGGAACATCAGACATGACTGAAGACACCGGGCCAAAGCAGACTGGCATGGACCAAGGGCAAGTGCCCGGCAAGCAGGAGATCATAGAACCATAGACTGGCTTGGGTTGGAAGGGACCTTTAAAGATTGTTCACCCCCTCTGCCATGAGCAGGGACACCTTCTACTAGATCAGGTTGCTCAAAGTCCCCTCCAACCTGATCTTGAACACTTACAGGCATGGGGCATGAATGACTTCTCTGGAGAACCTGCTCCAGTGTCTCACCATCCTCATGCAGATCCCTCAGCCTGTCCTTGTGTGCCCCTCACTATCTTGAAGGCCCTGGGCTGGGCCCGCACCCCACACATCAGTATCTTTCCTGGACTGGAGAGACCAGGAGGGGATGGAGGAGTCCAGATACAGTCACCGGAGTACCAAGTAAGAGAGGAGGAAAGCATTTTTACTGTGGTTTTCTTTGTTTTATTGGGTTTTTTTAATATCGTTTGCTGCCAGTCTTCAAAAGAACTCCTAATGAAGCAGCTAGAAGGGACCTTAATACTGAAGGCCAGCACTTCTTCCTGGCAGAGCTGCAGTCAGAAGCTCCTCCAAAGGAACAGCTGTCTCTCTAACTGCTTTACTTGACCTGTTGTTATTCTTTGTGTACTACCGTAGAGGGTCTGGCTTCATCTTCAACCACCCATTGGACAGCCTGCTTGTCCTCAGACTGAAGAAACCCCAGCTCCAGACCCCAGGGACCTCAGTGGCCCTCTGAGAGATGACTCCTGTCACCCAGGACACAGCAGCCTGGGGGAAGCCAGGTTGTCTCATCCCTTGTTCTTGGGGCTCAGAGCAGAGGAGATGGCACCCCTTCAGCAGGGGTGGGGGTGGGATTCGGGGGATATGGGAAAGAAGGGCTAACACCACCCATGGCAATCAACAAAATAGGGATTGCTGATTGCTGGGAGATGTAATGGGTGAGCCTCGGGGACAGCCAGGCGCAGAGGCTGGGCCTCCTAGATAATGCTGGGCACGGAGGCTGGACCAATGGTGGGGTGCTGGCTGGGTGCTCCTGTGATGTTGCTGCTGTGCTGTCATGGAGGGGACCCCTAGCATGGTGTAGTGGTGCCAGGGGAGCCATACTGGAGGTGGATCCACTTCCATCAGTTCTTCTTGATCTTTGGGTAGATCCACCTCCATGGGCTCCACACCATCAGGCACATGAGTGATGGGCATCGTTACCATGCAGCTGATGGTGCCCCCCCTCTGACACTGCCTCCTCTTCCTCTGTGGCTCCTGGAACCATCTTTCTTCTCTGCCACTGAAAGGTGGGCAGTCATCTGCCTTGCCGATCTGGGACCTCTTGCTCCCAAGCATTCTTGTCATGAGAGGGCCTCAAAGCTCAGCAAATTGTGGGCCAGCTGCTGGGGTCCCTATATTTATAGGGCCTGGAACAAGCAGCAGTGAGGTGGCTCATGACATCAGGAGGCCACTCTGATGGTGATGTATGCGGCCAAAGATTGTTGTTCTGGGAGCTGGAGGGCCTGTGACCTGAAAGATCCCCTACTGTGGGAGGAGGAGGAGGGTCAGGGGGCTGAGGGCCCCTTTACTGGGTATCTGCCATTCTGCTGTCCCTTGGGCACAGGGACTGCCCTCCACCTCCCTTCATGTGCCCTGGGCTCCAGCCCCTCCTCATCCCGTGCTTGGGGTCCCCTGGATGAGATGGTGGCAATGGTGGAGGGGTCAGGGGTCCTCAGTGACCCTCCATCAACCCAGCTCCCTGCAAGTGGCACAGCCCTCTGCACTTGACAGCAGCAGTGAGGCGGGGGGAGCGAAGCACGCAGACATCCCACCAGCCTGCGCAAGGTCTCCCTGCACTCCGTAAAAAAATTGCTGATCATGAAGTGTTGCATGGGACTCTCTGCTCTGTCCCCTGGCCCTGCCCCTGGAGCATGGAGAGGTGCCATCTCCTCTGCACGGAGCCCCAAGGGAGAGGGGAGGAGGGGGCCTGGCACCTTTGGGCTGCTGCACTGACTCAACATGAGGAGTATGTTGGCGAACCACCAAGGACCCTGGGGCCCGGAGGTGGTGGGGTTTCTTTTCAGTCTGAGGTTCACCCTTGCTCTGTTCTCTAGTTTTAAGGACAAACCTTCTCACTCCTTTTTTTTTTTTTTATTTTATTTTTATTTAATATGAAGAGGGAGATGTATGCCCTGGGAAAGACCTTAATAGCATGTACATTCTTAATGCTTTGGCCTGGGAGTTGTTATGAATTTCTAAGTAGATGCAACTATTGCCTCCCATTGCTATGAGAGTACAGACTATGGGTCATAATTGCTGTTCACAAAATTTCTCTGAAGTAGGCATGCACTGATGTTTTCAGGAACGACATGGTGCATGCCTGCCTTCCATCATCTTCTGCACTGGGCAGTTAATGAACATCTGAGAGAATGATGAGATCGTTTCCTGGGGCAAGTGGAGGGAGGCTGACTTACCTTCACAGCCTTCTGGGGAGTTTCCCTTGGAGATCTGAGGTGAAAACCTACCTGTCCCCAGCAGATAAGTCAGTATCACTATAGGCTTCTTTACAAATAGGTGAAGAACGAGGTAAAGACTACTGGGAACTGCAGT
The DNA here is from genome assembly GCF_047716275.1 of Strix uralensis. Lineage (NCBI taxonomy): Eukaryota > Metazoa > Chordata > Aves > Strigiformes > Strigidae > Strix > Strix uralensis. The sequence continues at coordinate 42,284,169 of NC_133973.1, forward strand.
TCAGAGCCCATGAGGATGCCTCTGAGCACAGCAGGCTTGGCAGGACCCCAGCAGCTGGCACGGACAGGGGTGGCTCTGCCCACATCCAGAGCTCACCTGGTGTGTCCCTGGTATGGCAACCACCATAATCAGAGGTAACTTCTTCAATGTGATGATTGTTGCTGCCTGAGGATAGGGATGACTGGGAGGATTTCTTAACAAGACCATGGCTGTGTTTATTTTTACCTACAGTAACCTTTATTTCTCCATCTTTCCTTTCTGGCAAACATGCAATGTCAATGTGTAAGAGCGTGAAGAGTAAGTTGAACTGCTGAAAGCAGACTTTGACACACACGCGGGGACATGGGAACCTTGTTTTGCAGTGGAGCCACCTCAGGAACACAATGTCGCATTTCTTGTTTATTCACAGCATATGCACTGCCGAGGCCTCATGCTGGTCTCCACTTCTTGTTAGCTCTTCAGCAGCTCACCAGGCCCCAGGTGTCAATGGCTAATTGCAATCAGCAGGTGAGAAATGCAGCGTCTCAGCAATGAAATTGGCTCCAGCTCTGGGACACATTCTGGGAAACGGGGAGTGCCTGGAAAAAGAAAGGGAGATGCCTTAAACCTGAACTTCTGTGAAAAGCATTACTTGAGCAAGACATCAATGCACAGGACAAATCACATTTTCTTTTACAGGAAGTTATAATGGAATGATTTAGTGTTAAGAGATGGGAATCTTTCAGCATTCACCTCTGGTGGTTTCTAGTTGCAGTCTAATGTCTAATATCACTCGATGCCTCGTAACATGGCTTTTTTTTCACAAGGCTGTAAGCATCCTTCTGAAGCTCAAAGGACAGCAAGGGTATAAAGAATGTCTTGCACTTGGGCCAGCAGTTCGAATATGGCCCAGAGTCTTAGTGTCTGAAAGGTGGCCTACTGACACTGGCAATCAGCCAATGGCCTCAGGTGGTGGGCACTTTTCCACTTCACTGTGAGTGGTGTTTGGGAACCTGGGATGACAAAGCCAACATGGCCCAAGTGTGTAGTCTTTGTCTTGCAGCAGTGACTGCTTTCAGATAATTTTGTCTGAGCTAAAGATATCTCTACCATCTTGTCAGTCAGAGCCTGCAGCAGAGGAAACAGTGATTAAATCTGCAAGGAGAATTTGCTTCTTTCTTGCCCTCAAAAGTAGATCCTTAGAGGTCAAGGTTGAGTCACAAAAGCTGAGAAACTTGCCAGGCAACAATGTAAGCTTCTCTGTTGATGAATTTGAGAAGACTTCCATTTCCATGGTGAGCAATATAGTATCTTGACAGGTGCTCAGTTATCACAGCAGTAGGTATGTTACAGGACATAGAAAGCTATGGATGACGGATACATGTTTGAGCAACTCTACATTTTAACAGGGTATTGTGAACCTAGGATTCCTCTGAGGTAGATGAGTGGGCCATTTCTAGGTGGTTTAATCAATGTGAATGAAGATTTCAGTCCAGCAAAAAAAAGACGCCACCTTCTTCCAAAAGAAATCCCACATCACCTCCTGTGTAGGGAGGGCCAATATAGCGGATATGTGATATTAGCATATGTGCCGAGCAGTTCCACATCAGTGATGCTGCATGCAGCTGCTGAAATGAAAAAGCATTGAGTGTCCTGGGAACAATGGGAGAGATACCTGGATTCTTCTAATGCGAGTAGCATGTCTGTGTTTATTTGTTTGCAATTGTGCCAATGTTACAGGATGATCAAGGGCAAATTCTACTAGATATAGATCAGTGCATGGGCAGAAAAAGCAATTAACATTTTTCTTTATCATCCCGTTCATATGCAATTAAAATAGAGTCGATTCTCCTTCAGATAAAGATGCATAAATAAGTAGAGACCAGATTTGGGTTCTAAAGTAGACAAAGGTATGCTGAAAGTCGTAAAAGATCACCTGTCAATTCAGTAGCTCAGACTGAGATGCTGCAGGAAGAGGTGACTGAGACAAGCAGAACACATGGGAAATGGCAAGCCAAACGGTGAGATAGGATGCATACAGCTTTTTTTTATTGTTTCAAACCCTGATTTTAATTGCTGTGGGTTTACAGATTAATGAAACAATACATTTCTTCCAAAGAAACAGCTGTTTGGTGGGTAATTTTAATCACAACCTGGTGATAACCTCCTATGGGAGTTAATCTGAGCTGCCAAATAACTTTTTTAACAAAAAGTAAAGATGATTACAAGACTGTAGCTAGAGAATTGAACAAGTGGAAACAATTGTGCAAATTGAAATGCAATTCTGTCCCTTGCATGTATATCTCTAAATAGAGGAAAAGGCTTGAGAACACAGATCGCTTTGTCACGGGAATACAGCTAGTACTAGTATACACACAATCACTATTGCTGACCATCAGCTGGTGCAAAATGGCACAGCACATTTGATGCCAATTGATTGCACCCCAGCATGCCACCCATTTAGCAATTTATTGAAGCATGCAGTTCGGATATGCTGCTTTGAGGCAGCCTCCACTCCTGAAATTGCTGGCAAATGGCTGGAATCAGGCACTTTTTGGGTCAAACTAGATATTGGTCACTTAGCCACATTAATTGTCCCAGCAACCATACACTGTGAAAACAGGCTTCTGCCTGTCTAGGGTAAACAGCACTAGTGACACTCCCTAAAAATCAGACAACCTGTCTGGTGAAAGCTTTTAGAGCCTTTCACAAGCTGCAAAAGAGCACATAAGTGATCAAAAGTGTAGGGTGGGTGCATTATTGGTCTCATTAGAGCATCATCTGCCAATTTATTGCAGCAAGAATTCAGCAAATGCAAAGCCTTCTCTGTTAAAAAAACCCACTGTACTCTTTATGTAACATTTAAGATATTCAGGAGTTGGCATGAGGCCTCGGTGGATGTGGCCCTTGCTGAAGCCTAGCTCTCTATTTGTAAGAGCAGAGGGAGGTAGAGCAGAGGGCTGCGAGGCAGCCATAACAAAGAGCCCAGCACATGGCTGCAGTGAGGGCTCCTGAAGGCACCACAGGCACCAGTTCAGGGCCTGAACTTTGATAATGTAAAGCACATGGGCTCCCAGGATTTCATTATAATGAAGAAATGCAGACTCTCACCAGACTCTTAATTTTTATGCATTAAAAAGATACGTCACTGTCTTAGACACATGCTTCCAGCCACACATTTGTTTGATAAGGTGGATTGATTTTTCCCCATCTTCACTTACCTATGGCCTAGAGATCCTGTTGCCTTTGAAGTATGTGGTTTCTGCAGTACAGGATCAAACATCTTAGCAGCTCTTGAACTAGAAGAATCCCACTCTACTCTTCTAACAACTGTCCATCCACACACAGCCATCTGTCTCCTGTCCTTCTAATGGACAGGTTAAGAGTTTTGCTTAATTCATGCTGGTGGAAGAAACCCTATTACTTGGGAAGCAGGGGGGTTGTTGAGCCATTCATTTACAACAAAGTTAGTGGTATAATCAGCAGTTCATTCCATGACTGCTAGACACCAGGAATTTGAAAGACCCTGTACAGTAACAGGTAACCCTAGTTTTGTTCCTTACTGTACAAGCTAAATAGTCAGGGAGTGCAGGTCATAGTGGTGTGAGCAGCTCTGGGCACCTGCTCAATCCCTACTGGCACCAGCTGATCGCAGGAGCATTAGAGGTGTCACTCCCTGGCTGGCGAGAGCAGATGGTAGACTTGGTGCCTCCACTGACCTCTCTCGGGCTGGGCTTGGCTGCAGTCTGGTGTCTGCACAACAAGGCCTGGGAAATTCGTTGGGAGCTCTGCATACTACTGTAATATGGATGCAAGGCTTTAATAAAGCCCTGTGATGCTCTGAAGAGCTGTGTGTGCTACACAAGACTCTTTTCACCTGCTAGGGAGGGTGCAGGATTTATACAGGCAGGAGCAGCTATTCTACTTCTAAAAAGAATCTAAAGTTTTGATGTTTAGGGAAGTGGCATACATTTGCCCTACCCTCAGATAGACCTGAGGTGTCTTGAAATGGACCTGAATCCTCTCGCCTCTTTGCTTTCTTAGCTGTAGCAGCCCACCTCCTTGGAGGGAAGGAAACTGGGGAGAGCAGAGGAACAGTGGCCAGGCTGACCTGACGAGCTAAGGATCTCTCGCCTCCTGCTCTGCTGCTCTGAGCCCAGTTGAATCTATGCGGTGAAACCTGACCGCCCACCAGTTCCTAATGGGCAGGGACACATGGCAGCTCATGCCCTGCAGAGCAACCCAGGGAAAGGGAAATCCCAATACATTCAAATCCTTCTCACCATTACACTTAGAAGCATGAGGCAATGCAGGGGACTGCTCTGTGGTACAGCCCTGACCTAATAGCATCTCATTTCACAGCAGTGCAACTGCGGGCTGATGGGGAGGGATGGACTACCTGGACCTTTGCAAAAGATAAGGTTGAGAGGGCATTTGTGGGAGGGATCACAAATGCTTTACCAACGCTGCAGTCCTGCACCAGGCTTCAGAGTGCTACTGGCACCGGAAAGTGTGCTGATCATCAAAACCTGGAAAGGAGCTTCTGAAGCAGCCTCCATCACTGTGGAGGGCAGGCCACCCGGCCCTCCCCTAGCAGTGTGTCGTGCCTGGCTTGCAGAGGAAATAAACTGCCTGGCTGGCTGCAAAAGTATCTCCTCCTGGGGAACGCACTGGATAGCTCTGATTTAGCCACCATCTCCCAGGGGAGGCTGGGATCCCAGGCACCTCAGCAAATCCAGGCTTAAATGTTTCTAGGTTTTTGAAGTTTTGACGGCCACTCCTTTTCCTTCGTGGCTGTAGATCAGAGAGAGAGAGAACAGAGAAAGCAGATGGTTTGTCTAAACAAAGGTCACAAACCAGTGTTGTTCTGCAACGAGCAGTGTAACACTGTCAGGTCACACAGCTAGAGGGTCCCCTTGGGAAGGTGGAAGCATTACCCCTCCAATGCAATTCCTATCTTTTATGAAAGCATGCACAAACACATACAAATTGAGGAATTAGATAATACTCAGATAGCTGGCACCTTTTAAATGACTCAGATCAGGCAGAAAAAGCAGCAGAACCTCCTGCGTAAAATATCTTAGGGGTGCAAAACCATACTCCAAACAAGAAAACCTGGTTTTTAGCTGTGTACTTGATCCTATTGACAAATGAAGAGTACAAAGTCAGTAAACATACACAAGAGAGAGCTGGGTAGGTAACTAGCACTGGCTACTCCAGCAACCAGACCTACCAGAGCAAAGGAAATGTAAAAATCATTGCTTGCATAGCATCAAAGAGAGAGCTAAGCCAAAACGTGAGCAAGCTGCATAATCAGGTTAACCAAAGTTGTCTTTTACTTCTCATTCTTTAAGAAGAAGGAGGTATTTTTTTCTATCTAACAATGGCTATAGCCAAACTGTAAAGCTCATGGGGGAACATGTGAAATACCGTATTATTTCAGTAGAGCAGACATCACTAATTACTTTCTTACCTTGTAGAATGTCAAATTAGTTGAAAAAAATAGATCAAGCTGCTCTTAAGTACAGTGATTAAAGTGATCAAAGGCTCATAACAGCACAGAGAATGAAGCAAGGTTGTAGTTGTGCTCTAAAACATGCATTTCGTGATGGAAGATAACAAGAGGCAAGGAGAAATGTAAATGAGCATTTTGCAAATGCTCACACTGAATTCCAAAAATCATCCCAAATATGGACTTTTGGATTTAATCTCAGGCTTCAGTCTCAAGCTTTGTTTTTCCAAAGCAAAGCAAGCTTGTTGGAAAAGGTAATATTCTCTCTTCTGACCTTCAATCATCTTGGCTACAAAATACTGTTATGCCACTATTCTAGAGGCTCATTCATATTCTGAAACATAAGGAGATCCTGTGCAGGTTTAAAAGACCCAGGCCAACTTCTGTGACAGCATTCAAACCAACCTTCAGATTTTCTTCTAAAGTCTGCCAGTAGACATACACTTGTCTATATGGAATAGAAGGATGGATATCATTACTTCACTATATTTAATATTTACCTTCACAGTGCTACGGTGTGGTCCAAATGCTAAGTATCTCTTTACACATTTGGAACAACCCCACATAAAGGTCAAAGCCTGGACTTTTCATAGGTCCCTTTAAGCACCTAGAAGAAGTGCCTGAGCTAGCAGAGTAATTTTCTGGATAATGCATGGAGAAATACAGGCAACACATGAGGGTAATTTATTCAGGCTCCCAGCTGCCTTCACTGGCCCTCAAGGCAACAGAGCTTCCTGATTTAGGCCATGCTCTTGTCATAGGGACTTCCAGTGATACAGCAAGAATTAGGTGCAATAAACCCAGACCTAAATGACTTATTCAGTATCATACTGGGAGTCTGTGGCAGATCAAAATTTAAACTCATGTTTCCCTGGGTTATTTTTATATATAATTCCATTATAATTAAATTATTTTGTTATTTTGACTCTTGCCTCAGCAAGGTGGTAGATGAGTTCCTCTTGGAAATTTAGGTTTGTCCAAGTTAAAAATCTGCAAGAAACAAACAGATAAAACTGTGACAAATGACAGTCACAGTGTCCGTAAGGGTCCTCTTGTATAGCCCACAGAAACAGAAGAACATGTTTTAAGTTCAGTAGACTTGGATTTAAACCTATGAACCCCATATGAAACATAATTGCTGATTTGTTAAAGAAATCCCTCAAATGAATATTAGTTTATGTGAGATCATTTATCTAAGCAAACAAAGCCAAACAGATACTCAATAGATGTAAGCCAGACTCCTCTAAACACCCTTGCATTAGTTTACAGCAGGACTAAATTTGACCCAGGATATCTAATAGGATATTTAACAATCAGGATGTCTTTGAGGGATCTGGAACGATTGCTTCTGCTCTTGGCCTTGCACTGCTTCAGCAGACAAAGGGGGCAAATCTACAAAGTTTTCACAGAGATTACTGAAAATTCTGGAGAAAAGATTAAGACTAATAAAACACAAGTATTGTCTTTGGCATCGTCATAAAGTGTTGCAAGATAGAAACTAATTTTCTCTTTGAAACTGAGCAAAATTGAACCTCAAGGTGCAGTAGCATTAAGGTTTGTACAGAAAGGGAGACTGCAAACAGATGAGGAATAAGAAATTTTAAAATCAGTTTGTTAACCAAAAGAACTGTTTTGCTCATTTGCATTTTCTGTCCTGCAAAATGTAATTTGGGAAGAAAGAACACTCCTGTCCTTAATTTCTTACCTAGGAATTATTTTTAATAGAAGGTAGGCAACATTCCTATCATAATCCTGTTCATTAGTAAATCATCCGGAATCACTCCTGTTACTCCTAAACATCTCCATCTTTAGGAAGCAGGCACCAGTGTAGGTGGAGCACTGCTGACTGTTCACTGTGTAGTGCCCTGGGAGCTTCAGGCTCTCCATGAGACATAAAGGCAGTGGAACTGTCTGAAAACTGCTGAGATCATGGAGCTCCACAACAGTTAATATTTTGGGGGAGGGAAGTGGTTATTAACAGTTTGCTCTCTGTCTAATGTACAACTCAGCAAATAATTCAGAATTAAGAGTATTCAGCCTTTTCTTTGGCCACTGTTGCAAGCATGGATGCTTGTAGACATACATGTTTTCAATGTTTACGGCAAAGCGTCTCAATTGCTGGTTGTTCTGCTACTGCAAAAGGGACGGCAATTTTATTTTTCCTTTATGTGTAGCTAACAATTCCAGGAACTCCAGATCTCCTCCCACTTCCCTTTTTCCCTTTCCTGGCTCCTTTCCTCTGGGATTTGACAACACCAGCCTGAGGCTCTGGGTTACTCTTAACATCACTTCTCCCCTCTTCCTTCCAAACCTTGTAAAAGAATTAAAAAATGAAATTTGTGGGTTTGTTTTGCAGAGGAAGACCATTGGAAAGACCACTGGAAAGACCAAGCTAGCACAGCTTTGCTGGGATTTCGGCTTTGGGTGCATTTGGGCTGCTCAATGAGGTGCTGGGCAGTGGCGTGCAGCATGCCTTCAACACCCATGCTAGACCAGAATACCCACTGTGCTGCTTGGGTGCAGCCTTCTTTCTAGATTTCTGCCACTTTCCTTAAGGCCTGGCCTCAGTCATCAAAATCGTGAGCTAATTCTGGCCCTAGTTTAATCCTTGTGGCAGTCATCCTACTGGCACAGCCTTATGCCAGTGGCAAAAGTAGGAAAGAACCTGATCCCACAGGAGACCCAGGAGATACCTGAGCGGATGCGGCTGTACTTAAGAGGCTCATTCCTCAATATATCTTCCAGGCATTAAAATCTCAGCATGCACCAAGAGGCTCCGAGAAAGATAAACACAAAATCTGGATAGTCTTAGAAGTGGAAATGCTGGGGTATGGGGAATGGTGGGTGCCACAAGCTTTCTTGCTGACTCTGTGTGTGCAGCTGGGTTAGCTGCTGGACATGCTTTTATACTACAGCACTACATCCCTTCAGGAAGACAGAAAGAGGCCCTCTGTGAAAGATCTGGTTTTGCTCAGGTGCTTCCCACAGATCTGGTCTATGTTAGGGGAGAGTTTTCCTTCTGTGTGACTGTGAAGCAGGGAGATACCTAGTTTCCCTGTCACACAGGGATTTTATGGATGATTCTCAAAGTGAACCAATTGCCTTGATTTCTAATCTCATGCCCTGACCCTAAGACTGTCCTTACCACACAGTTCCTGCATGCATCCTGAGAGCAGGGCTAAGAACGCAGCCCAGTTTGAAACTGTAATAACCTAGACCAGTGGTCCCCAAAGCCTTTATATCATTGCTCGCCATGCCAAACAGAGCATGGCATGTGGGCCACTGCCATGTGCTGGGGCATACCTGTAATATCAGGTCACCATAGCCAGGGAGAAGCCAAGTCCCTGCACTGGGGGAACCACACATGCCACCTACAAGGGCTGCTCTGGGTCAGTGTCCTGACATGGTGTGGAGCCCAGATAGAGATCAGGTGTCCTGGCCTCACAGGTCACTAATGATTTGCAAGCCACAGCCTGGCATGGCCAGCAACATTCTGCTACACACTGAGCAGTGAGTCTGCTTGGGAAGTGATTCACTTCTAGCTTTCTTTCACAAAGAGTAGCTTGCATCCTTTGCCGGTATGGAAAGTCATGATGTGGCATTTCTTAAAACAGGGACTTTACAAAAGGTTTTAAAGTTCTAATTGAAACATTTTGTTGTAATAAAGTAACGATGTGTTGTTTTTCGTTCTCTGACCAAACCTGGAAGTTAGCAAAACCTGATTTCAATGTTTAAATGTGATGGTTTCTGTTTAATGACAATAAAGTGTTGGCTGGAAAGCTCTACAAAACCAAAAGGCTTTGGCCCATGCTACAAGGAAAAATTTGGTTGAAGAAGGCAATGAAGAGCCATAACAACTCTGTTTTGCCAGGTATTCTCTTAGTTCAGTGCCCAACAGGGGACTATTTTACTATATTTACATTTATAAAGTCCTGTCCACTACACCTAGAACTCTTGGTCAAAGTTAAATATAAGCAGCTGCACCCACACTGATTCCTAAATGATTCCTCTCATCCTCCTTGCCCCTACAAGAGCAACAGCGCCTTCTTCCCCCAGACCCACATGCACACAAGCAGTGGCAGCAGCCACTGCACTGCTATGGTCCCAGTGAATTTGCACTGGGCTCCCCCACTTGGGGTATGGCCTTCAGGACCTTACCCCAGAAAATGGGCAAAAGAAGGTGAGACAGTAGGATTTTGCAACCATCTTTGGCTTGATTGTAATTTTTCAGATCAGTTTTACTCTCCGTCTCAGAGGGCTTGTTACCCGCCTCGCTAGACAGGGTGTTTCAGGTCTGTAGGGTGCAGCTACAGCATGCAGTGATGGCAGCTATTTGCTCGGCTCCCCCGTACTCAGGGCCAGCGTGGGGTAAGCAGTGCTTTTGCATTCCCGCTGATCCTTGCTGGAACAGTGCCAGCCCTATGTGGCCTTACAAGTCAGCTTCACTTTCCTTCTTATTTAAAGCTACAAATTAGCAGCCAGGCAAACAATCTTGGTGTCAGCCTTTGGCAGTCCTCAATTTCACAGCGAGGGGCAATAGAAAACTGAGAAACAGAGAAAAATGCTAGGAAAAAACCCCAGCAAAATAAAATTTCATATAAGATGAGTCCTAGTTCCCTTCCCACTTGCACTGTAAGATTACTTAGGTCCCCTTAGCTTCTTAGTCCTATGGGTATAACAAAAAGTATGTCAGTGTTATTATTGGTCCAAAAATCGTGCACAGAATTTCCAGGTGATGCTCAGGACTGCACTGTATGCTCTATGAGAAAGGAAGCACAATCCACATTTAAGAGGTGGGTAATGATAGCTGTAAGAGACATAGCTAAGAGTTCAGGGCACAGAGCAGGTCAGGTAGCCAGTACCACCAAAAAATGTTTATATAGGTATCACAGGCAAATTCACTGTGAGTAGGGAATAGGACCCACGTGGTATTCAGGAGTACAAGTACTTACAGAAAGATTCAGCATTATGGGAATTTCTGCAAGAAGGTTTTGTCGAAGCTAGTGTTTAATCCAGATCTCCCACATACCTCCCCAGTGTTTAAACTGCAAGAATATACTTGTTCCCTAATTGCAAAAGAGCACCAAGGATCTGTAAGTATTTCTGCCAGTGGGATTTTTGAGTGTTGGCATAATCAGAGAAACCCTTGACTGCAGGCTTTCAAGTGTCCAGATCAGTGTTGGAGTTTGGAAAGAAAGAGCATATGAGGAGAAAAAAGACTGGCAAAAACCCAAGCGGAAGGTCAGAGTGCTTGTTGTCATGCAAAGAGGCATTTTTTTCTTCTCTGCACAAATCAGGTAACTTAGGGAAGGTGGTCCAGATTAAACTCATGAGTTCCTGAATGCCTTGTACCGGTTTTTAACAAGGTGAAATTTCCATTGCCCTCTAGAAATCCCTTAATTAAAATCTGAATATCACCTCGGAACATACCCTGACCGTGTTGTGCAACCTTTGCTCACACTGCTGCTCTCAGCTCAAGTAGCCTCTTTGCAAAAGCCAGTTATTGTACTCCCTGAACCAGCTCTGTGTATAGTTGTGCCTTTGCTGTAGATGTCCCTTTTGTAGTACCTCCCAGACGGGGATCTCCAAACCCATATAAATATTAGTTATCAAACTCTAATGCAAGCCTGTGAAGTGGTTTAGGATTTCTCTTTGTCACATGAAAAGGAGTAAACAGAGGTGCCAAACTGGTAAGTGCTTTGCCCAAGATAAGAGTTGGTGGTGGATCACAACTGGAGGAATAAGGTATCAATGGAAATACAGGGTCCTGTTTCAAATCCCCGTCTTTTACTGACAGAGCTGCAGTTTTGAGACTGCACAGTCTCAACTGTGCACCACTGGAGTTCATTTGGTGTTCATCGAGCGTCCTGATTCCTGGCCATTTCATTTATTTGCTTTTGAATCTACGTGATTAAAGGACACATGAAGTTGTTTCTAGACTGCCTGTGCAGCACTGACGCCTCAGGACCCACCTGCAGCAGGAGGAGGTTTACTGGGATGGTGGGTTGCAGGGGGAAGAGGAAGCTTGGGGACCACCTGGTGGGTGGGTGTGGTGGTGGATGGCTGCAGCCACCATTGCTCTGCTCCTGTGCCACGCAGGTGGGGACTGTGCCCATCCCTGGGTACGACCACCCACGTATGATGATGGCCCATACTTCAGAGCCATGCTGTTGCCTATACCATCTAGATTACACCAGCTTGTGTCATTCCTATATGTCAGCATGCAAATACAGGCAGGGAGGTACCCAGAGACAAAGGGGAAAGCCCTTAAGAAGTGAGTGGAGGAGTCCTTTCGTACAGCATGATGACAAACACCCCAGTTATCCACAGGCACATTAGCTGAGGCTCCTTTACCTCTCACCCCTCCTGATTGTCACCTTGACGACCAGGATCCCATGCACCTGCATGGGAAACAAGGGCTGAAGGTGCCCCCAACAGCAGGCAGCTTGCCACAGCTATCAGATGATCTCCCTTGGCAGCACACCACTGTCTCCATAACGCCTTCACCTGTTGTCTGCTTGGCTCCCCCATCACCACTGATAGCATCTCCACCATGACCTTGAAATCCTTCTCACAAGTGCCACCCTGTCTCTTAGCAGTGGGAAATCAGATTTTCCTTCCCTCAGCACGACTCCCTGCATTTTCATTTCTGAAGAAAGAGCCAGGGAGGGGATGAAGTTTTTCCCTCTGCAGCAGTGACTCTATTTTCAGCTGTAGCCCAACAGATTGCTTCGCTCTTCAGCCTTATCATCCAATACCACCTTAATGCATGCAGCCACGCAAGGTTACTATTAGTGACAGATATCACTGGTGCTGCTGGCTGGAGGTTTTAACCCTAGCTGAACCAAAATCTCCTCTATACCACATCTTTAGTACTTCCTGGGATTTCAGATGGTATAAGTTATTATTATTTTTAGAGGGTTTTTTTGGAAACCAGAAAATACAGTAAGTTTGTTATGTCAGAGGAAGACAAAGAGAAAAGTCGGCCGTTCTCTAGGACCAAATCAATCAGTGGTTTACCAAGCATGGAGTGACTGACAGCTCTGGCCCTCTGGCATCGTAATTTATTCTCCAGTCTCATCTCTTTGTGAGTATTGCATGTCATGCTTTTAAAAATGTATATATAGAACCAGCTAGATGGTTATATTTAGTGCAACCGTAGGTATGGAAGCATTTCTTTTTTTAGCTTCTCTTGGTACAAATATAGAGATAGGAGAGAATCAAACGGCCCCTCTGCATCTCTCTTCTGCACTCCTGTGAAAGTGTCCCCTCCATGTGGCAGTGTGCCCAGAGGAATCTGCAGGGCTGCTCCTGAGGAAGGGCTCTGAAAAGAACTGGTGAAGGAAGGGTGAGTTTACAGGATGTTCCCAAATTTCAGCAACAACCCCCAAAAATATCATTCTTGTGTGGAACAAAAATGTGGTATAAAATAGAGGTTAAAATTTTTTTTGCCCATGGAAGTCCAAACAATTAATTTTGACATTTTCAAACCTATTTTGATGCTGTGGAGGTCACTGGGGGTGCACCAATTGGTAAGTGTGAAACCCCAAAGGGCCAAACACACCTGAGTTAAGGACCCACTCCAAGATAAGCATCTTTCAATTCAGGATCTCCTCAAATGCACCCTCCTTAGCAGGTTGGCCCAGGTCCAAGAAAGGAAAGTGCTACCAACTTTGTGAGACCCTGAAGGCTCCCAGCCCTTCTGGAACACTTCCATCCTGGTAAACTGGGCAAACTGGGGAAACTAGGCAGCTCCAGAGTGTAGGTCCGAGCACTGGGAGGAAACCAGGGACTGAGGAGTCTGCTGGAGACCATTGTTGTCCCGGCTACATGCCCATGGAGCGTGTCTAACCACACAAATCCACATTTTCCATGGAAAAGTTGTTCTGGGTAGCCCTGGTTTCAGACTGGGCGTCGGAGAGACCCTTGGCAGGGAGCTGCTGGCTGCAGGAGCATCACAGCAGGGGAGCAGGGAGCACAGCTTGCGGGCATCCCTGGTGGTGGAGTCCCTCCCCAGCTCCCACCCTTACCCATCAGCTGCATCCCATGGCCTGACAGCAACTGTAACCACTGAAAGTCACGAAAAACTGCCAAGTTTAATGCATACATGGACTTTTTGTTGGATCTGACCATAAACCTCTGCTCTGGCCTGAGGCCTGTCCCAATATACCTGTTTTTTCAGGCTGTTATCAGCTGGTCTGGTAAAAAGTGTTACTTCTCCCTGCAGATCTCACTTTGCTTTTACACTAGCCCATGAGGAGTACAGGCTTATGAATAGCTTGTTACAAGCACACTATAAATTTTTTTAAAATGCTGTTGTCCATTTATGTGGCAGCTTTCCATCTCTTGTCTAGTATCTACTGGTCTGTCCACACATGAATGTGCTCATTTGTACACGCACAGATCAATTATCACACACCCTTTCCTGTGCAAATATGCTTGTTCCTCGGGCAGTTGCATATCACAGACTGGTGACACCTCCACAGCTTATTTAAGGAGCTAGGGGTAAGTTTTTCACACGTTGACCTCAAACCTACACACACACTCAGATGTCTTTGCTCTTAAACTCTCAGGCCTTGTTTTTCACACTTCCAAGCAAGAAAGAAGAATAAAGCACACACAAACCTTAGAGTGTCTTTTATAACCATCGAGAAAGTAATAAAATCTTCTGCTTCAAAGCAGAGATACATAATCCATGAGTACCTTCCTGGAGCTGGTCTGAGCAGAGCTCCTGCAGGACTGAGGCCAGGATGATGGATGCAGTGTCACAGGCTGTCTGGGGACAGCAGCGTTCATCTCCTGGGTATCAGTAAGGGCTTGCAAGTTATTACATCCCTTGCTCAATGAGTGAGAGAGATAAGGATCACTTTCAGCAGGGTCTAAACACATGGGGCAGTGATAAATGCAAATCCCTTGTGCTCTGCACAATCCTGGTCTTCAGCAGCTTCTCCCCAGTGGGAGGCAGGCACAGTCTGGTTGACCTGGTCCTGGAGGACAAAAGACAAAAAGACAAGAACCTGTAGGAAGCAGGATTTTGGGGTCTGGGACCTCAGAGGTTTGGGACTGCCCTGACCAGAGCCTCCTGGAGTGGGGGACAGACAGCAACTTGGTCAAAAGTGGCAGAATCTGCATTTATCTTGGTTGAAATCAAGATTTTTTGGGGGTTCACTTGAAGCTAACCAAGTGTCAGCACTCACCCTGGCGTGGTCATCTCAGAAACAGAAGGAATCCCCGGGGCATGCCTCGCAGCAGCCCTGGTGTGTCAGACTGCCTGCATGCAGGCAAGGGTGGCTGTAGCAGCAGCCTCTCACCTGGGAGCAGAGAGGAGATGCTGCCCTAGCCTGCTCCTGGGGCTGCGATTGCTAAAGCCACAGCCAGCAAATGTGCTGAAATCACCGGGATGGGGGAGAAATGCCCTCGGGACACAATGAGATGCTGACAGTCAGGAACTGGCAGCCCTGAGACTAGCCCTGCCAGGATCCCTTTTCGCAGAGGTCTGAGCACCTGTGGTGTGCTGGTTAAAGAAATATATCTTTTCCCTGCCATTTTTCAACCTTGAAGGATGCATAACCACCACTATGTGATGAAGCTGCTTGTTAATTATGCTTACTGAAAGGTATTTCCCCCCGTGTCTTCCTGAAAGACATGATACTGTCCCACAATATACAGCACAACTCTAAACTGCACAGAAAGTTAAGAAAAAAATACCACCTTTTCCAAGGTGTTAAATGACTAGTGTGGACTTGCATACTTAGTGTAGTATACTCTGTTCCTCTCTCTGCCACAATCAATACCACTCTGATTTCTTTATCATGGATGATGGGGGATGGAGATGAGCGATCCCATTCATACCTCAGCTTTGGCATTTTGATTCCCAAATAGCCCATTCACTAGTAGCATAAAAATAATGTAAAAACAAATACATCAAATAAATGTAGCTTGAAGACATCTCTATTACAACCCTGCTCTGTATTCTATAAGCAAAATATGTACTGTGCATACAAACACTGGGGGGATGAAGAGATGCAGGTATTAACACTGACATATCAAGCAGTTCCTTCATGAGACCATATTATCTATGCAATCACCTACGAGTATTTACATTTCATGAACGAGGTTTTCCAAACAGCACCTCCAGCCGTAGTGCCTCATGCTGTTCTTGGATGAAGTTCAGGAGAAGAACAAGGCCAAATCAACACTTAGAAGTGGGAAGCAGTTGGTGCTGGTGACACGAGAGGGTGTTTCTCCCCTGTGGGGTGGTCTTGAGTTGGGGTGACTCTGTGGCAGTGAGAGCCCCGTGCTGCTGGAGGTAAAGCACCATGTTTCTGGAAGACATCATTCAACATCCAAGACAGGCGAGTCTCCAGGCAGAAAAAAGGTGGGCAAATCCTTAGCTGGATTCAGCCTTGATTTTTGGCCAGAAGGTTGGGTGACCTTTTTTTTCATGTTTTGGTATTGGTTCCTTTGAACGCAGTTTAGGGTAGGCAGGCCTTGCAAATTATTTACAAGGACTCCTCTTTGGAGTAGTTGTGGCTAATTTGCCACTCACTGGGTGTGGTTGGTGACTGAACTCACATGACATTTTTACAGCCTTCGCTGGATGAAGAATGTGTTAATGAGGGAGAAGGTTTAAAAAAGCCACCCATTCTGCAAATTGCATCCTTCTGCAGATATGCTGACTGAACAAAACAATGCTGGCAGTTCAGAAACTTTGAAAAATACTATAATCAATTAATGGATTTTTTTCAATATCGACCCACTCCTAAGTCCTGACCACTAGTTCAGATAGGGCACTTTATGACACTAATAAAACAAAGTGTGGTGTAAATTGTCCCGGCATCAGTTCAGCAAGTTGCCTCCAAGTACCAGACTGACTCCAGGCCTCTGCCATGTCCAGACTCCAGCACAAGTTATCCATTTTACTTACTTAAATTCCCTTTGCAGTTCCAATGAAACATGTACTACTTCTCTACCTCTTCTCCTAAGTCATTGTAACTACATTTGCTCTTATAAAGTGCCTGTTTCATTGAGTATAATTTACAGGATAAACCACCCCCACCCCCCCCGCCCCCTTTTGAAAAAGCGAAGCATTTGGGAATGAAAGGTGCTAATACTGTAAAAATTATTAACCTATGCCCCTCCTACTCAAAGCAGAAATCCACATTTTGTACAAGGATAATTTATATGATGTTGTATGAAAATGTAACTTACATTTTTATAAACTTTTTTTTTTAACATGTGGATGAGGAGAGCAGGAAGTGATGGGACATCCATGCAGGATGTGGGACATTGGGGCTAGACTCCCGCTCTGCCCAAGGGAATGTGATCCACTGCTCCCACCTTTTACTGGGAGACTCTCTTTATCCTCTGTCTTTCAGCTACCCTGGGCTTTGGGTGCTCCCAGCCAGCTGTTGCAAAACACTTGATTATTTCTTGGCAATGGGAGAAGAAAACGAGTGTGCATGTGAGGCTAGAAAGGCTCACAGTTATGCTTGGTAAATAAGTAGGCATAGTCCAAGCGGAGAAATAAATGAATTAGCATTCAGCTGTATGTCCCTCTAAGCACACCCCAGCTGCTGGAGTAATTGTGCTGCAGCCAGGGGAGCAGGGCCATGGAGAAGAATTTTCTCTCCAACTGCAAAACCCCCTGTGGCTCCTCTGAGATCCCTTTTCCAATGCTTCATTTCCAGTGATGGGTATGTCCACTGGTCAGGGGGATATAGCTGCTGGCTAAGAATAATAGGAGGGTTCAGGACATGCCCTCTGACCTTCCTGAGTCCTTTTCTGTGACACTTAGGGCAGAGCCACACTTTAGAGATACCATGTTAGCATTGGAGTCCCATGTGAACCTGTGCCATTGGTATCCAGCTTCCTCGCAGGCAACAGTCCCAAAGCAAATTGAGTTACAGTGCCTTTCCCAATGGCCAGCTGTCTAGGCATTATCCAAAGCTCGGTGAGTCTCTCCATTGCATTTTGGTAGCTTCTGAACCAGATCCTTCCTGAATTTTATATTCGGAGCACCATTATGAGCTTTTCATTTACAGCTGAACCTTAAAGTGCCTGTAAACTAGAATAAAGCTCAATTTAGAAAGAGGTCCTTGCTACAAAAAAAAGAGCCTATGAGCACATATACCAGGCTGCTGTGTAACAAGCTTATTTGCAACCCCACCTGCTGTTTTGTGGATTCTCCAAATATCACAGTTCCTACTAGAGAAGAGGAGAGCTAAGTCCGTCATACTTACGATACACACTTAGATTAATGCTAATCAGATAATTATTCCTCTGTAAGGAAAGGATCTGTAGATAAACTCCAGCCCATTATAGAACATGGTTCTGCTGGCATCAGTCATTGGCACTTCCACAACAGATGCATCTAAGTAGGTGAATGGTATAGTTATGTCACAAGGGACACTGTTACATTAGAGAACCTCTGAGTTAAACAAGATCACCTCATAGTATGTTGGAAGTGCTTCCCATTTGCAAGGTGAGAATTTACACCAGCTCAGGTAAACAGCAGGGCTGAGCCATGGGGAAGTTGATCAGCTGGCACTGCAGGGTCTGATTCAGACCCTATTTCTGCATTAGGAAATTTTTCCTCACCTTCCACAGGCACAGAGGGAGCTGAGAGGATGGGAGTTAGCGTTGTGTCAGTCAGTGCCAAGATCTCTCATGGAAATCTCAAAAAACCTCTTGTCCAAAAGTCCTGCTACCAAGACAGATAACGAAGATGATGAAAGCTTGATAATTTTACATTCCTCTGTGCTCTTTCTCTTTACCCACCTTGGGTCTGTGTGACCTTCTGATCTGTCTCCGAGACCATTGTTTTCCATTTTGACTCTCAGACTAACATGGGAAAACTTCTCATGGCACAGCAATATGACAGCCCTCTCTATAGATCTGTTTCTCCCACTGTCCTCCTGTCTAAATTGGGCAATAAGTTCTGGAGAAAGTCCTGGCAGGGTGAATTTCACCCACTGCTGGTAGTTTGTGGAGAACCGCTACATGTAGCCTGCAATTCATACCTCCTTCCCACAGTCAGAGTGTGGGAAGGGGTCTGAGCAGAAATTAAAATCGGCCTCCTGAGTGCCACTGCAAACAGGCAAAGTTAGCACACTCCCACAGACACCCTTGGGATGTAGGCACCTACACAGAAAATGGACCCTTCAAACACTTAGCAGAGTCTGTCCACAGTATTTACGGAAAACTGATACCTACGAGCATTTACAGAATTGGATGAATGGGAGAAAACGTTTGAATGATATATTGTGGTGCAGGCAGCCACCGTGTGGGGCCCAGATAGTCAGCCTCCTGTATCATGATAATAGTATTTTGTTAGTAGTCTTATCATCTCCATCTCCGCAAGTGTTCATCTATGGTTTGTCCCTTGGTGAACCACAGGGTCATTTGCAGTCCCGGGTAGCATGCTTTCTGCCTTAAAATGAACAAGGTGAGTGATTGCATGTGGGAAAATAGTGCCCTGAAAGGAGGAATTGGGGGAAGCCAACACCCCTAGATTTCTCTGTAAGAGCTGGAAAATAGTTGTTTCCTGAGCCCTGAGGTAGGTGGATTAGGGAAAGGAGGAGAGGTCTGAGAGCACTGACTGCGCTGGGCTCACGGAAGATGGAGGGCTGAGCTCTGACCTGACATCTTTGGTAGCGATGCTAATGAAAGCATTATGCAGCGAGAAGCCATGTGTTGAATACGAGACAGAACTGGGCAGGCTCTTTACATCTACCTGTTATATGGGTGTTAAAAAGTCACGCAATTGCTTCCTCAAACAAAGATTTGCAGTCAGACTGCATTCATGTCAGTTGAAGGCAGATCACGGCCTCCCGAAGGACTTCAAAGATAAGATAACAAGCACACACACAAAAAATGCAGCCTGCCTTGAATTCCTCTGGAGGGTCACTAAGGCACTGCTAAGCCAGCTCTGGGTTGAATGCACTGGCTTGACTATAGCCCTTCCAGTAAAATATGGTTTACTGCCTGCAAACCTCGGTACTTAGGAAATGAGAGATGTGTGGAACAGTCTTGTCTCCGGAGCAGGGGTGCAAACAGCATCTCTGGATTGGCACGTTTATGCGTGCGAACTGCTGTGCCTGGGGACCACATGGCTTGACCTGCACCATATTGCAACGCAGAAACTGAGAGTGGTATACAGGGTCAGTCCAAACTTTCTGATCAGCCTCGTAGTGCATTCCCAAAAGCAGCCAGGGGAGGATAGGGGAGGAACAAGAGATAGGGATAAGAGAAACATGGCAAGCAGAAGATGATCCATCTCATTACCACCTTCTCAGCTTCTGGCAGATGTGAAACTTGAAGGACTGTCTGATCTGGAGCTTGCAGCTGAACCTCTGTGCCCTGCAGCACCAGTTAGTCCATCTTCCCAACTCTGGCTAAGTCCTGTTGAAACCTGTTTATATTGGGGACCTCCACATTATCTGGTGGCCATGAGTTCCCCAGTTCAGTTGCATATGGTATGGAAAGGCATTCCTTTGCATTTATTTGAAATCAGCTGTCTGGTAATTTCAAAGGAGTTCCCATTCTGTCCCATTTAATTTGGAGGATGTGTGCCCAGTGGCTAGACCACAGGACTGGATCTCTGAATTAATTCTATTTTCATCTCTGTCATTCTTCTAAAAGAGCAGGTATTATTATTCATTGGAGTGAGTTTCACCTTCAGCCAGCTCAATTAAAATTACCCCAAGCAAATAGTGATCTGGAATTTGCACTGAAATGACATACTTGAGACTAATGTTCCCTGTATATCTGCATAGAACAGGTAAAAACTAAACTAGGCGATAAAGGTAAAAATTCTATTTTAAATTTCCAATGCCCGGATTGATTTGTGCTCTTGAAACTGCTGCCAACATATTACGAAATAACTTGTCATATAGTAGTAGACCATATCATATAGCAGAACGCCTGTAGTTACAGAAAGATAAGGTGAGATCCCACATGAAAGGGGAAAAATGTGGGATTTTATGTGGCAATTTACATACTGACCTAAGAACCATCTATCTATCGAGCTGTTGTAATTGTGCAGTTTGCTTTTTCTATTGATGAGTCATTTGCTAGTGAAACAACACAAAAATCTTGAAAAAATTCAGCTAGGCCAGAGAGTGCTTAACAACCTGGGTTAGCGGTTGAGTAACCAAACAGCTGAAAGAGGTTCACAGATATAAAGGTGCTGCTCAAAATGAGAAGTGGTAAGTGTCTGCGTTAATTATAGTCTTGGGCACATGCTAGTACCATGCTCACAGCCCAGCATTAATGGGATTTTTTTTCCTTCTTTCAGAGACAAAAAGCCACAAGGAAAGCCAGGCAGCCTTTCTGCAAAAGGGTTGTTTGCATCCAGGACGTGTACAAATCTCTTCACATTTATTTAGAAACTAAGGCAATTAAAACACCCCAGGCCCCTCCTGTTAACTCAGAAACATCATTATGAAGATGCTTATGCCACAGCGGCTTACTACGCTTGGTTTACTGGAAAACTGGAAAGCTGCATTTTCAGCCATTTGATCAACAATTTCCCGAGGTTGCTAATGACTTGCAAAAATCTGCCCGACAGTAACAACCTCAGGGAGACTCCATTGTCTCCTCTGAGAACCCTTATTTGTTTTCAGAATGAGAAATTTAATTAGGCGAGGTTTTTTGGCGGAGTTCATGCCTCGCGCCCTCAACAAGCAAGTCCTGTGTGACTGCCCGGCACCACCCAGAAGCCCAAGCCTTGGCAGAGCTGAGGACCAACCGGGGCAAAGGAAATTAATCCGATTTTAAACTGGTGCCTGCTGCGTCTTCCCCTGTCTTTTGCAAGCTAAGCAGCTGAGCTCGCCCCCCACCTTTTGGAGTTTACCCCTGTGCTCACTCATGGGCTTGTGCATGGGTTTCATGGCTGGGAGGAGGGCTGGAGAGTGATGTGGGGGCTGCAGCGGGAGGTCCACCGTGGCTGGAATGCCACCACACGCAGCTGGGCGGCATTTCCCTGGTGGGGCAGCAGGGCGATGGCCGGGAAGGGTGCGCACACACCAACCCATCCGGGCAGGTGCAGAGATAAAGGACAGCCCGGTGCCACCAGCATTCCTGAGGGCTTCCTCAACTTCCACCGTCCTAAAAAACCCACGCTCACAAGGCACGCTTAGGAATCCCCAAAGACTCTCTATTAAGTCACTAATTGCTGCTAATTATTGTGAGGATGATTTGTGAGTGCTGGTAACGTGCTTGGTGCTAAGGAGACTGCAGAGCAGTGCCAGTCCCCAGCTGGCGGCACTGGTGACCGATGGAGATGCAAACATCAGAAGCAGCAACTCTGGCAGCAGGCAGCAGCCCCTCGCTCTGGAGCCATCCCAGGGGTGCTGAGCAGGATACAGCCCCCCTAGAGATGATGGGTTGGGGGGGTGGGCACGGCACCCCTGAGAGCACCTTGCGATGGGTGAAATCAGATGGAGAGAGGGGAAACAGGTGTTCAGATCACCCAGGTGTCCCCTCACCTTCTCCACAACCTTGGGGTGTTTTTCTCAGCAGAAGCAGAGGAGGGGAATGTCATGTTTGTCTGAACAATATTATCAGCCTCTCCTCCATGTATGGCCTCATCACAGGAGACCCAAGTGCACAGACAAGTATAAGATTTATATGATGGTTGTGCTTCATTTGCATTTTTCCACCTGAAGAACTTTGCTTTGTTTTGCTCCCTGTAGGAAACAACAGTCTTTGCCATGACTGGTTGCACTGCACTCTTTCCTTTCCCTTCTTTGCCAAGATGTGTTTGTAGGCATGCTCCCCAAGTTATTTTAAAGACAGGCTGGCACTGCAAGGCACTCTGCGTCTAAGGAGAGGAAGAAGATGAAGACAGATACTTGCTTTTTTTCTGGCAGGGGAGAGTGAGCCACTGGAAAAGTTCCCCTTTGTAGGATAAGAGAGACTCTTCCTCTTTGAGTGGCAGAGTAGCACACATAGCTTCCTGCCCTGCAAAAGGGAAAGCAACTGCCTGCACGTAAGTGCCCCTAAGCTTAGGCACTCCTCAGTCAACAGCTACCTACCAGCCTCCATCTCCCCATCCACTGCTCTTTGGAGAATGATTTTTCTTAAAGCAAGTGTTCCCCCTCTCCTTCTCAGCTAAACAAAATGCTCTAAATCAGCAATGGCATCTCCTACAGAGCCCCTTATTTAGTTTGCTGTCAAAATCATTGTATGTATCATTTTTGCACAATTTTATTTCATAGTTTAAAATTAATAGAGAAGGAGAGGGGACTTAAAAAATCAGTTGCAAGCAGCATGTTCTGATGTACATGAACAGTCTCCAGCAGCATTTGCAAATCTGCATTAGAGCCTTGTGCATCAGACTGCAAAGGAAAACTAACCGGGGGCCTGGCTACAGAGGGAAGCCTAGGTTTTTCTCCTTTTTTTTCCTTTTTTTACAATTCAAACCAAAAGGGGGAAAAAAGCTAATAACATGCAGCTGAAAGCTAAATTAGATATTTAAAATTCACTCTGTTAAGTTAGGGAAGGAATTGCTTGACAGTCCAGAAAGAATATGCTTGAGGTCCATAGTTCTGGACCATGGGATGTTTCCCAGAGACAGGCCTTCCCAAGGAAGCTCTGTTCTATCTCCATCCTGTGAAAAAGCAGCTCAAACCAGAGACAGGCATTTCCCACTCAACTCGTGTGGCCTTCAGCAATTGATTAGCAAAAGGGAAACTGGCCAAGATTATTTTTAGTCTAACAACATCCCTTTAAAGTTCATCACTCCACAACATATTGATCTACGATGAATGTGCAGCTGAACAAAGTCCGACACAAAATTCCTTTTAAAAGTTAGGTAGAAGTGAACGCACATGTATATGGGAGTTGGAAGCTCGGCCTCCAGGCTGCTGCCTACCTGTCAGGGCAGGGCAGCCCTCTGTGCCATACAGACTGATCACTCCCTATCGGAAGTCATTCAGAAGGAAAGCTATGCCTTGCTAGACAACCCCTAATTTTCACATCTCTTATCTGGGCATCATAGCAATGGCCAGAGTGAGATTAGGCAGATACATAGATGGATGTTTTACATTGCCTTCTAATGACAAAAAAAGGGCACTGGAGAGAATGTGTCGCTTGCCCCAAGGGAGGACCCGAAGGGTGACACATCTGTGATGAGGGAGTAACTCAGCTGGTAGCTTCTCCTTGCCCACTTTGACTACTTGTTCTAAGTAGCAAAATATTACAAGCCATGAGGCTACACAGTCAAAATGCTTATACATCAAGGTTTTCACTGAATTGTCTTCATAGCTTAAACAAATGCTGTAAAGCAGCTTATTGAGGTATCTCCTAAGCTTGCTATTGAAAGCCCACCAGACACTTCGAGGACACAAAGATGGGGGATTGAAAATGAGCTGGTGAGTCTTTTTCCTACCTCTGCCCACGTGGTGGGTTGGCTCTGTCTTTTCTCAGGTGCAATGAACTGTTCAGGAGGGAAACAGAGAAGCTTTACCTTGAACCTTGCAGGACAATTCGTTGCCTGAAATGATTCACCAAGATATGACAAGCTTTGTTTAGAAACGGATAAATCCAGCCAGGAGCCCTCGGAGACAATAAAGCATCTGTTTGACTTCCTCAGCGGGTTAGCTGTGTGTAAATCATTTATCCCTGCTCCTGCTCCCCCTCCTCAGCTCTCACTATTTGTATTTTTTTTGCTAAAAAAAGTCACCTGCCTTTCCATTGGTGAGTGGCTTGGGACACATTGCCTGGAGTCTGACCTCAAAGTAGGGTGGGATTTGAATCTGAAATCCACTCAGTTTGATCTCGCAAGAACTGCCGCGCTGCACAGCTTGTACATCTTTAGTAAAAAGGCATGCCTTCAAATCCGTCCTTTTCAGAGGCCCGTCTCTGTTGTCAGCTGCCATCTTTCGAGAGAAAGATCTAAAATTAGAGAAAAGCTGCCCTCCACTGCTGGAGAATACTGCTGCTGTGACATATGAAAGCAGAAAAAAGCTTCAAATAAAGGTCTTCTGCTTAGGCTCACGTAACAAGCAAGAAAGGCTTTGGGTCTCTCCTGTCCAGACCGGCGTTTGCGGAGATCTGATTTAAATAGGCAGCCACAGTACCAATGCTTATCTTTGTCTGCCTAAGCGTTTATACTTTGCCTGTCATCATAGCACCATTATTTTGATGGAAACCTACAGATCTGAGAGTTTTTCTTTTAAATACCTTTCCTAGGAATCCTGAGGGATGCCAGGAGACCCTACTCTTTCAATAAATCAGTGAAGAAGAAAGAAACTCGTTGTGTGGAAACAGTGGCTCAAGCCTTTTTGTACACAGTGGTTGTAATGAGGTGTGGACACTGTGCAGGGACTGAGCTGTGGCTGCAGCTCTGGAGACCTTGGGTTCAAATCTGTGGACTTCAGCTGGGCCCAGAGTGTCCTCAGGAGCTGCAAAAACCTACTGCCAGTGGTAACACCTGGAGATCCGGGGTCGGGGGCTGCATCCCCCTGTGCCTCTGGTAAACCCTGCCGGGTCCCTACTGACGCTGCTGCTCCTGCCACTGTGGTCTCTTCACACTGCTGCATCCCCCCCCTTAAGTAGTGTTTTCCCACCCCTGAGGGATTAGTGGGGCTAACAGGGTTAGAGCTGCTCTAATGTATCATGCCACAACAGCGCAGGTGTAGTGCCTGAAGGTGGGGAGCCCTGGGGAGACCCCTTCCTAGTGCCACAGGAGAGAGGAGTGGGAGAATTAAGATGAGAAATGAGTGCAAGCCTCCCGCTACCTGGAGTCAATGAAGATGCTACAGGAGAGCAGGATTTGGCTGGGAGCAAGGCAATGTGATGGTTTACCTTTTAATCTGCATGTTTTACCCTGTCCCAAAACCAGACACCCCGCTCTAACCCATCCAGAACCGCCTTCTTCCTTCTTTCTCTTTTCTTTTTTTTCCCCTCCACTGGCATCCAAACGACCCACTCCCCCGCTCTGACATCCCTCATGCCTGTGCTGTGCTGGTGATGTCATGCTGCAAACCACCCGCCTACAGCAGCTGGCTCCAGCAAGAGTCAAACGGGTTTCCCACAGCCCAAGCTGGCTGCACTCAGATCTGTCCGGCAGCACTGCTACGCTGCGTGGAGAGGGAACAAATGGCTTGCTGTAAAAGATGCATCCCAGGGTTTGGGGGAGGAAAAACAGGGGGTTACTTAGTAAGAGTAACTGCCTTAGCAGTCACCTGGTTGAACAAGAGGTTTTTCAGAAGTTGACTTTAAAAATCACTAGCTGAAGGTGAGCACAGTGAAGCTAAGCTCTCACCTACCAGAGTGGAAGGGGAAGGAGTGAATATGAGTATCAGGAGAGCAGGAGGATGACAGGACCAAGGGCAAGGTGCAGAAACTGCACTTGTGGGGAGGCTTTGCTTTGTCAGGATTGCAACAGATATGTACCAAACCATCGCAAGCATCAGGTGCCTTCAGGAGCCCCTTTTCCACATCGTGAATGCCCAAGAGGCATCTACTGGTCTTCATCCTCTGGGCTGTCCCTGCAGCAGGGCCCCAGCAGCACCAGGCCTGTGCACTGGCACTGAAGGCTGACCATGAGAGAGGCTCTTCCTTGGATCCTCTTTGCCATAACTATACATGACGGCTGACTTCATTGTGTGCCACGCTGAGGCCTGGCAAAAACAGAGGCTTCAGAGCATTGCAAATGGCCTGCCACTGGCAACTGAAGCACTGGTGTGTTTTCTAGACCCTTTCAGATTCCCGCAGCTCCCGAGATGGCAGAGGAAAAAGCAAAATGAATAGCTGGGCTGCAAGTGCAGGTGATGCAGGCACGCCCAGTTCCCCACAGGGCACAGACCATGCAAGGTAGGATCTCGTGGGAGAAAACACCTGGCAGCTTAAGGGGGAGTGGGATTCAGTTGCTGGAGTTAAAAGGGACCCGTTTTTCTTAGGCAGGAGCAGTAGAAGTTTGTCTTCTTGAACCATTAAAGTGTAACTAGGATGGCTTATTGTCACCTGGCATCACCCCAATCCTGGTATTACTGTTGGTTCTGCAAAGGGATCGGATCAAGTTATTAAAGGGTATGGCTAATTGTGTGCAGCCAAAAGTGTGTATACTTTTAGCATCAGCAACATTTTCAGCCTGATTTGAAAGCCAATGAAACCACTGGGAAAAAAATCCATTTACTCCCTCGAGTTTTTTCCTCCCGGACTGGCCTTACAGGAACAGTCCCACAGGAACTCAAGCTGGCAGTGAAACATGCTACTTGCACGCTATGTGGATGGAAAACCAGGACACATTGCCTGAACTGAGAAACATGAGTATTAGCGAGTCCATGTTGCTCAGTATTACTGTCATGCATGACTGTGGAGGGTTTACTCCACGGCCTTGCCTCATCCCTCTCCTACTTCTCCTCTCCTATGTTTGTAGAAGTAACTGTCCATCACAAACAAAACCTGGTTCAAAATGGATTATTTATTTTAAGACAAGCTATTTGGATCAAGTTTTTAGGATGTCCATTGACTAAAATACCTGATCCATAATCTCTATTTAGCCTCTGACTTTGCACTTGACTTTGGAGGTTGTGATCCTGTGCTGCAGGGGATGACTGTGGATGCAGCCCCAGGTCCTGAGGCCACGAACCAGAAGGTCAGCAGAGCAGGAACAAGGAGGAGAATGGGCAGCTGCCTAATGCCCATGGGACAAGGCATGATGTCGTTTGCAGGCAGGACCCAGCCTCTGTGGGGGCAGCAGGTATTCGTCTTGCCTGCCAGGCAGCATGTGAGCTTACCGGTACTGGTGGGAGCTGCTGTGGCTGCTGGCAAACACAGCCAGCTCTGTCCAGGGTTACATCACCTTTTCCAGGCCCTCCTTCAACCTACAAGTAGAGAAACAGCTGTTTCAGTGTGGCTCTTTGAGCGTATTTTGGCCACCCTCAAAGTGCTGCCCAAAGAGCCTCAAAACTCACTTCCAGGACACCCATCTGGTCATACCCAAGCCAAGCGGATAGCGATGCATCCCAGTGGCTGGGTGTCAGTGTCTCCTGATGGCCCCTTTCATGGCAGCTTGTCTCAGTTTGGCCACTGCACTGTACATCTTCCCCCACATCCCTTAACTTGCCCTGGCTTCCCAGAGTGCTTTCCAGCCTGAACAGGGGGGTGAGCTCCAGCAGATATGTTGAGTGAAGGAGACAAGTGACCCATCAGGGATTCCCCTTCTGCTCCATATGCGTGGTTGGTCCCAAGCCATCCTGAAGCCCACCCTGCCAAGGCACTGATGGGAAAAAGGGAGGCAGAGCTGGCACTACCCTAAAAACCTGCTTCCACTGCTCTGCAGCCACACTCAGGGCAGGACTCCCTGCCCGGCTCTTTGTGCCTAGCTGCCTGCCCATCAGCAGGCTGCCCAGCCCGGGGGGAAGCTGAACCAGGCTCTGTGCCCTCAGAGGTGGGAAAAGTGTTGTTGTGTCCAGGGGCTTGGTTCTCCTGGCAGCCCTGCACCTTGAAAGGCAGGATCCTCTGCAGTGCAGCTCCTGGGGGGAGAGCAGGGAAGCTGTCAGTCCAGAGCCAAGCGTGTTTTTAAGCTGTTAAAATGCTCCGCTTTTACTTACATGGGAGTAGATGGAAACAGGAAAGTCAAACTCTTCTGCACCTGGGGACAACAGGGCTCTTGGTGCTCATGAACACCAGGATCAGCAGAAATGAGGTGTCTTTCCTGCGAGGTTGCAGTGCAGGAGTGGTGCTGTGATGGAGTGGGAAACTCTGGGCATTCAAACAAAAGAAGAAGTGGACACAGTTAAAAGGATTTTCTGATATTTGTTTAGCTTGGCTGCTACACTTTACTGAAGAAAAGGAAGGTTTTTGCTAAAGTTGAAACAAACAGTAGATCAGAACATTAAATAAAGGGTTAGCAAACCTGCCAGTAGTGCTAAGTCAGGTATGCTGATGAGGTCAAAATTTAATTCCACACTGAAATTGGAAATTTCAAGTACAAGTGTTCACAGCAAGCCAAATTATATTACCTACCAAACCTCCAGGTGCTCTGAACAGTCTCTTTCATTGTCATTTGTCTGATCAGTATTTGCAATACTAAAATCCACCATGGAAACAGAGACAGAAGGAGAGCAACCTTTTAGTCTATATAGGGCAGACACAGCTGGGAAAGCTGGAAACTGTCTACCCAGCTTGCCGTGGGGCCTCTTGCAGACTGACAAGTTCTGCAGTACCATCTAAGCATCTCCCTCTGGTCTTACCCCAATCCCTGTCCATTCCCTCAGCTCCTCCATTAAATGATACTAAGTATAGAAGTAATTTAAAGGTGCTAATTCAGTGGGGTCAAGAGGAGCAGAGGGTTGGGAAGATTTGCACTTTGGAGGATTCTGGCTCATGGAGTGATGTTCAGCAGGTAGGTTGAGTGGGGTGCTGGCAGGGAGATGCACACGTGTCCTAGTGCTCTGGTATCAACACAGTGCTGGTTGCAACACATTAGCCCGGGCCAAAAAAATAAGCAACATAATGAAGTAATGTGGCTTCCGCTCTGATAGCATCCTTCCACCTGAAGAACTCCTGAGTATTTGGTGAAAACTGGGGTGGTCATTTTCTCATGTGGCAAAATGAGCATCATGGGTAACTCCTCACACGGATGAGTAAGAGATTCATGGCTCAGGTTGTGCGCTCCTTGGTCAACATTGCACTGCTCATCTGCAGCAAAGCCGGGAACAGATCCGGTGATGCACAACATCTGAGTTTGTGATTTATGAGTAGTAATTATTGTAATTAGACAGTGGTCCCGAAATAATTCCTGGGTTACGAATGCTTCTTTGCTCAGGTAAACTCCCATTTATCTAACTGAGTAAGGGCACAGCAATTTTGCCCCAGAAGACTTTGTATAGCATATTAAATTTGTATCCTCAAATTACACATCTAGTTAAAACGCTCTTATAAGTAATTTTCCTAACTGTTTGCAGTATAAACACATTACCAAGTTAAAATTAAATGAGCAATTAGCATATAGTATAATATAATACAACATTCACTCCTTATAATACAATCTAAAATTCGCCAAATAGAACAGTAATGCTATGTAACTAAGCAAACAGGATAGGTGTGAAATTAAACAGGATATAGATGCATTGTGTGAGAGAGATTTGGTGGTGGAAATGAGTCACCTCTTTGTCAACAGCATCGCTACCAGCTACGTCATGCTGCGTAGAGGGGAAGAAAGACATCCAGGACAACAGTGGCTTTACAAAAATAACGCCAGAGCTGTCCCAGCCTGCACTCAGTACTCTTTAACAGCAAGAAGTGCCACAAGTGAAGCTCAGAAATATCCAGGCTGGAGAACTGTGCAGGGTGGGGATCCCCATCCTGGCTTCCTCCATCGGCTAGCACAGCTCTCATCCGTTGCCGTGGGAGCTGCCTCCACCTGTCTGCAAACAGGGATGACACCTCACGGCTTGGAGAACAGATGACTGAAAGGTTATGGGCAATATTGACTCCATCCAATGTCTCAGATAAATAAAGGCAGACAGTGCTGTGTTAGAGCTGTTCTAGTGCCTGGCTGAATTCACCCCCACAGTGAAGAAATGAGCTCTCTTTTACAACCTCGTTTCAGCATGCCCAAGAAGGGAGCCGTACCGTGAAACCTCAGGGCAGCAGCACTATATCCCATGCAGCCAGGCTCCTGCAGGGCAGCCAGCCTCAGGCTCCGCTTTCAGCTGTCAGCACAGTCCAAGGCATGTAATCCTCTTTCAGGAGCACTAGCACAAATCTGGGACTGGGTCGCAGGCCCAAAGTCATTGCAGGGGTGCCCTGGTTCCAGCCCCTCTCCCTGGTGGCCCCACAGAGAGAAGAGGCTGCAAGGGGCTGCTGTGTGTTGACGGTGCCCTTCTCCAAAAGACAGCTGGTCTGCGATGGACCAGCAGACCAGGCTGCCTGACTCCGTCCAGACATCACGTGGATGCTCATTTTGTGTGCAGTCCTGCACCAGGCTGCCATGGGGACATCCCATTCCCTAGGGGACAGGAATTGGGCCCCCTGATTTAAGCAGCGGAAGAGCTGACTTTGCTCCGTGCTATTTTGCACATTAATTGTTACATAAATGCATTCAAATATTTGTAAGGTTGATTGAAAATGTTGCTAAATCAGACTGCTCAGATTTAGCCACCAGAAATTAAATCAGATAATAAACAATCAGCATTTCATTCCTACAAAAGGATGATAATTTTGTAGGACGTTGGGTTTATATTGTCTATGCACCTGCATGTGGAATGCTAGCGATAAAGTGAGATTTGATAGCAAATTGGACTGGCAGACAGTTTTTGAACATAATTACTCAAAAGAAACCACCCGGAATCAATTTAATCATAGTGCAACTGATTTTTAATTTCCAATAGTACAAAAAAGTACCATTCACATTAGGCTTTTACTGACTTTGGTTTGTAATCATGGAATGTCTGTATTGTAGCCAAGCTAATTAAATAAATGCTAAGTATTTCTCGCTTTGTAACACAGGAAAAAAAAAAACATTAAAAAAATTAAAGGTGACTCCTAAACAGCAAAATGAACAAAAGCTAATGGCTTGGCAGCCCACTGAATCCTTGTTTATACACAGTCTGTAGTTGTTTAGCAGTTGTGAAATTCTGGGACTATTATCAGCAATTTCTGTTGACGGTCTCCGGACAATTAGCAGTTGCGCTAACAGACGGCTGGGACACAAAGCCTAACCACCAGAAAGGAAGTATTGCTGCAAAATACTGTCTGAAATTCAGTGTGCGATGCTCATCTCTGTCCTGCAGAAAAAGGTACTGCCCTGGCAAAGAGGGGGTGGTCAGGGGCTAGGACCGCAGCCTGTCCTCTCTGCTCTTGTCATTTAAGGCAGGAAAAGAGCTGTGCAGCCATCAAAAGGAGCATGACAGAAGAAGTGCCAGGGCCCCTTTTGTCTCCCCTGGTTGTGGAGGCACTCGGTGCGGGTGCCGACAGAGGAAGCAGCCGCTCACAGCTACCCATGCACCGGAGGCGAAGGCAGCCGTCAGGGCACATGGTGACTGGAGAATGAGTCCAAAAAGCACATCGTGTGTATTAGGAAGAGCAAAACAAACTGCCCCGTGGCAACTTGGTCCTGAGAGGAAAGGGCTGACACAATTACACTAATTTAATCTGGGATGGCAAGTCTTCCCCAACCTGCTTTTATTCTCTAAGTGATCCTTTTTAACCAATTTTGGTGTTTGTTCTGGATGTCATTCTTTTAGCTGGAAGCTACGGAGGCGCAATGATCTTATAGCCCTGTATCCTCCTGAGACAGAGATCTGAGATGAGACAAAACTGGATTCTCTCCTTCTCATCCTGCTTTTGATTTAGGGAGGGAGGAATTAGATCCCACATTCGCATGGGGGGAAACATTAAAAATAATTTCTTCCTCTGAGCCTGTAGAGCATCGTCAACAAAAGAGCACAGACCCTGGTCCAGCTGAGGATGCATCCCCTGAAAGGTGAGGTCCTTCCCCTCCTGTCCATGACTGCAGCATCCCCTTCCACTAGCAACCTGCCTGACAGCAGGTGTGGGTATTTCTGATGAAGTAGCCGAAGAGCAAAATACACCTTTCTGCTTTTATGCTGCCTTTGTGAGGGCTGTGGGAGGGCAGACAATACCTGACCTGACAGGATGCCTGGCAGACCATGGCCTTCAAACAGCTCCCAGCGACGCTGAACTGACAGAGTGAGCTCCCGGTGAATCAGGGCTTTGCAGGACATGGCACTGCCTGGGCTCTGGCACCATGTAACGCTGAGGCACTATCCATGTAACGCTGAGGCACTATCCGAGGCTCAGAGCTGAAAGAGCATTGCTGAACCACAGACCATCTCCTGTGCACCTGGTCACTGCAGGGGAATAGAGGAGCCTGTGCTGGGTACCAGGGGATCCCATGTGACACAGGTAGGTGCCTGCTGAAAACCCAGGGATAATCAGGGAGCTCACAGGGTAGGTGCAAGTACTTGAGGGCTGCTGGCCCAAGGGAGGGGAACACAGGAATACCCTGGGAACTGATAAAACAAACTGTGACAGCTCCTGAGCCCCCCCCTTCTCATCATAATAATGTATTTAGGGTCATATGCTGCTTTTTGTTCATGTGTGCAATGCATCTCAGCATTGCTGGGTGAAATGGTCATGGTCAAGGGGCAGCATTTAGGCCAGAAAGTTTGCCCCTGCCCCAGACACATGGGCACCAAAGAATGGGTGTTTATACAAGGCACATCGTAGTGCAATGCCTCGCTCATCCTTCAAGCCTTAGGCAAAACCAGCCCGTTCCACTGTATATATTTAAGATTGATAATTCCTGTCACAAGAAGGCCCCAAGCAGTTGGCCTGGCTTTAATAAAACACAAGTCACTGGTGCCTTCTCTCTTTTGCTCAAGGGTGAAATAGAAGTTGTGTTTGTCCTTCGCAGAGCTGGGAAAGGACATGCATCAGAGCATTTCAGGTGCAAAACCCAAACACTTGAGATTAGGCTACCCCCATGAGAGGTTTTTCCCATCCTGCAGGAGTCAGGTCTGGCGTAGGTTAAACAGCTGACCCAGTCTTCAGGCACTGGAGACCAGTAGCATTGAGAGCTGCAAGGGCCCCCACTTCTCTGGATAACTGTGGTTAAAGCAGCTCACTGGCTCGCTGGGGTTAAGATGCTCTGGGGCTCAGCCACTGCATTTTTTGCTTCACAAAGAAAGGAAACTAGAACAAAAAACCCCACTGCAATATGCTCAAGGCATCCAGAGGCTAGAAGACAACCTACACCAAGGAAAGTCATCTTTCATTCTGAATGTATGTATTCCTCACTCACATAGCCCATGTGCCATATTATTGGAGATGACAGACCCTTTCTTTACCATAAGTGTCCCACAAAACTCCAGGCAGCATTCATAACTCCATGTAGAATTAAAAATTAATTATACTTAGAAATGACATCCAACATAGTCTAACAGGAAGCAAACAAAGATTTAAAAGGACCTCTTATTTATCTTTTTTTTTTTTTTCTTTTGAAGAACCCATTTGAGAATGGCATCATCCCCAAACAAGCCTGTAGTATTCCCAGGCAATGATACAGCTCTGCAGGATGGTTAAAAATAAACTTGTTGAAAGGCTCTCCCTCTCTCTTATACTCTGCAGGAATTTCCCATAACTGCTACCTTCAGGGTATGCTTAGCGGTGACACACAGGAAAATGCTGGCATGCTTCATCTGTCTTGCTCCACCCTGTCACCAGGGAGTGGATCTTCTGGGGAAGGGCTTTGCTGACTCACAGGTGGGATCTGGGTGCCTAAATATAGGTGTCTAGAGCCATTTGAGATGCCCTAGGGTATCCCACTTGACTCCCAGCTGCTGCTCCGGGGGGGGGCGGGGATTTCCAACAGTTCCTTTGCCCAATCTGACTGCCTCAGATATCCCCAGGTCTCTAAAAGGGCACAACGTGCCTAGACATATGGGGCCACCAGTTTTCTCCCATTGGGTGAGACAGATCCACCTGGTGCAGACATGCAGGAGGTGAGCACAGTGAGCAGAGTGCCTACGCTGTTCCTACCAAGCTAACTTTTATTGAGGTCCTCAGGGTGCGTGAACTGGGAGCCTAGCAGAGGAGGGATGCACTGGATCCGGGGAAACCAGGAGCTACGCAGCATCCCTGTAGCAAGGGCAGAGGGGGTACAGCACCACCACCCTGTGAAAAACTAGGAGAGTGGTAAACATGCAGAATGTCCCAGGGCAGTGTTGGGGAAAGATGTGCCTCAGACAGCAAGCAAAATTCATGTCTCTGGTCCCAACAGAGCTGGTGTCTGCCTTTTGGTGAGCCCTGGTTACCTGCAGAGCAGGGCTGGTAAATAGCTGCCACCTGCCTGAGCTACATCCATGAGCAAACCACGCGTGTTCCCAGATATGGGAAGGCTCCCACGAGAAATCAGCCTTCTTCCTATGCTGTTCATCTGTTTTCCAGGTTTAACTACACACAAAAATCATTTTTGTTGCAAAATGGAAGTATCTACTCAGTGGCTTATGTTAGTATAGCTGCACTATATTCACACCTAAAAAGCTTTCTCATAAACACAAGGGGCCAAATGCCTGCAATCGTTTATCCTGGTCAGAGCCTCGTGGATGTTAGCAGATCCATGGGCTTCCCTTGGAAAAGCAGAGGAAGAAGAGTGTTGCTGAGTGGCTTGGGGGGCCAGCGTCAGGTTAGAAATCACAAAATGAGGAATAAAAAGGAAGGTTTTCAAGGCTTCCCACAGTCTCTAGGACAGCTGGGAGCTTTAAAACCTTCCCTTCCTATCCCTCCTGTGGCTGGATTCCCCAGAGTGGTGTCTGAACTTCTCAGGTTCACCTCCCTCCTGTGTCCCCCAGAGGCCAGGCTACTGCTTCAGGTCATTCTGTGAAACACGTCAGGGCGTGAAGGGTTATGAGCCACAGCTCGAAAGCTGCTTTGCCAGTCTGGAGGGAGCCGTCCATTTGTGGGGAGGAGGTGAATTGTTCATAGGCAACACTGGTCTTTAGGTTCCCAGCCCCAAGAGTAGAAAGTTTCCTGTCTGTGAAAGAGAGGGCTCTACCCAGCATTTCTAAAGCGAAACTGTGACACCATTAATCTTTAGGGCATGTGATGAAAACTGGTGTCTGGCTAAAGTTTATGAATCATGGGAGACTGCTGGGGAAATAGGTCTCTAGGGAGAAAATGCACATTTAAGAGCTGGGCTTGTCCAGAAGCGGGGATCCTGGCAGGTGGAAGCAGCACGCAGGAGCAGGGCTTTTTCTGCAGATTGCCTCCTACCACCAAAGGTTATGCAAGCAGCTGGACACGTATATTTAGCTGGATGAAATGAGAGGGAAACCTTAGGAGCTGACCTAGAGAATAAGTATCAAGAGATGCTGCAGTCTTTTATTCAGTGCAATTCTTTTCTACCCTAGCAACTTAGTAGACTATTTTTGTAGTAGACGTGGTTCTGCCGGTACCCATCAGAGTTGCATGCAGCTGGTGCTGCTGCCATTGACAGGCACCCATAGGGAAGGGAAAGCCACTGGGACACAGTCCTCACCCAGTTCCCAGGGCTCCCTAGAGAAGGCAAGAGGCAGGGTCCAAATCCAGAGCAAACATGAGCAACGCTTTTAGCACTCCAGGCACCAACACAGAGATGCAGCTGGGAGTTGTCCTCCAAAACCAAATGAGGGATGCTGCTGCCTCTGTTTGGCACAGGTTATTTATCAGTTTCCTGAACACAATCCTTTTTACAGGATACAGTATCTGCCCTTGGAGCTTACACAGACATAAAAGTGGAGGCTAAAAAAAGCACCCTGACACTGACAGGCTGATAGCGCAGGTTTGAGGGGAAGGTTAAGCGAGCCTGATAAACCGGCTCATCAAATTGGTCACAAAAGCCGCGTAATATTGGATTCCATTAATTCTTAAACTTGTGTGTAACAGGGTTATTGCCATCCAGATGGAGCCATCCAGCCACACAGCACTTTCATCTGCCTCCCCTCATCCCAAGCACCCTTCCAGCAGCTGCCTGGCCCCTTTTGATCGAGCACCCTCACCGTTTCTGTTCTGGCCTGCCCCTTGTCTTGGTGGATGCTGCCAAGCTTTCCTGCTGGTTGGCAGAGCTGGCAGGTCTTGCCACAGCCACTCTCCCCTCTGGCACAGGCATGCATTTTCCCCTGGTCCTCCAGCCCTTGACACACAGCTGGGGTAGCAATGCGGATGAAGATGGTGCTTAGGATAGGACCCAGTCCTGGGAATGCCACAGACACCACTGAAGATTCGTGCTGTGGTTTCAAATCAGGGAGTCATCTAATGTCTAGTTTCATCAAGTCTGGTCATGCTGTAGGAGCAATGGCCCATCTGAGAGGTGGACCTCTTCTTGGAAAAGCTGCCGAACTTCATGCATTGCAGTCTGATTGTAACTTTTCTAGCATCAATCTGTCCCCTCTACTGTAAAATGGCTTATTTTGCATTCCTGAAGGCAAACATGCACTTTGGAAACTTGCCTAACCTTTGCTGGGCCTCCCACAAGTGGCCACCTCTATAAATTCCAAGAAGGCATCGAGCAAGGTCTGCAAGGGGAGTGGAGCGGGTCAGATGGGGGAGGCGCTTGCGGTCCTGTCCCCATGGGACCCATGGCAGAAGCTCCCCCATCCTCCCACCCCTCCTTGCCTGCCTCCCATTACCATGCCTTCGGGACAGCTCTGGCCTCCTGCACTTCATTGACCTCCCCCCAGAGGTTCGTCACTTCTTCAGTGATCTGATAGTAAGGCCACACTCTCTCCTTGTTTTCTCCCAGTGTTTTCTGTCCTCCCACAATGTAAATTAGTACAGAATATGCCCTGGCCTCTCTCATCCTACCTTCCTTTGGGAGTATTAAGGAAAACAGCTAATTTTATTTTTTTTCCATTTACCAGTGCCAACTCACATCAATAAATTATCTTTACTATGTCTTGCAAGTAAATTTGCTGTCTCCTCCTGAGAGCTTTTCCCTTGCATATCTGAAGAGTTTCTTATTTACCTTAACCTCTTGCACAATATTTCTTTCATTCTTTATTTTTGCTTTTGTGTGTTTGTCTCTGTGTGTGCACGTGTGCATGTTACTTCTTGCACTTGCTCCCCTCTACCCTCTAACGCCTCCCTCCCTTCTCTGGGGTGACATTTTACACTTCACACGTCTCTCTCTTATCCTTGATTATTTTATGTGCTTCCATACTCATCCATGGTGCCCTGTTTTAACTCCTGTGGTATTTATTACTGTTTGGCATATAAAATCGGTGGGTGGGCCATGATTTACGTGTCAGTGCTTTTCATCTCCTACCAGCCCAGCTCATGGCTTTTCTCTCCTTTACCTTGTGTCATTTGAGCTTACCAATACTTCTCATTTTTTCCTAAGCAGTTTCACTAGGATCAGACATCTCTGTTTCTCCCCGTTTGGGAACTGCTTATACCATACTTTAGGATTTAGTGAAACCACATGCTCTGCCTCTATCCAGGTGAGAGCTCCAAACACCCCCAGCAAGCATAACCATAAGCATCTGGCTGAGCTGAAACTTAGATTGCAGCTCTGTGGGGCCATGTTTTCTGATAGCCCCTGCCATCCCTCCTTGTAGACCGATGTGGACTGAGCCTCACTGTGCTTCAGTCCACTCAGCAGCAGGGAGCACAATGCTGCTCTTCCTCACCAGCTGCTCAGGCCAAGAACCATGACCACCTTTGGGGATGCTGCCGTACTCGGTCCCAAGCTATCACTGGTAGTGGTAAACACAGGCTCTTGGATGATCCCTCATCCTTAACTTGACTTTTGTGTCAGGAGAGGTCAGACTGTAATTTTGGACGTTATTCAAATGCCTTTTTGATGCAGGGCAAGAGCAGCACCCGACAGTCTGTGCTATGGATACCTGGTTGTGGGCTGGCTCAACACCACACTGAAGCTGGTGGGATTGGATAGGCATAAAAATGAGTGTGGTGGACCAGACCCACTGCAGAGCTCTCCCCAACACTGCAGGAAAGGTCATGGTTAAATTACAAGGGGTGCCAGAGGGACTGTAAAAGCAGAGAAACCCAGGAAAGGGCAAAGTGGTGACTGTGCACTGTCCTCTGGAGATCAGGCAGGTCCAGGTTTATCTCAGCCATCCCAGCCAGGAGCTTGTTTAAGCCATCCTTTAATCTGTCGCAAGAGCTAGGGTCAGCCTCTGATTTGAATCACCACGGGCCAGTCCCATATACCATTGTCCTAATGCCTCTTATCTCAGTTATTTCTAAACATTCCTCAGCAGCAATTACACCTTTTCTCTCCAATCTCCTCCAAAGTATCCTTTACTATTTACCCACATCGATTTTTTGCATCCCATTTTATTTATGCCTATTGTGCCTTGAATTATAAAGTGAATGGCAAATTTTCAGACTCTAACATGCTGCTGATTCCTTCTGTGTGTCTGTTCTCATTCCTACCTCTTCCATACACCACAAATTGCTCTTTCGTTAGTGAAGCTACTTCATGAACTTCCAGAGGGAAGCCTTGAAGAGGAAGTGCACATCTTTTTTTTTTATGTTTAGTACCTTCCTTTTATTTTATTGGTGGGCAGATGTGTCCTCTTGTACTCCCTTGGGATACTTCTCCCCTCTTTTCCATGGGTTTCTTGTTAAGTAAAAAGAAAAATACCTCACAACATGGAAATATGCTCCTTATCCTATATTTAAAAATCTTCAGGCCTGGCTGTGTCTCTTCTGGACAGTGCATTTCAGTACTAAAATTAATGCCAGGGAAGAGACAACTTGTCTGTTTGAATGCTTATAAAAGCTTATGGGACAAATAGCTTACTAAAGGCAGGTAGATAGTATTTTAACACAAGCAGTTCTGATGTTATTGGAGTTCTCCTCAGAGACCACATCCATAGCATAGAGTATATGTTGGAAATGAATAAGAGTTCACCTGAAACTCACTTAATCAACAAAATTTACAGAGAAAACACCCAGTGAGGCAGTGTACAGAAATTACAGGTGAACCACAGGAGTCAGATGTGTCCCAAGCCTCCCAAATAACTTCAGCCAGCAAGCCTGACTTTCCTATGGCTTATAAAGCACCCTACTTGTTTGTAGCTACAGGGAATCCCTAAACTATGTTAGGTCTGGAAAAGCTTCATCCCTAAAATCAATAAAAGCAGGTGCATTCAACTCTCATATCCAGTAAAAGGGAACTGCCTTCTTCAGGAGCTGGGCAGGTTTGCACTGTACGGGTAAATGTTCTCGCCAGCTGCAGTGAGCTGTTGGTGACGGGCAGGGAGGTGGTGGGTGGTGGTGAGCCTGGGCTCCCAGCGACAGCTGTAAAACAAAACATCA
This sequence comes from Strix uralensis, assembly GCF_047716275.1. NCBI lineage: Eukaryota > Metazoa > Chordata > Aves > Strigiformes > Strigidae > Strix > Strix uralensis. The sequence goes on from NC_133973.1 coordinate 42,323,464, forward strand.
ACCGGGTCTTTAGGATTCAACTCTTCTGACCAGAGGTAAGGTAATGGGTTAAGGGCAGCCTGAAGGGAGAAATCAGACCTGCAGTGGGAAATGACAGGCTTGAAAGACTAGAAAATGTAAACACACTTGAAGAAAAACCTCAAAAGTCTATGCCTTTAGTTTGCTTACTTAAACATGTAGCTTGAGTTCTATTTTGTTAGGCACACATTTCTTTTTCCTTCTTGACAATGATTCTGCCCCTCCTTTCTTTCCCTGGCTGCCATTGCCAAATGTTGCTGCTATGGGCACTAGAAAAGAAGGAGAAGAGAGGAACAAAGAAACTACTGTTAAACAAAAGCAGGCATAAATAAATGGAGTTTTCCTGTGGTACTTCTAAAAACTAGACAAAACCTTCTTTCTCTTCCAAAAGAAGCCATTTTATAATGAATCATTCATTCCACAGTGCCTATTGTTCAGCTGACGAACATGCGTAATGCTCTTTTACATTAGTGCAGGTGCTGCGAGCGGAGGGTATAACACAGCATATAAAAAACATGTCAGTTCCGGGATGTTGCACAGATCGTGGCATCTACCCTGCTATGACATGGCTTGCAACTGTAGTTTCAATCTTCCCTCTTCAGCAACTTATCTTATTAATTGGTCATTATGATGTAGGGTTTTACATATCAATGAGCATCTTTCCAATAACTTTCATAGCTCTGAATCAATCCCTGAGTGTGCCTAGTGTGGGTTAATAGTAACATGGGAGCTCCCTCTCTACTGGCTTGAAAATATTTCTGTTGAGGAGGGAAAGCACATTGCTAACAGAGTTTGAGAGTCTCTGATGGGATCAAGTCCTGCCTTCTTGGAAATCAGATAAGAAGTTGGCATTTGGGCTGTAAGTCTTTAGAAATAAGCAAGCACTGTCCTATGGACTTTTCCAGCAGGAGTTCCACTGAAGCCCCATGGAGGTGAAGGAGGGGCTGTACCTTCGAGGGCAGCTGCTTCAGACATGGGTGTTGCCAGCTTGCCAGGCAGTGTGCAGGCAACCCGCCCCTGTGGGAAATCAGAAGTGACCCGAAGCCAATCACTAACTGATAGTGCAGGGCTTTCTCCTGCAGGAGAAACCCTTCAGGATATCCATCCATCCATCCAAGGTGCTGCTGGCTTCAGCGTTGAGATGGTTACTCCTTGCATTGCTGAAGCACCCCAGCTCCCCGAGCCCATCACTCTGCACCAGGGCAAGAGCACCGAGGCTGAACATTGCAGGCAATGGTGGTTTGTCAAGCCTCTCCCCAAATCCCCCCAGATTAAGTTTAGCCAGCTTCCACCCACAGCCACTTGTGACATTCTTGCTGTGAGTTGCACTATGTTTTTGATGTGAAGATCTGCTCCCAGCAGCTGGTTGATGTTATATGCTTTTGCCCCTGAGAAAGAGCCTGTGATACCAGAACATCGCTCTGCACAGGTGCATCTGTATGATCAGCTCCTGGTGACCCTTGGGTGGATGCAGGTACAGGACTACCAGTACCCCAGCTTGGGTAGTCAGCCTTGCTCTGGAGGAGGTAGAGCCACCACCATGTGTCTCGCCACTTGGGTCTTTGCCGGTGCAGAGGACTCCACCTTCTGTGGGCATTTCCCTTCTGTGGTGTTCCCTCCTCAATGGTCATCCAGCATCATTTACAGGTGGGCTGTAGGATCCCGGTTTGAGCTCAACCTCCCCTCCCCTGCTTACTCAGAGGAAGGCATTTTCTCCAGGCCATGGGTCAGTTTTGGAGGTATGTTCTTTTCCCTCTCCATTTTCTCAGCAACCTTTTAAGAATTGGACAGCAAACCCAGACACAGCATGCTGTATCAGTGCCTTTGATTCCTGTTCTGCAGGCACAAAATCCACCCCTTTACTTCTCTCTGTTTATTGCGCTGCACCTCACAGCATCCCATTAGCCGTGTTCACAACAGCACTCTACTGAGAGTTCATCTTGAGCCATTTGCTTTACAATCATTGGATTTATAACAAGCTTGACCAAACCCCAATCTAATTTGAAACTGTGCTAAAGCACTTTTATATTTACTTTAGTAATGAAATAAAATTTCAGTTCTGTTTTTAGAGTGATTTATTTCAGCATCGCTACTGGTACAATATCTCATTTGTGTTTCATAAATTGCCATAGGCAGGAACAAAATACTAAAACTGTTTTCAGCAAATTACTTCTGAAGAGGATGTTTTCCCCTGTACACTCACACACACAGACTTACCTTTTCAAAACTAACCAGTGATTTTGGTGCTCAATATGACATCTATAAAATGTGCCCGATCTTTAAAAAAGGGTGAATAGCCATCTCCTGGCTACCCAGCTCTCTCTAAAGTGTCTTAGACAGGATACCTATATACAGTGTTAATTAAATCACTTTTGAAGCTGTGGACAAAAGTTATTTAAAAATAAGATAGTCATGTGATCAGAATGCGGTCAGCTACTTTGCAGCATGGTAGCAGTGTGAGATGTCCCTGACAGTCCGTGTTTCTAGCCCTAAGTTGGCCAGCAGGATCTGATCTCCCACCGAGCACCAGGATAGGTGAAGAGTTCAAGGCAAGGCGTCTCCATGAACGGGATGGAGCGGGAGCGCCTTAATTTTGAAACTCATTTTCGCCTTTGGTCCATCAGTGCCCAGATTTATTAACCTTCCCAACAGGCTGTAAAGCCCATCTATTTCCCTGTTCCAAGCTAAGGCTATTGCTAAGGGTGTGACTTGAGGAGGAGTTATTTATGGATAGTCCTTTATCTAAGTTTATGTTGTTATTTTTAATTTATGGGGTAGGTGCCCAGTGTACTGCTAAGATGCCTAGAGATGCATTTAAAAAATTTGAATGCATAAATAAATAAAATACTCTGTACTCAACCAGATCTAAATTATGTAGTATGAAGAGAGAAGCAATTCAATAGACATTAGGGAAAGGACCAAAGGAGCACAGCAGACCAATGTTATTTGCAGACCCAAGAATCCTTACCCTTGAGCAAGCAATACAGAGGAGCTGTGGCTGGCAGCCCAGATTTTAGGTGGTGTTACCGCCCCTCATCCAGCCTTTCACTTGAGAGCTGAGTTCACGTCTACAGAGACCCCAAAGCCATCAAAGAACAGAGCTCTTCTTAAATAAGCTGAATAGGGTAGATGTGTAAGACCAGCCATAGGTGTGAAACCCAGGCCCCTGTGAAATGGCTGGGTGCTTGGCCAACGGCTCATAGGAAAACCAGGGCTTCACCGACTGGGTTAATCAGTTGTGTAAGTCAGGTCTAACTACTGCATGAATCCATTGTAAGGCACCCACCACTTAAAAGACAGATGTTTAAAGAATCAAAAGATGTTAAGCAAATAAGCATCAGCTGGCCTGTCAACAGGATGACTCTGACTGATGATGCAAATACCATAGTGCACAGTAAATACAGTATACATCTACAAACGTACATAATTAGAGGTAGCATATAATTTGTGAATGTGATGCAATGAGCAGTATATCACAAATGTAACCAAGAGCCATGCTGGTCTGTGATGGGGTATCTATAAACATATATAATTATACATAATAGTGCTATAGTATGCTGATAATACACTGTACTTATTGGATATGTAATCCCAGATAGCATCTCACAAACAATGTTATAATATGATTAGTTAAACTATATAAGCAATTAATAGGGCAAAATAAATATATCCATTTTATGTCCTTTTGTTTGTGTATGGTTTTAGCTCAAATTATAAGGACATGCAGGACCAAAGGCAGAATATGTCAACACCTCTGCAGGCATCTTGCTGTGACCCAGGACCACCTGGAGCAGAGGCTGCAGCACATGGAGGGGACTCAGGTCCTTTGCTAGATGACATGCAGACCCCATGTTATCAAAAGCTTTGCAACAGTGAAAGCGCTGATGGATAAACTTCTGGCCTGGGTTTCCCTGGGGCAGGTTTGCACTGCAACCACAACTAATAAACATTACTGAGCTATCACTTAAGCAAACCAGCTTGGGTAATTTTACCAGTTCAGTGAGTGTGGTGTGGGCTTTGGTGACCACAGGCTTTTGCTCAGGCTGCTGAGAGCCCCTGTGGCCATCACTGCCATAGATACTGCACTCAGGGTCAATGATTCAGAAGGCAGCAGCGTGGCTGACCCACCCGAGCTGCGTTGGCATATCAGAGCTGTGCCTGGGGCTTGGCCCTGGGAAGCAAAGGCAGCAGCTTCCCCTTTAAAACACTTTCTTTTGGGGTTTCCTGTCTGCACTTTGCATTTCACCCAGCCCAGGATTCAGATTGGCATGGGGCACCCACCCTTGAGCATGCTGTCTGTGAGCATCAAGCATTTCTGAAGTATCCTCCCCAAAACATGCCAAGCTGCAACAGAGTCAATCTGTGAGCAAAGGAGATGCCGCACAAGGTCGTGGTGTTAAAGCATAAGCAGGGAAAAAGGATGTGAAATAGGAAAGGCTCTTGTTCCTCACCTACAGCTCCAGCTCACATGGGTCACCCAGAAGCACTTGGCTCTGGTGGTAGAGCCCAGCTAGCAGCTGCCACCCCTGGGGACAGGGACGAAGACACAGACACGTCCTCCAGTGCACTGCTCATCCCAGCACAGCCTATTGCTGTCACCACAGCTGGGACAGGTGACACAGCCACATCACCCTGCCAAGTCCCACACTCCTGCCAGGTTTTTGCCCCCTTTCATGCCATCATGCTCCCACTGCCCCACTGTGTGGCAATAGACACTGCCCTACACTTTCCACCCTCTGGTTCCCAGTGATGGACGATACCAACTTGAGCAAGAAGGATACATTTGCCATTAAGTGCATGGTCAGAATTACCTGAAAGGGGTGCATGGAGGTTGTAATTGATGGAGGCATTGATCTCATTTGCTGATGTGAAGCAATGGGCATCTTCTGTCTAAGAGAGGATGTCAGAATGCATTGCACAATTCAGAAGTTTTTTTCCCTTTGTTTTGAAAGAAGTCATTAGGAAAGAGATGGCTCAGGCATTTGGTAATAGAATATGAAACCTCTCATCTCTCCATCGACCATTCAAATATGACCTATTGTATTAGTCATAGAAAATCATCAGATTACTCGCTGGTGTCTTATGCAAAATGAGACAGCCATCCTCTTCTGCAGCCCAGCTCCAGCTGAACAGATTTTCCAGTTGAAGTGGTAGGATTTTGTTCCAGCAATTTGGCTTTCAGCTTTTAAAACATCAGCCTTTCTGGACTGTGAGCTGCAGTTAGCTCCTTGCTGGGACGGAGTTGAACAGTACTGCTGCCTCATTCCTGATGCTGATGCCTGCCAGTGACCTGAGGAAGGGACAACTCGGAAACATGTCTTCAGGTGTATATACTTCATGAGTGAAGGTATCTTATGCAAGATGCTTAGCCAATGCTCCTCAATGAGAAGAGCATGTTGGAACAGGTCTGTGGCTTTATCATGACAACTTCTCAAGGAAAACAATACTGAAAGCAGTAGAAGTGGTAAAACTGCAGAACAAAGATGTGCTTTGACAGATAAATTTAGAAGAGAGACCTCAAATGGATCAACTGTATGAGCAGGAAGAGGTTTGGGATAGGTTTTTCCCCCAGATGATACTGCCTAGTACAGAGGAGCAGCTTGCATTAGGTGGTAGGAGGCAGTGAAGTAATCCTTCTGTGCACAGCGCAGTGTGAGAGTCACTATTTCACTGGGTCTGCAGCAATTCACCACATTTCACCTGATCTGGGGTAAGAACATGCAAGAGAAGTCCTGCATCATGGTAAATGCAAGAGAATGAGAGGTAACCCCCAATGACAAAGCACTACTTTTATCATCCTTTCTACTCAGTGGAGATGCTTCAAGATTTTTCAATCTCTGTGCTGACAGCTGGAGTGTGAGGGAGGGGATTGGTAAGAGAATATTCTCGATTGGACCCATGACCCACACAGTGGCTGAACAAAATGCCTAACCAAAGAAGCACTCTCTTATGGTGCATGAAATGGCAATAGCATAAAACAACAGGGGCTCATAAGGAAATGACTGTAAATATACTTTGGAAAAACAAGAAAAGAGGAAAGAAACGGGACAGAAAACCAGAGAGAAATGTGTCTTCAATCTGTTCAGCTTTTCCCACTCATGACAAACCTCTCTATGTAAGCACTGGCTCTCATCTTGGGCAGCTAAAGTAATTAAGTTTTTAAGAATATGCATACTCTCCCCACATGCCCTCCTGACCTCGATGACAAGACCAGACTCCTGAGCCATCATTCAATACTTGGTGGAAGACAGGGCATCTCTGACACAGGAGCACTGCATGCCTAATCTGCCCAGGTACAAATGTTGGCAAACTTGTAAAATTGCTTGCTATCCTTTGCAAAAGTGATGAGCAGTCCCATCCATGGATGCATTACAAGCTCAGGCATGACACTCGCTGTGCCCAGCTTCCTGCTGGCCATCACCCTCCTTTGGGTGCTTTGGGCAAGACAGAGTCAGTCCATACTCCAGCAGCTCTCCTGAAAGAGATGGAGCAAGTGAATAGCAGCTACTGGCAGCTCCGAGGTGTGGTGAGAACCAGTAGCTAAGGCTTGCAAGGCAAGAATAAATAGCTGAGGATTGTGGCACATTAAGAAGAATGGAGGGACTATGCTGGTCTCCTCATTTACAGCAGATGGAGCAAAAGGGAGGCTGCAGTGGCTTGGGCTGTGCAGCTGTAACTGCAGGGAACAGCCAGACCCGCTCTCCCAGATGAATACCAAAATATATTACAAAGCAGAAAAAGCCTGACATGTTTTTAATAGAGACAAAATTTGCTGTTCTCTTCCCCTTCCTGTAAGCCTCAATAATGTAATGTAAAAAAGGAAAAAAAAGGGCTATGATCTCATGCTTGGTGCTTTATCTAAAGTGAGTTGCTGATTTCAGTCCAGCTCTTAGCAGGCAGATCTAGGCTTGGTGAGTATCTGCATGTTCCTGACCTGTTGGTGGTTTCAGCAAGAAAGCCGTGGCACTGAGGGCCCAGACCTTCCCCGGGGAAGCCACTGGGGTTTTGCTTTTGATAAATAGGGGCAACAGAGCTGAAGGGATGGAGACTGAAGTATTTTTTATTTATAAAGGTAGTTCTTCCCATGTGAGGGATTGGATTTACTGTTGGGGTAGTCTTGCTGTATGGTTTCGTGCCAATGAGGGCTAGAAAGTTCCATGCCCATAGAGGCAATGTATTCCACAAATCCAAACTTCACTTAAAAGTGAGAGAAATAAAAGTGATAGGAAGTAATTAACAGGAAAGCCAGCAAAAGAGCACTTAAAAATGCATTTAAACCCACACCAAAAGGGGTAGGACCCTTAGGACTAGTGGTCCATCTCAAGAGGTCTTGCTTGCACTGATGTGACTGTGCTACTATTTCATCCTATTTGTCTCTTTATCTGCTTTCCATCCCCAAAGCCCTTCGCTGGGGAGGGGAGGAGAGGCAGCCACCTTGATCAGTGGTGGGACAAGAGTGAACGGGGTTTTGTCACGCACAGGTGGATGCCCCGCTGGCTGCTGCCATGGGATGGGAACCTCCCTGCACCTGGAGAGGCAGCCAGCTCTTCACCGCCCTGGCCCCGGCGGAGAACATCAATATGGCAAACGTTTCTATCCCTCTGCCATCTTGGCTATGTGCTGCATATTCATCATCTTTATATTTTCTTTACTTTAATCTCCTCCATTTGCATATACACAGGTCCAAATGACAACAATTACCATAAAACAATCCTGTTGTCGCCCTACCAATAAAAATTGCTCTGTTAATCAGGAGACTTTCAGAGGCACCATGCCTGAAAGACCTCATTTTAAACTGGCAGGCTGAACAGGGCAGCAGATAAATTAGCCTATATATGATTGCATGCTGAAATACATTGATTTAAGATTTTTCCCATTCAGCCTGACAACTTGTCTAAATAGTCTCATGTCTGAAGAAGACAGCTTGCAGACATGATGCGAATGACAGGGCATTGCAAATAAAATGCAGCGCTACGCAGAGTGAGGGAGCAAAAACACTGCGGAAGGGATTACTGTGATAAAAGATAGAGTTAAAAATAAACAGAAGCAGGTACTCTAAACAGCACAGCTCTCAAATTTCATCTTGATTTTCTTCTTCCATTTCTAATTGCTAAGTCACTACAGCGAAAAAGCAATTACTGATCTACTATCATTCACCATGTCATCTTTAGGTCCTCATTAGCAATTCCATCGACAATCTTAGCATTTAGCTCCCATCCTGTGATTCTGAGTGTCCTAATCACACTGTGATGGTTTGGGGTGCCTGAGGAGCAAAGAGCAGAGACTACATCTTCCTGTGTGTTCGGAAAAACACGGTACCTTAGGTATGGATCGTCAGAAGTAAGTGATTGAGATGGGTTCTGGTCATTGCTGGTGCTGTGGACTCTGCTCATGCCATTCTCACATATGTTTTCTATCCTGGTCAACAACAGAAACACTTGAGAAGGACTAATTATTTTTTAAAAAGCATCCCATAAAACATCCTGTAAATCAGCCCTATGCCACAAAGGTTTTAACTGTGTAAACTAAACCCCAATATTTTTCCTCATCATCATCATCAGGAGAACAAAGGGGAAAGATCTGACGGTACTTGCAGTATTAGACTGGACTCAACATTAGATTTGATATAAAATAATATGCATATTTTGATACACATCTAATACCATCTGGGCCCCAGTGGATTATAAGTATTAAGTAACTGCTGGATTTTCAGTACAAGGCAAAGGCAGAGAGATGAAGATTTATGGAGGGACTTCACTGGAGACCTTACCACCCAGAGGGCTCAGAAGGGCTGAGCTCAGTGAAGGTGTCCCCACCCTCAGTGGAGGTTGAGGCAGCCAGTGCCTGGAAGCCCCTTGGCCTTGCATGGGCACATGCAGAGCTGGGCTGTATGAGGCTGTGCTACTGGAGCAAGCCATGGTGGGAAGCTACTCTTCTGTACCTGCAGTGTACAAAGACCACGGGGGTCCTGGCTCAACCACTGGGAACAGCTCCATTGGAAATCCTTGGAGAAGCCTTGTGCCCAACTTCACAGCCTGCCTTTAGCACTTTTCCTCCCTTTGAGAGTAGTTTGAGGGTCTTTGTGAGCGCCCTCCATTGCACTTCAGCCAGAGGGTCTTCCCTCTGCTCCCTGCCAAGAACAACGCCTGTGCCCTGCCAGGCACAAGGGCAGAGCTCAGAGCAGGGTGCTTCTCTCTCTGAGGACATGAGAACACCCAGAACTGCAGCTATGAATGTATCCATCAGTTCTGGAGTTAAGCACCTGTGGAAATCCTTTCCCTTTTACATGCAGACATGCTCCAAGGTGGAACATGTGCTGCAGAGGCATGGGACTCTCCCCTGAAAACTCACCTGTGCTCCCCCAGACTGCATACTCAAACTCAAGCCTCTCTTACCGGTGATGACCTGGTTCCTTGCTGCATTGTCTTATGACATAACTGGGCCTTCACTGTGCAGACACCATGAACTTTTGATCTTCAGCCAACATGCAGTGATGACCAAGGGTAGCTAGGAAAAGCCTGTTAAAAAACCAGCATGTGCCATTGAGTCTACTGGTGCTCTAACTCATTGTTAGTCACCAGAAAGGTTGGCAGCACTGTTGTGATAAGAAATCCTGCCTGTGTCCAGTACGTCAGGGAACAGCCACTGTGGCTGGCTGGCTGGCTATCAAGAGCATCACATGGGCTTTCAACACCCGCTTCCTGCTTCTGCTTGGTTATTGTGGTGTACTGACATCTGAAGAGGATGGGGGATCTGGGAATGCCTCTCTGACACTCTAATTATCATTTATTTGGTTGTCCCTTGCCTTAGACCCTTATTAAAGCCTTTCAGACATGATGCACTTTTCTCTAGTGGACCAATAAATTAAGGAGCCATATATTTTAGAGCAAGCATTTTAGTAAACAAACAGTCTGGAAAAAAAAAATAATAAGAAAAAGGAAGTCCCTGGGAAGCTGGTATTGAGGAGAAAATAGTCTTTATGTTCTGATTATTGGAAACTGCTCCTGTCAGACCAGTGAGAACAACACAGCTGCCTGGAAGACAGGGGTGGGGGGCAGAGGGTGCTGCCAGGAAGGCACCCTGTGATTGCTGGGAGGGAAAGGATAGGTGTGCTGCTGTGAGGAACAGCAGTGGGCTGCTTAGAGGTGACCCTCTTCCATTTTGTTTGGAGGTATAATTACAGCACAAAGACACTGCCCAGTCATCCTGGGGTGTGATCCTCTTCCTGAAGCCGGAGCCCACAGTTTGATATGCAGAGGGAAAAGGGCTATACCCCGTCGTTCAGAAAATACCCAGAACCAAGGACTGTGCTTCATGTTCTGAACTCAGCACTGTGTACCAGGAGGCTCTGCAAAGCCCTGCTGCATGAGTTGTCCCACCTCTTCCTTGGATTCAGCACATCCATGTCCCCTGGAGGACATCTGATCCCTCCTTCATTGCTCTGGCCCAGCACGGATCCTTTTGATGGGACCAGAGGCATGACAGCATTGTAACTCAAATAGCATTTCCGTCTGCAGTTGCTAGAAACTGGATCTTCTCACCCAGCACAGTTCATCTGCACCATCCTTGTGTGTGTCCAGCTTGGGATCCACAGATACTCCTCATCCTTCAGGTGGCTGTTTCAGTCCTGTCATCCTGCATTGGTTTTGTTTCTCTGCAGCACTTGCTTGAGATAGGAGCATTCTCCTCTTTCTCACTGTCCAGGCTATGCATAGTCCACTCATTCTTGCAAATTCTTCTGCACAGCAATGTGATGCATTATATTTTTGCACAACCTTTACCTACTGGGGTATTAGTTTATGCTGGCTGTCACAGGCTGTGACTCTTTACTTGCCATTTTTTGCTAGAGTTTGACTTTGAACTTCACATGACCCCTTGCATCAAGCTTTTACCTGCAGTATCTTGATTTTTTACTTTGTCCCTTCTGTCAAGACACTGTCCTCCTCCTTCCATGATTTACCTCTCTTTCTTGACAAGCTTTCATTCCTTGTCAGGCATTAATTCTGTGCCTGCCTTTAATCTCTCCCAGAAGGTCTCAGTCCAAACCCTCGTTATAACACGATCTTATCACAGACTTTGCTCCTAAAATCAAAAAGGTATTTCTGCAGCTCGAGATCACTTGCCAACTGTTCCTCCCTTGCCTACACATGCTAAAAGATGTATGTACATCTCCTTTGTTTCCTGTTGACATAACATGCACCAAGCTGAAGCTTCTGCCATGCACTTTCACAGCTAATCTGAGTTAACTGCAAATGATTAAGAGCGTGCTGCTTACCGCAAGGAGCGGAAGAACTCCTTTTCTGGCACCAATTGCTTGTGTGTAGTGCTTGGCCATAGCTGAGCCTCCTCCAGCTGCTCTCCATGTTTACAGCACTTTGGTTCCTGCTGGGTGGGTCTGGTTGTGTAAATGGGATCCCTCCCACCCCTTCCCAGTTTAAAGCTGTCTCCTGATGTTGAGGCGAACACAGGTCCTAACCTGGGGTCCGACTGCCAGCGACTCCCCTTCCTGGGGGGGGCAAGCCAAGGACGTGCCTGTGCCTGATGTGCTGGTGATTGCTGTGCTGCAGCAACGTCCCTTTGGGGATTGCTGTTACTGCTGCTGCAAAGGCAGCACTATACACCAGCCACCCCACCGCTCGGGTGGTGAGTGGGTCCGTCTCTTCTGCATATTCATTAATGGCAATATAAAGAACAGATGGCACCTTCTCCCTTTAGTGCACTAAAATGAAGTTTGATATTATTCTCTGTTGTTTGTTACAAGCAGGTTTAAATTACATTAGAGGCTTTGAGATCCACAGTACACGTCATCACTTATCTTGCAGGGCAGGGAAAATAAACACCACTGAGCTCGCTACCCAGTGACTCATTCGTAGGAGAAATTTTACATTGTGGGATTGGTTCTTGACAGTGCACATCCAAGGGCCAGAGCGCTCCTTTGCTTGCAGAGACAACTGGAAGTGTTGATAGGGCTGGCAGGGAATGCTAAGATAACAGAGTTTTGCTCTGGGGAAAATGTCCCTAAAGTAGTTGGAAAAAGGGGGAAAAGATAACTAGATTTCAAGGATATAATGAATTATTTAGGTATTTGCATGTTCATGTTCAATCTCATAGGTAGGGGATTAAATGCACATTAATCATTGAAAATCATTATCTCAGGATAAATATTTAGTTACATGGAAATGATCTTCAGATTTGTATTCCAAGGCACAATTCTTAAAAGGATGTTGAGAAATGACCAGTACCCCAAACAGTTGCCGAGAAATGAGTAAAAGCTAAAGTTCAATTTTACAACAGGATCTGTACTGTTAGCCCCATAGTTCCGGTGAATAACCTCTGGCTTCAGTGGGTTTACAGCCTGACCTAAATAGTACTCAGGGTTTTGCTTGCCTTCCACACAGGAGCATACTTCAGCCTTCATATTCAACAGAGGTATGGAAATTTATTTTTGCTTTTTCATTTTCACCTGGAAGTTTTGCTTCACTGTAAAAGCATTCACTTCTAGTGAGAATCTCTGGAAACACCCGTAGCCCCCCTCCCAGAAACATCGTATCTGTGCTCCCAGTGGTAATAGAGTGGGGCTTGCTCCTATTTGGCTATATGGCCATCATTAATTTTGTCATCATTTCTCAGAGCTCCAGGCATCCAGCTTCCCCAACCACTTTTATTATCTAAGAAAAAAAAATGAGCACTTTACATCTAGATAATATATCTCAGCCACTTTGTCCAGCTACTTTAAGTATCACAACACTCTATGGAGTCAATCCCATTGACCGAAAAGTGAAGAAAGGAATTTGTTGACATGGTCCAGGAGTAAGGAGCATGTTAAACAGAGTAAGTGGGAATAAAAGCCACTTGTTCCAAGTCTTAGCCCTCTCATGCAGGGCACATAACACTCCCCTGCCTTTACCTGCCAGCGGATATTGCAGGAGCAGGGGAGTCAGCTGTCACATTCTTGTGCTTCACTACATTGCTGACTTCAGCAGTAGGTGTTGTCCAAAACCCGAAGCCTTTCAGATTTGAATTTCACTATTTGTAACACCACCACTGCTGACAACTCATCGGCTTCACTTAATTTTAGGTGAGCGCCAAAGCTTTGTCTTTTTTCAATATGTAATAAAGGGTGTTGTTTCCTTTTTTTGGTTGTTGTTCTCCACTCCTTGCTCACTGGATTTGAAGTCACTGTTAATCCGGCTAAACCCAAGTTGATTAAAAATGCAGCTAATGAATGAAACTCAGGAATCTGTCAGCAGTAAACAGCCTTTCTGGAAAACTCCTGCAAAGTTCCTTCCAAGTTCCAGCCTGCGCTCATGCATTACTGGCAACTCACCATCTATATTGTAATTCATCCAAAAAGCTAACCCTACAGCGGGCAGTGGTTTAAATGCTTCCTTCCTGTGATGTGTAACTCCAGTGAGGAGGTGGCAATCCCCTGCAGTTTAACAGCCACATGCAGAGGGCTCGGGATGCCTGAGCAAGGCACAGCTCATGCAGAGGACTTGCCCATGTGAAACGTGTCTGCCCCACCGGCTCCCTGAGCCAAGCTGGACTTGGGAAAGGAGAGAAAGCACGGCACCAGATGGCTTTTTTTAAAAGGACTATCTTCCCTCTTTCCAAGGCAAGAAGACCTTCAAAGAGATTTACCTCCCACTCCCAATTTTGGGTCAGCTAGTTAGTCCTCCCACCCGGGGCACCTCCTGCAACCAGGATGACACCAGACTTTTCCAAAGGGCTTCTCTGGGCACAGGGACATGGTCCACCACCAAGGCATTCTCTGCAAGGATTTTCCTCTCTGTCCTCCACCAGGAGGAGAAGAGCGACTTAGACCCCTAAGCGCTGGGAAATTCATCCAGCAGACTGATTATCCTGTTCCCAGTCCATGATCTTCATGGCCAGGTTCATATTTTCCTCTTTTGTTGATTTCAGTTAAAGGTAAAATTATCCCTGGTTGAAAAGATGTTTTTGCACATTTTAATTTGGCCACACAACCAGATCTCAGGCTTTTCTTGAAATCTTTGTGGCACTTGGTATGCCAGCTAAAGAACCCACTCCTGGAGATCTGTGATTTTATGAACATTTAAGCCTTCTTTTGATCCCTTCACTTATTTTTTCCTCTTTGCTTTTATATAGGTTTGCTTCAACTCTTAGAGATTCTACAGAATTGCAAAACATTTTTGTAAAGAAAATACACATTTTTATAAAAAATATTGTAAGAGTTTTCTGACTGGCATTCTCACAAATAGCAGAATAACTCCACCTTGGTCCTGTGAAATGATCTTTGCTTCTAACTGAGAGAGAAAACATCATGTCTGTGTATTAAAAAAGTTAAAAAAAAAATAAAGTGGATAAAAGGAGGTACAGATATACACTGAATCCATCAGAATGCCAAATAACACCCAAACAAAAGATGAGAATATCTAGATAGTATCTTTCATATACTGGTTTATTATGTGTGATATTGAATATATTTGGCCCATCATAGTAAAGTTATGCCTGTATGTCAGAATTCACTATCACATTAAAAAATACTAAAAAAAGCTAAAAAAGAGAAAAACAACTAAGACCACTTGCAGGTGTTGGATCCAGTTCTCCAGCTGTGGCCCAAGCTTGCATACCAAGGATGCTATTTTTAGCAAAGAGAAAAGTTTGAAAGTGGCTGAACTTCTTGGCTCCCAAGTTTTTATCTATTATAAACTTTTTCCTTAAAACAAGACAAGCATTCTTCTTAAATCCCTCCTATGTAATCATCTTCAAACATTTTAAAACTCTTTATAGACCAGATAAGCTTGAAAATATAACATAAGTGATTTCCAAAGTCCTTTGGAACAACCCACAGTGCAAAGAAAAAGCCCTCCTCCTAGTTTACAACTAAGCTGTGATTATTAAACCAAGCTCAAGACTGGGGAGCTTGGGACTGGGAATTCATGGGAGTATTTCATGCCATGTTACCAATTTCCAGATAATGATTTCTCCTGTGATCCCCCCATCCAACCCATAGCTGTGACCAAACCCATAGCTGTTTTCTAGATTTTAAGTCCCTTTGTCTTTGCTCAAGCAATTGTTTTTCCCCTTTGCTGTTAACTCAGATGTGTCCTAGAGCTGTACATGTCTCCTGCAAGACTCTCCAGCAGCAGCTCAAACTCCCAGCAGCACACCTGCCAGGCAGTGGTCCAGGTCTTTCCTCCTCTCTGTTTTGCAGGACTTCTCAAAGAAAGAAGCAGCAGCCTCTGCCTCCATGCACAAAAATGGGCATTTGCATGTTTTCAGCAGCTTTGCACATTGCCTGGAGAAGCTGTTGCATTAAGGAGCTGAGGACAGACCACACAGAACCCAGGTTTACTCTCTCCTCAGATGAGGGATCTCTGTCTTGCAGAATGAGGCTCAGGAATCCCAAGCAGAAGCCCTACCATAGAATCATACAATGATATAATGGTTTGGGTTGGAAGGGACCTTTAAAGCTCATCGAGTTCCAACTCCCCTGCAATAAGCAGGGGCACCTTCCACTAGATCAGGTTACTCAAAGACCCATGAAACCTAACCTTGGATGTTTCCAGGGAGGGGTTATCTACCACCTCGCTGGGCAACCTGTTCTGGTATTTCACCACCCTCATCGTAAAAAATTTCTTCCTTCTATCTAGTCTGGGCACCAATGACTGCTGCAGAGTCCTTCCCTCTCCAAATACATGAGCTGAATAAAAGTAACACCAATCTAATGAGACCTGAGGCTCACCCCGCTTTACCCCCAACTGACCAGTGGTAGTGGATCTGCCCAGCATCTCTGAACCTTGAGGGGAGCACGTCATGCCTTCCCCATCCCCCTGCCCAAGGACTTGCACTCAGGAAAGTTGCTCCAAGTCTCTGAGTGGCTGATATACTCAGCCTCCTCCCTGGGTCTACTGTGGCATATGGACTTGGGACCTTCAGAAATACCCTAGGTCTGATAGCACAGATGTACTACACGTGGGCACGAGAGATGCTCAGCTCAGTTTCTCTAAGTTTTTCTTCCCTTTTACCATTAGTCACTCAGTCTCAGGAGGCTAAACTTATTTCCAGAAGGGATAAATATGTGTCAGCAGGATGCATCTGAAGTGTAACAATTAACCATTAAAGATCAAGACATAAATAGTGCTGTCTCCAGGTGGGCTGGAAACTAGCAGCATTAGCGTCCATCCCTGTTACATTCCAACAGCAATCATCAGGGGGCTGTGCTGGATGTCAGACAGATGGGGACCCATCCCCACAACAGGCACCTTGGGGGCTGGGCGTGGGAGAGCAGCCTGACAGACCTGAAGCCAGCCTGGTTAAGCTCTTTTAAGTAAGGAGGCAGAGGCAGAGAGGAGGATTCCCAGATGCAACCAAAGAGCCTGCCTCTCCAGCCTTGGAGAAACTTCTCACAACCATGCAAGGGGCAGCAGGAATTAGGGAGATCTGCACACAGGTATGGGAGCTTTACATGCCTACAGTGCACAATGTGATTGAACAAGTCAGACTGGGCCTGCCATTGTCTTCATTGACCTTCTATAGATAAACAGGCACTTTCAGGGGACTGCTCGTTCCCTCACATACCTTTCGTCCCCAGCTTGCTGTGCCTATTCCTCTGCCCCAGGCACTTGGAGGAGAATGTGCTAGCTTGTGCCCAGGAGCTGGCAGCACCCCTGGCTGCACCCCAAACCACCATGCAGCCCCACAGCATGCCAGCAGCCCCCGCGCACCCCACCACCTCTGCACTGAGGGATTAAGGCTCTCGGAGCTTGCTGGGCTTGTACCTCTGCAGAGCGCTGGGGGCCTGGTCCTCATGGAAGTACATCATGCCCTGTATTATTAAGAGTATCCTTCGTTTCACACTGTGATTGCACATGCACGCACACTTAGCCTGAAGTACTTTCTTTTCCATTTTACCTAAGTGTTTTAAAACTGTGCAATGTGGGGGAAGACCAAATTGAAATTGTTTGTAGCAAGAATTGTGCAATGTATCAGCAACCATTGTGTGTTCTGGGGTGAATGGTATTTACTCTACAAATGTAGCCCAGCCTAGAATATCAAAATATTTTATAGATAACCATGATATATAATTAAGAGCTGGAGGTGCCAGTTAGAAGAAACAGGCCGCCAAAGGCATGTTGAGGGGAAAAGGGCCGAGCAGAGACAATTTCCCTTCTCTCCACAGCATCCTGCCAGATCAGGACTTTGGGAGAGACACACTGCCCCTCCCTTGCTCTCTAGATGTGGCCTGGCAAAAACACAGAAAAGAGTGCCAGTCAGCAGAAGGAGGTGCAGCAGCAATCATGGGAGAGACCTTTGGACGTCCTGGAGAACTTTCTGGAGAGGACTTAGGCAGGGAGGAGGATCAACCTCTTCTCCTCAGCCCTGTCCCACACCTAGCTTTTCTGCTCCCTTCTCCCTGCTCTGTCCCCTCCCATCGCCAGCCCTTTCACCTGTAAGGATGCTGAGACAGACTTGCAAAAGGTCTGAGAGAGGACAAAGAACTGAATCACACCTGAATCAACACCACACTCCCCAGACATCAGGTGGCTTTCCAGCACACTGATCTACTGTGTCCTGGGACCAACAGCAATGCTGTGTTTGGCACTGGAAACATGGGGACTGAAAAGATCTCTCTTGATTGTCCAGACCAGTCACACGTTGTCAAGGAAAGCCATAACTCCATCAAAAGTTTGCCAAGGTGTTTCTCTAAAATAGGATGTTATTTTCTTTTTGCCCCCAAAGTATCATTTTGATGTATTTATTTGCCCTGCATAACATTATGACAAACTTTGAAGGTTGGAGTTGAATTTCCAGGGGAAGAAGAAAAGCATAGAGTGGGGAAAAGAAGATACAGGCTGAAACATGTTGTGGATGTGAAGGGGCCTCACTGCTACCCATCCTTCCATATTGCTTATGCTGCAAATCCGTTGGAATGCCCAAAAGATGAAAATATGTTCAGGCTCATCAGCACCGGCACTTTGGAGGGGGATTAATCCAACACCAGCAGTCTTCTTATGTTCATCTACCCAAACATGAGAGGAGAGAGAAGTGGGGTGGATGTGAGGGAGCGCACCAAGGACTGCTAACTTCGCATCCAGAACACCCGGAGCTGTGGGGCTCAGAGGGAAGTGCTGCAAACCACCCCTTCTCTGCTTGCTCTATGCCAAAAATTTTGTTTCCAGCAGAGCAGAGGTCCCACCAGCCTGGCCAAAGCTGCTGGAAACCTCAGGGGCTCGGTGGGGCTGGGCTCAGCACCAAGGGAGCTCCCCACATCGTGCGCTGCTCCCCATGCAGGGCGTCTCATCCCCTCGCCCAGCCACGCTGTGGAGACATCAGGTCCAGCTGCCCTGGGTCATGGGAGCTTAGCTGGCTGGGAAGAAAATTTGGAGCCTACTTTTAAGAGCCCAAATTTGGAAGCTTTTGTCCACAGAGGTAATTTTTTTGCGCAGTTAACGTAAGCAAGCTACACTTCAATTTCCTCAGCACCATCAGTGCTAGAAGAGCTGGAATCTCATACAAGTCTGATCAGTTTATTTTTCATTAGCTTTTTTCCTTTATTAACATACATTTCAGATCTGGAGGGGGGAAGACCAGCTAGCAGGCAAGAACAGCCAATTTTTTCCTGCGAGCCGTGCAGAGTCAGTCTGAGGGCAGTCAGTCCAGGGGCTGAAGCAACCTTACCATTGAGGACGCAAAGCATGAGAGATGCCTGCCTGTCCACCCTTGCCTCTCGGCCCTGAGCAGCACCTCACCTCCCCTTCCTGCCTCACCCAGCACTCACAAGGCAAGGTCACTTCACAGCAGGTGCAAGATCCACATACAGATTATTTTTAGGTTTTTTTTCACTGTTTCCTAACGCAATGTTTGTGATGTTTTATGAAATGAGTGTTTGTGGAAGAATCAGGCTTTTGGTACAGATACAAAGAGCAAGCACTGACCCGGGATAGGTGTTTCTTTTATCTGCTGGCTCACGTGCCCCATCTGTTCCCATGCCCAGCTCCTGAAAAACAGAAATCTGTTGCAATCACTGTCAAGCAGTTCCGGTTCTTTAGTTCAAAAGGATGGAGACTAATTAGCTCCCATTTGAGATCACCCAGTCCAGCTTTTGGGGCCCTGGATCCCACTTTGCCGACTTTCCAGGTGCCAAGTTCTTAAACCTCCTGAGATGTGCAGATGGTGCTGGTGTTTGGTCCCTCTTCCCCAGGGGAAATCAGCGGTAGGAAATTATATAGCTGCTACACACACCCACACCCTGCAGAATCCACCCTTCCATGAAAATGCCAGAGAGATTTAAACAGCTTGCATAATTTCAAGAGGAAGTAGCGAGGGTAGAAATAAATACACATGGTAATTGTGTAACATGCCCAGGTTAAAAAAAAAAAAAAAAAAAAAAAAAAAAGCTATGTTCACAGAGGTATCCAGATCTGCTGGTAGCTCTTGGAGCCAGATGGGACTGTATCTACAGAAAAGAGCGGCAGGGTAAGTGCCTGCGATGCGAAGGGAGCAGTGCAGTACCAGTAGTGGTAACGTCTGCTTCACTGGTGACAGCCACCATTGCTACCTATCACTCCAGGTGGCTGCTGGCACTTCGGTAGTTTAGCAGAAGTTGCAAAGGTTGCACAGGCAGATAACTTCAAAAAATGACTGCTTTGAGATTTTCTGAAACTATTTTCTGTTCTTACCTTGTGGAGTCTGCTTGCTTTGTGTTTTAGACTATCAAATGCTGATCTGCATGTATGAACAAGGACATGGAAATTTTACTTAACTAACATAATGAACACAGTAAAAATCTCTTCCAGGCAGTTCCAGGGTGAAATAAAGAGCCTTCCTCTCCTGCTTGGGAGGCTTCATCTCAAGTTACCAGGAGACACATGGAAACACAGTGCCTTCAATCACTTCAGGACCCTTTCCCCACGAGTTTGCCCATTTAAGAAACAACACTTGAGGAAGGAGTTCCGACCCGCCCTGGACACCCAAAATAAAGTACTGGGCATTTTATGGGATGGAGGAAGTACAAGACCCCTGAGGCTGGAAGAGGCAAAGGCTACAATGAAGTCAGGCAGCTGGTGCCCCTGTGGCAGCCTGTTCCGTTCCCCTCATCTCGGCAGAGGCCAGCCCCATTTCCCCTGCAGACAAAAGGAGCATCAAACCCAGAAGCTTACACACTGCGATGACATTCATCCCATCAGGCCTCTGCTCCCAAGGAGAGCAGGCACCAGGAAATTATGTGCAATACATTTAAGTGATTTACAGCTCTATGCGTGCACAAGCCCACTGCCAGATCTAGTTACCTTACAGTCAGCGGCAGCTTCAAACCATTTAAAGATTTCTTTTCCAGATCACAATACACATACAAAGCTGAAATGTAGTCTAAAAAATTGTGAGTCTGGGTTAAAAGGAAAATATAATTTCAAGGAAGAAAATGCACGTGACCCCGAAAGACAGAAGAGTCTAATATGTCCCTTGGAAGGAAATCCCCCACCCTGACCCAGGCACTGAGGAACTGAGAGAGGGGTTTGCAGGGGCACTGGGCAGCAACAGTCCCCTTGAGCCCACAGGAGACATCAGCTAGAGGGGCACGGGTGAGCTGGATACCATCAGCATATGGGGACTTCCATCCCTGATGGAGAGAATCTGCCTGTTGTTTCCCTCCCCCTTAGCGTGTGGGTAGCTAAAGGAGAGCCAGTATTAATATGAATTTATCTGGAGGCAGACAGCAATTCTCAGAAAAGCAATGGCAAGCGTGGATGAGACAGACATAAATCCAGGGACAAACAGTCAGTGCGGAAGTCTCGGATTCACACATTTTGAGACAAATGTGAAATCATTAAATATATTCCTGTTTCTCATTACACTGCATCACAGGGAATTACAACACATCTTTTATCGTGCAAAAATCTTAGTTAAAGTTAAAAATTAACTTTCCTTCTTTATCTACATCTAAGCTGAGCTCAGACAATCACAATGGGCACCTCTCCAATTTCCATTTATGATTTTGAATCATCCTTCAGACGTCTCTTTTGCTCTCATAGCAAAGACCAACTTTGAACTTTGTGCATTACCAAGTTTTCTTCACTGGGACCTATTTCTCTTTTTAAAAATCACCCAAACTGGGGCCATTTTACTTTTAATGCATTTAAATTTTAGCCCCCTAAAGCCTGGTGACTGCCTCTCTGAACTCCAGTTCAGGCCCCTTGAAAGCCCAGGGGAACAAATGGGATTCTTCTTGTCCGTTCCTATTGTCTTTAGTTGAGGTCCTTGTTGTGCATGTGATTGAAGCACTAGGAAGCATCAGAGTTAACTGCAACTCCTAGGTAAGTTGGAGCAGAGAACTTCTTTCACATCTCCTGCATACATTAGGGTGTATAACTATATCTCCTTATAGCTACAATTTCTCCATAGCTAGACTTTCCAGGGGTTTCCTGTTCCCTCTTCAACTTTCTCAGACTCGACAGGGTGAAAATGCTCCAAAGAATATTTTTATTTTTCAGTTTCATTTCTGAGCTCCTTAAAGCGTTTTTTTCTCTAGAGTGGAACATGGAACATATTCACTATCAGGGCATCCAGGGGCTTCACTCAGAGCCAGGCCCCTCTAAGTTAATTACTATACAAGCATGTAGGAAGAGACAATTACTACCACAGAGCATGTACAACTGGGATGTCTTCCCTAAACCGTTGACACATCTACACACAGAGAAATAATTAAGCCCATCTAACCCCAAACCTATGTTCTGGGTCAGTTGGAAAATGGCCAAAGATGTTTGCAAGATCCTGCCATTTTCGTAATTAGTTTCGTAAACGAATCACTTGTTAGAGAGCTGGAAATAGGGTCTAACTACAGGGGTGATAAAGTATCAGCAAAGACCATGTGATATCTAGAGACTTGCCTAAAGCCCTCTGGTGGGTATGTGTCTGTGCATCCCTATCAATGCATATGGAAGATCTCTACATCCCAAACTCTGAGACCTCCACAGGCTCCACAAGCCACCCCACAGCAAGCGCAAACCCCTTTTGCCTTTTTGTCACTGACAACGAAACTACAGGGAACAAATCTGGTTCCTTCCCACTCCTCCACCTCCACGCAATTCTCCTGAGCCTCTTCCTCCTGGTGGGGAGCTGGCAATTCAGGAGGCATCATGTGCTACAGCGGAAGCCAGATGTTTGGTCTTGACAAGCTCAGCATGAAATGAGATTGAAACGGCATAATAAAGATCACACTTAGTTGAGCCCTGCACACGATTCTTATCTTGTGCAACACTTTTTTTTTTGAGTTACAGATAAATGTAAGTACTACCTAAACCATTAAGATTGAATTAATAGCATAGAAAATTCACTCTTTGCCACGCACATAAGTAATTAGTCTTGTATTTGGAGTATGAAATATTAATAAATAAAACTTAGCACCTATGTTGTGTCTATGTTTCAAACTGCTTTTCAAATTAATTCATTCTCTCCAGCTTGTGTAAGGCAGAAAACCATTATTAGCCTAGTTTTTACACACTGAGGGGGAGAGCTTTCTCCAGCCTGTAAGCTCCTTGTGCAACAACATTGCCTAGCTCTTTAAATAGCACTTTTAACTCCTGGAGCTCAGATTACTTTGCAAAGGAAATTGGTTTCCTTTCCTCGAGATGAAAGGAGCCAGGAGGAGAAGAGAGCTGTCAATTCAGAGGTCTAGATGTGTTTCATTTAAACTCCTGGGGCTCCAGGGATGCTCGCCAGTTCCCCTGGCTGGCCCCACCAGCTGCTGGCAGGATCCAGGGATGCGAGGAGGGTCTCCCCCAGTGCTTATCACCTGGAACAAGGTGGGCACTGGGGAGATGCTCCAGGCCCTGCCAAGCATCACCTGGGTCTGCCTGGCAGCAGGCTCATCAACAAGCAGGATCCTGAGCTGTCAAGTAGCCTTTCATGTGGGACCTGAAATTTTATCAGAAATCGCTGTGCCAGCTTTTCTAGGGTTATTATCTGGTTCCTCTTGGCCAGTATCCCGAAACCTCTGGCCTCAGTCAAAGTGCAGCTCACAGGTCCTGGAGACACAGACCTGAACTGTGATTGGGATTGGCAAGGTCTGAAGCCCCTTCCTGGGACTGGATGCTCCAGGACTTGAGATTGGACAGGTATTCCAGGCAGCCATGCAGCTCGTCCCCAAGCGTCTGCTTTTTTAATGCTGAAGTCTGTTTTGGGGGCTCCTTTAACCTGCTGTGCAGTGATGGGGCAGGACAAGAGCTCCAGCCACCCTCCCTGGCCATGACCACAGCTCTTGCCACACAGCCTTGCTCCAGACAGGGGAACACCACGCAGTTGACGGTGCACATGAACAACTGACTTCTGGACCAGGATTTAAGATTAAAACATTCACAGATTTCTCCAGGGCTTAGGAAGGAGCAGGATCCACCAGAGCACACGTGCAGGCACAGACACAAGCCGTCTTTGTGGAGACTCGCCAGAGAGGGGCCAGTTCCCTGAGCCAAACCCGGGGCAAAAGGCAAGGTTGTTTTGGTTCACTTCTGTTTGCTTAAAGTAACTCAACGGAAGAAGTAAAATAAAATGGGCATGTAGAATTGCTGCTGCCAGGTGACAAAGGCCATTTTAAGTAAGGCCCTGGCTTGGCCTGGGCTCACCTTGCCTTGCTGCCAGGTCTTCCCTTCACATGTCCCCCTCTCATGCCAGCTGTGCTCCCATCCCTCTCTCCCATTTTCTGGCATAAGACTTCCCCCCAACCTCAGTCCCATGCTGCACCCAGAGTGACACTATCTGCATCTGATAAACCCCATGCAATCAGGTAATGGACTAACTGGTCCTCTTTGGTGCTGGTAGCAGACAAAATGGAATGTGTCGTCCTCTGCAGCAGTATCTCGGACTGAGTAAATGGTCCTTGTAAAGCACAGGGAACTCTATGTGACCACAAGTTTGATTTAACTTCTGAGTCAGTCTTACAGGGGAGGGAAAAGCCATCAAAATTATAAATACAATTTCTGCAGAAGTACGTTATTATATCACCAGGACACAAACACAGCTGTCACCATGCTGGTCTCTGTAGGAGCGTAGCAGCAGTCAGATGTTTGGTACTTGAAAATCTGACAGCCGCGTATGACCAGTGCAAGCCAGAAAAGGCTGAGGAAGCTTCTCAGTGTCAGGAGCTGACGAGGGGTTGAGGGACCCCCAGAGCAGCAGGTAAGCTCTAGCCACTGCCTGCAATAAGGGATGCACAACCCACCCTGCACACTCTCTCCCCGACCTTGGTACCCTCTGCTGCCCAACTTGCCCATCCGCACCTAGCACAGAGTGTCACTGGGGATGAGTGGGAGGAACACAGAACCTCTGCCTGTGGCTGCCGATCTTGCTGCTGCTGTCTAAGAGTGTTTTTGGCTGCTGCCAGGAGGGGCTTCCCCTTCCTTGCCGTTCTCAGCATCTACAGGTGATTTCTCTGCAGCAGGCATGTGGGGAGGCACTCACCTACTTCCATCTCAGCTGGGAAAAAGTAACAGACCAGGGGAGTTTCAGATGCTTTTTGCAAAAAGGAAAAGAAAGAACAAAGCAAGCAAACAAAAAAGGACACACCCCCCCACATTTAAAGAAAAGGGCAAAGCCCCAGAAGACTTTTGGTGGTCTTCCCAGCACTTCCAGTGGCTCTTGCCTTCTGGCAAGCCTGGGCAAGCATAGCCACATTCTACAGCCTCCCCTCATCACCAGAGGTTGCACTGGCAAGCCCTCATGGTGTTTGCACACCACATCTCAACTAACTGGGTCTTAATTTGTGAAAAAACCCCACAGGGCTCCTCTGAGAGCAAAGGCCAGCAGAGCTCATGAGTGTCAAGAAGTTCAAGCACGATGTGAGACCAAGGCCAGAGGCTGTTGAGAGACAGACCTAGGGCCTCCTCTCTTCTGGGCTCTTCTTCACTTAGGTAGCAGGTTTGTTCAGGCTTAACAGCAACAACATGTAATAGAGAAGTAGCTGCTCCCTCTTCCAAATGATCATTTAGCTTGGGTTTACCAAGCTATTCATTTCATGCTTATTAACCTTTGGAGTATTGTTTTGTCCAGACTGCCAGACAAATTAACTTTTAAGAGGGGTCTATATGGATGTCTGCAAACTCCCTTAGACACAAAGCAACTCTTAAGGAATATTTAATGAAATATGTAACAGTCAGTTTATCTATCTATAAACTAACACCTCATTCTGGACAACAGCTCATTGGAAGTGCTGTGGGTAATTCTCAGGAAAAATATTAATCATTTAAAGAGGCAAGTAGGGAGGAGAGTAGGATGGTCAGAAAACTCCAGAAGATTCATCTACAGAAGTGCTTATTACTGTGTGGAAAATGTTTACTTTGTTGTGAAAGGAGCTGCAGCTTACAAGGATATTCACATGTAGCCCAAGAGCTCAGTTCCATCAGCTGTGCTCATCAGCCCTCTCTTTCCTGATGATTAAGATGTTTAGGAGACTCGTGTCCTTATCCAGTCCCCTGCCAAATTTCTCTGAAAGGTCTACAATATGGAACTTGGATCAATATTGTAAGAAGCAAAACCAAAGTCCACTCTGACCTCTGCTATCACTTTAGAAATGTACATGGTGCAAAGGGCAGCATTCCCCTTCTGTGCTGTGCCTTGTACCACATGCACAAATATCTCTTGAGGATGTCATGTTTCAGTCCTGAGAAGCTCACAAGGCAAACCTGGCATGGCTTCAGATGCTACCATAAGTATGATCTTCTATGCAGCTGACAAATCTTTTTTAAAAGGCTCTAAAAGCCCCATGCCAGATCAGTGCACCAAACCCCAAGTATTGGACAGCAGCAAGCTGAAATAAGGGAGTTTCAAGGGACTTGGATGACAGCGTCATCCTAAGTCACTCAGAAGAAGCCCCATGGAAAGCAAATTTCCTGAAAATTGCCTGGAGCAAGAGATTGTCTCTCACGACATATTTGCACGCAGGCTGGGTCTCCTTTTTAACATACTTTGCCTTTTCTCCTGTTTTTCCGGCTTCCAACAACAACCCAAATGAAACACTGGAAACAATGGAAGCATTAAAGGAAAATGTCATGCCTCTCAATATATGCCTTTGTGGCCGTGAGAGTGGAGAAGTCGTGATGTCACTGGTGGGAATAGCTTAAAATTTTCCATTGAGAAAAGGGATCTGCCTTTAACAGAAGCAAAATGTCCCAAAACATGCACTGTGCCACCCAGTCATGCAGGAGAGTGCTGAGCTGTGATGCAGCACAGGCCACGGAGCCAATTCAATTCAGAAAGTACAGAAGTAACTTGCACTTATTTACCATAGGGGCGTATAGCAGTGGGAGTGCGGGATTTAATTCTGTGAACAAAGACATTGAGGGTAGCATTCTCAGTATACTAAGAAATAAAAACAACCTACCCAGCAAGTTATATGTGAAATGCTGAGGCCAGGTGAGGAGTATGTAGCTCTGTAGCTGAGCCCTTTGCTGGGCTGTTGAGTTTAACTCCATGACTTTGCATCAAACCCAATAAAGAGTAATTAAAGAAGTTTGCTCCCTCTCAGCTGGGACCAAGCAATTGGCTGTCTGGTGGACTCCAGTTGGTTTCAGGGGCATGTTAAAGGGATGAGTCTACTCTCCCAGTGATGGAGATGTTAATTTCCTGGGTTGACTTTCTTCTGAAGTGGACTGAAAACAACAGCCTGGTCCCTTATGGCTGGGTGGTGGTTCAGAAAGCTGCCCCTCATCACCTCCCAGCTCCCACCCTTTAGTTGCTCAGCTATTTCAAGTGCATCACTTAACGCTTTCTGACTGGTGGGTCTCTGTTGTGACAGCTATACTGGATTGAGATCAGATTAAAAAAACTGAATTTGAGAACGGCCAACACTGTGATGGTTAATTTCTAATCCAGATGTCACACTCCTGAAACTCCTGGGCCCGTGGGATCTGAAATTCTGGCCTCAGCAGCTACAGAGGTCCAGAGGCGAGGTGAGAGCTTCAGTCCTGGGCTGGGTGAAAGCTGCTGTAAAACCCTTCACCACTTCTTCAGCTCACTAAAAACCTGAGACTTCCCCACCTGGGAATAAGAGTGAAAAAGCAGCATCTCAGACAGCAAAGTCCTGCCAAGCCTTCTGGTTTTCCTCTCTATAGGCACTATTTCTGCTTTTTTAAGGAACAAGTCTGGAGGAAAATTAGTGCAATTTACAACATTTGCAAACTTGGTGATGAGAAAGTATAGGTTCCTGGCAATCTATGCTGGGATATATAAAAATATATGAACTTTCATGCAAACACATGATCTACTGGGTTTTTGTTGTTGCTGTTGATGAAGGGCACCAGTGTGTATGAAACAAGACAAGCAGTGAGCCTGCCTGCCTGCCTGCCTTTGAGGTCATCCTCTCTCATTTGCAGCATGGCAATTTCTTGCTGCCAGAGAGATCCCCAGGTCACAAATAGAGGAAGACAGCTCCGGCTGAAGCATCAGCAAGCTAAGGTACAATTTTGTTCCGGGAGAAATGATACTCTGAAAATACCAGTGCAGGGCTCAGAGTGTCTGCGCTGCAGAGAGCAACACTGTCCAGATCCAGCCGAGCTGGCCCTGAACAAGCTGCCCAGCACAGGAAGGACATGACCAGCTTTGGTGTACCTCTCTAACATACCTTAAGTTTAGCCAACAGAGACCTTGATCTGGCTGGAGTCCCTGTGCAGACAGAGCTGCACCCTGCTCCCCTGTGGCTGTACCTAAACCATGGGGCAAGTCTGCTCTCTATTTACCATGGTACATCCCACAGCTCCCTGCTTGCCTGCATACACATGTTTCCTTGTAATGTCATCAAGGCCATCGGAGGGACTGCTGTGGACCTGCATCTTGTCACAGCATGCAGAGTGTGTTCAGTTCCCACTGTTTAGATCTGCAAATTCTACCAGCCCTGTGAACTGACCCGTTCATCAGGATGGATGATTTCTGGCTCACCTACCCAAAAAGTCAAATTGCTACAGCTAGAATCCACTTGAATGCTCCTGTTTATAAAGCAAAGGCCAGCACAGCTCACATTTCCAAAGCATAGCTGGATGTGGTTTAGAGAAAGAACAATGAAGTCATAACAAATTATTCTACCATTAAATTCAGCTGGCCCAGTTTGCGCATGCTCAGGAAGGAAAACAACTGAGGCTGAAGTTAACCAGATCCTTTCCAGGGTAGATTTGTACTGTAAAATGCTACAATCCTGAGTTGCTAGAGTTCCTTCACAAGGCTCCTGTGGAATGCTAACAAGTGAAGGGTCACACCAAGTGTCTACCATATGCTGCACAGGAACAGTTTCCTCTCAAGGTTTTCACTATATTATATTTTAAATTTTTTCCTCTAAAATTTAATTTCCTAGGCTGTTGTTGAAAATAGATGCAGTTGTATTGATGGAAGGAATTTCACCTCTTCAAATCAAGTTTTGAGGGATCCAGACATAGCTGGGTTTTTTATATTTCCTAATAAGCATTTCACCCCTTGTCCCTCCAAGGTATGGTAGTCATGCTTCTCATATCCTTGCACATAACCAGAGTACCCGTGGCTGTGCTGCACGGGGCTAAGCCAACACAAGAACCATCTGTTTACTTAACAGAAGTATGTAAATGAATGTCACTACCACCTCTAATGTCACGCAAAAGTCAACACAGAAAGATTATATTCCACCAAAAGTCTTGATCTGCAGGTCACCGTCCCCCTGCCAGCCTCCTCCAGCTATTCCAGGAAAGTCAACAGAGCCTGACAGGTCACCTCTTTCAGGTGGGTCAACAAATGATACTGCTGAGTTAATTCAGACTCTTTAAAAGTGTAATTTTTCAAACTGGGAAAATATATATTGAGCAAATTTCATTCTAGCTCAGACATACTTAGCCAAATTATAATACAAAAGTTTCTCTGTTTGTTATGTTCCTCCATAAAAGCATTGCAAAAAAGACTAATCCACATTGTTAACTGTACCAAGTCAGTAACAAAGTACATCAGCCAATTCTATATTTAAGTTTCTGATTTTGAGTTTCTATATGTGCTGGAGAAAGCTTAGCTGTGACAGTTTGTGGACCACTGTCAAAACATGTGGCTTTTAAACACTTTCTTATGCAGCTCCTGAGTTTTGGGCAGAGTTGCAGTTTCAAGAGATCTATTCTCACTGAAGTTGTGGGTCAAATTTAACAGCCAAATTAATGCAGACCGAAGGCAGCAGGTCAGGTAACTTACAAAACAAATGCTTGGGAGCCCACTTACGTTAGTCTTTACACAGACAACTTTTCTTGGAAGTAACCCCTCTGAACAATTCAAAACCATGTTAATTTTTTTATTGTAAGGGAGACAGAGTTGAACTCAGAGAGATTCAGGCTGAGGAGAATTAAAAGTCTAGTTTTTACAGTGATGCATTCTGCTTCCTGTCTAAATGTGTCCTTAGGTCTTACTAAGGACATGTAGAATGTATTTTAAACTCTCATTTGATGTGTAACATAAAGGTTTGGTCCTATGTTTAGTTAACAGTATACTGTTGCTGCTCACAGCCATGGTAACTTTGTCTAGCTGTTTTAAGGTATTTCTGCAGTCACTGGAAAAAGGAAATTTTAATATTCCACTTGGGTATAATAGAAACGTGAATACCAGAAGTGCTTAAAGCAGAACTCATCCTTCAACTCATGGGTGGAAGCAATACCTTCCTTGACTTCATAGCATTGTTAAAGAGTCAATAAACTACCGCCTCAACATCCACGTACTCTAGAGAAGGGTGCCCAAAAGGATGAGACTTTAATTTCCCAAAACTTTCCCATTTTATGGGACATACAGTTCAGAGCTTGAGAACCATGGCTTCAACTAGACATTTGGATGTTCACATCCAGTGAGCATGACACCAGTACTCACTAGGTTAGGAGGATGAGGAAACCATTGAGGAGATTGTGTGGGAGGTATACAGGTGCTCTCCAGCCAATCGTTATATACTTACTCTTTTTAAAACCACTGATCACTCTCAAACTAACTCTAAAATAGTGGATAGATTGCTTCGGGACTTCCCTCATTTCTTAAGAAATTTTTAGGTATTTCTTTTTCCATCATGGCTAATTACAAGATACAAGCCAATGCACAAAGACTGTCTTTTTTTGCAGCCATCCTACTCTTACCTAGCCTTGTTTATTTAATGGTGTCTTAATCCAAGCTAATCACGTCCCTAGCAGTGAATTACGTTCTAAATGACAATGAATTATGTTAGCAGGAGGATAATCAGGGGAGAGCAATCCAATCACTTTTTTCATCATACCTTAATCAGAAACAGCAACAAAGAAGACACATTGCAGAGCACTACATGAGAGGAGTAAAGTATTGCTGAATATACCTGGACCTGCATAAGCAAGTGTGAAGTGAATGTAGGTCCCTCTCATCAGAGCTGTGCCTTCACGTTTGCACTGGCTTCAGGGCAAGTAACACACGGCTTGTAGTAAATGGGGGGTGGGAGGCATGAGGAGGGTGTTAAAGGACACTGGCTGAAAAATGTTACCTGGATTTGAAAGCACATTTAGGATCATGAAAAAATCATAGTTTAGTAGTCCAGCACTAATGGTCTGCACTAGACTCCAGAAAACGCCTTTGATGGGTCAGTACCATGTTGAGTATGGCTGGGACTGTGCAGTGTTTCCTTTACTGATCTAAAGAGTGGAAAGAAAGAGGGTACAGGAGGAGGAGCAGGATCGGTGTGTTAAGAATTGCAGTGTCTCAGTGGATGCTGAGGACAAAGACACCGTGTTGCACAGCTGCCCAACCCCTTCTGGCCCCCAAGCTGTTCGTCTTCCAAGGAGGCACAGGATTCTGGATACTGGGTATTTATCAGCCTCTTGAATACCCCGACAGACAGGCCACATGTCAAACACGCTATTTGCCAGAAAGCACTTTTATTGATTTTTTTGATAAGAGAGTAAAATATTGGCAAAAGTTTATCTCACTCCTTATCATGAGCATCAACACAGCAAATTTCATGCATTAGTCTCGTAATTTTTCAACAATAATGTAGAAAGCTTAAATAAATTCATTCATCTCGCAGCAATGTTGTTTCTGGAATAGCTGCTTTGTAGCAGTTATTCAAGTGCTGGGAAGTGACAGATCAGCAGCCAAACAGCACAACCAGTCCTGGCACTCAGAGGGGATTATATGGGGCTAGAGAACTGCCCCGTGCAGAAACAGGCGCTAGCAACAATTTGCTAAACCGATATGCCCTGTCCCGGAGTTGAAAAGTACCCGGACATTGGGACCCTTCCTCCATTCGCCTGCACACGGCTCTCATTTGCTTCAGCCTGAACGATTCAAAACCGTACTGATGAAAAAAAGTACATTTTGTCTTCAAGAGTTTCACATCTGCCACAAACACCATGAGAACACAGGGCAAAGCCTTCTCCACAGTGGGAAAAAAACCTTAATGGACAGCTCTTTCAGCAAGCCTTAGGAAAAAAACCATGCTCCTGAAAAGGCAGTAAATAAATTGAGATTCAGCCTAAAAGAATGTGGGCTGGTATGTTTGGGGGGGAGGGGGAGGGAGGAAAGGGAGGAGTACAGAGTAAGAGGCACTTAAAGTCATGAAAAAAGCTGAGAATCGATAAACAGGCTGAAAAACAGCGAACAAAATGCACCAGGATTGAAAACGAAACAAAAAACCCTTCAGCCTTGGGGAATTTGTGCTGCATATACAGCTGCAATGGCCCAGGAAAAGAAAAATCGAGGGATTTAAAACTGTAGATGACTGTGGCCAAAGCCCCACACATCTTTATTTCCCAACTTTAAAAAAGACCTGGGAGTTTAGTTCCCATATCCTACCTTAAGGCAAGCTCTCTAGGACTGGATCAAACCTTGAAGAGTTGGGATAGTTGTTTTCTGCCACTGTCAGGGGGCTATACCTGTCTGATGGGGTGCAAAGGGACACTACATCAAAAGGAGTTTTAGGAATTTGCTTTGAGAAGTTTGTAACCATGATTTGTATATAACGAATGCTCTCAGCATGACACCAGGTATTTAAGAAGCATATGTAATGGAATATATTTATCTGCTTGTATTTCTTTCTTCAAAGTGCCTTGCTATAAACCTACTGGGCTTAAAGCTTGGGATCCTGTTTTTGTAAGACCCTCTTTTCCTGTTAGGGATGTGCTTTAAGCTCTGGGCTGAGCACAGGGAGCTCAGTCAGTGAAACTACACCACTCCCATCGATGCCTGCTATGATGCTGAGGAGAAAAATAAGATAATCTCACCAGTCCCTGCTTATGTCACGAAAATGCATAGGCAAGAAGACAGAGCACATGGAAAAGCACCTCATCTCAGCACAAACGTCCCCCTTGTTACAGCAGGTTTCCTTCCACAGGGATACCAGCTGCATGCTGATCCGTGGGGTGGGGTAATATTTTCTCACATTAACAGCCCAACTGTGGCTGTTTGAGCAGGTCTGGCCCACTTCAGCAGCAGTTTCCCCTGTGGGACTCTGTGTATGACTGCAGTGAGTGGGAGCCAGTGCCTTCACACTCGAGTGTATTGTTCTAGTCTTGAAGGAGTGGAGAAGCACTGGAGCAAAACCAACGGGCTGCCCCTGGACACAGGCCTCGCTTACACTTCGGAGGGAGTTTTCCCTCGTCCCAACCCACTCACTGCAGGGACCTCACCCAGGTCGCACCAAGCAGGTCTCAGCGCCCACCCTGGAGACATTCAGGCAGCTGACCCTCGTGCACCATGAACCCTTCTGAGGTTTGGGACCTGCTTTCTCTTGGGTGTAGGCATGGGACCAGCACCCCATATGGCCCATGCAGCTGGCTCTCCCTTGACAGGCAGCTGGTTGCTCTCTTCTCTCTCTGGAAGGGATGCCTGATCAAGAGCCTTGCTTTAAGTGTGGTTTCCAGAAAAATGTCCACGTGATTTTGCCCTGTGCATGCATGAATGCCTGGATCTCCCTTACCAAGTTTTGAATCCATCAGCCCACTTCCCCCAGGTTTGACAAAGGAGTTGGTATTTCCAACTACACTTAACCTGCTGGCCTAAGTGACCTCGGAGGTGGCCCATGCCAGGGTGCCCCATGTGCATGTTTCCTTCCTCCGGAAAACAGAACCTGGGGCTGGAGGGGACAGGGGCACTGACATTGGCTCTGTTTTGCCCCTGCATGGGATGAGAGTAAGGCTGTGGGGCCCAGGAACCCAGAGGCTTGTGGGGTTTCACAGTCCAGATGCAGACAGAGATACCCAGCTTCTTCAGGTTTTGTGGGAACAGGCAGCTGGGTATTCACGCTCACCCCAGGGCAAAGACTGAAGCACGAGGTCATACTTTATTGGCAGGGAACCCACATGCTGGAGAAAACACAATGGAGACAGACCTCATTGTCCCCCAGCTTCAAGAAGAGCTTCAGTTGAAGCTTTCTTTCCTTAGATATCAGAGTCAATCAACACCAAGATGCAGATCTGTAGCAAACCATCCAGTCATTAGCCCTATTACTTGCACTCCTCATCTTCCCTACCCAGTCCCCCAGCATGCTCTACCAGCCTGCTTCACTCCATCAAGCTTAAGAGGAAAGTGAAGTCACATCTAATCTGCATAAAATAATACATTTTATAGTTTGTAATTATTTTTTCCCCTGCACATCTTCACATGTGCCACAGGCTTTTCTCAAGGCCTCAGCTCCACAGCCAGGACTCATATCCCCTAGGATGGAAATCTGAAATCACAAAATGATCTCATGCATTTTTCTTTGCTCTGGTTTCAATCTCCCTTTCCTTTTCTAGCATATTTCCAATATACAAAGCATGCTTCCCAGTGTTCATTTTCAACACTCTTTCTTCTCTATTTCCATTTTAGCATATTCCTTCTCCTTGCTCTTTCCTTTCACCTGTCTTTTGTCTACCAGTCCTCCTTTCCTCCTTCTGTCTTATTTCAAAATCTCCTTATGAGCCAAGCCTACTATCTCTAAAGAGTAATGCTGTCAGCTTTAATAGGAGTTGGATTAACTCCCACGGCTTTCATCTTCCCATCATTTTTTTTCCTGCCTCCTCTGTCTGTCCTCCCCATCCCAGTTCCTGTCTCCATCTCCATCTTCTCTGCAACTTGCTTGAACTTTTCTTTCCATTGCTTACCTCACACCCTTCTGCTCCAGCTCCTCCTCATGTCTTTCCTGCTCTTTTCCATCTATCCATCTCAAGGCAAACAATCTGCGTAATCTACCATCTTGCCAGCTACTGAGCTTTCCAGTCCACGCCCACCACTGTTGTATATGAGCACCTAGTATATATTAAGATTAGGATCTCTCTTGTTCCCTCCCCCTTCCTTTCCAAACTATGTTGAAAAGGCGGGTGTGTGGTTTTTTTCAGTAGTTCTGCCTCTTCCCTCCACACCCTTCTCTATCTCTCCTGAAGAAACAGAGAGTCAGAGATACAGAAAACTGTAGTTAGCACTTACCCTGTTAAATACAAGAGAGCTTTACTGTCTCTCTCTCCCCACCCCCAAAGAGGACATGAAGCCTGATGTAATGTCATCCAAGTCAATGGAAAGACTGAGATTAAACTCCCCAGGAGCAGGAACAGACCCCTGGGAGAAGAGAGATTGACAGGGGATGTGTGAAAAAAAAGAAATGGATGTGAGAAAGGACTGTGGAAAATAGGGGAATAAAAGAGTACGTTAGAGGAAGCCCAAGTTACCTGAAACATGATCTTCTCCCTTGTAATCAGGATCTCCCTTGAAATCTGTATTTTAGTAAAATAAATCAGTGCTCCCTGGGGGCGTTATTTTAGGACGCTGACCTAGACAGTAGGGTAAAGGAGGATCCACCCATCATGATCTCAGCTATTTCTTTCTCATAGTTCATAAGAAAGTAATTTTCCCACAGCCACTGCTTCTCCCACACATCTGTGCTGTTCTGGGAAATAAAGCAGAAATAGGCAACTTTGTGCTTCACCCAAACTGGATCACAGGAGAGGTACAAGCAGGTCTGGAAGGGATTCAGTAGCCCTGACAATAGCGAAGAGGAGTGGATCCTGCTCCTCTCTGTCCCCAAAACTAGGAGGAGAAGACAAAGAGAAACCCTTACTGGAGTCCCTAATCTTTCCACGGGGTCAGGAGGGAAAGGAAACAATAGAAATCAAGAAGGGTGGAGAGATAGGAACATCTATCCTCTTCCTGGATGCAAGAGAGAAGAGGAGATGGCAACTGAGGATGAAAGCCTCTTCTAGGTCTCTCTGTGGGCTGTGAAGCATCCATCTGGGAAAAGCAGTAACATTTAGGGTAGGGTGATGGGGCGGATACGGGGAGCACAGGATTCAACATCAGCCCTGCCGCCCAGGGATTTCTTCAGTTCCACCGTGGAAGAGGGACAAAGGTGGAGGAAATCTACACACATGTTTTAGAAAGCATGCTTCCAGCCCTGGAAGCCTGACTAGGCTGCTGCAGGCAAGCACTTCTCCAAAACACAGGGGCTAAATGCAAAGAATGCAGACAGGAAAGGCACCCCAAGCTGCTGCGGAAAATGCAGACAGGAAAAGCACTCTGTGTTGCCAACCAGATTCTTTAAGGAGGAAAAGGAAAGAGAGAGGAAGAAAGAGAATATGTAGAAGGAGAAAGAAGGAAAGAAAAACAGGGTCATAGAAAATTTAATTCAAAATCTCTTAATTCACCGAAATTTAAATCAGCTATGTTTTGTTAAATTGTGCTAGTAAGTTAGAAATGCCTTCACTTGCCTTATCTAGCCACTATAGTTCTTGTTCTTTAAGTGCATCAGCAGTAAATTATGTGTACTTGCCATGATGTTCTTGCAATCAGAATTAGGTTTCTGCAAGGGTCAGTTCTCCTTTCCTACAGCAGGAGCCAAGGTGGAAATAATGAACAGCTCTACTCATATGTTACTCACCATTTCCCCTCTTGGGGAACTCCCTACATCAGACAGTGTAGTTAGCAGCTTCCTCTGCTGTGTTGAGGCTTTGCAGAAGGTACATGACATGCTGCGTGTCCTAATCTCAGTCCATAATGCTGAATTAATATAGTGTTTTATTTCATAAATTCAGAGAAATATCTGCAGGAAGGAAAAGACAATAATTCTATGTCCATTCAGATGAATTACAACCCTAAAAGAATATCTGGAAACTTGTTTGCAAAAATCAGTAGACTTCAAAAACAGGAGTGTATAGTTTAGGAAGAAAAATAAACATGTTGATGTGCACAAGAAGGAAAAGGATTGCAGTATAAATAATGAAAGAGGGAAGGAAGAAAGGACAGACAAAAAGAATGTATTATTGGTAAAAATCAGTAAAAATCATCATGCAGTTTTTATGAAAACCTATTCTCCTTGAATAGGTGAATGCATAGGGGTCTACCTCACTAGCCTAAAAATGAGAGTGTTAAAAAGAAGTAAAGCAGACCATGTTTTTGCCACTTGTCAAATAAACCGCAACATATTTCTGAGTAACTAAGGCAGTATGTCTGCTGGCAAAGTAGCAGTGTATAATACTGTCATCTGTATATTGGGGGAACTCAGATCTGCCAATTCAGAGAAAATGTGGCTTCCTAGAAATTAGTAATTTCACCTGATTAGTAATGAAAGGACTTTTTTATCTTTCCTGAAAGAACATCTCCGCTTTTTGGGTCAATTTCTTGGGGATCTCCACGCATCAAACTTCAACTTGAAAAGCTTGTGCCTAACAGTTCTGGAAACCAGCTGCGTTAGAGGGCACAGTTTAGGAGGCATCCTCAGAAAAGCAAGCTCTTATCTGATAAATGCCTCAAGTGGCACAGAGAATAGCTTTTCCCCAGTGGCCACAAACTGTCTTTCCCTGCTGCAGTGCACTGAAGGGACCCCAGCAGAAGCGACAGATCATGCACTATGTTCTTGATGCACCTCAGGGTGCTTTTCTTTCCCTCTGTAAGAGCATCTTGATTTTCTAGTGGAAACTGAAGGATACTTACATATCTTCATATGTCCTTGCTACTCACAAATAATGGAAAAGACCTTTCAAATGCATCTGTGTTTCCTCTGCAGAGAAAACTGAGAGGACTGAGGTCAAAGACAACTCACCATCTCTCTGGCATCAGTCAACGTGTGGCATCTATACTTAGCTTTGCTCCACATCCTTTTGTATTCTTGCTCCTAACCTCTTATGTTTGCTACCTTGAGGCTGGAGCAAAGGTGGCCTGCTCTCATCCTTTAAAAAAAATTTGGTAAAGGGAAACAAAGAGAAGTGAAGACATTGCTCTACCACAGAAAGGATGACCTGGGAGTAGATGCTCAGACAGCATGAGTCATGCTGCTTTTCTAGGAAGGGGCTCTTACCATGCAGTAGAGATTGACCACATTACCTTTTGTTTTACTCAAAATACTGCCATGTGAACCATGCACTGATGCAGCACATGACATTCAGGGTAACTGAATGGAAAGAAGACAGTGTATAGCTTAGCCAACAGAGACTGAACGATGAAACATCAAAGGTAGTCACATTGTGTTCCCCACAATATGCTCTGACAGTCCACAGACAGCTGGTTGGTCATATGGTGCCAGTCTCTCTTCCCTGCTTCTAGCTGCTACATGATATTAAAAGGAGCAGGAAGGAAGGGAAATCCCTTCTTAAAATCGTGTATATAAACAATAGTTGCATCAATGCAGATGGAAGGGGATCCTGTCCAAAACACACAGTTAAAAGCAGACAGTGCTTCAGAGTCTGACAGCCAGTCTCTACTGAGCCTAGCTTTTGTGGAGAAAGCCATTTCACCCAGAGATGTCCCCTGGCCACCGGGTCAGGGGAGAAGGAGGAGGGATCTGGCATGGTAGCCCCTGAAGCCCAGCCCTTGCTGCAGAGGGCAGGCTCCCACCACCATCAACATCCTCACTCTGTGCGACTGCTTGGTTCACCCCACAGGTCAGGGCCCTTAGCCACATCTCTGATGGGAACCCTTCCCCAGGATTTTCTGGGTAAGTCATTATGTACATGCAGACCAAAAGGGCACTGTGGATGTCAAGGCGTCTTCCTCATCCTACATGCTGACTTGATGTCAGATGAGGACCTGGTGAACAACATCCTATCCTGCCTCCCACTTTCCATATGAA
Organism: Strix uralensis; assembly: GCF_047716275.1. Taxonomy (NCBI): domain Eukaryota; kingdom Metazoa; phylum Chordata; class Aves; order Strigiformes; family Strigidae; genus Strix; species Strix uralensis. The sequence continues at coordinate 42,361,490 of NC_133973.1, forward strand.
GGAAAGCTGGGCAGAAAAACTGGCCAGGGTAACGTAGCCCTCCACAGCAGCTCTCTGGTCTGTGCAACAGCTCCCACGGACTGTCAGGCACATTAGGGCTCACAACATCCATCTAGGCACTGCTCCAAGTCTGAGATCTGGTAAAGGATGCAAAGGCAGAATAAAAACATTTCATTTCAAAATATAAAGCTTTTTGTGCCATTCTCTTCACCCACCAAGCCAAGTGCAAAGGAACATAGTTATCTGTGCTTTCACACCAAAGCTCTCAGCCCTCCAAAATGTTGTTTACAGTTGTAACAAAAGCACCTTGTTCTTGCAAGCACTGAACTGCTCAGTATCTCAGAAAGAGTGCACATACTAGGCAAGGCTGACTTTGGGACCTGGGGGAGATAAATCAGGTTGGAAAAGCACTGTGGATTATCACCCTTGTTGCCACTACAGCGGCTTCTTTCCTACCCCCCTGCTTCCCAAGGGCAGCATCTCTGGCAAACTCAACAGTCAATTCCTCCTCCTGTTTCCTGATGGTACAGGCTCCTGCCTGCACCCTCCTGTGTTTTCCAGGACCTGCTCTAAGAGTAGGGAGGGAAAAGAGGAGAGGTGGAGTGGGGCATGGCAAGACTCCAGTGCCACAGGGAGGGGACAAGAGGGAGGCTGGCTGGGAAAGCCATTGCCACGCAGTGCTGCCTACCCAGCAGAGAGAATTGGGCAAAATTTGCTGGGAGAGGCTGCCTCCCTCAGCTCTCCACCTGTGCTAGTTGCAGCAGCAGCAACAGAAAACTTCACCTTACACAGCAATGTGGAAGCAAGAGAAGAACCCTGGTTGTTCCTGTAGCACAGCCAGATCCTACCTTCTGCAGAATTCAGCTGAGCCACAGAAGAGGACTGTGCCGAAATCTGTGCTCCTCTAAATCACAACCCGCAGGAGAAATGGTTTTAGCCTTGTCAGTGATCTCAGAGCATGCCTGCTGAGAAGGGCTCCCCACAAAATACTCTGCCTTTTTACCCAGTAGCAGTTTTGAGGGCTAGTGGAGACCTTATTTTCAATCCTCCGAGTGGCTTCAAGTTCACCTCTAGAGGTTCCTTGAAGAGTGGTTCCAGTTGCTTCAGGAACAACCTGCTCTCCTGGCTCTCAGCCCTCCAGTCGCAGCCTTATTTTGCATGGCATCCTTTAATTAGAGAGCAAGAGAGACCTTGTGCTCAGGGCACTCTCAGGGAGGGCAAGTCCTGGGCTCCCGTCACTGTGTCAAGGCCTGGGAGTCGGCGTGCATTGGTGCCCGCACACAAGATGAACCCAGCTTTCCTGTTGCTCTTTTCTCTTTCCCTCCCACGCACTCCATAAATATTAAAGCCTTTCATATCCAGCAAAATTGCTACCATGGCATACTTGGCATCACTGTCCCTCCTTAGAGACTGCAGGCTCTGGCGCAAGGAGCAGTGCCTGGGAGCAAGGTGGCACAGGGGTGCACGCTGATGTGCCCAAGTCCTGCTTAGGATCTCAGCCTGAGCAGCTGCCAGTTTCAGTGATAGTCAAACTCATCAGCACACCAATCTCTTTTGAAGATGGGACTCAGACACACTTAATCTGATCTACGTGAAAGTGGATGCCAAGAGGGGAGGTCCCACTCTGCCTCTTGGCACTATGTTCCCAACACTTTCTTCACACCGGCCCCGCAGCTAATGCAGCTACACCTTCTGCTGAATGAGGGAATTAGTACAGCTGAAAGATTTTTTCCTCTGCTAATTTTCAGCTGGATCTGCTGCCTGGTCTGGTAATTCCAACACTGCATGAACACTGGTGCCAGCACAACAGAAATGGAGAGTTTGCAGGGCCAGGGGTGCGGGACAGACAATAGGATGGGACCAGCCCTCTCGGTGCTGCATAGGCTTAAGCCAGTCAAGAAATAGCCACCTCTGGGTCTTAAAATCCGTAGCCCTTCAAAAATATTGCATGTGTTCTTAGTTTGGTTTTAAAAAGAAGACTTACATGTCTACATACACCTAGATGAGGAATTAATTTAGTCTTTGCTAAATATTGTACTAACAATACCAGTGAAAGCTAAAAGAAACTCACTGCCTGTTTCATTAAAACCAGACTTCTCAACTTCTTTAAATGAGGCATTTTTTGCATTATGCTGAACTTGAATACAAAATCCAGCATCATAAATGCAAAGGCCATGATCTACCAGCTCCCTTGCTTTCCCTTGTCTCTGTACAGGCTCACTACAGGGTGTATTTTCCTCTCAGTTTGAGTGTGACACTACAATTAATACTAATGGCAATTATTAGGGCACATCAAAAGATAAACACAGCACACATTAGTAACAGAGACTGGCTTTCTGCATTGTTGGCTCTGCCTTCAGCACAGCTATTTAGGCACTTGGATATTTCTCAAAGTATGGATTTGTGATCAGGCATCACTATTAAAACATTTTCAAAAAAGCAGTGCCTCCACATGGAAAATAACAGGTTAATAATAGAAGCCAGGTTTAATTACATGATTCAGACAAGGAAATATCATGAAATCACTTAATACACTGTTATTACCAATTACAGTTCAGATCAAAACTAAGACCTGTCTGGGTGATGAAATGAGCTTGGTTTATGAGGAATTTCAGGGAGGAAAAGTCTCAGAGAGATGGGAAAGGGAATTGGGAAGAACACAGGGACAAGCCCATAGGAGAAACAGCCTCAAGGGAATGTAACAAAGAGTACGTGAGGAGAAGAGGGCAGACAGCACACACAGGAAAGCAAGAAGCAAGGCAGGTGGCTTGAGACATCTTGAGTATTACCCACCGGTGGGTACGCAGATAAAAAAATCTGTATGAAGTCGATAGATGTTAGTCTCAAAGAAAGGCTGTGGCACTTTCCTTGTGTGGGCTGTTCAGAGCTGCAGGAGCAGGCTCTTCTGTGGTTAGCAAGCTTGGTAACTGTATTGAGTTGGTGGCTTTGTCGGCTTCTAGCTTCAGCAAAGCCTAATACCACTGTACCTGTCTGCGTACTCTTAACTATTGCATGTCTGCCGAGCTCTTCAGTTAGTGGCACACAATCAGACTCAAGAAGTACGCACTATGAGAAGTACATGCATTCCATTTTGAAATGGTCTGATAATAAGGATGAAATGTAAACTAACTTGGTCTGGAGTGCAGGAAGTTCTGTACGTTGCTTATCCCACCTGAAAACCGAAGAAAAACAGATTTCAGTTCCAGATTTCCAGGGCAGGACACTCCTTCCCCTCTTTGTAATGACAAGTCTAGGGAAGCCATTTCAAATGTAAGGTGAAATAAAATATCTCAGAAGCACAGATATTAAAACTTGGAAAAAATGTTTTTGTTGAGGTATGTCTAACTGAGACCTTGTGCTTCCTTGGATCTGCATTTTGTGCTTCCTTGGATCTGCATTTAGACCGTCTACCTGCAAAAGAGATGACGGGAGCAGAATATTACACTAAAATATTTGAGAACTAAAACTATTTCTTCTCACACAAAAAAATCACTCTCGGATTCCAGTAAAATCTCCTCTGAGTGTGGTATAAGTGAAACCAGCTGACTGGTCAGGCTTCCTACAGATCCATAAAAAAAGAGGAAAGGGTGTAGTCTATCTAACATACCTAATCTCTGCATTGAAACAGCCTCCATCCATGTAATGTCTGCTTGTCGGCAGACAGGTGTTGACTCAGCAAGTCTTTAATCTGTCAACTCTCAGGCCTTTCGATAAACCACTAAAGCTGTCAACTTGGACCTCAAACAAGTTTCTTCTGCCCTGAGTGTGGTGGGAAGCCTTTGTGTACAGGCACCAGCCCTCCCACTCAGGAGGGGTGAAAGCATGCTCCATCATTTCCCTTTTTTTGCTCCCAGGGAAAAACCATGTCGGTTATGGGGTGAGAAAGCTCACCATTGCCTCTCTCCCTTCCCACCACAGCACTATCTGGAGGAAATCCCTGAAAGAAAGCTTCACCTTGTATCCCTCTCCCTGCTCCAGCACCTATGCCAATGACCAAGCAGCAATCCCACAGCAAGGGGGTTGCTGTGTTGCTGTGCCATGCTCTGAATCACGGCTTTAGGCACTCTACCCATCTTCTCAGTTCAAATACAGATGAAAAGAGAGATGCACTTAAAAAGGCTCAGCTAGCCTTAAGTGGAGCTTTTGTGCCTGTGGGACATCAACCCTGTTGTCTGTAACCCAAAACAGTCCAGAACAAAAAGAAAGAATTATACTAGAATCATACATATGTAGATAAATATGATAAAAAGATACAACACTTTAACTGATACTATGACAAACCTTACAAATGTCACAAGGAAAGCTCATTTACTGCTTTGTGATTTAATACATAGGCACCTGTTTTCTCTCTAAGCTCTCCAAGCTTTTTCTGTGCCATCTCTTCCAGAACAAAATTCAAAAGCACAAAACCCAGAAGGTGTTTTCTTCACTCCGTCACTTTGGGTCAAATAAGTATGAGTGTGTTTGAACAGGGAGGGAATATTACTTTTTACGAAGAGTGTCGATTCTGCCAGTTGGCTACGAACAAAAAGATACACAATTACTGCACTCCTATTTGCAAATTTCCTTTTGGAAAGGAGTTTATAACTTCATTCCTTAAAACTACTTTTGACCCAAACTTGTCATGCAAGTCTGTGGTCTGGAAGGAAAACAATTTTGCAACATTAGAACTAATGCATTCAGGTATTTCTGCTTGTTTAGAGGTTACAACAACAAATAACAGAAAAACGCACGCAAAGCTGGAACTGCTTTTGCAATGCACACCTTTGCTTGCACTCCCCTCAGATTTTATGACAGGTTATAACCCATGATGCTCTTCTATTTTCACTGTGTGTATTATCACCTAAGATCTTTGAGCTCTTTGGAATATAGTACCTAGCACACTGTTAGATAGATATAAATAATAAAAAGATATAACTTTTAAAGATATAAATAATAAAAAGCAGTACTTCCAGACAATCCCCTCCCCTCCAGTGCTTCAGGGAAGTAAGTCTGTGGGAGAAAATCAACTGCAGACTTTTCCACAAAGAGATAAGCCATGTACCAAACCCATAGGCACAAAGAGGAGAAGACGTCTATCCCTTTCTGTTTTCCTTTTATTTTTCCTTGTAGAACAGGGTGCAGAGCTTAACTCCATAATAATGAGATCCTGATATAACCTTCCATCTGGCCACTAACGGTAGTGCATCTTTCAGTGAAGCCAATCTACTGATGACTCATGTGTCTTGGTGCAAGAGCCTGGTGGGGGCGGGGAACAAACCACAAAACGCAGGTATCTTGATCTATTTAAAACCTCCTGGAAGAAAAAGCTTTCAGAGGGAAAGTAGGAAGATGACAGCCTAGCCTGACTCAGCCTCATCTGCTCCCTTCCATCAAGCACTGACCACAGTGTGCCCTTTGCAGCAGCCCAAGGGGCTTGTGCGCTGGGGAGAAGGCTGAGGAGAAACGCAACGCATCCAGCACGAGGGACTGCACCAGGTGGGTCTAGTCCGAGTGGGTATCAAGATACTGATTTCAGACTTTTAATCTGCTCCTGGGCAGAAAGGGATATGGCGGCCCACTTCTGGAGGGGAATGGAGAATCCTTGCGGTGCCAGAGGCAGATACAATTCCTGAAATGCACACATAATCCAGCACAGACCTGCCGTCCATCCAGGACAGCAGTCAGCAGCCAAAGCAGCCTTTGGAAGGCTGTTCTTCCCATGGAACTCATGCCCATCCCCAATGCCCTTATTTTTATACACATATATATATACATATATACATTCCTTGAGACAAAAGCTCAGCTTCTGCTCCCCCCCCGCCCCTCACCATTTGCTCTCCTCTTCCTTTGGATACACAAAAATAAGAGTTGACTCATAAACTATAATGACACATACTGGGCACTTCTATATAGTAACTGATGCATCCCATGAGCAACGTCCTTGAGACTCCTTGCCTGTAACATACCTTCTGCTGTAATCAATTTGTAAGTGCAAACTGTTCTGAATCTCATTATTTATTACTCTTCTAATGTCTGCCTTACTGTATATTGAATCCATTTCATTTAAGCGAGCTAAAAATGACAACCACTTCTCACAGTGCATGTGTATAATCCCCTGGTTTGTGCACGGTTACGGTAGTTTAGCAAGTTCTCCTTTTGTTCATGTGTGGCTTGGAGATAAAGCCACTTATCAAGGTATTTGACATCATAAACATACTTTTACGTTAGACTGATGTCATTTGTCATGATTACTTACAAGTATCAGAATCCCTTTACAGGAGCAGACTAAAGGTTTGCTGAACTCAGGATCCAATCAGGAGCACTTAAAATGATCCTGTCCTTCAAAAGAAAATGTAACTCCTAATAACAAACCTAATTGTATTATATAGAGCGACTCATGGAAATTTTTCCCAATTCAGCATCTACCATACAAAATCTGCGTGTTAAGACTCTGCAATCTCATCTTTGCTTACTGCAATGTCAGGTGCTAGCATTTACATAATTGCCTGACCACCCTACCTTTTAGGCCAAGTTGTTTCCCACAGCAGCCAACAGCAAAGTCCCATCCCTTGTCCTTTGCATGAGAAACATGTCCCTGGTTTTATCCATTGTTTTTCCCCGCCCTGCGTCACAGGATGGCTTTCTTGATCCCAAGAGCCTCGATCCTCTCCCCTGACCTTGAAAAAGGGGAACTCGAAAGCAGCTCCCAGGTGGGAGACAGCAGTGTCTCTTCTGCTGGTGTGTCTCAGCAGTTTTTGCTACGGCTGAACTGGGATTACCCAGGCTGCTGCCAGCCATGTGGCCGGGCGCCCACATGGGAGCCATGTGCAGTTCAGCAACTTCGGGTTAGTCACTCGGGCAGGGCAAATCCTTGAGTCACAGTATCATCCTGCCTCCTCTCTTACCCGAAGCTTTACTTGTAAGGAAATGCCACCTTTGCTGCCAAATAGCGCTAGTTCTTAGCTGCTCTTTCAGTGAAACTTTTCTCATCTTTCTTTAGGATGCAAAGCAAATGGATGCAATATTCATGGTGATACTGCACTGATGTAATACTATTTTTCTAATGTTACTCATGGCCTAAATCAGCACCACATTGTCTCTTGAGCAACATTTAAACAGTATTGTCTAAATCCGTACCAGAAGTTACCGGGAGTTCAAAAGGAGTGCTGCTGAAACTGCGTTGGCTGCTTTTGTCTGAGGTTTTACCAGCACTGCCGAGCAGAGGTTGTAATGAGGTTTTCAGATGGCTGAGCGCCAGGCAGAAGGGAGCCAGGCAGAACAGGTTCTCCCTCTCACCCTCACCTTCAGGAGAACAGAACTTCACCATCCAGCATAAGGCATGGCATCTTTTGCATTACATTAGTTAAGACTACAGCAAGGCTGTTAGGAAACCAGGGTAATCCCTCTCCTTCTTCCTGACTTTTTTTTCCTGGCGTCTTCCCAAGGGGGGAGGGGAAGAGGAGTTAAAAACATTACTAAAAGAACAAGCATCGCCAAGCTAAAAATCATCTGGCCTTACAAAGTTCTTCTTTACCCTAGAAGGGAAAACCTTCTAAAATATGTATTTTTAAACATACACGTATGCTGATTGTTTTAACAACTAGTCAACTAGTACCATGTCTGCAGTGCTCATGCTTTACCACAATGTTCTAACAGTTGGGCTGAAAACCAAATTGCTACAGGATATCAAAAATTAAGCAAAAATATCCTTAAAGGGGAGAGAAGTTATTCTCTTATCTTTTTAAATGAAAAAACCCCACCAAACAAGCCCTAAATTGGATGGCAATAATACAAAGTGACATTTCAGTATAAAGAGATGTCTACAAACTTGGCATTTCAGTGCCTGAGAAGAAAACTTCATACGTTATGGAAGGACGTATATATTTATTAAATGGTTATCCTGCAATATGCACACATTGTATTGTAATCAGTAAGTACACTTTTAATATTAGAACATGATATAGACACCCAATTCCAAGGCACATTACTTCAGAAAATGAAAAAAAAAAAAAATGCAGAGAGAAAGAAATCAATACAATTTCGGTAATGCAAAACCAATAAATTCCTAGTATCCAAGGAGGATTACAGAGGAAAGTATGTAATGGAAGAGATGGGGAGGCAAGTATCCCAGAGCTATTCGGAGGGAGAGCAAAGAGCTCCCCACAGCACATTAAGATACTTCCCGAAAAAAGCAGGAGTCATTCCTAGGCTTTGCTCCAACCTCCATGAATCGCTGCCTGCAAAGTAACCGTGGCTCAATCTTCTCAGATTCTGTTAGAGGGGCACTGACCTTCACACCAGCATTCACACAGAGCAACTGGACTGTCCGGTTGGGAACAGCTTGCCAAAACTCGGGCTATGTATGGTGTGCAGTTAATACGGTCATTCATCCATTTTAGATACGCCGAGTTATCATCACTGCCTAATTGCTCCCTTTGGGGAATAAAAATTAAAAAAAAGAAGCCACAAAAAAATCCCTCTCTTGCACATGCAGAGATTTCTGTGTCCAGTAAGGCAGCTCTGGAAATAACTTAGAAGAACAACAGAAGAATTCCAGAAGTTAAATATAGCATTTAATTAAAGAAATGTAAATCATACCAAAAAGTTTAAGTCACTTTTAGTTAATACATTTGCATTTATTTTAGAATATACTCTACATCTGAGTAAAAAAGTTTTAAATAAACTCCAGTACATGTACAACTGTGGGACCTGCCATCTGTCCCGCGACAGAGGGATGCTCGTTAGCCCACTGGGTTCCCTCCCGGGTAACAGAAGCAATTTTATGCCAGTTTTGTTATGTTCATCGGCTTGTGCAGAGCCTCCTCTCCGCCAGCTGCGCCACCACCTCGCACACGACGGGTTCGGCCTCCCCGCCCGGGGACTCACAGCAACCGCTCGCCCCAGACCGTACGATAAAAATAAAAAAAACAAAAGGGAGGGGGAATAATTAATAAACTAGTATCGATTAATTTACATCTCTCTCTCGCTTGTGCGTTGGTAGAAAACCCGGCTGCAGTCCTGAGGGCGCAGGGCAGCCTCGGCCCCGGGGACGCGCCGCTCCCGCTGCCGGTGGTGGTGCCGGTGGCGGGCCGGGCGCCCACATCCCCCGCTCCGCTCCCCGCCGGCGCTCACTGCCCCCAGCTGCTGAAGCCGATCTCCTGCTTGTATCTGTTGGTGAGGACGTTGGCCTTGCGGGTGAGCTTGGAGAGAACTGAGTGGAGCCCGCTGAGGTGGTAGTGGAACTGCTGCTCCAGGTCCTCCTCCCCCTCGTCCTCCTCGGCGGGCCCGCCGCCCAGCTTGTCCTTCTTGCGGGCCGCCGCCTCCTCGCCGGCCGGCGGCTGCACCACGCCCCACTCGATGTCGTTGCGGATGGACTTGAGCAGCATATAGTGGCTGTACATGTCCCTGCGGGAGAAGTAGGCGCCGGGGTCGCCGGGCGGCAGGGCGGCCTCCCGCGGCGGGCAGACGGCTCCCGCCGCGTCCAGCTCCTCCAGCAGCAGCGGCACGTCCCGCAGCAGGCTGGGCACCATCACCGTCTGGTCCATGTTGTTGACGGCGCCGATGAAGCGGTTCATGGCGTTGAAGAGGGAGTACTTCTGGCTGTACGAGTCGCAGATCTGCATCATGCCGGCGGGATGGCGGGAGCGAGCAGCGGGGCGGCTCGGACCGCGGGGCTCCTCCGGCGGCGACCTCCTCCTCCTCGCTGGCGGCACCGGCCGCCCTCCGCCGCCGGCTGGCCTCGCCGGCTGCTGCTGCGAGCAGAGTCCTGCTGGGAGGCGGTGGCGACAGGCGCCGGTTAGGGGCTGCTCGCCCTCCCTCCAGCCCGCCCTCCCGCCGCTGCCTTTATCTACGACCCCGTCTCCTTTTTCAGGCTTCCCCTCCCCGTCCCCGCTCTTCCGCCCCCCTCCCCCGGCCGGCCTCCCGCGGCGCCCCGTGCAGCCGCCGGGGCTTGCTGCTGCTGCTCCCCTCCGTGCAAAAAGAAGCAAAACGAAAAAAAAAAAACCAAACAACCAGCAAAAAACCGCAAAACAACAAACCCCTCTACTCCTTCCGGACGCCGCGCGTGGCGTGGGGCTGGGGCGCTGCCGGGGGGAACGCAGCCCCACGCCACGCAGGTTAATTATTCAAGCGCCCCCCCGGCCGTCGCCAGCCCTCCGAGGCACTGAGCCGCCGCGGGGGATGCACCCACCGTGGTCCGCAGCCGCTCACCGCCGCGCCGTCAGCCCGCCGCCGCCCGTGGCTGCGCTCCCATCCCCGGCGCGGTATTTATAGCCCGTATCTTAAAACAAGGTGTTCCCCAGTGCCACCCCCCGCGCCGGCACGCCAGATAAAGGCGGCGGGCGGCGGCCGCGCCGCGCCGGCTCCGCCTCTCGCCCCGCACCGGGGGAGGGCACCGCCGCGGGGAGGGCGCCGGGACCGGCCGGGCCGGGGGCACAGCCCGCCCCGCGGCCATCCCGCTCCCCGAGCAGGGCCCGGCGGCGCGGGGGAGCCGGGGTGTCCGTGTCCTCCCCCCGCCGCCCCGAGAGAAGGGACGGGCGGCTGCAAAACCCCCCAGCCCTGCCGGGCGCCGATAACGGCCTCCCCGGGCGGGGGACGGCAGCGAGGGGCACGGCGCCGTGACCGAGCGGCACTTCCACACCGCCCCCCGCTCGCCTCAGCGCCGGGGCAGGCGGCCCGAGCCGGTGGGCGCCGGCGGCAGCAGCCCCCCCTCGTCCCCGTCCCCATTCCCTTTCCCCGGGCGGGTGGGGGAGCGGGAGGCGCGGCCACGCCGGGGCGGGGCGGGGGACAGTGATTGACAGGGCAGGCGGCGGGGACACGCGGGCCCCGCGTGCTCCGCGCGTTCGCCCTGGCCGCCTATTGGCTGCCGGCCGCTCAGCGAGCGTGACTGCCGCGCCGCCCGCCCCCCCCAGCTCCGCGTGCCGCGGCGCAGTCAGAGAGGGCCAGCAGGGAGGGCGCCGGGGCCGCGGGGCCCGGCGGCGCTCGGCCAAGCTCAGGCCACCGCCTGCCCGCAGCCCGCCGAGGAGCCGCGGCTCCCCGCCGCCTCCCGCCCCGAGGGCAGGGGGGGTGGGGTGTGGGGGGGGCGCTCCTCCTCGGGCGGCCTTTGTCTGCCGGCCGGGGCCGCCTGGCAGCGGCCGCGGGGCGGCCGGCATCACCCCACAGCCTCACCTCCGGGCCCAGCCAATCGGCGGCCCGCCCGGCGCCCGGCTCCGCCGCCCCCTGCCAATCAGCGAGCCGCGGCAGCGGCCAATCGGAAACGGCGGCCCCCTCCCACACAGCCCCGTCCGCCGGCTCGCGCGGCCCTGGCAACGGGCGGGTGGGCTGGCAGGGCCGCCGTGGGTCACGTGGGGCAGAACGGCCGGGGGAGGGGGAGCCGCGCGCGGAGGAGGGGGGCCGAAATGTTGAGCGCGTTGCCGTGGCAACGGATCAACCAACACCCGCAGGTGGGGGCCCCGCCGTTGCCGCCCCTCCCGCCGCCGGGGCGAGCCCGCGGCCGCGGCCCGGAAGGGCGCGGGGAGGCGCCCGCGGCCCCGGCAGCGGCGCGGAGGTGTGCGGGGCTCGGCCTCACCCGCGGCGGCGGCTCGGCCTGAGGCGAGGCGGGGGACCCCGCGCTTCCCTAGCGTCTGCCCGCGGCGGCGGCTCGGCCTGCCGTCCTTCCCGTGCCGGCCGCCCGTCTGCTCGCCACGGCCTCTCTGGCCCCCGGCTGCCTCAGGCCTCCGCCCCAGGCCCCAGCCCGAAGGGAGGAGGCCGGTTCCCTGTGGGGGGTGTGATCGCAGCCGGGAGCCCTTCGCGAGCGGCACAGGCGCCGCAAATGCTTGCGGTTAAGCAGAGATACCGGCTGGTGTAAAATTACGATCTGTTCGCAGATAATTCACTGCGGGGAAAAAAAAAAAAAGAAGAAAATAATCTCGCCAGGCCAGAAAATTGGCCACAAGATACACTTGCATCTTTATATAGACACACTGTGTCATTAATACACCATTAGCAGTTTTGCTGCCTTTAGTTGAAATACAGCGTGTGCTGAACATGGAATAAATCAGAAAGAGAGATAAATCTTTAGGAACAAGAGAAAGTGGTTTATTGTCCAACTTTCCCATCCAAATTAAAATTAAACGTCTGAGCAAATTAAAACTTAAGACTTTACCTGTGGTTATAACACCCTGGCTGGGGAGGCAGAACCCAGCTCGAAGCTGAAAACGGGATGTATGTGGTCGTAGCAAAAGCACCAGGCGAGGAAGCCTGGTGTTTTCTGTCAGTGTGATGATACTGTACAAATTAGGACCTGAACATAAAATCATTTTGACCCCCGCCTGCCCTCTTCGTTTCCCAAAATGTACAGCCACACGGTCTGCTTCCGCCTTCAACTGTAAATGTTACCTCATTTTAGCGTAGCGCTAATGCAGTGCTGTAGCCTGTGCAGGCATGTGTCTAACCCATTAGGCTGAGATAGATCAAGTCAAGTCAAACTTCACAGCATAAGGCAATCGGCTTTTTTTTTTTAACTTCCTTATGTTCTGATCGATTTTGATATGCAGTGTAAATGTCTCTGGTATGTATAATGTATATCATTAACACAAGCCTGACTATGTTTGATTGCTCTTTGGTTAGAACGAAAGAAAGGAGCATATATTTCTAACTCCAGTGGTATGTAATTGTGATGGCCGTCCACAGGAGAGAAAAAGAAACAGCACTTTTCCCCCTCCCATTAGAAAAGAGGATCCCATTTGTGGCACAAACTTTTATATGCAAGCTGCATTTGTTTAAAATATTTCCTCTTCAGAATGATCTGATTATCGTGGCCGTGCAGCACCTGGAAGGGGAATCAGCTGGAAACCCCTTATCTCGTGTCCTGAGCAATGAGGAAGCTTGCACATTTGCTATCTGGCAGTCCAAGAAGGTGTAAACACTTACCTTCGCCCAGCACAGGGTCCTGGATAAGGGGAAACCAAAACGACAATATGCAACAGTAGTCTTTATCCTCAACCGGATGGAGCGCTCCTGACGTACAAGCCTAGCAGTGTGTGGGTGAAAACACCTTTCCACTTGAATAGATTTGGTACCACTATTCAGGAAAGGAGTCACATCTAAGTTACTCTGTTGACTAAAAACCTTTAATTTTCCCTGAAATGAACGAGAGCTGGTGGTGTTCAGCCCTTTCTGGACGTGGGCCTTCTTTCTGTGGCCGACTCCTGAAGAAGAACAGGGATGAACTATTGTTATTACTATTTAGCTATTACTGTCACTGAGCTATTACTAGTATTAACTAGTTCACTTAGCTGTTCACCAGTATTTAGCCACAGTAGCACTGAAGTTAGTGCTACAAAGGCTAGTTGTAGGAACAATGCTGCCGAGGTCCTGTCTCCTCTGGCGACATTAGCAGCTGCGCAATATTTTTCAAGAAAAGACAGATGATTCTGTCAACTTGTGTGGGTTTTCATACACCATTTGCAAGGCCTATCTAAATTCTCTCTTCAGTAGCAACAGGATAACAAACCGTCTTTGTTAACAGTTTTCCCAGGACGCATGCTGGCACAAAATAGGTGCCACTGGCACGTTGCAGACCAGCGATGGCTACATTTTGGTGGTTAGGAAGTTGTTCCGCTGCAGTGTTTGCAAAACAAGATGAGATCTTGTGTGGGCGAAAAGTGATAAATATGTGCAAATATTTAGTGTTGCATTCTGCAGCCTGGGAACACCATTTGGGCCAGCCTTGTAAGAGCAACATCTCTTGGGAATTTCACTTCCTCATGTAATTTGTTGTCGATGTGACATGGCAGATTAGAGTTCAGCCTTGGAAACTGTGAGTCCTTTCCTTCTATTCCTATTTGACATACATTTTTGCTCAAACTTGTGAACTGCTTCCATCATTTTGGGTGGCAGTACAGATGCACGCATTTAACACTTCTCTCTCCTCCTTTCTCTTTCTGAAACTGAGTCCAGTTGTACCAAACTCTGAACTGAGGAAACCCATCATTTCTCATCCAGAAGGAATGTATGTAAATTTATCATCTTAATTGATGCCTCTCCATGAGTTTTATATAATCAGCCCTTGTAGCTTAACGTGCTAATGAACAGGGTAAGTAGAAATCTAATAGGTTAAAGGAATGCAGACCAATTTGTCTGAGTCCTGCCGAGATCTGCGATATAACTTTGGCAAAGATTTACTCATCTTCTATCTTTCACTTAGCCACTTTTTACTTCTGTTTCTGTTGGTCCTCTGCAAGTGGAGTAATTCTCCAGCGCAGACGGAAACCTCTGGGAAGGCATGCAGAGGGGTCAGGAAGAGGACGTTTGGAGAAGGGAGCGGCAATCGTAAATCCCCTTTCCCTCTGGCACACATGCAAATCTGAGCGAGACCGCACGCTGCCAGAAGCGGCACAACAAGGGCTCTGCGGCGTTGCGTCTCGGTGCAGAGGAGCAGTGTTTCGTGTGCATGGTGAAAAGCATGGGAGTTCAGCAGAAGCTCTGCTGGGAGCAGTGCGGGGCAGGGAGGTGGCTGTCTCAGGCGATTCCCGTGAAGCCTCTCCGAGTCACCTGGCTCTGCAGGTTGCAGCTGGGTCTCTCCAGGCCCGCCAAGTCCTCTCTTCCTCAGAAGCATTCCTGGGAATCATCATGAGTTCAGCTGCAATTTGTTTGCCAGTCACTGTGTATTTTCAGGGCCTGGGATCCCTCCCAGGCAGCGCTCAGCTAGCACCAGGGGATCAAAACAGGCTGGGAACAACCCTCAAAGGAACCAATGGAATAAATGCTGCCACAGCATTGTACGCACGGTGCATCCCTCTACCCTACCTTTTGCCAGCCTCATCCGTTTCCTGGAAGCTGGCCGGAGCAGGCACCGTGCCTGTGCCCAGGACAACGGTGGCCCTTTTCAAATGGCTCCTTAGCGCTGCCATAATAAGCCTGATAAATAAAACATGGCTTGCAGACATGGATTTACTGGAGAGGGCTAGGGGTGCTGTAGCTCCCTCATTAGTATCTCCTGGTGCAGCGTGTGTGCTCCTCATTATGTGGCACAGCGGCAGTTGTCTAGTCATCCACGATGAGGCTGCAGCCACTCCAAGGATGTGCCAGGGATCCCAGGGACTTTTTTTTCCTCCTGTGTTAATAATAGGAATTTACAAGAAAAAAAAAAAGACCTTGATTATGAAGAGGATGAAGGGGGGAAGACTGCAGCATTGAGAGTGATTTTCTCTCCCTTGCATATCTATAAGTCAGCAGCATATGCAGAGAAATCCATATAGCCATGCTAATATGGAATTGGCATGAGTAGGATCAAGACCTCTGGACTGCACAAACTCGTTTTTTTGGCAGCTTTGTTTCCCTTTAGTCTAAAACGCTGCTTGTAAACTCTTGGCCAAACTATAAACTTCATCCTCTTCAACCCATTTTTCTTCTTCTCTTTAAGGGAAAAGAATCAGTTTGGCCAATTTCACATCCCTCAAAGCTGGGGACTTGGGAATCTGGGTTAATCTGAAGAGGGTTTGTGGAGGCTTGATCCAGCTTTTCTTTCTGGCCGTCATTTAAATCCCTCCTACCTCCTGCATACAAGTTGCAACTGCATCATCGTAGTAACCCTGTGACCGAGAGGCACAAGAGTCTCCTCTGAGACTGTAATCTCACTCTAAACAGCTCTCTGGCGGGTGCTCCTGAGTGGTGATACATCATGCAATTTTCTCCTTTAGAGGCTTGCGGTGTCATCTCAACCATGATCCCTGCCCTGCCTGGCCAGTGCTGGGAAGGCAAAAGCCCGGGGCCGACCTGGGAGCGGGTTCCTGGTGCAGCACCTCATGGCTGGGGCACATGTGGGGTCGTGAACAGCATTAGCAAAATCTGCCCCTTCCTCTGTGCCACCCTGCCTGTGCTCTGGCAGAAAAGATACCTGTTTAGGATGGCAGGAGATTTTACTGGCATAGCAAAATAATCCTCAATAAACTCGTGACTTTCTGTAACGGTATTTAATATGCAGATAGCCAAACGAATGCCACCATGATATATATTTATGGACAAATATTATATATTAAGCCCTGATTTATACATTTGAGCATAATACCTGGGGCTCTGAGGAGAGCCTTTAATCTCTGTCAGCGAGGCAGCACGCATGCTAAAACACCGAGTAAATCTGCACGGGAGCGGTGAACCGAGTGCAGCATATATCAGAGTTCTTCCGCCTGATAAAATTAAATACACAAGACCACCTTTCTGTGACATTAACGGTTTGATACGCAGGGGCTGACATCAGGAAATACCGATCTGCGCTTCCCACTCTGACTATACCCTGCAGCGTTCCTGCTGCTTCTGCCGTCCCCATCCCAACACGTGGGAAGGGTGCCACCTCAGGCTCCCAGGAGAAGTTTCTGGGTGAAGGAAGGTCTCTGCCTGCGACTTTCCCCCTTTCCTCCCATCACCCCATCGCTGCACCTTGCCTTCCCTGTGACCGCCTGGGTGCAGCCAGGGGGGTGCCGGCGCCCTATTTCCCCTTTGTCAGCACGTGTGGTAAGGTGAGCATCGTCTCAGCATGGTGTTCTGCGTTTAATAATCTCACCAGCTCAACTGTTTTTATCTGAATCTCCCTTCTGAACTGATAAATCTAAATTGCACATTTTCTAAACCGCTTAGCTTAGGGGTAAATCTTGCAGGTATCCTCAAATGACTAGCTGGTGTCTTCTGCACCTGTCTAGCACCATCTACTGTAGCTTTTTTATACTGTTTTCCTCTCCCTTCCCGTTCCTGCAGGAGCTGCCTTCATCTCGAGGAGTTTGTGGAAGAACGGGAGCTCTGGTTTTGTTTGAAAGGCCCAGGGCTGACATGATGGTGAAACAAATACAGTACACTTTCACCCTATAGATTTTATTTCCTCATTTTACACCAGTGACCTGATTTCAGTGCCTAGATTGCTGTTGATAAATTTTATCACTTCTCAGTGCTCAGAAAGAGAACATGGAGCAGAATAAAGGTGGCTCACCTTCACTAAAACTTTCTGTGCTAGCTGGTGGAACAAGAATTAGGGACGTGGCAGGATGAGGTGCTGGAGCAGAGCTTTATGTGGAGAGAAGAGAGCCTGCATGGGAACAAATCTTCTGGTTGCTGCCAGAAGATGCCAAGGAGGAGACATTGTCTTGGATTTCTACCCCCTGATGGGGTGGTACTAGAAGCAGCAGGATTTCCCTGCGAAAATCCTACCTCTTCTTGTTACATTCACTATTAAAAGGGAAGCTGCTCTGAAAGAATATCCTACTTTTCCCAGCTCTGCAGTTCAGAGCTGACATGGAGGCGTTACGTGTCCTTATTATATGCACTTCTATTACAGTGTGGTTTTGGCTGGAGGATGTTGTATGGTTAAAGACGACTATTACAACCAAAAATAGAACCAGAGCTTTCCAATTGCTATGGCTATTATGGATTTGTATGATTAATACTTAGTTGCTTTACGAAAAGCACCAAAAGCTGGAAGTCAAAATCAGAACAAAGTTGTGCTAAGGATTGCACATGGTTTCTCTTTTTTTGTCTTTTTTTTTATAAACTGTTCATAATGAGTATTTCTGTAGGTGACAGATTAACATAAAAATACTGCCAGTCTGTTCCAGGGTTGTAAAACACAAAACAAGGTACATCATACTTTTTTTTTTTTTTTTTTTTTGGTTATTGAAACTCAAATTATCTGTTTGAAACTAATTTGTTTCAATGGCAAGTAGCATATTTTTCCACAGTCCTTGTGAAAACTGGAAAAGAGGTAGATTTGTCAGCTTAGCCTATGAAGTTCTGTGGCAAATCTGCAAACCAAAAGACCACAGGGTTTTGTTCTGGCTTTGTTTCCTGATGAAGTTCTGAAAAGATCTAAATTAAATCCATGCTCTAGCCATATGTGTAATTTTGTTCTACTGGAATAGCTTATATCTGTCAGTGAATTTCTCCATGCTCCCAGCACTGTGTAAGGGGTGATACAAGAGCCTGAAGATTACTCTCTCCAGTAGTACCATGCGTTCGCGAGCTTAAAATTACTACAACAGCATTTTTTCATTTACATGGATGGAGAGAATCTGTTTTTGCAGTAAATTTGTATTTCAAAGCAGATTTCTGTGTCCATCATTATTGGTGGTTTACAAGATTTCTCTTTTTTTCCTCTCCATTTGGGGATGTGGGAGCAAATGAAATAAACCCATCATAAAAAATAATTTTGTCCAGGTGGAACATAAATCAGCCAAAAAAATATTATTCTACATGGCAAATAAAAAGCATATGCTGTATTATTTAAAGCACAGCCTCCATATTCACATACAAAATTAATGCTACAGTGGGAGGTAAATCTGATGGAGGCAGACAATGAAAATATTAGGAGTAAAACATGATGCCAGGAACAATTCAAGCAGAGCCACTTGCAGGGTCATGGTCATATTCCATTTCAAATGGGCATGGAAATACAGTGTGGGTTATTCTTCTCCAGAGATGCACAGATAATAAGCACCTGCTCCCCATGTCTACTCTTCCCTTTTAACTGTTGATTTATTGGATGTTTCTGAAAGCTGTGGTCAGGCTTGTGAGGGATATATAACGTGGTGCCTGCAGGAAGAAATGGGAGAGGGCAGACGAGCTGCCACACTCCCTGTCACTACCGTGAGTTGAAGGCCTGAGCGGGGTTCAGAGAAAAAGCTGGTTCCTCTCCGGCTTCCAAGCGAAAGGATGTTACTGAAAGGTAAATCAGCAGTCTCCCTGTACTCGCTGTGCCTGGGTCACACATAGGAAAGTCAGTAAAAAATCCTAAACTATGTTCCTCGCCTCAGAGTAAGTGGTGGGTTCAGAGGAGACACGTACAGCGTTCGGCAGTCTAAGGCACCAAAAGGGATCTTTTCCATCACTGGATATTTGACTTCCACAGCATCAAGGAAACTACTGGAATATATATCTATATATCTGTAAAACATATTATTACATTTGCTTTAAGGTCATTTGCAGAACAGCATTAGGAATTGAAACTTCTTACATGTATAAGAAGGTACGTACCACATGCTACTACTCCATACTACATTGGACACAGTACCACCAGCAAATTTTTTATACTCCTAGTTCTCCCAGGGTCAGGGGTGGTTTCACTTTGTTCCTCCCGTAACCTGACAAACAGCCTCAGTAAATAAGGGATGAACATAATCTTCAGATAATGTTGGGACACTATGAAAAGACTTTGAATTGACAAGATTTTTTTCCATGTAATTTAATAAAGAAAAGATTGCACAGAGATCTTCCTTGAAGCAAGTTATGCTCTTTCACTACTCTCTGGTATTTTCTTCTCTGCAGCAAGAGTGGAGCTTTGCACCTACGAGGTCTTGAGATGTTCCAGACATGGGGGTCCGTGAGATTTAAATGACACTGCATGCCCATTTAGAAACAAAAGAAAGAAAATGCTGTTCAATTAAAAATGTGAATCTGGAAATGTAGGGCTATTGAGAATCATTCTGAACTGCACATTTTACGTACATGGCTAAGAAAAGGTCCACTGTGGCAACTGGAGTAGTGCATGGTTCAGTTCTCCTATGATGGTAAGCAGTTTATTAACCTTGAACTACAAAATCATTCAAAATGACATTTGGAGATGCTGAACTTCTGACACAAATCCCCTGATGTAAGGAAACTGAGAGGACAGCCACACAGCCTTCCAGTGAGCCCTGCTGTGTCTTTAAATGGCAGCAGGAGGGGTGCACCGGGAGCCAGGGTCAGAAAGATAAAGGAGCAGTGTGGGAGCAAGAAACTCTTGCATTTTAACCCTGGTTCTGGCTCCCACTATAGTCCTGAGCCTGTCACCTCAGGCCAGAGATTCAGGCGTTAAGCTGTCACAGTGAAGGCCTGGATTTAGACAGAGCTCCCTGTGCTCATTCCTGAGTCCCTTAGACCTGACTTATGCTCCCAAAAGAGGACTAAGTTGTTTGAAAATCAAGTCCTGATAGTGCCTGTTGGGGTCTTTTGAAACAGGATCCTTAAGGTCTGATCTTGCAAGTTCACAATGGAGTTGTGAGCATGCCCTACTTACAGCTCTACTTGTGCTACCTCTCAGGCAAGATGAGGACTGACTCATTTATTCTCAACACACCCTTGGCCACCACGTTTGCTTCAAAGACCTTCTTGCAGGGGCAGGGCCCTCAGGACCCACCTCCTTGGTTGGACTCAGCATGTCTCTGTAATGGGGAGCAGCACGGCTGCTTTGGTGTGGAGTTTCCCCCTTGTGACGGTGTGAGCTGCTGTGCTAGCAGGGCTTGACTGCTCTTGGCATGAGAGCTCCTGTATCTGTGTGATGCTGCACAACCTTGCACAGCGGTGCCAGCTTCACTGGGACTAGATCAGGGACCTCTGCACCATGCTCCATCCCATGCTGTCAATGTGCCCTCTCTCCGTTTGATATCTCATGTTTTTTCAAAATGAAGTTATGAAGAGTTTCAGGGAATACACTTGACTGTGAGACCTCCCAGTAGATTTTACAGCCCAATGATTGTATTTCGTTTTGCATAAAGCTCTATCTTTGCTCTTTCTCAGCGGCTCATGCAATCTATCCTTGACCATCATGAACCAAAGACCAGGTTTATCACTTCTGCAGGTGCCAGACCTTAACCAAAGGTGGTCTGAATGACACAAAATTACTCACATGCACAGTGAGGCAGAAAAAGATCATCTCTTCCCACACAGGCTTCCTGACCCAGGTCTGGATTCATCAGCACTCACGTTGTAAATCCCCCAGAAATGAACCTGCCCCATGTAACATGACTGGAGGGCAACAGTGTCCTCCTCCACCATCACTGCTCACAGCAAGTTGCCACGGGCTTGGTAGCCAAAGCTCCTCCATTCCTCAGCTCCTCAGCTCCTTCAGGTGGGCTGCTGGGCAGATGGGTGCACAGGCAGAAAGGAAAATCAGGCAGACCTTATCACTTGCCTGGCAGCTTGGTTCCTGGTCATCAGAGGATTTTTGACTCCATGTGAATCTTTTTCTTTGACAGACCAGTTTCAAGGAAAATATGTTTCCCAGCCTGACCTGTGTGCATGCACTCTGTCTGCCCTACCATGTAGCTGGAAAGGAGATTTGGGGCACAGGTCTGTCCGAAAGCACTGCCAAAAGCACAAAGTAAACATACGTCCTGAAATGGGGAGGTGTAAATTTACTCTCTGATGTCTTTCAGCTCTAGGAATCTCAACTGGTCCAGTAATCTCAATTGTTATAAATAACACTGCAAATATTCTCCAGCAGAAGCGTTATCTTTCAGCTGACAACGTCCCTTTAAGCGCTAAGACACCATTGTGCTGAGTTTTTGCTGTAGCCAAACAGGACTAGATTGAAATCAATAGCCCCATTTCGCCTGTCACTTACTTAAGCTTGATTTGAACCCATGTTTGTAAAGTTGAAAGGCTTTTCTAGTCCATTGTTATTGTGCCTCCCTCAGCCAGCCCACCTGTGATAATTTCACATTCCTACATTTTAAAAAGAAATATGATGGACAATAAAAATAAATGTTTGTTTTGTTTTAATATGCTTAATTCAACACTTTTTCTGTTATTAAGGCTGGGCTAAAATGAGGCTGCTTGGGAAGGAGACACATCTGCTCAGAGCAGAGACTTTTATAACTCATTCAGAGTTATTGGTCTTACCCACAATATTAGTGATAAAAATTGATTATCCATTCTCACTTGTTTCATGATCCATAGCTTTTTTTTCATTCATAAGTTGGTTTATACAGAGTAAGACAGTGTTATTTAAATAGCCAAGGATGAGCATAATATATCTTACTTGCCCACACTAGCAGAAAGCAGGATTTTTTCATGTTAGCCCTGTCCGGCCCTGAAGGTAGAAATAATCTGGATTTTGCAACTGTCATGGCTTCTTTCAACTCTGAAGAGAAAATACCCTTCGGTTAGTGTATGTGCACTGCCCACTCAGGCTTACTGCTGCTTTTTTATCCCCAAGTGCAAAGTCTGGGACTCGACAGGGCCCCATTGCTTGATGAACAGTTATGGCGAGCTTCCTAGGGGAAGGTCATTTTGGGACTGTCACCAGCGCCTCACAGAAGGCAGGGGAGAGGGGGAAGGACCAGATATTGTAAGGATGGAGAGAATAATTAAAGGGAGGGACACAGCTCAAAGCTTCAGTAACGGTTTTTGAGTGAAAGCTCTGTTTTGGAAGTCACGCTTCAGCAATATGGGCTTACCTGCTCCCAAGGAAGGGGACCATGCATAACACACCTCCACGGTGCTTGCATAAAGACCATTAGCATCCAGAGCCTTATACACTCTCTTGCAGCTGTAGGGGAGAGGAGTAGTGTTCCGCCCTCAGCTCTCTGTGTTCCCAAGCATTAAAAGGGCAGAGCAGTTTGGATAGTGCCTTGGATAGGGCCTCTCCTGTTTAACATCTTTATTGATGATCTGGACGAGGGGATCGAGTGCACCCTCAGTAAGTTTGCAGATGACACCAGGTTGGGTGGGAGTGTTGATCTGCTCGAGGGTAGGGAGGCTCTGCAGAGAGATCTGGACAGGCTGGAGCGATGGGCTAAGGCCAACTGTAGGAGTTTCAATAAGGCCAAATGCCGGGTTCTGCAGTTCGGCCACAACAACCCCCAGCAGCGCTACAGGCTTGGGGAGGAGTGGCTGGAGAGCTGTCAGTCAGAGAGGGACCTGGAGGTGTTGATTGACAGCCGTCTGAACGTGAGCCAGCAGTGTACCCATGTGGCCAAGAAGGCCAATGGTATCCTGGCTTGTATCAGAAATAGCGTGGCCAGCAGGGACAGGGAAGGGATCTTACCCCTGTACTCGGCACTGGTGAGGCCGCACCTCGATTACTGTGTTCAGTTTTGGGCCCCTCACTACAAAAAGGACATTGAATGACTCGGGCGTGTCCAAAGAAGGGCAACGAAGCTGGTGAAGGGTCTGGAGCACAGGTCGTACGAGGAGCGGCTGAGGGAACTGGGGTTGTTTAGTCTGGAGAAGAGGAGGCTGAGGGGAGACCTCATCGCCCTCTACAGCTACCTGAAAGGAGGTTGCAGAGAGCTGGGGATGAGTCTCTTTAACCAAGTAACAAGCGATAGGACAAGAGGTAATGGCCTCAAGTTGCGCCAGGGAAGGTTTAGACTGGATATTAGGAAGCATTTCTTTACAGAACGGGTTGTTTGGCATTGGAATGGGCTGCTCAGGGATGTGGTGGAGTCCCCATCCCTGGAGGTGTTCAAAAGGCGGGTTGACATGGTGCTTGGGGATATGGTGTAGTTGGGGTCTGTCAGTGTTAGCTTAACAGTTGGACTAGATGATCTTCAAGGTCCTTTCCAACCTAGATGATTCTGTGATTCTGTGATTCAAATGAAACTGTAGAAATTGCAATTTCCAACTTAAATTGATTCTCTGAGTCCAACAGTTAGAGATCAGTGTTTTTGAATTAGACTGAAAAGATTTTGGTTATTTGATCCAAAACTGGATCCTGAAGATTCCACCTTTCCCTCCATGACTCCTTTTAGCATAAACGGGTATTATCTGCACACAAGGAAAAGGGAGAACAGACTCCTAATAAAAATACCTCACAGCTTAACTGGATAGGTGGTATCTTCCCTCAGATAGTAAAACAGCCAATGCATAGACTGACATAAAATTGAAAGGAGAGGTGTTTCCCTGTGGGACTATTAAATGTAAATATCTTTTTTTTTTTTTTTTTTAATAAGGAGACGAGACAAGTTTTTCTGCCTAGTTGCTGGGTAATCTTTTTTGGAGTGAGGACCGCTTGTCTTGCACAGGCTCAAGAGCTCCTGAGGGCAACTGCAGAGCAAACAACTAATGTCAGCAACGGCAATAAGAAAAATAGCCACCTATACATCCATAGCATCCTTTACGGTCTTCTCACCTACGGTGTTTAAGAGCCACATCCGACCTTTAAGGCACGATCTGTGCGGTGGCAGGTTACCCTGTGTTTTGAAGGCAGGAGGGAGGTCAGGCGGAAGGGCAGGGGGTGCACAGCCCACCCTCCGCGGGATGCCCACGGGCAAGCTGTACCCACAGCCACCTGCTTTTGGGGGGCCAGTGGGGCCCGGGAGCAGCAGCCCGGGCTGCGCTGCCAAAACTGACGCTGTTTTGCCATCTAGTGCCGCGGGCCCAGATTGCAACAGCCCATCGCCGCCCGCTCCGTTCCCCCAGGGCCCGGCTCTCGAAGAAACCCAGTTTATGGCCCAGCTAGAATTACAGGAACGTCAGCTTTGTTTTTTCCTTTTTTTCTCACACTAATTTTCATCAATATTTTATGTGCCGTAAAAGGCTGGATAACCCCTGCTCAAAAAGGCAGTATTTTGTGTTATCGATAGCAATGGGAAGGGGATAAATCACTGGTGGCCGCACAAGTTATCGGTGGCTGGCTGGGAAACCCTTCCCTTGCTCATTAGCTATCACCTAAAAGTAGATATTTAGTGTCATTCGGATCTCCTGATTTAGGGCTGAAACTGTGACGGAGCCGAAGCCATTAGCTGAGCGCCGCTGCCGCCACTCAACTTGTTTGGCAAATGAGGCTCCTTTGGGTTGTGAGGGACGTGATTTACATGGGAAGGCTTGGGAGCAGAGCCAGGTGAATCGTTTTCAGTGACAATGAGTAATGAGTCTGATCAATTTTGCGGGTGCTCCCCCTCCTCTGGTAATCGTTTGTGAGTAGGTCACGATTTTCTCACGTTTATTCATTCTTCTAAGGTGAATAATTTCAGTGAATGTAGGGCATCCTTAAACATCCTGAAATAGTTTACTGGGGGAGCTCTGGAGTCAAAGGGATTTTAGCTGGTTGACTGGAAGCACAGAAACACTGTACTAAGCCTTTCAGTCAAGACACACAGGGGTTACTCGTGTGTGAATTTATGATTTGCTTTCTAAAATCATTCTCCCCTGTTCATTTAGAGTATGCTATGTCTACAAACTTTGGGGCTATGACATTTTTAACACTATAACTAGATATGAAAAAATGCTTGCAATGCAGCCCAACCCAATTTCCTATAAAATACAAATTAATATTTGCTGAACCTTTTAGTTTTAAGTTTAATTTCAGCAAATTCTAGTCACCTCCAAAATGGAGAAGATAAGTGAGTTTGGCTACCCTACAATCAGTTCCCAGCACATAGAACTAAAAAGTCTCATGCTTCATGAACTGAAGTTAACAGGGGGGAAAAGGGGACAGATTTGGGCTTTGAATACCATTCTCTTACAGAGAATGTTGTCGGTAACCAATTATCAGAGGAGCTTTAGAAATATTTCTGGTTTCATTACATAAAACTTCCTTCTGCACTTGAATCGACACATATGTCTTCACAAGCACAAGAACTTGTCATAGGGGGGAGTTGGCACTTCTTGGGTAAAGGACAAGAACATAAACCATGTGCCAAGCATGTTAAAAAGGAGATGATGATGGGCAAAGCAAAAAGAAACTGAGTTGAGCTGGGGACTGAGAGATCATCAGAAAGAGTGAAGACAATGACAATGAATGAATGAGCTGTATTCAGAACGCCTCTACTGCTGCACAGGAAAACGGGGCAACAAGCATACCACCAAGAGGAAAACTTGGCAGCTTTCAAGTTAAGTCATACCACACCCTGTAGGCTTGGTGAGCTATGAATAATAACAAGTTTTAATTTTACATGCTAGCACAGGCTATATTGTCATCTACAATTCAAATCTTTACTTAGGAGGTTATTGGGTTTGCTATCAAGAGAGACTAACAAAGAAGTGTTTGAAGACAAGATCCAGTGAGACCTGGTTTTCCACAGATTCATGGCTTAACACTGAGCACCTAAGAGGACTTTGTACTGTGTAATAGCAGTTATGCTCACACTGTACCCTTTCCCTCAGCTGGGAATGTTAATAGGGTCTTTTCCATCCACCTTCTTGCTTTCATGCAACCCACAGGAAATTTCTGTCTTTGACATCTTTGGCTCTCTGTCACATTTGGTTAAACTAGCCAGTAAGTTTAAAAACTGTTGAGGTTACCTGAACTGAAAATCAACCTATGGATTGAATTAGTCTTGCTTCCTTAGCAAACTCAAAGTTAATCAACACAGAGTGGGAGGGATGAGGACTTCAGCCTTTAAAATGGGATTGAATTGCAGCAGAAAGGATGACCTTTTTGAAGCCAGACAAGCATTTTCATCATTATCAACAATAATGACTAATAAAGTAATAACAATAACAGCTGACCTTTTACATAATAGCTTACATCTCCAAGTGCTTTTCAAGCTTCTTTTTTCTGCTTTTAGAGTAATTTTCTCAAAATGCACTACATTTTTTCAGCGCTGCTGAAGTCCAGTCTCTCCTTCAATAGGACAAAGGCATTCACATGGATTGCAACACACTGCACATCAGTGGAGGGAGAGGAAATTTTAGACAAAGACATTCAGATAGTTTCCTGCTCTGACATACAGGCTTTCTTCCATATTAAAGCAAGGAAGACAGGACTTAACTGGTAAATGTCTTATTCAGTGTTTTCTTGGCTAGACTAGGCAAACTGTGAGCATTATTGTAGCTAAGACACCCCAAAGCCAATCTCCCATCAATACAAGGAGCTCAGTTCGCATCAGAGTTGTGCTGTGACTGCATAAGCACAGCCGAGCTGATTTTATGAGATGTGCAGTGACGTGTGATTGCACAGATCCTAAAAGATATAGAGCACACACCAGATAATGCCTCAGACCCAAACTTGTAAGTGTTCCTCTTCCAAGGACTTGAGTGACAAAGATGTGTTCAAAGGTAGAGAAGTGTCCTTCAAAAAGCCTTTGAAAGCATTGCTGCTGACCTGCAATTCAGTTTAACTTTTTGAGCAGGATGTGTTATATTTGTTTGTATTCTTACAGAAATATTATCTATGTAATCTCTGCATGTATGAGGATATATATACAAAGAGACAGAGAGAAAAAATTACTGAATGCTTTATATTTTACTCCTTACAAATTCTAAAGTTGGTGGTAGTTCTATGTTAAAAGGAGGCTGAGGTCTCATTGCTCACCTGCCATCAGCACAGAGCCATGAGTGCTTCCTCTGCAGTTCAGCGAACACAAAGGGTACTGTAACACTTACTAATTAGTTCCCCTTTACAGTATTTCATTAAGATATTATTATTATTGTTGTTGTTATTGTTACTATTATTCTCTCAGTGAGTGTGCAGAGAGAATGACTAAATAATTTGGACAGACACAGCATGATTGGGAAACAAAAGGGCTTCTAAGCACTTCATTTCCCCCCATCCCGTTCCCTCCAGCGAGAAGAATAAAATCCTGTGGTTTTCATGCAGAACCTCGTGCAGTAGACAGGCAGCAAATAATTAAGCATTCCTTTCCGACAGCCCAGCTTAGGCCTTGTCTGCAAACAAGCAGATAATGCCGCTGCAGAAATGAGGCATTAGTGGCTGTGTTAGTTTACCGGTATGCCAGCAAGTGTAGAAGGGGGCTGACCTGATCTGTGTCAGAGGGTCGATGCCAAGCATGGCTAAAGCCTGATGGGTGGGCATAAACAGCAAAGTGTAGAGGGCTTGTATAAGGGTCAACACCTCAATGAACTCTACAAGCACTAGAGGAAGAAAGTGGCACATCTTTATCTTTCCTTGGGTTCATGTGAAGGCAAGTTGATGACCTCACCTATGTCCATCTCCGGTGGTTAGACACAAGGACAGCTAGGAGATGCAGGAGCAACCTCAGCTACAGTAAGCCTACACCAGCTGCTGGTGTTATGCCAGCTGTGATGTGCTGATCATGAAGCTGATGGAGCAAAGTGCATGGGATCCTGTCTAGCCAGCCCTCCATCCAAACATTCCCCTCCAATAAAGGAAACTTGAATGGCTTTCCTAAAGGTTCTTAGAGCTGCAGAAGCTCCATTATTTTGTGGAAGGGCATGGGGTAAAATAATGGATGTGGCTGGAGGTGGAATTGAGATGAAAGAAGGGTAAACTAGGCTAAGGTTTCCTCCTGTACTGTATTGACGCAAGCAGCACAGATAGCTAAACTGAGGTGCAGGACTTCAGAGAGATAAAGACAGATAAAGGAAGGGCTGAAACACTTTTCCATGTCAGTAATGCTGTGTCAGGAATGCCGTTACAATTTTTTTTTGCCAAAATAACAATATGTGAATTTGTATGAAGAATGTTTGACAGAAAATACTAATTGTGTGTAAAGCTACTTCTGGAAGTTCTGTAAATGAGCTTTTCAAGTAACTTACAGGGGTGAGAGGTCAATTTTCATTGAATTTCAATGGGATCTATTGTTTCAGAGTCTTGAACAAAATTCTAAAACTGTTGGTTTTCACAGCAGCAATACTTAACTGCTTTCTTCATACTGTAGTGAAAAACATCAAAGTCCTTTAACTACAAATCAATATAATGGACTAAAATTACCATTTGAAAATTGTAGGCTACTATATTAATTTAAAGAAAACATTCTTAATCTTACTAATCCCTATTCAAATAAATCCAGCAACTACTTTAAGAGACATATAATGATCTAATGTACTCAGCCAGCTCTGTGTCTCCTTGAATAACTCAAGGGGAGAAAACAAAATAAAACAAAACAGAACTCCAGCCAATTGCCAGATGGGGATATGGCACAACTTAGTAAATTAAAGTAAGATGGGAGACAGATGGAGGCCCTTTCAGAAGTCAGATTTTGGTAGTTAGAAAGGATGGTGATAGTCAGGCTGTGATAAAATCCCAGCTACCAATCACCCAGAGCAGATTGGACCTAAAAAAGCCATGGGTATTCAGGAGTCACAGCTTTACATTCAAAGCCTTTAAATAGTTTAATTAACTCCGTGGCTCTTCTGTGCTTGAGATATGAGTTATTTACTTGGGAGCATTACTAGGGTACTTGGGCATGAGCATTGGTCACGGCAGTAGGATGTCATGAGGAGCAGCAGGGATTTAACACTGCTGATCTGAGCCCCTCAGTCAGCTGCCTCGGGGTGAACAGCCCCCACCTGACTGCCTTTCAGGGTACACACAGAGGTCCTTCTCACTGTCCATCCCTGGACTTCAGGCTGTTTTCTCTCAATTTCCACGTCAGTGTGCGGAGTTATTGCAAAGCACTTTCCCACTCTCCCCCTTGCATGCTTTCCTTTTCAGCATCATGTGAAATACCATGTCCACACTTTCCATGAATACTCCCTAAATGACTGAATGTTCATATTGGGAATATGTAGGGGGATTATTACTCCATCCTTTACCTTGAGGGTTTGTTGCTGGTTACAGTATTTCCTCTTTGGCCGCGTTTCTTTCCCCTCTCTCCCCTTCTTGCTGGAGATACAGCATATTAGGCTTTATGGTGTTCACATGAGAGGTTTCTGCTTTCTCCAAATCATTTGACTGTGTCTCATCAAGCTGAACACGTTGACACCGTGTGGCATGCTGGCTGCTATTTTGAATTGACATCATTCTTCTTTCAAACATTCAACTTGCTTCCAAAGGCACTCACAGTTACCTGCCAGGGCACTACTCCCTGCCTTTTCCTTTTCTGTGTCAATACAGTAGTTTAGGAGCAATTTCTATCAGGATGCTACAGAGCAAGGGGATGACCATCAAAAAACTTCACAGTGACCCACATAACCTAGCATGTCTTTCCAAACTGTGTCCCCTGTCCCTTGTTGTGCCACCTGTGAAGCTCACTACAGGCTACAGCCTGTATTTCTGGCACACACCAACTTTTCTTTCTTTAGCTTTCCCTGTGTCCATCTTGCTCTCTTTCAATGACTTTTTTTTTTTTTTCCAGTTTAGCAGCTTTTCAAAAGCAGGGACATTTGATCATTGTCTCAGCTTCACCAGGTTTGTTAAGTCTGTGCTGTACATCAACAAATATCACATTGTTTGATGGATTACAGTTTAAGAGTAAAAATACAGCCATACTAATGAAATAGACACTTGTGAAGGTGGGAACCAGAGACCATGGAACATTTTACAGTCATTGCCGTATCTTGGCAAAGTCCTATCACTTACAGCTGCATTTTGCCTATAGCATGATTCTGATCATAGTAGTTGAAGGGGAAGGAGGGGGAAATACTGAGTGGTGATGTTGGTAAATGCTTCAAAACCTTGCTCTCACCCTTTCTCTGTGTCCACTGCTCTAGCTGTCACATTTATTCTGTATCTGAGCAATGCAGTTTCTTTAGTAAGTGGTTTGAGTTGCATTGCTGGGTGTGAACACACTGACCTACTTCAAACTCCTTTGCAATTTCTAAATTTCCTTGTTTACCCCTTTCATTCTCAGCTTGTTCACTGTTGCTTATAATCAGCAGCCTTTACTGCCTTTGTGGTTGGTTTCTCCAGAGGTAATTAAATTGTCCAGGATTGACATCTGGCTCTGCTGAGGTTTGGGTTGTATCTCCTTGGCTGCCTCAATGTCCTTGATTTGGGATTCTGATCAGCATGCCCCCTCATGGCACATCATCAATGGATGCTTTCATTCCTGCAAGACTCTTGTATCTGCAATAACGCTGTGAAGTGTTTCTGGCTCTCAAAGCACTCCGGAAGGTTATTTCAAGACAGTCTCAGCTGTGGTCCCCGTTGTGCATGCTGGAGCCTCCAGCGGGCCTGCATCAAACTACAGCAATTTATAGGGGTCCCTGTCCCTTTGCAGGAGGGCTGTGAGCTCTCCATGTCTGGTGTCTTCCCCTTCCCCCCTGACTGAAGCTCTGGTTTGGAGCATCCCTTGGTCCTTTGGCAGCTGATAAAACCCTGCCAAAGCAGCTGATCTGTGGAAGAATTGGGTCTTTTCCTGCTGCCAGTGATCTTGCTTAAGGGTCAAAGCAAGAACTGGTACCTCTCCTGCCCCCCTTCCTCTCCTCCACTGTTATGAAGCCTTCTCTTGTTTCATATGGTACAAGCTATGCTATCTGTGCTCTTCTTCTGCAATGCTTCTTTTAATCCCTTAATTTCAGGTTTGTGAAACACTGCAGGTGGTAACAAGAACAGACCTCATCTTTTCCATGACATACCCTTAGGTCCCTGGGAAGGCTTTTTACTAGTTAGCGTTGTAGCTTTTGGTGACGTGCACCCTCTTGGTCTCAAGCCTAACCACTCACATACATGTAATCTCATGATCTGCTGCTTTTCTTTGTCAAGTTCATTGACTTTAGTGGATTTAGTGACACGTTCCCAGTCTAGAGATGTCCCTTGTTGGAAAGCTAAACATTGCAAATTTTAACCTTCAAATTAAATTTCCTGAGTTTTCTGGTCCGTGCTTGCTTGTTTGGCCATGGTTAGCTATGACCATCGCTATACGTTTTCACTAATAAGAGCCTTAAAAGTTGGCAGATATTGTCTTCTCACTGCACTTGAACTTGCTCTTGTATTTCCCATAATGACCCTTCACCTCTCAGCTTTTCCCACTCTGAAATTTTTGTGATTTTTTTCTAATTGGAAGCTCTTCAAAGTATGCATCCAGTCTTGCTATTACTCCTTGTAGAAAAGGTTTCCCCCTTTCCCTTGGATTTTGTGTGTACTTTTTGTTTGTCTGCTTTGCTCTGGCATTTCCAGCCACGTGCTCTTTGACACTTTCTAGATATCACGTTACAGTTGTGTTTGTTCATTTCTGTTGCAGGCACATTGCTTTGCCCAGTGTGATCTTTGCACCCATGCAGAGGCTGCCATGTATCTTTGCTTTCTATAGCCCAATAAGGAGACATTCTGCACACTTGTAGGGTGTTAAATGAACATGTGTCAAGAGCTGATAAGTTCTGAGTTACAGAGTTTCTTTAATATACCAGATTAACAAGGCTAATTATTTCTTTTAAGGCTATTTTCAATATGTAGGATTTTTTTTCTTTCTGAGTTCTTATACAGAGCATTGATCTTTGGTAGATCATTTATGTAGATGTGTCATCTCTGAAGTCATGTTCTTCCCTTCCTACCATCACTCTCAGCCTTGCAGTTCCAACCACCACTAAAAACAACAAAAAGTGCTACTGCGTTGTTTCCCATTTCCCCACCTAGCTCAGGTCAAGAGGCAAACCTTTATCTGGATGTTTTCCACAGTACCCTTCCATGTTCCCTATATTTAATCCTTTAAGCCTGGCAGCTGATTTGTAGAAGATTCCTACAGTAGGCAAAGTAAACTCGTACAGCAAGTACGAGGCCTCCAATGCCACCATGCTCTAGTCTGGCTGTATTCTGGAGCTGCTTCCCAGCTCCATGTTCAAGTCACTGTGAAAGTCAGCTGGAAACTTGGTGTCACACAATAACCCACTAGGAAATACAGTCACATCAGATTTGCTGCTGGGCTTAACGCTTCGCTGGAGATTACCTCTGTGTGCAGACACTGAGCCTTGCACTATGCAGGCTCTTCCAACTTGCACTAAAGGAGATGTCCTTTATCTGTGACAAAGTGAGAAATTGTATTATTAGCAAGATTAGTTGCTTTGATCTCAAGCATGAGGGTAATCTAATAATTGTACCCTTTCTTGATTAGGCAGTCTTCTCTCAAGCTGCATGAAAGTTTAGGTCCTGTGGCGAGAGCCCTTAACAAGCCCTGAATGAGCCCTGGCTGCGCAGCACGATGGGCAGAGCTCTTCCTTGGAGAGGCTGGAGCCGCTCTGGGCTTCAGACACTGGCAAACAAGCTTGTTTAACAGGAGGAATATGTAAAACCCCAGCCTTGTGCCTGTGGTCATGACTATATAATGAGAAATCTTTTTTTTAAGCCTGTGGTTTTGGTGCTGAAATCTTCGGGTTGAGTCCCCCCTGATGATCAGAGTGTCTAACTTGGTGTTTCAGCAGTACCTTGTTTACATTTGTAAAAGTGAGATTTACAGAAACAACCACTGTCAGAGAGCGGGGACTTCCCTTTTCCTGCATTTATCTCCCTGGCTCCTAACTAAAAGTGCTCCTGGGATGAAGGGAGTGGACCCACAACTATTTGGCATCCAGCATAACTTGTTTTCCTCCAGTGGAGCTGGCAGATCAATCAGCAGAAACCAAATTGGGACCAGTTTCAGGTGACTGCCCTTTGTTTCCTATTGATTTCAGAGCTGCCTCCGTGACAGGCTAATGAGGGCTGCCGGGTGCCAGGCACTGCCGGGGAGTGCCACCTCGCATCCTTCCCCGTGATTGAACTGCCACCGTATCACAAAGCAGTGAGAACAACTTTGATATGCTCAGGAGGTGAAATGGCAAGTACAACTGTGAAGCTTGAAAGGGAAGCGCCAGAAAGCAGAGTACAAGCTACTGCTTGTCATTTAGCAGAGACAAACGTGAGTGCAACCAAAACAGCAGCATTATCCGATTAGCAAGCACCTGCAACCCGACAGGAGCAGATCTGCAAAGGCAGGGGATCTGTCAGCTGTCGTTGCAACACCACCGCGAGTGCCACAATACATTAAGTGGGAATAAAGAGCAGTGGTGTAACAGGTGTAATTGCAATAGCACTGAAAGGGACACTGTCAGAGCTTGCAGACCTGAAATTAGATCTCCCGACCTCCTGTGTTGGTGTGCAGGAGATGCAATGTTATATTGCACTTGAGGCTCTGCCTGATGGCTCCACTGTGGCATCCAAGGATGCAACAATTCTGCTCTCAGGCACAGAGCTTGCGAAACTCAGCATCCCCTTTGCTTGAGGTCCAGAACAAGAAGAGGACTGCTGCGATCAGGAATACCTCAAAGAAAGCGGCTGGTATGACCATGCTTGGGACCACTCTGCTGACCTACCAAATACATCTCTGCTGCCCTGGAAAGCTATCTCTTGGAAACATGTATCAGCTTTAAAAGCACTCAGTCACTTTTAACTTGTCCTTCCCTTGTCACATACTCTCCCTTCCCATAAGGCAAAAAATGTATTCAATTTCAGTTGGAGTATAAGGTATGCAGGTATATTATACAATGATGATGATGATGATGATACATGGCATAATAGCTGCCTTTTACACACATACACAGATGTGAGTACCACCACATACTTACTTTATACTTTACAGAAAATAGTATATGAAAATGTCACCTAAGCATGGTTTATCTGATTACATTTCTTCCCTGAAGGATAAGTGGTAACAATAAAGATCATTGATAAATTGGAAAGTCCATATAGGGTTTTTCCTGGCTAGGGATTCTTCTGCTCATTAACCTGCACAAAACAGAGAAGATACAGTTCACATGAGGGACTGGTGTATCATGCCCATCTTCCACTTTAAAGATTATACAGGCCAGTTCGTTAGGCTGCTACTAATATACTCAGTTTAGTCAATCAGCCCTTGGTTGTTGGGCTGTCTTGGGACTGTGCTTTAGATGCAGAGTTATGCACCCTCCCTAGTACCTTCCCCAGGTGGCACAGACCTGCATTTTTCTCCAGGAATCAAAAAGAGAATTTTAATTGGGGAAGAAAAACCAAAAAGCTTGGTCTTTGAATGTGATGTTGAAAATTGCACTGTTGGTACCAACATGGGGCTGGAAGGGATTGCCAGGACTAGGAAACGCAGCTCTTCTATACCCCTGCAGCTAGGTCTGTGGGTTGTGTCCTCCACAGCACAACTCAGGTTTAGTCAGCTAGACTGGACTAACTCCAGCATGGCAGAAAATCCAGGCCCTCTGCTATTTGCCCCCATGCCATTTTGGTGGACTCGCCACAGAAGGGCTGAATTTCCCAATGTCTTTTGGTTGCTGGGACCCCGTAACACTGCCATGCAAAGATCTGCTATCCACAAGCCAGGGAAGGGATGGAGACTCCTGGGGTGTACATGAGCCCTCCCTGGCCATTTATTGGCAGCATCTTGGTGTGCTGGTACCAGGGTGAGCAGCATGGCATGGGGTGGGATGGGGGTATTACTCCCTGTGCAATGCACAGTGGCCTTTCAGCACAGTCGAGTAACGAGGCCTCATCAGGAGATGAATCAGGCCCTACAGATGGAAAGGCCTCCTTATTCACCCAATAACTCTATCCTTGCCTTCTTTGGGCAGCAGGAAGAGATTACATATAGTGCCTTGTTGCAATCCATGTCTTAAAAGCATCTTGTTTTTTCCCCAGAGAGATGACAGAGTTTGCTGTGAGTTTTTGGACACCTGTGCACACAACATGCCTTCTTCAACCACAAGCAGAGGCCTAGCATGGCCTTGGAAAACTTATTCTACTTATAAAGAAAGGGGCTCCAATTATTCTCAAATACAAGACAGGGGTTGGCAAGAGACAGTTAGGGAGGCTGAGGAGCAGTAACAGCCGTAGCTTGCCCAGTCTGGGAATAAGCCAATGGCAAACACAATAGCTCATTTGTGCCTCAGCTAAAAATTGCCTCTTGACTATTGTAACTGTGCAGAGTGTCCAGCGTTTGAAACCCTTCTGGGATAAGCAGCTATGTGCAACCGCCTACAGGCAAGTTTATTGCAGGCAGCAGTGCAGCAAGAACATTGGTGAATATTTGGTTGCCAGTTGGACATGTTGAGCCTTAATT
This sequence comes from Strix uralensis, assembly GCF_047716275.1. NCBI lineage: Eukaryota > Metazoa > Chordata > Aves > Strigiformes > Strigidae > Strix > Strix uralensis. The sequence goes on from NC_133973.1 coordinate 42,396,856, forward strand.
TTATGATGGACAGTCACATTGCTGTGCCACTTCAGGCCAAGGGAAATACTTCATGGTATTTCCAACATTCATTTTTAACATAACCATTCTTTGAGCATAGGCTGCTTTTGGGAAAAGCAAGAGCTTGGCCCTCCAGAGCCGGGGACTGGAGCCCATGGCTTGGCCAGCAGCACTGCTGCTGCGGCCGCTGTCATGATCTGAACCAGTCGGTTGCTGCTTGTTTGGGCTGGAATTTCAGTGCATTTGAAGAAACACTGACTCCAGAAAAGAGCTATTATTAATCATCTCAGTCATCCAGAGAGCTGCATTTGCCATTATTTAAACAAGCATCACTTGATCCACTAGGAAATAATAAAAACAGCAGAAGAACAATTCAGGTTCAGAAATGACTATAATTTTGGAGTTTTGTTGGTTTTTGCTTTTTTTAAGGGAGACTGCAACTCTGTAGCTGGAAAGCGCTGAGCGCCTTACTCCAGTGGCCCTGGGGCAGCCTGCATTTCTGTGCATTTCCCACCCTGCCATCACTACATCCCTTTCTAACAGGGAAACTTATGCAGATCACATTCACCTCAGGACTTGAAGGAAGCTATTCAAAGACTCAGGACAAAATGCAGAGAAAGAGCAAAGCTGTCCATCTCTTTACTCTGTTAGTCTTTGCTCTTGAATCGCCGCGGTGCTCAGCCGTCCTTAGGAAAGCCAGCAAACCTGTCCAGACAGGGACCCAGGCAGAAGAGGAGGTGCTGGATGTGCCACCCTGTGGTGGTGGTGGCAGCATCCTGGGAAGGATGGTGACTGCCCTGCAGGCTGCCAGGGGCTGACAGACCTGGCCCAGTGGTTGGTGTGGGGCAGCTCATAGGTAATAGCTGTCTAGGAACCTGGAACAGGTTCCTTAAGTGGTATATTAATGGGAGTTTTGCAGGGCAGGTAATTTATAGGGAGGGTTTATGAGCATCTCCCATTTCAGTGAGTGCACCTGTGTACTTGATCACAGCGCTTACTGAACCAAAACATAGTCACCCTGTAACTCCACTTGTTTTTGAGCTTGTAGCTGCCTTTATGTCTTAGAGTCTGACCTGTCCTAGCTGCAGATACTAGCAGCTAGTGTTTCTTGGCCCTGTGGCTGTGATGGCATCAAAGGATACTTTCCTTTCCAAGCTTCAACCATTCCTGCAAAAATTTCCTTTCCTGGTATTGGAAAAAAATGAACGATGGAAAATACAGACTCCAGCATGCTGTATGAATCCATAAGAGACATAGCCCCAATCTTCCTTGGTTCTGTGGTAAGATCATACCAAGTCTTCATCCATTTCATTTTTTGAAAAAAGCAAAAATCAACCAAAAAAAAAAGGGCAACTCTCTAAAAAGTGAAAACTGAAATACAAATACATTAATTTAAAATACCATTATATTACCAAAAAATGTAATCCTTGAGTCCAGATACTTTAAATGTGACAATTAAGTGATTACTAATTTATGTTTCAAACCTAATTACATCTAGTTGAACTTCTGAAAACTTCTAAATTGGAAAAAAAAATACTTTTTCCCCCTTGTAAAACTTTTCCCAGAGGTCTGCCAACGCTTCCAGCAAAAAGGGGGGAATAAAACTCTAGCGAATATTAAACCTTTTCTTTCCCTTTATACTAAAATCATGACACAGCATGGGAATCAGTCTCCCCAGGGGGCCGGGTGCTCTACGTGAGCATCCCCTTAACCCCCAGTCTCCACAGCCCAGGCAGCTGAGCAGTCCTGCTCCACTGTCCCACAAAGAGCTCGGGTGACAAGCAGCAAGGGGGATTATCTAGGGCATGCAGCCCTGCTATAAGGGTACCTCAGAGGATGGTTACAGTTCCACATGAAAAAAATACTTTCCCCCGTGTACTTTTTTTTTAAAGTTAAGTAATTACATCAAACCAAATGTGTACTGAAAGAAGCTTATACTGCAAACTTAGGCATCCATAACCTATGAAATGCCAAAATCGAGATTCCTTAAAGCAACTGTAATGCAGCCCTGTGCTCATTGCACTGATCCCAATAGCCTCCACTCTGCCTAACTCTCTTCTCCTTATTTTCTGCCCCTGTTTGTTCCTATCCTTACACCTACAGCCTTAGCTCCATGGCATGACTGTATTCCTTGACATATCCAGTGAGACAGTGCTCTGATACTGCACTATCGCCTCCAGGCAGTACCACAATGCAAGTTAAGCAATCATTACATTTACTACTCATCTGAGTGTTTTATCTTGCTGCATTGGCATGGAGCAGCAGCAGAGACGTGGACACCACAGAGGCGTTTGGTAGAGCTGGCTATTAAAGTTTGTGTTGGCTCCAGAGCCAGCTGCCACGCTTGCCTCCATGTTGTCCCTGCGACTGCAGCACCATTTCCCACCATGGGGTGGAAGGTCCCTGACCCCCCGGGAAGCACAGGGAGGGCTGGAAAGGGGGAGAGGCTGGAGGCATCTTTTTGCCTTGGGGTGGGAATGGTCTCCCTAGCAAGTAAGTGTGAGATGGTAGGGGGAGAAGCTGGTAGGAGGAGAAGCATCTGCAGCATGTAAATTTGCTGCTGGTCTCCTTAATTAGACTTCCCATTACCTACTGCCTTGCCACAGTGAAAGCCCTGGGGGCCAAGCTCCTCAGCCTCATCCTGGACCACTTCTTCCTAATTTGGCAGCCTGGCTTGGAGGGGAGGGTTCAGCTCTTCACTTGAATCCTCAGGTTTGTAAATGTAATGGGGAAGCTTTTAAAGCCTGGCTGCAGGAAGCTATGCCAGCAGCCTCCCAGTCACTGGCAGCAGCCTGGGTCCCCACCAGACCCAGGCTGAGCAAAGACCATGTGGGACATGTGGGTCGGAGTGACAAGGATGCTTCCAGGGCAGGGGAAGGGAAATCATTCATCTGTTCACTCTTTGAGGCTTTCCTCTGACAGGGAGCACCTGCCTGAGCCATGCCTTACCACCCTGAGGACAGCCAGGCAGCTGTGATGACTGTGTATGGGCTGTCAGAGCAGGACAGCCACTGAATTGAGAAGTCAATGTGATTTTTGCATCTGCACCAATGCATATCTTGCTGAAGATGCCAACAACCAAATAGGAACAATAGGGAAGGAATGCTGTTGCCTGGTGCTCATTCCCTGTGGTGCCAGTGGGTTAAGTAGTGAAGGGGAGACAGCAGAGACACACAACCAAGCTTCCAAACACCTCTCAGAAAGTAAAATCGCCACATCCAGACAACCACACAGCCAAGTCATGTTCCATCCTGTCAAGTTTACGGACACATTCAGCAAAAGGTAGTAGCCAGCATTAGTGCATTGCTATTGGCTTCCTAAGCTTTGCATCCAGGGACAAATGAGACACTGGTCTTTCTGTATGCTTTGCTTCATCTCCTTAATGTAAGAAAGAAGTCAAGTCTGTTGCACTAATCCAAGCAAATTATTAATGGCCTTTCATTTTGAAGCAACCAGCTCCAGCATTCGCCAGAGTAGGACTGCCTCCTGTTTGTGACCGTCCTGCTGACTGAGCTGTCAAACAACATTGTTTTAGAACAACATTCATCTGAAGTGGATTATTATTAGGTTGACTACCCCTTGGGGTGTAATGAAAAGCATTCATTAATTCTCAGGGCAGGAGGGCTAATTACTTTTTTATAAAAAACTGTGATAATTGCCAATAACTTTTTTATTGAATGGGTCTCATAGAGATGGTCTTGATTGGCTTTTTGATTTCCCTTTCACATTGTAGCACTTAAAATGCATAGTCCAAACAACCAGGGAGCATCTAGGTTATCTGGATAAGCATCAGGAGGAAACCCCACCATTGCAAAGACCAGTGGACTATGCCAGTCTACACTCAGTTCAGTGCTCGAGCTTGCTGTAGTGCTGGCCAGGGTTTTCCAAGTCTCATACCTTCGTGCTGCCTCATGCTTCCACACAGCACGTGGAGACCTGTTTTCTGTACTCCCTCAAGGCACAGCATTGATTTTGGCAGGCTGTCAGTGCTGGCATGGCAGAGGGAGTGCACAGGGCTCAGGCTGGTTTCCCGCAGGGCTGAATTCCACCTCACCCACAGGGAGGAGGCAGTCCCTGGCCCTGCAAGTACCAGGGTGGCATGAAGGTAAATGAAATAGCACACAGCAATAACCCATGGGCTCAGTGTGCCAGTTCCTATACTTGGGAGGAGGACTCATTCATCTGACATTTTGGTCACACTGAATGCCAGGATGAAGAAAATTCTGGGCAATTTTTTGTTTGCTTTTAATTACAAATAACTACAGGGCTGAAGATACCAAACAATCAACACAAACACTAAGCAGTTCTTTTGAGCAGGCAATAACTTACAAACATGACATTAAAGGTAAAGTCCACAGAAGCACAGTAAGCCCATGGGAGCCAGAGTAGGAAACTACCAGTGTCAAATTGCTCCTGCAAAGCCTCAGGTAGTGCCACGGATTGACACTGGCAATGAATTTCATTGCATGTGCACTGCGGTAGTTTCTAGCAGTCTGACACCTGCAGACTTCCACAAAAGGCTGCTCTCACCATCAGGAGAACATAAGAGGTGTCCTGGCAGGCAACAGTCCCCTCCGGACCATACTGCATACCCCCTTGCTGCAGGCCTGAGATACTGAGCCTGCTCAGCTTGGAGCTGGAGATTGCTGCACCACTGTGTCAGACACACGATCAGGTTGAAATACTTCCCATTTCAAACCCTTTTGACCTAAAAAAAAGTAGTTTATATGGTTTTTGCTCTTTTTTCTCCACCTATTCCACCCCAGCAGTTCTCCTACTGGGCATCAGCCATCTCTCACATCATGTTTTCTGACCCTCTACTGGAAGATAAAGCTTCCATGGCTTCCATGCAAGCCAGAAAGCTGTCCTTGCTTCCCCTCTGGAAATAATTGCAATTTAAAAAATAATTTAATGTTTTTCACTTAGGTGAATAATCTCCATTTTAAGAACAGACTTTTCACTTCTGAGTGCCCTGAAAGGTTTTAAAAGGGCTAGACTCCCAAAAGCTAGGTCGCTCGGCATTTTCTGAAAGCTAGAGCATTTTGGAAATACCTCCAGGGAGTTGCCCAAAATCTACTGCTTCTGAAAGTCTTGGCCAAGTCACTGTTTTGTATGAGTATGGTGAATAAAAAAATAGCATTCTGGAGATTTAGTAGCTGCATTGGGAATGTACGTCACATTAGGAGTTACGCTGTTGTATAGTGCACCAGGGATGTTATATATGTGTGTGTGTGTATATATATACACACCCCAGTTATTGATTACACAGATTACATGGAAGGACCGCAATCTAAAATAAGTACTCAGTGTCACCTATAGATAGCTTCAGCAGAGACCAAAAATAGCCATACTGCAGTTATCACGGAGCAGAACAGACTCCAGAGCTTGAGGAGCTGCTGCCTCAGCATGGCTTGCTTTTAATGAGCTCACACGTACCAAATATCTCTGGTCACGCTGGACAAAAATGAAACGTCCTTTGAATAAAACATTTACTGGCTGCAACAGGAACAGGTGCAATGACAAGCAAAAGGCAAAAGCAACAGCTTTTTTCTTCAAAATTAGGCCAAGCTGGTAAAAGCAGCTTGCAGAAAGTTGGCCAGATTTTACATGTTTGGGGGGCAAAACACTTTTACTTACAAAAAAGCAGAAGTGTCATTTGTATGTTGAATGGTGAAGATTTCTATTTTTATTATACAAGTTCATACTGAAGTGGTCTTAACTCAGCCCTGGTAGAGTCTGACATCCCAATCAATCCTGCCCCTCCAGCGGGATGCCAGGTATTTTATGCCTAGGGCTTGGCTGGCAGCAAATTAATTTGCTAATCTTAAAAGGTAATGAGCCATTAAAGTCAAGGGGAAGAGCCACAGAAGACAAAATCATTTTAGCTCCTGCACTGGGTCATCCAAGGAGTAACAAGCTGAAATCCCATAAGCAGTCCTGCAAAGCCAGTCTCCTCCACAGCGATGCTCACCCAAGGATGGTGGCAGCCAGCAAGGCCCTCCAGCACGGCCACCTGCTCCCAGAGCCGCAGTTTGATGCTACCGTGAAAAATCACCATCACAGCAACATATTATCCTCTTGGCAGTGCTCAGGGATGTTGTACTCAACAGAAGCAAGCGCTGGGAGACCGCTCAAGATGGGATGCACGTGCCAGATAAGGCCGCTGGTCCACCTTGCAGCCAAACCAAGCTAGTAGCTCACCAGGACCAAAACAAGATGGTCTCAGTGCCCCTTCTTCCTCCTCCCGCAGTCTTGCTCCATCTCTCACTCTCCTCATCCCCCAGCTATGCTCCATTCCTCCCACCCCTCCTGGGACTCATCCAGTCACCCAATCACCCACTATGACTCCCAAACCTGCCCACCCTTCACCCAGCTTGGGTCTGGTGATTGCAGTGAATGCAGTTTGCTCGGGGAGTGATCAGGCAGCCCCAGCGCAGCAGGAGCTGGTTCAGTTCATGCTAGACGGTGGACCTCGGCCCCTGAGGCAAACCCCCCCCCCCCCCCCCCCCCCCAGTACCCTGTGGCAGCTTCACCTCTTGAAGGAAAATCCTGCACATCTGTGCCCGGCTGATATTAACCCATACTCGGCAGCTCCGGCTTTGTTTCCTTTCTACCACCTTGTTTATCCCTCCAGGAGGGAGGCATGGAAGTGTGGGGATGCTGTGCCCAGGGCAGGGGATGCCACACTGTCAGTTAGTGCAACCCTCCCCACCGAGCTGCTGTGTGGTCCTAGCCCGAGCCAGGGGGATTTCGCTGGGGAAGCCCTTGGTGGGTCCTTCATCAGCCTGATCCTCTCCATGGAAGCTGTCAAGAGCCCAATTAACGCACCTACCCTATACAAGCAGGAGTGCTGCTGGGCTGAGGGAAACAATTGAGCACGCACTGAAGGGCTTTGCTGAATGGACTTAATTCAACACTTACGCCTTAAAGCTGAGCACACGCTTTACTGAATGGGGACTGGCAAGCTGGAGCAGTTTGGGGGCCTGCTGACCTGTCACCCAACATCAGCATCTTCAAAAGAAACAGCTCCTGGCACAAACAACTCTTTCTTTCAGGAAAAAAGAAAAAAAAATGAAAGAAAACCGAGGAGAGGCTGGTGCTTTTCCACTCCGGAAGGTCGCTGGCAGCTCCTGAGGAAGGATGCGGCATTCTCACCCCCGCCCCCTCCCCTCCATGGGGCAGGGGAGACCTGCCCAGGGATGAATAGGGGAGGGAAACTGGGGCAGCTGGTGGGCCAGTTCTTTCTGGTGTGGGAAAACATCTCTCCTGTGAACTTCCTGCGCCTGCGGGAGGAGGGCATCGCTCCAGCATCGTGTAGCCCCAGCAACCAAGTGAGCGGCTGCGACTGTTTTTAAGCTCCCAGAAGGGACTGCAAATGTGAATGTTGTGACCTGCACCGAGTGGCTTTGTTCCCAGCAAAGTACACACAAACTGGCCCCTGTATGGGCTGTGTGGACACGGGCACTGCGCAGCTCCTCCACAGCTGGAAGGCTACAGGGCTTCTCTCCTCAAGCCTTCTCCTCTCTCCACACTGCCAATGTAAGGGCTCGGTCCAAAACTTCCAGGTTTAAACTTTCATGGGCTTTCAACACTTCATATATTCAAATGAGAAAGAGATAAATGCCTGCCTTTCCACGAATGCAGCAAAGATGGATATTACCCACCCACCTCAGCCCCAAATCCCTCTTCTCCCCACCCTCACCAAAATCAGAGAGAAATGCTTAATGCCAAAATTACGCGTAGCACTAAGGACAGGATAATTAAACACTGCAGATCATTATCAGCCACAAGAAGAAAAATGGCAAAGCAGAGGGTATGTATTTGTCACGTGGTGAAACCAGCTGTGGAAGGTTTTTCTAGGAGTTTTGAAACGATTCCAGCTCTTTCTCTTTTTTTCCCAGGGTAGTAACATTTTTCTGTCACAAGCAAGTTAGTTGTTAAAATATGCATAAAGACATGTCACTCCAAGCTGTGCACTTGTGTTTCATGTTCACTTCCCCACTCAAAAGAGTTTTGTTATGACTAAAGAACAAAAAGGAAGCAGCTAGAAATCTGTAATGGTTCCATTTATTAATACGTATATCACAAATACTCACAATATCAATGCATTCTCGTTGGCATGCTAGACAGAGGCATTATTAAAAAAGTCCTATTTTTTTAAAAAGGTTTTAAACTTTTGCTTTCCCCCAAAAATATTTCATATGCCTGTTTTTTTTTTGTGATTTTCTTTTTGTGTGTGAGCTTTTATTTCGATTTGATTTAACAATGTATTTGGTGGCTGCAACCTCAATGCAAAAAGAAAGAAAAAGAAAGAACAGGAAAAAAGTATGAAGGCCGCAGTACAGCACAGTTCAATTAGTTCATAACTACTTAATAAAAATATAGGAAGCAAAATTCCTGCCTTCACAGTAAGCAACAACACAGCTTAATAACAGTATTACACAGGATCAGGTTCAGAGGCAAAATGCACTAGACAAAGCCTACCGGGATACGCACTAGGCATACAACACTGAGTAAGAATCAAAGATGTAGAAGAACATCAGGAATAATGGTTCCCTTCAAGCACAACATTTTAACATCATTTTCAAGTATCTTTATGTTATGTTACTGATTCCTTTGTTTTTGGGGAAGGGGGGCAGGCGCAGGGAAGGGGGAAAGGATGAAAACCTTAGTAAAGCAATAAACAAAACAAGAAATTAAGATAAAACCAAAAGAATATATATTTCCTATACCGGTTTATATGAACGTGTGCAACACTTATTAACCATGGTGAAAGGCTAATTATGCCCTCCAGTCACTACATGCACAGCCCGATCAATGCTGTTAATGAATTACCTTTGTTAACTTACGATGCAACTACTGTGTGACCAAGAACAGACATACGGTGCCGTCCTATGCTGAGCCGCGGGAATGGAGTCGGGGTCCGGAGGCCGAGGGGACCTGGCTGCTCTCGGTGGCACCGCAGTACTTCACAGAATGGTACACTACGTATGGGACAGAGTTCAGGAGGTGGGGTGCGAGTGTGCGCGCGCACGTGCTTGCTTGTGAGGGTGTGGGTGTGCGTGCGTGCGAGCGAGAGACAGTGGGTGCTCTAACATTCGTTTCAGTCTTTCTCCAATTCTGCAGCTCCTGATCTTGAGACAGGCTCTGGACTTCACGCTTCTGAAAGACTGGGTTGGGGAGGATAAAAGAAAAGAAGTGGGTTGCTCTGGTTGTTAACAGTGTTCATGGTGGACATTTTGCCCTCCCTTTTCAAGAAGAAAAACAAAATGACAAAATACTGAATAGTATGTTTTCCTGCTTTTTTTCCCGCACCAAACAGAATATTGGAATGAAAATCCCAAAGCAAAGAATCCCACGGGAAGACTTAATTCTCAATGAACATGCTGAGCATCTAAAACTTGCCCGCTATCTTCAGCAGAAGCAACACAGCCACGACAATATACCAGAGCATATATAGCACAGAAAGCAGGGAAAGCTCACCTTGTTACACCATCTCGTACTGGTTAGCAGTAATAAACCGGGACAGACAGCATGCCAGCAGCATCCCGATCAACTGTTTGGACAAGAATAGAAGTAGAATAGAATTTAAGTTAAATTAAATGAATGCAGAGCAAAGAAGAGGCCATGGTAAGCAAAGATTTCATGTTCTGGAGTTATTATGCAAAACATATTTATGCCCTATTTTAAGGACTGCTCTAATCAGAAAAACAGCATTAAAATCTCCCGTCTTTCTTCATCAGATTTTCCTCTTGATTTTTATCAGAGCATATTTATTTGATAGGCAGCATGCCTTTCTGCTGCTTTTCAATCCCGTTGTCATTGCCTGGCTGAGTCAGATGTGGATGAGTAAACTGGTGGGGGTATCAACACACTACTGGCTGCGTTTCACTTGCAAGCTCCACCTGGGTCCCTCACCACCACCCACCACCACCGAGAGCTGGCGGCCCCCTTAACTTTGTTAACAGTGTGCTGGGGAAAAGCTTCGTAATGCCCCAGAGCGGCTACGCTTTCTTTACAAATAATGCAGCACTGGAGAAATGAGCGTTATAAATCTGGAAATAAATTAAAGAAAAGTCTTTCACTATTCCCTTGGCTGTCACTCAGATTATTGAAAACAGATCCCTGGCTTCCACTCGTCAATAAGCACTCAGTCATTTCAACGTTTTGCCTATTGCAGTTTGTTAGCGTTTCCTGCATATGCCAACAGCGTTAATATACTATAAATAATTCAACCTCACTTTTCTCATTTGGATTGGTCAATTAATTAACTCATGAGCATACCCAGATAGTTACAGCTCATCTCTGGCTCTGGGGGCGAGGCGAGAGGGTTGTCTCTGCAGATGGAGCTGCCTTCCCTGGCCCTGGCCCCAAGCAAGGGCTGTCACAGCTGCTCCAGTTGGCTCAGCCCAGCCTGTGGGGCACCACCTCTGCCCATCTCCTGCAGCTGTGGGCAGAGCACGTCGCAGGGGAGCAGTGCTTAAGGAGGGGGATCACAACCTTTTGGCAGCAGCAGAGCTCCCTCAGACCCCATAGAGCATGCGGAAATAATAATGCCTGGCTGGCTGCCCATCCAAACTGGCTCCTTCTATTTCACGCTTGGGATTGCGTGTCCTTTCCCTGAGACCATCAGTGCTCCCTGTTAACACCATCATCATCAAAATATATATCATCTCTATCAGCCAATGCTTGATTTGGGCTGGCATCAGTGCAGAGTAAGACTAAGCCAAGGTACCTCAAATCCAGATAAACTGTTTTCTGCCTCTAAGATGTCACATTCCTGGTCAGGCCATGTTTCATCTGCCAAAAATTTGCTACCTCTCCTGTTTCAGTGTCCACCAGAACTGTTCTAAGCATCTCAAAAGGGCATATAGTCACCTTTAAAAGCAGGCTGAACCCCCACTGTCCCCCCCACGCACCCCCTCTGATTTTGGCACCAAATACCAAGGATGACACTTGGTTATAACTAGACATGGGGCACAGATAACACCTCCTGACCGACCTCCAATAAAAACCTAAGCTACTAGGGTTCAGGGGCTGTATTTGCAGTTGCCAAAAGAGATGTGGTTGCTGAAAACCCTCCTCAGGTTTGAAAATTTCGCTTGATACCGAGAAGACATTTTTGCCATCTTGTTGCCTTTTCTACTGAACTTCTCTAGATGGGTGTTCAAGCAGGAAACTTATTTGATAGCTGAGTGACTCGCCCAGGAGTCCACAGACCAGCAATGATAAGCATGCCAGCATTGCCTGGCTGGGCTTTGGAATTCCATGCTTAAATTCTCCAGTCACCGGATTTTATCAACTTCGCAGTTTGGAAAGTGTTGCTGAAACCTCACCACATTCTGCGGGTTTACTGGAGAAGCTCTGACACTCCCACTGCTGACTTGTGCAATGGTTTTTTAACTCAGTTCTGTTTTGGAGAATGAGATTTTCGTTTTGGAGAATGGTACGTATTTCTCTGTGCTTTGACAGGCAGAACAGAGTAAGCGCCTCTGGATGGCCCTGTCCCACCTGCTTCACTGTCACTTTTCTGTGTTTGTGGTAACTTTCAGTCTTTTCTCACCTTCCTCAGCTGGTCTCAGAAGTCACTTCTCTGCCTCACTGTATTTTTCATTAAGATGAACTTCACAACGTATTTAATTCTATTTATTTTCACTGAGCAAATTCCAGCCCAGACCCAAATCTGTTCCTCCCTCATCCTACAATGGCCAACAACATACGTATATTCAAGTTTACTTTTCTTTTTTTAATGCCTGTGCCATGAAGTACCTATTATTTCTCATCACAAGCACTCAAACTATAGCCATTGTTGTTCCCGACTACAATCTGCTGCTTGTATCAGGTTTGCAAGGGGAAGGATGCTGCAGCCCATACAAATAGGAAGCCATGGGCTTTTCTTTCCCCCTTCAGCTGTGGCAGACCTGCCCAGCTACCTTTAATTAGTGATTCTTCTGTTTTACACATGCTGTAACTCTAATAATCAGCTTGTCTAAGCTTTGTAGTATTTGCAGGCATGTGATGATGTTTTGATTTACTCAAGTCACTCGTAAGACAAATGGTGGGTTGCACATGAATGTATCTTTCTGATCTTTGACCCACTTATTAATTCTTGGCTCTGACCATATGCATTTAAGTGGTTATAGTACCATAATATTTACCTTCTGTATTTAAAAAATAATGGCGTGCATATCGAGCCATTGCATACACATTTTATACAATATTTCTAGCTATTACCAGGACATAGCAGAGCTATAATAAATATCTTAGAAGTACTCTGAACATATATAAAAACATGTATTCTTCAAGTTGTGTAGACTTCCACATTTAACCACAAGAGCACTGTCCCTCCTGTAGCCAGGAAGAGGAGATACTATATTAAGTTGCTGAATTTTCCTCATGGTGCTCTTTCATTACAGTCATAACTACAGTCCTCTGCATTTAAATCAGGTTAGAGGCTCCCAGTCTGTAAACCACAAATGAGCACTCTCCACCCCCCCTTGCTCTCTGCATTTGCTTGATCACTTGCAACCTCTGCTCTTCAGATGAGAGGAAGCCCCTTATCCTATTGTGCAGCAGGTCCCTGCAGGTCCTTTGAAAAACCAGAGGAATCAGCATAAAAGGATTCCCACAAAGAAACTAGCTGCTAGAAGTTGCATTCATTTCCCTTCGCTCCCATTGTCTCTCAAATGCCCCATCTCAACTTTTATCCACTTATTAAATTTTTTTATTTTATCGTCCCATTTTTTTGAGTGCTAAGATGCCAGACTTGCTTCTGCATTTGTATTCTCTCTAGCTTATTCCCCCTTCTCTTTTTTCCAAGATTATCTTCGTCTTCTGAATGGAAAACTGAGAGTTTGCCTTGGAACCTCTGGTCTTGCCACAGGAAACTTGAAAAAGCTGACAAATTCTTTGGTTTAGAGCGCTGGGAAACCCACATCTCTTAAACTACCATCCTGCTGGCCAAAGTTCATTCCACAGAGCACAATTCAGTGCCTGAGTTCTTCATCTCTCCATGGTTTCTAGGAGTCATCTCAGGCATATCTCAGTTCTGACCACTGAAATCCATCCACAGCAACCTCCTAGCACTTATCTCCTATCACATACATGATAACTGGCTTTTTATTATAGTTATTTTTCAGGAGTTAACATTGACTGGAAGCTGTCCTGCATGACATATTTATTGCATCTTATTATACTGTAGAGAAACTAAAATGCAATTTGAAATTCATTTTATTTTGGGTCTTGGCATCTTCAACATCTCTCATTCTTTGAGAGAATTTCTGGAAATAGAAATGCATTGAACTAACTTGGAATTCACCAACAGATCTGGTAAGCTAAAACTGTTTTTTCATTAATCAGGAATAATTGTTTATCTCAATGATTTACCTTGCCATATTCTCAAAATGCAAATCTTCAAGCATCCAGGTTCTCTCTCTATTTTAGGAGACAGAGAATTTTCTATGGTGTCACATGTTGCTTACCTGAGTCAGCCTCCTGTGCTGTGGTATGCCTTTGGCACAGGTCCTAGCTCCACGCTGAATCCACAGTGGTTAAACATCTTTAGAATCAATGCAGTCTTATATTAGATTTCAAGTCACATATTGGATCCTGATATGGATTCCACTCCCTAACCCTGGTGCAAGGTGTGACAGAGGTGTAATCCTGTGTTAGGGCTAAGCCTCAGACTCCCTATACTCAAGACAGGAGTTGCAGCAGACAAGGTGGATGAAGTCTGAACCAGAACTGCATCCACAGGCAGGCAGAGTTACTTGCATTAACATTGATAGTAAAGAGGGCAGGTAGATGTTGCACTGTAGAGAGGGACTGTAGCCACATGAGAACATATCTTCAAATGACGGGTACCCTGCATGCTCAACAACTTGTTTTGAGCATGTCGAGAGCACCCGACTTCCAGTCTTTCAGTACAAAGAGTATAATTTGGCCTTAACACTGCACTGAGACTCCCCTACTCAGGGACTCTACTGCAACCACAATCTATAAACCCCTTCAGACCCTGTCTCTTGCATCCCTTAAGCCAACGCCTGCACTGTAGTTTATCTAGGCAAAACTCTTCATCATCTAAGCTGCTTGCATAATTTTATTCTCTGTTGGGCACAACACAGCAATCATTTTGCTGCTCTGAAGAGCACCTGCTAAACTGAAATTATTCCAGCTGGAAGTCAGCATTGGCATCTGAGTCCAAAAACAATCAAATTGTATTTTGTTGTTATTATTTCAAACCCAAGGTGCAGTGCAGACAATGTTAGCAACACAGCAGTTTTTTTTAAAACTCTGACTCTGACTGGGAGGTCTGTGCCAGGCCTATAAGATGTGCAATGCCATTACATCAACTTTCCCTATTTCTGGGAATCAGCACATTCCCCATGCTAGTCAACACCTAACAAATCATGTGAAGGAAAGGCCCTCGAGCATGCTTTACTGTAGAAGAGCAACACGATCTAATTTGTCTTTTATTGAGATTAAACCCATTCTCAGTACAAATAGCAAAACCTCTCTTACAGCTGGAGCACTGCCTGGCATTACTGCTGGCCACGGTTAACCTGAAATCAATTTGTAAACACCGTCCCTAATTGGGTCCAGCAAAACAGATTAGGCAGTAAACGATAACTGGCCACCTTCTATTCTTCACATCCCAGGAGAACTGCATTTTTCTCCCCTGCATCCCCTCTCTTCCCCCTTTTACACATTCACAAACACCCCAAGCAGCTGGGTATCTACTCGGAGCGCCAGAGCCTTGCGCTTACGCAGGGGAGTGACATCCCCGGCTGGCAGCAGGGCGCACACTGCCCTCAGGCAGCGCGAGATGCCAACATCAAAACATGCTTCAGTTTTCTCTCAGAGCCGTGGCAGGAAAGTGCCTTTCCCCCTGTGCTGCCCGCAGCCTGTCACGCTAATCTCGCCTTGCACCAAAGGGCTCCCGTTGCAAGGGCCACACTCTGCCTGCACTGCCCGTCCGCCCTCCTGTACAGAGCTCACAAACAACCGATGACCTAGAGTAAACATCCAGACATGTGCCAAAACAACAATTCGAGCTGTACTCTTCCTACAGTCTCCCTTTTGCAGGTAAGATAAGATGATACTTTGCTTATTGTATGTATGATACATCGATTAAAGGCTTTCAGGCAGCATTGGTCCTGACTCAGGCATTTACCCCTGCAGCATATGAACTGTAAAATTCTACTCACCCTATTTTTCTTTAGGATAGTTTACATAAGGTATTTTAAAAGATGCTTTATAGCCTTCTGGCTGTCTAGAAACTGAACTAGGATCTATACCAGTAGTCCTATGGCAGCAATCAAGTCATAATCAAGGTTGGAGAAGAGTACTGAGATAACTGTGACCATTCAGCAAGAACTAGAATAGCCTATGAAAAAAAAAAAAAACAACCAAAACTCCTCCAGCTCCATGCACCAATAGCTCCAGAATGGTGGTTTCACCGCTTCTAGATCGTGAAGGCCCAACACTCACGCACATGCTCTGGGTGGCTGGTGGTATGATGAACGTTCACACCCACAACATTTACATCCACGTGAAACAGGATGACAGGCAAAATCATGGTCCTCTCACATCTAACAGCTAGGCTACAAGGCATCAGGTTTCCAGATGTGCCCAAGGCAGGGCAGTCAGCTGGTCTGAGCCCAAACAGTTTTAGGGCTCCCTCAGGTTGTACATATGTTGACCAAGATGATGTGGTGGCCATTTCCCACATGGCTTGGGGACAGTCATTCTGAAGAACCTGGAGGCCATTGTAACTACTGAGCAAATTAAACCTCAGAGAGATATAACTAAAACACCTTTCAGCCTAGCACGGGCTGACCACATGGAGCAGCAGGGGCAAGAGGGCAACCACAGCCCTCCTATTAATTCACTTTCCAATCACTGGCAACAGCACTGGAAAATCACTTGTTTCTAGTGCAGCACAGTGTAAACCTACAGCTTGCTAACTGAATTAATGAGTTTTAAAAAATAAGTAAAATAATTTTTTCTAGCACCTCATTTTTTCCAACCACTGGATAAGCATAAGACATTCAACGGATATGTTCATATTTTCAGTGTTGCCTCAGGACCCAGATTTTTAATATTGTGTGAATGAAACAAATTAAAGTTGCATGATAGTTTTTGAATATGACATTTGCAGTTGTACAATGTACTCTCCACAGAGAGAAGGCAGATTGTCTCTCAGGTAGAAGTGGTTCAGGTACCATACACATCACTGTGCATTTTGCTGAACCATTCTGCATGCACTTTTGCATTGCCTGTGTTTCCCTCTCTCTCATTTTTGCATGTTTCCAGGAGACTCCCTGCCATCACACTCAAAGTGACTAGTATAATGGAGTATCTTGTTGAAAGAAAAAGGTGTTTCCCTGTCCCTTCTTGATCAGAATATTCTGACCAGACCTTTAGCTTCCCCAACTCTGTCTAGCTAAAGGCAGTTTGAATATCAGGGAGCAGAAAACACCTTCTTAGCTCTCCTTTTGACCCTCCCATGTCAAACTCCTTTTGGTGCAGGCAAGGAGTTGGTTAAATAACCTGATTTTGGCAGATCTCTGCTCAGTGTTCAGTGCTAAAAGGAAAAAAAAATAAAATCAGTCACCAAAACCAGGTGCCCCCTCCAGTCTCCAGGTCTGGGACAGGGAGGCCTAAAGGTAAACTCTTATTTGAATTCTAGACTCCTTCAAGAAAAAATAAGAGTGCTTAGAAGACAGAAGCCTATCCAAACTATGGATAAGCTATTTGTCTTCTTAGCTGTTTATGCTCCATTTAAGCCAATGTTTTATTGGGTTAACCTCTATTTGACCCAGTGGAGGGACAAGTTGTTTTCCTTGAGCTAGTCATTAGCTCAACCGTAACTGATATTCCCAAGGAGAAACTTCATTTAAGTTGAAAAAAAGAAAATCAATGAACAGATGACCTCAGGACTAATGAGCATGCTGAGTTCAGTCCCTTTCCATAATCATTCCTTCCTTGAAGTCCGGGTAAAGAAAAAGAGAGAGGGGAAAAAAAGGTGGGAAGGGAAGCATTTATGCACTTACCTGTGAGAATGCAATCCCAAAAGCCACTCCAGCTATGATTCCCATATTTGTCTCCATAAAACTGGTCACCAAGTCATAACAGCCCTGAAAAACAAACATAATTACTCCTTGTATTGACCTTCCCTGCCACAAATGCATACATACAAATTTCTCATTTAAAATGGACTTGGGCTAGACAATATTTTTGCTGTAATTTCCAACAATGTCACCTTTTTATTTAATAGCAATTCTGAGTGAATGATGCAAAGTGGTGGCAAAACCAGTTCTTTTTAGAAACAAATGTATTTCAGTACTTTTAAAAGCTAAATGTGATGTTGCATTCATTTTATAAGTCTTATTAAAGAAAGTGAGCTTGCATTGTTTTTAAAAAAAGAATATAGCTTTGACCAGAAACCAAACCAGTAACAATATAATGTTATAATACAATACAGGTGTCAAAAATGAATAAATGATGCTGATTTCTTAATACTTCAGATATTTAATACAAGCATGCTTCAGGCGTCCAGTGAGGCATTCTGATTGCCTTCACCTGTCAAAGGACACCAGGCAAGGTACTGAGTAGTATATAACTTTAAACCATGTAACAAAGTTATTGAGGATTTTGTATGAAATTTCTTGGTTTGTTTGCTCTTGGACATAAAATTCCCTGTCCTGCTCCCCAAACCCAATTTTCTCTCTGTAGCTCAGACCCTGACTCCATCAGCTGACTTGTGCTTCAATTCACATCTCACACTGGGGCCAGAAGATTCATACACATTTCTGCTCTTCTCTTGGATAGGCTTTTTCTGAGATGTCCCCCTCAGTATGATAATTTTCACTATATTTCTCCCCTCACCTACTCTACCCCTCAAAAAAGCATTTGAAATTAGCTTTCCTAGTTTGTGGTGCCTAAATGAATCTAAACAAGTGACACAAAACTTGAAGAAAAAAAAGAAAGATAACATCTATTTTTTCTTTCATTACTAACCCATTTGCCCACACAATCCAAAGCCACTTCTTAGTCCCTTTTGCCACGCTTCCTCAAATGACCAGCACCACTCTCAGCTTAAGGCCAGTCCCAAGGCTACTTATAAGGTTATAACTTTATTCACTTTATCAGAAGTTGGAAAAAACAGAAATAACAATGAGTTCCCTTTCCCAGTTTGGACTCCTGTCCTGTAAGAGAGAAGAGTGTCCACATTCCCCCTCCATTCACACACCTCTCACTTCTGCAAACACTCTAGGAACTCTTTATGTGACCTCAGAGCATTAGATGCTTGTAAAAAATGACAGCTAGAAGGAAAGGACAATGTCATTTGTTAGAGACAGGCCATTTGTGAACTAAATTCTATCATTTCTTTAACCTCTTTTACAATATCAGAAGACATTTTATTTAATCCTCAGAGTAATGAAGTGGTAAACCTAATAGTAGCTGAGTACCAGCACAGCTGTAATTCATTTCTGAAATGTTTAAGTGTACATATTAATCCTTAATTTCATTTTACAACAGTGTACAGTAGGTCAGACTCAAGCTTGCTTATTTAACACATCAAGCAACTATAGCTGTGTGTGTCTTACATGTTACGAAATGAGATTAGATTTCTCAAGCAGTGCTTTCATTCTGTCTGACATGGCTTAACATTCTCTCTCTTCTGAAATATGTTCTGTTCAACAGTCTTCAAGAGATGCAACATCTAATAGCAATGGTAATTTGAGGGAGACAGAAGATCTCGTTAAAAAAACATGCAAGTGAGAGAGTTTTGATCACTTTCCTCATTTGACGACTATGCTTTCCCAAATCACAATAATCTGTTTCCTGAAGTACATTGCATACATACGGCTTAATTGCTCAGTCCTTACTGTGCATGGAGTGAGAGTGCAAGAATCACCCGAAGAGTTGCATATATAGTACAGAAGTATGTGAAGCACTGTGTGCGCACATCTGGGTGCTGATTCAGAGGACAGAAGTGACAATTTAACAAGTATCCGAACATTCTTGACTCCACACATCTGTTCCTTTATTTAGAGAGAAGTAGTTCTTGAGGTTCGGTGGTAATGAACTCTGAAGATTAAAAGCACTATATGAACATTAATTAGCTAATCCTAATGACAGCTCTTAAAGCTAAGTATTAGTCCCATCTGAGATGTAGAAACAGACAGAGAGACTAAATGATTTACCCAAGGTCACTACGCAAGTTAGTGGCAGAATTGGCAAAGAAAATCCAGGAATGTTGTCTTTTAGTCCTGCAATTAGATCATTAGTTTAATCCTCTTTGGCTAATTCATCACTAGTTCTAATAAACTGCTAGTAATTTGATTAGCTCATAGAGAACTTGTCTTACTGATAGTTTTGCAAGATCCACTAAAACGATGTATTCCAAATACACCTATCCACAGGACTGGTAACAAGGGTCTTGCACGACACAGACAATATGTATTTTCCTTTTTCTCCAACACACAGAGAGCAAAGTGCCTATTTCCAAGATGAGCAAGGGGCATGGGTCAGAGGCAATGACGTTTGCTTCCTATCTGAAGTGAAAGCATAGGTCCACACAACATTTCCTCCTGCTTGCTTTTTATTCCCATGCTCCTTTCAGAAACATACCACCTTGTTCAAACATTTGGGACAACTCCAAGATCTCACAACTGCTAAATAGAAATCTTTACAACCTTTGACTACAAATGGCTATCTCAGAAAATGGGACACAATGTTGTAGGATATCCAAACTTCCCCTAGGTAATTAAATCAAGTAATTAAGTCAACTGCTTCCTGAGGAATCAGCAGTCCTTTTCTGTCAGGTGACTCATGCATTTGACAGGAGAGCAAGGAACAAGCATGGCTGGAAGTGAGTTACCAGCCCTGGACAAGCACAAGCTCATTCATCCTTCAGCTGCTTCCTACAATTCAGCGGGCATCCTTTGCCAAGAGGAACTTGCAAGTGGACAGGGATTTCTCTGTGCATGCAGAGCAAGCCTGGCACTCTGGGGAAACACCAGATTGGTGCTGGGAATGCAAATGGCACCTGCTCAGTTACGCAGCCAGGCAAGGTTCAGAGTGCGTGTCCGTTCTGAACTGAAAAGGTGGGACCTGCTGGTAGAATACCAGTCACATCAGACACCTTTCCTGCTGGGAAGGTGGGCAGAAGCAGGGGCTCAGGATGGGCTGTGCAGGAGGCACTCTGCCTGCAGTGGATGCTGGCTGTACTGCACATCCCCTAGATCCTTCTTGCCACTTCTGCAAAACCTGAATGTTACTACAAGTTCACGAAGCGCAACTGAGTGAAGTGGCTCATCCTTCATACCCATGCAACCCAGCAAGATTACTTTGCTGGTGGCGACTGTGTTTCTTAACGGATGGATGTCATTAATGTTCCACATCTGTCTGCAACAAGTGGCTCACATTAAACTATTACAGAAAAGAAAGGCTTAGTAGAAAATAATCCTCTAGTATCTTTTTTTAACATATGTTAGAAAATGTTGTCCACTAGCCTGGTTTTCAAAGAAAGATATTTCAGGCGGTGCTCAGCCAACACTCCAACCTCCTGATTCACAGGTAACTGAGGTGAAACAGACAGAAACAGAGGACAGAGAGGCATTTTCATATTTCCCCTGTTATCTACTCAGGACTTTTATTTATTTTTTTTAAATTCAACTCTGAAAACAAAACAGAAGAGAAAATAATCCTTAAGTCTGACTAAGCCATGTTGCAACTTAACATGGTGATTTGGCCACAATATCATTCTTTTTATCAACAAACTATTGCCTCTCTTGCAAATCTCAAGTGAGACAGAAAGAACTGATGATGCACTAGCACTTAAAGCAATAACCTGAGCTGTATTTCTGCTGTGCAGTGTCTGCTATATATGCTGCATTGTTTTACCTTTATTCCTCCCTTTCTTTGTGTTTTCTTTATTTTTATTCTCCAATTATTCCTTTTCTTCCTGTTTTCTCAACCTGCTTTCCCAACCCTATTCTGTTTCCCCAACTTGCTCCTTCAGGTGACCCCAGGGGAGGGGTCACTTTGGCCGTGCTATACTTGCAGCAGCACACATTCAAAGATTTTAAGAGTCACTGTAAATGTACCAGCCAACCACAGCGCTTGTTGTCAATTACCCATGTTTTCGCTTCAGGATGACAGACTCCAGGACTGAAATTACTGTTTGAACATAAGCAAGAGCAAAGCCTGTCCTTCCTTCCACCTAGCTACATCTTTGTCCTCAACAAAACCCTACAGCATTCAGGAGTGAGCAGAGAAGCAGAAAAGTGCTGACCAACCTAACCCTCAAGGGCAGTCGAGCACACATGCCTGTCCCGGCCGGTGTTGCTTCTGTGTGCAGTGCCATACCTCAACCTCTGCTGTGAGGAAGGGGAACAAATACACTCCTCATCAGAAATGTCGCTGCACCTGGTCATTTGAGAAAGGCCACCTTAAAGGATTTGAAAGTAAGATGGGGGGCAAAGCCAATCCTTACCATCACTCCAGCCCAATACACACATTATCAACCAACCATTTGAAACAAAATGCCACTGTAAGCAGCCATACGCTCCACTGGTGTACTGGATGGTTTCATAAAAACTGCCTCTGGCACAATGTTACTTGGTACCTTCTGGTTTACTTTAGTGGCAGCCACGGTCATGTTGCGCAGATCCTGAGTATTACAGTCACTGGAGTTCATGCAACAGCTTGTAGGGATGCCGTGTTTGAAGAAGTAAGGGCTGGTGCTCCAGTTGGTGTAGCTCTGAATGCCACAGCAGCTCAGCTATGAGGAATAAGAGGCAGATTTGAAACAAACAAGCAAACAAATCAGAATTAAAACTAGTACAGATTCATCACTGCCCACTTAATAAGCTCATAATAAAAATACAAACAGGTTGTTTCCAGTTCTGGAAAGCAGACACCACCCCCTGCCCCATTTATCACAGAAGTATCAGGAATGTCATTTACAAAAGATCAGAGCAGACAACCTACTAAAAAAAAGGCATTTTATGAGCACAGCTATTATTTCTGACATTTGACCAAGGTCCAGCCATAAAGGTATCTTTTTCAGTTGAAAGTCTGTTGGGGCTTTTTAAATTTTTTTGTATCCTTTGCTTATTTATTTATTCAATTAAAGATGATCCTGGAAATTCAAGAAAGAGCCTCACAATGCAGTCAAAAAAATGGCCATAAAAAACCCAAAGCATTACAAAGAATTACATGTAACACATACAGGGTCGAACTAGTTTAAATTGCTAAGGTGAAGCAAGCCTCTCTAACTCACCAAAATAATTTCTAGGAAAATTCACTGAGCCATGAATAGAAGGAGCCCATATGTTCATACAGTGTGTCTACGAAATCAGCTGAAAAACTCTAAGTTGGGAAGGATGTTCTGCTCTAGATGCTAAGCTAGAAGACAGTCACTCAAAGATATGGAGTACGAGCTGAATTTTCTGCATGAAAAGGGCTTATAAATGCAGTTTCTGTAAAAACAGAGCTACAAATGAAATTAACATTTTGCTACGACAAAAACACTGAACAATTACTCAAAACAATTTAGTTTAGCCAACTCCAAGGAATCAGAAGTTCAAAATACAGGTTAACATTAGGCAAATAGACAATTTGATGGCAGATTATACTCAGTTTAGAGCAGTCCAGTAATCTGCTAACCTGGAGAAGTCAGGTTAGAGGCACAGTTTCAAACACGCTGAGGGGTCCAACATAATAGTTTTAATTTCTAAAGAAGATCTAGAAGTCATCAATACAATTACATTAAAATATCCGTTCAGCAAGTTACAATCATACAAAAAGCAAACTGGCTCATAGAATGTATTGTGAGCTGAAGGGATAGCTTCTTGCTATTGTGCAGTTTCCAGTAGGATTCTAAATGTGAATTTTATTGCTCTGTGTTGTAGTTGGTGGACTTGGTCCCTTGTGGTTGGCATCTCCAACTAGTTTGGCCATGCTGTGGCATTTGCTCATGCCCTGTGCCCTGCTGGAAGGCAAGGCAACTTCCCACTGCCCTGCTATCACACCCTGTGGGTCAGAAAGGCTCTTCCACCAAGAACGTAATCCATCCCTCCAGCATGGCCGGAGAACAGCTTTCATTGCTGACCTTAGCAGCACATTTGCCCATCCCCTTTTCCTCTGGAGAAAATACACTCTGTTTCTCCCCTTGGCTCACTAGGTCTCCTTTGCCAGCCTCTCACTGTACCTGTGAAGAGAACTGCTGCAGTTTATCAGTGATACAGCATGCTAGATTATAAAATCTTGTCTCATCCAGCACAAATTTACAACATTTCATTATTGACAGATTCTGTTAAGAACAAAGTGTGTTCTTCAGGGATAAAACTGGCCCCTAAACCTAATTCAAGATCTGGACCAACAACAAGCAAGTAGGACAGGCTTTGTCTTTATTAGATGGATGTTCATTAAAACTTAAGCATCTTGGACAAGCATGTCAGTTGAAATACTTTTTCTTCAGATCAGTTTTGCCAGCCTCTAATTTTGCAGGCAATATACAGCTTACAGATTGAGACATCCACACTTCATGTTCTGTGATCAAATCCGAACGTATGCTTTGTCTCTCTTTATTTATTAATTTTTAATATCCAGTTTTAGACTTACACTTTCCTGTACGTTATCCACTGCATGGCTCCGCTCATCGTTCTTGTTGTAATTCTGGATTGCTTCAGTATATGTCCTAAGGAAAGTATCCTTGATCTATGAGGACGAGTTAAAAAACAGCTCATGTGAGCAACAAAAAGCATAACATCTGAAGCAGTTTTCACAGGTAGCAAATGCATTTCCAAATCTAACAGGGCACCCAAACTAGCCCTTCTGGCTCATTTTTAAGTGTGTTTTCTGAGCTGGCAGAGCTCCCTCTTAACTCTCAGGAGTCATTCATGCCATTTTTCAAGTGAGGTCTATCAGACATAGAAAGAAAACTACCCCAGAAAACAGCTACATTTTAAAAACCAGAAAATGACTTAATCTATAAGAAAGATATCCTTTGATGCTTTTTCCCCAAACACTTTGTTCCAGAACTAAGTCTGAAGGAGACTGCGTGCTTCTCTCTGCTCATGGATGCCTGGTGGGAGCTGAAGCTTGGTGACAGAAGTCAGTGGCATCAAAAGAAGACATGAATCCCCTGATGAGGCAGCAGCCCTTGTCCCCAGCACCAAAGGTGTTTGGGTAAGGAACAAGAAGTGTCTCAGCTGGAGAAGACCAGGGATATCACTGGGAAAGGCACTTTGACTGGTTGGTAAAGGGGCTGGGTAGCAGACGGTTTGGGCAACCCACATGGCTGTGACCTTCACAAGAGACTGTGACCAAATGGGAGCAGCAGCCTGAGGCTGCCACAGGTTAGGACAGATGAAATGGCAATGCTCAGCAGATGGACAGGTATTTCAGGATCAAATTAAAAACTATCCACCACTTGCAAGGGTAGACACCAGAAAAGCCTATAGCAAGGGAAATCTCATGTCAAAAGAGGAGACTAGAAAACCAGTTAATAAAAAGAGAAGAGATATGGAGGGTCTCTGGAGTTGTTCTGCTTCAGCACTAATGGCATGTAGGTCCATGGACTTAAAGCTGGAGATAGACCTGATTACAGTGGATAAAGCAGAAGTGCTACTACAAATCTAGATCATCAAGCTTTTTTAAGCTTCTTCCTGTCCCAGTTTCCTACCTCATTCTATTTCTAATCTCTCCTTACTCTCAGGATAGAAACAAAATCCCACCTCACTCCCTTCCCTCCCCGCCCCCCCCCCCCCCCCCCCAAAAGAAAAATATTTACAAAACATTGAGTCTGGTCTGATGTGGAAGTGCTCTCTGCCTTATATAAACAAGCACTTGCCTAGCTGAAGAAGCTGTGTTTAAGAAAAGTATTTGATCGATTTTGCAGCCCTCAGCATATGTAAAAGAGCAAAGATCTTACATGATAGACACAGGAAAAATGATAGTTCCAGAGTAAATTACCAGGCAGCTGAGGACAAGAGCTTTGTCTAAATCCCTTCATTTGGAATTGCATCAGTTTTTAAGAGCTGTACATGTTATTGTTGCACATCAGCCACATCCCTGGAGATGTGTATGGAGCTGCCGAGCTCAGCGACCTACACATTCTCCACGGTCCAGAGAACTCCTCAGCAGCTCCTGCCCAGGGAGGCACTGCCATATGCAAACTCGACCCATTTCCACCTACCTCGTGGCGAAACACAAACCCTGAAATGCCAGCCACTAGCTCAGCCAGGAACACCAGGGACAAGAACATGGCATACTGAAAACGAAGGAGGCAAGAGAAGTCAGAATGTGACAGGCTTTTGTCTCAGCACACATACTGCTCTGTTATCACATAAAATTTAAATTTCTGCTCTAGGCACCCTTTAAAGATGTTAAGAAACCACAGGTCTTTTGGAGCAGATATGTAGGTTATTACCTGAATATATTATATATGTTTATACAACTCACAGATGGTATGTATTGTCTAATTACTGGCTTTTCTGACATTTCTCTTCCCACATTTCTTAGCGTTCTCACATCAATTAAAACACACTCACATGCCAGAGATGGATACAAGTCACTCAGGTTTTGATCTTGCAGTAAGGAGTACAGACAGACCCTTCATGTTTGCATGGCACTC
This sequence comes from Strix uralensis, assembly GCF_047716275.1. NCBI lineage: Eukaryota > Metazoa > Chordata > Aves > Strigiformes > Strigidae > Strix > Strix uralensis. The sequence goes on from NC_133973.1 coordinate 42,422,507, forward strand.
TGCTAAAGTAAATAAGCTTCCCCAAGTGTTTGGTTTGTGTTTATCTCACTGTTAGACTGGGATTTGCTGCCTGATTCCTGAAGTTTCTCCAATGAATGAACTGAACCACTGACTTAACTAGAAATATTCTCACAGTAATACTAGACAGATGCCTCAAATACTTTGCTGAGCCAAGGCCCATGTTTGGCTTTAGGAGCAGCATTTGGATCCAGAGCTAAATAAGCCTTGAAAACAGCACTTTCAGTGTAGACACTCACAGAATATTAAAAATACATCCAAGCAGAAATAAAGAAGGCAAAGAAAAAGATGCAAAGTGGGATGGTAAAATTTGAAGTTGGGGCTTAATCTTCTGGAGGGAAAACTACCTTTTTTCTCCATGTGCTAAATAACAGTTAATTTAAAAAGGAAACATTTTAAATTAAATTCAGTCCTAGCAGGATTTAGTGGAAAGATGAAAATTTATTTTTAATGGAAGGTTATTGGGGAAGGGAGGACAACAGTAAAGGCAGAACTAGAAAAATCTTTTTCTCCAGTTAATGCAGCTGTCAAATCACTGCCTGTATTCTGTTCAGGAGAGAAAGAAAGTTTTGAAATATGTCTCACATGTACAATGGAAATAAAACCATATGCTTGGATAGCACATGCCACTGTTAGTGGCATACCTTTAAAAGTTACACAACTTACAGAGCAACTAGTAGAGCCTGATTTCCTATGGATTTATATCACCATTCACCTTTATCCCTTTCCTATCTGGACTGCAGTAACTCCAACAAGCCTCTACATGCACCCTGACAGCACATCACCAGCAAGAGACAGCAGTAGTGCACCTACGACAGTGTTAGGTACATGACGACTGGCCACCAGCATCTACCTGCTGACTGATCTGCAGCTGCCACCTCTCCCTTACTGTGCCATCAGTTGAGGAAATTAACTCTCTTTAAGATGTCCTTTTTTAAAATTCAGTTCAAACTCGAGAAGAATCATCCATCTCCTTAGCCCCAAAATATTGCAGCAGGAGATGCTTTGTACTGTCAAGCCTTTTTCCACTATCTTAGGGCTTCACAAGTGCTATTTCCACCCTCCAAACCATTACACATATAGGATTTTGCTCCTGAATATTCCTAGAAATACAGTTTATCATATAGGTTTGTTTAACCTATAGTTAACCTATAGTTATTTTGCATTTTAAGGTAGGCTGAAAAACTCAGACCAGAGAAACTTAGAGACAGAGAGGTTAAACTAGACTGAGACACAGCTGCTGTACCTCTGCTTAGTCTACCTCGAGTCCTTGCTACTTTTGAGATGAGGACAAACATACCATACAGAGCTTTGTCTTCTGGGGCTGACTTGGTTTAGTCTAGTGAATGTTAGGAGAAAAAGAAAGGCTGGTCTGCTTTTAGAAAATATCAACTATTTTTTTCCATAGATTTCACATCAGGGTATTAAAATGACCCCTTTAAAATATACTTCAAATGAATTTCACATTTATGATGTTTTGGACATTTTTAAGATTGTAAATATACCTATCTATATGGCTCACAGAAAAACAGAATGATTGTAGAATTATTCACAGAGTAATTAATTCATCAGCAGCATTTCACCCTGCTCCCAAGCACACATGGGCCTGTACAATGTGTGGTAGCAAAATTCATTCATACTCAATCAACAACTGGTTTTGGCAAAGATTTTTTTTCCCATTCTTTGTTCAAAAGACACACGTGTTGAACATTAAGATCAATAAAATCTAGCTTATGTGCCTAAAAAACCACATTAACATCTGGTGAAGCTTGGCAGGTGGTGGTGGTAATCCCAATACATCAACAAAATCTCTTCCCCTCTTGCTTGAGGCACTTCGGCATGCTTACCAGTTTCAGCATCCATGGGCTGCCACGGCAAGTGGCAAAGCAGCCAAAAAGCCCAAAGACAATGATTGTGGTACCCGTTCCGATGAGCACGTAGGGGGCATTGGTGGAGTTCTCAGCAATGAGAGAGATGTACGTGCCAAGGGTAAGCTTGCCCCAGACGCCGACTGCGAGAAGGATAACGCCTGTGATCTGCAAAGCAAGAGGAGAAAGCTGTCAGGAGGTACCAGGGAAGGCATCCAAATTCAGTACACAGTGATCCTGAAGAGATTCATTGGTGCTGTTGTGTTGGCAGAAGGAAGCCTTAAGTCTTCTACTAACTCCAGAGGGATGGACAGAGAAAATTAATTTCCAGCATCTGGAGATGTTACATTAAGACTGTCACTGGAGGACAAACATCTAGGACTAATCACCACAAAGCTGACGACTGCCGAGGGAAGACGCAGTGTACCACCTGCAGGAACAGGCTCTCTGCTCCTACAGCACACTGAGAGAGGTGGCTAACTCCATCACTCTTACCAAAAGCCAACAATCACCACCTCAAGCCTCCTGAGTTTTGCCACAAAAACTGCCTGAACCACAGAAACCTGCTGCTTGACGTCCCATCCTTCTTAATGCCAAAGTTTCTGGAAGATGAGCATCCCTGGTGGTGTATTACTCTGGCAAGTGAGCCTTCCCCAGGCTATACAGCAAGCGACTGCCCTTGGCTGCACAGAAGCTTTCCCCCCGACACGGTGTGGGAGGACACCAGTGGGCCCTGGGAGCACCCAGCCTCTTGCCCAAGACGTGCAAGCAGAAGCCACCACACTGCAGGGCAGCAGGGGCAGGCCAGCTCCCAGCACCAGCAGGGACACAGGGGTAGCCCAGGGTGTGCTGTATGCCAACACCGAGCAGTGGCCACAACAGGGACGATGCCTGCACCACCTGCTGATCCCTACCCGATGCTAACATCCCTGCTTCAAGACCGTACACACGTAACTCATTCCCACAGCATGACCAAAGGTGGGACATGAAGGGCCAGTCCTGAGTGCCAGCTCTGCAAACACTCCCCGAAATTCCCCAAAACTTCTTACTAGCTTCTCCAGGCCACTGATGAGGGGCAGGACCAGAAGAAATGTCCTGACAGTATTCTTTAGTTCACTTTCCAAGTTTTCTCTTGTGAACATCTTTATACTGCTGTGAAATCTTGCAATTCAATACTATTACACCAGGGTTGCCCTGCAGTTGTTCATGGAGGAGATCCTTGTTCACAGTTATGTTGCACCTAAAAAGTCCCAGCTGATCTACGTTGTAAGATCTTTCAGCTACTTTTCATACACGTTAATGTGAATTAATTCAGGGAAAGCCTTGTGAAAGGAAAAAAGCAGCTTTTTGGCTTTTTTACCTAGGCTGGCTCAAAAAGGACTATGCAGGGTGCACCCCCGTCACTGCCTTCCAGCTGTGCCTTTCCACCGTCTTGCTGCTCAGCACTAGAAGGCAAAGGAGCCTGTCCTCTGCTCGACCTGTGTCTGTGGCAGTGGCAGCAAGTGCTGCTCTGGTGCAGCATTTCTCCTTCTCCAGAGAGCAAACTACATTCAGCAGAACTGCTGAATAATCAGAGCCACCTAAGGAAAATACCAGGAGGAGGGAGGATACAAAATAGATGCTCTGAAGAAAGATACAGGGGAAGGGATGCAGGGAAAGAAACCACAGAAAGAGAGAATAAAGAGGGGAGACAAGACAGGCAAAAGCAAATTAACGTGTCCTCAGAGACAGGATATCCTTTCTATACTATAGAGAATGTAATCTCACCTAGCAATTTTGATACTTCCGAGCTCATCCCCTTCCTTTCCCCACACCTCCCAGAGCTGTAGGGAAGACATGTCCCCACCTGGCTCCCGCGCAGAGCACACCAGTGTGCAGCACTGCCAGGGAAACCCATCACACACCTCTGTCTCCCAAAGTCCCCCCCACTCTCCCTGATCAGCTGTGGCAGGCATCAGCATTTCTGTCACACCTTCGGGACAGGATTAGCAGGGATTTCTGCTCTCCTGCCCATGGTGACAATAGGAATAAATCCAGCTCCTGTCCATCTTTCAGTGAAACTGTGTGAAAAGTGCTGATTCCTTGCTCTTGTACCCCACCAACTAACAGCTGAATGTCAGAAAAATCACCAAGTAGCTTACCTACCCACAGGCATCAAATGCCTCCAATGAGTCTGGTCGCATCCACACGTAACACTGTCTTCACCTCTCTCCCCCTTCTCCCTAACAAAAGCTTTTTCAGAGGGCACAGATTAATCAGCAAAGTCCGAAACAAGCTGTGAGGGACTTGGAAATCTGCAGAACAACTTTTGGTTTCTTGTCTCCAGTTCGACAATGGGCTGGTTTCTGTGCCTGAGCTGATGACAGTTTTACCATTGTCCCCAGGGAGATGTAAAAGCAGCCTTCAATGCCAAAATGAACAAGCAGCTTCACATTTGAAAGAGAACTCAAGCCTTGTAATAAAAAGCATTTTTTGTCAGCTGTTTGAAACAATTACTAACCCTTTACTATGTGTTTTAAGAGTTTGGTTCCCCCTGTCTCAGGGGGGCCTATCCAATTTATGGTACATACAGACTTTGCAAAAAAAGAGGAAAGCCTCTCAATGGTTTATTCCCCTTCTGCTTCTTAATAGAGCTCTGATTTACATGTATTTAAGGAAATCCCTCAGTTTGTGGGGAGGTCTAAATCCCCAGCATGTTTGGCACTGTGCAGAGGGGATGGGATGTTTTCACAAAGACACACTGCAGATGCACCTCAGGTTGAAGCAGCGCTGGCTGGAATTCCATGCATGAAGAGGAAAAACTAGAAGACTTCCCTGCAAACTTTTTCATGACCTTTGTTTAACAGAGCGCGAGCAGTGGGTATGACTAACGCCCATCTCCACCCAAAGGCAAACCTTGTTTCCTTATTTTCAAGACACACTTCTCATTGTTATCTCTCTGCTCCATCACACAATCAAGGGAACAGTCAATGTACTGGCTTCTTGTTTGGTTTGGCTTTTAGGTTTGTTTTGTTTAAAAGCAGGAGGGACGAGGGTAGACAGAAGATCAGAACAGTGCTGGCCTGAAAACAAGGCAGCAGGAATACACACTGCTCCTGCCACTCAGCATGACTACACGCATCTTCTCCTACTCTACCTCTTGCCCCAACAGGCTGTGGAAATGAGCCCTGTATGGTTGTACCTGATTAACGAAGCAATTCCTTCACTTGACCTGAAACCACCATGACAGTCTAAACAGTCTAATTCTGTGTCCAGTGTGACCTGCAGGTCAGGCCCAATAGATGGGAGAGCTAGGTGATGTGGGTCCATTTACATCTGAAAGGTCTAAAAGGAAACTCAGAGCACATCCTGCAATGTACAGTCTCTCCCCAGTCTTCCCCACTCCCTTCATTCAGACCATGATCATATAGTTCAGTGACAAAACAGAAAATGATTAGGAAATCAAGATAAACAGTGGCAGATAGATATATGGATATGATAAATACATCTTCTCCTGGAGACATACAAAATATTTCAGATATCCTGTCAGAGTAGAGTGACCACAAGCCTTTCGACTTTTAGAGTACCCTTGAGCCAAGATTCACCACCCAGAGCAGCTTTATTTGTAAACACCTGCAACAGCCAGCACACATGGACCAACACAGCAGCAGTCTCACTTCACTGGACTTCTACAGAAAAACCTGGCTTTCGTATGGCCCCTCCAAGAATGAAGATTTGTCCTGGAAATGGTATGACAAAGACAACCTGTGCTAAAAGGGTAGCACAACCCCACTCCAGATCCTCAGCACACACAGAAGAAATGAACTGGCAGTTGCAGAACCTGCGATGCCCCAACTGAGACATCTGGAGCGGTACATAAAAACAAGCATTAGCAAAGGCAAAAACCTATTTTTGCTTCTAAAAAGTGACTACAGGAGAGATCCTGCCCAAATGTAAGGAGCTGTGGGAGAATTGTCAATAGGTGTTTTTTGGAGGGCTGAGACCCCCTTCCCCCCACAGCCCCTGGGGGGCAGAAGGTCAGAGCAGCCTCTCTGAGCCTCAGCCCTGTTTTATGCAATACCAGCTGTGACAAGCATCATGTGATGAAGGAAACCCTGGTTTACGCCACCTCCCTCAAGCATCTCTGACTTCATGTGTTGTTGGGTTTTTTGTTGGTTTCAAGCTCAGAGTCTGAATATGCACAGAGGCAGTCGATTGGAGAAAGGATGCATAGGGAAGGGTGGCCTAGATAGCTCAGCCATTTTCAAGATTTACCAGCTGTCATGTACCACACCACCCCCTGGCCCAGCGGCTAATGATGGGTCTGCCTCCATGGTGCAGTGCAAGGCAGGAGCTCCTGCACAGGCAGGAGGCCGAGGGGTGTCCTGCGGGCACGTTGATGCCCTCGGGGCAAGATTAATGAAGCCCACAGAGCAACTTCCAGGGCTGGGCTGGCAGTGCCCCGCCTCGCAGCTTGCATCGGGGAGCTTCACTCACTCATCGCCGTTGCTGGGACCCCTGACATGGAGACCCTGCCTTCCTAAAGCAGATCTCTGACCACCCCCTTTGTCACAGCGCTGGGTCCCACAGATGGTGGGGGGCCTGAGGCAGAGCCACCTAGGCTGCACACAACCAGAGCCAGATAGGTGAAACACACCCTCAGTGCTTACGGATGTAAAACTTAGAGCGTGGATGGAAAAAGCAAAGCTGTGATTATTACATGATGAAGTTATCCATCTTTTTGTGTTGTCCTGTCCTCTAGTGTAGTCAAGGGAAAGTAAAAAAGAAAAAAAACCCCGAAATACCAGGTATCAAGGCCTGTCACAAACATACACAATGCTCTGACTCAGAAAAAAGCTCTGACATTTCCTTGGACTTTATACAAACCTTGGTTTAAGCAGTGATAGCCCACACCTGGATTAAACAGTCCAAGCACGCATCCATCCCCAAACAGAAAATATCGTGAGAGAGAGATTCATGTCAGCAGCCAGGGCAGGCCTGGTTTATCCATGCTCAGGGCCAGTTCCTACTGCCATAACAAGCCCCAGAAATTCAGACATGTTTCGTGTCCACAAATGGGCTTGCAAGCGGTTTGTGCTGGCTTTTGTTGACTCTTTTTAATGCTTGCAAACCATCCCACCTCTCAGCATTTTGATGGATGCTCCCTTTCTGCACATGTTTCCAGGACAAAGCGCTTCATTTTGCCTCCTGACATATAGTGCTCCCCTTCTAGCCTGGTGCGCGGCTGCTGCCGGGACAGCCCCATGCCTTGGAGTCCACCCAGCGAGGAAATGACCCAGCCATGAAAGTCTCGTGCCCTGCCTGAAGCAGCCCCCATCCCCAACAACCCCCCAGTACCTCCCGCTAGCAGTCACCACCAAGTCAATTCTTCTTTTGCTTTAGTGACTGCCCCACTGCCAGTGTTGCTGCTGTAATGGTGTTCCAGCACAAGGGCAACCTGTCTTGACATGGGGGCCACAGGGGCTGCTCCTGTCCCCTGCCAGCACAGCACACCACCGGATTGGGCAGCGCAGCTCTCTTCTCCTGCTTGCCCCTGGGTGGGAGAAGTCACTGTCAGTCTTGGCAGAACAAAGGTTTGCAAGTTACTGATACCTGCTCCAGGCTCATGGGCTGAGACATGCCAAACTGAGGGAAGCTGAGAAAATTAAGGCACCTTTGATACACCATTACTGCACCGACCCTTCAAGACAAGCAACCCTGAATCAGTATTTCTTTTTCGGACCAGAAAAGGAAAAAAAAAATCCACCCCGCAACTTCCGGTTCTTTGCTGTGTTCTGTCTTGAGCCTTCCAACATTATTAGAAAGCTATTTCATCCTGGATTTCATCAAAGGTAGATCATGTCTTCCTTACAAAAATTCACTGCAGTGGAAGCCCCTAGACCCATGTTTCCTCAGCCAGGAAACCTGAGATGAAGCATTCAATAAAACATTATTAGGCCTGCCCTTCATTTAGGTCAAACATTTTAAAGGTTAAAAAAAACCAACATAGGAGATATCCAAGTAGGGCAAGGACTGTAAAGACTACACGCAACTAGGAATTGCATTGTTTAGTGCTAGCAGATCTCACATTTCATTGTGTCTGAACTGAGGCTCGGCAAACACACCCCAGAAACCCTCAACTGACAAGATGGCAGGAAATGAAGCAGGTAGGCCACCTGGTTATATTCTAAGAAAAACTCCACTGAAATCAAGATGTTCCCATGGAGTGTTTTAATCTAGAAGAATTGGCATGTTCTGGCTTAAAAAAAAAAATCTGAGAAAAAAACTCCCCAACCAGCTCTACCCCTTGCTCTGGCCATGTGCATCATGCCCAAACCTCACTGGCCTCCCAAGCACCATTATGCTTTCCTGTTCCTTCCCGCCTAACATCTCTGTGTATCTCACATTTATGCTGTGTATCACACATTTACACTTGCATCTGAATGAATTGGGATTGTCAGTAGGCCTGCAAGACTGTGCAAGGACCACCAAAGCATGTCTCCTTGCCTTGTCCTGCCTCTCCTCAAGCATGGTACACAGACACATCCCACAGTCACTGATTTCAGTCAAAGGCAGGCTTTCTAGCTCTTTAGCCTTCCTTCAGCATTAGTACAGATGTTTCCAATGCTACCTGCAGTATTGCCCCCAGTTCTGGAGCTGATTGGATGTGGTGAAAAAGTTAATACACTACAGGCAGGCAGAAATATGATTGAACTAAATATTAGGTCTAACTTCACTTGTCCAATAAACCATCTGCTTTTAAGAGACACACAGACAAAGATATGGCCAACAGCGTTAGTACAAAGGAATGTGCTGCAGCTTTACAGGAGGCAGGGAGAGTGATATTCTGATAACGCTGAGCATTGCTGAAATCAGAACTAATGCTAAACACACGGAGTTTCTCAATAAAGGGCAACAGAAAAATGTCTAAGAACTACTTCTTTTAATAGTGCTGGGACAAAGATTAAAGTATCAACCCCCTCCTTCTGGGTAACAACAATGAAATATGTAAATAAGAGAAGAGGATTCAGAGAATAATTTTGAAAGTGCACTATCTTTCATTCTGTCAGAATTAGGCAGGAAAACATTAGGTACTCCTTTAAACTAAATGCACACTACATTCTAACTGAGTTTGTTTCATACCCCAAATGTCACAGAGCATTGGTAGCATGGTACACAGTGAGCTGCTGCCTTAAACTGAGATATGAAAGCTACTACATCTCACATCCACAGAGATTCAAGAGGCCCAAATCCAGAGGAACTAATTTGTACATAGGGCTTCCATATGGAACATTTAAAGCTTATAATTTACAAAGGTGAAGATAAATTTGCAGCAGTAATTGCTAGTTTGTCTACATGATTCATGTCCTAGTGTTCATTACAGATGTCAGCTATTTTGATTCTTAAACTCTGGCAAATAAAACTTGGAACCCAACCCTGATTGATACGGAGCACACAGCAATCCCTACTGTTTCCAAAAGCAGTGGGAAGAGCTCAGCATTTCCCTGGACCGGTTTTTTATCCACAGAAATGAGATGCAGGAGGGCAGCTTCATTAATCAGGATCTCATTCTAGGTATAATTTTTCTATTTCATTTTGTATTTGCAACCTTGCTAAATGAATGTAAAATGTGTGCAACTTAAAAAGAGATCCAAAGAGGTAGAAAAGAGTCAGATGTAATGAAAATACCCATGTTCCTGATATTTTCAGCTCCTTGATTCCAATGCTTCCTTTTCCAAACACCAGCCTTCCTGTGCTTTGGTAGAGGTACACTGTCTCTGCACAGCTCTACTGCAATGTTCTTCTCACACAGGCTAGAGAAAGTCTGTACATAAAATGGATGAAGCCAGGGGAAGGCAGACAAGAACTAATGCAATCCATCTTGACTGAAGTTGAAAGGTTTAGCGATAGGTTTAGCAGACTGTGAGGAAATGAGAGAGGACCAAGGCACATGGCTAATTAGATCTACCAGACATTTCCCCAAAGGCGGGAAACTTTCATGAAGAAAAGTGTCGACCTTGACAGCATCCAGAGCAAATCCTGCATTAAAAGCATGTACAGAGAAACTTAAAAATAACTGGCCTACCTCTGAAAATTTTATAACTTTCCCAAAATAGGCAAGGGATCACATTCAAAATGTTCTTGCTTTACAGCCTGCAAAGCAATGGGATTGGCTGGCTTTGAATCTTCTGCCTCAGCCTCTGGGCTCTTATCAGGCAGACAGGTGACTAAAACAAGCATAAATCTTCCTTTGAGCTTCAATGTCAGCTTTTCACAGGCAGGAGCAAAGCAGTAAGAAAAGATATGATGCAACATGGAGATGCACGTAAGCCGGCAACACAGCTGAATTCTCTGTTCTCATATCTGGTGATCTCGACTATGCTTACAAAACCAACTTGGGTTACCTTTTGCACAGGGTCGACCTCTGCTGGAGTTTATAAGAAATGAAGATGTCATGAGCTGTATCTTTGGAAGAAGGCAACCCTTGCATGTCCTTATGTCCCCTTTGGAAAAAAATAAAAAATTATGCCCATTGACAGAAAAAAGTCAAACACAGAACCACCACCAAAGGTGTAGTCACCAATGGTGCTGCCTAGTATTTCCACTAAAAATGAAGATACTTTAAACAAAAAATAAATTCTGATGATAGACAGAAACAAATGTTTCTGGTAAAACTTTCTTGTCTGTTTTTAAAATCAGCTATAATTATACTCAGTGAAGACTCTACTCAAGAAAAAGTTACAAGCCAATTAATAACCATTTCCAGACCATTTGCAAACTGGGAGACAGTCTGTAAAGGTCACTGTGTTAGGAGAAAACACCTTCAGTGGCCATTCTGATACATAACTGCTCTAGAGCATTCCAGTTCCTGACTTCACCATTTCTTAATACATCCCTCAGTACCTGACATGATAATTTTTTGTCTCCCTGCTGATCTAACTCAGGTCCGTCCCTCCTCTTTCTCTCCTTTCCTGCCAGAGCTTCCCATCTAAATAATCTCTTCTTAAGAAACTCTAGACAAAAGGTTTTAAAGAAAAAATGCCGTAAGATTAATTTGTTAGATTACATTCCCCTCTGAGATCCATTGCCTGTCTCACCTGGGTAGGCTGAAACTCTTTGGGCTGAGGGTTGTCCCCTCCTGTTGCACGTGCAGGATGTCCAGCACAATGGGACTTGCTTTGTTCCTTTGCCCCAACAATGTATTTGAGTTATGATCCCTGCTGCTCAACATTCATCTAGTACTAGCTGCTGTCACAAAACTGATTATCCACCACAGCTCTTGCTGTTTCCATCCAAAACTGTGATTCCTGTATATTAAAACTACTGGCCCATGCCCTCCCTGCAGAAACCATCATCAGGGATACCAGCATGTGCAAACTACAGCAACGGGGATCCTGCCTCTGCTCTCATGTCGCCGCCGGGTCAGGACTGAGTATCTGGTGCACCTGGGTCAGGGGACACCCACCAGATTTGCTCTGAAATATAGTGGAAGAGATACTGATTAGACACATTGATGTCTAACAGCTTAACAACCTTTTCTTGCACAGCTACTTTCTGTAAGTGGACTACTGTCCTATTCTCTTTTCAAAAATATTTTTAAGGTTCAGTGTTTTTCCTTGCTGAGACACTATCTCAAGTATATAAATAGTTTTCCTGAGTAAGCTGACACCAGGTCAATGTCCTTAGAGGTCAAATTGTAGTGCTGGTAAAAAAAAATATGAAAAGAAGGTAAAATACTGACTCTCAGATAAATGCTGAAGTGAGGAATAAGTTAGCATGGAGCTGATCTGGCTATTCACCACTGACTCTGCAGACAACAGAGTGTGTACTTACCCCTAACTTTAACAGTGCCTCAATCAGCTGCAAGGAAGTAGAGTTAAATGACCTCTGATAGAAAATGCAAATTGTATATACAACCCAGCTGTTTCCCGGAACCCCCACCCATCCATACACTAACCATACACCAAGGTTTAATAACACTTCCCATGCAGGCTGTGGCAGAAATGACAACTTGGGCTGTGTCACTTATTCTGTAGGGAAAACAGGTTAAAAATCACAGAGGGGTGATTGTAACGTTCTTCTTGCAACCTTGCTGTTTAATGAACAGCAGGGAAGAAAACATCAGAGTAATTTTGTTTGCTGCCAGATGAAGAATTGGATATGGCCCAGGAAGTCCTAAAGCACTAACAAAGAGTGCAGTGTGTGGGGACACACAACACAAGAGCTTGAAAACACCCTTGTGGCGTGGCTCAAAACTAATAATTTCTTGCTAATATAGTAGCAAATACCTATTATTACAGAATTTTCCTATAAGGAAATAATTAATTACATGTCACTTGTAGGAAGATTCAGGAAGAATAATGAGATTTGGGACCTGATCTCCTACCTAAGACCATGCACATAATGAATGGTTATAATAAACACTCATATTCTTATGGTGAAAACTCAGCTTTATTATACCTTGCATTTACAGAAAAATACTTGGAATTCTTAGTAAAATTAAGTTCTTCATCATGAGGCTTATTCTTATTTTTATGTAAGACACTTCATTAAATGAGAGAAAATATTCTGGTTTACAGTTTAGTCACCAGTGGCTCTATTAATTGATGTATCTTTTAAGTCAGCTGCAGACAAAAATGTGGTCATCTCCGGATAAAAATAAAATGCAAAAATACATTTCTGCTGGGAATTTTCAGACCTGATTTCTTGAAACGTAGCTTTAAATATGCATGACTGAACGTCTAAGGAAAAAGAACTTACAGTTTGGAGACATCAAAAGCGGCATCCCACTCTGCAAGCTAAAGCGCGTAATTAGAGAAAGGTGTTAGCTTGTGGAGCATGGCTTAGAGCCCTGTGGCCATTTGCGCTTCCTGAATACTGATTCATTGCCTGTGACACAGCTCCTATGCATGTCAGTTGTGGTCACTTGTGAAGAAGTTGCACGGTGGCCACTAGATCAAAAACCAGGCTGGTGAGGGGCAAGGCCGCTTTAGAATGAGTTTGTGGGGGTGCAGGCTGTTTCTGGAGAGTGGCTGGATGGCTTCAGCTTCAACCTGCTCAGCAGCCAGAGCTTCTGCAGAGCTGCAGTCTGCATCAGGCAGGACCATGCACCTCAGATGGGTGGCTAGCCACAGGTCATGTGTTTGTCCAAGCTGTGATGGAAGTGGGACCGGGCCTCACCTCCCCTCACCCATACCTCCTCTGTTGAGCGCTGGTTAGAGACAGCAGACATCTGTAGCCTCCCTTGTCACCAATCGGGCTCACAGAGCTCAGCTTTCAAGGGCCAGCAGCTGGACAAAGGCTAAGGCACAAAGCCAGAACTGAGAACGCTTCTCAAGCTTGACATTGCACTGACGGGTGTTTCACATTCCCTGTCTCCATCCCCTTTCAAGATGGGGACATGATGACAACGAAGGCCAACCATGGAGACCTGATGCAGCAGTGAGACAGCATCTTTGCAGCATGCATCTGGTCAACACACCTCCAAGATGCTCAGCAAATGCTGCACCTGCACTGCTGAAACCTCATCTGCAACTAAGCTGCTCTTTCCTTGATTTTTCTTCTGAATATCCTTCTTCCTCTATTGTGTATTTCCTCCAAAGAGGGCCCAGTCTGTCTGGTATTTGGCTAGAGATCCACCCTTGCTACCAAAGTCTGGATATGGCTTATCCATGAATGTCATCCAAACCTACAGTGTTCAAGGAGTGTTCACCACATTGCAACTAAATTTCAGCACAGCAAAAGGCTAATAGACAGGAAAGCAGAGATGGTGTTCCTGTACATGACAAAAGGAAGAGCAAGCTTTCTGGCACTTCGATTAAACCTAATTAAAACCACTCTTAATGGTTCAGGCAGCCTTTGGGATGGGAGGAGTCAATGAGAGGCAATGAAGTCACCATCTAGATTTGACAGCAGGCAGAATGCGCACAGAGGAATCCAGCCCTGGCATCCTAGGTATGGATGAACACAGAAAGGAGAACATCATCAGTCACGCCGAGATGACAGTGCCCACCTCTTTTTTTACTCCTCTTGGGCAATTCAATGACTGCATTGAAAGCAAGGACAGATAGCCTGGGAGAAATACAGAGAAATTGTGCAAGCAGCCAGGGATCAGTTAGGAAGGCCAAAGCACTGATAGAATTAAATCTGGCCAGGAAAATCAATGGCAATAAGAAAAGCTATAGGTATGCCAGTGCTAAAAGGAAGACTAGGGAAAATGTGGGCCCTATCCAGAAGGAAACGGTAGAGCTGGTTACCTTTTTTGCCTCAGTCTTCACGGGCAAGTGCTCCAGCCACACCACCCAAGTGGCAGAAGGGAAAGGCAGGGACTGGGAGAATGAAGAACCACCCACTGTAGGAGAAGATCAGGCTCAAGACCATCTAAGACACCTGAAGGTGCACAAGTACATGGGACCTGATGAGATGCATCCGTGGGTCCTGAGGCAACTGGCGGATGAAGTGGCTAAGCCACTATCCATCATATTTGAGAAGCTGTGGCAGTCCAGTGAAGTTCCTGGTGACTGGTGGCAGTCCAGTGAAGTTCCTGCTGACTGTAAAAGGGGAAACATAACACCCATTTTTAAAAAAGGAAAAAAAGAAGACCTAGAGAACTACAGGCCAGTCAGTCTCACCATTGTGCCTGGCAAGATCATGGAGCAGATCCTCCTGGAAAATATACTGGGGCACATGGAAAATAAGGAAGAGATTGGTGACAGTCAGCATGGCTTCACAAAGGGCAAATCATGCCTGACAATTTGGTGGCCTTCTACAATGGGCCTACAATGTTGGTGGATGAGGGAAGACATAATCTACCTGGACTTGTACAAAGCATTTGACACTGTCCCACACAACATCCTTGTCTCTAAATTGGAGAGACATGGATTTGACAGATGGACAACTCAGTGGATAAGGAATTGGCTGGATGGTCACACTCAAAGAGTTGCAGTCAACAGCTCGATGTCCAAGTGGAGACCAATAATGAGTGGTGTTACTCAGGGGACAGTACTGCGACTGGAGCTGTTTAACATCTTTGTTGGCAACATGAACAGTGGGACTGAGTGCACCCTCAGAAAGTTTGCCAATGACACCAAGCTGTATGGTGCGGTCAACATGCTGGAGGGAAGGGATGCCATCCAGAGGGACCTTGACAGGCTTTAGAGGTGGGCCTGTGTTCAATAGGGCCAAGTGCAAGCTCCTGCACATGGCTTGAGGCAATCCCAAGCACAAATACAGGCTGGGCGATGAGCAGATTGAGAACAGCCCTGCGGAGAAGGACTTGGGGGTGTTGGTAGATGAAAAACTGAATGTGAGCCAGCAATGTGTGCTTGCAGCCCAGAAAACCAACCGTATCCTGGGCTGCATCAAGAGAAGTGTGGCCAGCAGGTCAAGGGACGTGATTCTTCTCCTCTACTCTATTCTCGTGATACCCCCACCTGGAGTGCTGTGTCCAGCTCTGGGGCCCCCAGGGTAGGAAAGACATGGACCTGCTTGAGTGGGTCCAGAGGAGGCCACAAAGATGATCAGGGGGCTGGAGCACCTCCCCTGTAAGGACAGGCTGAGACAGTTGGGGTTGTTCAGCCTGGAGAAGAGAAGGCTGTGGGGAGACCTTATAGCGGCCTTCCAGTACTTAAAGGGGGCCTACAGGAAAGATGGGGAGGGACTTTTTACAAGGGCATGTAGTGATAGGACAAGGGATAATCGCTTTAAACTGAAAGAGCATAGATTCAGGTTAGTTATAAGGAATAAGTTCTTCACTGTGAGGGTGGTGAGACACTGGAACAGGTTGTCCAGAGAAGCTGTGGATGTCTCCTCCCGGGAAGTGTTCAAGGCCAAGTTGGATGGGGCTTTGAGCAACCTGGTCTAGTGGAAGGTGTCCCTGCCCATGGCAGGGGGGTTAGAACTAGGTGATCTTTAAGGTCCCTTCCAACCCAAACTATTCTATGATTTTATGATTCTATGAGTGGTGGACAAGAACATTGCCACAGAGCTTGAGAGTCATGTCAGGACTGACATCCAGCGAAGTACCATTCTAGACTACAGGAGGACTCTCTTCCACGGGAGCCACATCACAGGACAGTTACGGCCCTCTTCAAGCTCTGACTTTCTGCTATTAATTGACGGGCTTCAAGAGATGGAGCAATTTCCTGTGGTGGTCTCTCAGTCTCAGCACTGGATTTTCAGGCTCGCCCTTCTGGTCCCAGGTGAAGAACAAGAACCCAGCCCTTTGAAGGTTTTGATAAACAAAGAAGCCCTGTAACAGCCTGTCCTTTAAATGAGTCAATCATTTTGTCCACCGATGACCCCAGAGCTGCTAGTACAGCTCTCCTCTGACACCATCCTGGAAAGTGGAGTGTAGCATCACCTGCAGCCTGGCACTGCTGACACCAGGGCCACGCTCTGCCTAGGACCTGATGGGGCTGCACGGGCAGAGCTGCCCTGCCCTGCCCTGCCCTGCCTGGAAGCACATGGGATGGCACTGGTGGTGCAGCACCGCAAGTCAACAGCTTGTCAAGGTGGATACAGAACAAGCCATACCCTTTCAGGTGATTTAAATCTCCACGTTTGCTTCGCTGAACAAACCAGCAGGTCCTCCTCAAAATTATGAGTCTCCTTTCGCATCTGAAATTTGTGGCCACCATGTGGCCTTTTTTTCTGTTACTTATTTTTCTGTAAATAACAAATATTTAGGGCAGGCTTGGTTTACTTTCTTCCAGATGTCCATCTGTTTAAGAGATGTCCTTCCCTCCTTGCTGAACTTCTGTGCATTTAAAAATGTCAAAATCTATTTTTGAGTGATTAACATGGTATTGAAAATTGGCAAGTCTTCAACAAGTATAACTTTAAACATGTGTATACTCAGTTCAATATCAATGAGAAAGCACAGCCCTAACCAAAGAAATAGTGGTTGTTTTGAAGTTCTAGTACTATATATAGCAGAATAGAAGGAACTAACTGATCATAAGCAAACTGATATAGTCAGAGAGTATTTACCTGTGGGACCTGAAAGATTTTAGAAGCTTAAATACAGCAGCTGTCCCTCATATTCACACCTTCAAATCCCTTTCAAAGATGACAGAAATGTGGTTTACACAGCATAACATGAGCTTGACCTCAAACTTTAAAACAGTTCTTCAATTTTACTGAGATATGAGACTTCAAAAGATAAAAAATGCAAGATAATCAAGACTAGATGTTTTGAAACAGGAATATCCCCTATCTAAATCCTTCATTGTTTCTTAAATACTCTTGTTGATTGCTTGCCTCCTAATAAATCCATGCAAAATCTACAATTTTTTAATCCCTATGTGAAGAAAGTAAAGGAAGAAAATGAAACACCCTGAACAGCAGCCTCTAGTGCTATCCATGACCATCAGACTAGCATTACATTCAAAGCCCGTGCTGGCACAAGGATGATCTAGACTTCAGTGGAAAGACTCTCTTGTACCTCAGGACTGACCAGGGTAGGGAAGACTTTCAGAGAGTCTCAGATGAAAAAGATTTGGTAGTTTTAGCAGATCAGTGAGCGCAGGAATTCCTCCCTGCATGTGTAACAGTCTTCAAACATGTAGCTACAAACTACAGCATCAAACTACACCATCTTAAACCCAACCAAATCATCAAAACTTCTTATCTCTCAACAGGAATAATACAGAAACCAGAACATGCAGTGAGCATTCAGTGACCATGTGGTGCAGTTCATACAGCACTAGAAAGGAAGAAAATATAATGTATGCATCTTGAGTCAAATGTACAGAAAAAACCATACTCTTTTGCACTAGCACACACACTGGATGACAGCAGACAACATAAAAGTTGTCAGAATAGATACAGTCAGCAAAGACTCTGCAGAATAACTCTGAAGGGGAGTTGCTGCAATGCAATTTATGAGAGGAAGCTCCTCCAGGGAATTACTGCACCCATCTAACACAGGTGCATAGTCAGCACCTGGAAAAAGGATTCTCCATTGCACCATCATCAGCAATGTGCCCAGAGGGCAAAGGTGGCAACCAGGCCCTTGGGCGCACAAAAACTCTTTGGCAGATGCAGAGCAGTATGAGTCCAATTCCATCCTTAACTAGGCACTAGTCTGCCACTGTCCATATGGTTATTATATTTATGCAATTATGACTTTGCTGATCTTACACAGCTTCCTTCTGAATATAATGAGAGGCAGTAACGACATCCACAGCAGCACAAGACCCAGAATGATTTCTCACTTTGCTGGCTGTGAGAACTGGAGGAAAAGCAGAGGTATCAGTTTGTTTATCTGCTGGTCTTACAAAGTTAAGATTTAGCAGTAAGAAAATTTGAAAAGAATTAAAAAGTAATTTACAAGCTCATTAGTCACCGCACAAAGCAGAACTGGTGCGAAAGTCTCTCAGAACCACTTGGTATTCAGGAATCTACACTCCTAATAACCTTCAGAAATAGCAGAATATGGCACTGAAATGTGCGACAATAGATATGCAATGAAATTCAATAGTACCAAATCCAAGATCGTGCTACTGGGACCAATGCCAGAAGTTTCAAGCTCCTAAATTTGCAAATAATAGTGGAGGAGAAGGATTTCTGAGGCGTGTATGAGGAACCATTCACTGAGCCATTGACTGCAACTCTTTGAGTGTGACCATCCAACCAATTCCTTATCCACCGAGTGGTCCATCCGTCAAACCCATGTCTCTCCAATCTAGAGAGAGAGAAGGGTGTTGTGCGGGACAGTGTCAAATGCTTTGCACAAGTCCAGGTAGATGACGTCAGTTGCTCTTCCCTTATCCATCAATGCTGTAACCTTGTCATAGAAGACCACCAAATTCGTCAGGCATGATATGAACGTGCCTGTAAGGGGACTACATACCAAGGACAAGAGAGAGCTATTTAAGCCAGAGGACAACTACGCTGGGAACAAAGCAGGCACGTGCTGGCCACGAATGCATTTAGGGTGGAAATGAGAGTAATGAGGTTAGGAGCAGCCTCCTCCTCTCAGAATAGCAAGGTGGGAGGGAAGGAGGTGAAGCCAGCAACGTGACTGCTGCCTGCAAAAGATGACAGTGGGGCAGCTTCCATCCCTTCACCCATGGGAAGGGGACTGCTGGGCAGCGGCACAAATGAAGAGCAGGAAGGCCCTGCTAAAATCCCTAATTGGCTGGAGCCTGTGAAGAGGAAGCGAGGGACCAGCAGGGGTAGTAACCTCCACCCGTGCAGTTCTAGGCTGACTCTGCCAAGAAGGTTGTCAACTGCAGCATTCATTTCAGTTCAATCCATGCAAAAATCAGCTCGGGAGTGCATATAATGATCTGATAAGAGCTTTGTTTAAAGCTTAAAAAGGATTTTATTATTGCAACCAAACCCCTAATGTACTGATACCATTTTATGGAAGATCACTGGTTATTTACATTCTCCTAATCATACTCAGAACGAGCTGAGAGCTGCCATTCCTACTGTGGGACTGGGTTTTTTTTTTTTAGAAATGAGACATTTCTTTCATAATTGAGCTTTCTGGTTCTTTCCTTTTCTCCTTTCGCATGAGCCATGTTCTCCTTTGCAGCTCTTCCAGGCACCGTGCTACAGTGAACTTCTCTGGTGGATACAGGTCTGCTTCCAGCAAGCACTGCACATATGGTGGATCCCCACTATGTTGCTGTACAGCTCACATGGGCCATCATGAGAAAGCAATGTTCTCATTTCAGCATACCCAGGTCAGTCCTTCAGAACCAACGACGTTCTCTATAACCATTTGTATTTGCTCTCACCCACACCTTGGCTACTGCTCATACTCCCAAACACAGGTAGCAACACAGCCACGGAAGTGAAAAAAGTGACAAAACAAGGCTAAGAAGGGCAAAAGTATGGTTTGTTCCACTCCAGAATAACCCAGTTTTGTCCCAGTCAAGGTCCAGCACTCTGGCTCTGTGTCTACACAAGTTTTTCATACTGATCTGTCTTTCATTTGCGTATGGCTCTGTTTTTCATGTGCTGCTCCTACTAAAGAAGCCAAAGTCAAAGCCAGAAATCGCTTTTAATACTCAAAAGCTTTTTTAGAGAGAGGAAGGAAATATCTGCCCCAAAACCCAACAGGAAGGCATTCCCATGGACTGTGGTGTGCATATGCTCTGTGCACTCTCCTGCACTGCTGGAAGATGGATTTAATAACCAAGGTTGTTCTCTCAAGTCCTATCTTCCTAACAGCTAAAAGGCGGAGGAAGGCAGCAGATGAAATTCAAACTTGTCAGTTTGTCCAGAGCCCACACAGTAGACAGACACCATGTGCAGCCAGTTCCTAACTTCTAAAAGTTTTTTGAATTGCGTAAGTGTGCATTTTTAGAATGCACAATCCTTAAAATCAGCAACAGCCTACAGATAAATCAGACACAGGCAGCCCTGAAACAACTACGTGAATGCTGTCAGCTACAGTGACCATTAACTCCCTTCTTTGCAGGTTTAGCAGGGTTACAATGTCTTTATCTGCAAGCAAGTTGGATATTCAAGGAGGTGGTGCTTGGTTGTGCGTGTGAAGCTATGCGATCAGAATATCCTTATCCTCAGCGGAAAAAAGATGACTGCTCCACAAGCCAGACTTGTAGAAAAGGGCAAGTGACAACAAGGCAGCTTTGGAGGACTGCAGAAGAGAAGCTACAATTCCCTACCATGCTTCTAGCATTTAGTAAAAGACTGCAGTGAACTGGCCTTGCAGTACACCATCTAATAAAAATATGTCCAAGAATCAAAATTCAAAATGATCACCCCCCTGCATCTGACACATCATAGTTTATAAAGATTATCTCAAAATAGTTTATGACCTGTAACCATTCACCAAAAGTGCCTGGACTACATTAAAAGAAACAACTGAATTGTGTCTTATATGCAGACATACTGTTGCTTAAATGGCTGAGATACAGGAGTGACTGTTTGTGGGTATTGCACTTGTGTATGTTTGAAAATAAAGGCATAGCCCTCACACATAATTTGTTTTTTGCTACATGTTAGAGTTGCTTAATGAAAATACTGACACTTTGAGTGAGTGTATGACTGTATGTGTTTTCATGCAAAAAAAAAGTTTATCTAGCCTTGCACTCAAACTGCTAAATTCCAGCTAAACAAAACCAAAAGAAGTCAGCCAGAGCAGGAACAAAACTTTAAAAATTTCAAGCCAGATGTTTGAAGTTGTGAAGTTATGTGATGTTTTTAAAAAAAGTACCAGAAAATCATAATAAGTGACACTACCAGATTGTTGATAACGTACATGTAACTATACTGCTGGTACTTTAAAGCTCTTCTGAGTCACAAGCTAACCTGCAACCCCATCAGGATGGTCAGGCCATCAGGAAAGCTTTTTAACCACAGGTCTCCCACCACTTAAAGTCATCTTATGCTCTGGTGTGGATCCAGAAGATGTGGGACACATGCAGAATTCCCTCATCCCATCCTGAAACTTTGCCACAGCTCCTGAGGGAGCACAAGGACTAACGCCCTCGTGATTCATGGCTGAGCTGCTGTGAGTCCCTTCAGAAGAGCCTCAGGAGGCAATGGCTGCTGCTTCCATCTGCAGACTGCTCGTCCCTGCTGACGTACCTCCATCTGGCCTGTAAAACATCCTTTGTCAAAACCAGCAAAATACCTAAAAAATTATGAGCAGGAATGCTCCTGCTACTTGAAATGCAGGGTAAGATTCACAGAAGGTATGGATTATTATTATTTTTTAAATCAAACTCTTAGATTTCTACATATAATACTAGTGGCTCACTGGCTCCTTTCTTCTTCAAGTTCTTTTCTTGAAACAGCTACAATGATGTCCTAAATGACAGATGGACCAAATTGTACAGGACTTTGCATATCTTATTGCTATGAAAGATGATCATTTTTAAATACTTTAAGACTTCTTTATTCCTATTCATCTCATCAGCTCTAATCAGGTTTTGATATGCCATTAACGTACTTACTAACCAAATCCACAATCAAAGCAAATAAATGAAGTAGGTGGATTATATAAATGAAAGGAGAGAGGAGGAGTTTATCACGATCCCTAGCTCTGGCTCCCACAGCTTCAGACTCTTAACTTGCAAAGCCTTGCTGAGTTGCTCAGAGCAGCCACTGGAAAGGCAGAGGTGAGCAGCCATCCCACTGGCTCTTGGTGCTGCTCATCAGTCCCCCAAACACAAGATAAATGTACCACAGTAACAGAAAGAGATGACGCTTGTTCTGCGTGGCAGCTCTTCTGAGTTTCCTTTAAAGTGCCTGTAGCTAAGACAACTGGAGAAAGGCTCTCCATGCATTCGGTGCTAGTGCTCTTTCAGCTTCACTGGAAATAGGGCTAATAAAAAAAGCTGATGTTTACATACAGCAGAGAAGAAATATGTTGAGGAAGCAATTTCATTTTCAAGCTTGAATGGAAGTACTGCAATTAATGGAAAGTAAAAAGATAAATATAAAAAGTAGACATTAAAAAACCTGTTATATGTTTTAGGATGGCAATTAAAGGAAATGATTCAGTGTAGAGCGCCCGTTGAAAGATTAAAGAAAACCATCGCCACTTTCTCAAGAAGAATTACAGTTTGAAGGGAGTTTTCATGCTAGTATAATGATAGTTTATTTACAGATATTCAATATTTATCTTACTAGCATTCATATTAGCAGTAAGGCAAGCTAATGCTACCGTCATTATAGACATCATTCTGTTTTATTTCTTTTGACTGGTTGTTGTAAAATTCATGTTTGCACTGTTGCCAGTCAGTCTTGTTCAAGCCTCATTTATGATCTTTAAAAGTTCCAATTTGGGGAGCCACCTACTAACGAGAGAAAATAGAAGGCATTAAAAGGCTGAGCATGAGCCATACAAATTCCTAGTTGATTACTCTCTTACATGCATTTACTAAGCTCTCCAATGTTACTTCACCAGCTCTTACAACCCACTGCCAGCAGCTGTCACTAAGACCGTACTGTGACTTGCTCCAGGCAGGGATGTGGCTCCCAAATTTGCCATCCTATCTGGCTGTGGCTGATGCTCACTGTTAATCCAGGATGACACACCAGCAACATGGTGGCTTACCAAATGGGCTACACTAAGCTTAAGGTATTGGAGCCTGGCAGCCCAGGAACAAAATAGTAGCAGTATCAGCAAGGAAGGCAACAGCAAATAAAGTTGCTACACTCACCCACATAAAATTAAAAAAAGCCACAACAAAAAACCTTGACACAAAACACTATGGGAAAAGACCAGACATACCTTTTCCATTTCATGTTGCCAACCACACTGTTAACATACATTGCAGTGCTTTCACTTCCAAACTTCAGGCATATACAAAAGGAGCACATCCTCCTCCCATTTAATTAATATATAAAAATATAAAGTACTGCATTTTAATATGGACTATATTAAGAGGTGAACCTTGTGGCTTCCAAGCATGCCAGGCTGTTGGGGAGCTCTTCTGCCCAAACCTTGCTGAGGACAAAGCTCGGGAATTGTATACTTTCCTAGGATTCACAGGGAGAAAATGCAGCTGTGACAGCCCTGACAAACAGCTCCAGTAAGTTCTGCTTCTTCAAAAACATGTTATTCCCATCTAAGGGTTACAACAGGGGGTGCTCCAAGATCAAACTCTTGAAAGAAGATGCAGCCCAACAAGTAATAGGAACTCCTCTGAGAGAGTCTACATCATTGTTGGCTTCCTCAGCCTGTAAGTATCTCTTGGACTTCAAGACTCTGCCTATGGATGTAAGAGATTAGTGTAACAAAACACAGTGTAAGACTTCATGGAAGTGGAAGATGATTTTATTTTATGAAACTCCAAAGCTGATTTTACTTACTGACACTCACATTCAAATACTCATAAGCACCAAGACACATGTGTCCAATCAACCAGTCTGGCCAGGATCACCTGCATACACACACCACAGAGGTCGGGAGATGCTGGCTGCCTAGTCCTCACAACTGCTGTGTTCTTCTCAGTGGGACATAACAAACTGATTTGAGGACTCATCTTCCATACCATTTAGGAGTGAATATTGCTCAGAAACTTCTGCCTCATTATTTTGTTTTACTCCTCTCAGAAGTCTTAGATAAAAATTTCTGAATTTCGCAGTTCTTTTGTTTTCTTTATACGGGCATCTTATGGCCCCAGTCTTGTTCTTTGTCTTATCCTGTCTTTAGGTCAGGTTTTCTTGATTGAACTAACTTAAAGGGTGCTCCACAGCAAAACATTCTGTTCCTTTAACCCTTGTTCTGCTGTTTCTTATGGAGGTTTCACACATAGACATTTCCATTCATACTTCACTTACATTGATCTTTGTACTTTGGTTACAAGTTTCTACACTGCAAAGACTTGATGAACTTTGCAGTGTATTTTGATGCAATGCAGCTGCAGAGATGCCTTCATTATCAGTAGAAAGAGTCCCAAAGCATGCCACATCAAGAAACATGAAAATCTAGAATTAACAAGAATGAATCTTTTTTGTTTGTGCCAAAAGGGCTAGACTTTCAAAAAGGTATTTCAGATACACTGTGAATTAAGTACAGGAGGACTGAAACTCACTAACCTGTGGGTTAGTCAAACACCATGCAGGCATGAATGAAATACCAAAAGAATGCCTTGTCGATCAAAAAGAACCATTCTGTAATATAGCAAGAAAGAAACACAATCTGACCTACACAGTTCTTTTACAATGCAACTCGCTTACAACTAACCCCTTCTACCATTACACCATCCAACAGACCAGGCAACAAGATTTGTCTCTCAGGCCACCAGATTCTTAGACTCCAAGTTCCAGGTACCTGGTATATATCTTACTAGAGAAATTACAGCAGAAACAAAAATCCAACCATTTCCATGCCCTAGACATTGGAAAGGGACTGGATGCATCTCTTACAAGAGCAGTGTAGTATTGTTTAATGGTCAGCAACAGAAGACGGATGATTGGGAACTCTGGATGCTCTCTCTGGCTTGGGGAGAGGAGCACACTTTGGTTAGAAATAAAACAACCCAGACTTATTTAAGCATTAAGATGCATGCCATTCATAAAGGCAAAAACCAATGGCTGGATGCTAAGGCACGAATGGATAAATGAGTGACCAGATAAGAACACATCACGAGAATACTTCACATTGGATAAATAAATGGTGCCACTGCGAGATGAAGCTGCTAACAAAACAAAGTTTAGGCAAAAACTCGCCCCAAAAGATGCCTCCTCTTTAGTCAGAGAATTAGTTTCTCTGACTGAGTGCAAGAGTCACAGCTCTGCAAAACTGGAGAGGACTGACCCATGGGAGGTGGAACAAGCAGGCACCATGCAATACTTGTCGTATTACTGCACACAGGGCAGCACTGGGGAGTTCGATGCGGCTAGCACAGGCATCCTCTTGGCCCTCACTGGGAAAAACACGTCAGCACATCCTAGACAAGGCTGAAAACAAACCTGAAGGAAGCTTGGTAAGCTTGGAATAGTTGTATTTGGTCTGTTCTTGCTACCTGCTCACTGGGTACACCATACATATAATAAAAGGATGTTAAGTTCTCAAAAGTTAGTTTTCCTTTCACTAAAATGGCCCACGTAGATTGAGAAGTTAGAAGGTGAGAATGTTCCCACAAAACATTGCTCCCGTTATACATAAATATTATTGCCAGCACAATTCAAGGCCTGGCTCTAAAGTACTTAATGCTTGGATGAAGTTCCACCTTAGGTATTTTGTGTTACAGTTGACAGCACAGTAGAACACTCTGTTAACTGAGAGAGCAAGAATGGAAAAAAGATAAATAAAGGAATACAGGAAACCATAAATAGAGAAAAAAAGCATAAATCAGTGCAAACAAAGCAAATCTTCAAATGCAAACGTGTTCTCCTGAAGAAAATTAGCTGAAGTTTGTTATCTGGCAGAAGCAGTTTTGGTATGTATCTTCACCCACCAAGGCGAAATAAACAAAACTGTTTTAAGGAGGCTCTGACATCTTTCTCTCATCCTTTTTCATCTTTGGCTACTATTTTGCTCCATTTCCGTGTTTTATACTCCTCACAGGTGCCTGGGCATCCTCTTCTAGGCATGCCTGCCAGGCACTTGGGCTCTACAGCCCAGAGGTAGGTTTGCTCTCTTCTAAATGCCAGCCCAACACAAACAGAAGCCAACAAAAACCATGGAGAAGCTGTCAAATGTTTCAGTGGCTTTAGATCTCCTCCCTCCATGAAGGGGCATTCACGATCTGCTGGGTACAGAAAGGTAGAACAGAACGAGTCTTTTCCACTACACTCTATTACTTACTTTCTTAGATCATATAAAGAATACTTAAGAGTATCCTTCAAGGCAAATAAATGCTTAAACTATAATGAAAAAATGTCCTTTTAACATACTTGCCCTCTCCCCAAAGGACTGCTCAAACACAGCCAAATTACCCTTTGTTTACCTGACAAAGTAAACTGAACTTACTTTGGTCAAATTTGCTGATAAATTCAGATCTGTAAAGACTTCTGAAACACATTTACACGTGTTGAAGATGTGTTGAATAAAACATTTTCTCATTCAAATGGGTATTTTAATGTCAACACGAATAAATACGACCCTGCTGCATCATTACAGGAATTGCACTGTTTAAGAAAGCAAATATAAGAAGAAAGTAAAACCTGTAAGAAAATGTTGATATTGTTTTCACTGTCCAAGCTGATAAAGTGCCAACAGAAATGGAAAACCAAGCCCCACCTGTTGAAAAAAAAATAATTCTTGCAGCATCTACAATCAGGCATACACTGGGTTGCTTTCTCCTTTTGGAATGGCTGGCGCCTGGCAGCAAGCCATCAGCAAGGTATTATCTTCACTGTTATTTCTTAAACTCATAATGTCCCATTAAAATGCAACAATATTATGAAAATGTTCCTTTAAAAACTTAAAACCAGCATTAATTTTCAAATCAAGATCACCAGTGTACATCTTTAGCAGCATTGCCTGAATTACTGCTGCTAAATGAAGCCAAAAAATTGTTTTATTAATTTAAACAGATGTCCTTTTTTAACATAAAAGTATTTTTTTCTAGCTTGCCTCACTTGCTTTATCAAATGAAGGCACAGAGGTAAGTAGGAAGTGGGATAAAGCCATGCAGCTTGGCTTACTGAAGCTTAGTTATTGCAAATTAATCCAAATAACTCTTTCTGAAAAGCTGACTCACTTTTTATACAACAGAAATACCACTGGAACCATCTGAGTTCCCTTCAGTAAACCTGCTGACAGAGCACCATGCAGAAAACACAAAATAAGCTGTACAGAAACAGTCTGATGGTAAAGGAGCTGGCAACACTGGGGAAGCTGAAATAGCCTTTGCTGATAGGAGTTATTAGAGAAATTCTGCAAGCATTGGAGCTCACTGATTTTTATGAGTGTCACAAAAAATTAGGAATATCCTAAGGAAAGTTTATTGGTGATGAAACTGGTCGACACTGTCACACAGAGGACACTGAAGGAAATGGAGGTGTTTCACACCAAAACAGAAGGAACACGATTAACCGTGTAATGTCCTCAGCATATGAATACAGATCTCTGCCATATGCTGGTCTCAGACATCAGGAATTACAGAGGAAAGGCCTGTACCAGCTGCTCAGAAGGTATTAGCTACCAATGCAATGCAGGTGTGAAAAACGCTTGTGCAAATGATGTATTTTCTGTAGTCACATGGAGATATGTGTGCTACAGAACAAAGCACTGATGAAATCTCCTCTGGAGTAGGGTATGATTCTGGCTGTCCATGTTCAAATATGCCATAATGACAGCGTGGAAGATCTAGAGAAGAAATGCTTAGCTCTTCCACCTCTGATCAGCCTACTCTATGAGGAAAGAGCAGAAGAACGTGGCTTGCTCTGATGAATGCAGCGATACCTGAGAATAAGTCCAACTGTCTTGGAGCTCAGTTGGCTACCCTTGTTTACTCCCAGGGAACTTCATGGGTACAAAACCACAACTGTATTGACATGGGATAAAATTAAGTGTTTAACCTCTCACACAAATGAGTTTCTGAATAGCCTTTCAATAGGACTTTTGGAGGCAACAGCCAGTTAGCTCTGAGACAGAGTTTGGTCAATACATGAAGGCATCAGACGATGTAGCTAGCAGTGGTAGTAGGGACTCAGGTTCTTTCCTCCAGGAGGTGCTTTCCATTCCCCATTTCTACAGTCCTAGAAATACCTACATACCACAAAACCATATTCATGTTAGGACTTTTTCAGTGTTAAAACATACCAATAATCAGTCTTTTAACCTGGCTGGCTACTCCCAAATCCTGGCTCTCTGCAAGAAACTTCTGCTCTGCCTGACCTGCACTCAGCACTGAGAAGAACCTGAGCCCTGAAGTGGACTAAGGCTTGAGGTGGCCCATACTGCCTAGGAGCCCTGGTACTGTGTTCAAGATGCACAGCAGTGAATGCCCACAACACTGTTTGGATGCCAAGTCTAACACATGCATTTCCTGGCAGCAAAACCTAGAAAGGGAACAAAAATAATGTGAGAAAGCAAGCTCTTATCTTTTTTCTTTAAAAACTTCATCAGAAGACTGCTTCTCAACCTCTAGTGTGTGACTCCATATCATGGTCACTGGTGCCTGAACGGAGCCTCCACAAACGCCATGACTGCTGCAGAAACCACGGTTTCCCAACTGTTGCCTAGTGGGTTCCTTGTCTTCCTCCAGCAGCAGCACGAGTCACATTCACGACAATGCGAGTGCAAGGTCTAAGGGTATCCTGTCATGCTCTTAAATCTTCTTTGCAAGCACACATGACCCATGTGACTATGTGGATCTTGCATAAAACTGGCTAAGCAGCCAGTTAAAATTAGAGCTGGCTGGGAAAAAAAGCGTAGGTATTTTTGTGGGTAAGATCTCATTCTGGTTTACAGGCTTTATATTCCAACTTGAGAATGCCTGCTAAACTTTCAACCCCCTGCTCTGAAGCATCAAGCATATGGTGCTCTTTAAATCCATCCAGCATTACTTCAACAGAACTTTCAGATCTCACTTTTCTTTTTTAACATGTGAGTGTTCAGCTCCCCCAAGCACAAAGAGCTCACACACACACACAAAATAATGCCTGCCTGACTCTGCAGAAACGCTGAAATAAAGGCTCAGAAATCTCCATCCACAGAGGCGCTTGGTAGACTACAGGTCGCTTATTTTAACAGATTTTAGGTATCTAAATGCTAAGTCAGAGCTGTGAGCTCCTATGTCCTCTATTTCCTTTGTCAATCTCTCAGTCCAAAACCACAGCATTGACATCTGGCTGTCAACACTACTAAACCACGAAGACTGCGCTCAAGAAAGGGCACCACAGGGCAGAGGATAAAATACTGAGGCGGAAGCCTTCATAATTACTCTAAACCAGATTACCAGAGGTTGTAAGAAGCCCAGCATGCAAATAGGGAAATTTTCAAAAGCACCAAGATATTCAGAAGGAATAATGCTGTAGAACATAGGCACTCAATTTTCAAACACTTTCATCACACAGGGGTCCAGCAACCAGACCATCTGAAAACCCCAGGACCCATCTGCACCTTTAGGTACCTAAATATCTTTAGAAACCTGACTCTACATAAATAGCACCTTTTCTAAACACTCTCGTGCCTGCATTAATCTGTCCCTTCTCTCACATCCCTTGACATGTGTTCATCTTTTTCATTTAGTCCATTTTAGAATAACATACCAAAATATTCAGTATTTAAACTCCCTATCCTTAGCCTTTTCATATAGACACATCATATTTACAGCAGATTTTTAATATAAATGTGTAACTAGAAACACCAGCGAAGACAGTTCCTGTAAGGAAAAGGTCACATTAAATATACTCTGCAAAGAACATAAAATCAGTGACATTTTGACCACGAGGCCTTCAGGAATGATCCGTTCTTCCTGCTCGCAGTGCGCTGGCTGGTGCTGGGCCGATGCTGAGCAGATGGCTGCAGAGCAGTTTTTGCTGGCGCTGAGCCATCATATTGTTTTTTCTTGCTCATGAAGGTTGGGTTATTTATTTATTTATTATGTGGCCTTAGACACTTGTGATCAGGGCATGATGGAAATGCAAACACATGAACAATAAGATGATGTTGCAATTGCGAGGGGCTATTCATAATCAAACTTTGATTTTCTGCTGCCAATTTTCCATTTACCACCTCTTGCCTAATAAAGCCTTCCCTATTGTCTCTCCAGCTTACAACTGCTAATGAAATACTTGAGTGTTTCTATGGGAGCTGATATTAATGTGTTTTTCATAGTAGTTTTCTTTCTTTACTAATAGTGCTGAGGATGTCAGCAGAGTTCCTGCAACCATTTATGTTAAGCACAAAGGTTAGGATCTCAAACTAATTGGCATAAAGACAAAAGAGTGTCTAATTAAAAATCTGTAACAGTGAAAGGGATTAAATACAGATGCAGCATTATTAGATGCTAATTTTCATACAATTGTTTAGAAGATGCATTTTTAGTAACTAATAAGATGCCCATTTTTCCTTTCAAATCAGTTCCTCTAAAAACACTAACTTTTTTATTTTAAACTCTTTCCTATCACTAAGCTTCTCACAGATGCTCTTGTTTTGACATTACTTTTGAGAAGTAAAACAAGAATGAAGTACACATGAACTAAAGTAGAAATAAAACCCATTCGATTCCAAACTAAGATCCA
Organism: Strix uralensis; assembly: GCF_047716275.1. NCBI lineage: Eukaryota > Metazoa > Chordata > Aves > Strigiformes > Strigidae > Strix > Strix uralensis. The sequence continues at coordinate 42,453,004 of NC_133973.1, forward strand.
CACAAACTATGCTGCACAGAATCAATAACCATTCTGCTTTCTGCATGCATATTTAAACAGACCTAATCCCATACATAAAGGTGGCAGGTTTAACAATTACAAGACAATCGTCAGACAGACTTTAGATCAGCCAGATGTCCAGAAATATACTGTTAATCTCAACTGTAGTTTTACCTCCAAACTTACACTGTATTCTATCTCCTGCCCCCCATGCCTCATTTTAAAATCCTTCTATTATTCACTCCATAGCTTTTTATTATCCTCCCCTTAACTCAGTGTGATCAGTTAAGTTCCAGTAGATGAACACATTCTCCATATGAATAGGAAATCCAACATCACCACATCGCTGCCTGGTATTTACATGTAAAGTGGTAAATCTTGTAAGAAGAAAATTAAAATTACATCAATTTATACTTTGCATTAAGTGGATCAGACATCTCCCCTCTCCCTTCCCCCGCTCCCTCCCACCCTCTGAAGCTTAAATGACGACAGCAGCACTTAATCTTTTTTGCTGAAGGATGTTAACAGCATTGGGCTATGTGTACTGTTCCTCTAAGTTTCTCAGTTATTAAATACTTTTTCTGCTTGATTGCTTTCAGGCTTAGAGTCGAGTTAAAAGTAAATGAATACAATGCAATTATTAATACTCAGTTCTGAATGAACTTTAAGCTTTTGAGAGGTAGCAAGAGAGTGCAGGAAATGTTTGAGCAGAAGTTCTGATGAAATTTACTTCCTTTATTTTGACTTAGCGGTGAAAGACAACAAAAATGCAACATTTCTAACGACTGATTGGCGTTATGTAGCAGGGCAATGAAAACTCAGGAATATTCTATGCAATTGACCTGCTTCTAAAAAGACTTTTATCAAAACTAAACATGAAGCCACTCCCTTCACTCCATACAAACACAAAACTAAACCTCATAGATTTTGCTCAAATGTTTTTCTCCTACAAAAGCCCAGATTAATATATTCAAGTGGTTTAAGCTCCTGCCTCAGTTCCGGGCCCTGGTCTGAAAAACAAGAGGGTGTTTCCCATCCTCCATTCCCAGACCAGGACCCAAGAGGATTGCATTTCTTCCACAAGCACCTCTGGATGGCACAGGGGAAGCAGGAGAAAACATTTCCCCACCAAAAATTTCCCATCCTGCTGGCAGCATCACAGGTAGCCCATCAGTCTGATTTCTCCACTCTCTGCCTCTTCCCACTCCTCTTCCTCCTGCCTCCTGGGAAGAAGAAAGCAAGACAAAACCAGAACATTTTCTAATGCTCAAGCCTAGTTTCTTGACAGTCTGCGTCTCATTTGACGGTAAGGAGGCAGGAAGAAATGGGGCAGCAGGAGAGAGGTTGCAACTGTACCAGGCAACACCTGCAAGGGAGTGCACCTACTGCTCCAGCACATCTTGTCATCTCCAACACTAATGGCCACCAGGAGGACAGCAAAACAGACCACAGACCTGCCCAGGGCAGCAAAGAGATGAGACCCAACTGAGGACCAAAATGAGCAGGACCACCAAGCCGGACCCTGCGGAGCTGTGGTTTGGGCTGCTCCTGCTGGAAGGAGTTGCCTTCTTCAGGTCATGCATGGTCCCCAGGCCAAACAGATCTGACCAAGGCCTTGCATGCTGGAAACTGGGGAGTTAAATCAGATTTTGGTGGGTTGAGCGAGCACATGATAGACCCAGCAGGTATGGAGCTACACGAGGTGACTGAAGGTAAGAAATTGAGGTTGCAGTCTTGCTTGGGTCCCAGAGGGCACTGTGTAACATGACAAGGCTTCAGTGACACCACTGCTTGGCTGAGCGGTGCTCATGCAGCTCCCACACCACCAACTGCATGGGCAAATGAGGCCAAAGAAGCCAAGGAAAAGCAGCGTGTCAAAGAGTAAAGCCAAAGGAAGGATAACCCGCTGGCCACAGAAGATTACTTCTCCCACCCTCCAACCTCCTCCTCCCCAAACAAACCAAACCAAAATGAAATCAGGGCAGCCAGAGGTTAGCCAACAGCCAAAGCCCTGTAGGAGCTCCTGTGCATTTCTGCTGAAAGCCAAGATGTAAATTCTGTCTCCTCACCCCAGAGGCCCCAGCTACCCTCACATACTGGTTTCCCTCAGGTGGAGGCGGAGGAACTTAAATGCAAGGCTTAGCACAAGGTCCTGGCACAGTGGGGATGTGGCACCCAGCCTGCTCAGAGATGGTAGAAAGGAGCCCTGGTCCCCTGTTGGGCTGAGCAGGAAGGGCAGAAGAAAGGTCCCTACATGGGGTTTTAAGAGCAAGGACAATGTGTAAGAAGAGGATTGTTAAGGCTGTTTTTCCATCAGCCAGGGAACGAGAGACCACAGCCTCTATCCTCTGACTTTTTGGGGAAAGAGGGAGACAGGAGCAAGCAATGAATGATGAAGACACAGCATGCATATGGTGTGGATCACAATCATGTCTCCAATACCAGGCAATCCTCCACCTCACACCAACCACTGGTACCTGCTGGCTCCCTGGAAGAGAAAGCAATATGATTTGTACTCTGCTGAATAAATTCCTCATTTCCTTTTCCAGCTATCTCAAGTGACAGTCATTCCTCTTATCGCAGCAAAGCACATTAGCAGAATGAACGTTACCCAAGGCAACTGTGTTAATTTTTTTTTGGAGGAGGAGCTCATGTCAGAGTAGCTAGTATGAGGGACACTGTCAAGAAGGTATAAAATAGCTCCAGGGAGGGCCAAGAGGAACCTGATGACTAAGGGAGTGCCCTCAAGAAGACTTTGGGTTATTCTGTGAAATGTAGCTCATGGCAGGAGGAAAGCAAAGGACATACAGCTTTAAATGAAGAAGACAGGTCAGTATACGTTGAAGTGACACATACAGGCAGTCAACTGTGCTACTAATCAATCAGTATCTTTTACCCTCTTACAGATGCTGCTTTATATCAAATGCCATCTATAAGCCCTTTAGATTGTGGCAAAGCACATGGAGAAAGATGGAAATTACAGTAATCTCTACCTCACAACACATTGGTATTATTCCAATGTGAGATTTGGGCTGTGCCTGTCAGCTCCAAGCTCTGATTCTCCAGTAAACACACAGGTCTCACACCACAGGTCCCATGGCTGTGAGTCACCAACAAATCTTCCATTTAGCAGGAATGCTTAATGCAGCATAGACTTGGCAAAATAAAGACGGGTGAAATTCAGTTCTTACAGGATCAAAATACATCTTTTCAGACAATGTGTAGTAAGCATGTTCATGGCCAGACTGGCAGTCACACCAGAAACATGCTGATGCAATGTGGCGTTCCTGGATGGATTTTTGTAGCTACAATCATATTTTGTTTTTCTTCTTCAGAGAAGTGGAGTAATTCAAGTCTTCCCCACAGCTCCTCCCTCATGCCTGAGCTGAATTTTCTGAAAGCTACACCTATGCAGCAGCACTTCAGCTTAGGTAACTTAAGGAAGATGTCCTTTTCATACTCCTCCTCCTCCTTGCAAGGGAAAGCCCACACCACTGCTGCAGCAGGTCACCACAGGCTGACCACAGCCACTATTGTCCACACAGCACTATCATCCTAAATTTGTTTCTGACACACGGTTAGTAACTCAAATGTTTTTCTAAAGGCCTTTCCCTCCCTGTGTTCTCTTATACTTTGCTTCCTTCCACTGGCATCCAAGTGTCCGGAATATATAACTGGAAAAGGATCCACTGTCATGATTTCAGCATAGTAAATTCTGTCTTCTGTCTTACCATCCCTTGTCCATTTGTGGACTGCATTTTCTGCAGCTCCTGTATCGCCAACCTCACCAAGACTATGGGCCACTGGCAGGTGGGGGCACTACTGCATGAGCATCACCATGCTGGCAGCCGGTTCCACTTGGAAATAACTTTGCCAACAAGGAACAGAGGAAATAGAGACTGACAAGACAAAAAATGAAGAGCAATAAAGACAGCAAATGAAGAGACAGAAGGAAATGAAACAGCAAATGCTACCACAATGTTTCTATTGATATTTTACAGCCCATCTGTGAATCCCTATGTGCTTTACTAGTGTATCTCTTTTGTAAGAGATGTAAAGAAAATCAATCACTGGTATGCAAATGGTTATTGCTGTAACTACAACGGGTTAATATCCTTGTTATGCCTTTAACCTGCCCCTGTTCTACTGTGAACCAGCCCTTCCCTCCGAAACAATATGGTCAGCTATTTAACAAAGACAATTCAAATAGGGAAGACCACAAGTAAGTAACACAGTCCTCTGCCAGAAAAATACACAAACCCTGTTGCCCTCTGAAGACAGCACCAGTGATCTGGTTTGTGGCCTTAAATGCCTAGAAGATTACAGATAGAGTTAGTAATCCACCTTTAAGATGGCTAAGTGACCATTTTGTCCTCAGACATTTGCATATGATGTAGGACATCATCCTGTGGTGGTTTTACATCTTCTAAGCAAAGTCCAAATCCCCTCTTGTGTTCCAAACACCAATAGATAACTTAATATAACCATTTGGCTCTTAAATTTAGGTCCAAATTTCTAGCAGTCAGTGCTAGATGCACAGCAACCTGCAACTTGCAAGCCAGTCTTGCTGAAGAAGACTTTCCCATGGCAGCCTCATCACCAGCACAGGCAGTTCCTCCTCCAGAGGCTGTTCCAGCCACAGGGCACAGAAAACAGCCCAGGAGTCTGCACAAGCCCTGGTAAGCCTGTGCCCAACCCATGGTTCAGGTGCACCCCATGGCAGGGACGGTGTCCCCCTTCGTTTGGGCTGGCTGGGAGGTGAGGCAGGCAGACCTCAGAAGGCAGCATGCTGGGTGGCCCTGGCTGCTGGCCGGGTAGAGGGGCCTGGCTTTGCCCATCCATTTGGCTCTCAGACCCTGCTGTCACAGGAGGCTGCACAGAGCCACAAGGCAATTAAAGTAACAGCATTTTGTATGGGCATGTTCAAAGCGCTGTGTAAATAGAGGGATTAATTAATCCCCACAACAGCAGTGCAAGGTAAGCACTGCTCTCCAGATGGAGAAAAATATGACAGAGCCAGTGCGGAAAAGCCAAGAATAAAATGCAGGTCTGTGCGCCTTGTCAGACTTAATTTCAGTCCCTCGGGCCACATAGGAAAACATTTGCCTTTAAAGGGGGAGTGATTTATGATGACCTGGATCTCAACCTTGACCTATTTTAACAATTATAACTGGACAGGAAAAAAAATCTCTCCCAAATGTTAAATGAAGGCTTTAAATCAAAATCTTCTATTTCAATGCAGAGGCATTTTCTGTACAAAAGGAAGCCACCGCAAATCCCTCCTGGCTCAGTAGTGGCAGGTTCCTGAGCTCATTTTCCGCAGAGCGATGCTAAAAGCAAGCAGTGCTGGGACGTTTTTACAAATAGGCTGTGCTACTGGCTCTCAAGTCGTATGTCATGTTACACAGCAAGCAGAGAGCTGTCCTGTCACTACTTAGACCTAATTGCTAAATTGTAGCAAATGTAGCTAAAACACACAAAATCTGTACTTTTGTACAGAAGTGACTGGTGTAACTACTCTAGGGGTGCTACACAATACTGAAGTTCCAGAAAACAACCCCTCTACTAAGGTGTGGGCTACACTGCAGAAGAATTTGGAGCCATTGCACTACATGAAGACCAACATTTCAGCACACCAGGTTTATTTCACATTCAGACAAAAGCCAACTGACAGGAAGGAGAGCAGAAACTACTCTGCCACACAGAGGAGATGGTAGTTGATATGAAGGGGACACCGTTCTCCAAGGCAGGAGGTAGACCAAGACTCCCCTGGGCTCACTGAAAACCCAAGATCTATGCACTTGCTCCTTCCCCACGAAAGGACTGAGCAAACTTTCATATGATCACTTATTCACTGGTGAGCAGGAAATTATTGCTATGTAGGTTAAGATTAAGTCATCTTGAACACAAAAGATTGCAGAGTGCAGTTTTATTGCTTAGGAGATCTTGCAGGAGTTCACAGGCTCATATTGTCCTCTCTGCTGCCTCTGCCACCTACCAAGAGCTTCCTCTCAATTCCTCATTCAAAACATCTGAGCATTTAAACATCTAATCAAGTCTAGCTGTCTTTCACAGTGGGAAAACACATATGGTGAATATTTTACCCAATAAGCTATAATGGACTTGGGTATAATTCAGACAACTAAACATCCTTGTAAAAAGCAGGTTTTAATTTTTAGGGGCTTTTTTCTTCTACAACATGGGATGGCACACTGACACTATGAACAAGAATGAAACATCTCTGCAACAGTCTAGCTAGAAAAAGGCTCTACAGATATTATCACCAAAGTCCCTGTGGAAAATAGTTCCAAAATAATGGATTAAAATCATGGTCTTACCAATGACAGGACAAAGAGGGAAGGGAAGTACTAATCTGGGCACCTTCCTATGGTGTGATTTCTATTAGAACTTTCCAAAGCAAACCACAAAGGATGGGGATGATAAGTTCAAGGTATCCTGATGTTACTTCCTTTTTCTGCCCTGACACCTTTCTCTGGAGCTCTCAGTCCTTTTGGTCACAGCCTGGCTCCATCAGCCAGAGCAAGCGAGGCAACAGGCAGCTGCCCTTCAAGATAAGATGCTTGGTCCAGAGGCACCATATCTCTTACTGTGCTGGAGCAATTTTGTTCTCCCTAAAACACCCTCTGTGATCCCATCTGTCCTATACAGCTGGAGCATGCTAATGGCTCATGGGTGTGGGACTTGGGCTGCTTTGGAGAAGGCATAGGGCTACGGCAAGAGTTCATCAGTGTCAGTTCACCTAGAGCTCAAGCCTTTATTTCAGTGGTGAACGATCCTTTGGCTAGCGCGGTTGCAGCATGGTGCTTGAGCCCTGTCCCTGATTGCCATCTACACCCTTGTAACCAGCTCTGCTAGGGACAACTGACCATAACCACAGCTGCCTTCCAAAGCAACTTAGTGAAACCCACTTCCACCTGGACAGTAGCTTCCCAAACAGGTTTCTTCTGTCATAAGACATCTAACAGTCTCCTGTGCTGTGAAGTCCAAAGCAGGCTTCGGCACCATTAGGCAGTTATCAAGAAGCACATTCAGGGTAGCCTGACGTCCACCACAGTCCCTCTGCTTTGCGATTCCTATGAGCTGGGCCAGGGCTCCACGGGTATTTCAGTAAGACATACATACACGTCAGTGCTCTGGCGGAATTCAGGCTGCCACAAAACCGTCCCATCTGCTGACCATGGCCAGTCTTTCCTAAAGTCTCTTCTACACAGAGTGCAGCCCCACAATGTCAAGGGACATAAACCTTGACACTTGCCTCAAGTTTCCTTTGGGGGCAGCCAGCAGGGCTGTTTGAAGAGCTATCCCTGTTCCTGCTCTGCCCTGCCTCCAGAGCATCTAGCAGCAAACACTAAGCACCAGGATGTGTGGCCATCTACTCTGCCAGAAAAGTCATGGAGATGAATAAATGGCAACTGTGCCTGAGAAGTAAAGCTGGGAGATCTCCTAGACAAAATCCAGTATGGAGGGGGCTTTGGAACAAGCAAACAAAAAAACCAAGAAAGAGAATATAAAGAAGATACTTGTAGCGGTTGGCTCATTTGATTGTCAGAGAAACATGGGACAAGCTGCTGATAATGCCATGCTGTCCACATATAAGAACTGGCAAGATGACACAGAGTGCAAAACCAGGAGACATGGCAGAAAAGCCCCTTCTTCTGTACAGTGCTTCTTGCTGCATGGCTAAGAAGCTGTGGGGATTATGCTTCCCAGTATTAGCTGGCTGGTTTCTTATCTTGGGACTGGAGATTGGGGAGGAAAAGAAACATGGATTTTCAAGCACTCTGCCTAAAATTGGAAGAGGAGTGCAATCTGCAGTACACCGCACAAAATTAATCACTATCATTTTACATTCCCATCAAGGTCTCACTGCTCTTAGCCAGCGGGAAGGCAGAAACAAATGTTACAAGGGGAATCTGTGACTAGAAAACAAACCATTACAAAGCAAGCTGCCCTTCCTATTAACAACACTTCATCCATCTATTCCTGCTACTGGTCTTCACAGAAAAAACATATTATTTATTAGTAACACAGCACCTGAGTATCAAGGGGAGGTTGACCGACACCTTCTCAGCAGCCACACACAAACCTCAAGCCCCTGTGCTGGAACTGCAGTGACCTCATATGCTGCTGTACCTGCCACACACATATGTGCATCTACTGCCCATTTTGCTTGGTTTATCCTCATTTCTGTCTCTACTCAGCACTTAAGAAGGGGAGGAAAGGAAAGGAACAGAAAGGACTCAGTCATTTCTAGCAAAAGCAAAAATAAGTCTCTCTCTAGCTGCGAATGACAGCCTGATTTTGTTTCCAGACTTGGCTATTTTCTTAGAGCTAACCAGCAAACTGTAACTCATTTGGGGAATTAATTGTTAAAGCAAGAAAATATCAAAGAGCCAGCCAACAGCCTTCACCTCTTTTGTAGCACTGCTATCATCAACCTTATGCTCTCTAAGCATCAAAGCAGTTCTTAGTGAAATTTCACTAGCAACATTTTAAATCAAGATGCACCATGTTAAAGCAAGCTTACCATTTAATTTCTAATGTGATAGATATATATATATAAAGACACAGTTTATTAAAGGGCCTGACCTGCTCAAATCCCATCCTTCTAGAAGTGTTCCTACCCAGGGGGGGAAACCACTCGAAATACAATACCAAGAGCCAAGTTAGTTTCTTTTCCAGCAAAGCTGCTGAAGCTTTAAATGTAATGTCTGAGCTATCCTCTTGGCAAGATTTTAAGCAAATTAACTGCATTACCTGGTGCTGCCACCAGATGTCAGAGAGCAATAGAGAAAAATTAGTTGTAGCTGTCCTAAGTCAAAAAGCTGGCATTATAAAGGGGAGGTAATAAAGTCGGCTTAACCATGCCATCTCTGTGACAGTGATGTCCCCATGATTCTACTCCTATTTACTGTAACATGTCTTATCACGCCATAATATATTATATGCAGTGAGTCTTCTTTCAAATAAACACCCCCAGGTTTTGAGAGTGCCGTCAGTGGAAGGAAGGGGAAAAAAAAAAACCAAGCTTGGTTTTCTTAAACTGGAAATTCAAAAGAAAAACCCTAAGGTAATGCAGCAGAGTTATGTAGGTCTTAAAGGCACATGGCTCAGAAATACCCAACTTCCAACATTAAGATCAGCCCTGATTTGTGCATATACTGTTATCTTCTCTCTTTTAATTATCATGCTGTTGGCAGCAAATTTTACACACTTTATTCAGATCCGCACCCTCTCCAAATCCCCTGTCAGTGATGAATAAAATACAGAAGGATGCATTAGAGACTCTGTAGCAGCCACATTCTTCCTGCCAAATTTGAAGAGTCCCTCTGCAGCAGAGTCTAAGAGTATGAATTGGAATGTGATGGGGAAGGAGGGCATACAAGGTGATTGCAGCATGAGTTTGAAACCATGGATTGTACACAGGTGGTAAAGGCACAATTGGGTTTGGATGGCGAGATAGAAATGTTAGGAAAAAGCTACCCTTACACTTCACTGCCCTGCATCCTCCATATGTCACCTTTCTGGAAATGCATCATATGGCTTTTCAAATCCTACTACAACTATTTTTTGTATCCTTTCAATACGATGGATATAAGGCCTGGAGGATCCTACATGATGCAAAATACACTTTCTTGTAAAGAGAGTAAGAATGTTAAAACTTGGTAGCTTGGGTCCTTTCCAAGGTAAGATGGAAGTGCTACAAGTCCCAAGGGAAAGGAAAAATTCCTACTTCTCTTGCAGTGCAAGGAGCAGTCCAAGAATGTGATTAAAGATATGGCTGTTTAAATTGCACCTTTACTGGCTTCAAGCAGAGAAATTCAGAAGTCCAGAGGAGAAAAATAATTCTATGGCAGGTTGAGTGACTGAAAAACATGTCTAACACTTGAAGACATTCAAGGACTGAAACAGAGCTGAGAGTGCACATCAGGTGAGGAGAGAGAAGCCCGGCACAGCAGCCAATAACATATGGCAAATTAATAATTTTTCTAGAAATTCCACATGAATGATTTTATACATTGCATTAGATGAATATACATACACATCTACATCCATGTATGAAAAATCTAAGGAGCCACATTTCAAAGCAGTAATTTGCCAGCCCTTAGGATGGAGTTAGTGGGCAACTCCTCACAAAGCCCATCCTGGGACCGGAGTGGTAAGTGAGAGGACCAGCAGCTGGGAACACAGCTGATGCCCTGGAAACCTGCAAGCAGATGGAAACAGGAACGATGGATGTCAGCAGGGGAACGGCACGGGTAGCACTTTGTTCCGGATGCTTCGTGCTGAACGTAGGAGATTATCGGTTCTGTGAGCAGCAGATATATGGGCAACAGCTTCAGCTACAGTGGATGCTCTGCTTCTTGTCCTAATCCCTCTCCCAGGTGATGAGGGTAGCAGACTCAATGCTTTCTTTTGCTATCTGAAACACAGTACGGTATGAAGTACAAGGTAAACAGAGCATCAACAAATTAGTTTGTGCCAGCCTCCGCATAAAACACTCAGTACACGAGGCACATGGTACAACCTAATGAAAATTGCTTCGGAGAGTTTGAGTACCAAATGTCCCAGCTAGGAGATGGCCCCATCCTTCTGTTAAGCCATAACATTAGGGAATTCCCATGACACTGAAGAGCAGTTCTGCTTGTTGTGGTGTATCTGGCTGCTGCATGCCATAAATACAGCCACTAAGGCTGTACATTAGTTCCACAGTACGTCAGGCAGCAGACACTGTTAGTATCATACATTGCAAGCAGTTCTTCTTCCTAAAAATTCCTTTGGGTTATGGCAACCTGGGTGTGAAGCAGGTGCTTAGGATTACAGTGTTGTTATCTCATGCCAAATGCTTTTTAGAGCTGTCTTTTGTACCGAACAAATTTATTCTATAAACAGTATTTGCAAAATCTCCCAAAATGTGCTTGTGTCCTTATTTATTTATGAATTGGTGAATAATTCATGGAAGAGGGCAGACAAAGGGAAGAGATGGAACAAACAAGGTGCTCAGGATTATAACACATGTACGGATTTGAAAAAAAGCACATTCGACTTTGGAAGATAAGACTGGAAAGTTATCTGACAGTGTTGGCTTTAAAGTCTTACGATGTCATTTCATGCTTCCAAATGCACATCAGCAACCACAGGAGAGATTAATGGTTCAGAGCCACACCACAGAGATCCCGGCACAGACCCACTGAGTTCACTGTGTGCTTTTTCATATAAATGGCCTTACCCTTGCGTAAGAGAGCGCAAGGCTGGATGAAGCACACAGGCATTAGATGAGACTACATGCAGACCAGTAACTTGAATTAAAGGCAAAGCCTGGAGAGCTGTGCTCTAAGGGCTGATCACAGCTGCAAAGGAGGGCCATCAGGGCACAACCCAAATCCCGTGATAAGCAAACATGGAGACTTTATTGGATAGATTGAAAAAAAACACCCTGAAAAAAAAAACCCCAAAGGTCATTAGTACCCAGTATACTTCCAGACGCTGTTTGTCCAGCTCTCTAACCAAATGCAGGGCAGGCTGACTGTGTCCTGCAACTGCAGACAGCAAAAGGAGTTCATGTTTCAAGCTCTTACTGTCGGCATTTGACTTTGATAGAATCAGGTCAAAATCAGTCTTGCTCAGTCTGATACGATGCAGACTTCTGGATCTTGCCTTGCTCACCCAGAAGATGTGAGACCTCATTCGCCTTTCCCAGAGTCATGTTGTTAAAAACTGCCAGAGAAGTGCTAGTGCTGTAGGATGACATGCCAGCAACAAAAAAAACCACCCTAAAGTACAGTGAACATTTTCAGAGAAGGGAAGTACATTTCCTACTATCACAGAATAAAATAATGGAAATGGATAATGTGCCAACTGCACCCCTCAAAACCTATTAAATGTCCGTACAAATCCTGATGTACTGGCCTATCATGTTGTAAATAAAAAACCCAGAGTGAACAGGATGTGGTATCCTCCTCTCCTAGCTTTAGCTTCTGCAAAAACAACATTTGGCAGCATATACTGTCACTGTCAGGTGAATGGTGTAAGTCAGAGTCACGGGGGTACATAATTTTGCCCATCCATCAGTGCTGAAAGCAATCTTAGCTAAAAATGACTTAGAATCTTACAACATAAAGAAAATGCCTTCAGTGAAAAAGGAGCTGACAACCTTGCAAGGGTTCCTGTATTTCCAAGTGGTTCAAGCAGAGCGGACTAACGTGGTAAGGACATGGGTTAAAGGGATGCACTGAGACCATCTCCAGAAAGGGATCTGCACGTATTCCAATTAGTGATGTCTTTTAATTAGATGAAAGCTTACTATAAATTGAAAGGGTTGCACAGAAATGTCAATAAGGCCTCTTAACACTTCAACACATCTACAATTTATGGAAAGCAAAGACTCATCTACTGTTGAATTACAAAAATAAAGTCAGAAATCAGTCTGAAATCCAGGTTTAGAAAGCCAGTTGGTTTTGGCACTGGGAAGATACTTAGAGCCATTAAAGCAAAAAACCCATAGCTCTGCATATTTGCCACTTCAGACAGTCTGAATCCCTGCAACAGAAGCAAGTGGCTGCTGATTACCACCAGCTAATTATAGCCCTGGTCTCACGACAGGGCCGCCGCTGCCGGGGCGGTGTGAAGGCAAGCAGCTCCATGACACATTCACCAGCAGCTCTCCAAAAATGACCCACTCCCACCCGCCTCCATTTCACAGCCACCATTTAATTGCCAACCAGCATGCAAGGAGAGACATGGGAGAAGCAGTCGGTCCTCCCAGGGTGGTGGCCCATTTCTGTCCCTCCAGCCTCACGTCCTGCGAGTCGTGCTTGGCTGACAGCAGGTAGCACAGGCGACACCTGGTCCTCCTCAATGTAACCAAACTCGGGGCAAGATCTTATGGCAGGGGAAAGGGTTATTTATTTCAGCTCACTACAGATCTGGGGGTCGTTCAGAGAAAGTGGAGCCAGAGCTGTCAGAGCTGTCAGGACACCCGCTGCCTGCAGCGGTCCCTGCCTGCAGTTTCTATAGGAAGGCAGATGACCGACAAGTGGCACAGCTACCACGCTACCAGCTTTCCTGGGGCACTGGCCATGAAACAATAACCGTTGCCCATTTATTCTTCAACCCCAATGTTTCACAAGAATGAAAAGCAAAATACAGCAGGGGGAGATTCCTTCTAAAATGTTTTTCCTTGACCTGGAGAAAGCAACAGCTTGCTACAGACCTCCTGCTGGCCTACCCTCAGCCAAAACAACCAAAAGGGCTGCTGCACGAATTTCCATCTCAGAGTTGTTTACAGAGTTTTGTCCTTCCCTCAGGCACTTTCCTTCCCATGATTAGCAGCGATGTGTGAAGATACTTTGGTATCAGTACCCTTTCCCTGGAAGTGTTCCAGTCCACCAGCCCCGAATGACTGCTGTGAAGGGCAGCGTTAGCCCCAGCCACTGCATTTCTCATCCTGTACAGGTCCCCCAGGCTTCTTCCAACACAGTCAGAAGCAGGCGATGAAGTACACATGATTTTCAGCAACAGGTGGGTAGTTTTCCAGTTTGACTCTGCCAGACCATCACTGTCAGACTCATATGTAACAAGAAGATTGTTTTCTCTATACTTCTGATAACCATGCAACCAAAATGATGCCACACAACCTTAAACATTACAGGCTTCAGAACAAATCAGTTCTAAGGAGATACTTAACATAAAATCAGTGCTAAGTAGATGGGGAAACAGAGATGGAGAAGGAATGAAAAAGAAAGCCAGCAAGATAGTGCACCCAGCCATATCATATCTTACTTACTTTTCAGTCCACGCAAGTTGCCTCGCTTGGAATCAATTCCAGTTGCACCTAAACTAAATCTGATCACAGTTGCTGTAATTACTTGTATCCTTAAAGTATCAACTCATCAGTAAGAATGAAACAGATTCAGCTCATCAAATGCTTCTCATTATTACAGTCTTTCACAGCAGGAGCCTGCATCTTCCATCACTGCAAACATCTGCTATTATCATCAGAAACCCAAAGTGGCACGAAGACTCTCTTTTTCAGTATTATTTCAGTTTGAGCATTTGTCAGTGCCACACACGCTATCTCCATTCTCCCCAGCTGTCACATCTAAGATGCACATAAAGAAGTGCAAAGGTACTATGAAAAGTACCTACTGTAAAACCCACGCATTGGCAAGGGATTTGGAGATATATATAGTACTTGAATCTACACTTGCCTTCAGTCTATGAAATATATTAGCTTTCAAGTCTATGGGGCCATTTAACATGGGGGCTTTCAATGCCAATGTTTCCAAATGCCAGCATCTAGTTGCACGTTTAGAACATTTGAAGCCAGGAATGTGACCATACCAATATTTGCTACGTACCAGCTTCCAAAACCCTTACATTTATGAATGATTTATGTTTCCCTGCATGATTTTTATCTGAAATTAAGATTTTCAAATGAAGAACCCGCACTTACAACAACATTGTTTTGGACAATCATTCACTGCTGCAACTTGACTATAGTCAAACTGAAGAGAAAGCTAGTATATTAGCATTCCATGAATTTTCACTTCCGCAGGAAAGCTCCAGATCCTCTGTATAAAAATATTTTTATAGTTTTTTCTACCCATATAGCCACATCTCTTTGGATGTTGCACCCACAGATGTTCCTGAAAGCAATCAAGGAAGCACAGTCTTGATGAAACCAGCAACGAATGGAGGACCCATACAAGTGTCATTAATGGGTCGCTGTAAAAGCAAAGAGAGATGTCAAGTAGGTTTCCCCCTTTTTTTCTTGTTCTTGATTCTATTCCACACTGACATCAGTAAAGGAGAGGAGGAAGTAGAAGATGTGCTTATTAAAATCTGCGGCACACAAGTCTGGAGGGAACACAATTATACCAGATAACAAGATTATATGAGATTATTTCATCATTTGAAGACATGTTTTGAAATTCAACATGGCTAGGAGTGCAGTTATTACACATATCCAGAAACAACCAACTGTACAAATAGAGGTTGGGGAAAACTGTTCAGACAACAGATCTTCAGAGAAAGATTTGAGGTGAAGCAGACCATAAGGTGAATGTGACTCAGTGAAGTCATACTGTTATGGCAACTGAACATGCTGGGATGTATAAACAGGAGCACACATCACCTACAATACAGGTCATCCTTCTGCTCTGCTCAGCTTCATAACACCCTGGATGAAGCATTATCTCCTGCACTGAGTACTTTAAAAAAAATATGGTGAACAAAGGAAGAGAGGTCAAAGAACAAGATATCTAGAAAATACTTGTGAGGAGAGGCTAAAGAAAACTGTGTTGTTTTCATCTAGAGAGGAGAAGGCTATGGGCAGGGTAATAATGGACTTCTACATGCATAGAAACATGCTGCGGAAGTCAATAGAATGATCTGTTCTCCATAACCACGGCAGATAAGGAATAATGGGCTGAAATTGGAACAAGAACAACTCAGATCAAACATTGTAAAAGCTACATATAATGATAACGAAGCACAGGAGTAGATTTTATGCAGAGTTCTTCAAACACAGGGTAGATTAATACCAGTGATAAATGACTGAAGTGTTGCTGATCATACCCAGGAGTGGGAAGAAGAACTTGATAACCTCCCGGCATTCCCCCTCCAGCACATTTTTTCTTAGTTTTCAATGAATCTCAGCTTTACAGCTTTAAGCACCAAGAGCTACAACAATATTATAACCATAAGAGCTACAACAAACCCCAGTGAAGTTTACAAGCATCAAGTACCTCAGTACTGAAAATTAAGTCACAAGCAGCCTGTGCTATCTGGTCAACATGATGGCAGGGAAGTGCCTTCTACTAAGGACAGGATTCAACTGAGATAAGTTTAGAAGAACAAGAGAAATTTCAGCTACATATCACTCTCATCCCCATATCACATCTCACCCTCATCCCCAGCAGAGTAAATGGAGAGGAATGTTCGTGGTCGGTGCCTACTTTGGGATGAAGCAGGCTGTGTCAGGGGCACGCTCTGTGCCAGCTGGGCAGGCAGCCTCAAGCCTAGCTCAGGGCTTGGCTGGAATTGTGAGATTTATTGTACAGATAACACAGTAAGATTTGTATGTGTGCACTGTTAACATTTACCTGTGCACACTGCACCTCACCCAGAAACCCATGTTTACACTTCCAGGTATTTCCTGATCAATGCAGCTGGCCACAAAGAGAGGATGCTCTACCATACTGGCACAAGAGGTCTCAGATGAGAGTTCAGGTTTCTCTTCTTAAAAGATTTTGGCTACATCCTTTACTACATAAGGGAGCACAGCATCTCAACATGCTTTGGGGTTCTCACTGATGTTAGTTCTTATGGGATGTCAGCATATTTTTAGCATAACACTTCTCTGAAAACTGCAACATTAACTCTGGCTTTAGAATGTTTTGTTTTGTGGGTTTTTTTTTTTTTTTTGAAATACAACTTAGGATGCTACTGGAGAGGAACAGTTTGTGTTATATCATCACTGAAACATCAGGCCTAACTTCTTGCAAGTAAGAAAAACATAACCTTTCAGATTATGTTTCAGGTTTGAGGTCTGCCCATTTTCACTGTATTTTCTCCTGGTGGGACATGGCCTTTGTGGAAAACATTACAAAGCCGGGGCCGTGCAGTCCCACAGCTCATGGGCCTTTTGCATGGTACAGGAGATCAGCAGTTGCTTTCCTACACCACAGTATTCGTTCCAGTCCCCTTGGGGCTGGGAGGGCGAGGAAGGTGCACAGAGTCCCCCTACTGCGAAGCACAGAGATAATTTCTTCTAATTAAAGAACTCTAAATATTTGGAAGTCAACATCCATTATTATTCTGGAAACTTCATATGGCAATAGAAGATGGGTTGATTCTGGCAAAATTTCTTCATAACAAAAGAACAATATCAGGCAAGCACAGAGGCACTTTCCTGTTTTTCAGTGTAATAACACCAACAGGCAGACAGCTCAGCTAGCTCTAAAGGTGAAGAAATGCAAATTTCAAAATTTGAACATCCCAAATGTAGTGCATTCAGACATCCCCTCTTCCCTCATAGATGAGGCTGGGGAAAAGATTTCTGCCAAAAATGGCACAGAACATCAACTGAAAAGTAACCATGAATTCATATTCAGCTGTGTCTTTCAGACACCAATACAAGTTATGTGACTTCTCTTCCCTGACACAGCTTTGGGAGAAAGATATAGAGAAAGGAGGAAAAAGAGAAAAGAGAAGAAAAAAAGAATCGTACTGGAATTTACTTTGGGACCAAATGCTATGTCAACTGGAAGAAACCCTGGTTGAAACAGCACTTTGCTATATTCAACTGTATAGATTTGTCTGACTGGAGATGGCTGCGCTCAAGCATGTTGCCATAACAATTGCAAACACGCTGACATCTGCATCAGAGGCTCAGTCTAGTCAGAAGTTGAAGTATTAGAAAGAGGTGGTGAGATCACTCTTAAGTGTCTTGAAAACTTGCAGTAAGGAGAGCATTTTGGGGAATGTTGCCTATTGTGCTGGTTTTGGCTGGGTTAATTTTCTTTATAGTAGCTAGTATGGGGCTATGTTTTGGATTTGTGCTGAAAACAGTGTTGATAACACAGGGAGGTTTTAGCTATTGCTGAGCAGTGCTTGCACAGCGTTAAGGCCTTTTCTGCCTCTCACCCCACCAGCAAACAGGCTGGGGGTGCACAAGAAGTTGGGAGGGGGCACAGCTGGGACAGCTGACCCCAACTGACCAAAGGGATATCCCATGCAGTATGACATCATGCTTGGCATATAAAGCTTGGGGAAGAAGAAGGGAAGGGGGGACATCCAGAGTGATGGTGTTTGTCTTCCCAAGTCACCATTACACATGACGGAGACCTGCTTTCCTGGAGATGGCTGAACACCTGCCTGCTGATGGGAAGTGGTGAATGAATTCCTTGTTTTGCTTTGCTTGTTCAGGCAGCTTTTGCTTTACCTATTAAACTGTCTTTATCTCAACCCACAAGTTTTCTCACTTGTACCCTTCTGGTTCTCTCCCTCATCCCACCAGGGGTGAGTGAGCAAGCAGTTGTGTGAGGCGTAGTTGCTGGCTGGGGTTAAGCCTTGACACCTATTTAGTTCCAAAATGTCTTCCTAAGCCTGCTGAAAATGTTGCAGAACAGAGAGCCAATCCTTTACTCAAATGCTTGTCTCAGAGCTACCCCAAGCTACACTTCACTTGATTAAAATGTAGTTAATTCACAGACTCTGCTTAGCCAGTACCACAGATTACATCTGGTGGCCTGTTGATGGGACTCATAAAGCAGGGTGATTGCTTTACCAGTTTATCAGTTTTGCACACGCCTAGTTGTGGTTGTAAGATTAGCTTTGAAATAGCAAAATTCCAATATGAAAGAAAACCAGAAGACCTAACAAATAACAATTTGAGTCACGCTCTCTTCTTGCTATTAATTTGCATGGCACTGGGAGAAGCAGAAAAGGAAGACATGTAACAGAGATGATGCACAGATTTGCAAGAATTTGCTCATCAACTCAAACCCTGATACGCAGAAAGGCCAAGAGGAATTTAATTTCAAATGAAAATTTCAAATGCAAGATGTCCAGTCACCAGCATATAAAATTACTTTACAAGAAATGACATTTCCATTTGCAGACTGTGTTCCGCTTAGACACATAAAATCTGTGGTATTCCTCTTCCCTCAGTATGCAGAGCACACATGAATGGGAATTGCTGCTGAGGAAGTTCATTTGCTCTCAGAGTTGAAGGTGATCATGTTTCTCCTTATTACATAAGAAAATTCCACTGACACAGCATTTGTCACAACAGGAAAAAATCCATAATGCACAGAAACAGGGCTTTGGGACCTCAACAGATCACCGTGCTCTGTTCAGAGGATGCTGTGACCTCTCTTTCTGACACTCAGTTTCAAACGAATCAGGGACCAAACAGGCCTGCCTACTATTTCTACCTTTGCCTCACTTGCTGTGATGTGGTTTCCTTTAAGTTTGCATCCCTGCATCCATCACTGATGAAGGAAAAGAGAGAACAGGATTTCACTTCGCATCAGTCCGTGTTGATGCAAAGGAGTAATGAAAATTATTGGGTAGGAGTTGGTGAGAATATTGCATCGTTCTAGCTCTGTATACAGTATCCATATCCCTGCTGGGATACAATAAATAACTAGTTTTCTGACTGTAACAGCATTTATTTTTCTCTTTCAAGACACCTCTGTTTTGAAATTAGGGACCACTTTTATTCATTCAACACCCAGGAAGATAAGGGCTTTCTCTGCCATCATATGTGTTTGTTTAGCATGGGTCCAGGATATGTTATTTGCTGAATTTGTTTGAACTTTCTTTTGGTTACCAGGCCTTCATCCAAAATGCTCTTCAAGAAGGAGAAATTTCTCTCCTCCTAATATCAGCAGCAACATAACCAGGATCCTGAAGCACCCACCATATCAAGAGTTGGTGAAACTCATACATGCTTCCAGTGTATAAAAAGGACCAGGGAAATGAGACTGAGAAAACAGTTTTCTTTAGGAATGTATCCAGGAGTTTTTACTGACCTTGACTCAACTTGTGATTGTCTAAATCTAGAACTAGATCTTCACCTTTCAGGACAGGCAGGCAGACAATGAGAGTCTCAGAGGAAATTACTGTACAGTACAAGAAATGGCCATCTCCATTCATGTCATGGCACTCCCTGGGATACCAAGGTACAAACAGCTTTGTCCTGTTCCTAACATGGCTCACACAAATGGTCAGGCACTCGCCCTAGACAATGTCCAGCAACCTCCTCCTGATCTTCATTTTCCTCACTTGGAAGAGTTTGGCAGTAAGTATGAGTTTAAGTGCAGAGAGAGTTTGTAGGTAGCCATGCAGATGACCCTGAAACAATCAAAACCAGCTATGGACCTTGCCTCAGCAAACTGCATTTGCTCTTGTAACGTTAAATTTTCTTTGCTGTCTCCATCAGGGACTGATTTGACCTGATGTATGACCTGCAATCCTTACCAAAATTGCCTTTCTTTGTTCTGTGTTTTCCTTACAGGGTGACTGTTTGATCTGGCCTTTACACAGGAGTCTTCAAGGGCAGAGGGCAAAAGGGAGCTGCAGGAAGAACGGAGGAGAGAAAAATCACACTAGCATGAGGACAGCAGCACAGACTGGAGCTAACACCAAAACAGTCGGACCTTTCTTTTCTAGTGGGGAAGACTTGCATGGCAGAAGGTGAAAGTTGGTGCTGTTGAACTTTACATTAATCACAGGCTGCCGGGAGATGAGCAGCAGCTGCCTGGCCTCTGTCAGTGTGGTGCATGAGGATATGCTGCATCAGCAATCCCGAAAATGGGACCATCGCATAACAGACATGGAAAATGCTGCAGTTAAAGCAAGGAAGGATGACAGCATGTAAAACCAGTACCCTTCACTTTCCAGAAAACCACAGAACAAAACCAGAAGACTTTTAACAAGAAGGTACTTAAGAATTCAGGAGCAAAATTACCTCATATTGTTAAAACGTCTTTCCTTCTCCCTGAAGGCTGCCACTGTCTCAAGCAGCAGAGCAGGCAAGGACACCGCATTTTGTCTACACATTACCTCACCACCAAGGATGCATCACTGCATCATTTTAGGAAAAACATGCTGTATTAGCATGTCAAGTCTGAAACATGTAGCCTTTTAGATTAAGAGCAAAACCAGCTCTTTCAATTTAAAACAACAGCAGCTTGGGAGCTTCTCATTCACGAGTTTCCAAGAGCATGTGCCATTCCCTAAAAAGCTGAACTAGCTATTGCTTCGGAAGCAGCTCTGCACAGGCCACACTCCCACAATATACTTTGCATTTCTCTGCCCACACAAATGCCCCTGCACAGCCAGGAAGAGGGCAAGCACCAGATGCTAGCAATGCAGCTTTCTGTTCCCAAATGCCGTGTTTCACAGCCAAAACTAAAACAGCTCAAAACAACCCACTGGTTTATAGGTACTGCACATCCTATCTGCTCCATTGTCTAATGCCAAGCTCCATGCTGCAGAAACAGCTACACCTTGAAAGAGAAAGGTTCAGCAAAGTAAAGTAGTGCGAAGGAAAATTAAAGAGGGCAGAGGCTCTCGTAAGGAAAGTGTTCTGGCACGTCTCCTTCTCAGTGGCTTGGCCCCCTGAGCAGAATACAAATGAAAAGCATCACTGACAAGCCAGTATAACATCTCAGTCCCCTTTACAAGTCATCCATTCGGCTCACGGCACAGAGACAGTGCAGGCATTGTCAGAAATACACTGGTCGCAAACAGAATGAGAGGGAGGCCCACAGACAAACATCACCCTATTGAGACTGAACACAGCCTTAAAAATATACTAACAGATACAGCTATTAACATGCCTGCACAAAATGGAATATGGGCAGAGCACTCAAAAGTGCTTGTTCATTCCTTATCCTCCATTTCAAGCTATAACGTCACCCTGTAATTAGCTGAAATAACCTCTATTCTGTTCAACTTCTCTACTGATGAGAAGCTCACAAGAAGCATGAATCGTCAGGAAGGGTTTAAAAATACATCACAATTTTACAGCAACAGCAAGAGAAATAAAGCACTTTCTTTCACCGTGTGCTTTTTTTTTAATCTTGCAAGTGCTGATTAGCAAGGATGTCACAAGTTTGTCTATGCAAGCTAGTTTGTAAAAATTAAGTGGGAATAGACCTTTCCTAAGTGGGACTAGACTTTCCCAGAGCATCAGTTCTAAGACAAAAGGGCCATGCCATTGCTGGGAAAGATTTGGGCATTTCATTCTTAAACAAAGGTACACTGCAGACTCCAAAAATCCCTAACTCTAAAATAGATTGAGGACAAAAAGTCTACCACCAAGGCAAAAGAATTAACACAGCAGAATATCCATAAGGAATAAAAAGTTAAGGATGTCATATATTGTATTGGCTGATCATGCTCACAGAAAGACATGAGTGGGAACTAACTGTGGGCAAATAAAGGAGCCTACATTTCAAACAGCATATTATTCACAAAGTTTCTTGCCCACCTCTATTACTCTGTGATCATCTGATTCACTGGGCCTTTTGTGTTTTTTCTTTAATTAAACATTTCAAGCCATTCACCACATCTGACTAATGAACTCTGCATATTTCATTCTCATTTTGTGTGCAGATGGGTTGTACACACAACTGTGAGCATTGTGGCCTATGAAGCATAAAAAACAAATTTAGATTTAGAAAGTAAGAAAAAATCCTCCACTCTAATGCAATTTTAGAAGCTTGAGAGAAAAATATAGTCTTAGTGCTGGGGAAGCTCAGGCTGTCAGAATGCCAGGAAAATCTCTAAGAGTCACATATGAAGTTGCAAAAGATAAATATATTGGGATAACCAAATAATTATATGCAGGATTTTTTTTTGTAGAGAAAATGATGGGCTGCACAGGAACAGTAAACTATTCTCAAGCTCAGTTCATGTTCTTTAGGCACCACATTTATACAGACTAATGAGAAAGGTATGCTTAATTAAGCTTTTTATTTAAAGAAAGCACTGATAAAACATGAAAAAAGAAAACCCCATATTTCTGGTATGCATTCCCCCTTCTCTTAGCTTTGCTTGCTCAAAAATCAAATCCATAGAAGATTAATTTATAGGTTGGAACATAAAACCAACTAAATAAACAGCTTGTCACTCTGGCTTCAGAATGAATCTAGTGGAAAATTTTTTTCCTATGAAACCCATTTTGGGAAAGTAATAAACCACCAGGAAGGGCAAAGGCTAGAGAGAAGGCTAGAGGTGTTAAAAAACCCACCTGGAGACATTGCACTATATCGGACATTATTGAGGATTTTTGTTTGATTGCTTCATCATTGCAGGTGTCAAATGGCAGCGTTGATTCTCAGAGATAGTACTTTTCCAACAGAGCAGCCAAAGCTGGATCATCTGTCACAGAGAAACTGCAACAGGGGTGAAGGGAATTATCCTAACCAGCCATGCATCAGTGTCAGAGAGGGCAACATCACCCACAGGTCCTGCAGTCCAGTGCAAAGGCTTGGCCCACTGCAGGCTGCTCGTGGCCAGCAGCTTGTAGCCAGTGCTCGCTCATGGCAGCACTGCCAGGAAGGGATGAGGGAGCCTCACATCCTTCTTTAAGCAGCCTGGGTGTCTGGGGAAACAGAGGAAGGTCTCCCGCTCCTCCTGCCATATGCTGAAAGGGGTATGGCAAGGGTGGGTAAGTGGCAAGCGGGGGTAAAATATGCCTCATGGGTGTCTGAGTGCTGCCCCTGTTGTTCAAAAGCAGTGGCGGGGAGCCAGGAGCCCTGGGGAAGGAGTCTGCAGGAGCTGTACGCTACAGCCCACACCTACAAGAGGAGCCACAGTCCCTGGGTGCCAGGGCGTCTCACCCCATCTCCAGCTAAGCAACTACACTTTGGTTCCCATCCAGCTGTCCATTGTCTCTGGTGTTTGCCTTCAAAAATAACTTTTTCCTGTATTATTTCTCTCCTGACCTCTATGACTACAGAAAGCTGGTGGATTCCTCTGCAAAGATACGGACCAACTGAGCTGTGCTTAGACTCGAAGGAATCAAACCACTCAAGGGTCCCCCTATGGCTCACTTCAGTTCAAGCCACACCATTACAAATCACCCCTGTGAAAAGGTGAGAAGCAGCTCTCTTCTGCTGCCAGTTGAGACACCAAAGTGGAGAAAATTACTATACATAGTGTAGAAAATGTTTCCTTTGGCAGCAGTTAAGAAAATGCTATTCATCCTGTACACAGCCTGCATGCTCCTGCATAATAAAGAGAGCAATTGAACAGTCTTTTAAGAAGTTTACTGGGTCACATTTCTCCTGGACTAAGGCCAGCACTCCCATTATTCCCCAGTGCTGGGTGCACATTGCACAAATCCTTTACTGGTTTCAATCCTTATTTCTTACTGATGCTCAAAGTGCCTGAAAACAGAAATATGAACCCTGACATTACTTATAATGTAAAACATGCTTCCACAGGTTGTTTAGGGCAAATTAATAAACCCACTATCCTTGCTTCTTAGTGGGACAAATGGCCACGAGAAATGGAGCCTGGGCGCCTCAGTGTCAACCAGCATAGGTCTTTCCCCAGTCAAAACAGCACACACACTTCCTCAGAGGCTTGGATGAGAATGAGAAGCAAAGTAAAATACAGTGAGGGGTAAGATAATGTGAGACCTTGATTATGCAAGCCATTAAAGTTAATGGTACTAGTCATATGAGGACAAATTATGGCAGGGACTACGGTTTTGCAGAAAAGTGCACTGAGGATAAATTGTACTTTCCAGCTAGACATTCATGCAGCTTTCTAAGGCAGTCAGTCCTTCCCCCGCCACAATTAAGGAACCACATTTTCCAAAAAGTATGTGATGCAAGATGCTGTGGGCAAGAGCCCATGCAACAGCACTGCCATCCTCTCGACAGATGAGCTCAATGCCTTGAGACAATCAATTCAGTGGTTCTCTGGAGAACCAGCAAAGCATAGAGACATCAGTGGTTGCACAACCAGTGTCCAAGGCTCTCTAGGTCAACAAGAATTGCTAGTAAGCAATACATCTCTTGCAAAAGGAAGCAATTTCTTACAGAAGAAGGCCTCAGAAAATCTCCCCAAGCAAACACTGCCCCCCCCCGCCAAAAAAAAAGAAAAAAGAAAGAAAAGCAGGGGCACAAAGGAGGGGGAGACAAAGAGGGAGCTGGAAACAATGACAAAGGGATACCCAGTTTTTGAAATCCCCCGTGAAAGAATCCTGTTTGCTTTGAAGAACCCTGGCTGTGATAACCAGTCCATCCCTGGGCAGCAGCACTGCCACTCCCCTGCTCCTGGCACATCAGCCAGCGCTGGATGATGTTACCTGCCACAGCCTCCTCCCCCACATCCAGGGAGGAAAGCGGACGTAAGGGAAGGATGCCGGATACCCAAACAGACTGGAAAACAGGTAAAATGCTTTGCATTCCTAAATTAGCCTCTTCTATATCTGAACACACAAGAACTACACAAAAGACATCATAGAATTAAAAAGGAAAAAAAACACAGAACAAAACAAAGAACAACTATTTTTTCCTTCTCCTTAGCTGTACTATTGGCTTTCCTACCTGTCTAACCAATAGGCCTTTGAGAAAAGTTATTTTCTCTGTTTTTCTTTAATGATTCAAAAATTATTTTAAAAGTAGTTTAATATTTTAGTGCTTTGGCTACTAGTATTTAAGCAAAGCTCATCACGAGCTACATTTCAACAAGTGCTTCCATAAACTGAGGGCAATAAAACTATAGAAAATGGCCTGTGCACAGAAAGAAGAAAGGAGCTGTGCACATTAGGAATCAGCAGCAGTTGTGCATCTGGAGGAGGGCAGGAGCCAAAAAAAGACCGTAAAACCCAACCTCTGATTCACCCACGGAAAATCAGCCCTCCCCTGCACAGTATCACAGAGAGCTCACTCTGGACATTGTGGGCTAAGAGCCCAGAGAAGGTGCAACACAGTTTGTTCAGGAGTGCTTTGCACGGCCAACCGACTTCCAGGGTACTTGGTTTAGTGACTTTGCAAGGCTAACTGGCTTTCCCAGCCCAAGTCTGAGCATGCGAGACCTCAGCTCAGCCAGGTTGGTGAGCTGTCCCTTCACAATCAGAAGGCATGCATGGAAGGTGAAGCCTCTACAGGACACAGAATAAACAGGCACAGAGGCATGTTTGCGAAGTCTGGCCAAGAGTTTCACTCCTCAGTCTCATTAGAATAATGGGCACAAATCCAAGGAGATATCCTTTATGCTCTTCAGGTTTAGGCAGTTTGGATAATTCTGCCCAGAAGGTCCATCTGGGGCAATTTTAAATCATTTCAGATCTAAAAGCAAGAAGGGGAAAGATGAGGGGAAAAAAAGCAGAAAAAGAAAAGGGGAAAAGAGCCTTTGAATCTCTCCTATTAATAGTGTTAAAGAGCCCCAATAGCTTAATTTCAGGCCCAAGACCTAACTTACTATGTAGTAATAGCACCATCACTATACTTAGCAGAAAGAGCCATTTCATGTTGAAATGTGCCCTTTAAGGCATTACTGAAAAGCCTTTAGGAAAGCCTCACTTTCTTGTTTTGAAGAAACTTCCAGCAGTTGACCCTTTTATTGAGGTAGCTATGCACAAGCTTAGCAAAATTATGTGCGCTGTGTTGCTGATGCTCCTGTAAGGGCTGCAAATCAGCAGTGCACATACTTGTCTAACACCTCATCTACAACCAAAAAGGCTAACAAGCAGGGCTTCGCTTCTGCAAAAGGCCACGAGTCAGCAAGAGCAGCAGAGTAAGTTCCTGCCTACGTCAGTGCTGACCCCTCTGACGGCACTAAGCCCCCCAGCTCCCACCAGGATGGCCAGTGGAAGCGGAGGCTCTCCTCAGCAACCTTCTGCAAAAGCCTCTTGGCTTGGGCGGCTTTGGAAGCAAAAGGCCTCCCGTCTTGACCCCTGCCCAAGCAAGGAGAAACGACAGCACTTGGAGCTGGAGCTCCCTCCTGAAAGTACCCTGGAGCTGGAAGAGCTCAGCTCCAAAGTGGCACCCTCCCAAAGAGATTTAAAAACAGACGTTTGTCCAGGCAAGAGGTGGCATGACAGGTGCTTCATGGATTTTCTCATTGCTCCGAGTTACAGTTTTGAGACTCCCATAAGCCTCCCCTGGTGGGACCCCCACCAAAATCTTGGCTATGAAGAGGCTGCAGCTGCATGGGACTGCACTGATGTCTGGCAAAACCCCCAACTCCAAGGCAAGGACACAAAGACCAGAAGGAAATGTAGACACTGCACTATAGACACGAGGAGCGGCTGAGGGAACTGGGGTTGTTTAGTCTAGAGAAGAGGAGGCTGAGGGGAGACCTCATCACCCTCTACAACTACCTGAAAGGAGGTTGCAGAGAGCTGGGGATGAGTCTCTTTAACCAAGTAATAAACGATAGGACAAGAGGTAACGGCCTCAAGTTGCACCAGGGAAGGTTTAGACTGGATATTAGGAAGTATTTCTTGACAGAACGGGTTGTTAGGCGTTGGAATGGGCTGCCCAGGGAGGTGGTGGAGTCCCCATCCCTGGAGGTGTTTAAGAGTAGAGCCGACATAGCGCTTGGGGATATGGTGTAGTTGGGAACTGTCAGTGTTAGGTTAACGATTGGACTAGATATCTTCAAGGTCCTTTCCAACCTAGATATTCTGTGATTCTGTGACACTTGCAATGTGCCATCTATCTGCTTTGTACAGCAGCAGTTCAGTTCTCTAGTGCTCCTACGGACACGCCAAACCCTGCTGATACTCTCCTTTTCTGCCTGTCCATTGGTACAACCCAACAGTATCTCTGCAGTACCATCAGCAGTACAACAGTTGTTCCCAGAAGAAAACCCAAGCCAGCTCAACACTTCTGACATGTTTCCCACAAAAGAGGTAATTTTAATCTCACTGGGTATGCTACAGGCAACATTTATATTTGCACAAGTTTAAACAAGCAGAGTTCAACTTCCAGTACATGTAGATCAAGCTGCGGTAAAAATTTAAGCTTGTGACACTTGTAGGAAGGAAGGCTGGGCTGATAAGTGGTGACTCAGACAAGCTGGCACTGAGGAGCAAGCTGACAGAACATTTAATTAACAAATTAACTTTCTACTCTCTTAAATAAGCATTACAGTCTTGCAAATATCCAAGAATATAGCATTCAATTTCTACCTAGAATGCTACGCCTGACATTTTTCCAAGCCTCACTTCCCAGTTTCCATTAAAAACAAGTTTACCTACTGCATCATCAGATGTTCTGCTGACAACAACATTTTGCTCCGTACACTTCTTTGTAGCCGCAGGGCGTATTAACCAATTCCTCTGAGTCACTTCTAGCAGTGTCTCACTCTATCAGTAGCACCAATTTGTGCGAGTGCCTGTTTGCTTGGCTGTCCTCCAACAAAACCAGCTTTTCTGACTGAATCTCCTGGTCCCTTTCTGAGCAAATAAGAGTCAGGAGGCTTGTATAAAGTCTTCTTCTCATTGAGAGAGGCAATCAGGAACAAAATCTTGGAGATCTTCTTCAGAACTGACTTGGAAGAGGGAAAGGAAGATGGACAGGAATAAGAGAGATCCATGTATCTCACTGTAAGAGTCTTAACACCTTTGTCCCTTTATAAAAATCTCAACCTTCCAAATTTGGGAGTGTGTATGGAGTTAACCAGTGCCAATATTTACTGTTGAAAGACATTTCCAGAAAACTCTCAACTTTGAAAAGCAGTGGCTAAAGCTACAAAAAGGCATCTTCATGTGCTAACCCAATCCATTAAGACACTGGATCAAACATATACCAAGAAGATTTGAACTCCTGTTCTGCTATTTGGTCACTCTTTCCACCCCCCCCCACCCCCACCCCTCCCCCCCACCCCCTGCACACAGCCCTTGCTTCCTATGTTGGAAAAAAGATTTACCATTAGCAAATTTTAAGAGCTTTCAAAACAAATTTGGCTCATGCTTCCCAAGCTAAGCCTTTTGCAAATTCAGACAGACCCTAACACACATCTTTCTTTTTGAGCATCTGCTCTTGCACTGGCCAGCCCTCAGACACAATGGCCCCAATTTGTCCAGCAGCCACCATTCAGGTAAAATAATGAGTGTCAACCGCTAAATCAGCAGATGGGAGCAACAGCTCCAAACACCATTCAGACAGGTCCCTTGGGTTGGGACCCTTCTGTAACCCTTGCAAAAGCAAGCCATCTCTTACACACTTACAGCGGGAACCGGTAACAGGCATTTAATTGTAATTAACAGTTTGCTGAAGGAAAGGCAGTGGGAGTAGGGCCAGATCACAAAGGAAAGAGACACTTCCCCTCTCTCCTGGGACAGGGAACAAGAAGCAGAGACCTCCAGTGATTTGAAAGAGCAAGCTGCGGCCAGGCAAAGTGCCTCAGGGAGTCCTAGTGTAATGGGGAAAAGGTTTCTTGGCCAGAAAAAGCAACCTGAGAAGGAGGAACTTCCCATCAGACAACTCTAAACCCAAAAGCCCTGATGGCCATGCAGCAGGGAAAGTAGGAAGCAATCCTGTCTCTCCTCCATTTTCCCCAGGGCACTCTTTTCATCCTCCACGCCTCAACACCCTGTGAACGCTCCCTTCCCTGAAGCTATGGGTTTGCTTACTGCATTACCATCAGCAGGAAAATCTGGGTTGTTTATTGTCCCTCTCAGGGAGGGCGATCCCGTATTAGGAAGATTAAGGTCAGCCTGTGAGCGCATGACACTATAATCTCCTACAGGCGCCAAAGGAGCTGTGACAGAGCCTTGGCACTCATCCTTCCCCAGCTCCGCACCCGCAGAGAGCTGTCGTGCCAGCCAGCCCCTGTGCAGCTCCCACATGCTCAGGTCATTTCTTCGGTGCTGCTGGCCAGGGCGTACCCCACTAGTCGCCTGCCATTAACAATGTGGTGATGCCAAAGCTTGCAACCTCCACCCAGAGTCCTGCAGCTCAGCTTCTGGACCACACAGAACAAGCCCATGGGGTCTGCACAACCTCCATGGGCTGCTGGACTTGTCTGCTGTCGAACCCCCCCACCTTCCCCAACAAGGCACAGTATTTTGGTCAAAATATACCAGCGTTGCTTTGACATCCGCTCTGTCTTCCCAGCACCATGTAATACGCTCTTCTGTACCTTCTGAACAGCTGGTAAACCAAGCTCCTTTTTTAAATGTTAAACAAATTACACTTCTGAGAACAGCAGTTGTTATGTCCCTCCTGAAGGAATAAACAACCCCTCTGTATGTTTTGGGAGAGCAGGATCAGGACTTTTTAAAACTATTATTTACCTCATGAAACTAAAGGTATAATTTAATCGCACCCTGAATAAGATAACTAAACATGAACTGTAGTTCGAAGCACAGCAGCATCAATAGAAAAACACCCATCAAACCCCAAACCCCCCAAAACCCAAAACTTATTTCTTGCCCAGAATATCACTTTACTGCTGACTCACGGGAGAAATATTAAGCTATTCTTAACAAGCCTGGTCAGAATAATTTTCTTCAACAGCAAACCAGAATACAAATTTCTGGATGCTCAACCACTGCAGCTCAGAGCACTTCTAGCATTACACCAGCAAAGCCACAGACTTCCACTTGCACGCTGTCCTGATGTGAGGCCTTACAGTGCAAGAACTGCCTGACATGCAGAGCACACACACTGTTGGCAGGCAACACAGTGTCCAGTTACCCACTGCCTGAATCCCCTTGATGCTTGTGGTGCTTTCTTTGCTAACTGATGGTCCCCATCCTACTTAGATTAACCTCTTCACCATCCCTTCCCCTGCTGCCTCCATTTGCAGGGGAGACTCCAGCCCACAGCTCTCATGCAGCCAGGGGACTGCAGCACTGATTTTTAGCAGGCATTATCACTTTCGCTCTTGTTTCAGGGGTGAGCAACAGCTTTGAGCACTTGTCTTCCCTTCAAACACTTAATTGCTTGATGTATTGAGAAACTACCTTTTAAAATTATTACACAGCTCTGTATCACTAGATCTCCATCTCCCAGCATCAAAATCCGTCATGCACAATCAAGCCAAAGGAATCTTTTATCATGGCATCATAAGGAAAGGAGTAAGATCCCTATGGATTAAGAAAACTCCTCTTAAGAAGCAGAATGGTTGGTACTTTTTGTCTCACCCTTTCTTCTTTAGAGCCAAACGCATTTCTTCCAGGCCTGCCTGGTACTGATTTTCCACCAGCACCTCAGGTGAGGAAATCACTATGTTCATTCTCAAAACCCCAGACTCACCATAGATTTTGTACCTAATACAGAGAAGGAAGAAAATAGCCCTCAGTGGTTTCGAAATAATGGCAAATGCAGTTAATATTTAAATAAGGAAACCTTACTAAGTACATCTTTATATAAAAAAGTCCAACCTGTCCTGATTCTCCTTTTCCAATCCCCTTTCCTATTTCTCGTCTAAGCTAGCAAAGCCAGCTGGAAAGATCAGTCCTTGTGATGGAACACACCAGTTGGTGTGCAAGTGTACGTAAGTAGCCCCTCCACCCCCAAACCATTCCACGTTTCTGAGGGCTTTGGTAAGAAGCTGGGTGTACCAGGTATCTGCTTAGCACCAATCTCAAGGTCAGATTTTCTTTTAAGATCCACTTCCTCCAGCAAATGATGAGTTCACTCTACCAAAGGTAACTCAAAATCCAAGCATCTTTGCTACACACAAAAATATAGGGGTGTCAAATGAGAAAAGGAACTGAGCCCCCTTGGAGAGAATCACAGTGACTGCTGAAATATTAATGAAGCTCTTTATTTGAGAGTCTAAAAAGGACTTTGAATAATGCATTGCAAGCAACGGTACACCAGCAGTGGCTTTTTTATGAGAGAGGCAGCTGGCATTTTAAAAATAGACAACTTTCAACTTGATGGGGGTAGCTTACCAGGGGAGGAAATTATCCACAAATGCACCATCATTTAAGGGAACAAAGCAGATAAACAAGCAGAGCACAAAGAAAGTTTATTAGTGCAAATGTTCTGAAACAGTCTTCTGCAGTCAGCACAAGCTTGCCCACCATAAGTGCCGCTTCACTATTACTGGGCATCTCAACATGTTCTTTCCCTTACTTCACCAGAAAATTCTCTTTAAGCTACTCCACAATGTGCACAGCCTGGCAAAGATCTAATGATTTGCTCCTGTAAACAAAAGAGATGCTCTGTCCCCCCCAGGCAACTCATGAATTTCTGAAACATTTTTAAGAATAGAATTATTAGTGATATTGCCTTTCTAATTCAATAGAAGAAGTGGGAGAAAATGCCATTGTAATAAGGATGGGGTGGAAAGTAAGACCCTTGGAGCCTGCTCAGCTTACAGCTATCTGGACACGTGGGGTCCTTTGGCTTCAGGATTACAATAAAGGCCCCACTCGCACAGCACGAACACCTTTAGCAGCAGCATATTCAACAGCCACATGCAGTGTGGCTACTGAACTGCTTGGCACGTTTGGGGTTTCAATGTTTACACTTACTAACAGCAACATGATTGACGGACAAAGATGTTGCTGTAGCTGGCTTTGTGACAAATCCCCCAGAAGGTGACATAAGTCCTTGCAGCCAGAGATGTTTTCTAAGTATCCTTGATAGGTGTTCCCTTTTCCTATGCGGCCAGGACACAAAATGCAGCTTTAAAACACAGTTGCATATCCAAAGGCTTGACTCCAGGCACAAGTGCCCTCACAGTGGGCTCTGCCTACACATTTACATTGCTAATGGACAACACCATCTGAACCTTTCTTTTTCAGTGGAAGCACAGTGAATCTCGATGCCACCATGAGCCACGACATTACAAAGCTATTTGGGAAAGGGGCTGACGGGAGTTTTGCAGCCACTCAACCAGAGGTTTCCCTCCCCACCCTCCACACTGCCTCCTCTCCCTCCCTCCCTCCCGCCCCTCCGATTCTGCTGCAGAGACCGACCTGCAGATAAAGATGGCATGTTGCAAGGCAGCAACAGTGTCTTCTCCTACCTGTTCCCAGCGGTTCTTCCATACCAACACAATCCCCTCTGAGACCTGCTGATCCCACAGACTAGCCTGCCCTTACCCCATTTCCCCCTTTGCTGTCCCCCCCACAAAGAGTGGGGTCAGCAGGGCAGCAGTTCCCGAGGGATGGGGAACTGAAGGGGGAGTAGAGAGGGGCATGCATCGGCCCCATAGCAAAGGCTACATACCAAGTGCTACAGCATTTTAGAGTTACCTGGTATCATGCACACGCAGAACAGCAGTACTCCCACAGTACTGCTATGTTGCCCATCATTGCATGCATACAGGTACTGAGGCAGGCAACCTCAGGAAAAGTGAAATGTCCCAGAAAGCAGGTGCGCAGGGCAATAAAACAGCATGCCCTGCCTGACCCATAGAATCACAGAATCACAGAATCATCTAGGTTGGAAAGGACCTTGAAGATCATCTAGTCCAACCGTTAACCTAACATTGACAGTTCCCAACTACACCATATCCCCAAGCACTATGTCGGCTCTACTCTTAAACACCTCCAGGGATGGGGACTCCACCACCTCCCTGGGCAGCCCATTCCAACGCCTAACAACCCGTTCTGTCAAGAAATACTTCCTAATATCCAGTCTAAACCTTCCCTGGCGCAACTTGAGGCCATTACCTCTTGTCCTATCGTTTATTACTTGGTTAAAGAGACTCATCCCCAGCTCTCTGCAACCTCCTTTCAGGTAGTTGTAGAGGGTGATGAGGTCTCCCCTCAGCCTCCTCTTCTCCAGACTAAACAACCCCAGTTCCCTCAGACGCTCCCCATCACACCTGTGCTCCAGACCCTTCACCAGCTTCATTGCCCTTCTCTGGACACGCTCGAGTCATTCAATGTCCTTTTTGTAGTGAGGGGCCCAAAACTGATCACAGTAATCAAGGTGCGGCCTCACCAGTGCCGAGTACAGGGGTAAGATCACTTCCCTGTCCCTGCTGGCCACGCTATTTCTGATACAAGCCAGGATGCCATTGGCCTTCTTGGCCACCTGGGCACACTGCTGGCTCACGTTCAGCCGGCTGTCAATCAACACCCCCAGGTCCCTCTCTGACTGGCAGCTCTCCAGCCACTCCTCCCCAAGCCTGTAGCGCTGCTGGGGGTTGTTGTGGCCCACGTGCAGCACCCGGCATTTGGCCTTATTGAAACTCCTACAGTTGGCCTTAGCCCATCGCTCCAGCTTGTCCAGATCTCTCTGCAGAGCCTCCCTACCCTCGAGCAGATCAACACTCCCACCCAACTTGGTGTCATCTGCAAACTTACTGAGGGTGCACTCGATCCCCTCCTCTAGATCATCAATAAAGATGTTAAACAGGAGTGGCCCCAAAACCGAGCCCTGGGGGACACCACTCGTGACCGGCCACCAACCGGATTTAACTCTGTTCACCACAACTCTTTGGGCCCGGCCATCCAGCCAGTATTTTACCCAGCAAAGCGTGCAATCATACAAGCCTTGGGCAGCCAGTTTCGCCAGGAGAAACCCTAACCCTAACCCATCTCCTCTTCCACCTGCCTGATTTATTCTATCTAGCCACTTATTTATTTTACTGGCCATCAGATGGCTGGTTGGTTGCCTCAAGCATCAGTTTCCCTTTGCCCTTCTCCATTAACTTTTACCTTCCTCCTCCATACATCCCCTCCCCTCTTTCCATTAACCCACCCTTTCTGCTTTTACATCTTTGCCTGCACAACCAAATTTCGTCAGTTGTTGATGTCCACATTTCACACGGCTAGAAACAGGCAGCTGACAGCACTAACATCCACACTTACTCCTGGTGGCTGAAACCATCTGAAGGAAGAAAAACCCAAAGGAATGAGGACAAACCCTCACCCCAAAGGCACTGCATGTTATCTTGGCCTGAGAGAAACTCCCAAAATGGCATGAGGGGGTGAGGGGCAGGACCCTTGATGCAGCCAGTCTCCTTGCTCCCACCCCACACCAAGGGGTAAAAGCAAAGGGCTGCTGCCCCACCACAGCTGCCTGACACCCCAAGACCCA
This sequence comes from Strix uralensis, assembly GCF_047716275.1. Classification (NCBI taxonomy): domain Eukaryota; kingdom Metazoa; phylum Chordata; class Aves; order Strigiformes; family Strigidae; genus Strix; species Strix uralensis. Next base: position 42,487,518 of record NC_133973.1, read on the forward strand.
CAGCCTCGCTGCCTGACACTGCAGGATAATGTATGAGCACAACATGACGCAACCCTGGGCTCAACATGTTTGTTTTCAAAATGAGCTTTGCCTTGCCTAGGCATGGGGGGTCACCACTAACACCACAGGCAGCCTGGCCACGACGCCACCTCTGGGGAATACCTGGGTGGTGCTGCCGATATCCACACAGCAAGTGATGGTTCATCTATACACAGAGAGACCATGCTGGCCAGGGGGGTTAGCTGCGAATGAGATGATAAGAAAGCTTTTTAGGGCTTGCAGCCCCATTTGCACTCCCAACATCCCTGTGCGTGCCGGTGCCTCGTCCAATGCCATTCCCTCCCGCATCAGCACACACTGCACCAAAGTTTATGTTTTCACACTCCCCTTCACACTTTTATTTCCCATTTTTTCACCTCTCCTCACCCTTTCTCCTCCCTTTCTTTAATGCAGTGCAGCCTGTTTTTTTTCCCCTGCATGCTGTTGAATGTAGGGAAAAAAAAAAAAAAAGACCAACACATCGCAAGGGCAGAGCAGGGAATTGAGTGAGAGGACGAGCAAGGCTGTCCAGGGCGCAGGTGCCAAGGAGGGCAGGGCAGGTGGCCGTACTGATCGTGCCCAGTAAATAACTGCGGCCTTATTGGGAAAGCATTACAAATCCAAGATACAGCTGGCACAGGATGGATTTAGCATGGCTGTGCTATTCAGCACTGGCATAAACTCCCCTTGCCCTGCAGCCAGATCCCCTGCCACTGGGGTGCAGCTGCCCCCTCCCCATGTTAGCAGCGCCCGAAAGGCAGATCCCCCTCCAACACGTAACTCTCCAAAAGTGCTGAAAAAGGGTAAAATCACAGGGAAAAGAGCCTGCAGTGAGTGCTTGGACCTCCAGACTGTACTACAGCCTAAAAGACCCAACAGCATTTGGACTCCTGATGAGCTGGGTAGAATTTCAGACAGAGGGAGCCTGCAGAGAGGAAAGCAGATTCATCTTAACCAAACTAAAAACATGTGAAACCTTTAAACTGGGTGGGGGAAAAAAATAACAAAAAGAAAGAGAGATGATTTCACCAGGAGTTTTTAAATGAAAGGCAATAGGGAAGTGCAAAAGCACACAGTGTTTAGGCTGATACACTCCCTGTGGACCAGATCATAAAATCTCTGCAGTTTCAAGCTGGGTACAGGACAGGAGCTGGCAGAACGCAGAGGGGAAAAAACAAAGAGAAGTCTGAATAAACTGTCCCATTTAAAAAAGACTTGGGAAAGTAGGGAACCAGAACACATGTATATATTTGTACATAAGATAGTGGAAGTCTAAAACACATGATGCAGACTAAGGTGGGGGGACTGGAGTGTTTGGTTTTAAATGAGAATGCCAACACACTAGCTGCAGCAGGAACCCAGTGAAAGGGAGGTAGTAATAGGGATTCTTTAAAAACAAGCTATTTATTGCCTAGGAAAGAGACTGGATCATATCAGTGGGGAAATAGCACTGCCTTAGCAATGTGATGACCAAAGGTAGCAGTGGCCATCACAACAGCCAAAGAAATCTACTGCCCTTCTCCCAAAGAAGGAGCCCAAAGCATGGAGCCTGTCTGAAAGGAAATTGAAGAGAACAGGCAGCCATAAAGGTGAAACATTTGAGGGATGTGGGAAGACTGCTTAAACGTATCTATCTGGAAGTACAGGGCAAATAGTACCTGCTAGAGGACGCATCAGAAAGACTCAAGGCAAGCTGCCACCATGAAGGAGCAGTCTGATGAACCTTTGTGGCTACCCTTACATCAAAAGACAAATGGTGCAGGTCCATCCTTCATGCCCCACTGACACCAGGGATGTGTGTCACCCCGCTGTGCAGGGCTGACAGGCCGATGTTGACTTGCTTCTTTCCCACATCAGGCAAGCTTCATGGCAGCTGTCTGGGAAGGGACCACCGATGGGACAGAGGGAACCTGCTGGTTAGCCAAAGAGACGTACTAAGAATGGGATAAATGTTTTGCTGTTTTATTCTACCAGAACATAACCTAGAGGCATCAGCAGCAGAGTGAAGTTTGAACTTCAGTATCACTTCCAGGATGTTCAATATTATTGCTGTTGTTATTATTATTATTTAGGTTAGATATACATACGAATACCATTTTATCATTAGGCACTTCACCAACGGTTCACCATTTCTCTTTCTATTCCTGAAGCCAGAAGCCTTGAACGTGCAACCCAGGTGTGCTGCAGAAACACTGGTAGGTATGTCAGGAGCAAAGACATATAAAACTTCAATAGTATGGTACTTGTGAGTAACTATTGCACTTCATAAACAAAATTTCAAAACAACCGATGCTAGAGTTTATCTTCCTTCAAATATCTATGTCATCAGAAATCAAGTTACCTAAATTCTTCCGATTTTCTAGATTACTCATCTTTCACATTTTGTTTGCTAGAATACAAAGCATAGTAAAATCGTCTGTCTTTACAGGCACCCTCACTTCCTCTGGCCGGTTTGAAATATGCATTAGTAATGTGAAAATCCTCAATGTCTTCCTACAACAGGAACCAACTGCAAACCTTTACGTGTTACAGTCATCCTGCGGTTTTCTTACCAGTTTCAAAGTCAGGTAAAAAGTTCATGGTTCATTGTAACAGACCTCACCAGTGAGCTAGAGAAAAGACCAGCAATGAATGGTGTTACGACACCAATATTCTCCTTCCTAAGCAGGTAATTAACTGTCTTTTCCTCTAGCAGTGCTTGCCAAGCCCATGCAAAAGGAACCTGCCAATTTCTATCCACCTGCAAAACTGATTTATGAGGTCAAAGTATTATTATAAAGATCTTTTTGCCTGTCAACTTGTGATATACACATGAATCTTTGAAAAGGAAAGAAAGGTACTACATTTAGACTCTGATGTGAAGTTTTGGAGGAAGGTGGTCGTTAAATTTGGAATCTGTGTAAGCTATGCAGCCCTTAGCATCATTTCTTAGGTAACTTCTCATGTTCATCAAGAAGAGATATAGCAGCCAGTGTACGAGCAGCAGCGAAACTACTGTACAGCACAACAGGGATGCACCTTCCTCGCCATTCAGTTCCTGATCTCCCTGCTGGAACAAGGAGGGAAAGAGCAGGCTCCTGACCACTATGGGGAGACTTGACCTGGACCAAATTAATTTGTTAATGGCTTTCCACCCCCTCCTTCCTCACCAGGCTGCTAACAAATTAATGAGCTATTTCTCAAGAGCAGAGCTTAAGGAGGGAAGTGCAAGGGAGAGTTGGCATTAAATATGTTGATCCCTTCAGCAGCTTAGGTAGAAAAGCAGGTGCTCCCTCCTTTGCCGTTTTCCACAAGGTATGTCATGACACTCCATCACAGAGCTAACAGAGAATGGGAGAGCCAGAAAAGACTCAGCTGTCACCTCCATTAAGCGTAAATGCATCCAACCATTCTGCACAGCCATGTATTCTGTGGCTCCTGGAGCAAGTAGACACAAACTTATCTTTTCTTCCCCTGAAAGACCAACAATGTATTTCTAGTCCTGTCTCCGCAAACAAGACCATTGGGGAAAAAGCAGACCATGGGACTGGGGTGACCATTTAAGTTCACTGCTCTGAAAATATCCTGCAGCAGTTTTAGCTCCCACAGGAGACGCAAACTTGTCTGAGTTCTTAACCTGGTCAATTCATAAGGGAAAATAAATTCCCAGTAAGAACTCTGTAGCAATTCATCTATACTGAGTTGAGGAATTCTGAATAAACTGAAAAAACAAATAGCCACAAAAATTTTTAAAATCTTGTGATTTATTAGATAAATTATAGAACAATTTGCTTCTGGTGAGAAAAAATGTTTATATATATATATATGAATATATATGAATATATATATATATATATGAATAACCCATCTCCCCAAACAGCTGAGTACCACTTCACTGCACCACAAAAGCACTCCCATCTGTCTATGAGGTGCCTTCACAGAAACCAGAAGTTCAAACATTGTGGAGAGTTTAGATTAGGGACATCTAGGACACATCTACAGTGCACAATGCAGCACTGTGGAGCAGCTGTATGACCAAACCCAATAAAGTCATATCTGTGCATCCCTGGTCTGCAGCCAGTGAGCTCTTGAGAAGCAGGGAAGAGTCCACCTTTATTCATGACCACATTACTTCCATGACCCAGGTACCTCCAAGCAGTACTACACTGTGCTAGGAAGACAGGTCTAGCTGAGACATAGCTCCACTGCCTTTACAAAGAACTGGGCTTTGCAGTCCTGATTCCTTTCAAGTTTGGACCTTCTCTATATTTGAGCTGGTTTCTGCCAAACTAAGAGCCTAGCACAGAATTACTCTCAGAAGGCTGTACCCAGAAATAGGATTTTGCAGATGTATCACACAAAAACCATGTTGGCTTGCATATGCCCAAGATGGAAATGCTCCTAAGGCAGATGACAGAGGCTACTTTTCTTTAGACAGAATGAGCATTGAAATGACCTTCCAGCTTCAGGCCAATGAGGTGAAAGTGAAAGGATATGGAAAAGTCTGTTAAACATGGTCGTTTTTGTGACAGCATTGCCCAGGGGACTCACATCATACTAAAGAAGGGCTTTAGTCCACCATGAACAGAACCCCTCTGACTTTCTAGTGCTGAACATATGCAGAAGACTCTTGCTAGCACAAGCAGGCAGGTTTGGGAAGAAAACTGACAGAACAAGAGATCTTTATCGTGGAATCCTGTGACTACCTGGAAGAGAAATTTCTGAAATATCTCAGCCCTTCCTTGGAAACTCAGCAGAAGGCACTATGGTCACTAGAGTCCTGAGAGCTATTCATTTCTACAAGCTGAAATGACTGCTTCAAGGCAAATGACCTTCTATGGAAGAAAATGAGTTCACAAACACGGAACAGCACAAAGAAGGCTTTAATTACCTTTGAGATTACTTTAACACCAAATGAGGCAAAAGATGCTTTAAATGAAGCAAAGGCAGTTTCCAAAATAAGAAGTCCTGCGTTACTTTGGCAAGAGGCTCCAGATCTACCACTTGTATCTCTCTATTTCTTGAATGACTAGAAAACCTTCTAAGTGATTAGCCCATGCAGACTCAAGCAAGCGTGTGTACATGGGGCAGGGGCAGAGGAGGAGTTTTTCACTACCTTACTTGGTTTCCTCTTCTCTCCCAGGGCAATTCATCATGGATCTTTTCGTAACACACTGCCAACCTTTTCCGCTTATGCTCAAAAGACGCATGTCAAGTTAGCAGGAACTACTGTCATTGCAGTGATGCAGCACTAGGAAAGTGCAACTTTCATAAGCTAAGTTGTGAGACAAATGCTTCCAGGCCAGGCTGAGAAGTGTCTTCCCCTTGCTGAGCTGCCCAAGGATAAGGTCTCACTCTGACAGGATTACCTTAGGTCATCTTCCACATGTTTCTCTGGGCACTTGTAATGTGTTTTATCTACTACAGGTTATTATCCTACTGTTGAGAAAAGAAGTCAGAATATTACATCATCCCATGGTTGGCATAAGCTCTAGTTACCTTACATGAAGCAAGGACTGCTTAGACTCTGTCCATCTGGGGGGAAGGAAAAAGATTTAAGTTCAGAACTGTGGCAGGGGGAGAACTGAGTGAAATGTTACCTTCTAAACTGGATTGGCATGGGAAGCTCCTAGGACAAAAACAACAAAAAAAAGAAAAAACCCACAAAGCAAAGATTTTCCCATGTCCGATGGGGAATTTTTCAGTAAGAAGTTTCTCCCATTTTTATTCATATGAAAAAGGAACAGTTTCATGCCTCCTAGATACATGGTTTCTTAGTGTCAAGAGGAAACAGATACCAATATATATGGTGAGAGCTCTCTGAAAGGCTTGATCTACCAAGTCATAATGACATGACCACATCTAGGATCTCTTGGCCTTTGCCTGCCAGTGCCTTGAGAAACATCCAACATGATACAGTATACAAAGCAAGCTGTAATTTCAGTGGTTGTGGCTAAGCCTTAGCCACCTTAGCAGAAACAAAGATTTACCTCCACAGACTATGTTTAAGATCACAGATGTCTTCATCCACGCTTTTTCCCTGACCCCTTAGAGATGTGCCTACTGCTACAGATGAAAACCAAGCCGCAGTGTGGAGGATGCTGCCAGCCCAGTGTTAAGAGACAGACCCAGAATAGGAGCTCTGCAAGGCAGCCACTTTCTGACACACATCCCCCTCTCCTCGTCGGTCTTTCGCTCATCATAGCACCTAGGCATCTTAGTGCAGGAGCAAAGCTAGAGGGGGAAAAACTGGTCTGAAATGTCTACAACTAATTCTGCTTTTCCTCCTTCAGTTTTGCATTAGTTACTACATTTTAAGGCCACCCTGTGGTAGAGCATACAAGGAAGCAAGATTATATAACTGGCTGCTCTCTTCTGTATACTTTCTCACACAGTACTTTTGATTATAGGATAAGCCCCCAAAAAAGGAGAAAACCAGCAAGCACAGCGATTTTATCCAAGAAGGGGTATAATTTCTATATTATTGATGTAGCCCAACATGAACCACATACGTTAATTTTCAGGTATGCCAAGACTTGCAATAAAGAATATACAAAATCAGATTTCCTAAATTCCAGTGCCAGCTGTGCTCCCTCCTGGGAAACATTCGTGATGCAATCCAAAACACATATGTACGTAACACTGGCTCCTACCCCTATGATCCTTCCTGTCCTAGCTAGCATGGGCCATCTGTTACTGCTTAGCAGGCAGCCCCACTAGATACTAGACTGATACTACTTACATGAAAATGATGAAATAAACTGCCAGCAAAAATGGCATTAAGAAGTCTTTCCTAAGCAACTCATAATTTGCCATCTGAAAACTGTAATTTAAACTGCACCAAATAAGGTGATAAAAGATACCAAATCATGAACTAAGCCACAGGCCTGTCTCTGTCTGTACATGATACCACTTATGGAGAAGAAGTGGGAAACAGAAATCATGCTGTAGCTTAACTGAAAATTCTCTTTTTTAGGTAGCAAGGTCCAGGAATGCCAGAGAAATTAATGACCTTTTGCTGAGCCCCTGCTGAGCCCTTTCCCCTCTCGTTCACCAGGCCATACAAGAGGATAAGACCAAGGCAGTGACTGCTCTGAACTACTCTACTCTGCTCTCAGCCTGACCAGCTGAGCAATGGCCATTACAAAAGACATTAAGATAAAACTGCACAGGGACCATCAGAAGAAAACCAGCCTGCCATTCACCCAAACCCACTCAGATTCAAGATGTACACTAGGATGAATGGTCATTTCTTTCCATGAGCTGTCCCCACCTACATCCACCAAACAACAAAATACACTTTAATCTACGCCCAGTGAAAAACCTTAATTTAACTCTGACAGAAAACCAAGGGCAACCAGCATTAACTTCTTCCAGAAGGGCCTCATTGGGGTGTGGGAGAAAGCACAGACCTACAGTACGGGCTACAAAAGAGGCTCTCAGCATGAACAAACTCCCTTCTTGAAGAAATCACCAAACTAAATATTTCTTCTGAGCAGTAAGTTACCTGAAACCCTTATCCTCACAACCTGCCTTAAATGGCAGCTCACTCTGTCCTTACCAACACAACTCAGGCTCATCCCCAGTGCGTGCTAGTGCACTTCTCCTGCGCTAAAGCAGACTCCTCAGAGCTTCCATCCCCATGTGGACTGTACTCTGTAGCTGTCCGATTAAAATTTAGCGAAGAAAACTGCTAATAAGTCTTCACAGCTGTCATAGCATCCACTGCACGAGTAAATTAGAGGGAAGTCCTTCTTTAGCTAAGAAGTCAGTCCAATTCTTAGGAGCACTTGACAATTTCACTCAGAAAATCTGGCAGAATTCACAAATCACAAAATTCTGCATGCTGGTCTTCAACCAGAGCTCCATGTTAGCAAAATCTTTCTCCGTATCTTCATGGCCACAGCAGGGTAAAAGTAAGCAAACTAGTTTGTACTGGAGGTCAACATTTAAACTTGATCCTGTTTGCCACACTTGGTACACACCATGGAGATAACACACGATGGAGATAACAGATCACTGACACTTAGCATGAAGAGGATGAGGACATTCTTAAGTAGGCCCACTGAGTTTTCTTCCTTTTGAATAAGTGTGTCAGCATACTTGCTCTCCAGACAGATGATCTTTCAAAATAGAGGTAGATATCAATCTGTGGAAATGTGCACTTATTTCCTTGAAGGAAAATTATTCCCCCTATGCCCTGCATGAGTGGAAATTATTTTTTTCTCACGAAAGGGCTTGCCTGATCTGTGAAGTCAGGAAAGTTGCCTGGATCATTCGCAGCTATGGAAGCCCACTCACCTGGGTGGCCTGCTGTCACGCACCAGCAGCTCTGCTCCCTCTCCCAAGACATTGGGCAACCTGAAATGCTTTTTGCAGTGCATTGTGTGTGCAACTTCACAATAAAGCATCACGGTCTACCAATTTCATAGTTCTGATACAGCCAGCTGCTCCATCCAATAATCGCTTTCCACAAGCAGTATTCATTAGACTTCTCAGAAATAATTCCATACTCTACAAGCTACCTTAATGCAGATAAAAATGCAATTTTTATTTCAGCTTGCTATTCCTGCAATTGAAGTAAGATGTCAAAGTGAGTGCTAAAAAGTAGTAATTATTACAGTCATGGACTTAAAATAACTGATTCACAGCTGTGCCAAATTTGACCAAACTGTTCCTTAGACATATTGCTTGACTTACATCAGTGTCTCAGTCTATAAAATGGGCATGCCAACTATTATTTTTTAAGGACTACCACTGGTAAATAAATATGAAGATTTAGTTTTCCCATAAGTAATTACATAATGTTTCTTAAGAATAACAGTATTTGAAGAATAGAGAAAACATAATACACAACTGTCAATGTTGTAAAAACCACCACCTTATCAACATACAGGAAGCTGCTAGGCTCCATTTTTTTCTGAATTTACTCCAAACAACGTGCACTCTGCCATGCCCTCTGATGCTGGCCATAATACTCAGCATTTATTCGTCCACCAGCTGACTCACGTGTGATCTCACAGTACACTGTCTCATCAACACATCTACAGATCGAGACTTTTGCTGTCACGTTCTTTAGTTTAGGCTTTGTTTTTATAGAAGCTGCAAGATTTTAAATGCAATTCTACCTCTTTTGGGGTCCATCTAACCTCAGTGAACCACCACACTGGAGGAGAGCACATCTTCTTGTGAAATGACATTCTTCTGCAAAATCAAAGGTCAACCAAGCAAGTCTAGAGACAGAAGGCAGAACTTAACAAGTCTTCTATCTTGACAGAGGAAGGGAAAAAAGGTTTATCAGCACAAAAATGAGTGATAAACCCTCCCAATCCCAACTCTGTGGGAATTCTGTGGGATCCAAGCCAGAACAACCTTCTGTTTCACCAAACCTGAATATTAAGCACAGGTGTTTCAAAAACAATCAGATGGATGCATAAGACAGTCTGGTCATATATGGTTCCCACTGATTTTAAGAAGAGCAAGATGACTTTGCAAGATATTTTATACATTTTGTATGGACAAAGCTCAGTCCACCCACATGTACTCATCAGCCTCAGCTGATTTAATTCTTCTTAAAATGTCTTTTTATATCATACCCTTTTTCTTACCAGTATTGCACTAACATATGATATAGAGCAATTATGCTTTCAGAAGGCAAACGTTACTGCCACACAGACTTGGGCTTGAGTCCACAACTGATTGGCTGCTGAATGGTACTATAAGAAAAACTGGTTAACTGTCTGTTTCTCACTGATGAGTTGGCTCTTATTTTTATATCATTAATAGCTTGATTGATTGCCTAGGAGCAAAGACTTAGCATGAAATTCTTCTCGATATCCTTCAGACTTAGAGGTCTGCCATTTTACATATCTTACATATTCAATGGTGCTGGAAAAAATAGGAAGTCTTTCTGGTCTAACACCTGGCATGAAACTGCAAAGCCAAGCACTTCATTAAATTAAAAGAATAAATCAACTAAGTGGTTGTGGCTCAGTTATATTCTTGATCATTTGGGGATTGCACTAGGAATCTAGTGCAATCTAGGAAACAGCCCAGCTCCTTGCTTTCATACTGGGTATACTTCAGGGTACAGGGGTTAATCCTGTCCGCTCCCCTGGCAATCTGAGGTCAGTAAGCGAGGGGGGAGGGAACGCTTTAAATCTGATACTTCTGTTAAAAAATAGCTATGGTGCAGCATGCTCAGGTTTCCATAGGACAGGGACTGGGTTTGTTTTGTGTTAAAGAGCACCTGTTTCTCTGCATAAGTAGTACATGCTTATCATGTCAGCTCACTGAATCTGAGGCAACTTTTCCATATCATTTTGAACAATTTCACTAGCTGAAAATTCTCTCTCCCACAGATGTACCTATTTTAAGTACAACCATCTTTCACGTCAGAAAGCAACAAGCTGTTGCTTACAAAACACAGAACTCCTGGAAGTGGGAGGTTTTATTTTTGTTGGTGGTTTCAGTTGAAAATAATGCATTTGCTGGATGAAATACTCGTTTATTACCACACTGGTTGGTCCAGCGCATCTCCTGTAGCTTGTAATTTCACAGGTGGGCAAGCACAGCGGGACAGCCCACCCCATGTCCAGGGCAGACCCCAGCAGTGCTCTCGCCCCAGCTGGGTGGCTGCTGGCTGACCCCTGCCTGCAGGAGGGACCACCTTGATGGGGCAAGGACCAATGGCCCTGTCTTGCATGCTGCTCTGGTGAACATGCTGGTAAACACGGCCAAGGGTGGATGAGCCCAGCACCACACGGGGGGACAGAAGGCACCGAGTTGCCTGTTCCACGCTGGGAGGATGCTCAGCAAAAGCATCACTTTGAAGGAGGGAGATCAAAGGGGAAAGATTTAAAAAGGAGTATTTTTCCATAAGAAAGTATTTGCTTACAAGGCCATGGGCAAAGTCAAGAGTTGCCCTATCCTGCCAGCAAGAGTTTGCACAAAGATCCTGTGCATACCCAGTAAATACAGCAAGGTCTTGCTGCCTCCTAGAAAGGCTGTATGCATCCCCAGTCTTACCTGCCATGACAAAAATAAACCTGTAATGTCGTCATCATGAACTACATTTTTATTCTTTTTGAAAGCTGTGACCTTCCATTAGTAAATCCTGATCCAATCCCTTTGCATCATCCCCTGTTTTATGAGAACAGGAAGCAAGGAATACACTGGGGCTTGGCTTGTACGTTCCAGGAAATAATATTGAAATACTCCTGACAGCCAGCTCCCTGACATCTTGAGGGCCTGTCTCTTTCTTCAGGTGTTTTTAAACTGCACTCGCGTGCAAAAAAAACCCCTAAAGTCTGCAGGTGATGCACAGATGGTCTGGAAGTTGTTCTGGGACAAGAAAGATCAATTTAAGCCTCTAGGTCATTTGACCTGCGTAATTTAACTCAGCAGTTTTTCCTGAAGTATACTGGAAAGAGAAACTCGGTGCCAGATAATATACAAGCTGGTTTCAACTAGCTAGTAACTGCAAACCAGGTCTGCTTCAACTGACTCAAAGATGCAGCTATACAACAAAGCAGCTCTAGCATAGTATTAATGACCTGTAAACCAAGAGGAAGTTAAAAAAAAATCTCTGAACAATAATATCAGCTGCTGGTTTCCTATAAGACATTATTTTGCAGGTAAATTGAATCACGCTCTGTCTGCAATCACTGCATGCCGCAGAGCAGTAAGTCCTACATCCAACACAGGGCAGCTGCTGCACAGGCAGTAAAAATGATCCCAGCGATGAGATGCAGCCATCAGGGACAGCATCAAGGTGCTAAGGTAACCTATCTGTATTTCTGTTTCCTCTTTGTTTTCAAAGGAAAACAAAAGTGACAGGCATTTAATTATGTTATCATTCCAAGCCTAATTAGAGCCAGCTAGATGTTAAGTACTATTGAAGTGAACCTCATACAGAAGGATTGAGTTTCCACCTTTTAATCTTTCTCCTTCTGTTGACACCTACCTGGAAAGTGTCCTCTCTTTTATCTTAACCTATTCTTGCAAGAATAAAAGCCACAACTTTCCTGGCAGATTTCTGGTGTTTTGATTGTCTTTTGATGCAGTGGTTGCAACAGCAAGTTATAATGAAAATGCTTTGGAGAAGACTACTAGGGAACACAAGAGAAATCATGGGACCTTCCCCCTCCTCCCCTTCACCACAGGAAATTTGCAGCAATCTTCAATCTCAAATAGCTTTTGGAATTGATCTGCACATGTTTCCATAAACTGTATACAATGTTCTCTGCATTTTCTTTGGTGAGGTCAGAGTAGAACATTTGGACAACCCCAGGCAAGCTGCACACTGTCATGCACCTTTAGGTTATCTTCTAACGTGGATAAAAATCTCGGTCCAGGCGTACATCCTCGCAGACAGCATGGGCCTGCTGACTCTGGGTTCCCCATCCCTGCTACAGACTTTTAACCCTGGTTGGGCCCCAAGCCCCAGATATGACTTTGATGCCAACGGACTCTACAGATATCCAAAAGGGCAAGCCTTCATTCTACCTAATTGGATGGATTCAACACATGCCATGACACAACCCATGATGTCATAAACTGGCCTTAATTTTCAAGTCCAGCTGCAAAAAAGAATGTTGATGTTACCTGGCATATTCAGGAAATTCTTCTTTCTTTGAAAACTTCATTTTTTTAGGTTTTTCCTGAATTACAGAGAGTTTCCATCCATGAGCGGACTACCTCCAGCAAAAATTTCAGGTTTTGATATAGCTCCCATTTATTTTTAGAAACATACAAAATGAGCACTTTTTCATATTCTGTTGCCAAAAATGCTGAAAGGAACTTTCTAAACACTTCAAAGTTGTTGCCAGATGGAGGCCAACCCATTGGAAACTCCGTCCAAATGATAAATGTTTTTAAAACTTACCAAAGGATTAAATCAGCACAGTCTAGCTGAAACTTCAGTTGCAGGGAATGTACTTAGGTCCTTGCAATAAGAATAATTTCTCATGTGCTAGGGGTGAGCTGTAAACAGACTTTGCTCCTGGCGTTCAGTGCAATTTTCTGTTCCCATGTACTATATTCTCTGAAGCAGTACCTCTAATCTGGTCAGGAACAAGACCCTGAAGAACTTGTTCGCTTCACTGATAACTTCAATCCTGTGGCATCAGCGGTCTGAGCTGCTCATTTCTATTCAAAGGCATTAAGGCACTGAGTGGTTATAAGGGTCATACAGCAGAGGCTTCCTTCACTTCCCAGTTTTAGGGAAATGTAAGTGCTCCTCTTCCTATGATGTTTACAGGGTTTTGCCCTCTCCTCTTCATCTCCTCCTCTGCTGCACCATATACACACTCCAACCTTTTCCTTAGGTCTGCTCCAAGATTCACAGACTTTTGCAGATTAAGTCCATCACCTCATTATTCACACCATCACATTCTCCTAGCAAATAAAGTCTTTAAAAAACCTGCTTAAATATAAAAAAAAGAACATTTCAACCTGATCCATCCAAATCCACATGCAGCCCAAATCAAACCCAACCTTTTCTCAAAGCTCACAGCAAATAACTCCCAGAAATAAATGATGCCAAGACACAGTTTCAGCCCTCTACCCAGCTTGGGCTGCTCCACAGAGTCCTCTTGCCTTGTGGTGCATCCAGCTTGCCCTCCGGGAGGGTGTCGCTGTGGGCATCACACAGTGACCTGCCACCATCTGAACTCAGCATGGCAATTCAGGGAGATGGAGAAAGCAAGAAACAGAGAGGAAAGTGGGGACACTTGCTTGCTTTAAGGATTTTAGCACTGTCTCCAGAACCATATAGATGAAAAAAGAACATCTGGAAAACATCTTGCAAAACACTACATGGAAATTACAGCAAAATTAATATTACGGCATCACTTCCATTCTTTTATTACAGCTCCTAAAAATCCTGTGGCCTACTCCCAGAGCTCAAAGAACCAGCTCAGCTATGAAATAACGATAATCCAGTAAGACATGAGCGTGCCATGCTTCAGAGTCCCTTTAGTACAAGAGAAATTTTAATGCTTCCCTCTCATAACCCAGAACTGTTATAAAGACAGAACATATAAGCCATCTGCCCACCACAGTGAAAGAGCTAAGATGGAAAGAGGCCTGCTCTACTGATGTGAAGGATCTATTCTCCAAGAGATGATTAAATGTTAATTAAAAGTCATGAGCCTAAAGAAATAAATTATGCAAATAAAAATGGCCTTACAGTAACTGTCATTTACTCTCTGTACTCACCTCTGGAGTCTTGTATTTTATTCTAAAGATTCACATAGGTTTTCAAGACACAGGTCAACAGGATTTTCACCCACAAATTTGGTGGATGCAGAACAGACTCAGTACTACAGTAAAGCTGGAGCCCCTATAACAAGTATCACTGGACTTAAAGAGTGCATGAAAGATTGAAGGTGATGTTTCTGCAAGTTCACATGCACAAAGAGCTTTTCTAGATATTCATCTATTAACTCATTGGCACATAAATTTGTAGGACAGTTGCAACAACCGAAGAAACAGTGATAGAAATCCAGAGATGAAGAAAACTAGCAGTACCAGGTAACCTAATTTACCTCCCTGACAACACAGGGAATTGATAAATAGTCACATAATCAGAGATTAAATCAGATTCTTGGATCCATTTTAAATTCCCTTGATTTACCTATGATAATTGCCTCAGTTTCTTTGATGAGCAAGGCTGGTATGAACCAGCATCCAAGAAAATGGACTCTATTGCCTTTTCAACAGAAAAGTGCTAACAAAGCCTCCCCAGAACCCTTCCCTAGAATTTGTATTTACACTGTTTAGGCCACACAGCAGGTTGCTTAGAGCAGGAGTGAACACTAAACAGCTAAAGTGTTTACTACACACACAGTTGTACTCTACCACACCCCTATCCCATCACCTGTGAAAGAGCAAGGACTTCTGCCACTGCTTGTTTTATGAATGCATCCTGTCTTCCCAAAAATAACTGAAATGCTTCAGGTCACCCACTATCCCTCTTCACCAGTCCAAACTGACCTGTTAATGTGAAAAAGTTACGATCCCCAAACTAGAGAACTGTCCAGATACAAACTCCATTGTAGCAGGTTTCTCATCAAGACGTAAGCATAGTTACACAAACAGCAAGAAGGAGCATTTAACCAACAGCAAAGTCAATTACTCCCTTAAATGACAATGTGTGTGCGCGTACAATGTGTACAATGCTAATTTGTACCATACACACACAATTTTCAGAACATGAATGGGCGTCAACAATGCAAAAACTAACTACACCAACTTGCCAACTCCTCTGCTCCAAAATACACAAGCTGACTACACTCGTAAACCCAGTTCCCTGCCAAGGAGAACAGCATGAGATCCTCGCGATGTCTGAAGGCACAACCGACGCCACACGGCAGCTTTCCCCTCACGCCATCCCACCCACAAGTGACTGGGGGGGCAGGCAGGGACTGCCCCTGTACCTCCTCCCAACACACCTGCGAGAAACAGCCCAGCATTCGCAACAGAGCACAAGTGGAAGTCATGGCTTTATCCTCTCTTTACTCATGCTTACCAGAGCTGTCACGCTGGCATGGGTCTCCTCCATTAGGACTGTCACTAAGGAGGTTTTATACCACAGCTGTGATAAAAACAAAAAAAAGCCCACCAAAAACCCCACAAAAGTAAGCCAAGTGGGGTAAGTACCTCAACAGGGAATTTAGAAAACTGATTCTGGAGCTATGTTTTTAAACACCATCTAGCTTCTTTTTTTTTTTTTTTTTTTTAATTTAGTTATTTATTTAGCCAACAGAATTCACCTTGGGCTATGCTCACAAGAGAACACCGTTATCTTTAATCTTTCATGTATGTCATTATGAGAACAGAACGGGCAACAACTGACTTAAGGAGGCAACTGCATGAGGTTTGTGCCTAAGCAATGGAGCACTTCAAATCCATCATGATGGAGATATTGTGCATTTTTGAGAGTGTAATTTTTCTGGATTTCAGGTAACTTAAGTACAGACAATAAGATCTCTCTGCAAAAATATAGCAATAATGATTTTGCAGTCGATGGAACCACCAAAAGATAGAGCAATTTAAGCCACGTGGGAAAGCTAAAACATTTCTCAAAGTATTTCCTTTAAAACTGTCTTTTAACATATTTTAACAAAATTTAAAAGAAAAAACATAAGCATGATAAGTAAGATATTATAAAAACCAGACACATGCAGAAACCAATGCAGAAAGAAGTTCTGGAAAGGAGTTTTGAGGCGAAAAACAGTAATTTCAGCAACCCAGCTGGACATTCATGGTGAAGATGACTAATGCCACTAGTAACTCAAAGGGACAGGCAAATTTAATCCCATATTATAATGCACAGCTCAAATGGCTGCATTTGAAGATGGGTCAGCAGTTCAGCCATAAATTTGTGTTACAGAGCAGGCCACTGCGCTTGCTCTTTGTTTCATGCACTTCCCAGAAAAAGGCTTTGTGAGCTTCCTAAATGGTGCCACCTCCGCTGTACCACTGCAGCGTGAGGACTGGGACCTGCCCACCCCGATGCCACAGCCATTCCGAGCCCCCCCCCCCCGACCTCCTTTTCAGGGAAGCCTGAGAGAAGAGGGAGATGGGGGGGCTGCTTCTCCAAAGCAGACACCAGCTCTCCCCATGCCCCCCGTGCCAGAGGGATCCTGAGCCACTCGTCCTTCATGGAGCCATCTTACGACCACTTGAGCCATCCATGCTGGTGACACCAGATTCCCACAGCCATCAGAAGAACTGGCTGAAAGAAGATGAATGATATGGAAACATGCAATTTCAAGCTGTTTTAAAATCACAGCGCCAGCTGTAGCCTTGCAGCCAAGCGACTCTTACCGCACTCGGGTCCACGGCTCTCCTGCCATCTGCTAACCTCCAAGGGGTTGTACCAGGATGCACAGGTCCATTTTCCAAGTGACAAAAACTTGGAAAACTAAACTACTAGTATTGCAAATAGGTATCTTAGTTCTGATTTTATCACATAGTAAAAGACAAGCCAAGTTCTAAGAACCTAATTTAGTGTCCAAAACATCGATCTTGGTCGGAAGATGCTCTTCAGATCAGTGATTCTCCTTAGAAAAATATCTGAATGGAAACTCTACTTATACACTTTTATTACATTAACAGCACGAAAGCCCCATTCCAGAAGGACAGCACACATAAAGCACTCATTTGAGTGCCAAGTGTCTCAAAGGGCCTAAAATTGGAAGCTAATCACTTTGCTGTGGTGCCTGTTTGGGGCAACAACAAGCTTTGCATGGAAGATGAAACACATTTTCTGCAGCCCTATAACTTGAAGGACCAGTGCATGTACCCTTAAAACTCCCTCCCAAAACACATTGACTCAGGCTGTTAATTTGATAACAAAATATATTTCAAAGCCTACAATGAAATATTAAGTATACAAACATATTAAGACATAAGATCACTGAAGAACTACATACATATAAGGTACTGAGGTGTGTTTAAATGTTTCACTCCCCTATGAAAAATTCACTTTGAATTCTGATCCAAAATTCATCTTCCCTTAAAAACAAGACAGGTTATATCTCAGATTTCTATGCAAGCAAGCAATTTATGATACCCAAAAGGAAAAAAAAAAAAAATAGCTAACAGCCAAGCAGTGTTTTTATTGCCTTTTTTTAATCTACTAGTTCCAAACCAGATGCATTCAGTACAGAATTCTGATTAGGAAAAAAATGGCTGTTGAATTTTTATTACTACGTCCCTTAAGGACCAAAAGCGGTAACCCTAGGCATTTAATGTGTACTATGAATAACAATACATATGAGCACATAAAAAGCTTGTTATCTCTGTTTATGGAATTTTTTTACCATGTTGATACATTTACGGAAAGAAGTTGGGAAGTGCGGTGAGGAGGAGGAGAGGAAGCTATCAAAATAACAAATACCATTAAATAAAACCTATTTGGAAGGGAACAAGCTGCGCAGTATGAAATTTGAATGAACCATGTCTCTTCATTACCGCCCTGCAGCTCCCATGTAGTCAGTGGAGCCTCATTTAATGCTTATACTAAAAGCCTTCATCTACATATATCTCACCCATTGATACAAATGCAATTCATATTTAACCCTGACAAATAATCACTCATGATAGGAACGTTCTGCGTACATAGATTTTCTTTTTTTATAAACAATGTAAACACAGATAAGTCCTTCTGGATATTTCAGAACAGCTCACTGGATTCAAAGAAGCATCTTCTCTCCCCGTTCACTCACATCAGAATCCATAACCACCTGGCCAGATATCCAAAGGGTTTCCACCACATACCTCCCTGTCACAGGATGACTTTCCTCCATGTGTTATACTGCAACTCCATCCCCACTGCTAGAAAAAACCTGTACAAACTGCAGCTAAGCAACACAGGGCTTTCTCCTTCAGAAATAAGCTTACAACCTCTCCAAAAAACGTGTGGAAGTCGTCAGAATAAAATTCTACAAACCAGCCATTTGTAGCACTGGCATGGTTTCCTTCTGGTATTTAGATAAGTCCAAGAAACAATTTTTTAAAATAGTTCCTTCTGTATTTTCAGCTCTGAGAATTCACAGGGATCGAATTTGAGTTATGCTGACTCTGGAGCCAAAAGCTTGTAAGAGTACAAAAAGCACCCCAGAAAATAACGGAGGGGGGTTGAGACAACTCTGCACATCCCTCAGCTCTCAAACTTGCCTGTAAAAAGAAAACAAGGCTACGGCCAGATTGCATGTTTCTGCTTTACTCATGGCAATAGGTGCAGCCTGCTCCAATTTATACTAAACTGGTTGATTCAAAGCCCAGAAAGGGGCCAGAAATGTCAATTAGTTTTTGTTCTTCTGTGCTATAAGGAAGAACAACTGACAAAGATTTAGGGTCTGCTGTCAACTGCTCCAGACCTTTGCCAAGCCCTTTATTGCTTCTCCCACTGAGAGCTGCCTAGGTGTCCCTAGGTTGGTGCCTTGTGAAACCAGATGCAACAGCAAGCATGACAGAAAAGAAATTCATTCTCTTTTGCTCATGGTTACAGGATTCTGTCTCCAACCATTTATTTTCTTCTTCTTTTCCAGGCTCAAGGAAGAGGACAGACGAACACCCTGACAGCTGTTGGGTGTTAAGTAACTGGAAGCGCCACGTTAGTGGGCAATACCCTTGGAGAAGACTGTGACACACAGGAGCCTGACAGACAGTTCAGAGGAAAAGAATTTGCACTGGAACACCCCACCAGCACAGACACATTGCTGTAGCCCAAACCAGAGCTCAGCTGTGTTATTTACCCTACGAGGTCCCAGCTGTCAACCTGGCCTGGCATCACGACAGCCTACGGTGCAAATGCCCTTAGCCAGCTGCTTGGCTCAATGTACAATTCTCTCTTTTTTAATGAGATTAGCGTTCATGAAATGTGCTAGCTCAACGGGCATGCTGATTTAAGTCCTCTCTTTATTCAGGCTACAGCAGATACAGCGGTCACTTTTAAAAAAGACGCAATTTGAAAAAGACACCATGAATTCACCAGAGCTCCTGCAGTTGCTCATTAATCACAGAAAGAAGAGGGGTTTCTTAAAGATCTCTTGAGAACAGAGGACTGGAAAGGACGAATCTTGAAACTGTGGCAAGTGTATAAACTTAGCAACCTACCTCCTTGAGACTAGCGTGAAGGATCTACTTGCCAACAAAAAAACAACAGATGATTCCGGCTTCCTATTCATTTCAATCATCAAACACATCTGCTGTGGTTACCACCAAAATTGTTAAAAAAGAAGCGGGGGGGAGGTCTGTTAAATGCTGGGGGGTGGTGGGGTCAGTAATGCAGAAGTACTGCCATAAATATGGATTAGTGAAATGACTTTTGGTTATGCCTTTTTTTTTAAAAAAAAAAAGCCTATGAAGTTAAAGTTGAAACAGTTAAAGTCATATGTTCACTATCAAGATGTAAAACATTATTTCCATGAATAAGCAATTCTTTGTTTAGCATGCATTTTTAAGCAGAATGATGAAAATTTGAGTTGCTCAGTCTCAGAGACACTTTTCACAGCATAAAGCTATTAAAACGACAATACACAATCCAGCTTCCCTTGCTAGGAAGTGACAAATTCGCTTCAGTGTACTGTATCAATGAGGTGCAGATTACGGTCTCTAACAGCACACAGTGGGGCCATTATCATATGTTGTCACCATGTACCATTAAAAGGTCTTTAATCTGTAGATTGCCGCCACAAGACGCTGCTCATGCCAGGGATCTGCTGAGTAACAGGCGAAAACCTCCAGCCCCCGGGGTCGCCTGAAAAACCCGGCTCCCCGTCAGTCAATCACTGCAACTCAATTAATGTATCTGGGTCACAAAAATGGTTTACGGGAGCCTGAGCCGGGTTACGAAACGCAGCGCGGCGGATACACCGGGCGGCGGTGGAGATCAGCGCCCAGGTAAAAGCCGGGGGGGGTCGGGGAGGGGGCCCGGGGGCAGCACCCCGCCGGGCCCCGCAGCGGGCCGGGGATGCGGCAGGCAGCGGGGTGACGGGCGGCGGAGCCGCCCCGCAGTCCCCGCTCCCCGGTCAGCCGGCCGGGGGGGCGGCGGGGAGGGGGCGGCCATCGCGGCAGCGGGGGAGACCCCTGCAACTTCCCCGCGGGGGTATTTGACCGCCGCAAGAAGAGGCAAAAAAAAAAAAAAAAAATTCTATAGATGTGTGCGCATCTCTCTGTGTATGCACACACGTATCTTCCGGCATCGATAAGGCTCCGTCCCCGCACGGCACATCGGTGCCACCCCGGCGGAGCCGCGCTGCGGAGCCCCTTCGCCCGCCGCCCGCCCCGGGCAGGTGGGGGCCGCGGCCGCCGCGGGGGTGCCGGGCCCTGCCCGTCGTCCGGCTGGTGTCCGCGCCGCGCCCCGCCGCGCCGCGCCGCACTCACCCAGAAGACGAAAGAGTAGATGATGAGGAGGGTTTTCAGACACGTTATCACGGGTTTGGTCTCCATTCTCCTCGATGCCATAATACTGAGATCCCGGCTGCAGGCTGGGCGCGGGAGGAGGAGGAGGAGGAGGGAGGAGGGAGGGAGGGAGGAGGAGGAGGAGGAGGAGGGAGGGGAGGCGGGCGGAGGGAGGGAGGTGAGCTCAGCGCCGGGCTCGCCCCGCCGCGCCGCTCTCCCCGGCCCGGCTCACCGCGCCGCCTGCCGCGGCCCGCAGACCGCCCCGCCGCCAGGGGGCGCTGCCAGCGGGGGCTGCGCAAGGGGGCGCGGGGGCGCTGCGGGGCGCGGGGAGGGGGGCGGCCGCGCTGTAACTTCATCTGCCCGCAGGGGGACTGGGGAGGGGGGGGTGACCGCAGGGCACCAGGCTCTGCCCCCGGGCTGAAATTGGCTGGAATATCTCGGGGAGGGGGGGTGGGGGTGGGGAGGAAGAGCTTGAGGTTTTGAAAGACGAAGTGAAAGACAGCCCCCCACACCCCTCCTCCCTCCTGGCCACCCCTTTTTCTTGTGGAGAGGCTCACAGGCATTACTTGTCCTGCTCAGGGGCTTGGGGAGATGGGCCTGGAAAGTCGGAGCTGGACAGGGAATTGCCCGCATGGGAGAAAATGGCTTTCAGTGTCATGATGAAAATTTGTGTTGCTATTCAAGCTACAAGGATCTGGAGACCACAGCAAATACCACGGGTGTAACAGCGCTTCGGCTGCAGCCGTATTGTATGGGTGAGCCAGGCTGTACCTAAAAGACAGAGCTCTGCACTGAATCCATCTGAGGGGCCAGGGCTCCTCCAGCTCTGCATCTCTGACATGTCTGTCTTTGGCAGCTCTAGTACAAGGGATTGGGTTGAGACACTGGGATTTATGAATGTTATGTTGCAAGAGCAGGTCATGAAGCTGGGATGCTGCTGGAGTCAGATCTCTAACCTTGTCTTCACCTCAGCCTTGAATCTGAACTCTATCCTAAAACTAATCTGGGCATTGAACCTCAGCCTAAACTGACCAGAAACCTTGTACTTCTGTACAAGACCCTGAGCTGGAACAAACCCGACTCATCTCTGCCAGCACCTTGACTGGCAACACACACTGTAGAGAGAACAGAGCGCTGGAGAGAGCCTGCTTCTCATTATTGCCAACTGCAGCTACCAGCCCACCAGGAAATCCAACAAGGGACGGACATCAGAGAAATAACCATATTAGTCTAGGAATGGAAAGGGAGCTGATCCTGCAGAGCCCTGGCAGAAGCAGAGCAGCGGTGTGGGTCTCGCCAGCCTCCCCTGGGGGGGAATAAAAGAGACGTGTGGTGTGGTTGCCTTCAAGAACAGCATGGCCAGAATGGGTGTGCACATGTGCCTTGGCAGCCTGAACTGCTGCGCAAAGCCTGCGAGCAGGTGTGGAGAGAATGCTTTCAGGTTCTCCTTTCTGTAGCTCATGTTTTGGAGGAGGCTATGCACAGCATGGCCCTCCTAAGCGGTGTGCCTGCATGCCCCCCCGAGCACTGCTCCGAACTATAACTTTTACTGCATTAAAATTGAAACAAGGTCAATGCTAAGCATCATATCTCCTCAAGCTACAAAAACAGTGTAGTTTGTGCAGCTGAGACATATCAAAGTGATAAACCAGACTTCACCATTCAAGGGACAGTGTTTAAAAACAGAGAGAGAAAAAATGGTTCCTGAGCAAATGCTTTTGTAATATGCAGAAGTTCTGCCATGAAGACTGCTGCAAGATTTTGCTGGGTTTGACTTATGACTTTAAGAGTTGGTTATTTTAATGGATATCCTACTGTTTTCCGAAACAATGAAGGCATTGAAAGGATGCTGGGGGGGGGGGGGGGGGGGGGGAGTATTCTGCAGGAGATACTGTTTTTTCTGAAGCATTCACCACTTCTGTGGAAAATTCAGATGACAGGTACATAAATCTTTATTGACTTGGCCATTAAAATGTAAATAAGTGCAGTAACTGCAAAAAATTATATTGACACTAACAACAGTTATAAATATTCACTGTACCAAAATTACAGTAAGATTTTTGACAGAAAATAGCTAAGCAAGAGCAGGAGAGACTTCTCTTCCTGCCCCACACACATGGGCTGTAGAAAAGATAAATGCTGCTGTCACAGGCCAGGAAACTGTAACCATTTATTTCAGTAGCTATGGTTATACTTCCCATCCCCTTCAGGTGTTTTTAAGAAAGTGTGAAACAAAATGTAGCATCAACCGGAATTTAAATATCCAGCCAACAGAAAGCATGTAGGGCTATTTTGGTAGGTGCTGATTTTGACAAAGACTCACATTTTTTGCCAATAGCACGTGATTTTAGGTCTCTCCATCTTGTAGGGCCTAATTTGAGATACAACCCCTGAGTCTTCTCACAAGGATGTGTTGGGGATTTAAACTCCATAGATGCCTACAGAGTGTCCCTTCACAATGTTGTTAAAACTCAGAGGGTTTTGCACCAGGGAACCAGAGAGAAAACAGAGGGTTGAGAGATCCACATCAGGAAATACGGCTCCTTCCTCCACAAATGTCGGTCCCTAGAGGGGATGAACTGAGAAACAGAGACTCCATGTTATCTCCACTGGAACCTACAGTCTCCTGCTGAGACTGTCTTTGGAGGAACGCTGAGTTGCTTTTAGACATGTGGTCAAGCAGCATATACTTTATTGGACGTAGATGCAAATTCTGGGTTAAAAATGAGAATGTCTGAATGGAGCTGGACATAAATCTGGCTGATTACAGAAAATACCATTAAAATATGACAAGAGCGTCAAGCCATCAAACAATTTAGGCTTAAATGGAATTACTGAACAATTGCTAGCCTTCATGTGTGCATTGGAACCACATGTACCTTTTAAAATTATTTTATCATATTTTTGCAGATTTGGGAGTGCAGATTTTCAAGTATTTCTTGAACAAAATCAAAGCAAATCTTCCTGAAGCAAAATACATTTTCAGTTCTGTAATCCATGTTTGCAAAGTTGGGAACATAATTGCTCTTCACATCTCCCTGCAGAGAGAACATTCTTGCAGTTATTCAAAACAGGACATTTTTGCCTAGCTGTGTCATTTGAAAAATATTTCTTTAAAACACTAGCAGTTTGCAGAGGATTCTTCTCACAATCAGTGCCCATGATCTCCTTTTTCTTCATAACGCACAGGGAATGTCCTCTTTCATAGTAAGTCTGTCTGCAGAACATGAGTCTAGAAGAACCCCCTTCATTCCATGACAGGAGAGCATCGTATTGCAGAAAGTGAAAATGAGGACTTCTATCCTTACCTGAAGCTGTCACTGGTTATTTGATAGTTAAATAGAAACTTTCTG
Source organism: Strix uralensis (assembly GCF_047716275.1). Classification (NCBI taxonomy): domain Eukaryota; kingdom Metazoa; phylum Chordata; class Aves; order Strigiformes; family Strigidae; genus Strix; species Strix uralensis. The sequence goes on from NC_133973.1 coordinate 42,511,805, forward strand.
GGGAAAGTGGTGGAAAGATGTAAACAGCCATTGTATCAGGTGTGATAAGGCCTGGCACCCTTCTGCAGTTATAGCAGGTGTAATTAAATGTGGGGCTTGCTTCTCTTCATGCCTACCCTGGCCTTCCCCGGATTCCCTGTGGTGCTGCTGAAAGTAAAGGCCACAACCTCTGCTGGCCTTTATTGGGCATTCAGGTTTATAGTCCACACTCGCTCCCTGCAGAGCAGAGGTTTGAGGTTTTTTTCTCCTTCTCTTGTTCTTCTCTGTCCATGTTGCCTGCCAGCAGCTGTCCTCAGATGGGAGTACCTGCAGCCTGCATCAGTCTATTGCAGAGTAAAACTTTTTGGCAAAATGCAGAAAGCAGAGGGAAAAATAAGTGGTAATTTTGCTGCACTTGCTGTGTCTCGGGTGAGTTCAGATGGCTCTGTACAGGTCCCACTAACACCTCTGCATTTGGCCCTAAGAAAGCAGAGCTCTTGCACAGCAGCCAGTTCATTACATGGCTAGTAGCTGCACGCTTTTGGCAGGTGCATCGACGGGACCAAGCTGTCAGGCCCAAGCCCCAAAATGTGTCTTCTAAAGAAGTCTCAGGCTTTATATATCCTCGAGGAAGCCCTGGAGGGTACACAGCCCATGTCAGAGAGTGATTTGTCAGAAGAATCCCTGTAAGGAGACAAATGTAGTGTTGAGGAAGTCAACTGAGGTATGCCGATTTACAACAACCGATGAAGATCCAGTCTCCAGCAGCACAGATGTAAGGGAGAAAATACAGACATCAGCTTCAGTTGTTTGGCAACAGATACGAGTTAGGATAAAATGCATGTTCAGCACCAGTTCAGGATAAAGGGCTTGCGGGATGGCTCTGCAGTTTTGAGAACATAGTGCCATTTCAAACTGGTAAGCAAGCAGGATGTGATTACAGAGGAAGAAGTAGTAATACTAGAAAACTTTCTTAGAGCTTTTAAGAAAGTCTTAGGATGCTTTATAGGAAATCACATCACACTTTATGAATTATGGTCAGTATATGTATGCCTTTGTGTTAGGCCAAAAAGAGATGTCAAGGGAATAAGAATAAAAAGAAGTCATTTTAGGAGAGAAAAGTGGTAAAAGGAGTGAACTTTATACCTCTAATGACACAAACTAACCAGTTGCAAGATCAAAACTGATACAGAGATTAACTGAGGTAAAGGTTACACTCAGTCCTCCCAGAAGCCAGATGGCAACTAGATATATCTACTTGCCATGTTTGGTTTAGTGCTGTTTTATAATAGCTATTAGATGATAAAGAAAGGGCTCTGCCATGCTGTGATCTTTGTGTGCCCCTGGATTGTTCCTTGCTATGGGGACCATGAAGATCTTGATTCCTTGCAGTGTTTCTTCTGCAGCTTGAGCACCTTTGTCCCAAAAGCCAGCCAACCTTGTGGAGGCAGGAGGGAGTGAGTAGTGTCCTTTATCCCATTTCTCTTCAGAGCAGGCATGTAATATCTGGCTTTTATCACCTCAATACGAGAGAGATATCGAGGTGCTGGAATGAGTGCAGAGGAGGGCAATGAAGTTGGTGAAGGGCCTGGAGAATAAATCTTATGAGGAGCAATTGAAGGAGCTGGTACTGTTTAGTTTGAGGAAGAGAAGGCCAAGGGGAGACCTCATCACTCTCTACAGCTACCTGAAAGGACATTGTAGAGAGGTTGGTGCTGGTCTCTTCTCACAGGTAATTAGTGATAGAACAAGAGGGAATGACTTTAAACTGCAACAGGGGAGGTTCAGACTGGACATTAGGAAAAAATTTTTCACAGAAAGAGTGGTCAGACAGTGGAATAGGCTGCCCAGGGAGGTGGTGGAGTCACCGTCCCTGGACGTGTTTAATGGTCGTTTAGATGAGATGCTGGGGGATATGGTGTAGGGGAGAACTTTGTAGAGTAGGGCTGATGGTTGGACTCGATGATCCCAAGGGTCTTTTCCAACCTGAATGATTCTGTAGTTCTGGGAATATGCTCTTCATAAGTTCTCAGGAAATACCTTGATTTAAAAGGGAAGTTTCTAGCTGTTTTGTAGGCAGGCACTTCTCATGGCTTGTGATGACTTTCCTGATTACTCCAAAGCTATGCAAAGTGTCCTCTCTGAAGGGAGTGAAACTGTAACTACCACAACAGGATAAATTAAGATCACCAGCATTTACAGAGAAAGGGTGGAGAACCTGGAAATGATAAGAGGTCAGAAAGCAGAAAAATACACAAAGAGCATATCTATCTTATTTCAGGAGAAGCGTTATTACATCTCCAGATGACAGGAGTTTTGACACACAGCAAGAAAAATGGAGCCATACAATTTTATAATCTTCATCTTTAGCAATAAAGTGACACTTAACCCTGCACATTTGCCAAGTCACTCAGATTGGTTTGTTACACTCTGTGTTTTCTGTTTTTTAAAATTGTTTTCTTTCTTTGGAGTTCTGAATAACAGCGCCAGATTCTGTCCTGGTGTCCTTGGAATATCTGAACATTTTCTTAAGGTCAGTAGATAATTTACAATTACCTTGGGAGGAATTAGATAATTTCTTCTTCTGGAAGGATCCATGTGAGGGGTTAAGAAGCATCTGTGAGGTCCCCCTTGTCCATGGTTTTCTGTTATTTAGCTCCTGTCAAGAAGCGTGGTGGAGCTGCTCTTTAAAATTTGAACACCATAGCGTTCAATGCTGTTTACATTTTCCTCCTTTTTCCTTTCTTAATGGTGTTGTGATTTGTTTCCACTAGATTCCTCCTAAGTCTGCCCTGAAGCAAATGCAGGTAGAACTGGGGATCCTGGCCTATTCTCCAGCACTGGCAGAAGTTACCTATTGTCATCGTGGGTTTATAAGTGTCCACAGAAGTAGGGGCAGGCAAGCAAATTGCATCTTTTCTGTTAAGTAGGTGCAGCTATCCCTTTATGTGATAGATGCAGACTCCTGACTGACATATAAGTGTCTGCATATTGTGCGGTATTTTGTGCCCAGCAAAACACCAGGGTAAGAGAGCGGTCAGCCTAGCCACCTGCAAGGATCTGCCCAGCCCCGTACCTTGTCTCCGACAGCAGCCACCATACCTGGGGGACGACCCTAAAAAACCTATAGCCTGGGATGCTCCTAGTCTGCTGCCCCAGCTGCAGACACTGGATTATTTGTGTCAGTCATAAGAGCCTTGCAGCAACAGTGTTTGCACCCTTTTAGCCAAGACCATTCTGAACAGTTACAACTGCTTGGATTTGCAGTGTTTTCCTCCAGCTTTGGAAGAGCCTCATTTTCCCTGAGGCTTGCTTTTCCTTACATGCATTTCAAGACTAGTTCCATAGGAAGAGGGTTATGTCAGGGATCTGCTAATTCTGTTGCTAACTTCAGGGTACAACTGGCAGGACCTAATTCCCAATGGGAGGATGAAAGAAGATACCCAGTGAGACCCAGAGCAATCCTTTATACTTTATACAGTACAGAGGAGGACAAGGGACAATGTGAAGAGCACCACAGATTCCACAGTCAGCCCAAGAGCTCTTTGATAAATAGCCACATTCAAGGTGGCAAAATGAGACCATACACACAGTGAAAGGAGCTTTGAGGTACACTGCATTACTTTTGGGCCAATGTGTTTTCTCTTGATGTGGTGCCTAGGTTTCCTTCTCCTCCTCTAAACAATGACTCCTCTTCATGCCTCCAGAAAACAAGAGGATTGATTTTTAAAGTAGCCATGTATTTCACAACAGCATGCTAGTGACAGAAAAAATTACAATTTAATAGTCAGCATGTTTTGGTGAATAGAATTAAGCTGTATAAAGCAATAACATTTTAAAAACAATTAATTACAGATAAAGTATAATGACAACAAATCTTAAAACAATCAAAGAAACAAGACTGATACTTAGAGCATATCTTGTGACCACATCAGTGCCAGTGTAGGCAGAAGTCTTTATTTTTAAGGACAGCCTGTCGCATGTTGCATACAGCTGCTCGTGACACGAGCACGCAAAAGATCTAGCTCCAGATTAGAGGCCGAGGTGTTGTTTCTGGAGCAGTCTCCTTCCCTGTGATGCTGGGGAATGGAGCAGTTGTGAACTGCTCACTCAGACACTGCATGTTTCTTGGATGAGCTGAGAGGTGGACAAGAGCAGCTCTTGCCTGGAAGATTTTTTGCTTTGTGCCCACTTCCCTTCCTTCTGGAAGACAATCTCAGCACTGTTTCCTGGAGACACCCTTTGCTTATCCCTTTCAGGTTGCTCCAGTGAGAAACCTTGTTTCCTCCACAACTGTACGACAATTTCCTAAGTCATTGTGTGAAGATCTCCATTCCTCTAAATGGAGGAGCAGCAAATGGTTGGGGACTCAATCCATGTCAGTCTTACCAGCCATAACAAGAACTGCCTGTCAGGTCCCCAGCACACCCTCCTACCCTTCCTAGGGCCTTGACTGTTTGGACTCAGGGCCAACTTAGGTAACAGGTGCAGGCATCACATCTTGAATCAAAGAAGTGTTTGAGAAAATGCTGTGAGAAGCCTTGGTGGGAATGGCTGCCCTTTTCTCAGGAGGTGCTTTTAAGCTGGGCACTCTACCCGTCCTCTCTGCCCAAGCCACACTGCAGCTACGTTGCAGCCATGCCCATGCCCATGCCTGTGCTGCAAGCTGGCCACCCACCCTAGATGGACTCAGGTCAAGGAATGCAAGAAGCACGTGCAGCTTGTTCACAAATTCTCCCTGGCACTGGAAACAAAGCACCATATGCTCAAGCAGCAGGAGCAAAAGGACTTGCTCAAGGCAAAGGGAGTTGAGAGCAGAAGGACAAGGAGGTGCACAGAGAAGGCACCAGGACATCTCGCTTCATGCTTCCCCCTTCCTCCTTCTGGGGCACTGGTGGATGACGCACAGCTACCTCCTCTCCCTGTGGCTCCAAGGGGGTGCCACTTCCACTTCACTTTCTGATATCCTGCCCCCAGGGTGCCTACCACTTATAGGCATCGTCCCCTCTCTCCTACCGCTTTTGGGCATCATCACCCTCATTTGTCTTTGCCTTACAGTCTCTCCCAGGCCCTTGCTGTGTTAGCTGCCTGCTCAACCCACTGTGCAGATGAAACCAATAGCAGTGTCAGCAACAAGCGTCGGGGCAAGGTGATCAGGTCCTGTATGTGTGCCATTGTCTGCAGCACACAGCACAGCAAGCAAGCCCCGGTGCCACTGTCACTGACGCACAAGGCACAAAGGTTACCTGCATCACTGGCCTGTCACACTGGGTCTGCTGGAACCAGACTTACACTGTAGATACACAGATATTTAATTAACATAGGATCAGCTAGGGCTTTCCTTTTTAAACACGTATAATCAAGGCTGATAATGTTTTGTAACAGCCTTTGAAATGTATGGTTTCCATGTTTGTCCTGAATGGTATGTATTTGTTAACATTTCTTCTTTTCCTGGCAACCAACTGAAATATATCTGTATTAGGAACTGGAATAAATGGTTTATTGACTCATTTGAAAGAATTTTTAATGATGTGAAAGTTACTTATATTCAGTACCCAATCTCATAAGGAAACACAAAAAAGCGTCTGCATAAACATCAGCACATCAACGCACTGTGGAAGCAATCTCTGAAGACCTCCCTACACTGTCCAGCTCCTCCTGGGGCTTCTGACCTGGTGCTCAAGAGTTGCAGATCAGCACCAGAACATCCCATGTTTTCCTGCCATCATGCTGGCTTCATGGATGAGGGATGCAAAGTGTGCCATCAGTCCCTGGGAGTCACTGCAGGCATCCCAGTAACACTTATGTGAATGTCCCCTGTGGGGAAATAGAACTAACAAGTCTATTATTCATCACTTCAGTGCCTGAGAACCTATAGGATTTAAAAAATTAAGTAAATCTGTCTGTCTTCTCTTTTGCCATTTCAGGGAAGCAGTTTGCTTGTTTTCCTTCCACCTTGCCTTTTACAGTCCTCTCCAAGTCCTAGCCCAGCCTGCAGACATGCACGGGATCTTTTATCCCACAGGCCACCTTTGGGGAGGTTGTCACGTGGCAGTTGCACAATGTACGTAAGTGAATAAGCCACATGGACTGCACAAGACACGCGACGAAGCCAAACTAAATTATATGCCATTTTTTTACTAGGTTCTGGTGACTTCAGAAGCACAGCAAGTGCCTCTATAATACTTACGAATTACTGACGGGATATTATTCCTGTGCAGGAGCAGGACAAAAAAGATGAGTGGTGGGTACACCATGGAACCATAGGGAAAGAACATCACCATTTCTGTGCAGGAATGAGAGAACCTGGTACACCTTTCAGGCACATGTTTTGATGCAGGATTTGTTTTTTAGCACTTTGATAACACCACTGACATTCAGAGCATTGCTGTAGCCGGTAAAGTAGTATGAAATAAAATGCAGAGTTCTACATTTACTTTCTTCTGAAGATTTTTCTGTCAAATTGGGTCAACTTCTAAGTAGAGAAAGAGAGCATTTTAATCTGTCAGCACTGCAAGCCTAGCCTGGGATTTGAAAATTACTTTTGTGCTTAGAAATGGCGTGGACTCTGAATTTTGCAGGTAATATTGTTGGTGCATAAGATATAACGGTGTATAACTCAAAACCTGATCCTTTCTGCTTTGCTTAGCTTACCATTATTTTAGCAAATGTTTGCTTTGGTGAGTGTTTGGGTTAGTATGAGCAAATAAAACCTCCATGAAGATATTTTTGCCAACATTGAAAATAAAAAATAAACCAACATCCCCCAGTTTTTAAGCAGTAGCATTTATCACCTTTATAAAAATACTCTCTATTACAGACATGAAAGCAGATCATAAAACTGCTCTTCCCAGATCTGCAGTGGAATCAAACAGATGGCAGAGCCCACTGCAGTTTGGATGAAGATTTCATAGCTAGATAGGCAAGAGAATGGTAAAGTGGTTTCAAGGTCAGCAATGAGGTGAAAACTGTGGCCAGATTTTCTTCAGCTAGGAGAATGTGCAGCCTTTCTCACACATTTAAAGGAAATGCACCAAACCCAGCAATTCCTTCACTACCAGGGGCAAATGCCTCCAGTGCAGGACAATATTGAAAGAGGGGGAGAATTTGCTCGCTTAACTGGCATTATTAAAATGTGTGTTCTACAATAATTTTTTTCAAATAGTTGTTCATGACTATTTATGTGTGTATATGTGAGTATGTATTTTTTTAATTCAGTTAGATCTGCAGGTGGTCATGCAGCAGATTGTAAATAATATTAGTTGTGAATTTTGGCAACAAAAATGATTCTCAAATAATGGTTATTGTTATTCAATTAGTTCTGGGCCCAACAAGCATCTAGAGTTGTTGGCAGCTGATTTTTTCCTCTGTGCTTGTGTCTTTTATGCCCCCACAAATCTGAATCAAGTAGTTATGGCTTTAAATGGAAAATTTCCTCCCTGATTTGTTGAGTTCTTTTAAAAATAAAATCCCCTAGCAATCTAGCTTGTGATATCCATCAGGCTCAGCTACACAGATCTGGAGGCTGTATTTCTCTCTTGTTTATGTCATTAGTCTGGTTTTAGTTAATTTTCACTTCCAGATGTCTCTTGTGCCTGTTTTTTTTCTGGTTAACAGGATATAAATTAACTTGATAGGCCAGAGCTGTTTGCTCTGTTTTACTTGTTAATTTCTGGATAAGTTTTACACAGCCTGATCCCTCATCATCATAAAATAGCTTTTACTGGCTTACAACACAGATTTCACAACAGTTATTTAGTGGCATGAAATATGCACAACTGACTGAAGAATCAGTCTTGTAGTATGAGCACTTGTCTCTTCTTTCATTAAAGGGGCACAAAGATCTGCTCTGGTGAGGGCTGGATTCAGCTTTGAGACCACGAGAAATACGAAGACTCTGGTTAGTGTGGCTGAAAGAATGGAGGTGTAGGTTACTGTTATGAAGGATGACTCCTACTTGATAGGTTAGGATGTTATCTTCAGAAAACAATGCTAAACTGTGTCATGTTTAGTATCTCCCTTCCATGAGAGACAAAGGTTTTGGCTTTACTCATTATCAGTGAAAGAGGTGTTACGCAGCAGTGTTAGTGGACCTGAAATGGGGTTGCTGCCAAGGAAATCAATTCTGCGTTATATCATCTTCTGCTGAATCACTTCTGGTCCCAAGGTTTCCCTCTGAGGGAGTGGAGGATGGTGCCAGGGTCCAGGTAGCTCTTCCAGGTTTTTTCCTGCAGGGGTTTCTGAAGGAGGGTGGTCAGGGTGCAGTGGTGTCACTTATACCTTAGTGGACTTGAGCAGATCCCCACAACACTTCTTCAGTTATGGGTGGGCTAGATGCCTTTGCATGTGGATATTTAGTTGCTGGATTACATAAAGCACTGCAGCAATCAGATACTTCCTGCTGCTTTCCCAAAGAACTGCTGCAGGGACACTCACGCATTGCATACAAGGATCCCAGGGCACCTTGTACTTTTCTCTTCGGGCTTTGAGAACATAAAGAGGTGAGATCCAGCAATCTTAGAAAAAGCCTGAGAGCTGGTCCTCAAGTATTAAATTTGAGTGGCATAGACAGCCCTTGGCCTGTTCTGTGCTGCCACTTCCCCATTGTTAGCCCAGGGCTAACTACCATTCAACTATAGGCAGTCAAAAGAATAGAAATGCTTCTAAAACTTTCCAAAGTTTACAAAAATATGCAAAGTCATTACTACTTCTTCTCTAACCAAAAAGGCCCTGATTCAGGGACCTGCTCTTTGCAGTTACCATCTCCAGACAGTTCTTGGTGGGACAAGTCAATTTACAGCAACATTTGCTTCATTCAGGGACCAGTTTCAGGTCCCTCTTGGGCACCTTCTTCCTGCCGACCAGCTCACCTGAACAGAGGTTGAGAAAAGCAATCACAGAGCTGCCGATGCACATACCAGCTGTTATCACTGAGGTTGCATATTAATTGTTATTCAGACTTGCATTGTCAGATGCACTAGTTTTGGTTTTATGCTAGTCAGTTGAGGTCTTAAGCTCATGCTGATCAAGGATCATGAAGGAGACTATGCAGCAAGTCAGTGAGATTTGTATGCTGAAAGTCACTCATGCTTTGAGAGCCTGCCAAAAATAATGTTTCAGGGGGCATGTATAACACTGCCAAAATCAAGCTGATGAATGGCTGTATCTTGAATTCAGATGCAGAATGAGGGTCAAGTTCAGAATAGTCTAGCACTAGGCTATTCACACAGTCTAAGCAGGATGGGACCAGGGCATTTTGTAATCAACACTTATTAAAAAGAAGTTATTTAGCCCTGTTTTATTCTAAAGTGCAGTAGAGGGAGGGCAGAGAGAAATTAAATCTGGAAAGTAGATGACAAGGCAAGTTTAGGGCCGTACAGTGACAGGCTTGTCTGAGCGTTTTGGGAGTTTCCTCTAGTCAGGCACAGTAAAACAAGGAAGGGAAACGCTGATGGCCTCTTCTGGAACCTGTACACATCCAGGAGTTGGTTCTGCAACACTTGTGTTCTCCCTTTTCTTCCAGAAGTATAGTTGTTCATGGTTAATATTAATTCAAAACACGGGAATAAGAAGTCTGTAGATGAAATACTGCATGCTATTTTTCCTGAAGATGAGAGGAGTTTGAATTTAAATAATGAGGCTTAGTTCTGAAAGCATACAGCCTTGTGTTTCATTTTTTTATTGAAGAATTTTATCTCCCTGGGTAACAGGCAGGTGATACAGGAGAAAGTGTATCACTTTTTCCTATCTGGAGAAAGGTGGCAAAGAAAAGCACAGATTGGGTACAGAAGGTGTCATGTCTTGGCTGAACACCCTCTCCTCTTAGCTTTTGCTTTTCAGTTCCATTTACGTTCTTCTCTTTAACTAGTGGGTGCTTTCCTATTGCTTTTGACTGAAAGAGCTTTTTTATAGCAAGTTACTTTAGGCTGAAGACAGTTTTAACCCGTTTTATAGTCAAGGACCATGTGACCAAGAGAGATACCACAGTAATTCAGGTCCACTACGGCAACAGCTGAGAAGCAAACTAAGAGCTTACCTAAGAGATAATACTGCCTAAAGTAACTGCCAACCATGATACTGCTAATTGCTATTAATTTATGAGTAACTATTAACTGATCTTTGCTAACACACACAAAGGACAGTGCATGGAGGTAGGTTGGGAATGTCATGGACAATTTAATTAAAGTAACAGAATATATGGTAACTGCGGCTATACCCTACTATGATTTTTGTGACCTCAGTGGTATCCTTTCTTAATCTCTTGGAGTGATGACTAGACAGTCCAAATCCATGGAAAAAAGGCCAGTCCTTGGTGCGGCACTATGTCCAGACAATGACATAACAGACAGATGACTAAGAAAACCACTTAATGTTTTAGTGTTACTTGTTTATAACCAGAAAATTCATGTGAGAGCTCATGATGCACATGGCTCAGTGGAAAACAAATACAGTAAGAGAACAGCAAATATGTAATGAAATGGGGTTTAAAGCTGAGGCTATCTATCCAAAATCATCAGTACAGTGTTGCCATAAAGCTAGTGATGGGCAAATCCACACCATTGGATCTGGACATACTGGTTTAATAGATGTTGATTCTACATCTGTGCTTAGATTACTAAATGGCTTGTACAAGGTAAATTAAATCTCATTGCAAAATATTGCATTAGAAACATTAGCTAAGCTTTACAGACCAAAATGATTGCAGAGCTGTTCCAAATCACAAGTGATGATGTATACGAATCTTTTTGTTAATTTATTGCCTGCCCCTATATTTGAGAGTTGCTCTTTAGATAAAATATCTCAGTTGAAAGAGGAACTGAACTCTAGGAAGACAGAGGACCTTGGTACAACATAGCAAAGAGGGTAATAAGGATTGAAGAATTTGTGAATGATGTATTAGTTTGCGGTTTGAATTCAGCTCCAGCAGAAATCTTGCTGAGATGCCCAATTCTCTTTCCACACATGTCTGGACAGCAAAGCTGGTAGCTGTCCATTTCATTCAGTTAACAGTCAGATTTTGAACCAGTACTAAACAGTTTTCAGTGTCTCTCTCTTCCACCAAACAACTCCATTTCAGTTATCTTTAAGGTCAGAGCTAGATCAGGGCTGTGTACATAAGGAGTTTGTCTTTAGCTGCACCTTTCTGCCCAGCTCCTGCTCAGAAGCCTCATTCTGTGCTCCTGGGATGGACCACAAACACTTCATCTCTGGTCAAGGACTTCACCGCATCTCAAGGATTCCTCCTCTTCCTCTCCACCATCAGCCATCAGTCATGTGGGTCTGGGCTAAAAGTGTTGTCTGCTTTGTTTACTGGGCTCCCTGTGCTTCCTCATGTTCTCCCAAACACCCCCTGCCCGCACAGTGAGGGTTAAACCTGTTTGGTACCAATTCCTACAGTGTGCGTTTGTCTGTGTACAAGCACTGATGAACTACGGTCCCTCTCCAAATATCCCTGCAAACAAACAGTGGCAATTCAAATGTTTGCTGAAAAACAAAGGAAAGGGATACAAGTCTGGCTCAGAAGGATCATCTGTCTGCTTAGGCACAAATATTTGAGGGGATCTTTCTCCATTGTTTTCTCAGCTAATTTCCAGCTATATACTTAACTGGTTACCTAATTGATCACTCACTGTCAGTGTCTATGATCAAAAAATACCAATAGTCTCCAGAGAGAAGTATGTTTCATTCTCCTGGGCAAAACTGAAGGTGACAATGTTGCAAAGCTTGGAACATGAAGGTTGGCCTTCACAGGAGGAGGAAGAAGAAGTGACTGTACTTTCTTTAGACAAAGAGGTCACATTTTTAAAGGTCAGATCTTTCATCTTTCATTTCCTAGGTACAACCCACCAGTGCTTTGAAACGCATTGCTGCTCTAGCTGTAAATAAAGAAACAAATTTAGGCCAGTTTATGAAGCAGCACTCAACACTATAGCTTACATAGCATCTCCTCTTTTGAGACTCATAAAAAGCAAAAAATTTATACCAAGAGGTGTTGCCTTACAACTGGTGCCAAATTCTTTTAGGATCAGAGATTGGAAATTAACATCTCGGCTTTGTGTTTGGAGAGCAGGAAGTTAAATGGCTAGCCTGCATCAATTTTTCCTGCTTCAGCTATGCAGCAGTGCTAAAAACAGACAAAAACACCAACAGCTTGCCTGCTTTTATGAATTCAGGTTGCCCTGTTTTATATGGATGTACGTGTGTGTGTATGTATGCGCAGTTGCTCTGGGTGAATGGAAAGAAGAGCTCCACCTAGAAAAACTGTCATGTATTTTGGGGCTGTTACAGACTTAGGGGGACACTGGCAAAGTTGGTTAATGCAGTTGCAAAAAATGTGGCTCAAATCAGAGAAAAGGACTGTGATGCATTTGGAGTAGCCAGTTGTTCTTTATGAATAAGGTATCCTGGGGCAGTGAGTAGTGCCACTGGACACGGAGTACAGCTGTATATACTGTATATAGATAGTGTAGAAGGTGACCCACATGGCTAGGCTTGCCTTTGCCATATAGGCAGGTGGCCCTTAGAGTGGTTTGAAGGAGTAAACCAGCTCAGTGGCCTATTTTATAGAATTTATCAAAATTAATAATAGAGTAAACTTAAACTGAAGCAAACATGGTATTTAGTTTATTTGCAAAACTAATGAACATGCAAAAAATACAGTAGCCAAATTATGTTCCCAAGTAAGAATGAATCAATAGATTGATAGTTTCAAAGTGCTTCCATACCTAATTAACACATTAAGCAATCAAATCAAATGATGAGGCTGTCACTTTCACTCTCGGTCCTTGTCACTAATGAAGTTGTGCTGAGTGAGTCAGACAAAGAGTTGTTTGCTTTCAGACCAAAAGTATCTGGCATCCTACCCAAAACACTCCTTTCACTTGGCTGGAGAGGAGCACAGGTCACACAATGTGTTTGTTTTGGACTTAGACCCTTACCAAGCAGGAATGACAGAGGTGAGTGATATTCCTCTTTCAACCCAAATTTTGTGCAGTTACCCAGGTACAAACGATAACTCTTCACATAACATTTCTTACACTCTTGTGTCTGTTTCAGTGTGATGGGTGTCATTTCCAATTCCCTGCCCATGCACACAGTTTGTAGGATAGCAGATCTACCCGCTTAACACAGACGGGCTCGCTAAATAATGCATGATGGCAGCTTTTGAACAGCTTTCGACCTCATCAGAACTTCCTGACTAACTCAGTGGCAGGCTGACATTTATTTTTAAGAAACTGTGAAAGGTGTTTCTCCCTGAGCTGTACACAAACACTCATTTGTAACCAGGGGAGGAGGGTGGTGGGAGGAAGAGAGAAAGTAATTGGACTGAAGTCAATCTGGCAGAAGAGCAATTCAGTGATGAGCCAGCGGCTGTGCTTGGGAGCTGGGTGAGTGACTTCTGGCCTAAGCTTGGACCATGCTGAGTCCCTGGAGCAGAGCTGCTTAGGCACCACTCGATTCACTACCAGTGACACACAAATTAATGGGAGGCAGTATGGGGAAAAATAGGGAGGGATGAAGAATGTGCCGTTTGACCGTTCCCAGAAAAGTAGGCACTAGGAGAGGCTGCACCTTTTGATGACTGTAGTATTCCCTTCCTGAAACAAAGCTGAACCCCAAGTGAGTACTGGGGATAGGAAGGGCTGGATTTATCCTGCGTAGAGATATGCTGAAAAAAAAAGTCTCCGGATATTAGTCTCACTATCTCACTAGGAGGGTTCAAAGGTAGATACTAGTGGGCTTTATTGAAAGAGCTAGCTTTCAACCCATCAGAGGGCAACAATGTGCTGCCCAAGGAAGTTGAAGATAAGCTACTATAATTTCACGCTGTGTTATTTTATTCCATAAGACAAACTATTACTTGCTTTCACAAATTTATAACAGTGACCATACAAATTATGGCTTGATGTCACAGGCAGTCTCATGGTTTAGCTAGTAGGGGAGAGAAAAAGGTAATTGCAAAATGTACAGTGACAATAAAACAGCAAAGCCAGGTGGTTATGTTAGCAATTACTCCTGGTGTGTGAATGTTTCCACTATATCTAATCTTAAAGAGGAAAATTTCTTTAAGGAAAAATAATTCCTAGAATTCTAATAAGGGCCAGAAGAAATGGATGGTGAACCTCATGGTGAATTGGGTGAGCAGCCTGAATGAGAGATAGCAGGGAAGTTAGCTGAGATGTCACTTGTTGCTTCCTAACAACTTCAGGGAGAGGATGTCAATTGAGGATTGACTCTGAAGAGAGCAGGCATCAGCTTGGCTGTCATTGATGGGGAAATAGCTGGACCATTGCTGTCTTTGGATATGCAGTAAACAGACAATGCAAGAAAGCAGTTCAACATCACTCCTCTGAGCAGATCATCATAAGCAACAACCAGAAATTTCTAGCAGGTGGTGAAAAGAAAGCCCCCACAGCAAGTCTCTGTGGGTGACTAGCAGGAGCACTGTGGTCTGCTTCTTTTCTGATATTGTTCTAAAAAGTTGGGAGAACACTTAAGACAACCTCTCTGGGACAATGGCATTGACTTTAGTAACTCTTTTAAGTGAGGATGAGCCAACAGAAAATGGGTTGTGGAAAAAATAAAATGCTCTAGGGCATTCTGACTGTTGCAGTAGGTCCTTGTTTAACATGGCTGGGAATACTGTTATTAAAATAAATATTTGTTGCTAAGATACCCTGTTAGTTCAATAGCCTTGAAATCTAGTCTGTGTCATTAGACTGGAGGTGCAGATATTTTATAGATATGTCATTACAGCCATTGCAGGCAGACCTAGGAGGCAGGGAGGGAACTCCTCAAACACTAATAAGAAATGAAGCAGTTACTAGCAGCAGCTCTGACCTGGAGGGCAAAGCTATCCTTGGAAGACAAGCAGCCTGCTGAGTGGGAGCAAGAGAGAAGAGCGAGCAGGAAAACACTGGTAAAAGAGGAGGGAGAAAAGCAGCAGGATGAACCACAAGAGAAGGGAGCGTGCTGCAGCACACTGGCCTGATAAATGCCACCACAGACACGGCCCGGCTGACTTAGGCTATGTTCTCATCAGCCAGTGAGGAGGAGCAGCAGAGGCAGACATTAAAGACTGAAGTGTGGTCTTCTGACACCAACAATCCATCATCCTTCCTACACAAATTTCAGGGGTTTTACTTGAGTCTGGCTGTGGACATGTTCCATGAGCTGAGGTCCAGTCAGTGGCTGAAGCATCATAGATGTACTCCTATGGCGTGTCTGCTGAGTTAGTGTTGTCCAGCAGCAAACAAGCACCCCAAGATATCTAATTTAGGACAGTACGAGCCTACTTTTTAGGCCTCTAGCCCATGGTGTAGAAATGTTTATACCAGCCTTCCTAAAGCAAATTATCTGTACCATTAAGAGAGGGAAAGAGGTGTCCCTAGAAACTTCCAGATACGAATCCAGCATCTGTGATTGAGCATCTCTCTCTCTCCATTGATAATTTAAGAAATGAGTAGGAAATGCTGGATGACTCATTCCACCAGAGGTACTGCTTTTCTGAGGAGGATCGTCAGCTTTTTAAAGAAAAGGCAGTGGCAGTAGCGCGTCTGTTTCCTTCATCTGCCTCTCCCTGCCATCTCACCATGTAATAAGACTAGGGGGTGGAAAATGTGCCTTGAGTGTGAGCAGCCTTGGCTCCGTGCTTTCCTCAGCCTAAGAAGATCTGGTTTTGTCTGATATGAGAGTATGCCAACCTCAGAATGCAGGGGAGCCAGGGAGGGAGTGTGAGGAACCCATTGTCTCTCCTGTTGTCAGGGGACCCCTCTGCAATCATTAATGGGGCTTAGCTCCCAAACCTCATTGGGACTCATCAGGAAAGCTAGCAAGAGGGACTCTGAATCTCATCTGGGAAGTGGCAGGAGGCTCTGCTCCTTGCAATATGTCAGTAATAACACAAGTGGTCACCAAGTAGGATCCAAGGTGTTTTGGGACAAGACACTGACTGACCCTTCATGAAGGCTAACTGGAGCCATTTTTCTCTTGCCTTTTCTGCTTCTGGCTCCATCAGCCTCACCTTACAGCCAGAGAGCGGTCAGGGTAAGTAGGGAGGTTCTTTGTGTGTTTAGGTGTCTACCAGAACAGGTCCCAGGGGTGTACTGTACCTTGCCCACACATGCGGGCACCAGAACTGTCCCAGTCTGCAGATTTCCTTACCAGCAAGCACATGAAAGATTGAAAAACCACCCATCTCTTGCTAGAGACTGAGTCAAAAGGAAAAGCACCAGAGTTGGATCCTCATTACAGACACAGAAATCCTGGGGCAATTCTGGCTCACAAAGGAAATTTCCCACTATTCCTCCTATTTCTTGGGGCTTTAGCAGCTGATGTCTTATTAAAATTTATATTTCTCAATTCAGTTTATACCATTTCATTACAAAGGGCTTTGCCAGATGGTAACCCTTGCTGTAGCAGTTTAAGATGTTACTGCCTCCAGCTGCCTGCTCTGTCCCTGTGTTCAAAGTTATAACCTTGTTAAGAGTCAGTAGAAGGGGATGTGCACCCAGCTGCATCTGCTCCCATTCACAATCCTGCACATTAAGGCCTTCAACTAATGCTGTGGACCATAATTTGGAGCAACCAAGGAACAGATGACATTTCCTTCTCCTCGCATTGCTAAGGTGGTGATAACCTTTGCAACTGGGAGTGCAACAGCTGGAGCTGGTCACATATTAAAGCAGTAGGTCAAGTTTCTCAAAGGTCATGTGTGGCAGTCATAAGCTGTGCTGATCCTAGAAGGACTTTACTTATATAGTATTATAGGTACACCAATTTGAACAAAATGGTTTGTGCTTGGGTGTGTAGCTGTATGGCCATTTCTGCTCTTTGTACTCTGAAAGAAAGCAAAGCTGTATTTTATGAGCAAGCCAAACTACCCCAGCAAACATGAACTCTTGCCAGTAGAGCTGGATCTGCACCAGAGGCTTCTGCTGACACAGCTAAGACAGGCAAGGATTCTTCTTCTTCTTCTCCCTCCTATCAACACACCAGGCTGGAAAATATCTGTTGTAGAGACTGGAATAAAAACAATCACAGTAGTTTGTCTTTTCTGCAGTGCTCCAATTTAAACAGGGTCATACAGGCAGCATCCGTGGGTGCAGTTTTACTGCTGAGATCAATTTCAGTGCCCTGCAGAATTCGACTAGTGGTAATGTAGTGCGGCTGTGAAATTAGAAAGCCCAATTATGGTTGGGCTTTGTCTGCACAGCTCTCAGCTTTGGTGGTTGGAGCCACCAGCATGTTCATGTGAGAGCAGAAATCTGTCAGAGATGCCCCGCAGCCAGCCTCTGAAAACAAAATATTGGGAGTGCATGTGAAGAAGAGGAGCTCACAGCTGCGTCTAGCTGCTGTGCTGTCTGCTTCTATGACCATTTTTTACTTATAGAGAAGTGATTCTGGCAGAGTATAAATATCGCCATAACAGTTCTGAGAACGGTGTTGAAGGAGAAATGTGGATTAGCAGGGATGGCTAGTGAAACACACATGTCATCTCTTTGCTGGGTAATGGAAATATTTTATTATTACTAATCTATCTTAGAAAATGGAAGTACTCTACCCTTTTTCTTGTCCCTGTTGTTTAATAATGAGAGTGGTGAACCATATGGTGTCCTCTACAGTCTTCAGACCAAGATCCTGTGGACAAATTAAATTCATTAAATCCAAGCAAGTAAAATCTTGATCCTACTGACTTCAATGGGGCATGGATTTTACTTTATGTGCACAAACATGCCCATGTGTATAAAGTCCTTTGGTACTGCATTCTGCTGTTGTGTAATAGTTAAATTATTTCCCAGTATTAATGTTTAACATAGATTTTTTCCAGTTTTAATGTAGAGCTGATTGATTCCAGTTCTGCCCTGAGTTTCTGGTAACTGAACCGTACTTCCTTTGCAGAAGGGTGATGTATGGGGATGTTATTATCTGAACCTGGGACCAGAAGACAAAGAACCCGATGTGTCATTGCCTACCACTCCTGCCAGCTGTTTAAAGCAGCCAGCAGTATGTGTAATGTTCCCCCATTGTCCACCAGTGATAGTCTGTGCTCACCTTTCAGTGGTGTGAAGAACAACCCATTTTGCTGACCAGGGGAGGATCAGGTCCACAGATACCCACTTTCTCATCTTGCCTCTCTTAATAACTTTTCAGTAGCCTTGGGCATTTCACTTATTGTCCCTCCCCCTTTTCTCATATTTATAAACCAGGGATAATATTTATACACTCTTTCAGCTGTTATGATGACTATTAATTACTGTTCATGCACAGCTCGGGAAATTAATGTATTGTGCAGGAACTAAGTGTAATTTAGTTAGTGAATATTCAGAATTATTTGACTCTACGGGCTATTTTTAGCTCTTGTTTCTTAGTCTGTACAGAAAACATACCTATTTCAGTCTGCAGAAGTCTGCATTAATGGCAAAAGGTATATGCCTTGAAGCTGGCTGCTACAGAAATATGAGACTGTCTAGATGCCTAGAAACCAAAGAAATATTTGCACCATCTTCTATACCCACTAGTGCACCTTCTTTCTTCCCTGTCACCTTCCTTCCTTTCTTAGCATTGCATAGTGTGGTTTTCCCACCAGTTGCTACATTAAACTTAGCTGGAGGTTCTGCCCATCTGGAAACTGTTTGGTTTTAGGATTAATCTGTCCCAAATCTTATTTTTAAAACTGGTTTTATTTCTGTCTTCTGATCTCATACTAATTTATTCATATCTTTTAAAGTTTTAGATTAAGAAAAATAAATTCTGGGTTTTTTTAACAATTTATGACTGAAAGTCTTTGAGGGTTTGGCTGAACTCTATGTGCATGCCTCAGATAAAGATCTTCTGTGTCATCAGATATGAGTCAGTCATGGTTCAGCTGAAGGGATGTTGGTTGGTCTCTGGGTGTCTTCACCGACTTGTGACATGGATCGTGTGTGTGTGTGTACATGTGTGCTGGTAGGAACAGGCAGAGAGTGCACTTCACCCATTTTGTGCTGACCTGCCCCCTCAGGAACATGGACAAAAAGCAGTGCTTGTGCTGTGGGGACGATGGGGACCACCACTAAGGAAACTATATTTGCTCATTGAGTAGATTACTGTCATTATTATGCCTCTTCTGTCTGATGTATGCTGGGTTGTTTTCACACTTTGGAGAAGAGCAACTCTTGCTCTGTGGAGAATTTAGAACAACATCGTTCCCCATGTCTACAGCAGTCAGAGAGAAGAGGGTCCTAATATCTGTAGCTAGCTAAAAAAATTCATACTCCAAAAGCCATAGTGAGGATTTAAGGAAATGGATGAGAGTTGCATGCTCAGATGCTCATCTTTATAACCAGATAGAATCAATGTTCAGGCAATAAAAGGTTATAATAAGTTTCTCTACTGGATATTTCTCTTCCACTGAGAGTTTTGGTGAGTCTATGGAGACTAACTCAAGAAATGCCCACAATTTCTCAAATTCTCAAATCTGTGCACTGCCAGTAACTCTGTTCAGGGAGCACTGGGTCAAATCTAGAAGTCTCAGTTAAATAAATAGCATGGCTGGTGCAAATGAACCTAGGGAAAAGGACACCAGTATGTTTATACTGGAGTGGAGAGAGGACCAGGAGACTTTTCATAGTGTCTCCTAACCTAACTGTTGCCCTTGAGATCACCCTGCCTCATGTGAGACATGATTCAGGATACTACAAAGCCTTCATTGCCTCAGGCAGCACCTTTTTCCAGAAGAGCAACAAGAAGAAAATACAAATGTAGTAAGTTATGAAGCAATACACAGCCATCAACCATCTTCTGGCCTAGTCCCTGAAGAGGAGGCCAGAGGCAGACAAAGACAAATGGCCATCACTCTGACCTTGTCTTGATTCATGCACAAAGCCAAAAGTTATTTTTCTGGGGAAAAAAAAAAAAAAAAAAAAAAGAAAAGGAGATGTACAATGTTGTCATCCCAGAAAAGCCAAAATACCTGGAAAGGGGTTTCTTCTCTCCACTGAGGGGTGAAGCTGAGCAGGCTGAGAATGGTGAGGCTGAGGAGAGGAAAAGCCTGTAACAGAGTAGTGATGTTGATCTGAAATACTCCATATGTGGCTTTTTCTGGGCAAGGTTAGCAGATTCACTGAGGCCCTCCTGAATACAAAGGAACATTGAAATGGATCCTCTGGGGAGAGATGTGAGATGTCGCCTGTGTTAAAGGAGATTAAGACTCAATAGGGACTTGACTGAGTGGGAGGTAATTTCTCATGTAATAACAACAGGATATGGGGTGTGCATGTGCAAACTCATGCTGGAGCAGATTGGACTCAGCAGCGAGGACAGCACTGACTGTACCAATGGTAGAGTTGAACGTGTGTTTCTGTGTGTGTATAGGCATAGTCGTGTGTTTCATAAAACTTAAGTGGTTGTGCTGAGGGTGAATGTGTCTGAAGAAGGATCTTTGCATACTAAGGGTGAGGAACAGAGGTCAGCAAGCAAGGCTCTTTACTAAGGGAGCAACAAGTGAAAGAAGAGTCAGCTGCAGAAAGGGGCAGCCTTACATACAAGAAGAGATAGTGTTTAGAAACTCATAGAGGCAAGTGTGAATGGGAGCCCAAAACCAGGAAAACCTGCTGTATGATACTGCATATCCACATATATTACTATGGGATGGGAGGTGTGAGACCCTCATATTGGATGGATAGTGACAGTTAAGGAGTAAAAACAGAGAGAGGCAGACAGCGTGACTCTGTGCTTGTAAGAAATGCATGTAAAGGACAGGAAACAAATAAGATACTGAAATAGGTGTATACTGTACCCAGTAGCTACAGAAAAGAAACAATATTTTGAAAAATCAAAGCTTGCATCTTGCTGGGAGGATAAAACTGAGCGAAAGGGTTTTCCACTGGAAAAGGAAGAGACAACCTCAGAAGAGGACCCCCTTCAGTGACATCTTGTTTTTTCCTTGGTATGACAGTTACTGTGTTGAGTCTTGGGGTATGAATTGTGCTACAGTAACACAAATCATTAAATGTGTCTGGATAATTAAGCACATCTGAACAGAGAGGAAGGAGCACCAGAGACTGAAAAATGGGAAATTGTCATTCCACAGAGAAAAGTGGTTGAATAACAGTCAGAATGACTCTTTGCATATTCCCAGCATGTGCATGCAGCAGCTACAGTAGTAATTTAGTAATCAGTTAGAGTCAGGGTGCATTTGAGCTTTTACAAAATACATGGTTTGATTTGGGTCCATACCACAGCTCTTCTGCTATCGCTGTTATGGTTTTCCATTAGTATATATAATATTCTGCCTAACTGTATTTTAATAGCACACTATGGGCAGCTCTGCCCAAAACACAATATTTAAACAGAAAACTGTGGATTTTTAACCCACTCATATTTTATAACTAAGGTTATTGAATTTCTTGTAGCACTCCAATAATTTTCTTCAGGGGTCACAAGTTCCTCCATTATAATGTGGCCTCATCTTCCAAAGTTTGAAACTTGGCAGCTGAGAAGTAGAAATGGAGACAACATCAGGGACTTTCCCAGAGACTTCCTGAGGAGGCAGACATGAATTAATTACAACACATGCAGAAATATGTAGTGGCTATTGCTTCAGGATATAAACCAGAAAAATGTCCATCAGAAAAGCTAATGTGATCTCAGATGAGACTATATAAAAATCTGAACTAGGGCATTTGGACATTGGCTGAGCCTAGAGAAAGAACTCACAGGAGCAGTTAATGCAAGCACAGATATTGACCCTCATCCTGGTGCCTGAGTGGGCTCATTCCCTATTTGACCTCAGCCCCAGCTTGAGTTCAGTATCATGCAAATACAGATTCACAGGTTGTTCCAGCCAGGGCACACTGTTCAGCCCACCTCCCAGACACGTCTGAATTGTTTTTTAACCCTGAGTGTGTAGAGGCTACACGTGAAGAAAAATAAAGCTATTTGTACCTGGCATGCTGAGGGAGATTGGAGGACATGCCCTCTGACTTGGGCTGCTCTGCCACCACTGCGGCAGAACCATGAGTCTGTTCCAGCTCCCGCACAGCCTGCCAACACAAATGCCCAGCAACAAGGGTACAAAAAAATATCAGTAGTTCTTAAACACAGCAGTTTGGAAGCAGTGTAGGAAAACACAAAACTTCTGATTGCAGGAAGCTAGAATAAAGTCCTAGCATCTCAGAAGAAATTGAAACCCGTGTACTAACACCCCTATTCTGAACAAGTCCCAGAGGCTTTCATCTGGTGTGGTGACGTTGTGGCCGAGTATGCCATTAATAGACGAGGGATGACATCTCACTGAAGTCACATCTCCGGACTGAACATAACTAGGTGAGTGTGTCATCTACAGTAAAACAGGATACAAGCATGCCTGTGTATCAGTCATCAGTGTATGTTTCTGGATGACACAGTCATGGAAATGACCACCTGTCAGCTGTGCACATTTTGGGAACACGGCACAAGGTCTTCGTCAGCCGGGAAGACATGTGTCAGAACATCAAACTATGTGGTGTTCTAAGAGCCTGCCTGTAGCATGACTGAGAAGGGCTGCCCATACACAAAATCGGTACACTTCTAATTCAGCACAGGACCAGACTTTTATCAAGTCAGGTGATGCCCCATTTAAATCAACTTTTAACCAATTTTTTAGTTCTTGGTAAACCTGAACTTCTGTTTTATGTAGATGTAGTTATATTTTTGCTAGAGAGCAATTGTTCCTTCTATCCTCCTTCAGCTTTCTATTTTGTACTGATAATCTCAAAGCAAAATCTCATTAATGTCTTCTGAAAATAGCTCACAGAGTTGCGGTTTCCATCAGAGCAGCTGATTTTGCATTCCAGACTTGGTAAGCATCATACAAGCCAACGCAGGGGCTTGGCACAGCAGTACTCACAAATTCCGAGATGATTTGCCTGTCAGGCACCCATTTAAATGGCATCGTGTCTGTGATAAGCAACTCTATCCTCATTATGCTCTCTTAAAAGCCTATACCACTTGCTGATTACTTCAAGAGGAGTGGATAGGGGCCCTGTCATTTTACATCGCTTAATGCTTTCCATTACAAAAGACCATCATGACGTTTCACGAGAAACTTTAATATATTCAGTCTTTGGGGTGGGGGCTGGATTTTCAGCAGCAGCAAAGACTTTGGCTGGAAAAGTGGAATTCTTGTTAGGTTCTGGCTAATTAATTAAAAAAACTGTATAGTCCAAAAAAAACCTACTATTACTTTTCATCTTTGGGAAAAACTTTCTTCCTTGGCAGCACCAGTTTTCTGACAATGGGCTGTGGCTGTAGCAGAACTGCTCATCTCACTCCTCTCAGGATGCCCCAATAACTCTGCTGAAGCAATCAGTGATGAGAAGAGAAACAGACCAGAGGCCTTCCCGCTCCCTGTACAATCATATTTTCTGAGCCCAGTACACAGCAGCAGTGCACCTTCTCTTCTGGGGCACCATGTTAAACACCAGTGTTCCCACTCCTCCCTTCATCTCCTCACTCCCCACACATGTTGTGAAGATCCCCTATCTCTAGAAAGTAATTAAGGAGCAGGCTGAGCATGGCAGTCCTGAATATGCCCCTTCCCCAGACTGGAAGTGACCCTTGGGGCTCAGTTCTGTTGTCCAAACATAACTGTCTTGTGCTATTTCAGATGTCCTTCTCTCCTACAAATTTCTGTGGGGCTCAAGGAAAAGCAGGAGATCCACAGTCTTCTGGACAGGCATCTGGAGAGTAAATGGGGTTCCCTAGAGTACCAGTTGTCTACAATTAGAGAACAGATTCAAATTGTCTTATTTGTCTCCACTTTCAGACACTTAAATATAGCTGCCTGCAGTAGGAGTATCTGCAGGTGGAGTAGGTGTCTCAGATCCTATTACCGTCACTGGAGAGACAGTACCATTCGGCAGAACCTGGAGGGCTTTGAATGCACCAGACGTGCCCATTTTAGGGAAGCCCTATAGACCTCATTGTCTACAGTGGCAGGATATGTAAGTGGCTCAGTTATTCTAGCAACACCTAAACCTAAGTGTCTGGGTCTGGAGCCAAGTCCTGTCCTCTACGTCTGTGCTTGGGGTTCAAGCTCTTCTCACAATGGCAGCAGGTTGCTATAGTTACATATAATTTGTTCTTTATCATTTTCCACTATATGGAAAAAAAAATGGGGAATTACATTTAAAAAAAAACAAAAACATGGAAAAAACTTTATGCTGAGAAACAAGATTCAAGTTGCAAAGTCAGACACTTGAAAATTAAAAATGCTGTTTAATTACCCCTGCAACACCTAATTCAGTCATCTTGTGAATATATTGCAATTTTGTAGATTTTACAGCATTATAATTTTTTCATATTCACCTCTCTCTTAATTTTGCATTTCCAGTTACTTTCTTCCAGTGTTTAATGATAAATACATTATAAATATAAATATAACAATACTGCAAATATCACTATACAAAAGCTGTATTTATTTAGGTTGCATAGTCAAGCACTTGAAAGTTAGAAAATGCCAGATGTACGCACTACAGGCACAGTGAGATACATCTCTATCCCAGAAATCTTATGAATCAAATTAACACAAGATGAACCATCTGCTATGGGAATGGGATGGGAAGACAAAAATAATAGTGACCAGGACAAGCTACATAAACTAGGTATAAGCACTAAGAGAAAATGAGTGATTGCCTTCATTTTCTTCTAAGTGGTTTCCGGAGACCTCTTGGCCCTGGTGCTTTGACATTGCTGGAACAATATTCTGTATATTGTCCATATCCCTAGATCTTCTGAAATAGCATAATCAGAAACAGTGTGCCTGTGGGGACTCAAACATACCTTCCTCAAATAGCCCTTGACAGACACATTCCTGGTGTTAGGAAGTTACAATATTAAGTGGGAGTTTCTCTAGCAAAAGTGCTGCAAATAAAAAAAGGACATTTCATGTTACAGAACGTGACTCTGGGCTCTAGTGTAAGGGTAGCCCACCTGAGCCCACTGCCCTGAAAAGCCAGTGCCTTCCAGCACAGATCCTGCTGTGAGTGGCCTCACATCACTGCGAGCTGGCACGTGCTTGGATTAATTTTCTTTGCAAAGTGTTATTTTCAGGGGCAGATCTCTGAGCATGGGTGTGTGCACACAATAATGAATATTGTATGCAGAACTGTGATTCCAGTCTTTGGGTCTTTGTGTGTAAGTACCTCCTGCTGTCTCTGGTGACAGAGAATGACATTGACACTGCCTAGGACTCCACATGGGATATTTTAGACATTGAGGATAGAGAGAAGAGGATATAAAACAGGATTAGGTTCTCAATTTTTTCTCCTTACTAGTTATTCCAGCAGAACATTACCACTAACACAACTCCTGATGTCTATGCTTTTATGCTCATGCACAAACGTCTTGACAACAGAATGTAAAAACAGACAGTAACGTGATTTCCTCTCCCTCTTGCTAGACTGGATGAAGGGCACTCTTTTGCCCCAAATGCATCTTTCTCCAGCAGGCTCCACAGAGCATCCCAAGCTGCTTTGTGCAACAGGTTTCTGATGAAGGAACTGGTGGAAAAGTAGACTACTGGGAATGCTGGGGCAGTCTTTCATCAAACTGTCTGAATTTCTTGTTCATCTATCCAGCTACTAATTTCAGTTTCAGATCCGTGTCTTTACTGTGGGACCTAGAGCTATTTCCCAGCTTCTGGATCTGTGTGTGCCTTCTTCCTGCTTCCAGACCTGGGACTGAGTCAAGACTTGGATATGCACCACCCTCCTGCCCCCTCACCCCAAATTCCAAAAGCTTGCATGAACTGGCCGGAGAGGAGCAGTGACACCCTTTACCTGCTCTTCTAACTGAAAGAAGAGGAGAGCAGGTCTGGAGGGCTCACCACAGTGCCAGCATGGCCTATGCTACCTTAGCAGTAGTTGTGAGCAGTTCATACTCCACTGCAATCTGCTCTCAGTTTCTGGTGTATCAGATGATTCATAACACAGGGGAGAAGAATAACTAGATATAAACAGCAACTCTCACCATGCTCCTATTAATCATCTCAGAGTATTATTGTCCCACCACATTCCTCCCACTAGCTGATACCCCTCCAGAGTGTTCATGTCCCATATGCTTATGCATCAAAGGGTGGCTAAACATGTGTGAAGCTGTGCTCATGTGCATTTCCAGTTCTCCCAATAACCAGCGATTCTCCCTTTGTTCCTCCTGGAATCTCAGCAATCCACTCCCCACCCACACACCCTCCATCTGCTTCAGGCTTGTTGGTGCCGTCGCTGTACCTGTGTGAGAACAACTGCACAGAGCTTATCCTCAGAAATATGTCAAATGTTGCTTTCTTTCCAGTCTAGAAGGAGGAACGGTGGGAAGGATATGGAGATCTCCCCTTTCCTGGTTTCTGAGACTTTTGAAAAAATATCTTTTCTGTAACAATCACAACGCAGAAATGATCTGGCTTACAAAATCCTCTTCTCTCCTACACAGGCTTCAAAACACACCCCTTGCACTGATCTTTCTTTGGAGAATGCAACCTATTGTTAGTACTCTGCCATTGTTGGTATGGATTGTTATACTGTTTCCTAAGTTTCATTGTTCCAGTAGGTGGGAAAAATACACCACTTCTCCGACCTTTTGAACTACTTGCTTTTCTTAGCTATCGGCATAAGTCAATGTGCAATATATAAAAAAGGTGGAAGAATATACATGTGTGTTGGTCTGTGAAAGTGAGGTCAAGTGGATGAGAGAAAGAAATGGTATGAATATAGATATATGGATTTATCTTCTTTAGGCTGTTTTCTGTATGTAGTCCACCCTGTTTCTTGGCCTCTACAAGAGCAGGCATGTTCATATGTACCGTACACAGTGCCATTAGCACTAGAAGGTTCTCTGGAAACTTTAATTACACTAATGAATCCAGCCCAAGCTCCCAAATGGATAGCTCATTTCTGTAACTGGGTGTTTTTTCTCTAACTTAATCCACACTACTTTTAAAACCATCCCTAATGTAAATCTTGACTGGTCTAAGCAATAATATTTGTTTTCTAAATGCCATTAGTTTAATGTGGGAATTTTCTGTGTTTGGCACAGAAGTGGAGAAAGACATGTTCTCACTGCAGGTGTGTTGGAGCTCACCAGAGATACTTTCAATTACATCAGACACTTGGAAACTGCAGATTTCCACATATCAAAAGGCTACATAGTTGTCCCTGCTTAAACAATACAGGGG
The DNA here is from genome assembly GCF_047716275.1 of Strix uralensis. Lineage (NCBI taxonomy): Eukaryota > Metazoa > Chordata > Aves > Strigiformes > Strigidae > Strix > Strix uralensis. The sequence goes on from NC_133973.1 coordinate 42,538,977, forward strand.
AGGGAAAAAGGAAGAAATAGCTTTCTTTTTAAATATGTGTAATAGTTCAACCGGCTAAAATGGCTTTTGAAAAAATTTCAGAACAATTCCCTTCCTCCTGAGGTTAAGTTAGAAGAATTGTTAAGAGAATTAGTCTGAAAGTTCAGAATTGAAATCACAAATTGAACAGAATATCTACTGGAGACTTCACAATGGAAATAGTGTCCCAATGAGTGTTAATAACATATTTGCTGTTGCTTTCTGTCCACACCAAAGAAAAGGGAAAAAAAAGAGGGAGTGAGAATAGAAGGCTAAACACTTTTGTATAATGCAATGTTGTGATTTCTCTCCTAGCTGCCAACAAAAGCAACACTTTGAATTTTGGCTGATAATTCAAATGGGAGAATTTCAAAGCAGGTTACAGATTAGCAGAAGAACAACTGTAACATGAATAGTGACAGAGACGAAGCAAAACACCAGAAGGAGAAAATTCAAGGTCTCCACAAGAAAACACTGTGCATCTCACTGGCAATCAGTTAAGTCCCTTAAGTACAACTGGCCCCTTACCTTTGCAGTCACCACACCCAAGAAGCACAAGCTTCAGGAAAGTGAAACAAGATGTGAACTGGGCAGATCATTTATATCCCGTCTTTTCTAGTGATGCTTGGAAGTGGAATTTTCTGTGAGCTCTGAACCTAAGCATGAAAGCATTTTGTTATCCTTTTGTGGTGCCTCCACATTATACATTTTTGATGCCTCATATGAGGCATCATTGAGACCTGCCTGTATTGCTTACATCATCCTCATCCTTGATCATTTCTATCTCCAGCACCCAAAATAAGATTACCATTTGATGATATGGATCATGTCCCCACGGCTCCCTGGCCGAGTCTTCAGGTGCAACTGTTTGCGAAAAATATTTCTGTGGACATGCTCTATCCTGCATGGGAGGGGAAGAGGGAGGAAAGATAATGCAATACATTTCCTCTATTCTTGCTTTTGAAACCTGTTGATCATCTGTAAGATAAGTTGTTGGTTTTGTTTTTTTTTTTCCTTTAGATAAGTTGCCAAGTGTCCAGAAAAGAAGATGCATTTATCATAAACTTGGAGATGCTGGAGACATGAGGGACTTAGTGGTCCCTAAGACTATCTCTTTGAGGCAGCATTCCTAAAAACCCATTATTCTTTCCAGGTCTTTGTAACAGATAGTGAACCTTCTGCTCTACCTTAAAAAAAGCTCAGTGATATTTCCTTCACTTTCCTTTCTAGAGGGAAAAGAGGCAATAGGAGACCCAGACTGTTTTCAGCTCATGCCAAAAATTGGAAAAATCAGAATGCTCCAGAGGTTTCACCAGAGCAGTTTTCTTTCAGCTCTAAACACTAAGAATGAGGAAAGAAGATATGGTTTTGCCATAGCCTGCTGGGTCCATCATTTTTCTTTGTTAGTGAACTACAGTATCTGTGTTCATAGCACAAAAATGCAGCCAACAAACCTAGACATACCATATATTTCATGGGTTTAGCAACTCATAAAAGTTGAGAGCAGCATCTGATTTATCTCAGCAAATGGCTCCAGTTGTTCTCAGGAACATATTTTTTTAATCAAAGGAGGTGTTCCCTAAATTAATTCTCTATTTGAATCTCCTTGCCCAGGGATATGTTTACAGAACTATTTTTAAAATATTATCTACTTCATAAAAGCATTTTGAATGCTTTGTTAATGCAGTGTGGTGTGACTTTCCTGTAATCATTGTTTCTTCCCAGTGGAAACTAACATGATGATTAGTAATTGCTGCATTATCAAACAGTGCATGAGCTCATTTTCTGGCCTAAGCAAGTTATTAGAGTTTCATAAATGCTCAGCCACATACATTATTCTACTATACTAACTTATTACTAAAGAGACCACTGAGAAGATGACAAATGACCCATAGAGGGAGAGAGGAATATTTACTTTCCTGAATGATCTGGGATTTTACTTGCTTGCTGCCTATGGTGTTGCTTCTTTCAGGTGTGAATGCAATGGATGCCTGGCCCCTGTGTACCACAACATACTGATAAGGGGATAATGACAAGTGATGATGTTATACAAATATTTGATGTTCAGCTTGGCCTGGTTTTAAATAGTGAGGTCAACCTTTACTCATCTGTGACCATCCAGCACGGCTGTTTTACGGTCCATCCCTGCTCACTCCCCTACCAACTTTCCTTTAGTCCCTGAAGCCTAAATCCTGATATGACACAGAGATGAAAAATCTTCATGCTGGTCTCCATTGGAAAAAAAGTCTATTGGTCTTCACAGGCGTCCATAAATCACCAGATGACCTTCTTTGTTTCAGAAAGGAAATCGAAAGAGGAGCATGACAGATACATATTTTTGATTGGTTAATACCTAATTTTAACTGGTAGGTGAATATATTGGAAAGACAAGGCAGAGGTTTTTTTGGAGGGATTTTTTTTTTCCAGTAGAAACTGCTGGTTTGAAAAAAATTTTTTTTTTTACTTTTACATATGGCTTTCACTAAAATATTTGCAAAAGATGTTGAAATATTCTGTTCTTACCTTTTTGCTACAGCTTTTATGTTACGCTGTTATTTTACATGAATGCAAAATGAAGTCTAACTGAATAAGTCCAAAGGAAACAATTTGTCCTTAGTGACTGAATATTTCCCTCCATGAAAAAAATGTGACAGTCACTTTTATTTATGATACAGAATGAAACCAAATTTTGAAGACCTGCAGCTTTCGTGAGAATAGGATGTCTGGCTTCTGACTGTCCCTGCTTCTGGGGCAGTTGTGAGACAGGCAGCAATGCTGATCATGCCACAGGAATGGGACCAAAGGGATGCAGCACATGACATGGCCTGAGGTCTCTGCTCTGTAGCGCAGCATCCAAGTGCCACAAAAGCTCCATTAGGCAGTGTCCCTGGAAAACTCTTTTTTAAACCCCTAGAATTGCTTTTAAATTTCTAATTTATTGGGGTTTTTTTTATTTTTCTCTTCTAGGGACTTTTTCCACAGTCTTGGCTTGCTTTTTTTTTCTCTCTCTCTTATGCTCTCTGTTGGCAGTCAATATGTAGGTTAGAGAACAAGGAGGAATGCTTTGCCCTTGCCTAGAGGTGGGTAAACTGCCTAAAATTTCTTCATGGGAGACATATTCAAATCCCTGCAGGAAGGTGGAAACATGGATGATATAAGACTAGCCTATTTCATGGTTTATGACTTTTATCAGTATGTAAATGAAAGACAGCAAGTGGCTCTTTCAAACGTTCACTGTTAGAGTGTTCATTTGGTCATAATATCAAAAAATAAGCAATGAAAGAGATGGTAGAGAGAGTCAGAGACAGGGATGTGACTAGCGTATGAACTGAGTCATCTTAACCTTTACTCAGGGCTGTGTTGCAGACTCACTTTTTGATCCGAGGAAGTAATTCACACACACTTTCAAAGAAGCCATTAACGTCAGGAGCTCAAATTGAAACACTGCGAGAGGGACTCCTGTCACTGGAGATGTCCATATGTGAGGTGGTCACTTATACCCTATTTATGGCTAGGAGAAAGCAACAGCTGGGTCTAAGACATGTTACCTCTGGACTACTTTGGATATCCACATGAGGATGAAATGCGTCTCTCTCAGAAATGTCTGTTTCTATCCCCAGCCTACAAGGAAAGCCCACACGGCTAACTCATGCCCAAGTATCAGCAGTGTAGATGTCTGAAGTTAGGTGAGAGGCATCTGCCCTGAGGCATCTTGTTTCATGCAACTACTGAGTGGTTGCAGACCCCCTAACCTCAGATGACACCTATATAACAGGTATTTTGGAAGAAAAACCATTTTCTTCTGATCTAGTACATGGATCTTGCAAAAATTTTAAATCTGTCAGCCTGGATTTTTTTTTTCCTGAGGGAAAATATGCTCTCAGGATCATGCCGTTTCTGCTTCATGATTCTTAAGGCTCAGGGCCAAAAAAATAAGCAAAGTGAAAAAGATGCTATTAGGAAATCACAGATACTGTTAAGGGCCTAAACTATTGTGCTGTTCCTTTCAGAACACAATTGCTTAAGCAAAAATTGCCTTGTTTTTAGAATTACAGCAGGGATCGGGTAAGATCAGCATCTTGTGTATCTTACTAATTGAGATGTTCACCCTGGCAGCATCAGCGCCTCCCTGGTTGCTATTTCTTGTATTTATGCATAGCCATAAAACTGCTACAAATCTCAAATAAGGAACAAGAATCCCTAAAAATCATAAGGTGTCAGAACAGAGAAACAGAGAATAGAGAAAACTCAGACTCAACACTCCCTACCCATTCTATCTATCTTTCCTGTGAATTACTAGAGAAGGATAAATATCTTGAAAAGATCAAACAGAAACTTCTTAGCTTTCGAATAGCAATCCAGTGTACTAATGTGCACCCCAGGCCAAATTCAGCCCTCATGTAAGTGACTGGAACGCTCATGAAGTCAGGAAATTCATGGAGTCAGGCTTATGCCTAAATTTGGCTTCATATGTTGTATGGAAGAGCTCATAGTCTTCTTCCTTGGAGTGAAAATACAGTTTTCAACCAGGATGTGATATATCCCTTCAAAAATAATATACAATTCCCTGTAATAGAAGCTTAGCTACACCAAATAGAGCTTTATGCAGCACTCAAAAGCAAAAGAATAAAGAACTGCTACAGCCGTAACACAAGCTGGGATGAACATGATGTGTATCTGACTTCTGGTTTGAATTCAGCAGGCTTCTCTATTCTAAAAGAACAAATGGATCTTGTTTCCCCAAGCATATGGCAGCAACACATGCAATTTACATCCCATATGGGGTCTCTTTCAGGCAACCGTCAGACTATAAAATGTCACAAGAAATTGCTTTAGATCCCCATTATATAGTGCAGACACTCAGCATTCCCCTTTGTAGCACTGTCCATAGCTCCAGAAGAGGTGCTTTTAATATAATTGTTGTTTGTGCTGCATCAGTACCTGAAAGTTAGGGAGCACTGCAACACCTCTGCCACCATACTGTGAAAAATGTAGGATTCCTTCAGATACCTGTGGTCCAATTTAGCAGCAGATGAAACCAGTTGGTGTGACACATAATGAGAAAGAATGGGACAGGAAAAACAATGCTCTATGGTTATTACATAGCATATTTTAGCACTTGGTCTCAAAGCACTTGGTAAACAGGGTAAGTAAAATTATTCCTTTTTCAAAGACGGGGAAACAGAGGCACAAGCAGGTGACTTTTCAGAGCATGCCAAAGCAGTGGCAGAGCTGGCATCAAAACCTAAGTCACAGTCCAGTTCTTTATGCACCTACTCACACTGCCTCCTCCTCACATACTTTGGTCCTGTTTAAATAGATCACGCAACATCTATGAATAGTTCAGTCACATATATGTAAATGTGTGGGCAAAAAACCACACAGAATAGGCTTTTTTATTTCCTTGGCTGCCTGCACAATCATGCTTAATTGGCACCGTTGTGTAGGCAGCACAATAAAAATGCCTAGCAAAATGATCAGGCGCAGATTTTAAAGCCTTCCTTCCATGATGAAGAAAGCATGCGTATACTCAGTGGGAAACTAGATATCCAGGCAAATGAGGCTAGAATTTCTGGCATAACAGAGGATGCAAATCAACAAGGCATTAAAGTAAATAAACAGATAGAAGCCTGGAAAGGGAACAGAGAATATTTGTCCTTGATGTAATTATAAGGAAGATAGCAGCAGAAGGGATAAAACAGGGAAGGAAACCACTTTATCAGTGCACTTACATTAGGGTTTAAGTGTTTTTGATACTAAGAAGGCTAAGAGCAGGAAGGATTCATAAATTTCCACCACAGTGGACTATTATGAACACCATGTTGGGCACAGCAAGTAACTCAGACTGTGTGAATTCACTTTACAGTGGACCTGAAAGACAAGGAGAGTGGTCAATGAGAGATCACTGAGGTCAAGGAGAATGGTGACGACTAAGGGAAAGGGAGTAAGATGCAAAGGATATTGAAGTTTTAGCCTAATAATGTGACTTCCACATTAATGAGACACTCTTATAAGCACATAAGAGTGTGTAGTTGGGTTGCAGAGAATGTACGATGAGATTCTCTTTTCAAAGGAAGAAAGAACAGAGGAAGCCATTGACAAGAAGCATTAAAGGAATAACCAGAAAAAAAGAGATCTTGAGAAGGGCAGAACTGTCAAAGCCAAAGAAAGAAAATATTTCAGCAAGGGTGTAAAACTGATGGCGTCAAAGCCAGTTATGAGGCTTAGGACCTAAGGAAGATATGGAATGGTAGCTGGGAAAGATGAGATGGCATGTAGTGTAGAAATGCATGAGCACGAGACCATTGTTCGTACCATTTCACTTAGCCTTGCACAGGAGCATATGAGAGAATTTTAGTTGTGTGGCAAAAGCCTTGTCTTGAAGGATATTATTTCTTTTCACAAGCCAAGCTTATATCGTATTCTTCAACCATCCTAACGGTGACCCTGCTGTTAACACAGCTGAGTTGAAATGGCAGTACCATGAAATCCAGATAACTGTACTCTGAAAACCCAAGCATTTCACAGCACATCACATAGCTGGTCTCCAGTCAGTAATTTGCCTGCAATATTGGCCCCTTAGCAAGAATTTGCAAAATCTGGAGAATTTAGGCTGGGCAGGAGCACACTCAGTGCAACCCTTTGAAGTTCCTACAGTTTCTACAATCTGATGTTTTTCTTTTACATCTTCGAGTTATCCTGGCCCTTTTTATTGAGACTGTATATTAAGTCACTCTAGGCTTCACCTTTAAGTTTGCATGCCTCAAGTTTTTGATGTATGGTTTTACTAAATTTTCTTTAGTTCACTCAGGCAACAACTTCCCCAGTGCCAAACACCCATGCCCAGCTGCTGCCCGCAGGAGGCTTCACATTTACTCCAGTGAGACAGGTCAAGCCACAGTCAAAGCCTCACTCCTGAGAGGCTCACACTGGGGCATAAAACTGATAATGACATGAGGACAGCAACACTAGTGCTCAGGCACAGTAATTGCTCAGCAGTTCATGAGAGAAATATTCATAGTATAGAGTAAGCAGCCAGCATGGGGAGACCAGAGTCCAGAAATACAAACATATTGTTCCCCCATGGAGACCTCTAGATGACTTGTCTCTGCCTTCGTCTAGACTGGAATTAACCTTATGAATTCAGGTAATTATTCTCTGTCCTGAATCTTGTGTGAGTGGCTTCAGAGAGCCTTCTCCCCGCTGTCTCCAGCAACAGCAGTCCACAAGGACATTTCAGATCTTAATTGAAAGGGAAATGTTTACCAAAGGTCAGTTCAAGTGGAAGAAAAGCCCCTTTCATTGTGGCTGGGGGGAAAGCAGAGCAAATAAGTATCTCAAAGGAGGCATGGAGAGCCTTTGTGATTTGTTTGTTAGGAGGCAGGTGGGAACCAGTGAATTTTCCCCTTCTTCTTTATTTTTGCCCGGCCTTTACAAACTCAACACATTTCTAGCAAAGACATACATCTCAGCACAGTTCTCAAGATTGTTCTTTTTTTCCTACACTTATGCACACACATGATAGATCACACTGTTTATAACTTTGAGTGGATTAGTGCACAGGAATGTTTAAATAAATGGTTGGAGTGGCTCATGTCACTTGCTGATGACCACCAACAACTTTGAATGGAAAACAGCATTCAGAGACCAGAAGGGTATCCCTCTTGGATTTCACCTGGCATCACAATGCCAATGCTGATGCAGACTGAAGAAAAGGATGGGAAATTGCGAAGGACGTGCTGAAGATCTCCTGAAGGTTTGAAGCAGATGCAGAAAATACATCATGAATTATTTTAGCAAGGTCTTCTGCCAAACTGGACATCTACTTCTGTGCTGTGCAGGCATTTCTCTATAGACCCAGACATCTCTGGCAGCTCTCATTCTGTTCCAAAATTTTCCATCTCAGATAAATGTAGGATCACTTCTCTCTTATTTTTGTGGTTACAGACAATATATGACAGAAATGAAACATTGTATTCATTATTTAAGAGTGGGTTGTTTTTTTCCTTTTAAAATGTCTCATTTGAGGCCTTTGTTCCATACTGTATTATACTCCTGGATGCTGAGAAGCTGAGAGGTACATTGGGATTCTGGGATGGAGAGATGGGAATGGACAGAGGAGGAACAGTCAGTCCATTTTACAGATTATTTTGATAATTCTGGACATGCTGACAGTCTCTGAAAAACAGAAGGAAGATCATGGCTACAAGACAGTCCTCTGACAAGCACATCAGTGCGAAACACTGCAGGTGGCTCCAGGATGGTCAGACCAGGAGCTCAGGGTGTCTGGGAGTCCAAGCCATGGACTTGGATGCTTGGGAAGGAGGATATACAAAGTTTGTAGGCTCTTGGCTCTCTGTCCCCTCACCAGGTAAACAGCTGGGTTAAAGGACACATATTCTCTTCAGCAGCCTGCTGAAAACACTTAGAGAGAGTAAAACATTTCCTAAAGAAAGACAGCTCTATATGAAAAACTGGCTTGGCAAAGCCAGTTGTGATACTGAGTGTCACAACTGCAGCTGAAAAGACTACCATCAGTTTTTGCAGAGGTTTCGCAGATAAACGTTCTCCTGCTTAAACATGTGCTTAAGTATGTCCCATGTCTGCTTCTGCAAACAGCCACTGTAATACACGTTCTCCGTCATCATCATGGTTTTAGGCAACCAGGCATCTCTGTGAACAATGGCTCTCCATCAGCTGGTTGAAAAAGAGGACTGCTTCAAGGAAAGGCACTTGCTACCTCTTTTGGAGATGGTCCAGACATTTAGGACGTAAACACTAATCCAGTTAAGCCATGTAAGGCAAATACTCTGCAGATTACCCTTTTCAGCTGCTTAGACTTTGGCATAACAACCCTGACATGCTGCCAGCTACAAGGGCCTTCTTTATTTTTTATAACAGCCTTTGACACCTGTTTTACACAGGCAGCAGTTATCTGGAGACAGGTAGTATGTGCTAGCTTTCAGAGATACTGAATGCTTAAGATCCATACAATTTCTGTGAATTTATTTCTCCTGAAGGTCGGGTCCCATGTCTACAAAGTACCCTGGCAACTCAGCAGGGCCCCTTTTACTGTCACTTGCAATGTATGGTGTTCAGAATAAACATGCTTGTTCTCCTTCTTCTGTCCACCTTAGCTATAGGGAAGAGTAAGAAAACCCATCATGGTCCTAAGCATTAGTAGCAGGCACTGGGAAACAGCCTTATCCCATTGCAAAATGGGGCAAGTCCTGAAAGTTACAGGTGAAGCAACTGCCCCAGCTAATTGGTGATGACCTCACAGGAACACCTTTGCAGGAGGGAAACTCCCAGAGTCACCTAGATTGAAATAGCGGTGTTATGTCTAGCTGCAGAGATGGAAACAAGGAAGGGTTGACTTTCTGATGTAGTCAGAGCTAAAACCTTCAAACTGGCAATAATTGACTGCCTCCACAATTCAAAATCCATTCTGGCTTTATCTGATACAGATTGGTCTCACTGCCCTCTCAGAACATCAGAAAAGCTTTTCCCTGGCAGAACCAGTTATTATCCTGCAGTATGAATACCTAAAAGCAATGCGTGCATGGTCACTACAATAGTCTTTCAGAGGAATTTATTTAACATGTTTTCCTGAGCCCTTAATTGCAGTCCTGTGAATCCTAGTTACTACCCTGACCAAATCAACAGTATTTCTGGAAGAATAACTATAATCTCCTGGTTTCCTTTTCCCAGGAAAGCAACTAGTAAAATAGATAGTTCTGCTGTACTGCAACTTCCTATAGCTATTTTTGATTGCATTTTCCTCCCTAGTGCTACAATAAGAATTAAACTCCTGTCTCTAGTGCAGTTTTCGGATGCTCTCTTGCTGTGAAGAGATGCTCTGAAATGCCCAGTGATTCACAGCTCTGATATTTCATGTCTAATGGAATTATTTCTGGATGGAATTGTTACCTTTCCTGAGAGAGAGACACTCATAAAGCCAGTAGGAGACAAATTATATGTGTCTACCCTTGTCTCCTCCACAGAGCTTCTCAAAATCAAATTACTTGGTTACACTTTCAAAAATTCCTCCTATTGCAAGAATGTGTAAGCAATTTAAAGTAAAACATGGGGCATCGTAATTACGCAAAACACGGGAAGTTCGGGGTTACAGATAGACTTAAGAAAGACCCAATTGTGTCACAGCACAGAGAAGTAAGAGAGGGGGATCTGAAAGCTCCCAGTACTATCAGTAGCTCTGCATTATAGGATTATATGTCTATGAGGCATATGTATAGATCATCACATGAGGTGTGTTCTGTAATTGCTGGACTGGGATTAAGATATTTTATTACTTGAAGTCAGTCTGAGTTTAAAGTGCTTTGAACCTCCCCTGTGGTTTTTGCCCCTGCTCCCCTTGGAGGTGACTGTGCCCCGGAGGACCCAACAGGGCTGTCCCAACACAGGGGAAACCCCCAGAAAAGGTGCATGTGTCATTCACTCTCTAGTGCCTGGTCCGCAGAAATCCCCCAAAACTGCTCTGGGATTTAAGTCAGAAATCTGAGCTGCAGAGTGGGTCTTGAAAGCCTGCTGGTGACTCATGCAGGGATTTGGTGGTGCTGGGAGACATTTCTTTTCAATTAGTTAAATTCCCAAAGTAAGCAAATATCCTTTAAATAATATCAATTACGAAATATTCTAGTCTGCCTGGGGAAAGTGCAACGCACCATCTGTGGGGTGCCTCGCACAGGCAGGTTTACAGGATGGGTGCAAACCTCCCCCTGCTGAGGCTGCAGTGGTGTGGGGGTGCAGCCCCACAGCGCTGGGCAGGGGGCCCCGGGCAGCCTGGCCCTCTGGCAGTGCAGTGGGGTGCAGGGTGTGGAGCAGCTCACCAGTGGGACAGCACGAGCTGCTCTTGAGCAGAGTGGTTTGCAGAAAGCAGCAAGGGCTTTGCTGTGGCTGAAGCCCGCCCATGGGAAGAGCGTGCCCCAGGCATGCAGGAGAGCCTCCCAGGCAATCAGAGGGGTGCATATCCCATCCTTACACCACTGGAGAGCATGTCAGGCTGCTCTGGCAGGGGGTGGCATGAGAGGAGAGCGCTCTCGCACCTACATTTCTAACCTGGGTCTTCTACAGCCCTGCGGGGACCCTAATGTGCCTTTGTGCAACTGCCTGTACTTGGACTCAGTAGTGTAATTTTTCTGTGCGTACACTAGAGTGTCTCTTGTTTCAGGTTCTCACAGGTTGTCTTTCTTCATTACCCAAGAGAAGCAGCTATCCATGAGCACTGTCTCTGGTGGAGAACCCAGGGAGTAGTGGGTGGCAGTTTGTCGAACGTAACTCTTTAGCACAGTAAACACCCAGGCCACATACAGCTGGGGCACATCATAGGAAGCAGGATGGGAAAGGCTATGGCCTCCATTTCATGACACAAACAGAATCCGGTTTCTGCCAGACAGCTTTCTGTTCTGTGTGGGCCACCCCAAAACAGGTGTTTTAACATCACTGAGTTGGTGTTACTGTGATCAGCCTGGTCTTTACCTTCAGAAACTGGTGCCCCATGCTGGGGCATGCAGAGGGTTTGTGGATCCCATGTGCAGTACCTGGGGGCATGGGAGAATTCCCACCTCTCAGGGCTGGGACAGCAAACTGACTGCACACCCAACCCCATATGCCCTGCTTCCCACCAGCAGGGAATCAGGGCATGTGAGTGGCAAGGGAGCCATGGCGTGCTCCTCTGTGCCCTCTAGACCAAATTGTCCAGGAGCGGGACCATGGCGTGTCCCGTGGAGAACATCCACCTCACATTCAGACAGCAGGTGAGTGTTTCAGATGAGCATGCTGGAGACGACAGAAGTCAGTAAGGTGTGAGCGATACTGTTGAACTTGCTAGCTATGAGCTGGAGAGGGACCTGTAAAGTCCCATAACCTGTGTGAGTAGTTTAGCTTTCTCCCTCCAATGAACATTATTTTGTGCTTAAATCACCAAGCATGACCTGCATCTGCCCTGCCCACTCTTCAGTTCTCTTCTCCAGCTATCACTGCTGTTCGTCACAGTTGGACTTAAGTATTGGCTAAACTAATTAACTTTGATCAGCCAAGTTTACAATTTTGATGCTCGTCCCTCTTTCTAGATATATTACGCTTGTCTTGGAGCCTACTTTGCACGGGTGCCAGTCCCCTTAAACCAGGCCCATTAGAGAGCAGCAGAATTCAATAGTCCTCTAACATATAACGCAGACCACAAGGAGCTTTCCAAGGGATTTGGCAGGGTCAGGCAATGCTTTGACTGTGGTTGTGAAAGATCTGCTCTCTGAATGGAGTCACTTCAGATTGCTTGCCCCTAGAGAAAAATCCTCTACACGCATACACATGGAAGGGATCATCAGCATTTACAGAGTCCACAAAGGTTTAGGATTTCTTCAAAGAGCTGGTAACAAGATTGTGTAAGAACCAAATAACCTTGCAAATAGCTGTATCCCATTAGTCATGACAGCAAATGCTGAGCTGAGTAAAATGTTTATTGTGGCTTATGGAGTGTCTCGGTACACATAACCTTGGGCAAGACCCAGAAATTCCGGGCTCTGCATTTGAAAGGCAGCTGGTTAAATAGCCATGGCAAAATAATCTAAAAAGCACTGTTTATTTGCTCAATACATTAACCAAGTGATTAACTGAGTAATGGGAGACCCAGAAGAAAGAAGAAACCTTTCCCTTTGTGTGAAGTCTGTTTTTCAGACTTCCAGTATCACACATTCCTGGAAAACAAAATGAAGCTCAGTGTACCTCAACTAAGTCATGAAAGCTCTCCCCAGACTGAATGATCAGCTTGGTGTATCGCTCAGACCTTCATGCAGCGCCTCCTCCCTCTCTTGCAAAATTTGAAAGGCAGCAAAATAATTATTACTAACTTACTGACCTGTCTTATGAGGTGTAAATGTTAATTCAGGAGTTCTGGAGGACTTCACACAACTAAACCTGGGTGCTTTCTTGCTATTTAATTAATCTAATTAATCCTGTATTTCCCTTTTAGCAACTCAGCTTCTCACAGGAGACTGCTTCTGCTACCAGACAATGAGTAAAACTGCTGTGGATTTTTTTCCAGTGTCATTCCTGCTGTAAGCTGGTGCAAATAAAATATTTGTTTGAGAATTCTGACTTTTCTTTGTTCCCTCCTGATTGTCCAGTCTCCCCATTCAGTCCTTCCCAAGTTACTGTTCCTCATATTCTTAGAGATGTTAATTATTTGCAAATTCTTTCTGCAGGCCTCTCACATGCTGTAGTTACTGTGCTGTCACTTAGCTTTGTAGTACACAGGGAAAAAATGTTGTTCTTATTCCTTTAGAAAATTATAGAGAAGCATTTTGCCCCTCTTTCTCTACTGAATATCTAATTAATGTTAGATCACTTTCAGAAGATCGTGTAAGGGTAACCAAAGAATCCCACCACTGCTGGTAATGAGCTGCAGAACTACTGCTTATAGGGTGTGGAAATGGCTAATAAACAATACTGCATTTCTAACTCTAGGTGTAGAAGAGAAGTAATCCTGTGAAGGGCCATGAAGATACAGAGGGAGTGGATAGGGTGTCAAAGCACAAGACCTAGGGCCATTTGAGATGTCGTAGCATGGCCTTGCTGGCCACCAGTTTCTGCTGTAAGTGCAGAAATGTCACATCTGCCAGGTCTTGCAGATGTCTCCAAGACCCTCAGCTGTCTAAAATGATATTAGAGTACCTCTGTGCCCCTGGTCGTCCCCCAGCGCCTCAGCTGGGATCAGTCTTACCCTGGTCATATCAAAGCCAGATTTAGTACCAGCTTTGGGGCCATGGCTGGGCTTTGGGCACTAAAGTTAGTATGCACAACCACAGTGCCTGTCTCTGTGTGTACAGAGGTCTGGATGTGGCCGTACATGGAGTAGCACACAACCAGCCCCACAGTGAGGAGGAACAGGGCGGGGGGGACAGTTCTCCCTTTGTGCCTCTGAGCAGGTGATGAATTAGGCTGGCAGCTGCCCTCGCTGGTGCACGGCCCTGGAGAGGGACTGGAACACAGCACTACAAATGCATGAAGGTGAGATACTGGAGCAGGGTGTTATTAAATGAGGAGTCAGATGTGGGTAAGACTTGGCAGACCTGAACTGGCCCAGAACTGTTCTCTAGATCAAACAGAAGAGTGGGGCTTATGTGGAAGGAAGGTCTAGGCTACCAGGAACCAGGCAGGAGGCCCATTGTGAAAAGGCCAAGAAAACAATATCTTATCCTTCAAGTGCACTCAACAATGAAAACAGCACTTCTACTGATTAAAGCATAATAAGTGTAATGAAAAACACTGTAAGCCATTGGTGACTGTTACCTGTTATGCATTTGTTTTAAGCCCTTTGAATGCTGATAACTACTTTTTTCCGCTAGAAAATCTTTCTACATTATTGCTGTTGCCTTTACTCACCACATTTGCAGTCATCACTCATAAATTCAAGTAATGAATTCATGAGGAGTCTGGGTGGCATAATAATACTATCTTGCACACTACCACAGCTACCACCTGGCAATCCCAGGATGCTTAACTTGCACAAGTGGATTAAGCCTCGCAGTGCTGTTCTGCTGTGTGGGGAGGCAGTGAAAGTCCCTTCAGGCAGAACAGAAACCCTTCGGGGCACCATATTTCTGGGTCCCCGAGGCAGAAAAATACATGCCTATTTGGTACCAACCCAGTGCCTCTAGGAAGTGTCAGATCTGCTCTGCACGCACTGTGCAGACAGCCTGCACATGTTCAGCAAATCTGCCCTACTGGGATGTCTCTGGCTCCCGGCACACAGCACAAACTGGATATTGCACATCCAGAAATGTGTAGTACGTTCAGTGCTTCCACACAACAGTCAGTCATTCAGGACATGTGCATTAAGTCCTCCCAGTACTTCTAAAAACCATCAGAACAGCTGATGGTACGAGCAGTTTGCACAAGACAGAGCAAGGACTCTCATCCTTTGCTCTGTGTGTTCACAGAGGACTAGAAGCACATGAAATTACCCCCCTGGAAATATTGAACTCCATTGCTCATGTGCTGTGCAGCAGATCTATGCATGTGTTTTAAAAATGTCAAGGGGATTCAGATGTCTGGCATCCTGCTCAGATTCCTAAGCATAAAAAGAGTCTGCAATAACCTAGATGCCCATTAGCTCTAATCAGAACACAGAGAAGCAAAAGAGTAGCAGACAATTGTTAATCTGTTCACCGTGAAACATTTAACAAGACAGGTTTGTTATTATACATCTGCCTGACTTCTCTGATAGTACATTAATCAACACAATAAAACTGTTATTAATGTGTTTTGTGTGAAAGAACTAACAAAATTAGTTGTCTCACTCTCAGCACTAAAATCAGGTTAGTAAGGATATCTACAATTCTAAGCACTTGAACAGCTCACTAGCTCCAAGAGGACCAACCATACTTTTAAGTATCTTGCTGAACTGGAACCTAATTCACAAAGCAGGACCTAATGCAACCAGAAATATACTGTATTGCATGCATTTTCCTCCACATACTAAACTGGGAAGTAAAACATTGATTTCTGGCACATACCCTATTACTCCATCATTGACTCTGCTGAAGTGTAAATGATCACCGAATTATTGAAACCCCTGTAATGTTGTAATGGAAAATGTTAATTTTAACAAGAGACACACAAATACCTGCAAAAACAACAAAACAACTATAAGTAGGTAGATAAAAAAATGTATTTTTATTTTTGTTTCAGTGATCTGTCTGGCCCAACAGTGAACTCCAGTTTTTAAAGGAATTAAATAATGTTTTGCAGCTGGTCAGAAAATGGAAACCCATTTTCAGAATTTTTAAAAAATCACAGACATTGTTCCAGTATTACAGCAGGAAGAAATAAACAGATTCTTGAAATTAATTAGAAACAACAAAGAAGGTGGTTTTTAATAGTACTCAAAGCTTTACCTAAAATATTAAACGCACATATCCAGACATCATAAAACTACAAATGTCATGAATTTGTTTACTACTGAGAAGGATTAGCTGAAACATACACCGTGTTACAGTGCCAGACAAAATGCAGCAAATTCTTCCCACAAAGGACCTGTATACAGTTCCATCATATGGTGACCTTCATGTTTGCTTAGAAAAAAAGAAATAGAAAACTTGCTTCTTCAGCCAAAATTCTGTTAGAGAGTGAAGGTCTAGGGGAGATGGACAAAGAATGAACCAGTTCCTTCCAGCCGTCTCTCTCTGCTGCATCCAGCTCTGTGGAAGCTGTTCTATTCCAGTTCTGCAGCAATATCCCCCTGTGCCAGCCCACAGGAATGTCATGGAGGAAGATGATGCTCACAAGGTCTCTATATTTTTGGTGTCAAACAGGAGTGGGATTTGGAGGTTGGCTGGAGGACAGAAACGGGAGCCAGGGTGCCCAGGAAGTGCAGGCAACCAAGGCAAACAAAAGCACTTCTTCTCTGCGCACACTTCCTGAGGTCAGCAACTAAATGGACAGGTTTAGGGAGAAGGCTATGTCTGTCATAGTACACTATACGAGTTCCAGCACAGCTATGTGTAGACTATGTTATGCTTATGATGCTGGTAGTTAAATCATTAAAGTGCAACGTTGGAACATTTTCTATGATGCTGATCACTAGAGAGGATAGCCAACTTGGATCATCGAGATGAAAAGCAGCTTTTGCAATGGTGTTTATTGTCTTAACATTTTCACAAATGTAATGCAATATTATACAGCTAACTATATGGTTTTATTAAAGAATCGTTCATTGCCTTGATCCTTTCTGAAGAAGATCTATGTCCTTGTGGACCAGAATATTCTGCCGATGAGGAATATTTTTCTCTTGGCAGGAATCCAAGCATCAAAATGTAGGCTTTTGTAGCTGTGGTGAGTAATCTGTCAGCAGGGAAACCATGACAGCCTAGAGGAGGAAGAAAAGAAAAAATCCAATCACACTGGAAACAGATACTCCATAAAAATAAATAAGGGGAAAATATTTTCCAGCTCTAAAGTCTTGTGCTGAAAATTATTGTCCTGACAAAAACTGCACACTTAGATTTATTTGCTAGAATTTCTGATGATGAATCAGGAAAGAGCTTAAAATCAGTTAGGATGTTCTGTATTGTAGCTGATAGGTTTTCTCAGTGCAGACAAAATATATTAATGGACAGCCTAGGAGAAATTCAGACAAAGCATTTAGGTCAAATGCTGAAGCCTTTCTGGCGTGTTATATTGTATCCTCAGCTACTGCTAGGAGATTCTGTAGGTAGCCGAACAGCACATGCGCTTGCTTGTGGATTTCAGCAGAGCTTCCATTAGCATCAGTGAGAGCCATACTAGAATCAGGACTTTAAAATTTATCCCAGTTTAGCTATACTTTCTGTAGAAAAACATGGAAAATCCTCACTGAGGTTAATAGTGTGTCATCTACCCCTCCTGACCTCCCCTAGTACTCCAACAAACGTTAGGTATGGCTGTGAAACGAGACCAATGGGAATTTCAGCTAAATAAAACGTGGTGTTGCAGCAGCTCTGCTTTCTTCCCCACACCTGTGTACGTAACAAACCCCATGCTTACTTGGTTTTGACAAGGTATTACCTGGTTCACACTGTTGCGATTTCACAGCAGTGTTTTGACTGCAAATTGTTATTTTGGCCCAGAACTGGATTTACAAGGGTTCTCCAGGTCTCGTTGCCTGTCCTTCCTTTCCCTTCAGCCCTGCTCAGTGTGACAGGCAGTCCCAGGCACGTAGTGGGGACTGAGTACACAGCTGCACAGCCCCTCGCTGCTACCCATGTTGTAGCTGCACTCAGCCGTGTTTGGAACTACAGCTGAGAAAATAATTTATTTTTCAGTTTGCTGTCTGAGCTGAAAGTGGTAGAAATAATGTATAAACAAGATCCATACAGTCATTATTTTTATAGCTTGATAAAATACAAATATGACATTTTTCTTAACCCTATAAAAAGACGTGCAGCTGGAACAAAGATTTATTTTCTTTAAAAAAATATTTAGGAAAATTAAAAACATTGCAAAGTTAAACTAAAAAATATGAGTACTTTTTTTGAATTTTAAGGTGAAAACTATGATTGTAACAAATTTATTAATAACTTTGACCATGTCCAAAATCTAGAGTTTTGGCAAATACTATACTCAACCGCTTAGTCACTTGGAGCACATCTAGAGTTCACCTGAGAGATATGACAATGTAATTTCTGGGGTTTTTTTCACCTCTGAACGTTTTCACTAGCTTTTGCCAACATGATGGTTCTAAAGCCGCCAATAAATAACAGGCTACTGAGATCTGGCAGTAATTTTCTGAAATTCTAGGAATGCTGAGAGGGGAGTTGTGGTTTATGTTAAATGCCAACTGTCCTCTCATGGTTCCCATGGATCACACAGTATTACCCACACCATAACCTTTCAGGGTACTTCAAAGCTCTGCTCTTGCAGTACTTTCTCAAGGAAAGTTCCCATTGGTGTCAGTGGAAGTTTTTCCTGAGAGAATATTGCAGAATCTCTAGCTTTAAGTGTTTAGGAAATTGTAGTTTCTAAGACCAATCCCTGGGACCTCAGCATTTAACATGTTTTAAAACTGAGCAGCTGAGTTAATCATTAGAGTAAACCCAGTGATTTAAATACCAAAAAATTACAGCTTATAATGTAGATTTCACTTAGTGATAAAAACTGGGTCAAGCAACAGCAGATTATCATCAAAATAGGTCACATTTGTGTCCAGCAGTATTTATGCTACATATATATGTTGCCTATAGTCAAAATTGTGATGTGCTGTGGGGAGCATTTGAAACATATGTATTAACATTTACTATTTATTGAGGAACCAGGCTGAATCCAAGCCTGTAGTGTAAGGCAGAACAGAAGCTGACCCTAACCTCTAACTACTGATATCTTCTTTTTTTACCATAATTGTCCATTTTCTGTTTTCAGCCTCCTGGAAAACCAATGACCGTGGAGAATAAAATACTTCATCGTCAACTTCTTCAGGTTTTCTGGGTAAACAATGTAAAAAAGTCCAGTTTGAAGCAGCAGATTTTGCCATCTATAGATAAAAAGGCATATAAAAATAAAGAAATATGTGAGGACATTAATAAAATCTTCTAAGACTAACAAATTTTATATTAGCTCCCACTCTTGTTGCTTGGATGATGAACTCAGAAGAATTCCACTGACTTCAGAAGAATTCTTCATCTGTGAAGAAGATGGGAATATCCCCATTTAAGTCAGTAGGAGCTCAGTGCTGACTTCACAAAAGTCAAATATTTACTCCTATTTCTCTGGCTTTAGTAGGAGATTAAAAATTTCAGTGACCTAATGGATCAATAAAGTGCGATACTATTGATAATTGCAATAAAAACATGCTAAACCATACTTTAAAAGGCTATAATTTTTTTCTTTTGATATCGTCACTCATAATATATTGATCTAATACCAATGAACAATGAATTAAATCACTTTAGGCCAGTTCAGAGACATACTGATCAATAGTATTTTGTGAACTTCTGTTAAAATACAGTCAATCAAACCAGTAATTCTATCAGCAAGGAAAATGTCCCTTTTATCTTTCACAATTAATACTTTATCACTTGTTTTCTCTAACTGATGTTGTGCTGATAAGCATTTCAACTAGATGATTTTAAAGATATGTATTTAATGTTTTATTCATTGACAGATATACACAAAATTGCCCCAAATGCTGTCCAGGCATTTAAGAGTTAATCTGTGAGCTGCTCATTCTAAATTCAATATAAGGGATCATTTCTGGTAGCAAAGAGGAAATTCAAAGTTAGAAATAGTTTTTAGGTCATAAAGAAGTAAAAGGGTAGCTCTCCTGTACATGTTCTGGAGTTAGATCTCATTGGGAAGCTCTGAAAGAGGCCAATCCATGTGAACTGTATAAAATAATTCAAACTTTGTTATCTTTATGAGTTTTTCAAGTTGGAGGAAGGTTTGCATGTGGTTGTTCCATGGCCCCACTCAAAAAAATACCAAACCCATGCTTTGCTGATGTTGATTTTTATCAATGCAAACTGTGAAAGCATCAACAAAAAACTAAAACTCAATTTTTACCTGCATTGTAATCTGATAACCTTGAAATGCCTTTAGTCTTTCTTTCTTTTCCTCTTCTTGTCCCATACTTATCCATGTATCTGTAACTAAGACATTGGCACTGTCTGCAGCTTCGAAAGGATCTGTTGTGAGAAGTAACTTTGTGCCATACTAATGTGAATAAAATAAGGAAGATCAGGAAGACACAGAACTTCAACTTCATTTATTTTCATTTATAATGAAAATAAACTCTATTCAAACTACTTTACTAGGCTATTTCTTAGGCTCCTACCTCTTTGGAGTACTGCTCAGTTATTTCAGTTATTCTGAGGTCTGGTTCAAAGCCCTGCCAAAAGAGATGATAGGTAACATATCATGGAACGTATGTAAGATCTTTACTGATCACTGGTTAGAAAAATACTGATTGAACCATTTGCTATGGGAAGAAGAATGTCTTTCAGAACTGTAAAACTTGAGGAAAATATGCTGATTTTGTTGAAAGTTTATTTTGGAGATAAACTGGTAGAAAGTGTTTTGATAAGGTAAGAAAAATTTATTTCAACAGTTACAGAATGAAATGCTTATACATAATTTTTTTTTTGTTCTAAGTTGATTCTTTGTTTTATATTTTATATTGTATTACAATGCAGCATTCTAAAAAGCCACATCACCAATCTGAGCCAACCAAGACGCAACACTTCCACCAATCTGAAACAACTTTCAAAGGGAGAGGGCATTGGATGACTTTGTAACACTTTCTCAAATGGAATTATCATTCTCTGTGATTTATACTGCAGTCATGAATTCCCCTCAGCCCTTCTGAAGTTGGACTCAGTAGAATTACTCCTGCTTTGCATCAAAATAACTGAATCAGGATTCTGAACTTTGGTTCTGAAAGCTGGCCCTCAAGATACGTGCGAGCACCACTAACTGAGGCCCTTGGGAATTATCCAAGTGACTGAGAGAAGAATGGGCAAAGTTTGCCTTTCTTACTCTATCCACATGGTTTTCTTACCTTGGGAGTCGCAATACGCAGGTGCATTCCCAGCTTTGCAGCACTCATCATGATGGAGTGGAGGACGTTGTTTCCATCCCCGATCCAGGTGACAGTGAGCCCATTCAGCCCACCATAGTGCTCCTGCCAGATGAATCAGACAGCCCTGGGGTTATGTTCCTGGCAAGCTGAACAAGCTGATGCCCTAGGTAGGAGGGGTTGATCAGACAGGTCTGGTGCAAAGAAGGCTGGCTACCTTCAAATGCCAGCTGCATGGAACCATACCTTTAACTTAACTTACTGCAGCTACAAGATGCTCAGGGAGGGGAGGTCCCCCATGTCTCAAACAAAGGCCCAAGTGCTGCAGCTTTCTCCAGTGAAGGACACATTGACACGTATGCCATATGGTAGGGCCCAGGCTGAGAGACACATCACCAGACATAGAGTAACTTTAGCACCAAAGCCATACAGCCATGGGTGGTGCCCATAAACATCAGTGAATGGTAGAAATTCTTAATTTAGAGTCAGTCCTAATGTCTAGGATAGCACTTCTTCCAGCTTTCCCCCAGATTGTGAAAATATCCCTATTCAGGTTTGCTCTGGCTTGGCTGTCTCTGCACGATGTTCCCTGCAGTCATGGCAGTGGTCATGCCCTTAGAGTGCATGTTAACCGTCACTGCTGTACAGGACAGCAAAGAGCAATACTTTGAAATCAGCTGTGCCGCTCATGGCCTGCAGGGTTTGCTCTCTGTTGTACAGCCAAAGAGTGCAGTGATTTTTTTAAAGTGTGGATTACCCGAACTTGAAACAGCATTACAGTGTTAACTGTAGCTTTGCCTGATGGCACTTACAGCCTGTATGTGTGTGGCTACTCTGGCCCTCAGCCACCAACAGATAGGCCTAGAGAGGAACAAGAGTAACAGGAGTTTCATATTTCCAGAGCAAGACAATTTGAGGCCCTTTAGCAAGCCTTGTTTTAAATATGCATGTTTATAGATAAGTTGATACCAGAAAGTTTGTAAAGACATAACCAAATACTTCTATATGCCTGCTCTGTACAACTCCCCCTCATGACTCGAAAGACTAAAGACACAATAGAGAGCCTTTTATTCTTAGTTCAAAACTGGGCCATGCTACAATTGCATTGTAGTAGCTGGAAGCCAGACAGTGCTTCAACACTTTGTGTGACATGATCCAATGCTTGTCAGAGAGGATAAGCATCCACATTGTAGAGCTGTAGTAACTGGCAACCTTGCAGGCAGTCGCAGCAAAGGTGCCAAACGACTGAACAGGAAAAGGGCTGGGACTACCCCCTCCTCTCCTGGCAGCAACTTCTCCCAAACAAATAGTTGCGAAGTTGTTCCAGAACAAAGTTATTGGTGTTTCTGCCAGTGACCACAATTTTGAGTCAAAAATAGTAGCACTTGAAATATTGAACGATGTTAAAATACTGTTGAAATCTAAACCTAATAGAGTCCTAAGCTGCACACAGTTTAAGGGCTAAAATTATGTTATCATAAAACTGTGACTTTTTCAGCTGAAGTTTGTTAGTAGCAGGCTCACCGGCAGAGGTTTGATGCAAGGGCATTTACAGGAGAGCAAATTGGGACTTTGTGGACGTGGAAGTTATTTCAGTCTAACAGTTCTGCAGGTCTCTAAGGATCTTTCAAAGTCCTTCCACATCTCCTAGCAATGGTGCTCCTAGGAGAAGGCCAAACTAAAGCATTTATTTAAGGGGTTGTTTCCAGCTAGGGCTTAGTGATAGCTGAGACATGAACCCACAGCCAGAGGAAAACGAGACAGCCCTGAGTTCTTTTGATCTCACTGTTTAAAAATAGACATTGCCGCCTGTAATGCTCAAAGCACTGACTAGTGAGTCACAAATATACTATGTTAAATAACTTCCACCTTATTACCAGTTGCTACTCTGCATTAAAAGAAGCACAGTGCACACTAAATACTTCTCTCTGTTTTCCCAAGCTACTAGCTGTTACAGATAAAATACAAAGTATTGGAGATGTCTGTATAATGACCCTCAATATGCACTGCAAATTGCAAAGCCACATCTGCCAGTGACTACTGTATAGAGTGGACATAGCTGAGTTAATCTTAATGAAGACGTTTTGTTAATGGAAGAAGTTGTAGACAAGGCAGAATCAAGCTGTGTGTGTCTATTTTATATCCTGTGCTAGGCTTTATGCTGCCACTGGTACACTGCTGCTGTAACTCAAACCTCTCCAGCTCTCTATGACTGTGACTGTACTGCTTACATGCCTACATCCTCAGCTGCCAAGAAAGATGAGACGATTGTGCTGGTCAGAAGCATAAAGCTTTGAGGCAATACAAAAGCTACTGTATATGAGACATACTTCCCCCCCCCCCCCCCCCCCCCCAGTTTTATAGTATATATTTATACAACTGCACAGTGAAAATCTTGCTAAAAGTGTTTTGCCACGATGGTAACACTGTAGGTTAAACCAGAACCTTTACAATACATGCTGATCACCTGAGCCTCTGAAGATATTTTTCCCCCTACATCCCTCTCCAATTTTTCCAGACTCTCTTATACTGATGTAGGCTTTTTACCTGCTTGGGTGTTCTGCAGTTTCTCTTTACATTTGGAACCTGACTTCAAAATACTTACACTCCTAGTCAAGCCATACAAAAAATAACATATTTAGAAAGCTTAGAGCCCTTCTCCCTTAAGAACACCTCTTTGGCAAACTAGTGATTGCTGCTGTAGTACCACAAAACTTGGCTTTTCTATTCTCATGAAAAATTCCACCTAAACAATTAATGTCAATTTTAGAGTCAACTTTCTCATCCTGGTGCTGCTTTTACAGCGTTTCATTCTGTTCTTATCCATAGTCGCAGTGTATCAGTGTATCAAACCCAGGGAAAAATAGGCATGCTCAGTGATTTAGCACTGTTGTATGTTTAGAGAAGACTGGTTTAACTAATTAGGGACATTCGTGTCTGCCTCTGCCTGGACTTGCTTCCAGCTAGGCTGAAACTCTGACACCATTATAGATTACTTCTGAAATGTTTGACCACAACAGTCATAACAGCCCTCAATTAAAACAAGCTTTTGAATAATGAATCAATAACATGTCAAAATTTAAAATGGAAAGCAGGGGCCTAGTCAAAGCTTTTAGCCCTTTGGGAGACAGTGCAATCCAGTAGATAAGAAACTGGGCAAACTTGGATCTCCTGGCTCTCAAACTGAGCTGAAGGCAGATGCTGGGCCAGTTATCTTTCTTACTCCCACTTTGGTTTTTGTCATGGTTATTGAAACAGTATATTCTAGAGGATCAGTCCAGATCTTAGTTGGGATCTAATTGTTAGAATAATGATGATGATGAATTTAAAGACTACAATAATTTGAGCTCTTTGGGCTCATCAAGAAGTTGAGAATATATGGCAGCCCTCTTCAAGCTGGGCAACACTAATTTGTTACACTGTTTGAAAAGGAATCACTGATATATTTCTTAAGCCAACAATTTATTTCTGAAAAAGAAATTTCTCTTCAGACCAGTGACATAAAAGGCTAGTGGCATATGGATCCACTCTAATTACCAGACTGGCCATCCTGCAGTCAGCTACAAGTTAGCTGATTTGGCCAGTGACATTAATATCAATTGAATCAATGTCAATACCCCAGTTTGTCCCCGGAATACAAATTGTGTGATGCTGCCCTCCAGCCAAGCTTCGCAGAGCAGAAGTTGTGAGCCACGGCTTCCACCCAGGAGACTGAGAGGCACCGGGTGGACTCAGCAAGGGGCTGTTACATGTCTTCAGCACAGACAGAGAAGTGGCTCTGCGTCTGCACAGTACCAGCACACAAACTCATAGTCTTTAAAGGCTGAATCCCCAAACCCTCAAAGTCTGGTTGCATAATGTTTACAACCATTTCTAGTGGGTTATATCTCAAGAGCAAACTCAGCTCAACCCAACTTTTAAGAAAGAGGGTAGCATGCATGCTAAGAAAAACATCTGTCTTCGAATAATAGAGGGCATTAATCCTGACTACAGTATTAAAGGGCAGAGCCAGCTTTGACGTCAAACATATGAGGGGCCCCAGATTCCCCAGGAAGAAGGCACTGGGCAAGAGGATGTTGAACCTGAAGAATCTCACCCCAGTATTCTTGACAGGAGCACACTTTGTGATCTGACAAGAACACCCTGAATACAGAACAAGAACTGACAGCCCTGAAAATAAACCAGTCACATTGTTTGGGGAATGCAACAGACTATACTAAAATAACCACACTAAAATGCACCTGTGAAAAGGGAATCAGAAGCCATAAGCAAGAAGACATTCTGACAAAACAAACCAGGAAATTAGGCAGTTTCAGACCAAAGAGAAAGCACTTGAAGAGGATTCAAGAAGGCACATGACAAAATTAATAGGATTTAGAAAATGGAAGAATAAAAATGTACTAAGCATGAAGAGGGCCAGAGTGCATGTAGTGCTCCACTGGCAAATGCAGCAGGAGAAAAAAGAAGAGGAAAAATAAAAGTACATTTTGGGTATGTACTGACAGCAGGGAGGAGCAGCTCCAGGCAGAAAAATATTTACAGGTATAAGGAAGAGACATTTTTAAAGAGAAATAAACTGCACAAAATCTGTAGCTACATTTACATATAAGACTAGTGGTCTGTGCCACTATTGTAGTTTGCATGTATATATAAATCAAATAAATTGCCTTTACATTGCAGGAAAGCAGTCCAAATGTTATATATGAACTTCCAATTCATTTAAAGAATCAGTGGTACTATTCAACATCTCTGTATTAATCTTCTTGCAGGCAGTACTCAAATAACATCTTTTTACCCTGCTGAAAATCCCATGAGAAGTTTGATTGTGGTAAGTAACAACTAGACCCTGTGGCTCACACTTCTTCAAGTGTTAATCCCACTTCTGTGACCTGGTGAAGTTCATTATATGATTAAAATGCCATCTTATTATATGCTACTGGCTGTAAGACCCGTCTTCTCCACCTCAGTGTACAGTGTAGAGATGAAAAAAGGCAGCAGACAGTCAGGTCAGAAAGGGAATGATCAGGCAGTGCCAACACCCACAGTGCACCGCTGAGAGCTCCCCCTTGCCTGCCTCTTTCTCCTGGGTAAGAAAGCAAGAATGGAAAGTGGGTCAGAAACCAGTGGTGCAGCATGCCCTTGGCAAAGTGGGGTGGCCACCCAGCTGCCCTCTAAAGGCCTCCTGACAAGGTCTGGGCTAAGGAACATGCTGGAAAGACTTGGGGAGAGACGGGCACAGTTGGAGGAAACAGTGCTCTGTTTATCAATCAGGCTGACTGGAAAATGCTGTAAATTTTAAAAAGTTTCTATGGCTGTCCAAAAGCTGAGCCATTCCTTGAGATCTCTGTAAGTGCTCAGTTTGTCATACCTCTCCATGTCAAATGTTTCTTTTGTTTGAGCACCAACTGTTACAGTCCTGTTTCCTCATCATGTAAAACATGCAGGGACACTCTTTCCAGAGACATCCTCCCCAGGGCTTGATGCAACAAGGACACCTGCCTGCTGTTGCTGCTGCCCTAGGTATTCAAACTAAGGAAAAGTCCATCCTGTGGGCTCATGTTCACCTAGAGCTTCTACCATGGCTGCCCTACAGAAGGACACAACAGAGGAGGAGCAGAGGATGATCAAAAGGGCATGTATTCTTTCTGCTGATCTCCATAGGTTTCCTCCTAAGATCAGTGGAGAAAGAGATGCATCCCTGGAGGCTGATTGAGATGCTCAGTGGTCTCTCTTCATTGAATGGAGATGGAGTACAGGGCAACAGCACTGAACTTTGGTGCCGTAGTCAGTGGCCCGGATCAAACCAGGTTTTGGCATAGAGATATCAATAGTCGTGTAGACTGTGAGTCAAGATTATTCCTGAAGCCTGTTATTCACATGTGGTAAGATGCTAATAACTAAAGTGTTTGCAAGACAACCCCCCACAAAACACATCCATAAGATTCACCTGGTTTCCAGTTACACACAGTGTTTAAATGAAACTATGACATTTAATGATTGATGACATTCTCATTACAGCTTACTGATTACATAATTTGAAGAGTTCATTGAGGCTGGCTCAATGTGATCTCACAAACGTACCTTATCCTGAGGTTATGTGAAGCATTTTAGTCTAAAGTTCACCAATTTTTGCTGGTCTCTTCACTTTAAGTATTGCAAAGTTTATGAAAAGTACTAATCAAAGTAAGGAAAAAGTAATTTTCACTAAACATATGAGTCTTTCAGTATTTAAATTTTAAGGCATGAATAATTTAGTATTACTCTCACTAGATCTTTTTCACATACTGAATGTCCCATAGCAGAGTCTTCGACACCTGAGAAACACAGCTGAATGAATCAGGAAATTATTCTGCCCTCTCTTTTTTCAAGCAGTGTGATTTTTATTCATTCAGAAAGTAAACAAGGTCAGAGGAGTTCATCATAGTTGTCAACCAGCACTGCAGTATAATGATCTTTTTTATAAGCCAGTTCCTCAACTGATTGTAAAACAGCATAGTCCTTCTGTTCACAGATAAACATCTGGTATTCTATGTGTAAAACGTTATCCTGCTGTCAAATTGACTATTTCATTAGATTAAACTATAAAATATGATCTTTTTAAACTATTCTTTTATGTGAGCAAAGTTTAAATAGTTTTAAGAGCCTGAAGACTAGGAGTTTGAACTGGTAGCATTAACTGGCTTTTCAAAATGGATCTGTTCAACCCATTTCCTAATATATGGATAGTGATTATTTTTAAACTGTTCATAGGTGAGGGAGGAATCAAGAGTGGACTACTGAGGTTTTTAAAGTCAGTGGAAAAACTTCCACTGGCTCTGGTTGAGCCAACATCTCACTTTTATCTTAATATGTAAAGCCCCCTGCACATTTTTTGAATTGCAGCCTAATTCCAATGAAGTACTTAATGTTATGCTTAACTTCAGTCCCACTACAGCTGATAGGACTACGTAATTGTTTTAAATTAAACAGGTCCTTAATTATATTGCTGGATGAAGATCTTTTTAAATAAGTAAGTGCCACATAATTACCACTTAGAAAAACGTAGGAATAAATGATTTTGAATGTTACTTCCCCAAATACTTACCAAGACTTTGCAAAAAAAGTTGTTATTAAATGGGGATTATATTGTTACCTGAAGAGTTAGGTAATCAGCTAAAATCTGGAGAGGATGGTATAAATCAGACAATCCATTGATTATTGGGATCGTGGCTTCTTTCGTCATTAGGTCCAGATCGTTATGCTTATAAACTCGAGCCAAGATTGCATTTGTCATGCTGGACAGCACCCTAGAGGATAGCAGAAATTACCCAAGTCAAACATAATAAATATAGCCCGGTTGCACTCTTCAGCATGCAACACATAAATATTAATGAGATGTAGCAAATCAAATTTTTTCAGCTACCTGAATAATTTATCATGCCCGAATAACACACTTAAATGCAGACATTTAACAAGTTGCTAATAAATAAGCAGTTTTACTTGTTAACAAACTATAGTAAGTAAATGAAAACTGCTGCTGTATTTTATGCTTTTTCTCTTTAGCGTTTGATTGTAGCTACAGATGTAACACCCACAAATGTTAAGGTATCTGCACTAAGATAAGGGATTGCACAACAATGTAATATTTGAAGAATTTGATAACTTCAGAAGAGATAAGTTGAAGATTTCTTGAATCTTTTAGCAAAGAACAAATGCAGCATTGACTGAATATTAGTGTCTCTGCATGGTAACCTGACCTTTGCGAGGATTAGGAATACAGATCTGGTTTAGATTACCACAATTCTTTACTGATCTTAATGAACACAGAAACAGGAGGCCAACAACACCAGCCTGTTCTTTCTCCTACCCACACACCTGTGTACTGGCACACATGGTATCAGCATTAAAGTAATGCCCAAATTTGAAACTCGGTATACTGATAGGGGCATGCAGGAGTCACTGTACCACTCTGGCCTTAACCTCACTTGCCACCGTGTGAAAGACTCTGAGATTAGCATAGTGGATTAGCACAGTATAGTCAGTATTCTCTGAATTCTTTAGATAAATTAAATATGGATGGACCTCTGCATTCTTTGCATTTTTGTGTTATAATCAGGTCCTGAAGACTGAATTTGAAGTGGCATTTTCTGTTTTCATGTTATCTCTAATAGGACCTTAAAACAAAACAAGGAAGAGACTGAATAGAAGAGTATGAAAAAATCCTTGCAGTATTTATCTTCCTGATTAGCCATGAAGAATTCTGGTATCTCCTCTTGTGAAAATATGGCTGTTAATGCCATGGCCTTTACACAGACAAATCTCCTGATGAAGGTGGTAACAAATATTTTCTACTGACACCAGACACTCCTCACACAGGCAAAACTCTTATAAAATGTTACAAGATTCCCTCTAGAGTGCTCTCTGAAGAAAAGACTGCCAATAGCAGCTACTAGTGAGAAGAAGGAACTGAACAATGTATTTACTGATTGCAAGGCACTGGAATAGTTGCTGTTTGTGCCATTATTTCTTCCTAACTCACAAGGTTTTTTTCTCTGTGTATGTATTTATTGTAGCTTGAAGCATGTGACTGGAAAACCTGTTCTGTTCTAAACTAGCTATCATCTGAATAGATGAAGTCTCCTGTAATCAAATCAATTAAAAGGAAACCAGGTAAGACTGGGATTGCATAGGTAAAAGACCTGGCTAGATAACAGTCTTTAGTAAAGGTGAAGTTTTGGAAGGTGAGGAGGAGTAAGCACAGGTGACTTTTCATTTAGGGTTCCTATTTATCACCAACTACAAGGTGTTTTTCTCTTTTCATTCTTTTTGCAAGATTGTGAGCCTACAAACTTCAAAATCTGAAAGCTTGGAAATATTTGAGTGTATTTGAGTGCTGCATCTCTCTCTTTTCAAAATAACTTTTATTTCTACAGAGAAAAGCTGGAAATTTTTACTCAAGTGTATCCTCCGAGGAATTCAAAATTAAACAAAAATAGAAGTATGCCTTTTTGGTGTGGCTGATCTCTGAATTTGAACATGGGACGTTTGCATATATTTTGAGTAGAATATTGCTATCCAAGGTAGCGTTTTGGTTTTGTTATGAAAGTATGTATTGATTCAAAAGGTTTGAATTTCTGACAAGACTACTTCATTGTCATTCATAGTCTTACTGGGGCATAGGGTGGATGTGTTCTCAGTAAGTGGTGAGACGTAAACCCATTCCCCATAGATGCAGAGATTCATCCCCTAATAATGCCAGTGGACTGGTAAAATCATGCTATGAGTTCTTCAGTGCTGTCACTGAACCTTACGGCCACTGAGCTATAGTGGTGCACAAAGGAACTGCTCTACAGTGGAAAGATTCATTTTACGTAATATATCAGACATGCCAAACAGCACTGAAAGGCTTAGAGTTCCTTAATGGGTGGTAACTTTTTGCTCCTGTGTCAGCGTAAATGTAAATGTCTTGTGAAGCATGGAAGAACTGTATTACGAGCAGGTAATAAGTCACTAAAAATATGTTCACAGCAGAAATGTTTTCAACTCTTACCTGCAGCAATTCTAATAAAAACTGGGACTTTTATAGATCTGTGCCCCTTTTGCTTTAAGTCCCAATCTCAAGTACTTCTAAGGCCTTCAGAGACCTAGACACGTGGCTGTAAATATTTGAAATACCCTCGGAGTTTACTACAGGCATTATTTTTTTGTTCTTACATTAACTGAAAGATGTTGGCATGTTATCCTTCATTCACAAGAAATGTCAAGGAATTAACACTTGGGCCGTTCTTTTGGGTAAACTGCTCAGCCTTGATTATGCAAAGTCAATAATAATTCTACTAATGAGAGCAGGAGTGAAAGCAGAGCATGTGGGGCTCTGTAAGGACCTGGGAAACTCACTCCACAGTAGCAGGTAAGTACTGTGACTCAGCAGAGGTACAAAATCCCCAGGTCAGGCTCATAAACAGGGGCTTGACCTGGAAGAGCAAGCAGTGGCAGAGAAAAGGCAGGCTAAAGGCTTGCATGGGAAGTGGGTATTGTAGGAGCTTTCTCCACAGAATGGGGACTCCTCCAGAATGGCTGGAAGATTTGCTTGCTTCTACTTTTTGCCTTATTTCTTGTAGTTTACTTCTTCCCTTTTGCTTGTACAAACAAAAGTCATTCAAGAACGAAAGATTCATTAGCCCTTTACTATCCCACTTGGAAAAAGAAATGAAAACTGGCCTATACAAAGCACGTCCATTTGTGTATCAGAACACACCTGGGTTTGCTGCAGGGTTGGTGTCTGAATGTCAGAGAGCCTCCTGGTGACAGTCCTGCACATTTGGAGTACTTGCATAAGGGCCCTGACTGCATCCTTCCCCTTCCTGGATGTTTGACTGCTGGGGCTCAGAGCCAACTTTGCAATAGTGCAGCTGAGGGCTACCCCTCAACACTCTGAT
Organism: Strix uralensis; assembly: GCF_047716275.1. NCBI lineage: Eukaryota > Metazoa > Chordata > Aves > Strigiformes > Strigidae > Strix > Strix uralensis. The sequence continues at coordinate 42,570,480 of NC_133973.1, forward strand.
GTCAGGGGGGAGAGGAGGCTCCCAAACAGCATTGCGAGGAGCCTCCATCAGGGCCAAGCCCTTTCTCTTGGGAGTCACATCTCTTGCTGCTTTGTAACTATGCCCATGCTGATCCTGACCTGGACCCCCACCTGCAGGATGATGTCCCAGCCTGGCCTTGGCCCACCCCCAACCCCACAGAGGTGCCCGATGCCCTGGACTGTGGCTACCTCCAGCTGCCTCCCAGCTGCCCTACTCCCTGGCTGGGGGCAGGGGGCTGGGTGCTGGCTGACGAGACCTGGTGCTGTCTGACCCAAGAGGATTTCCTGGCACCTGAGCCTCCCTAGTCCCCAAGGAGCCACCAGCCTACATGGCACACTGACATACTGCTCTGAAGACTCTCACCATTTGTCCTTTCCTTCCCATTCACAAGTGCCACAGTGCAATTTCATATTGGCCCTGGTAAATTAATCCTTCCTTTGGCTTCACCTGCCACATTTGGTGGCACTGCAATCCTTCCACATCATTTTGTCTTGGAGCCTGAAGTCACTCCTTCCCAAATGTGACACTCTGCACTTTTTCGTTCATTCCTCACTGCTCTGGTGTGATCCATCCCTTCTCAATTTCAGTTCCTTTAAGCTGATGTAAATAACTGATCTTCATCTTTCCAGCCTGGCATGCCAGTACCCCTGCTCACCATATAAGTTCTATCTCTTCAGCCCCAGTCTCAGCACCAGCCGCCCATCTCCCTCCTACTGTGCCCTTTGTCAGCACCTTCTCCTCCTCCCCCTTCTCAGATGAGAGACTCTCTGCTTACAGTGGTCCAGTGAGAATAGAAAAAAAGGCAAGATGCTTGGAGAATAATACTTATTTACATCAGTGTGGGGGATGAAACTTGAAAAACCCTCCATCTCTCGTGCCGGTAAAGTTGTAGCAGGGATGCATGTTCTCTGAGGCACTCAAATGGCACACTTTAATGAAGCTATAGCTGTACTTCTTAAACTGGGGTTATGTCTCATGATGTCTGAAGAATTTCTTTTGAGGGGATGTATTTCAATCCAATGGCAGTGTATGAGCTCTGCTGAACTGGACAGAGTGGCCATTGGATACAGTGGTCTAATGTACCTCAGACTTGACTGTTAAGTCTCAGACTAATCTGTTCTCTCTGTAGGCCCACACGTTTACACGACTTCTGAATCTTTTAAACTTGTAGGTACTAAAGCAAGGCAGTGGGACACACTTTTGTTGAAACATCTGAACACTATCATTGCAGCATACTTTGATACTGGCAGAGCTATGTATCTAACAGGGAGTGAACACAAAGTACTTTGAAGCCTCAAGAGACTGAAATTTTGACTATTATCAACACCCATATGTCTTCCACTTCCAGTAGTTAAAAGCAAGAAAGGAAAATTTCAAATTTAAAAAGACCAAATGTTTGGTCTTTTTCTTACATTTTCCTTGGATTTCATCACAGAGAGAACAACAATATAGTTCTCAAACAATCTCTCCCACTGACTGTGAAAAGGGTAGTATACAGCAGAGGCAAAACTCAGCTGGCTGATTGCATATTTTGAATTGAGCCTGACAAGCTTGACACTGCATATCTTTCACCAGAACAAAAAGGACCTTTTGGACACTACTAACCTTCCAACAGCTGAGCCTGACTGAATCGACCTCAGGCTGCAAAAAGCCTGCCTAGAAAGCAGCACAATACTGAGGCTGGATGAGTCTTTAATACATGGAGTGCTATGAAAAATAGCAAGAGTACCTGCAAAAGATAATCTCATGTTCTGCTTACTTTCTGCAACATCAGAGGGAATCCACTGGAAAAAAACTTTGAGCTCAGTTCTTCCCTGCTATGGCAATGAGAATAGGCTGTTACCTACCCATCCCTGCATGCATGTGGGACGGGGCATGATTAAGATCTTCCAAGGGGGGCAGTAAGAGAACAATGCCATAGTCCAGCCTCCACAGCAGTCCTGACAGTGGGTACAGCAGTGAAGGAAGGCACATGAAATCAGAAACTGGCTGCAAAATGTTGGTCAAGTTTGGTGCTGCTGAAATAGGGAGATCAGAGTGGCTTCAGTGTGACCCTGTCACTGCAAGTAGGCTAAGGCCCACCAGCAGCTGGCCTAACTAGAATAAAGTCTTTGCTTTTTATTTGCCAGTCAGTTGTACTTCTAGCTTCATGAGGAGCAAGAGAACCAGAAGGTTCTAGTATTGTTTGAATATATGTGCTGTCATCAGTGGAGCTATACTACCGAGGTTCATAAAATGTTTCCATTTGTGTGACTGTCACTCTCATTAACAATCCATGTGCCAAATTTGATAAAAATATTTCTTGTTGTGAGATGATTTGGAGAGCTAGAGTGGATGGAATGATAGTGTACTGAACTACAGATTCTGTGAGCTGATCTGCAAATATTTAAGAAATTTGGAGTGCCTTTTGACATTTTCCAAAAAGAAAATATTAGCTTCCAAAATTCTGTAAGATAGGTTTCAGCCTGATCAACTACCAAATACATAGTGATCAATCAAGTGACATTTTACCAACCTTGCTGTATCTGTGAGACTCTCATTAGTGCCCAGATGTATGTCTTGTGTTGTAAGGAAGGAAGGATGTCCTCCAAGGAGAGCAAATCCTACAGTGAGGGCAAATTAAAAAAGAAATTAAACACCAGCACCTCATATTTACAGCCAAGACTCAAAATCTTCTTCATGTAAAAGATATTTACAGCAATAAAAGTAAAACTTATCAGGGCATCCAAATGTTTCAAACACTTAAATTCTGACACACAAGACACAAATAGATGTATTTTGGAATAAAACCACTCAAATGTGATGCTTTGCGGAAATCCTTAGGCATGAGTTCTGCTCTGTGTTCATAGGAACAGTCATTCAAGTTGTAAGGCTACATATTGCCAAAAGCATCACTGTGGCTCCCTGTTAAGAGCTAGGTAATCCATTCATCATGCTGAATTTCTGCTTCAAAGGCCTTCACATCCTAGAAGGGCCATCTGAGTCACTAGGTGTAATTCCACATCCTTGCAAGAAGCTACAAGTATAGTCACTCAGATAGAAAACCCTAAGTCTCCTCATACACTATAACAAGCTAGAGCTTGGTTGCAAATGACCAAGTTCCTTAAAAATTATAATGTGACAGAGAGAAAAGATCTCAAGCACTGCCAGCATCCCTCCACTCTGCAATACTTAGGAATTTACAAGGTGAGCCAAGGAACTGGGTGGATGAGGTCTGAAGAATGAAATCCATTTCTGAACAGGAAACCATGGAAAGACCTGAGCATCACTTAAGAACATTAAACACTTTGGGGAACTTAAAAGATTCTGGACAGTATTTTGGATAAAGACAAATTACATGCTAAGGGCAACTCTTAGGTTCTGTCCTGCCTTGTTTATGTTGCACCACCACTAGAAAGTTACCACAAGCAACCAGCTGACACAGACAGGGAGGAAAACACTAGAGTCTCCCTGCCTTTGCCTGATTTAAGCCTAAAACCCCCCTCCACCAAATCTCAAATGTAAAGTCCATCACAGCCACATATTGGGAGGATGGGGCCTGAGGGGGACTGTTTTATGAACTGCCACAAATGGTTTAACATAAGCCTAGCACAGGACACAGGGTCCTACAACTGGGGATGTACAAAATGTAGGATTGGAACTGGGCTGTAGGTAGCCTTGTAAGGCATTTTCTGTGCACTGGGGAAGATTTTCCACATAAGAACAACTCCCTTCTAGTAAAGAAATTGTCAGGGAGACCTTGCCCTATCACTAATATCCATGATGAAGGAAATATCCAGGGGATTTCAGTGTGGACAAACCAACCATGCCAAGACAACACTGTGGGGGAGTGAGCCTTTTATTGTGACAAAATTCTAGCAGGAAGCCCATTTTATTTTTACTGGCAGGAAGAGAAAGGCTGCATACAGCACAGAAGAGCAGAGACCCTCCTTCTGTACTAAACTGTTATCTCTTGGAGGTGCTAACAAATTTCGTGCTGTTAAAAAAATAAAAAGAAAAAAGGAGAAAAAAAAAAAAAAAAAAGGTTAAAAGCTGCTTGGGCTAGTTGTAGCCATTAGATGGCACTGCAGACATCTCCAGGACTGCAGCTTCAACATGATGTTTGTACAGGCCTGACAAAGATTAAAAAGTTGATCCCACAGCTACTCTTCAAAAAAAGGATTAAACCAGGAGTGAACACTGAAACCTTCCACAGATAAAACTAGCAACTAGGTTTAGGCGGCAGGCCTGGGTCCCACACCTGGGCCCCTAACACAAAGCAACCCTTATTAACTTCCATCCCATGCGGGTAGCAGGGTCGAGGTGAGGTCTGACACTTTGTGTCAGTTCAGTCAGTCTCTAGACTTTAAAATGCAATAGCTAAAAATAATACTGACAAATCATTGCCTTTTGACTGCCTCAATTTCCTTAAAAGTCAGATCAAAAAAAATTATGTTCCAGACACCACATGAAGGGCAAATCTCTGCTCGTTTCATTGAATGAGCCTGATTCAATGATGAATTGGACCCAATCATTAAGGATTGCTCCAAACCTCAACAAGATTAGAGTCAGACACAGCAAACTTTTAAGAATGAAGCATCACTTATTCTACTATTACTTTTTGCTGTTAGAAAAGCACTATACATTTGCTGATTGCTCTGCCCTATTTTCTTGGTTATTCAGAAGCATATTTGTATTAAGGCAGGAAAAATGTTTAGGTTTCCTCAAATACTTTCACCTCCCCTCTGCAGCTCAGACACAAGCATTGTATTTATGGGAACATGTATGCAAACAGTTGCCTAGACACTACAGCCTACCTATTCAATGCAAGTTTTTAAGTCGAGACCTCAAGGATGAAACGTTGTTTGTAGTAACTTTTCCTGTCCAGCTTCTTGTGGTTTTTTTCGAACTCATATACAATTATGTCAGTGATTTATCCCCACAAGTTCCACATAATACAACAGCTCTGCATTTTAGGCTTCTAAATGCATGGACTTTAGTAGATGTTTCACAGTCCCTGGACATGTTCTGTTTTCTATAAATGATGCCCAGGTAGAAAAAGAGGAATCTGGCCATTTATTCAGAATTACAAGACATCGGGCAGCCCAGTTGGAGCTACCACCTGGAGTCTGTGTACATAGCAGAGTCCTAATGTGTTGGGCTTTCTGTTTGTGAACCGGCCATCTGTGCAGGGCCTGGGAACATATTTCCATCCAAAACTTTCCATCTGGAAATACACGAGCTCTGTGCTCTACTTGGTATAGTTGCAGAGACAGAATATTTGCTTCAGATTCTTTCATCCAGACTACTAGTAGAAAGAAAAAAATTATGACTTTTGAAGATATGCAGGCACCAATTCAACAAATAAGCACATGCTGTAGTGGTGTGTTAAACTGGAAGATTAATTCTCTTTGTTGTCACAAGCTGGTCATATCCAAGGCCACATGCTAAGTGTTTATATGAATCTTGGTATCTTCAACAAACTGTATTAAATGTTCACAGAGCAGAGCCAGAATAGATTATTATCTCATGACCTCATTACTGTTAGTTTTCAAAAATGGACAGTTCTGTGCCTCAGGCTGTGGCACATTACATTATTGAGCCCACTTATGCAAACTCTCATGTAGGATATGAGTGTTGGTGGTTGTACAGACATAGGCTAAATCTGCATTCCGGCCTGTTCCTGATACACTGGGTAAGTTAGTGGGTCAAAGTGAATCCTCTAGTTCACAAGTTGCATACACAGCTGGGAGGCTGCCCTGCTGTCACCAGGAGACATATACAGCCATCTTCTCAAACTCAAAGGAAGGATCCTTTTTGTATTTCAAGACATGTCGATTTGGATTTGTTAGTTTCCTGATTACCTGCCAGGACTTACAATCTAGAAAGTATTTTTCAGTTTAGACTGATAACAAAGAACTCTTCCAGGCAGCAATTACAGTAATATAACAAGCAGTTATTATAATATGATAAGCAGTTTTTTAAAGCTACCCCTCTAAGTGGAGAGTAAGCTAAAATACTACTCTTGTCCCCTCCATAATGTGGCCAAGCTAAATAATACTAACCATTCCAATAAATACCAGACCTTGTATTCCTACCATGTAATACCATCCCCACTACATTAGAACGTAAGAAGTGATGGAATTATTTCTGTGACCGTATGTAGTAGTCTTCAGGCATGGACACCATGGTGTTCTCACCCCGCTGTGTAAGAGGAGTGAGTTGGGAGTAATTCCACTAAAGCCGGTGGCAGTGAACCTCTGTAAAGCTGTTAAGACCTTGTATATTGCAGTGCACAACAAAAGAAGGTATACAGAGCTTTTCTGCCTGTATTGTTTCCTCTCCATTTCTACCCTGTGACATAGTGTCTGCATTCAGTGTCTGTGTTTATTTACGACTTGTTCACTAAAACGTAACTGCAGCTGTATATTTTAAGAGCAACAGTGACAATCAAAATATTTTACACCAGAGCTATAACAAAACCAGGGCATTCACCTTTATGCCATGCCTGAGGATGTTTATTTTACAAGTAATATATGACCATGTGGAGTACTTTTGCTTTCAAAAGGTACACAAGATTTTATGCAGAATGGGTATGGGATTCTGATTACAAAAAGATGACATTTTCCAGTATAATAGTAGAGATGTCACATTTTCCAACATAATGGCCAGTGATAGCAATAAATCTAGTAGGCTCCACAAAACTGGATTTACTCTGCCAATACCCTATGGAAGTTACTTGTAGTTCTTCATTAAACTTACAACACCACTACTACTCTTAGAAATGGTAAAATAATATGGGTTTCAGAAATTAGAACAAGCTTATATTTGTTCAAGAGAGTAAAGGGGCAAGGAATTATACCACAAGGAGTTGTACACTATTCAGTACAGTTGCAATGTCATCAGAATAAAACAGTTTAGTGGCACAGTATGTTGGAAAAGTCACAATCTTCAACTGTTCTCTTACAATCCATTATAAATTAATGTTTTGATAATCTTGGCAACTGGGAGAAGTGCTCAAAGACTGGAGGAAAGCAAATGTTACCCATCTCTTCAAGAAGGGCAAGAAGAAGGACCCAGGGAATTACAGGCCAGTCAGACTCACCTCGATTCCTGGAAAGGTGACAGAGCATCTAATCCTGGACACCATTTCCAGGCAGATTAAGGTCAAGAAAATGATCAGGAGTAGTCAGCATGGCTTCACCAAGGGGAAGTCATGCTTGACCAACTTAATGAACTTCTTTGATGAAATGACTGGCCTGGTAGATGAGGGGAGAGCAGTGGGTATTGTCTACCTGGATTTCATTACAGCCCTTGACACTGTCTTCTGTAAGATCCTCATAGACAAGCTGTTGTTGTATGGGCTGGATGAGCAGACAGTGAGGTGGGTTGAGAACTGGCCAGGCCCAGAGGGTGGTGATCAGTAGCACAAAGTCTAGTTGGAGGCCAGTGACTAGCGGTGTACCCAGGGGTAAATATCGGATCCAGTCCTGTTTAACATCTTCATCAATGATCTGGATGATAGGGCAGAGTGTGCTCTCAGCACATTTGCTGATGACACAAAAATGGGAGGAGTGGCTGATACACCAGAGGGTTGTGTTGCCATCCAGAGGGACCTCGACAGGCTGGAGAAATGGGCTGACAGGAACCTCATGAAGTTCAGCAAGGAGAAGCACAAAGTCCTGCACCTGATGAGGAACAATCCCATATACCAGTACATGATGGGGGCCACCCAGCTGGGAAGCAGCTTGGTAGAAAAGGACCTGGGGATCCTGGTGGACACCAAATTTAACATGAGCCAGCAAGGTGCCTTTCAGGCAAAGGTGGTGAATGGTATCTTGGGCTGCGCTAGACTGTATTGTCAGCAAGTGGAGGGAGGTGATCCTTCCCCTTTATTCAGCACTGGTGAGGCCATACCTGGAGTGTCCAGTTCTGGACTCCTCAGTATGAGAGAGATGTGGACATATTGGAGAGAGTCAGTATGTCCATGTTAACAAAGGGCCATGAAGATGACTGAAGCATCTTTCATATAAGGAAAGGCTGAGAGCTGGGACTGCATTGCCTAGAGAAGAGAAAGCTCAGAGGAAATCTTACTAATGTATTTAAATACCTGATGGGAGAGTGCAAAGAGGATGGAGTCAAGTGCTTTTCAGTGGTGCAATGGGCACAAACTGAAAAATGGGAGGTTCCCTCTGAACATCAGGAAACACTTTTTTACTGAAAAGGTGACTGAGCACTGACATAGGTTGCCCCAGAAGGCTGTGGAGTCTCCATCCATGTAGCTATTCAAAAGCCTTCTGGACACTGTCCTGGGTAACTGGCTCTAGGTGGCCCTTCTTGAGCAGGGGTGTTGCCCCAGATGTCCTCCAGAGGTTCCTTCCAATCTCAACCATTCTGTGGTTCTGTTTGTTTATTTTTCAGTAATGGAGTATTTTATAGGCATAGGGACAGCAGGACTTCTGAAAAGACTTCCATGGTGTTCATATATGGAAACAATCTCCTTGACACTGTGCAGAGCAGATTTTTAATCAGTGCTTTCCAAGTATCTACTCCTTTATAATGAAACCCATTGACTTCATCTAGTTGTTCCTAAAAGTTGCAAAGTTTGTTTAGATTAATCAAATCACCAGAACCTTGTCCCACAAGTGACTTCTTTCAAGATATTGAAGGTGTAACTCATGGGAAATGCTATTTGAGATGACTCAGGTATTTTATAAATAAACACTCCCATCCGCTTCAATGTCCACTTTCACTGGACATTAGAAAATTGGTATTAAATTAGCTTATTTAGCTAAAAAGAACACATGTGGCCCCCACATTTGTTTTGAGTTAGGAGTTCCAAAGGAGAAGTCATGTATGTTAAAAAGCAGCTGAAATTTTTAGAGTTTCCATGGACAGAAAAACTTGTCTCTGCCTTTGAAACAAAGTCTTAGATTTAGGGGACTTAAGACCAGTTAACTGAAGGTGTGAAGTTAATGCACAGAAGTTAAACTGCATTAAACTCCCTTGTGGAAGCTCTCACTCAGAAATAAATTGGTTTTATTTCACTGGAGCTTAATCCCTCTTGGATGAATTTATGTGCATTAAATCCTATCCTTAAGTTAATTCATTTGAACTTTCCTGAGCTTCCTCCTTCCATAAGCCTTAAAAAGCCAAGGACTAGATAGTGCCTCCCTCAGAATACAGAAGCATGAAGGTTAAACAAATTCAGAGAATCTGTCATTACCTGCCCATGTACCAGTATGGCAGGCAACTGAAACTGGACTAAAAACTCCAGAATTAAAAGGTGGGTGATCTTCACAGACAGGGAATGCACAAGAGAAACGCATTTATAAGTCCTGCTTATCTGGAGAAACCAGAAAGCAACAACAAGTCTATGTAAAGAGAAGGATCAGCAGGCTGTGCCAGAGGATACAAAGGCAAGTTCAGAAATGCTTGCAGTTAACATATCTGCTTCTTCTTTCCATTACTTTTACCTTCTCCCTTACACCTTGTAAAGAAATGTGAATACTCAACAAGTTTCTTGTCCCTTTGCTAGGGAGAAGTCAGCCTAAGGGGTGGTGGCTCAACTTAAATGCGACAAGGGCAAGCTTCTCCTTCCTTGATGCGTCACCAATTCATAGTTATTCCTTGCTAACATGCAAGCACATGAATGATTTATTTCAGCAGTCCCATTGACTTCAGAACAACTGCCACGTAAATAAAGATATGTATGTGTTTCAGTGTTTGCAGGACTGTATCCTAAAAGAATAACATTCCAGTGCCTGATCTTATTAGGCTAATACCCTGGAGTCTCTATCAAGTTATCTTCCCCTGTAGGTAATCATGTTAAATTTGTTTTCCCCTAATTTATATCAAGGCATTACTACGATTCCCAGCCTAAACACATACTCTGAAATGTGTCAATGGTAATATATAATACATCAGAAAAATACTTATTAGAGCTTACACAGATTTGTGATGCTTACTAAAATAGATGTTAGGAAATGTGCATCTTGCCAGTACAACTGGTAACTTACACCAGAAATGCTTACTTCTGCCTGTTGCTTTATTTCTGATCTATCATGTTTTGGAATGATCTGGCAAAACTTCAGTGACCAAAGCGATGTGCTTGTGACATTAATATGCAAGGTGAAACAGAATTAGCTACCATTCTTTTCCTATTTTTGCTTTTAAACTTTAGGTTTCTCCCAAGTAGAAATTGCTAGATACAAAATTATGCAGTGTTTTTCAGTGCATACTCACAGTCTACAATTTCATATAAAATCTAACTGTACCATTGTTCAGACCTACCTGTTTCTGCAGATAATCTCGTTCTTGTGCTTCTCTTCTCAAAAATCATGGCCAAAGATTTTCCTTGCATCAAAGGCAAATACTGGAACGTGAAAATTGAAGGCATTTCAATTTTATAGTCATTATACACTTTACACTGTGAAATACTTCTTTCACATTTTAATTCAGCATTAGAAAAGTTACAGGGGTGTTTTTTTAACTGTAGCTTTATTCTCCTGCCCTTCAAGGAATTTATTAGCAGTGGAAAGGTTAAAGGGCAAGGAGTAATTCAAGGGGCAAAAAGTAACGGAATTTTGGCACACAATTTCAGCTAGCATTAAGGAGAATTTTGATACTATTTAATCCCCTGCAGGGAAGTGTCTTCCATTTCCTGCATTTAGTGCTACATGTACACCATATGTCGATGGATGGGGTTAGCTGACAACAGGGAGTTAGCTTTGCAAAGCTGTTTAACCTTTTCACTTGCAACGTCCTCTCAAGTATTTAAAGAACACCTCTGAACACTTTACAGGAAGGGTCTTTGATTTGTAGCACATGATTTACAGTATTTAAGAGCTCAGGTGATGTTGTTTAGGACCAGATAGCTGAATGGCTCATTCCCAATACTCTTCAGAGCTATATTTATTTCAACATCTGAGTGACCTAAATGACAGTTAAAGCATTTTACCTCTCCTTTATGTTTTATCCTTTGTTTCAAATCTGAGGCCATCCACAGCAAATACTTCAGCTCATCTGCTGTGTAGTTCTGTAGAGTAAGGAGGTCACGACCTTTCAGATGAACATTCATTTGAGCTGATGGTCCATACCTGTGTCAAAAGAGAAAAAAATATACGCTTTCTGTCTTTTGACACAAAATTGTATTCATGCTAAATGAGCAAGCAGCTGAAATCTCTCCTACTCCCCTCATTTGACCCAGCTGGATCAGCTTGATAGACTGTGTTAATTAGTTTAAATAACTTTTACTGTCAGACAGACACAACATGCCACTATGTACTACATTGATCACCACAGTAACAGTGTCTCAAATCGTATTATAAACTGTACATTAGATGTAGTTTCTTCTGCCTTCTGACATGCGTATGACTCGACTGCATGCTGCCTCAAATGCATAAAGCCAGGCAGGGCTTGGTAAAATGGCTTACACATAGACCGCAAAGCTGCCCTTTGGGGGCACAGAATATGAGGAAGGGATCTTGGTGCTCTTTCTCTCTCCTTTGTGCTTTGTGGATGAGTAGACGCTTGCCATGTTCCACCGCCACCAACACAAATGGTGGCATTTTTATAAATGTGTATGAAATCTCTCGATTACACTGGGGAAGAGGGTAAAAAACCCCAACAAAATAGCCATGTGCTCTGGTCCATCTCCTACCACACAAGAAACATTCTGAGCACGTGCAGTGTATTTATTCAGTGTATTCTGGCCTCAAGCCAGATTTAAGACTTCAGAATCACGTGAAGTTGGATGTTGATAATCACCCACAGAAGTTACATGATCAAATTTCCTCTAGCTTAGACAAGGTGTCTTAATGAAAGTCATGTCCAAGCCCATGTTTCCACAGGCTTAAGATTAATACGGAGAGTGGCAGCTCAGCCCCTTCTCTGGCACTGTTTCTTACACCCTTCCTTAGCATAGCACAGCCTGCACTGTACTCTTGTGAAGGTTTGGGTGGGTACAAGCTAAACATGTCTTTTTAAACAAAGGCAGCATTTTCAGACTGATCTGATGGAATGGAGACCAAAGCAATGCAAACAAACGGACTGAGTGCAGCTACCGCTTTTGTATTTCCAAGCAGGCTTCCCTTTAGCTTACCTTTGAGGCCAGGCTCAGTTACAGCACCTGCCAATTGCCAAGCCTTGGAGCCCACAGCTAGGAAAATTCAGGGAAAAAATACAGAATTTCTGTTCATTCTTCTGTTAACTCCAGTGAGTAAAAGCCCTGGTAGTGGATAGCCCTATCATGGCTTCTAAAGATTTTGGTGTTATATTAGTTAAATCTGGAGAGAAAGACTTTTTCTGCAGAATTTTGTGGCATAGGCTCCAACTGAAACTGGAGGCAGAGAGCAGCTCTTAAGGGAATGGTACCACACATTATTACTGTTTGTTTGTCATCACAGCACAAACTGCACAACTTATCAAGTAGCGGATTTTTTTCGTTAACTGAAAATATCTAAATGTTGTGTGTTTTCCTTCTGGACACCTTCAAAGTGCTTTAGATACACATTATACCACCGCCATTACTAAGAAGACTTTTTTCACAGTGGAAAGGATTATGTGTAACAGCAGAAACACCAAGAATATATGAAGAAGTAGCCCATGCAGATGCCCTGCAAATTCATATTGCTGGAACTCAGTATATGCTGTCACATATCAGGGCAATGTGCTCCAGAGATTATGCAGACTGATAGAGGATCCACCACCAAGCTAAGCACCAAGCACCACAAAGATTCCCATCAACGTGCACCATCAGAGCCCGAACTCTGCACAGGCCCCCAGACTGCAAGAGAGCTGGACTTTTCTGTAGCACCATGCAGAGTGGATTTCTTGTTTTCTAAGTTTAGAGTAATGTTGCCCGTGTATTTTCTTAGAGTGTCTCTGAAAATTGATTCTTAAGTGAAATACAATCTAAACTGTATGTGTGACTTAAGTAATAAAAATTTGTGGCAGTACCATTTAAAATAATAATGCACATTTCCAAGCCATAAAGACTAATCTTCATAGCATTACAATCATTACTAAAATAAAGTTGCATATTTTGCTATGTGTTATCCTTCCATCCCCATGCTTGCCTCCAAGCTGAGGTAAACAACCTAGAAACAGTTAGGAAGCACTCAAATGCCCCATTTTTTAATTTGAAGTGAGCGTTACAGACCTAGCAAAATTATTTCCTGTATTTCTATATTCAACAGCTGCAGAATAGAATACACCTGACCTTATAAGGCTGGGTATTCATGGGTCAGGTAGCTTCCACCATAGCATGAAAAATAGCCTGCCAAGGTAAACTACTGAAATCCAGCCTTGAATACCAAGGCTCTTAGTTGATATTCAAGGGATTGGCTCTAACTTCAATGTGTATATTCTGAAGGAAATTAGTTTCATAACTGTGACTTTTTTATTATTATTATTATGTTTCAGAACAGGAATTTGCTACTCTATCTAGTTCAGAGGAACAAAAAATACATATCCTGTTTTAAAATCTATGCAATTGCTTGCTGCTTGGTCACTCTACTCTCCTTTGCTGCATTGTTCCTAGAGCAGCTTTGGTGCTACTCCTTGAGTTTCTAATTGCAACCTACAATTCCTTTCAGGGAGTTGGAGGTTGTCTAATCTCACCCTGACAAGCAGGAACTTCTGTTCATTGGTCTTGTTCCACCATGACTGAGGAGTGGACTGAGAAATATCCACCACTAATTTCTCCACTGGTAGAGAGTGAAGCACTAAAATTGGTTACCCAGAGAAGATTTGGAATTATTATCCTTGGAGATTTTTGAGACGTAGCTAAGCAAAACCATAGCTGACTCATATGCTGTTGTCAGGCTACAAGCAGAAAGTTGGACTAGAGTTCTGTTCCTGACCCATGATGATTCTGTTTTATTGCTATGACCTTCAAGAAATGTGTTCCTGTTGTCCACATCCTCTGAAAGAGAGGCAGAAGTGGACAAATAAATTTCAGAAGAGGAGCATGAGAACATACCAAAGTTAAAATGTAACAGGCAGAATTGCAAGGTCAAGCAGTTGGCTTACTCCTTTCTGGGCCAGGACAGTAATTACTTTGGACTATTAGCACAGACTGATAGATACTAGGTTATCCTGCAGTAACAACCACAGTGTGCTTAACTTTTAATGCTCATAGACAGTGGTGATAGCTTATGCCAACGTTATGATATAATGTTAAAAAACCCCTAAAAATAACAAACAACATTATGCAGGGAGCTTAACAAATTGGATGACTTTATTGGAAAACCAGCTTTACTGCAGTTGTTTTCCAAACTTGCTTTTCTATCATCTCTGCTAACCAGAGAAAGTTCCCACTGATTGCCAGCAGTGAAAATCTAAAATCCATAAAAAAATTATCACCCAGGCTTCAGGACCACTTTAAAACTGTAGCAAATATATCACAGAACTTGGAAAACATTTGTTTTTCATCTGGTGTAATGTAGAAATGATAAATAAAAATAGCTTATTGCATATTAGGATCCCTGTGAATGTGAAGTTCCCATATATTGTTTTCTAGCAATAATAATTTCTTACATAATGCTGTTAATGCTATTCTTATTGACACAAACATAAAAACATAGGAAGATGTGGAATTAAGTTTCAAGTCTTTAATTTTAACCTGATTCAGGAGATGTGACAAGCATGAGAAGCAGCTTACTGAAACACAGTCCTATGGGTACTTTTCTGAAGGCACGGTGGACAGGCATGTCTATGTGGCTGAAGAAAGAACCCAAAGCCAGGTCACAAGAGACAGGTCTATGTGGTTCACTTTGAACCTCGATCACATCATGCTTCTCCTGCATGCCTTCAGTGTATATAAAGACAAAAAAACCCCTAAGCTAAGATTCATCTTGCAGCTTCAAGGAGAGAATTTCCCCCCAGTATTGGCCATAATAATTGTTTAAATGCACAAGAACTTCCTGGACTTTATTCAGACAGTTATTTATTGATTACAGTACCTGCAGTGTACACTGACCTCAAGAAGAAACATTCCTTCTTGACTTTGCTACTAAATCCCACAGAAAGAATTAACAGCATTTCATAAACATTAAAAGGGAAAATCCTCCAGACTCCCAAAGATGCAGAGCTCGCTGCCTTGGGAGGCAAAAGAGCACTAAAAATGTGGGGAAAAGTGCCTTTCTCTGAAACAGTCCTTCGCAGGATTCAGCTGCTTTTATCTCCAGGTTTCTGACTAAATGTCACTGAATGCCAGACAAAACTGAAGGATAAGCTTACCAAAACTGTCGTAGCATCTGATTGCTGGTCCCTGTTGGTTTTGCAATACTGAAGAATTTCCTCACTTTAAACAGCATTTTCCGTTTGTGTTAGACTTCTCTCAGTCCCACAAATACAGTTATGAGAAACAAAGGCATGAAGCAGAGAGCGAACTGTGCTGCTGTGCAAACAAGGGAAAACCAAGAACCAAAGTCTTTGCTTTGGTTGTTGTCAGCCAGGGCTGGGCCTGGTGGGGTCTGACACTGAAGCTTTTCCTTGGTCAAACTCTACAGATAGAGATTTCTCACAGGGCCCATTGCACCACTCACAGTTTGTGCTCTTCTCTGTGGGCCCATCATATCATATCTGTGTCAATACCATTTCGTAGCAGTTCTGTGTTTGCTAAATATTTGTACAGGAGCACGTGCTAGTAGAAAAAGTCAAAAGAACATTTGTCAGGGCTCAGCATGAAGGGGGTGTCTCCCTTGGGGATGGGACCATGACCGCGGGGGCTCCCTGGCCCCAGCATGGCCTGGGCAGGGACTGATGGCCCCAGGCTGAGCCAAAATGAGGGTCCTGGGCCCATGGCTGTGGGGCTGGGCAGGGCCATTAAGGCTTATTTGTGCCTTCAGAGCCCTGACAGAAATGGGGAAGGGCTACATTAAAAAATGTATATTTTCCTGGGGTTTCTTTGGACCAAGTTTTCAGTTGTGCTATGGTACCATTAAACAGCCCTTAGTGAGGCCCAGAAACTTAAATACTGCAGCCTGCATACCTCCTTACATTAAAATGCTTGCTGTATAATCTGGTGTTGGTCAATTGCTAAATACTAAAGTGATTTCATTTATATTTCTACCTTCAAATATAATTGTCAGATAAGATTTTATGCCACCTGCACTGTAGGTGGTTTTGAAACATGACCATTACATTCCTCCTGTGTGTAAGGAGAAGCATACTTGTGTAACTCAAGGTGATGGCATATCTGTCAGAGAAGGTGATATGCTGAAATTGCAATGTGAGGATCATGTAATTAAAACACATAGAAAAAAGTTTGACTTCCCCAGAAAGAGAGACTGCCATGAAAATGTCATGCAGGGTGATAGCTCTCAGTGGGATTTGTTCAGGACCCCTCACACCAAACCAACCCTGAGGCAATTAGAAAACACAGCAGTTGCCATGGGAAATGTCAGGCAGAAGCAAAACCCAACAGAAGTGAATGGGAAGGAAACGGAGGAGCCAGAAGAGCTGCATGTAGAGAAGAAAGTTGGGCCATGGTTTCCCACTTGGTTGCCCTTCTTTGGCAAATGACTCCCATGGCCTTCAAGCCCAGCCCCTGGGGACTGAGCATGTGTCACTAGTGGTACCCAGGAGAAAAGTGGTCAAGGTACCAAGGCCCCCAGTCGCATCCTGCAGCCCCACAGGGAGGGAACTGTGCCAGCGCCCCTTTGTCAGGTCACCCCTGTACAGGGACTGACTGACCCCAGTACCCATGTGGACCAATTCCCTTATAAACTCCTGTGAGCGAGCAGCAGTGCCAGGCATGGGAGGAGAGTCAGACCAGCGTTGGCACTGCTGTTGGTGTGACGCACTTCTCTTACATTTGGGGTGACAGCAGCATCTCTCAGCGCAGATCCCGGAGCCACCTCTCATTCCTGCTAGCTGCCCCTGGACTGCCAGGGCTCCATGTGCTACCATGTGAAAAACCAACTCACTCGTCTCAACACCATAAAATACTTCAATGTTGAAATCAGGATTGAACTGGCTTGGTGTATTTCTATATTCCAGGGCTTGGTATTGAAAATGGAGTAATGGCAGTACATGGGTTGAGACACACTGGTGAAGAAAGAATAATGTATTGTAAGAGAGAAGTAGATTAGGATAAAGGAATGATATTGATATAGTCATCTAATATGAACAGGAGGCCTCTCTCCTCTCTGAGCTGGCAGAGGACTGACCCTTGACACCTACTTTCTTGAGGGGAAAGAGCAGTCAGGGTAGGGAAAGGCAAGAAAACCAGTTATATAGCAGTGGTTGTGAGGTAGTGCACCAAGAGTCCCCATGCTGCTTCTTTTCAATCTGAAAGAAACCCCTTGGGAGGTCAATGTCCTTTCACAGCTCATCCACTCCCCGGCGTCCTGCCCTCAGGAAGGGCCTGATGTCAGTGCCTTTCTTTTGCAGAGTGGGGCTTCAGCAGCTGGAGCACCTCCAAAGGGGAACAGTTCCTAGCTTGCTGCACCCTGCCACACCCACAGCTGCCTCTTCCAGCGGCACATGTCTGTTTTGGACACCTGGGACAACATGGCGTAACTGGTCCCCTGCCAGCACAACTTCTGCTTCGTCTGGGTGCAGTGGTCATCTAAACCAAAACCAAATGCCCACTCTATAAACAACCCTTCCCATCCATCCTAGACTCAGTGATGGCCAACGAACAGGAGCTCAGTGTCTGGACACACACAGACGTTGGTGGTAACTGCCCTTTCCTTGTCATTCCTTGTTCAAAGACTTCCTTACCAGGTCAGCCATCCTACCATCAGAGATATGTTTGTCCCACTTTGTGAGGTGGCTCCCATCTCTCCCAACCCGATGTTGATCCTCAAATAGGATCCCAGAGTCATAGAAACTAAAACCCTGCTGCATACACCTTCTTCCCACAAATCTTCCTAATTATTTCATAACCCATTTATATTCTTGGCAACCACAATATCTGGTAACTACAAACTCAGGCATCACTTCGTGAAACAACGTTTGTTCAGTTTTATTTTGAACAGCTTTTGCTGGATATCCCTCCGCTCCAGACGTAGGAGAAGCAGTTAGGGCAGAAAGCCTCAGAGGGATATTGGGGTTCAAAGAGCTGAAATTCCTGCCTCATGTAGGGGCAAAAATCACAAACACTTTCTGTTCCCTTTTGAAAATGTGGCCACCCTTGTTAGTGTATACTTATATGGAAAACTCATCTTATGCACCAACTGTATTGTTTAAACTCTGCATAAAACAAGGCTTAAATTGGTTGTCCAGGCTGCCAGCTGCAGCCTCGATTGCAGTACATCATCCTGAAAGCAAGACTGTTTTCTTTCAGCAAGGGATGACCTGGCATATCTGAAACACACAGGAATAACAAGAAAATGGAAATCTATAAGCAACTACAGATTTTTTTGGGGGGAGGGAAAAGCTCTACTGGGAGTTTGGGACTGCACATTAAATATGGTTAAAATGCTACAAAGCCCCCGAACTTACTCCAGTGGGGTCTGCACAGCTGCAACCACCTAAGAGTGTCCCTGTCTGGGTGGATGATTGAACATCTTCTCGTGCACCTGATCAGAAGAATTTACATGAACATCCCGGTGAAACAGAGACCACCAAACTGAGGAAACCTGTCTTTTAGGGCAGCAGAATCCCCACGTTGACAAAGTTTCTGAGTTATGTTCTGTTCACCCAGCTGAGGCAGGGCAGCCCCTCCAATCACTCAGCAAAGCAATAAGACGTACCAGGACCCTCGCCTGGCTAAGCAGGGAGCTCAGGCAGAGCCCCGGTGAGAGACGGCCGCTTCAGGAGCCAGAGGCCCCGACAGGTGACAGAGGAGGGAGAAACGATGCCCAGGGATGTCGGGACGGTGCCAGCAAAGCAAAGCTCTGCTGGAGAGGAGACTCGCAGGGGGCCTTCAAGGGAGGTGATTCTTCCCTCCTTTCAGCACCCATGAGGCCCCGCCTGCCGTGCCGTGGCTGTTTGTGCTCCCCGTACCCGGGGAGGCACGGACAGACCGCCGCCGGCCAAGGCGAACTTGCAGATGGCGGGACGGGAACCGCCCGCCCCGGGGGACCGACCCGCCGCCGGCCGCCAGGTGGCGCTGCCCCCCCGACGGGGCCTCCTCCCGGCGGCTGGCCTCGCCGGCGGGCGCCACGCCGCTCTCTATGGCCGTTGCCCGTGGCAGGGCCTGTGTTTACTTCCGGCAGCCGGGCGCCGCCGTGCATGGGGCCGCCCGCCGCCGGCTGCCATGGCCGAGCCCGCCGAGAAGGACGAGCTGCCGGTGCCCGGTGAGTGGTGCCGGTCCCTCACAGGGGACGGAGCTGCGGGCCGGGTGGCGGGTGGGGCCTCGTCCGCCTGGGGCGGTCCTTGCTCGTTTCCCCCATGGCGGCGGCGCTGGGCGCCATCACCGGAGCCCCAACGGCCGCCTCCTTGCCCCGGCGTGCGGTCGCGGCCCCTGGTCACGCCGCGCTGCGCTTCGCGGCCGCCCCGGCTCTCTCCGCGCTGTAAGCGCGGGTGCCCGCGGCGCCGGGCTGCGGGCCGCCGGCTCGGGCCGCTCTCTTCCGGCGTCTGGGGAGGACTACGCGCGCTGGCGTCAGAGATTAGACGGGGGCAACCTGCTGTCGTCACCGGCATGGTGTAGTGGGCAATGTTAAGCAGAGAGGATTTTTTCAGTTAGTAAATGAGTTTTGGTCCGTGGTTTCACCTACGGTAATCTTCAAACATTCGCTTGGTGCCGAGAGAGCAAAAACCTCAATTATGTTCTGTGGGATTTAGTTTTTTGAATTGGTAGGATTTAATTTCCAAACTGACGGTTTAGGTTTCAGTTGTGAAATAAATGAGATACAGAGGACGTCTGTGGATTAAATTGTCTCCTTTTTGTATACATTGAATTAAGAATAAGCATGTATTTTTATGCTAACGCTTCTGAAAGAGAAAGAAATGAACAAGAGAATTCTACTTTGGCCCAAGTGACAACGAGATCACTGTAAGCATGTTCATATATGCAGCATGGCTGGCTGGCTGGAGATAGAACAGAGTTTTCAGATGCTTTTTAGCATGTCTACGGTTGTAGGTGTGTCTACATAAAATGAGGAGAAACTCAACCCTTTCTTTAAAAAGCTTGCATTCATCTGCACAAGGCTTATTTTTAATAAAATGGTGGAAGTGAAACACATCTGGAGAAGTAGTAAATACAATTTCATACACGTCTGCTGAGCCTGATGCATAAAATAACATGTCATTTGCAAATACGGGAAACTTTTGCATTAAAGGATCTTTTCACAATGAATATCAAATTTACAGTTTAAGAGAGAACTTTACGTGTTGGAGATGGGGTGCAGACTATTTTGATGAGATTGTTTTCATTGAAAGTAAATACACGAAGATGTTTCAATGTTACTATCACATCATTTGTAGTTTTACAGCAGCAGTCTAGTGTTACTGTGTGTATTTGTGTTATCGTAGCTGACACGTTAACAAAAAGTCTGCAAGTGAAAGGTTTTTCTCTTTGTTTTCCAAAAAATTATTCTATGCTTAAAGCAAGGTTTGACATTTTAAGATAGGAGCTCTAATTGTGCTTTGCCACATTGTCTGCGTGGCTTTTGGCAAATTAATTAAACTTGTAAGTAAGTTCATTTATTTTCCTGTAGAATTAATATTTTCTCTGTCAAGCCACATGATTAACCAAAAGGTGAATGAATAGTTAAACATTCTGTGTTTTAAAACAACATTGCTGACACTTTTGAAAGTGGGAAGAATTGAGAAAACTAGACAGATTACAAGGGCAGAAGAGCTGGCTGGACTTTATTTGGGGGTGTTTTTGTTTGGGTTTTTTAGATCATGGTCTAACGATCAAAAACAGTTGTGCCAACCCATGTTTTGAAGGCTGAGAGTTTTTTATTTTAGGGGGCCAATTTTAGAGCACATGTATCTTTTCAGATGGGTGAGGAAGAGTGGTCAGTTTGGAGCCTGTCACCTCTTTACAGTGTGTCTGTCTCTCTCTCTCTCTAATCCAATTTGGAAAACCTGTTTGAATTCAAGTATAAACGTAAGTGAGAACTCTTTGTGTCAAACCGGCTTTCAGGATAAGCTTTTTATTTTACTTTCTGGGGGCAGTTATTCAGAGTTCTTTATTCTTTCTTTTACACACCCAGTAGTTTTTCTTAGAGAGTAGTGATAAAGTACATTAGTGTACTTTTAAAATAAATTATTGTATCCTCAGAACACACTAGACTATCAACAATACCTATTCTATTAGCAAATTCACGAAGGCCAGGAAAAATCAGGACTAAAATGTGAGCCTGAAAATGAAGTAGTCTTGGTGAAAGAATAGAAGAAAATGCTTCAGCCATTTTTTAAAAAAAGAGAAAGACAGGAAACTAAAATGTGCCATTGAATTAATAGGAAATTACTATTTCAAAAAGTACGAGGCAAAATTTGTTTTCACTAAAACTGACATCTTTTTGTGTTTTAGAATCGGGTGCTGTTTTCACATTTGGAAAAAGCAAATTTGCAGAAGATATTCCTAGCAAGTTCTGGTTCAAAAATGACAAACCTGTACTTATATCATGTGGAGATGAACATACTGCTATTGTTACAGGTCAGTATTGGAAATGGAATATATGATAAAAAGTTATGTATTTGGACAGCTTGGAAAGTTATGATTCTTATTGGAATCCTGAGGTAATATGTCAAATGAGGTGGTCGAGAGGAGAGAGGACTGTTCGGTGGGAACTGTTGGATGCCTTTGAAGTTAGTGTGAGGTCACTGAAGGTTTTCGCAAGACGTGCCCAAGAACTGTCATGATGGAATCTGTAATAACTGAATGTATCGTACAGGATTTAAAGTAAGCGTGACTGTTCAGCTTGAATATTTGTTGTGAATCCGACACTGTTCAGCAGTCAATCTTAAATATGGAGGTTTGTATCATCGATTTAAACAGTATCTGTTGAACACAGTCAACAAGTTAACTAGGAATCTGCCTGAAACAATAGATAAAATGGTATCTCTGAAATGAAGATCTGAATTACTGTTAACTGTCAACTGAAAATAACACTTGAAAGAGCAACTCAAAAAAACTTTAGAATCTACTAAAATCAGAAATAAATTGCAGAAGCATTCAAAGAAGCTCACATGCAATACAGTGAGCAGTGTTAATGTTTATTTTC
This sequence comes from Strix uralensis, assembly GCF_047716275.1. Taxonomy (NCBI): domain Eukaryota; kingdom Metazoa; phylum Chordata; class Aves; order Strigiformes; family Strigidae; genus Strix; species Strix uralensis. The sequence continues at coordinate 42,592,613 of NC_133973.1, forward strand.
ATTTCTTTGAAATGATGGAAACAATACTAGTTGAAGAATTTGTTCAATTTATTTTACATGGAAAGGACTACTGTTGTTAATGAGCATGTGCGTCTATTGTATTGACAACTGCTGATAGATAATAAGACTTTGTTGTTATGAATTTTATATGCATATTTTCAGGACTTTTTTTGTTGGAATGTATTTATTCCTCATCAATGCCCAACTGGTCATTGCTCATTAAATAATTTCTTGAGGGTTTCTTGCTATGTCTCCAAGCAAAGTTGAAGGTGCTGGATTTTTAGAATGAACTATTCCAGGAGTGATAAAAAAGAGAGTATAGATTTCATGGACTGCAGAACATCTTGAGGTGAAATTATAGAATTAATTTTTCAAGCCTAACTTCATAGAAGATGAATTATCTATGAATAGTTTATTTTGAACAAAACCTGACAATTTTTCTTGGATTGAATGAGTTCTATTAAATTGCCTGTTGCATAAAATTAATCAGAATGTAACTCGGGGCACTGTGACATTTTCCTTTTGAAATTTTTTTAATATATCCTTTTGCATGCCCACACCCAGTTTGAAATAACACTAGTATAATTCTCAGTTTAGACAGTCAGTTTAAATTGCCTTCTTGAGTTCCCTCAGCATGTGCCTCTGCCAGCACTGTTACACTGATCAGCAACAATCCCCTAATTCCCATGGCACTGTAGTAGTGGCTGCTTAGATAAAGCTTTGAAGAAGTTAACTTGCATAGGTATGCATGCAGCACTGTTTCTCTACTATTTCCCCTTCTCCCTGTTGTTTTAATATATGCAGCATGTTTCAAAAACGTCTCTGTAGCTGGCCTGTGCTGCTGTAGTGTGCAGATGTGTCATCAGGGAAACTTCTAGATAATCAGATCTTTATTTTCTCAAGGCTTTTGAGGAGGAGGAACTGTAGAAGTATGAGTATTTCTTCGGTACCAAAAGGCTTTTTGGGACATTGTAAAGTAGAGACAAAAGTGAGGGTAAAGTACTGATCAACAATGAGCAAAGGTAGAGAAACTGCAAGAGTCGTACAAAAAAGTGAAGAAGGGAAACAGAAAACCTTTGTCCCTCATTTGTTCTTCACACCTGTGCATGCCCGTGTGCACCTCACATTTCTGCTGTTAGATGGAGTTGGATGATACAGTGGAATTACAACCCTTGGTGAATGACATTGAACTGCAGTAACACCTGGAATAAAAGCTCCAGAAGTGCACACCGATAATGACTTTACTGAGAAGGGTACAGACCTTGTGGGAAACCAGGAGCTTCTTGAAATCCAGCTGAACCTGACCTGAAAGAGGCAAAAGACAGACATCACTGAGGAAGGGAAAGTATCTCAAGCAGGTGTGTGTTAATGCATGCTTCATTTTATTTTCAGTCTTTATTTACAGGTCACAAAATTCCCCCCTCCTTTTTTTTCCACCTCCTGGAAGAGGTAGTGGGACCTTATGTAGGTGGGGGACAGTGAGAATATGATAGATTCAAATCTAACAGAAATATATCAGTTTTACACTAATGTGTCTCAACAATCATAAGTAAAACAATCACCCAAACTGATACAAAACATTTCTTAAAGCTGGTTTTGGGCAGGAGAGACAGCTACATCGAGCACCGAATCTTGACTGAATGTAATTGAAGAAAATATACAGGAGCTAATATTTAGCATTCAAACAAAATATTCAGAAATTTTCAATTCTGAATTGAAAAAAAACTTCTTTCATTGAATCCAGCATCAATATTCCTATATGACTTTTAGGAATAAAAGCCTGAAGTAAATATTCTTTGGCTTTCTAGGTCAGGAGTTAGAGTCCAGAATTTTATTTACATACTGTGGCTGTATGTTGGAATAGAAAGGACAGGTGATAGTTACTTTCTGACTTTGAGTTGGCTTGCTGAGCTAGTCGGAGAAAGACTTGTTTCTCCAGTTGTGGAGTTTGGCATTGAAATTGTGTCTCTTTATTGCTTTGCTCTTTGCCTTTAGCAACATCTTCATTAAAATGTTCAAGCAGGATTTTTTTAAAGCAGTTGTCTTCTTTAGTTCTTTAACACAGTCATGAGCAGTATATCTTCCAGCATCACTTGTAATGTGTTTAATAATGTTTCTTGACCCATTTCTATATTTTTTGGCCCAAGAATACTGACAGTCCACTCCCTGCATCTTCTATAACTGCAGTCTTTGGCAAGCAATTTATTTATCCTGTTGGGATCTGGTGTGAAGAAAGTGATGTTACGCGTATTTTTAAGAATCTCCCCCCAGTACCTTTCTATTAATTTTCTTTTGTAAAAAGCACTTATAAAGTTAACAGCTGTCTTATTGTTTATTTGCCTTGATTAGAGTATCCTAGGTAGCTTGCCCATATTTGATTAAAGAGACTGATCCTGTTCACAAGGGGGAAAATGGTGATGAAGGAAGACACATTTTCTGAATTCAGAGCTCTGGAGAGAACTGAAGCCCCCAGCGCAAGAGGGTAGAAGGAAAGAAAGAAGTATCAAGTGTATAAGTAGGAGTGAAAAGAGGTGCATATGGAACCACAACAAGATAGTATGCTCATAATTTTGAGTTTTGTAAAGCGTTAAACATTCAACAATTTACACCAAAGAGACCTTGGAATCTCTCCAGGTCTTTGGACACCAGATTCCTGCTATTCTTTCTGCCTGCCATCAGAACATGGCACAGTATCTTTTGCATTAACTGCAAGGGGAAAATGAAAGATTAGTACATGTTTGTGTTGATCTTTGATATGTGTAGGAGCAAGCAACATACTGTGCTGATTTTGTTTGTGTGATGCTAAGTGTCCTAAGCGTGACTGTTCTTATTGCTCAATAAAGCTTTTATTTTGAGAATATCATGACTTGCCTAACAAAACTGATGTCATTCCTATTTTCATGAGATGTATTTGAATTGTATATGAATTTTAAATGAACCATTACCATAGTTTATTCAGAAAGTAGTGCAAATAAATTAAAAAAAAATCATGGTGCCTGGCATATGATACTCTGTCCAGAATACTACCTTTTATGTTTTCTTCAGATATAGCTTCTCAATAGAATCTTGTAATAAATGCTCAAAGTCTGTACATTGTTTCTCCATTTCATTTCCTTCCCACACTAATATAATTTAGTAAGCCAGTGGGGGGAATATGTAAAACATACCTTTAAACGTAGGTGATAGGAATACTTGGCTACCTGCTATTATCTTGAAGCACGTTGAGGATTTCAGCTGGTATTTCCCTGCTGTTGAGTGAATTGTTTTTAGTAGCACTTCATGAGCCTGGGAAGCACATGACAGATGGGGCTCCCAGGAATCACAGTTGTGATAGCAGCTACTCCTATAAGAAGTGTACTGGTTAGGAGACACTCTCTTCCTGAAGTCTCTCACAAAACTGCTGTTCCTAAAGATGTAAGCATCTTGTGGCTTCCCTTATAGCCCTGAATTAATGTTGGTGAAACATCTGGTGGTGATAAGCCAATGCATACATACTTTGGAGAAATATTCCAGTCTTGCATCAGAATGAAGATGGACACTGGTGTTGGAAGTATGTTTTCATCACCCAAACATTCTGAGTAGCCCCTTTCTTTAGATCCTGTTCTTTCCCTTCCACTGCCCAGTCATAATCTTACTCTGCCAGACCTGTCTTCTTCCAGCCATTCCAGATGGCAGATGGCCACAATCTCTGTATGTCAGCACCAAAGAGGCAGCAAAAGACCAAGAGCAATCTGAGTTTGCAAAGTTTTGAAATATGATCTTGACTATTTGTCTGCTGTTGAATTAGTTCTCACCTCAGTGCATCTGTGGTGATGACTGGAGATACCTCAGTATGCAATTATGAAAATAGGGCCTCTTGTATACAAAATTATGTTGTGTTTCCTGGCCAGCTTAGATTTCATCATGTCTGTTCCAAAATCTGATTTGCTGTACAGACTCAGAAAGGTTGCTTCATTACAGGCGTTTGTTTAGGTTCCTCTATAGTGCCTATTAATTTTCATTCATTGTCTGAATTACCTGCTTCTGTTTTCTTTTTTTCTGTTACACTGCTAAGTGTTGGAAGCCTGAAATTTTAAAGGCTGGCACTCAGTTGTAAAAGAATGTAAAAAAATTCCTCTCATCTGTTCAGCATCTTGACTTACAAAGCAATGCCTGAGAATTTAAAGACTGGTATGAGAAACAGAAGACTATAGGATGAGAAGCATGACCTGTTGGAATTTTGAATCAATGAAAGAGAATGTGCTTAAATTAAATTACAGCAGCTTGGCTTCATATTCCCACAGGAGTACTACTGTCTTATAAAGGCAGTTAAAAAGTATAAACCAAGGATACAAGGAAGCATATACCAATGTAGGATGCCATTTGCTAATAAAAATTATTTCCGTTAAGGTGCGTTTTGCTCTTAGTGACAGATAGCTCTCTATGAGTTTTGACATGATTGCCTTATCAAAATCACGATGGTGATATAAATGCTATTAGTAAAACACCATGAGCATAGACTTGACCTCAGAGTTTCTTCCATTCCAACTTTCTTGGAAAGACACAATATTGACACACAGCCTCACATTCCAAATATTGTCAAATCTAACAATTTGATTTGTACTTTAGATTCTAGTTATTGTTACTTGTTGGTGTTTTGTTTTTTGGTTTTTTTTTTTAACTATGTGGTTGTATTTAAGAAAATAAATGGATTTTTTTTAACAGATTAAGTATTTTTTGTTGTATTTTAAACATTTCAGTATCATATTTCAAAGTTTCTGTAAATCACATTCAGAATATTCACTGGGAACCTACACTACTGAAGTACAAACAGCCATAATATTTTGGCATTATTATATGGAATTGCTGTTGTGAGTTGAGCTCATGTGATAACTGTTGATGGCTAGGGTGACAAAGTTTATTTATGGGACAGCCTTGTGATGGAGTCTAACTCACAAAGCTCTGCAGACCTTCATCAAAAGTAAACAAACTCCTTTTAAAAGTTGTAAAAGGTTTTTGGGTTTTTTTTGACAAATCAGTTTCTATTGTTTTGCAAAGATTTCTGTTGGAACAAGGATTTTATCTTTGGGTGTGAACTTTACAGTTTTACAAAAGGCAATAGTTTAAAAAATAAAATGAAATTAAATGGAATTAATTAATTTTAAGGTATTGTTAGTAGTCAGATTTGTCTGTCTAATTTGCATGCCTGATGACAAAAGTTTCATCTGTTCATATACCATCCTCTTAAAAAAACACTGGTTATTCAGAGTTACAACAGTTCATTGTTTGTAATGGTCATACCTGCAAGTTCAATGACACATCATACCAGTTTCTGAAATAAGATTCTAGTGATGCTTCTGTTGAAGATTTGTAATGTAATGTTTGCATTTAGGATTACAAAACTCCCTGTCTGCATGGTGTTTTGATGCATTTCTTCTTTATATGCAGAGTAACAACACAGTTTGGGAAAACATTGGAAAATTTATCAGAAACTATATTCTGTAGAAGTAGAAATTTGTAAATCATTTTAAGAGAAGACATTTAGCAGTAAAAAAAATACCCCCCTATAAACAGTTAAATAAGCTGAATATTATGAATTTGTGTTTGTATTAATTATATAGCTGCATTTTTCACTCCTGTCTTTGGGGTAAAAGATGTGGGTGCTCAGTTAAACGTGCTGTTATTTCATAAGTAGGCCTATAGATAGTATGGTTTCTGAACTGCAGGGTCTGTCCAAGAGTACAACATTTTATTTTCTGAAGAGCACTTTATCTGTGCTGTAATTGAAGGAGAGGATGTTTGTTCTGCTTTTTGTCCCTTCTTCTGGCTGGGGATTTCTTACTTAATGCAATTACTACTTTCATACTGAAAAATTACAAGGACATTAATTGTTGTTCACACTTAAGTATTGAATTGCCTAATCTTAAGCCTTACATTAAAAAGGAAGTAATAAATAGCATAGTGTGTGAATGACCATCTTGTCTTGAATGAGGTATTCAAACAATTTTATGGATTCTGACTGTGCATTTTTTTTCAGGGAATGGTAAACTATACATGTTTGGCAGTAACAACTGGGGCCAATTAGGACTAGGATCAAAGAACACTGTCAGCAAACCAACATGTGTTAAAGGTTTGTGTAATTTTTCTTTTTTTGTCTTTTTGAAAGGAGACCCTTGTGAAAAGGTACCTTATAAGATGCAGTTCCAAAATAACTGATTTGCCTTCTTTACTCGTCATGTGTAGCATATTACTGCACAAGCTCATAAAGGTAGCTTAAAAGGATCCCTGATTGATTTTCCATCAGTTCCAGATTCTGGGTCCTTTTGAGTCTGAAGATTACATAGAATCCTGTCTTTTTTGAGGGCTCTCATTTTATGTAATATTTGCCTTTTCTGACAAACCACATCTTCATTGTGACTGCAAAGACATCAGTCAGATGCGTGGTCTCTGCAGTGTTGTCCATGTGTTAGAAATCAGAGTTCCAACAGCATTGTGTAACCTTTGTATCACTTTTGTCTTAGCACCTTTATAAATGAAAAAATCTATCAGGAACTTTCTACAAGTATTGCTACGTTTTTAGCAAGTATAAGAAGTGCCCAAGGGGGCATGAATGTTAATATATTTGTATGAAGCAGTAAAATAAATGCCCATATTCGTTCATGTGTTGTAAAATATGTTTTCATTGCACTGTTATCTTCTTGATCTTTCCTAGCTGGTTTTGTCTTGTCAAACAACTATCCCCTTACATCAAGTCAGATCTATCCCATTAACACATTTCTTTTCACCATTAAATGTTTATCCTCATCCTTTTTGCCAGCAGATTGATCTGTTAGCTTATTGTTAAAAACAAATTATCCTGCTTCTTAAAACTCTCTTCTTCCTGATTTAGTTTATTCTACTGTCCTTTATCTGCTCCTCTGTCTATTTCACTTCAGAGGGAGAATGCAGCTACTCTCAGGTTCACATCTTCAGTCAGACATGTGAGAGATCGATTCTTACCTTGGCTTAAATGGATTGGGTTTTGTTTTTACTGTCAAATTGCAATGGAGAATAAAAGATGAAGAGGAGACAGCAATTCAAACCAGACCTGTCATCCATTGAAAAAAGTCACAAGGAGGGTACCTTTCTTCTCTTGGCAATAGGCAGCAGGAGAAATTCCTGGAGCTTTTCTCGCTAGCTTTCAGTCATCACTTGGCTTTGGGAATGGGGTTGCAAGGACACATTTCAGTTTCTGCTTGGTGCCAAATGGTTGTGGCTGCATGTTTTCTGAGAAAATACCTTGGGACTTGACTAGAAACTAATGAAATTGGTTATGAAGATTTGCCAGCAACATTGTAAATATAGCATGGCTTAGCAAATACAATTGATTAGCCAAAGTGAGAGGAAGGTTAGGGAGCACAGGCTTCTGAAGAGCTGATTAAGATCATCTCTGAAGTTGGAGGCAGAGTTTTGGGATATAAAGCAGCAAATTAAGATTGTAGGAAGAAGCCAACATTGGAAGTGTTATGGTTCCAGCCTGGTGATAGTGGTAGGTGTCAGATAGGATAGGCAGGAACCTGAGTTTGGACAATTTATGTTTGTGTCAGTGTGATAGACCAGAGACAATTCATGCTTAAGTAGATAGATTTATTTGGTGACTTGGTAAGAGGGACTTTAATCTGAATGTTACAGAGCTGATGCAAGTTGATTTGGAAGGACTGAAAAAAGGTTTGTGATAGGGATGATGGTTGTTGGCTTTGTCATAGACTAGTGCAATGGAAAAGCAATTAAAGATACATGCTATAAAAATAATGCTGTTTTAAGAGCATTGTATAGGGCACATGGACATGGCTGAGAGAAGATAAATTGTTGGCAATGATCAGTTATTGGAGAGAGGATGGAAAAGTTGGTGAGATTTTTTCCTCTGTTTCTGAAATGCCATAGGAGAAAAGGCACCTCTGTATTTTCTCTCTTTCCCACCAAAATAACTCTTGACTCCTTGTGGATACATTTCTAGTCTTTCACAGTGACCAGACTACAGAGAAATACATGCAATGGATGGTTGGTAATTGAGCTGAAATTGAGACAGAATGGTATATGCAAAAATTTCAGGCACTAGTCCACATAGGACTGTCCTTAACAGTTGAATTTAGTGATCAATAAGAGGGCAGTGCAGGGCAAAAGTCTAGCAAAAAAGGTAGCTGTGCATAATGACGAAAGATAGGGATGATAAGACAAAAGAATGGTTTGATTTTAAAAATTTAAGGTAGTGGGAAAAGTGTAAGAGGGAGTTAAGAATAATAATGAAAACTGAAGACAGCTTTAAGAATGCATTTTGTCCTGCGACATGATACATTGTTTGAGGCATATCCCATAAATGGTAAATTCTGGGGAATGTGGCATTGTGATGAAGTAGCCATTATCAAGTTAACCTGAGTGTCAGCTGTAAGATTTTAAGGTCTGTATCTGTTTTCTTGTCTTGGGGCAATTCTCATTTAGTAAGTCATATACTAGGTTCAAATGGGCAATGAATCTTGTAATCACTCTTTTGGTAAAAATACGAAAAAAATCAGAGCTCCCTTTAGAGCACAGAACATTTTGTTATTGAACCAGGTATCAGCTTGTTTATAACTTTCCCCCCCCCTTTGGCTTTAATTCATAGCTTTAAAACCAGAAAAAACAAAGCTTGCTGTTTGTGGAAGAAACCACACTTTAGTTTACACAGGTATGTAACCTATATTATGTGCATATTAAAGATAGATTTCTTCCTTTGCTTTCATACAAAATTACATTAGGAACCCCAGGAGTGTTGAGGAAGGAAAAATAAACAAAAATGGGACTAATAAAACTTGGGATTTTGATATCCAGTTCTTTGAATGCTTGATTTATTCTGAGCCAATGCATTTATAAAATAATGTTATATAGGAGTTTGCTAGCAATAGACAGATGAAAAGATTTCTTGCTGGCATTTGAGGTGTGGTTAACAATTACCAAAATTTCCTTTAAGCCCTGTAAAGGTATATTAGTATTTTTTATATATCTGTACTCAAATTTACCTTTGACAAGTAATTTATCTTTATTAGTGTGAAGTTATATGCTTGAGTAAATGTAGTAGAACTGAATGTTTTCAAGTCTTCAAATTTTGTCGCATTTTGGTTAGACAAGATAGTCTGCTATTTCAATGACAAGTTGCTTTATTAAGCTATAAATAAATAAACTGTAAATTTAAACTAAAAAATAAATTTTTAGAGAGACAGTATACAGAGAATTGATGCAAATTCTTGTCATGCTTCTAAAATTTATTTAATGGAATAGTCATCTTTTTGGTTGCAATCCTTTAGCTTGCAGTAGTGTTATAAAGAGGATTGTTTGATTATTAGGAGGTTTATATATGTGGAGGCCCTGAGCACTGTAAATAAGACTATTAGACTAAAACAGAACATTTTAATAACAGTTGAGTATGCAAGACTGCACAGGGTAAATATTAGTCACTTTTAGTGTACACACTGGCTAGATAATTTGTGGCCATTTATATAGCAAGGACCATTTATAAATTGTACGTCAGTTGCTTATCACATTTCTGTCTGGATTTGTGTTATTAATGGGCCTTATCTTTTTCATCATAGATGAACACTTTAGATGTGAAACAGTAAAATTAAAAATATAAATCTTAATTCTCTTAAGTTGAAGATATCAATCATCAGCTTTAACCTCAAGATTCTAAAACAAAATAAAGACCTAGTTAATTAAATTGAAAGTGATTTAAATATTAAAATGAGTAAAATATTTCTAATAAAAACCTAAGTAAAAATATATTTCATTCACAGTACTCAAAACTATCAAGTTATGCATCTCTTTATGTACTAATATGACTTCATTTTTTTTGCCTGTGACATCATTCACTATTTTCCTCCTGCTTTATCTTAAAATATACATAATTTGAGGAAGGAGCTTTTTCAGACTGCCAGAGCTACTAGCAGTCATTTTCTCAGAACTCTTGCAGAACTTCAAATTATATTTACTTTTTAGATCAGTCACCAGAATGGTGGGAAATGAAGTCAATCTAAGTACATACAAGGCCTTTAGAAAATTCTGATCCAAATGTGTGCAGGAAAGGCTCCTTGCTATCTACAACAGAAACTGCGAACGCCAACTTCAGGATATTTCAAGGGCAGTAGACCCCAGCTTTTCTGTAATGTTTTCCCATTGAAAATTAAATGACTTGCTCTAGTTTCTCTGACTTTTTACCACTGATGAGAATGTCTTCATTCTGTGTATTACATGTGCTTTTCTGTATGCAGAAAAAGGAAATATGTATGCTGCTGGAGGTAACAGTGAAGGTCAGTTGGGATTAGGTGACACAGAGGAAAGGACCACATTTAATTTAATTAAGTTTTTTACCAACCAGCACAAGATCAAACAGCTAGCAGCTGGATCATACACCTCAGCAGCAGTAACTGGTAAGAGCAACCGCTAATAAAATCTGTGTGTGTCCAGCCTGGTGTTCCAGGGAAACATTTATTCCAGCATTCTGTCTGCATATGTGGGTGTAGTTTCTATGCCTTCTGTCTTCTTTCCCTTGTAACCATAGTCATTTTTTGATAGCAAATTGCCTATTTCAACACAATCTGGTAAGAGGTGGCAATCTCATTAGCTTCCTGCAATTTTTGTGAACATAGACCTTTTCCATGAGCAATGGCCTGCAATGGGAGCTCAACCTATACTAGTTTAATAGGAATCCTTAAAAAGGAGAGACGGTATGAATACTCTCAAAATGGGAAAAATCTTCAGTTCATTTCCAGGGAAGTCATCTGCAAAACATGAATCTTATGAAAACTAAGTTTTTCTAATTCCACTTCTTACTGCAACTATTTTGGTCTACTCGTACAGGCTACACAGCTGTGACATTGCTGAGAGAGGCCTAACCTATGACCTATTTCTCTGATGGCAAAATTACACAGTTGCAACGTGTTGAAATCCACACAGTTATAATACTTTCAGTCATTGGATGGGTCCTTTATTACGCTATAATGTAACTTCTCAAGTTTTGCTATAAAGCAGCTATTTCTGGACACGATTAGGATGAGTTATTGAGGCTGTCATTTCAGAATGTGACAGAGAGCATAAGAGTGCATGAGAGAGCTGCTAGCCTGCTCGTTTGGTTTTTGGTTTTTTTGTGACAATTGCTAACATTCTCCTGAGATCTGTAGGTCAACTTTGAATTACTTTAGTTCCCAAGCATCTCAGTAGCATTGTAGATGGTACTTTTTTGTTCACAATTTATTTACCACCAATAAGAAATATGCAGAGAGAAGACCTCATCTCTTCTCATGTTGTTCACTACCTTTTTTGGTTTTTTTTTTTGTTTGTTTTTTACTGCTGCCATTGGTCTTTGTGTCAATAGAGTCTGGTCTTAATAAACCTGGAACAGCTATTGTGATAGTTTAAGGAAACAAAAATGAAGCTGGGCAGTGTAATCCCCTGTGAAGAGAACTGAAAGATAAGGCAAGAATAAATGGGATGTGTACCAAAGTCAGAACAGAGAATAAATTTGGAAGAATGAGGAAGTGGTGACTTGCTACTAGAAAGGAGAAGATGCCTTAAATTCACCATAATGTTTTCATACTGACCTCTGGCAACTGAATTGTCTTACACACTCAATCTTCCTCTTTTTGAAGGAATGTTTTTACATAATACTTTTCCTGTTGCTATTTATGGTCTAACATCAGTTGATGACTGAGTGTTCTGTGTCACTTTTGAAAAGCTTAAGGGATACCCTCTTACTTCAGACTGTTTTGTTGCATTGTGCTAAATACCATTTTATGTCCCTGAGATCATGACGTTTAGTAGTATCATACACAGAGTTTATGAAATACTCTTAAATGGGTAAATTACCTTTTTATTAGTTTTGGTCTTAAATCTGTTAACTATGTGTGTCTTCATTCTAGAGGATGGGCAGCTTTTTGTGTGGGGTGACAATTCAGAAGGTCAGATTGGCTTGGCTGATGAAACCTATGTCAGTGTACCTTGTGAAGTGGATGTTGGAAAACCTGTTTCCTCTGTATCCTGTGGATATTATCACTCTGCCTTGATAACAGGTAAGAGAATAGGAATAGCAGTTAGTGGAGACAAGTCAGTGGTTGTCAAATTGTTGTCTTTGTAAAGGTAGCTAAGGAGACATTCATTGCTTTTGGAACTAGATATGCCATAGCTGTTAAAAACTGCCATGTGGCAGAAAATCATCTATGTAGTTTTGTATCACATTGGAAGATTTTACCAGAGACAGGTTCTCTAAAATGTGGTCCTAATTGATTTATTTGGGAAACTTGTATGTAATGTACTATATAATTGTTTATTATTGTTGAATTAACTATAACGTGAGAAAAAATGGCAGTTAATTTTCTGCATTTGCACATTGTTGTGCAAAAGTATATTAGAAAGAATGACTATCTTATCACACTTTAATTTCATGAAAGTTATGACAAATGTTGTGGATTAATACTATGGTTTCAATAACTAACTTTTTCTTAATAATTTTTTTGTGATGATCGAGGAATCATTTTCTCTAGAAATATAAATATTGAATAGACTTACTATGTTTTGAGGAAAAATTAATCTCATTTGCTAGCAGTGCAAGATTGTTGTCAAAGTTTTATGTTATGTCTTAAATTTTAAGTTTTGAAGACAGTTAAACATGCAGTTGTCCTCGTTTAACCAGGATAGGGTTAAGTTTCCCCAGCAGTGGGGGGGAGCTCTAGCCGGGTTATTCAGATACCATGCGGACGTCACATCCTGGCAGGTCACATTTTTCCTGGCGCTGAGCGCGGTGCACTCGTGGTTTTGTACATCGTGCTTCAAACTGCTGTATTTGGTAGCTATTGTGCTCTGCTCATTGCTATCACTATTACTGTTATTGTTATTGTTGTTGTTTGTTGTGTTGCTATTGCACTGTTGTATTAAACCTTTCCTTATTTCAGTCTTGGGGCTTTGTATTTCACTCCCTTAGTGGGGGAGGGGTAGCGGCCGCGTGGTCTCAGACCCCGGCAGGGGCTAAACCACCACAGCAGTATACAGTATGAGGAGAAGCATATGCTACAGTGAGCCTGTATCTGATCACCAAACCAACCCAACTCTGTGTTGCTTTCCACCTCTCTCTTCCTGGCTCTCTGTTGCTTTCCAAAGTGATGATGCCACTCATTTTTTAATAAAGCCAGTATGGTGAATTTACCAGTTAGTGTTGATGGTATTATATATGAGCAGCCACGAATTCCTCTCAGCCATATAGATTTACATTATTAAGCTTTAGTCCCCTCAGAGTAATTAAAGATTTCAAAGGATCAATAGTTTTGATTGTAAAGCTTTTAATGGGTACCCAGAAACTATTCTATCAGATACATTTCTCAGGTTACTTGATAAGTGCTATTTTTCCATGTACGATATCTATATAGCTCTCTGAGAACATGCTGTTAACAGAATGGGGACTTCCTATGGTGGATAAATATTAATTAGGTGTAATGCTGGTAGTGTACAACTTTTATTACAGATACTCTATTACAGTAAATGAATGAAATGCCTCTGACTGATCAGGAGCTCAGCACCTGTTAGGAAATCTACAGCTTCCTGAACTCAAAATAAATGAAAAAAAAATAATAAATCCTTACTTCAAGAATATAGTAAGAAGGTGTGTATTTCTGCCTTTGAGCCAAGAGCTGCAGTGGGATGTGACAAAAGCTCTTGTTAGAAGAATGGTTGAGGACAAGTATCTAAGAGCAAGAAGAGGACAGTGTGTGCCACATGTTTTAAGGAAGTGGAAACTTTTAATGGGGGCAAATGAGAAAAAAGGATTAGGGTGGGTAAGAAAAATGGAGCCTCTTAATATATTAATAGGAAGATGAACTGGTTATCACCTGTGAAAATGGGGAGTTATTGAACCCTATACAGTTCAAACAGGCCTGGGTGTGAAATGGAAAATCTTAATTTTCAGCTATAGTATCTGTAAATCCTGCACAAATTTGGCTTCAATCTGTCTTGCTGAAACTACTGGCATGCAGATGGCCTCTTTTGTGGTGAAAGGATAATTTTTTTTTTTTTTAAATTTTCCTTTAGGCCCTTGCTGACAGTTTTATTTGACTGATACTTTAACTACCATAAAAATGTAGAGTTGGACATCCAGGTACTTTTACTGAATTGTTCTTCTGTTGCAGTAGTGTCAGTGTATATCCAGACAGTGTTTAAAAACAAAGCTTATGCATTTAATCTAATTGCACCATAGTCACACACTATTTTAGCTGTGAAGTTAGCCATTAAATTATGAATTTGGAAGTTCTGCAAGCTAAGTCTGTTTAAGTACAAATGTAGTTACCTTATTTTTCTTATAGCCTAATTAGGAAGTCAATGCACTATGCTGTTAAAAGATTTTGCTTAAAAAAAAGGTGATTATTTTATTAGGGGTTTTTTTTTGACTTATGGAAAACACTTGCCTATAGGACTTCCTAGACTAGCTCAGAACAGTGGTTCACATCCTCAATAATGTTCCTCTTAGGGGCAGAACATAGCAAACTAAATAATTATGGAGTATTTGAAATACTCGTATTACAGGGATAGGGGTTTTTTACCCCAAATTGCCAGTTAGTCATTGAATTATGCTTTGAAGTATGTCTCAAAGTTTGCCTAGCACAGGGAATCTTCCATGTATTTTTATTGTGCGGTTTTATCTTGTTACACTAGAATTTAAGTGATTAGTGTTATTTTTAATACATACTTTTGGAGGAAATATCTGGAAAAGAAAGTGTTTTTATATTTCCAGAAATTAAATTTACACTGTTCAGGTGAGTGTATAATCTGTATTAATTCCCTCAACATCAATGAAGTATACCAGAGGAACTTTTTTAGATTGTGGTTGCTGTTATCGTGGAAGGAATGGGAGAAATACTGTTAATAGAAAGATTTCTCCACCTGCAACTTATCAGTTATTAGAATACTGTAGAATTACTACATACTGACTTTTTAAGCATCAAATAATATACTGTCATTAATAATAAAACATAGGATGTAGGACTTGTTGGGCTGAACTGATGAGCATAGCACCATATGGTTCCTTTTCTTAATATATTACGGTTGACATAAGCTGTATACTGGCTAAGCAAACTGTTAAGATCACAGGCATATCTGGGTTAAAACTAAAAGGTGGTTAATAAGGACACTGGAATACATAATATGGTCACAGAGTGCCCTCTCCAGGGCAGGATGTTCATTAATAAGAGACTATTGAGAAGAAAAGTGAAGTATGGATTCCACCTTTTTTTTTTTTTTTAATAACTAATGTTAGTTCTTTGAAACAGCTGGTTTTAAAAAGATTTTTTTAGTAGATATTTGTCTTTAAGGTGTTTAACTACTATAAAGCCAAGTGCAATGTCAGTGAAAAGTAGAGTGGAATCCTGACACAAACCTTTAGTAGATAAAAGCATGTTTTATGGAAATTATACAGCATTCAATCATCTGAATTTGTACTTCAGTTCTACAACCCTCCCCTCACTCCCGAAGTTTTTCTTATCTACTGGATTTGTCTGAAGATTTGTCACCTTTCTTACTTCTGCTTTTTAGAACACCTTCTTATTTTTGCTTTTTATAATGCCTTCTTTGCAGATGATAATTCAACTACTAAGCATGTCAGTCACCTCTATTCTACTCTACCATGTACGTGTGGGCCCTGCTGACACCAAAAGTAGTTGTAGAATAGAAGAACAGAATATATTCTGAATTATTTTTAATAAAAAACACTTCTGAAATTTAGACTAGGCACAAGCATAGGCAATGGCTGGCTCATTTCCATATGCAAATTAGGAAGCTGCTCTGGTTACTCACTTCCTCTTTGAAAGATGATTGTTTGCTCTGTTTTGCTCTCACTTTGCATCCCTCCCCTCTCACTGAAGAGGTGACAGTGTTTCAGAAAGCATTATGCTTGGCAAGCATATTATAGCTCATTTGTCCACTGGAGGAGATGGAGAGCAGGAAAAGCCGATGTATCTAACCACTACTCTGGTGTCCTCAGCAGAATTGGATTTGCGGAGCCAGAAAGGAATTGAATATATTAGACCTCTCTGGTGTTTCCTCTGCCTGAACTGTTACTGTAAGCAAAGTCAAGATAGATTCTCACTGAGAAGATGTCTTTTCATAGAGAGCTTTGTAGGTTCCTTGAATTCCTTTTTTTAATGTACTTTGTCATTGTTTTTAAGGACCAGTTTTAATATATCACAGAAACATGGTGGGATGTCTCCCATGACTGGAGTGCGCCAATTCATGGCTACAAGCTCTTTAGGAGGGATAGAGAAGGAAGGAGAGGCGGTGGGGTGGTGCTGTATGGGGACTGTTATGATTGCTTTGAGCACAAGTATAGTGAAGACAGGGTGGAGTGTCTTTGTATTAGAATTAGGGCGAAGGCCAACAGGGCAGTAGGAGTCTACTATAGGCCACCCAACCAAGACAGAGAGATGGATGAAATGTTCTATAGGAACTTAGGAGAAATCTCATGATCACTTGCCCTTGTTCTTGTGGGAGACTTTAACTTCCCAGACATCTGCTGGAAATACAACACAGCAGAGTGGGACCAGGCCCAGAGATTCTTGGAATGTGTGGAAGATAATTTCCTGACACAGCTGGTGAGTGAACTGACCAGAGAAGGTGCCCTGCTGGATCTCCTCTTTGTGAACAGAGAAAGACTGGTGGACGATGTGGTGGTTGGAGGCCGACTTGGGCACAGCGATCATGAAATAATAGAGTTCTCTGTTCTTAGAGAGGGGGCAGCAGAACTGCATCTGGGACATCCAAAGGGCTGACTTTGACTTGTTTGGGCACCTGCTTGACAGAATCCCTTGGGAGACGGTCCTGAAGGGTATAGGGGTCCAGGAAGGCTGGACACCCTTTAAGAAGGAATCCTTAATGGCACAGGAGCAGGCTGTCCCCGGGTGCTGTAAGAGAAGCTGGTGGCAGAGAAGGCCACCCTGGCTAAACAGGGAGCTGTGGCTGCAATTCAGGGAGAAAAGGAGAGTTTACAGCCTTTGGAAGAAGGGGCTAGCCACTCACAATGTTTCAAAGACACTCTGAGGCTATGCAGGGTGGAAATCAGGAGCTCTAAAGCCCAAATAGAAATGAATCTGGCTTCAGCAGTCAAGGATAACAAGAAATGTTTCCATAAGTACGTCAACAGCAAAAGAAAGACCAGGGAGAGCCTCCATCCCCTGCTAGACACAGGAGGAAACATGGCAACAAGTGATGAGGAAAAGGCTGAGGTGCTTAATGCCTGCTTCGCCTCAGTCTTTAATAACAAGACCAGTTGTACTGAGGGAATCCAGCCTCCTCAGCCAGAAGACAGAGACTGGGAGAACGACCCTCCCACAATCCAGGAGGAGATAGTCAGTGACCTGCTGCATCACATAGACACACACAAGTCTATGGCACTGGACGGGATACACCCGAGGGTGCTGAAGGAGCTGGCTGGGGTGCTCGCCAAGCCGCTTTCCAGCATTTACCAGCAGTCCTGGGTGACTGGGGAGGTCTCAACAGATTGGAAATCAGCCAGTGTGATGCCCATATATAAGAAGGGTCGGAAGGATGATCCGGGAAATTACAGGCCTGTCAACTTGATGTTGGTGCCCGGGAAGCTGGTGGAGCAGCTCATCCTGAGGACCATCATACAACACGTGCGGGACAACCAGATGATCAGGCCCAGTCAGCGTGGGTTTATGAAAAGCAGGTCCTGCTTGACAAACCTGATCTCCATCTACAACAGGGCGACCTGCTTATTGGATGAGGGAAAAGCTGTGGATGTTGTCTACCTTGACATTAGTAAGGCCTTTGACACCATTTCCCACAGCATTCTCCTGGTGAAACTGGCTGATCGTGGCTTGGATGGGCACACGCTTCACTGAGTAAAAAACTGGCTGGATGGCCGGGCCCAAAGAGTTGTGGTGAACGGAGTTAAATCCGGTTGGCGGCCGGTCACGAGTGGTGTCCCCCAGGGCTTGGTTATGGGGCCACTCCTGTTTAACATCTTTGATGATCTAGAGGAGGGGATCGAGTGCACCCTCAGTAAGTTTGCAGATGACACCAAGTTGGGTGGGAGTGTTGATCTGCTCGAGGGTAGGGAGGCTCTGCAGAGAGACCTGGACAGGCTGGAACGATGGGCTAAGGCCAACTGTAGGAGTTTCAATAAGGCCAAATGCCGGGTGCTGCACTTGGGCCACAACAACCCCCAGCAGCGCTACAGGCTTGGGGAGGAGTGGCTGGAGAGCTGCCAGTCAGAGAGGGACCTGGGGGTGTTGATTGACAGCCGGCTGAACATGAGCCAGCAGTGTGGCCAGGTGGCCAAGAAGACCAATGGTATCCTGGCTTGTACCAGAAATAGCGTGGCCAGCAGGGACAGGGAAGTGATCTTACCCCTGTACTCGGCACTGGTGAGGCCGCACCTCGATTCCTGTGTTCACTTTTGGGCCCTCACTACAAAAAGGACATTGAATTACTCGAGCGTGTCCAGAGAAGGGCAGCGAAGCTGGTGAAGGGTCTGGAGCACATGTCGTACGAGGAGTGGCTGAGGGAACTGGGGTTGTTTAGTCTGGAGAAGAGGAGGCTGAGGGGAGACCTCATCACCCTCTACAACCACCTGAAAGGAGGTTGCAGATAGCTGGGGATGAGTCTCTTTAACCAAGTAATGAGTGATAAGACAAGAGGGAATGGCCTCAAGTTGCGCCAGGGAAGGTTTAGACTGGATATTAGGAAGTATTTCTTTACAGAACGGGTTGTTAGGCGTTGGAATGGGCTGCCCAGGGAGGTGGTGGAGTCCCCATCCCTGGAGGTGTTTAAGAGTCGGGTTGACATAGCGCTTAGGGATATGGTGTATTTGAGTATGGTCAGTGTTAGGTTAGTGGTTGGACTGAAGGATCTTCAAGGTCTTTTCCAACCTAGATGATTCTGTGATTCTGTAAAGATCATCCATTACACAAACACTTCCATGCTCAGAATTCCAGTGTTTGAGGTGGTTTCAACCAATTTGGCCAATTTAGACTTGAATAAATCCTTTTTTATTCATTCATTCAAGGGATCATAGAGTGATCCATTTCTTTTGTTTACTGCAGTTATTTGCCACCAGCCAGGTCTCATATCTTCTCTCATCTGCAGAATGCGCATTTGCCTTTGAGGGGCAAAGATAGTTTTCCATTTGCTTGAGATAGTTTTCCATTCGCTTGCCCATTTCCTTGACATGCTCCTGTAACCCAAAGTTTAGTGATACAGAAAATGTGCCACACTAGGGAAAGTTCAATACATGACACTATGGCTCTCATAAGAGCAGAAAGCGAAATAACCAGGTTCCATTGTCAACAGAATGTCCTTAAAATGCAGATGTACTGCACACATACTGTACTAAAAAGTTATCTGGGTTTGACTGGATTCTTTTTATGCTTGATAGCTATTCTTTATAGTTTTTAGGCTACTATTTGCCTTAAAGGAATGTGTAATGTATTCAAAAATTGCTTTAATAAATGGTTTTATCTTTGTTAGCTGGATTATTAAGTTGAAAAACTGTAATAAACTTGATTAGTTTGGGAAGTCAAAGGAAACTTGGCCATTTGAATCTCTAATCCTATTAATTAGATCATGATTGGATTAATATTTGCAGTGCAGTAGTGTTTAAAAAGAAGTACTGGTCTCTTCAGAGAGAACTGCATAAGTAAACTCCCAAGAGGTTTTGGTGGTTTATCAGCTTGCTTCTAGAAATATATGGCAGATAAAAGAGTATTAAAACAATACTTACCTTCCAAAAAATACAGGGTTCTTTTTGTTGTTGTTTTTTTTTCTTTATTTTAATTTAGAATCCCTAATAAAATCTTTTTGTCAATGGAATATTTTGATTACAGAAAACCTCACATTGCAGTTGATTTTTTTGTTGTTGTTAATTGGGCTACTGTTTTAGAGTAGAAAATTGCTGCTACTGCAAATAACTGCGAAGTATCAGCCTGTTCAGAGTATTTCTGCATGTAGGTATAAGAATAAAGATCAGAATTAAAACAGAAAATCAAACTAAACAGAGAAGCCTAAACACAGTCCATAGTTTAGAAATGAAATGAAATATACTTTTCTTCAGCTGAGATCATTTGCCATTTCTTAAAAACCAGACAGATTGAATGACTTCAAAACACCTCTTAGAAAAGAAGTGTGGAAGAGTGCAACAAAGGTATTTCTATACAGATACATGCAGGTAAATGAAATGTTTTAATATTATTGGGGTAGTTTGTGTGTTCAGGAAGGAAAATGTCAGAATGATAGAAAAAATAAGGACTCCCCATATAAGAGAGGAGGGTTGCACCTCTGAAGCTGATAGTTGGGAAATACAGCTGCTATCCTGTTTCATTGTATTGCTGAAGAGAATGTAGCTCTGTGAATAGATTGTGGGTGGCTGCTCTTAATAGCCTGAGCCCTCTTAAACCCTGCAGGAAGCTTGACATTCAGTAAGATTGTATTATTGTCATTCCCTGATTGCCCGTCTGTGCAGTTATAGCATTCAGTAAAAATAAGAAGTCTAGCTGCTAGCCTTAGTGGCCCAGGAGCATGGTACTTGAAGAATTTTTGTCGTTGAGAGAGGCAGAAGTGATCTTGGAAAATGTAGAAACCATATAAAATAGTCTGGGGTTTCTTTGACTAAGGCAGAGGATAAATTTCCTTGGTCTTGTAAGCTTTACAAATAAATATTGTGCCATCAAAGTTAGATTCTAAATCTTTGGTGGAAGTGCTGGGTTGCAACTTTATGTTGAGTCTTAGGACCCATTTTCCATTTAAAGCAGGAATTTGGCTTTTATGAAAAAAAGTCCTTCTTAACAGTTTTTGCTCTTTGAGTATGTCATCCTTTTTGTTTCAGAATTTTTAAGTTAATTGATAAATGTATGCATTTAAATTCATTTGAAGCTGAGGTCTATTAAAAAATGCATAACCTCTTTTTTTTTTTTTGTCCTGAATGAACTTTACCATAAAGTAAAGTCATACTTCAGATTCTCCCTGTAGTTAAAATTCATTGAAAACCTCTTCTCAGGCTTCCTTTGAAGAAAATAGATCATCATTTAGACTTTTTGCTTATTGTGGACTGTCAATACCAAAGGTAACATACATCACAGATCAGCATGACTGCTCCAGAATTACTTCATCTGAGAGGGTGGGAGGAGCACTGCTTTATTAAAAGGCACAGTAGTTTAACGGTTTTCAGAATGAATCAGCCCTTCTGATGGAGGGTCCTGGCAAAAGCAGTCTGTGCTGCTCTGTTCTGCATCCACTGCAGTAGTCACTCTTTAGCACGAAGTAATCAAGAGTCAAGTGCCACAAAGGGAAAAGAAATATATATAGATTGCTGGCAAAAGAGTTTTCCAGGAACAACATTTTGAATCTAGTTTATCTATTGGATTTACCAGATAACTTAAATGAAGATGTATTAGTAACTAGTTGTCCCATAGTTACACAAAATGAAAATGTGGTTTTGCAACCTGAAATTCTTGCTCATTTTTTATTCATGCAAAAGGAAATATTAAATGAGTGTATTGCCAGAGTAAAGCTCAGGAAAATTCAGTAAAAAATGACACATTTCTTACTGACTCCAGTTTTGACTTTCTCATCATCAGAATTAAAAATTCAAAAAGATAAAATTCCTTTCCTGTTTTGGCTTGGTATGGGGTTTGTTACTATGTTGATTATGTAACTGTAGCTATCACTTCGAAATTCCTTTAGCAGGCAGCTGCAACAATAGTTTTAAAATTTCTTTATCTTGGACTAGCTCCATGTGAGAGTTTTGTTTATCCTTGTGCTTTGTTACATCCAACTGGGATTTAAAAAACCCCTTTTTCTTACCTAGTAGCGTAGGATGATTTTTTTGTTAAGTAATTTCAAATTCGTATTGTGGGCCACAATTTGCTATGAGGACACTACTCCATAAATAATCTTTTTCAGGAGTGGAGAACACTCAGCTATTAACTTGAAGCTTTCATGGCAGTAAGGAAATGTTTTCTACCTAAACCTCACTCTGAATTATTAGAATGGTTGGGGCCCCTTAGCATGGAAAATCAGAAATGTAGATGTAGATAAATTGTAAATAAAGATGTAGATAAATGTAAAATGTAGATAAATGTAAAAGATATAGATAAATGTAGATAAATTGTAAATATAGCAATGCAAAGTACATTTTACATGTTCCATTTTTAACTATGGTAGAAAGATATACAGAATGTTGTCTTGAGTGGTAATTCAGACTTACATAGCAGTGAAAAAGCAACGGGAGTGATTGGAAAAGATAAAACAAATGAAACTTGACAGTAAAATGAATTCAAAGGGATTGAACAGTTTTTGAACTGGATTCCTAAAAAGTCTGGGTGAATGAGAAGGGTCTTCTTATATGATTATCTAGCAGACCAGAAAGAAGTTACAGGGAGAGATCTGTAAAGACCTCTCAGTATTTTCTTGAACTTAATTCTGGTGGAGTTATTGTTTATGGAACCACTGCTGTATCCCTGTTGTATAGCTCTTTTCTTGCTGTCTAGTCCACACAGTTTCATTGCATTTACTCTACTTTTTTCCTATTTTCTCTGTATCTTAGAAGAAGAAAGTGTGGATTTTCCATCAAAATTCCATGCAAAACGATTTTCTGTTTTAATTGAGATTCTTGCAAGCAACTTCAGTTGACGTAAATATAGATTATAGAGGGAATTATATCCTCTCAAAAGCAGGACGTATATGGGTTTGTTTTTTCCTTGGTTAGATTCCTTGCAGGCTAAATATTGCAGTTCTTATCTTGGAGGGGGCTAAAATTTAGCCCCTTATTGTCCCATCAAAGCAGACTGGTTTGCACAACTGTTTGGACATTATACAAATGTGTTCAATTATCCCGTAATGTTCATACACTTTTCTATTTTACTAATTTGTGTCTGCAGCAGTCTTGACAACCCATCCTTGCTTCTGAGTGCATGCTGGAAGTCCTGTTCTATTCTGTATTTTCACAGGAGATGGTGAGCTCTATACTTTTGGAGAACCTGAGAATGGGAAACTGGGATTATTGCCTGAACAGCTGAAGAACAATAGAGTCCCACAGCCTGTACTGGGAATTATGGAAAAGGTTAATAAGGTTGCTTGTGGTGGAGAACACACAGTGGTGCTGACAGGTATGCAATTTAACTGGATTTTTTTACAGCCCTATAACTTAATCAGTAAAGTCAATTTGCTTTAAAGAATTTACATCCCACTGAAATGTAAGATGCTGTAGTGATCCTAACTGGAAGACCATTGTACATCAAGGAGGTGGAAATCCACATAACAGTTAACCTAAGTGCAGGTCTGTGCTGTGCTGCATATATAGTTTGACATTCAGGCCTGTGCTGCACATATCCCTTGGCTACAGGATAAATTTAGCTAATTTTAACAGAGGAGCTTACAGGCAGATCCTACTTGGTATCACTGGTTACACCACTTGCATGTCCTTGCCTTTATCTAAAACTCCAGCAGCAAGTTCCCACATGAATGTTCTTTTTATTTGACAGTAATAGAGTTGTTTTGCTTGTAAGAAAATCCTATAAGAGCTCAAATGACCAAAATGGGGTAACCTTCCATGGGTGTAATATGTGTAGGCTGCTGTGCCTGGCTGGAGACCTATTCAATTCCACACAGCTCAGGATTCCCAGCATCTGAAGGAATATAAGATTGTTGATATTATCTTCTTTTTCTTTATAGTCTTACCTCCAATAAATAGCATTTTAAGAGATACTTTGCAGAGTCTGAGTACTTTCCTTACTGGAGTTGTAACAAGCCAGCACCTCCTAGTGCAACATGGATGATTGATGTTTCTTTTCTCTAAGGAGCTTGTGCTGGTGTGAGGGGGGAAAATTTTAGGGGAAAGCTTCCATTCTGTAGTAAATTTAAATGACCTTGAATATTTAGGAGGGTATTTGGGAAGTCACTTTTCAAGTAGCTGTCTGTTAATAGTGATGGTTTGGGTTGGAAGTCACTTTAAAGATCATCTAGTTCCAACCCCCCTGCCATGGGCAGGGACACCTTCCACTAGACCAGGTTGCTCAAAGCCCCGACCAACCTGGCCTTGAACACTGCCAGGGAGGGGGCATCCACAGCTTCTACAGGCAACCTGTTCCAGTGCCTCACCACCCTCACAGTGAAGAAATTCTTCCTTACATCTAATCTAAAGCTACCCTCTTTCAGTTTAAAGCCACTACCCCTTGTCCTATTTTTACAGACCCTTGTAAAAAGTCCCACTCTGGCTTTCCTGTAGGCCCCCATTAAATACTGGAAGGCTGCTATAAGGTCCCTCCGGAGCCTTCTCTTCTCCAGGCTGAACAACCCCAACTCTCTCAGCCTGTCCTCACAGGGGAGATGCTCCAGCCCCCTGATCATCTTCATGGCCTCCTCTGGACTCACTCCAACAGGTCCATGTCCTTCTGATGTTGGGAGCTCCAGAACTGAATGCAGTACTCCAGGTGGGGTCTGACAAGAGCAGAGTAGAGGACAAGAATCACCTCCCCCCACCTGCTGGTCACTCTTCTCTTGATGCAGCCCAGGATACGTTTGGCTTTCTGGCCTGCGAGTGCACATTGCTGGCTCATATTCAGTTTTATATCCACTAATACCCCCAAGTCCTTCTCCACAGGGCTGCTCTCAATCCACTCATTGCCCAGCCTGTATTTGTGCTTGGGATTGCCCCAACCCATGTGCAGGACCTTGCACTTGGCCTTGTTGAACTCCATGAGGTTCACACAGGCCCACCTCTCAAGCCTGTCCAGGTCCCCCTGGATGCCACATCCCTTCCCTCCAGCTTGTCGACTGCATCACACAGCTTGGTGTTGTCAGCGCACTTGCTGAGGGTGCACTCAGTCCCACTTTCTGTGTCACCATGAAAGATGTTAAACAGCGCCCGTCCCAATACCGACCCCTGAGAAAAGCCACTTGTCACCGCTCTCCACTTGGACATCAAGCCATTGGCTGCAACTCTGTGAGTGTGACCATCCAGCCAATTCCTTATCCACCAAGTGGTCCATCTGTCAAACCCATGTCTCTCCAATCTAGAGACAAGGATGTCATGTGGGACAGTGTCAAATGCTTTTCACAAGTCCAGGTAGATGACGTCAGTTGTTCTTCCCTTATTCACCAATGCTGTAATCCCATCCTAGAAGGCCACCAAATTCATCAGGCACGATTTGCCCTTAGTGAAGCTGTTGGCTGTCACCAATCACCTCCTTATTTTCCATGTGCCCTAGCATAGTTTCCAGGACGATCCGCTCCATGATCTTGTCAGGCACAGAGGTGAGACTGACTGGCCTGTAGTTCCCTGGGTCATCTTTTTTTCCCTTTTAGAAAATGGAGGTTATGCAAATAATGCAAACGTTTGTCTATATTTCAATGGCTTTGTCTCTCTTCTTCCACCAACATACAGTCTTACCCTGGCAGTATTCTGTCATAAAATAAACTTGTTTACCTGAAATCAGATTATCATTATTAGGAAAAAAAATACCATAAATTTGAGGCCAGAAAATGTACAAATCATAGCATTATTTTATGGGTTATAAAATGAAGTTTTGCAGAAAGTGTTTGATTATCATTACTGATTATTTTTTTAACCATAAATCTGAAGCCAACCAATAGATATTTTGTTTTAATGGTATTTCATGTGATAAAATTTCATTATAACAAATGACTGTTACAGAGATTTAGTAGGAAGATGTAGACCTGGATGACATCATTATTATAGTGAAATCTGTACAAGAGCTAGAATGAAGAGGAAAAATATAAATGCCAAAAGACAAATACAGTGAAGAAAACACCGTAGTAAGTCAGTGTCTTTATATGTAAGATTTGTTTGCCTGTGGAAATAGATCTTGTAGTAGAAGGAAAATAAGAAATTCAGTGCTGGCTTAGCTGGCAGTTGATGATCAAAGCATTGTGTGCCAGAAGATCCAGTTGAGACAAGAGAAGAGGAAAACAATATCCTGCAACAAAATACATTTTCCTAAAGATTAATAGTTGTTGTGACAAGAGTGAAAGGTCAGATAGATGCTTTCAAATGTGATTCAGTTATTATTAAATAGGTTACATCTGTGAACTTCTGCCTAAGACACTTTGAACAAGAGTAGAGGATAATGGAAATACTGTCTTAAGTGAAAGACACTTTGTCAGGAGAGTTAATATACAGAAATTTTTTTGACTCAACATTTGGGGAAAAAATTGGGGAAAGAGATAGATTTGGACACTAATCATTTAGAAATGGGTGTAGCATACATGCATTATAGGCTTTGCACCAGAAACTTAACTTGAAATCAGTACTGAAGCATATATTGCATCTTGAGATAAGTGGCTTGACCACAAATTGAGAATTCTGATGAGGGACATATCTTTAAAGAGGAGTGGAAACATTTATACTTCTTTTAAGCTAATTTTCCTAAACTAAGAAAGTAGTACAATTCTGAAGAAATTCCAAATTTCAAGTATCATCTCCCATCCAAATGGGTGCTGCTTGGCTTTAGTAACACAATACATACTGATGCGGTTTTCATCTTTTCAGGGTCTTTCCAGTTTTTCAGGGTGTCGTTTCAGTCTTAAAGAATAAGAAGTGAGTGTCTGACTATTGTAAATTCCCCTGTTTCATCTATCTCATTTAACATAGGAATAGGATAGGATAAAATGTCATATGGAGAGACTGTTGCACATCTTGGCTCATTTCTTGTCATCAGTTCTACTTAGGGTTTATCGAATCAGGAGAAAGCATAATCCAGTTATCTTACTGAGTATAAGGCAAATTTCTTCCTGACTCTCATACATAATTAGTCTATTCCAAAGAACTTCATGTGATTTCTTTTTTATGACTGTCTTATCTATTCTATTGGCAATTTTGTATGGTAAGAACCACTGTTATCTGGGTTATTAAATCAAGCTACTGTTTGGAATCTCTCCAACAAGTATCAGAGTAAATGGTAGAAAGTATATATTAAAATAATTCATTTTTTTCTCTGAAACTCCAAAATGGGAAACTCAATTTTTTTTCAAGAACAAAAAATTAAACCATTGAGAGCAATGACTTGGAAAAAAACTCTTTAAAGGTTTTAGAAATGTTGAATATGGTATTGGAAACCATCTTCTTTACAAGTCTTATTGTTACTTCTGCCTTTAATATTTGCAGTTGTTCTAGAGAATAAACAGAATCGCAGTTGAAAATTCTATCATGCAAAAACATTCTCTCGCTGTAGCAGCACAAACCTATTCATTTTGTGACAGTCTATCAGCCAGTTCAAGAAGATCATAGCCTCATCCCAGATGACTTCTCTCAGAAACTAAAAAAAAAAGATGCATCCACTACCCACAATGCTTGCAAATGCTTTCTACTGAAAATGAAAGCTGTTGGTATCGTCACTTTCAAACGAAATATGAGAGAGCAGCAATCTCAATTTGCATACTTTTTCAGTTAAGCTTTTTAAAAGGTAGAATAATAATAATTTGTGAATCTAGAAATTGGAGAGGAAGAAACAGATGATTGGGAGTGGCCTTAATATCTTCCAGTTTTTTTTCAGATGATCACAAATCCTCTGGAAATAATCCTGTCTATAAAAGGATATATTGCCTCCTTTTATTCTCTGAAAGGAGGGAAAGCAAAGATGTCTCTTCAAAGGAAAAAGTGAAGCAGTCCTTCGAGAATAGATTGTTTGACACAACAATACAGCACATTAGTGTGTTAGTATGTAAAATGTTGGGTTTTTCATCTTCTGTCTCAAAGTCTTTTAAAAAGAAAAGAAAGTGAAGATACCCTTTTGAAAGAGGATGAAAAGGATGAAAAGTATCTACCTTTTCATGACAGAACTGACTGTTCAAACCATATAGGCTTATCTAGATTTTTCAAGCCATTCTTAAGTCTGTATACTATTTATACTGAAATCCCCAAATCCAATTACTAGCTCTGGTAAAACAGTATTGTGTTGACAGACGATTTTTACAGTAATATTTTTAAGCATAAGCTGTTTAAAAATAAAGCTATTGTAAGAGTGAATAGCCCACTAATAACCTACTAATAGTAGTACTAGTGTAGTAGTAGTAGTAATAATAATAACATTCAAGGGGAATGAATCTATGTGGAGAGATATAAGCACACCTGTCTGTTTCCATTTTTCTTCCATGGATTTTTAACTTTGTCTGTAGTGTTAAATACATAGCAAGGAATGCATGAATCTTAAAAACACTCTTGGAGCTCACTCAGTTCTTTCAGCAAATAGCATGTGTTTAAAAAAATCTGAAAGCTATATAGATTTTTGCCTAGGACTATTGTATTTATAGTGACAATGGTCATAGAGATTAAAGAACTGTAACATACTCCAGAAGATGCCTGCAAAGGTGGATGATACACAGTTGCAGGGAAATATCCCTGTTCTTCCAAAAAAAAAAAGTGTAGGAAGTAAAGGAGAAGCAGTCACAGCACTCAAGTGCTGAAAGTCACTTGGTACAGTAAAGCCATTGGCTTCTGCGTAAGCTCTGAAACCATTTCTCTTCATCCTTCAAGGACCCTTCTCATGGGCTGCTGCTGTGGATGCAGCATTTCCTTCCTCGAGGCCAAGACAGGACTTGTGTTCTGTTTCTTGTGGGTGCTGTTAATATGGCTGAGCCTTTCTTATGATTCACTGATGCACTGGAGGCAGTGCTGCTTCCCTCGTGCTGCTCTGGCCATATGTCTTTCCTCTCCCTTTGTACCACTCTGGTGCTGCCTTGGCCATTCTACAGGAGAACTGTATCAGCAAAACCCCCAAAACCTGGCTTACTGAGCTGAGCTGGCTCACCACATAGCCAGGTGGGCAGCAGAGACAGTGCTAGTGGGGACTGAAGAGAGAGAATGGGGGAACAAGATCTGTCCTTTTGCTGGCAATATGTTTTATTTGTCTCATCCAACCATATCCTTACTGGGACTGACGACACCGTTTTGACACCGTTTCCCACAACATTCTCCTGGCAAAACTGGCTGATCGTGGCTTGGATGGGCACACGCTTTGCTGGTAAAAAACTGACTGGATGGCCGGGCCCAGAGAGTTGTGGTGAACGGAGTTAAATCCGGTTGGCGGCCGGTCACGAGTGGTGTCCCCCAGGGCTCGGTTATGGGGCCACTCCTGTTTAACATCTTTATTGATGATCTAGAGGAGGGGATCGAGTGCACCCTCAGTAAGTTTGCAGATGACACCAAGTTGGGTGGGAGTGTTGATCTGCTCGAGGGTAGGGAGGCTCTGCAGAGAGACCTGGACAGGCTGGAGCGATGGGCTAAGGCCAACTGTAGGAGTTTCAATAAGGCCAAATGCCGGGTGCTGCACTTGGGCCACAACAACCCCCAGCAGCGCTACGGGCTTGGGGAGGAGTGGCTGGAGAGCTGCCAGTCAGAGAGGGACCTGGGGATGTTGATTGACAGCCGGCTGAACATGAGCCAGCAGCGTGGCCAGGTGGCCAAGAAGACCAATGGTATCCTGGCTTGTACCAGAAATAGCGTGGCCAGCAGGGACAGGGAAGTGATCTTACCCCTGTACTTGGCACTGGTGAGGCCGCACCTCAATTACTGTGATCAGTTTTGGGCCCCTCACTACAAAAAGGACATTGAATTACTCGAGCGTGTCCAGAGAAGGGCAGCGAAGCTGGTGAAGGGTCTGGAGCACAGGTCTTATGAGGAGTGGTTGAGGGAACTGGGGTTGTTTAGTCTGGAGAAGAGGAGGCTGAGGGGAGACCTCATCGCCCTCTACAACTACCTGAAAGGAGGTTGCAGAGAGCTGGGGATGAGCCTCTTTAACCAAGTAATGAGTGATAAGACAAGAGGGAATGGCCTCAAGTTGCACCAGGGAAGGTTTAGACTGAATATTAGGAAGTATTTCTTTACAGAACGGGTTGTTAGGCGTTGGAATGGGCTGCCCAGGGAGGTGGTGGAGTCCCCATCCCTGGAGGTGTTTAAGAGTAGGGTCGACTTAGTGCTGAGGGATATGGTGTAGTTGGAAACTGCCAATGCTAGGTTAATGGTTGGACTAGATGATCTTCAAGGTCCTTTCCAACCTAGATGATTCTGTGATTCTGTGACAGTAAGAAGAGGGTGACAGTGGGGCCATATCCCCTTTTGGATTCATGCTGTAGGCAAGTTCATTTACAAATTCAAGTTCAGACTGATGAAATGGACCTCTGTCATTTTATTACTAAGTCTGTGAGGTTGCTTTGCCATAGACTTATCTTTCCATGTATTTATAAAGACAGATTGGAGGAGATATCTTGCTTCTGCTAAATGAGATTATTACTGAGGTTTGGCCTCACTTCTGCACCAGAACGGTGAATCATTTAAGAAGGGTACAAGGTTTTTGCCTTCCTGTGCCTTGATAATTGACTAATAAGCAAATTTAGGAGGAGCAAAATTTAGGTGCCCCTGGTCTATATAGGCAGTGGAAGAAATAATTCTTCTTATAAAGGCACTCTAACCTGGTTTTGGATTGGCCCGTTCTCCTCATTATCCATAGAAACAGAGGAAAAGAAGTAGTTTCCTATATTTTTAAGGTTCACATTTGAGAATATCTCCGTCCCTCAATGCAAAAGGCATTGCATGTTTCAAGCTAGGATTAAAGAGACTGTGAAAAAAGTCCAACTTCACTCAAAATAATTATGTTAATCAGATAATGGCATATAATTTGAAAGTTAACAAGATCTGCCAGTTTCCAAAGAAATGTTAAGACAAATGCAGTGCTTCTAAACAGAATTTATTGAATCAGCCATCCTGAGAAAGTCATTTACTAAAATAGGGATGAGACTCTGGTTCCCTTAGAGAAAGCTCCTGTCTTTCAGGTGTAGTTTCTTGATTCTTACACAGAAAGTCTAAATGTTACAGAAAATTTCTTATTTTTACTTTTTAAAGAGCCTGCGAACATGTTGCTTTCATCTACTGCAATTTCCAGCAGAGGGAGCTTTACTATTACATTTAGTAAGAAAAACAGCTTTACTCAATATTTTTCATCTACAATTTGAAAAAGTATGAGACCATTGTGGTTTTTTTATGGTGTGAATTCATGACATCTTAATACGGAAAAATTTAAAAGGGACAGAAAGGGCAAACCCTTTCCTAGAAAGAACATTTCCATATGTAGTGTTACAGTACTTCATCATGGTTCCTTTGAAATCAGAAAGTTCAGCATAAGTTAGTAGGTGTACTATGGTAGTAACATGGAATCTGGTCTCTTCTTTCTCTTTCACTGACAGTAGTGGAGGATTAGTTTGAAGAAATGGTAACATAATTTCTTTTTCATATTTCTCCAGTTTGTGGCTGCTCTGAGAATTCGGTCACACAGTGTAAACTACTTTTGTGGCACTGAAACTTGCTTTGCTATTCCAGTTGCCTTGTTTCCTTGACACAAAGAAGTGCTCAAAAAGCAAAGATTCTTTGTGGATTGTTGTTCCACACATTCTGGCATGGGTGCCTATTCCTCTCTTACTTTTGAAGGTGGTGAGATTTTTGACCTGATGGTGTTGTCCCACAAGCGGAGTCATTTACCCAGTGTACAATATGCCAGTATACACACAGAGCAGAGGTATTTTATTTCATGTTTGCGCAAAGATGGGTTCTAGGCAGTAATTCCACAAAGCCAGCACACCGCACACAGGCAAACGACATATTTATACACTTCAAACTGCATGAATAAATGTTTGTTGTAATGACCAGTGGTTAGTTTCTTATCACTTTGTCCCTCATTGATTAATAACATGTCTTGTCTCGATTTAATACAGAGTCTTTTTATTATTCTGCACAAACTCAAAGGGTGAGGGGGAGCAGGTCTTTTTGGTCTTAATTTGAGTGGTGGTTACGATCTCCTTCTGCTGTCTTTACGTTTCCCCCAGTTACCATAGATTTTTGCTGACTTTATGCTGCTTTGGCAATTACTCAACTTTCAGCACCTTCTGGGCAGGATGTTCCCCTGTTATCAATCTTTTAGTGTCTCTTCAAGGGCATAGTCATTAGTAAGGCTTGCATTGTTCATACAAAGTAATCAGACTTACATAGTAAATCCATGACTCCCTGTCCTCCTTAGATTTAAATGCAATATATCTAATTCTAACTTAAATAGTGTCAGTATAATTTAGGCACTTACCAAACATACGTTTTTATACAGGTAACATTCTCATCTGTGCAGCAGGGGTAGGCATGCTGTGTACCATGTTCTTAACAAAGATTTAACAATATATTACTTCCAAGCATCAGGTTTCTTTGCTTGATTTAGAATATTTTTTGTCCTTCTCAATCTTTCCCAGATTTTCATAACAATTTTTCAAGTATTTTAAGTAGTACTTTTCTAGCTTTTCCTTTGTTGGCTACATGCAGAAGTAAAAGGGTCAGGGCATAAAATTCTAGGAAAACTCCTTTTCCCAAAAAACCTTAGTCTTTGAATTTCCCTTTTCAAGCATGACCTCATCAAGATTTCCAAGCTTCACAGTCTTCCCCTGTTGTGATGGAGTGCCAGGGATGGACACACCAAGAATCTTTATTGCTTTGGATAAACTCTTACTCTTTTTCCTGGCACAGCCAGTCCATTAAATGGACAAAATATAAATGTGGAAAGATGATTATTCTGTCACGAGATAAGACAATTTTAGTGTTCTCTGTATTTAATGCAGGGCTGATTTGGTAGCTGAACAGAATATTGATACCTATTCTGTTATTGTTTCAGTCTCTTCTTACACACAAATTAGTACTGGTTTAAAGAGGTCTAGTCTATTAAGTTTAGGGTTATGTAGGTAACCAGAAATTAAGATGAGACTATTGTACTTGGAAATGCACATATATGTAAACGTGGTCTTGAATTAATTGCAGTATATAAACTCCCATAAATTTTTTGTTAGCTGATATTTTGTGTACACGGGATCAGTGAATTATTTTGCAGTTATGTTAGAAAATATACTGCATATTGAACCATTCAAAATTTTTTTCTGTATATATTTTAGTGCTTCATTTCCTGTTTCTTATTTTGTTGTATTTTGTTATTGGTAAATGTAATTGATTAGTTGATACATTTTTTAACTGATAAAACATTGCTTTTTTGATGCTGATGTCATTTGATTTCCATTTGGCTAATAGAAAGCAGGTTATAATATATATATATCTCTCAGCATATTTGTGGTTAACTTTGCCTGTACATTTTCAGAGACAGATGTATATACTTTTGGACTTGGACAATATGGGCAGCTGGGACACGGTACTTTTATTTTTGAAACTTCAGTACCGAAGTCTGTGAAACACCTGAGAAGGCATAAAATATGTAACATTACATGTGGGGAAAATCATACTGCTGTCATAGCAGGTATGTAAGTGAAAAATTCTGAAATGTACTTCCAGCGATTCTCTCTGATACTGTAAAATCTTTCTTTATAAAATGAGCAATAGAAGAAGACATATGCAAACTTACTAGTTCTAAAGGCTGTGAGCTAGTGAGAAAGCCAGATTCAGTATTAGGAATTTATGATTCTCAGCCATGCCATGCATAGCTCTCCCAGTATCTCCTAGGGAATTATAACCTCATAATTGTGCCTTGCTAACAAGTATTCTTGTTTAGAAGCCTTTTTTTTCCTATACAATTTCAATCTTATTATTTTATTGTTGTTTTTTTTTTTAAACAAATTGTCTAGACTAACTCTCATCTCAGACTACTTTGCCTGAAAATGTACATATTTTTTGATCATAGTCATCTGTTGAAAATCTAAAAATAATTGTTCAGGTTTTGCTTTTGGAAGAGAAATATTCCTTACTTGCATGGCCTGTTACTTTGTAATGGTTTTGTCCTGGTTTTGTATTGAATCTTTGTTATTAATAACATCCTTTTCTTTCCACATACAGAGAATGGCCTCATGTTTACTTTTGGAGATGGGCGACATGGCAAGTTAGGCCTTGGAGAAGAGAATTTTACAAATCAGTTTGATCCCGCTCTGTGTTATAATTTCTTGAGGTTCACAGTCCTTTTGGTAAAACTTTTGTTCATGCTTCACAGACATCAAAATATTTCTTTTTTGATGAAACACATTACTAATGAGAGCTGAAATCTCATTATAGAATTATTTCTATAACATTTAGTTAGTAGACAGTACAAATTGAAAAAAAAAGGAAATTATACTTACTATACTTACTGTTCATGTAGTTTAGAATGTATTTGGCTTGGACTACACATACAGACTGCTTTTTAGGGTTGTATTTGGTAGTGTTGTGCTATAGTGTTTTGGTCTACAGAGTTGTGGTAGCCTATAATATTAAGTATTTGTTACTCTTAAGTTGTTGGCAGTAGGGGGAAACTAATATCTGTTCTGAAAACATCAGAGTGTCATCTTTTTAATTTTAATGATTATTTGTGCAGTGGGAGAGTTTTAAACCTTAAGAAAATTTGAGGAGTTGCTTTTTTGAATCCAAACAGGATGAGAAAGCAGAAATATGCTTTTCTTTTAAGGGCATTGTTTTCATCTCTTTCTTGAAGTGTTTAAGAAATAAATGTCACAGAGTTGCCAGCATCAAAAATGCAAACATGAGTCAGGATTGAGCAAAATTTGGGACAAAAGTCTGTTGATCACTTCTGTTTGTTTACTGGACTTAGAGTTTAAGAAAGTTTTATCAGAAGTGGTAAGGGTTTTAAAGTTTTTAAAACGTGAAAAATCTGATCTTTACGTAAAAATGCTTTGTTGGAGAGTGTAGGACTTGCTTTACATTTTGTGGATTTTGTGATAAAATATCTAGGTTTGTATCACTGAAGCTATTAGTATTGCCCACATTTGACTTGCATCAAAATAGTTAGCTAAAATCCCTTGAAAATCAGTGGAAATTGCTTTCTTCAGTAATTTGAAAGACCTATCGTGTGTTCTGTTCAATACAAATATATTGTGTTTAAGTAGGAAGAAATGAACATAGATCAGTAGTCATTAATAAATGTAATTAAGTACTTTTATCTTGCTAATGTCATTAGGACCTGAATTTGAAGCAATTTAATATCTCTTTTATTATGTTTTTCTTATATCTAAGTCCATAGAGATGGTCATAAGACAATTAGATCTTTGTATTGATACATGCAAATGAAATAATCAGACCTTTTTTTGGTGCTGTAGGTTGCTTGTGGTGGTTGTCACATGCTAGTTTTTGCTGCTCCAAGACCTAAAGGATCTGAACAAGTAGTCTTAGAAGATTTGTATGAGAGCCGTTTGACTGCTACTTTTTCTAAAATGAGTGGAGACTCACTACTAACAAACACCTTACAACTAACATCAGCACGAATGCGACGTCGAGAGAGGGTAAATTCAGAGCTGTTTGGAGTTGCCATACTTTTAGGAAAGCTAAAATCACAGCATATACCCAGGAAATAAATTTATCTCCTTAAAATACATGTTTAATTTTAATGTATAAAAAGAAGAATGAATATCTGCCCTGGCAACAGAATTGATCCAGGTACAAGATAGGTATTGGTCAGATTTTACTTGTTTATTTCTATGAAAAAGACTGAAATTAATTTTGTATTTTTTTAAATTCTAAAATGTAGAGCCTGTTCCTTTGCATTTTTTAAAATATCTTAGAAATATTTTTTAAAAAGAAGAAGAACCTGACTCTTTTTTTTGCTCTGAGTCCTTGAATATATTCAGGAAGTTGCTGGTTTATAAAATATAAAAGGAGAAAGTTTCACAATCAGCTTGAAATGATCCTAAGATCCTGTGGCTACTAAAAATAGCAGTTTCTTCTCCTTTATCTCCACTACACATTCCATGTCATTTCCTTGAGTGGATCTTTTCACTTACTTGTCTGAAAACTAACTCTACCATAAGACTACATTAATTTTGTAAAAACATATTTATATTGTGGATTAAATACCTCAGTGTTATTCGAGAGACCTGTATTTTCATTTTAAATAAAAATCAAAGTTCTTTTTCTCCTTTGTCTATATTTTAAGACTGCTTGAGATTTTTGTTTAGGAATGACCTGAAATATCCCACTATATACCTCTCCACTTTTTAGGACTGTAAATAATTAAAATATCAAAGAAATTTTGTTTATGCTTCGTATACAAAGTTACAACACCGTATCATCAGCTAAAAGAAAATACCACTGTTAAGTATGAGAGGCTGCTTACATTTTATTCTTCTACTCTTACTCTCAATATTTTTTTTTATTCTTCTAAAGGAAAAGTCACCAGAACAGTTTATTCAAATGGCACGAACTCTGCCTCCACTGGGAGAAAGCTTCTTAAAATCTTCACTGCCTGTGACTAGCAACACTAGCCCACTCTATTTTTCTACAAGTCTTCCTAAAGCTGAACCTATGAAGGATAGAGACCGTAAAAAAGGTGAAGTGTCCCCACATCTTGCTGCTGTTTTCTGATGATTATGTAGTTTGGCTCTCATAATTCATAAACAAATACCCGCTTTGAACATGAAAGGTTTACGTTTCAGTCTTACCTCAAGAGGGTCTGGTAGCATACAGACATGAAAGTTGAGAAATGCATACAAGAAATTGCCTCACATTGTTCGTGTTTGGAAAACATGCTTAAAGATTTAGAGGAACATTGAGTGAAAGAAAAACAACTTCTAAATTGTACCTGTGGTTCCTCAGGCCTGTAGAAATAGGACTTCACAAAAATACTGTAAGATTAGTAACCGCTTTCTCTATTTTCA
The DNA here is from genome assembly GCF_047716275.1 of Strix uralensis. Taxonomy (NCBI): domain Eukaryota; kingdom Metazoa; phylum Chordata; class Aves; order Strigiformes; family Strigidae; genus Strix; species Strix uralensis. The sequence goes on from NC_133973.1 coordinate 42,629,279, forward strand.
CAAAAAAGAAAAATAATTACAGAAAAGAAAATTATTAGGAACAATCTTAAAGACACACGAAGGCCTACAAGACACCTTGGATAAGAAAAGAGGTCTACTAATTCTTACAGGATCTTTCTTCTTCACTTGGAAATGCAAAAGTACTCTTCACTCTCTGTTATATAAGATAATAAGGATTTGCAATATTCTTGCTAATGCAGAAGCTGGGATAACAACGATACTTGATACAGTGCTGGACTTTTACAGAGATTCTCTAGAGCAGTTCTGGACTTCATCTGGGTTCCTGGGCATGTGTGATTTCCTGGGAAGAGCAATGCTGAAGAGTGTAGAATGCAGTGCTTCTGTGTAAAAGTTAGCTCAGATTTATTGGACAGTCAAATCCAATTTGAAAGGAATTAATTCAGTTAGTATTAAGTGATTATTTGTAAAGCTGCCAGCATGTCCATTAGCATTTCTGGTTCCAGGAAAACAATGCAATTAAATTTGTATTGCCTTTAGAGTCTTCTAAGGCCTAAAACCTCAGGTTTTGTGCCATGTGAAAATGGTTTTGTATCTGATGAACTTCAGGTGCACCTGAAAATGATGTAGGTACATTTTTATGATGCTGCATTGGAGTTAAACCAACTGTCTCTCTATCCATCTACAGATAATGTGCAATGTAGATAATATGACTGCAGCTAATTTAGTCTTATTGGTACACTGTTATTAAAGGGATTAACCAAAAGAAGCTTTGTCCTATGTAATATTTATCCTTTGCAAACCTGCAAAAATGGTCAGAGATCTACAGTGCACTGAGGCCAGGTTCCTGAGCTACCTCTAGTGCAATATTGATGAAAAGGAGGTGGAAGTGTTTCTGCTGTGTCTTAGGCTGGGGGAATGATAAAACTCAGGACTTCAGTCTTATGTCAGTAAAATAGAGATAATCTCTATTTTACAAGAGTCGGTGTTCTGTTTGATATCTATTGCTTGTTCCTGTGGCATTTGTTTACTTCTCCCTGTTTTACCTTGAAGAAAAGAATCATCAAAAAGATAAACCTGGGGAAGGCTCTGCAGAAGAAGATTCAGATAATGAGAATAATGACAGAAACCTTGGAAATACAACTGACATCCTAAATATGGTAATATATTCCACTAATGAATCTGTGATTTGATCATTTTTATGCCGGGGAAGAACAAAGCAGCTAAATCATGTTTCAAGTTCTGGTACAGAACTCCTGGCTAGCTCAGAAAGTCGTAAGTACTGACATACTCTTAAGTGAGCATGCCCCTCCCCATGCTTTAGCTCTGGATATCAGAAAGAAGAGGAAAAGGACAGTGGATACCACATGGTGATCTCTGTCTCTGACCTTCCTCTTCTTGATGATTTCCAAGAGAGAAGGTTGCAGGAAATGAAGCAGAGAGCTGTCTTTTCCTGTTCCAGGAAGAGCTTTTTTAGTACACAGGTGGATCATATTAAAGGGAAGACTAAAATACAGACATTTTGATTATTTGGTGATCCCCGAACATGTTCCTACATATTTCTTTTATTTAAAAAATATGTTCCCTTATCACTTGTACACCTACCCAAAACATTTTGTTCTCTTGGCAGATAGGGTATGTCCTGGCCTTAACACAGTTCACTGCAAAGACTGCTGGGTTTTGTCTTTTTTTAAACTTCAATGGAATGGAAACAAATGAGCAACTGTGGACTCAGCTCAGAATATGTTGTCAGTTATGCTGGAGGGATTGCACATTTTACAGGAATTATTACTTGTTTGTACTTAACAGTACTTAGTAATTTAACAATCTGTGCATACTATTTATTTAACAGTTATAAGACTTTTCATTTTCAAGAAAAAAAATTGTTTTCAGATGTGATGCACAACGTGGCCTTCATTCATTTACTGAAGCATTATTTATGACATATTGCACACTTTATGTGCTAGTCTTCCTTCTCCTTTTCATTTTTGTACTCATCATGAGTCAATTTTAAAATGTTTATCAGAATGAAACAGTACATTTGAAAAAAGTCTGTCAGGCAAACTTGTCAAAATACAAAAAAATGATTGCTCTTCTTGAATCTGATTGAAAATAATCTGTTACAGCATAGTTGTTTCAGTTTTTCTAAACTGTGGCAACATACTTCTTATTGACAAGTGTGACAAGAGGATGAAAAACTTTCAATATCATATTGATGATACAAATTCTTGGGAGTCAGAAACCAGAACTGTCCATTCTCACGCTGTTGAAAAAGAATATGGTGGTTAAGCATAAGCAGTTAACAGACAGCAACAGAGAACATTATCTTGTCATTTGAAGTGTATGGGAAGGGATGACAAAAATCTCACTATACTTGCCCACCTAGTAGTATTCTACATTGCCTTGCCTTTTGGTTTTTTGCTTTATGTAGAAGAGATAAAGACATTAGATTCCAATGAAAACTTCTGCTACATGTTTCTTTGAACATGTTCTTTCAAGGGTGTGGTATCAAACTGGATGTTAAGTTGAACATTGTGAGGATAAGGGCATAAGGTGTTATATTTCTAGCCACAACATCATGGTGAGTGGAAGGTGGATCTAAAATATGCTTGTGGGTTGCAAGAGAGGGCATATAGCTTTCCGTTTCTGTAGACAGTTTAGATGTTGCCATCTAAGCTGGTTACTGCTCACTCTCTTGATAAGCAATAAATGAGGGAATGGAAGTGAAATAAGTGAGTTGAGTGATCATACAGATTTGTCTCAACCTGACTGTTCAGTAATATTAAAACGTTCATATAATAACTCTGTTTAGTAGAAATGAGCTTTGATGCTGCTTTCTCTATTATATTTATTTTTTTAATAGAGATCTTATTTTTTGCAGACACATGCAATGAAATTGAATCCCAGTGACCAGTCCTTAAAATTATCACCACTCCAGAAACAAAAGGTATTGTAACTAATTATATATATATATGTATACTTATACTGATGTTTAAAAGATCTCTAATTCTTGTATTATCCTTGTACTTATTGTTTTGCTTTGAGTTTTTTAAAAAGCTAGGCAAATTTTCTAGGCCTTCTCTTGCTAATTTTCTGAATATCTATGAGGTAAAATCCTAAAAAGCTGTCTGAAGTCAGAGAGAATTTGTGCAGGCATGTAGAACTCTTCATATCCAACATAGTTTGAGATGACAGTATATAATAATTTACCAGTGTAAGGAGCAAGAGACTATTATATATAATTTGTAACTTAAGCTGATAACATACATTTCTAGTGTTTATTGATATTAAAATATTTTAATTGACTTCTGCGATACAAAGTAAGTAAAGATTTTATTTACAGATATTCACCATGGAGTATATTTAAAGGAGCAATAATAGTGGTTTTAATTATTGAATTAAAATACTTTGTATTAAGTTTCTGTTTCATTCCTAAAGTGATCCCAGCATTTCAGAATTTTGGTATATTTCATTATAATTTTTATTTTATATTTTAAAATTTTTTCTGCAGAATTTGTTAAATAACTGTAAATTTTAAAGCAGAAAGACAACAGATTTTCAAACTTACTAGAAAGAGCATTACAGTGAGTGCATCAGAAGATTTCCCAAGGGGAAAGGTGGAGGAAGGTGTAAGAGAGCCGTAGTTCACACAGCCTCATGCAATTGCGTGTTCTTTAGCTTACGGGACATGGTACTGGCTGCACAGTCCTTACTGCATTCACTTTGCTTGGATAGTGAAAAAGGTGTAGTAGTACATTTACCATCAACATAATGTTACATTCCTTTAATATGTGCACTGTAAATTCATTTCATGTAAAATACTTTACCTTTTATGCTATCTCTCAGTTCCCTCACACAAATTGTTTCTTTTCTTGTTTAGATATTTTTGTAATCTTTTTCTTTTGCTGTCATTTGTCCTTAATGCTTTCCTTCTTTCTTTTTAATTTTCTGCTTCTCATGTGGAATAGAAGAACAATAAAAATGTGAAACTGAAAAGAGATGGTAAGGGTGGGCTGAAGAACAAGGATTCTGATTTCATGAAGGAGGGGTCAAAATTAGACTCTGGCTCTTTACAAAAGCACTCTTCACTTTCAGAGTCACCAGGACAAGATTTAGGAAAAAGTAGTGCCTTTGTAGGAAAGCCTGTGGCCAATAAAAATACAATGAAAGGTAAATCTGAGCATGCACAAAGTGTTAGTACTTTTGGAAGTGGTGTTCAACAAATTACTAGGAACAAATGCAGACTAGTGAAAAGGAAAAAAGAATATGTGGAAAATACTGAATTTGTCAGAGAGGATGTAACTTACAATCTTCCCACTGAAAAACAAATTCTGACTGAAAAAACAAATTCTTCCAATAAAACGTCAAAAGTTGTCAGATCTAAGCAATCTCTTAAAATAGATGTACTTCCTTCTGCATCTAGGGATCAGCCCCAGACTGATTCATTAATTGTACAAAAATACAATCCTATTAAAAAGCAAGGAAGTCAAGAAGCAATAGAAAGTCAAAACAAAATAAGGGATGCTGTTGAAAAATCTGATAAATGTGAAAGAATATGTGTCAGACGAGAAGAAAGTAGTGAAGAGCAGAGAGGGTTTAAAAAAAAGGATCAGTTTTTGAAACAAATAGCTGTAAGTATGTCATCATCTTCAACTGAGGAAAGTAGTAATGATCTTCCAAAATATGTACTTAAGAGTAGGGAAAAAGAAGATAACTACTATGCAGGCAGAGAGGTCCAGAAGGCAGTGAAAACAGTACAAAAAGTGAAAAATTTGTACTTCGAAAAAGAAGACAGTGAAATTGAGGAGATGCAAGCTACAAACAATGAGAAAGAATATGTAGAAGAGACTGATATAAAAAGCCTGAATGAGGAAGAAACAAACTCTGAAGCTAAATCTGATGAAGACAGGCAGTTACAAATTAAGAATGAGGAAGAATCTAATCAGGAGAGTGAAGGCAGTGAAAAGTGTGAAAATGAAAAAGAAAAACTAGATGAAACAGTTGACACTGAAGGTGAACTAGGGGAGGAAGAAGAGGAGAGTGAGGCTAAAAAAGATAGAGATGAAGTTTCAGTAGAAAGAGACGAAGAGGAAGAAGATAATGAGGAAGAAAATGAAAGAGAGGAGTCACAGCCTGAAGGAGACAGTGAGAATGAGGGTTCAGAAGAGACTGAAGAGATTGATCAGGAAGATGGCAAAGAGCAAGAATATGAAGGTGGGTTGATGGAGGAAGAAGAAATGCTGAGTGAAGGAGAAGAGAATATGGAGGAGGAGTATGCAAAAGAGGAAGACACTGAAAAAGAAAAGGAGGGACAGGTTAAAAATGAGGGAAGATACAAGAGTGAGGAAGGAGGTGAAGACAGAGAGGGGGAGGAAGAAAAAGAGTTAGAGGCGGAAGAGGAAGGAGACGAGGAAAAAGAAAATGAAGAAGGCGAAGAAAGGGAGAACGAAAAAGACAAAGAGGGTGAAGAGGAAGAGTTAGAAGAATCATTGGCAGAGAGGGAAGAAGAAGAGGTATCCGAAGAAGAACAGGAAGAGAAAGTTACAAATAGGAGGACTAAGGAGGTGGGGGAGGATGGAGTGGAAGAAGCAGGAGAAGAGGAGGAGGATGAAGTTGAAGAGGAAAGAGAAGAGGAGGAGGAGGAGGGAGCAGAGGCAGAAGCAGAAGGGGAGGAGGGGGAAGAAAATGAAAACAAGGAAGAAGAGGGGTGGGAAAATGAAGAAGTGGAAGGGGAAGAAGAGGAAGATGAAGAAGAGGGAGAAGGGGTTGAAGAAGATGAGGGAGCAGGGGAGGAAGAAGAAGTGGGAGAAGGAGTGGAAGAAGAGGAAGAAGGAGTGGAAGAAGATGAGGGAGGAGGGGAGGAAGAAGGAGAGGGAGAAGAGGGAGTTGAAGAAGATGAGGCAGAAGAGGGAGTGGAAGAGGAAGAGGTAGAGGAGGAAAAAGAGGGAGAGGAGGAAGAGGGAGAAGAGGAAGAGGGAGGGGAGGAAGAAGACGGGGAAGAGGGAGAGGAGGAACAAGAAGGGGAAGAGGGAGAGGAGGAACAAGAAGGGGAAGAGGGAGAGGAGGAACAAGAAGGGGAAGAGGGAGAGGGGGAAGAACCAGAAGAGGAGGAAGTGGTTGTGGGAGAGGAGGAAGAAGGAGAGGAAGAGGAAAAAGCAAAAGGTAAAAGAAAAAACTATAGTAATAAGCTTCCACAAAATAAAAGCAAAACCAGGAAGCCAGAGAAGACAGAAAGTACTGCCTTACTAAACAGCTCTAGACAAAAAATGAAGTCCAAACAGCATGTAGCAAATGGTTTACATAATTCAGAACAATTTTGGAACAATGTGCTACCTCATTATTTAACACTAAAGTAGCATAGTCTACTGGAGATGCATTTTAAGGCTATTCAGGAAACTTTGGAACTATGGCAGATTGATTTTTATTACTTAAAAAAAATTTTTAATATAGTCAAAATATATTATGATGCATATACTTTAAGTGCCAATTTATTGAAAAAGACTGAAGAAAATGTTTAGATTTTGGAAGCTTCTATGAGAGAAATCATATACATTTTTGATACAGTCATTCACACAACCATCTATCACATTTGACAAATTTAAAAAAATAATTGCTGAGGAGGCAAAATGTGTTTGCCTCTTAATTAAATTATAATGTCATGCTGACAACATGAATTATACATTGTAACAGTGTAATCTTCTTTGCCTTTGAATCAGATTTCTTAAGATAATACATCAATTTTAGTTGCAGGATAGCTTGCTAGTTAATGTGCCTTATCTGAAAAGAGTGTTGGTAAATTATCAAAGATGCATATTTTTAAATTTTGGTATCACTCCGTATTCATTCTCCCTACTTTTTTTCTGTTCATATATTGGTAAAATGTTTGAGTACTCAGCGTAAATTAAAGAAAGGACAAGTTGCCAAATTTGCATAGGTTGGTAGATGGGAGGTAAATGGAAATGCAGGCCTGGGTAAATGGAGGCCTGGGCTTTTTCAAAGGCCTTAAGGTTGACTTTTTATTTTGGTGTCAGCACACAATTATGTGCAAAAAGACAAACACAAGTCTCAGAATCTGGCCTAGATTACATTAGAATCAGAATGCATCTGTTTAGGGATAGTTTTTGACTATAACATTTGATGATGATATGTAATTAAGAATTTGAAAATATTTATTGTTTATATATATTTATAATTATTTACTTGTTTATACTGTGCAATACACAAAAGATTCTATATCTGCCTACAAAAGACTACATTACATTAGTCATCTAACTAAGGTTCTCAAGGAGGGGAATATTTTGTTGCAGTGTGAAGTGTAAATATGTTTTCAGGATCAGAGCCTAAGCTTTTCCTCATTGGAGATTTGTGTTTTTCCCTCCTAAAAATCATATCTGTGATCTCCGAAAAGAGGACAGTGTAATAAACCAAAAAGCCAGATGGGATAGTAGAGAAAGTGGCATGAAAGTCTGAATTCTTTTTGGAAAAGACAAAGTATGTTAATACTTCTGGAGTTTCCTTAAAATACAGAAGCAAATCTTGCAAGTTATTTTTGTAAGGTGTTGCATTACTGTCTCAACTATTAGTGGTCAAACTGGCAAAAGAAGGGATAGGGACTCGTTGTACAGCATTATTACTTAAATACCATGCTAATGAGGGGTCTGAGAAATTTCTGTAAACAGATCTCCATATTGACATTTTCTAGAAAAATAGTTATTTAAATCCTAATTGAAAATAAAGACAGGAGAAGAAAGGAAACAGAATGAGTAAATGTTATTCAATAAAAGTGTTAATGGAATCAATACTTATGTTGAGATTATGAAACATTTTTTTAATGTTGTTTTGTAAGATACTGGCATTAAACTATCTTTGACACAGTGTCTCCAGAATTTATTTTCTAAAAAGGCTGTAGTAGATTAATAGTTTGCCAGTAGACTCTAGTCCAGTTTGACTCTTCCTACCGCAGTCACCCCTTCTTATACTGCATTTGAAGGTAAGATCACTTTCAGTCATGTGCTGTGCCTAACTATAACAGAAAATTAGTCCAGTGACTGTATTTTGTCCCTGTGAAATCTGTTTCAAGCTTTGGGATTTTCTGGAATACATTGTCTTGACATCAGCAAGTGTAAGTCTTTGGAAAAGGGTAAGTATCCTCATATTCTGATAGAGTGGAATATTTTAACAGTTAAATGCACTTCCCAAGAAAACAGCTCTCTCTAACTGTGGAGTCCTTGGTTATTTCACAGAAGTGCTGATTATCACTGAACTGCTGTGAAAATACTTACTTTTGAAACTAAGTGGAGCTAAGCTCTGTTATTTTATTTTTCTTAGGAAAGATTAGGATGTTACTGTGACTAAACTTAGAGTAATATTGAAAAGTATTTTTATAGGCCTAAACCCATGTTTCTTAGATACGACATCTACTTATCTGTGATTCTAAAATTCAGCTTTGGAAGAAAACTCTGCTGTGAAAAAAATCTGTTATTTCTTGTGAAAAATATTTGCTAGACAGAGGGGGAAAAAAGTGAGAGCACTTTGAAGCAAGTGATTCCAGTTCCACACAGGAATATCTCCACATTTACTATTTGGCTGTAGCTTTTAATCTAAATCCTTAGGCAAATGGGGACCATTTGTTGTTCCTCTCCTAACATGTGCTGATAGCATAAAGTTTCTCAGGAGAGTAAAGGAATCCAAGTTATGGGCATCTCCTCTTCTTTGTTTTGTCTGGATGAAAATTCATTGAATTGAGAACTGATTTTATATTGTTGTGTGGATCATTCCTGTGGTAGGGGAAAAGCAGAGCATTACTCCAGCACTTCTAAGGGTTTTCCACAGAATCATTACATAAATGGTACACTGTGCCAACATTTCTGGGCTTTGGGGGGACTTTGGAACTCCATTAGTGTAACGAGTGGAATTTTATTTAGTTTGACTCATACTGGTTTATAAAGTTTGGTACTTGTGGTTTTGTGGAAATTCAGTATGTCCTTGGTATTTATTATGGGATACAAAAAGATTTATATGCAGTATTTAAGCAACATGGCAGAAGTACTCCTGAACTAGTTTTTAGTAGAAAAAGTCCCTCAATAGAGAGAGAAAACAGACGATTGCTTAGACCAAAGGTCTATCTAGTCCAATATCTTTTTTCTGTCAGTGGCTACTGGTGAATGCCTGGCAAAAAATACAAGAATGGACCACACGTGTAGCGTTACTTCTCCTCTGTAATTGTTTAGTATACCAAATATATTCAGTATATTCAATAATTTGTGGTTCAGCAGATATACCTATTATGTTTAATAGCCATTTTTCTTCCATGAATTTCTTTCAATCAATTTTTAACCCGTTTGGCATCCAGTACATGCTTTGGCAGACAATTCTTATATTACTTTACACATTGTTGGAAGAACTAACTCCTTTTTTTGTCTTGAATCTGTCTTTTGGTACCTTCATTTGATGTCTCTGTATTCTTCTATTAGAAAAAAGAACATCACGAACAATCCCTCTTCGTGATTTATTCACTCATGGTTGTCACATGGAAAAACTGTTCAGCTATGTGGTTTAAATCAAATCAAGATCAAAGTGGTTTATTGATTTATTAATAACAGTTAACCAGCAATCAGCCAACTACCCATTCAAGATCAAGAGCGGCAATAAAGCAGGTAACCACTAGGCATCCATAAAATGTTAATAAGCACCTGCAAATTTCTAAGCACCCTTCTGCAGCTAATCTCAGAAGTTTTAATCCCCCTGAACGCTCTCACATACATGTTCACAGAATTACACATGCACATACTGCAGTCATGAATTACAAGCATATATTCTATTTTGGGGGAGCAGGGTGCAAGTCTGCTCTTGCCACACAGCTCCTGTTAGAGATGAGGGTGCTCTAGATTACTTTTGAATATGCTGTAGCATAGCTCTTCTGTTATGCCTGCAAAATTTCGGCAGGTAAATTTTTCCATTATATCTGAAAATATCAAATTGTTTATTCAGATAATAATTATCTCTGCATAATTGATGCTGAATAACAAAAATGTCTTTCTCCAAACTACAGAAAATGTCTGGTTTTCATTCACTGTTTTTTGTCCCAGTGTCTTATCTGGATAGATACATGATGAGCATAGATATATTCTTTAGAATGAGACCTTTAGGAATCATGCAGAAAAGGACATTCAGTTTTTGTTTCCATTGCTTTTAGGTTTTTTCCCTAGCTTTTCTTAGCATTAGCCAGCTTTTAAGATAAATTCTAGCTTACTTTATCGAAAGATGACTCTACCTTCTAGATCTTGCCTCTCAGAATAGCAAACAGTCTTTTATTTTTATTAATTGAATTTGTGGTGTGAATCTAGTCATTTAGCAAAAGTATTGTTAAATACTATAAAACAAATGAGAGTTACTAAAGGCAGAGCATCTTTTTTAATGCAATCTGAGTTTTTTCTTAGTGCATATAGGCTGTAGTTATGAACAGTGAATTCACCTGAACTTCTGTGTATTATCTTTAATTTTATACTGAGTATTATGGGAAGCAGAATCAAGCCTAGCAACAACAGGATCTTCAGACAAAAGAATGTTGTCAGATCTGTAAAAAGGAAAAAAAAGGGCAGAGTAAATGTAAAAGGGCAAATTCTCAACTCATTTCTAAATGTGCAATTCAAATAAATGACAGTGTTTAGTACTGTGATACTCTCTGAGCAACTGAGCAAATACTTTGCTTGCACAAATGGCAAATGTACAGTTTTGTCCTCAGTGAAGTTCTGAGCGTGTTCATGATCTGAAGTCACTCACTGAGCTGTAATATTTTTATACACTTTTTTTGTAATGGAGGGAGGAGAGGTTAGCTTCTGCATACTGAAAGGATTTTGGAGAGATAGCTTTGGCATCGGAAAATTGCACTGCTGAGAGCTACAGAGGCTTTATTTTTCTGTTGCCAAAAGAAGAAGCAAGTACACTTAATCGCTGTCCTTTTTAAGGATTTGTGATAGTGTCTATTGCTTCTTTGCTCGGCAACCTCATGCTATAACAATCTGAACAAATATTAATCCTGTTATCTCAAAACCCCATACTTAGTTATGAAAATATTTATTATCAGGGCCCTGAAATATCAAGTGTAAAGATATTTACCATTCTGGCTTTCATAAATGTCCCAGCACTGAAAGATCAGACATCCCTCTCTTTCTGTCTGAGGTTGGTTGCAGGGCAGTCTGCTGGAATGTCCCAGGTTCATCATTACAGATTTAGAGCTTTGTAATTTCTCATGAGTACTGCACCTTTCTTGCATTTGTGGTTTGTGTGAAATGTAAAGTATTTATGGGTTCATACTGAGAGTGAGAGAGCGAGTTAAACAAAGGTAGCTCTAAGCAGAATTTTATATTAAACAAAGCCTTTATCTGCACCTATACCTGTATGGATATAGATCACAGTAGTATTGAAGAGTAGCATTTTCCACTCCCTGTGTACCAATTGATAATATAAGAGCCTGTGCTGTTCAGCTGTGAGGTCAACAACAATGACCAATCTAATATGAGTTTGAGATTGTGAGTCACCCTGGCAGAGGCTGGTTTTCTGACAGGAAGTTTAAAATACTTACTTTCATTCTATTCAGCATCTAGCCAAGGCACAAAATGACTCTCTTAATTAGAAACCCAGCAGCAGAACTGCTCCAAAATTTAATCTCTTTTACTAGACACTTCATTGCCATCTCTGAGGAGAAGAACAAAGCAAACCTGAATGTGTCTTGTATCAAGAGTACAGAAAGAAATCAAGCCATGCTTTAAACCCAGCCTTCCAATAGCTGGGGTAGAACTTCCCCAAGTGCCAGCATGACATGGAGAACAATTGCATGGGGCATCTGGTGGGACTTGTGTTGCTGAGCTGTGTGTGCCTTGGAAAATCTACCCATACAAGATGAGAATGGGTTTAATGATTATTGATGGTTGTGCGCAGAAATCACCACTTTTACATTAGAGTATTTTGAAATGGAGGATCTCCCCTGAGACACACAGTCTTGCAGGCTGTGGAGATTTTAGCAGTGACTGTAGGGCATCTTTTTCAGGAGTGTACAGAGAACAGAGAATCTTGAAGAACCTTTCTGCATGCTGTGGTGTTATTGGTGAAAATTTGCCTTTCCCCGTATTTTTATCCAAGCATTGAATAATAATCAGCATGATTAAGGCAGAATTTCAACAAAAAGCACAGGATTTTGGAGAGACATGCAGTACTCTAAGCTATGTGGCACAATAAAAGCAGAAAGTAGTGACTGTCCTCATTCACTTACAAATAAGTGGGAGCTGCATGACAAACTCCAGACACTAGAACTTTTTTCTGTAAGAATTTGGAAAAAATGCACAAACTGGATCCAAGTGTGGGCTAATTCCCAAGTTAGTTTTTCTCTGTGTCTGTTAGCATTAAGAATTCATTTTATTCAGCATAATATCTTCCAGAGACACACTAAGTTTTTGAGATAACATCAACATATTCTGATTTGGAGTTGCTCATTATATTTCATCTGTTTTGCTTAAGTACCCAGGAGTTATTTTGGTATGCTATTTCCAAGTGACTGAATATTAAAGGGTTACTATGTAAAGTAACTCATAAGAGATTATACTTGATGTAAACAGTCTCCAACTTGTTTTATGATTCTTCACCAAACACCTAAAAAATTCTTTTTAGTTCTATAGAGGGTTTTTTTTTTCCGTTTCATCCTGGAAACTGATATTATTTATTTGTTCTTCAAAGAAAGCAAACTTTTTGGAGAAGATAACAGTTTTGTATATGAAAGATGTAGTACATCTGAGCTATTTCAGATGTTGGTTTATCTTGGGGAATAAATAATAAAAATTTGTTCTGAATTGCTGGAGAAAGAGAATATATTTAAATTGGTTCTGTAGTGAATAGTCAAAATCTAAAACCTCAGAGTACAAATACCATCTTTTTTAGAATGTCATTTTACATTAAAATTTTATACATTTTTAAGTAGTTATTTTTACTCAAACAAGAATGCAGAGATGTATGTTTCTCCAGGTACACCCACAGCAGCAAGCTGGTAAGCCACAGAATAATTACACCAAAGTCAACTGAAATCATCTTTAAGATAATGCCATAAAAAAGGACTGTCTACTACTCTGTAATAAATGTCAGTGTACTAACTCAGAATGACACCTAAAATCTTGATTAATAAATGTGATCAGATGAATTCTCTTAATGCAAAATATGTGCACTGCCAGCCTGTGACAAAACTGTGCAGATCTGTGGAAACTGGTAGGTCGCTGTGTTTGGCTTTTAGTAAATAAAATATATTGCATAGCAAAGTATTGGCAGAAAAAGACTCAGGAAAACAACAATGAAAAATGAATTTGCTCAATCAGTTTCTAACAACATTATTTACAGCTGTGCATTCACTATTTTATTCCATTTTTCTCAGAGTGACACCATCCTGTTGGAGGATGCAATTGAAGTATCACAAGTACTATTGTAATTAGTCATCACATATTCAGGGTAATCATTGTATCACTATGTGGGCATCTACTACTTCAAAACATTTTCTTCCATCATATTTACAAGAAGTCATAACTATCTTTTAAAGTTCAGTGTTTGCTTGACATGTAGCAACGGAAACTCATGGGTGACATAAAAATGATTTCCAATTGTTTCACTGTCTGCACAGTGTGCCTGAAATTATGAGTTCAGCATTGCATTAGTATTCCAGGATACTGGAATAGAAGCATTAAGGGACTCTTGTAACTATCAGGTAATCCACGTCAAGTGCTCCTGACATAGAATTGTACAATCAGGAAACCAGTATGACCTAGTGGAAGTCTAGATGTTAACCTCTAGTTGTGGTGACAGGCCTGGCTTTTTCAGCTGCATTCAGCTGTTTATCTCCATGACAGTATATAAGGAAAGCCTAGTTTGGCTGCTTGACTGCCTTACTGCCTGTAATTGAAAGAATCACCTGTTACATCTCTCATTTGAATACTCTCATTTGAGTACTTATGTCTTTGAATTTTGTCAGTCATCAAACTGGACAGCTCTTTCTTTAGTAATCATTAAAGTGAAAGATACTTCTCTAAGGTTTAGAGTAGCCAAGCTAGTAACTTTTCTATGTTAAAAGCTACAAAATAAAAGCTCAGTTCAAATTCCTGATGACAAATGGCTAGCACTATGTGGATTTTAAGATATTAAACTTTCACTGTAACTGCTAAGTAAGAAATGACAAGGTATGTATCTTAGCTTTACTTATTTACTTATGTATCTTAGTTTTGTCAGGCAGTGTTTCCAGTCACTTCACACCAGATGACATCATGACAAGATCAATATCAACAAAATGTTGCATGCCTACCCATCCATATATATATCTCCAACCCACAAAGGGTAAACAGAGCTCTTTTTTTTTTTTTTTTTCCTCTCATCTGCATGTAAAATCATGGTTAATATTGTTACTTTAAATTCTGTTTTAGTAAAATGTTAACACAGTGGATTTTCCCAGCATGGACAATTCAGGAATGACATTGATGTGCACTAGTATTTTGGAGAGCAAAATGATTGCTAGTGGAGGATGTTTGTTCCACCTGTTCTTCTTCAGTCCTGCATCAAAAAAGAAAGATGGTCTGGAGAAACATATTTTGTAGTTGTCTTTACCAGTGCTCTACAAAGGGAGCATTGTTCAGTCCCATACGACAGCATTATGCCCACTGACCAACCTCCTCAGACCTGATACCCATCCACTAAGAGTCTTCTACTTCATAGTGAAACTCCTACTAGTATGTATTCCGTTCAGTTGTTGTATAGGCACGTAAGAGAGCCATGGCATGCTTTTGGGCATCTAAAGGTAATAGGCTGGACAGGTAATGGGAGAAATTTGTTTCTTAAATGATTAAAAACTGCTAAGCAATTGCTGTTTTATAGCTGCTTGGCAGAACAACACCAAGGAAGAAGCATGTAGCTGCCTACCTCATTCATAGTTCTCTTTAATAATCTTCTCTGTGGATTTTTAACAGTTTCCAGGACAACTAGAAACAGAAATACCTTTCCTGTAAACGAGAGCTTCCCAGAACTCCATTTCCAAGTGGTACACATCATAATTACAGATTTTTCTTCATCACTGATATTTCACTAGATTTTTAAAAGATCTGCAACTAAATTTTTCTCATCAGTGGTTTTGAGATTTTCTTCCCTAGAAATATAAAATGGTGGTGGCAAACATAAAATATTTTGACTTCTTGAGGAGGCTTGGAAAGAAACCATAAGCATTTCCTTCTGAAATACTAATTATGAACAGCCCATCTGTCAGAGCTCCATAAAGTATCCAGGAAGCACCTGTGATGCACTGGTTATGTCAATATAGAGAAACCTAGTTCGCAGTTGTCATTTGAGCAAGGTCTACCATGAGACACGTCTTCAGTGAAACTTTCAGTCTTTCAGCCAGAGCATGACACCAGGTGAAACAACAGTATGGAACAGAGTAAAATTTTTTCCTCTCCTGTAGACATAAGAGCACATTTTTAGAGAGCATTCAGAAAAGAAATGTCTTTATAAACAAGAGGAGCTAAAGATGTGGACATGCCTGCAGGGCTACAATCTTCTTGGCATCATGGAGACATGGTGGGATGGCTCCTATGACTGCAGTGTTGGAATGGAAGGACAGAGTGTCCTTAAACAGGACAGGCAGGGGAGGTGAGCAGGGGGTGTCACCCTCTATGTCAGTGACCATCTGGAATGCATGGAGCTCTACCTGGGGATGGATGAGGAGCCAACCAAGAGTTTACGGGTCAGGATTAAAGGGAAGGCAGGGACAGGTGATGTTATAGTGGGGGTCTGTTACAGGCCACCAGACCAGGAAGACCAAGTGGATGAGGCCCTCTATAGACAGATAGGAGCAGCCTCATGTTCACAAGTCTTGGTCCTCATGGAGAACTTCAGCCACCCCGGTATCTGTTGGAGGGACAACATAGCAGGGCATAAGCAATCCAGGAGGTTCCTGTATTGATGATAGTTGATGGTAACTTCCTTCTCCAAGTGATAGAGGAGCCAGTGAGGAGAGGTGCTATGCTGGACCTTGTTCTCACTAACAAGGAGGGGCTGGTGGGGAGTGTGAAGTTCAAGGGCAGCCTTGGCTACAGTGACCATGAAATGGTGGAGTTCAAGATAGGACAGTGAGGAGGATGCACAGCAGGCTTGCTACCCTCGACTTCAGGAGAGCAGACTTTGGCCTCTTCAGGGATCTGCTTGGCAAAGTACCATGGGATAAAGCCCTGGAGGGAAGAGGGGCCCAAGAAAGCTGATTAATATTCAAGGATCACCTCCTCCAAGCTCAGGAGTGATGCATCCTAACAAAGGAAGTCAGGTATGACCACCAGGAGGCCTGCATGGATGAACAAGTAGCTCGTGGAGAAGCTCAAACATAAAAAGGAAGTCTACAGAGGGTGGAAGCAAGGACAGGTAGCCTAGGAGGAATACAGAGAAATTGTGCAAGCAGCCAGGGATCAGTTAGGAAGGCCAAAGCCGTGATAGAATTAAACCTGGCCAGGAACATCAAGGGCAACAAGAAAAGCTTCTACAGGTATGTTGGTGATAAAAGGAAGACTAGGGAAAATGTGGGCCCTCTCCAGAAGGAAATGGGAGACCTAGTTACCTGGGATATAGAGAAAGAAGACCTGGGGAACTACAGGCCAGTCAGTCTCACCAACAAGATCATGGAGCAGATCCTCCTGGAAGCTATTCTAGGGCACATGAAAAATAAGGAGGTGGTTGGTGACAGCCAACATGGTTTCATGAAGGGCAAATCGTGTCTGACAAATCTGGTGGCCTTCTACAATAGGGTTACAGTGTTGATGGATAAGGGAAGAGCAACTGATGTCATCTACCTGGACTCATGCAGAGCATTTGACGCTGTCCCACACGACACCCTTGTCTCTAAATTGGAGAGACATGGGTTTGACAGATGGACCACTTGGTGTATAAGGAATTGGCTGGATGGTCGCACTCAAAGAATTGCAGTCAACAGCTCGATGTCCAAGTGGATAGCAGCAATGAGTGGTGTTCCTCAGAGGTCGGTATTGGGGCCAGTGCTGTTTAACATCTTTGTTGGTGACATGGACAGTGGGATTGAGTGCACCCTCAGCAAGTCTGCCAATAACACCAACCTGTGGCTGGAGGGAAGGGAGATGCCATCCAGAGGGACCTTGACAGGCTTGAGAGGTGGGCCTGTGTGAACCTCATGGAGTTCAACAAGGCCAAGTGCAAGGTCCTGAACATGGGTCAGGGCAATCCTCAGCACAAATACAGGCTGGGCACTGAGTGGATTGAGAGCAGCCCTGTGGAGAAGGACTTGGGGGTGTTAGTGGATTTAAAACTGACTATGAGCCAGCAATGTGCACTCGTAGCCCAGAAAGTCAACCGTACCCTGGGTAGCATCAAGAGAAGTATGGCCAGCAGGTCGAGGGATGTGATTCTTGCCCTCTACTCCTCTTTCATGAGACACCACCTGCAGTGCTGTGTCCAGCTCTGGGGCCCCCAGCATAAGAAGGACATGGACCTGCTCGAGTGGGTCCAGAGGAAGCCACGAAGATGATCAGGAGGCTGGAGCATCTCCCCTGTGAGGACAGGCTGAGAGAGTTGGGGTGGTTCAGTCTGGAGAAGAGAAGGCTCCAGGGAGACCTTATAGCAGCCTTCCAGTACTTAAAGGGGGCTACAGGAAAGATGGGGAGGGACTCTTTGTCAGGGACTGTAGTGATAGGACAAGGGGTAACAGCTTTAAACTGAAAGAGGGTAGATTTAGATTAGATGTAAGGAAGAAATTCTTTACTGTGAGGGTGGTGTGGCAGAGATTGCCCAGAGAAGCTGTGGCTGCCCCCTCCCTGGAAGTGTTCAAGGCCAGGTTGGACGGGGCTTTGAGCAATCTGGTCTAGTGGAAGGTGTCCTGCCTGTGGCAGGGGCTTGGAACTAGATGATCTTTAAGGTCCTTTCCAACCCAAACCATTTTATGATTCTTTGATTTATTCTGTATTAATCTGCCCAAAGAAAAGCCAACTGCAGCCATTTTAGCAGAAGACAGTTATACCCCCTGAGGCAATACTTTTGCAAAACCGTAAGCAGGTAAGATCATTTGTCCCTTAAAGCTTGGATACAGCAAATTTATTCTTAAGAATGACTTGTTATGAAGTTCTATGTTTACAGGAAAATCAGTGTTAATGCATGCCAAAAGTTATGCAAAGCAGTTATACAAAGTCTGTTTAGTCTGTTAAGTCTGCAAGGTCATCTTTTCAGGACTGATGTTCCACTGTACTGATATATTATACTAGAGGTACAAAATGTTTAAGGTTGTTTCATAGTACTGACCACTTTTTTGTCCTTGAAGAAACTGGAACCTCAAGCTTAAATGAAAACTGTTTCAAATATTTTACTTTTATGTTCTTTACTACTTTTGACTTTCTGTTTGTGACCTTGGCCAAGTCAGCTTCTCAACTTCAAGTCAGAGGTGAAACTACTGAAGTTACTCTTAACAGCATTATCTCTCTGTGAATAGGGAATTTAAAGTGGAATAAGAAAATAAACCTCCTAAAGCAGGATGAAAGGGAATAATGCAGAGATTATACATACATACATTATATATACATACATAGATTATATATACATACATATAACAATAACATAACAATATGTACATATATATAATACATCTATATATTTGCTTTAATTAGTAGCCTCAAATTCTTCAGAGATTGTTTTTGATGGCCAGATGATTCATCTTTTAAACTAAAAAGAGTATCTGTAGTATGACATTCTCATCTCTCCTTCACTACCATTGGTGAAAACTCTCCAAAACATGCCTATAAATGAACAAGTAGAAGTGACAGTAGTAAAACTGTGTTATCAGAGTTATTATTCAAAACGGGTTATTTTGGAAGTTGAACAGATAGGGTGACAGAGACACCTGTGGCAAGCTGGAAATACAGTAAATGTAAACGTGGTCAGTCTGGGAAGCTGTTCAGTTAACAATAGTAGGTGTCTTCTTCGGGGTGAAATGAGTGTCTCTCAGCTCCACTGATTTTTTTGATGAGGAGCATTGCTCAGTTGCCTAAACAAACACATCTAGTGTGATTTTAGGTGTTGTGGGGTGTCCTGCATGGCTGTGAGTTGGGGTCCAGAATGATGCACATCTCCATAAGCCCAATGTAAGGATGTCTCAGATTCCTAGGATGTCTGAGTGGCACTTAACCAAAGGAATTCCACCAAAGATTTCTGATAACTACAATGGCAGCTTAGATTCTATCTCCTTTGTAGACTCCTGCATTTAGATGTCTTTGTTTAGGCTAATAGGAAACATTTTCTTTACAATAGAATCCAAACCTGATACGTAAGTTCGCTGTAAGCAGAACCTGTGGAGCAGTACAGGTAGAAGTTCAGCCATTATGCAGGTGTAAAAGATCAGTGATTTTGTATGCATAGGAGTTGTACATAAGTCTTGTAAGTTCTATAAGGCTACCGTGGGATCTTGGTGTACAGTTTCTGAAATGCTATAACTGTGTTGATATGGATGACATCACACTGATTATGCTCTGCTTTTTTTTTCAAGTATGCTAAATATGAGTCCACCTGATTCTGCTTACCAGGATAGAGAAATTCTAGAATGCTGACAGTAATTTTGTACTTTGATAAAATTTTATTCTTAGAATAATGCTATTCTAAGTCCCACTGATCAATGATAGCTCTATGAAGAAGCAGAAAGATGTCTTTTTTAATGATATTCTATGACAACTTTCCTAGCCATTTGGAGCATTTAGTGCTGATGAGATATTCACCAGATTTACGGGGAAAAAAAAAAAAAAAAGTGTTCTTCCTTGCTATCTTTTTTAATTTAGCACTAGACTGTGCTTCTAGGAATTATTTATAAACAGCAAGTTCTGGTTTTCTTGGTTACTTTCCGTAGATTTAGCTGCTAGCTTAATGAGAATTAGAGTGCTGTTCCTCATTAGACACCTTATTATCTGTGCAGGAGGAATGGTTTTGAAAGGAAACAAGCTTTGCATTTCTTAAACTATGTTTTGAATATTTAGATGAGGAGGAAAACAGTTGTCAGTGGATAGAAAGCTGGAGATCAAGTGTGCCTGGAGATGAGGCTAGAAGTATAGCTCATTTCTGAGATTGGATTATGTAATTGAAAAGGTAAGAATTGGAAGAAGAGCTTTTATCATATCAGTTTGACTTTGGGACTGATTTTCAAGTGACTATGTCATGACTCTTTACTATGTAATTAGGAGAAGTTCCTCTCTGAGAACTCACATCCTAACTGCTTTTATTGCCCACACTATATGGATCATAGGTATTTTTGTTGTAACTACTTAACCAGTATCTCCATATCAGCAGAGCTAGAGATACTTACATGTGCTTATAAAGTGGGGTAAAAATTTTCAGTAGTTCCAAGCTGGACTAGAATCATAGACTGGTTTGGGTTGGAAGGGACCTTAAAGATCATCTAGTTCCAACCCCCCTGCCATGGGCAGGGACACCTTCCACTAGACCAGGTTGCTCAAAGCCCCGTCCAACCTGGCCTTGAACACTTCCAGGGAGGGGGCAGCCACAGCTTCTCTGGGCAACCTGTTCCAGTGCTGCACCACCCTCTCAATAAAGCATTTCTTCCTTACATCTAATCTAAATCTATCCTCTTTCAGTTTAAAGCTGTTACCCCTTGTCCTATCACTACAGTCCCTGATAAAGAGTCCCTCCCCATCTTTCCTGTAGCCCCCTTTAAATACTGGAAGGCTGCTATAAGGCCTCCCTGGAGCCTTCTCTTCTCCAGACTGAACCACCCCAACTCTCTCAGCCTGTCCTCACAGGGGAGATGCTCCAGCCCCCTGATCATCTTCATGGCCTCCTCTGGACCTGCTCAGGCAGGTCCTCTGGAAACCTGAGTGTCAGTATTTTATCCAGTGGAGGGTTTTTACATTTTTCACAAAGACAAAATCCTGTGCATATGTTATCTCTATAAACACTTCTATATTAAATATTGCAGTGTACCCATAGTGGTACCATTCACGTCTACAGATAAACTCTGCCAGTGATAAATAACACCACTTCCAATGGAGTTTAGATGAAAACATTTTCAGTTTTTATTGTTCATTGTTCCTCGGATATAATGATAGGTAAGAAGCAACCTTTTCTCAGCTCCTAGAAATGTGGCATAATTATTAGTTCTTGCTTTCCATCATAGATGCTGGAGTGTATTATAGAAGAGTCAAGTTTGTAAAGAGTTTGTCATGTTTAGCTTCATAATCAATCTTCTCACTAAACCAAAAATATTTTTTTTTCAAAAAAAGATCACACCCTTGTGAAACCTGCTGTCATTTTCCTCCTACCTGTTTACCTGTTGGAAATGCCAGGAGACAGGATTCTTACAGTGGTTTTGCTTGTTCTCAGAAGACTTTCCACTGTGTGGAGCCCCCAGGAAATGACAGTGGGATCGCCACTGGGAATCTTCAGGCACTGCAGCCGGGAACCTGCACAATAAGTGCCAGGGCACACGACCAGGTGGTAATATGAAATGGTACACTCTACCCTAAATGGTATTGTGTGTGCTGGCACTGCTGCTCAGTCTACTTGCTGTGCAAGAAGAAATGAATGGTTATCAAACCTTGGAACAGACTGTTCAGGGAAGTGGTTTAAATACCTCCCTGGAGTTATTTATAAGACATGTAGTTGTGGCACTTAGGGACATGGTTTAGTGGTGGACTTGGCAGTGTAGGTTAATGGTTGGGCTCTATGATCTTAAAGGTCTTTTCCAACCTAAATGATTCTATGATCTCACCAAAATATTTTGCACTTGATTTTCTTTCGTTAGAGTTGAAACAGATTGCCTTTTTCACTGTTTGCAGTGAAATACAGAGACAAATTGGAAAGCTGACTGGAAGAAGCCTCAGTTAAGGAAATACGGGAAGGTGTCTGTTAGTAGAAGGTCTTTTCCCCAGTAAGGTGAGCTGCATCTGGATGAATGCATCTGTTGCAGAATGCCAGTTGTTTGGATCATGGCTGTGCTATGCTACAAAAGGGACTTTCTACCAATGGCACTGGTGATTTCTGCTTTTATTTCATTCCTAACTTTTCTGGAGCTGGAATATGTAGCTGGCAATATAATGCACTACCGGGGTACCTTCAGTTTCTGAGGTGCTCTCTGTAGTGTCAGTGTATGGTTAATGTGTAGCCTGATCGCATACAGGATTAATCTTTGCTACTAGCCCATTTCACAGCAGTTCTCAGAATGTGGTGTGTGATGCACAGGTGCGAGGCACTGTGGAGAACTCCCATTAACTCTGCTGCACATGCTGGTATGCACAGTGAGGCTTTTTATCCAAAGTTTTAAAATTTGGTCTGTGAAGTTGCAAAGGGCACCAGACAAGCCTGTGGACAATGGGGCAAAAGAGAACAATGAAAGTGGTATAAGCTAAATGTCTGTGGTATCATTGTGATTCTTAATTACAGGTGTGCACTTGTGCTTAAGGTGGCGGAAAGCTTCCAAGTAAGGTCCAAAAATACTTTGCTACACAGTTAACTCACCCAGAAGAGTACAGGCCGAGAAACAACTAACCTATTAAGCTTTTGCATGCCTCTAAATATTCTTGGCTAAGCAGCCTTGTGTTCAACCTCTAGAAACATTAGCTAATGGTCTCCTGACTAGCAAGTTACCTTCTGATGAGCATGAAGAGAGTCATTGTGGAGACAAGAAACAAAAATTAAAAAAAGTAAGAGGGAGTAAGGAAAACATTGACAAAAAATAAGAGACAGCATTTGGACCAAAGTATACAAAGGTGTTCAAAAAAAGACCCATTCCTCTACCACACTTTCAAAAGAGCATGCAGATCGTTCTCACCAGTTCCCAGCATGGCATAAGCTGGAGTGGAACAGAAGTGTTTTGTTGTTCAGATTTCTTTAACATAAAATACTGGTTCAATACCTGTATTTCAATCAGTCATAGAAGAAAATCATCAGAATGCAAACAGGTAATAGAACATCTGGATACTCTCATGCAATGATAAAGCTTCACTTGATTTGAGATCAGAAGTCCATTTTGGACTTGGTTTAGCCTCTTATATTTCTGCAATGGGAGGGAGAATTTTTCTGTTTAAAATATTGTATTTCATGCTGTTATAAATACATAAATGTCATAGTAATGGCAATCTGATTGAATAGAGTAATAAGGATATAATTGGTTCTTTTTTTTTTACACATTTTTACAAAAATAGCATTTTTACTTTTTAAAATTTATTTTATAATACCCCTGGCTATTTTATTTTACTATATTGAAGTTTTATCCCAGGCTGAAACCAACTTAAATTCAAATGATAGTGTCTATATTGAATCAGATGAATCAGAACATTGTATCTGGTATTGTTTTATTAATTTTCTTGGGCAATAGATTTTAATTATTTTTTTCAGTGTTGGTATTACTACTGCTTATGTTACTTATACATATTTCAAACATTTAAAATAAGTATTTTGTTTCCAAAACCAAATTTGTTTTCGTTGTTTTTCCATTAAGGAGACACACGTTAGCAAAACATAAGAGTCTGCTGCACTCCTAATGTTCACTGGAGGTCTGTTGTTTTTAAATCGGTTAAAATTAGCAAACCTTGAATGAGGGCTCCTGTCTTTGTCCTTACTCTATCTACTCCTTGGAACATTTTCTTCTGAGTTTTCTTATTCTTAGTCCAATTATGATGCATGATTAACTGGTGTAGGATGAGGACCATGGTATAATTGTGCAGCATGAGTTTCAAAATTATGTTTTGGCCATTTTGTCAAAGGAACAAAACTTGTCTGGAGATGAAGAGACTGATGATGATGGTGATGATGATGGTGATGATGATGATGATGATGAAGATGATGATGATGATGATGATGAAGAAACAGAAGAAGAAGGAGAAGAAAAAGAAGAAGCAGGAGGAGAAGAAGCAGGAGGAGGAGGGGAAGGAACAGAGAAAGAAGAGGAAATAGAGGAAAAATGTGAAAAGGAGAGGCATAGTAAAACAGCTGAGGGAGAGAAAAGCAGTAATAGCACAGTGGAAACTGTAGAGGTAAAAGCATTTATTCCTATTAAGTTATTTGTCTCTGAAAGAATTTGGTTCTATAACTTATATTAGTTTGAATGTATGTGTAGTTACCTTGGAAATGCAAAGCTGGTGTTATGGGTGGTTTTGGTAGAGGGAGGAACATGTATGTAGGTGTTAATAATTAAACATTTTATTTTTTAACAAGTTTGAAAGTAGAAATTTCATTGTTTTGTCTCTCTATAGACAGAAGAGACTACTCAGAAAGAGACCATCATTCAGCAGGGTAAGAATACAACTCCTAAGAAATGGACTGTTATGGACATTCTAAAACAAATAAAACATTTCAAAAGATAAAACTTTTCTAAACAATCTCTATTATAAAAATACTGAACAATACACTTATTGTCAGTAGTTGGTAAAGCAGTTCTTGAGACGTGATGAAATTTGAGAGGCAAAAAACCATTACTAATTATTAATGATTTGAAAGAAGAAATTACTTTTTCCTGTTATGTATTGGAGGAAGTCCTTTTAGCAGGATTATATCTTACTTGCTAAGAGCAGTTCTAGCTGTGCAGTGACAATGTAATGTAATTGTATTATCCCTCAAACAACTTCTTTAGGTGCCATGTTTCTTCACTTCAATAGAGAAGCTTGTCAAAAGTCCTTCCCATCTCTGTCACCAGACATTTCCTCATTACATTCACAAACAGATTATTTTAGGTGAAATGTGGTAATTACTGAACACTGTTCAGAGATGCTGAAGATGTAAATCTAGATGTTGCTTGTACTTTTGATGACAGTTTGAGTGAACTGTATATTCCTTCAGAAAAGCTGGGGAGTGTGAAGTTGAGTGACCTATATGCAAGACAAGTAAAAAATATTTTATTTTACAAATTCTTGTTCTTTTGAAAGAAAGTAATAAATGTAGGATAAAAAAGACCACTGCCTTAATACTGAAGAAGCTATGCCATTTATTTTCAATATTATAATGGAAATAGCTTGTCCAGAATGGATGCTTAAATATTTTTCCATCATACAGTGATCTGGAAGTTTTGATATTAAGTTCTAAATTTATATCATTCCTGCAGGCAGTATAGGAAAATTTAAACACAGGGACATCAACTCAGATGGAAAGTTCTTTCTTTCCCAGAATTGTTTCTATGGAATAAAATCCATGCTGAACCATAACTCCTGCCCTGCAAGTCAGCTTTTCCAAATTAGAATATCCTTTCAAAATCAGTGTGCAAGACATTGTCTTCTGTCAGTAAGAGGAAACTACGAGTGTCAAGTCAAAACATTTTCTATAATGTGACTGCCAGAAGTGTTCTGTTCTTGAAAATCGAGCATCTGGAGAATGATACAAGGACATTATATAGAGAGGTTAAAAACATAAAAATGTTCTTGTCAGGCTGGACATCAAATTGAACTGAATATTCTGATTGCTTTTTTTAAGATTCACATTTTATTTAGTGACTTCTACTTCAAAAATAATTTGAAGAACATTTTTTTCTGCTCTTAATTTGCAAGAATCAGAAGGAAGTTAATATGAAGGTTTATATTATTGTAGAGAAAGAAGGTACTGACAATCACACTGTGAACAATTCTTCAGAGAACACTGATGACCAAATAACTGGAGGAGTCGTTGAGAGGAAAAAGGTACATGGCCTGATTTTTCCTTCTAGTTTTACCAGTGACCAAGAAGGCAGTGGGCAGTTACCAAGCTGAAGAAAATACCCCAATTTACCTGATCTGCATAAACAATTAAACTGCTGAGCAACCTGTTTCTTCTGTTTAAGATTTGATTTTACTTTGTGGTAACTTAAAATTGTCCGAATAATTGCTCAATTAAAATAAGTCATAGCAGTTCTGTCAGCAGAAATGAGATAGAGTCCGTTACCACCTGTTCATGTATATCATGCCTATGAAAGACATGGTCACATCAGATTTTGGTGAGGTGAAAAAATTCAGGACTTGATTCCTATTGGATGTATTTTAAAAATATTTTTCACCATATTTCTCTCTGAAAGCAGCAGCTGACCTTGTATCTATTTCCAACATGCACTGATTTAAAGAGTATTTTTATATATATTTTTATATATATATATATATAAAAGCATGTTGAGGAGTACCTTGTATGTAATTTCTTAGATTTAGGATCCCAGGGCTTCTGCAGAGACTGGCTGCTGTGTTTCCTGTTGAACAAAGACCTTAAGCACCAGTTAACTTTGAGCCTGTGTGTAGTCTCACTGACATAAAAACACATTGTCATTAACTTTAAGGGGACTACACACATGTTTATAATGAAGCATATTAAGTATTTACTGCTCTGGGGCTTTGCAGGTCTGAGCTTATATTTTTGCCTCAGACTCTTGTTTGAAAGAAACAAAAATTTTGCACCACTTGCAGTATTTTTTACAAAATGTACAGTGTGTAATTTGACAAAATGCAATCATTTTAACTTCTCTGATTCATTTGTGCTATTTTGAAACATTTCAAATATTGCAGCAGAATGTTTTCCATTAACATTTTTTAAATAGTCATTTTGTTTTGAAAAAATGATTTATTTTACCAAGGAGAAATTTGTGACCTAAATTGACCTTGGTATACACAAAAGGTTTTGTGGGGTTTTTTAACCTTGAATTTCAGTTAACTGAAATGCCAGTTTCAGGCATACTATTTACCTGTTTTTTACTTCAGTTTTCCCTGTTTAAGTGGAAGCCACTGACAGGCCAGAAGAATGTATGTAGCAGAAAGGAAGATAGATTTGGAAAACCATTACAGAGTGGACAAGAAAAAGAAAAGGAAGATTTATCTGGTGAAGACAGTAAAGATGAAAACCAGAATCATACATTGGAGAATTCCAGGGAAACTGTGACTACCCAGAACAGAAGGATGGAATCTTCTACTTGTGTATTACTCTAACACTGTTGTAGTACATAAGAATGTGACAGTTTTAAAGCACATTGTGCAATTTTTACTTGAAAACGGTTATGACTCACTAGAGATGTTGATGGTTGCTTTTTTGATTGATTTGATTGCTGTGATTTTAAACATGCAGACCATTTTCTTGATATTTATTGGTAATTTTAATAATTGCAATCGATAATGCTTATCAGCATCTTGCTGGAGTTCTGTGGCCTTAACTGTTAGTGTTGTAAAACAAAATATATTTTTTTATGTGAAAAGTTGAATACAGACATTTCATGTTTTTTTCTAAATAATTTTATTCTGTTTCAGTCTACAGAGTAGCACTTTCAGTATGCTACTCTTGCAAAATTATAATATTTGATGTAAGATATTATTTGGTTTAACAATCTATTAACAAGGTAATAATATTGAAGTTCACATTTTAAAGAGGGTACTCAGTTACTTAGAAATACATATGCCTCTTTCTGTTTTGACTTAGAAAAGTAGCAATAAAAATTTCAAGTTAACATGCAGGCTGTTACTGAGGAAGTTACTTCAGTATGTGCCTAATTTCATATATGGCAGTAGTTCCATTGGAAACAGTACCTAAGAGTAGTGTAAGTATATACGTATCCTGCCAAACTGGGACTTAGAGAAACCTTTCATTTCTGAGATGCTGAACACCTTCACTCCTGCTGAAATCAGCATAAGCTGACGGGACTCTCTCCTGACAGAATCAGGCCCAGTAAAAACTGGGCATCCTCACTGTTGTTTCAGTTGGATTCTAATCCTATGTTCTTTGAGTATCTATACCTTAATGAGTCTCTAGTGAAGCTTTTCTTACAGGAAAATAATGCAACCAGAGTTACTATGGAATACATTGGTATGACAAACAGATCATTATGAACTAAATATTCATGTTTTTCTCAGGCAACCTGGCTTTTTTTCAGATGGAGACTGAGCGGCGGGAGTTATGAATCCCATTACTGGTATGAATGATCAGAATGTGTTTTGAATTAGTCCAAGAAGCAGACATAACAAACCCACTATTCTAATTACCAACATTCCCTCTAAATAAAATTTGATTTCTAAAAATTTAGTCCAGGTGAATAAGAAATATAACCCTTACCATGATGAATCTGATCCAGGGTCTGTGTTTGCCCCTAAACTAAAAACTAAGCATACTAAAATATGCTTAGTTTTTATGAATATACACAAGCTCTAGCATAAATATAAAATACGGAATTATTTCTGAAGTGAGTACTTTTCAGAATACTTTATAAGGGACAGATTGTAGAAAACCTAGGAAAATGTTATTTAATTTCACTGACATACAAGGACATTTTAATATGCTTTTGGCCATATTTTGCCTTTGGATTATCAGTTTTTCTAGTTTCATCATTGCTTAAGTTTTATATAACATATTTAGAAGTGTCTGGAGTTGTATTCGACCTAGAAGTTGACTCAGCTGAATGCTCTGTCCCTGTAAGTATGGCAGGTGCTCAGATTGTTTCACAGGGCCTCCTCTGTGCTACAGTAAGCATCATACTAAAAACCTAGATGCTTGGGTCACCGTTTGCCAGAGTTAATCAAGATCCTTTTGTTTCTGTTGTTTTTCTTTGGGCTACTCTTGAGTTCTGCAATGAACCTTACATGAGCTATTTTTTTCTGCCAATGTGCATTATATTTACAAATTTTCTTGCTTTCCTGAATGCACATGTGGTTTCTGTTCTACTTGGGTACTGTTGTGAATAGTAAAGAAGTGGAAAGGAAGAAATAAAGTAAATAGTGTCCTCATTAATTTAAATAAGCTTTAATTATTTTTTAAGTGGAGATCAGTCACAGAAATTGTTACCATAAGGACAATTTCTTTTTTTAAAGTGTGAACTAATTTAGTAAAAAATATTAAAGTGGGAATTACCCTTAAACCTAATGCTACAGAAGTTTATGTAATGGATTCTAAACTGATGTACACCAAAGGAGTTTCAGGGACTTGTACATTTATCTGATCCATACACTTCGCTTAAGAAGAAGCAGGAGCAAATTAATCTATTCAGATGTCTTTTGTACATGTCTTACTCGGTAATAAAAAAGATTAAACAAATAAAACAAGTTACATATACATGTGTATTAATTTAAAGGGTTTTTTTAACAAATTCACAACTCTTATGATAAAAATGTAAGGGGTTTTTATTACTGAAAGGCTTTCATCAACTGATGAGTAGCAAAACGTTGTAGAAACGTTCATAGTACATTTTCTCTGTTTTTTCTTACTTTCCCAAAGATGATGGTATCAACTTAAATCTTTATTTCTAGATTTCACTGCCCTGGAAGATTGTGCTTTAGAATTGCTGATTTTCTCAAATTTCATCATCGAACCTACCACCAGGTGGAGTTTCTGCTCTTCGAAGGTGTAACTGTCTCATCCCACCCAGCCGCTGGAGCCAAACCCTGGCCCCTGAAAAGCAGTTAAAGATACACTGTATCAGATTTTCTGATGCAAAATTCTCTGAAAACTTTATGTTTTCTGGCATATCGCTTTTGGCGTTAAAGTATTCTGGTACTTTGACATATTTATATAGTGTATTTTTAAAGTTTTACACTGTGTATTTGTAAAATATGTAAAGACAGAAAAATACAATTACTCATGTATTTCTCAGCGTATATATAGATGTGTAGTGGTCAAATTCTGATACATAAATTTAGGTATACATGTTTTGTCTAAAAAGAAGTGCTATTAGTGCATCTTGCATGCATATATACATATATGCACTAATACATATATGTGTGTGTATCTATATATACGAAGATACATGTATATATAGACATATGTATGAATGTGTGCATGTCTATCAATGATCAAACATGTGTGCCTGACCTGAAATTTCCATTTCATCCATATATTTACATATGCATGTTTACTGATTTCCAGGAAGCACATGAGAGACTTACTCAGCTACCGTTCCTATGCAAGTTTGTGGTGACTGAAGTAGAAAAGGAGAGAGCATGTTTGGACAGTATTTTATATACCCAGAGATAATAATGTATCAAACGAACTTTGTGCAACTTCTTCCTTTTTCTTCCAGGAAATAGTTGTATAATATGCAAACTACATCCAATCTTTGTCCCTGGGGAAGATTTTAAATCATGATGTTGACATGAGGGTATTTGAAGTAACTTGAATTAATATCACAATGGTAAACCACTGTAAATCCTGATAATGATGTATACACAAGCTAATCCTACAGGACTGTTGATAAACTAAGTAGGGGTTCACTTAAAATGTACTCAGGAATAAGACACTAACTTGTCCAGCTGGTGACAACTGGCTTTTGACATTAGCATTTTTGACATTTACTTAGTATATCAGAAATAATTTCTTGCACATGAAGCCCATTTTGTACTCAATTTCTGTTGAAATTGCTGGCCAGGCTCCTCACTGACCCAGAAAGGGGTGGTTCTTAAAGCAACATAGTTACGCTACCACTACCCATCCTACTATCGCTACTCTCTATACCTAATAACCCCAGGTGAAGGACTAACACTTCTCCCAGATTTATGACATGCACATAGCAGTATAGATGCTTAACACAGAAAAAAAAGTTCCAAAAATACCTAAAATATCTGAATTAGCAGTAGAAAGGAAATCTATTTGAGTTAGGTATTAAAATCCAATAATGAGCACATTTTAAAATACCCAAATGTTATATAGGAAAATGATAACCATTTACTGCATCCTTGGACTATTTTCTCTCTTTAAAATATAAACAAACTATCTCTAAATTCCCTCAGAGTGTTTTAAAGAGCTATATTATTTATACCATTCACACTCATGGGGGTTTACAACATTTTCACACCCTGGTATGTCTAAATTCCTTTAAGAACATAAATAGTATCCTGGTTAAGTGGTGAGAATTGGAGAAATTAATGCTTTGTTAGGTCTGCTTTGCTCAGTATCTCATACTGATGAGGTCTCAAACTTCACACCTATTTGCCTTACAAGACTGTGTTGGAATTACATCTTAATCACGCTATATAATTACCAGTCTCTTTTTCAGGGCTAGATAGTAATGACTCAACAAAAGCACTGCAAATTCTAAAGCTGGCTAAACTGTTGTTCTTTTATTTGTATAAAAAGAAATCTTTTGTTTTCAAGACCATTCTTATTTGATGTTGAAACAGTTTAGACACAGCTGTTTCCAGTCACACTCATCAGAAGCTGAAGAGATATTAACAGTTAGAATCTTAAGAGATGTTAACAGCTTTTAAAAAAAATAGAGAGGATTTGTTCTTCAGTATATCTATTAAATATTAAACTGTGTATCTGCTGATATACCACATACTTATGCATCAGTCAGTATCTAAAAATGCAATATTGTCTTCCCCCAAAATTTCTGGTTTGCTGGCTGCCTAAGACACTCTGTGAGTAGGACACATGCACCCTGCCAGATGGAAGGGGGAAAAGGCAACTGGTGTTCTCAAAGACTTGCTACGTATGTATACTATGTATATGCTCTGTATGTGCCTGACCCAGACTTTCATGTTGAAATATTCCATAGCAAGGTTTTTGGTAGTGGAGAAATTGAGGGAAAGTTAGTCTAGCCATCTCCTTTATGCCATTGGGGGAAGGGAGGGCATGGGGCCACCATTAACTGGGAAGACCCAAGGAGACCTCTTCAGATCACTGATCCAGAAGACACGTAAGTGCTCAGGGATGGAACACACAGAGAGTGCTGCCCTGAGGGACATCTCAGGGCGGTATATTCTTTTGTATTTTTGTCAAGGAGTGTGCCATTAAGGTTTAGGTCTGACCTACAAATGAAAATTATTAGGATATAACTTAAGATTGTTGTTTCACAAAGGAAACTATTTGATCATTATCTTTGTTACTTAAGCTTATAGAACAAGAATTTCCATTGGTTTACATCCTTCCTACGTTTTCAGCCGGCGATGCCTTCTTGTAGGCTGGCCTCTGGTGTTTCTTTCCTGTCTGTCATCTTAGGAAAACCATCTTTCTATTAGAAAACATGAATATATCACTTAAAAATGCAAAGTGAGCAAAGTCTTTCTGACAGGCATGCTATCTGCAGTGGAAATGCCTCTTGAAAATAGCACTGAGTGAAGCATTTACTCTGCATGAACTGAAGCACGTGTGCTGGCAGTGGGGTTTCACAGGCATGTGCTGACAGCAGCAGCATGGCAAGACTGAGGAACTTTGTCTGTCATTCCCCAGACAGTGCTCTACATGACACAATCCACCTGCTTCTCTCTGACCATGTCTTCTCCCAACTCTTTTTTGCCTTTTTTCTCTCAGCGCCTCCAGCTCCTCACCACAGCAGTGCCTACAGCAGAGCCTCTCTTCCTGCGCATTATCTCCGCAGGTCAGTCCCAATCTTTGCTTCCATTCCAGTCTCCCTCTCCTGGACTCTTTGTCAGAGCTTCAGAAATGTCCCAACATTAGAGCGCACCCCACCAGCCTGCAAAGCCCCCCAACAGGGACCAGCGTCCTAGCAAAGTTCATACGCAACAGGCTGACATCCAGAGGAAAAAAACTGACCTCGGGAGCTGGCAGTTGCAAGCAGCTGAACGGAGGGTCTGATAACAGCAAACACTGAGCAACAAGTAAGTATTTCTAACTGTTGCTGTCACTAAACATCATAAGAAAGTAATTCATAAACTTCAAGAATTGTCAAAATTGTACAGAAGAATTGCATTCTTTTAATTATTATTTGAGGACTGTCTCTATTTCTGCAGATGTTTACATGAGTAACTTTATGTATTAGACAATTCTCATTCAGTAAGGCTATTCACTGGGCTAAAACCACTGTAGTTTGGATTGGGCCCCCAGTTTGTCATCCTCTTATGACTAATCGAATCTTAGTTGGGGTTTCCAAAACATAATTACACACAGCTGGGTTCTAGGATTATTTTTTTTTCCTTATCATTCTTTTACTATTTGGAGGAAGAATGAAACATTCTCACACACTTTCATCCTGTACTGTTGCTTAATTTCAGTTTTCAAAGTTTTCATTTACTTTTGAACAGTCAAAAACTGAATCTTCCACAAAAAGCACGCTGATTGTTTCTTGTCTAATGCCAGTAGTGCCTGGAACTCCAAACAACCACAAGCTTAAATATTTGGAATATTTTCTAGAAAAATTGAAAGCTGAACTGTGAGGAAAAAATAACCAGGACTATGGTTTCAAATTCAATAAATGTGACATTTGTTTAATACATTCCTAGTTCCAAATGCTTTCTCCTATTAAAAGGTCCCTTCAGAAAACTATATTACAAAAATCTAATTTGTATTACAAATTCAAAAAAGTTTTTTAAAGATGCCTTGAACTTGTCCTTCAAACCCCCATCCTTCTGGTGATCTCACACAGCTGTCGTTCTAACAAAGACATAGAATAAGGGTTACATTGCACAGAGAAACTCCAGAGCCAGCTTGCATCTGAATGAATGCACACCTCAGTATTGAGATGTTTACGAGGCTAATTTCAAACACTCCAGGAAGGATACATTCACATTGCTAGTTATGCTCACCCTTGCATCTAAATTTGAGCTGTAACTTGCAGACTGTGTAAAATCTTAAATCTCTTGCCTTTCTCAGGGCAGCTAGAACTCCCAAGAGTTGGATGCTAGAGGAAAACCAGCACCCCAGGCGAGCTCATCCATCATGCAGATAGTAAGCTTTGCAGAAACCCATACAGTCGGCAGCCATGACACAGTAAAAACCAGCCTGAAAACACCCGTGGTTAAGCTGTTTGAATGGGCGGAATCGCATCTATGCAATCAGGAGCAACACAAAAGCAGTTAAAAAAACTCATTGATTACAGTGAATCAAACGGGATGTATGCCTGGACCCCACAGCAGCAGTTAACAGATTGCACCTATTACTGATGACTTAGCTTCTCACACTGAGAGGCTAACCAGACAAGGAGGATTTGTCAGCACCACCAAGTTTCTGTGTGGTGGCAATGCAGTTCTAAATGGCAAGAAAAGGCTACTCAAGAGAGAGGCTGTGACCCCCATGGTTTGGACGATGTTGGGACAGCTGATGGAGAAGCTGCAGCTGCATTAAGACGTCTGCTGGCAGCAGCTTCTTGTACAATGCTATCATATCAGTATAGACCTTATAAAGAAGAATGTCTAAATGAAGGCCAGTGTTTTGGAAATGGGCAGCTAAAAGGATGTGCAGGAAGAGAAAGCAAGAGATATCTGACCCATTAATATCTGCTTCAATTACTCCTATTGTTGCAGCACATTTGAGTGCTCAACTTTTACTAAAGCCTTGCAGTACAGAAAAGCTACAGAGATTATCACTATTTATAACAGCTTTCTAACCTTTTACTTTAATCTTTTCTATGATATCTGTGCCAATAATAATAGCCTAAAGCACTCCCTTTTCCTTATTCTTCTGCCTTCAGAGTAATGTTGGTCTTTTTAATCTCTCCTCACATGGAAATCTAATCTCTCCTTAGGCTGTTAAACTGCAGTGGCTCAGATGATACTACTGTAGGTTTTGTTACTCTTTTTTTTTTTTTTTTTTTTTAAAATCAAGGTGACCAAAACAGAATATCGAAGCCTAGCATACTCAAGCTGCATCAGCACTGGGCAGAACATGATCAGCTTGGAGAAGAGTTGGTGCTGAGGACCCAGCGCCAACCCATACCCACCAGGGTGTTTTACTCAAGAGCTCTAGCCTGGCCCCGTGGGTACAGGAGGTGCGCTCACTCCTGTGAACGTTTCAGTCTCAAGACACCAAACATAGTGGGAGGCGTAATTCAGGTACACTCCTGATCAAACGAAAACTCTGATGAGAAGAAATCATTTTGGAGAAAGCTTCCAAACACTGCACCCACCCAGATTTTTATTGTAATTACGAGCAAGATCCCATTTTTTTCTTGGGCCGCTTTGGTAGAGCCAGCCTCAAAGGTTGACAGAATTGGCACCTCTTCTTCTTCAGTTTCCAAACGAACATTTCCCCTTGAGATGACTATCCTCCCTCTGAAAACCGGTGTCCCTTAATTTTAAAGAAATATCCCTTTACTTACTAGATAGTATTTCCCTATTAGTCTGTGCTTTGCTGCAAACAGTGCAGAATGCAGGTGGGACCCTAGGAACTCCCTTGGGATCTCTCCCCCTTACCGCCCCAGCATGCAAACTGTACAGACAGCATGCTGGCTGGGGCCAGCGCTTTCCCACACCTTCAGCAGTTTATAGTGCACGACATGCTACCTCTAATGGTGGAAAGAGGAAAAAAAAAAAAAAAATATCCAAGTCTAGCTGCAGTCAAGCTGCAGGGTTGACAGATCTCACATCAAAAGTGTTGGAAGATACGATGCTCTGCCTGAAGCCCTCGCTTCTGTAGGCTAGGAGTGATGGGGGAACTTGCTTTCATCTGGAAGGCGGAAAAAAAAGCCTCATCTTTGTGGTTATGGAAGAAAGCCTGAATATGTGACCCCACAACACCCTAGCAGCTCAAAAAGTTAATGGGAAATGTGAAAACTTCAAACCTTTTTTCCTTAATCTCGTGACTTGAGGACCTGAATCATGATTTCTGAACATCTACGGCTGGCCGTCTGCAAACTGCAGAGCTACTCGAGCAGTTCACCTCGAAAACCGCCGTCCGTTTCCCTGCAGCACTGCCCGCGGCCCCGGGCTGCCTTCCGTCCGCAGCGCGGTCCCACGCCGCCGGGGGAGGGTCCGGGGGGAGCCCCGCTCTTCCTCCCCACCGCGCCCTCGCCCACAGGGAGCCCCAGCGCCAGCCCGGGGGAAGGCGGGGGGGGCGCTGCCGGGGCTGGCTCTCCCCCGGCCGGCCCGGTGCCCCGGCTGGGGTCGGGTCGGCGCAGCGGCTCGGGGCACACGGCGCCGGGGGGTCCCCACGCCTCTCGCCGGGCCGCGGCACTACCGGGCGGTTCCCGGAGGCCAGGCCGGAGGAGAGCAGCCCTCGGGGGGAAGCCGCGGGGCACACCGACGACGGGGGCAAGGCACGGGCAGCGCATCCCTCCCAGAGGCCCGAGCCCCTTCCCGCCCGCGGCCGCCGCCGGGCCCGGCTGGAGGGGAGGGGAAGGGCGGGGCGGGCGGCCTGTCCCGGCGGCGGGAGGAGGAGGAGTCTCCGGCGGCGCCCGGGAGCCCGCTCGGAGAATGTCTCCGTCCCACTCCTCCTCCTCCTCTGCCGGCCCCTTTGCCGCGCAGCCCTCAGCCGGGAAGGGCCGCCGCCGCCGCGCAGCATGGGGAGCTGCTGGCTGCGCCTCGCCGCCCTGCTCGCCCTGGGCGCCTACCCCAGCCTGCAGTACGAGGGTAGGGAAGGGGGGAAGGGGGCGGCGGGGGCCGGGGAGCCCCCCGCGGCAGGGCAGCAGCCGGGGGCGCGGCGGGGAGCGCGCGGCGGCGGAGCCGTTTCCCCCGCCGGGCAGGGGCCGCTGCTCGCCCGCCGCCGCGCCTCGGCCCGGGGCGGCGCGGGGGGCGGCGGGGGTCGGGGAGGGCCTGGCAGCCCCCTCGCTCCCCGCCCGGAGCGCTTTGTCTCGTCCGCCGTCTCGTCCTTCCCGGGGCTCGTCCCGGGGCGGCCGTCAGCTCCTGAGAAGCCGCATCCTCGGTTTAGAGTCCCGGGCTATTGGGCGCGATTAAGACTTTTATCTGTTTTGGGTTTAAACGTGCGGAGTGCAGGTTGGTGGTAGCCCATCGCATTTTCGCATGGGGTATCCCGTTTGCATCTCCATGCCGTTATCCTGGCAAACTTACAGAGAACCGAGGAAGGAGAAGACACCCACTCAAAGTTGCTTCAGTAGAACAGACTCTGTGTTGTCCATCATGGTAAAAAAGGGGGGGGGGGGGGCGGGGGGGCGAGTACATGTCTGATCTACCAGCCTTGGCTCCAGGACCTTGGCACCTACAAGTCTTTCACGAGTTTTTGTTGCCTCCGTGCGACTGTGCATGCTAAAAGCTAATCTCAGTTTTCAGTGTGAAAACCAAAATGGTGAATCTGACTGGGTTCTTATGTTTCTAGTAATTAAAAAATGTATGCTTATGGTATTTCACTCCTAATTATTTGCATTTGCTTTAGCAAAATTTGAAATAAGGTCCTCAATTTCAGGTCTGTTTCCGTGGCAAAAGGAAGTTGGCATGTCGAGCTTCCCCTTTTAAAGCAGCTGCATCTTGTCAGATTAAAGATTGCTGACTTGGTGGACTTTGCAGGCAAAGCCAGTGTAAACTGGCATGCGGTGGTGGTTTAACAGGTGTAGTCAGTGAAAACTTGTAGTCAGGATAGAGCCTTCAAAGTAAGCGGGTATTGCTTCAAATTGAGGTGCATTACTGTGGGTTACCAGCGAAGAAAGGCAATGAGCAGGTGAGAAGGGTGTCCAGCACAAGTCACAGCTGTGCGTGCAGAGAAATTCTATTTGATGGTGATACCTGGTTTTTGTATCCAGGAGCTATCCCTACCTAAGACATAGTTCTGCCCATGGAGGGGCATAAAATGAGACAATGATGGTATTTGTAAGTTGAAGTTAGCTTTTCTTATTTTTGTTGGCATGCTTCGGGTGGCTGCTTTCCAGCATGGAAGATACTGGAACACACATTTATGCTTTTTCTTTAAAAAACACTAAGGTATTGGACACATCAGTTGCTAAATCAACAAAGACAACAGAAGTTTCTGTCCTGGCATTTCTCTGAGGATTATTGTACTGCCAAACTCTCTTTATTTTCTTAGGAAGATGACTGAATGCTTTACTTTGCGGTTCATGTGAATGTTAGTCTTCAATTAGTTTGCAGAGGATGCTAATATCCTGTCCTCTTTCTTCCTAAAAGGCCAAATGTAACTTCTCCAGTCTCAAAAATCCACTTTTTGCTTGTAATCTTCAAGTTGGCTACACAGTGGCCTGCTTGTTTCAGCTTTCACTCATTTGAAAGTCCAATTTTCTTCTTGTGCTTAGTGTCAAAGACTCCAAAGAGCTTAAATCAGCAGCAGCTGTATTTGCAAACCCTAATACAAAGTTTTCATGTTCTATTTCTTTTGTTTGGTTGGTTTTTAATAGAGAAAATATGATGTTCTTTCAAATCTTTATTCTCAATATGAAATCTAGTGAAACTGTAAATAGATATTTTCTTTAATGGTACTGTGTTGGCATGTAACTGTACACAATAGGTACAGAATGCCATTAAGTAAGCTAAATTAGATTTCTTCAAAAAATCTGGATAGTATATGTGTGCATGTGGCCCTCCTGAGTACAGATTATACATGCATGTACTTAGCAAACTGTTACCAGGACACTTGATTATTTTGTAGACAAAGCCAGTCTATTTTGGATTTGTACAAAGTGCTTATTTTCAATAGTAGGTTGTTACCTAAACATCAGAAATAGCCTAATTGACTCTTGAATTCATAATTTGGTAACACTGAAGTTTTTAGTGTATAACATTTTTGCTCCATAACCCAAAGTCTGTGGTGAGCACCACACTAAATACAAATAATTTACATGCGTAAACAGAGTTCTGTGATGGATATTTGGTGGCAGGCAGTAAAAATCAAGACAGTATTCTGTCTGTGAAAATGTCATTGAATTAACTATCACCTTGGCATTAGGAAGAAGATTGAAAAATAACTTGATTAATTAAAATTCTTAAAATACTTGAAGGCATTTGTGGCAGCTGCTGTATTACCTGTAACTGTAGTTTCAAATCTTGAAAGGATGCCTGTGGTCTTTTTACATTGTTCCATTCAAAGCTCGTGATGCACAATCAACGAAATCTCTCTGATGTCACCACTCAGAGAAAAGTCTGTCTGCTCTTCAAGAACTTTTTAGAGATGCACCTTTTGGAAGTTAAAACAACCTGAAAACATTTTCCTAAGGACTAAAGAGAGAGAGAGAGAGAGGACCCTTGAGCACTTTAATGACTCTTTCTCATCAAGCAGTTCTACTCTTTCCCAGAGCTCTTCCCATCTCTTCTTTTCTGTTTTTTTGAGCTGTGAAAAACAATGTAGATCCTTACCCTGTTGGGCTCAGGCAGAGCACTGCTGACCATCCAGCAGTGCAGGGTGAGGGTAAAGCTGTAGATACATATATATATATAAACAAATGGAAATCCCTTGTTTGGTGTTTTGGGTACATGGAGATGAAATCAGGTGGCACTGCACAGTGTAAGACTGTTGTACTCGTGTCTTTACACTTTTAGTAGATGAAAGGAAAAGCTAATCTATGATAAAATTAAGGGGAAGCGGTTATACTACATTAAAAAAGAAATTGTGCATTAGAACAGGATATTGATGTGAAGGGACTGTGAACCTTGAGAGAGATGGCATTAAAATCACTTAAAAACTATGTAATATTACAGAACTATTTTCAAAACCTGTATGAGAATTAATTCAATGTAAAACAATATATACGTGTGGTATGCTTGTAAACATATGTATATATTTGGATTAAATACAAGTAGGTGGAAGTCTGTTTGGTAGTGGAAAGGGTAACTCTTGTCAAAGTTGCACTGCAGAGCAAGGGGTGCATCTGTGGGTGAGACTTGTGAGTGCTTCAGCCATTCAGAGAGGGGTGGTCCTTCCCCAATCGAGTTTATACTGTAAATAGACAAAGCATAGGAGGACAAAACTGAAAGAAGTAAATGTTTAAGGTTGCTTAGAGTCATATGGCAGGCTTTAAAAAAACCTGGCATTGCAGTTAATAACTTGGTTTCCACTCATAGCTGCTATCCATCAGACCAAGTTGCAAAATGGTCAAGAAACAGTCTCCGGGCCCCTAAGCAGCTGGTGTTCTGCATTGCCAAGGGTGAGGCCTGTTGTGTCAGCTGAGGGGGTTTTTTTGTTTTGTTTTGTTTTGGTTTTTTTTTTTGTTTTTTGTTTTGTTTTGGTTTTTTTGTTTGTTTTTTTTTCAAATAGAGCTTGCTGTCTCTCTATTAATCTTAGGTGACAGTTTGTGTAGAAGTACATACAAGATCCACTTGTGTGCTTTGTTCTGTGTGTGCTGGTCCCCTGACACTGAGGGCGCTGATAGCGAGCTTCTGGTGGATGCAGACCCGGGTGTTGTGCATGCTGGCTAAGCACAGAACAGAAAGGCAGTGGCTGCCCTCAAATCACTTGCAGTACAAGTACAAGACAAAAACCAGCACGTGAATACAAGCAGATAACTATGTCCTAAGGCACAGCTTTGTCCAAGGACTTGTGCTTTGGACAGGTTGGCTCTATCTAAATAAGCTCCAGTTAGCTGGATGGTGCTGTATGAATGAATAAGACTTCCAGCAGCAGAGAAGCCTAATAGAAATGACATTCTCAAGTGACCTCGAATCCAACAGATACATCATGTTTATATCAATCAATAATGTTAACTCCTTCCCTGACACTGCTTTCATATCTTGCCATGTGAAGTGGGCTATCTTCATGAACTGTAGTAATTCCCTACTGAAAACTTGTCACAGCTTTAAGCATTATCAAAGCACTAAGTTTCTTTCTGAGTGGTCCTTAAGTAATCAGGTCATCGCATCCTCCGTGCTGGGCCTGCTCAGACTGCTCACTCTTCAGCATCACCTGGGGCTTCTGTACGACTGAAGTCTCCAGGGTGAGAGCATATAAACAAAGAGTGAAAATAAGAAAATTTTCTGAGAGGTACTTTCTATGAGTTGCTCGGCTGTCCTTTTTTCTTGTGCTGAAATACACTTTGCCAGAAAGCACAGGCAAGCTAACTGCATGTAAGGGCTT
Organism: Strix uralensis; assembly: GCF_047716275.1. Lineage (NCBI taxonomy): Eukaryota > Metazoa > Chordata > Aves > Strigiformes > Strigidae > Strix > Strix uralensis. Next base: position 42,669,887 of record NC_133973.1, read on the forward strand.
GGGTAGTTAAGGGTAGACAAGCATTGGAGATGGTACAGGAGGCGTAACAGAACAATCAATAGCAGTTATTCCTCACACCTGCAAGTTACTGTATCCCTTTTATTGTTGGTCCACTGCAGTAGTAAATGCTAGGAGACATGATATGGGCTTTCTGAACATCTAGAGTGTATAAGTGCAGTGTTTATAAAAACTTGCACTTGAGATTGACATCAGTACAGGTAGGGCTCTTGTCTGTGAAAAGCGTGAATGAGCATATAGCTTGAAGTATCAAAAGCATGAGTTCTTAAAATACTTTGGTAATGTTGTGTTTTACTGCAGTCTCCTCTCAGACAGTTGAGACCAGTAGTTGCAAATAAAAAGGAATATTACTGAAATACAGTTTTTTTGTTTTTCTCCCACTATAGAGAGATGAATGGGATGGGTATCGATAGGGTCAAATTTATGGCTGATGAACGTACAGGGAACAAGAGTTGAATAAGCCACTGGTTTGAAAATTCAAACTCCTTACATATATGATATATAACCTTAGATGAGTTGCATAGACTTACTTGCTCTTCCTTGCTTTTCCTCATTGGAGATGCCTGTGTAAAAAGTCTGCTACTTAGATACTGCTGTCCACTGATTGACAGGAAGAATGGAGTTTGGAGATGGGCATGGACTTCAGCCCACATTGCCAGATGTCTTGGTGCACTGTTGATAAGCCTTAATTGACTGAAGGCCAGAGAGTGTGTGAGGAACACCATCTTCATGGATGTAAATGTAGACACAAATGATGAATCCTGTATTCTTGCATTTTTTGACTCTATGTTGGAATTTCTTGCAATTCAGTTACCGCAGACAGACCATGTCAGAGGGATCACTGAAATAATTGGTAAAGCACTAACTAGGTTCTCTGGTAGCTTATAAGATTTATAAAAATATACTTAAATTTTTAGATACTGATGCGATGGTCCTTTCTCTTGAGACCTGTACTATGTTGCCATATGTGAGATTAGGTAGCGTAAGGATCCCAAGGCCATCTTCACTGGGAGAAACTGTTTCCAAGGGATGGGTCCCCAGCCCACTAGTGTGATTGTTTGGAGTGGAAGGCAATGAAGAAGCAACAACACTCCTATACTTCCCTACCTTCACCCTCATCACACTACTGATCTTTTGTTTGAAAAGCATATCAGTGATCTAGTAAGTCATGAAATTGTAATGTATGGTATGTATTGTAATACATACTGTAATATAATATTGTCAATCTTTGTGTCTTTCATGGTACTTCTGTGAGCATCTGAAGTACAAATGTTTTTTCCCCAGCTGGAGTAACAAATTACATGCTTCTCTCAATACTTGGCTAATTTTTCTGCTTCTGAAATGACTGTTTGGTTTGGATTTTTTTTAGTTTGCTGTTTCAAGTTATATGTTAAAAATGATGGTGTGCTGAGGATTGTCCGTTTCACAAGGCATTCACTTAAATTTTTTTAGTGCAGTAAATGAACAACTCGGCATACAGGACATGGCTGGCTGACCAGCACTTCTCTGCCACTGTTTCTAACTATGGATTATATTTAAAGGAGCACTGTAAAAATTGTTCAAACTGAAAATTTATGCTGCAGTACCTTGAAAGCGGCTCCAAATTATAGGTTTTAACTTTAACGATTCTGATCTTTCCTGTAACTTGAAATAGCCACTTAAGAGCTCTGCCAGAGTTTGAAACTACTTCAACTTGTCATTTGGCATATCTCTACATGAAGAGAGAAAGGATTTTTGTATTTCTTGAGACTCATGGAAGTAAATTAAATTTCCCCAAATTAATACATATGGGAAGCTCAGCTTTGCCAATATCTTCCTTTGGTTTGCCTGAATAGTCTTGACAAGATTTTGTTGTGCTTGAGGAAATAAATGGTGTCTTTGCCGTGTAGATAACGCACAGAAATGCAGAAGCAGTAGTTACATGGAGAGTAAAGCTCTGTTGGGTGCAGCATCAGGATAAGAAATCCTTCCCTCAGCCACCATTATCTCAAACTAGTGTTTCTTGGCAGCTGCAGGAATTTTTCCTGAGAGAAATGTCTAAGATTACACCCCCCTCTTCAGTTCTGTGAAGATGGAGGGGGAACGCCTTTAGCATGGGAGCACTTTAAGAGCCCGCTACCAGCATGCTGAAGTGAGTCTGTCAAAATACCTTGGTGCTGGACTACTGTTAAAATGAAACTTTTCTGCTAAAAGTCTTGTTTGAGAGAAAGTGTTGCTCATGGGTTTTTGCTTGTTTCCTAAACAGCAGTTACTGGACTGCAGTTCCCTGGTTGGGCTGGCTAGCCTTCATCGCCAACTCCTGATTTTTATGTTTACTGCTATTTTTCTGCTTTCTTCTCTAGCACTTAGTAGATGCCACCTTGCAAAAGCAAGCTGTTTTGCATTCTTTTGTATCCCTCTCAACAGCATCTCTTTTTTTGGCTACTTTTGGGAGTTGTGCTTTCCCTCCAGAAAGCTTTAGACAACTGTGGCCTGTTTCTGCTGATCAGAGTGGACTCCTTGTTCTCTCCCCAGCTGTCCTGGGCTTCCTCCTACCCATCCTTGATGCCTGACTCCTGGCATGTAAGACTTCGGCCAGGATCCCTCGCCTCGATCCCTGTTTGTTCAGGTGCTAATGTGGTAGAGCCCAGGTTTGGGCTCTGGCCAGGAGTCCCGGGCATGTCTGCAGTACAGGAGAGATTTCCAAAATGGCTTTCTCCCAAACCTACTCTTGTTCCTGTTTTGCATTGCTGGAAACGTCTCCTCTTCTCTCACCTGGGTGGCAGTTTTCAACTCTTTTCTTGTGTCCTGCTTGCGTTTTTTAACTTTGCTCTTGACTTTGAGGGGGGCTGCCAGCTTTCTCGACTGCCCCCCGGCTGTGAGCAATGTGGTGGTTCCATATGTGATCTCGCAGTGAGTTGCTGCAGTCCTCTGGGGAGAGGGAAGCCTGCTGGTGAGGCCAAATGGGGACGTGGCTCACATAAATTTATCTAGGATGTCTTCCTTTACCCTCTTGTGCTATTTGGTGTGAAATAAGCGCCAAGGGTGGGACCCATGTTACTGCTTTAGATGGTGCTGCCTCTTTCAGCTGGCCTTCTGTGGGTCTTTGCTGCCCTGGTTTCAACTGTCGAACGTTAGCTCAGGAGTTGGGAGAGCTGCTGTCCCCTCCCTGCAGTGTCCAGGGCAAATTACAGGCTGGGAGAGGGAAACACCCCCAGCCATGCTGGAGGGCTGAGACTCTGCCAGCCTGTGCAAGTCAAGCTGAGGGCAGTCGGGCATTTTTGGCAAACGTTTTTGCTGTTTGGGCAGATACCATTTGTATAACTTCAGGCTTTTTGCTTACTCAATGAAATTGTGTCTTCATCTGAGATCCGATGACATCCGTGGGTTAGCTGCTTTGAGAGACCATGTTTTGCATAGAGCTCAAAAAGAATTGAGAATGCTTGAAATGATGCATGTTCTGGGTTGTTCTTGTGAGATGGATCATTATGAGCTATTTTGAAGGGGGGGAAGGAAAAAACACAACCAAAACATGCAAGATGCTTATCATAAAGATTCTTGATTGCATTCATTTGTTTGAAACTGGTGAGTAAGTATCTACATATGTTTATATATGTCTTTGATTTGTGACATGCAGCTGTGTCCTTCAGGGGGAGGCACAGAAGAAACTTCTTCAGCTTTGCAGGAAAATAGATAACAATACATTTTATGTTACTGCTATCTTTTGCTCCAGATCTTGCAGTGGGTAAAAATATACATGTATGAGAGTACTCCACATATGCAATTTGGGCGGTTTAGAAGTTTGTGTTATAAGGAAATTGTGGTCTTATTACAGAAGAAAACCCTTTTTTTCCAGTAATGTAAAATTTAAAATTTGTCACAATTCTGAATAGACAGGTTTTCTTACAATTTGAGAAGTGTGATTGAAGACATCTGATTTTATTTTTACCTGCTTCTCACCCTCTTCAGGAAATGCTGTTTCCGTCTGTGTTACTGGATTTAAATGTGTTGTACATATATATGCAAAGAATAGCATTGCAGTTTGAAAGTAGTCATATATTCAGGCTTCTCCAGCAGTGCCTTGTCACGCTGCATGGTTTACCCAAAGCCTACACTTAACCAGTGTGGGCGGCCAACATGAGTCACTTAACAAAGTCTGTCTCCTTTTAGGCTGTACCATGAGAGTTTTGACCTGCTAGGGTCTGTGGTTTGTCCTGGTGTTCCTTAGAGGTCTTTCGTCAGGCTTCCTGACACTCACTGGCCAGATGGGGGGAGATGCTGCTTCCAACTCCTGCCTCAGGAGTAAAGTTATAAGCCTATGCCAATTACACTTTTCTTCAGAGCTGTCAACTTTAGGGCAATGCACTTAAAAATAATTACTTGATTCAGATCTGCCTGTCTTGAGTCCATCCATTGTTGCTCTCTGGTTGCACTGTGTCACTCCAAGTAAAACGGGCCAAAATTAATATGCCTCTGTACAGCTGTTCTTGAAGATTAAAACCACGTTGGCTCACAGACATTCACTGTTCTAAGCTGCCCAGAGGCAGATACCAGAAACAATATGCCTGGCACTGAGTTACAGTGGCAGTGAAATATTTAAATAAAAAAACCAGCCCAACAAATAATAAAAAGGTCTTTCCCGTACTTTACTTTTCTGGGGAAGAAATGTATGCGAGTGCTGCAGGCTAGAAGGGGGTACCTTTCTTATTACTGTAATAAGGAAAAAAGCAATGACTTGCTGAAGGTGTTTTTTGTGAAGGCATCTGACTGGTAGTTTGCTTCAGATTTGTACCGCTGGTTTGTTTTCGTGACATTAAGGCAGCTGGTTAGCCTGTGTCTGCATCCCCTTTATAATATGGATTGTCTGGAGAGCTTTGACTGAAAACATTCATATAAGGAGCAAGTACTGCTATTGCATGTGTACTGCATCATATTAAGTACAACCGTGTGGGTGTGTTTAGTTACGAAACTGCTACAGATTGCTCTTGGGTCTCTTTGAAGCAGAAAAGAGATGACCTGTGCCTGGTGGTGGTTCTGGGCATACCTGTGTGCTCTTCTGGCTAGTCTTTCCATTGCCTTTGTTACTGCTTCAGTTACAGCTTCTGGCTGTGTTTCCGTTTGATAGGTATCAGGAACCACGTTTTGAGTTTCTCATTGGTGCTTGACATTTATTGTAATGAGATAGGAAATACGTGTCCAGAAGAAATGGGAGATAACCATGACTGTAAACTTTCTTTGAGTTTAAGGAAATTTCCAGTCAAATGCATCAAATCCTCAGTAGCTCTGTAACAAGGAAAGGCAACTTTTGTATAAATGCCCTCAGTGCTGTTGGTGTATCACTGATTCCTTTTTGTCCTTTCCGCCAGCATACTAGAAGCTTACAGTGGTTAACTAGCTGACAACTTGTCCTCTTTTTGGAAAATATGAACACCTGAATTGTTTTTTTGGCTCTCTTTTTAAGAGAAGTGCTTCTGATTGGGGATTCTGTGCCTCTTTCCAACTGAATGCCAAAACCAAGAATATTAAACTATATCTTTAGATGGCTCTAAAGCATTTCAGAGCTCTTGGATACCAGTAACAGTGCAGGATGTGCACTGCAGCCCTGAAAGTTCTTTTGTTTTATTCTTACCCAGAATCATCCTTTTGCAGTATTTTTGGATGCCAGCTTGTAAGGAAATCTTTAATATGTGGCATACTTATAAAATGACTTGGACATTTTAGCTGTAACACAAGTTAAAAAACATATATATTGTGTGTACAGTAAAAAACAACTTGTAACTCCTCAGAAAGATGATTGATTTATAGCTGATTTCCCTGTTGGGAGAGTAAACCAATTTGCCAAAACAGATCAGTACAAAGGAATTGAAAATAAGTCCTCCATTTGAGTTATAAACATTTCCATATTTGTAAGCCGCTCACGATGAAAATGGGGTTTGATTTATTTGCAGTGGGTGAATGTTGTCTCTAAAGCACGACCCTGTTCTCTCCTTACTCTCCTGCCTTTAACAAAGCTATTCTTTATTGCACAAAGACAGTGAGAAGGCAGGGTGGGGAACAGAAAAAATTCATATTGTAGTATGTGACACATGAGAATAAATTCATGTATTAGTAATGGGTTTTGTGGTACAGAGCCTGATGGTTCTCAGGGTTCCAGTTCTCAGGAAGCTGTGGCCTCCAAAACGTTCTTGGTCTTTCTTGGATGAAGACATTGTGGTGAGCGGGACTGACAAATGGCAATGGAAGTGTGCAAAGGGAAGACATGAATAAGACCTCGTTGCTGCATAGATTAGTTATTGCACAGTTTAAATAAATTTCAACTGGAAAGCCCCGCACACCACTACTGTTCAACAAACTGCAGGCTCTTCTCCTCATCACCCTCCTCCTAAACCCTTGTGAGAGCTGATGCAGCAATTTGAGTTTTGGATTGTATTTGCTCAAACAGTTCTTTTAAAAGTGTCCTGTTTAATACTTAGTCACTTCTCGTTTCCACTGTGGAAGAAGCTGTGAGGAATCCCTGCCATTGCGGTGAGATACTTTGTGTGTGTGAGCAGGGGAGGAGGAAGGCTTGGCAGTCTGCGTGATATGCAGCAGCTTACAAGTTCATACAGGGTTGCATCTCTTTGGGGCTTTTAGTTCTCAGCTGCCTGCAATAAGAGTGCTTCAGCTCTGTAACAAGCTCCTGAAAATTTTTGAAGGCTGGGGCATGATTTACATTGGGGAGCTGGCTGATGGACTGGTCCTGCTAACAGCTTCTTGCCAAGGCAGCGGATTGTTGAGGGATGGTTGAAATGACCTGTAATATAGCTGCTTTTTCCCAGAAAACGATTTCTGTTTTCAGAGCTGGCAGGGTGAGGGAGTTGGAACCAGGCAGCTTATTGTCAGATCTTGTTGGAGGTTGCCCTTGGCCTGATTTCTTACTGGCAAATGTTGACTTGTCTCAGGCTGCTGTTGAACTGGTGCCTTTGCAAATAAGAGATGCTGAAGAGCCTGTCCACTGCAGAGGGTCAGAGCAGTGAGAGGCAAATAACTGGATAGCTGCCATCCACAGCTTGTGTAACCCCTTGCCTTCTGCTAGGAGTCCATGCTAAATGTAACATCCCATTTTCTTTGATGCAAAAAGGCCGGTACCAGTACTATACATAAACAGTGGAGGAGTAATGCTGATTGTCTTTTACATACAAGACACACCACACTGTGGAACTGACTGTACAGTATGTTTCCAATTTTGCATACCATAGTAAAATTTCGTAAGAAAGAAGGGAAACTTCTAAAGCACGGAAAGAAATCAACAAAACTCAAAAGCATGTTTGTAGATAGGCAAGTGTGTGATCCTTTGGTTATTATTTGGTCTGTCTGCAGTGGAGATCCATGTGAAATCTTTCTGTTTTTAATGACACAGGAACAGATTTGCAAATGGAAGGTGAGAGCAGTGAAGGAACATGAACATTTGATTTTGTTTGTGTTTGGGTGGTCCAAATCATTAAAGTTTTTTCTAAAAGCTGTGCAGGCTCCCCAGCTGAAGAGATTATATTTTTTTCCTGTGAAAAGTCATGCCTGGTTGACATAGTAGAAAATTGCAGAGTTGATATTTTTTGATTATTTTAAAAAAAAGGGGGGGGAGGGCTTTCAAATTTCTCATTTCTACATAGAAGACTTTAGAGTTAGGGCTGTCCTGGTGCTGTGAGGGCTGGCAGTGGGAGAGGGACCTCCCCCAGCAGCCCAGAGGCAGCGAGCAGAGCTGGGATGGGGACCAGCTCCCACTATAGTGACAGGGTGACTCCGAGGCCAAGGCAGGGGCCCCAATGGGTGAGGGGCTGTCAGGGTTGGAGCTGGTGAGTGTGTTACAGGGAGTGATATCACTCACATGTTTGACCTCCAGCTGGACTTTGGGTTAAATTCCGCATTATTTACAGTATATTCTTAGTAATGATTTAGGCAATGGTTTCATTTTTCTGTGAGAATTATTACTATCTTAGTACTTTTTGTGTGGATTTTTTTTTCCCCCAGTGTGTTTGACATGCTCCCTTTTTACATCCATATTTCTGGTCTGTATGACAAACTTGCAGGTTGTCAGTCTGCCTTTAATGGCAAGCCCTGAAATCTCACAAGTCAGTTTTTCAGGCTTTGATGCTTCTGTGGGGAGGAGACAGTGAGAAATACCATGGCACCCCTACCCTATCTTTATGAGACAAAACAACTCATCTTTGCTCTATGTCCCCATAGTTTCTTTGAATAGCATAATATTTTGACACTCAGAAGAAACTTGGTGTGACAATAATGCAAATCCATAAAACTGTTATTTAAAAATGACTGTTCTGCTATGAGTATGGCTTGTTCTTCCTGAGAGCCTCTAGTTGCCATCTTCAGGACGTTTATGAAACCTGAACAGTTTTTCAGAACTAAATTGTCTTTGTGGACAAGTAAAATGTATAGACTGGCTGTTAAAGGATTATATGCTAATTATGTTAAGTGAACCCTGACCTCAGTAATTTGAAGCTGTCTGCCAGCTTGCTTGCTGAAGCTGATCATTCCTGACAGATGTTGTTCATCAGTGCTAGGTATCAGCCTCCCCTTAATGAAAGGCACCCAGAGCATGGCCATCCTTAGGTAATGTAGCTGTGCCAAGTACAGCATGACTTCGTATTTCCTTGCTTAGCCCTGCTGCTTCCCAGCACACTTTGTCCTGATGTCAGGAGGCTGGGGCTGGACCTGGTGCTGTATTTCCAGGAGATGAAGGAGATGGAACATCATCCTTCTTGCTGAGGACCATGGTGCTGGCCACAGCCTCTCAGTGTCTGCTCTTGGCCTTGCAGGATGGGAGGAGTGGGAGGAGGGAAAGGGGTGCTGCTGGATATTTGGTAATGATATGGGGCAGGCAAGAGGAGGAGAGAGGTAGGCATGTATGGTCACCGTCTCTGTTTCCCTGCACTAGCTGGGGATGCACTTCTGGTTTCTGCTTCCCTGGGTCGGTTGCTGCCTGGCTGAGTGGTGTGGCGACTCTGCAGAATCTGGGACTGGGTTACCAAGGGAGAAGCATCCCACTGCATTTACTGCAATGACTAGGAAAAAGCGTGTTTCCATTCTGTCTTCAAGCTCATACCTTTTGAAAAACCTACAGGTTGGTCACATACACATTCCTCTTCCCTCTAAAAAGGTTTCTTTTGGGGTCCCATTTTAGGTGCTCCAGTCACCTCTGCTGTTTCTGGTAGTGGCAGTGGATTTTCACCACCCATTTCCCTCTCCTGAAGGAGCAGGGTGTAATTCTAGAAATGAGACTTCGGCATGTTGGGGTCATTAATTTTGTTATATTGGTATTGCCAGGTTTCTCTTTGCCGTAAACCAGCAGTTTGGGTTCCAAAGACTGAGGAAATTTAACTTTATGTTGGTTTCTTCTTATTTACTTTCTAGTTTGGGGCATTTGAAGCTTCTGAGCATTGCCTTTGGCAGTATGGTGCTCTCTTTTTTTTTTTTTTTTTTTTTTTTTTTAATAGAAAGCTAATGCTGCTCATGAATCATGTAATTTCAGCAGATCTAACTTAAAAAAATCACCAAAATATCAAAGTCTATTGTATCAAAACCCATCAATACAGTATATTTTTTGGTAATACTTTTGTGATATGTATCATTAGTGGAACTGAAGCATCTAGGCCAATATCCTTACAAATTACCTCGGTAACCACTCTTTCAGAAGGAAACTTGTTTACTCTCTTGTTTTCAATGGAAGTGAGAACTTGGAGAATATTCTTCTGATTGCCACTGACATGAATATTAATGAAAAATGAGTAAAGGCTTGGAGGGAGTATCTCAAATGTTCCTTTAAAATTCTAATCAGCATTATTTTATCTTGGCTGTAGCAAAAGAATTTTTGAATCTACCTTAGGATATGATTAACATTTATTATTTTAAACAAAATGAGCAAGCCAGTTCTCATCAGTTGGTTTATACAACTTCTGTATTTTTGGCTGTGAACTCCATATTAAATAATGTTTGGTTTGAGACTGTTTTTAATACTAGTCCTCAGAAGTCAATTAAATTCCTGCTTCCTGAGTCTTGACAGCAGTTGTTTACTTTTCCTTCAATTGATTAGTTTGCTATTAAATTTTAAGTTCCTCTGTCCCTCTTTTTTTTTTTTTTTTTTAAGTTCCACCTGTTTTTTTGTCATCTTTGCTCAGTTTTTGACCTGTTGACTGCCCTACATGGCTTCAAGTTGTTCCTTTTGCTCTTCCTCCCTGGTGTAATGCTTGCTTTTTCTCTTTCATGCCACCCTTGCACAGCACTAATAAAGTATGAGTAGTCCTGGAGTCCTTAGAAATATCTATTTTTCTTCCAAAAAGGGCCTCCAGTATTATGGTATTGATACAGCCCTTAATGCTTTTGTGTGTTTGCAGGTGTCATGGATAAAATAACAAATTTTCTAGAGCAGGGACTTTGCAAACTGGTGTTTATGCTTCTAGTTTCTCTGGAAGGAAGCTGCTCCCATGGAAGTGAGACATAAGGTATGCTGTGACAGACCTCTCCTGGGCTTTGTTCATAAGAAAATAACTGAGAAAATGCAGGCTGACAAGTCGAAGCTAATGTAGGGAGAAGTCCTGCTTGAGCCAGTTGAGGATAATAAGCCACAACAGAAGATACTTTTTTTGTTTTGATTAAAGTGGTGACTTAAGCAGAGAAGGTAAAGAAAAGTTGAGCGGGGAGAAGTCCTCAAGGGAGCTCGTTGCCAGCATAGGCTTTACAGTAGTTCTGTGTCACTTCTGACACTGTGTGACTCCTTTACTAAAGAGCAAGAGGAGATCATAGTAACTTCACTTTTTTCCACTCCCCTTCTGTTTTCTAGGAACTTGTTGGAGAGTTTCCTGTGGATTACAGGCAGCTCCTGATGCTAGTTTTCAAGTGTTGGTGTAGTATGATACATAAAGCTGAGATTTTTTTCCTAGGGAGCCTTTCTTTTAGTCTCCTCATAAAATCTGAAAAATATTTTTTAAATGGCAGAGCTTCAGAAATAACACGTGACTTAAGGATAAAGAGAAGAGAGGAGAGCAGTGTATCTGGTGCTGTAGTATTAAGTTAGATACTGAGATGTGCCAGTTTCCAGTGTCAGCATTTAAAAAGAAATAAAATTTCTTCCATCTGTCACCAATTCAGAATAGATCAGGCTTGGTTTTCAGTCTCTTCCTTTGGAAAGTTATCCCAAAGTCCACTGGAACTTGTCATTAAGGAGACTTTCAGCTTATATGTTATTTATTTAATTAACCAGTTACTAGTAGTTCTACCTCTTTTTAGTTACCGATAGTAATACCGCTTTTCGGTCCCTTATTGGCCTTCTGTAGGTGACCTCCTGTTTTTCTGCCTTTTCAATCTGTTCCTAAAATGTAGGCCTACATTAAGGACCCTGTAATATCTTAATATAAGGAAAAAAAAGCACATCAAGTGTGTTCACAGGAATTATTTCTATGGATTTTAAAAGATATCTATAAGTGGTAGCATTTGTTTGCCTCTTCAGAGTCCTGCTTTGCTTTTCCATCTTGCAGCCTTCTAGCACCTGCCCACAGCATACCCTGTCTTCTCATCCTTGCCCCATTGAAGAAGCTTCTGAAGCATTCTGTTTATGTGCGACTTTATGTGTAATTCACGCTTGACTTGTAAACGCAGTTTCATAAATTTAATGAGAAAAGTTTAAAAAAAAACCCAAACAAACCCCACCCAATTGATTCTGCTTAGCATAGAAGGTAGTGATGGCCTGTGAGAGCCCTTTGTGCTAGAAGAGTTCATGCCACATGTAGGGGCTCGTCCTCAGGAGCTGCTGTCCTGATGGAGGTGTGCCCTACCATCAGGGGTGGAAACCACTGTGGTATCAAAGTGTGTTCTTTTGAACAGGGCTTCATCCCAATGCCTGAGGTAGTCTTTTACCCTTTCAGGTAGCCTGGAGGCAGACTAGTCAGTGCAGCTGTTGTGTGAGGGTGGCTGTTGATTTCACTGATACGCAGCTTACCTGGTGTCTTGGAGGGCTTCAGCCATCCCAGCTCTTAGGAAACTCTGATGAGACCTGGTATGCACAGCTGAGCGATGCTGTCAACAGACCTGTGTTGCTTTTGTTCAGTGAGGTGAAAGCTTTCAAGGTCTGTACCAGCCCATCATTTCCTCATGACTCCAAATTCACACTTCAGTTTGATTTTTAGTATGTGTAAGATCCGTCAGTAAAGCAACTTTGAAAAGTCTCTGGGCGCTGGTCACACATATCTGTAGGGGGTCATGCAGTCTCCAAAGTCCTGGCAGAAGAGGAGGGGTTGCTCCAGGATGCGGGTGGGAAATCCTCAGCTCAGGCTGCTAAACCACTGTGGAGAAAAGGGCCAAACATATGTCAGCAGTAGAAGTGCTGTGAGAAGCTAGCCTAGAAAACAGAGGACAGATTGGAGACCTGATGCAGGGTTATAAAATAGCTGGAATTTCCTTAATTGCCTGGAACTTCGTGCTTAGTTAGATTAGGCTATTGTAGTCCATTTGACCGGTGACAAAGCTGTGAATAATTGAGATGAGCTGGTGTCTGACAGGATGGGACAGAGCTCAGGTTTAGCTGTAGACAAGTCCTGCTGGTGGACAATGCTGTGTGAGAGCAGCAAAGAAACCACTAGTGCTTACAGATGTCCAGACCACAGGCAGCGTGTGGACAGCATTTGCAGAGCCTCTCGTAGTTTATCAGGCACAGAGTGCAAGTTCTTCTATATCAAGAGCTGTCTATACTTTCCATGCACAACCCCATAGCTGCTGTAAATAATGAAGGCTTTGCTTTCCTGACATGTTTAACCTCTGGCTTAGACCACATATGTGCTCAGAATAGCAAATATGTTGTTATGCAGCATGCAGCTATGGTAGCTGTGTTTTATGTGGATGTAATGCAGTCTGTAACTCTATTGGTTAAAGAGTGTACATTTTGTTCAGCCGAATTGATTTACATTTTTGCGTTCATAACGCTTTTCATCCTTTCTTTGGTAACAGTCTGTGGTACTGTGACTGTTCCTGATCATAAAGAGAGATGCTGCCATTAGGGTTTTTTAGCATTATTTATTGAAGAGTTCCTTAAGCATAAATCAAACTTTTGAGTTCCTCATGACCTGAAAAAAGGAGACCTTTTTCTCCAACCTTCTCCCTGTTGGTCTCCTGCTGGCATAACTAGCTGCCATTCCAAATATTCAGGGACTTCTTTTGTTCGCCTGTCTTTTGAGGGTTTTTAGTTTGTTTTGCTGGATTTTGGTTTATTGCAAGATCCTTATCAGGTGGAGCCCTGTAAAAGAGAGGGCAGATGTTCTTGGGCTTTCACTTGCCAGCTTAAAAGATCATGGAAGCTAACTTCTTTCTCTTTCTCTGCACCTAGTTACTTAAATGTTTGATTTGGCAATGAGTCCAACCAAAAAAACCCCTCACTGGTCATGCTGAAAATCACCATTTCGTGAGAGCACGGTTCATGTACATAATGTTCAGATTTTTCCCTGAGCTTGAGCCCGGTAGCCCATCTACTTGATGAATCATTGTGGTACTTTGTGGGTTGTACTGTTCAGCAATGAAGGAGATGTGACCTATGTGGGAAATAAGGAACAACACAGGAGATAACTGGTATTTCTCTTGAAGGTGTACCAATGTCAGCTCCCAAGTATGTCTTTATTAGCCTGTTGAGCTGCTTTTTTTTCTCACAGAAATCAATACTTTATTTCAATAGCAGAGGCCTTTCATCTGTTTTTGTCTAATTTTCTTTAAATGAATTTTCTGTTGAAAACCAGCTACATATATGTATATATATATTTTACAACTCTAAAATTGCATTTTAAGCAAAATCTGATGAAATCCTCACTTCCCATTGAATCACTCAAGATGTCACATCACAGAAGCAATCCAGAGCAAACCAGAATTTCCAGGATTAGGATTCTTGAAATGCCTCATTTGTTTTCATTGAGTATAAGGACACAGTTTTCATGAAGGATATTATTTTTTTACAGCTTCAAATGAATAGTATTTAAAAAACAATTACCCAAGGCCTTTGGTCATTTTATGTGTATATACTGTAAGCAGTATTTGAATACACTGCTCATCCTAACACTAAACACACAAATTACAGTAAAAGCAAATGCATTTGCAATGGAGCAAGATATCTGGGAGCAGCCTACGACTGCACTAAGGTTCCTGGACCATACATGTTATTGGCAAAGGTGTTTGTAACCTCTTGTTTAGTCTGTCAGCTTTTCCCTTGACTGCTGCTGTGTTACAGGACTTCTGCCTGGGTTGAGTCAGAGCCATTTGAACAACTTCCACTTTCATTGCCAGTCTGGAGAGGGAAAAATAACCCAAAATCAGTGGTGGAAAGTGTTTTGCTTTGGATTTGCCTTATCTAAGGAAGCAGAGTTGAACTGTGCTTTTACAGAGCCTTTCTGGACTAACTTCCGTGTCCATGCAGGTTCCATCCCACCACTGATTTTTGTGATATTAAACTGCATGGGCATGGCTGCCTACTTCTGGATATGTGACTTCATTGAAATGAACGAGACACCTTATGCCAGGAGTAGTGTTTTCTTTGTCACACAGTATTTGCCAGCACTTAAAACAAGTTTTATTTTGTTAGCTGACTTCTCTGTAAAGTGAGTTTTCTGAACATGTGTGATTAATCTGTGTTGGAAACACCTTCATGGCTTGGTGTCAACTGCAGAGTTTCTTCAGTCACATTGGGTCACAGATGGCAAGGGAGGAGGGAAGAGATTATCTTTTGGGAAAAGAACTTGTGGCTTCATTTTCCTAATCAGATTTGTGATTTCTGTGTAATTGGACGGTTTTATGTCACAAAGCATGAGCTACTGCTGGCACACAAACTTCAGGCATCTCTGACCTCTTTTGAACTTGCTAATTCTGAAGCTTTCTGTTCTGCATTTCAGTTGTTCTTTGATTATGACAACTTTGAAAGAACTATGCTTTGATGGAATCTTGTATGAGGCATCTCTCTCGAAGCAAGTTAAAACCTGTGCTTTGAAACATGGGGTTTGCATCTTGATCAATACTGAGACACAGTGAATTAATATGTGTATAGCCCTGAGGAGATCTCCGTATGGGTTTACTTTCTGTGCCTGAAAGACCTTACACCTGCAAGGAATAGAAGCACAACAGTGGTGTGGAGCTTGCAGGTGTGTATGTAAGCTCAAATCTGTGCTATCCACATGGGTATTTCCATAAATACAGGCAGGGAAATTTCTAAACATCAATGGAAGTTAATCATCTGGGCTAAACTGCACATAAAATTATTAACTTGGTCTGGATGAGTGAGCTGCATTTGGGTTCAGGAACATACCATGACGGTCTTGATATCCTCTGCTTCTCAGTTCAGCACAACTCTTGCTGAATACAAGTTGTCAGGTCTCTGTGCTTTAAGTTGCTTTTCCATGCATTGCAAAGACAGTTGGGACTACTGATTGAGCCAAGCAATAGACTGAAAAGTGGTGTGGCCAGTGGGAACATCCTTTGAGGAAAGAGGAGGACAGATGAAGACTGCTTAACATTAGCAGTTGCCATTAGATTCTCTACATTTAAACATGTTCATCAAGAACAGTTGCCTTTCTGTAGGAAGATTCAATGCAAATCAGTATCTCTGGCTATTTATTAATTGATTTGGCTGACTTCCTCTTCTATTTGTTCTGCTTTGATTTCTGTAACAAAATAAATTTTATATTTCTTATTTTACTTTTTTCAAGCTTTACAGACCAGATGCAACAAAACACCTGAGTGTGCAGGCAGTTCTTAAAGAAATACTAAAATCCCACCGAAGCCGATGGCATTTAAGCATGAGCTTTGCAGAACTGGGGAGTAATGTTCAACCAGTAAAGAATGAGATTAGAAGCCTGACTTCCCATTTTTACTGCCATCATAAATGAGTGCAGGTATTTTTACATACAAAATAAAGCCCTCTAATGTGAAGGTCATGACCATTTTTGGTGCCTTTTCTGCCTACTCATGTACATCTTTCAGACTTCTGAGGTCTTAGTGTGACCTAGCCCTGCCATACTGCAAGAAGCTCTACAGTCTGCTGCACATAAAGCCAAGTTTATTAATTCATATATTTGATAAGGTTTTGGGTACCATGGAATATAAAACTCTGAGGCAAAACACTGGAGGAACTGAATCCAGATGTTACAGACTTATTGGTGGGAACTGGTCATCCTCTTCTTACACGTGCTTAAACTGATCAGCAGCATTTGAATATGGAAGAAATTCCCAAGTGCTTTCCTCTGTTTTGAAGGATAGATCGCATGTGGAATGAGCCTTTCTTTTCCTCCCAGTATCAAGAGTAGCCAGTGCCTGCAGACCAGAGAAAATGCCATCATGTTGCATCCCTGTGCGCAACACACAGTGTCATTACAACAGGTTTTTGGTTTGGGTTTTTTTTGTTTGGTTGTTTCTTTTTTTTTCACTTTGTTTTCCTTTTGGTTATTGTATAAAATTTGCCATACAGCTGAAATTGGAAATTACCACTGTATTCTTAGGGTTGTTTTTTTTCTGTTCTTGATTTCCCAGCAATGTTCAAAAAATTGGAAATGCAGTGATCTTTTCATTGAGTCCAACCACTAAACTCGCACTGCCAAGTCCACCACTAAACCATGTCCCTAAGCACCACATGTGCATGTCTTTTAAATACCTCCAGGGATCGTGATTCAGCCTAGTGGCGTCCCTGGGAGGCCTGTTCCAATGCTTGACAACCCTCTCACTGAAGAAGTTTTTCCTAATATCCAATCTAAACCTACCCTAGTGCAACTTGAGGCCATTTCCTCTTGTCCTGTTGCTTGTTACTTGGGAGAAGAGACTACACCCACCTCTCTGCAACCTCCTTTCAGGTAGTTGTAGGGAGTGATAAGGTCTCTCCTCAGCCTCCTTTTCTCCAGGCTAAACAACCCCAGTTCCCTCAGCCGCTCCTCATGAGACTTGTGCTCTAGACCCTTCACCAGCTTTGTTGCCCTTCTCTGGACACGCTCGAGTAATTCAATGTCCTTTTTGTAGTGAGGGCCCCAAAACTGAACACAGTAATCGAGGTGTGGCCTCACCAGGGCCGAGTACAGGAGGACAATCCCTTCCCTAGTCCTGCTGGCCACACTATTTCTGATACAAGCCAGGATGCTGTTGGCCTTCTTGGCCACCTGGGCACACTGCTGTCTCATATTCAGCTGGCTGTCCACTGAATTGGTGCTATATTTAAGACTTCATGATTCAGTAGAGCGTAACCTGGAACATTGACTTTTGCTGCTGATTTTTACAGCATGTACCTCAATTTTAGGTAATACTTATAAGCCCTGAGCAAAAGAGCATGAGAAAGAAAAAAGGCGTAAGAAACTCAGTGGTGTAAATTGACAAAATAGTATCACCTAAAAAATCTGAGCTTTTATTAATGTATTCTGAAGGACTGCGAGTACACTATATATGAAACTCTTCAGTCTGTCTGATGCTAAACTAGGGAGAACAGCATTGCTGTTCAGAAAAAAGTCCTTATTGCAGGCTAAGTGCTATAGCCTCTTGTACTTAAGTGCCCAAACTTGTCCTGTCTCAGGGCAGTAATCGGAAAAAAATTTCCAGCTGGTGTCATGAACGGTACCGTTGCTGTCTATAGCTTATTCTCAGTTGGTCCAGCTCAAAAAGACTTAAGAAATTTCTATGCTAGTCCTGGGAAGACAAGTCTACATAGCTGTTCTGCCTCTTAGAGCCCACATTCCTTCTTTTTCTCAATTATAAAGCATATACAGCACATCAGCACGTTAAATGTTGTTCACGTACACACCTGCGTATGCAGTGCCTGCCTTGGCATTCTGTTCTTGTGCTCTGATTCTGCCAGCAGACCTGTGTGGCTGAACCTTTGCAATGGGGAGAGGAGTCCTGTTTGCCTGACCCTAAACTTGCCCATGTGCAATCACTCATAATCAGTGGCATCAAACAGTGGAGCACCAGAGTCCTCATTCCCTTTGTCCGTGCAGGTAATCCCAGCGATCCTGGTGAAGATCTTACAGTGAATAACTTTGCTAAGGTTTATATGCGGTTGCAGGCTTTGATGTTGTCATTCTCACTTACTGATGCTTTGGGTTTTTTTTAACTTTTTTTTAAAGAAACCTGTAAGTGTTCCACTGGTATTGATTTTTCTTTTGTGCATTTTTACTATCATTTTAAACCTTGCCTTGCTGGTGCCTGTCAGAATTAAATGATCCAGTAAGAAAATAATTTCCATAATCTGTGAGAAGTTGTGGAGATCGGGGGACATCCCAGAAGACTGGAAGAAGACTAATGTCACCCCCATCTACAAGAAGGGCTTAAAGGAGGATCCAGGAAATTATAGGCACATCAGCCTTACTTCAGTCCCTGGGAAAGTTATGGAACAAATCCTCCTGGGGGCTGTCACAAGTCACATGAAGCACATGACTGGGAGAAGCCAGCATGGATTCACCAAGGGCAAATAGTGCTTGACAAACCTGATCACCTTCTATGACCAAGTAACCTGCTTGGTTGATGTGGGCGAGTGGTGGACATTGTCTACCTGGATTTCTCCAAGGCTTTTGATACGGTTCCCCACAGCCTCCTCCTAGAGAAACTGATGTGTTATGGTCTAGATAAGTGCTTTGTGCAGTGGGTGGGGAACTGGCTGACAGGCTGCACCCAGAGGGTGGTGGTAAATAGCTCCTTTTCAAATTGTCAACCCTGGCATGCCCAACGAGTATAGTGAAGTTTGGGATCTTACTGTCTGGAATAGTGTCTTTCTATCTGCTCAGGGATTTGCGGTGCATAAAGGAGTAATATACTTAAGAAAGTCAGGTTTTGAGCAAAACTGAGGGACACAGAAGTCCTTTTAAAACTTCTGCTGCAATCTGACAGCATTTGTCCTTCTTCTCTGGCTCAGCAAGCACCGACAAATACATGCATTTTCACTTGTGTAGTAGGAGTCGAGGCTTTTGCAGACTTTAACAAACAGTCAAGAGGAGGGTGATCAGATCCTAGAAATATAGGAAGTATTTTGCTCAATGCCTGTTTGGCTGTGTGTATTTAATTTATCTATCTTGTATTGTGTGCAAACGTGAATGTGCAAATACTGTAATCTGCTCATTCATGAATGCAGCTATATGCTCCGCTTCTTTCCCTTTCTTTTTCAGCTGACCAAGGCCTCTGGCCGGGAGAGCAAATACTGGGCTGTAAGTGTGGAAGTGGAGCCGTCATGAGAAACTGAAAATAGCAGCCTCCACTGGATGTAGATTGTGCTACTAAAGCAGTGGAGTACTTCTTCAGATGCTTGATGTTGAATGTAAACATTTGTAATCAATTTTGAGTGGGTTTAGCGTTAAACGAGTTGTCTCCTTGAGGCTGATGAAACCACTCCAGGAGATACTTAAGTGTTTTGCTGAATGAGAATTGGCTTGAAGGCTGGCATCAGGATACTTGGAGTGGATGTGGCAACCATAAAACATAGGCAAAACTGATCCTGAAATGGTCTGATTTAGGTTTTGCGCAAATGGGTAACTGTTATGTGTCTGAGTGTCCCATAAGCTTGCCAGTTTGAACACTAAAAGTAAATGTGTTCTCTTAATAATGAATTCTTCTTGTACGAGGATTTTTACTTCCTCAGAAGGCTTACTGGCTTACTGTGATAGCTCCTCCTGCCCTGTCTGGCAGTCATATCCCTGGATTTATTCATTTGGCACAGACTATTGGGTTCATGGTGACAGACACTGCTGTGTGTTTTCTACTAGGTTGTGTGTAGTTTCATTAAAACTCTAATAAAGCCCTAATAAAATGTATGTAAAGATAAAGCTTTCCTATGCATCCCCAGGTTATAAAAATGTAGTGATGATTTGCTGAATGAATAAATCTTTTTTCCTAACATAAACAGAATCGTCTAAATCTATAGATTAATCTCATAATAGATTAATCTTAAAATGAAAGAGTTATTTCATGTATTTTGCTTGTAGTCTGCCAGAACAAAATCCACAGCTGCTTTTTGCAGGAACCTGCTATACCCTGAACTGTGACGTGGGAGATCTGTAAAGCAGCTTGTTCTTGTCATTCATCCTCAAATGTTTCTTCCTCCAGTTTTTGTACTGTGATAATTTTAGCACTTCAGACACAGAACAATGCTTTGTCCTTACGTGGTTTGGTAGCTAATTTTGAATGTATGTGAAGAAGAAATCCTTTTTTTTGTGACTGAGAAAATGGAGATGAAATGGCGATTTGCTCGGGGCTGCTCACATTGGGTGGCACCAGGAGGGAATGAGATGCCAGGTCAGGCCTCATGGCTGCTGGGGCAGAAGCTGTCTGCCAAAGTGGAATTGGCATGCTTTGCTGGTGGGCTGCTGTGTAACATGGCTGTACGCACCTGATGTGGTAAGGACAGGTCTGTCAGAGCAGTGGGTGTGTGAATATGGAGAGAGATAGGGGACAATACCAAGTCCAGGCACACGTGAAGAAGGGCATGTAGAGACAGGAGAAAATCCAGCACTTCTGGGTGAGGTGCAGCAGTGCCCTGGACAGTGGTGTGGTGGTGTAGATGTATCCTCCCAGAGCCAGCCCGGCTCTTCAGGGACAGGCCTCTGGATTAGGTCAGTTCTCCATGGCATGGCGCCGGGCCAGTGGGTGATGCCCAAACTGCCCTTGGTGCCCCCAGCTTGCTCAGACTCTGCTGGCCCTGCTGAGGCCCGGTGTCGGCCAACGGGCACCCTCTGAGAAGAGACCGTGGGAAAGTGGGAGTGAGACCCTCACAGGGTAGTGCGAGGTCAACCTCTCCCGTGGTTCCCCAAGCCAGGCCTGTTGTGGTTATTAACACTAACAAAACATTGCTTGTTAGGAAAGAAACCCAACTGGCTTCTCATTTTGAGCTAGAAAATGAACTGGAAATAGATGATGTCAAACTCCATGAGCAGAGCCTTGTTTCAGGGCAAGAGTAGCAAATAACTCTTCAAGGCCAATTTTTGTTAGAACCCTGTCAAAAGCATTTAATTATTTCTTGTCTAAGGAAAGGTAAATACGTAAGAGCTCACATAGCTCTAACATTTACTGATTTTAAATGAAGTCAATGCACACTAAAATTTGGACAATTAAGAGTGATAACGCTGAGATAACAGTTTTATAACCCTCTGAGTAATTAGTTGAGAGTATTCCAATGTCTGACAATAATTGATGCTTAGAGAGGTGTTCATTTACCTATCCAGTCTTCACAAAGCCCTCCAGGATCACAGCTTGCTCTTCATGTTATACAGTCAGACTTCAAGTGCAACAAAGTTTGAAGTTTTATGTTAAGAAGTTTCTCGGATGTCAGTGTTTAGGCATCGAAAATTCAACTGCAACAATAAATACAAAAAAATCCAGAGACATGGCTTTGAAGTGATAGGAAGCCTGTGCTATATATAAGCCCTTGATTTCAGAGGAGAAGCTGTTCAGAAGTTTACTGTATCAGGTCCCAGCTCAAAGCCTTCTGAAAATTGGTGGAAGGATTCCCATTGTTAACAGCAAGCTTTGAATTGGGCCCAAGGTGAATGGTGCGGTTTTGCTACTTTTATGGTACATGTGAACACAACTCTTGATTTTTCACATGCAGGAGCCTCAATGGTTCACACAGCTGCAGTATTGATTCAGGATTTTGGTCTGACATGGAGTGCATGCATCTGCCACTTCCCTGCAGTTCCCAGAAGGAGCTGCTGAGTGCTGCAGGCTGGTCGCAGGTCCTGGGTGCTAGCGCTAGCGCAAGAAACGCGGCAAGAAAGGTCACAGGAGATGCAAAGACTCTCATCTTCAGGCAGTCCAAACCCTCACGAGCAGTGCTGCGGCTGATGCTGTGGAAGGCGCTGCCCTTCTGTAGATGGACCCTATGCACTAAAGCTACTCCCGTGGAGCAGCTGCAGATACAAAGGCTGGGTTTTCCTGAGGCTGGTAGAGTAAGAAGTAAAGTTTCACTGGTTTCTGGGCAGTTTATTTTGTGTTTTATAAGAAGTGGAATCTGTTGACAGATGCTGACAGTAATTTGGGGGAGACAAATGTTGTTTTGGTAGCTCTTTTATCCTTATGCAAAATTATCTTAGGCATTAACGTCCCTTGGGTGTGATTTCTGCAGAAAGTTTGTGTGTTTTGCACATGAAATTAGTAGCTTATTGAGGTGCTGAATTATTTAATTTAGCCTAACTTTAAGCAGCAGTTTGTACAGACCATGGTCTCACATCTCAAGAAATGGTGATGAAATATCCCCATAGCTGTACTTTGAGATACCATGTGTGAGAAGTTCCTGTAGCATAGTGCTGAACTTCCTTAGTACCTGCTTATTGCATGCAAGGTTTTTAGAAAGATTTCTCAGAGGGAGAATTTGTATGAGCCCTTCTTGGAAAAGACTTAACTAGAATTTAGACTAGACTTCATGCTATGAAGCTGCTGATTTTAAATAAATGTCACTTAAGGATATTTTGAAGACTTTCTTGCTGAATGCCGTGTTTTATTGATGAGTTCCTTGAAGCACTGGTTTCTGTTTTTTCTGAAGCAGTTTCTACCTTTATTTTAAGCTTTTAACTGTTGCACAGGTTTTTAAAAGTATAGAACTATACTGTCTCTATTTTTGAACAACCCAGAAGACTGCTTGTTACCAAATAGTGTTTTTGTGTGTAACTCGTGTTTGCAGGTAATGTACCTCATGTTTTGTTACTGGTATGAAGATCATACAGGTTGTAAAAGAGGGTTGTTCTTGAGTTATGCACATTTTACTTCTGCTGTTTGGCCTGATGGCTGTTAACAGCCACTGACACTATGGAACCACTTTATAGTGAAACCTTTGTTGTGTCCCTTCACCTGTATCTCCTCTGTTTTCTCTGCTCAGTAGATCAACTTCATGGTAGGTGGCCTTTCCAGAACAGAGAATCTGACTTAACATGTACAACATGGCATTGCACAACATTGCTCTAGCAGCAGTGAGAGAGATTTACTATTTCACTCGATTATCAGATCAATTTGCCCCTTCCAAATTCACTATAAACTGGATCTGCTATGAATCTGAGCTTCAGAGAAGCCCATGCTGATGGCATTGCATAGATTATTGCATCCTAATCTTGCATGTCTTTTTGCAAAGCTTTCTTCTTAATTTATATTTCCTTTCTTGCTGCAGTTTTTTTCTCTATTTTGTATTGTAGGATCGGGATACTCACCCCTTGAAGATGACGAAGATGTGTATGCACGCAATAGATATAAAGGTGAATGCTTTGCTTATGTGCTAAAGAGGATCAGCTGATTGCTGAGAGAAAGCTTTGGTCTTCTTTTTTTTTCATGGATTATAAAATCTTGGTGATCCAGCTCCATGTTTTTTTGCATGGATTTTTAGATCAAGATTTAATTTCTAATTTTTTTTAACAATGGAAATTGGAGACCGAGTACTGATCACCACTCTCTTATGCACCTGAGTAAGTAACTTTTGCAGTGCCTTTACTCTTGGAAGATCAGGTTGTTAAATCATGAAAATCTAGGAAAAGCTTCTCTTTCTTCTTCATACATCCTAACAAAACCATCAATGATAAACTGACTCAAAATCTGGGCCTACTGATGGTAATGTATAGGAGCACATGCAAGAGAACTTGATTTTCATGATTTCTTTTTTTTTCTCCCCATGAAATTGTTTGCATTTCAGGTTAACCTGCTACCTGAAATGCCAAGTGAAGTGTGTTTAACAAATGAATGCATACATTCCAAAAGCAAATTATGTAGCGGATGAATGAGTGAATGGACTGGCATGTTTATAAAGCAAATTCAGGTTTTCTTCCCTATTCTAGAAGATTTTGCCATTCAGCAAGATTGAGAAGTTTGCCACTACCAGTAAATCTTCCATTTACTATGTCCATTTTCTTAAAAAGTCTGCTTCTTCTCCCTCAGAAGCCTAGACAGTAAAGAAACTTAGCATTCAATTTGTCACTTTAAATGGTAACTGTTCCGTTTTAGTAAACTAGTCTGTGGATATGCTTGTGATTGTAATAATTTTGATTACTTGAAATTACTGGGCATTGTTGTCCTGTTGTCTGTTACTGATTCTCTGCAAAGAATCAATGGGCCTTATAAAAGGTAAGTCATAAAGCAGTTCAGACATTTATGAAGAACAAGGAGGAAAGCACAGATGCTATGTTGCTGTTTTCATAAATGTCTTATGTTCCTCCCAGTAAAACACTTCAGTATAAAACTTTGCTTTCAAACACATGCAGAAGTATTTCTCTAAAGCTTTATTTAGGTAAACTCATTTTTCTTTGCCTTTTAACATGTAACACTCTGCAGACACATAGAAAAAGAATGTCAGAGATCATGAAGATAAATCAATGCCAATTCATGCCAGGGCAGGCAAGTAGTTAAAATGTGGATCTGTATAAATTCCTTTTATATGGTGATCCAAAATGGATTATACTCATGTCAGCCAAAGTGTCACCAGGGTAAGTGAAACATAATGACTCATTCATGCAGATATTAAAAACTGCCCTGAGTTTGGAAGTGTTACTGCCAAATGTTGAAGATCACACAATGTGAATCTAAGAGTATAAAGCGTTGGAGTAGAAAAGGCTCACTCTTCATTAGCATACTTATTTCAGTTGGTATTGGGGAGAAGGGGTAGAGAAAGACAAAGCAGGGAAAAATGGGCTGCGTAGCCACATTCAGAGGTTCTCCTTACATATTCAGTCCAGCATTTTGTGTGTGGCCTGTTACTTGGCAAATAAAACTTCACAGTAACAAATAACTAAATTATTTTTTTTAGCTGATGTTAACATACGCAAGCAGAATTGTTTTTTCTTTGCACACATACTCACTAAACAGCAAGCAAGCACACATTCATCCTCTTTGGCATCTGGAAACAAAACATTGCAGTTTATTTGGGGCAGGGGGAGGGGCGGGAATCAACCTCCTATCAAACCTTTTTGTCTTCATCTGGATGTCTTTCAAGTTGCTCAGCTTTCCAGAGAAACATCACTGAGACTTTCTGTTCCTGCAGCATTTTTAGAGAGTTTTTCCCTTCCTCCCTGGTGAACCCTCAGCTGTGTTGGCTGGTGTACCAGCAAGCAACAGTACAGCTGGTCACTTTGCATGTTGCTTGTGAAGGAAATGCTCAGCTGGCTGGTGTTTAAACAGGACTAGGGGGTTGAGGGAAACAGTGTTCTAGAAGATGCTTTCCTTCCTGCCACTTGTCATGGCTGTCTTGGATCATATTTGATGAGGAAGGACTTCCCAAATACGGCAGTTCCTGTGTTTATCACAGCTCTAGTGCTACTGCTCTGATGATCCTTGTTCTTAGTATGTTTTCTCAAATGTAACAATGAAACAGTAGCCCTAACTGTAGAGGCAACATCATGGCTTCAACCATTTCTGCTTGCTGCCTGTTTTCCAGTGGTTTCAAACACAGGATTGAGTCTCTGAAATGTTTTACTACTAAGTGATAATGCAGGCTATTGTATTGCTGAGGAATGGCGCAAACTTTCTGTTAAACAAAAAAAAATTACATACGTCCTGGTACCTAAAAACCCAAATGTCAGTTAGGTGAACAGAGCCCAGTACAGATGGTGAAGCTCCAGAATAGATGTCT
Source organism: Strix uralensis (assembly GCF_047716275.1). Lineage (NCBI taxonomy): Eukaryota > Metazoa > Chordata > Aves > Strigiformes > Strigidae > Strix > Strix uralensis. The sequence continues at coordinate 42,695,466 of NC_133973.1, forward strand.
TGGAAACCTGTATCTTTTCTTATTCCCAGAGCCTTCAGGAACACGGCTGATCCTGTCTTGAGATAGGGAGCAGCTTGTGTGACCTCTCAGGGCCCCATCCAGCCCTAATATTCCATAAATATTCCATGTAGCTGCTTAGCCTTTGAAAACCAGTATATGTCTTCACTTAAAAATAAACAAACTTTGATCTAAAACTTTGTTGTATTGTTTGATGTGCTTTCAGGCACATAAGCTTTTTAAGTTAGCTGTGTTTTTTTCAGTGATACACCAGTTGGTCTAAACTGAGATATTTGCGCCCTTATAAACCTTGCCTTACCCACTTTCTTCTAATCACATTCAGTTCTAGAGTAAGCATAATAATGTTTTAGATCAAACAGATGTTCCTCCTAAGCTCTTCAAGTTATCTGCATCCAAAAGCATGCCTGTTTTTGTTTTTCTTTCTGACAGTATCATTTGGTCCAGTAAAAGGTGCATTACCCCTCCCTTGAAACCTTGCTTTGTTTCTCACTGTAGACCACCATAGCTGCAGCAACACTACAGAAAGGGCTTTTTCAGTATTCTGTTTGTGCATTAAACTGCATTTGTTAGCTGTTAGCTACTTTTTTTTTTTTTTTAAATGTATGTGCAGCTGTGTATGCAAGGCAAGCGTGTTTGTAAAGCCACAAAAATTTGCAGAAAAACTCAGGCAATTTGCAATACCTGAAACAGCTGCTTTGTCTTTTTTTTTTTTTTTATTAGCCTCTTGATCATGTTGCAAAGTGTATTTGTGTTGGTACCCTTTACAAAGGAAGTCACCCATGCATTTGCACCTTATATATGTGGAAAACCTGAGGCATAAATATCTTGAACTCATTTGCTGAAGGATTACCTAGTTGGCTGGGGCAAAAGCTCAGCCTATCTGAATCTTCATCCCCCCTGTTGTGCGCCTTCAGTCAGTCTCTTAGTAATTTCAGGTTTAAACCCTTCTGCAGAAAAAACGAGGCCTCCTCCTTAGTTAAGGAGATCCTACAGCAAGTGGGAAAAGTGCTTTTTTTTTTTAATTAAAAAAAAATATCGAAGCTTAAGGTCTTCAGGGCATGAGAAGAACAAGTCAGTCACAAAAGTTGGAAATTTTTGGGATGAGACCATTGAAGGGGAGGTTATGGAAAAGCTGTTGGCTCAGAAGGAGGAGGGTTTCTCCAGAAGGTGAATGAGACAGAAGCTGCCTCTGTGAAACCAACATACATGGCTTCGCCCAGAGAGTGGTCGGAGGTGATGCTTGAGACTGCACCAGTGGCAGGGGGTAGGCTGCCACTGTAATACAGCCCCTCAACAACATGGCCCAAGTCAGCTGATGGGGGTTTTTTTAATTGTTTTTTGGTAACTGGGGTAGAGATTAGCATGAAGGACAGGAAATAGTTCTAAAAAAAAAAAACCCAACAAGCAACAAAACCCACTCTCCACCAAACTACCTTGCCTGATTGTAAGGTAAATAGTGGAGGATGTATTTGACATTCATTACTTTTGGAAAACAGAACCATAGGTAAAAAAAAAAACAGATGTGGGATGATTGTGTGGCTGAGCCAAAAAGCTGAACTGTACTCTGCCCCTAACCTGCTGTGTGTTGTTACACTGGTGTCACCGTTACTGTGTATTTGGTGACACTGCAAATAATGCCACTTACACATCTTTGTTTTCACATGTATTACTGAAATACAAAAATAAGCATGTCACAGTAAAACACAACTGCTTCAGAAACAGACTATTCTAGAGGAGTGAGCTCTTGGTCTGGTCAGAAGCTTGACAATTCGTCTCTGATTTTAGTCCTTATGCTATTTGTGTTGATTCAGGACGAGCACAGCAAAATGTACATGCAAAATGTAGTTTCTATTGGGAAAGCAAAATATGTCCTAGAGAGGTTGTACACTGAATATCCCAAGTATGAGAAATATAACAGGCTGTATTGTTTTTCGTTTGTTTATGTGTAGGGATGATCCAAATCGTGTAGAAAAATGTACGTAACAAGCTAGATGTGAACATATGCCAAAGATGATCGAGAAATTATTTTTAAATGTCTCCTGTGACTTTGTAAGAGTGAAGGCAAAAACTCTTTGTTTTGTTTGTTTTTTTTTTTCCATCTTTCTTGCAGACTTGGAAAGTTTTGTCATGTACCTCCCACATGTCACATATTGTCACACAGGATTTCAGGACCTGTCATCTTCCTCTTTTTGCCTTGTAGTCCTGCCCTCCCTCCCTCTCGATATGTCCTTTTCAACTCTTGGAGCTGAGAAGGGGCAGGCTTAGTCACTCCTTGTGTAGGAAACTCCTACTGAAAAGCTGCCTGCTGCAGAAAGAGCACAGCTTTCTTGATGTACCTTGTTGCCAAAGCTAAACAAAGATTTTGAAGCTTTGGCTGGGAAGGGGAAGTTTCTATTTGATACTGCACCCATCAATATCACAGTATGGTGTTAAATCCTCACGAGAAGATGGTACCCATATCCTGAGTATTTTAAAGTATAGCCCTGACCAGTTATTAAACGTTCAGTTTTATGTACATGTGTTCCCCTTTTTCCCATGACTTCAGTAGGAGCATTAACCATGAAGTCCCAGCCAAATTCCAGCTTTCCTCTGACTTGGCAGATCCATCCATGTCACTGTCCTGCATCTAGGAGCAACTAGAAGGTGGTTCTTGTAGTTCAGGCTACATTTCCGTGATATTAAGGAAAGGTAGTCCTCCACCCATCTTTTGAGGTGAAGAGTATAAAACATGAAGTCCAGACCTTTGAGAACATTTACAACTGGATTTAAATTTCTGCAGCTTGGGTTCCCTTTTCTGAATATGTGCTAAGTATATAATATGTTCATGAGTGAACGTGGACACCCTCTGACAGATTTGACAGTAGGAAGTGCAGGGGTTTGTGCTGTCAAATATATGCTTGTGCCTGAATTCATGTTGCCATTGGAAGCTACAATTACTATCAAAAAGAGAGGAAGGTCAGATCTTTCTGAAAAGCTTTTCACTTTGTTGGATTGGGCACTTGCCTTCAGATTTAATCATGGCAAAGGTATTGTGCCCATTTGCTCGTAGAAGGCTATTTTGTGGGTGACATTAAGAGCATTTGAATGTTTCAGTGTGGCACTGCAGAACTGCTTGAGAACAGTGAGGGAGCGGCTGTTCTTGCACACTTCACAAGTTCCAGTTCAGCCTTAATCCTGGGTGCTAACTTGGAAAGTAACCTTGCAAAACTGGAGCCGTACTTAAACCCTGAATGGTGGTTCTGACATGTGGAGGTTGTATACAGACAGGCTTGACATTGGCAAGATGATTTATGTTATTTTAAGTCACATCCTTTCTGAGACAGACCTTGAAGTATCACAGTTCAGCCAAGACAATGTCCTTTACTGCACAAATTATGGAAGATTTATTTTAAATGGGCAGTGAGAGAGCTCAATGTTGTAAAGATTACAATTACAGGTAGACCAAAGGTGTTCCTAACGCAGCCTTTTGTTACCAAAGAGATTAGATGTATCCATTTAAAAAACAAGAGGGAAAAACGGTCCGGTTGTCATTAAACTGTCCACACGGTGGCACACTTATTCCATTGACGAAAAATCGTAGACCACACGCCCCCCACCCCACCCCCCAATCTAATGGATACAATCTTTAATGTTTGTAATAAAAAAGAGCTGCCAGTCTTTGAAGGACTGACTTTCTGGTGTAGAAGACTTAGTGCACCTTGCTGCACTGTTACTTCTCCACTTGGTGGCTTTTAAAATAAGACTTCTTTTTCCATTTCTTCTCTGTGACCTTGAATAAAGGAAGTGATTTTATGTTTGTGTCTGACCTTTCACATTTTGCAAAGTACTGTGAGTGTTTTTCTGTTCTCTGTGCTAGAAACACCATGGTGCTCCCCCATTAAGGTGAAACATGGTTATGCAAACTGCAGGACACCTCAAGGGGAATATTACAAGAATGTATTGGGGACAAGATGTGATATTCGCTGTCAAAAAGGCTACGAACTGCATGGCCCTCAGCAGCTAATTTGTCAGTCAAGCAAACGCTGGTCTGGGAAAGTGCTGTGCAAACGTAAGTAGATATGAAATCCATGCTGGTGGCTTGTGCCTCAAATTGAGCAGACAATAAACTTTACTTGTCTTTGAAACAGTGATCTTTAGATTGTTATTTGCATTTTAAATATTGACAGTATACTTGGATATGTATATTGGCTTGTTGCAGAGCATCTTGCAGTGGTACGTGGCATGGTAAGTATCGTGAGTGGTACAAATACTCTTGGCAGAGGACAGACAGGGAAATTTTGTGAGTGTGGGATTTTGATTTGTGGGTATAATTTTATGACAGAGCCATAAAGGTGTTTTAAGATATTGCCCATCTTGGATTTTGTAAGGTGACACAATTTGTATCAGGTGTCTAAGTGGGCACTTGCAGTAAAACATTTTCTGAGAGGAATGGTACTTGTCATCTTTTTCTCATAAATATTGCATTAGGCCACTGTGTATGTCAAGTTAAATTTGAAATGCAGCTAATAAGAACAGTGTGAAAAGCCTCATGCGGAACGTGACTTTCTCCCACTTGTCATTTTCTAGCTGTATCCTTATTTCTGTGTAATACCCCACATTCACATTAGTCTAAGAGGGGATAACAAGTTTCAAGAAATCTTTGTGTTCTGTTCCAGAAAAGCGCTGCCCCACCTTGTCCATGCCGACCAACGGAGGCTTCAAGTGTTTAGATGGTGCCTACTTTGGCTCAAGGTGTGAGTACTACTGTTCACCAGGATACCAGCTGAAAGGCGACCGTATAGTAACGTGCATGGACAACAAAGTTTGGAGTGGCCGGCCAGCGTCCTGCGTTGGTAAGTAGGATGGTTAGTCTGCATCCTGGAAAGGCTACATCTTGAGGTACCTGCTGGTGCCAGAGTCCTCCAAATGAATTCCAAAATGCTCTTTTATCCAGTTCCTCAAGGAAAAAAGCAACTGTCCCTTTTGAGGAAACAGAGAACAGTTTTCCAAGGGTTACATAGTGCTGTCACTTAGTACTTTCAGTCCCACATGACCACCTTCCTTGCACACACGCTATCGGGTCCAAGCATTGTCACTTTAATATAAAGATGAGGCTGGTGTGAATGGTGAGTGCTTTACAATGCTTGTAACAGCCTTCACTGATCTCCTGGCTGACTTGTTGGTAGTCTGTAATTACTGGGCTGCTCTTCTACCACGTTCTGTCCTGGCATCTGTCCTGCTCTCTGCAACTTAATGATAAAACAGGTTTGAAACTAAACCCTTTGTTTGACCTCCCCTGTTACTTTTATTTCTTGGGATTATGGTTTTCAAATATATTCAGGGAATATGAGTGGATTGTAGTTACCAGCATGGTTGCAGTGAGCATTTCAGCCTAGTTCACATTAGTTATGCCAGCAATTTTCAGTACGAAGTCAGTGGTCTCCTGGGAACCTTGACTGGAGCAATTGTTCTTATATACATAAATCAGAAGAGAGAGAAACAAATATTGAGATTTAACTTTCCTTCCTACTAATGAGATTTCAGCAGATAGTGAAGTCTCAGCTACTGCTCTTGTTTCTGGGAAGTTCCTGAGAAAAGGTTCAGCAGCCACCCACAAAGGAAGGTATTTTTTGACCATCTGAATTGTCTACCAGTAATTTAAGCTTGTGGGTGGTAGAGTGTTTGTGTTCAGTGTTTTCTGTGTACGATGACTTGGTTTTCCTCAGAATGCCTGTGGCTCAGTCTAGGTTAGCAAATGGCTTTGGAGTGTCTCCACTGTGGCCTGACATTTGTAGAATTTTGTTCAGGTTTCCCGTTACTTGGTGTTGTACAAATGTAGAAGTGAGCCTGCTACTTAGTTCTAGACTGTTGGTAGTGTCTGTTGTTTTTATTTACAAAAACAAGCCTTGTCCTTCTCCATCTCGTGAGCAGAGGAAGAAAGACAAACCCTTTTAAGTTTGGGAATAATAAAATGTTGTTCTCTATTTCCTGGCACTTTCGGAAGCTCATCTGTTTGCGGCGACAGGGTGCTTATTAGAGACAATGCTGTCTTGCAGAGTAGTGTAGGCAAGTATGTCTTAAGCAAAAGAAGAGGCTAAGTTAGCACTAACACTTCTTTTTAGTTCCAAAAATACAGGATAGTTGTTGCATAGGGTATGATTGCAAGTCTCAAGTAACCCAGTAAAAGTAATACTATTATTTAAAGTTCTGGTAATACCACCTTACCAGAACTTAAGGAGAAGACCCCTTCACACCTTGTGTGCACACAGTTCCTATATGCAAACAGTTATGCTGTTAGCAAACTGTTTAATGAGGTTATCTTTTGACCTCTTGATAGATAGGGTAGAGATTTTTTTGTGACCAGACATGACCCTAACAATGTAATGCAGTTTGCAGTTGAACACATATCCCTTGACTGTAATTCAGTAGGTACAGAAAAGTCATCAGTGAACTGCAGCCTACACAAGTTTACCAGTGGCCAGGAGGGTACTGGCTGAACAGCTCACCTTCAGCTGAGGAGTAAAGTTAAGGTGAGGGGAGCAATGAAATATAAAGGCAAAGAGGCTGGTTTATTTCTTACTTTTAGCACATAAGCAATTAGTTGCACTGTGCACAGTAGGCATGTTACGTGTGATCAACAGACGTGGGCTGGTAAAGTTCATGTTATTGTGAATAGGCAGGGAAGTGGCCTGGGGACACCACAGCTATTGGCATCAAGTATGGCAAAATTACTGTAGACCTGAATTTATAATCCTCTTGAAAACAAGGGGCTTTCCTGTACCCTTTTGTACTGCAGTTGCACTGCTTAGCATTTTTGCACAAAACTATGTGAGGTTCACAGTGCAGTAGTGAAGATGCATGTAGGCGTAAAGCTAACATAATTGCTGAAACAGGTATTCATTAAAAGGGGGGAAAAAAGATTTTTTTTTTTTTTTAATTAAAATGGTGTATGTTTTACAGTCTCTTACGGAAGCCCTTACAGACAGTGAGTATTCTATCCTAATAAAGCAGACTGTCCCCTGTCCCTCTCCTGTAAGAGGAAGGATATCCTTCGTGTTGCAGAAATAACTTTTGATTAAAAAGATCAATGTACAGCTGCTTTTGGTTATCAGCTAAAAATGCCAATACTCACTTGAATAATATTTCCATTATATCCTTAATGCACTATAACATAGATTGAAATAGGTATTTTCCTCTAGAAGACTGAAAAACGTCACAGTCTTTTCCTCTACAAAGGTTTCATTTTCCTGCTGATTGTATCACAGTGGTTGTGGTAAATGGCTGTCACTGTGCTAAGTCATCCTTTTGTCACATCCTAAGACTGTATTGATAGGTAGTTAACTAACAGCTTCCCACTATGGATCTCTGCAGCAAGCTCTGCACTGAGTCATTAATTATACAGGCCCTGATAATGGATGTTTTGAAATACAGAGCAATGCTTTGTGGAGGCAGGGGTGGGGAGAGCAGGACACTGTTTTTCATTCCCCCTTTTATGATTTCCAATCTCTTCATCTCTTTATGCTTTTGACACAGACTAGTGTTTTGAATTAACTTCCAGCCATTGTTTATTGTCATCAGCAATCAGTAATAACAGTGTGTTTATGTATCAGCAGACCATTTACCTATCCCATACGGACTCTTGAATAAGCAAGCAGTGGGCATTCAGTACCATCCCTCTGTTTCTTTCCTCTTGTCATCCCAAATTCACAAGCAAATAAACATAAACCTTTAATATAAACATAAACTCTTTAAATTTTGTTGAAATCATTAGTAGGGCCAGTCCCAGAAGTATGTTTAAAAAAAAAAAAAAATCTAAAACCTATTTGAAAACTTAGCATTTTTCTCCACAAAGTTCAAAAGGTTTCTTTAAAATTCAGTGTTCCACCGCTGACCTCCTGATGCAATGTCTGCACTGCTGCTTCCCCACATGAAGCGAAGTAACCAACAAAAGTGACAACTTAAAAGAATGTGGCTGAACAGTGCCAAATTTTTTATGAAAACTCAATTTCCCTGCCCATGATTTAAACCTTGCAGGCAAGATTCACCCGTTTAACACATAACCCTGCTAAACAGGTGAAATAAATCTGCTTGGCTTTTCATCGGTCTTTCAGCAGTGACACTGTAGTAAAAACATAAGACTAGCTATATGGGGTCAGACACCTTGCAGCGTGTCCTGGCGTCAACTCTGCCCAGGAATACTTATTATGTGAGAGAGTCTGACAATCCGGCACTTACAGGATGATTTTTCTCCCTGATAAAACCTCACCAGCAGTCAGCACTCTTGTGGGTTCCTCCGCTGGGGTTTGTTTTGGAACCAGTTTAGTTTTCTGACCTGCAGATGGGCACCTTGCTCATGTCGTACATTTTATTGAAGGTTTTTTGGGTGGGTTGTGTTTCGGTTTTGTCACGTGCATTTGCCTGGATGTTCTCTGGTCACCTGCTCTGCATTTAAATGGGTTGGGTTTTTTTAGACCTGTCTTTCTTCTGCCAGGCTGTGACCAAGGTGCTCAATATGCTGTAGGTTGGCTTCAACTTTGTACAAGGGCACAAGGAAAAAGACAGGAGCACTGTTTGGTTTAACACATCCCAGTTAAACTGCAGTTTAACACATCCCCAACACTGCAGTTAAAGAGCCTCTTTGGTAGACAGCTGCTTTCTCTTGGTCCATTTCAAAGTGGAGTTATTCTGGTGAGGTTCATTTAGTGCCTGTTGGGTGCTAAGAGGCAGCTGAAATGACCAAAGAAAATATCCTTTCCAGGACTTTTTAAGCCCAGCTAAAAAGGCTGTCCCCTGGGTGCTTGGTGAGTTGGTTCCCACAGTAACGGTACCGTTTGTCTCTACGATGTGGAAGTCCAAGCCAGTTCATACCAACCAGTCTTCTCTGCACTAAATAGCTTAATGAGCCTCCTGATTAATTAAGTGCTTAAAACACTGGGTCCTTAAATGCCATTCTGTCTTTTATTCCAGCATTACATGTATTTACCGTATACTGTCCATAGCACAGCGGTGAGCTGTTGCCACAGTAAACTAACCAGAGCCAGAAGCAGCCTTGGTGAGACTGGCTTATTTCCTACCCTAATTCAGCTACACTGGGGGGTTATTGAGATCAACGCAGTTTTGTAGAGGAGGGCAGAGCGCTTGCGGGCTGCAGCATGAGCAGGTTTCCAGACATAATGAGGTGCTCTAAAAATAAGGGAGTGAGTAAGAAACGTGAGGAAGGGAGACTTACTACAGCCAGAATGAATGCTTGAAAATCCTTCTTGCTTGTGTATTGCAGCAGATGAGGGAAGCAGGAGTGAAAGAACCCAAAAAGAGAAAAAGGTAAAGAAGCCATAAAGAAGAATTAAGTGCCTTATGTATCTTTGGTGAAGGGTGTTCTTGTAAAGTACAGGAAGCTTCAGAAGCTGTTCATTTGTAATTGCTCCACTCCTTGCAGTGGGAACTCACTAGCTTCACCTTCTAGTAGGATTTGCAAAAAAATCAATGGTTATCCTCCCTATACTATAGGAAGTTATACATATGTTTTGTTTATTTACAGAAAAAAAACCCACAAAAATAAGTATTTGTGTAAGGCAGTTTGCAATATTCCTGATGTTTTTTGATTAGCTTTGGTGCAACACTTAACTTGCCTGTGCCTCCTGTGCAAAACTAAGACAGGAGCTTTTCCTATGGAAGTGCCTCACAAAGCTGTGGTGTTTGGGGTTGGAGGAAAACTCTTAACAGAAGGACTAGAGATAAGCCAGTTTTCAAGAGTTGTGGGTTCTTGGAATACCATTAAAAGTTTGAAGGGGCTATAGCAGGGCTGCACTTGCCCTAGTTAAACTGGTAGAAAACGTCATGTGTTGCTTGTAGAATAGGAGGGTCTGTGAAATTATTTTGTATATGTGATGCTTTATAAAGACCTAAATCTTTTCTCATTGCTATTTTATAAAGAAATCCAGATTATACTTTTTGTGTCTGCCATGCAAATGAAAAGACAAGGCCTGCCACCCTTTAAATTTAAGAAGCACTTTAGGCATTGTTTACTATTTGCAGGTAAAGAGCAAGCCTGTCTCTGTTCTTTTTTAAAGCTGGTATAGGACTCCATGGATTTAGACTTCATTTTGGGTATAACCCAAAATATGGTAAAAAACCCTGAGACTATTAAAGATTTTTAAATTTTTTTTTAAATTAATGATTGTGATGGTATTTGGAGTTGGTTCACCCATGTATTTCTGCTACGCTCGCAGGATTGGCAACCGAAGCAGCTGAAGATGAGTACCTGTGCATGCCCTCTATCTTCCATCGGGGTCTTTTATCATCACCACTGCTCCTTTACTCCTGAATAATAGGCACAATGTTCTGGTAGCAGTTAAACAAGCTTTCAGAACTTACCCAGTCTACTTTTTGGGTTGTATTACCTGTAAGGCATTATTATAAGAATTACTTGAAAAAATCAAATGGAGCAGCAATTCCCTGCAAAATAACAATTGCGTCAGTCTTCCATTGTTTCTCATTCTGCCATTGCTGCGGGAAAAATAACCAAGCATTTAACAGTAATATGCAAAGTTATCACACAGAGAGACATTTATATTCAGCGTGCTTTCCGAATGTACTTAATCACAGTATCTACCACACAGATGAACAGAGAGAGGCAGAACAGATAAACAGATGGGTCAGGCTCCTCGGTACAATCTTGGGTATCCCTCCTTAGAGTTCAAAGCTAAATACAGTCAATTTGTAGACATTGCTTTTTAACTGGGGACTAGATAAAAGTTGTAACTGCTTTTTAATTAGTTTTTTACATTGGGTGGGAGGATTGATCATTGTCATCTCTTACTCTTCTAACAAAAAGTTGAGAAGTTGGCTCCACCTGCCTTGCCTGGGACAGCTTCAGTGCTGAGGAGGTCAGCTGAAGGTGGTCCGAAGCTACGCTGACAACAGAGCAAAAGCTCTCAAGAAAATGGGTAGCTATAACACATGCACATGTACCTATTTCTGTAACGTTTATTTCAACAGATACTGAACCTCCGAGAATCCAATGCCCGAGTGTGAAGGAGAAAACTGCGGAGCCCAACAAGTTGACGGCCAGAGTGTTCTGGGACACCCCGGAGGGACGGGACACTGCTGATGGGATTCTGACAGAGTAGGTGTAAATCTGTAAATGTTTGCATTTTCTCCTTTTTATTCCTGGGGTCCTTGGTTAGTGATTCAGCTGATGAGAGTGGCCAGGTACCCTTTTCCCTTAATTCATCCAAGATGCTTATTTATAGCTGTCACATGTCAATGGCCTGTAAAGAACTGCATATTTAATGGAAGAATTAAAAATTGACAACTTGAATCATTCAGGACCTGGCATAGAGGGGTAGCAGATTGTTGTGGTTATTTTAGAGCTGATGGAATGAATGACAATAGCATTTTGACTGCACCTATGAAATTTCCCAGAGCTGCTTTGTGGGTCTCATATACAAGTTTTCTTACAGCAAGTTACCTTTTATACATAACAATGAAAAGATAATAGTGGATTGGAGGTAGCAGCAGAGGCAATTTTGACTGTTTTAAAAAAAACAAGATGAATTGTGTTGCAAAACAATATCTGCAGTCCTCTTTAGGCTTCTTCCTGAAGTAGTGCTGAGTGCTGATGTCACAGCATTCTGCAGTTACTTGTAAAGTAATGCCTCTCATTTCAGACTTAGGGAGCTTTAAACATTAGATTTAAACTTAACACTTTTGTCAAAATTTCCTTGTCAATTTTTATGGTTTCACAGTCACGTTTTCCAGAAGAGCAAGGTGCACCCGAGATGGTGCCACTGACTCTGATTTTTCCCATCTTTATCATGCAGGATTTATGTCAATCTATCTAGATTAATGTAATGGTAAGAGTATAGAAAGTCTGCTTCTTTCAGTAAACATGTTACACCTTGTAATGGTATATTGGTGGACTGGTTAAGCTTAAAAGCTCAAAGCTGTAAGCTTAAAGATGTTTGCAGTTTTATGTGAATACAAAAAGCTATTGAAAGACACAGTGGCATTGTCTTTTTATTGTTACAGCTTAAATAATATCAGAAAGAAGAATTCATTACACAATTAAAAACAATATTGCTGTAAGGTCTGATGTCATAATTCTATGCCAATTAACAGCATAAAAAAAAATTAAGCCTGATAAAATAAAAACTTTGAAAAGTATCACAATAAGGAAATTCCAAAGTCTTTTTGCTGAAATAATATCTGACAGGCAAAAAAATTGGGGAATATCCCATGTAGACTTTGTCATATGAGTAACTGTTCCCAGCTCTGAAGAGGCTAGCTGTTAAATCCGTGGAAGCTTTTCCATAAATCTGTTTTTAGAGAGTCTTTGTAAACTGTGATGTTTTATAGAGTGTACAGTGCTTTCCTTAAATGCACTGGGCCCTGCAGTCCCGTCAGTATATAAGCTTTCCCATTATGTGGAACACTGTTCAACCTCGCTGCTTCAGTACTGAGGATACATTTAACACCTCTGAATTCTCCTGACACAGTTGCAGGATAGGAACAAGTTCCAGGTGAAAACGCTGCCGTGGATCACCACACCCTTCTGCTGTGACAATAAATGTCACTTTCTATTCAATTTTTGTACATCAGTATAATCATAGGAGCAGTGCAGAGCAGCCAGATGGGGTACATCCCTGTACCCTCCCCAGGCTCTGGGTTACGCTGCAGCCCTGACAGTGGATTGTTCACAATACAAAATGAGGGAGGATCAATCTCAACTTTTCTCATGTAAGAAAAAGTAAGCTCAAGTTCCTTTGGGCATGGCATGATGCTTGGCTACACTCTGGATTGTCTTACAGGAAGCGAGCAGGTCCTGCCTGCTCTGCCTCCCTTGTCTCAGCTGAGTTGGGATCCTTTATGACTCCAGGATGGGCTGTTGGTAGCAAGTTTAAATACTCCCGTTGCTGCTGCCCAGCTTCTTCCTTTGCTTATTCTCAGTCTTCAGTCATGCAGTGCAGTCTTACATGCCACAAATGTTACTCTTCAGGCTTTTACAGCATTGTCAGTAGGAAAATACTGGTGAATTCATGAATGTCTGTCCTGTTTTATCTACCATTTTAGTGTAATTTTGAAAGGCCTGCCACCAGGGTCACATTTTCCAGAAGGCGACCACAAAATCCAATATACTGTGTATGACAGAGCTGAAAACAAAGGCACTTGCAAATTTCTTGTTAAAGTCAGAGGTAAGAATGATGTTTTACCCTATACATACAGTCACTGATTTGTATCTGGCTTAGTAGGCAATTTGAGATATGTCCTCATTTTTACATTTGTGTGCATATGTATGCGTATATAAACTGCATCTTGATGCTGAAAGGGAGAACGTCATCTTGCTGAAGACCCTGGGGGCCAGGCCTGCAGCGGAGTGGACAGCCTGCCCTCCGCACAGCACGGAAGAGCTTCATTGATCTGTCCTGCCTCCAGCTCTGCACCCCTTTCCTCCTGTTGGCTTCTCCCTGATACTTAGTTTGTGAGCTGCTGAACCAAGTACGCAAGGAGTTTTTTCAGCTGAGACTCACATCAGTCAAGCAGGGCTGCCCTTTCACACGTCGAGCTCTTGAATTCTGGAGTTGAATACAGAGATGAAAGCTGTATGTTTCAGCTTCAGCTCTCTTTGTGCTCCATGACCTTTGTCACCATGATACCACAATCACATCCATATGCCTATACATCTGTATCATTTTAGTTTACATATGAGTTAAGAGGGGTTTTGGTTGGTTTGTTGGTTGGGGTTTTTAATAATATAGAAAGCAAACAGAAAAATGTCTTCTATGTTGGTATTCCACTGGCCATGCTACCTTAGTAACAAACAGGGTTTCACGCCTTGTCTTTTTTTTTTTTTTTTGCCTCTTGCTTAAAGTCAGGCGCTGTGCAAAATTAAATGCCCCAGATAATGGCTACATCAAGTGTTCAGGTGATGGAAATAACTATGGTGCTACATGTGAGTTCTCCTGCATTGGTGGCTACGAGCTGCAAGGAAGCCCAGCTAGAGTATGCCAGTACAATTTGGGGTGGTCAGGAGTGGAGCCAACCTGTGCACGTAAGTGAGTATTTCACCACTTCACCAGAAGGGCTGCCAGAGCAATGGTTCTTGTGGCAGTGAGAATTTGGGAAGGGGATGTGGGCTGGAATATAGCTGCAAACTTTAATACCCTAGAGGTAAGAAACTTAACATCTTTGTTTTCATAACTGAAATCTGCCACCTTTGGCTACTCTTTCCTAGGATGATGATGGTACCTCACAACTGATAGTGTGTTTTAGCTCAAAGCTTTCTACAAAACTTCACCTTCTGGAGTCAATCCATCTTGCAGGCCAGAACAGCTTAAGATAAAATTGTTGGCTTCAATGAGGCCAGTATTTCACCCATGTCTTCTGTATTATTATTTCCTGTTCTTGTGCTTCTGCTATCTAACAGTTTGTGCTTTTAGAAATAGATCTGTTTTCAGTATGCTCTATAACTTTTGTTTCATATTTAATTCTAGCCATGAATATTAATGTGAATGTGAGGACTGCAGCTGCACTTCTGGACCAATTTTATGAGAAGCGGAGACTGCTAATTATTTCAACTCCTACTGCAGCCAACTTCTTCTACAGGATGCAGTTGGGAATGCTACAGGTAAAACACATTTCAGGGCAGGGCTGCAAATATTTTTTATCTTTAAAGAAGGACACAAGAGGACAACCTCCACTGTTTGATATAAATCCACAAACTTCAGCTGTTATATTGCAGCCACTGGAGGGTCTGGCTGAAGCAGTAGTAGTTTGGGATTAAGCCTTTTTATATGGGTTTGAGTTGAAACATCTCCCCAGTCTGTAATTAAGCTCCGTTCTGGATTGTGCTACTTCTGACTGACCAGTTCCTGAATCCCAGGCAGTTCTGGCCCTCTTCCATCCTTCCCAAATTAAATATTAACTTGTGCTCAATGATCATTCCCTAACTTGGCTCCTAAAGAAGTTTAAAAAAACCCAAACCATCCAGCACTTCAGTGGTCACAGTTCATGCAAACCAGGCTTACAGACTTTGTAACTACAATGCAAGGAAGTATGAATAGCTTCAAGAAATAACCAGTGCACCAGGAAACAAAGGACCTGAGACTCAGCCAGAGTGTTGGAGATAGTACTGGGGTATTTTGTTCCCCCCCCCCCAAAAAAAGAAAACTTCCAGTAATTGTCCTTCTTATGTGTTGGTCTTGTTGGGTTCTGGCTAGACTTAGGGATATATCTCAGAAATGTATCTGTGTCCTTAGGGAAAGGAGCTAGTCCTGTATTCTTTCACAGTAGTAAGTGCTTCTATCTTGTTTCTTTTCTCACAACCATAACAAAATTCAGTATAAATAGTCACTGGGATGCGAACATGATAATGTTTTAACTTGCTGGCTTAATTTACAGTTGTATTTAAAAAAAAAAGCAAAGTTTTTCTTTTCCTCCATTAGATTAACTTGGCAAGAAAATCCAATGTATTGATTAAAATATTAAATTTAATGCCTATAGTACTTTTCCCACTGACAGTGGCCAAGCAAGTTGGCATGAAAGAAAACTTTTGCAGTCAACTTCCATTTCACACACCTTGCTTTGATTGCCAGATTAGATTACTGGCACAATGCTTAATACCCTGGCATCTTTTCATGTCATTACAAAGACAAGTTTATGTTTTGCCTAGGTGGTCCCTGTGTGTTGTTTTTCTTAGAGTAATTAAGAATCCATCATTTAACATCCCCTGGAGTCATGAGGCTCTAGTTCTTCGCAGTGAAATTAGAGACCTTTCAAAGTATGCTCTCATTTCAGTTTAAATCATCTCACTAACATAAGATCAGATGAACGATCCAATCATAGCATATATGTTCCTGTTATGAATGCTCTGCACGCTCAAAACAAGCCCGTGTTCTCTCACTGGTAACTAACACACCTTTTTCTTCTTTTAACCCTTCCAGCCAGCACAGTGTGGATTAGACCTCCGACACGTTACTGTAGTTGAATTGGTTGGTGTCTTTCCAGCACAGATAGGAAGAATAGGTGTAAAGCTGCTGCCCCCATCACTTGCCCTGCAACTCAGGTAAAGTAAGCTCTCACCACTGTTGTGTTTGCGTATGAGATGTATTGCTTTTGATTCCCTGCATCTTACTCTCTAAATATACATATTCTATTCTAATGTACATAGCTAGACACTGGAAGGTAGAGGTTGATGAGTAAATTTTAGGATTAATTTGCTCTCTTATCTGTGTAATATCTACTGCAAATGGGCTGTGACCCATTTAAATGAGAAACAAGCTGAAGTCTATGCCACTCTTTTTCACATGCCATGTCTTCCTTACCCCTTTGCTTAAACCGAGTGAACTTCTGAATTCATGTGAACTCCCTGTGTATCCCTTTGGTCATGTTATAGATCTATATTTTTGGGTGCTGCCACTGAAAACACTTCAAGTATGTGTGTATTTGTGCTGGAGTTGGTCTGATGCAGTCATGACAGGCCACAATCACTTTGCAAGGACAGCCTTGGAGCAGCTGCCAGCGCAGCCCCAAATGGCAGCGACAGCTCTTCTCTGCAGCGCTGCTGGTGGCTGTAGCCAGGCCAGAAGAGGAAGCAGTGGTTGCTCTTTGAAGTCCCACATGTGGAAGGGATATGGGCAGTATTTCAAAGGGGAAATTATCTCAGCCTCCCCAGCCTGACTAACACCATTCAGCAGTTTTACTGAGGTGCCTAAACTGTTTTGACTTGGGTTTAGCCTGGCAGGGGGTTGGTTTTCACTTGAAAGGGAGACTTCAAGTGCCAGCATTTCCTAGGGACAGGAGGCCTACAAGAGGCAAAAGTGAAGGCCTCAGTGACAGGGAAAGTAGTAGTTATTTAGGAAAAGTCCTTTTTAGGCAACATCTTCTGTGGTATGCCTGAGGACATGGAGTGAGTTTTAATGGGGGACAATAAAAAATGCTGTCAAGTCAGAGAGATTTTTTTGGATTGCAAAAAATAAAAATATTTGTTCTCTATAAAAGGAAAAAGAGAGCACAAAAATGGTTTTCTTGTAGCTCTGTAGAAAATAATTAGCTCTGGTAACACTGGAGGTAAGCTGTAATGGAGCTACATTTCAGAAATCGGTATGGTATGACCTGCCCTGCACTCAGGGAAAGTTACATTTACCGTTTTTTTTTTTTTCCCTCTTTGGTTACTGCAGCGTGTGAATTATAGCATTCAAGTCAAAATGAAACTCACTGTTAAACATCCTGAATAAAAATGCTGTCCAGAATTGTCATTCAGTAAACTAATGAGCACAGGTACCCTAGTTAAAACTTTGGCAACCTCAGGAGGTTAGCATTTGGATTTGTAGACGGTAAGCATTTTTCTTAGGTGAGATGAGGCACAAGAGGAATGTAGTTTCCCATCACCATAGCTTAGCTTCAAACTTTATTTTAGTTTGAATTTAACAGCCAAGCTTCTTAATTGCAACAAGAAGACACCTAGAGCACTCAAACTTGTTAGAAGGCTGAGGAGGGTCCATTTTGATGCTTCTGGGTGCTGCCACTGAAAACACTTCAAGTATGTCTGTATTTGTGCTGGAGTTGGTCTGATGCAGTCATGACAGGCCACAATCACTTTGCAAGGACAGTCACTTAGCAATGTTCCCCCCCAACCCTCCTCTTCATGGCACCTTTCCTGTCCTGACACCATTCTGTCATGGCTGTCTGATTTATTTTCCCCACATCAATGATGTTGACTGACTGCATGTTTAAGGACCTTCTAGTTCATTACTCCTTCAAGCAAAAGATGAAGAAAGCACAAAGGATATACTTTTGTTAGTGCTGCACCTCCAGAGGAGCTCAAATGACCCCTTTTACCACTTGGAAGGAAATTACTCTGCCATGATTAGCAGTGGCTTTTGTTCTCCTAAATTGCAGTTACCACCAGGTAGATGGTTATTATTAGGAAGTGATGAAAACTGACTCCAGTAATTTTATCCTGCTTTTTCTTGTTGTGGTTTTATACCTTGTGGCAGCCAAGAAAGGGAATAGACTACTTGTAACTCTAACTCCATTGCAATGGTATTCTTCAGGCAATGTATATAGTACTTTTTTTGTTTTAGGATTTTTTTCTCTTGTGCTAGCAATAGGTAATGGCATGTGCTATACTGACAGTCAGAGGTCTGAGAAGAAAACAGAGATGAGTGCAGTTACCTTGACCCTTCATTAATGCAGAGGTACAACCTGCAGCACATGCCGACACCTGCCTCTCTACCTGACTCCTTGTTCTCACAGCTGAAACAAAGCAGACCCTGTGTAAGCCCCTCTGACCATCCCTGCCTTCCTCTACTTAGACTCAACAGGCTGATTCTGCCATTTATTAGTTTAAAATGCCCAGGCGGTAGATGACGGGCTTTAACAAAACAAGTTCCTTATTTTGCAGGCTGCTGCTGAGGATCCCCCATTACAATTTCAACATTGTGGTGATGGACAAGCATGGAATGGACAAGGAACGCTATCCTTTTCCAGCAACGCCAGCTGAGCTCTTTGCACTTATTGACAATTTTCCCTTGAGAAAGGAAGAGATGAAACTGCAAGCAGAAATTGGTCAGTCATGTCCCTAATTCAGGATTGCAGGGCTTGCAGTTGTCAGTGAATTTTTTTAAATCCACTTCATTCTCCCCTTGGTGCTACACAAAGCATGGCTTTTTTTAATCACTGATGTACAGATTTTTTGTGTGTACTGTTAAGTCTGGCTGTGCAGCTACTCTGCATAGAAGTATGCATGATGCTTTTTCATACTTTCAGCCATCTTTAGGTAAATGTGTACGTAGGATTACTACCCAATGGAATTTCTTGTACAGAGAGTGAAGAACCGAGGCACGTTTCTGGGATTTTATTTTGGATTTTTCATTCAGTGTAAAATTGGGGTTTCTTTCTTACTGTTTATAAGTCTTTTTATTAATAAAATATTGTTTTGCAAATAGATAGTTGTCTAAAATTCCTCTTGGAGATAACAGTTGATAGATTAATTCAAAAGTTGGATCAAAATACCTCTCTGCAAATCATTATAACAGAGACATTAGCCTCAGATTGAAAGTGTACAAGCAATCCAGCAGTGTCATTCAGTTCCATTAATAATATGGTTGATCACAGACACAAAGCATAAGCCAAAGGCAACACAAGTACCTGTTTTCAGCAGCAGCGAGGAGGAAATAGCTGATAGCAGGAGTATGGAAGTCATTGGCAGAAGGAATATGATAAAAGAACAGTGAGCAGTGTCAAAAATGGACAGTAATTCCTAAAGGCCACGTACTGCAATGCTTGATAGAAAAATGTGCTCTTACCTGGTACACTTCTGTTTCTGGCTTTTCATGTCCAATGGATTTGGAGTAGCAGATTCCTTTCCCCTCTTCATCTTAGAGACAGACCAGGCTGTTGATTTGATGGCAAGGGAACATTACCCCCAGGGAAGCTTCATTAAGGATTTGTCATTTGCAGAGCTGTGAAAATATTCTTCACAAGTCATCACTTAAAAATTAACAAAAATGTTCCCTGCTTAATAAGAGGTGTTAGGAGGCAATCAAAAAAGGAAGGAGTGTCTATTGTTTTGTTATAGCCCACAGTCTTGCCAATCCACTGCAAAGAATATACATTGTGCATGAAGAATATAAGCATCAAAGGAGTGAAAATTGTGAGTTACAGGATATGGTGCATAATTTGACATGCCTGAAAAGCAGCACTCCATGTCTCTGCTGTTCATTCTTGCCACTCCAGACCACAGCCCTCTTTTTTCAGCTAAATGCTTGTTTGTCTTTGACCGTAAGGTAGATACTGTTTTACACTCAGGTGTCAGCAGAGGAAAGCTTTTCAGCATCTTTAAAGCAGTCCTTACCAGAATTTGGTTTCTCACATCCTCTGAAATCTCTTTTAAAATGGTTGCTCCTGCAAGTGAATTAATGAGGGAATGAATGTGAAGAGAGGGAAGTCAGCCCTGACGCTGCCTAGCAAAAGCTAATTTGTGTACTGAAGCGCAACAGCACCAAGGAGGGGGCAGGTAGTGGTAGGCCCTGTCTTGTGAACAGGATGGTCTGCTTCTGAGAGTGTTAGGAGACTTGTTAATAAACACCCAAAAGTAGGTATGAAAGCATGGCATAGCTGCAGTGATGACTGCCTGCAGTGCTCTTGCCAGAGGCAAAGATGATCTGGATACATCATGAACTCTGCAGGTGGTGGTGCCAGGTTTGCAAGGACGAGCAACCAGAGGGCAAGGAAGAATCTGGCTGAGCTTTCTGAGTGTTGCCGTTAGGAATAAGATGCAAGGACAGGATTGGTGACAAAAATCACAGAAAGAGCATTTCTGTTCCAGACCAAACGAAAAAAGAAAGTCCTGGATCCACTGTAAAGGAGCAAGGAGGGTAAGAGCCAGCGTGCTGAAGGACACAGCTGTACCCCAAGTTGCCTTTCCTCTAACACCAGTGGTTAAGAAAACTAGACATGGCTAGGCACACCAAACCGCTTCATGCCTTAAGTGTCTTGTGTGGAACAGAGACAAACTGAGGACACATCCATACAAGTACTGCTGTGGCCACAGTTCTCTGGCATGCATAAGCTTTCAGCATGAATGCACAGGTGGACAGGTTTTTTTCCCCCCCTCTCTTTCCTCATTGAACAAGCACACAAACTGATTTCCAATGATATAAAATTTAAAAATAAAATCTCTAATGGGTCTGATTTTTCTACTATATTTCTGCAATTCCAATCCACTGCTGCTCCATTTTGATTTAGGTACAGAATCAGTCCATCCAGTCATCTTTCATGACTGGGTGAACAGGAGTGGGGTTTTATGATTGCTACGATCAGGAAAGTGATTGCAATCACTAGGCTGTTACAGGAAATTGAATTAAGTGGAGGAGAGTGCACGAGTGATTGCATTACTAGTTATTGTTCTACATGGAATTCTATTAAAATCTGGTGATTAAGAAAAGCTGTTCTTGATTAGTAATACAAGGTTTCTGGCATTTTCTGTTGTACATTTTTGTGGGGAACAGCGAAAAGCATCATGTGCCATCTCTGGTTTGGAGTCAAATCAGCCTGCATGTATGCTATGCTGGGATGTGGCAGATTGGCCTTTTGGGAAAGGAGTGTTTGATCAAGGGACTTAGTATTTCTGGCTTTAGCCCAGCATTTATATATTCAAATATATTCCAATCGTTCATCCTGTAGACTTTTGGTCCCAGAAAAATAACACTGCGTAAACAAGATGCAGTTATCTACACTAGTACACTTTTTTTAAAAACGTTTAACAGAAAATTCAGCTCCCTCAAAATCATACAGGCTGGAGTCTTTGTTGTACTACCAACATAGCTCTTCTTGTCATAGCTCTAATCCTATCCCTGCTGTCAAAATGCAAATCCTGTTTAAAATACGAATTTTAGTTAGGAGGATTAAAGGCTGTTTCCAAGAACCAAGACCTGCCATGAGTCTTGTCCCTTCCACTCCCCCCTCCAGGCTATTCATTGCAGAAGTGACAGATCACAGTGTGCGGATACAGCCATGGGCAGGCAGTTTCCTACATCAACTGGGAGATACTTTCCCATTTTGAGTATGAACCAAAAGACTTAAATCATTTTAGACCAGAAAAGAATTCATGTTTCTGTCATGCAATATTTTTTGCAAACAAAACTGCTGGGATAAATCGTGGGAGGCAGCAATTTCTCATGAGCACAAAACAATTTTGTAAATGGCTGATTTTCCCCAGATCCTACCCAAGAATCCACCTAATTTGATGAGAACAACCCCTACCGTCACACACCTCCTCTATACCTGCAGAGCAGAGGCAAAATTTAAACTTGTATATCCCTATTCTTGAAGTTCAAACCATACCCTCTGGGACAGAAAGCATTATGTTTTAATGAAAACACCAATGACCCTTCCAGCTCTGCACTAAATGACTACAACATGCAGCTTCGTTACAGCTCAGTACTTACATAAGAGCATGAGTCAGACTGCATCACGTAATTAATGAAAATGCAGAGGCTAAAAAGTAACCAAGTACATTTAAATACTCTTACAATTTCAACCTACTTCTTAAATTGAGGTGGTGAAATAATGAAGGTTAGTCTGTACAATCTCAATGCTAGATTGCTTCCAGCCACTCACCTCAGCCTCTGTTAGTGCTGTACATCCACAGAAAGGGAGAACGGAGCGAGTGCTTCACACCGTCAGGAGATGGCACAGCTCCTCTCGGCTGGGTAGCTGCTGCCCATTTCTCTCTCCCCATCTGTGGCTGGATGGTGTTTTTATGGCAGCTCAGTGCAGGGAAGACCTGGAAAGCGTTCTGCAGACACTGGAAGGCAGACAGCAGCAAGGCTGCCTGTCCTAGAGGAGCCAGTGAGGACGGTGGCAGTTGTGGATACCACATGCATTTCTCACGCCTCTTTCAAGCGGTGATCCAGCTGCTGCATGCTCTGTAAAATGCAAGGGAAAGGGATGGGAAAACCAGCGTCCATGCAGAATGTGCTAGCATATATCTAGTTACTACCATATCTCCCATTGCCACTCATGCACTCAGAAAGTAACCGTTACCTGAATTTCAGTAATTAGGTTGGCCAATACTTCAAATTCACAAGAACTTGGCATCTATCACCTCGAAGAGAAGGGGAGGAGAGACTGCAGTTCAACTGTACAGAAGTTACAGAGGTGTCTTCCAGAGCCCTGAGGAAATCCTTAAGTCCAGTCCCAAGCAAAGGTACAGGGAGCAGAGGAATGGCAGGAGGGCTCTTCCCCACCTTGCAGTTTACTGGTGTCTGGCCTCCCAGCCCTATAAAGGCCAGAACCAGCATGGGAACAAGCTAGATAAGGAGTGGTGTGAGGGCAAAAGAGACAGCTGCCCGTGCCCAAATCACACCAAGAGACCAGTGAACACCACTGAGGTGGTCTCCCCTTAACCTGGGTGCAGGAACCCACCACGCTGAGCCAAACGTTCAGACTGCTGCAAAGTGAGCAGAGGCAAGCACAGGGCCAGAGCCTAGGAGCACTGTTTGCCTCCTATAGTTTCTAAGACAGTTGGGAAGGGACAGCAAGACACAAAGCCCCAAGGAACCAAAAGAAGATGCAAGAGAGCCCTCAGCTCTGAGAAGTAAGTTAGAGTGAACATGAGTCAGCTGAAAGTATATATTAAATAAGAGTGATCACAGAGTGATCAAATGTTTTTTGTTTTTTCTTTAAACAAATTAAATCAGGACCAGTAATTATAGAACAGCTGCATTTTGAACATACCTAGATTTTCAGGTAGGCAGGACCTTGAACTAGGGAAGAGGTAGGAAATTCAGAGACAGAGGGGAGGACCTGCTGAACATGCAGGGTTAAGGCCCATGTGAACTAATTCTCTAGCCAGGGGAAAGAGAACACTGCATTTGCCTTATTCTTAGGTTTACATGTTAAAAAGAAAACAGGTTTAATGCTTATGAAACAAAACATAGCTTAAAAACACTTAAAGTGGAGAAATTAAGACAAACAAAAAAAGCAGAGACAGACACTATCAATGGAGTCCCACCTCTGAAGACATGCCAGGCCTCTTGCATTATTCATCGTATATAGGTGAAGTAATGTCTTTACCTCAGTGATAATACAGGATATTCTTAAAAGACATGCTTGTAAGTTTGCTGTAATGCATTTTAGGAGAGACAAGGACACAGCAGAATGTTTCACTATTTTAATTTTATAAGATAGAACAATAATCTTGACAACAGCTGCAAATGTATTACCAGCCACCTTTGTCCACAAAACTGAACGTACAGTGCATAGTACAAAAATGTTGTGGGCAGGAAATGTTTTTCTAAATTTGGGCAAAACTTAACATATTGCAATGCCATTTACTGCTGCTACTGTTCATGTCCAGTAGAATAATTAAACAAATAGCTAGCAACAGATTTTAAGCAGAACAAAGGCAGAACAAGGGATACATGACATTCTCCAATTGCTGCAACAAATGACTACACTTGGCTTTAGGCAAACCTCAACAGTTAGAACTACCCTCAAAAATATACACCAAGCTCTCAGGAGCAGTAGTACACAGCCATATAGATGTTATTGCCACAAAGCAGAATTGTTGAAATAACCAATCTAAATAAAGGACCAAGAAGCAGCAAGGGTGAGTTTCAAAACAACCTAGAAAACACCTAAAAAGCAAGTTGAGATTCACCTTCCAGTGTCAATATACATAGTATAATTAACACTGTCTTATTACCACTTATCAAACAGCATTTGCAAACATGAAATCACCAGGAAGGAGATTAATGGGATGGAGTCGTAAGGTTCTGCTAGCGTGCTTCTCAGCATCTCCTGCTGAGTTATGGTAACTGCAAATGATCCGCATCCTATTTTGGAATTCATCATATGTTCTACCCACCATTTCTCCAGGGCTCCCAAATGTTAACATTGTGTGTAAAAATAAATAAATACTTTTAAAAAAAACTATTTAAAAAAGTTAACAAAGTGCATGGACCAGCTCTCAGAAGACAGTTATTTCTGCCATTGTTGCAAAGTGCTGAAAATCAATACTGTACGTTAGGGAAGTAGAATTTCAGTTTTCACCTCGTATGGATGAAAATAAGTGGAGCTATCACTCAATTGCTGCATTTTGTCCCCTTCCAGATACTGGAGATTAACATTCAGGTAGAACGTTCTGGTGAGGGTTGCTGAACCAAAGGGAGGGATGAAGGGAAGAGAGACCCTTGCAAAGATTCAGGTGCAACCCTTACTATGTTGTGTGAATCCACAAACTAGACAGCTGTGGAAATAGGACTCTCATCTCTTTTTTGAAGGTGCAGGAGATCCAAGCAGCCTTTCTCTTCATTGACTCTACAGAGCAAACCACAAACTTTACACACCTAAAGCTGGGCAGTGTGCATATCTATCCTCAAGAAGACAAAATTATGCCGTTCTAAATGCAACCCTCCTGTTACCTGTCCTTATAAATTAGCACCAGTGGATGCTCAATGGCTGCTCTGCTGTTACAGTTTAGTTGATATTTTGCAGAATACCATTTAGAATAATTGCACTTGGCAGGGCTTAACCAGGCAGAAAAAGAAAAATAAAAAATTAATACATAAAATGTTTCTTTCACGCTACTTTAGCATAATCTGCATTGAAGAGGCACAGAAGAATAAGCTTCCAGTGTAACGCACCATAACCAAAACATACTTACCATCCCAATGCCTCCTCTCTAAGCCATCTGCTAAAGCATCTAGCTGGGAAACAAAGATCAAAATGTGGCACCAAGGAATGCAATGGCACTTGGATTAGCACTACAAGATGACAACAGTGTCCCTCAGAGTCTTTGCAGCCTTCCTCCCACCCTTACTCAGACGTTACATGATGTAGGTGGAGGAGATGTGGAGGCCATTTTAAACCTATTTCAGCTTGCTTTTGGCATCTAAGCATGCAAGCAAGAGCATCAACATTTAGAAGCCTAAAGTCCCCATATAGCTGATCAACTGAGCAAAGAAACTTCTGGAGAGCAGGGCTGGATATCAAAGTCTGATATCAGGGCTTGGAGAGCCCTCAGCATCAGCTCTTTTTGATGGATACTGGCAAAAACCACACTGTCTAAGGATGTATTTACTGGCCCCACTTGACGTTTTACAGTGAAAGCTGCACTTTTATTCTTCTTTAATGGGTCAAACCCTCAAAATCTAATCACAAGGAGGACAAGATAGTGATGAAAGCCCTGTAGTTACCTTGCTAGAAAAGTATGTATCAGAGTAAAATGCATTATGCAACACATTTTCAAAAACCACTGTAGAGAAGATTTCTTCTCTACTGATACATCTTCAGTATTCAAGTCTGTGTGGAAAAATACTTTAGAAACATCAGCTCTGCTGTGTCTATTTACTCAGGGCAGAAGTTTATGAATCGGTGTTAAAATTGTGGCTATTTTCTCCTAAAAATTAGCCTTGAATAAACCATTCAGGCACCTTCAATACCATAAACATACATACAAAAGGAAGGCTTTAGTGTAATTCCTGGCTTTCTGTCTTTTTGTTCAGCCTAACACACAGTATGTGATGACGCACAATTATAGGCAATTAATTCAAATATCTGGGAAACAAGAAATCACATCTGCAGTTAATCATCTTGTGCTTTTTTCAAACCATAAATCATTTTTTGTAAAAGGAAGAGAACAAAGATATAAGAGATATAATTAAATGTGACATTCTCCACAAATCAAATGCTTCCTACAAATGTGCCAATAACACTGTAAAATAGCAAAGCTTTCCAAATTGCTCTAGTGTTTATATGATGCTCATCATCTCTCTGAGGCTCATTTGAGGCAGAGTGTGATACCAATTACATGCTACCATAATGCAGAACTGTCACTGCTAACCTAGGAGGTAATTTCACTGTACTACTCCAAATCCCATCAATGGCAAACACCACCGCCTTGGCCAAAATTACTTCCCAGGTGAAATTGTTCCTTTTGTATGCTGAACTGCAGTTGACACCTACACTCTACGCATAGCCCTGTCTATAATTTCACGTGCGGGCTCAGAGTGAAATTTTGGCCCTTTGGAAGGAAAAGGTAGAACTTAAAGCCCATGTATGAGCTAGGTGACACTTCCCAGATGAGTCCATTCATCAAACTTTATCATAGGACCAGAATGGGCAGGAGCTGAAGTAGTAAAGCACAGACCTTTCCTTTCAAAGCAAGACTTGATTTAGCTAAAATGTTTGTGCTTAGAAGGCTAGAAAATACCATTCAAAAATTAGACAAACTCTTGTACTCCATATAAAATTAAAAGGTTTAGTTCAGTTCAAAATTAAGGTTTTCAATTTGGCAAGAGAAAAAGGTGTCCATTTTGGGGTCCATCTCGGAGGATTTTTTGTGTCATTATTATTTTTCCCATTTTCACCATCAAAATGAAACAAAACCAAATCATCCAACTGCCATCTACAACTTGAGCTGGAATTTTACCCTGAAGAATAATTTTCTTCAGATTTAACAAGCTTTATCTTTTTGAATCAACTTC
Source organism: Strix uralensis (assembly GCF_047716275.1). NCBI lineage: Eukaryota > Metazoa > Chordata > Aves > Strigiformes > Strigidae > Strix > Strix uralensis. The sequence continues at coordinate 42,722,456 of NC_133973.1, forward strand.
CAGTAAGTGAAAAATCAAGCTTGTGCCTCCATGTCAATATAATTATTCCCAAAATAAATGCAGGTTTGCAGTACAAACAATCAAGACAACTTAGACTGACTCTGTTGAGAGAGAGAGGTATATCTCTGAGAAAGAGAGAGGTAGTTTAGGTACCAAAAGTTAGGTTTGGTTTCACTTTAGGGGATGCTGATACCAAAAAAAAAAGAATTAGAAATCTAATACTTAAAGAATATCATGATAAGAAAAAGGCCATCAAATATATGTGCTTCATATTTGTGCTCTAATTTATCAGCTTACAGCATCTGCAGCATAAAATGAAAAGCCAGCTAAAACTAGATTTGCTTCACTGCCCAATTTGAGCAGGACTTCAGAAGAAAATGAAGAATAGATAAAGAATAAAAATGAAGTCAATTTTCTTGAGCAACTACTGACTTTTGGTTCCCAAACTGAGATTCTCTAAGGGAATTTTATTTTCAAAGATGACTCAGTAATTTCTGAAAATTGTGGGTCTCAAACTGGGCAAGCAGTACCTCTAATGACTTTTAAAAGTCATATTAGGATTTTAATAGAATATATTCATAATGAAACATTATTAAAACTAAGACACTATTTTTAACAAAAATAGTTTTTATCTAATAATATTAGGATTTTAAAAGACTGCTTGTAAATTTCCCCACAATTTCAAAGCCACTCAAATCAAAACCAGTATAAAATATCTTCAATTAAAAAAAAAAAAAAAGGAATGGACATTAAATTTTCAGGTTTTGGATTCAGCTCTAAATATACATACATAATTCTACACTAGGACAGCTACAGATGTCTAAATCTCCAGCTGTAGTTACTTAGCTATCAGTTCATATTCTGTTGTTCAATCTAGGTTTCTTGCAATTTCTGGATTGTGAAGAACATTTGTATCTCTCAAACAAGTTAGATTTAATGGTCTTTATTCTTCACAGAAATCTTTGAATACTGGTGTTTTGATCTACAGGGAATGATACAGTTTTTGAAAGTTTGTTTTTTCCAGTAATTTATGTAAGGATTATGTTTCCATATATTTCAATTTGTTTCCTTAGTACTAATACTACCTTGTTTCCAAAAATAAAACACTTGGGGAAAAAAATGAAAAAGGTAAGAATAGCTATAGACAAATTTACCAGTTCAAATAGGAAGCTGTGTTCTAATTCTGGAAAATTCAGAAGAAATGTTCACTCAGTTTACTGATCATCCCTTGTCTTATGATCTGAGCAATCACAAGGCATTATGTTATTATCCAATCTTACAAGCAGACATGTGCTGTCCTTGAAAAAAAAGATTATAATCCTGTCTCATTATGGTAGGAATAGCCCACAACAACTGTTCAAAACAGCATGCTCTTCACATATGACCCTGCATAAGTCCCCAAAGGATGGGGGATGATAGGTATAAAATCACTTTAGGAAACCAAATGGCAAAAGTACTGTTGAACAATTGTCATGGTTAATAAGATTAATGATTGAATTGGCCAAAACCCACTCTTATTAAATCCACTGTTGACTCACAGGGAGAAAAAAGGAGAAAAAGTTCTACTTCTGTTAATAATTAACATGCGTGGGCATACCTGTGTGAGATCCCAGCCCATTCAGAGAAAATTCCACAGTTGTGCAAATCATTCTGGCAGGTGCTTTAATCACATCACTTTAGAACATGATCTGTTGAATGAGGGTCTTAGATAACTGTGTCCAAACCCAGTAAGTGTCTCGTCTCAGCGACTCATCAGAAGGGGACAGGCATGTGAACATACTCCCTCTGTTCAGTGATGTCAGAAGATCTTGGCCAGAGCCGTCAACCAGATTAAAAACAGTCATACCACACAGTTCTGGAAACTTTCTTGGGATTTGTTACGATTTATTTTCATTAGAGGTTCTTTGATGACGTTGAACCAAGTCTGCCTTTTATACAGTGAATTAAAATAACCTAGAGAATGACAGAACACCAGCCCTGTATCCCAGCTCACCTGCTGCCTATTTCTAGTGTGCACCACAGTGCATTGGCCTTCCTTGGTGGGCTGTTTGGTCCCAAGCCTGCCATCTTGCATGCTGCATAGCCCAACAAGCAAACATGATAAAGAAACACTGTTTGTTATCCTTCACAACATTATGGCTTTTTATCTTTCAAATACCAAAGCAGAGACTCACTCTGAATCTGCTTGTACTGTATTACTGCTGTCTTCTAGGCCGTCTTTGACCCAGAAGGAGATAAGTAAACCAGGCATTACTAAATAACTGACCAGAGAATTTGCTCACTCCATGCCCCCCACAGGCAGAGGTGTTCATCAGCTGTGCACCAGTCACCAGAAGGGACAGAGAAAGACAGTCCAATCTCCATATAAGGTCAAATTCTCACTGGCTTCAGGAGAAACATAATCCGTACAAGACGCCTGGGTTAAAAATGTGCACATGAAAGTGCAGAATGCACTAAAATCTCACTTGGAACCTTAATATCCAAGGCAAAGAGTACAACCCTACCCCACTTTCAAATGGGCAAAGTGGCAAGAGCCAAAACGCCACTGAAGTCAGGAGTACCTGTGGCACCCCTCAGTAGTTCAAGTCTTTCAGAGTCTGCGTTTTCCCATGCTGGATCTCAGCATTAATATTCCCTCCACAGGAGCTCCAGGACTGTCAATCATCTGCTGCCAGAGGTGCTGCTCTTCCCCTTGAGAGTCCATCCAGTCAACCTCCTTGCCATTACTTACACCTGGCAATTACAAAGAGGCATTTTGTCATATTAGTAAGCAGTTACTTAATATCCTTGCTCATTTGGCCCAACAGTGTATAAGAAAGGGGACAAGCCATTTACACTACCACCTGTACAGGGAGTTATACTGAAAACAGGTACCTCCTGGAGAGCAACAGTTTCACTCCTTTGGCATGTGGGCAGAGGCACATAAACCTCCCCACTCTGCACCACAAGCAACTTTCTCCTAACAGAGTAGAAACGGACCCACACTTCTTCCAGATCACACCACCATCAGCAGAAGGGCTGCTGGTGGACAAAAGTAGACTTGTCCTTCTCACTGGGATGCTAAGAAATGCTTCCAAGGTATTCTGAGTTCTTCTACACTGTGCAGAAGTACAACTGGGCACCAAATTTTTGTGTCTCACTCAATAAAGGAAAGAACTAAATTATCTACAGATTACCTGTTGCCTTCTCTCCCTTTTCAATTTCCCCAAGTTCTCATATACTTTCCATACATCCAGTAACATTTCTGTCCCTCATATACATGAATCACATGGGGTGGGGAAGAAGAGCAGAATAAGAAATGCAGTCACCAGTCAGGTGGGACCTTACCATTTCCAGTGCTCAAACGGACACCTCCCAGAAAAATATTACTGGAGAGCGACTCCTTGTCCCACACAGTCAATTCTAGGCAGACGTTACGTATATCCCTTGAATTCAAGCCACTGAAAGCAAAGGTATGATTCCACTGGGGGTTCACACTCTTTTTTATTATGGGAGTTTTGTGTTTTGTAGCTTTGCTGTCATCTGGGAGCAGATATCTGGGAGATAAAGAAAAGGAAAACTGAATATGTAGATGGGTTGTCACATAAGAAAAAAATTTTTCACAGAAAGAGTGGTCAGACAGTGGAATAGGCTGCCCAGGGAGGTGATGGAGTCACCATTCCTGGATGTGTTTATGGGTCATTTAGACGAGATGCTGGGGGATATGGTGTAGGGGAGAACTTTGTAGAGTAGGGCTGATGGTTGGACTCGATGATCCCAAGGGTCTTTTCCAACCTGAATGATTCTATGATAATACATAAAGAATTACAATCATGTAGAGGCTCGAATGGGATCAGGACCCCATCTCCCCACTGTTACTAAATTAAGCATATACCTGAAGTGCATATTTTACATTTGTGCTCCATTTGTTCTTAAAGTTACAATGTCAGTTTTCACCAGCAGAAATGGGAATTAGGTCTCCTTGCCCCACATCTTAACCACAAACTTTTCTGGGTCTTAACCACAAACTTTTTATTTCAGTGAGGCTAAATATAGACAGACCCATAAAAACATTGGCTAGACAGGGCCTCTGGAGTCACTTCGTCCAGTGTCCCTCTCAAAGCAGGACAGGAGGTCCTCCAGAAAAAAAATGGAAATGACTGATAAGGAACTTCAGCAGGTTAGCATCATCAATTTGAGTTGCCTAAAACCCTAGTGAGTGCAGAAACACAAATGCTGTGAAGTCTGACAAGCTCTTCCCATTTTACTTTTAGTAGAGAATTCCTTTAGTGAAACTAAAAGAACTTAATACTCTAGTTGAAAATCAGAGGTATCAACAAATTTTCATAGTCTTTATCTTCACGTCCTTCAGCAAAACTAACAGAATAACACATAAATACTAAAGGGTCAGACATACAAACAAATTATATCATTAGACCTCGATCAGGATTCCTGTGCGGGCTTTTACTTGACAGTAAGTATCAGCTAGTTTACTGCAGTAAATTTAGCTAGTTTACTGCAAATCCATGTCAAATTACCTTAAACTAATGGTACAGATTAGACCACTGTAGCACCTCAACTGGTTCACAGCAATGTGATTGTGCATTTGGCCATGACACATGACAGACCAAGGAGAACACACTCCTGTTCCACTGTACTGAATAATCCATGCCAGCAACAGCAGACACCACTAACTAAAGATAGTCCAGAGAATTACTGGCCACACATTGCTACTGCTAATGTAAAGAGGTTTTGACAACATCTTCTCCCTGAAGTCTGTTGCAGCTCCAGGTGGGAACAAGCTGAGTGGTATCAGACAGTCTATTTTCAGTAAAAGAAAATGCTTTCACATATACCAGGCAAAGAGAGATGACATGGGAGAACAAATACATAGAAAAAATAGCTCAAACATCTTCTACATGAAGCATATCTGCTTAGTGATAGTTTGAAGCACACTACCAGATCACGATAAATTCTCAGCTTCACCAGGGAATTAAAGGCAGGGTGGTGACCATTTAGTAACAGCACTCAAACTTACTAATGAACTACAGCATATCTAAAAATCAGCAGTTCTGAAAGCTAGCATTGAGAGCAAAAACTGGTAAAGAAAAACGTTTTAATCTATTCAGTATGGCCTAAATGTAACATTTCAATGCATACCTTACATTTATGAAAAATCCAATATAATGAGGCAATGCAGGATTATGTTCATTTTATTCAAACATAAGTATATCCTATATGTAGCATTTTTTATATAATTTGGATTCTGACTGTCCAACGCAAAATGCTGCTTATCTAACAAAAAGATGCATATATGCTGTAATATATGTATCTTTATGTACGCATATGCATACAGACATACAAGTGACACAGACGTTTTATTTGTCAGAATTATGCATCTTTAAAATCCAACCTGAAAGCCATCAGAGCAGAATTTTTAAACATCTTCTGTCAAAGAATATTAAATGTAAACAACACACAATTAGAGTTAAGACACTACATTTGAAATCAATGATAGATGTCCTGGGAACCCTCAGGGTTTAAATGTGCTCCTTGACACTGTACTACATGCCAAAGAGCTTTCCCAATTAAGCACTAGGAAGAAACCGAAAACTATTTACAGTATAAGAGAGAAATTTTTTTTCTCGTTTAGTGTATTTATTTGAATCAAAACAGAATTTCCTCACACACATAGTGAATTTTCTCCTTCTGCATGTTTCGGATGACATCTGTTAGAAAGAACCTCAGCTTGACAGAGCATGCCAGCTTTTATAGGTGCTATTTGCAGTTTTATAAGGAATCCAAACAGACGTGTATCTTCCTGAAAACAAGTTTCTTATTCAGGATGTAGTCTGGCTATTCCTCTTAGTAAAAAGAATGTACTGTTTCAATTTCCTGAAAATGTAAATGTCACCATCAGATCAGGTATCATCTCCAGTGTGAGAGCCTAATTTACAACTTCTTGCCTCCAGGAGTGATGAATATTCACCTACCTCTCTCTGCCAACTTAGTGGAAGTGTCTTCGTCTACCAAACGCTATAATTCTATAACAACATGCACATTAGCACACTGGATACTTCTGTATGAATGGTTCTGTTTCTTGACTGATTGGTACTTAAATACAATTGTATTTAACCAGTGGGACAACTCGTATCTCTCTGCCCTTATGCCACAGCATCTTTCTCTTCAGCATACCATTTTCAAGATGCCAGTTACTTTTCAGGACTGACATGTCATACACACATATATAGAAATATTGGGAAAAAAACTGGGTCAGCCAAAATATGATTCAGTGCAGCCATTAAAAAAAATGGGGAGAAAAAACCCACAGACCCTTTCACGAAAGTGTCAGATGTGCCTCCTGATTTCACTGCTGTTAAATTCTTTGCTTCTTTGATGAGGACTTCTAATATACCTCCAGATGGCATGTGAGAGTTTCCCTTTTTCCCTTTTTTAAAGCTCTTCTTTCCTATACATAGAACAGAGATGCAACATCATCATCAGCAATTATATATACACTGCATGACTGATTTGGAAATGTAAATTGTCTTGGCTAGATTTTTTTTTAATCATTTATTGCAATGGGATTAAAGTATTCCTTATGAAGAGATTCTGGTTCTCTATGGGTAGAGACGCTAATAAGGCAGGGAGAAAAAAATCACTCCATATTTGATAAAGAACTCGACCATGTAATTAGTTAGTCCTTGCTGGACACAACAGAGTGCCCTATCTGAAGTCTGAATGTAAGTATTCGTGGATTACTATGCTGAACACAAAGAACTGCATGTCCTGTAAGTCCTACCCGCTTTTCAGAAACCCCTTCCACCACTGATGGCAGCTCTACACCACAAGCAAGGTATAAATGCAAAAGTACACCACATGTATTCCATGTGTAAGGACACAGTGCTCCTTGGAGACCGTAGCAAAGGACATGGTGCTCACTGACACACTACTGCTTTTGAACAGCAGCATGAGGACATGTGTACTTGCTGTTGCTGTGGATTCTAAGAGGCTTATCAGCAGGGATCATACACACTGATTGAGGCTGAAAATGTCAGAAAAAAGATCAGGAGCTATCTTGAAATGTACTAATTTAAAAAAAAGCAGATAGTGTATATCTGGACTTTTCAGACAACAATCACCTTTTAAGAGAGAAAACCTTGGAATTACTGCTAGCAGAGGGAATGTAATCTGTCAAAAAAGAAAAAAGGCTAATACATATATCAAATCCTAATGCTAACAAGCTATACTGTCACTAAGACAATGATATACCCATGTCTGGTATATCCATGTACACTCAGGTGCTACCCAGTAATTGCTTTCACTTCAGATGATTGCTGTTCCTCATGCTACTACAATGCAGAGTTAGTAACTATTTTCCCCTGTTCATTGTTGATTAAAATAATGGCTTATCCTAAAGAATTCAAATAATGTTTGACAAGACTGGGTTACAGCAGTAATACAGTAAAATTGAGCAGAGGTAAAGCAGTGTGAAAAAAGAGTGAAAGTGGGGAGGTAAGCAAGTTTAAGGATAATGAAGAACTAAGAGAAGTCTACTACTTTGATCATCTATACACTCTATATAACTAGATGAACAAAGAACCCACAAACTACAATGTAGACAATTTATTTCTGTGTGGCTGTCCTTGATCACGTTATCTAACATCTGAATTTTTTTAAAATTAGGTCACAGCCATACAACAACAGCTGAGTGCACACTCCTCTTCCCTTCTTTCTCCTTAAGTTCAATGTAAGAAAAGAGGATGGAGCAGGAGAAACATACTTACAGTTCAAAATTTCCACAGCTAAAGACAACTAGTATATTTAAGTATGATTTCAACCTTCACTAATACCATTATTTCACCCTAGGTGCAGATTTTTAATACTCAGAGGGATGTTATCATATGCTGCCATTAATGTTTGCTTTACCTTGAAACTGCCCTAGAGGAAGCATTAGGTTTCTGTCTGGGGGAATGTAACGTAAAACAACTGTCAGTTCTCCTTTATATTGAAGCCCAACATCTGTTGCAACCTCCACCTGAAAAGAAAGAAACAAACAAACAATACAGGAATCCAGCTAAAGTTAATCATTCACCTTCTTTTGATTTTAATTTTGTTGTACCAATATAGTGTTTGAAACACTTCTTAGACATATCAAGACATACCAGCCCACTTTCAGATAATTAGACATTCCAGACCGAATCAAATCACTTTTTTAGAAAACTTTATGAGCTAGGGAATGCAAGCTCTCAGAAGAATAAAGCCACATGACATTAGACACTGTTCAGTGAACATACAGAGGAGAGAGATATCTAGCATGAATAAGTGAAGCAAAGAAACAGAAAAAAACCTTAGTTTTCTTTCTGGACATATAAACTGTAGCTAATTTAAGCTGACGTTCAGCCCTTATTTCCCCCAATCAGGATTTTAAACCTTAGTTGGTTTAGTGTACTTTAGAGGAGTCACTCCCAAGTCTCTCTTGGAACGGAGGTGTGGGGAACCAAGGCGAGTGAAGAGAGCAGAGTCCAGCTCTGAAATAGAAAAATTCCTTGAAAACTTATTCCCAGTGTCCTTTTCATTTTCTACACAGCTACTATTTCTGCATCTTTTTGTTTTACACATGTTTCACTCTTGCCCAAACAGAATGCATTCAGTGCTCTTCGGAGCACCCTTGTTAAAAGAACATTAGGCCTTCAGTGACATGTGCTGAGCTTCCATTCGCATTGTAAGAAGTTGGAAACTACATTTTAAAAACAATAGATGCAACACAGAGAGAACATGTTATGCCAGTTCAAACTGACTTCTAGAAAAATAAGGTGCAGTGAAAAAAGAAGTTTTGCACATTTACATTAGAGATCACGTCTATGAAAAACTCAGGTACATGCTAACATTGATCAGTGATGTCCACTAATGGAGGTGGGACTACTCAGATGCTCACATTTCTGTACATGCTTCAGTACTTAGGTTTGGGTCCAAATCAACAAATCTTCCTGATCTCTCAACAGGGACAAAGCACATGTATAAAGAGAGAGGGCCCTTGAGTGCCAACACACACACCAAGGTACCCCACAAGCCTTTAAAAAACTACTTATAGACCAATGTCTGATCAGTGACAGTATTTCTCTGAAATGCATTCAGCTTGTTTCCTGACTCCCCAGGAAGGTCAAAATTCTATTATCAAGAGAAAACAGAAACAAAAAAACCCCACCAGAAATACATACAGTGATATGCACAGAGTCAGCACTGCCTTCACATCACAGACTCCAGGCTAAGGCACTAACCACGTTCAGTGGTGCTAAGTCTGTACACAAGGATGGAACAGGGAACAAAGCAATTTTGGTGATAACAACATGGCCCTTTTGAGACTTTGAAGCACTTTTACAGCAACACAGACATTCCTGCACTGACTCTGAGAAAAAGGGTCCGGTCTCCACCACTGTCTGAAGTCAGTTGCTACAACAGAGGACAGAAGAAAACCTGTAGTAAATGGTTGTGGAATAATTTGCACAACATCCAAATCTTGCCAGTCAGGCAGCTCACTTATGGTCTAAACTATGCAAGTTTAGGATCAAGTTTCCCATAAAGGCAGCAAGGATTATTTCTTCTGTTCTACTGGTAGACAAGTGATGGTATAAGTTCTTACGTCAGCAACAATTTGTCAACCTCCCCCCCAAACCCACATATAACATGGCTCTAGAATCTGACCCCTCTTTAACCACAGAACTATTTTATCTTCTTTTTCTGATTTAACCACACTCTCTTTAAAAACAGACATTCAATGCTCACAGAAGAAACAGGTCTTAAAGTCTCCAACCCTTTCACTAAAGCAGCTAAATGACTCATGATAGAACAAATAAAGAGCTGTAATAAAACCCAAGAAATGTTTCACTGCCATTCCTGCCTCTATCAGGCAGATTATATGGGAGAACAGCATGGAATTTGCATGTGTATTAACCTGTGCTTTTTTTAAAATTCAAAATGCAATAATTTATATTTTTTAAAAAATATTTCCTGTACTGATCAAAAATCTTAGCAGTATTTTAAGTTTAGAGACTTTATTTATAACAATTTAGGAAGCAGACAGGACCAATTCTGTGTTTGCTTTCTTTGGTAAAAAAGAAGTCATTTAAAAATCCTTTTAATGGGTTTGGAAATAATCTGACAACACCTTCCAGCTGGAATATCTGAAACACTTAGCGCCTCATTACTTTTTTCCTGAGCAGGAGAGCTGCATGACTTTTTTTTTTTTTTCCCAGTGTTAGAATTAAAAGAAACCACACACACACAAATCCCCAAAGATTGAAATGAGATGACAAAGAGACTACTGCATGATAAGAAGCTCAATTTCAGACCAACACTGCATACAAACTGCAAGCAAAACAAATACTAGATTTGTATCTTACTGTTGTAGACTGATGGGCACTAAATATGGGCAACATCTGACAGCAGCTAGAGCTATGACAGAGATGCAGTAGACATTTCTTCTACTTCAAGAGCAGACCCAGAAATAAGTTACACAAAGCAAGCTTGTGAGGAGGATGGTTTAATCCTGGCCTGGCCACAGTGCTGACTGAAACATGTTTGCCATCATTAGTCACCTTCTCTTCCTGGTCTCACTTTGTCTGGACCATGAAGGAAGAGCTGATGGTCACCCTTACTAACAAAGCTGAACTAGGAAACTGGGAATGATCTTCCTTGTCACTTAAAAAGTGTGAGGTGTGTAAGTGTTCAAAGAAGAGACCAATTTCCTTATGTATCTTCTGACAAATTATATACTAAAGTATAAATTTGCGACACCTTAGCTGTAAGCCTCACAAAGGGCTAGACCTAGAAATTAATTATACAACAATCAGATCCATCTCCCACCTGAGAGAAAGGCACAAATCAAACACTCCCTCCTAAAACCCTGAATGTAACACCATTCCCTTAAAAATAATGAACACAGACCAAACAAGTAATCTGAGTCTATCTCCACATCACTTGCAATAAAACATTGGATTTTTCTACAGCAAGAAAAATACACTTTCTGAAATGGCAATCTAAACCACTGAAATTTCTCAGGAGTCTGGCTGCTGCAGGAGCAAGAAAGGCAAAAGCTCTTAATCCTCTAGTTTACAATAGCTCTTTGAATCTCTTCCAGAAATAAACACCTCTGCCAAAGCAGGGGGTGGCCTAGAGACAGAAGTTATCCTATCTTTAGCTAAGTATAATGCAAGTCCTGTTTCACAGACCAGATTTGCCTTCTGAGAAGCCTTATCTTGCACCTTCCTAATTAAGGCGAATGAGAGACTAAGAAGTCATTTTGCTACAGCTGAAAAGTGTGAAGCACTTTGAATTGAAACAAAAAATATCTATTTCTTTAATAAACTGTTAAGGGTTGGGTAGGGGGGAATGGTAGAGAAGTCCTTTGGTTTACATGCTAATTTTAAAAACCAAGCAATTTCTTTACTAGGTCATTTCTCCACTGCAGTTTATTACAAGATGAACTTATACTTTGTTTAAAAGGTGGGGTTTTCTTGTTTGTTTTTAAGTAGCCAATCACATGTAAAGTTTTCATGAAGGCTTTAAAACCAGTATGTTTTGATTGAATAAAGAACATAGATATTATTTTTATTACCATATTAGACACTCAAAGTCACCGTTTTATAAACACGTTCCAAAGGAAAAATAACTAAGCCTTGCTAAATTTGCTTTGCAACACTTTCACCGGCCCCTGGAAACCCTTACCTTGGGCTGCAGCACAAACCACTCATCGCCCTGATTTTCGAAGTTCCAGGAATCTAATGGAATTTCCACCTCCCCAAGGAAGCTGTTGTGTCCAAATCTGTCATAGTGCCAGACAGAAAGCTGCAGGGTCCTAGTTTCTAGCTGTGTGTGACTGATGACATACTATCAACAGAAAAAAGAGAAAAAGAAACTCTCAGAATAAGCATAAATAATAGTTTCCATGGAGCCTTTTACAGCTCTAGCTCAATTTCACGAAGCCCACAGCAGCTAACAAACGAAGCATGAAAGAGATTTATTTTCTTTGCAAACAAGATTGTTCTAGCTAGAAAGTTCATAATGTTAATGCTAAACCTCTCTTCTTTGCAGTATGCATCCAATGGTAATGATCATGATTGAGTTTTTTCTGAGTTATTTATTGGGTATTTATGACTATAACGTAAACTACAATGCTTAAAACTATGATCCTTTTAATTCCTTATAGGTTTATGTAAAAGAAGCAGATCAATGTCAAAATTTAGTTTGTAAGAAGAAACCTCACTAGTTTCTTTCATCTCTAAAGAGAATCTGCTGTATACTACTTTCTAGAAATGGTGTCCCCCTCTTCTTTTCAACTGTTATCTTTGTAACTTATGAAAAATTGTTCTGAAAACAAGTAAAACTGCATCTGCAAAGCATTCACCAAGTGTCTCAGTAACCACTGTTGGTTTTGAAAGCTATTAAAAAACTCCTCTGAAGAAACATCATATTCTAGCAAATACACAGAAAATTAAAAACATCTGGAATTCTAGCTCTGCACACTCTGCTTTTAGCAAAAGGCCCGTTAATTCCCTGAAATTCACCCTTCTCCTAGTGTTAGCTGAGGAGACCCAGATGTCTCCATTTTTTGCATCAAGACCGTCTGAACACAAACACATACTCTCCAAAAGCTGAAACAGTCTAGTCAGTTGGTAAGCCACACAAGTAGAGTATTCATGTATAGATTTGTCTACAGTGCCTAAACCTAGATGGCAACAGTTCCACTGTGAGATGTCATATTTAGCAACAATAGAATATAAATCAAAGTGGGAAATTACAGATTTAATTATTTTTCTTTTCTAACAGTAGTAACAGTTGGGATGAAGAGATGTAGCTCTTGCTTACCTACTCACAATTCAAGTAAGCCCTCTTTGTTACAATTCACATTTTTAGCAAGCTGCTAGGTCCTGTCTTCACTAACTTCCCTACTAGCAAACATGTTTAGTGCTATGTTCCTTGCTAAATAGAGTCTAACACCTTTTTTTTTTTTTTCCCTCCAGTTCAGCAAGTCTTAACTTTACTATAAACCATTTAAAAATGAGGCTATACAAGAGACTCTCCCTTGGCAAGCAGTCTGGCCAGATCAAGCGTGTATGTCTGCAAAGTGGTTTTGTAGCCAGGTTAAGTCAAGTATACTGGCCAGGGAACATCTGTTAGCCTCTATTACAAGAAACTTATTTAAAACATCACTGAAATTACCAAAAAAAAAAGTATGTCAGGAGAAAGTAAAAAGAGTTTCCGGCCTTGTGACAGCCAGCTGGGATAACTCTTGTGAATCGACAAGGAAGGGGGAATCACCAGGAGTCTTGTGGTCCAGGTGCCAGACAGGCAGTGGACTGGGCAGAAACTCTGCCATTCCCACCTGCACCACAGAGCCAAGGAGGTGAATAAGCAGGTCGTGTGGAGCTCAGAATAGTTCAGCCTCTGTAGTGGATGTGGGTAAAAGGCAAGGAAGGAAGAGGCTGGGCGCTCTGCTCCACTTGCCCTCAAGGGAGTGATCTGTCATCTTTTGCAACAGAGAATTAACTTCACCATGGCTTTTTAAGAAGGCAGGTAGTGAAGCCGATGTTGGCATTTTCTTATCGAAGTCAGTTCTGCTTTAAAAGTAAATTAAAGCCTCCAGACAAATTCAGATTTTACTGCAAAAGGTTATTTTCAAAAATCACTTGGATGGGAAATTTTAATCTAGCTCTATTTCAGCATCAGTTGCTAACTTAGGACTTACAAAATCTTTAAGGTGCTTTTAATATCTGTGAGCTCAGGATAGGCAGGAACATCACCAGTTTTGAAAGATATCTATGGAAACTAATAGAAATTTTACCTATAAAGAGCTCAACCAGACAAAAACACTTCCTCATTGCTGAACCAGAAATTACAACTCATAGGCTTACTAGACAGTTTTGCTTAAATACATTTCTTTTGAGGCATCTCTTCCAAATTCTAATCCTCATATTGGAACACTTATAGAAAATGCCTGTGAACACAATCTGAACATTCATCACAGCCTGAGAGAGAGACAGTGTTCTCACCTTCAGTGTTTCATTAAAATCTGGATTCGTGCAGTTACTTTTAATTTTGGTCTTGCGTTTACTTTGGCGGGACTTATCAGGCAGAAGGTATGCTTTGACATACCTGCAGATCAAGTAGTAAATTATTAGCAAGGAGTAGAAATGGCCAGTTTGAGCAAAGACTTGACATGGCTGCAAACATACAAGGAAATTAATTTTTGCAGTCTAAACAATGTACACATGTAACAGAGAATATGTGAAACATGGAAAGGCGCAGCCTTTATCTACAAACACAGCAATATTATTCAGATAGGATCAGAATAACAAAAAGCAGAGCTAAATCAATTTACTCATCCTCAGAAATGCTGAAAGCTTTCCTAACACTTTCCTTTTTGTAGTATACAATTACCAACTGGTTACATATGAAAACACATACACTGAAAATACAAGAAAATTAAAAACGCCCTTGCATATGATAGGATTACACATGATTAGAGACACTAATTATTAATTCCTGATGAGAAAATATGCATATTATACAGAAAACTATAATGAGAAGCCCAGAAAACATGGTCCGTACAAAGTGAATCAATGGATGTGTGAAACCAAAGTTATCTCTATCCCTTCCTCCCTCCAAAACATCACTCCTCTCATATACTTTTGTTTTGATTCTAGAAGTAAGAAATCGGTTCAGCCTCTCCATTCCTTCATACTGTCTGCCCTTTTGCAGAGATTGCTATCAAACAGGTTGATAATTTAAGTAATATTATTTCCCCAGAACTGGCACATGTCGGCCTAAGAAACATGTTGAAAATGCATTTCCCACAGGGAATCCAAAACCAACCATCATCAAGACACTGGCTTGTGGCAACTGGATCCTATGAGTTCTCAGGTTCTTATCACAATGTCAGGCTACATCACTGCGTGTGACGCAGTTAAGGACATCCCTAGCAGAGCCTAAAACAAAATTCTTCTCTGTGCTTACGGATCAGTCCTTTGCTTCTTCTCATCTGCAATGGCCAGGTTTCTGCAACTTTTTACCAGGATGCTGAGGGCACCTGTTTTGTAGCTGTAGTTGATGTTGAGAAGGATTTCGCCGCTGACCTTCACGTTGCCATAGTCACCAGTTTCACTATATACACTCAGCATGCTGTTAATGCTAGTCTGGAGGGGGAGAGGAAAAGGACTTAGAGGCTTAAACAAATTACTTATTTCCAGAATCTGCTTTTTTCATACAGTCACAGCCTTGCAATATTGACACACTTGTTAGGACTTGCTATGAAAACAGACATATCCTAGAACAGAAATACCACTTGCTTGTATTTGATGTAAAAGGGAATAAGAACTATAACTAGTAATAACTTAAATGTCTAGACAGTTGATGTTTTCCATGCAAGACTCAAAGCTATTTATAAATATGACTAAATCTAAATTACCACTATTTAATTCATGCATGAACCGAAGAGCAGACAGGCTACATAAATTGTAAGCTCACGTAAGTTCCAAGTAATATTTAAAAAAAAAATAAAAAAAATAAAAAAAAATCACCTTTCTGGTTCAGCTGTCCACCTAATTTTTACTGAGTCTCATAAGACAACTGCTGACAGAACCATTAGAGTAACTTATAAGGATGCTCCCCATAATGGAGATGGTATAAAAGCATGTTTGTTTAAATCAACACCCACCTCTCATTAGTAATTCTGAAAGAATGACCAAAATCCATACCCACCATTTCAGAAATGTTCCTAAAGCCAAAAAAGTTTTGCAAAAATCCCACAGAATTTACCACTGCAGCGTAATATATCACCCCGCAGTCTCTTTTTTCACTCATACCATACCGAGTATTGCTATGAGGATTTCCGCTTCAAAAGATTACAATTAGGAAAGAACTAAATATTTTTAAAGAAAACCAGAGCAATATGCACACTATCAGAACCAAAGCCATTCAAGAAGTCTGGTGCACATTTTCTTTTGAGTCACTGAGCAAGACTGCTCAAAAACGTATATAACCATCTAAATCCTAACACATAGGAACACTGCAAGACACACAAGTATAGTCTTCAGCACAAAGGGAGAAAAGAGAGAGAAACCTTAAAAGTAAGCTAAGCAGAGGATTCAGAACTCACAGTATCACCGTCTGTTTCAGGCACATTTAAATACGTCCATTTTCTGTCAGAGCCTTCTGAGGAGTTCTTTAAAGAAGGCAGTGCCAAAGATCAAGAGAAAAAAGCATTAGATAGCTGCAATAAGAAAAAATAAACGCAGTGATAAATCTTTACCTATATAGACAGGTAAAGGAAGTTTGTATTGCAAAGCCATAGCAAGCAAGAAAAAGGTATCACACCAAGTCAGAGAAAATCTAAGTGTTTTCCATATACTTCAAGTATTGAAGGACACATGGCTCAAGGTAATTAAATAGAAATGAAGTATCTGCTGTACCAAAATAAATTAATTACATTTTAGAATTTGGATTGGATTTGGATTTGTCCTCATTTATGGCTGCATGAAGTCAATTCTCACTTAAACTAGTCAAAAGCTAAGCATTCATGTATTTGCATGATTGGCACCTTTGTAAGAAATTGCAGTTTCTCTGCGGAGTTTGTAAGAATGGATAAGAATGCACACATATGTGTAAACATTTTGGGGAAAAAATACAGTAATTGAATATTGGGTAATATTCAATTAAAAAATCAATTGGGAAAATATAGTAATTGAACATTTCCCCCCCTCTGCTTGCTAGAGCAGTATTTGGAAATCTCATCAACGAGCTCAAGGGAAACTACATCTTGATCTACCTCCTTCCCTATCGGCTGCAGGGAGGAAGGAAGAACACAGTCAAGAGGAAGAACCACACACAAAGAATTGGTCTGTGGCAAAACACAACTCTGAGCAGCCTGCCTAAGGCCCCTGCAGCAAAATACGCCAACCTGTGTCAATATGGTAAAAACAGCTGCAGACATGAAAAACCAGAACAAGCAATCATTATCCATAAAGTTAATTATACATACATCACGTAGGAATAATAAACAGCAAAAAAGGGTGGCTTTTTGTATTTCTGATGGCATTCTTTATCCTTTGTTCAAAAAAAAAAAAAAAAAAAAGAAAAATGCTTGTCCTTTTATTCCTTTGTAAAATTGGCTGAAATTCCATAAACAGGACAGGTTAAAATTACTGGTGAATTAGCAACAGCACTGACAAACATGTTATATTTACTCCTATTCCTAATATGCCTCGAGCTAAATTTCAGCCTTTACCATTTATGCATTTCCACTTCTAGCATACATGAAAATGGGTATCCTTGGACACTGTTAGTGAACAGTCCCAGTATGTGCTACAAAATGCCTAAACTATCTCAGTAACAAGAAAGTAACAAGTTGTGTGCCCCCTTTAGAAAACAAACAAGGTTATACCCACACCAGGAGGTAGATGAGTTGTTCTCCACTGAATCCAAATACTCTTTTTCATGATCTTTAGGTAAGTGGGCAGCAAGAGATAAATGATTGGGAAAAAAACCCCACAGAAAGTCCTAAACAGACAGATGACCTCTGACCCTAGAATTTATACAAACACAATTTCTGAATTGCTTACAAACCACAAATAAATAACACAAATTCAGTAGAAGTATTTGATATACTTGACTTTTTTTCCCCACAGATTCTGTTCTGTGGCGTTTACACTGGACATTACATATGCTAAATGTAATGTCCTTAAGAAATCTACTCATTTTCCAGTTTCATAAGCAGTAAACAATCACCAGGTATGGAGGATGTGGAGCCTCATTTTAGTACCTCGCTAAGAATTCTGTTTGTTTTGCATCATATCTTATCACTGCAGTAAGGCACTGGAACAATTCAGTTTTACTGATGTGATGGATCTTGACAACACCACATTAATATGTTTAGTAGAGGAATCAGTGAAGGATGCAAGGAAGAGTAAATACACAGTTCATGTATTAGCTTTGGGAAATTACAAAAAAAAATACCCTAATGCTGAGATACAGTTCCTGTTCAATGTCACTTTCCATTTCTGTTTTTGATCACACATGTTACAGGTAGATTTCAAGTATATTTAGCCTTTGAGATATTTCTTCCATCAAATGCTTATTGTCAGAGTACCCATACTGTACTTTAAATTATTGTATTTGAAAAAACAAAGAAAAACCATGCAGTTAGAGCCTATTGTTCATTAGTAATGTTATTTCAACGTGATTTAATAGTACATGGTCATTTGACAGCTGAGTCCATGAAAAAAATCCATACAGTGCAGAAGGCTCAAAGGCTTACAACAAGCAGAGTAAAGGCAAAAATAAGAGAGAGGGGGAATGTTAGTAACTAGTAACACACACTTAAGGGGAATAAAAAAAAAGAACCTGTAAAATTGACCTGCTCTTGCAGGGAGAAGCAGCTTGCCATTCGCAACTTCGCCATTAACATAGCATGCAGTGACATTAAAAATCATCTCATGGTGAATACCGAAAAATGAGAGCATTGAGATGTGAGATTATCTCAAACCTACAGCACTGGAAAAGCTGTGCTTTACTTAAGAAAAAGGTCAAAGCAAAATCTATAGCAAAAGATAAAACCCAATGCACAGACAGAATGCTGCCTACAGCACACAGAGGGAAGGCTCTCTAAATGCAGTTCCTCAATTAGTGGCTGAAACGGAGAAAGCACTTAAGTACCTGCAACCCTCATATCAATATTCAGAGGAAATAAAAACAATTCTGTCTATAAAATCCACGGGACCAGAAAGCATTGGAGACAATGAGTCACAGCCAACCTCAGGCGGGTCTAATTAGACCAGTGTCAACAGGCTACATTTGTTCAAGTCAGATTTGGTGTGAAGTGCCACACCACCTCTGTTGTGTCTGTTTCTGTGAACTACACAAAACAAAAGGGAAAAGGGCCTGCACAGATGGCCAGATCTAAGATACCAAAAATGCTGTGATGGCAATTTTCTCAGCCCTTTCTCCTCCACAGGTAAGCCAAACTTGGACTCAGCCAACTCTATCTCTTTGGGATCAAGAAGTTAAGTGGGCATTCCCTGGGCCCTGCTTGTATGGGGACTAACAGGGATGCAGTCGAGAAAGGACAGTTCATTGTTATTGTTGTGGACCAAATTTTCTCTTCCCTTTTAGCATACAGACTCCTCATCTCTCCATCCTCTTCAACACTCTCATGCTCCACCTGCAGTTTGTTGCAGTTTTCTGATACCCTACATGCTGACCAGAGGTATTCTTAGGCACAAGTCATGAAGAAGAGTGGCCAGAGTTGACTCCTCAGCTTTTCTGAAGATGCTGTCAGTTGCCTACATCTTAAGTGTCAGATCCCAAAAATGAGGTACACAGCAGGTAGTCATAAACTAGACATGTTAAAGGCTACTTTTATAATCCATTTTCTTTCCCAGTGAATAACAGACTGCATCAATGAACAGCGTAAGGCTCGTTATACCAATTCTGTTGCATCTCAAGCACCTGTTACAACCTGAAAATGCAGCTATCCTTTTAAAACCAACTTTAAGTTGCAACAGTTAGACAACTGCAAGACTCAGACTTCTGATTTACAGTATATAGTCTGTGGGTATGACAAGAAACAAAAGGATGTAACAGAAAAATACTACCATTATTGTAGAAGGTAGAAAACTTGTCGCTGACCAAAATCCCCAAGTATCTCCCCCCTCACTGTAAAGAGATGTGGGTGGCATAGCAATCATATCATGAAGAACAGAGGAAGCTGGGTTGGGGGATAGACAATGATGCCACAGAAGTGGTATGTATGCAAACACACAGACAAGTATTAGTGTCCCAAGAACCTCAGCAATCAGAAAGTGGTTTGAGATGGAAGATCCCAAAATAGCCTTGTTCTATTCATTTCAAGTAAATTAAGTGCTCCTCTGCAAAGCTGAGAAGTCATGCACTGCAAACACCTACGGTTTGCCTTCTCCACGTCAGCTTGGTAGTAACCTGAGCATGTGAGGAAATCTGCTGATGAGTATGCAAAATGGTTTTCTTTTTCCATGCGCTGCAGATAACAGCATTTTAGCTTTGAACTGCATTAAAAATATAACAGAAGAACTATCTAAATGTCAAAGGATGTTTCTCAAGTGCAGGATGAAATATGATCTGCTGCTAAGTGGTACGAAGTTAAACTTTTTAGAAGAACAATGGTCTTTTCTGGAAGGAAAATGCATATGTTTTCTACTCAGAATCTTACTGTTGATAATCCACTTGTCAAATGTCCATGTTTCCTTGAATAACGAGAGGCCACTATGTCATCAATATCTTCTTCTGTTTCATCCATATAATCCTAAATGACAAACAGGCATTTTAGTCATCATGTTCTGGTCTGTGTTTGGTCAGACTCTGTCGCTTAGTTTTGTTTCATGTATTTTCCACTTTAGGAACATGGTGCAGGATGTATTCAAAATTCTAATCTCTAGAAAAATTTTGATTTACACTTTCCACATCTTTGCACAGGCACATAGTGTAGGGGAAAAGACACTGTTATGGTTTCAGGGCTCAATTTTTTAAGAACTAAAAAACTTGACACACATACTTCATATCTTATTCCGGAGGCCAGCAACTGTGCACATAAACAAAACCCACTTCCATGCCTACTGACAATCCCATGTGAACTAACTTATTCTACTTACTACTATTTGCATTCAGGAATTCAGGTTTGGAAATCTTAGAGGGATGTGGTGAGAATTTTTCGAATCTTAACAAAAGAAATGAAAGAATTAAGGTCCAATACCAGGACCCAGAAGATTGTTGATACTGGTTTACCTGAAGACATTTGTAGCCAGAAGCCGTTAGATGATTGATTTCTTGGTTACAGTCCTGGTTCCATGTTTTTACGGGACACATTTTTTAACATCCAGCAATCCAGTTTTCCAATGATTATCCATATTTATATCAGTCACACACAAATGGACAAGCACACAATTTGCATTACACTCGCACCCTTTCACGCTGTCTTTGGTGACAGGCGACGATTTTGTGAACAGGACCATTAATACAGACCCACTTTCTAAGAGGCAGTGCTGAAAGCCCCGAGTTACTGTCAAACTACACACTTGTCCTGTCATCATACACAATTAATATATTTGAGGGGTAAGACAATAACCCAGTTGATGTGCATGTTTTAAAAACAATTAAATTCCAGTATTATTTTAATAATTAAAAAAATGGAGGAAAAATCAGTAATTGCATAGCTTCACATATATCCTTGAGTTTCAGTAAGCAAGACTGAACTGTAACATCTTTAGTTTTCACTTTTTAAACACAGCAATAAAGTAAAATCTAAAAAGAAACTTAAAATCTGGTTGATGGTCCTAATAGGACTGTTAACTTTAAGTAAAAGTTACAGAACAAAACTGCAACAGACAGCTATCATCCTATTAAGTGTAGCTTGGAAATTTCAAGCATTTTCTTAATGTATTAGGTATTAATGTATTAATGTATTTTGAAAGACTCTGCTTATAGTTTTAATGGAAGTCAATGGAATGCTCAACTTGGAAATGGAAATTGAAGTTCAAATTCTTTATACCTGCTCTGCAGCTATAAAAATCTCACGTGGTGACCTACCTCACTCTCTATTGCTTAGTTGCTCTTACTATCTTAAACTAAGCAGAGAAGTACTGTATTCACATTCAGGAGTCTCAAAGATTTCTATGCTAATCAGGAAAAACAGAGAAGAGAAGAAATGCTGCTGGAGAGCTGAATTGTCACAGTTTATGTAAAGATCTGCAGATCATTTATCATTAGTATGCATAAACCTAGCTGTTACATCTCTTCTCTCTTGCTCCAGTGCCTGAACTGAAATAAAACCAGCTGAAAGTGATGCAAAATTTTCTATTACTACTTTCCAATTGTAACTGCATATTTAATATTGAGCAGAGGGAAACGAGGACAAGCCATCACTCTATTTGGGACCAAAATTTACATACTGAAGCAAACATTCCTCTTCAGGTTCTTAACAATGAGCTTCCTCTGCTGCTCTTTTCTCTTTCTAATCTGTTCAGAGCACTGTTACCACCTCACAGAAAAAAAAGTCATAAATATTTTATACTCTAAGGAAAAAGTACATGGAGACCTAGGCGCAACAGAACACACTATTTCAGGGAGACAGATAGAGAGCTGAATCCTTCAAAAGTAAAACCAAAAAAATAACTAAAATAAAAACAAAAAAACCCACCCCACCCTTCACTTCTACTCTCCACATTGACTTCAGAATTCAGGTGATGTGCTCAAGTTTAAAACTTGGCACAAGAATACACAATTTCCTTTCTTGCCCATACAACAGGAAGAAGGAGATCTGGTAACACATGCAAAACTCTTTCTTTACACTGTTGTATACATACCTGTGGACTTTAAAATAAACAGTGCTACATTTTTATTGCTGAATAATTAAATACAGGACAAAAAAAAAAAAGGGCAACATCTTCAGGCTGGGGCGTTTCAGGTCTAGACACTTAAGTATTAACCGTCCTAACAACAGCTAGCCAACTACCAATTTTTGTCTGCAAGCAGATAGCTAAAACTAAAAAAAATGGTTAACATTTAACCTATGCTCTTAATTCATTTTACACCATAATGATTATGTTTCTCAGGAGGTGTTGCAGAACTGCAACTACATAATTGGTTAGTGTTATTAGCTTATTAAAGTTAGAGCTAGTAGGACATTAATCTCATGGTCTCCAGTGGGGGTTATAAAATGAACATTATCCAATTAACTCCTAATAAAGCATCTGAGCATGTAATGAACACTACTTGGTCAGGAATTCAACACACACCTCTCTAGATAAGGTGCTCACACTTGAACACAACACTAGATATAACTGGTTCCCCATACACTTTGATAAATATGTACTACACTATGTAGGTTTCTGGGGGTTGTCCTTTTTCATTATCAGGAGCAATGTTAAGTTAGAAAAGCAAAATACCCATTCAATTTTCAAGCTGATCTCTCTGTATAATGGGTTTTCCTGATAAAACTGGGAGCAAAGAGGCTAAAAGCCTTTTCCCACCCTTTCAGCAAATAAATTCCAGCAATCTGTGTATCCTGTTGACATGTGGCATCTCCCACACCACTGCTGTCAGCTCCCATCACCCAGGCACGAAACTGAAGGACTTCAGCTAGCTCCACCAGCCGCCCAAGAGAAAAGGAGGTATAACTTTTCTCAGGCTGCAGGAGATGTTGTTATCTTTATCAGGTATCTTTCTTTTTGCCTCTTACATTGAGCACCAAATAAACAAAACTCCAGCAGGCATACAACTTTTATCTCAAAACACTGCATCCATAATGAATATGAAGGACTCCTGTGAGTCAAACTACTCTAAAAAAATGTGGTAACACTGAAGGTGATGAATGCAATCAATTTCATTAAGACTAAGGAAGCACAGACATGGGTAGCATCAGAGATCTCTGTGCCCTGTTATGAATGAAGTTTAAACGGGAATTAGCACTCTCACAGACCCCGGAGCAACTAAATCAAAGTTATGCCACAAGAGAGGTCTCCTGCGTTAGCAAAGAAGCTAGAGAGTTGCTGAGATGCAATCTGAAATTTCATTCAGAGTCAGCAAGAAAGAAAAAAAGAAAAAACAAAAGCAACCCTTTGCATAAGAGGAAGACAAAAAAACAAAGAACAGAAAACCACTCTGAACTTGGCATCTCTGGCACCTGCCTTACAGAAATCCCTAAGTGATAACTACTGCACCCTGTACAATTAGAGCAGAAAACTGATACAAAACATTTAAAGTTTGTATTTTCTTATCTTATCCTTTTCTTCTGCAATATTTTCCAGCTTCTTAATATGAACACATCCTTTTTCTTTACTACATTAAAAAATAAACCACTTATTTTTGAGGTTTTTCTTCCACAAAAATCTGACACACAGGAAGAGCTTTTTTTGTTTTCTTAAAGATTAACCCAAACAAAGCAATGCTGCAGGCAAATTCTCTGAGTGCTTACAATCCAAGAAACAGATGGGAATCCCAACACGTTGTTTTCCACCAAGCCACAAGTATCAAATGCTACAAGAAGGGGAACCCTCTCCCATGGCCAATGCTCTTCTGAAAAGAGCAGATGGTAGGGAAGGACTGTGACAATAGACAAAATACATAAACCATAACACACAGGGTTATGGGGTTTTTTTAAGCTACAAGCACACATTTGAAAACTTCAGAACAAACTGTGATTAGATGAGGAACTATTTAAATAACTTTTTCCCCCCTCATGCATATTTTAACAAGCTTAGAAATTCTTTTGCAGCATTGATGCACATCTGCAACTTGTATATCTTGGATATGTGCATAAGAGGAGAGGGAAGCTGTGAATCACTTCAGGAAAAGCAGCCCATAGAATACATAGAAAAAGGCATGGAGATGTATGGGAGAAAACACTGAACAAGAAGAGCAGGCAAGCAACAGTGACAGAACAGAAAGCTGGGGCTTCGTTTGCTAAAAATATATTTAAGGGGAAAATCAAAACCAGACAAAGATTAAAGCCTGTAAAGTATAGTATTTCTCAGCATCCAAATTAAAATCTAAGAAAGTATGAATTATCAGAACTTTGGAGCATGTGTAATATAGTACCTGAAATTTATTTTCAGGCCAGATTTCTTTCACCTGTAAACTCAAAAAACAGTAAATCAATAACAAACTATAACCATAACTAATCATTGGAATCATTCTATAGCCAACATACTCAGAAGATGAAGCTGTTTAAAACTCATTAATTATCCCTGAAATAATGCTCTGCATTACTTATATTTTACATAGATATACATACAGTGCTGATTTCATAAGTCTGAACAAACAGGATTTCTACCAGATAAATATTTACATATTTATAACTCACCAGTTCCTGATCTAAGGCACTAGGTACAGATTTGCTTCTTATACTCAGAGTATCCTCATTTCCTTCAGAGAAAGATTCACTCACATCTATCTCAGATCGGCTACGATCTGGAAAATAAAAACAATTAAAATGTTTGCTATAATTCGTACAGAAATATTCCATTTCATCTTCCACACTTTAATAAGTGTTGTCTCAAACCCAATTGTTTTTTAAGGAAAAACCATCAAAACAATAATTTAG
Organism: Strix uralensis; assembly: GCF_047716275.1. Classification (NCBI taxonomy): domain Eukaryota; kingdom Metazoa; phylum Chordata; class Aves; order Strigiformes; family Strigidae; genus Strix; species Strix uralensis. The sequence goes on from NC_133973.1 coordinate 42,747,564, forward strand.
GTATCTGTCACAAGCTTTATGACAACCGAACATCAATATGATAAATGGAAAAGTATGCTTTCTGATGCTGTTCAGCCTTCTGGCCAATACTTTCCCCCCATCCTATTTATCTACTCTAATTGTCTCCTGGTGGATGATACTATAAATCAAGCTTTTGACTTTCTCTGGTAGGCCTATCAGCCTGGAATATTGCAGAACCCGCAGTGCAAGTGCTCACAGTGATTATCACATCTCCCATCACCACCAAACTTTCCCCAGCATCTGCTTCAGAATTAAGCAACTAGGGATACAGATGGACACATAAAGCACTTCTGCTATTACTGGTGCTCCCTGTGCAGAAAAGAGGAGGAAGTGAAGAAGTCTCGAGACCTGCACAGGTTTCTTTCAGTCCTACAGGTGTCTCATCCAGCCTATAGGCATAAGACGTTAGGTCCTGGAGAAAGATTTTCTTAGTCCTCCCCATATAAATCTTTTGTGTGACTGTTCAATATATTGACAAAGAAAGAGGAGGAAGAGAATATTTTTAGATCCTGCAAGCAGGAATCTGGAAAGTTTTAACTGTTCATCTTCTACCTGAGCTATAGCTGATGTGACAGGAAAGGCCACTCTCCTGAGTTTAATGTCTTTTGAGATACTCCAACAACGAGACAATGAAAAGTCTGAGGCCTGTTCCCAGGTTGCCTGCAATTTTGCTCGGCATCATCTGCTTTGGTAACACGAGGCTAGTTCTTTTCTACTAGGAAAACCTTTATTTTATAAGGTAGCAGAAACAGGAGAATTTTCACTTCATAAAGTAGCAGTCTATAACACCTCTGCCTGAAGTTACACTGTACAATATTCTCAAAGAAACTCATGCTTTCAAGTTGAAAAAAATCTAAGGTGAAGAATGTTATCTCCTTTGATTAGCTCTGTGGGATACACCACTAGGTTTCTGCTTTGGGCTAAATTCAGCTGAAATAAAGTCAGCTCTGCTGTGTTTCAGAGAGAAACCTGTAAATACGAACGCACTCAGCCCTGTAGAAGCCGACTGAGTACCTGGGAGAAGCAGAAGAGAGCAGGGTACTCCTGCCTCCTATTTCAGATAGGAAAAGGAGGATCTCCACCTACTCTTGTGGAGTGGCTCTGACAGCACCTTCCTGTGCAAGCCTGATTTACCTAACAGCCTCCAATGAAATGAGGTAGATTACAGAAGAATCAACTGGTTCAGTGCATCACGTATGAAAATGAAATGACATGAAGTCTGTAAGAGACTTGTTCTCTGACAGCTCATTGTTCCCTAAATTTGCTTCTGGGCAAAGTGGGTGTGAAATGTAATGGTAGCAGCACAATAGTATTTTATAGAGATTGCAGATAGCTAGTATTTTATTGACCACACAGAGAATGATTTAACAATGTGTAATTATGAATGAGATCTTGTAACAATTCTAAGAGCATGTGATTTACCTAATACTAACGTTGTGCAAACATTACTGGTGTTAGGATTACCATTTTTTCAAATGTAAAACTTGCGAAATGGTATCAACTTGGTTAGTAAAAGGGAAGAATTTTCAGAATGAATATGAACAAATTTATGAAACTTACATCTGATCTTTCAATGTGCTTTAAAGACAAAAGGAGCAGAGTCACAAGAATAGGAATAATCCTCTGATGATAAAGGCTGGCAGAAAGAAGGAAAAGACTTAATACTTGCCTGATGACAAAGATACCCTAGAAACTGCAATGGAAGGTGTTCCAGATGCTTTCCTACAGTGCTTCTTTACTAAATCTTCAGGTATGCTTTCACTTGCTGGAAGAATCATGCCATTTTCTAAGCCAGTGTCCTGCCCAATAAGAAAAATACACACCCCATAAATACAAAAAGTGAGCTCATTCACTATCAGTCTACCAAAGTGTCATTTCTATTAGCTACCAGAACTCCAAAGCTACTTTAGCATCCAGTCTATTACTGAATATATTTAGATTAAAATCTAATCTGCTTTGCTTAGCACAGATCATGCATAAAATCTGTACAAAGATGCGATTCACGCATACATTCTGAGTTTGCAACTGAAGAATCAGAGCAATGCATCAGGAGTGAGAGGAGGGAAGTGAAACACTCAAATCTATTAAAAGCTCTCTTAGCTTGGAAATTAAAAGAAGAAAAAAAAAAAAGAAAGAAAGAAAAGATAAAACCCTATTGTTTATATACCAGCATAATGATTTCAGTTAGGGTAAAACCAAATGGACTTGAACTAATTAAACTATGCCAGTATAACCCCTTAAATAAAACCAACGTGCCTGATATCATTATGGCTTTTTTGCCTTCCTGTAAAGGAATAGCTAACAACATAACTCCATCTAAATTAAATGGACTGGCCTTTTTCAACCAAATCTAGTGCACTTGAAATCAAGTCAGTCTGTATGCCAACAATAATAGAAATAAAACAACTATTAATTTATTTACAGCTCTCGAGACTGCCCTTCATATAGAGTAACATATTTTTTATTAGGAAAGACAATATATTAGACCCAGTAGTTGGAAGTTAGGAAAAAACTGATGTGTTCAATTGGGCTCTGATCCATTGGGCTCATCTACTTTTTTCCAAACATTAATTCATAGTCAGAGGTAATGCCTCTGACTATGAATTTCACTTTCCTTGTACACTTAAGTCATGGCAACTTGGAATAACTTGCTAGTACAATCCTGATTTCTTAAGAGTGACTGAAATGAATTCAGGATGGACAGCTTAGTGCAGAGCCAGGAGGAGCTGCTTGACAAACAGGCAGGCTGTCTGGGAATGAAGAGAGTGTCTGCTTCTGGCTAGGTGAGCCACATCTTTCTGCTTATTACAAAACAGCCAAGGCAGCTAGCTCGGGTGTGGCCACCTACATCCCAACAGGCCTAACAGTAGGTAAGAGGAATGCCACCTTTCATTTTGATAAAGCATCTAGCACACATTTTGTGTTATGCCATAATTTATGCAGAGCCCAGTGCCCAAATCCAGAAAAAACAAATCAGTATGGCCTGATCTTCTGCAAGTGCTGAGCTTGCAAAGTTTCCCTTAGAAGCCAGTGGGAGCATGTTGGACCCTGCATGCCTGAGTCACATCCTGAGTTCACAGTACTTACTCAAGGCCCTGAAGTGCCAAAAATGCTTACTCCTACCCCTTGCACTTCATAGTTCAGAATCTGTAACTTGTTATGTAATGCTGGACATTAAAAGCAGTTTTTAGACAAACGAAAAATGTCTGCCAAACCAAAAACTGCATCACTGATAGACCATGACAAATTCTGTTCCAGTAGAGATCTTCACTGGTCCCAGCTGAATTAAGGAAGAAACAAAGTCTTCTGTCAGCCTTGTCCTTTCTGGGCTACAAATCAGTCTAACAGGGCAGATACCGGCCAAGTCATCGTGTTTGGTGTCGGCTCTGCATCACTGTACTTACCCTGCTATAATCTGCAGTCATGCTGCGCATGCTGAGTGCCGGAGACCTCGGGAGAGAAGGTATGGAAACATTGCCTCTGTTTACAGGACCTGCGGCCCCTTTCAGATGGCCTGCAGTGGCCTCTGCATCACTGTGGTTCAGCGAAAGAGTGCTCCCTCTGGGATGAAGAGAAGAGTATTAAAGCATTATTGCTCTGAGCAAACCAAGGTAACCCGCTTAGCAAATCATTGCAAGAAAACAGCCATGGTAACAGTTTACTAGAATAACATTGGCCTGGATGAACTGTGTGATCCACTGCAAGGAAGTGGTCACCTGGAAAGAAAAACACAGGCAAAGGTGAATTACAATTACTTTAAACATCCAAGTAATACAAGTATTTTCAGCACTTCTCCCAGAACTGCGAATAGCCCAAATGGGCGGCTCTTGTGCAGGCTTCATCCACGGTCATGTCACACTGCATTTGCATCCCAACAGTAGATGCAATGATTTGTGTAAACTACAGTGACAGTTCTGGCCACTTCTGCAGCCAATGTTAATGCCAGCACTACCTCCAGAAGGTCTAAAATCCTTGGCTATCTGCTCTCCATGCTCTCACAACTTGCTCACTGTCCTATTTATATTGCAGTAATGACTTCTGACCCAAACTGGTTGATTCTGTCAACCAGCCTGGAAAGCAAGGAAAGCTGGACAAGTCTTTTTGCCAGATTTCTTGTTAGTACAAGTGACAAAAAAGCATCTGTGATCAGCATACCAGAGCCCAATTGCTGTCTAACACCAAAACAGGCAGAAATTTTTCCATGAGGCACTTTCTGTTAGAGAATACTGATTAGTCCAAATGAACATTGAGGGTTAGAAGGGGTAAGCTGTTGCACTTTTTTGACCTCTTGAAACCATTAAAATCTTTTTAAAATGTATTTCAACACATTCCCAATTAAAGTTTAATTTTAATTTGAAATTTGATTTGCAGTAAAAATACAAGTTTTTAGCTGATCTACTCTTCTTTCTACAGTTCAAACTTTTTCATTTTTCTTCACAATTTAGAGAAATCTCAAAGTGTCTTGCAGGACACTAACAGTTCTGCATACATTCCTATGTACTACTAAAAAAAAAATTACTGGTAAATAGTAATTGATGAAAGAATTGCACCTTTTTCATATGGAAAATACAGCGTCAGAGGACAATAGTAGTGCAAATTTCCTGGAGAAAATTTTTGGAACTTACAGTATACTTTCAGCCAGAAGAGGTTTGCTTAATAAATATTTCAGATTTGTAGGCACCTTCACTGCACCGGACAACAGCTGAATTTCAACTTCACTTGGTTTAGGCTGTCATATCATGTTTAGAGTAACTGCGGTGAAAGTATTTTCTATGACAATGGAAATTTTTATTAGAACTACTGTTGAACTGAGAAAAAATACGCTGGAACACAACAGCTCCTGTTTAACCACCACATTAAGCAGTGAGCACAGGCTCTGAATCCACACTGGTAGATCCACCAGGACTGTCTATAAATGTTGTGCAACCACCTTGTTTTTGTCTTTTAGTGAGCATATGGCAACCTTTTTAACAATCACTATCCAATTTCGTATATTGACAACAGTAGATAATGCATAGTAAACATGCTCTTTTGTGTGTGCCCTTCACATACATGCACTGCTACTTTTTAATTTGATGAGCTAGTGATCAACAAATCCTACTAAATATGCTTTAGTTGATTTTTAGTCCTGTCTGTTTACATAAAGATGCATCTTTGGTGCTGCAATGTCAGAAGAATCAAGGTTACTGGCTGTCATCTGTATTTTATCAAAGCCATTGGACTTAGATGCACACACCTTAACTTCCAAACCTGTCAGTGTATGGAAAGCAGCCAAAATGTTGAAAACCTGAGTTTCATTGCATGTCACACCACTTTTAATGGATCGTTGTCACAAAAGTTGTTGTTACAGATTTTTTTTTTCCTCACTGTGTAAACTAATGTAAATCAAGAGAAGTTATTTAGAAGTAATAGTGGGCTGGGATAAAAGACTTGAAAACATGTTACAAGTTCTGCAGGAGTTATCAGTCAGGCTGAGCACTTGCACATCAAACCTGCTGAACAGACCTTATTTCAGTCCACTATTAGAGAGACATTCAACGCATTTTATACACATACTAAGTAGACAACAAAAGAAAAACGTTGTTATAAGGCGAATATGCCAGGCATTTCCATGTGGTAGACAAGACCTCAGTACAACAGGGTAATGTGTCTGGAATTCCTATACTATTTTTCCTAGAAGTACCCTGATGCAGCCTCCCAGTCCATTCAGCTGCAAAATCAGTAAATGTTTTTGCTGGAGTAGAAATAAACCAGCTGAAGAGATGAACTCATGGCCTGGGACTCCCTGTTACCAGCTCAGTACATCTTCCCTTAAACAGAAATATTTAGAAAGAATAAAATTCCTCTCTGTTTCCCTGCTGATAGGTGAAATACTACCAATTTGGCAATGCAGCTAAGAAGATGAGGGCAATATGCAGGAAAATCTAGGACAGCTACAGTGTCACAAGATGTTACGTTCTTTTAATTTGAAACTCAAAACAGTTATGGAGCATAGCCTGGCAAGCTTTGCTGTTATTTTTAATAATTACTACTCAGCTCTATAAATTAGCAATAGATGAAATACAGCAACCATCCTCAGATACCTAATTAAATATTTAACCATGCATGTACAAGACAGGAATTTTCATCCCTCTACTAAGAAATATAAACTGCTCCTCAATCCTTCCACAAACTAATATTTAGAAAGTGCCATATCTTCCATAGACTGTAAAATAATTCAGCCCTGATACCAGAAGCATCTCCTGGCAACAGAGCTGGGTTACTATGTACTTTGACACAGGACACTGATTTGGCCAGGTAAGGATGAGGTGACAGGTAGAGAAGGAAGTTGCCATAATGACTCAACCCTAATTTAATAAATCCCACACCCTGGCTCTGGGTGAAAGCTAGAAATTGATGCTTTCTGTGAAAGTCAAGAGAGGCAATCAAACGTAAAGGCTATTTTTATAGACTACTTCACTCTATTTAGCCTTCTAAGTCTGTACACAGAGTTATCAGGTGCTGCATTCTACCACCCTAACCAAAATTACGTTGCTTCATTTATGGTTAACTGCATGATAACTTTCTTGCAGTCTGGCACATCAAAACAGCTGCACAGATCTCTCATAAGCATCCCTTTGTCTTTATTCTGATAAACTCTTAAGAGAAAGTTACTTAATATTGCATAACCTTGGTGTTAAGCAACACAGACACCAGATTCCTGAGTTTTTGCCTCTCAGACCCTTCACTCATCTCTATTCAATGAAAAGCAAAACAAATCCAGAAAAAAACAGCAAAAACATTACTTCTGGTCTCATAAAAATAACGCATGAATCTGGTCAGATACAGAAGGCCTAATTAGCTTAGTGAAAAAAACCTTAGTGAACTGTGTATGGATTGAAGAAGAAAACTAGCTTTAAAGCTGATTTGGCTACTAAGTGCTGCAGTGGAAAAAAAAAAATCCAATTATCAACTTTCAAGAATATTGCCACCATCAATGTTAGGCACTCGCAGGGCACACCCCCAGAAATTGGGTTCTTGAATTGTAGGTAGCAAAGGAAACCATGTTCTTGCTTAAACAAGACGGCTCATCTGTGGGTGAATTAAACTTCATGATGTTCCTTTTACCTGATATCCTGTGTTCCTGTATACCTATTTGGAGTCTCCCAGGAACACCATTCTAGAGCTAGAAACTTCTATTGGATCTTACAGCAAATTATTATTTTTCAAACCAGATTGTAAAATTTCTAGGTGTGTGCAACTGAGCAAAGAATGTGGGTCTACATCCAGTATATACCATCCAACAGAACAAGAAAAACATGAGCCATTTTTTGGCTTCATTTTGGAGGTGGGACATAAGAGGAATGTTGCATCTGGCATTTTATAATGTTATCAGAGGCAGTAACAGAGATCTCTTAAGCCCAGAAGAATGATAAATGGATTTCTATTAGAAATAACTTGAACAATAATCATGGAAAGAGACAGGCAAACACAGCCTTTGAAAAAGAAAATATAATTTACAATCAATTAATATGTCATTACCAAAGAAAAGCTTTGGAACATAGGGCCTCAGTTCTGTAATATGAACACAGCTCATCAATTAAAAGCCAGAAAACAAAAAACAACGTACTGACAGCAATCACCAGCCGCACACAAAAGGAAGACGGATGGAAATAATTTTAAAGTTTTTTGTCTTTTTTTTTTTTTTTTTTTTTTAAAGCATAAGCTCTGCCTCTCAGATAGTATTAATGCTGAGCATTCAAAGACACAATGCAACACAGAGGACTGGCAAACACCCCTGTGTCAATCCTGGCATGAGCTGTACCAGATTTCTGCTGCTCACCTCTCAGAGCAAGGCGTTGACTTGCCACTGCGCAGACTTTGGCTTTCAGCTTCTGAGCCTGTGTTCCTTTCACCTTCATCTTTTGTATTTGTAATTTCTCCTTTGGTAACCGCCCTAATTACCTTCCTGATGAAAACAGGGAATAAAAGATGTTAAAAGTTGTAATGTTTTTCCCAAGAAACAGCAGCCTGACCGAAATACCGTGATGTGCGCGTTCTATTAATTTCATCTGCCTGACCTACAGATAACTCTGGATATAAGTGTCAATAAAACACCAAATCTGGTTATCAAACTGATTCCTATGAACAAAAAAAAGCATCATATTTGCTATAATCTGCTTTTTAAGACACAAAACATTAAAACATCCCTCCTACTCAACATGGCCACTTCAAGCTTGGAACCAGATGTGCCTTTTGTGAAAATTTCTCTTCAGTTTATTTTTTTACATTTTATACACAGCAAAGTACTTTTGACTAAGTACGTGTATTTTCCTGTAGCAAATTACACTATATGTATTTTCTCTTAAAGATTTCTTGCAACTTCTACAATTATATGCACCAATGCCCCCAAACATGCTATTTTCCAAAAACATAACATCACTTCCTTACCCTGCAACATGTGGTCTAATAAGACAGAAATGAAAGAAATGAAATAAAGTTTTGAAAAGTAATACTATTCTTCATGGACTTACAAACAATAATAAATGGTTAAGTTATCCCATGACACTGTCAGTAGGAGTTGGCCCAAAATGGCTTTGCTAAAACAAATCCACTCATGAGATATATGAATGTGGAACCTGAGCGAGGAAAAAGGAGCAGGGAAGGAAGAGGAGGAATAATGAACTACTTCTAAGAGAGACCACAAAATATACCAGGAAAAGCAAGCCTAATTCTTATAGGATTAAATTTCCTTTATGGGGCATGCCACCACCAGAAAACATTTCAGACCACAAATTGAAAAAGGCTGAACACCACTAAAATAAACAACAGACAATTATAAAAAATAGTTGTTTCTCATAGGGGAATATGACTAATAAGATTTGCACGAAGGATTTAAATGAAAAGAGGATTAGAAAAGTAAATGTTAATGCACTCCTACCATAGCTACCCATTAGCATGATTTAGAGCAACATCTAAGTCCTATTATAGTAGATTCCCTAAGCTGGTTCTTTCTTCACCTTCATTTGAGAAGCCAGAGGCATTCTGATGCTCTTTTTCCCCAATATTAAAGAGAGATAAATCACTCATGTTAATTTCTGGAGTCACTGGAACAAGTAATTCCATACTCAGCAATTCCATACTCAGCTCTCCTCAGAAGTAAAAAACCTGTAGAAAGCTATCTACCTACCCTATATGTAGGATCCATAACAAAATGTGTTCTTTCCTCCAACAGAAACAATTTTTCCAACTACCAGCCCACAGAGCTCCAGCCATGATATGAACGTTAATATGATTTTTCTTCCCATTCACCCAATAGCCTCAAGTTATGTCCAGACACCACTCGTGCAACCATATATTCAATGCCTCTGTCCATGTCCCCTGAGAGTAAGAGAGTGCTTCTCTAAGGGCATAGCCAAACTGGGGTTACACACATCACAGACGGCAAGATGACCAGCAACATCTGTCTACTCACTGTCACACGCACAAAAAAGGTGCACTGCTTGACTGTTAGACTGCATTTGCACAGCTGAAAACTAAAGGACTACTTGACTTGTGAGCAGAACGGACCAGTATACATAAAAACCAGGCCCTCCAAATACTATTTTTTGCATTTGCTTCTCCAGCAAACCTGCCTTTAGGGACACTTTGTTACTTCTGAGTATAAACAAGAAAAATCCAGGAGTAAAATTGCCTTTTTTTCTGCCACATCTATAGCTGAAGAGTAATTGCTGCTGCATTTCCTAGGAAACAGCAGTCTAATTATAGTAAGCATGCTTTTAAACGAAGGCTGTCTATAACCCTGGGAAGTTTGAGGCTGATGTGGAATGCTGGAGAAACTAAAAAGAAAAACCATCCAACCATATACATCTGTTACCCGATTTACTAGTTTCCAAAAGAAAAGGCTTTACCCTATCTTTCTAGGTCCGCTGAAAACTGATTTATACCCATTTGTGGAGGAGACTGATACATCTGGCCTTTTTTCTTCATTCTCTTGGGGATGATCTTTAAATGTTCTTCCTTCATCCTTACTGGAAACTGTATCTTCAGTGGAGGGGGAAAGAAAAAAAAAGTGTGAATGTTTGCATAAAAAAGGGAGCACATGTCAAATAACCTACAAAAATAGATTTTCCACTTTTCAATACAAAATAAAATCATATGATAAAATATCACTAAAAAACCTTGTGGGGTTCTTTGGCTTTTCCTTTTAATAAAAGAAAATAAAACTAAGTAGCTTGAAACGTTTCTCATTATCAACTCTTGTCTTGAACTATGCTTCTGAATTTATCACCAACAACATTTAATAACCAAAGGAGCTGAGATACAATTTTGCCATGTACAGTATTTTCTGTGTTAGATGAAAGAATGTTTTCCTAATTAAAATGTTTGTTAAACTAGGAGCAAGGCATGGGGAAAATGGCTTAAATATATTTTTTAATATATATATATGAAATAACAAGTAACAAATCACAAAATACATAATTTGTGCTGCATATCAAACCCCAAAGAACGTTAGATACTTGCCAGTTTGACAGCTTCTGAAGCACAGTGATATTGGCAAGATCAGCATTTTGCCAAGCAGTATATTTGCACCAGGCATTTTTCCAATGTGAGTAAATCAGTCCCTCTCCCTACAAACTGCCCATACCCATCACCTTCCTACTCAAAGTGATAAATGTTACATCTGAAGACAGACAACCTAAATAACCGCTTCTGTGTGTGGAGTTAGCTAGTTAAATGGAGACAGAAGCATCAACACTCAGGAAAAACTCGTTTCTTAAACCAGTGGTCCTGAGGTACTGTGCAAGGTACCACAGCAGCTCACAGACATGGTACACTTGCTGTGCTTGGTCAAGACAGCCAGACTGTTTACTGTATCTAAAAGTGCAGATGCAATTTATTGGAGATACCTGGGCAAAAGGAAAGTCAGGTGAGAACTGAGAAGTACAAGTAATCTGAATGTAGCCCATGCTCTAGCATACAGCACAGACGTTAACATTTATCTTTCTTATTCAGAGTTGAAAAAGAAAAAATTAATGCTTTTTACACACCACCATCACAAATAAGAGAGCCAAAGTAAAGAAAAAAAAATGTCTGGGTTTAGATTTCTGCATACAGCCAAACTTCCTGGTAGGAACAGAGAATAAACTTTTAGAGCCTCTGCTGCTGGCTTTGCAGCTGAATAATACTGTCCACCTGTTTAGACAGCGAGGTTTTAAGCAGATCTGTATCTCCACAGAGATACTTCTTCATTCATCTGTATCTTACCTTTTCTATATATTAATCATTGCATAGTAATACCCAAATATGAAATTAAGATTAAAATACTGATTATACTGACACCTTCAACAGTGAAGAATAAAATACAATAGAAGTCAAACACTCTGGAAACAAGGTTTGAATGTATTAGGCACAAGCAAATCTCTCTTGTGGTCCCTACCTGGGAATTTGCGTAGGATAGACTGTCTGACAACATCGGTTCCAAGATTTGATTGTTTGAAGCGCTTTGCTCTTTCTTCAAAAAACCATTCTCCTGTCACTATCCGTAGCTGTCTATATTAGGAAAATGAAAAAAGCCAGAGACATGCACATGAACAAACCTGACCAATCAAATCTCCTGCCCTTAGGTCATCAATCAACCATCATGCTCACAAACTCCGGACAACATTTGCACAGTTCAAAATAAAGAGTGAAGAGATGGATTGCAAAATTTGGGACCGTAGGACATGTTAAAAGAAAATTAGCATCATCTTGCTTTGTGAATGAAAAGTAATTTTCAGTACATGGAAATTTACTTGGCAAAAAAGCGTTTCAACTACTTTTACCAGATTTCCATAGAAAACATGTAACATACTACCTCCCTAGTCCTTTGGATAGCAAACTACTCAACCTCACAGTTTTCAGTATCTCCAAAATGGCAAGAGAAGTAGAAACAACAGTGAGAGAGAAAAACCCCCACCAAAGCTCTTGCCAGCCAAGTCAGCAGTTCATGGGCCCAACTTGGTTATATACAGATTGTTGCAAGCCTATATACATTCTCCATCTCTAAGTTTCATATGCTGCCACTATACGTAGTTTCTTCACATGACAGTGCTGTTATGAATTAGCTATGTGTCGGAGGTTCGGAGGAACGAACTTTTGTCTCTGCTACTGTTCTGGATAATGTTACTTTTTTCTGTTTTCAAATTCTCTTACCTATACTAGCAACAAAGAAATCCTGTATTGGCATTGCTCTTTTCCATAGGTATATTTTTATGCTGATTGTTAGCCTCTTGCTGAATTAGTTCCATTATGGCAAAGCATCACCATTTCTACTGCCTCACTACATACACTTGATGGCAAAAAGCCACTAATCATGAATGCTTAAATAAAAAGCAAATAAACAAACTAAAAAAAAAACCCAACATTAAAAACTGATTTAGCTCCAGCCATGTTCCTGCTTACTTCATGCTCGATAAGAAAGCTTATTTTCAAATCTATACCAGAAATCATCTAGTGTCTTGGGCATGAAAATTCCTACAGAAGGATTTAAAGCACTGATCAATATCTTTGCTATTAAATTACTTTTGAGTCATGCCTGAATGGAGAGTCTTACTTGGAAAAATACTAAAGTTACAGAATAGAATCCTGCCATTGGTAAAAAGACCCTAACATCATCAGTCCTTCCTAACCTACTAATAAATCATGCACCTTTGCATGAGTTATTAAAAAAAAATTTTTAAAAAATCAAAATCCAAAACACATGCCCACAAGCATAGGAATAGAAGATTACTGCCTTATCTTGTCGTTGCAGACTCCTAGTGGCAAAACTCCCTATAATTTGTCATCACAGTCAGTCATTATGCAAGGCATTAAATAAAATCTCTACATTTCTACTCAGAGCTTTTAAATTGCATTTGTTGGACACAAACACTGGAAAGGATTAATTGCATTAGAAACTGTGCATAGTCTGGATAGTATGAAAACCAGTTTTACTCTAAATGTGTATTTTCACAATTCATTTACAGCACACGCTTCTCTGTGCAGTTTTTTATACCCAGATTTACAGCAAGTTTAATGCTTTGTATCAAGCCATAAACCTTTCAGACCTTTGAGTACACCATCATATTCCATTGCAATATAAATGTCATATCACACTGCAATATGAACTACATGGTTCATTCATTTTTTCCTCAGTTACTCCCAAGTTTAATCATAAAATTCCACAAGTGCCATTTTCCCCTTGGATAGAGATTTTATTCATCCCTAGTATCTTACCGGCAATACTTAACTTGATCAAGGTCAGACAGGGCACTCCCCACCCCTTTATCCAGACAAGAACCTTCACCCTTCTAAAAGCCTGGGACAACCTGAAGGAGAATGTGTGACCTACACCCAGGGTTTCAGCAGCATGGGAGGCTGTCCCACACAAAGCTACATGCTTGTACAAGTAAAAGCTTCTAATTATTTCCACACCCAACCCTAATTGTGCCACCCGCCTGGGCTGCTGTGGTTCATGGAGGGGCAGCCCTTATCCACAGGGTCCCCAGAGAGCCATCTCCTACATTTTCTGGCCAGATATGAACAGTGATGAGGGAAAGAAACCTCTCTGGTGCCTCCTGCATCACAAGCACCACAGGGATGTCAGCCTGGGTGGAACAGTGGCTGAGACCAGTGTGTCTGCTTGTTTTAATACATACTAGTCTTATAATCTGACATGGAGATTCAACCCTGCAGTAGCAGGACCAAGGGCTCAAGGAGGGTCATGGGGGCTGGAGAGATCAAAGGAGCCGCAGCCAAGGAAAGGATAAGTTGGGGTGGCTGTGGGAGGAGGCCAGGAAGAAAGAGGATGGAGGGCTGCTGGGCTGTGCAAGGAAGGATCAGAAGCGGTTCTGTTTGTGGAGGGAGGAGGTCTTCCCCCAGCATCCATCCCTGGGGGAGGGCCTTCCTTTCCTCCTCCTCTTCACTGTGGTATGGGTTACCTGAACTCTGAGAGCTCACCATTAGTCTCCCTCCCTCCGCCCCTACTCTATCCCATGCCATCTGAACCACCTTTCCTACTTCCTCTGGGACAAAAGCAGCCTGCAAGATGGGAAAGGCTGGCACCAGGCTGGAAGTGAGGAAGGAGTACTGTGGAGAAGGACTTTCTCTTCCTTTTGCCATCCCCTTGTAATAGTAACTACTGACCCCATACTCATCTTCATTGCAGCTGCATAAAGCTGTGCAGAGAAGAGATAGATTATTCTATCTGGGCAACAAGAGTTCATCCCTGTATCTTCTGGCAAAGATAAATAAGCAATCTACTTCTCTTACTAATTTCTCTCTGCAGGCTGTAATCTGCCACCATTAAGTAGCCCCTAATTACATAGGGGGTGCCCTCTTGCTTAGCCAGGGAAGTTCAGAGTCATCACTGCATGCTCTGGCAAACAAAAACTGGATGCCCAAGGAAAGAGGAGAACACGAACAATCCTTTTTGCAGGCCTGAGTGGGCAAGGGAGTGTGACAGTCACTACACCAATGGAGCTAAACTGTGTGCCAGTTCAGCTAATGATGGCAAACTGTATTGTCCATCTTCTTCATCGGTTTGATCTTATGAAGCAGTAATAAGATCCACATTTTAAACTGAGGTGCCAACTTCTTGGCAGGTCTACTTTGAGGAGGTCCACACCCATTCTGCTGTGACTTCACCAAGAGGACCAGGTCTGAGGTAAAACACAGACAACTCCCTCAATTTACGCATGAAACACAGCAAATAAAGGGAGTATTGCCTTGTTTTAGTCAAGTGCTTCACCTCTCTAGCCAATCCTGTTATCCACAGTTAAAGGGAAAAAAAAACAGCCATCAATAGCCATCCACTGCAAGCATCGCATGAAACAAGTAGAGGCCTCAACCTTCACTTCAGACCTGCGTCCTTATTATCATCAATGCTACGTCAGTCTTGGGATCCTGACTTCAGCTGACAGTCCCCTTCTGCGAAAATGTCCTTACCCAACAGATCACTGCTATGAAAATATCACATCCTAATGAAATAAGGGGAAAACCCCTAAGCTTTTCAGCTCTGAGTTTATAGCGCACTGAACGGTCAGTGTTAGGTTAATGGTTGGGCTAGATGATCTTCAAGGTCTTTTCCAACCTAGATGATTCTATGATTTTATGAATATTGGATATATTTTTCACGTACACTGAACAATTCACAGAAAGCCTAGTGATCCTGTTATCTTAATCATTCATACATGTCGGGAGTACCTATTTAAACAATTATTGTTCTACACATAACTAGAAATGAATTCTGATTAAATGATTGCCTGTCTCTGACTTAAAGTTTGAATTTCATAATTGCACTTGACATTCTGAATCAAAAATTGAAGAGCTAGACCTAAACAGTCTTATAATAATGTTATTTTCATGCATTTATAATTATGACAAAAGGAGACTGTCTTTCCTACTGAGGTCGTGTATTTTTCTTCTATTTCTGATACAGAACTTAAATAAACCCTTCCCATCTAAATAATTGTTTCAGTAGGAAAAGAAACAAGGTCGTTTACTCAACAGTACATCAAATCCGTGCTTGCAGGTTTGTTTTCTGCTGTTTTTAAAATGGGTCCAAGGTCCACATGGACTGTAAATCACGGTATGTGCATGCATTTTCTTTACTTTCTCAGTTAGTGCGTAGCATACAAAGTAAAAAATATGTATGTGTTCTACCAAAACAGTGTTTAGACTGGTCTTCCAAGGTGTGCAATAGATGCAAAAGTTGGTAGCTTTAGAAAGAAGGAAAATAGTGTTATAAATTGTAATGGCAGCAATTTTTGTGTGATTGCTCTTTCTGATACTCAAAACAGCTACGAAAATTTTAAAGAAAAATAACATTCAAGTAGATAGGTTTTGTACCAAATATTTTAGGTTTCTGCTAAAGTCCCTATACATTTAATTACTAATCCACTTACTCACATCATTATATGAGAGGGAGAACGTTATGGTTCCATGCTGCTTCTCCTTCTATGATCTCCTACTAAACGGATTAACTTCACTAATACACTGCTCAGTTTAAAAATGTAACATAACCTGTGGCCTATCCCTGCCAAAAACTTAACTTGTTATTTTCCACTCTCATTTTTTGCAAGACACTTCATGGTTAAATGCCCAATTATAAAAATTTCATTTAAGATGGAAAGTCCCAATTGTTACTTTTAATAATTTCTTTAGGGAAAAAAACCACATTGGTAAAATTGTTTCACTATCCATTTGATTATCCAGATAACCCACATCCACAGTAGAGGAGAGAGATTTAGTCTAGCTTCCTTTCCCTCTCCTGTTCCTCAAGTTATTTTGCTTCCTCCTTGGGAGTAAAATTTGGAAAAAAAAATGCCAAGACCAAAGGCTGCGTAAAATACAGCCTATACATGAACATACCAAAACATACACACTCATCTTTGTATATATTCAATTTCACAGAGTATTTTCTATAACATAAATTAATTCCAGAGTAATTTTTAATATGCTGTGAGGCTATTAAATAGAAATTTTTGACCCTATTAAAAGAAGGCAAATTTGCTTAGAAGTTACTAAAATAGAATGAAATTGTAAGAAATCTGAAAAGCATTTGCATACTAAAACATATGAAATGCCCCTATTTTTAGGCTCCTAATGGGAATAAATGTTACTAAGATACTGATGAATTTTCATGACTCTTTAAGACAATATAATTATTTCAAAGATGAAGATAAATTTCCCATTACTTCTTTGTTCTGATGTAATGACTTGGGCCACCTAGGCATTTTATCTTGAAGAACTCAATCAAAATAAAGGCATTGTTTTCAGATATCTAGACACATTCATAATGAGAAATACAAACAGCATCAGGATGCAAAATCAGCTTGTCAGCAGACTGCTTGAAGAACTTGATTTCCCTCAACCTATTGATCATTTTAGATGCCAAATTTAAAACACAAACTGATCACATTTTAAGATGTACAGGGAAAAAAGTGACCTTAATGGAAAGTTACTCTTTTAGCACCTATGTTTGAAAGCTCCTGATGACCTGAGTTCCTTGTATACAGGGAACAGAGCAGAAATCTTCCTCTTTCATCAAGTACGTCACTACATACAGGCTCAATTTACCTCATTAAATATTACAACAATGTGATCATCAAACACACAATCACATAAATAAAGTCTGTCTTGTTCTCTGCCCTCAGTAACCACAGAACTAAGAAGTTAGCAAGACTTAGCTCTAACCCTTCTTGACCTTCCAATTCTATATCTTGCAACATTATATTCTAGCTGGTAATAACTCCCAAGGGGGAAAAAAACCCCAGTAATCTTCTCTTTATGGATACCCAAGGGGAACATCCTTTTTCAGTAACTGTAAATTATACAATGATTTATATATAAACCTGTTTGTTTTACTTAAAAATACTCATGAACAGCTCTCACTATTCACATTCAAATGTCTTTCCTCAAATTCACTAAATCTCTTTTTGAAAGTGTTTTAGAATGCAATTAATATGTTGCAATGAGCTTTCCCATCACCATAAGCTGTTTTGCATGCAAGTCTGACTTTGGAGAAATGGCAGGTGAAATGCTTTAAAGATTATTTGGGAAGAGAGAAGTCAGATTCACTTGTTTCCAGATGAAGGTGTTCTGGCTGACAGATGAACAGATTGTATTATTAAACAAACTGATATCTCACTCCTACAGCTACCATCATGCTACTATATAATTTAAAAAAAAAAGTTCAGAAAATACTACTGTGTTTTACCATATCCTTAAAAAATAAGCATCTTGAAATTATGTGATCCTCAAGTCAAAGTCAGCATACTTGAAGTTTCCTGCCATCTTTTTTTGTTTTTTAACTTTTTTGGTCGCTGGACATAAACCCACCATAAATGTTAAAGCAATGATAACACTTGAACCCAGGCTATGTGACAGGATGTCCTTTTGCTGTAGTACAGGTATCCCAAACTCCTGTGCTATCAGTGGATAGGCAGGACTCAAGATGCTCAGAAGGAAGAAAAGGTCAAAATGTATTAAATGAAGCAACAGGCAGAAGCTGGCTGATATTATCTACATTTTCTTTTATTGCCACAAGACATTCTTTGTTTCAGCAACCATTTTGGATTATCTGTGTAATTCAAGGGATTTCTGCAGTAATTTCTGTAGTACTTATCAACCTCTCTTTGAACACACTCAACACCCAGTATCAGACCTTCATCACTGACACCAGATGTAATGCAGTAGGCTTTCCAACAGTTCTGAAGAACTTGCTTCTGAACATATTCCTGCAGGTATGACTGATGACTATACAACAGGATTTGTACAGGTTATTACTATCACCATCACCTTAAGCAGCGTTTAACAGACATTCCTGAGGACAATTTTGGAGAACAGCCAAGAACTAGTATAGCACCAAAACAAAAGGCCATGAATCCATTTCCCTGCCTTTAAGGGTCTCACAGTATGTGTGACAACATACATCTACATTATAACAACAGTATAACCTGCCTCTGCTAATGGAACACCACAGCAGGTGCTAGACTCAATACAGATATCAACATTAACCTAGTCTCATTCATCAGGGTTGCTAGAAGAAAAGGACAGGGGCAAAAACCCTCACTTTTTGCAAAGCCACTAGCATGGTGAAACAATCCACTTGACAGACACCAACACTGCATGCAGATCAATGCTACAGAGCATAACCGTCTCTTAACACTGGATTCGTATTCTCTTTTCCTTGCCTTCTGCCTTTTAATCTTGCCAAAGGCCCTATTCACATTAACTTAATCAGCTCCCTCTCAAATGTAATTCAGAAAGCCTAAAAATCCTGATTTTCCCTGCATTTTCTCACTTAAGTGAGAGGAAAACAGAACTGAAAGAATAAGCTAGAACTACACACAATGATTTAACTGAAATACCTATCTCAAACTTTTATCTCCACACTGTCCACACAGAAGATAATCTCTCTGTGTACTCCCAGAAGAGTAAAAGGCATTTTACAGATCATTAACTATCACTAGAGTCTTGCAAAAACACTGCATATGAACAAAAGGGAGGGAGAGAGAGAGATTGCAATTTAATAAAGATACCCAACAGCAGCAGAACTTTAGCACTTGCAAAGTTTAGCACTTTGCAAGCAAATTACACCATGGTTTGTAATAATTTAAAGGCAGGCTTCAATCAGAATTAATTTTCAAGATGATTCCTAAAACCACTGCTTGATGAACAGAATTGTGGCACAATCACAAGAGGCAGAGGGGACCTATGTTCTGAGAATTTTACCTCATCCATCTTTCAGCCCCAAAACAGGACCATCTTTACTGATGTCATCACTCCTGAGAGGGGTTTATCCAACCTGTTTTTAAAACAAGATTCCGCAATCCCTCTTACATCAATATTCATCCCACCTAACCCAAATCTTTTCACTGCAATTTAAGTATCACATTACTTACATACAAGTGAGTACTTGGAACAGTCTGTATACCTCCTCAATGCAGGTGCCTTTTGTAGATCAAAAGCTGAGTTATGCTGTTTTCTCTTGCCTAGGCCAAATGTTTCTGACTCCTTCCATTACTCTGGACATACCGTGTGCTACGTACACACTATTATTTTCTGCTGAACTTTCTCCAGCTGACCAACATGAAGCGTGCTATGCAAAACTGGGCAGGTTCCCTATATAAACCAGGATTGCATCATGTATTTTACAGACCATAGTTCTGCTTGTACATACCTGTGTTGAGATGCTGGACTTTTCTACAGTGGAAAATACTGTTGAATCACGTTCAGCTTTTCATTCAGTACAATACTCAGATCCTTTCCTAAGAAACAGCTGCATACGCTGTTTTTATCCTCATTCTGTGTTTGTACAGCTGTGTTTTTGCCCAATTGTGGTAATTCCACGTGCCCGTAGGGAGCCACCACTTGCTTTTTCTTCAAACCACTTCTCTAAATTGTAGGCAACACTTTGAATCCTAATCCTGTCCTTCAGCATGCCTGCAGCATCTCTCAGTTTTATGTCACCTGCAGGTGTAACCGGCAAACTCATCTGCTGAATTGTCAAAGACCTTAATTAAAATACTTAACAGTAAAAAGCCAGGAAATATTCTGCTCTATACCACTGCTTGCTTTTCACTCTCAATAAGAAAAAAAATTTAAAAAAATGTCTGCAACTACTCTGAAAACTGAGCTTTATAATTTTCCAGGCAGGTCTGCAATCACACTGACAATTTATTCCAGGGCATAGCTCCCCTTGCTTATCAGCTTATTAGAATGGCATGAGAGAAAGCATCAAAAAGTTCAGCTAAGTCAAGTTATAAGACATCAACAGATCCTCCTCTAATCATGAGGTCTGTCACACTATCAAAGGAGGAAATTATATTGGTTTTGACATTATTTGTTCTTGAGCCAGCTCTTATTCATCTTCCTGTCATCTTCTCCTGGCTTTCAAACAGCACAGCAACCATTTGTTTCAGTATTTTTAGAGAAATTAAAGGTAACTTCACAGGGCCAACAAACCCCTTGTTCTTCCTTTCTTCATTTTTAAAGAGCAGCATTGCATTTGCCATTTTCCACTCTGTCATCTCACCTGCACCCCATCATTTCTGAAAGGCACAGCACTGAGTTCACCTCAGGAACTGGCTGAAGCGAACTACAAGGAGCTCAGCCAGGCCCCTACCAATTTAAAATCATTTCTCAAAATCAAGCATTTAAGCATGTTTCATCTTAAGAAAAGGTGAGACATCGTCATCTGGATGCACTCCCATGGAGGAGGTTAACCTGCTGAGGAGGTTAACGCATCTAGCTAAAAACAGATGTTAAACTTCTAAAGCTGAAGTTAGAAGATGCAAACCCTAAACTCCATGTCCTGCTGTATTAATTGTCCACTAGCTGTCTAGCTAGCCAAATTCTGACATAGCTAGCAATTTGGATTCACTCTGTAATACAATATACAAAAAGCCTTATCTTCCTGACCTCATTAGTTTGATGGTCTGTTAAAAAAAAAAAAAAATCCCTCTGCAGTTACTCTGATTCTTTCCTCCTTTAACATGATTATTTTATCATGTCTTTTTCTTATATCATCCAGTTCTTACATCAGGATACTTAACAGTTTTATTGCCCAATACATTTCTACTTTCCTTCATGGTTATCTTACTGAATCAAGCTTCAAAATCCCACATTACCATACCAGTCAAGTGAATTATACTTCCAAGCATATATGGAGTAAATATCTTTGAACATATAACATCTCTTTTTGTTTATTCACTTGATATCCTGTGCTAGAATACTGATTCTCCACTTTTCAGCACTGTGATCTGCTACCCTTCTCCTTCATCCCTCATGTCCAATATTCTAACTGTGAAGATTAATCTATCCCCTTCTGTTTTCCCTCCCACCATGGCACAATTTACTTTAGAACACTCACTAATAGAGATATTATAAATACAGCCTTCTCCATGCCGAGATCATAGAATCATAGAATGGTTTGGGTTGGAAGAGACCTTAAAGACCATCTAGTTGCAACCTCCCTGCCATGGGCAGGGCCACCTCCCACTAGACCAGGTTGCTCAAAGCCCCATCCAACCTGGCCCTGAACAATTCCAGGGAGGGGGCAGCCACAGCTTCTCTGGGCAACCTGTTCCAGTGCTGTACCACCCTCTCAGTAAAGAATTTCCTCCTTAAATCTAATCTAAATCTACCCTCGTTCAGTTTAAAGCCTTTAGCCCTCATCCTATCACTACACCCCCTGATAAAGAGTCCCTCCCCATCTTTCCTGTAGGCCCCCTTTAAGTACTGGAAGGCCACTATAAGGTCTCCCCAGAGCCTTCTCTTCTCTAGGCTGAACAACCCCAACTCTCTCAGCCTGTCCTCATAAGGGAGGTGCTCCAGCCCCCTGATCATCTTTGTGGCTTCCTCTGGACCCACTCGAGCAGGTCCATGTCCTTCTTATGTTGGGGGCCCCAGAGCTGAACACAGCACTGCAGGTGGGGTCTCACAAGAGCGGAGTAGAGTGGGAGAATCACCTCCCTCGACCTGCTGGCCACACTTTTCCTGATGCAGCCCAGGATACAGTTGGCTTTCTGGGCTGTGAGCGCACATTGCTGGCTCATAGTCAGTTTTCCATCCACTAATACCCCCAAGTCCTTCTCCACAGAGCTGCTCTCAATCCACTCATCACCCAGCCTGTATTTGTGCTTGGGCTTGCCCCGACCCATGTGCAGGACCTTGCACTTGGCCTTGTTGACATTCAGTTATTATAAACACAGAAAAAAGCAAGGACAGAAACATGGGTTAAAGTGCTCAGACTCACAATTTTTACGTCTCTTTCCTTACAAATCCACCTACCACGTCAGTCAGAACATACAGACCTCACTTGTTCTTAATTCAGTTTTGTTAACTTCAAATTAGTTGATTCCTAGATTTATGTTTCCATAATGCAGATAGACTGTCACTGGTTTGTAACTGATTTTCTGTCTTTTTCACAGTACTTCCTACTAACAAGTGAGTATCTGTGATGATTGTAGCTTTCTTTAGAAAGCAAGCTAGTTGAAACTGTCTTGGAACTGGAAAAAAAGATACTACAAAATAGTGCAGCAAATAAAACCACCAGATAAGCCTCTTCCCTTGTGTACTTGCTATGCATATGCTTTTGTGCTAAGGGGATGTAATACAAACGCCAGCACAAAATTACATATTCAGTGGTAATCTCTAAACATATTTATGAAAGCTGCACAACTTACGCAATCTTGGCACACACTGAGCACTTCCACTGCCCATCAGTTCCCACGACACGACACTTATTGCAAACTCGAAGTTTACAGGTTTGGCACAGGTCTCCTCTGTCAAAGATTAAGCCCAGGCTTTTCTGACAGCGAACACAGACCCTGCTGTTGTCCTGTTGACAATGACGGTTTCCACCTTTCCTTCTCACTTCCAGAAGCTCATTTTTCAATTTCCTAGAAGTAAGAAAATAAAATATTTTAATCTGGAGATACAACAAAATGATCTGTAAAAACTTTTTTAACAGATTAAGATTTAGCACCAGAAACTAGAAGACACAAATAAGTACAATACAATTTTTTTTTTGTATATTGGCTGTATTTTTTTTACACACATATGACAAAGAAGGATAAATCTATCCTCCACTTCTCAGACATGCATTAACTGCAAACAGCTGAGCAGTTCTGGACAACTGGTAAACCATCTTTGCTTGTCCCTCATCAGTAATTCAAGTCATGCTGAGCCCAGGTTTACAGCAGCTCAAAACTGTGACTATTCTGTGCATCCATAGAAGGAAAAGACGAAAATCTGTCCTGTAATCAGTGTGCATTTAATACTATTCCAGTGTAGAGTTCGCTAGGAAAGAATACGCAATTCTGCATTCAAAACCTAAGAAAACCCCAAACCAAAACATCTAAATAGATAGTGGTGTTATGCTGTGATGTACAATTAAAAAAAAAAAAAAGGAGAATGTCAGTTTAAACAATACAACTTGCAGATTACCAGTTCCACCACTGACTCTGCAGGATAAAAGTATTTTCTTTTAAGACCTAATTTTGAAGGCTGCAGTTTCAATGGTGTATGAGTTGGGTTCTTAATGAGAAAATAACCATACGTGAGATGGTAAATACTGTATTTCAAACAGCAAAAAAAGGAATTTGAAGATAAAGAGTTAGGAAGGATGACAGGAGAGGCAGTTTTCTAAGCCTTCCCAAACCAGGGGACTCAAGCAGGACCCTATCATATCCTAAACCTCTCACTAATAGCTATCTGACCTCAACTCCAGAGCTTTCCCTCCCATGCCACAGCCTCTAGCTCTTACCCCTCACACCCAACCCACAGAACCATCTAGGTTGGAATGGAATATTGGAGGTCACCTAGTCTAAACTCACATCCAAAGCAAGGCCAACCAGACTGGGTTGATCAAGGCTATGTCCAACTGAATCTTGAATAACAGAGTAACTCCAAGTAAAGAGTCTATGATGTCTCTGGGCACCTGTTCCAGAATCTGACTAACTTTATGGCTTTTGGGGGGAAAAAAAAAAAGTGCCTTCCTAATATCTAACCAGAATCTCCCACACTCCAGCTTGTTCCCACTGCCTCTTCTCCTTTCACTGTGTACCTCTGAAAGGAGTCTGGCTGCACTTTTTCTATACCATCACACTAAGGACTTGAAGACAGCAATCACGTCTCACTTCTCTTCTGAAGGATAAGCAAACCCAGCTCCTTCTGCCTCTTTGTTTACGTCATGTGCTCCAGCCATTCTAATCATCTTGATGGCCCTCCACTGAACATACTCCAGCATGTCAATGCCCCTCCTATTCTGGGGAGCCCCAAACTTCAAACTGTATTCCAGATGTGGCCTCACAATTGCTGAATAGAGGGGATAATCACTGGCCTCAACTGCTAATGTAGTCCTGTATGTGGTCAAAACTGTTATGTCCTCTCAACACTTCTCAGCTGAAGCTCCATCCACTCAACTCCCAGGCTCCTCTTACCCATCTCAACCTGTTCAATCAACAGCCTACAGGTCCCCTGCTCTCTCCAGGCTTTCCTGGCTTTCCCCCCACCCCCAAACTCCAACCTATCTTAAGCTCCTCTGTCCTTTCAAGCCCTTCCTGCACTCCACTTTACTCCAGAAAACCTCCTTCCCAAGGCCACAACTCAGCAGATGGTAAGTTCTTTCAGTTTTACATGCCTGGGTGTCACAGTGTCACTGTATCCTGACTACCCCACCCTTCCCTACCCTCTTTTTTATGCACTTCATCAGCCAAGAGCCTCCAGGGTCCCTCTATCATGAAGCACTCCAGCTCACTGAAATCGCAATCTCTGCACACACATACATGCTTTAAGGGGGATTTAAAAAAACCTGGCTATCAGCTTCACCTAGAGATCAATAACAAGGTGTCAGGAAGAAAAACACTGAGAAGATAAAACCAATAAAAGAATACAAGTTGCAGCCCAGTGAAGGAGGCCGGGAACATTGCTTAGGCCTCCAGGGACTAAGGTCTGACAGAATCAGGTTATTTGTGGATACATTGCCTTGCTAAAAGGTTGGCTAGAATTTTGCTTCCCACTGGGATCCCATGAACAACAGCTGCTCTGCAGCCACCTGGCCTGTGGATGCTCCACCTCTGACAGCTTTTGAAAAAGGGCATGTGCAATCCCTAAAGGCAGTGACTACAAATTCTGTCAAGTATTTTCCTCTGCTGGCCTCTAGCCAAAAGTGACTTCTTCATTCTGCTTTGGACTCTTCTTCCACATTCAATCTAAACTGCCTTTCTCTCATGCCATAGCCTTCAGAAGTCTGTCCAGGCTTCATGAGCTTTCTTGGTAGTTTGCTAACTGTTCTTGCAGTTTATTGATTACATCTAACATCTACCTACCCTGCAGAGACACACTTAGCTACAGGGGCATGTCCATTTTCTTCTTCTGTCGGCCAGTTCCAAATGCAGATGGGTGACCTGCACTACAGCAACCGCCAACTGCGTTGCAATATTGCTACTATGCACAGGGAAGGCAGATGATCACCACTTTTGCCACCTCCTCCTTGAATCTACCTCCTAAACAAGTCTGCTTCAAATGGCAAAAGTCCATTTATCTGCTTCTGGACTGAGAACTAAAGGCAAAAAACCTCAAAACCCTGATATTAGAATGCTCTCGGCCACACCATTTTAAGGAATACCACGTCTATCCACTTGACTAACAAATACACAGTTCAGTGCTTGTGAAGACATCTAATTACCAGTGGTCACTTACATTTCACTAAATATTAAACAACATTCACAAAATGCTTGGTGATTTACTGTCTCCCCTCTCAGCAGTGTGAATTTGTCAAAGTACTGAGCTACATGGCCCTTTTATTTAGTACAGCCACTTTTAGTACCAACTGATCTCAAGGAAATTCGTTAAGATTGGATCGTGTTTTCACACATTGAGAGGTATTGCAGCACTTTCCAGGTTCACCCCCAAAGCCCTGCCTGTCACAGCTGAGTGTCCTTCTTCACCAGGAATTCTTAATCTGGCCAATATTTGGTGCTTCTGCCCCTCTCATTGACTTTTTGTCTTTCTGGAGCTTGCTGAAGTCATCCACTTGCCTCTGCGCTGGGTCCACCCTATGAACAGTTCTCAGAGCTGCAATGGGGAACACTGCTGTCAGGAGACTTTCAAGCATGGAAAATGCGTACCCAAGAAAAGGAAGAGGAAGGGCAGATCCAGCTTGCACCTGCCACCTGGATCACCACCTTCAGCTGCACCCACAAACTTCCATTCTACTTCCCAGCTGTGAGCTGACAGCAGACAAGGACACACTGTCCAGCTGGAGCCCTGGGACTGCTCCTTTCTTCCATGTGGCCTCTTTGGCATCTCAGCCACTCCATTCTTCCTACTCATTTCTCATAGGTCAGCTCAAACAGTTGGTTTAACTTAATGGTACAGAGGTGACAGCTACGGTTTATGTCTAAGTACAACAAGCAAACACTAACAGATTCAGCTTTACTCAGCTTCCCCACATAAAAATCTCTCTGCATCTGTACTGGGTTTACATGGTAAGGTTTTGGCCACTGGGGGTCCTCAGGGGTGGCCTCTGTGAGATGAAATCAGGGGCTGTGCCTTTGTAGGCAGAGCCAGTTCCAGCTGGCTCCAAAACAGGCCCACCGCTGATCAAAGCTGAGCCCATCAGCAATACTGGTGGCACTTCTGTAATAACATATTTAAGAAAGGGGGAAACTGCTGCACAGCAGCTGTGAGAGGAGTGAGGAAAATGTGAAACAGTCCTGCAGACACCAAGTCAGTGAAGAAGAAAGAAGAGGAGGTGCTCCAGCTGTCAGAGCAGAGATTCCCCTACTGCCCGTGGAGATCATGATGAAGCAGGTGGTCTCCCTGCAGCCCACGGAAGACCATGCTGGAGCAGATATCCATCCTGCAGCCTGTGGAGGACCCCATGCTGGAGCAGCTGGACATGCCCTGAAGGAAGCTGCAGCCCGTGGAGAGCTCCTGCTGGAGCAGGCGCCTGGCAAGAACTGTATCCAATGGGGGACCCACACAGGAGCAGTATGTTCCTGAAGGACTATACCCCCATGGAAAGGGCCCATGCTGGAACAGGGGAAAAGTGTGAGAAGGAAGGAGCAGCAGAAAAAAAAGGGTTGTGAACTGACCGCAACCCTCATTCCTCATCCTCCTACGCCACTTGAGGCAGAGGAGGAGATAGAAGAGTTGGGAACAAAGGAGTGATGTTGATCCTGGGAAGAAGGGGCAGCTTGAGGGGAAGATGTTTTCAGTTTTGTCCTTGTTCCTCTGTATCCTTTTCTTTTTTTTTTTTTTTTTAATTGGCAATAAATTACATTTATTTCCCCCAAGTCAAGACTGTTTTGCCTGTAGTAAGCAACTTCCCTGTCATTCTCTCAATCCATGGCTTTTTAATGTTATTTTCTCCCCCTGTCCTGGTCAGGGAGGGAGCAAGATCGAAGCTTGGTGGGTGTCTTAGCAGCCAGCCAAGGTCAACCCACCACAGCCTCCCTTCCCCCTTCCTGTCTGCTTGTTTGTTCTGAGTCTCCTTCAGCAGCAAAACCAGCCTACTGGGGAGGCAACTTAGTCTCTGGAGGAGAAGAAGAGGGTAAATCAGACTTAAACACCCTGCACACACAATGTTTTCTCATTGCCTAGCCACCTTTTATCAGAGTTTCATCTGGTCACTAATCCATAATAATGTCAATTTAGGCATTTGAAAATCTTGGAATTTTTGAATCCCATTAAAATCCTCTCCCCTCGGAGTCACATGATTGATTCAACATTAAAATCATACTCAAAATTAAAAAATGGTATTCAGTTCCTTGGGCACATTCAAGCTTCTCTGTAACCACAAGGAACAGGATTTCCTCTTCCCTCCGGTCAATCACAATGAAACCTGAGAGAACTCAGATGCTGTGAGCTAAGAGAAACACAACAAAGTCTGAGGGCTTATGACAGTATGATAGAAGCCGGTAACACTGAGACATTCTTATCTCAGTTGGAGCACAGAAACTCTTCAGCTAGCTGGACGAGATTCCTATGAACATAGAGTATTGGTTATCCAGTCGGAATGGAGAAATTGCAAGCAGAAGCGTTCAAGATAAACAACTGAATGCTACAGGTCCATCTAGGTTCCCTGAAACACAAGAAAAGAGAGGGGAAACATTTGTGTTGCACAAAAATCAGAGAAGTGCAGCTAAATAAATACGCCTGGGCTCACTTAATTTCTCTGATAAATATTATTTTTCACCATAAAGCCATATCTTTTCAATAAAACAGCCAGTTCTAAATGTGTTTAAAGTTATTAACAGGGAAAATTCTTAGGATAAGTCAGAGGAATAGGGGATGAAGAGCATCTACAAGAACAACTTTTACAGTGGACTGTCCCAAATGTTCCTAAGGTCTTTGGAAGTTTTTCTACAGTTAAATGCACCTACTGTTATATGCCTCATTCTAAAATCAGCATTCAACAAAGCCCTACTCAGTAAGGTCTTATTTTGAAATACAGAGGAAAATAACTGCTAGAACTTGCCAAACGGCTTCAAGCACAAGCTCCTTCCCCGCACAAGCTTCATCTTTCTAATCCTGAAGTCCACAACACAACATCACAGAACAGTTGAGGAAGGGATCTCTTAAGACCAATTTAGTCCAACCCTCCTGCTCAAAGCGCAGTAAACTATATTAGGTTGCCCTGGATTGATTCAACTGTTTCCAAGGATGGAGATTCCACAACCGCTCTGGGCAGGCTCATCCGGCGTTCAACCACCCTCACAATAAAAACATTTTTCCTTCTGTTGAGATGCAATTTCCTGTACTTCAGTTTGTGCCCACTGACTTTTGTTTGTTCTCTGGATACCACTCAGAAGCGTCTGACTCCATCTTCTTTAACCCCCATTAGGGATTTATACACATTGACAAGATCTCCTGAGCCTTCTCTTCTCTAGATTGAACAGTCTCAGCTCTCTCATTCTCTCCCCATAATATGCTCCAATCCCTTAATCATCTTTGTCTCCCTTCACTGGACTTGCTTCACTATGTCACAGAACAGTTGCAGTTGGAAGGGACCTCTGGAGGTCATCTGGCCCAAGGCCCCTGCTCAAGCAGGGCCACCAAGCACAAACTGCCCAAGACCATGTCCAGACAGCTTCTGATCACCTCCAAGAACAGAGACTCCACAAACTCCCAGGGCAACCTACACCAGTGCACAATCACTCTCACAGTGAAAAACTGTTTCCCAATGTTCAGATGGAAACTCCTGTGCTTCAGTTTGTGCCCACTGTTTCTCATCCTGTCACTGCACACCACTGAACAGACCCTGGCTTTGTCCTCTTTGCAGCCTCCCTTCAGGTATTTATATACATTAATAAGATCCCCCTAAGCTTTCCCTTCTCCAGGCTAAACAGTCCCAGCTCTCTCAGCCTTTCCTCATACGAGAGATGCTGCAGTCCCTTAGTCATTTTCACGGCCCTTCACTGGACTCTCTCCACAGTATACCCATGTCTCTCTTATACTGAGGAGCCCAGCAACAATTTATCTATGAGGATCTTATGGGGGACTTTCCTGAAGACTAAGCAGACAATACCCACTGCCCTCCTATCATGTACCAGGCCCATCATTTCATCATAGAAGTTTATCAAGTTGGTCAAGCATGACTTCCACTTGATGAAGCCATGCTGACTGCTCCCAATGATTTTCTTGTCCTTAACGTGCCTAGAAATGGTGTCAAGGATTAGCTGTTCCATCACCTTCCCAGGGATCAAGGTGAGGCTGCCCATGTCTGTCTCATACTGGGGAGCCCAGAACTGGACCCAGAACTCCAGATGTGTCTCGCCAGGGCTGAGCAGAGGGGTAGGATCACCTCCCTTGACCTGCTGTTGAAACTCTGCCTAATGCAGGCCAGGATGCTATTGGCAGTCTTTGCCACAAGGACACATTGCAGGCTCATAGTCAACTTGGTGCTCACCAGGACCCCCAGGGGTACTTTCCAGGCAGTCAGTGCCAAGCCTGTACTGGTGCAGGGTTATTCCACCCCAGGGGCAGGACTTGATGTTTCCCTTTGTTGAACTCCATGAGATTCCTGTCAGTCCTTTTCTCCAGCCTGTCAAGGTCACTCCGAATGTCAACACTTATGTGGTCTATGAACCATTCCTCCCAGTTTTGTATCACCTGTGAACTTGCTAAGGATGCACTCTGTCCCATCATCCAAGTCATTAATGAAGATCATAAACAGTATTGGCCCCAGTATTGGCCCCTAGGGTATACTGCTGCTGGCTGTCCTCCAGCTAAACTTTGTCACTGATCATAACCCTCTCAGAAGCTCAGCCAGTTCAGTCTGCCTCACTCTCTATTTACATAGTCTGTACTTCAACTCTGATAACATCCTTACTGACAGACTGGTGGTGTCAAAAGCCTTGCTAAAATCGTAATAAAGAACATCCACTGCTCTCCCCTCATCTACCAAGCCAGTTATTTCATCGCAGGTTATCAGGCTGGTCAAGCACGACTTTCTCTTGGTGAATCCATGCTGACTATTCCTGAGGATCTCCTTGTCCTTCATGTGCCTGGAAGTCGTTTCCAGGATTAGCTGTTCCATCACATTCACAGAGATTGAGGTGAGGCTGACCAGCTGAAGTTCCCTGGGTTTTCCTTCTTGCTCTTTTTGAAGATAGGAATGACATTTGCTTTCGTCCAGTCCTCAGACACCTCTCTCAATCACCATGATCACTCAAAGATTATCAAGAGTAGCCTTGCAAGGACATCGGCCAATTCCCTCAGCACTCGTGGGTACATTCCATCATGGCTCACAGACCAGTCCAGTCTGTCCAGTTTGTTTAAATATTCCTTAACCTGATTCTCCTCCACTGAGGGCAAATATACCTTGCCCTGGACTTTCCCCATAATCTCAAGGGTCTGGGATTTCTGAAGACTTGTTTTACCAGAAAAGACTGAAGGGAAGAAGGCATTGTGCACCTTGACCTTTTCCACACGCTTTGTCACTAGGTTGTTCCATTTGGTAGCACGCCGATGCTTTTCCTAGCCTTCCATTTGCTGCTGGTGTACTTGTAAAATGTTTCTTTTGCTCTTCACTCCCCTTGTCAGATTTAACTTCAGGTGGATTTTGGCTTTCCTAACCCTATACTTGCATGATTAGACTGCCAGGTCACTCGTTCCTACTTCCACCTCTTGTATGTTTCCTTGTTATGTCTTGGTTTTGTCAGGAGCTTCTTGTTCATCCATGTAAGCCTCCTGACACCTTTACTGGCTTTCCTGCTTGTCATGATGGACCATTGTTGAGCTTGGAAGAGGCGATCCTTCAAAACAAACACCTGGCCTCTCCCCCCACCAAAAAAAACCTGAACAAAAAAACCCCACTCCAAACAGCTCTCTTGGACCTCTCTTCTCCCCAATACAGCCTCCCAAGCGACTCTTCCCATCAAGTTCCTGAACAACCCAAAATCTGCTCTCCTGAAGTTCAAAGTTGTGATGCTTTTTTTGCTTTCTTCCCTCCACTCAGAATCTTGAATTCCACTCCTGGTGATGGCAGCAAGGCTGTCCCAACTTTCACATCTCTGACTTGTTCTTCCTTGTTGGCAAATATCCTGTCCAGCAGAGCATCTCCCCTTGATGGCTCCTTTGTCAGGGAGCTATTGCCAATGTACTCCAGAAACCTGGACTGCACATGTGCCCTGCTGTGTTGTCCCTCCAAGCAGATATTAAGGTGGCTGAAGTCCCCCAAGAGGACCAGGGTCTGCAAACATGATGCTTCTTTCCAGTTGTACGAAGAAGGCTTAATCTATTACTTCTTCCTGGCCAGGCAGAGTGTAGCAGACACCCATCACAACACTGGTCATGTTGGTCACTTTCTAATCCTGACCCATAATGCTCTCAACTGACTCAATGTCCTGGTCTGTCTTTCCTAAAGAGCCTATACACATCTACTGCAGCAATACATCTGTGTGTGATTAATCCCACTGTATCCCATGATCCCAATGAGATCATAACTCTACAACTACGTGCAGACTTCTAATTCCTCTTGTTCATTCTCCATGCTGCGTATGTTTAGTGCACAGACATTTCTGAGAGGTGCCCAGCCATGCTGATCTCCTAGAAATGGCATCTGCCTATCTGATAGGCACTTCCTTATTTATGTGGATATGCTTGGTATGGACCCCCTTCTACCCCATTTTCTTGATTACAAGGTCTCTCCTGTTCTCCTTGCCCCACCTAATTTGCTTGCCAACCTAGACCACCACTTCTTTACTTGATCTTTCGTCATTCTCTTTCTCTCGCTCATCTTTTTTTGTGGTCTCCTGTTGAAACTGTGAACTTTTAGGCAGTAGAACTGCCAGCCAATGTTCAATAGATGTAGCCTTTGAGAGGCAATTGTATTTTCACTTTTGATTCAGTTTTGCAAAGATTTGGTCAATCACATGCCATAGAACTGAAGGGGCACATACAGTTCAGTTCCAGATTCTTTATTCTTTTGGGACTTGAATATCTGCATGCAAAACAACAGCCTGAACCTTGCCCAAGTGTCAGGGTAACTTAGAAAATGAGTATTGTTAATCCTCAAATCTCAAAAGGGTTAAAATACTAAGCACCACCAAAGGCTCATTTTTCATACCAGATTTATTTCCAGTGGCTCATTTTTATTTAAAAAAAATAAAAGTCAACAGTGACCCATTGCATTTCATGAACTCCACAGGCACTATGATGTCATCTTTTCAGTAATTATCAGTGTGTCCTGTAGATTGCATCCAGGTGTCTAAATTGAAATAAAACCTACACTGAACTCCTTCCACTCCAGTCTTCTCCCTCCCCTCTGCAGCTTTCAGGCCTTTTGTTCTTATTAAGAAACGTAACTGGGCATAAAATTCCAATTTAAAATAAGGCAATCTCTATCAGCCCAAACCAATCAACACTGCATTTTTAAATAAAAGCTTGCTTGGAGATCAACATGTTGGAAAAATTATCAATATTCTTTTAACATTAAAAAGGCATTATTCCTATCATCCAGTAGTGGTGATTGCAACAGTATTTTCCACTGCTTATGCAATACAAAATATTTAATTCCCATCAGATGATAGTTTATCTGCCAACAGCATGAATTCTGAAAAGTGTTTTTCTTGTTTTTTAACACAGAGCTGTCTTTGATGACTTTCAGGGAACTGAGATAAAATAAATCAACCCACAGCTTCTCTGCTCACTTAATCAAACAAATAAAATAGAAAAATTAAAAAAGCAAGAAAACAATGTATGGACAGATATACTAGATATGAACTTTCTTTTGGAATTCCCTATGCTATTTGTTGAACTACTGATTGGCTATAACATGTTCAGATCTTAAGAAAATAAAGAATGAAATGTCTTAAGGGCCAGGAAGAGGAGGAGGAGGAGGAGGTGGGTTATTCATCTGAAAAATCCAACATAACAGCCTCTAAACAACCAAAGCCTAGCTGCACTAGTTACACAATACTGGAAAGAGATAACAAGTGCAGCAGGTAGCTAGATTGACTTACCACCACTCTTTATCCCCCAAGACAGGAACCAGCTCTATTATAAACACCCAATTTCCTTTTGCCATTCTAACATTTGAGCTCTCCTTAATTTTAAAGGAATCTAATTAACCATGCAGTTAGATATTTTTAAATCTCAAATATTAAACAAGAACTAATCTTTATCAATCCTCTCCTAATAATATGAAAGAGAAAAACTCAGCAGAAGCCAATATAATAAGCTGCTGGAGAAAAAGCAGCCTATCATACACTTGAGTTTCTAAACCATCTATTATAACAGCTGTTTGATAGAAGATAGCTATTAAAAAGAAATGTTACTGCCAAGGAGAGCAGAATATTTAGCCATTCCTCTGTGAATTTATATTAAGATTCCTCTACTGTCTAAGAAAATATGGCAAGCGCATTGAAGAAAAGTTCTGTTGTAATTAGTATTCCAGGTAATACTGAATGACTTAATCTAAGCCTTTCCAAATGGGGCCTAAAAGGCCCATATAAAATATCAAAGCAGGAAAAAAAAAACCAACAAAAAAAAGACTTAGCCAACGCTGAATTTGAGAAACAACTCAGATCCTAGATGAAGTCCATCTAACAAGTAAATACGAAAACCTGATGCCTTGAAAAGATGAGGGAAAAAAATGCAGGCAGCAAGGACTACAATTCTACAAAACCCAAACCAAGAAGTGGCAAGAAGTCATAACTCTTGGCACAGTTGCCCACCACCTGCAAGAGGCACAAAATGGGCCCTAAGAGAGTCTGACTCCTCCCTACTAACGCTAAAAGTCACAAGGCAAAGGTGCTTGTTCTCTCACAAATGCAGCCTCCAGAGATTGGAATGTTCCCAGACCCTTATAATCCTGCAAAGAAGCAGCAGCAATGAGAAGCCTTAACAGATCCATTTTTTCTTTACAGTATGCTTTACCCTAGCAAACATTTATTCCCCAAATACAGAAAATTAGAATAGCTATACTGCCGCAAGAGGCAAGGCACTCACTGCTCAAGGCATTCACTTAAATGAACACCATCATGTCCTCTAACTCTGTAAGCACAATCCACTTGCTTTGAGTCAGGTACAGGTTTTTCTTTTTAAGTACCAAATTGATTTTTTTTAATTTTTCATTTCAGTAGGATTTTGGAAAACTTTTTATGTTGAAAAATTTTTCTAGTTTATCTCCTCTCCCTTTTTGAAAAACCACTGTCGAATGCAATGGCATACATGATTTCCCAGTTTGATTTTCAGATTTCTCCTCATCTTCCTTCTCCCCATTTCAAAAACCTTTTTCATCTTAAGATGTAGAGCAGCAGAATCCAAGTATTCCTAATTTTATTTTGCCATTCTAAATTTCCAGAGTTCAGAGTCATAAAAAATTACAGTAAAAAAACCCCTGTTGTCAACCAACAATAATTAAAGACTTCTGCAGGGAAAAAGTTTAAATATATGAAATTGCTCCAGTCTTGCACCTGTTTTTAACAAAGTTCTGTTTCCTGCACAGATGAGTTGACACATCCTCCTTCTGAAGCTGTGCAGCTGTTAACTTAGATACCAGAGAATTTTTCTGTGTAGGAAACGGTATCAACATACTCTGGAGGCTGAGGGAGAAAAGAAATTTCCTACCTAGACTGATTCCCAGTATCTCCTCCAAATTAAACCAGATTCCCTCCGCTATCTGACACAATATGCGGAAACAGTATTATCGATAATTCACAAAAGAATTTCCATTGATATCTCCCTGCATTGTAAAATCTAGCCATTTGAGTACCTAAAGTATTTTTTAGGTTCTTATTTTATAAGCACTGATTTTCACATTTTGCTTATGTAACAGATCTGTATGATAATAACTGTCTTAAGAATATCCAAGAATGGAGGTATACTGCTGACAAGAAGAGGAAACAGGGAAAGGCCAAGATTGAATTTGCAGGAAAAGAGAACCAGTGCAAAGAATGGCAGAACAGAGCCCAGTGAAGAGAAGGAAAAGGAGACTGGGAACTGAAATGATACTGGATACTATAAAATGATGACAAGCTTCCATAGATGAACCTTTTTCTGAGTAAATCCCTCACCCTTTCAACTAAAAACTGTTAACAAGATTAAAAAAAAAAAAAAAAAAAAAGGCAAATTGCTTGTTGGTTTCTTACTAGTCTTTGATAAAATAAATTGTACCCAGAGTTTGAAAATTAATCACTATCATAAATTCTTTCACCAATGAAGGATCTTCATTCTTGAAGACCACTGGAAAGCAAAACAGGCATCTCTACCCTTAGAGTACTGAAAATAGTAACTACTTTTGATGGAAAAGTCTCTGATTCAAAGAACAACGTGTTAAATTTGCTTGACAAATGAGATAGCTGCCAGACAAGCAACCTCCTAACTTCCCATACACATATGGATGAGCAATATGTTTTAATGTAAGGACTCTTTCCTTCAAATATTTATAGGCAGTTTTGCAAAAACACAGACCACATACCATGCTACATAATACCTTGCAATTATTTTGTGCTTATAAACAAGTCCAAATGTATATTCAGCAGATAAGTTAATTCCCATTCCCGTTACTCAAACTTAATTTTTTTTTCTAAAGTACTTGCCCATAGTTACCACACGGTGGTATCCATGCTAACAGTTTCTCCTATACTGTAATAAAGTTAATACCCTAAATTGCTCCTGTGGATCTCTTCAGACTGGTAAAGAGATGCTATTTTAGTTAACTGAAAAGACAGGGAAGACAACAGAATCACAGAATCATTCAGGTTGGAAAAGACCCTTGGGATCATCGAGTCCAACCATCAGCCCTACTCTACGAAGTTCCCCCCTACACCATATACCCCAATATCTCATCCAAACGACCCTTAAACACATCCAGGGATGGTGACAAAAAATGGTGAAAAAGTGCAGTCCTGCAAAATTTCATTAAAAATAATTTTTGAAATCCCTGTCACTAGGAGATGCTTCCAAATGCTAACAGAACTAATGCACCCCCATTTCCCACAGCAAAACATAACACTTTTCTGGGAAGGCCACAAGAAAGGAACCCTGTGATGCTGCAGCTGTTCCTCTGCAGGAAAAGAAGGTTCAGGGAGGCTGAGCCAGCTTCCCAGTCTCTGCTCCCAGAACAGCAGCCTCAGGCAACCTTCCTTGTCAATACAGATCTGGGGCTGCTGCAATTCTTACATAACTTCTGGCAACCTAAATGCTGAGGGAATGATTCAAGTAATAACCCAATAAAGCCTTATCCTTGGAAGAAACTGGCATGTTCCTTCTTTGTTTTCTCAGTTCAGCATTTATTATGCTGGTATCTCCTCTTCCAAAAACATGGTATTCACAACTTTGCTTCATAAAGAACAAAAAGAGCCTTTGTATTTTAAAAACACTGCCTAGGAAAATAGTCAAGGTAAGAAAGCAATGGACACCAGCAGTGTGTCATGCGTGTTTGCTCTGTGGTAGCATAATAGCATTGAGATGAAGAGCTAGCTCCAAATGCAAAATGCTACAACCATCAGATCCACTTCCCTGTGTAACACCACAGCTGGGGAGGGTGCAGTAGGGCTGCTATTGGAACAGAAACAAACCAGCAGTTAGATGGAACACAGCTAGTACATGGTGTACCCCCTTTCAGCAAATACATTCTTTTGATTTAGTATTGATTTAATGACTTGTGACACTACACATTAAACGTGCTATGCGTTTTCATAAAAAAAAAAATAGTAAAAGGATGGGGAAATAAGGAAAAAGATACATGTTTCAGTCCAAAACATTCAGTTCAGAATGTCTTGACTGACATTATCTGGATGCAAGTTTCTCCCAGCAACTCACATGTTAAAAAAACCCCTACTTTTTCACCCTCAGTATGGTCAAGTTCACTATTTTTAGC
The DNA here is from genome assembly GCF_047716275.1 of Strix uralensis. Classification (NCBI taxonomy): domain Eukaryota; kingdom Metazoa; phylum Chordata; class Aves; order Strigiformes; family Strigidae; genus Strix; species Strix uralensis. Next base: position 42,784,927 of record NC_133973.1, read on the forward strand.
TATTTTAGTTCTATGTAGTTTAGTGATTTCACCCAAATAATCTTAGCATTGGAAAAAAAAATCATGCTGGTCATTTGACTAATCAAAAGCATCATAGAGCAATGTTTAGAACACTGTAGGTTATTTGCTCAAGTAATCTACTAACAGCTTTAAATCAATATTCAAAGAAAATTTCCAGTCACAAGATGCACACTTAAATTTAAGAACATAAACCCTAATATTTATTAAGCAGGTTGCTTATTTGTATTATCAAAACCAGACCACAGAAGGAGTACTTGCTGCCTTCTGTGTTTCTCTCACATGTAATATTTGAAATATTTGTACATCAAATAAAAATACAAGAACAGCCACCTGCACTCCAGAACACAGTATGAGCAGTGGTAGTGAAAATAACTCTTAATTTCAGTATTAGGACATCCTCCTACATCTTTGCTTTCATGTTGAATAGAAAGACCTTTTCAAGTTACGATAGTTTTTGAAGACTAACAGGAACAGGAAAAAAACAATTATTGAGATAGATTCAGAAACAGTGGAACAGACTAATAAAAATTCTTCAGTACAGTGTACAAGTAAGCATCTTGCCAGAATGAAAAATGCCTTGAAAATAAATACAAAGGGACTTGTTCTTCTGCAAAGTACTTCCATAAAATATGTAACAGATTGCACCAAATGGAATTCCAAAGACAACAAATGTTCCTCTGAAGTATACTTATAAGCCATAATTAAATATATCCTTGCCAAGCTGTATTCAGAAAGAAAAATTATGAAGTCTCCTAGGAAGCAGTTACCCACCCAGTTCTTTATTGTTTGTGTATCTTTGAAGTCTTTTATAGACTACATTCCACCATTATCAGGCACAGTATGGTCTAGTGACAATTCTACAAATATACTCTGAATCTAAACCCTATTGGTTCATATACAGGTGCTAGAAGTATGCATAAGCATCACATTACATTGTTAGTTATCCTAATTAGCATTATATTTCAATTAACTTCATTTGCAGACTTTTCTTAGGGTGCCCTTTCCATGTGTACCAAAACACAGATAAGCCAACACCACCCACCACTTTACTGAACTGTATGTATCCTTCAGAGTTGCCTCGGGTTCTCAACTCAGCAGGTTTGGCAGAGTGACTTCCAGTAGTGACAAAAACCCAGAAAATTAGGGGTTTTAAGACATTGTATTAAAAAAAACCACAACAAAACCACCAAACCAAACAAAATCAAACCCCCCACAAAACCTCATGAGTTTCAATTTCCCACTTGAGATCTGGAAACGACATTAGTAGAAAAGAAAGTTTTCTGGGGGTTTGCTAAACTAGTGATCTGCTACACTGCTGTACTTCATAACACCTTGGATCGATGACTACTGGCATGTCACACATTTCTAAGGCCACCACCTTAGAAAACTGAAATACTTACTTTGAAATGCTTATCCTATTAAAAAACAGAGCACAATGCCTGGAACAAACAGTGCTCCATCAGTTTTCTTGTGTTCTGTTTTCCTCTTCATCTGACAAATCATGAAGGAGATTCAATGATTAATTTGCCCACACCACTATAAAGAAACACTTTTCCTTCCAGTCTTGCAGCAGAAGCAGCAACCAGTTTTAACCCACTCCATTTAGATGAGCCACTACATTTCTCCAGTTAAATGAGCTGCACACCAATGGGGGCATTGCACTTTGACTTGGTTCTCTCAAGGTAGCAAGACTTCCAAAACCAGACTAACTCTGCATGCATTTCCAAATAACAGTTTTATACAAAAGAAGCCTCAGCAGGTGCTTAACAGACATCTCTGCAATGCACAATGTCTAAAATGCTTTTTAGCAAATCAAAGGGAAGAACAATGCAGGTTGCCCTTGGAATACATGGACAGAAACCAGCGAAGACTGGAAAGCTTCACTTTATCATCCATTACACTCAGCAGCCTTGCCAACACCAAGTGGTGTATACATCCACAAAGCCTGTTTCTCAGAACTAGCACCGTATAAAAGTTTAAGAGGGCAATGGGGAGAAGCAAGAGGAAGCAGCAACAACATACTGGAAAAGCATATGAACTTCTGCAGAGCTGATTCTTAGCTGAACTAACTGAATTTGAGTTACCTAAAATAACTGACTCTCCGCCTGCCTCTGCACATTGTTCTCTGAACTTTGATTTTTACCTTTTTTCCTCAGAAAAAAACATACGGACTCACCTGAGTCTCTACTTCTCCCATCAGTGACTTCTGAGATCCATACCTGAGATTTTCAGTTTTATTTATTAGCAAATCTAAGTCATTTGAGAAATGAAGTGTCTCTCCTCCCTATTCTGTAAGCACTACAACAGAAAGAAAAAGGTCACTATCTCATGTTTGCCCCATGTTGTATGGACTCCTGTATAGAGGCAGACACCTACTTTCTTATCCCTGTGACACCTTCCAAACTTCCCCTCCTGCAGTCAGCTCTGAAGGCACCAAGCATACAGCTCCTCTCAGAGGAAGAAAGTTCAAGAGCCTTACTAAAGCCTTCCATTCACAGGGGGGAAATTCAGCCATACTGCACAAAATCTACAGAATCTGAAATTTAAAAAACACTGCTGTGTATTTTTGCACTTGCTATGTTTCTGACTCTTTTGCCTTGAAGCAATGGACACAATCTTTTATTTACTGACGGCCACAGTAGCAAGCTATTTTCTTTTTAACACACTTTGAGTTATAACTCCCAACACTCATCCTTCTCCTGAGGCATCTAAAAAATATTCACTGTGTACCACAAAAATATGTTACGGACTGTATTTGTAAGAACAGTAATAAGTGTTACCTTATCCTTTTATCTTCAACTTTTTTCAGATACTCATCTCTCTTCAATACTCCCAGTATTGTTTCCCTTTCATGTTCCAACAAAAATGACAAATTGATGATCTCCAAGTGCTTCGTCATGGTTCTTCAACAGTCACTCTTTCAATGACTGTTTTGCTCGATAAATTCTTCCAATGATTTATTTGCACAACTCCAAAGGCACGTTTGTGTCAGAGTTACAAGTTCCACACAGGCAAGAGGTATTTTGAAAAATGCTTAAGTTAACCAGGTGTCAAGATTGTATTGCTTTGCTTTCCAGCTATGCAAGAAATAAAGGTGGCTTCTTTGTTTCTTCCTCAAGAAAGCCAGTCATTTTCCTCGTTACTGAATGCCCTTGTGTCCTGGCCAACACTCATCAGCACGCTGCAGGCCTTCTGACTGCATTCACAAGCAGCTGCAGAATCAACTTCCTGGCATAATTGTAGTTTGGAGCCACAAAACAGCTGGGTATATTTATTTCAAACTACCTGAAAGTCAAAACAAACAAGCATACATGATTTTGACATTACCATCACAGTCTGATTTGAGAAAGTCTTAATCTAGTAATGTTTGAAAGTCATCAAAGTTACAGCTTTTGTGTTTAGGGCTGCCGTAACATACCTGATGCTGAAATAGCCCAGTTTTTCTGTCTGCCAGTTATCCAACATATGCGTACCAACCAGTGAATTGACATTAAGATTTGGACCCCCCTCATCTTCCAGATTTTCTTCTGCACTATGAAATCGCTACTCCAAAATAATAGCTTTTCTAACCAGACAGTGCCTAGCTGCTGAAGCTTCAGCAAATATCTCAAGAGAAGCTCGTATTTGTTCAGACAGGATTCCTTCTAAATACATTTTACATATCACTCTGCCTAGGTGATATTTTCTACCCCAAACCAGCTGAAGTACTAGCAGCAGTTAACTTTGCATAAGCCAAGTTTTCCCAGCTCTTAGATACTGTTGCTCTTGCAAGGCTATCTTTTAGGATGGAAGACAGTGCAGGTATCTTTACCCTACATGAAGCAGATGTAGTAAGAAATTGCCACTGCATCCTACTTCACTCATGCCTGATTGGACAAATTCTGTGTTGAAACTCTGATACCATTGCCTTCATTCTGCCATGTGCTGGTACAAGAGGTACTAAAACAGCCCTTAACTCACAGGAAGAGATCATCTGGTTTAGCTCACATACCTTTTGGGGTAAGCAGTAGACATTTCTGTTACACATGTAGTTGCTAAAAAACGGCAATAGCAAAACCAGCCAGAACACTTGTTCTATGAAAAAGGAAACTAATAAGTAATGAGATACTGTTTTTAACAAACTACCACTTAAGACTTCCCTGCTTTAGACAACACATTGAAACAAAGAAATTACCTCAACAGTCAGAATCCAATATAACTGTTAAGCAGATATTCTTTTATTGGCAGCGCTGGGGTCGCCCTGGGGATTCTCCACTGTAAGGGCTCCCAAGAATTAGCAGGGGACATCAGTTTACATACACACAAATCATATATATCCATTAGATTTCCTAGAAAGGGGTGTCTTATGATAATGAGTTCCCAGAATTCATTTGCATAATCCAAGCATGAGTAGTGAAAATAGGGTGAGGGTCTTTGGTGGTCGGGGGAGGAAGTAAGCAGTCTTCTTCACAGCGTTCGCTAGTTGACCCTCTTTTCAGAGCATGCGCTGTGAAGTAAAGTCCAAGTGTCTCCCTCCTAAGTCAGCAAAATCAGTTTCCCTATAACAGGGTCTCTGTGTCTCTTTGTTAGAGACCCCCTTATCTCATTCTAGGAGTTGCCCAAGTGTCCACTGAAGGCCTTGAGGCTGCTATCAGTGATTTACGTAGGGAGCTTAACGAGCGTTTCCATCTTACCTAAACAGACAAAGGGACCTAAGGAAACAGTTCAGGAGTCTGGAGTCAAAACACAAGCAAAGCTTTGAAACAAACGAAGCAAAGCACAAGCAAAGCTTTCATACATCACATCACAGTTTAGTCTTAATAACTGTCAGAAATTCATTTGTTTGAGCCCTTTCATTCCCTTTCAACATGACTAGAGACCAGACCTGTATTTTACATTAAGATTTAATAGGGAAATTTGCACTTCTCCTTTCCTGCACTTTTTGCTCTCTCTCTAAATAGTCCAGAATAAATTAGCTGACAAAAGCTGAATTATGAACCAATTTAGGGTTTAAAAACAAAAGTAACCATCCAGCTTTTAGAAACTGACAATGATCCTTTCAACAGACTTTTGATGTTTTATTAAGCAGCCCTGTGGCTGGTTAGGAAATGTAGTTGTTTTCATCCTAAACTGAGTGAAGATTTCACACAACAAAGCATTTGAGGAATGCTAAAATGCAAATTAGGACACATGTAAAAATGAAAAGCCCCCTAAAAGGATAGACTTGGTTCTCATCTACATTCAATATGCAGATAGAGCATTAATTTCTTAAGTCAGAGTAAAGCAATGATCTAATATTGGACTTGCAAAGGAAGTAGTAACAGAGGAGGAATGAATGAAGTGACACAATCACAAGACAGTATGTAAGTGAGCCTCTCGAATATGTGGGTTTTTTCCCTTGCCTCATGGAAAGGAGTAGAACTGCTCCTTGGAACTATCCACATGCTTTTCCCACTTTTCTTATCCCTGTGGAAAGGGATTTCTAGAATGGAGTCTTCCTCTCTGAATCTATTGTTGAGGGAAGATACATTAGAAATAACAGACATGTTAGCACATGACAGCAAAATTAGACACAACTGAATAATAAGGTGCAGTTTATCCTGAAGTATACCTGCATCCACTGTACACAGGCACCATGTCTATCCAGAGAGCGTTCACTCACCCTCCCAAGACAAAAGAATTACTTAAGGCTTGTTTTTTTGAGGAAAAAAAAAGGGGGGGGGGGGGGGGGGCGGAGAAAAAGCATTACAGTGGGGAAGAACATGCCATTTATTTTTGCTAACTGCTAGTACCGCTGCTTGTGACAATTAGAAATATAGCACCCCTGAACCGGAATCTTTGTGAGGGATGTTAGTTAAGAGCTACAGGAAGCACAGTGAATCCACTGCAATCAGCTACATTTGGAGTTACCCCAGGTGCAGCAACCACTACTGTCACCGCCACATGTATCCTCCTTGAACCCATCAAATCAACAGCTTCATCTGCACTACAAAATGCTTTCCCCTCACCTCTCCCCCATTCCCTCAGGAAGGAGGAGAAGCATCCTGCTCCCTAGAGAGAGAGGCAGACCTAAAAGGAAGCAAGATGAACAGGAGAGGAATTATCCTCTTTTCTTCAATGACGCTATTATCAAATTGCTTGATGCAAGAAATTACTTCCACCGCCAAGTCCTTATGTTTACTTTGCCGGAAGCCAGTATGTGGGATGATTTAGTGACTCAGCAACAAAACCAGCATTTTCCATGTGAACTGACTGCAGTGGTATGGGAACCGTGGCATTACCTCATGTTGCTTGAGTGGCCTTCAGCTACTGCTGGTGAGAAATTCTTTGCCAGCAATGTGGTCTGCACTACACCTATTTACAAGCACAGATTTATGTGGGACGGGCACAAACGGTACTTCCATACTGGTAAAGAAATTCCTACCAACAGTAGCCAAATGCAGCATGGTGTGGTGGACTGCAATTGACTTTTGTCACATGAGAAGCTGGGATATAGCATCTCTTGAAAAGGCACTAACCACTGTCCAAACCAAAGCTGCACAAGGCACAATGATCAGGTTGGAAACTCATCAGGAGAAGGACTGATGGCACTGCTGCCTCTTACGCATGCTTCAGGAGGCCACAATTCCCACCTCCCAACTCAGTGCTGGCACTATTTATCACAGCGTGCTGAATCTGGATCCAATGCACTCAGCTTTGACACTCAAATGAAAAGAGGCATGTTTCACATACGTGCTGCTTAAAACACACAAATCCCCTGTATCCTGAGTTCATTCACATGGGGGTCTGAAATAAAATTCATAGAATCATAGAATAGTTTGGGTTGGAAGGGACCATAAAGATCACCTAGTTCCACCCCCCCTGCCATGGGGAGGGACACCTTCCACTAGACCAGGTTGCTCAAAGCCCCATCCAACATGACCTTGAACACTTCCAGAGAGGGGGCAACCACAGCTTCTCTGGGCAACCTGTTCCAGTGCTGTACCACCCTCTCAGTAAAGAATTTCCTCCTTAAATCTAATCTAAATCTACCCTCGTTCAGTTTAAAACCATTACCCCTCATCCTAGCACTGCACTCCCTGATAAAGAGTCCCTCCCCATCTTTCCTGTAGGCCCCCTTTAATACTGGAAGGCCACTGTCAGGTCTCCCCTGAGCCTTTTCTTCTCTAGGCTGAACAACACCAATTCTCTGAGCCTGTCCTCACAGGGGAGGTGCTCCAGCCCCCTGATCATCTTTGTGGCCCTCCCCTGGACCCATTCGAGCAGGTCCATGTCCTTCTTATGCTGGGGGCCCCAGAGCTGGACACAGTACTCCAGGTGGGGTCTCACGAGAGTGGAGTAGAGGGGGAGAATCACCTCGCTCGACCGCTTGCTAAGTAAACAATTGAAATTTTGATTGGCTCTGACTCACATCAATTTGAGAAATCTACTTATAACACTGGCCACACTTCTCCTGATGCAGCCCAGGATACGGTTGGCTTTCTGGGCTGCAAGCACACAATGCTGGCTCATGTCCAGCTTTTCACCCACCAGTACCTCCAAGTACTTCTCTGCAAGGCTGCTCTCAATCTCTTCATCCCCCAGCCTGTATTGATACTGGGGGTTGCTCCAACCCAAGTGCAGGACCTTACACTTAGCCTTGTTGAAGCTCACGAGGTTCACATGGGCCCACTTCTCAATCCTGTCAAGGGCCCTCTGGATGGGAAAACTAAGATGGCTTCACTAGGTAGCCACCAAAACATGGTCCATGTCCACAGTTATCTTTTATCTTTTCTGAGGCCCACAGCTGTATGCAAGCCTATAATGGGGGAAGGAAGGGATGGACAGCCAACATTAAGTCTAATAAAATGGCAGAAAGACATTAATAGGTTCCTGTCATACCAAGAACCTTTAACAAATGTAAAGCTTACCATGTTGAGAGTGTAATGGCCAACTTGTCTCTCTTCCTGTTCTAACTTAAGCATACTGCTTGCAGAATGCCATATACAGGAGCAAGAAAAACCAGCTTCACTTCTCAACCAAGTGTTTGCAAAGCGCACACGCCCGGATAAGCAAACTAAGTGCCAGCAGGTACTGAAGCAGCAGGAAATGCTTGTTGCACAAAATCAATAAATTTGCAAGGTAAGGAAGAGTGACTCAAGACAGTGAAATCAAGTGGTAAGAAAAGAAAACCAAAGCAAATTTGCTGAATGTGATCTTGTTTAATGACACATGGATTAGACTGAGTGCTTGCTCTAGTCAGTATTGCAATGCAAATAGTGAGCAGATTCTTTGACTAAGAACAAACTTCAAAGATCTTTAGATATAAGAGCTGGAAAATTTATGAACTGGCAACTCATATATTGCATTAAAGAAAAGGTCACATATGAGTGGCAGCAACATTGTTTAAAGAGACATTAAAAGCACAGAATACCATCATACAAATTTGTACCAGTGCACTGAAATGGATGCAAGCTGAGAGAAAAGTTGAAACTGATTCTTTAAGTCTACCTCTCTAAGTCATGTAGTATAAGTGTGTTTGACTTCATAGTAATCAGAAAAACTCAGATTCATTAATCAAACAAAAACAATGGGTTCAGAAGCAGTACATTTCTTAGGTCAGGCACAATTCCAGCTTTCTGGTAATGTCTTGGCAAAGCTGTCACATACCTACAGGACTGCAGATCTCTCTCTAACCAGACAATGCCTTCAAGCTATATCCAGTTTCTAGCACTAGTGTGATAACATTTCAAAAACAAAATCATAAGTCTTTAAAGACTAAAGCAATAATGTTAAAGCTCATTAAGTCTATGAAGTATTCCACCTTACTGTGTAAGTAAGCACTAAATTAACATGCCTGATTATATAAATAAGAGAGCTAAGACTAAGCTCAGTACTGCCAGTCTGAGCGTTCATTAAACGATGCTCCTACTACAGGTCTCCCTCTGCTTTTCAGCCCTTATAATAATCTTCAAGTAACGTGAAAAAGCATTTAAAAAAAAAAAATACATTTTCTGTTTCCCTGCTGTAGAATTTTAGGCTCATACAGCTGCCCAAACAGTCAGGTTTCATATCGCAAGTGAGAGGGAACACCACTGGCCAGTGAAACAACCTTGTGTTATTTTTCAAGTGTGCATGAAGGCAGGGGAGCAAGTGCAGAACAGACCAGAGGTAGAGAGTACACCAGACGGCATTCACATGTGAACACAAGCCCACGCTCCCCACAGATCCTACAAAACATTTAAATAAGAGAATTTAACCCCTTAGGTGATGCTTTGGAATAAACAAACATCTAATAATCTTCTCTACATTACACTCCTTTAGCTAACATACTTACAAGCAGGAGGAAAGAAGTGGGAAGCATGACACAACAGGGTGGCAATCTTTTTCTTTTGTTTTGCTCACGATTGAGCAAACATGGTTCACCTTCCTGGCTGAGCATTTAACCAGAAAAGGTGATACCTCCCTGGGTAAGAATGGAAATGAAATTCAATGCGTCAGCTTGCAAAATTAAACAAACCAAACAGCTCCAAACCAAAGAATGAAGGAAGGAAAAATATTTTTGCTATTGTTAAGCAAAAAAAAAATAAAATCTGTGCAATGTTAAATCATCCATGAAAATATGACCTGGGCTTGAGTCATCTCAATCTTATTGCTTAGTCACAGTGTGCATGAAGACAGTATTCATTTAATACTGAACTTTACCTTAATACGTTTAAGTTATTCCCTGTGTGTCTATACTTTCTGTGATGAAATGGAAAGAAAAGCAGTGAACTGAGGTCTAGAATAGAACAGATTTATACAGTTGTAAACCAAATTCTAATGCGTACCTTACATTTTTTTTTGATAGCTGGATAAATTAGAAATTTAACCAAGACTCACAGTTATAAAATTTAACTGAGTCAAGTTGAAGCAAGTTTATCAACTGTTTACTTTTAAAAATTCATAGCACCCTGTCCCTACATTAAAATAGGCATAGCACTGGGGAGCAAGAATCACTTCTTGATACTGAGTTCTCTCGGAAATAGAAAGCAAGTACAATGCCAGCAAATTTCCTAATCCTTCTTTCTAACCACTAGCATTTCTTACAAGTACCAACACAGTGAGTTTAGGAGAAATTAATTTAGTATGTATTATGTTATGACACAATTGCATTTGACACCAAGATGCACAGGACAGGCATGAACTAGCACACACTGGACATCTGAAAGCCACTATCATCAATGTTACTGGTCAGCAGCTGCTGCTCCGTGATCTAGTCATGGCCTATCTCCATCCTCCTTAAACGCCCTGTCTCCTGTTCACTGGGACTTGAGGCTGCTCTGGGCAGCAACCATCATGTGTAACTGTGTACAAGATGCCTGGGGCAGTGGTTTGTACTGCAGTGCTATTACAGGATTCTTCATCTAACATGAAGTAGAAAATACATGGTAAAACAAGAGGATTATTTTCATTACTTAACAAGATGTTCTTACAAAGTAAAGTATCTGTTTCTTTTAGCTGTGTGCTGGGTTTGAGTGGTAGGGTTTTTAGTAGTGAGGGAGGGGGCTACAGCAGTGGCCCCCTGTGAGAAACTTCTTGAAAGCTCCCCTGGCTCCAAGTCAGACCAGCCTCTCGCCAAGGCCAAGCCAATTAGCAATGGTGGCCGTGTCTCTTCAATAACGTATTTAAGAAGGGGAATCTGGGAGGGACCTGGGACTTGTAAGGAGGAGTTAGGAGAAGGCCACCTATGCAAACACCAAGGTCAGTGGAAGGAAGGAGGATGAAGGGGGGGAGGTGTGCTGGAGCAGAGATCCCCCCTGTATCCCCTGGTGAGACACAGGGCTGCTCCCCTGCCACGCACGGAGATCACCGCAGGAGCAGAGATTCGCCTGCAGCCTGTGGAGGACCCCACACTGGAGCGGGCAGTGGCACCCAGAGAAGGCCAGAACTCTGTGAGCAGAAGCCCCCGCTGCTGTAGTTTGGCGCTGGGAGGACTGCAACACATGGGGATGACCCACACCAGAGCATCTCGAGAAGAATGCATCCCCTGGAGGACTCACAACAGAAAGTTTGTGGAGGACTGTCTCCCATGAGAGGGACACCATGTGGAGCAGAGGAGTGTTTCCCCCTCCCTTGGAGAAAGGGGCAGCAGACTAACCAAAAACCCCTCATTCCCTGTCCCTGTGGGAAAGAGGTAGACATATCAGGAACAAAACTGAGCCCTGGAAGAAGGAAGGAGTGGGAGAGGCATTTTTAAGATGTGGTAATGCTTCTCACTGTCCCACTCTGTTAAGTGTTGGTTTTGTTAGCATTTGAAATAAAGTGATGTTCTTTTTCTTCCCCTAACAATCCTCTCTTTTGCCCATGACCATAATGGGTGAGACACCCCTCCCTGTCCTTATCTCGATTCCTGAGTGTTTTGCTTTATTTCCTCCTTCCCAGCACTGGAGGGGGGTAAGGGGTGAGCAAATGGCTGCATGATGCTCAGTTGCCTTCTGGGCTCAAACCATGACAAGCTGCAGCAAGCAATTGACTGAAATATCAGTAGGTTTGCTTGATTTTTTGCCCCAACAGAAATTTCTAATCAGAATGCATCAGCAGGTATGTTCCACAGAAATGGATGAGGATTCTTCAAAAATTTCAACAGAAACTTGTTTGTAAATCTTCAAGTTCAAATGTTTTCACTAATTTGCTGAATTAAGAGTACTCCAAAGAAGGTGCCTTGACTTTATCAAACATTTCATTTTGCAGAAAAACTCCTGACTATCAAGCTGAGGTTTAGTACACTTGACAAAATTCTGTCATTGACTTTGCTTTCTTCATGAATGAAGAAAACCGAAATTATCTTTGAGCTTTGCCAGAGGGCTGCAGGAAGGTTGCTCAGGAACTGCAACCAGGCTGCAGAGTCAGAGAAGAGGAAACTAGCATTTAGAAAAGCAACCATTTGGAAAAGCATCCACCAAGCCAGTGAAACCCTCTCTAGGTTTGGGGAGAAGGGAACCCAGACCTTGTGTGTGAGTGCTTTGAATGAGGCAATGTGCGTTAGATGTGTGTAGGAGGTGAGAAATCCAGTCCTCTGTTATTCCAGCCTGTTAGATGCTAGGTGCTCATATGCCTTTCTGCAACAGTATGGTGTAGCAACACTCATTATCCACTACATGTGATAATAACTTTCTATTTGATTTAGCAAAGAACTGAATTCAGGTTTTAATGAAAAGAAGTAAGTTTATATACCTTTGGTGTGCATGAAAACAATCATACATTATATGATTTATCTCTATAGAGGTGTGAAAAATCTTTAGAAGATTCATCTGCCCAAGGCAGGCAAGTGGGAGTGATGTTGGACTACACGATCTTTAAAGGTCCCTTCTAACTCAAGTCATCCTATGATCCTATTCTATGATCTCTCTTATTTATTCTGACCTAGTCATCCCAGACCCACTCTATAAGCAACAGAGATAAACAGTCATTTCTAGGGCATGACTCACCTCATCTTCATGAGAAGATTTTAAAAAGGTCAGAGGAATCATTGTCTAGTAGCATCCATTTCTCTCCACTGACTGTGAAGGGGATGCAGCATGACTGCCTCAAATGCAGGCATACAAATCACACAAGCAAATGCATCCTGGTTCTCATTTGCTGTATAAAATGAGCTGTTCACAAGGACACTTGTCCAGAAACCTACCAGAGGATATAAACAGCTTAATCAGAAAGTGGGATGACCTTGGAGAGTTGCCTTGTTTTGTTTTTCATTAAATACAATGCTACAATGTTTTTCTCTACAAACAGCAAATAAAGCTAACAGCTCACTTAAATCTTGCCATGAAATGCATCAGTGTGTTGTCCCAGTTCCTCTACCTCAAAATGGCCATGACAGGGAAGTCTGCATTTGTAAGCATATCGGTTTCCAAAATTCTTGTGGCAGGCAGGAAAAACACCCACAAAAATCTAGTTAGAAAATGTAATCTCGCTTTCACAGGTTACACTGCTGTCTGTCTGAAGTCTGAGTTGTGCATCAGCTATCAGAGTCCTGAGGATCACTTTCAGCAGGGCAGAAGAAGTAGTGGAATATGCGGAGGCTTCCTCTGCTTCCCAGGGTGAGATTTGTAACATAAATGTCTATCCAAGACAGCTCAAAGTAATAGCACAAGGTCTGTGGGGAGCAGCCATGCATATCATCTATGACTGAGGACCAGAACTTAGTTTAGTGAGAAAAGAACTACACGCTGCTGTCTGATCTTCTAGGACTGCAATGAATCCAATGAGCAACTTCAGCAAAAGCCTATATAGACTGCATGACAGCAGCATACACAGAATCAGCATAATTTGTCATACACTGTATAACAAGCAAAGAAAATGGAGAAATTCCTCCAAAAATACTGTTCAAAGGGAACATCTGGAATTATTTTCTTTGCCATTTTAAAACTCGTCCTCTCAGCACAGCCCATCCAGTGCCTCAGATGTATCTCTCCTGAGAAAAGGGCATGCAGCTGAAGTTGACAGTGCTGAACAGACTGTCTGGCTTCAGTCTAGTTTGCACAAAAAGCAACAGCAGAGATTTAGCAGTAGAGTCTTCAACAGCGGCTAGCAAGCAGCAGCCGGGCACAGTGCTGGAGGAGTGAAGTTCAAAGCCGCACAATGGATCACTGTGTGGGAACTGCTCCAAACTAGAAGGAAGCAGATGTTACTGCCAAAGATGACCTTATAGGACATGACGGAAGATAGAGATTTCCATCACAGAAATACCTTATGAGACCCAAGGCTTCGATACGTCTTTGTTAGCAATCTGAATTTTCAAACGTAGACTACCTAACGTAGACTATACTATAATACGTTACGCTAACTATAAGAAAAGGATCACAAGCTTTCTCATCTATCCTCCTGGCCATGACCTGTCAAGGCAATTCCATAATACTAGTGGTGCTGTACAAACAGCAAAAAGACACAGAAGCCCTACAACAACACAGACAAGCCCTCAATTATTTCTCTTCACTTCAGATTCCCTTTGTAACCATACTTGATACCTCTCTCCCTCTTTCTAGCTAGATGTGTAATTCCAGTGGCACTATAAGCAAAAGAGTTCAAGAACCTGGAGGTGGGCTTCCAGACTTTCTACCTGTCCTAGAACTACTATTCCAAGCTTTGGGAAGAACAGGTGGTGGGTACAGCCAACATATTACGGAACACTAGCTGTTAAGTGAAAGGGCAACAGAGAAGTTATTCAGGAGAAAGAGTGTGCAGAGCTGCACTCACAGAATATTAATCATAATATGACCTTTCTGTAGCAGTTTTCTGCCTCCTCTTGGCCAAGATTTACTCCAGCAATCTGCATAGTAAGTGCTTTGGCCTTTTGATTGCATTTACAATACAGACAGCTTATGCCACTTGAAACAATACCAAAATGTATCCTTATGTGAGGGTCAAACTACTAACTGGTCTAGGTTTGAGATGGAAAGCATAGTTGATGTACACTTCCAGCAGGAAATCTATGAAAGATCTTTCAGAGGGGAACAAGTCATTTCTGAGATGGTCCAGTGTACACAGAGTAGGCAGCCAAAGTTTGCCAGCATGAAAGGGATGTCCTCACCTCACCTGGAGAGCACATCTCTCCAAGATGATGTGCTCATCATAGCACATAGTCAAGAGACATAGTCAGGACACGCTAGTAGTTGTATCTCTTGCCACTGCTGCTGCTTCTTGCTAACCTACAGCAATCAGCCCATCACAACCTGACCTGTAAAGCCAAGTTCCTCATTTACCAGTACAGGTTTTAGAAGCTAAGGATATATCTATGGAAGCCTAGTTAATAATTTATCAGTGTGAACAGAGTTTCTCCAGTGAAAAAATGCTGGATACCCATGTTCTACCGTCGAGCATTTCTCCTTACATATCATGTGCAGCAATTAAACTTTAACAGATGCCTTCAGGGAGTATGTAGAAGTGATAAGGACAGTTTTAGATTGGGACTATTGAAAAGTTAATAAAATCACTGACTCAGAGCACAGAGATTTGGGGTAGGTTTTGTTATTTTCCCCACATTTATTAGTATATCAGCTCATTGTTGCACACGGCTCATGCTCTTCAGCCTAGCAGGCACTCTCAAAAGGATTCATGTGTGCACCTTGTCTGGCGCACACTAGCTTATCTTCCAAGAAAATCTAGGAAAAAATGCCTCCCTACACGATAAACCCAGATGGTTGAGGAAGAGAAAAGGACAGAAATTTTTCTGTGACATATTCCAATATTAGATCAAGTGATCTTCCCAGTCCATTGGTATTGAAACACTACTCACAAGCAAATGCTGCCCCACATTTCCATGTGTAGACTACTGGGTCTGGTACTGATAACTGTCTGGATCCCCTCAGAGACTGCACAGGAAGAACCTGTCAGGACTGGAAGTCTGTTATTTTGTGACAGAAGAACAAGCCTCCCTCATTCTTAAAAAGTGCAAGATTTTGACTCTATCTACATCTTTATTCCTTCCTTTATCATTATTGCAAATCAGCATGCTCAAACACGTATCTTTTCCTCTTATTTAAAGCCCCTAAAATAATGTTTCCAGAAACCAGAGTAAATAAATGCAAACAAAAAAAGAGGTTTTGGCAAAAACATCTTCTGATCACCCCTAGTTAATATTCTGTAATAACTCCTGCCTTTACCTCTTGTGAATATCAGTATTATTCCAACCCTCAACAATTAAGCTTGTATGTGTGCACAAAACCCTTAGGCAATTGTTGCTATATTGTGAATGTTATCCCGGAATTCTTCAAGAAACAAACCAAACCCCCCTAAGCCATGAAGTCTTAGGCACAGCCTGCAGTACTACATCAGACTTTCAACTGTTCAACACCTTAAAAACGTGTCAATTTTTATTCCACTCACTTAGCAATATGAGAAAATACACAACCACAGATGTTATTTTCCACAGGACCCCTGTTCCATTCAAGACACAGGAAAGATAACGGCAAGGCAGCTGCACAGAATTTCTTCCAAGTTTCACCATTCAGCATATAGCCCATGCCTCATTTGTAGCACATTTTCTCACTCCTGAATACAGAATTAATACAAGACTCTACTTCTTCTATCATACTTGTACACATGTATCCAAGTACCTTACAAACACTGATCTATATAGTATTTTTGATATATTACCTTAAGTTTTAGATAGATGTCCTGGTTTCAACCAGGATAGAGTTAGTTTTCATTGGAGTGTTTCATACCATGTGATGTCATGCCCAGGGATTTAGGTGGGCGGGCTCTCTTGCTCTCAGGGGGCTTTTCACTTGGGGCTTGCACCACGCCCGCCGTCTGCTTGTTGGGCCATTTCACCTGTTTTCTTTTTGGACTCACTATTGTTACTGTTGTTCTCTTGTTATATTTAGTAAATTCTTTCTTTTTATTCAACCTACAAATTATCTTTTGTCCCTCCCCTATTTTACCAGAGGGGGGAGGGGGAGGTGAACAGCCGGCCGTGTGGCATCTGGCTACCGGCTGAGTTCAAACCTCCACAGTTTTTGGTGTCCAACGTGGGGCCCCAAGGTTTTTCTTTTTGTTTGAGATAACAACAAAACGGGTAAAACGTGGATTGCTTGGCTCCTTAAGATTTATCACTTCATTTGCAATACGTGTTTCCCATGCTGTTGCTCACCTTCCATGAGAGTTGGGTTAAGGTTTTGTTTCTGTTGTACTGTGTGATGCTAATCTATGATACCATGCAGTCATCGGTCCTGGGGCTATTTACAATTGTGTTTGAGAAATTTGGAGGGTTCAGGTATCTTTGGAATGTTGACATAAACATGGTTACCGTGCTATTAGGAGCTAGTGTGTTCCTGAATGTGGTTCAGGTTTTGTTTATAGTTAAGCTATTATTTAAGATTAATCAAGTAACAGAAACTGCAGCCACTACAACCCCGAGGACAGGCGCTGCAGCTGAACCAGAGAACCAATCCATAACAGTGTCAGCTGCTGCCATACAGAAGAAGAAATACACAAGAAAATTCCCTCGTGCCATACAGGGTGATGATGAACCAGGCCCATCACGAGAACAGGAGGAGGAGGCAGAGCCAGTGATAGTCACCCAATCCTTATCCTTGAATGAGTTGCAAGACATAAGAAAAGATTACAGCTGCCAGCCAGCTGAGCAACTCATTACCTGGCTGCTGCGGTGCTGGGATAGCGGGCCAGTAGCATGGAACTAGAGGGCAGGGGGGCGAGGCAGCTGGGATCCCTGTCTAGGGAAGGAGGCATTGACAAAGCCATTGGAAAGGAGACACAAAATCTTAGTCTCTGGAAGCAACTTCTGTCAAGTGTGAGGGAGAGGTATCCCTTCAAGGATGACTTGACATGTCGACCAAGTAAGTGGACCACTAGGGAAAGAGGCATTCAATACTTGAGGGAGCTAGCTCTGCAGGAGGTAGTTTACTATGACCCAGATAATGTACGGCTACCCACAGATCCGGATGAAGTCCGATGCACCTGGCCCATGTGGAGGACTTCTGTACGGAGCACACCCTCATCATATGCCAGTGCATTAGCACTAATGGACTGGAGAGATGAAGAGGGACCAACAGTGGATGAACTCGCCGACTACGACAATATGAAGAAAGTGTCTCTTCCCCCATCATCGCAGTTGTGAACAAATTATCTCAAGATGTTCAGCAACTTAAAGAGAACATGTCCTACTCCCCACCTGCACGGACCAGAATCTTGGCTATTAGGAGCAATCGTTTCTCTACTCGAGAGAACCGGTACACACCACGGGGGAACCTGTGGCATTGACTGCGTGACCATGGAGAAGACATGAAGAAATGGGATGGAAAGTCTACTTACCTCCTAGAAAAGCAGGTATGTGAGTTGGAAGGAAGAACAAGTACAGAACGTGGTCCTTTCAGGAGAAATGCTTCTCCGGTTTCCAGTAATCAAGTGCCCAAATGGAGCAGAAAGGTCGACTTTGCTCATGATCCTATGAGAAGAACTTCTGACTTGTATTCACAAGAAGTGAGTGATCAAGATGAGGCTGAAACCTATGCTCACCACACTAACCCATTTGTTGTTAGCGAGTATTATGATCAACATTAGAGGGGTCCTGCCTCCAGCCAGGTGGAGGACAGGGACAACCGAGTTTACTGGACTGTGTGGATTCGATGGCCTGGCACATCTGACCCCCAGCAGTATAAGGCTCTAGTGGACACTGGTGCGCAATGCACCCTAATGCCATCAAATTTTAAAGGAGCAGAACCCGTTTGTATTTCAGGAGTGACAGCGGGGTCTCAACAGTTGACTGTATTGGACGCTGAGGTGAGCCTAAGTGGAAAAGAGTGGGAAAAACACTCCGTTGTGACTGGCCCAGATGCTCCATGTATTCTTGGCATAGATTATCTCAGAAGAGGGTATTTTAAAGACCCAAAAGGGTATCGGTGGGCTTCTGGTATAGCTGCCTTGGAAACAGAAGGAATTAAACAGCTGTCTGTGTTAACTGGTCTCAGAGGATCCTTCTGTTGTGGGATTGCTGAGGGTTAAAGAACAACAGGTGCCAACTGCCACTACAGCCGTGCATCGACGGCAATACCACACCAACCGAGACTCTGTAATCCCTATCCATAAACTGATTCATCAGCTAGAGAGCCAAGGAGTCATCAGCAAGACGCACTCCCCTTTTAACAGCCCCATATGGTCAGTGCAACAGTCTAATGGGGAGTGGAGATTGACAGTGGACTATCGTGGCCTGAATGAAGTCACGCCACCGCTGAGTGCTGCTGTGCCAGACATGTTGGAACTGCAATATGAACTAGAGTCGAAGGTGGCCAAGTGGTATGCCACGATTGATATTGCCAATGCATTCTTCTCCATCCCTCTGGCAGCAGAATGCAAGCCACAGTTTGCTTTTACCTGGAAGGGTGTCCAATACACCTGGAATCGACTGCCCCAGGGGTGGAAACACAGCCCCACCATTTGCCATGGACTGATCCAGACTGCACTGGAACAGGGTGAAGCCCCAGAACATTTACAGTACATTGATGACATCATTATATGGGGTAATACAGCAGAAGAAGTTTTTAAGAAAGGGGAAAAAATAATTCAAATCCTTCTGAGAGCCAGGTTTGCCATAAAGCGTGGTAAAGTCAAGGGACCTGCACAAGAAATTCAGTTTTTAGGAGTAAAATGGCAAGATGGACGTTGTCAGATTCCAATGGAGGTGATTGATAAAATAACAGCTATGTCCCCACCAACTAACAGAAAGGAAACACAAGCTTTCTTAGGTGTTGTGGGTTTCTGGAGACTGCACATTCCAAATTACAGTCAGATTGTCAGCCCTCTCTATCAAGTGACTCAGAAAAAGAATGATTTTGTATGGGGCCTGGAGCAGCGACAGGCTTTTGAGCAAATTAAGCAGGAAATAGTTCATGCAGTAGCCCTCAGGCCAATTTGGACAGGGCAAGATGTTAAAAATGTGCTCTGCACTGCAGCCGGGAAGAACAGCCCTACCTGGAGTCTCTGGCAGAGAGCACCAGGGGAGACTCGGGGTCGACCTCTGGGGTTTTGGAGTCGGGGATACAGAGGATCAGAAGACCGCTATACTCCAACTGAAAAGGAGATACTGGCAGCATATGAAGAGGTCCAAGCTACTTCAGAGGTGATTGGGAATGAAGCACAGCTCCTCCTGGCTCCCCGACTGCCAGTGCTGGACTGGATGTTCAAAGGGAGTGTCCCCTCTACACACCATGCAGCCGATGCCACGTGGAGTAAATGGGTCACATTAATCACACAACAGGCTCGAATAGGGAGCCCCAGCCATCCGGGAATATTGGAAGTGATTACAAATTGGCCAGAAGGCAAACATTTTGGAATGGCACCAGAGGAAGAGGTAGCACGTGCTGAAGAGGCCCCACCATATACTAAACTACTGGATAACAAGAAGCAATATGCCCTGTTTACCGACGGGTCCTGTCGCATTGCGGGAAGACATTGAAGGTGGAAAGCTGCTGTATGGAGCCCCACACGATGGGTTGCTGAAGCTGCTGAAAGAGAAGGTGAATTGAGTCAGTTCGCAGAGGTGAAAGCCATCCAGCTGGCCTTGGATATCACTGAGCAAGAAAAGTGGCCAGTGCTCTACCTCTATACTGACTCATGGATGGTGGCAAATGCGCTGTGGGGGTGGTTACAGCAGTGGAAACGGAGCAACTGGCATCACAGAGGCAAACTCGTCTGGGCTGCTGAATTATGGCAAGATATTGCTGCTCGAGTAGAGAATTTGGATGTGAAAGTACGCCATGTAGACACTCATGTACCCAAGAGCCAGGCCACTGAAGAACATCAAAACAACGAACAGGTGGATCAGGCTGCCAAGATTAAGGTGTCTCAAGTAGATCTGGACTGGCAACATAAAGGTGAACAATTTATGGCTCACTGGGCCCATGACTCCTCAGGCCATCAGGGAAGAGATGCAACATATAGATGGGCTCGTGACCGAGGGGTGGACTTAACCATGGATGTTATTGCACAGGTAATCCATGAATGTGAGACATGTGCTATGATCAAGCAAGCCAAACGGTTAAAGCCCATTTGGTATGGAGGATGATGGTCAAAATATAAATATGGGGAGGCCTGGCAGATTGATTATATCACGCTCCCACAGACTCGGCAAGGCAAACACTATGTGCTTACAATGGTGGAAGCAGCCACCGGTTGGTTGGAAACTTGTGCCGTGCCCCATGCCACTGCCCGGAACACCATTTAAGGCCTTGAGAAGAAAGTCTTATAGCAGCATAGCACACCAGAAAGAATTGAGTCAGATAATGGAACACATTTCTGAAACAACCTCATAGATGCTTGGGCCAAAGAACATGGCACTGAGTGGATATATCACATTCCCTACCATGCACCAGCCTCTAGAAAAATTGAGCGACACAATGGATTGCTGAAAACTACACTGAGAGCAATGGGTGGTGGAACTCTCAGACACTGGCACGTGCATTTAGCAACAGCCACCTGGTTAGTCAATACCAGAGGATCTGTCAAGCAAGCTTGCCCTGCTCAATCAAACCTCCTACGTACCATGGATGGGGATAAAGCCCCTATAGTGCGCATTAGGAATATGTTGGGGAAGACCGTCTGGGTTACTCCTGCATTGGGTAAAGGTAAACCCATGCATGGGATTATTTTTGCCCAAGGACCTGGGTGCACTTGGTGGATAATGGAGAGGATGGAGAATTCCAATCTGTGCCTCAGGGAGATTTGATTTTAGGTGAGAATAGCCAATGAACCGGACTGTCAAATAACCCTGTTATTGCAATTGGTGCCTCGCAACATCTCCGTGCCACATCCAAAGCCTCCTGCTCCACCGACTGAGCCAACTCTGCCTCATTCCTTAACCTTATAGACTGTCATAACAGATGGAACCTGAAGTTATGGACTAAATGAACTCAGCAAACATTGTGGAAGGATGGCCCATAGACTAAGGGAATGATATCTGTAAGACCTGGGAAAAAAAAGGGGGTGGTGATTCCTTAAGATGTATTTGTAAACCTGAGCATAACGTTAATGGTATGGAATAAGGGGTGGAGACTGTCCTGGTTTCGACCAGGACAGAGTTAATTTTCATTGGAGTATTTCATACCACGTGATGTCATGCCTGGGGATTTAGGTGGGCAGGCTCTCTTGCCTTCATGGGGCTTTTCACTTGGGGCTTGCATGCACGCCGTCTGCTCATCGGGCCCCGTTGTTGCTGGGCGGGGGGGGGTGGGGGGTGGGGTGGGGGTTGTCGGTCGCCGCGCTCGGTAAGCCACTGCTGCATTTCACCCGTTTTCTTTTTGGACTCATTATTGTTACTGTTGTTCTCTTGCTGTATTTAGTAAATTCTTTCTTTTTATTCAACCTACAAATTATCTTCTTTTTGTTCCTCCCCTATTTTACCAGAGGGGGGGGAGGGGGAGGTGAACGGCTGGCCACGTGGCATCTGGCTGCTGGCTGAGTTCAAACCTCCACAACAGAAAAAACAAAATCCTTTAAATTAATGACAGGACAGGAAGGGAAACACTTGGGCAACTTAATGTATCTTGATGGCTGGACACTCCACCTACAGACAGCCTCATTTTTCAAGTATATTGAGCATCCATAATCCCATATGATTGTAAAGAAACTTATGGACTCCCAGAACCTTCGAGTGTCAGGCGCTGAAGTATAAAATATTTCACCTTGTTACAGAGAACAAGAACCCTTCACTCATCCTCTTCTTTCCTTGCAAAGGCCTCCCTATGCCCTCCAAAAAGCTACAAAATGTCTTTTTTATGGGGAAAAAACTCACATTTACTCACTACATATTTTTAATATGTATATGCACATATACACACACACCACTGCAGAACTGTAGAGCAGTGATTCTATTTAATATAAAGTGATAGTGACACAGGTAAAGTGATAAACTGGAAAACTGGTTATAAGCAACATGACTAAGTTTCTATATTCAGATTCAACAGAGCATCTAAAATCAACTGGAAAACTGAAACTGTTCTCTGCAAGAATTGTTTAAAAGCAGCAGCACTATTGTAAAACTAATCATTTCCAACAAAAGGATAGCAAGAGACACTAAGAAAGTCAGTCCCAGAAGTTAAATGGCCTTTCCAGCTGTGAGATGACATCCCGGAAGACATTAAGGAATACATATTTCTATAAGCTTTTTTTATATAAGCTTTTAAAAAAGATGCAAAAACAAAACAAAAAAAAAATCAAAGTACAGTTAGAATGAATGTTATTAGGGCTGTATAACGCACAAGATGAAGCAGTAAAATCCAGCTAACAACATACATTACAGTTTCAAGCCACTGTTTGAAAGCAGAAAATATAACCAGAAGTTAACAACATAAGATTTATTTTTGCCACACATAAGCTACTGAACAAAAAGCATAGCCTCATAAAGAACACACCTCAGGCTATTAAAAGCATATCAAAAGGATAAAATATTCTCCTCCAATCTGAGGGGATTGTATGTAGTTACAGATTATTGAACCTTTTACTTCTCAACTGCTTCAAACTTAACCCAAAAAACTACAGACCAAACCCAACAACAACAGAGGCTAGCCCGATCCTTTTCATCAACCTGCACTCTCTCTGTAGGGGTAATTCAGCATTAAATACTTGTTAAAACTAATACCTGAAGGCAACATTGACTTTAGTACTTTAATCCACTAAGAAAACTGCAAGATTTTACTGACATAGTATTTTAGATCACCCTTAGAAAGGGCAGTTCTTTCCCCTCTTAAATGAGGAGTCCTAGAAACTCTAAGTTACTTTTAGCAAACATATTTAGCTTCACACCCTTCCTTCCTTCACTCCTTCACCTCTTAAATCTATAACCTACCTGTACAATACTGAATAATGTCTTAAAAATGGAAGCACCATACACTTCAAAACAATACAGAACAGCAGATGGAAGGCCTTTCTGGTTGAATTCAGTATTGTTTAGCAGCCCATTTGATCGTGCAGCTGTGCAGTACACTTGTGCCAGTCCATAGGTCAAACACAGTATGAATTCAAACAGTCACAGGGAGACCACAGGATGC